>NC_092500.1:116300802-119235802 GCF_047511675.1 Marmota flaviventris
AAATAGCCCTAAACCAAGTCCTAACACTAGATTTAACCCTAACCCTTACCATAGCCCTAAACCTAACACTAACCCTAGCCCTAAATCTAGCTCTAACCCTCTTTCCCTAAGCTGAACCCTACCCATAATGCTAACCCTAGTCTAAGAGCTAATCCTTAGCCTAACCCAAACCCTAACCCTATTTCTACTCCTAACCCTAGCCCTCAATCTAGCTCTAACACTAACCCAAAACCTCACCCTAAGCTTCACCCTTATTCTGACCCTAACACTAATTATAGGTGTAAACCTGAACCTTACCCTAAACTGAACCTTGAAACTAGCCCTACCAGTAACCTTATACCTAAACCTAACCCTTACACTAGCCCTAGACCTAAACCTGATTCTAAATCTAGTGATAACTCTAGCCCAAACATAAAGAAAAACTTAGTCCTAGCCCTAACAATAACCCTTAAACTAAACCAAACACTAACCCTACCCCTAGACCTAATCCTAGTCCTTATTCTGGATTTCACCCTAATCCTAACTCTAACCTGAATACTGACCCTGACACTAACACTAAACCTAGCACTAAATCTGACCCTAAACCAAAATCTAAACCTAATACTAGACAAAGCCATGACCCTAACCCTAAAACTAGCCCTAATTTGAACCATAGGTATAACATTACCCATAGCACTAACCCTAGGCTTAAACCTAACACAAAACCTAGCCCTAATCTGAGGCCTAAGCCTGCCCTAAGCATAACCCTCACCTAACCCTTGCCCTAACCCTAACCCTAATGCTCATCTTAGTTCTAACTCTAGCACAAAGCCTAACAATTAGACTAAACAGAATCCTAGCCCTATCACTAACCAAAATCCTAATGTTAGCCCGAACCCTAGCTCTAACCCTAGCCATTACCCTAACTCTAAACCTAACCATAATGATAACCCTAGTTTTAACCCTAACTGTAAACCTAACTCAAACCATAAATCTAACCCTAGACCTAACCCTAAACTAAACCTTTCTGTAGCCCTAATCTTAACTCAAACCCTAACCCTTACCCTAAACCTAACAGTAAACCTAGCCCTAAACATAAACTTAACCCTAAACCTAACTGTACCCCTTAACCTTACCTTACATCTAACGCAATCTATTACCCTAAACTTTTCCTTAACACTAATGAAAACCCCAGCCCTAACCCTAAACCTACCCTGACCATAAACATAACCCTAAGCCTAGACCTGACACTAAATCTAACCCTCGCTCTATACCGAAACCTAGCTCAAAAACTAACGTAACATAAACCTAAACCTAACCCTTACCCTACACTAAGCTAGGGTCACTAGCCCTAAACAAAACCCTAACCCTAAATCTAGCCCTAATCCTAAACATCCTACCCCTATCCCTAGCTCTAACCTTATACATTAACCTTATGATAACCCTAATCCTAATACTAACCCTAGGCCTAACCCTAACCCTATCACTAACCCTCAACCTCTCCATTACCCTAAACCTACCCTGAACCCTAAACCTAATCCTATCCATTACCCTAACTCTAACCCTAACCCTAATTTTCATTTGAGCCCTATCCCTAAATGTTAACCTAAAGCAAACCCTAAACTTGACCCTGACCCTAAAAAGACACCTAGCTCTAAACCTGATCCTTAGCCTAAGCCTAACCCTTAAACTAGACCTAGCCATAAACCTAACCCTAAATCTAACCCTAACTGTAACACTAGACCAGACACTAGCCCTAGTCCTAATTCTAGATCTAAACCTACAACAAACCCTAGCACTCATCCTAGTCCTAAACCTAGCCTTAATCATAACCCTAAACCTAACCCTAGCCCTGATCCTAATTCTAACCCTCACCCTACCTCTAAACCTATGTATAATGCCATCCCTTACCCTACCCTAAACCTAATCCTAATGCTAGGCCTAAGTTGAACACTAAACCTAGCCCTAATTCTAGCCCTAATTCTAGCCCTAATTTAGCCCTATCCAAAACACTAACCATAACCCAAGCCCTAAGACTAACTCTGACTCTCATCATAGCCCTTTTCCTAGTTTTAACTCTATCCCTTACTGTAACCCAAACCCTAGCCCTAACCATTTCCCTACCCTTATTTCCAGCCCTAACCCTAAATCTAACCCTAACACTAAGTCTAAGCCTAACACTAACACTAGCCCTAACTGTAACACTAATCATAAAACTAGCCCTAAGCCTAAACCTAGGACTAAAACAAAACTGAGCAATATCCCTAACTCTAAAGTTTAACTTATTCCAAACCCTAACTTTACACGTAGACCTAACCCTAGCCCTAATTCGACTCCTAACCTAACCTTAAAACTAACCCTGACCCAGACTCATATCCTATCACTCACCCTAGCTCTAAACACCACCCTAAACTTAAACCAAACTCCAATAGTAAGCCTAGCCCTTATTTGAGTCCTAACCTTAAGCCTAAAACTAACCCTGACCCTGCCTCATATCCTAACACTAACCCTAACTATAAATATCACCCTAACCTTAAACCTATCCCCAACACTAGACCTACCCCTAATCCTAACCCTAATTGTAACCCTAGTTCTTACATTAGCCATTGCCCTTATCCTAGCCCTAACCCTAACAAAAAAACTAGCCCTAATATGAGCCCTAAACCTAGATTTAACCCTAACCCTAACCCTAACTCTAGCCCTAACCCTAGCTCTAACCCTATCCCTAACCCTAAGCAAAATCCTAACCCTAATGGTAACCCTAGACCTATTCCTAATCCTTAGGCTAACCAAAACCCTAACCTTATTAATAGTCCTAGCCCTAGCCCTTAATCTAGCTCTAACCCTATCCCAAACCCTAATGCTAACCCTGACCCTTATTCTGACTCTAACACTAACCCTAGGTCTAAACCTGACCCTAAACCTAGATCAAACCCTACCACTAGCCATACCAGTAACCTTATACCCAAACCTAACCCTACAACTTATCCCTAGACCTAAATCTAATCTTAAACCTAGCCTTAATTCTAGGTTAGATATAAAAAATCCTAGCCCTACCCCTAACAATAACCCTTAACCTAACCCAAACACTTAACCCTACCCCTAGACCTAAACCAGGTCATAATTCTGGCTGTAACCCTAACTCTAACTCTAACCCAAACACTGACCCTGTCTTTACCACTAAACTTACCTCTAAACCTGACCATAACTGAAAACCTAAACAAAACACTAGACCTAGCCATAAACCTAACCCTAAAACTAGCCCTAATCATAACCCTAGCTCTTACATTTTCCATAGCCCTAAGTCGAGGCCTAAACCTAACACAAAATATAGAGCTAACCCTAGGCCTAAAACTTAAGTGTAACACTAACCCTAACCCTAGCCCTAAACCTAACCTAAACCTCGCCTTAGTCCTAACCCTAGCTCAAAGCCTAACTCTTACCCTAAACATAAACTTAGACCTATCCCTAAGTCTAGCCCTACTCCTAGCCCTAATCCTAAAATTAACCCTACCCCTAAACCTAGCTCTAAGCCTTCCCATTATCCTAACCGTAACCCTAACCCTATGGATAACCCTAGGCCTAACCCTAAACCTAAACCTAACTGGAAAACTAATTCTAGACCTAACCCTAAGCCTCACACTTGCCATAGCCCTAACCCTAGCTCAAACCCTAACCCTTACCATAAACCTAAACTTAACATATTCCTAACCCTAACCCTAAACCTAAATCTAACCCTAAACCTAACCCTAAAACATCATCTTGTTGTATCCATTACTTTAACCATAATTTTAACCCTAATGATAACCCTAGCTCTAATTCTAACCTTAACTATAATCCTACCACAATCCTATTGCCAGACCTAATTCTAAACCTAACCCTCGCCCTAGCCCTAACCCTAGGTCAAAACCTAACCTTTATGCTAAACATAACCATAACCCTAACTCTAGATCTAACCCTAACCCTAACTCTAAACCTAACCATAATTCCTAACCATAACCCTAGCCCTAAACTTACTTCTAACACTATCCATTGCCTTAACCATAACCCTTACCGTAATGCTACCCTAACCCTAACCCTAATACTAATTTGAGCCCTAACCCTAAACACTAACTTAAACCAAACTCTAACCCCGAACCTGATCCTAATTACTACCCTAGCGCTAAACCTGACACTTATCCTAAACTTCACCCTTACACTAGACCTAGCCACAAACATAACCATAAAATTATCCATACCTATAAAACTAGACTTGGCATTAGCCCTAGCCATAATCCTAGCCCTAACCCTAACAAAAACCTCAGCCCTTAACTTAGCCCTAAACTTAGCCTTAATCATAACCCTAACCCTAACCCTAGGCCTTACCCTAACTCTACCAAGCCCTTATCTTTGCCCTAATTTAGCCCTATCCCTAAGCTTAGCCTTAACCCTATCCCTAAGACTAACTCTAACCTCACCATAGCCCTATATCTAGTTCTAACCCTATCCCCGACCAGAACCCTAACCCTAGCCATAACCCTAGCTCTAACCCTAGCCCTATCCTTAGACCTAGCTCTAACCCTAATCTAACCCTATCCCTAAGCCTGAACCTAAACCTAAACCTAACAGTATCTCTAACCCTAAACTAATCCTAAAACTTGCCCTAACCCTATCCCAAGCCCTAAAACAAAACCAAGCCATAGCCCTAACCATAATCCATAATGAAAACCAAACCCTAATCCTACACCTGGACCTAAACATAGCTGTAATTCGAGTTTTAAGCCAAACCATAAAACTAACCCTGAACATGACTCTGACCCTAACACTCCCCCTAGCTCTAAACATCATCCTAACCCTAAATCTAATTCTAACACTTAACCTAGGCCTAACCACAACCCTAAAACTAGTACTTATCATGACTCTAGTACTTACATTAGCCATAATCCTAACCATAGCCCTAACTTAACAAAAAATCTAGCCCTAATGTGAGCCCTAACCCTAGATTTAACCCTAACCCTAACTCTAAACATAGCCTGAATCATAACCATAAACCTAGCCCTAACTCTAGCTCTAACCCTATCCATTAACATAACCATAATTCTAACCCTAATGCTAACTCTAGGCCTAAACCTAACCTGATCCTTAATCCTAACCCTATCCATTACCCTAAACCAAACCTTACCCTAAACCTCACCCTATCATTACACTAACCCTAACCCTATGCTAATTCGAACCCTCACCCTACCTCTAAACCTAGCTATAACATCAATCATTACCCTAAACTTAACCCTAATGCTAGGTCTAAGCTAAATACTAATCCTAACCCTAATTCTAGACCTAATTTAACCTTAACCTTATCACTAACCCTAACCCTAACCCTAGCCCTAAGACTAACTCTAACTCCATTGCTAGCCTATCCCTAGTTCTAACCCTATCCCTTACCATAACAATAACCCTAGCCCTAACACTTGCCCTATCTTAATTCCTAGCCCTAATCCTAGATCTAAGCCTAACTCTAAATCTAACCCTAAGCATAAGCCTAACACTAACACTAGCCCTAACCCTAACGCTAATTGTAAATCTAGCCTTAACCCTAAACCTAGAAGTAAAAATAAAAACCAAAAAAATGAGCAATAGACCTAACCCTAAACCTTAACTTGTAACAAACCATAACACTACACCTAGACCTAACCCTAGCCCTAATTCGAGTCCTATCCCTAACCTTAATACTAATCCTGACTCTGACTCATATCCTAACACTCACCCTAGCTCTAAACACCACTCTAACCTTAAACCGAACCTTAACAGTAACCCTAGCCCTAATTTGAGTCCTAACCCTAACCCTAAAACGAACCCTGACCCTGACTCCTATCCTAACACTAACCTTAGCTCTAAATATCATCCAAACTTTAAACCTAACCCTAACACTAGACCTACCCCTAACACTAACCCTAAAACTAATCCTAATTGTAACCTAGTTCTTACATTAGCCATTGCCCTAACCCTAGCCCTAACCCTAACACAAAAACTAGTCCTCACCTGAGCCCTAAACCTAGCTTCAGTCTAACCCTAGCCTTAACCCTAGCCCTAACCCTAGCTCAAACCCTATCCCTTACTCTAAGCCAAACCCTAAATCTAATGCTAACTCTAATCCTAACCATAATCCTTAGGCTAACCCAATCCCTAACCCTATTACTAGTCCTAAGCCTAGACTCATTCTAGTTCTAACCATAACCCAAACCCTAACCCTAACCCTGATGCTTATTCTGACTCTAAAACTAATCTTAGGTCTAAACCTGAACCTAACCCTAAACCAAACCCTAACACTAGCCCTATCAGTAACTTTATACCTAAACCTAACCCTATGACTAGCCCTAGACCTAAACCTAATCCGAAATCTACCCATAACTCTAGCCCTAGACTTAAAGAAATACCTAGACCTAGCCCTAATAATAACCGTTAGCCTAACCCAAACACTAACCCTTCCCCTAGAGCTAACCCTTGTACTAATTCTGGCTTTAACCCTAACCATAACCCTAACCCGAACACTGAAACTGACACTAACACTAACTCTAGCTCTAAACATCACCCTAACCCTAAACCTAACCCTAAAACTCTACCTAGCCATAACATTAACCATAAAACTAGCCCTAATCATAACACTAGTTCTTACATTAGCCTTAGCACTAACCTATTGCAAAACCTAGCCCTAATCTAAGCCCTACCCTAGCTTTAACCCTAAAGCTAACCCTGTCACCCTATTCCTAACCTTAAACCTAAGACTAAACCTAGACCTAATGCTAAACATAACCCTAGCCCTAACCCTAGCTCTAACCCCATCCATCACTCTACACCTAACCTGAACAATAAACCTAATCCTATCGTTATCCTATTCCTACACCTAATGCAAATTTGAGCCCTAATGCTAAACCTTAACATAACCCAAACCCTAACCCTGACCCTGACTCTGATCCTAATAAAACTCCTAGCTCTAAATCTGACCCTTACCATAAACCTAACCCTTAAAATAGACCTAAACATAAACCTAACCCTAAAAATATCCCAAACCATAACCCTAGACATGTCATTAGCCATAACCATAATCCTAGCCCTAACCCTAACACAAACCCTAGCCCTTATTTTAGCCCTAAACATAGCCTTAATCATAACCATAACCCTAACCCTAGGCCTAACCCTAACCCTAATCTTAACCCTAATTTAGCCCTTCCCTAACCCTAGCCCTAAGACTAACTCTAACTCTCACCCTAGTCCTATACCTAGTTCTAAACCTATCCCCTACCATAACCCTAATCCTAGCCCTAACCCTAGCCCTATCCTTAGCCCTAGCCCTAAACTAGATCTAACTTTAACTCTAAATCTAACCCTAAACATAAGCCTAAACCTAAACTAACACTAGTCCTAACCCTAACAGTAATCCTAAAACTAGCTCTAGCCCTAAAACAAAACTGAGCCATAGTGATAACCCTAATCCTTAACCTAAACCGAACCCTAACCCTAGCCCTAATTTGAGTTTTAAGCTGAACCCTAAAACTAACCCTGACCCTGACTATGACACTAACACTAACCATAGTTCTAAACATCACCCTAAACCTAAAACTAACATTAATCCTAAACCTAGCCCTAAAGGTAACTTTAAATTAGCCCTAATTGTAACCCTAGTACTTTCATTAGCCATAACCCTAACCCTAGCACTAACTTAACCCAAAACCTAGCCCTAATCCGAGCCCTTACCCGAACTTTAACTCTAACCCTAACACTAACCCTAGCCATAATCATAACCATAACCCTAGCCCTAACCATAGCCTTAACCCTATCCATTACCAGAACCATAAGCCTAACCCTAATGCTAAATTAAGCCTAAACCTAACCCTATCCCTATTCCTATCCATATCCATTTCCCCAAACCTAAATTAAACCTAAACTTTTCATTACCCCAACCCTAACCCTAATGGTAATTAGAGCCCTAACTTTAAACTTTAACCTATTCCATACCCTAACCCAGATCTTGACCCTAACAATGCCCCTATATCTAATCCTGACTCTAACCCTAAACCTAACCTTACATTAGACGTAGCTATAATCCTAACCCTAAAATTATCTTTAACCATAATTCTAGATCTGAAATTAGCCCTAGCCCTAATCCTACTCCTAACCCTAAAGCAAACCCTAGCCCTAATCCTAGCTCTAAAACTAGCCTTAATCATAACCCTAACCCTAACCATAGCCTAACCCTAATTCTAACATTCACCCTACCTATAAACCTAGCTATAATGCCATCCCTTTTCCTAAATTTGAGTTTTAAACAGAACCCTAAAACTAATCCTGACCCTGACTCTGACACTAACACTAACCATAGCTCTACGCATCACCCTAACCCTAAAACTAACACTAACCCTAAACATAGCCCTAAACGTCATTAGCCATAGCCATAATCCTAGCCTAACCCTAACTCTAACTCTAACTTTAATCCTAGGATAAAGCCGAACAATAACCCTAGCCCTAATCCTTGTCCTAATTTAGCCCTATCTTTAAACCTAACTCTAACCCAATCTTTAAGACTAACTCTCTCACTTGCTTTAGTCCTATCCCTAGTTCTAACCCTATCCCTTACCGTAACCATAACCCTAGCCCTAACCTTAGCCCTATCTTTTGTCCTAGCCCTAACCTTAGATTTAACCCTAACTCTAAATCTAACCCTAACCCTAAGGCTAAGCCTAACACTAACACTAGCCCTAACCCTAACCCTAATATAAAACTAGCCCTACCCCTACCCCTAGTATTAAAACAACACTGAGCAATAGCCCTAAACCTAAACCTAAACATAAACCAAACCCTAACACTACACCTAAACTGAACCCTAGCCCTAAATTGAGTCCTAACCCTCACCTTAAAACTAACCCTGAACCTGACTCATATCCTAACACTCACCCTAGCTCTAAACACCATTCTAACCTTAAATCGAACTCTAATAGTAACCCTAGGCCTAATTCGAGTCCTAACCCTAACCCTATAACTAACCTTGACCTTGACTCCTACATTAACACTAATCCTAGCTCTAAATATCACCTAACCTTAAACGTATCCCTAACACTAGACTTACCCCTAATCTTAACCCTAAAACTAACCCTAATTTAACCCTAGTTCTTACATTAGCCATATCCCTAATCCTAGCCCTAATCCTAACAAAAAAACTAGCCCTAATCTGAGCCATAAACCTAGCTTTAACCCTAACCCTAACCATAGCCCTAACCCTAGCTGTAATGCTATCCCTTAACCTAAGTGAAACCCTAACCATAATGGTAACCCTAGACCTGTCCCTAATTCTTATGCTAACCAAAACCCTAACCCTATTAACACTCCTAACCCTAGCCCTCATTCTAGCTCTAAACCTATACCAAATGCTAACCATAACCCAGACCCTTATTCTGACCCTAACACAAATCCTAGGTCGAAACCTGACCCTAACCCTAGACCAAACCCTAACACTAACCCTACAAGTAACCTTATACCTAAACCTAACCCTACCACTAGCCCTAGACCTAAAACTAATACTAAATCTAGCTTTAACTCTAGACCTAGACTTAAACAAAGACCTATCCCTAGCCCTAACAATAACCTTTACCCTAACAAAACACTAACCCTACCCCTAGACCTAAACCTAGTCCTAATTTTGGCTTTATCCTTAACTCTAACTTTAACCAGAACACTGATCCTGCCTTTAACACTAAACCTACCTCTAAGCCTGACCCTATCTGAAAAGTAAACCTAACACTAGACCTAGCCATAACCTTAACCCTAAAACTAGCCCTAATTATAACCCTAGCTCTTACATTACCCATAGCCCTAACCCTAGGCCTAAACCTAACAGAAAACCTACAGCTAATCCTAGGCCTAATCCTAGGCCTAAGCATAACCCTAACACTAACCCTAGCCCTAAACCTAACCCTACCCCTTGCCTTAATCCTAACCCTAGCTCAAAGACTAACCTTACCCTAAACATAAAACTAGATTTATCCCTAAAACTAAACCTAACCCTAGCCTTAATTTTAACTTTAACCCTAGCCTTAACCCTAGTTCTAAACCTACCCATTACTCTAACCCTAATCCCATTGGTAACCCTAGCCTTAAGCCTAAACATAACCCTAACTCAAATCAGAAAACTAACCCTAGACCTAATCCTAAACCTAACACTTGCTATAGCCCCAACCATAGTTCAAATCCTAACCCTTACCATGAACCTAAACATAACCATAGCCCTAACCCTAAACCTAAACCTAAATCTAACCCTAAACCTAACCCTAAACCTACATTTAACCGTATCCATTACCCTAAACCAAACCCTAGCCATAGTGATAACCCTAGCCCTAACCCAAACACTAACCCTAACCCTAAACCTACTGAAAACCTATCCCTAGACCTAACCCTTGCCCCAGCCCTAACCATAGCTCAGAACCTATCCCTTACACTAAACATAACCCTAACCCTAACCCTAGTTCTAACCCTCACCATAACCCCAACTCAAGACCTAATCCTAACCATAACTCTAGCCCTAACCTTAGCTCTAACTGTATCCATTACCCTAACCTTAACCCTTACCCTAATGCTAACCCTAGGCCTAAACCTAACTCAAGGCCTAATCCTAACCATAATCATAGCCCTAATCTTAACTCTAACTGTATCCATTACCCTAAACATAAATCTAACCTAATGCTAACCCTAGGCTTAACCCTAACCTTATCATTAACTCCAACCCTGTCAATTACCCTAAACCTAACCTGAACCCTAAACCTAACACTATCATTACCCTAACACTAACCCTAATGCTAATTCGAGCTCTAACCATAAACTCAAACCTAAAGCAAACCTTAATTCTTACCCTGACACTAATAATTCCCCTAAACCTGACACTTACCCTAAACCTAACCCTTACACTAGACTTAGCCATAAACCTAACCCTAAAACTATCCCTAACTGTAACCCTAGACCTGACATTAGCTCTAGCTATATCTTAGCCCTAACCCTAACACAAATTCTAGCCCTGATTTTAGCCCTAAACATAGCCTTAATCTTAGCCCTAAGCCTAACCCTAGGCCTAAACCTAACACTAACCCTAGCCCTAATCTTAGCCCTAATTTAGCCCTATCCCTAACTCTAACCCTAACCCTAGCCCTAAGATTAAGTCTAACTCTCACCCTATCCCTAAACCTAGTTCTAACCCTATCCCTTACCAGAACCCTAATCCTTGCCCTAACCCTAGCCCTTTCCTTAGCCCTAGCCCTAACCCTAGATCTAACCCTAATTCTAAATCTAACCCTAAGCCTAAAACTAAACCTAACATCCTCACTAACCCTAGCCCTAATGCTAATCCTAAAATTAGCCCTAACTCTAGTCCTAGCCCTAATACAAAACCAAGCCATAGCCCTAACACTTACCCTGAACATAAGCCAAAACTTAACCTTACACCTAGCACGTAACACTAGCCCTAATTCGAGTTTTAAGCTGAATACTAAAAGTAACCCTTAACCTGGCTCTGACTCTAACACTAACCCTAGTTCTAAACATCGCTCTAACCCTAAACCTAAACCTAACACTAGACCTAGCTCTAACCCTAACCCTAAAACTAGCCCTAATTAAAACACTAGTACTTAAATTAGCCATAACCCTAACGCTGGCCCTAACTTAACCCAAAACTTAGCCCTAATACAAGCCCTAACCTAAGCTTTAACCCTATCCCTACACTAACCCTAACCCTAGCACTAATCGTAACCATAACCCTAGCCCTAAACCTAGCTCTAACCATATCCATTATCCTAACCATAACCCTAACCCTGATGCTAACCCTAGGCCTAAACCTAAACCTATCATTAATCCTAACCCTATCCATTACCCTAAACCTAACCAGCACCTAAGCCTAACCCTATCATTACCCTAACCCTAACTCTAATGCTAATTCAAGCCCTAACTTTAAACCTTAACCTATCCCAAACACTAATTGCGACCCTGACCCTAATAATACCCTTAGCTCTAAACCTGATCCTAACCCTAAACCCAACACTTACACTAGACGTAGCCATAAACCTAACCCTAAAACTATCTTTGACCGTAATGCTAGACATAAAATTGGCCCTAGCCCTAATCTTATCCCTAAATCTAGACTTAATCCTAAACCAAATCATAACCTGAGCCCTAAGCTTAATGCTAACACTCGCCCTAGCCCTAAAGCTACCTATAACCTCATCCCTTACCCTAAATCTAACCATAACCCTAAACCTAACCATAACCTTAAACCTAACCCTAACCCTAGCCCTAACTCTAGGCCAAACACTAACACTAAGCCTATCGCTAATCCTAGCCCTAATTTTGTCCTATCCTAACCCTAACTCTAGAAAAAACTAACTCTAACTCCTGCCCTAGCCCTAGACCTAGTTCTATTTTTAGCCCTAGCCTTTAGCCTAGATCTAAACTTAACTCTAAATCTAAACCTAACTCTAAATTTTACTGTAACCATAAGCCTAAACTAAACCCTAACACTAGCCCTAACCATAATGCTAATCTTAACACTTGCCCTACCCCTAGCCCTAGGCATAAAATAAAACTAAGCCATAGCCCTAACTCTAACCCTTACCCTAAATCAAACCCTAAACATACACCTAGCTCTAGGGGGTGATGCTCCTCCAACCAGGGAGTTGGGGGGAGCTCCCAAAACAACCCGGGTCTCCCCTCACAAGGGGCGAGACCCCTTCAACTGGGTTGTCAGGTCAAGCTTTCACCAACCTTGGATCAAAGGTACTCCCAGCACGAGGGGCAAGAACTCTGAAACCAAGGTGTTGTGGGGAGCTTCCACCGCACCCCTGGTTGAGGGAACTTGCAACCTGAAGGGCGAGAGCCCTCCAGCCAGGGTGTCGGGGAAAGCTCCAACTGCAACCCGGGTCTTAGGGGCTCCCCTCCCAAGGCACAAGATGCTTCCCACCAGGGTGTCGGGGGAGCTGCCAAAGCACCCCTGGTTGAGAGGACTCCCACCCGCGAGGGGATATACCCCTCCAACAGGGGTGTCTGGGGGAGCTCCCACTGCAACCAAGTTTGAGGGAACTCCCAAGGAGGGACGAGACTCCTCCAACCAGGGTATCGGTTGGAGCTCCAAGAGAACTCAGAGTTAGGAGACTCCCTTCAAGGGGTGAAGCCCTCCAACCGGGGTGTAGAGGGGAGCCCCCATGGCACCCCTGATCGAGGGGACTCCCCCCCCCAAGAGGGGCAAGAGCTCTTCAACCAGTTTGTCGGAGGGAGCCCAAAATGCATCCATCGTCAAGGAGAGCGAGACCCTCCAACTGGTTGTCGGGAGGAGCTCCCAACACACCCCAGGTGGAGAACACATCCAACTTGAGGGGAGAGACCCCTCCAACTGGAGTGTCGGGGGAGCTCCCAACGCACCGCCGGTCGAGGGGACTCCCCCCTCAAGGGGCAAGACCCCTCCAACCGTAGTGGGGGGAGCTTCCACAGTACCCCGGGTCAAGGGGACTCCCAGTATGAGTGGTGAGACCCCTCCACCCGGGGTGTCATCGGGAGCTTTCATTACAACCCGCATTGAGGGGACTCCACCCTTAAGGGGCGAGACCCTCCAAAAACAAGGTGTCGAGGGAAGCTCCCCTGGCACCCCCGGGTCATGAAGACTCCCCCCTCTACCAGGTACAACCCTCGAACCAGGGTGTATGGGGGAGCTTGTGCACCACCGCACCAGGTAGAGGGGACTCCCCTATCGAGGTGGGAGACTCCTGCAACTGGCGTGTTGAGGGGAGGTCCCACCGCATCCCAGATCAAGGGGACGTTCCCGTTGAGGAAAGAGATCCGTTCAACAGTGGTGTCGAGGAGAGCTCCCACTGCACTCGGGCTCAAGGAGATTACCCCCTTGAGGGGCAAGACCCCTCCAACTGAGGTGTTGGTGGGTGCTCCCAGTGCATACCAAGTAGAGGGAACTCCCCCCTCAAGGCACGAGACCCCTCCAGCTGGGGTTTTGGCGGGAGCTTCCCATGCAACCCAGAGCAAGAGCCCTCCAACTGGGGTGTCAGGGGGAGCTCCCAACACACCCAGGGTCGTGGGAACTCCCACCCGAGTGGGAGACCCCTTCAACTGGGGTGTCAGCGGGAGCACCCACCACACCCCAGGTCAAGGGAAATCCCCCACTATGGGGGAAAGCCTTCCCACTGGGGTGTCTGGATAAGCTCCCAATGCACCCCGGGTTGAGGGGTCTCTCCCCTGAGGGGCGAGACCACTCCAACCAGGGTGTCAAGCAAGGGTAGCTCCCAATGCACCCTGGGTCGAGGAAACTCCCCCCTCTAGGGTCAAGACCCCTTCAACCGGGTTGTCGGGTCAAGCTCCCACCAACCTTGGGTTGAAGGTACTTCCAGAACGAGGAGCAAGACTCCTCAAACTGGGGTGTCATGGGGAGCTTCAACCATACCCCTGGTTTAGGGGACTCACCCACCAAAGAGCGAGAGCCCTCCAACCGGGGTGTCGGGGAAAGCTCCCACCACAACCAGGGTCTAAGGGGCTCCCCTCTAAAGGCACAAGATCCCTCCCATGGGGATGTCAGGGGGTGCTAAAAATGCACCCCTGGTTGAGAGGACTCCCAGAGGGGTGAGACCAGAGGGGTGAGACCCCTCCAATGGGGGTATCTTGGGGAGCACCCACTACACCCCGAGTCTAGCTGACTCCCAGCCCAGGTGGCAAGACCCCTCCAAATGAGGTGTCTGAGGGAGCTTTCACCGTACCCCAGGTCGAGGGTACTCCCCACATGAGGGGAAGTCCCCTCCACACTGGGTGTCAGGGGAAGATCCCACTGCACCTCAGGTCATGGTGACTCCCCATTGAAGTGCGAGAGAGCGCTCCAACCAGGGTGTAGGGGGGTGCTCCATCTGCAACCCTGGTAGAGGGGACTCTCCCCCCACGAGGGGCGAGAGACCTCTAACTGATGTGTCCAGGGGAGCTTTCAACCCGGTCAAGGGGACTCCCCCTCTGAAGGGCGAGACACCTTAAACTCGGGTGTCAGGGGAAGCTCCCACAACACCCCAGTTCGAGGGGACTCCCACCGAGGTGTGAGACCCCTCCAACTGGGGTGTCGGTTGAAGCTCCCACAGCACTCCAAGTTGAGGGGACTGCCCTTTGACGGCTGAGAGCCCTCCAACCAGGGTGTTGGGGGGAGATCCCACAGCACCCCAGGTCAAGGGTACTCCCCCAAGAAGGGCAAGAAACCTTCAGCTGGTTTGTCGGAGGGAGCTCCCAATGCACTCATCGTCCAGGGTTCTCCTGCTTAGAGGGGCGAGACGCCTCCAAATGGAGTGTCAGAGGGGGCTCCCAATGCACCAGGATTGAGGGAACCCCCCCCAAAGGCGAGACCCCTTCAACCCGGATGTCGGGGGAGCACCCCCCACACCCTTGGTTGAGGGGACTCCTCCACCAAGGAGTGAGAGCCCTAAAACCAGGCTGTAGGGGGAGCTCCCACCACATCCCAAGTCGACGGGACTGCACCTATATTGGGAAGAACCCTCCAACCAGGGTGTCAAGGTGAGCTCCCAATGAAACCCAGGTAGAGGTGACTCCCCACTGAGGGGCAAGATCTCTCAAATCTGGGTGTTGGGGGGAACTGTCAATGCACCCCGGGTCGAGGGACCTCCCCCCTCGAGGGGCAAGACCCTTCCAACCAGGTTGTTGGGTCAAGCTCCTACCGACATTGGGTCGAGGATATTGCCAGCACGAGGGGCAAGACCCCTCAAACCAGGGTGATGTGGGGAGCATCCACCTCAGGCCTGGTAGAGAAGACTCCCCACACTGAAGGGCAACAGTCTTCCAACCGGGGTGTCAGTGGAAGGTCCCACCACAACCCGGGTCTAAGGTGCTCCCCTCCCAAGGCACAAACACCTTCCAACCAGGGTGTCGGGGGGAGTTGCCAACCTACCTCTGGTTGAGGGGACTCCGACCCCGAGGGGCAAGACCCCTGCATACAGGGAGTCGGGGGGAGCTTTCACTGTATCCCAGATCAATGGGACTCCCCCCAAGAGGGGCAAGTACCCTCCACCCTGGGTGTCAGGGGAAGCTCCCACTGCACCCCAGGTCAAGTGGACTCCCCTCTCCAAAGTGTGAGAGCCCTCTAGCCAGGATGTCAGGGGGTGCTCCCACTGAACCCCAGGTCAAGGGGACTCCCCCCAAAGGGGCAAGACACCCCCAAACAGGGTGTCAGGGGGAACTTCCACTGCAACCCGGTTGGAGGTGACTTCCACCGAGGGGTGAGACCCTTCCAACTGGGGTGTTGGTTTGAGCTCCCACAGCACCCCGAGTCAAGGGCCCCCTGTGGGGCAAGAGCTCTCCAACTGAGGTGTCGGAGGGAGGTCCCAATGCATCCATGGTCAAGGGTACCCCCCCCTCGAGGGTCAAGACCCCTACAACCGGTTGTCAGGAGGAGCTCCCAACACACCCTGGGTCAAGAAGACACCAAACTCGAGGGGTGAGACCCCTTCAACCGGAGTGTCAAGGGAGCTCCAACCGCACACCAGATGGAGGTGACTCCCAGGCTGAGTGGCCAAACCCCACCAAAGGGGGGTTTGGGAGGAGCTTTCACCATACACTGGGTTGAGGGGACTCCCCTCTCGAGGGGTGAGATCCCTCCAACAGGGCTGTTGGAAGAAGCTCCCAATGCATCCCGGGTTGAGAGGACTCCTTCTCTGAGGGATGAGACACCTCCAACTGGGGTGTTGGGGGGAGCACCTACCACACCCCTGGTCATGGGGATTCCTTCCCTGAGGGGCAATAGCCCTCCAACTGTGGTGTCAGGGTGAGTTCCCAAGGCATCATGCATCGAGGGGACTCCTGCCTGAGGGGGGAGAGCCCTCTAAACTGGGTGTCAGGGAGAGCTCCAAATGCACCCCAGGTCGAGGGGACTCACCCCCAAGGGGGGAGAGCACTCCAGCAGGGGTGTCAGGGGGAGCTGTGAACGCACCCAGGTCGAGGGACTCCTCCCTTGAGGGGCAAAATCCTCCAACCATGGTGTCGCAGTATAGGGGTTTTTAGCCCCCCTTCCCTCCTGACCTGCGGGAGAGATTGGGGAGAGCACGCCCAGACCAGGACGAGCCAAGAAAGTTATAGTTCGACTGACCACCAGCACACAGCCCTCCCTCCTGGAGGACAATCAGGCACATCAGGGAGACCAGTCAAAGCAGGATCTCAGTTTATTGAGAAAACACACACAGCTAATGTAATGTACAGGAGCCAATCAGGATAAAGATCAGCACGGTTTGGAGAGTTCACGTGTACACCCATCCTACAGGCCATAATGGGAGATACAAGCTGTCCAGGATACTGGAAGGGTTCTGAGCCTATCCTAGAGGTCGTCTGATTTTTCATCACTACCCATAGCACCACCTCCTGGCTGATTGCCAGGTGCCATCTAGCCATGTGCTCCCCCAGGCCATGGAACCTGGTAGCAAGTTAGGTTTCCTTCTTTCTGATGCAGCATGCCCCACATGTTACATCATGGCCTACATTGCAGGGAGCTCCCAACGCACCCCAGGTCGAGGGGCCTCCACTGTCGAGGGGCGAGAGCCCTCCAACTGGGGTGTTGTGGGGAGCTCCAAACACACCCTGTGTGGAGGGGACTCCCAACACAAAGGGCGAGACACCTCCAACCCAGATGTCGGGGGGAGCACCAACCACACCATGGGTTGAGGGGACTCCCCCAAGGAGGAGAGAGAGCTGGACCCCAGGGCTCCCACCGGACCTCAGGGTGAGGGGACTCTCCTCCCCAAGGGGCTAGACTCCTTCAACCAAAGGGTTGGGGGAGCTTCGACTGCACCCTGGGTCAAGGTGACTCCACCCTGAGGGGGCAGAACCCTCCAAATGGGATATCTGGGGGTCTCCCAACTCACCCGGATCCGAGGTAACTCCCACTTCAAGGGGCAATACACCTCCAACCAGGATATTGGGGGGAGCTCCCAACGCACCCTGAGTCGAGGGGACTCTGTCCTCTAGGGTGGAGAGCCCTCTAACCAGGTTTTCAGAAGGAGCTCCCACCACACCCTGGGTCCTGGGGACTCCCCTCTCGTGGGTGTAAGCCCTCAAACTGGGTATCAGGTGGAGGTCCCTCAACACCCCAGGTCAAGGTGACATCCCACAAGAGGGTAGAGAGACCTCCAACTGGGGTGTCGGGGGAGCTCCCATCACACCCCAGGTTGAGTAAACTCCCCCCTCAATGGTGGAGAGCATCTAACCAGGGTGTTGGGCGGAGCTCCCAATGCACTCCAGGTTGAGGGTACTCCCCACTCGAGGTGGGAGAGACCTCCAACCATTGTGCTGCGGGGAGTTCCCACCACACCCCGTGTCATAGGGACTCCTACCTCTAGGGGGCAGAGCCCTCCAACCTGGGTGTCATGCAGAGGTCCCACCACACCCAAAGTCACGGAGACTCCCCACTCGAGGAAGGAGAGTCCTGCATCTGGGATGTGGGGGGGAGCTTCCACCACACCCCTGGTCGTGGGGACTCCCCACTCCTGGAGGGGCGAGACCCCTCCAAACAGGGTGTTTGGGGGAGCTCCTATCGCACCCCGGGTCGTGGTGTCTCCAAGCCCAGGTGGCGAGACCCTTCCAAATGGGGTGTCATGGAGAGCTTTCACCGTACCCCGGGTAGAGAGGACTGCCCCATTATGGGCAAGTCCTCTCCAACCTGGGTGTCAGGGGGAGCTCCCACTGAACCCGAGGTGAAGGGGACTCACCTCCCGAGGTGTGAGAGCCCTCCAACCGGGTGTTGGGGGTGCTCCCAAAGCACACTGGGTTGAGGGGACTCCCACATACGAGGGGCAAGTGCCCTCCAACCACGAAGTTGTGGGGAGCTCCCAATGCACCCCAATCAAAGAGAGTACCCCCTTGAGGGGCAAGACCCTTCCAACTGGGCTGGTGAGAGGAGCTACCAATGCACCCCGGGACGAGGGGACTACCCAGCAGAGGGCTGAGAGCCTTCTAACCGGTGTTTCGCGGGGATCTCCCACTGCACCCCGGGTAGTTGGGACTCCCCCATGAGTGGCGAGTACCCTCCAACCTGGGAGTCAGTGGGAGCTCCCTCCATAACCCTGGATGAGGGGATTCCCCCACCAAGGGGGGTGAGCACTCCAATCGGGTGTTGGAGGGAGTTCCCAATGCACCCCTGGTTGATATGTCTCCCATGCTGAGGGAGGAGAGCTTTCCAACCGGGGTGTCCCGAGGAGCTCTGAACGTACCCCAAGTCGAGGGGAATCCCTCCTCCTGGGGTGAGACCCCTGCAAACTAAGTGTCGGGGCGGAGCTCCCAATGCAACTTAGGTCGAGGAGACTCCTGCTCGAGAGGCAAGACCACTCCAACTTGGTGTCGGGGAGATCTCCCACTGCACCCAGGGTCTAGGGGGCTCCCTCCCCAAGGGGCAAAAGCCCTCCAAACAGGGTATTGGGGCAGTACACACCGCACTCTGTGTCGAGGGTACTCCCCCCCTGAGGAGGTGAGTCCTCCAACCGGGGTGTCGGGGGAGCTCCCACCACACCCCGGGTTGAGGGGAATATCTTATTGAGGGGGGAGACCCTTCCAAACTGGGTGTCAGGTAGGAGGTCATATATATTTGAACCCTGCATTGAGGGGACTCCCCACTCGTGGGTGGAGAGCCCTCTAACTGGGGTGTTGGTGGAAGTTCCACCACACCCGACCCAGAGGATTCCCTTCTCGAGTGGTGAGACCCCTCCAACAGGGTTGTCGGGGGAAGATCCCACCACAACTTGGGTCGAGGGGACTCACAGCCTGAGGGGCGAGACCCCTCCAACCTGGGTGTTGTGAGGAGCTCCTATCGCATCCCTGGTCAAGGTAATTCTCCACTGAGTGGCGAGAGCCCTCCAACGGGGTGTCGTTGGAGGCTCCAACTGCACTCCGGGTTGAGTGGACTACCCCTCCAAGAGGGCAGAGCCCTCCAACTGGGGTGTCAGAGGGAGCTCCCAAGGCACCCTGGGTCTAGAGGCCTCCCCCCTCGAGAGGTGATACCCCTCCAGTGGTGTTTCGGGGAGAGCTCCCAATGCACCCTGGGTCGAGAAGACTCCCCCCTCGTGGGGCGAGACCCCTCCAACCGGGTGCTGGGAGGAGCTCCAAATTCAACCTGGGTAGAAGGCACACCCCACTCAAGGGGCAAGACCCCTTTAACTGGGGTGTCTTTGGAGCTCCCAACGCACCCAGGGTTGAGGGAACTCCCCCCACGAGGGAGGAGAGTCCTCCAACCGGGATGTCATGAGAGCACCCACTGCACCCCGAGTCATGGGGACTCCCCCCATGAGGGGCAAGACCACACCAACTGGGTTGTCATGGGGAGCTCCCAATGCACCTAATTTTGAGAGGACTGCCCCCCAAGGGGTGAGACCCCTCCAACCAAGGTGTCCTTGTGAGGAGCTCCCAACGCACCCTGGTAGAGGGGACTCCCTCCCAGAGGGGCAAAATACATCCAACGGTGGTGTTGTGGGGAGCTCCCACCGCACACCTGGTCAAGAAGACTCCACCCCTGCCAAGTTGCGAGACCCCTCCAATCGGGGTCTAGTGGGGAGATATCACTGCACCCCTGATCGTGTGGACTCTCCCCTCAAAGAGAGACAACCCCCAAACCGGGGTGTGGGGGGGAGATCCCACCACACCCCAGGTCAAGGGAAATCTCCCCTCGAGGAGGGAGACCCTTCAAACTGGGTGCCAGGGGGTAGGTCATACATCATTGAACCTTGGGTCGAGGGGATTTCCCCCTCTTGGTTGGAGAGCCCTCCAACCGGGGTGTTGGGGGGAGCTCCTACCGCATCTGGTCAAGAGGATTCCCTTCTCCTGGGGCAAGACCCCTCCTACCGGGGTGTTGGGGGGGAGCTCCCATCATACTTTGGGTCAAGGGGACTCACAGCCCGAGGGGCAAGACCCCTCCAACCAGGCTGTTGTGGTGTGCTCCTACCACACCCCAGGTTGAAGGGACTCCATCCCGAGAGGGGAGAGCCCTCCAACCATGGTGTCCAGGGGAGATCACTGCACCCCAGGTGTAAAGAACTCTCCCCTCAAGGGATGAGAGCCCTCCAACCACAGTGTCGGAGGGAGCACCCAATGCATCCCAGATCGAGGGTACTCCCACCCGAGAGAAGAGACCCCTCCAACCAAGGTATTGTGGGGAGATCCCACCGCACCCCTGATCGTGGGGACTCCCCCCCCCCGAGGGGCAAGAGCCCTCCAACCGTGGTGTCGAGTGGAGCTCACAACGCACCCAGGGTTGAGAAGATCCCCCTCTCGAGGGACGAGACCCCTCCAACTGGCTGTTGGACAGAGCTCCCAACACACCCAGGTTCGAGGGGACACCCAACTCCAGTGGCGACATCCTTCCAACCGTGGTGTTGAGGGAGCTCCAATGCATCCTAGGTCGAGGGGATTCCCCACACGAGGGGCAAGACTCCTACAGCCAGGGTGTAGGGTGAAGCTACCATTGCACCTCAGGTTGAGGGGACTCCCCCCGAGGCATGACACCCCTCTAACTGGGGTGTTGGGGAGAGCACCCTATGGACCCCAGGTCAAAGGGACTCCCCCTACAAGGGGTGCAAGCCCTCCAACCTGATGTCGGTGGGAGCTCCCACTGCACCCCAGGTTGAGGGTGCTCCCCTCCTGAGGGGCAAAATCCTTCCAACCGGGGTGTCATGTGGAGCTCCCACTGCAACCCGGGTGGAGGGGACTCCCCCCTCGAGGAACAAGACCCCTCCAACAGGGGTGTTGGTAGGAGCTCCCAACACACCATAGGTTGAGGGGACTCCCCCTTTGAATGGTGAGACCCCTCTAACTGGGGTGTCAAGGGGAGCTCCCAACGCACACCTGGTGGAGAAGTCTCACCCCTAGAGGTGCGAGAGCCCTCCTACTGAGTTGTCGGAGGGAGCTGCAAACTCACCCCTGGTCTAGGGATGCTGAGAGCCACAGCCTAGTCGGAATGGCCCCTGGCATTTTGCCAACAGTATTGGTTGACAGGCTAGGCATTACTATCTGCCTCTGCCGCTACTTTGGAGTTCTCCTGCTACTTTGGAGTTCTCACTACTTTGGAGTTCTCCTGGGGATTCCCGGGGATTCCCGGAGCGTCCCCATTGGTTGGGGAAGTGCAGGAGGAGGGATTTCCGGAGGATATTTCCGGCTGCTGTTTCCTGGAGCCCTGTGGCAGTTTTGGAGAAATTCCCGGGATGGTGTGTAGAGCGTGCTAGTGGAGTTCAGAAATAAAATTTGTTCCTGCTTCAGTGGCTCCTGATTTGTGCCCAGCCAGACTGCGGCACTAGGGGACTGCCCCCTCCAACGGTGAGACCCCTCCAACCAGGTGTCAGGGGAGCTCCCACCCGCACCCGGTCGAGAGAATCCTAGCCCGAGTGGCAAGACCCTCCAACAAGGGTGTCAGGAGTAGCTCCCATGGCACCCAGTTCGAGGGGACTCCCCCCTTGAGGGGCAGGACCCCTCCAACCGAGGTGTCGAGGAAGCTCCCACAGCATCCTGGGTCTAGGGGAATCCTAACCCAAGGCACGAGAGCCCTCCAACCAGGGTGTCAGGGGGAGTCCCAATGCACCCCATCGAGAGGATTCCCAGTTGTTGTTTTTTTTTGTTGTTGTTGTTGTTGTTTTTTGCTTCTTCTATCCACTCCATCCTGCAGAGAGGCTTAGGAGAGCAAGCCCCAACCCAGATGGATCAAGAAAGGTGAGGGTCAGCCAGCCGCCCACCCAGCCCTCCCCATCTGAGGATAATCAGATGCACTGGGGAGACCAGTCAAAGCAGGATCTCATTTACTGAGGAAGCACACACAACTTATATAAGGAATAAAAGCCAATCATTTTAAAACACGGAAAAGCGGGAACCAATCAAAATAAAGGTCAAATCAGCAGGAGGAATTCACATGTATACCCATACCATAGTTTCTAATGAAGAGCACGAGATGTGCATGAGCATGGAAGAGAAGTAATCTAATCAGGGAGGTTTCAAAACCACTTCAGTGTCCTCCTACTGGCATTTAGCCAGGTGCCATCTTAGTTTTCCACCCCACATTTTCCCCCTTCTTGTTTTATATGGACTCTCCCTTACTTGAGAGTGTGTCTGCCTTAGGTTGCTCTCTTATGGGAGTCTTACCCATCATTGACTACCACTATGGCTCTTCAGAGGGAAGTCCATATGAGGGAGGATCTTCCCTCACATACTACTTTCATCTTGGGGAATGGGCTCATAAGTAGAGCAGGCCAAGAGGACCTGGATAGTTCCCACGAAACTCTGTAGTAACCTCCAGATGGCAACCTCTTTCCTAACTCTCTCGACATATCCTAAAGCACAGCCAAATATTGAATAAGATACATTCCAATATCATTGCTCCTACTCCTGACCAGGCCTTAAAGAATTGGAAACCTTTTAACAACATATTGGTAAAACTTGACAATTGAATGGGATTAACCCGAGTTTCATTGACAGCCATAATTTGTTTGGCCAATTGGAGAGTACTTTTGGTCCCATACACCTCGAAGGTTTTGGTTGAGTTCCCGGATATGACTTGACCAATTAGACACTTTGGAAGGGGTTACACAAATATGTCCCAGGTTAGTTAGACAAGTGACCTGATGCATTTGGTATAGCATTTCCACCTCCTCCTGAATAAGAAACACTTGTTGATTGAGCATTAAAAGTTCAGTTCTTAAATGTTTATTAATTAAATTTTGAGTAGCAAGGGCTGAGGCCATTTGTCCAGACAGCTTGTTGATAATGATAGCTTAAGAGAAGTTATTGGCAAGGGCTATACCTGCAGCGGTGGCAGCAGTGGTGGCAGCAACAATAGCAGCAATGATTCCAGCGGTTATTCCAAAGTCTCAAGTTGATCTCACCAAGTATATTGGATAGGTTGCAGACACATTAACGGGCATGGGAATAATGCCAGGAACTCGGATACCAACAGGAATTAGTATAGGGGATTGTCTAACAAAGGCCCATCTAACTTCTGCATTACCATCCAAAGGGCAACACAAGAGGGTGAGCAAAAAGAATAACTTCATATTGATTAAATTATTATACACTATTAATTAGAAAAAGTATGGTTACTATGTATTAGGTCTATGCCTACAGTAATACAATATATAATAATAGAAAGCAGGGGAGTGATAATTCCAAGTCCCACAAAGATCAGGCAAATTTTCCACCAGTATTTTGGCATCTGAAATGAGAAGATAAGCAAGTCTCAGGGGTCGATCCTCCTGGACAAATATATTTTAAATTTCGAGCAGGCACCCAAATTGGAGCGGGCTCTCCAATAGGGAAGACACATCCAAATCCTCTCCCCACACTAATGAGCAGGTTGGGACCTCGCCACAATCCAGTAAGGGGGTCTTTCCATCAGACCTCTACCTTCAAATAAGATGTCTGATTAGACCAATGTCTCTGGAAGGCCGTTAGAGGTTGGTCCTTGGAAAACCTTAAAATATTTTTAAAAAGGCACACCATTTTAGGTATGGGGGACCAGGAAGCACAGTCTTGGCCAAGTTTTTCCAATCCTGGTTGGTACACTGTTAGTGGGCCAAACCTTGGAGGATGGTTTCGGCCCAGGGTGAATTAGGCCCATCCTCAGAGATAGCCTTTTTGAGCTCCTTTAGATCCTGGGCTTTCCAGGGGTACCAAAGGGCTGATCTATTTCTGCCTGGATTGGCATTCACTGGAAACACCTGACATTCACTGAACAGTGGCCAGGTATTTTTCCTGACTTACACCTAACAGGGAAGGATCTCCTCCAAAAGGATGGCAGTATGGTTGTCGAGGGGAGCACCTTGGGTGGAGGGGACTCACAGCCCGAGGGGTGAGAGCCCTCCAACCAGGGGTGTCGGGGGAAGCTCCCACTGCACCAGGGGACTAGGGGACTCCCTCCCCAAGGCACAAGAGCCCTCCGACAGGGTGTTGGGAGGAGCCCCCAACACCCCCCTGATCGAAGGGACTCCTCCCTTGAGGGTCGTGACCCCTCCAACTGTGGTGTCGTGGGGAGCTCCCAAGGCACCCAAGTTGAGTGGACTGCCTCCATGAGGGGCGAGACTCCTTCAAACAGGGTGTCCTGGGGAGCTCCCAATGCACGCCGAGTCGAAGGGCCTACCCTGTAGGGCGAGACCCTCCAACCAGAGTGTTGGGGGGGAGCTTCCACCTCACCCTGGGTTGAGGGAATTACCCCTCGAGGGGAGAGACCCCTCAAAAGTAGTTTTTAAGGGGAGCTCCCACCATACCCAATGTTGAGGGGACTGCCCCCTCGAGGGGAGACAACACTCCAACCAGGGTGTCGAGGGGAGCTCCCACCACACCCAGGTAGAGGACAATCACCTCTTGAGGGGGGAGACTCCTCCAATCTGGGTGTCAGGGGGGAGGTCGTATACCATTAAACCGCAGGTCGTGGAGACTCCCCCCTCGTGGTTGGAGAGCCCTCCAACTGGGTGTCAGGGGAAGCTCAGACTGCACTCCATTGGAGGCGATTCCCCCATTGAGGGGCAAGTCCCCTCCAACCGAGTTGTCAGGGGGAGCTCCCACCACAACTTGAGTCAAGGGGACTCACAGCCCGAGGGGCAAGACCCCTCCAAACAGGGTGTTGTGGGGAGCTCCTACGCACCCCTGGTTGAGGTGACTCCTCCCAGAGGGGCGAGCGCCCTCCAACCAATGTGTCAGGGGGGCATCTCCCAATGCACCCTGTGTAAAGAGGACTCCCACATCGAAGGGTGAGACCCCTCAAACCAGGGTGTCAGTGGGAGCCACTGACACCCTGGTTGAGGTGACTCCCACCTCCAGGGGTAAGATCCCTTCAACTGGGGTGTTGGGGGGAGCTCCCAACGTACCCTCGGTCAAGGGGACCCCCACCGAGAGGCGAGACTCCTCCAACCAGGGTGTTGGGGGGAGCACCCATCACACCCTGGGTGGAGGGGACTCCCCCATCGAGGATCGAGAGCCCTATAACCGAGATGTGTGTGGGGGGGAGCTCCCAACGTGCTCTGGGTCAAGGGGACTCCCGCCCATGGGGGACATCCCTCCAACTGGGGTGTCAGGGTGATCTCCCTATGCACCCCGGGTTGAAGACACTCCCCTAAGAAGTGAGACCCCTCCAACTGGGTGTTGGGGGAAGTTCTCAAAGCATTTCCAGATCAAGGGATCTCCCCCTTGGAAAGGCAGGACCCCTCCAACCGGGTTGTCGGGGGAAGCTTCCACTGACTTTGGGGCGATGTAATCCCTGCACAAGGAGCGAAACCCCTCAAACCAGGGTGTCCTGGGGTGCTTCCACCACAAAGCTGGTCAAGGGGACTCCCCCACAAAGTGTGAGAGCCCTGCACCTGGGGTGTTGGGGGAAGCTCCCACCACAACCTGGGTCTAAGTGGCTCTGCTACCAAGGCACAAGGGCCTCCAACTGGGGTGTCAACACACCTCTGGTTAGGGGGACTCCACCCCCGAGAGGCTAGACACCAACAACCGGGGTGTTGTGGGAGATCTCACTGCACTCCAGGTCGAGGGGACTCCCCCGGGAGGGGCAAGACACCTCCAACCGGGAGTGTCGGGGGGAACTCCCACCCCACCCTGGTTCAAGAAGACTCCTCCCCAGAGTGGCGAGACACCTTAAACTGGGGTGTCAGGGGGAGCTCCCACCTCACCCCGGATCAAGGAGACTCCTGAAGGGAGAGAGCCCTGCAAATAGGGTGTCGGAGGGAGCTCCCACTGCAGCCTGGATCAAGGGGACTCTCCCACTGAGGGGAGAGAGACATCCAACTGGGGTTTAGGGGGGAGCTCCCAAGGCACACTGAGTCTAGAGGACTACCCCATTGAGGGGAGATTCCCCTCCAAACGGGGTGTCAGGGGGAGCTCCCAACACACCAGAGGTCAAGGGGAATCCCCCTTTGAGGGGTGAGACACCTCCTACCAAAGTGTAGGGGGGAGCTCACAACACACCCCACCCTGGGTCAAGAAGACTCCCACATCAAAGGGGGTGACCCTACCAACTGAGATGTCACATGTCAAGGGGAGCTCCCACCACATTCCGGGTCCAGGGGACTTGCTCCTCAAGGGGAGAGGCCCCAACAACAGGGCTGTCAGGGAGAGTTCCCACTGCACACCAGGTGAGGGGACTTGCCCCCCGAGGGGGGAGGCCCCTCCAACCGGGGTGTCAGGGGGAGATCCCACCGCACCCCAGTTCAAGGGGACTTCTCCCCTGATAGGCAAGACACCTCCCACCAGGGTGTCGGGGGAAGCTCCGACTGCACCCTGGGTCGAGGGGACCCCTCCCCCCCGAGTGTGGAGAGTCCTTCATCTAGAATGTTGGGAGGATATCGCAATGCATCCCGGGTTGAGGGGACTCCCTTGTGTGGCGCAAGACCCCTCCAGCCAGGGTGTCGGGGGGAGCACCCACTACACTCCGGGTCGAGGGGACTTCCTCCCCTAGCGGCAAGACCCCTCCAACCTGGGTGTCAGGGGGAGCTCCTACTGCAACCCTGGTAAAGGTGACACCACCCCGTGGGGCAAGAGCCATTTAACCAGGGTGTCAGGGGGCACCCACCGCACTCCGGGTTGAGGGAACTCCCCCTTGAGGGGCAAGACACCTTTCACCAGGGTTTTGCGGGGAGCTCCCACTGCACCCCAGGTCGAGGGGACTAACTTCTGAAGGGCGAGAGCCCTCCAAAAGGAGTGCCGGAGGGCTCCCACAGCACCCCAGGGGAGGGGATCCCCTCTGATGGGCGAGAGCACTCTAACCGGGGTTTCGGGGGAGCATCCTCTGCACACTGAGTCAAGGGTACTTTCTGTCTGAGTGGGGAGAGTCATCCAAACATGGTGTTGGGGGAGCTCCCAACGCACTATCAGTTATGGGGACTCCTCTACTAGGGGGGAGAGCCCTCCAATAGGGGTGTCAGAGGGAGCTCCCACTGCACCATGGGTCAAAGGGACTCCCCCCAAGTGGGAAGAACCCTCCAACTGGGGTGTCGGGGGGAGCTCCCATTGCACTCTAGGTGGAGGGGACACCATCCTCCTGGACAAAACCTCTCCAACCAAGGTTTCAGGGGTAGCTCCCAACACACACCAGGTGTAGGGACTCCCCCCTCGAGGGGCGAGTGCTCTCCAACTGAAGTTTTGAGGGGAGCTCCCAATGCACCCCGGGTTGAGGGGATTCCCGCCTAGAGGGGTGAGACCCCTCCAACTGTGGTGTCAGAGACAGTTCCCACCACACCCTGGGTCAAGTAAACTCCCCCCCCCCAGGGGAAAAAGCCCTCCAACCAGGGTTTCAGGTGGAGCTCCCAACACATTCCAGATAGAGGGGACTCTCCCTGGAGGATCGAGATTCCTCTAACTGGGGTGTCAGGGGGAACTTTCATCAGAACACGAGATGAGGGGACTCCCACACCAAGGGTCAGAAGCCCTCTTACCAGGGTATCGGGGGAGCACCCACCGCACCCCGGGTGGAGGGGAATACCCACGTGTGGGGAGAGAACTCCAATCAGGTGTGGTGGGAGCTCCCAGTGCACCTTGGGTCGAGGGGATTCCCAGCAAAAGTGGTGACACCCCTCCCACCGCACAACGGATCGAGGGTACTCCCCCCCTCCAGGGGCAAGGCCGCTCCAAATATGTTGTTGGGGGAGCTCCCACGCACCCGAGGTAGAGAGGACACCACCACGATGGGCGAGAGCCCTCCATCCGGGGTGTCGGTGGGTGCTCCCACCACACCCCGGGTTGAAGGGAATCACCCCACAAGGGTAAGATCCCTCTAACCAGGGTTTTATGGGGAGAACCCACTGCACCTGGGATCGAGGGGACTCCATACCTGACTGGGGAGAGCTATCTAAACGGAATGTCAGGGGAGCTCCCAATGCACCCCGTGTCATGGGGACTCCCCCCGGGGGGAGAGCCCTCCAATTGGGGTATTGTGGGGAGTTCCCACCGCACCCCTGGTCGAGGGCACTCCCCCTGATTGTGGAGAGCCCTCCAAACAGGGTGATGGGAGGAGTTCCAAATGCACCCCAGGTCGAGAGGACTTCCCTGCCGAGAGGCTAGACACCTCCAACGGGGGTGTCGGAGGGAGCTCCCACCACACCCAGGTCAAAGGGGTTCCCCCCAAGGGGCGAGAGCCTTCCAATCGGGATGTTGGGGGGAGCTCCCACTGCACCTCGGGTCGAGGGGACTGTCTGCCTGAGTGGGAAGAGCTACCAAAATGCGGTGCCGGGGGATTTCCCATTGCACCCCTGGTCAAGGGGACTCCCCCCTTGATTGGGGACAGCTCTCCAACTGGGGTGATGGGCAAGCTCCCACCACACACCAGGTATAGGGGACACCCCCTCCAGGGGCAAGACCCCTAAAACCGGGGTGTCAAGGGGAGCTCCCAACACACCCCCAGTTGAGGGGACTCCCCCACAGAGAGGCAAGAACCCTCCAACCAAAGTATCGGAGGGAGCTCACAATGCACCTCTGGTCAAGGGGACTCACCTCTCGAGTGGCAAGACCCCTCCAACTGGGGTCTCAGGGGGAGCTCCCACCACACCTGAGGTCCAGAAGACCCCCCTGCAGGGGCGAGACCTCTCCAACCAGGGTGTCTGGGGAAGCTCCCAAAGCACCCCAGGTCAAAGGGAACTCCTCAACCAAGGGGCAAAACCCCTCCAACCGGGGTGTCCTGGGAAGTTCCCAATGCACCCTGGGTCGAGGCCGCCCCCCCGGACAAGACAACTCCACCCGAGGTGTCAGGGGGAGCTCCCACTGTACCCCGATAGAGGGCACACACCCATGAGAGGCGAGAGCCCTCCATCTTTGGTGTCACGGGAGCTCCCACCGCACTCTGGGTTGAGGGGACTCCCCCAAGATGTGAGACACCTCCAACTGGGGTGTCGGGGGGAGCTCCCACCACACACCTGGTCAAGGTCACTCCCCCCCAGGGGCTAAAGCCTTCTAACTGGGTTGTCTGTAGGAGCACCCACCGAACCTCGGGTCCAGGGGACTTTCCCTAGAGGGGTGAGATCCCTCCCACCGGGGTGTGGGGGGAACTCCCCACTCACACCGGTTCTAGGGGACTCCCATCTTGAGGGGCAAGTCCCCTCCAACTGGGGTGTTGGGGGCAGCTTCCAACTCACCCTTGGTCTAGGGGACTCCCCCCTCAAGGGGCGAGAAGCCTCCAACCGGGATGTCGTTGGGAGCTCCCACCGCACCCAGGGTGGACGGGACTCCACTTCTGAGGGAGGAAAGCCCTCCATCTGGGGTGTCGGAGGGAGCACCAATGCACCTCCTGAGGGGACTTCCTGTTCGAGTGAGGATACTCCTCCAAACAGGGTGTTGGGGGACCTCCACCACACATGGGGATGAGGGGAGACCCCATAGAGGGGAGAGAGCCCTCCAACCGGGATGTCCTGGGGAGCTCCCATCACATGCCGGGTGGAGGAGACTCCCCCCTTGAGGGGGAAGGAGCACCCAACGCACCCCTGGTTGAGGGGAATTCCCTCTCTAGGGGCAAGACCCCTCCAACCCGAGTGTCAGGGGGAGCTCCCAACACACCCAGGGTCGAGAAGACCCCCCCCCCCTCGAGGGTGAGACCCCTCCAAACGAGGTGTCAGGGCGAGCTCCCAATGCAACCAGGGTCGAGAATACTCCCCAATTGAGGGGCTAGACCCCTCCCACCGGGGTGTCGGGGTTAGCTTCCAATGCACCTCGGGTCAAAGAAACTCCCCACCCGAGGGGCGAGACCCATCCACCCGGGTGTTGTGAGGAGCTCCTAACGCATCCGCAGGTCTAGAGGACTCTCCCACAGAGGTGTGAGACTACTCCAACCGGGGTGTCAGGGGGAGCTCCATCCACACCCCAGGTAGAAGATTCACACCACCGAGGAGTGAGAGCCCTCCAACCAAGGTGTCAGGGAACTCCCACTGCACCCCGTTTCAATATGACTGCCCCCCAGAATGGCGAGACACCTCCCACAGTGGTGTCGGGAGAAGTTCCCACCACTCCCGGGACTTCCCCCTCAAAGAGCGAGAGCCCTTCAACCAGGGTGACTGGGGGAGTTCACACCACAATTAGGGTCAAGGGAACTCCCCCGACCAGGGGGATTGTTGAGGAGAGCACTCACTGCTCTCCTCCCCCCAAGAGGAGCGAGATCCTTCTGACAGGGGTTTTGGGGAAGTTCCCAAGGCACATGGATGGAGGGTACTCCCTTATCGAGGGGCAAGACCCCTCCAACCGGTGTGTTGGAAGGAATTCCTACCGCACCCCACGTCAAGGGGACTCCCCCCACCCAAGGAGGAGAGCCCTCTAACAAGGATGTTGCGGGGAGCTCCCAACGCACCCTGGGTGAGGAAACTCTGTGTTCAAAGGGGGAGACCCCTTCAACCCAGGTGTTGGGGGAAGCTCCCACCACACCCCGGGACGAGGGGACCCCCAAATCAAGGGCAGAGAGCCCTCCACCGGGGTGTTGGGGGAGCTCACACCACATCCCTCATCGAGGGGACTCCCTGCTCAATTGGGGAGAGCCTCCAACTGGGGTGTCAGAAGGAGCACCCAATGCACCCCAGGTCTAGGGGACTCCCCCCTCGAGGGGCGAGAATCCTCCAACTGGGGTGTTGGGAGGAGCTCTCAATGCACTCCGGGTTGAGGAGACTCACACCCTAGAAGGGAGAGCCCTCCAACAGGGGTGTTGTGGGAGCACCCACCACACCTGGTTCGTGGGGATTCCCCACCCAAGGGGCACAATACCTCCAACTTGGGTGTCGGGGAAAGCTCCCATCCCACTCTGAGTCGAGGGGACTCTCCCCCCAGGGGCAAGAGCCCTCCAACCGGGGTGTCAGGGGGAGCTCCCACCACACCTGGGTAGAGGGTACAGCCCCTCGAAGGGCAAGAGCCCTCCAACCGGAGTTTCAGGGGAAGCTCCCACTGCACTCTGGGTCGAGGGGACTAACCCTTGAGGGGCAAGACCCCCCATCTGGGTTGTGGGGGGAAGTCCCAATACACACCAGGTCTAGGGGTCTCCCCACTCGAGTGGATAGTCCCCTCCAACTGGGGTGTCGGTGGGAGCTCCCAATGCACCCGGGGTCGAGGGGACTCAACCCTCAAGGGGCAAGAAGCCTCCAACTGTGTTGTCGGGAGCAGCTCCCACATCAACCTGGGTTGAGAGGACTCCTCCCTTGTGAGGGGAGAGACCTCCAACCGGGGTGTCATTGGGAGATCTCTCCGCATGCTGGGTCGAGGGTACTCCACCCACAAGGGGCAAGACCCCTCCAACCAGGGTGTTGGGAGGAGCTCTCAATGCACCCCAAGTCGAGGGGACTCCCCCATCAAGGAGCGAGACCCTTCCAACGGTCTGTTGGGGAGAGTGCTCCCATGCACCCCAGGATGATGTGACTTCCCTCTGGAGGGGGGAGACCCCTCCAACCAAGGTGTCTGTCGGGAGGAGCTCCCATTGTATACCTCTCCTTTCAACCTCTCCCACTTGAGGGGAGAGGCCCCTGTCAACAGGAATGTCGGAGGGAGCTCCCACCAAACCCCAGGTGAGAGGACTTGCCCTTGGAGGGGGGAGACCCTTCCAACCGGGGTGTCGGCTGGAGCTCCCACCACAAACCAGGATGAGAGAACACCCCATTGAAGGGGCAGAGCCTTCCAACTGGGTAGTGGGGGGAGCTCCCACTGCAACCCGGGTCGAGGGGACTCCCCCTTCATGGGGGGAGAGTCCTCCAACTGGGGTGTCATGAGGAGCTCCTTCCACACGCTGGGTCAAGGGAAATCCCTCCTCGGAGGTTCGAGACCCCACCAAACGGGGTGTTGGGGAGAGCTCCCACAGCACACCGAGTCAAGGGGACTCCCCGCTTGAGAGGCGAGACCTCTCCAACCGGGGTGTCAGGAAAGCTGGCAATGCACAGAGGGTTGAGGGGACTCACCCTTCTAGGGGTGTTGGTGGGAGCTCACAATGCACCCCTGGTCTCACCCTCGAGGGGTTAGACCCCTACAATCGGGGTGTTGGTGGTAGCTCCCTATGCATTCAGGGTCGGGAAGACTCCCCCTCAAGGGGTGAGACCCCTTCAACAGGTGTGTTGGGAGGAGCTCTCAATGCATCCAGGTAGAGGATACTACACACCCAGGGGCGAGACCCCTCCAACTGGTGTGTCAGAAGGAGCTCTCAACGCATCCTTGGTCGAGGGTACTATACACCCGAGGGGCGAGACTCCTCCATCCGGGGTGTAAGAACAAGCTCCATTACACTCTGGGTTGAGGGGCACCCCCTCTGAGGGAGGAGAGTCTTCCAACCGGGGTGTCTGTGGAAGCTCTGTACGCACCCTGGGTAGAGGGGAATCCCTCCTTTAGTAGCAAGACCTCTCCAACCGGGGTGTGGGGGGGGGAGCTCCCAACACACCCCCTTCAAGGGGCGAGACTCCTTCAACTTGGGTGTTGGATGGAGCTGCAAACGCACCCTGGGTCGAGAGGACTCCCCCAACAAAGGGCAAGATCCCTCCAACCAAGGTGTATGGCACAACTCACAATGCACCCCAGGACGATGGGATACCCCTCTGAAGGGGTGAGACCTCTCCATCCGGGATGTCAGGGTAGCTCCCACTGCACCCTGGATGAGGGAACTACCCCCTATGGGGGGATAGCCATACAACCGGGGTGTCAGGGGGAACTTTCAACACACCCTGTGTCGAAGGGCTCGCCCCCTGAGTGGGGCGAGCCCTCCAACCTGGGTGTCGGGGAGAGTTCACAACGCACCTTGAATCAAGGGAACTCCCACCTCGAGGGACGAGAACGGTCCAACCGAGGTGTCTGAGGGAGCTCCCACCGAACCCCGGGTCTAGGGGACTCCCTCATTGAGGGGATAATCCCCTCCAACTGGTGTGTTGGGGAAGCTCCCAATGCACCCTGGGTCGAGGGGACTCACCCCTCGACGGGTGAGAAGCCTTCAACTGGGGTGTCGGTGGGAGCTCCCACCACACCCCGGTTAGAGGGGATTCCTCCCCCAAGGGAGGAAAGCCCTCCAACCGGGATGCTGGGAGGTGCTCCCAATGCACCCCGGGTAGAGGGGACTCCTCCCTCAAGGGGAGTGCACCTCCAACCGGGGTTTTGGGGGGAGCTCCCAACGCACCCTGGATCGAGGGGACTCCCAGCCTGAATGGTGAGACCTCTCCAACCTAGGTGTCGGGGGAGGCTCCCACTGCACCCTGAGTCAAGCAGACTTCCCCCTCCAGTGGGGAGAGCCCTCCAAACGCGTGTCCAGGGGAGATCCCACCACATTCTGGGTTTAGGCGTCTACCCCCTCGAGGGGCAAGACCCCTTGCACCCCGGTTCAAGGGGACTACCTCTTCAGGGGAGTGACCACTCAAAACTGGGGTTTTGGATTTAGCTCCCATCTCACTGTCAATGGGAATCCTCCATTGAGGGGCAAGACCTCTCCAACCGGGGTATGGGGGGATCTCCCAATGAACCCTGGGTCGAGGGTACTCCCCCCCAAGGGGTGAGACCACTCCAACCAGTGTGTCGGGGGCAGGTGCCAACGCACCCTTGGTCAAGGGACTCCCCAACCATGGGGCAATACCCCTCCAATCGGGATTCCAGGGGGAGCTCCCATCTCACCTCACGTCAAGGTGCATCCCAGCACGTGTGGCAAGACCTCTCCAACCAGGGTATATGGGGGAGCTCCCACTGCATGCTGGTCGAGGGGACTTTCCTCTCAAGGGGTGAGAGGCCTCACACTGGGGTGTCTGGAGGAGCTCTCACCACACTCTGGGGCGAGGGGACTACCCCCTCGAGGAGCAGGACCCCTCCGACCAGCGGGTCTGGGGGAGCTCCCACTGCAACTCTGGTGGAGGGGACTACCCCTGAGGGGAGAGACCACATAAACTGGGGTTTGGGGGGAGCTCCAACCTAACCTCAGGTGGAGGATACTGCCCCCTTGAGGGGATAGAACCCTCCAACCGGGGTGCGGGGGGGGGACTCCCACAGCACCCCAAGTCGAGGTGACTCCCCCCTCAAGGGAAGAGAACTCTCCAACCAGGGTGCCGGCGGGAGCTCCCACTGCACCCCGGGTCGAGGGGACTTCCCCCTAGAGGGGCCAGACCACTCCAACCAGGGTGTCAGGAGGAGCTTCCAATGCATCCCAGGTCGAGGAACTCCCCCCTGGAGGAGAGAAACCCCTCCAATTGGGGTGTTGGGGAGAGCTCCCAATGCTCCCTGGGTCCAAGGGTCTCCCCACTCGAGGGGTGAGACCCATCAAACCAGGGTGTCGGGGAAGCTCCCATTGCACCCCAGGTTGTGAGGACTCCCCTCCAACCAAGGAGTTGGGGGATGCTCCCAAGGAACCCCGGGTGGAAGGGACTCCCCCTTTGATTGGGGAGAGCCTTCCAAATGGAGTTTCAGGGGAGATCCCAACGCACCCCAGGTGGAGGGGACACCCCCCGGTGCAAGACCCCTCCAACCAGGGTGTAAGGGGGAGCACCCACTGCTCCGGGTCAAGGGAACTCCCCATCCGAGGGAGCAGAGTCCTCCAACCGGGGTGTCTGGGGAAGCTCTGTATTCACCCCATGTAGAGTGGAATCCACCCTTGAGGAGCAAGACCCCTCCAACCAGGATGACGGGGAGAGCTCCCAACACACCCCGGGTTGAGTGGACTCCCGCTTCCAAGTGCGAGACCCCTCCAAATGGGTTGTCAGTTGAAGCTGTAAATGCACCCAGGGTCGAGGGGACTCCCCCCTCAATGGGTGAGACCTCTCCAACCAAGGTGTAGGGCACAGCTCCAAACGCACCCCAGGTCGAGAGGATACCCCTCTTGAGGGGCAAGACCCCTCCAACCGGGGTGTCTGAGGGAGCTCCCACCGCACCCCAGGTCGAGGGGACTACCACCTAGAGAGGGGAGAGCCCTCCAACCAGGATGTTGGTGGTGTTCCCAACGCACTCTGGCTCAAAGGGACTCCCCTCATCGAGGGCGAGACCCCTCCTACTAGGGTGTTGCTGGGAGCTCCCAATGCCCCTGGGTCGAGGGCACTCCCAGCCCCAGTGGCGAGACCTCTCCAACTTGGGTATTGGGGGGTGCTCCCACCGCACCCTGGGTCAAGCGTACTTCCCCCTCAAGGGAAGTGAGCCCTCCAAAGGTTGTGGGGGGAGATCCCACCAGGTCGAGGTGTCTACCGCCTCAAGAGGCAAGAACCCTTTAACCGGGGTGGGGGGGGGGGGGGCTCCCACAGCATTCAGGTTCAAGGGGACTATCTCTTAGGGAAGAAACCACTCAAACCCGCCTTACTAGGGGAGCCCTCACTGCACCCTGGGTCGAGGGGACCTTCCCCTCCAGTGGTGAGGCCCCTCCAACTGGGGTGTCTGTTGGAGTTCCCCTCGCACCCCAGGTCAAGGGGAATTCTACCTGGAAGAATGAGACCCTCCAACCGGGATGTCGGGGGAGCTCCCAACACACCCTTATTTGAGGGGACCCCTGCTCAAGGGGCGAGACCTCTCCAACTGCAGTCTTGGAGACAGCTCCCATTGCACCCAGGTCAAGAAGACACACCCTCGAGGGGCGGGACCCTTCCAACTGGGGAGTCGGGGGAGCTCAAGTGCACCCCGGGTGGAGGGGCTCCTCCCTCGCAGGACGAGACTCTTCCAAACAGGGTATCGCGGGGGGGGGGGGGGGTCCCATCAAACCCTGGGTCGAGGGAACTTCCCCCTAGGGGTGTGAGACCCCTCCAACCGGGGTGTGGGAGGGAGCTCCCAATGCAACCTGAGACGAGAGAACTCGCACCTTGAGGGGCGAGACCCCTCCAACCGTGGTATTGGGGGAGTTGCCATCGTACCTGGAGTCGAGGATACACCCCCCTCTAGGGGCGAGACTCTTCCAATCACGGTGTTGAGAGGAGCTCGAATGCACCCCGGGTCAAGGGGACACCCCCCTTGAGGGGCTAGACCCCTCCAACAGGGGTGACGGGGGAGCTCCCAAGGCACCCCACATCGAGGGGACTCGTCCTCCGAGAGGGGAGAGCCCTGCAACCGTGGTGTCCGGGGGATCTCCAAAGGCACCCAGGGTGGAGAGGACTCCCCCCTCAAGGGCAAGACCCTCCAACCGGGGTGTCTGTGGGAGTTCCCACCACACCTCTAGTCGAAGACACTCCCATCCCGAGGGGGAGAGCCCTCCAACCACGGAGTCGGAGGAGCTCCCAACTCACCCTGTGTTGAGGGGACTCATCTTCCGAGGAGTGAGTCATCCAACCGTGGTGTCGGGAGGAGCTTTCACCACACCCCAGGTCGAGGGGCATCCCAGCACATGTGGGGAGACCTCTCCAATCAGGGTATCGGGGGAGCTCATACAGCATGCTGGATCGAGGGGTCTTCTCCCTTGAGGTGGGAGATCCCTCCAACCAGGGTGTCGGGGGGAGCTCCCACCGCACCCCAGGGCGAGGGGATTTCCCCCCTCGATGGGTGAGATTCCTCCTACGAGGGTGTCAGGGGGAGCTGCCAATGCACCCCAGTTCCAGGGGACTGCCCCCTCTATGGGGTAGACCCCTCCAACCAGGATGTCGGGGGGAGTTTGTATATCACTGCATCCCAGGTCGACGGGACTCCCTTCCTGAGTGGGGAGAATCCTCCAACCGGGGTGTCAGCAGGAGTTCCCATGGCAACCCGGGTAGAGGGGATCCTCCCTGGAGGGGCAAAACCCGTCCAATTAGGGTGTTGGCGGGAGCTCCCAATGCACCCCACGTCCAGGGAACTCTACACTCGTGGGGCGAGAACCCTCCAACCGGGGTGTCGAGGGAAGCTCCCAATGCACCCCGGTGGAGGGGAATAACCCCACGAGGGGCTAAACCACTCCAATTGGGGTATTGGGGGGAGCTCCCAATGCAACCCAGGTTGAGGGGACTCCCCATCCGAGGGGGTAAAGCCCTCGAAACGTGGTGTTGGTGGAGCTCCCAACACATCCCAGGTCGAGGGAACTCCCCCGCCCAGAGGGGGGAGAGCCCTCCTATTGGGGTATCAGGGGGAGTTCCCAACGCACCCTGGGTCAAGAAAGACTCCTCCCCTGAGGGAGGAGAGCCCTCCAACTGGGTATTCAGGGAAGCTCCAAATGCACCCCGGGTTGAGGGGACTCCTTCCTCCAGGGGCAATACCCCTCCACCTTAGTGTCCAGGGGAGCTTCCAATGCACCCCGGGTTGAGGGTACTACCCCCTCGAGGGGCGAGAGCCCTCCAACCTGGGTGTGGGTGGAGCATCCATAGCACCCCAGGTCGAGGGAACTCACACCTCTAGGGGTGAGAGCCCTCCAAACTTGTGTCGGGAGGAGCTACCACAGCACCACGGGTCTAGGGGTACCCCCAAGGGGCAGAGCCCTCCAAATGGGGTGTTGAGGGAGGCTCTCTCTGCACCCCAGGATGAGGGGTCTCACCTCAAGGGGGAGAGCCCTAAAACCAGGGTGTTGGGGGAAGCTGCCAACGCATCCTGGATCAAGGGGACTTCATCCCCGAGGTAGGAGCGCTCTCTAACCGTGGTGTCAGGGGGAGCTCAAAATGCACGCCTGGTTAAGGGGCTCCCCAATCAGGCGGCAACCCCTCCAACCTGGGTGTCCGGAGGAACTCCCAATTCATCCCAGGTAGAGGTGACTCCCCCCTCCAGGGGCAAGACCCCTCCAACAGGAGTGTCAGAGGGAGCTCCCAACGCACCCCCGGTCGAGGGGACTCCCCTCTTGATTGGCAGGGTGTCCAACCAGGTGTCGGGGGGAGCACCCGGTGCACACTGGGTTGAGGTGACTTGCTCCCCCAGGGGCGAGAGCCATCCAACCAGTGTGTCAGGGGCAGCACACACAGCACCCTGGGTCGAGGGGACCCCCCCAAGGGGGGAGAGCCCTCCAACTGGGGTGTGGAGGGGGAGCTCCCATCATATCCCTGGTTGAGGGGACTCCCCCATCTACTGGGTAGAACCCTCGAACCAGGTGTCAAGGGGGCACGTAAAGCACCGCTCCCTCGATAGAGGGGACGCCCCCTCGAGGTGGGAGACCCTTTCACCTGGCATGTCGTGAGGAGGTCCCACCGCACCACAGGTTGAAAAGACTCCCCCTTCGATGAGTGATACCCCTCAAACCGTGGTGTCAGGGGGTGCTCCCATGGCACCCCAGGTTGAGGGGACTCCCACTTCGAGGGGCAACACCACTACTAACAGGATTTTGTGGGGAGCACCCACTGCATCCCGGTTCGAGGTGACAAGACACCCAAGGGGCGAGACCCCTCCATCTGGGGTGTTTGAGGGAGCTCCCACTGCACCCTGGGTCAAGGGGCATCCCAGCACATGTGACAAGACCTCTCCAACCAGGATATATAGGGGAGCTCCCACCACAAGCTGGTCGAGAGGACTTTCCCCACGAATGGGAGAGCCCTCCAACAGGGGTGTTTGGGGGAGCTCCCACCGCACTCTGGGTAAAGGGGACTACCCCCTTGAGGTGCAGGGCCTCTCCAACTGGGTGTGGGGGAGGAGCTCCCACCGTACCCTGGGTCGAGGGGACTCCCCCGTCTATAGTGTAGACCCCTCCACCCGGGGTGTCGGGGAAGCTTGTATACTGCTGCACCCCAGGTTGATGAGACCCCCCCCCCAGGGGGGAGAGCCCTCGAACCGAGGTGTTGGCGGGAGCTTCCATTGCACCCTGGGTCAAGGGGACTCCTCTCTTGAGGGGCTAGACCCCTCCACAGGGGTTTTAGGGGGAACTTCCAATGCACCCCAGGTCGAGGGGACACCCCTCGAGGAGAGAGAACCCCTCGAATCATGGTGTTGGGGGGAGCAGCCAATACACCCCGGGTTGAGGGTACATCCCCCTCCAGGGGCGAGACCCCTTCAACCAGGTTGTCGGGGGGAGCTCCCTATGCACCCCGGGTCCAATTTACTCCACACTGGTAGGGCGAGACCCCTCCAACTGGGGTGTCGAGGAAAGCTCCCTTAGCACCCTGGGTCATGGGGACAACCCCTCGTGGGTGAGAACCCTCCAACCAGTGTGTCAGGGGGAGCGCCCAATGAACCCCGGGTCAAAGGGACTCCCCCCTCAAAGGGCAAGACTTATCCAACTGGGGTGTGGGGGGAGCTCCCATGGCACCCTCAGGTCGAGGGGACTTCCCCCTCTACCGGGTAGACCCCTCCAACCAGGGTGTTGGGGATAGCTCGTACACCACGGCACTCCGGGTAGAGGGGACTCTCCCCTTGAGGTGGGAGACACCTGCAACCATCATGTCAGGGGGAGGTCCCAATGCACCTCGGGTCTAGTGGACTCCCCCCTCGAGGGGAGAGACCTCTCCAACCGGGGTGTGGGGGGAGATTCCAATGCACCCTGGGTCGAGTGGACTCCCCCCGAGGGGAGAGACTCCTCCAACCGGGGTGTTGGGAGAAGCTCCCTCTGAACCCCAGTCACGAGGGGCGAGACACCTCCAACGGGTGTGTCGTCGGGAGCTCGCAATGCACCCCGGGTCGAGGGGACTTCCCCCTCAAGGGGCGAGACCCCTCCAATGGGGGTGTCGGGGAGCTCAAACTGCACCACATGTCGAGGGTCTCCCCCTCCGAGGAAGGAGAGCCCTCCAACCGGTGTGTCAGGGGGAGCTCCAAACGCACCCCGGATAGAGGGGCACTCCACTCAAGGGGTGAGACCCCCCAACCTGGGTGTCAGAAGTAGCTCCCAATGCAGGTCGACGGGACTTCCACCTCAAGGGGCGAGACCCCTCAAACCGGTGTGTTGGAGGAGCAACCACCGCACCCCAGGTCAAGGGGACTCCTCCCTGATGGGGATAGCCCTCCAGCCAGGGTGCCTGGGGGAACTCCCACCACACCACGGATCAAGGGGTCTCCTCATCTAGAGGGGAGAGCCCTCCAACTATGGTGTGGGAGAGATATCCAAACACACCCCTGCTCTAGTGGATTCGGCCCCCCGTTGGGGGAGAGCCCTGGAACAGTGAAGCTGGGGCCCTCCCAATGCACTCCTGGTCGAGGGGACTACCCTCTAGACGGGTGAGACCCCTCCAACTGGGGTGTCAGGGGGAGCTCCATACACACACCCCCGTCAAGTGGACTCTGAGCCGGACTGTGAAAACCCTCCAACCGAGGTGTTGGGGGAAGCTCCCACCACACCCCAAGTCAAGGGGACACCCCCTCGAGGGGCGATACCCCTGATTCAGGGTGTCTGGGGTAGCTCTCACCCCACCCTGGGTTGAGTGGCACCCCCCTAGAGGGACAAATCCCACCAACCAGGGTATCAATGGGAGCTCTCACTGCACCCCGGGTTGAGGGAAATTCCCCCTCGAGGGGTGAGACCCCCTCCAACTGGGATGTAGGGGGAAGCTGCCAACACACCCCTGCTTGAGGGGACTCTCCCTCTGAGGTGCAAGACCCCTCCCATTGGGGTGTTGTGGGGAGCTCCAACCACACCCTGGGTCGAAGGGACTCCCAGCCTGAGTGGAATGATCCCTCCAACCAGGGTGTCGGGGGAAGCTCCTACCGACCACGCATTGAGGGGACTCCAGCTCACGGGGCAAGACCCCTCCAACCTTGTTATGGGGGGAGCTCCCACCACACCCCGGTTGGGAGGACTGCCCTCCCAAAGGGCCAGAGCCCTGCAACAGGGGTGTCAGAGGGAGCACCCAACGCACCCAGGGTCGAGAAGACTCCCCCCACGAAGAGCAAGACTGCTCCACCAGGGTGTCGGGAGGAGCCTCCAATGCACCCCAGATCGAGGGGACTCCCCACTCTGACGGTGAGACCCCCAGACCCTGGGTGTTAGGGGAAGCTGGTCGAGGGTACTCCCCCCTCAATGGGCGAGACCCCTCCAACCAGAGTGTAGGGAGAAGCTCCCACCGCACCCTGGGTCTAGGAGAATCCTCCCTCTATGGGGTAGACCCCTCCAATTGGGGTGTTGGGAGGAGCTTGTACAACACCGCTTCCTGGGTAGTGGGGACTCTCCACTCGAAGTGGAACACTTGAAACTCGAGTGTCGGGGGGAGGTCCCACTGCACCCCGGGTGGAGGGGACTCCTCCTTCGATGATATAGAGACCTCCAAACAGTGTATTGGGGGGGTATCCCATCGCACCTTGGGTTGAGGGGACTCCCCACTCAATAATGGAGACCCCTGCAACCGAGGTTTTGGAGGGAGCTCCCACAGCACCAGGGGTCCAGTGGACTCCCCACTTCAGGGGGGAGACCCCTCCAACCAGGGTGTCGGGGGAGCTCCTAAACCATTGCATCTCGGGTCGAGGGGACTGCCCCCTCGAGGGTAGAGAGATTTCCAACTGGGAGAGATCCAGGATAGATCTCATGGAGGTGTTGGGTGGAGCTCCCACCACATCCGGAGTCAAGGGAACACCCCCTTGAGGCGTGAGTCACCTGCAATCCAGGTACGGGGGGAGCTTTCAATGCACCCCAGGTCGAGGGGACTTTACCCTGGAGGGGCGAGTCCCCTCCAACCGTGGTGTTGGGGGAAGCTCCCACCACACTCTGGGTCGAAAGGACTCCCTCCTCATGGGGCGACTCCCTTCCATCTGGGGTGTCTGGGGGAATTCCCACAGTATCCCCGGGTCGACGGGAATCCCCCCTCGAGGGGTGACACCCTTCCACCCAGGGTTTCGGGTGGAGCTCCCAATGCACCCCAGGTGGAGGGGACATCCTCCTCAAGAGGCAAGACCCCTCCAACTGGGGTGTCAGGAGGAACTCCCGACGCATCCCAGGTCCAGGGGACACCCCTCAAAGGGCGAGACCCTTCCAACTGGGGTGTCAAGGGGAGCTTCCATTGCACCCTGGGTCAAGGAGACTCCCAGCTCGAGGGGTAAGACCCCTCCAAACAGGGTGTCAGGGGGAGCACCCACCGCATCCTGGGTCGAGGGGATTCCCCTCTCGAGGGGTGAGACCTCTCCGGCTGGGGTGTTGGAGGGAGCTCCCACTGCAACCCTGGTCTAGGTAGTTCCCACCCCAAGGCATGAGAGCCCTCCAACTGGGGTATGGGGGGAGCTCACACTGGACCCCAGGTCAAGGGGACTCCCCATCTGAGGGGAGAGAGCCCTTCAAACAGGGTGTCAGGGGGACCTCCCAACACACCCCGTGTCGAGGGACTCCCGCTCTGAAGGGGGAGAGCCCTCCAACCCGGGTGTGCGGGGGAGCTCTCAATGCAATCAGGGTCGAGGGGACTCTTCCCTCAAGGGGCAAGACCCCTTTAACCAGGGTGTCCGTGGAGCTCCCAACACACTCCGGGTCAAGGGACTCCCCCATCAAGGGGCGAGACCCCTACAGACAGGGTGTCACTCAGAGCTCCCAATACACCCCTGGTCGAGGGGACTCCCCACTGAGGGGCAACACCCCTCCCACCAGGGTGTTGGGGGAGCTCCCACGGCACGAGGGGACATCCATCTCGAGGGCCAAACCCATCCAACTGGGTGTTGATGGGAGCTCCCACTGCACCCTAGGTATAGAGCACTCCCCCGTCTAGGGGTGAGACCCCCCAAACCGGGGTGTCCTGGGAAGCTCCCACCGTACCTCGGGTCAAGAGGACTCTTCACTTGAGGGGCAAGACCCCTCAAACCAAAGTGGGGGGGGCTCCCACTGCACCCAGGGTCGAGGGTACTCCCCCCTTGATGGGCAAGAACCCTTAATCGGAGAGTCGAGGGAGCTCCCAACACACTCCAGGTCGAGGGACTCCCCCCTCAAGGTGAGAGAACCCTCCACCCAGGGTGTTGGGCGGAGCTCCCAATGCACCCCTGGTCGAGGGGACTCCCCCCTCGAGGGGTGAGACCCCTCCAAATGGGGTCTCAAGGGGAGCTCACAATGCACCCCAGGTCGAGGGGACTCTCACCTCGAGGGGCAAGATCCCTCTAACCGGGGTGTCTGGGGAAGCTGCCAGCCCACCCCTGCTCAAGGGGACTCTCCTACTGAAGGGCGAGACCACTCCAACCTGAGGGTCTCAACCGTACCCCGGATCGATGGGAATCCGAGCACAAGTGGAGTGACCCCTCCAACTGTGGTGTTGGGGACAGCTCCCACTGCACCCTGAGTAGAGGGGACTTCTACACCAAGGAGTGAGACCCCTCCAACCTTGGTGTTAGGTGGAGCTCCCACTGCACTTCCGGTGAAGGGAAACACCCCAAGGATGAGAGCCCTCCAACCAGGTTACAGGGGGAGCTCCCAATGCACCCGGGTCGACGGGACTCCCCACACAAGGGGACAGATCCCTCCAACAGTGATGTCAGGGGAGCTTCCACCACACCCTGGGTCAAGTATCACCCCTCTAGAGGGGCAAGTCCCCTTCAACAGGGGTGTTGGTGGGTGTTCCCACCACACCCAGGGTCGAGGTTAGTCACCTCTTGAGAAACGAGACCCCTCCACCTAAAGTGTTGGGTGGAGTTCCCACTGCACCTCAGATGGTGGGGACTCCCACTCGAGGGCCGAGACCCCTCAAACCAGGGTGTCAGGGGGAGCTCATACACCACCGCACCCCAGGTAGAAGGGACTACCCCCTTGAGGAAAGAGACCCCTCCAACAGTGGTGTCAGGTGGAGCTCCCACCACACCCCATGTCGACGAGACTCCCCCCACAAAGGGCGAGACTCCTTCAACCTAGGTGTTGGGGTGAGCTCTCACCACACCATGGGTCAAGGGGACACCCCCATTGAGGAGTGAGACCCTTCAATGGGGTGTCGTGGGGAGCTCCCACAGCACCCCGGGTCCAGGGGACTCCCCCTCTGAGGAGTGAGACCCCTCCAACCAGGGTGTTGTGGAGAGCTCTCACCACACCGTGCATCTAAGGGACTCCCCCTCTTGAGGGGGGAGAGCCCACTATCAAGATATCAGAAGGAGCTACCCACACACCTCAGAATAAGAGAACTCCCCCACTAGGGGGGAGAGCCCCCCAACCAGGGTGTCGGAAGGAGCTCCCAACACACCCCTAGTGGAGGAAACTCCCCCCTCAAGGCATGAGATCCCTCCAACCAGGGTCGGGGGTACCTCACACCTCATCCTAGGTAGAAGTACTCCCGCCTCGAGAGGCATTCCGCCAAAAGGGATGTTGGTGGGACCTCCAACCACACCCTGTGTCAAGTGGACTCCCCACTAGAGGGGCAAGACCCCTCCAACCGGGGTGTCAAGGGGAGTTCCCCCCGCACCCAGGGTCAAGATACACCCCATCGAAGGGTGATACCCCTCCAACCAGCGTGTCAGAGGAGCTCCCACTGTACCTGGGTTGAGGGTACTCCATTCTCTACTGGTTAGACCCCTCCAATTGGGGTGTCGGGGGAGCTCCCAATGCACCCGGGTCAAGGGGACTCCCCACTCAAGGGATGAGACCTCTCCAACCAGGGTATCAGGGGGAGCTCCCAACACACCCCTGGCCCAGGGTACTCCCCTCTTGAGGGGCGAGGCTCTCCAAATGGGGTGTGGTGGGGGAGCTCCCACCGCACTCCAGGACTAGGTGCATCCCCCACGAGGTGCAAGACCCCTCCTATGGGGGTGTCTGGGGTGGTCCCACCGCACCCGGGTGGAGGGGACTCCCAAACCAAGGGGTGAAATCCCTCCAATAGGGGTGTCGGTGGAAGCTCACAATGCACCCAGGGATAAGGGAACTCCCCCACGCAAGGGGAGAGCCCTCCAACTGGTGTGTCTGGGGAAGCTCCCACCCAATCCCTGGTTGAGGGGAATCCTCCTAGAGGAAGAACCCCCTTTAACCAGGGTGTCGGGGGAGATCCCAATGCTCCATGGGTCAAGGGGATTCCCCGTTGAAAAGGGAGACCCCTCCAACCAGGGTGTCAGGGTGAGTTCCCACCACACACCAGGTCAGGTGATTCCATTCTCTAGTGGGGAGAACCCTCCAGCTGGCGTGTTGAGATGAGCTCATATCGCACACCGGGTCAAGGGGACTCCCCACTGGAGGTGGGAAACCACACCAACTAGAGTGTTAGGGGGATATTTTACTGCACTCCGTGTCAAGGTCACCCCATTCAAGGGGTTTCTTCCCTGGAGGGGGGCATCCCCTCGACCCAAGCTGTGGTGGGAGCTCACCTCGACACCCCGGTTGGAGGGCTCTCGCACCTCCGTGGGGAGTCTTCTTGACCAGGGGTGCGGGGGAAGCTTCCAACAACATCCTGGGTGAAGGGGTCTCACCCCTCAGGGGGGGAGTCCCCTATACCCGGGTGCCATGGGAGCTCCCCCTGAAACCCCAGTTGGAGGGCTCTCTTCCCTTGGGTGGGGAGTCCACTCTAACCGGGGTGTGGTGGGAGCTCCTACAGACACCCTGGTTGGAGGGCTCTCACCCCTCGCAGGGGGAGTCCCCTCGTCCCTGGGTTCTTTGGGAGCTCTCCCCGACAACCCATTTGGAGGGCTCTCCACCCTCGAGGGATGAGTCCCCTCGATCCTGGTTGCGGTGGAGCTCCCCAAGACACCCCGGTTGAAGGGATCTCCCCCCTCGGGCTGTGGTGGGAACTCCGCCCAAAACCCCAATTGGAAGGCTCTGGCCCCTCAGTGGGGGAGCCCCTCGACCCAGGGTGCCATGGGAGCTTTCCCAGACACCCCGTTTGGAGGGCTCTCGCCCCTTGTGTGGGTGTTACCGACATCCGGGGTTCGGTGAGAGTTCCTCCATACACCTGAGTTAGAGGGCTGTATCCCCTTGGGAGGGGAGTCCCCTTGACTTTGGGTGTAGTGGGAGCTCCCCCCTAAACCCGATTGAAGAGGTCTTGCCACTCTGGGAATAGCTTCTACCCATGTTGCCTTGGGATGTAGGGCATGATGTAACTTGTGGGGCATGTTGCATCAGAAAAGTGGAAAACTAGCTTGCTGGCTGCTACCGGCTTCCCAGCCCTGGGGCCACATGTGGCTAAGATAGCACCTGGCAATTAGCCAGAAGGCATTGCCATGGGTTGTGATGAAGAATCGGACCACCTCTAGGATAGGCTCAGAACCCTTCTGCCCTCACAGACAGCTCTTTGTCTCCCATTATTCCCTGTAGGATGGGTGTAGATGTGAATTTTCCCCACCTTGCTGACCTTTATCCTGATTGGCTCCTGTACATTATATTATGTTGAGGGCCACAGCTGAGTCGGGATGCATTTTTGCCAGAATGGAGTGGTTGAGAGGTGACCCCAGCAAGCCATTGAGATGATGATGGCTATGTTAAGCTGTGTATATTAGACCCCTGCTGTCCGCCTGGGCCTGCTACTGTGGAGTTCTAGCGGGATTCCCGGAGAATTTCCATTGGTTGGGGAAGTGCCAGAGGAGGGATTTCCAGTTGGTGGTTCCTGGAGGAGCCTCCTGGGTGGCATTCGGGAGAGTTCCTGGGGAGCGTGTGTGGAGTGTGTGTGGAGTGTGTGTGGAGTGTGCTGGTAGAGTTCAGAAATAAAGTTTGTTCCTGCTTCAGTGGCTCGTGATTTGTGCCCAGCCAGACTGTGGCAATATTATCTGAGTGTGTTTTCTCAATAAACGAGCTCCTGCTTTGACTGGTCTCCCTGACACGTCTGATTGTTCTCCGGTGGGGTGGTCAGTCAGACTTTCCTTTCTTGGTTTGTCCTTGTCTGTGCGTGCTTTCCCAATCTCTCCCGCAGGTCAGGAGGCAACAGGGACTAAAAACCCCAACATTGGGAGCTCCCCACATCACCCCCTTGGAGATGTCTCATCCCTGGTGGGGAGTCACCTCAACCAGGGGTATATTGACAGGTTTGCCGACACCCCAGTTAGAGGAGTCTCGCCCCTCGTGGGGAAGTCCCCTCAAACCTGGGTGCGTCATTGGGAGCTCCCCAAGACACCTGGTTAGATGGGTCTCACCCCTTTATGGGGGAGTCCCCTCAACTCAGGGTGTGTTGGATGCTCCCCCCGAAACCCTAGATGGAAGGGTCTCACCCCATGAGGGGGGATACTCCTCAAACTGGAGTGCATTGGAAGCTCCCTCCGACACCCTGTTTGGAGGGGTCTCGCCCCTGGGGGAGGGAGTCCCCTCAACCAGGGGTGCATTGGCAGCTCCTCATGATATCCCGATTGGAGGGTCTCACCCCTCAGGGGGGAGTCCCCTTGACTTGGGGTGCATTTGAAGCTCCCCTGGCACCCCAGTTGGAGGGTCTCTCTGCTCGAGGGGGGAGTCACCTTGACCCAGGTGGGAGTTTTCCCAGGCACCCAGGTTGGAGGGTTCTCTCTCCTCAAGGGAGGAGTCCCCTTGACCAGGAGTGCAGTGGGAGCTCCCCCTCAAACCCCAGTTTGACTGGTTTCTCCACTCGAGAGGTAGTCCCCTCGACCCCGGGGTGATGTGGGAACCCCCTGACACCCTGGTTGGAGGGGTCTTGCCCCTCGAGGTGAGTAGTCCCCCAGATCCAGAGTGTGGCGGGATTGCCCCCGACACCCCGGTTGGAGGGCTCTCCCTCTTTGAGAAGGAAGTCCCCTTGACCAAGGGTGAGGTGGGAGCTACCTCCAATATCCTGGTTGAAGAATTCTCGCCAATTGGGCTGGGATTCCCCTCTACTCGAAGTGCAGTGGGAGCTCCACCCACATCATGGTTGAAGGGGTGTCGCCCCTGGGGGGGGGGGAGTGCCCTCACCCAGAGGTGCGTTTGGAGCTCCCCCTGACACCCCAGTTAGAGGGATCTCGCCCCTCGTGGGAGGAGTCCCCTCTACCCAGGATGCAGTGGTATACGAGCTCCTCCCGACATCCCGGTTGGAGGGTCTATCCAGTAGAGTGGGGAGTCCCCTCTTCCCAGGCTGCAGTAGGAGCTCCCCCCAACACCCTGGTTGTAGGATTGCCCCCCTGGAGGAAGGCGTCCCCTCGACCCAGGGTGTGCGTGGGAGCTCCCCCAAAAAAACCTTTTGGAGGACTCTCACCCTCGGGGGGGAGTTACCTCAACGCTGGGTGAGATGGGAACTCCCCCGGACACCCAGGTTGGAAGGGTCTCACTCCTTGGTTGGGGAATCCCCTTGACCTGGAGTGTGGTGGGAGCTCCCCCCAAAACTCCAGTTGGAGGGGTCTTGCCCCTGGGGGGTAGTCCCCTCAACCTGGGGTGCGATATGCACTCCCCCTAACACCCTGGTTAGAGGGGTCTCACCTTTCAGGTTGGGAATCCCCTATACCCAGGTGTGGTGAAATCTCCCCCTGACACCCTGGTTGGTGTGGTCACCTGCCTCCAGAGGGGAGTACCCTCGACTAGGGATGTGGTGGGAGCTTCCCCTGACACCCCAGTTAGAGTGGTCTCGCCCCTCCCTCTAGGGGAGAGTCTTCTTGACTGGAGGTGCTTTGGGAGCTCTCCCTGACACCACAGTTGGAGGGGTCTCGCCCCTCAAAGGGGAAGTTCTCTTGACCCGAGGTGTGCTTGGAGCTCCTCTTGACACCCCGGTGGGATCTCCCCCTGACACCCTGTTGGAGGTCTCTCCACAATCTAGAGGGATTCCCCTTGACCCGCGGTGCAATGGCATATGAGGTCCCTCAGACACTCATGTTGGAGAAGTCTCCCCCCTCAAGGGCGAAGTACACTGGACCCCTTGTTCCATGAGATCTCCCACCAAAACCTTGGTTCCAGGGGTCTCCTTTCTCGAATGGGGAGTCCCCTGGACATTAGGTGCAGTGGGAGCTCCCTGCAACACACTGTTTGGAGGTCTCTCCATCCTTGAGGGAGGAGTCTCCTTGACCTGGGGTGTGGTGGGACCTTCCCCCAACATGCTGGTTGCAGGGGTCTCCCACCTTGATGGGGGAGTCCCCTCTACCCAGGGTGCAGTGGTGTACAAGCTCCCCCAACACCCCAATTTGAGGGGTCTACCAGGTAGAGGGGGGCGTCCCCTCTACCTGAGGTTATAGTGGGAGCTCTACCCGACACCCCGGGTGGAGGTGACATGCCCATTGAGGGGAAAGTGCCCTATTCCCGTGGTGCAGTGGGAGCTCCCCCCGACACCCCAGTTGGAAGTGGCTCACCCTTAGATGGGGGAGTGCCCTTCACCTTGGGTGCAGTAGGAGCTCCCTTCAACACCCCTGTTGAAGGGGACTCGCCCTTCAAGGGGGGTGTCCCCTCGACCCGGGATACAGTGGGAGCTCCCCCCCAACACAACGGTTGAAGGGGTATTGCCCCTGGAGGGGGTTCCCCTCCACCTGGGGTACGGTGGGAGCTTCCCTTGATATCACAGCTTGAGGGGACTCTCCACTCGAGGGGGGAGTCCCCTCGACTGGGGGTGTGGTGGGAGCTCCCATCAACACCTCAAATGGAGAGGTCTCTCCACTCGAAGGGCAGTCCTCTCAACCCTGAGTGCAGTGGGACATTCCCCCTGACATGCCAGTTGCAGGGTTCTCCCACCTTGAGGGGGGAGTCCCCTCTACCCTTGGTGCAGTGGTGTAGGAGCTCCCCACTACACCCAATTGGAGGGGTTTACCTGGTAGAGGGGGAATTTCCCTCCACCGAGGGTGAGGTGGGAGCTCCCTCCAACTCCCTGGTTGGAGGGGTCTCGCTCCCCGAAGGGGGATTCCCCTTGACCCTGGATGCATGGGGAGCTCCTCCAGATACTCCATTTGGAGGTGTATTGTTCCATGAGGGGGACATCTCCTTGACCTGGGATGCGTTGGGAGCTTCCACCGACACACCAGTTGGAGGGGTCTTGCCCCTGAAGGGGGAAGTCCCCTCTACCCAGTGCATTGGTAGCTCCCCCTGACACCCCTGTCGGAGGCGTCTCACCAGTCAAGAAAGGAGTCGGCTCGACCTTGAAGTGCATTGGGAACTCCCCCGACATCCCGGTAAGAGAGGTCTCGCCTCTCGTAGGGGGAGTCCCCTCGACCCGGGGTGCATTGGGAGCTCCTCCCAACACCGGGTTGGAAGGGTCTCACCCCTCAAGGGTTGAATTCCCTCCACCAGGGATTCCGTTGGGAGCTCACCCTGACACCCCAGTTGGAAGGGTCTCACATCTCCACGGGAAAGTGTCCTCGATCTGGTGTTCATTTGGAGCTCCCCCAAAACAGCAGTTGAGGGGTCTCACACCTCGAGGGGTAGTACCCTTCACCTGGTGTGCGATGGGGTCTCCCCCCGACACCCCGGTGGGATCTCCCTTGGACACCCCAGTCCCGGGTCTCTCCAACCTCGAGGGAGGAGTCCCCTTGACCAGAAGTGCCATGGTATAAGATCTGCCCCCCGACACCCCGGTTGAAGGGGTCTCCACCATCGAGGGGGGAGTCCACAGTTCCCCTGGTGTCGCGGGAGCTCCCCCTGAAACCTCAGTTGCAGGGATCTCCTTTTTCAAGTGGGGAGTCCCCTTGACCCAAGGTGCTGTGGGAGTTCCCCTGGACACACTGTTTGGAGGTCTCTCCATCCTTAAGGGAGGAGTCCCCTCTACCCGGGGTGTGGTTGGACCTCTCCCCAACACGCAGGTTGTAGGGGTTTCTCACCTCAAGGGGGAATTCCCCTCTACCCAGAGTGCAGTGGTGTACAAGCTCCCCCCGGCACCCCAATTGGAGGAGTCTACTCTCTACCTGGGTTGCAGTGGGAGCTCCACCCTATGCCCCAGTTGGGGGATCTCATTCCTCGATTGGGGAGACCCCTCAACCCGGGGTGCGATGGGAGCTCCACCCAACACCCAGGGAGGAAGGGTCTTGTTCCTAGAGGGGGGAGTCCCCTCTACCTGAAGTTACAGTGGGAGCTTCCCCAGAAACCCCAGGTGGAGGGGTCTCTCCACATGAGGGGGGATCCCCTCAATCAGGGATGCAGTGGGACCAACCCCAACACCAGGGTTGGAGGTGTCTCACCACTCGAGGGGGGAGTCCCCTCTATCTGGGGTGTGCTGGGTGCTCCCGCCGACTCCCTGATTGGAAGGGTCTAGCCCTTCCAGGGAGGAGTCCCCTCTACCCGGGGTACAGTGGAACCTCCCCGACACCCCGGTTGGAGGTGTCTTGCCACTGGAGGGTGAGTCCCCTCTACCTGGGGTGCAGTGGGTGCTCTTTCTGACTCCCATGTTAAAGGGGTCTAGCCCCTTGAAGGGGGGTCCCTTGATCCAGGGTTCAGTGAGAGCTTCCCCCAACACCCCACTTGGAAGTGTCTCACCCCTTTATGGGGAGTCCCCTCATCCAGGTTGTGGAGGAGCTCCCTCCCACATCCTGTTTGAAGGGGTCTCCCCCCCTCGAGGGGCAAGTCACCTCGACCCAGGGTGCATTGGGAGCTCCCCCAAACACCACTGTTGGAGGGGTCTCACCCTGCTAAGGGGGATCTTCTTGAACCGGGTTGCCATGGGAGGTCCCCTGATACCTCAGTTAGAGGGGTCTTGTCCCTCGAGGGGTGAGTCCCCTCGATCCGGGGTGCTTTGTTAGCTCCCCCTGACACCCTTGTTGCAGGAGTCTTGCCCGTTGAGGGGGGTCCTCTCATCCTCAGGGTACATTGGGAGCTCCCCCCAAAACCCAGGATGAAGGGATCTCACCCTGGAGGGGTGATTCCCCTCAACCCAGGGTGAATTGGGAGCTCCCCCTGACATCCCGGTTGGAGGGGTCTTGCCCCTCTAGGGGAAAGTCCCCTCGCCTCGGGGTGAATTTGGAGCACCCCTTGACACACTGGTTGGAGGGGTCTTGCGCCTTGAGGGATGAGTTCCCTCTACCAGGGGTGCAATGGGAGCTCCCCCCAACACCATGGTGGCATCTCCCCCTGACACCCAGGTTGGGAGTCTCTCCACCCTCGAGGGGGGAGTCCATTCAACCAGAAGTGCAATGGTATACTACAACTCCCCGACACCCCAGTTGGAGGGGTCTGCCCCCCTTAAGCGGGGAATCCACTGGACCCCTGGTGCCATGGAAGCTCCTCCAAAACCTCAGTTGCAGGGGTCTCCTTTCCCGAATGGAAAGTCCCCTCAACCCAAGGTGCAGTGGGAGCTCCCCTACACACAGTGTTTGGAGGTCTCTCCATCCTCAAAGGAGGAGTCCCCTCGACCCGGGTGCAGTGGGACACTCCCCCAACACGCTGGTTGCAAGAGTCTCCCACTGCGAGGGGGGAGTCCCCTCTATATGGGGTGTGGTGGTGTAAAAGCTCCCCTTGACACCCCATTTACAGGGGTCTAGATAGATGGGGGAGTCCCCTCAACCCAGGGTCTGGTTACAGCTCCACCCAACACCCTAATTGGAGGGGTCTATTCAGTAGAGAAAGGAGTACCCTCGACCTGGGGTGCGGTGGGAGCTCCCAACGACATGCAGTTAGGGGGGTATCACCTTTTGATGGGGGTGTCCCTTGACCTGGGGTACTGTGTAAGCTCCCCTTGACACCCCTGTTGGAGGGGTCTCACCTGTAGAGTGGGGAGTCCTCTCGACACGAGGTGCAGTTGAAGGTCCCACCAACACCCCATTTGGAGGAATCTCGCCCCTCAAGGGGGGAGTCCTTCAACCTGGGGTGAGGTGCGAGGTCCCAGTGACGCCATGGTTGGAGGTGTTTTGCCCCTTGAGGGTGGAGTCTCCTTGACCCAGGGTATGGTTGAAACTCTCCCGACACCCCAGTTGGAAGATCCTCACCCCCTCGAGGGGGAAGTCCCCTCAACCTGGTGTGCAGAGGGAGCTCCACCTGACACCATGGTTGAAGGGATCTCACCCCTCCAGTAAGGAGTTCCCTCTACCCATGGTGCAGTAGAAGCTCCCATCAACACTTCTGTTGGAGGGGTGTCTCCCCTCAAGGGGAGTCCCCTCGACATGGGGTGTGCTGTGAGCTCCCCCCGACACTCCATTTGGAGGGGTCCTGCACTTTTAGGGGGGAGTCCCCTGGATGTGGGGTCTGGTGAGAGCTCACCCTGACACCTCAGTTCTAGGGGTACTGCCCCTCGATGTGGGAGTCCCCTCGACCTTGGGTGTGGAGGGAGCTCCCCCTTAGACCCTTGTTGGAGGACTCCCACCTAGTGGGGGATTCCCCTTGAACAGGGTGCAGTCGGAGCTCCCCCTGACACTCCAGTTGGAAGGGTCTCGCCCCTAGAGGAGGAGTGCCCTTGACCCAGGGTGCAGGGGGAGCTCCCTCCAACACCCCAGTTGGAGGGGTGTTGCCCCTCAAGTGGGTGTCCCCTTGACCCGGGATGCAGTGGGAGCTCCCCCTACACCCCTGTTGGAGGTGTATCACCTCTCGAGGGGGTAGTCCCTTCGACCCAGGGTATAGTGGGAGCTCCCCCTGAGGGGGGAGTCCCCTCAAACCAGGGAGTCCAGGGGAGTTCCAATCTGAACCTGGGTCGAGGGCACTCCCAACTCAAGGGTGAAACCCCTTCAACCTGGGTATGGGGGGAGCTCCCACTACACCTCGGGTCAAGGGGCCTTCCCCCTTGAGGGGTGAAACCCTTCCAACCGGGAGCTGGGGGAAGATCCCACTGCACCCGGGTAGATAGGACTCCCCCTCATGAGGTGAGACCCCTACACCCATGGTGTCTGGGGTATTCCCATCGTAACTTCAGGTCGAGTGGATTCCCCCCTCTACTAGGTAGACCCCTCCAACAAACCAGGGTGGGAGACACCTGACCAGCGTGTCATGGGAAAGTCCCACAGTACCCTGGTTTGAGGGGAATCCCCCCTTGAGGGGAAAGACCCCTCCAACCGGGGTGTTGGAGGGAGCTCCCTCTGCACCCTGGGTAGAAGGGACTAACCCCTCGAGTGGCGAGACACCACCAACTGGGGTGGAGGGGGGAGCTCCCATGACACCCCATGTCAAGAGGACAACCTTTTGAGGGGCAATACCCCTCCAACAGGGGTGTCGGAGGAAGTACCACCACACTCTAGGTCGAGGGGTAACCCCCTCAAGGGGCAATACCCCTCCAACCGGGGTTCATGGAGAGCTCCCACTGCACCCCGGGTCGAAGGGACACCCCCCTCGAGGAGTGAGACCCCTCCAACCAGTATGTCAATGGGAGCTCCTACTGCACCCCGGGTGAAGGGCACTCCCCATCTAGGGGAGAGTCCCCTCCAAACAGGGTGTTGGTGGGAGTTCCCACCACACTCTGGGTCTAAGAGGGTCCCCTCCTAAGGCAAAAGAGCTCCAACCGGGATGTTTGTGGGAGCTCCAACTGCACACCGGGTCAAGGGACTCCCCCCAAGAAGGGAGAGCCCTCCCACTGGGGTGTCGAGGCGAGCTCCCAACACACCCTGTGTCGAGGGCACTCCCCCCAGATGGAGAAAAGCCCTCCAACTGGGGATTGTGGGGAGCTCTCAATGCAACCCAGATTGAGAGGACTCCCTCCACGAGAGGCAAGACCCTTCCAACCGGGGTGTCAGGGGGAGCTCCCAATGCACCAGGGTTGAGAAGACTCCCCCCTCATGGGGCAAGACCCCTCCAACCGGGGTGTCTGGAGGAGCTCCCAACACACCCCAGGTCAAGGGAAACCCCCTTCAAAGGGCGAGACCCCTCCAATGGGGTGTCAGGGGGAGCTCCCATTGCACCCAGTTTCGAGGGGAGAACCCCCTTGAGTGGAGAGGTCCCTCCAACAAGGGTGTCAGGGGAGGTCCCTACACACCCTGGTTCAAGGCGACCTCCCACCCACAGGGCGAGACCACTCCAACCAGGAAGTTGGGGGGAAATCCCAACTCACCCTGGGTTGAGGAGACTCACCCCATGGGGGGCAAGACCCCTCCAAAAGGGGTGTGGGGGGGAGCAACCACCACTCCCAGAGTCAAAGGGATTCCCCCTTGAGGGGTGAGAGCCCTCCAACCTGGTGTCGGTGGGAACTCCCATCGCACACCGGGTGGAAGGGACTCCACTCCCAAGTGGTGAGAGCCTTCTAACTGGGGTGTCATGGGGAGCTCCCACCACACCCCAGGATGAGGGGACTCCCCCCTGAAGGGGTGAGACCCCTCCAACTGGGGTGTCAGTGGAGCCCCCAATGCACCACAGGTCGAGGGAACTCCCCCTTCGAGGGGCACGACCCCTCCAACTGGCGTGTCTGGGGGAACTCCCAACGCACTCAGGGTGGAGGGGACTACCCCCTCGAGGTACAAGTCCCCTCCAACCTGGTTGTTGGTGGAGATGCAAATGCACCCCAGGACGAAGGACACCCCATAGAGGGGGGAGAGCCCTCCAACTGGGGTATGGGGGGAGCCCCCACCACATCCCAGGTTGAGAGGACTCCTCCCTCAAGGTGGGAAAGCCATCCAGTCAGAATTTCGGGGGGGAGCTCCCACCACACCCTGGTTGAGGGGCCCCTGCCTCGAGGGGTGAGACCCCTCCATCCGGGGTATTGGGGGAGCTCCAACTGCACCCCAGGTCGAAGTGACTCCCTCCCCATGGATTGAGACCCCTCCAACAGGGTTGTCATGGAAAGCTCCCAACACACCTCTACTCAAGAAGACTCTCCCATGGAGGGGTGAAAGCACTCCAACTGGGGTGTATGGAGGAGCTCTCACCACACCCCGGGTGTCGGGAACACCCACACAAGGTGTGAGAGCCCTCCAAAAGGGGTGTCAGGGGGAGCTCCAACCACACCCTGGGTCAAGGTGACTCCCCCCCAGGGGGGAGAGCCCTCCAACCAGCGTGTTGAGGGGATCTTCCAATGCACACCATGTCAAGGGGACTCGCCCCCTAGGGGGGAGAGCCCTCCAACTGGGGTGTCAGAAGAAGCACCCAACGTGCCCTGGGTCAGGGGTCTCCCAGTGCGAGGGGCAAGACCGCTCCTCCCAAGTTGTCAGGGTAGCTCCCAATGCACCCCGGGTTGAGGGGATTTCCCAGAAGAAGGACCTTCCACCTAAGATGTCAGGGGGAGCTCCCAATGCACCCCAGGTTAAGGAAACTCCCTCCTCAAGGTGGGAGAGCCCTCCAACAGGGGTGTTGGGGGGAGCTCCCAACACACCCCGGGGAGGAGACTCCATCCTCAAGGGGCGAGACCCCTCCAACCGTGGTGTCCTAAGAGTTCCCACTGAACACCAGGTTTGGGGGGCTCCCCCAACCAAGGCATGAGCTTTCCAACTTGGGTGTCATGGGGAGCTCCAACCACACCTCAGTATGTGGGGACTTCTCCCCCAATGGGGGAGAGACCTCCAACCGTGGTATCAGAGTGAGCTCACAACACACCCCAGGTTGAGGGGACTCCCTCCCCCCCAGGGAGGAGAGATCTCCAACCTGGGTGTCAGTGGGAGCTCCCAACACATCCACCAGGGGGAGTGGACTCACCCCTTGAGTGGGGAGAATCCTCCAACAGGGGTTTCAAAAGGAGCACCCAATGCACCCAGGTTGAGAGGACTCCACCTTCGAGGTGTGAGACCCCTCCGACCGGGGTGTTGGGAAGAGCTGCCATCCTATTAGTGGTCGAGGGGACTCCCCCCCAAGGGGCAAGACTCCTCCAGTCAGGGTGCTGGGGGGAGCTTCCACTGCACTCTGGGTCGAGGGGACTCCCAGGCTGAGGGGCGAGACCACTCTAACTGGGGTATTGAGGGTGCTACCACAGAACCCTGGTTCAAGGGGACTCCCGTCCCCAGGGGCGAGACCTCTCCAACTGGAGTGTTGGTGGGAGCTACCACTGCACCCTGGGTAGAGGGAACACCCCCCGTGGGGCAAAATATCTCCAACTGGGGTGTTTGGGGTAGCTCCCACCGCACCTGGGTCAAGGGGACTCCACCCTGTGGGTCCGAGCCCTCCAACTGGGCTGTCGCGTGGAGCTCCACCACAACCAGGGTTGAGGGGACTCCTCCCTCGAGGGTGGAGATCCCTCCAAACAGGGTGTTTGGGGGAGCTCCCACCGCACTGTGGGAAGGGGGGACTTCCTCCTCGAGGGTGCAGAACCCTCCAAATGGGTTGTCTGGGAGAATTCCCAAAGAACCCAGAGACGAGGGGACTCCCCCCCACCGCGAGAGGTGAGAGCCCTCCAACCAGGGTGTCCATAGGAGCTCCCACCACACCCCAGTTAGAATGAACTCCCCACCCTAGGGAAGAGAGTCCTCCAACTGTGGTGTCGGGGGGAGGTCCCACCATACCCTGGTAGAGTGGACACCCCCAGAGGGGTGAGACCACTCCACCCAGGGTGTTGTGGGAAGCTTCCTCTGTACCACTGGTCAAGAATACTCCCCCCCGCCCCCCTCGAGGGAAGAGACCCAGCACCCGGAGTGTCGGCAGAAACTCCCACCGCAACCCGAGTCGAGGAGACTCGCCCCTCCAGCGGGGAGACCCCTGTACCAGGGTGTCAGGGGAGATCCCACCACATCCCTAGTGTAGGGGACTTGACCCAGGAGGAGGTAGACCCCTGAAACAGGGGTGTCAGGGAGATCTCACTGCACACCGGGGTGAGGGGACTCGCCCCTCTAGGGGGGAGATCACTGCAACCGGGGTGTCGGCGGTGTTCCCATCACATCCTGCTTGGAGAGGAATCACCCCTCAAATGAGGAGACCTCTTCAACCAGGGTTTGAGGGGAGCTCCCACCGCATCCTGGGTCGAAGGGACCCACACCTCGAGGGAGGAGACCCCTCCATCAGGGTGTCGGGAGGAGCTCCCACCACACTCCAGGTCAAAGGGACCCGCCCAGCGAGGGGGAGACCCCTGCAACCAGGGTCTCGGGTGGAGCTCTCATCGCATCCCAGATCTAGGGGACTCGCTCTGTGAGGGGAGGGAGACAACTGCAACCGGATTGTCAGGGGAAATTCCTACGGCAATGCAGGTCGAGGGGATTCCTTCCTCCAGAGAAGAGACCATTTGAACTGGGGTGTCGGGGGAGCTCCCACCGCACCCCTTGTTGAAGGGACCCCCCCCTCGAAGGGGGAGACCCCTCCAAATGTGTTTTGGGGGAACTCGTACTGCAACCCGAGTGGAGACGACTTCCACTTCGAAGGGGGAGACCCTTCCATCAGACCCGTCGGGGCAAGCTCGCTCTGCATCCCAGGTCAAGGGGACTCGCCCCTCGAGGATGAGGACCCCACTAATAGGGGTGTCAGGGAGAGCTCCTACCACACCCCTGGTCGAGGGAATTGCCCCCTTGAGGGGGAAAACACTTCCAAATGGGGTGTCGGGCAAGCTCCCACCACAACCTGGAATGAGGGAACTCGCCCTTGAGGGGAGAGACCTTGGTGGGTGCTCCCGCCAAACCTCGGGGAGAGGGGACTCGCACCTCGAGGGGAGAGTCCCCTCCACTCTGGTTTTTGGGGGGAGCTCCCACAACATCCGAGTCGAGGGGACTCGCTCCTCAAAGGGGGAGACTTCTCCATCTGGGATGTTGGAGGGAGCTCCCACTGCAACCAGGGTGGAGGGGACATGCTCCATGAGGGTGGAGACCCCTGCAACTGAGGTGTCAGGGGGAACTCACACTGCACACCAGATCAAGAGGACTCACACTGAGAGGGGAGAGAAAACTGCAACTGGGGTGTCAGGGAGACCTCCCACGGCACCCTGGGTAAGGGGACATCCTCCTCAAGGGGCGAGACCCCTTCAATGGATGGGGAGCTTCCACCGAAACCTGGATGGAGGGGACTCATCCCTCGAGGGAAAAGACCCCTCTACCTGGATGTCGGGGGAGATTCCACTGCACCCCTAGTCGAGGGGATATTTCCCACAGGGGGGAGACAATTCCACCCTGGGTGTCGGGGCAAGCTCGCCCTGCATCCTAGGTCGAGTAGACTCGCCCACTGAGGAAGGAGACTGCTCTAAAAGGGGTGTTGGTGAGAGCTCCCACCAAACTCTGGGTCAAGGAAACTCCCCTTTCGAGGGCAGAGACCCCTCTGACCAGGATGTTGGGGAGAGCTCCCACTGCACCCCTGGTCGAGGGGATTTTTCCCAAAAGGGGGGAGACCCTTCCACCCAGGTGTCAGGGCAAGCTCGCACTGCACTCCGGGTCCAGTGGACTCGCTCCTCGATAAAGAAGACCCCTCAAATCAGGGTGTCGGGGGAGCTCCCCCCATACCTGGGTCAAGGGGACTCGCCCCTCTATGGTAGAGACCCCTCCAACCGAGGTGTTTGGGGGGAGCTCCCACCACACCACGGGTCAAGGGGACTCCCCGCTTGAGGGGGGAGACATCTCCAACCGGGTTGTGGGGAGGAGCCCCAACTCACCCCCGGTGGAGATTATTCCCACCTCGAGGGGGGAGACCTCTCCAACAGGGGTGTCGGGGGAGCTCCCACAGCACCCTAGGTCAAGGGGACTTGCCCCACAAGAGTGGAGACCCCTACAACTGGGATGTTGAGGGGAGCTCCCAACGCACACCAGTTCGAGAGGACTCACCCCTCTTTGGGGGAGACGCCTACATCCGGGGTGTCAGGGAGAGCTCCCACCTCACCCCTGGTCTAGGAGACTTGCCCCTTGAAGGGGGAGGCCCCTGCAATATGGGTGTCTTCGGGAGGTTGCACAGCAATCTGGGTTGAGGGGATTCGCCTCTAGAGGGAGGAGACCCGCCCACACCAGGTGTCAGAGGAAGCTCCCATTGCACCCCTGGTCAAGGGAACTCCCCCCTCGAGGGGGGAAACCCTTCCAACCTGGGTGTCTAAGGGAGCTCCAACCGCACCCTGGGTCTAGAGGACTCACTCCTCTATGGGGGAGACCACTGCAACCGTGGTGTTATGGGGAGCTCCCATCACACTATGGATGGATGGGACTCCACCCTCAAGGGGGGAAGACCCCTCCAACCGGGATGTCAGGTGGAGCATCCACTGCACCCCTGGTCGATGGAACTCCCCACTCAAGAGGGGAGACCCCTCAAACTGGGGTGTCGAGGGAGTGCCCATCGCATCCTTGGTCAAGGAGACTCCCACCTCGAGGAGGAAACCACTTCAAACGGGGTGTCAGGGGAAGCTCCCACCACACCCTGGGGGGAAGGGACTTCCGCCTCGAAGGGGAAGACCTTCCATCCGACGTGTTTGGGAGAGCTCCCACCGCACCCCGAGTGGATGGGAGTCGACCCTAGAAGGGGGTGTAAACTAAAACCTGGGTGTTGAGGAGAGCATCATGGCACCACAGGTCATGGGGACTTGCCCTTCGGGGGGGGAGAACCCTGCAACCAGGGTATCGGGAGGAGTTTAGACCACACCCCAGGTTGAGGGGATTCGCCTCTCGAAGGGGAAACCCCTGCAACTGGAGTGTCGGGGGTGCCACCACTGCACTCCGGGTCAAGGGAAATGCCCCACAAGGGGGGTAACCTCTCTAACCAGGGTGTGGGGGGGGGAGTTCCCATGGCACCCTGGGTCAAGCGGACTCCCCCATCGAGGGCGGGGACCTCTCCAACAGGGGTGTCATTGGGAGATCCCACCTAACCCCGAGTCTAGGGGACTCACCCCTTGTGTGGGGAGATCCATACAACCGGGTTGTTGGGGGGACATTCCAGCGCACCACAGTTCGAGGGGACTCGCACTTTGAGTTGAAAGACTCCCCCAACCAGGGTGTCAGAAGGAGCTCCCCATGCACCCCGTGTTGAGGGGATTCACCCCTCAACGGGGGAGATACCTACATCTGGGGTGTCGAGGGGATTTCCAACCGCACCATGGATAGAGGGCACTAGTTTCTTGAGGAGGGAGAACCCTGCAACCAGGGTGTGGGGGGGAGCTTCAACCACATCCAGGGTCAAGGGGACTCCCTCCTCAAGGGGGAAACATCTTCAACCTGGGTGTCGGAGGAGGTCCCACCACTCACCAGGTGGAGGGAACTCCCACCTTGAGTGGGGAGACAACTAGAACTGGGGTGTCGGGGAGAACTCCCACCGCACCCCTGGTCGAGAGAACTTTTCCCTGGAGTGGGTAGACACCTGAAACTGAGATATCAGTGGGGGCTCCCAACGCACCCATGGTGGAGTGGACTCGACTTGGAGAGGGGATCCCCTGAAACCTTGGTGTCAGCGCAAGCTCCAACCGCACCCCGGGTCAAGGGAACTTACCCCTGTAGGGGGGAGACCACTGCAATTGAGGTGATGGGGGGAGCTTCCAACGCACCATGGCTGGAGGGGACTTGCCCTTTGAGGGGGGAGACCCCTACAACCAGGGTGTCGGGAGGAGCTCCCACTGCACCCTGAGTCGAGGGGACTCCCTCCTCGAGGTGGGAGAGCCCTCCCACGGGGGTGTTCGGGAGAGCTCCCACTGCACTCCAAATCTAGGGGACTCCACCCTTGAGGGGGCAGACCCCTCCAACCTGCGAGTCGGGGGGAGCTGCCACTGCATCCCGGGTCAAGGGGAATCCCCCCTTGAGGGGGGAGACCCCTGCAACCAGGGTGTCATGGGGAGCTCCCACTGCATCCCAGGTTGTGGGGACTTGCCACTCCAGTGGGGGAGACCCCTCCATCTCTAGTGTCGAGGGGAGCTCCCACGGCACACCGGGTCGAGAGGACCCGACCAATGAGGGAGGAGATCCCTGCAACTGGGGTGTCAGGGGGAGCTCCCTCCACACCCCTGGTTGAGGGGACTCTCCCCGTGAGGGAGGAGACAACTTCACCCGGGGTGTTGGGGAGAGCTGCCACCACACTCAATCGAGAGGACTCCCCACTTGAGAGGGGAGACCCCTAGAACTGGGGTGTCATGGGAGCTCCCACCACACACCTGGTCATGGACACTCCCATCTCAAGGTAAGAGACCCTCCAAACAGGATGTCCGGGGGGGAACTCCCACCATACCCGGGGTCAAGGGGACTTCCCCTTGAAGGGGGAGACCCTTCCAATCAGACGTGTTGGGGCGAGCTCCCTGGTTGAGGGGACTCGCCCCTTGAGGAATAGGACGCCTCCAATAGTGGTGTCGGGGGAGCTCCCACTGCTCGGGAGAGAACTTCCCTCTTGAGGAGGGAGACCGTTCCAACTGGGGTGTGGGGACAGGTCCCACAGCACCCCAGCTCGAGGGGACTTACCCCTCTAGGGGGAACACCCCTCAACCCTGGGTTTCAGGGGAAGCTCCCACCACACCCCGGGTCAAGGGGACTTGCCCCTCAGGGAGTGAGATCTCTGCAACTGGAGTGTTGGAGGGAGCTCCTATTTCATCCCTGTCTAGGGGAATCGCCCTGCGAGGGGGTAAAGCCCCAATACCGGGGTGTCGGGGGGAGCTCCCACCACACCCCAGGTTGAGGTGACTCGCCCCTCTAAGGGGGAGAAAACTGCAACCGGGGTGTTGAGGGCAGCTTCCACCGCACCCTGGGTTAAGGAGACTCCCCCCTCAAGGGGGGAGACACCTCCAACCGAGGTGTTGGGGGAGTTCCACCACACCCTGGGTCAAAGGGACCCCCCTTGAGGAGGGAGACCACTAGAACTGGGGTGTTGGGGAAAGCTCCCACCTCACCCGGGTGGAGGGTACTTCTCCTTCCATGGGGGCTACCTCTCAAACTGGGGTGTCGGAGAAAGCTCCCATTGCACCCCGGGTCGATGTAACTTGCCTCTCAATTAGGGAGACCCCTGCATCTGGGGTGTCACGGGGAGCTCACAATGCTCCACTGGTGGAGGGGACTTGCCCAGTGAGGGGGGAGACCCCTCTAATTGGGGTCTCCATGGGAGCTCCCACCACACTCCGGATTGAGGGGACTCCACCCTCAAGTGGGGAGACCCCTCCTACCGGTGTGTCAGAAGGAGTTTTCCCCGCATCCCGGGTCGAGGGGACTCCCTCCTCGAGGTGGGAGAACTCTCCAACCAGGGTGTCCAGGGGAGCTCTCACCATACTTCGGATGGAGGGGACTCCACCCTCGAGGGGGAAGGCCCATCCAACCAGGGTGTCCAGTGGAGATCCCACTACACTCCAGGTGGTGTCAAGTGGAGCTCCAACCGCACACCGGGGTGTCAGGGGGAAGCTCCAAGGTCATCCCAGGTCGAGGGGACTCGCCCCTCGAGGGGAGAGACTCCTCCATCCAGGGTGTCTGGGGGAGCTCCCACGGCACACGGGGTTGAGGGGACCAGCACCACGAGGGGAAAGACCCCTGCAACCAGGATGGAGGGGAGCACCCACTGCACCCCTGATTAAAGGGAGTCTCTCCATGAGAGGGGAGAAAACTGCAACTGGGGTGTCGGGGAGATCTCCCACCACACCCTTGGTCGAGGGGACTCCCCACTTTAGAGGAAAGGCCCCTTGAACCGGGGTATGGGGGAAGCTCCCTCTGCAACCGGGGTATGGAGGAGACTCCCACTTCAAGGAAGGAGACCACTCCAAATGGGGTGTCTGGGGGAGCTCCCACCACACCCCATATCGAGGGTACTTCCCTCTTGAAAGGGGAGATCTTCCATCCAACGTGTTGGGGCAAGCTCCCACCTCATCCCAGGTTGATGGGACTCGCCCCTCGAGGGGGGTGAAAACTAAAACTGGGGGGTCAGGGAGAACACTCACCATACCACGGGTTATGGGGACTCACCCCTTGAGGGGGAAGACCCCTGCAAACAGGGTATTGGGAGGAATTTAGATCACACCCCGGTCGAGGGGACTCACCCCTTGAGGGGGAAGATCATTGCAACCTAGGTGTCAGAGGGAGTTCCCACTGCACCCCGGATTGAGGGGACTCGCCCCTCAAGTGGGTGACCCCTCCAATGGGGGTCAGGGGTAGTTCCCACGGCACCCCAGGTCGAGGGGACTCCCCCCTGGAGGGCCGAGTCCTCTCCAACAGGGATGTCCTTGGGAGCTTCCACCACACTTCGGGTCTAAGGTACTCCCCCCTCCTGGGGGGAGACCCCTACAACCGGGTTGTCAGGAGGAGATCCCAATGCACAGTGGGTCGAGGGGACTCACACCTGGAAGGGAAGGACCCCTCCAACCAGAGTGTTGGAAGGAGCTCCCTCTACACCCCAGTAGAGGGGACTTGCCCCTCGAGGGGGGAGACACCTACATCTGGGTTGTCTGGGGAGCTCCCACTGCACTCCGCACCCGAGGTCGAGGGGACTCTCTCCTCGAGGGGTGAGGCCCCTGCAATAGGGATGATTGGGGGAGTGCCCACCACACCTTGAGTCAGGGCGACTCGCCCTCAATGGGGTAGACCCTGCACCCTGGGTGTAGTGGGGAGCTCCCACCGCACCCTGAGTCAAGGAAACTCACCCCTAGAGGTGGGTGACTCCTTAAACTGGGGTGTTGGGGGAAGCTCTCACCACAACTTGAGTCATGAGGACTCGCCTCTTAAGGGGGGAGACCCCGGAAACCAGGGTGTCGGGAGGAGTTCTGACCGCACCTCAGGTTGAGTCGACTGGCCCCTAGTGGGGGAGACTCCTGCAACTGGGGTGTCAGAGGGAACTCCCACCACAACCTGGGTCGAGGGGACTTGCCCCTCGAGGGGGTTGACCCCTCCAACTGGGGTCTCCATGGGAGTTACCATGGCACCACAGGTCGAGGGACTCCCTCCTCGAGGGCGGAGACATCTCCAACAAGGGTGTCGCTGGGAAATCCCAGGGCATCCCGGGTCGAGGGGTTTCACTCCTCATGGGGGGAGACCTCTACAACCGGATTGTTGGTGGGAGCTCCCAATGTACCATGGTTCAAGGGGACTCGCACCTCAAGGGGAAAGACTCTTCCAACCAGGTTGTCGGCAGGAGCTCCCCCTGCACCCCAGGTTGAGGGGACTTGCCCCTCGAGAAGGGAAACTCCTACATCTGCTGTGTAGTGAGGATCTCCCACCACACCCCGGGGTCGAGAGGACTCTCCCCGAGGGGAGGAGGCCCCCGCAACTGGAGTGTTGGGGGAGCTCCCAACGCATTCTGATCGAGGGGATTTGCTTCTTGAAGGGGGAGAACCCTGCAACCGGGGTGTTGGTGGGAGCTTCCACTGCACCCTGGATTGAGGGAACTGCCCCCTCAAGGGGGACACACCTCCAATAGGGGTGTCAGGGGGAGTTCCCACAGCAAACCAGGTCGAGAGGATTCCCCCCTCGAGGGGGGAGACCACTAGAACCACAGTGTCGGGGAAAGCTCCCACCTCGCCCCGGGTTGAGGAAACTTGCCCCTGGAGTGGGGAGACCCCTGCAACCGGGATGTTGTGGGGAACTCCCAACGTACCCCTGGTGGATGGGACTCGCCCTTCAAGGAGCGTAACCCTGCAACTGGGGTTTCAGGGGGATCTCCTACCGCATCCCGGGTCTAGGGGACTCACCTCTCAAAGAGGAGACCCCTCCACCCCGGGTGTCAGGGGGAGCTTAATCTGCACCCCATGTCGAGGACACTCACACCTCGATGGGGGAGACCCCTGAAACCAAGGTTTCAGAGGTAGCTCCCAATGCACCACTGGTGGAGAGGACTTGCCCTTTGAGGGAGGAGACCCCTCCAACCGGAGTGGCAGGGGAGCTCCCACTGCACTCTGGATTGAGTGAAACCCACCCTTGAGGGGGGAGGTTCCTGCATCCGGGGTGTCTGGGGGAGCTCTCATCGCATCCCAAGTAGAGGGCACTCATCCCTCGAGAGGGGAGACCCCTCCATCCAGGGTGTCGGTGCAAGCTGCCACAGCACAACAGGTCGAGGGGCCCCACCCTGCAGAGGGGAGACAACTGCAACCAGTGTGTCAGGGGAGTTCCCACTGCAACCCTGCTTGAGGGAACTCTCCCATTGAGGGAAGAGAAAACATCAACCAGGGTGTGGGGGAGAACTCCCACCACACCCCTGGTTAAGAGGACACCCCACTCAAGAGGTGAGACTCCTTGAACTGGGGTGTTGGGGGAGCTCCCACAGCACACCTGGTCGAGGAGACTCCCATCTCGAGAGGGGAGACCACTCCAAATGTGGTGTCTGGAGGAGCTCCCACCACACCCCAGGTCAAGGGGAATTCCCCCTCAATGGGGAAGACCCTTCCATCCTAATGTTGTGGGGCCAGCTCCCACTGCACCCCAGTTTGAAGTGACTCGCCCATTGAGGAAGAGTACCCAATGAATAGGGGTGTCGGGGGAGGCTCCCACTGCACCCTGGGTAGAGGGGACTCCCACTGTGAGGGGAAAAACAAGTGAAACTGGGGTGTCGGTGAGAGCACCACCGCACCCTGGGTCAAGGGTATTCCCCCTCAATGGTCGAGCCCTCTCCTAAATTTGAGTGGTGGGGAGCTCTCAATGCACCCCAGATTGAAGGGACTCTTGTCTTGAGGGTGGAGACCCCTCCAACTGGGGTCTTGAGGGTAGCTCCCACTGCACCCGGGGGTCGAGGGGACTTCCCCCCACTGCACCCCGGGTTGAGTGGTTTTGCTCCTTGAGGAAGGAGACCCCTCCAATAGGGGTGTCAGGGGAAGCTCCCACCACACCCGGGTCAAGGGAACTCCCTTCTTGATGGGGGAGAACTATTCACTTTGGGTGTCGGGGTGAGCTCCCACCTCATCCTGGGTCCAGGGGACTCCCCCATCGAGGGGGCAGACCCTTCCAATTGGTGTGTCAGGGGGAGCTCCCACAGCACCCTGGTTTGAGGGGACTCGCATTTCTATGGGGAGAACCCTTCAACCATGGTGTCCTGGTGAGCTCCCACCACACCCCGGGGCAAGGGGACTTGCCCCACGAGGGGGGAGACCCCTGCAACTGGTGTGTCACAGGGAGCTCCCACCACACACAGTTTGAGCAGACTCGCCCCTCGAGGAAGGAGACCCCTCCAATAGGGGTGTCGGTGGGAGCTTTCACCGCACCCTGGGTTGAGGTTACTAGCCCCTCGAGGGTGGAGACCCCTCCTACTGGGGTGTCGGCGGGAGCTCCTACAGCATCCGAGGTCGAGGGTACTCGCCAGTCGAGTTGGAGACTCCTCCATCCCGGGTGTCGTGGGGAGCTCCCAACACACCCTGTTTCAAGGGGACTCCCACCTCAAGGGGGGAGACTCCTCCAACCAGGGTGTCAGAGGGAGCTCCCACGGCACCATGGTTCGAGGGGATTCACCATCTACAGGGGAGAACCCTCCAACCTGGGTATTGTGGGGAGCTCCCACCGAATTCCAGTTGAGGGGACTCGCCTTTCGAGGGGGGAGACCCCTGAAACCGAGGAGTAGGGGAGGGCTCCCTCCACACCCCAAATTGAGGGGACTTGCTCCTTGAGGGGGGCAAGCCCTAAAACTGTGGTGTCAGGGGGAGCACTCACTGCACCCCAGGTCGTGGGAACTCGCCACTCAAGGGGGAGAACACTCCAACCAGTGTGTCACGGGAAGCTCCCTGTATACCCTGGGTTGCAGGGGACTCGCACCTCAAGTGGGGAGACCCCTGCAACCAGGGTGTCAGGGGAGCTCCCACTGCACCCTGGTTCAAAGGGACTTCCCCCTAGAGGGGGAAGACCCATCCAACTGGGGTGTCTAAGGAAGCTCCCACCACACCAGGATTGAGGGGACTCCCCCATCGAAGGGGGAGACTTATCCAACCGGGGAGTCGGGGGGAGTTCCAAATGCTCCCTGGGAAGAGGGGACTCCCCACTTGATGGTGGAGTCCCCTCCACCCTGGGTTTTGGTGGGAGCTCACACTGCACCTGGGTCAATGGGGTTTGCCCCTTGAGGGGTGACACCCCTGCAACCAGGTATCACTGGAGCTCCCACCAAATCCCAGGTCGAGGGGACTCACCCATCGAGTAGGGAGACCCCTCCATCTGGGGAATCGGGGGAGCTCCCACCACACCCTGGGTCGAGGGTACTCCCCCACCAAGGGATGAGACCCTTCCAACATGAGTATCGGGGGAGCTCCCAATGCACCTAGGGTCAAGGGAAGTTCCACTCAAGAGAGGAGAGCCCCCCAACCAGGGCGTCAAGGGGAGCTCCCATCACACCCAGGGTCAAAGGTCTCCCCCTAGAGGGGTGAGAGTCCTCCAAAAGGATTTCAGGGGGAGCTCCCATAGAAACCCAGGTCGAGGGGACTCCTTCCTTCATGGGAGCGATCCCTACAACTGTGGTGTACGGGGAGCTCCCATCACACCCCGGGTTGAGGGGACTCACCCCCTGAGGTGGGAGATGCCTTGAACAGTGGTGTAAGGTGGAACTCACACTGAACCCCTGGTCGAGGGGACTTGCCCCTCTAGGCGGGAGACCACTCCAACCAGGTTGTTGGGTGAAGCTCCTCTGCACACCGGGTCTAGGAGACTTCCTCCTTGAGGGGCAAGACCTCTCCAAACGGGATGTAGGCATAATCTCCCAGTGCACCCCGGGTCAAGGGTACTCCCTCCTCCAGGGGCAAGACACTTTCAACTGAGTTGTCAGGGGAGCTACCACTTCACGTGGGTGGGACTCCCCTTTGAGGGACGAGACCCCTCTAACCCATGTGTTGGTGTGAGCTCCCATGACACCCTGGGTTTGGAGGACTTCCCCCTCTATGGGGGTTACACCTCCAAAGGAAGTTTTGGTGGGACCTCACACCACATCCCGGGTCGAGGGTACTCCCCCATGGAGGTGGGGGACTGCATCAACCAGTGTGTCAGGGAATAATTCACTGCATCCTGGTTAGATGGGATACCCCACTCAAGGGGAGAGACCCCTTCAACCAGGGAGTTGGGGGGAGCTCCCACCACACCCTGGGTGGAGGGGACTCCCCCACCAAAGGGCAAGAGCCCTAGAACCGGGGTGTCGGGGGGAGCTCCCACCACACATCTGGTTGAGGGAACCCCCCAATGGGGTAGAGCCCTCCAACTGGGGTGTAGTGGGGAGCTCCCAATGCACCTCAGGTTGAGGGGACTCACTCCTTGAGAGGTGAAAGCCCTCCAACTATGGCATAGGGGGAACTCCCACAGCAACTCTGGTCAAAGGGACTCCCACCCCAGGGGGGAAGAGACCTCCAACCGGGGTATCAGGGAGAGCTCCCATTGCAACCCGGGTGGAGGGGACTCTGTGCCCGAGAGGTGAGAGCCCTCCAACAGGGGTATCAGGGTGAGAACCCAATGTACCCCAGATAGAGGGGACTTCCCCCTGTTGGGTCAGACCCCTTTTAAAGAGGGGTCAAGGGGACTTCCCCACTCAAGGGGAGAGACCACTCCACTGGGGTGCTGGGGGGAGCTCCCACCACACCCTGGGTTGAGGGGACTACCCCCTCTACAGGGTAGACCCTGCCACCTGGGGTGTTGGGAGGAGCTCATATACCACCACACACCTGGGTAGAGGGTACTCACCACACTAAGGGATTCGACCCCACCAACCTGGGTTTCCGGGGGATCTCCCATGCACCCTGGGTCAAGGGGACACCTCCCTCAAAGTGTGAGACCCCTTTAACTTGGCTGTTATGGGAGATCTGGAAGCACCATGGGTCGAAAGGACTACCCCCCATGGGGAAAGACCCCCTGCAACGAGGGTGTCAGGGTTAGTATCCATGCACCACAGGTGGAGGGGACTCCCCCCACAAAGGGTGAGAGCCCTCCAACCGGGTTTCGAGTGGAGCTCCCACAACAGCCTGGATGGAGGGGACTCCCCCCACAAGGGGATAGAACCCTCCAACCGGGGTGTAGGGGTCAGCTCCCAACGCAACCTGGGTCAAAGGGACTCGACCCCAAGGGGGGAGAGACCTCCAACCGGGGTGTAAAGAGGAGCTCCCACTGCACCCCTGGTCGAGGGAACTCCCTCCACCATGGGAGTTGGTGGGAGCACCCACCACACTGTGGGTTGAGGGGACTCGACCCTCGAGGGAAAAGACCTTCCAACCAAAGTGTCCTAGGGAGCTCCCACCTCAACCCGGTGCTAGGGGACTCTCCCCTTAAGAAGGAGACCTCTCCAACCAGGGTGTCGTGGGGACCTCCCACTGCACCCCAGGTCAAGGGGACTCTCCTTTCGAGGGGGGAGGCCCCTGCAATAGGGATGTTGGGGGGAGGTCCCATCGCAATCTTGGCAGAGGGGATTTGCCCCTAGGGACACTTCCACACACCTGGTGTCGGGGGAAGATCCCATTGCACCCCAGTTCGAGGGGACTTCCCCCTCGAGGGGGGAGACGGCTCCAACCAGAATGTCTGGGGAAGCTCCCACCACACCCTGGGTAGAGGGGACTCACTCCTCTATGGGGGAGACCACTGCAACTGTGGTGTCGGGGGGAGCTCCCATGACACCCTGACTTTAGGGGACTCGCCGCTTGAGGGAGGAGACCCCTGCAACCGGGGTGTCAGGGGGATCTCCCACTGCACCCCAAATTGAGAGGACTTGCCCCTCAAGGGGGGTGACCCCTGAAACTGGGGTGTTGGATGGAGCTCACACGGCACCCTGGGTCATGGTAACTTGCCCTTCGATGGGGGAGACAACTGCAACCAGGGTGTCTGACGGATTTCTCACGGCATCCTGGGTTGAAGGGACTCTCCCTTGAGGGAGGAGAACCCTGCAACCGTGGTGTCCGGGGAAGCTCCCAGCACACCCCGGGTCGAAAGGACTCATCCCTTGAGGGGGGTGACCCCTCCAACCGGGTTGTCTGGGGGAGTTACCACGGCACCCAGGGTGGAGTGGACTCATCCCTCAAGGGCAAATACCTCTCTAACAGGAGTGTTGCTGAGAGCTCCCACCGCACCTGGGTCGAGGGGACCCGCCCCTCCTGGGGGGAGACTCCTACAACTAGGTTGTCAGAGGGAGCTCCCTACACACCGTGGATCAAGGGGACTCACACCTCGAGGGAAGAGACCCCTCCAAACAGGGTGTCGGAGGAAGCACCCCCTGCACCCCAGATCGAGGGGACTCACCCTGCAAGGGAGGAGCCACCTACATCTGGGGATCAGGGATCTACCACCGCACCCCAGGTAGAGGGGACTCGCCCATGGAGGGGGGAGGCCCCTGCAACCGGGGTGTCAGGGGTGCTCCTACTGCACCCCAGATCCAGGGGACTCGCTGGGAGCTCAAACCTCAATCTGGGTCGAGGGGGAGCTCATATAACAAGGCAATCCTTGTTGGCATTCTCTCCTCAAGGGTGGAGAGCCATTTAACTGGGGTGTCAGGAAGAGCTCTCACTGCACCCGGGATCAAAGGTACTCCCCTCTCAAGGGGAAAGCTCCCACCTCACCTCAGGCCGAGGTGTCTCCCCTCTTGAGGGAGGATTCCCCTCTACCCAGGTTGTGGTGGGAGCTCACCACTTTCTGGGTGTCAGGGGGAGCTCCCTCTGCAATATGGGGTGAGCAAACACCCCCTATGAGGGAGACCCCTCCAACCAGAGCATCAGGGGGAGCTCCCACCGCACCCCGGTTTAATGTGACTTGCCCCTTGAGGGGGGAGAACCCTCCAACCAACGTGTCAGAGGGGCTCCCACCACAATCCGGTATGAGGAGCCTCGCCCCTCGAGCAGGGAGACCCCTCTGACCGGGGTGATGGGAGGAGGTCCCACCGCACCCGGGGTGAGGCGATTCCACCCTCGAGAGGGGAGAACCTTCCAACCAGGATTTCAAGGGGACCTCCAACAGCACCCCGGGTCCAGGAGTCTCCCCACTGGAAGGGTAAACACTTCCAACCTGTGTGTAGGGGGAAACTCCCTCCGAATCTCGGGTCGAGGGGACTCACGCATCTACTGGGGAGACCCTTCCAAATTAGTTGTCGGGTGGAGCTCCCTCCGCATCTGGGTCAAATGACTCCTCTTTCTACGTGGGAGAACCCCCAACCAGGGTCTCGAGGGGAGCTCCTCCGGTTGAGGGGATGCCTCCCTCAAAGGGGGAGAACCCTCAAAACGGTGTGTCTGGAAAAGCTCCCACCAAACCCTGGGTCATGGGGATTTCCCCCTCTATTGGGGAGACCCCTGCAACTGGGGTGTTTGAAGGAGTTCCAGCTGCACCCCTGGTTGTGGGACGTTCCCCTCGAGATGAGAGACCACTGAAACTGGGTTTCAGGGGAGCTCCAACCACACCCCAGATCGAAGGGACTCGCTTCTCAAGGGGAGAGAAACCCTCAACCGGGGTGTTGGGGGAGCTTCAACCGCATCCTGGGTCAAGGAGACTCCACCTTCAAGGGGGGAGACACATTCCAACCAGCGTGTCAGAGGGAGTTCCCCTGAGTTGAGGGGACTCACCCCTCAAAGGGAGAGACACCTACATCAGGGGTGTCGGGGGGGATCTCTCACTGCACCACTTGTCGAGGATATTTCCTCCTCCAGGGGGTAGACCTCTCTAACCGAGGTGTCAGGGAAAGCTCCCACCACATCCGAGGTCGAGGGAACTCGCACCTTGAGTGGGGAGACCCCTGCAACCTGCGTGTCGGGAGGAGTTTCAACCACACCCTGAGTCGAGGGGACTCGCCCCCTCGAGGGGGGAGACCACTGAAACCGGGGTGTCGGGGGGAGCTCCCACCACACCCCGGTTTGAGGGGACTTGCGCCTGGGGGGTGACCTCTCCAACCAGGAGGTTGGGGTGAGTTCCTACAGCACACCAGGTCGAGGGGACTCCCCCCTTGAGGGCTAAGACCTCTCCAACAGGGGTGTCACTTGGAGCTCCCACCACAATCTGGGTGGAGGGGAACGCCCCTCATGGGTGGAGACCCCTAAAACTGGGCTGTCGGCTGGAGCTCCCAATGCACCGGGGTCGAGTGGACTCGCACTTCAAGGGGAAATAGGCCTCCAACCAGGGTGTTGGAAGGAGCTTCCCCTGCACCCTGGGTCGAGGGGACTCGCCCCTCAAGGGGGAAGACACCTACATCCGGGGTGCCAGGGGGATCTTCCATTGCACCCCGGGTAGAGGAGACTAGCCCCTTGAGGGGGGAGGCCAATGCTACCGAGGTGTCGGGGGAAGCTCCCACCACACCCTAGATTGAGGAAATTCGCTTCTAGAGGGGGGAGAACCCCGCAACCGGGGTGTCGGGAGGAGCTCCAACCACATTGTGTGTCAAGGGGACTCCCTCATCAAGGGGTGAGACACCTCCAACCAGGGTGTCAGGGAGAGTTCCCACTATACCCCGGGTCAAGGGGACTCGCACCTTGAGGGGGGAGACACCCACATAAGGGGTGTCGGGGGGATCTCCCACCACACCCCAGATCAAGGGTGCTTCCCTCTCCAGGAAGGTGACCTCTCCAACCAAGTTGTCGGGGAAAGCTCCCACCGCACTCCAGGTCCAGGGACCTCACCCCTAGAGCGGGAAGACCCCTACAAATGGGGTGTCAGGCGGAGTGCCCAATGCACCATTGGTGGAAAGCACTTGACCTTCGAGGGGGGAGACCCTTCCAATGAGGGTGTTGAGGAGAGTTCCCACTGCACCCCAGGTTGAGGGGACTCCCTCTTCTACGGGTAGACCCCTCGGTAAGAGGGGACTTTCCCCTCAAGGTGGGAGATCCCTGCAACTGGCATGTCGGGGTGTAGGTGCAACCGCACCCCTGATCGAGGGGACTTTTTCCTCGAGGAAGAGACCCCTCCAACACAGGTGTCAGGAAGAGCTCCCACCGTACCCCTCCTCAAGGAGACTCCCCCCTCGAAGGGCAAGACTACTGCAGTCTGGCTGGGCACAAATCACGAGCCACTGAAGCAGGAACAAACTTTATTTCTGAACTCCACCAGCACACTCCACATATGCTCCCCGGGAACTCTCCGGACTCCACGGGCTCCTCCAGGAACCAACAACTGGAAATCCCCCTTCAGGAAAACCCTCCTCCTCACTTCCTCAACCAATGGGAACTCTCCGGGAATCCCTACGAGAACTCCAAAGTATCTGGAGAACTCCAAATTAGCAGGCCGAGTTGGACAGTAAAGGTCTAATATACAACCAAATCAATCCAGCATCATCTTAATGGCTTGCCTCTCAACCAATACTATTGGCAAAATGCCAGGGGCCATTCTGACTCTTCTGTGGCTCTCAGAATCTCCCCCTTTCTGTTTAATTAAACAACAAGCAATGTGGCTTAGGGACAATGCCTGTTAGGTTGTCCAATACACATATGGTCCTTACCCGTCATCGGATGAGCTGACCTCAAGATGTCAGCCTCCTATCTTAGGTTGGTACCACTGCAATGGGATCTTACCCGTCACTGACTACCAGTCCAGCATACAGTCATACTTGTGGATAGGCCTATGCACCAGTGGGGGGGTGAGGTTCTTTGCCTCACCTCTGTTGGCCCCCAAATTTGGCCTTTGCACAAGTGGGGGGGTGAGGTTCTTTGCCTCACCTCTTTTGGCCCCCAAATTTGGCCTTGGTGCCAGTGGGGGGTGAGGTTCTTTGCCTCACCTCTGTTGGCCCCCAAATTTTAGACCATCACTAGCAGAAGGGAGGAGGATACAGAAATGCCATGACACCAAGCCAATTGACGGCTCCTATGGAAAAATTATACCACCGGTGACACCATCAGCAAAGATACGCCAGCACTACCAATTCGCTGCACCAACAGATAGTTCACAATGCATACAAGTGACACATAGCCCAGGCAAGTTCTGCAAGCAGTTCAAAGCAGAGGAATCTATCAATATGCCCATTTCCTCCCAAAGTAAATCAACTCCTTGATTGAGCATTACTTCTTGAGTTATTATTCATTCATGCATCAGTTTATACAGTTTACTGTGATAGCTATCGAAGAAGCTATAGTTTGATTTTATCTTTGTCTTCACCGGCACTGGAATAAAGATAGGAATTCTGTCAATGATGGCTAAAAAGAAATTATGTAACATTCCAGCATGCACTAAGAAAACAATTTTCTGAACAATTTACATTATCCTGAACAGAATTATTAAATATAATGAAAAGGAAAGGTGAAAGTAAACAAACAGATCTGTTAACCTCCTTATTGGTGCACATATTAAAACAATCCTCAACAGCTGTTTACCCAATTTAAATTAAACCATTTAAATCACGTGAATAAAAAAAAATTTGGATCCATTTTTTCATGAGCGCTCCTCATATATGATATATGGACATACACACATACAGACATACAACACAAAACACAAGTGTGCACACATAACATACAACACATAAGACAATAGTAAAGGCCTTGTAGCTTTACACAGGTGAAATCTCCATTGCAATGTTTAAAAACTCCACAGTCAAAAAATAAAACTGATCAGATAAACATTAACCTAGGTCTGTATGAGCTCAAAAAATAAAATAGAACTTTATGATGTGGGAAAGGGCAATAATAAAATAGATATTGAAAAAAGACATCTTGGTTACCACCTGGGTTTGACTCTTTTTTGGATATTTTTGTAACTGGCATATGGGTCTGAAGGTATTCCCACAAGCAAGCCTCAAGGTTTTTTACATTTGAAATAGGCCTTAATGCTGTTCATTATTCATTAGCCTCCAGGTTTGGGAGAATCACTGTTGCAGATGTAAGAATAGCCCAGTTGGAGCTCAGGATATCATCTGTTATGGATTTGAATCAAATCATCTTCTTTTTGGTCTGTAGAAATCACTTTGGTTAATCTCTCTGGAATCCAAATCAGCTGCTGTTCTCCCTGTGGAAACACACAAACAGAACCCCGACTCCAGACAATCACTGGGTCAGGAACTTAGTTAATCTCTCTGGAATCCAAATCGGCTGCTGTTCTCCCTGTGGAAACACACAAACAGACCCCTGACTCCAGACAATCACTGGGTCAAGACCTTTCAATTGTTTTGTTAGAATATCCTTCCAAAGTACCTTGGGCTTATGTACATTTTTTGGACACATATACCTTTCTGCAGCTCTAAGCCCTGATGAATCCAAATTTAAAAACTTTAGAGTAAAAAGCGTTCTTTTAAGTTTATCTTTGGGGGATATATACCCCTTTACAATTCCCTCTTCTTTCTTTAATAAGTACATTTTAATAGTTTGATGAGCTCCTTCAACTATGCCTTGTCCCTGTGGATTGTATGGGATCCCTGTTATATGAGTAATGCCAAATGATGAGCAAAATTGTTTAAAAGAGGTAGAAGTACAACCAGGACCATTATCTGTTTTTAATTGTTTTAGAACGCCCACAGTGGCAAAATTTTGTAAGCAATGAACTATAATATCTTTAGTTTTTTTCTCCGTGGTATGAAGGGAGCCCATCAAAAATCCAGAAGAAGTATCAACTGTAACATGCAAATATTTTAATTTTCTAAATTCTGGCAAATGTGTGACATCCATCTGCCAAATATGGTTAGGTATCAGTCCTCTAGGATTGACTCCAAGATTAACTTGTGGTAAAAAGGTCACACAATTTTGAAATTGTTTCATTATTTGTCTAGCTTGTTCCTTAGTTATTGTAAAATGCTTTTGTAAAGAATTAGCATTGACATGGAACCTTTTATGAAAATCTGTAGCTTCTTCTCGTGTAGAGAAAATATGTATGTCATGTGTAGTTTTATCTGCTAAAGCATTGCCCAAACTAAGGGCTCCAGGCAATCCTGTGTGTGCTCTGATATGTCCTATAAAGAATGGATCTTTTCTGTCCCAGATTAGACTTTGTATAGTGGAAGACAAAGAGAAAAGAGTAGAGGAAAGAGAAATCCTACCAGCATCTTCAAGGGATACTATAGCATTAACTATATACTGACTATCAGAAAATAAATTAAATACAGAATCTATAAACATCACAAAAGCTTGTAATACTGCATTAAGCTCCACCTTTTGAGCTGATTGTTTGGGTACTAAAAATGTAAAAGTTTGATCAGGGGTAACTACTGCTGCTGTACCATTGTTTGACCCATCAGTGAATATATTTGGAGCATTCATGATAGGTGTTTTTCTTGTCATTTTTGGAAAAACTATAGGATGCGAAGACCAAAAAGACAATAAAGGATTAGATGGTAAGTGATTATCAAATGAAACATTAGATTTACACATGATTATTGCCCAAGTATTTAAATCATTAGCTAACTCGTCAAGTTGATCCATAGTATATGGAGTAATGATTTTATTGGGAGAAATTCCAAACACTACCTTTGCTGCTTTTATTCCTTTGAGTATTAATTGTCCTACAGCCTCAGGATACCTAGTAAGAATAGTGTTAGGAGAAGAAGATAAATGTATCCACCATATTGGAACTTCTTGCCAAAATACTCCTATAGGAATATTTTCTGTTGGTATTACAATAAATAATAAAGGCAAATTAAATCAATTATATCCAAATGCATATTTTTCATATAGTTTTCAATAATTTTTAATGCCTTTCTTGCTTCAGGTGTCAACATGTGGGGTGAATTTGGATCTGACGGACCGTTTAGGATATCAAATACAGGTCCCAACTCTCCTGTTGGTATGCCAAGATAAGGCCTTATCCAATTTAGGTCTCCTAATAACTTTTGAAAGTCGTTAAGTGAATTGAGTTGATCTACTTGTATTTGAATTTTTGGTCGATGGACCATGGTGGAGGACAATAGAAGTCCTAAATAATTAATTGCAAAAATTTAATTGTACTTTATCTATTGCTATCTCTAGATTATATTTTTTAATAAGTTTGTAAGTGTGGCATAACATTCTAGCAATGTGTTTTTATCTTTGTGTGCTAATAGTACATCATCTATATAATGAAATATTTGTAGTTCAGGATTTTGATTTGTAAGTGGCTGGATTGTTTTGTTAACATAAATCTGACACATAGTTCGGCAGTTAGCCATCCCTTGAGGGAGTACTTTCCATTCATATCTCTGATCAGGACTTTCATGATTCAGTGCAGGGAGAGTAAATGCAAAACCTGGACTATCCTCAGGATGAATTGGAATTGAAAAAAAAAACAATCTTTATTATCTATAGCTAAAGCATACCAGGTTTTGGCAAAGCAGACAATTGAGGAATCCCTGATTGAGCAGGTCCCATAATAACCATCTCATTATTAATGGCTCTTAAATCTTGCAATAATCTCCATTTACCAGATTTTTTTTAATGACAAAAATGGGAGTATAATAGGGAAATTCGGAAGGTTGAATATGCCCCTCCGCTAATTGTTGTTTGACCAGGTCATGGGCTGCTTGTATCTTGTCTTTAGTCAGGGGCCACTGAGGAACCCATACTGGTCTTTCTGATTTCCAAGTAATTTTTATTGTCTCAGTGACCCCTTCTGAAAACCCAATCCATGTCTATCTATTTCTTGATCTATTTGTATTGGTGCTGCTATACCTTGTTCTTGTTCTCCTAATCTTTTTTCTTTCCTAAATCCTTTTCTAGCCCTAATAGTGGGCGCATTTGGATTGATGTTATTTGTTAATGTCAAACCTAATTGATCTAGCACATCTCGTCCCTATAAATTTATAAGAAGATGATCCAATACATATGGCTGTATAGTTCCTTCACATCCTTCAAGATCCTTCAAATCTAATACCACTGCACTTCTATGGGGATTAGTTGCCACTCCTAAGCCTTGAAGCGTTTGAGTGGCCTGTTGTAATGGCCAATGTTTTGGCCATTCTTGACGAGATATGATGCTAAGGTCTGCACCTGTATCAAGTAGCCCATTAAATTCATATCCTTGAATATTTAGTTTTAGCATTGGGCGAGAATCTAAATTTAAAGACAGCATAGCTCAATCTACACCTGTGGAGCCTAATCCCCTGGAACCTCTTTCTATAGTACTACTGGAAAATTTATCATGTAGGCTGGGTATTATTAATAACTGTGCTATTCTATCTCCTGGTGAAATTACTGATGTACCCTTTGGAGAACTAGCTATAATTTTTATTTCATCTTCATAATCGGGATCAATTACCCCAGGACTTATCATAAGTCCTTTTAGAGTAGAAGAACTGTGTCCTAACAATAAGCTTACTGTTCCTTGGGGAAGAGGTCCTTTTACTCCTGTGGGAATGATTTGAACTCCCATCTCTGGAGTTAGTACTGCTCTGGCGGAGGTGCAGATGTCCAACCCTGCACTCCCTCTGGTTCGTCTGATGAGAGATCTGATAGATAATGTGTCCTGGGCACTACCCTGATGGTGTTGCTGGGTTCCTCCATGGTGTTTCTAAGATCCTCTAGTGCCCCATATATTTGTGGTCTTGGGCCTCAGAGCATTGGGCCCCCCTGTTCGTTTTTTGGCAATGGAGCCCGATGCCTTTCTCCATGATATCGTGGGTAAACATCTGATCCTTGTCTGTTTTTTGATAATGGAATACCCTCTATGGTAGTTTGAGAATGGCTTTCATTAGCCCAATGTCTCCCTCTATGGCATCGTGGGCAAATACCCGGTATTCTTCTCCTTTGATACCTAGCTTTGTTTAACCCTCTTCCTATGAGGCAATTCCTTTTAAAATATCCTGTTTGTTCACAATTGTAGCATGTTTTCTGCCTGGCATCTAAAGCCTGTTGTACTACAGCTGCCACGACTTGCCCTTGTTCATGAATGTCTCTACATAATTTAATATATGTGTTTAATTCCATAGTCTAATGACCTCTTTGTACTAATGATTTGCTTGCTCATAAGCCAGTTGTTTTATTAATGCCATTGCTTGTTCTGTATCCCCAAAACCTCTGGTAGCTGTTTGAATAAGCCTATCTACAAATTCAGTGTAAGGTTCATTAGCTCCTTGTATTATCTTAGATAATTGACCTTGTAAATCTCCAAGTCCTTGTAATGTCTTCCATGCCCTAACTGTATCTGCAGCAATTTGTGAATATATAGCAGGATCATATTCAATTTGTTGCCATTGACCCTCATAAGGTCCTTTTCCTAACAACATATCTAGATTTCTTTGAGGGTAACCAGCTGCTGTATTTTGCCTATCTGTCTCCGTGCAAAATTCCTCATTGGCAACCTTCCATAACAAATATTGCCCTCCATTTAGCACAGCTTTACACATGCTAGCCCAGTCTGCTGGCATCATGTCCAAGTTGGTAATGGATTCAACCATGCTTACAGTGAAGGGTGCTTGAGGACCATAGGTTGTTATAGCCTCCTTTAACTGCTTCGCTGTTTTGAAATCTAAAGCATGGTGAATTCGCTGCCCTCCTGCCTGCTCAAGTACAGGGCATGCTAATATTTGAGGTCCTGTCTCAGGATCCCATCTATCAACTACGGGGTTTGAGGGCCACTCAGCTGTCTCCATAGGTGGAGCTGTTGGTTGAATTACACCCTCTGGTGATAGAACAGAGTTAGTAGCAGCCTCCTGTTGTAGCTTCCCCCCTGATAGCTGTTTCTCCTCTAAGCTTTCTTCCTTTAAATTTTCTTCCTCTGTCTGACTAGCTTGAGAGACCTTCTCTTTTGCTTGATCTAACATGTTTTCTACCATAGTCTGGATCTCTAGCAATTTACTTAACACTCTTTCAGTTTGTTTTTTACTAATTTCTAATCTACTATAAAGATAATGCAATCCAACAAAATAACACAAAACACAACCAAAACAGAATGAAACAAAAACGGAACAAAAAATCATTGTATCAATTTTCCTATTTTATTGACATGTGCATTTGTGGTCTATTTCTATCTCTTCCTCAGTGGTGAACAACTTCAAATCTTGAGCCAACCATTTTTCCCAGTGTGCCTGAGAAAGTTCTAGGGATAGGCAGCTTGAAACAAAAACAAAACAAATCAAAACAAGAACACATTCTTTTTTGAAATGGTCACCCATTCTCTCGCCTTCCCTCAGGGGCGAGCAATTTCACTTACCTCTGAGCTTCAGGCTTTCCCCACACGGGACACCAAATGCCGCAGTCTGGCTGGGCACAAATCACGAGCCACTGAAGTAGGAACAAACTTTATTTCTGAACTCCACCAGCACACTCCATACACGCTCTCCAGGAACTCTCCTGAATGCCACATGGCTCCTCCAGGAACCAACAACCAGAAATCCCCCTTCTGGAAATCCCTCCTCCCGCACTTCCCCTACCAATAGGAACTCTCCTGAAATCCCCACAAGAACTCCAAAGTTGCAGGCCGGGGCGGACAGTAAAGGTCTAATATACAACTGAATCAATCCAGCATCATCTTAATGGCTTGCCTCTCAACCAATACTATTGGCAAAATGCCAGGAGCCATTCTGACGTGGCTGTGGCTCTCAGCACAAGACTTCTCCAATGGAGGTGTCGGGGGCAGCTCCCAGTGCACCACAGGTATAGGGGACTCCCCCCTTGAAGGGCAAGACCCCTCCAACTGGGGTTTCAGGGGAAGCTCCCCATGCACCCTATGGCGAGGTGACTCCCCATTCTAGGGGCAAGATCCCTCCAACCTGGGTATAGGGGGAACTCTCAACACATGTCGGGTGGACGGGAATACCCAACCAGGTGCAAGAGCCCTAAAATTGGGGTGTTGAGGTGAACTCTGACCACACCCGGGTCAAGGGGACTCCCCCTCTATGTGGGAGAGCCCTCCTACCGGGATGTCGGCATAAACTCCCAATGCACCATGGGTTGAGGGGACTCCCCCCTGAGGGGTGAGACCCCTCCAACCAGGGTGTTGGGGGGAGCTCCCAACTCACCCGGGTTGAGGAAAGTCCCCCCTCATGGGGCAAGACCCCTTTAACTGGGTTGTCGGCTCAAGGTCCCACTGACCTTGAGTCGAATGTACTATCAGCACGAGGGGCAAGACCCCTCAAAACGGGGTGTCATGGCACACTTCCACTGCACCCTAGGTTGAGGGTCTCTCCCCCACAAGAGTGAGTGCCCTCCAACCGGGGTGTTGGGGGAAGCTCCCATCACAACTTGGGTCTAAGCGGCTCCCCTCCCAAGGCACAAGATCCTTCCCACTTGGGTGTTGGGGAAAGCCGCCAATACACCCCTGGTTGAGAGAACTCCCTACCCAGGGGCAAGACCCCTCCAACAGGGGTGTTTCGGGGAGCTCCCATTGCACCCTGGGTCGAGGTGACTCCCAGCTCAAGTGGCGAGACACCTGCAAACGGGGTGTCTGCGGGAGCTTTGACCATACCCCTGGTCAAGGGTACTCCCTCCACGAGGGATGAGTCCCCTCCACTCTGGGTGTTGGGGGGAGATCCCACCACACCCCAGTTCATGGGAACCCCCTACTGAGGTGCAAGAGCCCTCCAACAGGGGTGTAGAGGGGTGCTTCCACCACTGGACACTCTCTGCACCCCAATTCGAGGAGACTCCCACCTACGGGTGAGACCCCTCCAACCGGGGTGACAGTTGGAGCTCCCACAGCACCCTGAGTTGATGGGACTGCCCCTCGAGAGGTGAGAACCCTCCATCTGTGGTATCAGGGGAGCAACCAAGGCACCCTGAGTCGAGGGGACTCACCCAAAGAGGGGCAAGAACCTTTCCACCAGGGTGTCAGAGCGACTTCCCAACACACACACAGTCGAGGGGACTCCCCCCTCGAGTGGCGAGACCTCTCCAACCATTTGTCAGGAGGAGTTCCCAACACACCCTGGGTCAAGAAGTCACCTAACTCGAGAGGCAAGACACCTCCAACCAAGTTGTCGGGGGAGATCCCAACACACAGGGGGTCGAGAGACCTCCACCCTCGAGGGGTGAGACCCCTCCAACCAGTTGTCGGGAGGAGCTCCCAATACACCATGGGTCAAAAAAACACCCAACTCGAGGGGTGAGACCCCTCCAACAGAGTGTCAGGGGAGCTCCAACCACACACAGGTGGAGGTGACTCCTAGGCTGAGTGGTGAAACCCCTCCAAATGGGGGTTTGGGAGGAGCTTTCACCATATCCCGAGTTGAGGGGACTCCCCTCTCAAGGGGCGAGATCCCTCCAACAGGGCTGTCCGAAGCTCCCAATGCACCCCGGGTTGAGGGGACTCCTTTCCTGAGGGATGAGACACCTCCAACTGGGGTGTTGGGGGAGCACCCACCACACCCCTGGTCCTCGGGACTCCCTCCCTGAGGGGCAATAGCCCTCCAACTGGGGTTTTGGGGGGAGTTGCCAATGCACCCTGCGTTAAGAGGACTCCCCACTCGAGGGGCAAGATCCTCCAAACATGGTGTTGCAGTATCGGGTTTTTAGTCCCCCTTCCCTCCTGACCTGCGGCAGAGATTGGGGAGAGCACGCCCTGACCAGGATGAGCCAAGAAGGTTAAAGGTCGACTGACCACCTGCACCCAGCCATACCTCCTGGAGGACAATCAGATGTGTCAGGGAGACCAGTCAAAGCAGGATCTCAGTTTATTGAGAAAACACATACAGCTAATGTAATGTACAGGAGCCAATCAGGATAAAGGTCAGCAGGGTGGAGAGAGTTCACGTGTATAACCATCCTACAGGCCATAATGGGAGACACGAGCTATCCAGGAGAGTGGAAGGGCTCTGAGCCTATCCTAGAGGTCCTCTGATTTTTCGTCACCACACACAGCACCACCTCCTGGCTGATTGCCAGGCGCCATCTAGCCATGTGCAGCCCCATGACCTGGAACCTGGTAGCAAGTTAGGTTTCCTCCTTTCTGATGCAGCATGCCCCACATGTTACATCATGCCCTACACACAGGAAGCTCCCAATGCACCCCTGGTCAAGGGGCCTCCCCCGTCCAGGGGCGAGACTCCTCCAACCTGGGGTGTTGTTGGGAGCTCCAAATGCACCCCATGTCGAGGGGACTCCCAACTCAAAGGGCAAGACTCCTCCAACCAGGGTGTTGGGGGAGAGCACCGGCCACACCATGGGTTGATGGGACTCCCCCGCTGAGCACCAAGAGCCCTAAATATGGAGTGTCGGGGGGAGCAACCACCACACCCCGGGACGAAGGAACTCCCCCTCTATGGGGGAGAGCCCTCCAACTGGGGCATTGGTGTGAGCTCCCAAAGCACCCCGGGTCGAGGGGATTCCCTCATGAGGGGCGAGACCCCTCCAACTGGTGTGTCAAGGGGAGCTCCCAATGCACCCCAGGTCGAGGAAACTCCCCCCCTCGAGTGGTGCGACCCCTCCAACCGGGGCGTCGGGTCAACCTCCCACTGACCTTGGGTCAAGGGTATTCCCAGCACGAAGGGCAAGACCCCTTAAATTGAGGTGCCACGGGGAGCTTCCATGGCATCTCTGGTGGAGGGAACTCCCCCTGAAGGGCGAGAGACTGAAAAACCAGCCTCTACCTCAGAGCAAAGCCTGTTCAAGGAAGGGACATGACCTTTGTCTTTGGAAAGACCCACAGAGCACTCCTAGGCACATTCCCACCCCGTAAGTTGTTTATCTACAAATAACAGGAGAGATCTGCTTCGCCAGGTGTCCCTAACTCAGTCAGGCTAGGTGGGGATCCATAGCAACTCCCTAGCAGCCACCAATCAGCATGAGACAGGGAAATACCTGGGATGTCAGATGACCCTCCCAGTAGTTTATGGTGGTTGATAACATGTTGGGAAACCATGTAGTTCAGCATGAACACCCCTCTTGACTTAAACCAATCAGTTCAAATGAATACCCCTTTTGTATTGACCAATCACCCTTACCCAACTTGTTCCCGCCAGTGAATGTGCTAATCATGTTTTAGAGTTGTTATTTGATTTTCCTGCGGTGTGTGATGATTTGCTAAGAGATGCTATGATGTATGTGGGGGTCCCTGCCTTCTCCAAAGAATGTATAAAATTGCTGCAAACCCTGGGCTCGGGGCCTCTCAGCGTCACCAGTTGCTGTGTGTGCGTGCAGAGGACCGAGCTAGCTCACAATAAACACCTCTTTGCTGCTTACATTGATCTTGGGTCTCTGGTGGTCTTTTGGGGGTCCCGAATTCAAGCATAACAAGCCCTCCAAACAGGGTGTCAGGGAAGATCCTACTGCAACCGAGGTCTACAGGGGTTCCCTCCCAAGGCACAAGAGCTCTCCCACCAGGGTATCGTGGGAGCTGCCAATGCACCCCTGGTTGAGGGGACTCCCCTCCTCAGAGAGGTGAGACCCTTCCCACGGGGGTGTCTGGAGGAGCTCCCACTGCACCCGAGTTGAGGTGACTCCCAGCCCCAGTGACTAGACCCTCCAACAAGGTGTCGGTGGGGGCTTTCACCATAGCCCCCCGGTCAAGGGGACTCTCCCCACAAGTGGCTTGTCCTCTCCACACTGGGTGTCAGGGGAGGTCCCACTGCACACCAGGTAGAGAGGACTACCCCCCATGTGTGAGAGCCCTCCTACCAGAGTGTCGGGGGGTACTCCCAATGCACCCCGGGTTGAGGGACACCCCCCCCCGAGGGGCAAGACACCTCCAACCTGGGTGTCGGGGGAGCTCCCATGGCACCCCAGTTCAAGGGTACTCCAAAAAAGAGGTGAGACCACTCCAACTGGGGTGTTGGGGGGAGCTCCCATGGCACCTCAGGTCGAGGGGCCTTGCCTCCAGAGGGGCAAGAACCCTTCAACCGGTGTGTCAGAGGGAGCTCCCAGCACACCCATGGTCAAGGGGACTCCCCCTTCAAGGGGCAAGACCCATCCAATCGGTTGTCAGGAGAAGCTCCCAACACACCCCGGGTCGAGAAGATCCCCAACTAGAGAGGTGAGACCCCTCCAACCGGGTTGTAGGGGGAAGCTTTCACTATACCCCACATCTAAGGGACTCCTTCCTCGAGAAGCAAGATACCTCCATTGGGGTATTGAAGGGATCTCCCACCACATCCTGGGATGAAGGGTCTTCCCAATTGAGGGGGAAAACCCCCCAAACAAGGTGTCCAGGGGAGCTCCCACCACACCCTGGGTCGCGGGGACTTTCCCTTATAAGGGAGAGCCCTCCAATTAGGGTGAGCTCTCAATGCACTCCAGGTTGAGGGGGCTCTCTCCTCCAGGAGTGAGACCCCTCAAAACTGGGTGTCAGAGGGAGCTCCAACAGCACCCCGGGTCGAGGTGACTCCCCCCTTGAGGGGCAAGATCCCTTCAATGCGGGTGTCAGGGGACCACCCAACACACCCCAGGTCGAGGGGACCCCACCCAAGAGATGAGAACCCTCCAACCAGGGTGTCAGAGGGAGCACCCACCACACCCTGGGTTGAGAGGACTCCCCCACCAAGGAGTGACAGCCTAAAAATGGGGTGTCAGGGAAAGCTCCCACCACCCACCAGCTCAAGGGGACTCCCCCCCCTATGGGGGCGAGCCCTCCAATCAGTGTGTCGGGGTGAGTTCTCAATGTACACCGGTTTGAGGGGACTCTCCCCTGAGGAGCGAGACCCCTCCAACCAGGGTATTGGTGGGAGCTCACAGCGCACCCTGGGTCTAGAGGGCTCTATTCCAAAGGGGCGCCAACTGGGATGTTGGTGGGAGCTCCCAACACCTGGGTTGAGGGGCCTCACCCCCGAAAGGGGGAAAGCCCTCCAACCAGGATGTTGGGGGGAGCTCCCACAGCACCCTGGATTGAGGGAATTCACTCAAAGAGGGGCGAGAACCTGCCACCAGGGTGTCAGAGGGAGCTCCCAATGCACACATTGTCGAGGGGATCCCCCCTCTTGGGGCAAGACCCCTCCAACATTTTGTCAGGAGGAGTTCCCAACACACTCCGGGTCAAGACTACACTCAACTTGAGGAGTGAGACCCCGCCAACTGGAGTGTCACAGGGAGCACCCACAGCACCCTGGGTCGAGGGTACTCCCCCACCAAGAAGCAAGAACCCTAAAAACAGGGTGTCAGGTGGAGCTCTCACTGCACCCCGGGTTGTGGGGACTCCCCCCTGTGGGGGAAAGCCCTACAACTGGGGTGTCAGGGGAGTTCCCACCACACCTTGGGTATAGGGGACTCCTCCCGGAGGAAGGAGATCCCTCCAACCAGGGTTTCAGGGGGATCTGCCAATACCCCCGGAGTCGAGAGCCCTCCAACCAGGATATCAATGGGAGCTCCCTCCGCACCCCAGGATGAGGGAACTCCCCCCCCCCGAGGGGGGAGAGCCCTCCAACAGGGGTGTCCGTAGAGCTCCCAATGCACCCAGGGTTGAGGGGACTCCCCCCAGAGGGAGGAGCTCCCTCCAACCAGGGTGTCAGGGGATGCTCCAAACACACCCCCGGGTCAGGAAGACTCCCCCCTCATGGTGTGAGACTCCTCCAAACTGGGTGTCAGGGGAGCTCCTAATGCACCCTTGGTCAAGGGGACTCTCCCTTTAAGGGGAGAGACTGGGGTGTTGGAGGGAGCTCCCAACACACCCCGGGTCGAGGGTACCACCCTCATGGATAATACCATTCCAACTGGGGTGTCAGAAGGAGCATCCACCACACCCAGGGTCCAGGCGATTCCCCACTTGAGGTGCGAGAGCCATCTAATGATATCGGGGGGAGTTCCCACTGCACTCCGGTCTAGGTGGCTCCCCTCCAAGGGGCGAGAGCCCTCCAACCGGGGTGTGGGGGGAACTGCCAATGCACCCATGGTCGAGGGGACTCCCCCATGGAGGGGGGAGACCCCTCCAACCTGGGTGTTGGGGGGAGCTTTCACTACACCCCGCATCAAGGGGACTCCATCCTCAAGGGGCAAGATTCCTCCTTCGGGGTGTCGAGGGGATCTTTCACTGCACCCTGGGTTGAGGGGTCTCCCCTCTCTACCGGGTAAACCCCTTGATCCAGGGTGTATGGGGGAGCTTTTATACCACAGCACCCCAGGTACAAGGGACTTCCTTCCTTCCCTGCAAGTGGTGTGTCGGCGGCAGGTCCCACCACACAACAGGTCAAGGGGACTCCACTTTGAGGAGAGAGACCCATCCAACAGAGTTGTCGGGTTGAGCTCCCAACCCCCTGGGTCGAGAATACTCCCCCCTCTAGGGGCAAAACCCCTACAACCGGGGTGTCAGGGGGAGCTCCCTCCACACCCCCGGGATGAGAGGACTCCCCCACCGAGGAGGGAGAGCCCTCCAATCAGGTGTCTCGGGGAGTTCCCAATGCACCCCAGGTAGAGGCGTCTCCCCCCTTGAGGGAGGAGAGACTTCCAACCAGGGTGTCTAGAGAAGCTCCGAATGCACCCTGAGTTGAGGGGACTCCATCCTCCAGGGGCAAGACCCCTGCAACCTAAGTGTCTGGGGGAATTCCCAATGAAACCTGAGTCGAGAGGACTCCTGCTCGAGGGGCAAGACCCCTCCAACCTTGTGTCAGGGAGATCTCCCACCAGACCCAGGATCTAGGGGCTCCCTCCCCAAGGGGCAAAAGCCCTCCAACCACAGTATCGGGGCAGCACACAGTGCATCCCAGGTCGAGGGTACTCCCCCACCAGGGGGAAGAGCCCTCCAACCGGGATGTTGGGGGAGCTCTCACTGCACCTCATGTCAAGGGGACTCCCCCCCCTTGAGGTTGGAGAACCCTACAACCAGGGTGTCCAAGGGAGCTCCCAATGCACTCAGGGTCAAGGGGACTTCCCCCTCGAGAGCCCAGACACCTCCAACCGGGGTATGGGGGGAGCTGCCAACGCACCCCTGGTCGAGGGGAGTCCCCTTCTGGAGGGGCGAGACCCCTCCAACCGGGCTGTCATGGGGAGCTCCCACCTAACCTTGGGGCGAGGGGACTCCCCTCCCCAAGGGGTGATACCCCTTCAACCAAAGTGTTCGGGGAGCTTCCACTGCACCCTGGGTCAAGGTGACTCCCCCAGAGTGGGCAGAACCCTCCAAACAGGGTGTCCAGGGATCTCCCAACGCATCCCGGTACAAGATGACTCCCACTTCAAGGGGCAATACACCTCCAACCAGGGTATTGGGGGGGCTCCCAATGCACCCCAAGTCAAGGGGACTCTGTCCTCTAGGGTGGACAACCCTCCAACCGAGATGTCAGGGGGAGCTCAATCCACACCACGGGTCCTTGAGACTCCGCCCTCATGGGTGTAGAGCCTTCAAATGGGTATCGGGTGGAGCTCCTTCCACACCGTGGGTCAAGGGGACTTCCCCCTTGAGGGTGGAGAGACCTCCAACAGGGTGTCGGGGGGAGCTCCCACCACATCCCAGGTTGAGTAAACTCCCCACTCGAGGGTGGAGAGCATCCAACCAGGGTGTCCGGAGGAGCTCCCACCGCACCCCACATCGTGGGGACTCCCACTTTGAGGGGGCTGAGCCCTCCAACCTGGGTGTCGTGGGGAGCTCCCACCACACCCTGAGTCAAGGAGACTCCCCACTCAAGCGGGGAGAGCCTTGCATCCAGGATGTCGGGGGGACCTCCCACTATACCCCTGGTCGCGGGGACTCCCCCATCAGTGGTGGGACCCCTCCAATCTGGTTGTCAGGGGGAGCTCACATTGTTCCCTGGGTCGAAGTGACCCCCCCTTCGAGGAGTGGTACCCCACTTCAGGTGTGTTGGGTGGAGCTCCCATCCCACACCAGGTCAAGGAGACTGCCCGCTGGAGGGGAGAGACCCCTCCAACCAGGGATTCGGGGAAGCTACCATGGCACCCAGAGTCGAGGGATCTCCCCACTCGAGGGGAGAGACCCCTCCAACTGGGGTTCAGGTGGAGCTCCCAAGAACCTCAGGTTGAGGGGACTCCCCGTCCTCGTCGGCCGAGACACCTCCAATGGGGTGTCGGGAAGAGCTGCCAACACATCCCTGGTCAATACCAGGGTGTCTGCCAACACAACCTGGGTAGAGGAGACTCCCAGCCCGAGTGGCAGGACCATTCCAAATGGGGTGTCATGGGAAGCTTTCACCGTACCCTGGTTCGAGGGAACTGCCTTTCCAACCTGGGTGTTGGAGGGAGCTCCCACTACACCACAGGTCGAGGGGACTCCCCGCACGAAGTGCAAGAGCCCTCCAACCAGAGTGTAGAGAGATGCTCCCACAGTACCCAAGGTTGAGGGTACTCCCACCCGATGGGTTAGACACCCCCAACCGGGATGTCAGGGGGAGCTCCCATCACACCCCGGTTCTAGGGGCCTGCCACCGAGGGTGATACCCCTCCAGCCGGGGTGTCGGTTGGAGCTCCCATAACACCCTGAGTCGAGGGGACTCCCCCCCCGATGGGCGAGAGCCCTCCAATCAGGGTGTCAGGGAGAGCTCCCAATGCACCCATTGTTGACGGGGCTCCCCCCTCTAGGGGCAAGACCCCTCCAACTGGTTGTCGGAAGGAGCTCCCAACAATCCCCGGGTAGAGAAGACATCCAACTCTAGGGGAAAGTCCCCTCCAACCGGAGTGTTGGGGGAGCTCCCAACACACCCCGCGTTCAGGGATCTCCCCCCTCGAGGGGCAAGAACCCTCCAACTGGGGTGTCATGGGGAGCTCCCAACGCAACCTGGGTCGACAGACCTTTCCCCTCGACGGGCAAGACCCCTCCAACTGGGTTGTTGGGGCAAGCTCCCACCGACTTCCGGAAGAGGGTACTCCCAGCAGGAGGGGCGGGACCCCTCAAACCGGGGTGTCGTGAAGAGCTTCCACTGCACCCCTGGTAGAGGGGACTCCCCCCAAAGGGCAAGTGCCGTCCAACAGGGTTGTCAGGGGGTGCTCCCACTGCACCCCAGGTTGAGGGGACTCCCCCCTCTAGGGGCAATACTCCTCTAATGGTGGTATATTGGGGAGCTCCCACCATACACCTGGTCAATAAGACTCCCCCCAAGGGGTGAGAGTGCTGCAACTAGGGTGTCAGGGGAGCTGCCAATGCACCCCTATTTGAGTGGACTCCCACACCAAAGGGGGAGACCCTCCAACAGGGGTGTCGGGGGAGCTCCCTCTACATCCCAGACCAAGGGGACTCCCAGCCCAAGGGGAGGGGAGAGAGTCCTCAAACTGGGGTGTCGGGGGGTGTTCCCATAGCAGACCAGTCGAGGTACTCCCCCCCAAGAGTGAGAGCCATCTAACCGGGGTGTCAGGGGGAGCACACACCGCACCTCAATAGGAGGGGACTTCCCCACGGAGCGGGGAGAGCTTGGGTTTCAGCAGAAACTACCAATGCACCCCTGGTCAAAGGAAACCCCCTCCCAAGGAAAGAGAGACCTCCAATCGGGGTTTCGGAGGGAGATCTCATGGCACACCAAGTCTAGAGGAATACCCCCTCGATTGGAGTGTCCCCTCCAACCGTGGTGTTGTGGGGGAACTCCCAAAACAGCCTGGGTCTAGAGGACTCACCCCTCGAGGGGCAAGACAACTCCAACCAGGGTGTAGGGGGGAGCTCACAATGCACCTGGGTCGAGGGGACTCCCCCATCAAGGGGGGCAACCCCTCCAACCAAGGTGTCCAGGGGAGCTCTCACCGCACACCGGGTGGAGGGGATTCACCCCTCAAGGGGAGAAGCCCCATCAACAGGGGTATCAGAGGGAGCTCCCACCACACACCATGTGAGGGGACTTGCCCTTCGAGGGGGGAGACCCCTCCAACTGGGGTATCAAGGAAAGCTCCCACCACACCCCGGTTCAGGGGATTTCCCCCCCAGAGGTGAGCCACCTCCCACTGGGGTGTCGTAGGGAGCTCCAACTGAACCCCAGATCGAGGGGACTTCCCCCCTGAGTGGGGAAAGCCCTTCAACCGGGGTGTTGTGGGGAGCTCACAATGCATCCCAGGTCAAGGGGACTTCCCCGTGTAGGGCAAGATCCCTCCAACCAGGGTGTCGGGGGAAGCACGCACTGCACTCCAAGTCGAGGGGACTCCCTCCCCAAGCAGTGAGACCCCTCCAACCAAGGTGTCAGGGGGAGCTTCCACCACACCCCAGGTCGAGGGGATTCCCCCCAGGAAAGAGAAACCTCCAACCAGGGTTTCAGAGGGAGCACCCACTGCACTCCGGGTTGAGAAGACTCAAGTCTGCGGGGTGAGAGCCCTCCAAATGGAGTGTCGGGGGTAGCTGCTACCACAGCCCAGGTCGAGGGGACACCCCCCAGGAGGGACAAGAGACCTCTAACTGGGGTTTCAGGGGGAGCACCCTCCACACTCTGGATCAAGGGTAATTTCTGCTTGAGTGTGGAGAGCCATCCAAACGTGGTGACCATGGAGCTCCAAAAGCACTCTAGGTCATGGGGACTCCCCTCTGGGTTGAGGAGACTCATGTCTGCGGGGTGAGAGCCCTCCAACAGGGGAGTTCCCACCACAACCCAGGTCGAGGGTACTCCTTCCCCTAGTGGATTGAGCCCTCCAACCGGGGTGTTGGGAGCTCCCAACGCACCCCTGTAAAGGGACTCCCCACTGAGGGGGGAGAGCCCTCCAACTGGGGTGTCGGGGGGAGCTCCCACCACTCCCTGGGTCGAGGGGGACACCCCCTTCCAGGGGCAAGACCCCTCCAACCAAGGTTTCAGGGGGAGCTCCCAACACACACCGGGTCTAGGGTACTCCCCCCACGAGAGGCGAGTCCCCACCAACCGGGTTTTTGACAGGAGCTCCCAATGCACCCTTGGTCGAGGGGACTCCCCCACTGAGGAGAGAAAGGCCTCATACCGCGGTGTTGGGGGGTAGTTCTCAACGCAACCCCGGGTGAGGGGACATGCTATTCGAGAGGAGAATCCCCTCCAACCGTCGTGTATGAAGGAGCTCCCACCAAACACCGGGATGAGGGGACAACTCATTGAGGAGGGAGAGCCCTCCATCCCGGGTGTCAGGAGGAGCTCCCACCGCATCCTGGGTCTAGAGGACTCCACACTCAAGAACTCCTCCAACCAGACTTCGGGGGGAGATTTCATCGCACACCAAGTGGAGAGGACTACTCCCCTGAGGGGAGAGAGACCTCCAACCAGGGTTTTGGGGGGAGCTTCCAAGGCACACCAGGTCTAGAGGACTATACCTTCAAGAGGAGAGTACCCTCCAACCGGGGTGTCGGGTTGAGCTCCCTACACAGCTTGGGTAGAGGAACTCTCCCCTCAAGGGGTGAGACACCTCCTAACGGGGTGTAGGGGGAGCTCCCAATGCACTCTGGGTCGAGGGGATTCTGCCATCGAGGGGGGCGACCCCTCCAACCGGGATGTCGGCGGGAGCTCCCACCACACTCCAGGTCGAGGGAACTCACCCCTCAAGGGAGAGGCCCCATCAACAGGGGTGGCAGGGGGAGCTCCAACCTAACACCAGGTGAGGGGACTTGCCTTTCGAGGGGGGAGACCTCTTCAATCAGAGTATCAGGGAAAGATCCCACAACACCCTGGTTTGAGGGGACTTCCCCCGGAGAGGTGAGACATCTCCAACTGGGGTTTCGGGGGGAGCACCCTCCGCACCCTGTGTCGAGGGTACTTTCTGCCTGAGTGGGGAACCATCCAAACGTGGTGTCAGAGGAGCTCCCAATGCACCCTTGGTCATGGCTCTCTCCCTAGGGGGAGAACCCACCAACAGGTGTGTCCAGGGGAGCTTCCACGGCACCCTGGGTCAAGGGAACTCCCCGCTGCAGGGACAAGACCACTCCAACCATGGTTTCAGGGGGAGCTACAATGCACACCAGGTCTAGGATACTCCCCCCTCGACGGGCGAGTCCTCTCCAACTGGGGTTTCAATGGAAGCTCCTAATGCACCCCAGGTCAAGGGGTCTCTCACCTCGAGGGGCAAGACACCTCCGACTGGGGTGTTTGGGGGAGCTCGCACCGCACCTTGGGTCAAGGGGACTCCCCCCACTGAGGGGGTAGAGCCATCCAAACGGGGTGTCAGGGGAGCACCCAACGCAACCCTGGTGAGGGAACATGCCATAGAGGGGGAAATTTCCTCCAACTGTGGTGTAGTGGGAATCTCCCACCAAACACGGGGACGAGATAACACCCATTGGAGGAGGGAGAGTCCTCCATCTGGGTGTTGGGGGAGCTCCCACCTCATCCCGGGTCAAGAGGACTCCCCACTGGAGAAGGGAGAGCCCTCCAACCCAAGTTCGCAGGGAGCTCTCACTGCGCCCCAGGTAGAGGGGACTCCCCACTCAAAGGGTGAGACCCCTACAACAGGGGTGTTGGTGGGAGCTCCCACTGCACCCCGGATAGAGGGGACTCCCCACAAGAGAGGCGAGATTCCTCCAACCGGGGTGTCAGGGGGAACTTTCACTGCAATCTCGGTCGATGGGACTCTCCCCCCTCTACCTGGGGTGTCGGGGGGAGCTCACACCACATCCCAGGTCGAGGGGTCTCCCATCATGAGGGGCAACAGCCCTTTAACCAGATGTCGGAGGAGCACCCACTGCACCTCGGGTCGAGGGGACTCCCCCGTCAGGCAAAATCCCTCCCAACGGGGTGTGGGGGGAGCTCCCAACACACACCGGGTCTATGGGACTCCCCCTCGAGGGGCGAGTCCCCTCCTACTGGGGTGTGTGGGGGAATATCCAAAGCACCCCGGTCCAGGGGACTCCCCCCTCGAGGAGTAAGACCCCTCAAACTGGGGTTTCAGAGGGAGATCCCACCGCACCCTGGGTAGAGGCGACTCCCCCCCCCCAGGGAGGAGAGCCCTCCAACCAGGGTGTCGAGGGGAGCTCCCAACGCCCCCCTGGTGAGGAGACTCGCCATTCAAGGAGGGAGATATCTCCAACTGGGGTTTCGGTGGGAACTCCCACCACATCCCGGTTCAAGAGGACTCCCCACTCGAGGGGGGAGAGCTCTCCAACCGGGGTGTCAGAAGGAGCACCCAAAGCACGCTGGGTCGAGGTGACTCCCCCATGAGGGGTGACACCCCTCCAACCCTGGTGTCGAGTGGAGTTCCCAACGCACCCCTGGTCTAGGGGATTCCCCCACCAAATGGCGAGATCCCTCCAAATGGGGTGTCTGCAGAGATCCTAAGACACCCCAGTGCCGCAGTCTGGCTGGGCACAAATCACGAGCCACTGAAGCAGGAACAAACTTTATTTCTGAACTCCACCAGCACACTCCACACCCGCTCTCAGGGAACTCTCCCAAAGGCCAAGCACGCGGCTCCTCCAGGAACCAACCGGAAATCCCTCCTCTGGCACTTCCCCAACCAATGGGAACTCTCAGGGAAACCCCATGAGAACTCCAAAGTAGAAGGCCTAGGGGGACAGCAGGGGTCTAATATACACAGCTTAACATAACCATTATCATCTCAATGGCTTGCTGGCATCACCTCTCAACCACTCCGTTCTGGCAAAAATGCCATGCATCATTTGGACTCGGCTTTGGCTCTCAGCACCCCAGGTCGAGGAGACTCCTCCTTGAGGAGCAAGATCCCTCCAACTGGGTAGTGGGGGGAGCTCCCAATGCACACCTGGTCTAGGGGACTCTCCTGTCAAGTGGTGAGACTCCTCCAACTGGGGTGTCAGGGGGAGATCCCAATGCACCCCGCCCTAGGTGGAGGGAGCTTCCAATGCACACTGGGTCCAGGGCTCTACCCACTTGAGGGGCGAGTTCCCTCCAACCGGGATTTCAGGGGAGCACCCAATACCCCAGGTTGAGGGGCAAGACTCCTCCAACTGGGGAATTGGGAGGAGCTCCCACTGCACCCCAGGTAGAGGGTTCACCCCCCTGAGGCGCAAAAGCCCTCTAACTGGGGTATTGAGTGGAGCTCCCTCTGCATCCCCAGTCTAGTGGTTTCCCACCCCCCAGGGGCAAGACAACTCCAACCATGGTATCAGGGGAGCTCCCAACGCATCCCAGGTTGAAGGGACTGCTTCCCTGAAGGGCGAGAGCCTTCCAACTAGTATGTCGGGGGGAACTCCCATTGCACCCAGGGTCAAGGGGACTTCTCCATCAAGGGGTGATATCCCTCCAACTGGGGTGTTGGGGGAAGCTCCCAAAGCACCCCGGGCTGAGAGGACTCCCCGCTCGAGGGGTGAAAAGCCTCCAACTAGGGTATTGGTGGGAGCTCTCACAACACCCCGAGTTTAAGGGACTACTCCCACGATGGAGGAGAGCCCTCCAATCAGGGTGTCAAGGGGAGCTCCCAAGGCACCCTGGGTGAGGGGACTTGCAGTTGGAAGGGGGAGACCCCTCCAACTGGGGTGTCAGTGGTAGCTTTACCACATCCTGGGTTGAGGGGACTCCACCCTCCAAGGGGAAGAGCCCTCCAACCTGAGTGTTGGTAGGAGCACCCAACGCAACCCCTGTCTATGTTACTCCCCCCGCAAGGGGCAAGACACCTCCAACAGGGGTGTGTGTGGGGGGGTTCTCAACACACCCCGGGTTGAGGGGTCTTCCTTGTGAAGATGTAAGACCCCTCCAACTGGGTTGTCGTGGGGAGCTCCCAACGAACCCCGGGTCAAGGGGACTCCCTCCCCAAGGGAAAAGAGTTCTCCAACCGGGGTGTCGGAGAAAGCTCCCACCGCACACTGGGTCAAGGGGAATCCCCACTTGAGGGGCGAGATCCCTCTAACCATGTGTCAGGGGGAGCTTCCAGTGCACACCAGGTCTAGGGGACTCGCCCCTGAGGGGCAAGACTCCTCCAACCGACGTGTTGGGGGAAGTTCCCACTGCACACTGTGTACAGGAGACACCCCCCCTAGGGGCAAGAGCCTTCAACTGAGGTGTCAGGGGGAGCTCCCAGTGCACCCCAGGTCGAGGGGACTCCCCCTCCCGAGTGGGGAGAGCCCTCCAAATGGGGTGTCAGGGGGAGCTCTCAATGCACACTGGGTAGAGGGGACTCCAACCCCAAGGGGCAAGAGCCCTTTAGACAGGGTGTTGGGGGGAGCACCAACTGCAACATGGGTCCAGGGGAATCCCCCTAGAGTGGGGAGATCCCTCAAACCAGTTAGTCGGGGGAGGCTCTCAGTGCATCCCGGGTCAATGAGACATCCCCCTCCAGGGGCGAATCACCTCCAACCAGGTTTTCAGCAGGAGCTCACAATGCACCCCGGGTCAAGGGAACTCCCGCCTCGAGGGGTGACACCCCACCAAACGGGATGTCAGTGCGAACTGCCAACACACCTCTGATCCAGGTGACTCTCCCCACAAGGGGCGAGAATCCTCCAACAAGGTGTTCAGGGGAGCTCACAATGCACTTCCGATCTGGGGACTCCCCCATCGAGTGGCGAGACCACTCTAACCGGAGTGCTATTGGGAGCTCCCAACGCACCGAGGGTTGAACAATCTCCCCCCGCCCCCCAGGGGGAAGACCCCTCCAAACAGGGTGTCTGCGGGAGCTCCCACCACACCCCAGCGCAAGGCTACTCTCCACCCGAGGGGCGAGACACCTCCAACTTGTGTATTGGGGGAAATTCCCACTGCACCTTGGATTGATGGGACTCCCCCCAACGCGCGAGAGCCTTCCAACCGGGGTGTCGGGGGGAACACACACAGCTCCCCAGGTTGAAGAGTCTCCCACCACGAGGGGAGACAGCCCTCTAACCATCCAACGAGGGTGTCGAAGGAGCACCCACTGCACCCCAAGTCGAAGGGACTCCCCCCCCCAAGGGAGGAGAGCCCTCCATCCAGGATGTCGGGGACAACTCCCAACGCCCCCCTGGTGAGGGGACTTGCTGTTCTAGGGAAGAGAGCCATCCAACCAGGATGGAGGTGGGAGCTCCCACCGCATCCCGTATCGAGAGGACTCTCTCCTCAAGAGGGGAGAGCCCTCCCACCGGGATGTCCGAAGGAGCACCAAACGCATCCCAGATCGAGTTGACTCCCCCTGTGAGCAGAGACACCCCTCCAACCATGGTGTCGGGTGGAGCTCCCAATGCACCCCTAGTCGAGGGGACTCCTATGTCAAGTGGTGACACCCCTCCAACTTGGTATGGGGGGAGATCCCAATGCACCCTGGGTCAAGGGGACTCCCCCCTCAAGGTGCGAGACCCCTAAAACCGTGGCATCAGTGGGAGCACCCATGGCACAGGGGGACAAGGGGACTCCCCCCCCAGAGGGGCGAGAGCCCAATAACCAGATTGTCCGGGAGAGCACCCACCACAATCCTGCTCCAGGGTACTCACTCCCAAGTGGGGAGAGCCCTCCAACCATGGTATTCGAGGTAGCTCCCAATGCACCCCTGGTCGAAGGGACTCCTCCTGGGCCAGGAGAGCCCTCCACCCCGGGTGTCGGGGGGAGCTCCCAATGCAACCGGGGTCAAGGGGACTCCCCCGTCGAGGGGCAAGACCCCCCCTGACCAGGGTGTCGGGGGAGGCTCCCAACGCATATCGGGTCTATGGGACTCCCCCCTTGAGGGGCAAGTCACCTTCAACCAGGGTGTCAGGGGAGCTCCCAATTCATCCAGAGTCGAGAAGACTCCCCCTCGAGGAGTGAGACCGCTCCAACTGGTATGCCGTGAGAAGTTCTCAACGCATCCCAGGTCGAGGGTAACTACACATCCCAGGGGCGAGACCCCTCCCACCAGGGTGTTTGGGGGAGATCCCAATGCACCACGGGTCGAGGGGACTTCCCCCCCAAGGGGCGAGACCCCTCCAACTTGGGTGTCGGGGGAAGCACCCACTGCACCTAGGGTCGAGGGGATTCTCCCCTGAGAATGGTGTATCCAACAGGGAGCTCCCAGCATACCCCGGGCAGAGAAGACACCACCCAAGGGGCGAGAGCCCTTCAACATGGTGTCAGGTGGAGGTCTCACCACACCCCGGGTCCAGAGTACTCCCAGCCTGAGAGGTGAGAGCTCTCCAACCGGGGTGTTGGAAGGAGCTCCCACCACACCCCGGATGGAGGGGACTCCCACTATGAGGTGCGAAAGCCCTCTAACTGGGATTTGGGGGGGCACCCACCACAACTGGAGTCTAGGGAACTCCCTGCCTGAGTGGGGAGAGCCATCCAAACAGGGTGTCAGGAGACCTCTCAATGCACCCTGGGTCATGGGGTCTCCCCCCAGGGGGGAAAACCCTCCAACCAAGGTGTTGGGGGGGAGCACCCACTGCACCCTGGGTCGAAATGACTCGCCACCCGAAGGCCAAAACCCCTACAACTGAGGTGTTGAGGGGAGATCCCACCACACCCTAGGTCAAGGGGACTCCCCCCTGATGGTTGACACACCTCCAACTGGGGTGTGGGGGGAGCTCCCACCCATCCCCAGGTTGAGGGGAATACCCCCATGGGGTGCAAGATCCCTCCAACCAGGATGTCAGGGGGAGCTCCCAAGCACCCCGGGTTGAGGGGACTCCTCCCCAGAGAAACGAGAACCCTCTAACCGGTGTATCGGGGGGAGCTCACATTACACCCCTGGTCAAGGGGACTCCCCACTCGAGGATGGAGATCTCTCCAACCAGGGTGTTGGGGGGAGCTCCCAAAGCACCCCGGGTCAGCGATACTCCCCACCCTATGGATGAGACCCTTCCAACCGGGGTGTTGTGGGGAGCTCTACTACACCCCGGGTCAAGGGGACTCCCCCCCCCAAGGGGCAAGACCACTCCAAACAAGGTGTCGGGGGGGAGCTCCTACTACAGTCCAGATAGCAGGGACACACCCCCGAGGGGAAAGAGCCCTCTAACCAGGGTTTCAGGGGGAGCACACACCACACTCCATGTGGAGGGGACTCCCCGCCCAAGTGGGAGAGCTATCCAAATGGGATGTCAGAGGAGCTCCCAACGAACCCGGGCATGGGGACTCCCCAACATAGGTGGGAGAGACCTGGGGATGACGGGGGGAGATGCCACCACACACTAGATCAATTAGACTCCCCAACCGTTTGGGGAGAGCCCTCCAATTGGGGGGGACGAGGAAAGTTCCCACTGCAACACAGATTGAAGGGAAACCCCCTCAAAAGGCAAGACCCTAAAACTGGGGTTTCTGGGGGAGCTCCCCCGGATTGAGGGGACTACCCCCAAGGGGCGAGAACCCTCCAACCCAGGGTATGGGGGGAGCTCACAATGAAACCCTGTTCAAGGGGACTACGCACTTGAGGAGCGAGACCCCTCTAACTGGGGTGTTGGGGGGGAGCTCCCAACACACCCTGGGTCGATGGTACTCCCCACACGAGGGGTGAGACCCCTCCAACCTGGGTATCAGGGGAGCTCCCCACGCACCCCAGGTGAGGGGTATTGCTATTCAAGGGGGGAGACCCCTCCATCCAGGGTGTCAAGGGGAGCTCCCACCACACACTGGGACGAAGGGACCACGAATCCATGGGGAAGAGCCCTCCAACCAGGGTGTCAGAAGGAGCACCCAATGCACCCAGGGTCGAGGGGACTCCCTCCTCAAGGGGCAAGACCTCTCCAAAAGGAGTGTAGGGGGGACCTCCCAACACACCCAGGGTCAAAAAGACTCCCCCCTCGAGGGGCGAGACCCCTCCAACTGGGGTGTTGGGGGAGCTCCCACCACACCCCGGGTAGAGGGGACACCCTCCCCAAGGGATGAGAGCCCTCCAACAGAGGTGTCAGGGGGAGCTCCCACTGCACCCGTTTCATGGGACTCTCACCCCCATGTGGGGAGAACCCTCCAACCAGGGTGTGTGGGGGGGAGCTCCCATCACACTGCAGGTCGAGGGGACACCCCACTGAGGGGCGAGAGCCCTCCCACCGGGTTGTCATGGGGAGCACCCAGTGCACCCTGGGTCGAGGGGACTACCCCCTTGTGTGGGGGAAGCCTTCCCACCGGGGCGTCATGGGGAGCTCCCAAAACACCCTGGGACGAGGGGACTGCCCTCTGGAGGGGCAAGAACCCTCCAAACAGGGTATCAGAGGAGCTTACAATGCACCCCTGGTCAAGGGGACTCCCTCCTAGAGGAGCAACATCACTCCAACCTGGGTGTTGGGGGGAGCTCCTAACGCACCCAGGGTCTAGAAGACTCCCCTTTCTAGGGGTGAGACCCCTCCAATCGGGATATCCGGAGGAGCTCAAATGCACCCCTGTTCAAGATAACTCCCCCTTGAGGGGCAAGACCGCTACAATCGGGGTTTCAGGAGGAGCATCCAATGCACCCTGGGTCAAGGGGACTCCCCCCTGAGGGGTGATATCCCTCCAACCGAGCTGTCATGAGGAGGACCCACCACACCCCTGGTGGAGTTGACTCCCCGCCGAGGGGCAAGAGCCCTCCAATTCGGGTGGCTGGGTGAGCTCAATAGGCACCCTGGGTGGAGGGAACTCCCCCCCCCCCGGCGGGTGGCAGAGACCTCCAACCTGGGTGTTGGGATAAGTTCCCAACGCACTCTGGGTCAAGGGGACTCCCACCCTGAGGAAGAAGAGCCCTCCAACCTGGGTGTCTTGGGGAGCTCCTACGCACCCCTTTTGAAGTTACTTCACCCTCAAAGGACGAGACCCCTAGAAACGGGGTGTCGGGGAGCTTCCAATGCACCCAGGGTCGAGGGGACTCCTCCCTCGAGAGGCGACACCCCTTTAACTGGGGTGTCAGGGGGAACTGGCAACGCACTCCAGGTCAAGGGGACTCCCACATCAAGGGCTGAGACTCCTTCAATACGGGTTTCGGTGGGAGCTCCCAATGCACCCCTCTTTGAGGGCACTCCCCCCTTGAGGGGCAAGACCCCTCCAACCTAGGTGTCATGGGAAACTCCCAATGAAACTCGGGTGAGGGGACATCCCCCTCGTGGGTCAACACACCTCCAATCAGGGTGTCGGGAGGAGCTTTCAATGCACCTCGGTCAAGGGAACTCCGCCCCGAGGAGCGAGACCCCTTCAACCGGTTTGTCATGGGGAGGACCACCGCACCCCAGGTGGAGTGGACTCCCCCCCCCGAGAGGTGAGAGCCCTCCAATAGCCCTCCATTTTAGCTGGGGGAGCTCAAAATGCACCCTGGGTTACGGGGACTCCTCACCCCCCCCCCCCAGGGGCAAGTCCTCTCCAAATGCTGTGTCTTCGGGAGAACCCACCGCATCCAGGGTCAAGGGGACTTCCCCCTAGAGGGGCGAGACCCTTCCAATGGAGTGGTTGGGGGAGCTAAAAACCCACCCTGGGTGAAGAGGACTCTCCCCCTGAGGGGCAAGACCCCTCCAACCAGGGTGTTGGGGGAGCACCCACCGCACCCGGGTTGAGGGGACTTCCCCCAGACGTGTGAGAGCTCTCCAACTCGAGTGTCCTGGGAAGCTCCCAATGTACCCCAGGTAGAGGGGACTGGTCCCCTGTGGCGGGAGAGCTGTCCAACAAGGCTGTAGGGGAGAGTTCCCAAAGCAGCCCAGGTAGAGGGGTCTTGCCCCCCATGGGGGAAGAGCCCTCCATCCGGGGTGTTGGGGGGAGCTCAAACAGCACACCGGGTCTAAGGGGCTCCCAGCCCAAGGCACAAGAACCCTCCAACCGGGGTCTCAGGGGGCCTTTAACTGCACCCCGGGTTAAGGGGACTCCCACCCCGTAAGGGGAGAGGCCTCCAACCGGGGTGTCGGGGTTAGTTCCCAACACACCCTGGGTCAAGGGGACATCGCCCTGAGTGAGGAGAACCTTCCAACCAGGGTGTCGGGGGGAGCTGGCAATGCAACCCGGGTTGAGGGGTCTCCCAATTCTAGGGGTGAGTCCACTCCAATCATGGTGTCGGGGGGAGCTTAAATTCCCCCCTGGTAGAGGGGAATCCCCCCTCAAGGGGCGAGACCCCTCCAACTGGGTGCCGGGGGGAATCCCAATGCACCCAGGGTCAGAAGACTCCCCCCTCTTGGGGCAAGCCCCTCCAATTGGGGTGTCGGTGGGAACTCACAATGCAACCCAGGTCGAGGGGACACCCCCCTCAAGGGGCAAGACCCCTCCAACTGTGGTGTTGGAAGGAGTTCCCAATGCACCCCGAGTCAAGGGGATCCCCCTTCTAGGGGTGAGACCCTTCCAATTGGGGTGTCAGGGGAAGCTCAAATGCACACCTGGTTGAGGTGACTCCCCTCTGAGGGGCGAGACCGCTACAACCATGGGGTTTCATGGGGAGTACCAATGCACCCCGGGTTTCATGGGGAGTACCAATGCACCCCGGGTCAAGGGGACTCCCTCGCCGAGGGGCGAGACCAATCCAACCGGGCTGTCATGGGGAGCACCCACCGCACCCTGAGTCAAGTGGACTCCCCACCCAAGGGACGAGAGCCCTCCAATTGGAGTGGCTGGGGAGCTCAAAATGCATTCCAGGTTGAGGGGACTCCTTCCCCAAGGGATGAGTCCCCTCCAAACGCAGTGTCGGGAGGAGCACGCACCACACCCCGTGTCAAGTGGACTCCCCCACGAAGGGTGAGGGCCCTTGAACCAGGGTATGAGGGGAGCTCCCTCCACACCCCGGGTCAAGGTGACTCACCACCGGAGTGGGGAGAGTCCTCCGACTGGTGTATCTGGGGGGGCTCCCAATTCACCCCTCATCAAGGGGACTCCACCCCCGAGGGGCGAGAGCACTCCACCCCCGAGGGGCAAGAGCACTCCACCCAGCATGTTGTGGGATGCTCCCACTGCAAACCAGGTCATGGAGGCTCCCCCCACCTGGGGTGTTGGGTGTAGCTCCAAACACATCCTGGTTCAAGAGAACTCCCCCCGAAGGGGGAAGAGAACTCCAACCAAGGTGTCTGAGTTAGTTCCCAATGCACCCTGGGTCGAGGGTACTCCCCTCCTAGGAAGGAGAGCCCTCCAACCAGGGTATGTTGGGGAGATCTCCCAACACACCCCCGGTCGAGGGGACTCCCCCATCGTGAGGTGAGACACCTTTAACTGGGGTGTCGGGCGGAGCTGACAACTCACTCCGTGTGGAGGGGCCTTTCCCTTCTAAAAGTGAGACCCCTCCAATCAGGGTGTCAGAAGGAGCTCCCAATGCACCCCCATCGACGGCACTCCCCCCCCTTGGGGGGCGAGACCCCTACAACCGGGGTGTCTGGGGGAGCTCCCAACACACCCAAGGTCTAGAAGACTCACCCCTAGAGGGGTGATACCCCTCACACTGGGGTGTGGGGAGGAGCTATGAATGCACCCCAGGTCAAAGGGACACCCCCTCCTTTTGTCCAGACCCCTCCAACTGAGGTGTCAGGGGGAGCTTGCAATGAACCCTGGGTCGAGGGGCCTCCCCCTTCGAGGCAAGACCCCTCCAATCAGGGTGTTGGGGGAGCTTGCAATGAACCCAGGGTCAAGGGGACACTCCTTATGAGTGGCGAGACCCCTACACCCGGATTTCCAGGGAGCTCCCGTTGCAACCCAGGTTGAAGGGACTCCTCTCCCGAGGGGCGAGTGCCATCCAACTGGGTTGTCGGGGGATCTTCCACCTCAAGGGGCGAGAGCCCTCCAACTAGGGTGTTGGGGGGAGCTCCCAATGCACCCCTGGTAGAGAGGACTCCTCCCCTGAGGGGGGAGAGCAATCCTACCAGGGTGTTGGGGGGAGCTCCCAATGCACCGTGAGTCCAGGAGACTCCCCACTCGAAGGGCAAAACCGCTACAACAAAAGTGTCCGCTACAACAAAAGTGTTGGAGGGGAGCTCCCCAAACACCCTAGGTCGAGGGGACTCCCTTCCCAAGCAACGAGACCCTTTCAACTGGGGTGTCGGGGGGAGTTCCCACAGCTCCCCGAGTCGAAGGGACTCCCAGCCCGAGAGGCGAGAACCCTCCAACTGGGGTGTCGAGGAGAGCTCCCAATGCACCCCATGTCAGGGGAACACCCCCCTCGAGGGGCGAGACCCCTCCTACAATGGTGTCGGGGATCTCACAACGCTCCCCGTGTTGAGGAGAATCACCCCTCAAGGGGCAAGACCCATCCAACTGGGGTGTTGGGGGAGCTCCTGACGCACACTGGATCGAGGAGTCTCCCCCTCCCCCCCAGGAACGAGACCGCTCCACCTGGGGTGTCGGGGGAGTTTCCATCTCACCTCGGGTGTCGGGGAAGTTTCCATCACACCTCTGGTCGTGGGGACTACACCCTCCAAGGGGCAAGACCCCTCCAACCGGGATTATGGGGGGAGCACACACCACACCCCAGGTCGAAGTGATTGCCCCTCGAGGAGCGAGACTGCTCCAACCGGGGTGTCACGGAGCACTCCCAATGCACTCTGGGTCGAAGGGACTCCAACACCCGAGGGGCGAGACCCCTGCAACTGTGTTGTTGGGGGGAGCCCCCAACTCAACCCTAGTCAAGGGGACTCCCACCCTGAGGGGCGACACCCCTCCCCCCGGGGTGTTGGGGGGAGCTCCCATGGCACCACTAGTCGAGGGGACTCCTGCCGTGAGAGGCGAGAGCCCTCCAACTGGTGTGTCCTGGAGAGCTCCCACCACACCCTGGGTCATGGGGGTTCCCCTCCAAGGCACAAGAGCCATCCAACCAGAGTGTCTGGGGGTGCTCCAACCGCACCATGGTTCCAGGAGATTCCCCCCGAAGGGGGAGAGACCGCCACTGTGGTGTTGGGGTTAGTTCCCATGGCACCCTGGGTCAAGGGGACTCCCCCCGAGGAAGGAGAGCCCTCCAGCCAGGGTGTCGGGCGAGCTTTCAACGCACTCCAAGGAGGAGAGCCCTCCAACTGAGGAATCACGGGGAGCTCCCAACACACCACTGTCGAGGGGACTTCCCCCTCAAGAGGTGAGACCCCCTCCAACAGAGGTGTGGGGGGAGATCCCAACACACCCAGGGTCATGAAGACTCCACTCTAGAGGGGCAAGGTCCCTCCAACCAGGGTGTTTGGGGGAGATCCCAATTCACCCCAGGTACAGGGAAACGCCCTACGAAGGGCAGCACCCCTCCAAATGGGGTGTCATTGGGAGCTTCCAATGCACCCAGGTTCGATGAGACACCCCCTCGAGTGGCGAGAGCCCTCCAACTGAGGTGTCGTGGGAGCTCCCAATGCACCCTGGTCGAGGGGACTCACCCTCCTAGGGGGGAGATACCTCCAACCGGGGTATTGGAAGGAGCACTCAACACACCCTGGGTTGAGGAGACTCGCCCCTTGAGGGGGGAAGACTCCTCCAACCAAGGTGTAATAGGGAGTTCCCACCGCACCCCAGGTTCAGGGGACTCCACCCTCAAGGGGGAGACCTCTCCAACCGGGGTGTTGCCAGGAGCTCCCAATGCATACTGGTTAGAGGGGACTCTCCACTCGAGTGGGGAGGCCCCTGCAATAGGGGTTTCGGGGGAGGTCCCACCGCAACCTGTGTCGAGGGGATTCTCTCCTAGAGGGGGGACACCCCCACATACCGGGTGTTGGTGGAAGCTCCCATTGCACCTCAGGTTGAGGGGACTCCCACCTCGAGGGTGTTGGGGGGAGCTCCCACCGCACTCCGATTTGAGGAGACTCGCCCCTCGAGGGGCGAGACCCCAGAAACTGGGGTGTAGGGTGGAGCTCTCACCACACCCAGGGTCATGGGGACTCGCCCCTCAAGAGGGAAGACCCCTGCAACCAGTTTGTTGGGAGGAGTTCTGGCTGCACTCCAGGTTGAGGGGACTCACCCCTTGATGGGGTAGACCCCTGGAACCGGGGTGTTGTGGGGAATTCCCACCAAATCCCAGGTTGAGGGGACTCGCCCTCGAGGGGGTGACCCCTCCATTTGGGGTGTCAGTGAGAGCTCCCACCACACAACTGGTTGAGGGGACTCATCTCTCGAGAGGGGAGACCCCTACAACTGGGGTATCAAGGGGAGCTCCCACCGCATCCCGGGTCAAGGGGACATGCCCTGTGAGGGGGAGACAACTGCAACCGGGGTGTCAGCGGGAGCTCACACCTCACCCCGGGTCGACGGGACTCGCCCCTCAAAGGGGAAGACCCCTCAACCCTAGGTGTCGGGGGGAGCTCCCAGCACAACCCATGTCAAGGGGACTCCTCCCACCATGGGGGAGACCCCTCCAACTGGGGTGTCGGGGGGAACTCCTACCGCACACTGGGTCTAGGGGACTCGCCCCTCTATGGGGGAGAACTCTCCAACGGAGGGGTGTAGTGGGGAATTCCCGCCTCACAGAGTCAAGAGGACTCACTCCTCGAGGGGGGAGTCCCCTACAACCGGGATGTCAGGAGGAGTCGAGGCGACTACCCCCTATAGGGGGGAGACCCATTTACTGCGGTGTCTGGGGAGCTCCCACCGGACCCTGGTTTGAGGGGACTTGCCCCTTGAGGGGGGAGACAACTACACCCGGGGCTTCAGGCAGAGCTCCCATTGCACCCTGGTTTGAGAAGACTTCACCCTCAAGGGGTGAGACACCTCCACTCCGGGTTCCGGGGGAGATCCCACCGCACCTTTGTTCAAGGGGTATTGCCCCTAGAGGGGGAGAGATCCCTACAAGCGGGTTGTTGGGGGAAGCTCCAAAGCACCTCGGGTTGAGGGGACTCCACACTTGAGGGGGGAGACATCTCCAAAAGGGGTGTTGGGGGAAGGTCCCACCTCATCCCAGGTCAATTCAACTCGCCCCTCGAGGGAGAAGACCCCTACAACCGGGTTGTAAGGGGGAGCTCCCACCGCACCCAGGTCAGGGGACTCCCTCTCGAGGGCAGAGACACCTCAATTCTGGGTGTAGGGGGGAGCTCCCACCACACCCCAGGTCAAGTGTACTCACCCCTTGCGGAAGGAGACCCATCCAATAGAGGTGTGGGGGAAGCTTCCTCTGCACCCCAGGTGGAGGAGACTCCACCTGGAGGGTGGAGACCCTCCCAACCAGGGAGTCGGGGGGAGCTACCACCGCACCCCAGGTCGAAGGGCCTCCCCCCTCGAGGAGGGAGTCCCCTATACCACTGTTGTCGAGAGGAGCTCACACCACACCCTGGGTTGAGGAGACTCCCCCCTCAGGGGGGGAGACCCCACCAATGGAGGTGTCTGGGGGAGCTCGCACCGCACCCTGGGTCGAGGGAACTTGCTCCTCACTGGAAGAGACCCGTGCATCCGGGATGTCAAGGGGAGTTCCCATCGCACCCTGGGTCGAGGGTACTCACCCATTGAGGGGGGAGAACCCTGCAAATGGGGTGTCACGGGGAGCAACCACCACATGCCAGGTTGAGGGGACTCGAACCTTGATGAAGAGACCCCTTCAATAAGGGTGTTAGGGAAAGCTCACATCGCATCCTGGGTTGAGGGGATTTGCCCCTCGAGGATGGAGACCCCTCCAAACAGGGTCTCGTGATCAGCTCCCACTGACCCCGGGTCAAGGGGACTTGCCACTGTACGGGGGAGAAACCTCCAACTGGGGTGTCGTGGGGAGCTCCCACTGCATGCCAGGTCGAGTGGACTCCCCCCTCGAGGGGAGAGACCCTTCCAACCAGGGTGTCAGGGCGAGCTCGCATCGCACCCTGGATCAAGGGGACTTGCCCCTCAAGGAAGGAGACCACTCCAATAGAGATGTTGGGGGGGAGCTCCCACTGCACCCTGGGTCGAGTGGTCTCCCCCCTCGAGGGGGTAAATCCCTCCACCCAGGTGTCAGGGGGAGCTTCCACAGCATCCCGGGTCTAGGGGACGCCTCCTTCTAGGGGGAAGAACCCTCCAACCGGGGTGTCAATTGGAGCTCCCACTAAACGCTGGGTCCAGGGTACTTGCCACACTAGGGGAGAGAACCCTCCAGCAGAGGTGTTGGGGGGAGCTACCACTGCACCCCGGGTCAAGGGGACTCGCCCCTTAAGGCAGGAGACCCCTGTAATATGGGTGTCGAGGGGAGCTTCCACTGCACCCCAGGTTGAGGAGACTCATCTCTCGAGTGGTGAGACCCCTACAACTGGAGTGTCAGAGGGAGCTCCCATTCCACCCTGGGTCTGGAGGAGATCCCACTGCACCACGGGTAGTGTGGACTCGACCCTTGAGGGTGAAGACCCCTCCAACCGGGGTGTCCAGGGGAGCTATCACCACACCCAAGGTCATGGGGATTCACGCCTGGAGGGGGAAAACCCCTGAACCGGGTTTTGGGGAGGACCTCCCACAGCACCCAGGGTCGAGGAGACTCTCCTCTTGAGAGGGGAGATCCCTCCAACCAGGGTGTCGGGGGGAGCTCCCACCACACCGTGGGTCAAGGGGATTCCCCACTCAAGGGGAGGGAGACACCTGCAACCAGAGTATGGGGGAAGCTCCCACGGCACCCTGAGTCGAGGGGTCTTGCTCATTGATGAGACCCCTCCAATAGCGGTGTCAGGGGGAGATCCCACTGCATCCCAGATGGAGGGGATTTGCCCTATAAGGGGGGAGACCCCTACAACTAGGTTGTTGGGGGGAGCTCCCAATGCACCATGGGTCAAGAAGACTCGCCCCTCAAAGGGGGAGGTCTCTGCAACCAGTCTGTCGAGGGAGCTCCCACCACACCCCGAGTGGAGAGGAATTCCCCCTCGACAGGGGAGACATCGCCAACATGGGTGATGGCAGGAGTTCCCACCACACCTCTGGTCGAGGGGACTCGCCCCTTGAGGGGGGAGACCCCTAAAATCATGTTGTCATGGGGGAGCTCCCAATGCTCCCTGGGTCAAGGGGACTCACCCCTCAATGGGGGAGGCCCCTGCAACCCAGGTGTCGGGGGGAGCTCCCACTGCATCCGAAGTCGAGGGGACTTGATCCTCGATGGGGGAGACCCCTCCAAGGGGGGTATCGGAAGGAACTCCCACCACTCCCCTGGTCAAGGGGATTCCCCCCTCGAGTGGGACGACCCTTCCAACCGGGGTGTCAGGCGGAGCTCCCACCACAACCTGGATCATGGGGACTTGCCCCTCAAAGGGGAAGACTCCTGCAACCAGGGTGTCAGGGGGAGCTCCCATCACACCCCAGGTCGAGATGACTGGCCCCTCCAGGTGAGAGATCCCTCAAACCAGGGTGTCGGGGGAGCTCCCACCACACCCTGGGTCAAAGGAACTCCACCCTCATAGGGGGAAACCATTGCACACCTCCTGGGTGGAGAGACCTCCAACCAGGGTGTCAGGAGGAGCTCCCACCACACCCTGGGTTGAGATGATTCGCCCTTCGAGGGGGGAGAACCCTGCTACCAGGGTGTCTGGCAGAGCTCCTACCATACACCAGGTCAAGGGGACTCCTCACTCAAGGAGGGAGACCCCTGCAACCAGGGTGTCAGGGAAAGATCCCACTGCTCCCAGGTCGAAGGGACTCGCCACTTGTGGGGAAGACCCCTGCAACTGGGGTGTCAGGAAGAGCTCCTACCACACCACGGGTCGAGGACACTAGCCCCTTCAGTGGGGAGAATCCTTCAACCGGGGTGTCACGTGGAGCTCCCACCACACCCCAGGTCGAGGAGACTCACCCCTTGAGGCAGGAGACCCCTGCAACTGGGGTTTTGGGGGAGCTTTCACCGCACCCTGGGTCAAGGGGATTTGCCCCTCCAGGGGGGAAATCCCACAAACCAGGGTGTCCAGGGGAACTCCCACAGCACCGCTTAATGAGGGGACTCCCCACTCGAGAGGGGAGACACCTGTAACTGGGTTGTTGGGAGGAGCTCCCATCGCATCCCGGGGTGAAGGGACTTTCCTTTCGAGGGGGGGAGGCCCCTCCAACCGGGTGGAGGGGAGCTCCCACAGCACCCCCATATTGAATGGACTCTCCCCTAGAGAGAGGAAACCTCTTCACCCTGGGTGTTGGGGCGAGCTCTCACTGAACCGCAGGTCAATGGGACTCGCCCCTCCATAAGGGAGACCCCTGCACCTGGGGTGTCCAGGGGAGCTCCCACTACACCCTGTGTAGAGAAGACTCGCCCCTCGAGGAGAAAAACCCCTGCAACCAGGGTGTCAGGGGGAGCTCCCACCGTACCCTGGGTCGAGGGGACTCGCCCCTGGAAGGCAGAGATCCCTGCAACTAGGGTGTCGGAAGGAGGTCCACTGCACCCTGGGTAGTGTGGAGTTGCCCCTCGAGGGCAAAGACCCCTCCAACGGGGTGTCTGTGGGAACTATCACCACAAACAAGGTCACAGAGATTGGCCCCTCAAGGGGGAGACCCCTGAACTGGGTATTGGGGGGACCTCCCACCGCACCCAGGGTCAAGGAGACTCTCGTCTCCAGGGGAGAGACCCCTCCAAAGAGGATTTCAGAGGAAGCTCCCACCACACTGGAGGTTGAGGGGACTACCCACTCAAGGGTTGGAGACCCTTGCAACCAGGGTATTGGGGGAGCTCCCATGGCACACCGGGTTGAGGGAACTTGCTCATGGAGGAATGAGACCCCTCCAATACAGGTGTCGCAGGGAGCTCCCACCGAACCGTGGGTCAAGAGGACTCTCCTTTCCACCAGGGAGCCCCCTTCAATTGGGGTGTGGGGGGATCTCCCACCATACCTGGGGTGGACTCCTCTCTAAATGAGGAAGACCGCTACACACTGGGTGTTGGGGCAAGTTCTCACCACACACCAAATCGAGGGGACTTCCCCATCAAGGGGGGAGACCCTTGAAATCGGGGTATCTGGGCGAGCTATAACTGCATCCCACTTTGAAGGGACTCGCCCCTCAAGGAAGGAAACCCCTCCAATGGCGGTGTCAGAGGAGCTCCCACTGCACCCCAGGTCAAGGGTACTTGCCTCTCAATGGGGGAGACCCCTTCAACCAGGTTGTTGGGGAGAGCTCCCAATGCATTGCGTGTCAAGGGGACTTGCCCCTCAAGGTGGGAGGTCTCTGCAACCAGTCTGTCAAGAGAGCTCCCACCACACCCTGGGTCGAGGGGACTCCCTCCTTGAGGGGGGAGACATATCCAACATGGATGATGGGGGGAGCTCCACTGCACCCCTGGTCGAGGGGACTTGCCCCTTAGGGGGGAGGTCTCTTCAACCAGTGTGTCGAGGAGCTCCCACCACACCCTGGGTTGAGAGTACTCCCCCCTTGAGGGGGGAGACATCTCCAATATGGGTTATGGGGTAGCTCCTACCACACCCTAGGTTGAGGGGACTCTCCCTTCTATGGGGGAGACCCCTACAATCGTGTTTTGGGGGGAGCTCCAATGAACCCGGGTCAAGGGGACTTGACTCTCAATAGGGGGAGGACCCTGCAACCGGAATCTCGGGGGGAGCTCCCACCACATCCTTGGTCAAGGGGACTCGCCCCCCTCAAGGGGGGAGACCCCTCCAACTGGGGTGTCAGTGGGATCTCCCACCAAACCCTGGTCAAGAAGATTCACTCCTCGAGGGGGGAGATCCCTGCAACCGAGGTGTTGGGGGCAGCTCCCATCTACCCAGGGACAAGGGGACTCCCACCTATAGGGGGGAGACCCTTCCATCCAGGGTGTTGAGGGGAGCTCGCACTGTTCCCTGGGTCGAGGGGACTCCCCCTTCGAGAGTGTAGACCCTCCAACTGGTGTGTAGGGGGGAGCTCCCACTGCACCCTGGGGTGGAGTAGACTCTCCTCTCGAGGGGGGAGACCACTCCAACTGGGGTGTCAGGGGAAGCTCCCACTGCACCGTGGGTCAGGGGATTCCCTACTCAAGGTGGTGACCCCTCCACCCAGTGTGTCAAGGGGAGCTCACACTGCACACTAGATAAAGGTGACTCCCCCTTGAGCAGGGAGACCCTCCAACCGGGGTGTCAGGAGGAGCTCCCTCTGTACCCAGGGTTGAGGGGACTCGCCCCTCTATGGGGGAGACCTCTATAACCAGGGTGTCAGGGGGAGTTCCCACCACACACAAGGTCAAACAGATTCACCTATTGAGAGTGGAGATGCCTGCAACTGGGGTGTCAGTGGGAGCTCCCACTGCACCCCAGGTCGAGGGTACTTCCCTCTCAAGGGGGGAGACTCTTCCAATTGGGGTGTCGGGGCGAGCTCCCTCTGCTCCCCAGGTTGAGGGGACTCCCCTTTCAAGGAGGGAGACCACTTCAACCAGAGCTTGCGGGGGAGCTTCCACCATACCCTGGGAGGAGTGGACTCTTCCCTAGAGGGGGAAGACCCCAACACCCTGGGTGTTGGGGAGAGCTCTCACTGCACCCCAGATGGAGGGAACCTCCCCTTCCGGGGGGGGACCCTTGAAACCAGGGTGTCAGTGCGAGCTCCTACCACACTCCAGATGGAGGGGACTTGGCCCTCGAGGAAGGAGACCCCTACAATAGCGGTGTCAGGGGGAGCTCCCACCACACCCCCGGTCGGTGGAGGGGACTTTCCCCTAGAAGGGGGAGTCCATTATAACCAGGTTGTTGGGGGGAACTCCCAATGCATATGGGTCGAAGGGACTCGCCCCTTGAGTGGGGAGGTCTCTTCAACCAGTGTGTCAAGGGAGCTCCCACCACACACCAGGTCAAGGGGACGCCCCCCTTGAGGGGGGAGACATCTCCAACATGGGTGATGGGGGAGTTCCTACCACACCCTAGGTTGAGGGGACTCTCCCCTCTAGGGAGGAGACCCCTACAATCATTTTGTTGGGGGGTGCTCCCAACGCACCCTGACTCAAGGGTACTCGCCAATTGATGGGGGAGGCCCCTGCAACCGTGATGTCAGGGGGAGCTCCCACCACACTCTGGGTCGAGGGGACTCGCTCTTCAAGGGGGGAGACTCCTGCAACTGGAGGTTTCAGAGGGAGCTTCCACCACACCCCGGGTGGAGGGTACTCCCCCCTTGAGGTGCGAACCCCTCCAACCGGGGTGTGGGGGGAGCTCCCACCACACCCCAGGTAGAGGGGACTCCACCCTCATAGGAGGAGACCCCTCCACCCCGGGTGTTGTGGGGAGCTCCCACTGCACCTCAAGTGGAAAGGACTCACCCCACAAATTGAGAGACCTCCTCCACAGGAGTGTTGGGAGAAGCTTGTATACAACTGCACCCCATGTCGAGTGGACATCCCCCTCCAGGGTGGAAAACCCTCCAACAGGGATGTTGGGGGAAGCTCTGACCAGACCCCATGTCATTTATACTTCCCCCTTATGGGTGGAAAGCCCTCCAAACGGAGTGTCAGGGAAAGCTCAAATACCATTGTACTCCGGAGTGAGGGGACCCCCCCCTCCAGGGTGGAGGGCTCTCTGACCATGGTTTCGGGGGAGCTCCTATCGCACCCTGTCGAGAGGACTCACCCCTCGAGGGGAGAGACCCCTGCTACAGGGGTGTTTGTGGGAGCTCCCACCGTACATTGGGTCAAGGGGCCTCCCCACTCGAGGAGGGAGACCCCTGCAACCAGGGTGTCGGGGAAAGATCTTACCGCTCCCAGATCGAAGGGAATCGCACCTTGAGGGGTGAGACCCCTGCAACCAGGGTGTCAGGAAGAGCTCCTACCACATCCCAGGTCATGGGGACTCGTTCCTTGAGTGGGGAGAACTCTTCAACCTGGGTGTCATGTGGAGCTCACACCACACCCCGGGTGGAGGGGACTCGCCCCTTGAGATGGGAGACCCTTGCATCCAGGGGGTGTGTGTGGGGGGGGGGGCTTTCACCCCACCCTGGGCCAAGGGGATTCACCCATCAAGGGAGGAGAACCCTGAAGCCGGGGTGTCATGGGGAGCTCCCACCACACCCTGGCTCAAGGAGACTCTCACCTGGAGGAAAAAGACCCCTCCAATAGAGGTGTCGGGGAGCTCCCACCGCACAACGGGGTAAGGGGACTTTCCTTTCAAGGGGGAAACCCCTCAAACTATGGTGTTGGGGGGAGCTCCCATGGCACCCCGAATTTAATGGACTCCCCCATAGAGGGGGGAGACCTCTTCACCTCCACTCGTCCCTTGAGGGGGGAGAACACTTCAACCAGGGTGTGCATGGAGTTCCCATTGCACCCAGGGTCGAGGGGTCTCCCCTTTGAGGAGGGAGACCCCTGCAACCAGAATGTTGAGGGCAGCTTTCACCACACCCTTGGTCAAGGGGATTCGCCCATTGAGGGAGGAGAACCCTGCAATCAGGGTGTCAAGGGGAGCTCCCACCACTCCTCGGGTTGAGGAGACTCTCCCCTCGAGGGGGGAGATCCCTCCAACCAGGGTGTCGGGGAGAACTCCCACTGCACCACTTGTTGAGGGGACTCCCCACTTGAGGGGGTAGAAACCTGCACCTGGGGTGCCGGGGGAGCTCTACCACACCCAGGTTGAGGGGACTTGTGGCTTGAGGAAGGAGACCCCTCCAATAGAGGTGCCAGGGGAGCTCCCACCATACCCCATGGCGAGGGGACTTTCCTTTTGAGGGGGGAGACCCCTCCAACCGGGGTGTTGGGGGGAAGCTCCCATTGCACCCCGGGTTGAATGGAATCCCCCTTAGATGGGGGAGACCTCTCCACCCAGTGTGTCAGGGCAAGATCTCACTGCAACCCGGGTCGAGGGGACTCGCTCCTCAAGAAGGGAGATTCCTGCAATCATGGTGTCCGGGGGAGCTCCCACCACACCCTGAGTCTAGGAGACTTGCCCCTCCAGGGGAAAAAATCCTGCAACCGGGGTGTCAGTGGGGAGCTCCCACCTCACCCTGAGAGGAGGAGACTCGCCCCTGGAAGGGGGAGACCCCTGCAACCGGGGTGTCCGGGGGAGCTCACAGCACACCCCGAGTGAAGGAGACTCGCCCCTTGAGGGGAAAAACCCCTGCAACTTGGGTGTCAGTAGGGAGCTCCTACTGCACCCTAGGTTGAGGGGACTCGCCCCTGGAAGGGAGACCCCTGCAACTGGGGTGTCGGGGGGAACTCCCAAATACCCTGGGTCAAGGGAGCTCCCACCTATAGGGGGGAGACACCTCCAATCGGGCTGTTGTGGGGAGCTCCCACAGCACTGGGTGGAGGGGACTTGCCCCTCTAGAGAGGAGAACCCTCCATCCGGGGAGTCAAGGGGAGCTCGCACTGTTCCCTGGGTCTAGGGGACTCCCTCTTTGAGAGGGTAGACCCCTCCAACCGGTGTGTCAGGCTAGCTCCCATCACACCCCAGGTCGAGGAGACTCTCCCCTCAAGGGGGGAGACCACTCCATCTGGGGTGTTGGAGGGAGCTTCCACTTCACCCTGGGTGAAGGTGACTTGCCCCTCGAGGTGGAAAACCTTCCAACTGAGGTGTCTGGGGGTGCTGTCACTGAATCACAGGTGTAGGGGACTCGACTCTTGAGGGGGGAGACCCCTGCAACCAGGATGCCGGGGAAAGGTCCCACCACATCCTGGGTCAATGGGACTCTCCCCTTGATGGGGAAGACACCTCAAACCGGGGTGTCGAGGGGAGCTACCTCCACACCCAGGGTCTTTGGGACTCCCCCCTTGAGGGAAACCCATCCAACCGGGGTGTCCCGGTGAGTTCCCACCACACCTGGGATACAGGAGACTCACCCCTTGAGGTGGGAGACCCCTGCAACCGGGGTGTCAGAGTGAGCTCCCACCACACTACACGTGGAGGGGACTCGCCCCTCAAGGGGGAAGCCCCCTGCATCTTGGGTGTCTGGGGGAGATCCCACTGCACCCCGGGTCTAGAGGACTCGCTCCTCAAGAGGGGAGAACACTCAAACCAAAGAGTCAGGGTATTTCCAAGAGCACCCCTGGTTAAAAGTACTCCCCCTCGAGGAAGGAGACCCCTTCAACCAATTTTTTTGGGGGAGCTCTCACCGCACCACGGGTCATGAACTGCCCCTCGAGGGGGGAGACCCCTCCAACTGGGGTGTCGGTGGAGCTCCCACTGCACCCCGTGTAGAGGTGACTCGTCCTTGGAGTGGGGAGAACCCTGCAACTAGGGACTCTGGGGGACCTAGCACCACACCCTGGGTCGAGGGGACTCCCCCTTCAAGGGTGGAGATCTCTGCAACCAGAGTCTCAGGAGGAGCACCCACTGCACCCCGGGTGGAGGAGACTCACCTCTCGAAGTGAAAGTCCCCTGCAAATGGGATGTCAGGGAGATCTCACACTGCACCCTGGGTTGAGGGGGCTCCCCCATTGTGGGGGGAGAACCTTCCACCCGGGTTTCGGAGCAAACTCCCTACGAACTCCGTGTCAAGGGTATTTGCCCCTCAAGAAAGGAGAATCCCCAATAGTGTTGTCTGGTGGAGCTCCCACTGTGCTCCGGATCGAGGAAATTTGCCCCTCGTGGGTGGAGATCCCACCAAACTGAGTGTTGGGGGTAGCTCCCACCGCATCCTGGGGGAAGGAACTTCCCCTTCAAGTGGGGAGATCCCTGCAACCTGGGTGTCGGGGGGAGCTCCGACCACACCCCAGGTCGAGGGGACTCTACTCTCGAGGGGATAGACCCCTCCAACTCGGATGTCAGGGGGAGCTTCCACTGCATCCTGGTTTGAGGGGACTCTCCCTTTGAGGGGGGAGACACCTGCAATGGTGGTGTCGGTGGGAGCTCCCACCACACCCTGTGTAGAGGGGTCTTTCCCATCAAGAAGGGAGTCCCTTGCAACAAGGTTGTCGTGGGGAGCTTTCACCGCACACTAGTTCGAAGGTACTCACCTCTTGGAGGGGGAGACACTGCAACTGAGGTGTCTAGGGGATATCCCACTGCACCTCAGGTTGAGGGGACTCGCCCCTTGAGGGAGGGAGACCCCTCTAAACGGGGTGTAGGGGGAGCTCCCACCATACCCCGGGTGGAGGGGACTCTCCCCTCGAGGGGCAACACACTTCCAACTGGAGTGTAGGGGGGAGACCTCTCCAACAAGGATGTCAGAAGGAGCACCCACCTAGGTAATGGGCACTCCCATCTCCAGGGGGTAGCCCCTTTCACCCGGGGTGTCGGGGTAAGCTCTCACCTCAGTCCGAGTGGAGGAAATTCGCCCCTTGCGGGTGGAGACCCCTCCAATCTGGGTGTTGGGGGGAGCTTCCACCTCACTCTGGGTCAAGGTGACTTGCCTCTTGAGGGGAGAGACACCTGAAACCGGGATGTTGGGGTGAGCTCGCACAGCACACTGGGTCAAGGAGACTCTCCAGTTGAGGAGGAGCCCCCTGCAAAGGTGGTGTCTGGGGGAGCTTACACCACACCCCATGCCAAGAGGACTCGCCCCTCAAGAGGGGAGACCCCTGCAACCGGGTTGTCGTAGAGAGCTTTCACTGCACCCTGGGTGGAGGGTACTTGCCCCTTGAGGGGGTATACCTTGCAACCGGGGTGTCGGGGGAATCATCCACTGGACCTCGGGTCGAGGAGACTCGCCCCTTGAGGGGGAGACCGCTCCAAACAGGGTGTAGGTGAAGCTCCCATCACACCCCATGTCAAGGGGACTCCCATCTCGAGGGGGGAGACCCCTCCAACCAGGTGTCAGGGGGAGCTCCCACCGCACCCCGTGTTGAGGGGTCTCCCCCCTTGCTGGGGGAGAACCCTCCAACTGGGGTGTTGTAGGGACCTGCCCCCACACCCCCGGTTGAGCGGACTCCTGCGTCAAGGAAGGAGACCTCTGCAACCTGGGTGTCTGAGAGAGCTCCCACTGCACCCCGGGATGAGGGGACTCCCCCCTCAATTGGGGAGTCCTCTACAACCTGGGTGTTGGGAGAGCACTATAACATGGCACCCTGGGTCGAGGGGACTTTCCCCTTGAGGGTAGATGGGCCTCCAATGGAGAGTCGGGGGAGCCACCACCAGACCCCAGGTCGAGGGGACCCCCACCTTGAAGGAGGAAAGCCCTCCAACTGGGGTGTCAGGGGACCACCCACCGCACCCTGGGTCTAGGGGACTCTTCCTTCGAGAATGTAGACCCCTCCAACCGGGGTGAGGGAGCTGCTCCCACCACACCGCAGGTCGAGGGGATTCCCTTTGAGGGTGTAGTCCCCTCCAGTGGGGTGTTGGGGGGAGCTCCCACCACACCCTGGTTGAGGGGACTCCGCCATTGAGGGGGAGACCCTACCCACTGGGGTGTCCGAGGGAGCTCTCACTGGACCCCGAGTCAAGGGGACTCCACCCACAAGGGGGGAGACCTCTCCCATAAGGTTCGGGGGGGGGAGCTCCCACCACACCCGGAATGAGGGGACTACATCTTCATGGGGAGAACCCCCCCCAACCAGGTGTCGGGGGAGCTCCCACTGTATTCCGACTGAGGGGATCCCCATTCCAGGGGGAACCCCTCCAAATGGGGTTTAGAAAGAGCTTCCACTGGACCCTGGGTCGAGGGGGAAAACCCCTGCAACAGGGGTGCCGGGGGAGCTTCCACCACAACCCAGGTCAAGGGGACTCGCCCCTCAAGGAAGGAGAGCCCTCCAACCAAGGAGTTGGGGGGGCTCCCACTGCACCACAGTGTGAGAAGCCTCATCCCTCGAGGGGAGAAACCCCTCTAACCAGGGGGGGAGGTTCCACAGCAACCCGGGTCTAGGGGACTCCACCCTTGAAGGGGAGACCCATACAACCCGGATATTGGGGAAAGCTCCCTCCACATCCCGGGTTGAGGAGCCTCTCCCATCTACGGGAAAGACCCCTCCAAATGGGATGTCAGGTGGAGCTCCCTCTGCACCCAGGTTGAAGTGACTCCCCCTTCTACGGAGGAGACCCCTCCAGTCGGGGTATGGAGGGAGATCCCCACAGCACCCCGGGTCTAAGGGACTTTCCTCTCAAGGGGGTGACCCCTCCAACTGTGGTGTAGGGGGGAGCTCTCACTGCACTCTGGGTCAAGTGGATGCCCCCTTGAGGGGGGAGACCACTCCAATAAGGGTGTCGGGGTGGCTCTCTCTGCATCCTGGTTCGAAGGGACTCACATATCTACGAGGGAGACCACTCTACCTGGGGTGTCTGGGGGTGCTCCCAGAGCACCTCAATCGAGGGAACTCACCTCACTATGGGGAAGGCTCCTCCAAACAGCGTGTTGCTGGGAGCTCCCATTGCACCACAGATCAAGGCGTCTCCCCCCTAGAGAGAAAAGTCCCCTCCAAAGGGGTGTCAGGGGAGCTTCTATACCACTGCACCCTGGGTTGAGGGGACTCCCCCCTCCAGGGTGGAGAGTCCTCCAACCGGTGTGTCGGGAGGAGCTCCCACCGCACACCTGGTCAAAGGGACTCTACCCTGGAAGGTGGAGAAACCTCCAACCAGGGTGTCTGGGGGAGCTCCCACCACAACCTGGGTCTAGCGGATTCCAACCTCAAAGGGGAGACCCCTCCAACCCCGGAATCGGGGGAAGCACCCTCCACATCCCGAGTCGAGGGGACTCACCCCTCTAAGGGGGGAGACCCCTCCAAATGGGGTATTGGGTGGAACTCCCTCCACACCCAGGTCGAGGGGACTCTACCCTCTAGAGGGGAAAGCCCTCCAACTGGGGTGTTGGGGGCAGCTCCCACAGAACCCTGGGTCAAGGGGACTCACCCTGCATGGGGGGGGGGAAACCCCTGCAACTGAGGTATGGGGGGAGTTCCCACCACACCCCGGGTCAAGGGATTCTCGCCTCTTGAAGGGGGAGAAACCTGCAACCGGGTAGTCGGGTGAGCTCCCACCATACCCTAGGTAGAGGGGACTCACCCCTTGAGGAGGGAGACCTCTGCAATTGAGGTGTCCAGGGGAGCTCCCACCGCACCACAGTTTGAGGGGACTCGTCTCTCGAGGGGGATGACCCATACAACTGGGATGTCAGGGGGTGCTCCCACCACATCCCGACTGGAGGGGACTTCCTTCTTGAGGGTGGAGAGCCCTCCAACCGGGGTGTGGGGGGAGCTCCCACTACACCCTGGGTCAAGGGGACACCCCCTTTGGGGGGGGAGACTCTCCAACCGAGGTGTCAGGGGAGTTACCACTGCACCACAGGTCGAGGAAGCTCCCCCCTGGAAAGGGCATCCCCTCCAACTGAGGGGTCGGGAAGAGCTCCTACCAGACCAGGGTGGAGGGGACTCCCCACTCCTGTTGGGAACCCCTCCAACCTGGGTGTCGGGAGGAGCTCCAACAGTACCATGGGTTGAGGGGACTCGCCCCTTGAGGGAGGAGACCCGTACAACTGGGGTTTGAGGGAGCTCCCATTGCACCCTGGGTCGAGGAGAGTCGCTGTTGATGGGGGAGACAACTAAAACAGAGGTGTCGGGGAAAACTCCCACCATAACCCCGGTTGAGAGGACTCGTTCCTCGAGGGTGGAGACCTCTCCAACTAGGGTGTGGGGGTAGCTCCCACTGCACCCTGGGTCGAGAGGAATCCTTCCTCCAGGGTGAAGACCCCCTCCAACCCGGGTATTGGGGGAGCTCCCACCACACACAGGGCCAAGGGGACTCGCCCCTCGAGGGGGGATACCCCTGCAATGGTGGTGTTGGGGGAGTTCCCACTGCACCCTGAGTCGAAGGGAATAGACCTTCAAGAGGGAAGACCCCTGCAATCGGTGTGTCAAGGAGAGCTCCCACTGTACCCCTGGCCGAGGGAACTCACCCCTCAAGGGGAAAGACCCCTACAACTGGGGTGTAGGGAAATCTCACTGCATCCCAGGTCGATGGGACTCACCCGTCGAGTGGGGAGATCCCTCCAACCAAGGTTTCAGGGGGGCTCCCACTGCCCCATGGTTCGAGGACACTTGGCCCATGAGAGAGGAGACCCCTCTGACCAAGGTGTAGGGGCTCTCCACCACACCCTAGTGCTAGGGGCCTTGCCCCTCAAAGGGGGAGACGCCCCCAACAGGGGGTTTAGTGGGAGGTCCCACCACAACCTGGGTCTAGTAGACTCCGTCCTGGAGGGGAGAGACCCCTCCAACCAGGGTGTCAGGGGGAGCTCCTTTCGCAGTTCGGGTAGAGGGGACTCACACCTCTACGGGGAGAAACCCCTGCAAAAGGGGTGTTGGGGGGAGCTCTCTCTGCATCCAGGTTGAAGTGACTCACCTTTTATGGGGGAGACCCCTCAAACAGGGGTGTTGGAGGGAGCTCTCACCACACCTCGTTTAGAGGGGACTCTCCCCTCGAGCGGGGAGACCTCTTCAAATGGGGTGTTGAGGAAAGCACTCACCACACCCTGGGTAGAGGGGACTCACACCTCAAGAGGGTAGACCCCTCCAACAGTAGTGTTGAGGGGAGCTCCCACCGCACTCTGGGTCAAGGGGACTCCCCCCTCAAGGAGTGAGACCCCTCCAAATGGGATGTCAGGGAAAGCTCCCAGAAAAACTCCAGGTTGAAAGGACTCGGCCCTCGAGGGGGGAGACCCCTGAAAAGGGGGTTGGTAGGGAGCTCTCACAGAAACCCATGGTAGAGGGGACTCGCCCCTCCAGTGGTGAGACCACTGCAACCGGGGTGTCAGGGGGAGCTCCCCCACACTCCGGGTGGCGGGGACTCGCCCCTCGGGTGGAAGACTCCTGCAACCGGGTGTCCGTGGGGAGCTCTCACAACAAACAAGGTCCTGGGGACTCGCCCCTCAAGGGGGATAACCCTCCAATCAAGGTGTCAGGGGGCCTCCAACTGAACCCCAGGTCAAAGGGGCTTGCCCCTCGAGGGGGGAGACCCCTCAAACCGGGGTGATTGGGGGAGGTGCCACTATATCCCTGGTCGAGATATAGTGGGGAGACCCATCCAACTGGGGTGTCAGGGGGACATCCCTCTTCAGCCTGGGTGGAAGGGACTCACCCCCTTTGGGGAAAACCCCTCCAAAGAGGGTGTCTGGTGAAGTTCATTCTGCACCCAGGTCAAAGTGACGACCCCCTTCTATGGGGGAGACACCTCCAAACGTGGTATCCGGGACAGCTCCCACCGCACCCGGGCGAGGGTGTTCCCCCTTTACTCAGGAGACCCTTCCAACCCGGGTGTCAGGGGGAGCTCCCATCACACTCCAGGTCAAGGGGACTCACAACCGAGGGAGGAAACACCTCCAACAGAAGTGTTGGGGGGAACTCCCACCACACTCCGGGTGGAGAGGACTCCCCTCTTCAGGGTGGAGACACCTGCAACCGGGATGTCCGTGAGAGCTACCACCACACCCTAGGTTGAGGTTAATCCTCCCTTGAGAGGGGGGATCCCTCCATTCAGGGTGCAGGGGGAGCTCCCTCTGCACCTCGGCTCAAGGGAACTCAACCCTGTACAGGAGAGACCTCTCCAACTGTGGTGTTGAGGGGAGCTCACACAGCATCCTGGTTTGAGGGGACTTTTCCCTCTATGGGGGAGACCCCTCCAATCAAGGTGTCAAAGGGGCTCCCACCACAATCAGGTTTGAAAGGACTCGGCCCTCGAGTGGGGAGACCCCTCCAACCAGAGTGACGGGGGGAGGTCACACCACACCCCGGGTGAGGGGACTCTGACCTCAAGGGAGGAGTCCCCGCCACCAGGGATGTTGGAAGGACCTCCCACAGCACCCCAGGATGAGGAGACTCCCCTCTCTAAGGGGCAACCCCTCTAACCATGGTGTCAGAGGAAGCACCCTCTGCAGACCAGGTCCAGGGGACTCACCCCTCTAGGGGGGAGACCCTTCCAAATTAGGTACGGGGTGCAGCTCCCCCTGCATCTGGGTCGAAGTGACTACCCCTTCTACGGGGAAGACACCCCAACTGGGGTATCTGGGGGAGCTCCATCCACACCTCGGGTCAAGGGGACACCCCCCTCGAAGGGGGAGACCTCTCCAAACAGGGTGTCTGGGAAAGCTCCCACTGCAACCAGGGTCGAGGGGATTCCCCCCACTATGGGGAAGAACTTCCAACCAGGGTGTCGGAGGAGACCCTCCCACACCCCGGGTCAGGGGACTCACACCACGAGGGGGATAACCCCTCCAACAGAAGTGTCAGGGGGAGCTCCCACCACACCCCACACCCTGGGTTGAGGCGAGTGCCACCTCGAGGGCGAAGACCCCTCCAACCGGGGTGTCGGGGGGAACTCCCAATGAATCCTGGGTCGAGGGGACTCCCCCCTCAAGGAGGAAGACATTTCCAACCAGGTTTTCAGAGAAAGCTCCCACTGCACTCTGGGTAGAGGGAACTCCTTCCTCCAGGGGGGAGACACATTCAACCAGGGTGTCATGGGGAGCTCCCAATGCACCATGTGTCCAGGGGAATCCTTTCTTGAGGGGGGAGACCCCTCCAACCAGGTGTCGGAGGGAGCTCCCACCGTAGGCCCGGTGGAGGGCACTCCTCCTTCAAAGGTGGAGACCCCTCCAACCTGGGTGTCGGTGGGAGCTCCTACCACACCCTGGGGCTAGGGGTCTCCTCCCTCGAGGGGCGAGAACCCTCCAACTCTGGTGTCAGAGGGAACTTCCACTGCACCACGGGTGGATGGGACTCCCGCATCGAGGGGGGGAGAACCCTGCAACCGGGGTATCATGGGGTGCTCCCACTGCACCCGGGGAGAGGGAACTCCCCCCTCGAGGGGGGGAGAGCCCTCCAAAGGGAAGATGTTTGGTGGAACTCTCACCACACCCCGTGTCGAGGGAATTCCCCTCCTGAGGGGAGAGACCCTTGTAACCCAGGTGTCAGGGGATGCTCCCACTGCACCTCCGTCAAGGGGAATCCTCCCCCCCAGGGCGAGACCCCTCCAACCAGGGTGTCAGGGGGAGGTCCTTCCATGTGCCAGTTAGAGGGTACTCCACCCTCAAGGGAGAAGAATCCTCTAACCTGGGTGTTGGGGGAATCTCTTATACCACTGCATTGTAGGGGGAAGCTCCACTGCACCCCAGTTTGAGGGGACATGCTCTTTGACGGGGGAGACAACTCAAATCAAGGTGTCGAGGAGGCTCCCACTGCACCCTTGTTCGAGGTGACTTGCCCTTCAAGGGGGGAGACTCCTCCAACCAAAGTGTGAGGGGGGCTCCCACCACAACCCTCGAGATGGACTCTCCCCTAGATATGGAAGACCCCTCCAACCAGGGTGATTTGGAGAGGTCCCACTGCACCCCGGATGAGGGGACTCTGCCATCCAGGGGGAAGACCCCTCCAAGTAGGGTGTCAGGAGAACCTCCACACAGCACCCCAAGTCGAGGAAACTCCCCCCTTGAGGGGAGATTCCTCCAACTGGGTGTTGGGGAAGCTCCCTCTGCAGCCCGGGTGGAGGAGACTCACCCCTCTATGGGGGAGACGCTTCCAAATTAGTTGTTGGTGGAGCTCCCTCTGCATCCATGTCGAAGTGACTCCCACTTCTATGGGGGGGAGACCCCCAGCAGGGGTGTCAAGGAGAGCTCCAACAGCACTTCCGTGCGAGGGGATACCCCCTTCAAGGGGGAGACCACTCCAAACAGGGTGTCTGGGAAAGCTCCCACAGCAACCGGGGTTGAGGGGATTCCCCCCTCTATGGGGGATAATCTTCCAACCAGGGTGTCAGGGGAGCACCCACAGCACCCCCGGTCCAGAGGACTCACACCTCGAGGGGGGAAATCCCTCCAACATAATGTCAGGGAAAGCTCCCATCACACCCCACACTCTGAGTTGAGGCGACTCCACCCTCGAGCGGGAGACCCCTCCAACCAGGGTATCGGAGGGACCTCCCACAGCATGCTGGTAGAAGAGACTCCCCTCTTGAAGGGGAGACCCCTCCAACTGGGTGTCAGGAGAAGCTCCCTCGGCAGCCTGGGTCTAGGGGACTCACCCCTCTACCGGTGAGACCCTTCCAAATAAGGTGTCCGGTGGAGCTCCCTCTGCATCCAGGTCGAAGTGCCTCCCACTTCTACGGGGGGCGACCTCCAGCCGGGTTGTCGGGGAGAGCTCCAACCACATTTCAGTTTGAGGGGACGCCCCCCTCAAGGGGGGAAACCCCTCCAAACGGGGTGTCTGGGAAAGCTCCTACCGCAACCCGGATTGAGGGGATTTCCCCCTTTATGGGAAAGAAATTTCCAACCAGGGTGTCAGGGGAGATACCACCACACTCTGGGTCAAGCGGACTCACACCTCAAGGGGGAAGACTCCCCCCTCAAGGAGGAAGACATTTCCAACCGGGTTTTCAGGGAAAGCTCCCACAGCACGCTTGGTAGAGGGGACTCCTTCCTCAAGAGCAAAGACACCTTCAACCAGGGTGTCAAGGGGAGCTCCCAATGCACCACGTGTAGAGGGGAATCCTTCCTTGAGGGTGGAGACCCCTCCAACCAGAGTGTCAGGGGGAGCTCCCACTGTACATCCAGTCCAGGGCACTCTCCCTTCAAAGGTGGAGACTCCTCCAACCTGGGTGTCAGTGGGAGTTCCTACCACAGCCTGGGGCTAGGAGTCTCCTCCCTTGAGGGGCGAGAACCCTCCAACCTTGGTGTGGGAGGGACCTCTCACTGCACCCCAGGTAGATGGGACTCCCACATCGAGGGGGGGAGAACCCTGCAACTGGGGTATTGTGGGGTGCTCCCACAGCACCCCGGGCGAGGGAACCTCCCTTGGAGGGGGGAGAGCCCTCCAAAGAGAGGGTGTTTGGAGGAACTCCCACCGCACCCTGTGTTGAGGGGATTCTCCCCCTGAGGGGAGAGACCCTTGTAACTGTGGTGCGGGGGAGCTCCCACTGCACCTCGGGTTGAGGGGAATCCCCCCTGAAGGTGAGAACCCTCCAACCAGTGTGTCAAGGGAGAGCTCCCTCCACAAGCCGGATAGAAGGGACTCCACCCTCGAGGGGAAAGAATCCTCCAACCTGGGTATTGGGGGATCTCTTATACCATTGCAATGTTTATCGAGGGGACTCCCTCCTCGAGGGTGGAGAGCCCTCCAACCAGGGTGTAGGGGGCAGCTCCACCGCACCCGGGTCGAGGGGACGTGCTCCTTGAGGGGGGAGACAACTCCAATCAGTGTCAAGGGGGCTCCCATTGCACCCCAGTTCGAGGAGACTTGCCCATCGAGGAGGGATACTCCTCCAACCAAGGTGTTGGGGTCTCCCACCACAACCAGTTTTGAGGAGACTTGGCCCTCGAGCGGGGAGACCCCTCCAACCAGGTTGTTGGGGGGACCTCCCACAGCACCCTGGGTCGAGGAGACTCCCCTCTTGAAGGGGAGACCTCTCCAACTGGGTGTTGGGGAAAGCTCCCTCCGCAGCCTGGGTCGAGGGGACTCACCCCTTTACTGGATAGACCCTTCCAAATTAGGTGTCAGGTGGAGCTCCCTCTGCATCTGAGTCGCTGTGACTCCCACTTCTACGGGGGAGACCTCCCAGCCAGGGTGTCGGGGAGAGCTCCAACCACACCTTTGTTCGAGGAGATGCCCCCCTCGTGGGGGATACCCCTCCAAACAGGGTGTCTGGGAAAGCTTCCACCACACCCCGGGTAGAGGGGATTCCCCTCTCAATAAGAGAGAACCTTCCAACCAGGGTGTCGGGGGATCTCCCACCACACCCTGAGTCAGGGGACTCACACCTCGAGGGGTAAGATGCCTCCATCAGAAGTGTGAGGGGGAGCTCCCATCACACCCCACATGCTGGGATGAGGCGACTCCCCCTCGAGGGGGCAGACCCCTCCAGCCAGGGTGTCGGGGAGAGCTCCCACCCCATCCTGGGTCGAGGGCACTCCCTTTCAAGGAGGGAGACACTTCCAACTAGGTTTTCAGGGAAAGTTCCCACTGCACCCTGGGTAGAGTGGACTCCTTCCTTAGCGGGGAGACCCCTTCAACCAGCGTGTCATGGGGAGCTCTCACTGCACCACGTGTGGAGGGGAATCCTTCCTCGAGGAGGGAGACCCCTCCAACAAAGGTTTCGGGGGGAGCTCCCACCGTACACCAGGTTGAGGGCACTCCCCCTTCAAAGGTGGAGACCCCTCCAACCTGGGTGTTGGTGGGAACTCCTACCGCACCCTGGGGCTAGGGGTCTCCAACATTGAGGGGCGAAAACCCTCCAAATTTGGTGTCAGAGGGAGCTCCCACAGCACCCTGGGTCGATGGGACTCCCGCATCTAGTGGGGAGCACCCTGCAACCTGGGTATGTGGGGTGCTCCCACCGCACCCTAAGGCGAAGCGACTCCCCCATCAACGGGGGAGAGCCTTCCAAAGAGAGGGTGATTGGAGGAACTCCCACCGCACCCAGTGTCGAGGGGATCCCCCTCCTGAGGCGAAAGACCCTTGTAACCGAGGTGTCGGGGGAGCTCCCTCCACACGCAGGTTAGAGGGGACTCCACCCACGAGAGGGAAGAATCCTCCAACCTGGGTGTTGGGGGGATCTCTTATACCATGGCATCGTTTATCGAGGGGACTCCCTCTTCAAGGGTGGAGAGCTCTCCAACAGGGATGTAGGGGGAAGCTCCACCACACCCCAGGTTGAGGGGATTCCCCCACGATGCGGGAGAGCCCTCCAACCACGGTGTCAGGGTGAGCTTCCACGGGACCCAGGGTCGAGGGAATGTGCTCCTTGAGTGGGGAGACAACTCCAATCAAGATGTCGAGGGGGCAACCACTGCACCCTGGTTCGAGAGGACTTGCCCCTAGAGGGGGAGACTCCTCCAACCAAGGTGTCAGGGGGCTCCCACCACAACCTGGCTCGAGGGGATTTGCCCCTCGAGCTGGGAGACCCCTCCAACCAGGGAGATGCGAGGAGATCCCACCGTACCCTGCGTAAGAGGACTCTGCCCTTGAGGGGAGAGATCCCTACAAACAGGGTGTAGTGGGGACCTCCTACAGCACCCTGGGTCGAGGAGACTCCCCTCTTGAAGGGGAGACCCCTATGACTGGGTGTCGGGGAAGCCCCCTCCGCAGCCCGGGTGGAGGGGACTCACTCCTCTAGGGGGAGACCCTTCTAAATTAGGTGTCGGGTGGAGCTCCCTCTGCATCCAGGTCAAAGTGACTCCCACTTCTATGGGGGAGACCCCCACCTGGGGTGTTGTGGAGAGCTCCAACAGCATTTCAATTTGAGGGGACTCCCCCTTCAAGTGGGGAAACCCCTCCAAATGAGGTCTCTGGGAAAGCTCCCACCGCACCATGGGTCGAGGAGACTTACACCTCGAGGGGGAAGACCCCTCCAACAGAAGTGTCCAGGTGAGCTCCCACCACACCCCACACCCTGGGTTGAGGCGACTCCCCCTCGAGGGGGGAGACGCCTCCAACCAGGGTGTTGAGGGGAGCTCCCACCGCCTCCTTGGTCAAGGGGACTCCATTTCAATGAGGGAGACACTTGCAACCGGGTTTTCAGGGAAAGCTCCCACCACACCATGCGTAGAGTGGATACTTCCTGGAGGAGGGAGACCTCTTCAACAAGGGTGTCATGGGGAGCTCCCACCACACCACGTGTTGAGGGGAATCATTCCTTGAGGGAGGAGACCCCTCCAACCAGGGTGTCGGGGGAGCTCCCACTGTACGCCTGGTCGAGGGCACTCCCCCTTCAAAAGTGGAGACTCCTCCAAACTGGGTGTCTGTGGGAGCTCCTACCACACTCTGGGGCTAGGGGTCTCCTCCCTTGAGGGCCGACAACCCACCAACCTTGGTGTGGGAGGGAGCTCTCACTGCGCCCTGGGGTAGATGGGACTTCCGCATGAGGGGGGAGAACCCTGCAATTGGGGTATTGTGGAGTGCTCCCACAGCAGCCCAGGGTGAGGGGACCCCCCTTCGATGGGAGAGAGCCTTCCAAAGAGAGGATGTTTGGAGGAACTCCCACCACACCCAGTTTCAAGGGGATTACCCCCCTCAGAGGAGAGACCCTTGTAACTGGGGTGTTGGGGGGAGCTCCCACAGCACCTCGGGTCGAGGGGAATCCCCCCCAGGGTGAGACCCCTCCAACCAGGGTGTCAGGGGGAGCTCCCTCCACACCCCGGTTAGAATGGACTCCACCCTCGAGGGGGAAGAATCCTCCAACCTGGTTGTTGGGGGGATCTCTTATCGCATTGCAAAGTTTATCGAGGAGACTTCCTCCTCGAGGGTGGAGAGCCCTCCAACCAGGGTGTAGGGGGGAGCTCCACCACACCCCGGGATGAGGGGATTCCCCACTCAATGTGGGAGAGCCCTCCAACTGGGGTGTCAGGGTGAGCTGCCACTGCACCCCGGGTCAAGGTGACGTGCCCCTGGAGGGGGGAGATTCCTCAAACCAAGGTATCAGGGGTCTCTTACCACAACCTGGTTTGAGGGGACTTGCCCCCGGAGCGGGGAGACCCCTCCAACCAGGTGATGTGGGGAGGTCCCACCACACTCCGGGTGAGGGGACTCTGCCCTCGAGGGGGGAGATCCCTCCAACCAGGTTGATGGGGGAACCTCCTACAGCACCCTGGGTCGAGGAGACTCTCCTCTTGAAGGGGAGACCTCTCCAACTGGGTGTCAGGGGAAACACCCTCTGCAGCCCAGGTCGAGGGGACTCACCCCTCTATGGGGGAGACCCTTCCACACTAGGTGTTGGGTGGAGCTCCCTCTGCACCTGGGTTGAAGTGACTCCCACTTCTACGTGGGAGACCTCCCAGTGGGGGTATTGGGGGGAGCTCCAACTACACCTCTGTTTGAAGGGATGCCCCCCTTGTGGGGGGGCGACCCCCCCAAATGGGTGTCTGGGAAAGCTCCCACTGCAACCCAGGTCGAGGGCATTCACCCCTCTAAGGGGGAGACCCTTCCAACCAGTGTTTTGGGGAAGCTCCGTCCACACCTGGGTCAAGGGGACTCCCCCGTCGAAGGGGGAGACCTCCCCAACTTGAGTGTAGGTGAGAGCTCCCACCACATCCCGGGGCGTTGGGTCTCCCACCTTGAATGGCAAGACCCCTCTAACCTGGGTGTTTGAGGTATCTCCTACAGCACCCCGGGTTGAGGGGCCTCGTACATTGAGGGAAGAGTCCCCATTAAAAGAAGTGTTTGGGGGAGCTCCCACTACACCCTGGGTTTAGATAACTCCCTCCTCAAGGGGGAAGACCCCTCCAACCGGGGTGTCAGGGGCACTTCCCACAAAAATCCTAGGTAGAGGGATTCACCCCTCAAGACTGGAGACCCCTCCAACCAGGGTGTCTGGGGGAGCACCCACCGCACCCCGGGTCTAGGGCACTCCCCCATCAACTGTGGAGATAGCTCCAACTGGGGTTTGGAGAAAGCTCCCACTGCACCCTGGGTAGAGGGGACTCCCCCCTCTATGGGGGAGACCCTTCCAACTGGGATGTTGGGAGGAGCTCCCACTGCACCTCAGATAGAGGGGGCTCACATCTCGAGGGGGGAGACCTCTCCAACAGAAGTGTCAGGGGGAGCTCCCACCACACTCTGGGTTAAGGTGACTCTACCTTCGATGGAGAAGACCCCTCCATCCGGGGTTTCATGGGCAGCTCCCACAACAATCTCAGGTTGAGTGGACTCGCCCCTTGATGGTGGAGACCCAACCAACCGAGGTGTCGGGGGGGGAGGTCTCACCACATCCCAGGTCGAGGGGTCTCACCCCTCCAAGGGGGAGCCCCCTCCAACCTGGGTGTTGGCGGGATCTTCCACCGTATCCCGGGTAGATGTAATTCCCGCCTCGAGGTGGGAGAACCCTCCAACTGGGGTATCAAGGGGTGCTCCCACCGTACCCTGGGTCAAGGGGACTCCCCCCTCGAGGGGGGAGTGCCTTCCAAACAGGGTGTTGGGAGGAGATTTCACTGCACCCTGGGTCGAGGGCTTTCCCCCTTGAGGGGAGAGACCCCTGAAACCTGGGTGTTGGGAAGAGCTCCCACCGCACCTCGGTCGAGGGAAATTCCCCCAAGGGCAGGCCCTTCCAATCGGGGTGTCTCCACACGCCTGTTAGAGGGAACTCCACCCTCAAGGGGGGAGAATACTCCAACCTGGTTGTCAGGGGGATCTCTTATACCATTGCACCCTTGGTTGAGGGGACTCCCCCCCCCAGTAGGGTCCCCTCGATCCAGGTTGTTGGGAGTAGTTCCCACTGCACCCCAGATCAAGGAGACTCCCCCCTCCAGGGTGGAGATGCCTCCAATCAGAGTTTCGCGGGGAGCTCCCACCATACCCCATGTCGAGGGGACTCGCTCCTAGAGAATGGAGACCCCTGCAACGGGGGTGTCCATTGGAGTGCCCACCGCTCCCAGGGTCGAGGGGACTCCTTCTTCTAGGTGGGAGACCCTTGCAACCGGCCTGTAAGGGGGAGCTCTTAGGGCACCCTGGTCAAGGTGACTCCCCCCTCAAGGATGGAGAGTTCTCCAACCATGGTGTCATGGGGAGCTGCCACCGCACCTCAGTTTGAGGTGATTTCACCCTCGAGTATGAAGAGCCCTCCAAACATGGTGTCATGGGGAGTTCACACAGCACCTGTGTCGAGGGGACTCGCCCCTCGAGGCGGGAGACCCCTCCAACAGGGGTGTCAGCGTTCTCCCAAGGCACCCCGGGTGAGAGTACATAAACCCCTAGTGAGGAGACCTCTGCAACTGGTGTGTCAGGGTGAGCTCCCACTGCAACTGGGATGAGGGGACACCTCATTGAGGCGGGAGACCCCTCCAACTAGGGTTTTACGGGGAGCTCCCACTGCACCTGGGGTGGAGGGGATTCCCCTCACGAGGTGGGAGACCCCTCCAACCGGGGTGTCAGAGGGAGCTCATATACTATTGCTCCCCAGGTCAATCGGACTCCCAACTCGAGGGTGGAGATCCATCCAACCAGGGTGTCGGGGGTAGCTCCATAGCACTCCAGGTCTAGGGGCCTCGCCCCTCGAGGAGGGAAAGCCCTCCAACCGGGGTGATGTGGGGAGCTCTCACCGCTCCCCTAGTCAAGGGGACTCCCCCGCTGGAGTGGGGAGAGCCCTCCATTCGGTGTGTTTTGGTGTGCTCCCACCGCACCCCGGGTTGAGGGGACTCTCCTCGTCGAGGGGGAAGAGCCCTCCTACCAGGGTGTCAGGGGGAGCTCCCACCACAACCTGGGCCTAGGCGACTCCCTGTTCGAAAAGAAAGAGCCCTCCAACTGGGGTGTCAGGGGAGCTCCCACCACTTGCCGGGTCGAAGGGACTCCCTCCTCGAGGGGGGAGAACCCACCAACCGGAGTGTGGTGGAGAGCTCTTATACCACGGCAACCTGGGTGGATGGGACTCCCTCCTCTAGGGTGGAGACCCATTTAACCAGGGTGTCGAGAAGACTCCCACCACACCCTGGGTCGAGGGGACTTTCAAGGGTGGAGACCCCTCAAACTCATTGCACCCCAGTTCAAGAAGACTCCACCCTCGAGAGAAGAGACCCCTCCAACTGAGGTGTCAGGGGGAGCTATCACCCTACCCCAGGTTGAGGGGACTTTCCCCTCGAGGGGAGAAAACCCTGCAAATGGGGTGTCAGAAGAAGCTCCCACCACATCCCAGGTTGTGGGACTCCCTCTTTGAGGGGGCAGACTCCTGCAAACTGGGTTTCTGGGGGAAATCCCACTGAACCCTGGGTCGAGGGGACTCCACCCTCGAGGGGGGAGAACCCTGCAACCGGGGTGTCAGGGGGAGCTCCCACCACACCCCAGGCCGAGGGAACTTCCACCTCCAGGGGGGAGACCCCTGCAACTGGGGTGTCGAGGGGAGATTCCACAGCACACCGGGTCGAGGGGACTCCCCCCTCGAGGGTGTAGACCCTTCCAACCGAGGTGTCTGGAGGAGCTCCTATACCATTGCACCCCAGTTTGAGAGGAGTCCCCCCTCCAGTGTGGAGACCCCTGCAACCAGGGTGTCGGGGGGAGCTCCCACCATGCCCCGTGTCAAGGGGACTCTACTCTCGAGAGTGGAGAGCCCTCCAACCGGAGTGTCGGGGGGAGCTCCCACCACACCCCGGGTTGAGGGGATGCTCCCATAGAGGGGGGGGGACACCTTTGACTGGGATGTTGGGGGGAGCTCCCACTGCAACCTGGGTCAAGGGAATTCCCCTCTTGAGTGTGGAGACCCTTCCATCCCGGGTGTCGGGGGGGAGCTCGTATACCATGGCAATCCATGCCGAGGGACTCCCTCCTCTAGAGTGGAGAGCCATCCGACCGGGGTATTGGGGGAAGCTCCCACCACACCCCAGGTCAAGGGAATCCCCTTTCAATGGGAGAGATCCCTCCCACTGAGGTGTTTTGGGTAGCTCCCACGGGACTCCGGGTCAAGGAGACTCCCCTCTGGAGGGAGGAGACAGTTACAACCGGGGTGTTGGGGATATATCCTACTGCACCCTGGGTCGAGGGGACACCGCCTCAAGGGGAAGACCCCTACAGGTAGGTGTCGGGGGGTGCACCAACCACGCTCCAAATCGAGGGGACTCCCCCTTAGAAGGGGGAGACCCCTCCAACCAGTATGTCTTGGTGAGCTCCCACTGCACCCCGAGTCATGGGGACTCACTTCTCTGGGGGGGTGACACCTCCAACAGGGGTGTCAGGTGGAGCTCTCACTGCATCCTGAGTTGAGGGGACTCACCCATCGATGGGGGAGACCCCTCCAACTGGTTGTCGGAGGTAGCTCCCACAGCACACCAGATTGTGGGGACTCTGCCTTGAGTGGGATACCACTCCAAACAAGGTTTCATGGAGAGTTTCCACCACACCCGGGATCGAGGGGACTACCCCCTTGAGTGGAGAGACCCCTCAAACCGGGGTGTCGGTGGGAGCTCCTATATCATTGCACCCCTGGTGGAGGGGACCCCCCACTCCAGGGTGGAGAGCCCTTCAACCGAGGTATTTGAGGGAGCTCCCACTGTACTCCAGGTGGAGGGGAAACACCGCTTGAGGGGGGAGACCCCTCCTACAGGGTTTTCGTGGGGAGCTCCCACCCAACCCCAGGTGAGGGGACTCATCCTTAAAACAAAGAGATTCCTCCAACTGGGGTGTCAAGGGGATATCCCACTGCACCCCGGGTCGACAGGACTACCACGTCGAGGGGGGAGAACCCTCCAACGGGGTGTCGGGGGGAGCTCCATCTGCACCCTGGGTCAAGGGGACTTCCCCCTCGGTGGGGCAGAGCCCTCCTGGGGTGTGGAGGGAGCTCCCACTGAAGCCTGGGTTGAGGGGACTAAACCAACTCAAGGGGGAGAGCCGTCCAAATGGGGTGTCGGGGGGAGCTCCCACCACACCCAGGGCTTAAGTGTTGGAGGGAGCTCCCACTGCACCACGGGGAGAGGTTTCTCTCCCCTTGAGGTGCAAGACCCCTCCCAACCTGGGTGTCGGACAAAGCTCTCACTGCACCCCAAGTTGAGGGGACTCCCTCCCAATGGCGAGATTCCTCCAACCAGTGTGTCAGGGGAGCTCCCTTCACACCCTGGGTAGAGGGGAATCCCCCCGAGGTGTGAGATCCCTCCAACCAGGGTGTCAGGGGAGCTTCCACTGCACCCCGGTTCGAGGGTACTCTCCTCTCAACGGAGGAGACCCCTGCTACAGGGGTATCAGAGGGAGCTCCCACCACACCTCGGATTGATGTGAGTCACCCCATGAGGGTCGAGACCCCTCCAACAGGAGTGTCAGGGTAAGTTCCTTTCACACACCGGGTCAAGGGGACTCTCCCCTTGAATGTGGAGACCATTGCAACTGGTGTGGGGGGGGGAGCTCCCACCACTCCCCAGGTCGAAGGGACTCCCCCATCGATGGAGGAGACCCCTCCAACCTGAGTGTCGGGGAAGCTCATATAACACCACACTAAGGGCAGAGGGGACTCCTTCCTTGAGGTGGGAGACTCCTGCAACTGGCATGTCAGGGGGAGGTCCCACCGCACCTCGGTTTGAGGAGATTCCCCCATCGAGTATGGAGGGCCCTCCAACCAGGGTGTCATGGGAAACTCTCACAGCACCCCGGGTCAAGGGCACTCGCCCCTCAAGGGGGTAGACACCTCAAACTGTGGTGTCGGGGTGCTCCAACTGCACTCCGGTGAGGGGACTTCCCCCTCGAGGGGGGAGACCCCTGCCACCGGGGTGTCAGAGGGAGATTTCACCGCACCCTGGGTCAAGGGGACTCCCCCATCATGGGGGGAGAGCCTTCCAACCAGTTACTTGGGGGCAGCTCCCACCACACCGGTTTGAGGGGACTCGCCCCTCTAAGGGGGAGACCTCTGAAACTGGGGTGTAGTGGGGAACTCCCACCACACACTGAGAAGAGGGGACTCCAAACTCGAGGGGAAGACACCCACAACTGGGGTTTTGGGGGGGAGATCCAACTTCACCCAGGGTTAAGGGTCTCCCCCATTGAGGGGTGACCCTTCCAACCAGGTGTCAGAAGGAGCTCGTATACCATTGGACCCCGTGTGTAGGGGACTCCTCACTCAACTGTGGAGAGCCCTCCAACTGGTTTGTAGGGGAAAGCTCCCACCGCACCCTGGGTCGAGGTGACTCCACACTCAAGGGTGGAGAGCACTCCAACTGGAGTATCAGGGGGAGTTCCCACAGCACCCCAGGTCGAGGAGACTACCCCCACAAGGTGCAAGATCCCTCCAACTGGGGTGTCTTGGAGAAATACCACCACCTGCCGGTTCAAGTGGACTTCACCCATGAGGGTGGAGAACCCTCCAACCTGGGTGTTGGGGGATCTCTTATTCCATTCTAACCTGGGTCGAGGGATCTCCCCTCCAGGGTGGAGAGCCCTGCAAATGGGGTGTCGGTGGTGGTGCAATCCACACCCTGGGTCGAGAAGACTCCCCTCTCAGGGGAAGAGTGCCCTCCAACCGGGGTGTCAGGGGGCTTTCACCACACCACGGGTATAGGGGACTCCCCACTCGAGGTGGGAGAGCCCTTCAACCAGGTTGTCGGTGGGGGTGCTCCCACCACATCCCGGGTCAAGGGGACAACCTTCCCTCGAGGGGGAAGAGTCATCCAACCGGGTTGTCCTTTGGAGCTCCCACTGCACCCCCGGTCGAAAAGACTCCCCCTCGAGGAAGGGAGAGCCCTCCAATAGGGGTGTCAGGGAGATCTCGTATACCATGGCAACCCGGATCAAGAGGACTCTATCCTCGAGAGTGGATAGCTGTTTAACCAGGTTGTAGGAGGGAGCTCCCACCTCACCCCGCGTTGAGGGGACTCTTTTTTAAGTGGGAAGACCCCTCCAACCGATGTGTCGGGGGGAGCTCCCACTGCACCCGGGGTCAAGGGGACTTTCCCTTGAGGGGGAGACCCCTGCAACCGGGGTGTCAGAAGAAGCTCCCAACGCATTCCTGGGTCAAGGGGACTCCCCACTCGAGGGGGGAGACCCCTGCAAATGTGGTGTCGGGTAAGCTCCCACCACACCCCGGGTCGAGGTGACTCCCCCCTGGAGGCAGGAGACCCCTCCAACCGGGGTGGTGGGTGGAGCTCCAACCACACTCCAGGTCGAGAGGACAACCTCAAGGGGGGACAACCCTCCATGTGGGGTGTCAGCAGAAGCTCCCACTGCAATCCGGGTCGAGAGAACTCCCCCCTTGAGGGGGGAGACTCCTGTAACTGGGGTGTTGGGGGGACCTCCCACTGCACACCTGTATGAGGGGACTCCCTCAAGTGGAGAGACCACCTAACCGGGGTTTCACAGGGAGCTCCCACCACATCCATGGTCAAGGGACTCCCCCCTCAAGGAGGGACAACCCTCCAACTGTGGTGTAGGGGGGAGGTTTCACCAAACCCAGGGTCCAGGAGACTCCCCCCTCGAGGAGCGAGACCTCTCCAACTGGGCTGTTGGGGGGAGCTCCCACCACACCCAGGTTCAAGGGGACTATCCTCGAAGGAGGAAAACCCTCCAACCTAGATGTTGAGAGGAGCTGTTATAACATTGTACCCTGGGTCAAAGGGACTCCCCCCTCAAGGGTGGAGAGTCCTCCAACTGAGGTTTCAGGGGGAGCTCCACTGCAACTCGGGTGGAGAGAAATATCCTCTCATGAGTGGAGAGCTCTCCAACGGCGGTGTCAGTGAATGCTCCACTGCACCCCTGGTCGAGGGGACTCCCTGTTTAGGCGGGAGACCCCTACAGGCGGGGTGTCGGCGGTAGCTCCCACCGCACTCCAGGTTGAGGGGACTCCCCGCTCCTTGGGGGAGAGCTCTCCAACTGGGGAGTCAGGGAGAGCTCCCACTGCTCCCGGATCAAGAGGACTCGCCTCTCGAGGGGAGAGAACCCTGCAAATTTGGTGTAGCGGGTAGCTGCCACCTCTCCCTGGGTAAAGGGCACCCCCCCTCAAGGTGAGAGACCCCTGCAACCGTCTGTCGGGGGAAACTCCCACCATACCCAGGGTCCAGGGAACTCCCCCCTCGAAGATGGAGAGTCTTCCAACTGGAGTGTCAGGGGGAGCTTCCACCGCACCTTGGATCGAGGGGACTCCCCCCTTGAGGATGGAGAGACTTCAAACCACAGTTTTGGGGGAGCTCCCAATGCACCCCAGGTTGAGAGGATTCCCCCCTCAAGGGTGGAGACCCCTCCAACCAGGGTATTGGGGGAGTTCACACTGCACCCTGGGTAAGGGGACTCACCTTACAAGGGTGGAGACCCATCAAACTAGGGTGGTGGGGAGAGCTCCCCACACACACCAAGACAAAGGGACACCCCCTCAAGGGGGTAGACCACTCCAATCAGGGTTTCAAGGGGAGCCTCCACTGCACCTGAGGCCAAGGGAACTCCTCTTTTGAGGGTGAAGAGCCCTTCAACAAGGGAGTCATGGGGAGATCCCACCTCACACCAGGTCAAGGGGACCCCCCCTCGAGGGGGGAGAGCACTCAAGTGTCTCAGGGGCAGCTCCCACCACACCCCAGGTTGAGGGGCCTCCCCCCTTGAGGGGGGAGATCCCTGAAACAGGGGTGTAGAGGCAACATCCCACCACACTCCAGGTCAAGAAAACTCGTCCCTTGAGAGAGAGACCCCCACAACCCGGGTTTTAGGGGGACATCCAATTGCACCTGTGGTGGAGAGGACTCCCTACTTGAGTGGGGAGACCCCTCCATCCGGGTGTCAAAAGGAGCTTGTAAACCATTGCACCCCATGGGTAGAGGACTACTCACTCGAGGGTGGAGAGCCCTCCAACCGGGGTGAAGGGGAATGCTCCCACCACACCCTGGGTCGATCGAAGGGCAAGACCCCTCCAACTGGGGTGTCATGGGGAAACACCACCACAAGCCAGTTCGAGGATACTCCACCCTCGAGGGGGAAGAACCCTTCAACCAAGTTGTTGGGGGTAGCTCCTCCACACCCCAATCTAGGGGACTCCCCCTCGAGGGTGGAGAGCACTCCAAATGGGGTGTTGTGGGGAGCTCCCACTGCACTTGGGTCAAGGGGACACCCTCCTCCAGGGGCGAGACCCATTCAACCAAGGTTTCTGGGGCAGCTCCCAATGCACATTGGGTCTATGGGACTACCCCCTCGAGGGGCGAGTCCCCTCCAACCAGGGTTTCGATAGGACCTCCCAGCGCACCCTGGGTCGAGGGGACTCCCCCCTCAAGGGGCGAGACCCCTCCAACCTGGGTGTCAGAGGGAGCACCCACCACACCCTAGGTCGAGGGGACTCCCCCAGTGAGTGAGGAGATTCCTCCAACCGCGGTATCGTAGGTAGCTCCTAAAACACCAGGGCGAGGTGACTCCCCCCAGGGGTGACAGCATCCAACCAGGCTATGGGGGGGGCTCCCAATGAACCTGGGTCAAGGGGACTCCCCCTCTGAGGGGTGAGACAACTCCAACTGTGGTGTTGGGGGGGCTCCCACCACATCCTGGGTCAAGGGGACTCCCCCCCCTCCAGAAGGGAGAGCCCTTAAACTGGGGTGTTGGGTGGCGCTCCCAATACACCCCAGGTGAGGAGACAAGCCATTCGAGAGGAGAGACCCCTCAAACTGGGGTGTCGGGGGTAGCTCCCACCACACACCAGGACGAGGGGACACCCCATTGAGGGGGTAGAGCCCTCCAACCAGGCTATGGGGGGAGCTCCCACTGCATCCTGGGTCAAGAGGACTCCACAATCGAGAAGGGAGAGCCTTCCAACTGGAGTTCGGGGGGGCTCCCTCTGCACCCCGAGTCAAGAGGACTCCCCCATCGAGGCAAGAGAGCACTCTAACTGGGGTATTGAGGAGAGACCCCACTACACCCCTGTGTAGAGAACAGTCCCTTCAAGGTGCGAGAGCAATCCAACCTGGATGTGGGGGGAGATCCCACTGCAGACAGGGTCGAGGGGATTCCCAGAATGAGGGGTGGGTAGGAGCTACCCATCACACCCCAGTTGGAGGACACTTTCCCCTCTGTGGGGGAGGCTCCACCCGGGATGTTGGGGGGAGCTCCCACCATACCCTGGGACGAGGGGACACCCCCTTCCAGGGGAGAGACCCCTACAACAAAGGTTTCAGGGGATCTCCTGATGCACACCAGGTCTAGGGGAGTCCCCTGTTGAGAGGCAAGTCCCCTCCAACTGGGGTGTCGAAGGGAGCACACACAGCACCTCAGGTCGAGGGGACTATCTGACCAAGTGATGAGATTCCTCCAACTGGGGTGTCGGGAGTAGCTCCCAATGCACCCTGGGTCGAGGTGACACCCCCACGAGGGGCTAGAGAATCCCAACCGGGCTGTCAGGAGGAGATACCAACCACCCTGGGTCCAGGGGACTCCTCCACCGAGGGGTGAGACAACTCCAAATGGAGTGTCGGGGGAGCTCCCACCACACTCCAGTCGAGGGGATGCTCCCTTCGAGGGGCAAGATCCCTCCAACTAGGGTGTCATGGAGAGCTCCCACCACACACCTGGTCAAGAAGACTCCTCACCTAGGAGTGAGAGTCCTCCAACCAGGGTGTCAGGGGGAGCACCCAACGCACCCTGGGTTGAGGGAACTTCCCCCTCGAGGGGCAAGACCCCTCCAACTGGGGTTTCAGGGGGAGCGTTCAACACACCCCAGATTGAGAGGTCTCCCCCGTCAAGGGGCAAGACCACTCCAACTGAGTGGTCATGGGGAGCTCCCAATACACCATGGATCCAGGTGACTCCCCCATTGAGGTGCGAGACCCCTAAACCTGAAGTGTCGGCGAGAGCTCCCAATGCACCGTGGGTCGAGGAGCCTCCCCCACAGAGGGGAAAGTGTCCTCCAACTGGGGTGTGATGGGTAGCTCCTACCCACCCCAGGTCGAGGGGACTCCCCCTTGAGGGGTGAGAGCCCTCTAAATGGGTTGTAGGGGCAAGCTTTCACCGCATCCTGGGTCAAGGGGAATCCCCCCTCTAGGGGGAAGAGCCCTCAAACCGGGATGTCATGGGGAGCTCACACCACACCCCGGGTCGAGGGGACTCCCTCCTCGAGGGGCGAGACACCTCCAACTGGGGTGTCGGGGGAGCTCCCAACCCACCCTGAGTCGAGGGGACTCCACCCCAGAGGGGCAAGAACCCTCCAACAGGGGTATTGGGGGATTCACAATGCACCCCTGATCGAGAGGACTCCACTCTAAAAGGGTGAGACCCCTTCAACTGGGGTGTCAGGGGGAGCTCCCAATGCACCCAGGTTCGAGAAGACTCCCCCTTCGAGGTGTGAGACGCCTCCAACTGAAGTGTCAGGGGAGCTCCCAACACACTCCAGGTTGAGGGTACTCCCCACCCAAGGGGTGAGACTGCTCCAACCAGGGTGTCGTGGGGAGCTCCCAACGTATCCGAGGTTGATAAGACTCCCCTCCTGAGGGGCAAAACCACTCCAACAGGGTGTCGTGGGGAGCTCTCACAACACCCCGGTTCCAGGGGACTTCCCCCTTGAGGGGTGGGATCCCTCCAACCAGGGTGTGTGGGGAGCTCCCAACACACACCTGGTCTAGGGGACTCCCCCCTCGAGGGCAAGTCCCCTTGAACTGGGGTGTCAGGGGGAGCTCCCCACGCACTCCAGTTCAGGGGACTTGCCATTCAAGGCGGGAGAACCCTCCAACTGGGGTCTCGGTTGACCTCCCACCACACACCGGGACGAAGGGAGACCTCATTGAGAGGGGAGAGCCCTCCAACCGGGGTGTCGGGGAGAGATCCCACCACATCCCGTGTTGAGGAGTCTCCCCCCTCGATGGAAGAGATCCCTCCACTTGGGGTGTCAAAAGGAGCACCCAATGCACCCTGGGTTGAGAGAACTCCCCCAGTGAGTGGTGAGACACCTCCAACTGCAGTTTCAGGGGGAGTGCTCAATGCACCCCAGGTCGAGGGGTCTCCCCATCAAGGGGCAAGATCACTCCAACTGAGTTGTCATGGGGAGCTCCCAATGCACCATGGGTCCAGGTGACTCCCCCAATGAGGTGCGAGACCCCTAAACCCGAAGTGTCAGAGAGAGTTCCCAACTCACTGTGGGTTGAGGGGCCTTCCCCACCCAGGGGAAAGAGTCCTCCAACCGGGGTGTCATGGGGAGTTTTCAATGACCTTGGGTCGAGGGGACTCCCCCATCGAGGGGCAAGAGCCCTCTAAATGGGTTGTAGGGGGGAGCTTCCCCCGCATCCCAGGTGGGGCGGAATCCCCCTTCGAGGGGGAAGAGCCCTCCAACCGGGGTGTCATGGGGAGCTTCCACCACACCCCCGGGTGGAGGGGACTTCCCCGTCGAGGGGTGAGACCCCTCCACAAGGGGTGTTGGGAAGGGCTCACAATGCACACCTGGTCGAGGGGACAACCCCATTGAGGGGCAAGACCCCTCCAACTGGGGGTCGTGGGGAGCTCCCAATGCACCCAGGGTCAAGAAGACTCCACCCCTGAGGGGCGAGACTCCTCCTATCAGGGTGGCAATGGGAGCTACCACCACACCCCAGATAAAGGGGACAACCCCCCTGAGGGAGGAGAGCCCTCCAACCGGGATGTCGGGGGGAGCTCCCAACGCACCCCACGTGAGGGGACTTGCAGTTTGAGAAGGGAGACCTCTCCAACCGAAGTTTTGGGGGGAGCTCTCAATGCACCCTGGGTTGAGGGGACTCCCCCCGAGGGCGAGACCCCTCATACCTGGGTGTCAGGGGGAGCTCCCACCGCATCCCATGTCGAGGAGACTCCCCCTTCAAGGGGGGAGAGCTCACCAACCATAGTGTCAGAAGGAATACCCAACACACCCTGGGTGGAGGGGACTGCCCCCCTGAGGGGCGAGTTCCCTCCAACCTGGGTGTCGGGGGAGAGCTCCTAACACACCTGTGTCGAAGGGACTCCCCAGTCAAGGGAAAAGATCCCTCCTACTGGGGTGTTGGGGGGAGCTCCCAATGCACCCCAGGTCGAGAGGACTCCCCCCACAAAGGGTGAAAGCCCTCTCACCGGGATTTCGTTGGGAGCACCACCAACACTGGGTCGAGGGGACTCCCCACCAGAGTGAGGAGAGCTATCCAAATGGGATTTCGGGGGAGCTCCCAACACACCCCAAGTCATGGATACTTCCCCCCCTTGGATTGAGAGCCCTCCAATCGGGGTGTCGGGGTGAGCTCCCAACACACCCTGCATCAAAGGGACTACCCCCCAAGGCGGGAGTGTCCCCCAACCGGGGAGTCGGGGTGGCACCCACCGCACCCCAGGTCAAGAGGACACCCCCCTCCATAGGCGAGACCCATCCAACCGGGAAGTCTGAGGGAGCTCCCAATGCACTATGGGTCTAGGTGACTCCCCCTCAAGAGGGAGAGTCCCCTCCTACCAGGGTGTCGAAGAGAGCTCCCAATGCACTCTGGGTGGAGGGGACTCCCCCGCAAGGGGCAAGACCCCTCCAACCGGGGTGTCCGGGGAGCTGCCAATGCACCCCTAGTTGAGGGTACTCCACCCCTAGAGGCACGTCCACTCCAACCAGGGTGTCGAGGGGAGCTCCCAAAATAACCCTGGTCGAGGGGACACACCCACGAGGGGCAAGAGCCCTCCAACCGGAGTGTCGGAGGAGCTTCCACCTCACCCCAGGCCATGGGGACTTAACACTGAGGGGAGGGATCTCCCCCAATGAGGGGCAAGAGCCCTCTAACAGGCATGTCGGGGGAGCACCCACCACACTCCAGGTTGAGGGGACTCTGCCCTCGAGGGGCAAGATCCCTTTAACGGGGTTTGGGGGGAGCTCCCAAGCCACACTGGGTCAAGGGGATTCCCCCGCAAAGGGTGAGACCCCTATAACCGGGGTGTCTGGGGGAGCTCCCAATGCAACCCAGGTGAGGGGACTCCTCGTCAAGGGTCAAGACCCCTACAACTGGGTTGTCTTGGGGAGCTCCCAACGGACCACGGGTCCAAGTGACTCCCCCATTGAGGTGTGAGACCCCTAAAACCAAGGTGTAGGGGAGAGCTCCCACCACACCCCAGGTAGTGGGGACACACCACCAAGAGGAGAGAGCCCTCCAACCAGAGCCCTCCCACACCATACATGGGGTCGAGGGGACTCCCCCGATGAGGGAAGAGAGCCCTCTAACAGGGATGTCAGGTGGAGCATCCACCACACTCCCGTCGAGGGGACTCACCCATCATGGGGCGAGATCCCTTAAACCGAAGTTTGTGGGGAGCTCCCAAAGCACACCAGATTTATGGGACTCCCCCATCAAGGGGCGAGTCCCCTCAAACTGGGGTATTGCGGGGAGCTTATATGGCACCCTGGGTCAAGGGCACTCCCTTTTCAAAGGGCGAGACCCCTCCAACCAGTGTCAGAAAGAGCTCCCACCACACAGGTCGAGGGACTCCCCACCCTGAGGGAGGAGAGCCCTCCAACTGGGGTGTCGAGGGAGCTCCCAATGCACCACGGGTAAGGGGACTTGCAGTTCAAGGCAGGAGACCCCTCCAACCGAGGTGTGGGGGGAGCTCCCACCACCCCAGGTAGAGGGGACACCCCCTCGAGAGGTGAGAGCCCTCCTACCAGAGTGTCAAGGGAAGCTCCCACCGCATCCCAGGTCTAGGGGACTCCCCTCCTGAGGGGCGAGACACCTCCAACCGAGGTGTCGTGGGGAGCTCCCACCACACCCCAGATCGAGGGGACTCCCTCCCAGAGGGGCAAGAGCCCTCCAACTGGAGTGTCGGGAGGAGCTCCCAATGCACCCAGGGTCAAGAAGACTTACCCCCAAATGGGGCGGGACCCCTCCAACCAGGGTGTCAGGGGGAGCTGCCAACGCATCCCTAGTTGAGGGTACTCCATCCCGAGGGGCAAGAACCCTAAAACTGGGGTATCGCGGGGAGCAAACAATGCATCCCTGCTCGAGGGGACTCCACCCCCTAGTGGAAAGAACCCTCCAACTGGGGTGTCGTGGTGTGCCCCCAACACATACCAGGTAGAAGGGACTCCTCTCCCGAGGGGCAAGAGCCCTCTAACTGGGGTGTTGAGGGGAGTACCCACTGCACCCCAGGTCAAGGGGACTCCCCCCTAGTGGGGAGAGTACTCCCACCAGGGTGTGGTGTGGAGCTCCCAACGCATCTGGCTTCGAAGGGACTACTCCCCGAGGGGGGAGAGCCCTCCAGCCAGGGAGTGGGGGGGGTCACACTACACCCCAGGTCTAGGGGACACACCCCTCCAGGAGAGAGACTCATCCAACTGGGGTGTCGGGGGGAGCTCCCAATGCACCTCTGTTGGTGGGTCTCCCCACATAGGGGGGAGAGCCCTCCAACCGGGGTATCAGGGGGAGCTCCCATCGCACCTCGAGTCAAGGAAATTACCCCCTGGAGGGGTGAGACACCTCCAACTAGGGTGTTGGGAGGAGTTCTCAATACACCCCGAGTCGAGGGGACACTCCCTAGAGGGATGAGACACCTCCAACCAGGGAGGAGCTCTCAACGCACTCTGGGTAAAGGGGACTCCCACTCGTGTGGGGAGATCTCTCCAACTGGGGTGTCAGGGAGAGCTCACAATGCACCCCTGGTGGAAGGGCCTCCCCCACCTAGGGGCGAGACTCCTACAACCAGGGTGTCAGGGGGAGTACCCAAAGCACCCAGGGTCGAGAAGACTCCCCCCTTGAAGGTTGAGACCCCTCCAACCAGGATGTTGGGAGGAGCTCTCAACACACCCAGGGTCAAGGGAACTCCCCACCCTAGAGGCGAGACCCCTCCAACCAGGGTGTTTGGGGGAGCTCCCAACGCACCCTGGATCTTCCCAGGGGGAAGGAGTCTTGCCCCTTGAGGAGCGAGTCCCTTCCAACCAGGGGTACATAGTGAGCTCCCCTGACACCCCAGTTCGAGGAGTCTCGCCCCTCACGTGGGGAGTACCCTCTACCAGGCGTATGGAGGGAGTTCCCCATGACACTCCGGTTGGAGGGCTCTCCCCCCAAGAGGGGGTAATCCTCTTTACCTGGGGTATGTTGAGAGCTCCTCTCGATAACCTGTTTGGAGGGGACTTCCCCTTGAGGGGCTAGACCCCTCCAACTGGGATGTTGGGGGAGCACTCACCACACACTGGGTTGAGGGGCTCCCCCGACGAGGGGTGAGACCCTCCAACTGGGGTGTAGGGGGAGCTGCCAACGTACCCCTGGTCAAGGGTACTCCACGCCAAGGGGAGAGAACCCTCTAACCAAGGTGTCCGGTGGAGCTAACATTGCACCCCTGGTAAAGGTAACTCCCCCATGGAGGGGCAAGACCCCTCCAACCGCGGGTCGTGGGGAGCTCCCAATGCACCCAAGGTCGAGAAGACTATACCCCCAAGGGGCGAGACGCCTCCAACCGCGGTGTCAATGTGAGCTCCCATCACATTCTGGATAGAGGGGACACCCCCCCCCCCCCAGGGAGGAGAGCCCTCCAAGTGGGTTGTCGGTGGGAGCTCCCAATGCATCCCGAGTGAGGGGACTTGCGGTTTGAGAAGGGAGAACCCTCCAACTGGTGTGTCGGGGGAGAGGGTATACCCCCTCAAAGGGGGAGAACCCACCAACCTGGGTCTCAGTAGAAGCACCCAACGCACCCCGGGTCGAGGGGACTCCCCCCCCCGCAAGGGCGAGACTCCTCTAACTGGGGTGTCAGGGGGAGTTCCCAAAGCACCCTGGGTCAAGGTGACTCCCCCCTTGAGGTGCAAGACCCCTAAAACCGTGGTGTCAGGGGGAGCTCCTACCGCACACCAGGTCAAGGGGACTCCTGCCCCAAGGGACAAGAGCCCTCTAAATGGGGTGTCAGGAGGAGCACTGACCGCACTCCTGTTCCTGGGTACTTCCCCCTGAGGGGGGAGAGCCCTCCACCCGGGTTGATGGGGGGAGCTCCCAACGCACCCGGGGTGGAGGAGATTCCCCCCTTGAGGTGTGAGACACCTCCAACCAGGGTGTTAGGTGGAGTTCTCAATGCACACCGGGTCAAGGGGACACCCCCTAGTGGGACGAGACACCTCCAAAAGGTTATCGAAAGGAGTTCTCAACACACCCCGGGTAAAGAGGACTCCCCCCTCGTGGGGGGAGAGCCCTCCAACTGGAGTGTCATGGGGAACTCCCTCCATATGCCTCGTAGAGGGTACTCCCCACGTGAGGGGCGAGACTCCTCAAACCGGGGTGTCAGGGGAGCTCACAATGTACCCCTGGTTCGAGGGGACTCCCTCCTCAAGGGGCAAGACTCCTACAACCAAGGTGTTGGGGGGAGTTCCCATCGCACCCAGGGTCGAAAAGACTCCCCCCAAGAGGGATGAGACCCCTCCAACCGGGGTGTCGGGTGGAGCACCCACCTCACAGCGGGTCGAGGGTACGCCTTCACAAAGGGGCACAACCCCTTCCTTCAAGGTGTCCGGGGAAACTCTCACCACACTCCAGGTAGAGGGTCACCCCCTTGAGGGGTGAGAGCCTTCCAATTGGAGTGTCAGGGGGAGAATCCACTAGAGCCCGGGTTGAGGGGACTCCCCTCACGAGGGGCAAGACACCCCCAACTGGTGTTGAGGTGATGGGGGAGCTCCCACTGCACCAGGTAGAGGGGACTCCCTCCCTGCAGGGTGATAGCCCTCTAACCAGATTGTAAGGGGGAGCACCCACCGAACCCCAGTAGAGGGGACACCCCCCAGAGGGGCGAGAGCCCACCAACCGGTGTGTTGGGGGAAGCTTCCACCACACCCAGGTCAAGGGGACTCCCCCACAATTAGGTAGAGCCCTCCAAACGGGGTGTGGGGGGAACACCCAATGCACCCCGGGTCAAGGGGACTCCCTCCCTGAGGGGCCAGAGCCCTCCAAGTGGGGTGTTTGGGGGAGCTCCCACCACACCCCAAGACAAGGTGACTCCCCCAACCTGGGGCAACAGCCCTCAAACTGGGTCTTCGAGGGGAGCACCCACCATACCCCAGGTCGAGGGAACTCCCCAACTGGGTGGGGAGAGCCCTCCAACCTGGGTGTCAGGGGGAGCTCACAATGCACCCCGTGTTAGGGGACTTGCCCTTCAAGTGGGAAGATCCCTCCAATGGGAGTGTTGGGGGTAGCTCCCTCGCATCCCGGGTCGAGGGGACTCCCCCCTCGAAGGGTGAGAGCCCTGTAACCCGGGTGTCGGTGGGAGCACCAACTGGATCCAGGATCGAGGGGACTCCATCCTCAAGTGGGAAGAGCCCTCCACCTGGGTTGTCTGGGGGAGATCCCAATGCACCCATGGTCGAGGGGACTCCTCCCTCGAGGGTAGAGACCCCACTGACCGAGGTGTGGGGGGAGCTCCCAACACACCCAGGGTCAAGGGGACTCCGCCCCTCCAGTTGTGAGACCCCTCCTACTGAGGTGTTGGGGGGGAGCTCCCAATGCATCCCAGGTCGAGGTGACCCCTCTTGAAGGAGGAGACCCCTCCATCCAAGGTGTCAGGAGGAGCTCCAACCACACCCTGGGTCAAGGGAATGTGCCACTCAAGGGAGAGGCCCCGTCAACAGGGGTGTTTGGGGGAGCTCCCACGGCACCCCAGGTGAGGGTATTTGCCCTTCAAGGCTGAAGACCCCTCCAACCAGGGTGTAGGGTGAAGCTCCCACCACACACCAGGATGAGGGGACACACCATCGAAGGGGGAGATCCCACTGCATCCTGGGTCGAGGGGACTCCCCCTTGAGGGGGGAGACCCCTCCAACCAGGGTGTCATGGGGAGTTCCCACAGAACCCCGGGTGGAGGGGACTCCTGCCACTAGGGGCAAGATATTTCCAACCAGGGTGTTAATGGAACAGGCAACGCACCCATGGTCGAGGTGACTCCCCCTTATAGGCGGGAGACCCCTTCAATCAGAGTGTTGGGGGGAGCTCATAATGCACCCGTGGTTGAGGGGAATCCTGCTTCAAGGTGCGAGACTCCTCCACCTGGGATGTTTGGGGGAGCTCCCACTGCACTCTGGGTCAAGGGGACTCCCCCCTGAAGGGTAAGACCCCTCAAACTGGGGTGTCAGGAAGAGCACCCAATGCACCTCGTTCGAAGGGACTCCCCCCTGAGGGGTGATACACCTCCAACTGGGGTGTCGGGGGAGCTCCCACCGCACCCAGGTTCAAAGGTCTCCTCCCCGAGGTGAGACTTTCTCCAACCAGAGTGTCAGGGGAGCTCCCACGGCACCCTGTGTCCAGAGGAATCCCCGCCTGAAGGGTGAAAGCCCTCCAACGGAGGTGTCAGGGGGAGCATCCACCACACCCAGCATCGAGTGGCTTCCCCCCACGAGGGGTGAGAGACCTCTAACTGGGGTTTCGGGGGAGCACCCACCACAGTCCGGGTAGAGGGGACTCCAGGCCAGAGAGGGTAGAACTATCCAAACAGGGTGTCAAGGAAGCTCCCAATGCATCCCGGGTCATGGGGATTCCCCAACCTAGGGGGGAGAATACTCCAAACAGGGGTGAGCTCCCACTGCACACCGGGTTGATTTGACTCCCTGCCCAACTGGGGAGAGCCCTCCAACCAGGGTGTCTGGGGAAGCGCCCATCGCACTCAAAGTCGAGGGGACACCCCACTTCAGGGGCGAGACCCCTAAAATTGGGATCTCCTAGGGAGCTCCCAACACAACCTGGGTAGAGGGGACTACCCCCCCAGGGGCGAGAACTCTCCAACTGGGGTATTGGGGTAGCTCACAATTCACCCCTGGTCAAGGAGCGGGACCCGTCTAACCGGGGTGTGTGTGCGGGGAGCTCCCAAAGCACCCTGGGTCAATGGTATACTTTCCACCCGAGGGGCGAGACCACTCCAACCGGGATGTGGGGGTAGCTCCCACCACACCCCAGGTAGAGGGTACACCCTCCCCCAAGGGGTGAGAGCCCTCCAACCACGGTGTCGGGGGAGTTCACACCACACTTGGGGTCTTGGGGACTCTCCCTCAAGGGGAGAGATCCCTCCAACTGGGGTGTGGGGGGAGCTCCCAATGCACACCGGTTCGAGGAGACTCCCCCCTCGAGTGGTGAGACCCCTCCAACTCGGCTTTCAGAAGGAAGACCCACCACACCCCAGGTCAAGGGGACTTCCGCCCCGAGGGAAGAGAGCCCTCCAAGTGGGGTGTCAGGGTGAGCTCCCAACGCACCCGAGGTGATGGGACTTGCCGTTCTAGGGGGGAGACTCCTCCAGCCAGGGTGTCAGGGGGAGCTCCCACCATACACTGGGACAAGAGCCCCCCCATTGAGGGGGTAGAGCCCTCCAACCTGGGTGTTGGGGGGAGCTTATATACCATTGCACCCCGGGTCAAGTGGACTCCCCACTCGAAGGTGGAAAGCCATCCAACCAGGGTATGGGGGGAGCTCCACTGCACCCCAGGTCGAGGGTCTCCCCCCTTGAGGGTAGAGAGCCCTTCAACCAGGTGTCAGGGGGAGCTCCCACTGCACCCCAGGTCGAGGGGACTCCCTACTCAAGAGTGGAGAGCCCTCCAACAGAGGAGTCAGAAAGAGCTTCCTCTGCACCCTGGGTCAAAGAGACTCCCCCTCAAAGGGGGAGCACCTGCCTTTGAGGTGTCAAGGGGAGCTCGACCACAAACTGGGGCAAAAGGACACCCCATCGAGGGGAAAGAGCCCTCCAACCGGGTAGTCATGGGGAGCTCCCACCGCAAACCGGTTCAAGGGGATTCCCCACTCGTGGGGCTACAGCCCTCCAACCAGTGTGTCATGGTGAGCTCCCTCCTCACGGGTGTCAGAAGGAGCTCATGTAAGATTGGACCCTTGTGTAGGGGACTCCTCACTCAAGAGTGGACAGCCTTTCAACAGGTGTGTAGGGGATAGCTCCCACCCTACCCTGGGTCGAGGTGACTCCACCCTCGAGGGTGGAGAACCCTCCAAATGGAGTGTTGGGGGGAGCTTCCATCGCACCCTGGGTCGAGCTCACTACACCCTCGAGGGTCAAGACCCCTCCAACTGGGGTGTATTAGGGCAATATCACCACACGCCGGTTTGAGGGAACTACACCACTGAGGGGGGAAAACCCTCCAACCTGGGTGTCAGGGGATCTCTTATACCATTGCAACCTGGGTGGAGGGGACATCCCCCTCGAGGGTGGAGAGCCCTCCAACCTGGTTGTTGGGGGCAGCTCCACTGCAACCCAGGTCCAGGGGACTCCCCGCTCAAGGGTTGTAACACCTGCAACTGGGGTGCCGGGGGCAGCTCCCACCTCACCCCAGGTAGAGAGTACTCCCCCAGTGAGGGGCAAGACCCCACCAACCAGGTTTTCGGGGAAGCTTCCAACACATCCCAGGTCAAGGGGACTCCCCCCCTTAAGGGGGGAGAGTTCTGAAACCGGGGTGTTGGGTGAAGCTCCCACTACACTCCGGGTGGAGGGACTACCCACTGGAGGGTGGAGAGACCTCCAACCAGGATGTCGGGCGGAGCTCCCACCTCACCCCCGGTCCAGGGGAATCCACCCTCGAGGGGGCTGAGCCCTCCAAACTGGGTGTCGGGGGAGCTCCCACCACACCCTGAGTCAAGTGGACTCCCCCTTCTAGTGGGGAGAACCCTAGAACCACAGTGTTGGGGGGAGGTCCCACCACACCCCAGCTCGTGAGGACTTCACCCTCCAAGAAGGAGAGACCCACAACCCAGGTGTCAGATGGAGTTCAAACTGCACCACAAGGAGTAGGTACTCCCCCCTCTAATGGTGGGACCCCTCTAACCGGGGTGTCTGCGGGAGCTCCCACCACACCCCCTCGAGGGGCAGGTCCCCACATCAGAAGTGTGTGGTGGAGATCCCACCGCACCCCGGGTCAAAAAGACTCCCCCCTCAAGGAGAGAGACCCCTTCAACGGGAGTGTCAGGGGGAGGTACCACCGCAACCCGGGTAGAAGGGAAACCCCACTCGAGGGGAGAGACCCCTCCAACTGGGGTTCAGGGAGAGCTCCCACAGCACCCTAGGTCGAGGGGACTCTCCCCTCAAGGGCGAGAACCCTCAACCGAGGTGATGGGGGGAGCTCCCACCACACCCCGGGTGAGGGGACTGGCCTTTCGAGGGGGGAGAAAACTCCAACCAGGGTGTTGGAGGGAGCTCTCACAGCACACCGGAAAGTGGAGACACCATCTCTATGAGGGAGAGCCCTTCAACCGGGGTGTTGAGGGGATCTCCCACCATACACCAGGTCGAGGGGACTCCCCCCTTGAGGGGCAGGACACCTCTAACCGGGTTGTCGGGGTGAGTTCACATCCCACCCTGGGTCGAGTGGACTCCCTCCCTCAAGGGGTGGGTCCCCTCAAACCGGAGTGTCTGGGGGAGCTCCCACCACACTTGGGTCGAGGGGACTCCTTTCTCCAGGGAAGAGACACCTCCAACAGTGTTGTATGGGGGGAACTCAAAGCACACCTAAGGTCAAGGGGACTCCCCAACGAAGGGAGAGAAATCTCCAACTGGGGTGTCATCGGGAGGTCCCACCAAACCCCGGGTTGAGGGTAAAGACCCCTTCAACTGGGGTGTTGGGGGGAGCTCCCACCACACTCCAGGTGGAGGGGAAAGACCCCTCCAACTGGGGTGTAGGTAGGAGCTTTCACTACACCCTGAGTTTAGGAGACTCCCCCCTTGAGGGGTGAGATAACTCCATCAGGGTGTCAAGGGGATATCCCACCACACCCCAAGTCAAGGGGACTCCCCACTCGAGGGGTGAGAATACCCCATCTGAGGTTTTGAGGTGAGTTGCCACCACACCCCAGATAGAGGGGACTCACCCATCTAGAAGAAACACCAACTGGGGTGTCGAGGGGAGCTCCATAAGCACACTGGGTCGATGGTACTCCTCACTTGAGGGGTGAGACCCCACCAACCCGGTAGTCGGGGAGAGCTCCTCCTGCACCCCATGTCGAGGGGACTCCCCCTTCTACCAGGCAGAACCTTCGAATCAGGGGACATGGGGGAGCTCGTTTACCAGAGCACTCCGGGTAGAGGGGACTCCCCGTAGAGGTGGGAGACCCCTGCAACAGGCGTGTTGGGGGGAGGTCCCACTGCACACCGGTCAAGGGGATGCCCCCCCTCGAGGGGTGAGACCCCTCCACCAAGGTGTCCGGGGGAGCTCCCAACACACCCCGGGTCAAGGGTACTCCCCCATGAGTGGTGAGACCCCTCCAACTGGGGTGTCGGGGGGACCTCACAATGCACCCTGGTCAAGGAAACTCCCCACGCTAGGGGCTAGACCCCTACAACCGGGGTGTCAGAGGGAGCTCTCAATGCACCAAGGGTAGAAAAGACTCCCCCCTCAAGGGGTGAAATCCTTCCAACCAGGGTGTCTTGAGGAGCCCTAAATGCAATCTGGGTGGAGGGAACTCCCCACCCGAGGGGCGAGACTCCTGCAACCTGGGTGTTTGGGGAGCCCCCAACACTACCTGGGTCGAGTGGAACCCCCTTGAGGGGTGAGACCCCTCCAACTAGTGTGTTGGGGGGAACACCCACCACACACCGGGTAGAGGGGACTCCGCTGAGAGGGGTGCAACTCCTCTAACCAAGGTGTCTGGAGGAGCTCCCACCAAACCCCGGGTAGAGGGTCCACCCGCTCCAGGGTCAAGAACCCTCCAATCAGAGTGTGGGGGGAGCTTCCACCGCACCCTAGGTCGAGGGGACACACCCTGAGGGGTGAGACATCTCCAACTGGGGTGTCAGGAGGAGCTCACACCACACCGCACCCCGGGTTGAGAGTACTCCAAGCCTGAGTGGGGAGAGCTATCCAAACAGGGTGTCAGGAGAGCTCCCAAAGCACCCTGAGTCATGGGGACTCCCCCCTAGGGGGGAGAGCCCTCCAACTGGGATGTTGGGGGGAGCACCTAACACACCCCGGGTCAAGGGTACCCCCCCACTGAGGGCCGAGACACCTCCTACAGGGGTGTCTGGGGGAGTTCCCACCACAACACCGTTCGAGGGGACTCCCCCACTGAGGGGTGAGAAAACTCCCAACGGGGTGTCGGTAGGAGCTCCCACAGCACCCCGTGTCCAGTGGACTTTCCCCATGAGAGGTGAGAGTCCTCTAACTGGGCTTTCAGGGGAAGCACCCACCGCATCCAGGGTCGAGGGAACTCCTTGCCTGAGTGGGGAGAGCTATACAAACGGGATGTAGGGGGAGCACCTACTGTACCCCAAGTTAGGGACTCCCCACCCAAGGAGCGTGACCCCTCCAAAGGGGTGTCAGGGGGAGTTCCCACTGCACCCCGGGTAGAGGGGACATGCCTCCAATGGGCGAGAGCCCTCCAACTGGTGTGCTGGGGGTAGTTCCAATAGCACCTCTCATCGAGGGTATTCTTCCCCTGATTGGCGAGAGCCCTCCAAGTCGGGTGTCAGCAGGAGCTCCCGACTCTCGCTGAGTTGAGGAGACTCCCCCACGAGGTGCGAGACACCTCCATCGGGGTGTTGGGGGGAACTCCCATTGCACACCGGGTCGAGGGGAATCCCCCCTGAGGGGCAAGAGCCCTCCAACAGGGGTGTCGAGGGGAGCACCCACCACACCCCAGTTCAAGGTGAATCCACCCACTAGGGGCAAGAACCCTCTAACGGGGGTTTCTGGGGGAGCACCCATCCACCCCGGGTCTAGGGTATTCCCCAACCGAGTGGGGAGAGCTATCCAAACGGGATGTTGAGGAAGTTCGCAACACACCCTGAGTCATGGGGACTCCCCCCGTAGGGGTTAGAGCCCTCAAACAGGGATGTTGGGGGGAGCTCCCACCACACCAGGTTGAAGGTTTTCCCCCCACATTTGGGGAGAGCCAACCCGGTGTTGGGGGAGCACCCAATGCACCATGGGTGAGGGGACTTCCCATTCAAGGGGGGAGACCCCTCCAACCAGGGTGTTCGGGGGAGCTTCCACCACACACCGGGACGAGGTGACCCCCCCCCATCGAGAGGGGAGAGCCCTCCAACTGGGGTGTTGAATGGAGCAACCAATGCATCTCGGGTCAAGGGGACTCCCCCCTTGAGCGGTGAGACATCTCCAACCAGGGTGTTGAGAGGACCTCTCAATGCACCCTAGGTATAGGGGACACCTCGTTGAGGGGTGAGACCCTGCAACTGGTGTGTCATGGGGGCTCCCAACACACCCCAGATAGAGGGGACACCACCCCAAGGGGCAAGAGCACTCCATTCAGGGTGTCAGGGGAGCCCCCAATGCACACCGGGTCTAGGGAACTACCCCCTCAAGGTGCGAGTCCCCTCTAACCGGGGTGCCCCAGGGAGCTCCTACCCCACCCCGGTTTGAAGGGACTCCATCCCTGAGGGGCGAGAGCCCTCAAACCAGGGTGTCGGGGGGGAGCATCCATAGCCCCCTGGGTCAAGGGGACACCCTCCCTGAGGGGTGAGACCCCTCCAACTGGGGTGTCGGTGGGAGCTCCACCACACCCCGGATAGAGGTGACACCCACCCAAGAGGCAAGAGCCCTCCAACTGGAGTGTTGGGGGAGTTCCCATTGCACCCCGGGTGGAGGGGACTCCCAACCTGAGGGGCAAGACACCTCCAACCAGGGTGTCGGACGGAGATCCCATCACACCCCGGGTCGAGGGACTCCCCCCAGGAAGGAGGAGAGCCCTCCAACCTCGATGATCTGGGGAGCTCCCACTGCACTCCATGTGAGGGGACTTGCAGTCAGAGGAGGGCTACCCCTCCAACCTGGGTGTCGTTTGGAGCTCCAACCACTCAATGGGACAAAGGGACCCCCCATCCAGGGGGGAGAGCCCTCTAACTGGGGTGTCTTGGGGAGCTCCCATGGCATCCTGGGTCAAGGGGACTCCCCCCTGGAGGAGGGAAATCCCTCCAACCAGGGTGTCCGATGGAGCACCCAATGCACCCGGGTCGAGGAGACTCCCCCCTTGTGGAGCAAGACCCCTTTTAACTGGGGTGCTGGAGGAAGCTCCCACCACACCCCGCATCTTGGGGACTCCCCCCACGAGTGGCAAAAACCCTTTTACTAGGGTTTTTGGGGAGCACCCACTGCACTCCTGGTCGATGGGACTCCTCACCTGAGTGGGGAGAGCTATCCAAACGGGGTGTCTGGGGAGCTCCCAAAACACCTCGGGTCATGGGTTTTCCCCAACCTAGGGGCAAGAGCCCTCCAACTGGGGTGTGGGAGGGGGAGCTCACAATACACTGCTGGTCGAGGGGACTTCCCCCTGGAGGGGTGATACCCCTCCAACCAGGTTGTCGGTGGGAGCTCCCAACGCAACCAGGTTGAGAAGACTCTCCCCTAGAGGGGTGAGACGCCTCCAACCAGGGTGTCAGGAGGAGCTCTCAATGCACCCTGTGTCAAGGGGACACCTCCATTGAGGGGCAAGACCCCTAGAACCAGGATGATGGGGGGAGTTCAGAACGTACCTCAGGTTGAGGGTTCTCCTCACCTGAGGGGTGAGACCTCTCCAACCGGGGTGTCAAAAGGAGCTCCCACTGCACCCTGTGTAGAGGGGACACCCCATCGAGGAGTGAGATCCCACCAACCCGGGTGTGGGGGGAGCTCCAATTGCACACCAGGTCTATGGAACTCCCCTCTTGAGGTGCAAGTCCCCTTCAACTGGAGTGTCAGGGGGAGCTCCCACCAACCCTGGGTAGAGGGGACACCCTCCCCAAAGGGTGAGAGCCCTCCAACTGAGATGTCAGGGGGATCTCCCACTTCACCCTGTTCATGGTTATCCGCCCCCCGAGTGGGGAGAACCCTCCCACTGGGGTGTCGGGGAGCACCCACCACACCCAGGGTCGAGGGGACTACTCCCTCAAGCAGGGAGAGCTCTCCCACCAGGGTGTCTTGGGGAGCTTCCAATGCACCTTGGGTCGAGGGGGCTCCCCCTTTGAGGGGCAAGAACCCTCCAACCAGGGTGTCAGGGGGAGCTCCTAATGCACCCCAGGATGAGGGGAATCCCCCCAAGGGGCAAGACTACTCCAACTGGGGTGTCGGGGGGAGCTCCCACTGCACCCCGTGTAGAGAGGATACCCCCTCGAGGGGCAAGATCCCTCCAACCGAGGTTTCAGGGGGAGGACCCACCGCACCCTGGGTGGAGGGGTCTCCCCCTGAGAGGGAGGAGAGCCCTCCAACTGGGGTGTCGGGAGGAGCTCCCAAGGCATCCCGGGTGAGGGTTATTGCCATTTGAGGTGAGACTCCTCCAACCAGGATGTCAGGGGGAGCTCACACCACACTCTGGGATGAGGGGACCCCTCATCAAGTGGGGACAGCCCTCCAACAAGGGTGTCGTGGGGATCTCCCAATGCATCCTGGGTCTAGAGGACTCCCCCCTGGAGGGGGGAGAGCCCTCCAACTGGGGTGACGGAAGCAGCAACCAATGCACCCCGGGTCGAGGGGAGTCCCCCCTCAAGGGTCGAGTCCTCTCCAAGTGGGCTGTCGCTGTAGCTCCCAACGCACCCTGGTTTGAGGGAACTCCCACTTGAGGGACGAGACCCTTCCAACTGGGCTGTCAGAGGGAGCTCTCACCGCACCCCGGGTCGAGAGGACTCCTCCCTCGAGGGAGAAGAGCCCTCCAATTGAGATGTCGGGGGAAGCTCCCAACACACTCCCGGGTAAGGGGACTTGCGTTCGAGGGTGTAGACCCCTTAAACTGGATGTCAGAGGGAGCTCCCACCAAACATCAGGACAAGGGGACCCCTCATCAAGGGGGGAGAACCCTCCAACTGGATGCCATGGGGAGCTCCCACCATCCTGGGTCGAGGGGATTCCCCCTGGAGGGGGGAGAGTCCTCCAACCTGCCGCAGTCTGGCTGGGCACAATCAGGAGCCACTTGTCAAAAGAAACTAACTTTATTTTTAGAACCACACACGCCAAACAAAACAGCCTCTCAGGAAAAACCCTCAGAGCCTCAACTGCCTCCACCGGCTTTTCACAAGCCTCTCTCTCCCACACAAGCTTCTCTCCACCTCCCACAATCCTCCTGCTCTTGAGGCCGATTGGCTGGGTCACGTGGGCGGAGCCAAAAAAGTCCCCCAATGAGCAGCTCCGTGGTCTGAAAGGGCAGGGAAACAGCCCAATGAGCATCACCGCAGAGGAGCCAATCAGCTAGATGTTGCTGGGGCCGCTGTGAGCCAATCATCATCCGGCAGCTGGAAGTTTGCTGGGGCCCCTTCGGCTGTGGCTCTCAACATCTCCCCCTCTCTGTTTAAACAAAAAGCATGTGGCTTAGGGACCGTGCCTGCCTTAGGTTGTCCAATAGTACATATGGTCCTTACCCATTAGGTTGGTACCATTGCAATTGGATCTTACCCGTCATTGACTACCGGTCCAATATACAGCCACACCTGTGGAGAGGTCTTTGTACCAGCGGGGGGGTGAGGTTCTTTGCCTCACCTCTGTTGGCCCCCAAATTTTAGCTGGACAATCATGACAAGCAGAAGGGAGGAAGATACACCAAGCCAATTGACGGCTCCTTTTGGAAAAATTGTACCACCGATGACATCATCAGCAAAAATACCCCAACACTACCACAAGTCGCTGCACCAACAGATAGTTCACAATGCATACAGGTGAGTTCACAATGTGTCCAGGCAAGTTCTGCAAGCAGTTCAGTGATGGCTATTGCAGAAGCTGTAGATTGGTTTTATCTTTGACTTCACCAGCACTGGGATGAAGATAGGAATTCTGGCAATAATGGCTAAAGAAAAAATTATGTAACATTACAGAAGGCACTAAAAGAAAACAATTTTCTTAACAATTTACATTGTCTTCACCGGCACTGGGATGAAGATAGGAATTCTGGCAATAATGGCTAAAGAAAAAATTATGTAACATTACAGAAGGCACTAAAAGAAAACAATTTTCTTAACAATTTACATTATCTTTAAGAGAATTATTAAATATAATGAAAAGGAAAGGTGAAAGTAAACAAACAGATCTGTTAACCTTTTTTGTTTACATATTAAAACAATCCTCAACAGTGGTTTACCCAATTTAAATTAAACCATATAAATCACGTGAAAAAAAAAATTTGGATCCATTTTATCATGAGCGCTCATCATATAGGATATATGGACATACATACATTCAAACATATAACACAAAACACAAGTGTGCACACATAATATAATACATACAACACATAACATTATAGTAAAGGCCTTATAACTTTTTACAGGTGAAATCTCCATTGCAATGTTTAAAAACTCTATAGTCAAAAAATAGAACTGATCAGCAAAACATTAACCTAGGTCTGTATGAGCTCAAAAAACAAAATAGAACTTCATGATATGGCAAAGGGCAATAATAAAATAGATATTGAAAAAAGCATCCTGGTTCTGTTGCAGATGTAAGAATAGCCAAACTGGAGTTTTGGATATCAGTTGTTATGGATTTGAGCCAAATCATCTTCTTTTTGGTCTGTAGAAATCGCTTTAGTTAATCTTTCTGGAATCCAAATCGGCTGCTGTTCTCCCTGTGGAAACACATAAACAGACCCCCGACTCCAGACAATCACTGGGTCAGGACCTTGGTTAATCTCTCTGGAATCCAAATCGGCTGCTGTTCTCCCTGTGGAAACACACAAACAGACCCCCGACTCCAGACAATTACTGGGTCAGGACCTTTCCATTGTCCTGTTAGAATATCCTTCCAAAGTACCTTGGGCTTATGTACATTTTTTGGACACATATGCCTTTCCGCAGCACTAAGTCCTGATGAATCCAAATTTAAAAAGTTTAGAGTAAAAAGGGTTATTTTAAGTTTATCTTTGGGGAATATATACCCCTTCCCAATTCCGTCTTTTTGCTTTAATAAGTACATTTTAATAGTTTGATGAGCTCTTTCAACTATGCCTTGTCCCTGTGGATTGTATGGGATTCCTGTTATATGAGTAATGCCAAATGTTGAGCAAAATTGTTTAAAAGAGGTAGAAGTATAACCAGGGGCATTATCTGTTTTTAACTGTTTTGGAACACCCACAGTGGCAAAATTTTGTAAGCAATGAGCTATAACATCTTTAGTTTTTTCTCCAGCATGAAGGGAGCCCATCAAAAATCCAGAAGAAGTATCAACTGTACCATGCAAATATTTTAATTTTCCAAATTCTGGCAAGTGTGTGACATCCATCTGCCAAATATGGTTAGGTATCAATGCTCTAGGATTGACTCCAAGATTAACTTGTGGTAAAAAGGTCACACAATTTTGACATTGTTTTATTATTTGTCTAGCTTGTTCCTTAGTTATTTTAAAACGCTTTTGTAAAGTATTAGCATTGACATGGAACTTTTTATGAAAATTTATAGCTTCTTCTAGTGTAGAAAAAATATGTATGTCATGTGTAGTTTTATCTGCTAAATCATTGCCCAAACTAAGGGCTCCAGGCAATCCTGTATGTGCCCTGATATGTCCTATAAAGAATGGATCTTTTCTGTCCCAGATTAGACTTTGTATAGTGGAAAGCAAAGAGAAAACAGTAGAAGAAGGGGAAATCCTACCAGCATCTTGAAGAGATACTATAGAATTAACTACATACTGACTATCAGAAAATAAATTAAATACAGAATCTTTAAACATCACAAAAGCTTGTAAAACTGCATTAAGCTCTACCTTGTGAGCTGATTGTTTGGGTACTAAAAATGTAAAAGTTTGATCAGGGGTAACTACTGCTGCTGTACCATTATTTGACCCATCAGTGAATATATTTGGAGCATTCATGATAGGTGTTTTTCTTGTCATTTTTGGAAAAATTACAGGATGCAATGACCAAAAAGACAATAAAGGATTAGATGGTAAGTGGTTATCAAATGAAACATTAGATTTGCACATGATTATTGCCCAAGTATTTAACTCATTAGCTAACTCATCAATTTGATTCATAGTATATGGAGTAATAATTTTATTGGGAGAAATTCCAAACACTCCCTTTGCTGCTTTTATTCCTTTGAGTATTAATTGTCCTACAGCCTCAGGATACCTAGTAAGAATAGTGTTAGGAGAATAAGATAAATGTATCCATAATAATGGACCTTCTTGCCAAAATACTCCTGTAGGAATATTTTTTGTTGGTAGTACAATAAATAATAAAGGCAAACTTATATCAATTCTATCCAAATGCATATTTTCCATATATGTTTCAATGATTTTTAATGCCTTTCTTGCTTCAGGCGTTAACATTCGGGGTGAATTTGGATCTGATGGACCTTTTAGGATATCAAATAAAGGTCCCAACTCTCCTGTTGGTATACCTAAATAAGGCCTTATCCAATTTATGTCTCCTAATAACTTTTGAAAGTCATTAAGTGATTTGAGTTGATCTACTCGTATTTGAATTTTTGGTGGACGGACCATGGTTGAGGATAATAGAACTCCTAAATAATTAATTGGAAAATTTAATTGTACTTTATCTATTGCTATCTCTAGATTATAATTTTTTAATAAGTTTGTAAGTGTGGCATAACATTCTAGCAATGTGTTTTTATCTTTGTGTGCTAATAATACATCATCCATATAGTGAAATATTTGTAGTTCAGGATTTTGATTTCTAAGTGGCTGGATTGCTTTGTTAACATAAATTTGACACATAGTTGGGCTGTTAGCCATCCCTTGAGGGAGTACTTTCCATTCATATCTCTGATCAGGACCTTCATGATTCAGTGCAGGGATAGTAAATGCAAAACGTGGACTATCCTCAGGATGAATTGGAATTGAAAAAAAACAATCTTTAATATCTATAACTAAAACATACCAGGTTTTTGGCAAAGCAGACAACTGAGGAATCCCTGATTGAGCAGGTCCCATAATAACCATCTCATTATTAATGGCTCTTAAATCTTGCAATAATCTCCATTTACCAGATTTCTTTTTGATGACAAAAATGGGAGTATTATGGGGAGATACAGAAAGTTGTATATGTCCTTCTGCTAATTGTTGTTTGACCAGGTCATGGGCTGCTTGTATCTTTTCTTTAGTCAGGGGCCACTGAGGAACCCATACTGGTCTTTCTGATTTCCAAGTAATTTTTATTGTCTCAGTGGCCCTTTCTGAAAATCCAACCCATGTCTTTCTGTTCCTTGATCTATTTGTATTGGTGCTGCTATACCTTGTTCTTGTTTTTCTAATCTTTTTCCTTTCCTAAAACCTTGTCTAGTCATAATAGTGGGTGCATTTTGGTTGATGTTATTTGTTAATGTCAAACCTAATTGATCTAGGACATCTCGTCCCCATAAATTTACGGGAAGATGATCCAATACATATGGCTGTATAGTTCCTTCACATCCTTCAGGATCCTTCCAATCTAATACCATTGCACTTCTATGGGGATTAGTCGCCACTCCTAGGCCTCGAAGCGTTTGAGTGGCTTGTTGTAATGGCCAATGTTTTGGCCATTCTTGACGAGAGATGATGCTAAGGTCTGCACCTGTATCCAGTAGCCCATTAAATTCATGTCCTTGAATATTTAGTTTTAGCATGGGGCGAGAATCTAAATTTAAAGAAAGCATAGCCCAATCTACACCTGTGGAGCCTAATCCCTTGGAACCTCTTTCTATAGTACGACTGGAAAATTTATCATGTAGGCTGGGTATTATTAGTAACTGTGCTATTCTATCTCCTGGTGAAATTACTGATATACCCTTTGGAGAACTGGCTATAATTTTTATTTCACCTTCATAATCGGGATCAATTACCCCAGGACTTATCATAAGTCCTTTTAGAGTAGAAGAGCTGCGTCCCAATAATAAGCCTACTGTTCCTTTGGGAAGAGGTCCTTTCACCCCTGTGGGAATGATTTGAACTCCCATCTCTGGAGTTAGTACTGCTCTGGCGGAGGCGCAGATGTCCAACCCTGCGCTCCCTCTGGTTTGTCTGATGAGGGATCTGATGGACAATGTGTCCTGGGCACTACCCTGATGGGGTTGCTGGGTTCCTCCAGTGCTCCGTATATTTGTGGTTTTGGGCCCCGGAGCATTGGGCCCCCCTGTCCATTTTTTGGCAATGGAGCCCAATGCCTTTCTCCACGATATCGTGGATAAACACCTGGTCCTTGTTCGTTTTTTGATAATGGAGTACCCTCTATGGTGGTTTGAGAACGGCATTCATTAGCCCAATGTCTCCCTCTACGGCATCGTGGGCAAATACCTGGTATTCTACTCCTTTGATACCTAGTTTTGTTAAACCCTCCTCCAATGGGGCAATTCCTTTTAAAATGTCCTGTTTGTTCACAATTGTAGCATGTTCTTGGCCTGGCATCTAAAGCCTGTTTTACTGCAGCTGCCACAATTTGCCCTTGTTCATTAATGTCTCTGGCATCTAAAGCCTGTTTTACTGCAGCTGCCACGACTTGCTCTTGTTCATTAATGTCTCTACATAATTTAATATATGTGTTTAAATCTTCATGTTTCCATGGTCTAATGATATCTCTGCACCAACGATTCGCTTGCTCATAAGCCAGGTGTTTTAGTAATGGCATTGCTTGTTCTGTATTCCCAAAAACTCTGGTAGCTGTTTGAATAAGCCTATCTACAAATTCAGCATAAGGTTCATTAGCTCCTTGTATTACCTTAGATAATTGACCTTGTAAACCTCCATGTCCTTGTAAAGTCTTCCATGCCTTAATTGCATCTACAGCAATTTGTGCATATACACCAGGATCATATGCAATTTGTTGCTGCTGATCCTCATAAGGTCCCTTTCCTAACAACATATCTAGATTTCTCTGAGGATAACCAGCTGCTGCATTTCACCTAGCCGTCTCCTTGCAAAATTCCTCATTGGCAACCTTCCATAACAGGTATTGTCCTCCATTTAGCACAGCTTTACACATATTAACCCAATCTGCTGGCGTCATGTTCAAGTTGTTAATGGATTCGACCATGCTTACAGTGAAGGGTGCTTGAGGACCATAGGTTGTTACAGCCTCTTTTAGCTGCTTCACTATTTTGAAATTTAAAACTTGGTAAAATCGCTGCCCTCCTGCCTCAAATACAGGGCATGTTAATATTTGAGATCTTGTCTCAGGATCCCAACTATCAACTGCGGGGGTTGGGGACCTCCCAGCATATGGAGGTGGCCTTGTTAGTTGGACACTTACGTCCTCTGGTGATAGAAAGGTGTTAGTAGCAGTCTCCTGTTGTAACTTTCCCCCTGATGGCTTTTTCTGTTTTACACTTTCTTTCTCTGTCCGACTAGCTTGAGAGGCCTTCTCTTTTACTTGAATCATTATGTCTTCTCCTTTCTCTACCTTTGTCTGAACTGAAGGCTTTGGACTAAGCAAACAAGACACCAACGCCCACAATGTCAATGTGCCAACTGGCAGAGTCCCTGGGCTTTTCTTTTCTATTCTTTTTAAATCTTCACCATGATGGTTCCATTGTGATATATTTAACAACTCCTCCTTAAAAAGCCATGGGCTACATTTTTGTATTGTATCAACATATGCCCTGATTGTTCTTGATTTTACTGAGATGCCTCCTTCCTCTAACAATTTACTTAACACTCTTTCAGTTTGTTTTTTACTAATTTCTGATCCCGTATTTCTACTATAATACAACCCAACAAGATGACGCCTAACAAAACTGAAACAGAGTGAAACAAAATTGAAACAACACAAAATCATTATAATAGCCTCCTGAAATGTCCATCCGTCCTTTCTCCCTATCTGTTCCTCAGATGTGAGCGGTTTTTCTTCCATCTTACACATCTCCAGGGACAGGCAACTTAAAACAAAAGTGAAACAAAATAACAAAAGAAGAATCTTAAAATGGCTACCCATCCTCTCGCCCTGCCCTCAGGGGCGAGCAGTTCACTTACCCTCAGTCGCTCCCCGTACGGGCCACCAAATGCCGCAGTCTGGCTGGGCACAATCAGGAGCCACTTGTCAAAAGAAACTAACTTTATTTTTAGAACCAAACACGCCAAACAAAACAGCCTCTCAGGAAAAACCCTCAGAGCCTCAACTGCCACCACCGGCTTTCCACAAGCCTGTCTCTCCCCCCACAAGCTTCTTTTCCTCCTCCCACAATCCTCCTGCTCTTGAGGCCGATTGGCTGGGTCACGTGGGCAGAGCCAAAAAGTCCCCCAATGAGCAGCTCCGTGGTCTGAAAGGGCAGGGAAACAGTCCAATGAGCATCACCGCAGAGGAGCCAATCAGCTAGATGTTGCTGGGGCCGAGGAGCCAATCAGCTAGATGTTGCTGGGGCCGCTGTGAGCCAATCATCAGCTGGCAGCTGGATTGCTGGCAGCTGGAAGTTTGCTGGGGCCCCTTCGGCTGTGGCTCTCAACACTGCCACACCAGTGGGGGAGGGGACTCCACCCTCCAGGGCTGAGGTCTCCTCTTACACAGGTATTTGGGGGCAGTCTCGACACCACCGCACTCGGGATGGAGGGGACTCCGCTCTCAAAATGGGAGGCCCCTCTATCCTGGGTGATGGAAGGTGCACAGGACACCTCCGCCCCCAGGGTTGAAGGGACTCCACCCTCCAGAAGGAGGTTCCCTATAACCGGGTTGTCAGGGGGCACCCTGGACACCATCGCACCCTGGTTAGAGGGGACTCTGCCCTCCGTGGGGAAGGTCTCCTCTAACGTGGGTGTCAGGGGGCACCCCGGACATGCCACACAAGGGGTGGAAGGGACTCCGCCCTCCAGGGGAGAGGTCCCCTCTAACCCAAGTGTCAGATGTCACTCTGGACACCACCACACCAGGAGGAAGCGACTCTGCCCTCCAGGGGGGAGGTCCTCTGTAACCCGTGTTGGGGGGGAGGGGTGCTCCAGGCGGAAGGTCCCCTCTGACCAGGTGTCAGGGGACACCCTGTTCACCACTGCACCCAAGGTGGGGGGGGGGGTCTTCCCCTTCCATGGGGGAGGTCCCCTCTGACCCGTTATGACACCTCATGTGGGGAGGGGACTCTGCCATCCATGGGGGATGTCCCCTGTAAGCAGGGTATGGGGGGGGGGGTGCTCCTACAACACCTACCCAAGGGGGAGGGGACTCCACCCTCCAGGGGAGAGTTCCCCTGTAACCTGGGTGTTGGGGTGTGCTCCAGACACCAGCGAACAGGGAGTAAGGGGCCTCTGCTCTCCAGGGGGGAGGTCTCCTCTGACCCCGCTGTTGGGGGCACTCCGGACCCCACCGCACCAGGGGTGGAGGGTACTCCATCCTCCAGAGAGGAGGTCCCCTCTTACTCGTGTGTTGAGGAGCGCTCGGGACACCGCCACACCCAAGGTGGAGAGGACTCTGCCCTCAAGGGGGAGGTCCCCTCTCACACGGGTAACGAGTGGTCCTCTCAACACTACCACACCCAGGGTGAAGGGGACATCCCCCCACCAGTGAGGAGGTCCCCTCAGTCCAGGTGTCGATGAGTGCCCTCTTCATCACTGCACCCATGTTATGCGGGACTAGCGCCTCCAGGTGGAAGGTCCCCTCTGACCCGGGTGTGGGGGGGTTCCCCATTCACCACAGCACCCAGGGTAGCAGGGACTACCCCCAAGGGGGGAGGTCCCCTCTAACCTGGGTGTTAGAGGGCACTCCAGACACTGCTGCACCAGGGGGATAGGGGACACCCCCCTCCAGGGGTGAGGTCCCCTCTAACCTGGGTGTCGGGGGTTGCTCCGGACACCAACGCATTGTAAGGGGTGACTCCTCTATCCAGCGGGGAGGTCTTCTCTGACTAGGGTTTTGGGGCACACCACGAACACCACCACACCCCAGTGGGAGGGATTCCCCCCTCCAGGGAGAGGTCCCCACTGACCTGGGTGTTGAAGGGGCCATTCACCATTGCACCCAGGGTAGGGGGGACTTCCCCCTCCTAGGGGGAGGTCCCCTCTGACACGGTTTTTGGGGTTGCTCCTGACATCACCACACCGGGGGTAAGGGGTAGGGGGGACTCCCTGCTCCAAGTGTGAGGTCCCTTCTGATCCAGGTGTCAGGGGATGCCCCGTTCACCACTGCACCCGGTGTAGAGGGAACTCCACCATTCAGTGGGAAGGTCCCTTCTAACCTGGGTTTCAGGGGGCAACCAGGACACCACCACACCGGGAGGGGGGGAGGGGACTCCACCCTCCAGGGGGGGAGGTCATATCTTACACAGGTATCAGGGGGCGCTCTCCACAACACAGCACCCGGGGTGGAGGGAACCTCCCCCCTCCAGTGGGGATGTCCCCTCTGACCCTGGTGTCGGGGGGCATTCTGGACAACACCACACCCAGGGTAAGGGGAACTTATCAGCTTCAGGGGGTAGGTCTCCTCTGTCACAGGGGTCAGGGGGCACTCTGGACACCACTGCTCCCAGAGTAGGGTGGACTCCCCCATCCAGGGGGTGGTCCCCTCTAACCAGGGTGTTGGGTGTGCCCCCTTTCACCACCACTCCCAGAGTAGGGGGGACTCCTCTGTCCAGGCAGGAGGTCCCCCTCTGACCCAGGTGTTGCGGGGCACTCCCTTCACACCCACACCCAGGTTAGGTGGGACACCCCCCTCCAGGCAGAAGGTCCCCTCTGACCCGGGTGTCAGGGGGCACCCTGTTCACCACTGCACACAAGGTAGGGGGGGTCTTTCCATTCCATGGGGGAGGTCCCCTCTGACCCGGTATTCGGGGGACACTTGTTCACCTCCCCACACAGTGTAGAGGGGTCTTCCCCCTCCAGGGGGAAGGTCCCCACAAACACGGGTGTCAGGGGACACTCCGGACACCCCTGCTCATGGGGGAGAGGGGACTCCGCCCCCAAGGGAGGAGGTGCCCTCTAATTCTTGAGTAGGGGGTCATTTCAGACACCACCACACCCAGGGGGAGAGGGCTGCACTCTCCAGTGGGAGGTCCCCTGTAACCCGGGAATTGGAGTGCACCCCGGACACTGCTGCACTTGGGGTGGAGGGGCCTCCGCCCTCTGGGGAGGAGGTCCCTTCTGACCCAGGTGTCAGGGGTCGCCCAGTTCACCATCGCACCCAGGGTAGGGGGGACTCTTCACTCCAGGGAGGAGGTCCTCTCTAACCCGGGTGTCATGGGGTGCTCTGGACACCCACACACCCTAGGGGAGGGGACTCCACGCTCCAGGGGGGGTGGTCCCCACTAATCCTGATGTCAGGGCGCTCAGGACACCACCGCACTCAGGATGGAGGGGACTCAGTCCTCCTGGGGGGAGGTCCCCTCTTGTCCGTGTGTGGCAGAGGGCTCTGGATAGCACCGCATCCGGGGTGGTGGAAGCTCCAGGGGGGAGGTCACCTCTGACCCAGCTGTGACTCCACCACACTGGACTCCACCACACTGGGGTAGGGTGGACTCCCTGCTCCAAGTGGGATACCCCCTCTGACCTGGGTGTCGGGAGACCTACGGACACCACCGTACCTAGGATAGGGGGGACTCCCTGCTCTAGGAGAAGGTCCCCTCTGACCTGGATGTAGGTAGGTGCCCTGTTCACCACCACACCCAGGGTAGTGGGGAGTCCACCCTCCAGGGGTAGGTCCCCTCGGACCCATGTGTTGGGTGGCACTCTTGACACCACTGCACCCGAGGTAGGAGGGACTCCCCACTCAAGGGGGTAGGTCCCCATGACTTGGGTTCGGATTTCACTCTGGACACCACAGCCCCCCCGGGGTAGGGGGGACTCTGCGCTCCACGGGGGAGGTCACCTTTGACCTGGCTGTTGAGGGGCACTCTGGACTCCACCACACCAGGGTAGGGTGGACTCTGCTCCAAGTGGGATATTCCCTCTGACCTGGGTGTCGGGGGACCTACAGACACCACCGCACCCAGGATAGGAGGAACTCCCCGCTCTAGGGGAAGGTCCCCTCTGATCTGGGTGTCAGTGAGTGCCCTATTCACCACCGCACCCAGGGTAGTGGGGAGTCCACCCTCCAGGGGGCAGGTCCCATTTAACCCAGGTGTCAGGGGGGGGACACCATTAACCACAGCACCCAGTGTAGAGTGGACCCCCCCCTCCAGGGGGAAGGACTCCTCTAACCCAAGTGTCAGGTGGCGCTCTGAACACCACTGACCACCGGGGGAAGGGGACTCCACCCTCAGGGGGGAGGACCCCTCAAAACCCGTGTCGGGGGGGGTGCGGATCACCACCCCACCGTGGTAATGTGAACTCCCCCCTCCAGGGGGGAGGTCCCCTCTAACCAGGGTGTTGGAGGTCACTCCGGACACCACCACACCCAGGGTAGGGGGACTCTCCATTCCAGAAGGGAGGTACCTACTGACCCGGGTATGGGGGGGCACTCTGGACCCCACCACAATCGGGGTGGAGGGGGTTCTGCCCTCAAGGGGGAGGTACCCTCTTATCCAGGTGTCATGGGGAGCTTCCAACCCCCATGGAGGGGAATCCCCCTTTCAGGGAGGAAACACCTAGAACTTGGGAGTGGGAGGGAGCTCCTATACCATTGCCCCCAGTGTCAAGAGGAGTTCCCCCTCCAGGGGAGAGACCTCTCAAACCTGGAGTGGGAGGGGGGCTCCCACCACCCCCAGTGTGGAGGGTTCTCCCCCATTCAGGGTGGAGACCCCTCGAACCTGGTATCTGGGGAAGTTCCCACCAAATTCAGGGTGGAGGGGACTTCCCTCTCCAGGAGGGACACTCCTCAAAACTAGGTGTTGGGGAAAGTACCCACCACCCCAGGGTGGAGGGGACTCCTCACTCCAGGGGGGAGACCCTTGAAACCTGGATGTCAGGGGGAGCTCCCATCATGCCCAGGATTTAGTGGGCTCCCCCTCCAGAAAGGAGACCCCTCGAATCTTGATGCCAGGGGAGTTGTAAACCATTGGCACCAGGGTCGAGGGGAGTTCCCCCTCCAGGGCCGAGACCCCTTGAACCTGGGTGTAGGGGGAAACTCCCATGACACCCAGGGTAGAGGGGAATCCCACCTCAAGGGGCAAGACCCCTCAAACTTGGGTGTTGGGGGGAGCTCACAACGCACTCAGAGTCGAGGACTCTTCCCTCCAAGGGCTAGAACCCTCGAACCTGGGTGTTGGCAAGAGATCCCACTGAACCAAGGTCGATGGGACTCACCCCTCCAAGAGTGAGACTCCTTGAACCTGGGTGTCTGGAGGAACTCCCACCACCCGCAGGGTCAAAGGGTCTCCCCACTACAGGGGGGATACCGTCGAATCTAGGTGTTGGAGGGAGCTCGTATACCATGGCCTCCTGTGTTGAGTGGAGTCCTTCTCAAGGGGGGAGACCCCTCTATACTGGGTGTCTGGGGGAGCTCCCACCATCTCCAGGGTTGAGGGGACTCCCCCCTCCAGAGGGGAGACCCCTCAAACTTGGGTATCAGGAGGAGCTGGTATACCATTGGCCCTAGGGTCGAAGGGAGTCCCCCATTCAGAAGGGGCACCTCTCAAACCTGGGTGTCCCGGGGGGCTCCAACCACCCCCAGGATCGAGGGGACTCCCCCCCAAGAGCAAGACTCCTCAAACCTGAGTGTCAGGGGGAGCTCGCACTTCACCCAGGGTCAAGGGGACTCCCCCCTCCAGGTGCAAGACCCTTCAAACCTGAGTGTCAGCAAGACCTCCCACCACACCCAGAGTTGAGGGGACTCCACCCTCTATGGGAGAGACCCCTCGAACCTGGGTGTTGGGAGGAGTTCCCACCGCCCCCAAGGTAAGGGGATGCCCGCCCCTAATGGGGAGAGGCCCCTCAAACCTGGATGTCGGGGGGTAGATCCCACTGCACCCAAGTTCATGGAAATTCCACCCTCCAGTGGGGAGACCCCTTGAACCTGGGTGTCATGGGGAGCTTGTATACCATCGCCCTCAGGATCAAGGGGAGTCTCCCCTCCAGGGGAGAGACCCCACGAACCTGGGTATCTGAGGGAGCTCCCAGCACCCCCAGGGTCAAGAGGACTTTCCAGTCCAGGGGGGAGACCCCTCGAACCTGGGTTTTGGGGGAAGCTCATATACCATCGCTCCCAGATTCAAAAGGAGACCCCCTCCAGGGGAAAGACCCATTAAACCTGGGTGTCTGGGAGAGCTCCCATTGCCCAGAGGTTCGAAGGGACTAGAGCCTTTGAACCAGGGTTTTTAGGGTAGCTCGTATATCATCGCCCCCAGTGTCAAGGAGAGTCCCCCCTCCAGTGGGGAGACCCCCTCGAACCTGGGTATAGAGGGAGCTCCCAACCACCCCAGGGTCGAGGAGAGTCCCCCCTCCAGGAGCGTGTGTGTCTGAGGGAGCTCCCAAGGACACCCAGGATCGAGGAGACTCCCTCCTCCAGGGGCGAGATGACTCTAACTTGGGAGTGGGAAGGAGATTCCACCGGCACACAGGGTCCAGGGGACTCCCCACTCCAGGGACGAGAGCCCTCGAAACTGTGTGTCAGCGGGAGCTCCCACTACTCCCAGGGTCGAGGGGATGCCCCCCTCCAGGGGTGAAATTCCTCAAACCTGCATGTGGGCGGGAGCTCCCACCGCACCCAAGTCGATGGGACTCCAGCCTACAGGGGTGAGACCCTTCGAACATGGGTGTCGGAGGGAGCTCCCACTGCCCCCAATGTTGAGGGGACTTTCCCCTCCAGAAGCGAGACCCCTCAAAACTGTGTTGGGGGGATCTCCCACCGCCCCCAATGTCGAAAAATGTCCTCCCTCTAGGGGGGAGAACCCTCGAACCTGGGTGTCAGGAGGAGTTACCACCGCCCCCAGGGTGGATGGGGCTCTCCCTCCAGAGGAGAGACTACTCGAACCTGGGTGTTGGGGGAAGCTCACATACCATCAGCTGCAGGATTGATGGGACTCTCTCCTCCAGGGGGAAAGCCCTCGAACTGGGGTTTTGGGGGGTGTGGGAGGCCAACCTTACACGTGATGAGTCACATTCCCCGGCTCACTGCTGAGGCGCTCAGTCGCAGAAACGTGGCAGAGCTTTCCCCACCCTTCTTGGGTGTGAGGGTCGGTGTCTCCTGCATGGGTGTTTCTTGCTAAAGCCCCATGGGTGAAGCTACACTTACCTGTTCCTTTATAATACAACCCCTTGCCTTGTTTAGGATAGAATCTTTCATGGAACTGCCTTTTGTGTGTCCCCTTCTCTTACTGTGCCCTTGGGTGCAGCATACCCAGGTGTCAGTCAACCTGCTGACAGTGAACATCATGAAGATAGACTCAGCCCCCTGAAACCTGACCCCTTGAATAGCTTCTCCTCAATAAAAGGGGTCAGGCACTCTTGCTCTCTCTCTTTCTGCAGATCCTTAAGGTCAGAGGAGCCGTCACAGCGACCCCAAAGAAAAAGATATTTGTGTCTCTTGTGTGGTTATTTCGTGCAGCCCAGTTAGCCCAGTTTAACTGGAGTGACCCCTGAGCCTTTTAGTCTGGAGAACAGAAACCTGGCAGGGGGGAACTCCCAAAGCCCCATGGTCGAGGGGACACCCCTCTCCAGAAGGGAGACCCCTCAAACCTGGGTGACGGGGGGAGCCCCCAACCCCACTACCCCCAGGGTCTAGAGGATTCCCCACTGCAGGGGGGAGACATCTCAAACCTGGGTGTTGGGGGAAGCTCCCACCACCTACAGGGTCAAGGGGAGTCCCCCCTCCAGGAGCAAGAACCCTCAAACCTGTGTGTAGAGGGGAGCTCCCACTCCCCCCAGAGTCAAGGGGACTCCCCACTCTAGGGTGGAGATCCCTCTATACTGGGTGTTGGCGGGAGGCCCCACTCCCCCCAGGGTCGAGAGGACTCCCCCATCCAGGGTGAGACCCCTCAAAACTGGTGTCAGGGGGAGCTCCCACAGCCCCCAAATTTGAGGGGACTACCCCATTCAGGGGGGAGACCCCTCGATCCTGCGTGTCAGGGGGAGGTCCCATTCCCCCAGAGTCGAGGGGACTCACCCCTCCAGGGTGAGACCTCTCGAACCTGGTGTCAGAGAGAGCTCCCATCACCCCAAAGAGTTGAGGAGACTATGCCCTCCAGGGGGAGACTCCTTGATCTTGGGTGTTGGGGGGAGTTCCCACCACCCCCAGGGTTGAGGGGACTCCCCCATCCAGGGTGGAGACCCCTGGAGCCTGGGTTGTCCGAGGGAGCTCCAACCACCAGTAGGGTCTAGGGCGCTCCCCCTTGAGGGGGGAGACCCCTCGAGCCTGGGTGTAGGGGGGAGCTCCCACCGCCCCCAGGGTCAAGGAGACTTCCCTCTCATGTGGGAGACCCCACGAACCTGGGTGTTGGGGGGGATCTTGTATACCATTGCTCCTAGGGTCAAGACAAACCTGGGTATTAGAGGGGGCTCCTACCACCCCCACTGTCGAGGGGACTTTCCCCTCAAGTGGGGAGACCCCTTGAACTTGGAATTGGGGGGAGCTCATGTACCATCGCTCTCAGGTTCAAAAGGAGTCCCCACTCCAGGGGAAAGACCCATCGAACCTGGGTGTCTGGGGGAGGTCCCACCGCCGTCGGTTTTGAAGGGACTACCCGCTACAGGGCTAGGCCCCTCAAACCAGGGTTTTGAGGGTAGCTCCTATACCATCACCCCCAGTGCCGAGTAGAGTCCCCTCTCCAGTGGGGAGACCCCTCGAACCTGGGTGTCAGTGGAGCTCCCAACTCCCCCACTCAGGTTCAAGGGATCTCCACCCTCCAGGGGGGTGAGAACCCCCAACCTTGGTGTCCAGAGGAACTTTCACCGCTTCCAGAGTTGAAGGTACTCCCCACTCATGGGGGAAGACCCCTCGAACCTGGGTGTCTAGTGGAAATCCCACCACCCCCAGCATCGAGGTGACTCCCCCCTACAAGGGGGAGATCCCTTGAGCCTGGGTGTCTGGAGATGCTCCCACCGCTGCCAGGGTCAAGGGCACTCAGCACTAATGGGGAGAGACCCCTTGAACCTGGGTGTTGTGGGGAGCTCCCACATCTCCCAGGTTCAAGGAAACTCCCCCGTACAGAGGTGAGACCCCTCGAACCTGGGTGTCAGGGGGAGCTCATATACTATTGCTCCCAGGATCGAGGGGAGTCCCCCCATCAAAGGAGAAACCCCTCAATTCTGGATGTCGTGGGGAGCTCCCAACCTCCAGGGTGAAGCGCACTCCCCACTCCAGGGAGGACACCCCTCCAACCTAGGTGTTGGGTGGAGCTCATATACCATCGCCCCAAGTGTTGAGGAGAGTTCACCCTCCAGGGGGAGAGACACCTCGATCCTGGGTGTCAAAGGAAGCTCCTACTGACCCCAGGGTCGAGGGGACTCCCTCCTCCAGGTTAAAGACCTCTTTAACCTGGATGTTGGTGGGAGCTCGTATAACATCGGCCCCAGGTTTGAGGGGACTCCTCCCTCCAGGGAAGACCCCTCGAACCTGGGCGATGGGGGGAGTTCCCACCACCACCAGGGTCGAGGGGACTCCCCCTTCCAGGGTGAGAACCCTTGAACCTGGGTGTCAGGGGGGGAGAGAGCTCCCACTGTCCATAGGGTTGAGGGGACTCACCTCCATGGGCTAGACCCCTCAATCCTGGGTATGTGTGGGGGAGCTCCCACCGTTCATAGGGTCGAGGGGACTCACCTCCAGGGGCGAGACCCCTCAATCCTGGGTGTCGGGCAGAGATCCCACCAACCCCAGGGTGGAGGGAACTCCTCCCTCCAGTGGCAAGACCCCTCAAACCTGGGAATTGGGGGGGATCTTGTATACCATTGGCCCAACGGTGGATAGGACTACCCACTCCAGGGGGAAATCCCTTGAACCTGGGTCTGGGGGAGCTCTGACCACCTCCATGGTCCAGGGGATTCCCTCCTCCAGGGGGGGAGCCCCTCGAATCTGGATGTCAGGGAGAGACCCCTTGACCCTGGGTGTCAGGGGGAGCTCCCACCACCCAAGAGTAGAGGGGACTTCCCCCTCCAGGTTGGAGACCCCTCGAACCTGGGTGTCAGTGGGAGCTCCCACTGCACTCACGGTTGTAGGGACTCCCCCCTCCAGGGGAGAGGCCCCTCGAACCTTGGTGTCAAGGGGAGCTCACACCACCCCCAAGTTTGAAGGGACTCCCATCTAGAGGGGGGAGACTCCTCGAGCCTGTGTGTTGGGAGCTCCCACTGCCCCAGGGTCGAGGGGACTCCCCATTCGAGGAGGCCCCTTGACCCTGGGTGTCAGGGGAGGCTACCACTGCCACCAGGGTTGAAGGAACTCCACCCTACAGGTGGGAGACCCCTTGAACCTGGTGTCGGGAAAGCTCCCACCGCCCCTAGAGAGGAGACTCCACCCTTCAGGGGGGAGTTCCCTCAAACCTGGATGTCTGGGGGAGCTCCCTATGCCACCAGGGTCGAGAGGACTCCACCCTACACGGAGGTCACCACTAACCCAGATGTAGGGGCTCTCCGGATACTGCTGCATCAGGGGTGGAGGGGACTCTACTCTCCAGGGGGGAAGTCCTCTCTAACCTGGGTGTCGGGGGTCACTGTGGACCCTGCAGCACCAGGGGGAAAGGGAACTCCTCTAACCCAGGTGTCAGGGGGCGCTCCAGACACCACCGCACCCGTAGTGGAGAGTACTCCCCCCTCCAGGGGGGAGATCCCCTCTGTCTCAGGTGTGGGGGGTGCTCCAGACACCACTGCACCCGGGGTAGGGGGAACTTCTTGCTCCAGGGGGGGAGGTCCCCTCTGACCCGGGTGTCATGGGGCGCTCCAGACACCACTGCCTCCCTGGTAGAGGTAGAGGGGACTCCGCCCTCCAGGGGGGAGGTCCCCTCTGACCAGGGTGTCCGGGGCATACCGGACACTGCCACACGGGGTTGAGGGGACTCCATCCTCCAGTGAGGAATTGCCCTGTAACCTGGGTATCGGGGCTCCCCGGACACTGCTCCGCCAGGGGTACAGGAGACTACACCCTCCAGTGCTGAGGTCTCCTGTAACCTGGGTGTTGGTGAACGCTCTGGATACCGCCACACATGGGAGAAAGGAGACTCCTCCCGTCAGGGGGAGGTCCCTGCTGACCCAGTTGTGGGGGGTGCCCCATTCACCACCACACCCAGGGTAGGGGAGACTCCCCCCTTCAGGTGGGAGTTCTTCTCTGATGTGGGTGTGGGGGTCGCCCTTCACCACTGCAGCAAATGTAGGGGGGACTCACAACTAGGGGGTTGGTCCCTTCTAACCCGGGTGTCAGGGACACTCGGGAAATAGCCATACTGGGGGAGGGGACTCTACTCTCCAGGACAACACCCTCTAACCTGGGTGTTGGGGGGGCTCTGGACACTGCTTACCATGGGCGGAGGGGACTCCCCTTCCATGGGGGATGTCCACTCTGACCCAGGTGTCAGGGACGCCAGGAACACAACCACAACAGGGGGAGAGGGGACTTCCACCCTGGAAGGTGGAAGTCCCCTCTAACCCGGGTGTTGGGGGGGCTCTGGACACTGCTGCACTAGGGGGCGAGGGGACTCCCCTCTCCAGCCCAGAGATCCCCTCTGACCTGGGTTTCGTGGATTGCCACATACACCACAGCACCCCGGTGGGGGGGACTCCCCCCACTGACCCGGGTTTTGGGGGGCCAGTTCACCTTCGCACCCAGGGTAGGGAGGACTCTTTCCTCCAGGCGGGAGGTCCCCACTGACCCGGGTGTTAGGGGGTGCTCAAGACACCACAGCATCAGGGATAGCGGGGACTCCCCGCTCCAAGAAGAGGTCCCCTCTGACCCGGGTGTTGGGGGGCACCCCGGTTCACCACTGCACCCAGGTTATAGGGGACTCCCCCTCCAATGGGGAGTTTCTTCTTACCTGGGTGACAGGGGGCACTCTGGACACTACTGCACACTGGGGTGGAGGTCACTCCGCCTTCAATGGGGGAGGTCCCCTCTAACCCTGGTGTCTGGGGGTTTGCCGGCACTACTGAACTGGGTGTGGAGGGAAATAGGCCATCCAGGGTTAGAGGAAACTCCCTCTAACCCGAGTGTCAGGTGGTGCCCCGGACACCTCCACACCCGCCGAAGAGGAGACTCCACCCTGCAGGGGGACGTCCCCACTTACACGGGTATTAGGGGGCGCTCTCGACATCACCACACCCTGGTTGGAGGGGACTCCACTCTCAAGGGGGGAGGTCCCCTCTATTCTGGGTGACGCGGGGCTCACAGGACACCTCCCCCCCGTGGGGTGGACTCCGCCCTCCAGAAGGAGGTGCCCTATAACCGGGGTGTCCAGGGACACAATGGACACCATCACACCCTGGGTAGAGATAACTCCTCCCTTCAGGGGGGAAGGTCCCCTCTAACCCAGATGTTGGGGGCCTGGACACCGCCACACCCGGGGTGGGGGGTCTCCTCCCTCCAGGGGAGAGGTACCCTCTGACCCAGTGTCGAGGGGTACACCATCCACTACCACACCCAGGGTAGGGGGGACTCCGCCCTCCAGTGGGAGAGGTCTCCTGTAAACCCTTGTGTGTGGGGGGGAGGTGCTCTGGACACCACTGCATTGATGGGGAGGAGAGTACGCCTTCCAGGGGGGATGTTCCTGTAACCCGAGTATGGGGGGGTGCTCCATACAACACTGACTCAGGGGGGAGGGCACTCTGCCCTCCAGCAGGCAGGTCCCGGCTAACCTGGGTGTGGGGGCTCTCTGGACACTTCCACACCCGGGGTGAAGGGTACTCTGCCAACCAGGGTGGAGATACCCTCTGACCCGATTGTCGTGGGGTACTCCCGACACCACCACACCAGGGGTGGAGGGTACCCTTATGGTGGAGGTACCCTCTAACTTGGGTGTTGGAGGGTGCTCCAGACACTGAAGCACCCGGGGGGAGGGGACCCCACCTTCCAGGGGGAGGTCCCCTCTAACCTGGGTGTTGAGGGTCATGCCAGACACAGCCACACCCGGAGGTGAGGGGATCCGCCCATAAGGGGGGAGGTTCCCTCTTACCTGGATGTCGGGGGGTGCTGCGAAAACCGCTGCACTGGGGGGAGGTGACTCCCCTCTCCAGCAGGGCTGTCCCCTCTGACACAGGTTTTGGGGGGCACCACTTATACCACCCCACCCCATGGGTGGGACTCTCCCCTCCAGGGAGAGGTCCTCACTGACCCGGTTGTCGGGCCCATTCACCATCGCACCCAGGGTAGGGGGGACTCCCCGCTCCAAGGGTGAGGTCCCCTCTGACCCAGGTGTTGGGGGGTGCCCTGTAAACCAGTGCACCCAGGTTATGGGGGACTCCCCATTCCAAGGGTGTTGGGGCGCATTCTGGACACCACCACACCCAGGGTTGGAGGGAACTCTGCCATCCAGGGGGGAGGTCCCCTCTAACCCGTATGGGGGGGTGCCCCAGACACCACTATAACTGAAGAGGAGGGGAATCCACCCTCCAGGAGGGAGGTACCCTCTTACACGGGTATCAGAGGTCGCTGTCCACACCACCATACCCGGGATGGAGGGGACCTCATCCCTCCAGTGAGGAGGTCCCCTCTGACCAGGTGTCCAGGGCATTCCGGACACCACCACACCCAGGGTAGGGAAAAATTACCAGCTTCATGGGGAAGATCCCCTCTGACCCTGGGGTCTGGGGGCACTCCAGACACCACCGCACCCAGGGTAGGAGGGACTCCCCCGTCCAGGCAGGAGGTCCCCTCTGACCAGGTGTCCGGGGGTGCCCTGTTCACTACTGCACCCAGGTTAGGTGGGACAACCTCCTTTATGGAGGAGGTCCCCTCAGACCCGGTTTTTGAGGGGCACCCAGTTCACCACCCCACGCAGTGTAGGGGGGTCTTCCCCCTCCAGCGGGGAGGTCCCCACAAATATGGGTGTCCTGGGGCGCTTCGGACACTGCTGCTCCCCGGGGGGACAGGACTCCTCCCCCAAAGGTGGAGGCCCCTCTAATACAGGAGTAGGGGTGCACTCTGAACACCATCGCAACAGGGGGGAGAGGTCTCTGCTCTCCAGTGGGAGGTCCCCTCTAACCTGGGAGTCAGGGTGCGCCCTGGATACCGCTGTACCCAGGGTAGGGGGGACTCCCCACTCCAGGGAGGAGGTCCCGTCTGACCCTGGTTTGGGGGAGCACCACATTCACCACTGTACCCAGAATAGTGGGGACCTCCCCCCTCCAAGGGTGTTGGTGGGGGCTCCCTGTTCAAAATAGCACCCAGGGTAGAGGGGACTCCCCACTCCAGATGGGAGGTCCCCTCTAACCCAGGTGTCGGGCGGCACCCCGGACTCCACCACACCCTGGGTGGAGGGTACTCCACCCTCCATGGGGAAGGACCCCACTAACCCAGGTGTCAGAGGGCGCTCAGAACACCACTGCACCTGGGGTGGTGGAGACTCTGCCCTCCAGGGGTAGGTCCCCTCTGACCTGGGTGTTGGGAGGCGCTCTGGACACCACCACACCCGGGGTAGGGAGGACTACCAGCTCCAGGGGGGAGGTCCCCTCTGACCTGGGTGATGGGGGTCACTATGGACACCACCAACTCCAGGCTAAGGGGGACTCCCCGCTCCAGGGAGGAATTCTCCTCTGATCTGGGTGTCAGGATTGTTGAGGACCACCACATCCAGGGTAGGAGGGACTCCCTGCTCCAAGTGGGATATCCCCTCTGACCCTGGTGTTGGGGGTCATTCAGCACACCACTGCACCCAGGGTAGTGGGGACTCCAACCTCCAGGGGAAAGTCAGCTCTAACCCAGGTGTGGTGGGCACCCTGTTCAATACGCACTCAAGGTAGGGGGGACTCCTCCCTCCAGGGGGGAGGTCCCCACTGTCCCAGCTATCAGAGAGGTCTGCCATTCACCACGGCACCCATGGTAATAGGGACTCCCTGCTCCAGGGGGGAAGTCCTCTCTGACCCGGATGTCGGGGGTCAATCCTTGAAACTGGGTGTTGGGGAAAGTTTCCACCACCCCAGGGTGTAGGAGATTCCCCCTCCCAGGGGGGATACCCCTCGAACCTGGATGTCAGGGGGAGCTCCCACCCCCCCAGGGTTTAGGGGACTCCCCCTCTCCAGAAGGGAGACCCCTGGAACCTGAATGTCGGGGGAGCTCATAAACCTTGGTCCCAGGGTGGAGGGGGGTCCTCCCACCAGGGATGAGACCCCTTCAATCTGGTTGTCGAGGGAAGCTCCCACAACACCCAGAGTCGTGGGGACTCCCACCTCCAGGAGCGAGACCCTCGAACTTAGGTGTTGGCGGGAACTCCCACCGAACCAAGAGTCGAGGGAACTCCCCTTTCAGGGGAGAGACCCCTAGAACCTGGGTGTCTGGAGGAGCTCTCACCACCCACAGGGTAGAGGGGACTCCCCGCTACAGGGGGAAGACCTGCCGATTCTTGATGCTGGAGGGAGCTCATATACCATGGCTACCAGTGTTGAGTGGAATCCCTCTTCAGGGGAAGACCCCTCGAACCTGGGTGTCAGGGGGGCTCCTACAGCCCCCAGCGATGACAGGACTCCCCCCTCCAGGCAGGAGAGCCCTCGAACCTGGGTGTCTGGAGCTCCCACCTCCCCCAGGGTCGAGGGGACCCCACCCTCCTAGGGGGAGACCCCTCAAAACTGGGTGTCGTGGGGAGCTCCCGCCATCCCTAGGGTCAACGGGGACTCCCCTCTCCAGGGGAGAGACCCCTGGAACTGGTGTCAAGGGGAGCTCCCACAGCTCCAGAATCAATGGGACTCCTTCCTCCAGGGGGGAGATCCCTCAAACCAGGGTGTTGGGGGGAGTTCCCAATGCCCCCAGTGTCAGGGGGATTCCCCCCTCCTGGGGAAGACCCCTTGAACCTGGGTGTCGGTGGGAGCTTGTATACCATTGGCCCCTGGGTTGAGAAGAGTCCCCATTCCAGGCGCGAGAACCCTCGAACCTGGGTGTTGGGGGGAGCTCCCACCAGCACCCAGTGTTGAGAGGAGTCCCTTATCCAGGTGCAAGTCCCCACGACCTTGATGTCGGCGGGAGCTCCAACTGACACCCAGAGTCGAGGGTACTTGCCCCTTTAGGGGGGGAGACCTCTCAAACCTGGTTGTTCGAGGGGAGCTCCCACCCCACCAGGGATCAAGGAAACTCCCCCCTCCAGGGGCATACTCCTCAAACCTAGGTGTCAGGGGAGCTCCCACATCGCACCCCGTGTCAAGGGGACAGCCTCTCCAGGTGGGAGACTCCTTAAACCTGGATGTGAGGGGAACCTCCCACCGCACCTGGGGTCGAGGGGAATCCCCCCTCCAGAGGGGAGACCCTTGGGACTGGGGTGTCGTGGGGAGCTCCCACCGCAACCAGATTCGAAGGGACTCTCCCCTCCAGGGGGAAACCCCTCGAACCTGGGTGTCAGGGGATCTCCCACGGCACCAGGGTTTGAGGAGACTCTGCCCTCCAGGGGGTAAACCCCTTTAACCTGGGTGTTGGAGGGAGCTCCCACTGCACCTAGGGTCAAGGGGACTCCGGTCCTGGGGGAGACATCTCGAACCTGGGTGTCGTGGGGAGCTCATATAACATCAGCCCCAGGTTGGACGGGACTCCCTCCTGGAGTGGTGGCAGGGGTTTCAGGGGGAGCTCCCATCCCCGCTGGGATGAGGAGACTCCCTGTTTATGAGGCAGATCCCTCGAACCTGGGAGTTTGGGGTAGCTCCCACCACCCCCAGGGAGGAGGGGACTCCCCCCTCCATGGAAGAGAAGCCTGGAACCTGGGTGTTGAGGGGAAATCCCACCGCCCCCAGGGTCGAGGGAACTCCCCATTTGAGAGGGGAGACCCTCAAACCTGGGTGTCTGGGAAAGCTCCCTCCACCCCAGGGTTGAGGGGACTCTACCCTACAGGGGGAGACCCCCCAAACCTGGGTGTCATGAGGAGCTCACACTGCCCCCAGGGTCAAGGGGACTCGCCTTCGGGGGGAAAACCCTCGAACATGGGTGTTGCGGGGAGCTCTCACTGCCCCCAGAGTCGAGGGGAATCCGCCTTTCAGAGGGGAGACCCCTCGAAACTGGGTGTCCAGAGAGCTCTCAACACACCCGGGGGGACACCCCTCGAGGCTTGGTTTCACTGTATCTGGTGTCAAGGGGACACTCCCTCCAAGGGGAGACCCCTTGAACCTAGGTGTTGGGGGGAGCTTCCACTGCACCCAGGGTTGAGGGGACTTCTCCCTCCATGGGGAGACCACTGGAACTGGGGTGTAGGGGGGAGGTCCCATTGCAACCGGCATTGAGGCGACTCTGCTCTCCATGGGGGAGACCTCTCGAACTTGGGTACCAGAGGGAGCTCCCATTGCACCCTGGGTTGAGGGGACTCTCCCCTCTAAGGGGGGAGGTATCTCGAACCTGGGTTTCACGGGGAGCTCGTAATCCATCAGCCTCAGAGTCTAGGGGACTCCCCTCTCTAGGGGAGAGACCCCTCGAATCTGGGTGTCAGCGGGAACCCCACCACACAGAGGTCAAGGGGACTACCCTCTGCAGGAGGGAGACCCCATGAACCTGGGTGTCTGCGGGAGATCCCACCGCTCCCTGGGTGGAGAGGACTCCCCATTTGAGGGGGGAGGCCCATCAAACCTGGATGTCGGGGAAAGCTCCCACCGCCCCTGGGTGGAGGGGACTCCACGCTACAGGGGAGAGACCCATCAAACCTGGGTTTTGGGGGGAGCTCCCACTGCCCCCAGGGTCGAGGGGACTCCACCCTACAGGGGGAGACATCTGGAACCTAAGTTTTGGGTGGAGCTCCCACCGCCCCAAGGGTGGACGGACTTCTACCTCCAGGAGGGAGACCCCTCGAAACTTGGTGTGTGGGTATTCTCCCACCTCCCCCCTGGGTAGACGGGACTCCCCCTAGCAGGGAAGAGACCCCTCGAACCTGGGTGTCGGGGGGAGCTCATATACCATTACCCCCAAGGTCAAGGGGACTCCACCCTCCAGGGGGGAAACCCTTCAAACCTGGATGTTGGGGGTAGCTCCCACTGCCCCTAGGCTCAAGGGTACACCCTCTCCAGGGGGGAGACCCTCTGATGTGGGTTTGCAGGGAGCTCGTATACCATCGCCCCAAGTTTCCATGAGACACCCCGCTCCAGGGGGGATACCTCTCGAACCTGGATGTTTGGAGGAGCTCCCACGGCCTCCAGGGTCAAGAAGACTCATCTCTCCAGGGGGGAGACCCCTCGAACCTGGTGTTGGGGGTAACTTATAAACCATCAGTCCCAAGGTTGAGGGGAGTCCCCCTTCCAGTGGCAAGACCCCTCAACCTGGGTGTCAGGGGGCTAGCTCCACTGATACCCATTGTCGAGGGTAGTTGCCCCTCTATGGTTGAAACCCTTTGAACCTGAGTGTTGGAGGAAGCTCCCACCATACATGGTGTCGAGGGGACTCCCCACTCCAGAGGGGAGACCCCTGGAACCAGGTTGTCAGCGGGAGCTCCCACCGCAACCAGGGTGGAGGGGACTCCACCCTCCAATGGGGAAACCCCTCAAACCTGGGTGTCGGGGGAAGCTCCCACCGACACCCAGGTTTGACGGGAGTTCCTAATTCAGGGTGAGGCCCCTCAAACCTGGGTGTGGGGGTGAGCTCCCACCACATCCAGGATGGAGAGGACTCCCTCCTCCAGGGGGAGAGACTCCTCGAACTTGGGTGTCAGGGGGAGCTCCCACAGCCGCCAGTGTCGAGAGGAGTCCCCTCCAGGGGGGATGCCACTCGAACCTGGGTGTCTAGGGGAGCTCCCACCCACCCAGGGTTGAGGGGAGTCCCCCCTCCATGAGGAGACCCCTCAAACCTGGTTGTCAGGTGAAGCTTCCACTGCACCGAGGGTCGAAGGGACTCCCCCCTGCAGGAGAGTGACACCTCAAACCTGGATTTTTGGGGGAGCTCCTATTCCATTGCCCCTAGTGTTGAGAGGAATTCCACATCCAGGAGCCAGAACTCTTGAACATGGGTGTCTGGGGGAGTTTCCACCGCCCCCAGGGTCAAGTGGATCCCCGCGTCCAGGTGGGAGACATCTCGAACCTGGGTGTCGGGGGAGCTTCCATGCACCCAGGATCCAGGGTATGCTATCCTTCAGGTGAGAGACCCCTCGAATTTCGGTATCTGGAGGAACTCCCACTGCCCCAGGGTCGAGGGGAATCCCCACTTTAGGGGGGAGACCCCTCAAACCTGTGTGTCAATAGGAGCTCCCACTGCCCCCAATATCGAGGTGACTCCCCCCACCAGGGGGGTGACCCTTCCAACCTGGGTGGTGGGGGGAGGTCCCACCACCTCCAGGGTGGAGGGGAGTCTCCTCTCCAGGTGGGAGACCTCTCGAACATGGGTATCAGGGGGAGCTCCCACCCCCCCCCATGGTCGAGGGGACTCCCCCTTCTGGGGGCGGACACCTTGAACCAGGGTGTCGGGTGGAGCTCATATACCATCAGCCGCAGAATCAAGGGACTCTCCCCTCCAGTCTTCCATCCAGATGGGAGACTCCTCGAACCTGGGAGATGGGGGCAGCCACCACTGGCCCCAGGGCCAAGGAGACTCCAGACTCCAGGGGAGAGAAGCTGTGAACCTGGGTGTCAGGTGGAGCTCCTACAGCACCCAGATTTGAGGGGAGTACCCCCTCCAGGGGGGGGAGACCCATAGAACCTGGTGTTGGGGGAGCTTCCACCACCCTCAGGATCGAGGGTAGTCCCCCCTCCAGGAGTGAGAACCCTCAAAGCTGGATTTCGAGGGGAGCTTTCACTGCTCCCATGTTCAAGGGGACTCCCCACTACAGGGGGGAGACCCCTCAAACCTGCATGTCGGGGAAGTTCCCACCGCCCCCAGCATCAAGGGGACTCCCCCTACATGGGGGAGACCCCTCGATCCTGGGTGTTGGCGGAAGTGCCCATCGCTCCCAAGGTCGAGGGGACTTCTTCTTACAGGGGTGAGTCCCCTCGAACCTGGCTGTCAGGGGGAGTTCCTACCACCCCCAGGGTCAATGGGACTTCCCCCTACAGGGGGAAGACCCCTAGAACCTGGGTGTTGGGGAAGCTCATATACCATTACTGCCAGGGTCTAGGGGACTCCCTCCTCCCTGGGAGACACCCCTCAAACCTGATCATCAGGGGGAGATCCCAATGACCCCCAGGGATGAGGAGACTCCCCCATCCATGGGGGCAACCCCTCGAACCTGGGTGTCGGGGGGAGCTCTTATACCATCTCCCCCAGGGCCCAGGGGAGTCCCCCCTCCAGGGGAGAGACCCTTCACACCTGGATGTCTGGGGAGCTCCCACTACCCCCAGGGTCGAGGGGACACCCCATCCTGTGGGGAAGACCCCTCGAACATGGGTGATATGGGGAGCATCCACCGCCCCAGGGTTGAGGGGACCTCTCACTCCAGGGGGAGAATGCCTCGAAATTGGGTGTCAGTAGCAGATCATATACCATCACCCCCAGGGTCGAGAGGAGTCCCCCCTCCAAAGCAGAGACCCCTTGAATCTGGGTGTTGGGGGAGTTTGTATAAAAACACTCCAAGTGTCGAGGAAAGTCCCCCCTCCAGGGTGGAAACCCTCAAACCTGGGTGTCGGGGGAGCTCCCACCACATCCAGGATCGACGGGACTCCCTTCTCCAGGTGGAAGACACCTTGAACCTGTGTGGGGGAGGAGATCCCAATGCCCTCAGGGTCAACGGGACTACCCCCTACAGGGGGAATACCCCTTGCACCTGGATATGTGGGGGAGCTCTCCCAGCCCCCAGGGTCGAGGGGACTCACCCCTCCAGAGGTGAGGCCCCTTGAACCTGGGTGTCATGAGGAGCCTTCACCACCTTCAGGGTCGAGGGGACTCCCAACTCTAGGGGAGAGACCCCTCGAACTTGGGCTTCGGAGGGAGCTCCCACCACTCCATTGTCAAGGGGACTCTCTCCTGCAGGGGGGAGACACCTCAAACTGGGATGTTGGGGGGAGCTTCCACCTCCCCTGGGGTGGAAGGGACTCTTCCCTCCAGGGGGAGACCCCTCGACCCTGGGTGTTGGAGGGAGCTCCCACCAACTCCAGGGTCGAGGGGACTCACCCCTCCAGGGGGGAGACCCCTCTGCCCTAGGTGTCAGGGGTAGCTCCCACTGACCCCAGGGTCGGAGGGACTCTCCCCTCTAGGGGACAGGCCCCTCGACCCTGGGTGTTGGAGGGAGCTCCCACAGACCCCAGGGTCAAGGGAACTCCTCCCTTCAGGGAGGAGACCCCTCGAACCTGGGTTTCAGAAGGAGGTCCCACTGAATCCCAGGGTCTTGGGGACTCCACCCTATAGGGGGGAAACCCCTCGAACCTTGGTGTAAGGGGGAGTTCCCACCAACCCCAGGGTCAAAAGGACTCCACCCTACAGGAGGGAGTCCTCTCAAACCTGGGTGTCGGGGTGAGCTCCCACAGCACCCAGGATCAAGGGGACTCCACTCTACAGAAGGGAGACCCCCTCGAACCTGGATGTCGGGGGAGCTCCCACCACCTCCAGGATTGACGGGACTCCCTCCTCCAGGGGGAAGAATCCTTGAACCTGGGTGTCAGGGAGAGCTCCCACTGCACCTGGGGTTGAGGAAACTCCCCCTTCCAGGTGGGAGACCCCTCTAACCTTGGTGTTGGGGGGAGTTTGTATACCATCTGACTGAGGGTTGAGGAGACTCCCGCCTCCATGGGTGAGACCCCTCAAACCTGGGTGTAGGCGGGAGCTCCCACCAGCCTTCGTGTTGATGGGACTCCTTCATCCAGCGGGGAGACCCCTCGAACCTGGGTGTCCGTGGGAGCTCTCACTGCCCCAAGGGTCGAGGGGACTCCTCAAAACAGGGGGGAGACCCCTCAATCCTGAGTGTTGGGGAGAGATCCCACCTTCACCAGTGTCATGGGGACTACCCCCTACAGGGGGGGAGACCCCTCGAACCTGGGTGTCAAGAGGAGCTCCCATTGCTCTCAAGGTCAAGGGGCCTCCACCCTAATGGGGTAAGACCCCTCAAACCTAATTGTCAGAGGGAGCTACTACTGTCCCTAGGGTAGAGGGTCTCCCCCCTACAGGGGGGGAGACAACTCCAACCTGGGTTCGGGGGGAGCTCCTACTGCCCCTAGGGTCAAGGGGACTCCCCATCCAGGGGGGAGACCCCTTGAACCTGGATGTTGGGGGAATCTCAAATACCATTGCCCCCAAATTCGAGGAGAGACCCCTTGAACCTGGGTGTTGGAGGAGCCCCCACTGCCCTCAGGGTCAAGGGGACTCCCCCACTCCAGGATCGAGAGCCCTCGAACCTGGGTGTCGGGGTGAGCTCCCACTGCCCCCAGGATCGAGAATACTCCCCCTCCAGGGAGGAGACTTCTCAAACTTGGGTTTCGGGGTGAGCTCTCACGGCCCCCAGAGTTGTGGTGACTCCCACATCCAGGGGGAGACCCCTTGAACCTGGGTGTTGGGGGGAGCACACATGGCACCCACTGTCAAGGGGACTCTCCACTTTAGAGTGGAAACATATCCAACCTGGGTGTCACGGGTAGCTCTTATACCATCGGCCTCAGTTTCGAGGGGACTCCGCCCTCTAGTGGAAAGACACCTCGAACCTGGGTTTCAGTGGGAGCTCCTATACCATCGGCACCAGGATTGACGGGAGTTCCCCATCCAGAGGAGAGATCCCTTGAACCTGGGTGTCGGGGTTAGCTCCCACCGCACCCGGGGTCGAGGAAAATCCCCTCGACAGGTGGTAGACTCCTCAAAAGCAGTTGCTGGAGGGAGCTCCACTGCACCCGGGGTCGAGGACACACCCTCAAGGGGGGACACCCCTCGAACCTAGGTGTTGGAGGAAGCTCCCACCACACACAGGGTCGAGTGCAGTCCCCCCACAAGGGGGGAGATCCCTCAAACCGGGGTGTCGAGGGGAGCTCCTTCCACAACCTGAGTAGAGGCGAGACATCTCGAACCTGGGTGTAGGGTATCTCCCACCGCAACCGAGGTAGAAAGGACTCGGCCCTCCAGGAGGGAAACCCCTTGAAACTGGGTGTCCAGGGGAGCTCCCACTGCTCCCAGGGTCGAGAGGACTCCCCCCTCCAGGGAAGGAGACCCCTCGAATCTGTGTGGGTGTGAGCTCCCACTGACCCCAGGGTTGAGGGGACTCCCCATTCCAAGGGGAGACCCCTCAAACCTTGGAGTCAGGGGGAGCTCCTTCCCCTTCCATGGTCAAGGGGACTCCCCACTTTAGGGGGAGACACCTCAAACCTGAGTGCTGGGGGGAACTTGTATACCATCAGCCCTAGGGTCAAGGGATTCCTGCCTTCAGGGGGGAGACTCCTCACACCTAGGTGTCAAGGGAGCTCCCGACATCCCCAGGGTCCTGAAGACACCTCCTCCAGGGGGGAGACCCCTCTAACCTAGGTGTCTGGGGGAGCTAGTATTTCCTTGCCCCAATGTTGGGGGGAGTTCCCCTTGGAGGATTGAGGCCCTCGACCCTTGGTGTCTGGGGAGCTCCCACTGCCCCCAGGGTAGAGGGGTCTCCCACTTCCAGGGAGGAGACACCTTGACCTGGATGTTGGGGGGAGCTCCCACAGCCCCCAAATTCAAGGGGACTCCCCACTCCAGGGGAGAGACCCTCCTCGACCCTGGGTGTCAGGGGGCTCCCACCACCCCCAGATTTGAGCGGACACCCCACTCCAGAGGCATGACTCCCCCTTTGAGGGGGGAGACCCCTAAAATCTGGTTGTCGGGGCAAGTTTCCACCACCTCAAGGGTCGACCGTTACTCTCCCCTACAGTGGGAGACCCCTCGAACCTGTTGATGGAGGAACTCACCCCACCTCCAGGTCAAGGGGACACCCTACTCTAGAAGAAAAACCCCTCAAATCTGGGTGTCAGGGGGAGCTCGTGTACCATTGCCCCCTGGTTTGAGGGGAGCCTCCCTCCAGGGGAGAGACCCCACAAACTTGGGTATTAGGAGGAGCTCCCACTACCCCCAGGGTCGAGAGGAATTCCCCCTTCAGGGTGGAGACCCCTTGAACCTGGGTGTTGGGGGGAGCTCGTATACCATCGCTCCCAAATTCGAGGGGATTCCCCCCCTCCAGGGGAATGACCTCTCAAATCTCGGTGTTGGGGGAGCTCCCATGGCCCTCAGTGTTGAGGGGACTCCCCCCTCCAGGACAGAGACCCCTTGAACCAGGGTGTTGGGGGCACCTCGTATAATATCGCCCCCAGGGTCGAAGAGATTCTCCTATGCAGAGAGGAGACCCCTTGAATCTGGGTTTTGGGGGTAGCAAGTATACCATCGACCCCAGGATCGAGGGGAGTCCTCCCTTCAGGGGCGGGACCTCTCAACCCTTGGTGTAGAGGGGAGCTGCCACTGACACCAAGGGTTGAGGGGAATCCCCCCTCCAGGGGCAAGACGCCTCTAAACTGGGGATGGTGGGGAAATTCAAATGACACCCAGGATTAAGGGGACTCCCCATTCCAGGGGTGAAACCCCTTGAACCTGGGTGTTGGGAGGAGCTCCCACCTACATCCATTGTCAAGCAAACTCCCCCCTCCAGGGGGGAGACCCCTCTAACCTGGGTGTAGGGGGTGGTCATATACTATCAGCTCCAGGGTTGAGGGGACTCCCAGCTCCAGGGCGAGACCCTTCAAATCTGGGTGTCAGCTGGATCTCCCACTGCACCCAGGGTCGAGGAGACTCCCCCACCAGGGGCAAGGTAAGATACCTCGGTACTCCCCTCCAGGGGGGAGACCCCTAGAACCTGGGTGTCAGGAGGAGCATGTATACCATTGACCCCATGATCGAGGGGACTCCCCCATCCAGGGGAGAAACCCCTCCAACCTGGGTGTCGAGGGGAAAATCCCACTGCCCTCAAGGTTGAGGGGACTCCGCCCTCCAAGGGGAGACCCCTCGAACCTGTGTGTCGGGGCAAGCTCCCACCACCCCTAGCTTCAAGGGGATTCCCCCCTCCAGGGGTGATGTTGGGGGAGCTCTCACCACCCCAAGGATCCAGAAGAATCCCCCATACAGGGGGGATACCCCTCAAACCTGGGTGTCGGGAAGAGCTCATATACCATTGCCTCCAGTGTTGGGGGGAGTTCCCCCACCAAGAGGAGATCCCTCAACCCTAGGTGTCACGGGGAGCTCATACACCCTTGCCCCAAGTGTTCAGGGGAGTTCCCCCATGGAGGAGGGAGACTCCTCGACTCTGGGTGTTGGGAGTAGCTCCCACTGCCACCAGGGTCGAGGGGACTCCCAACTCCAGAGGGGATACATATTGAACCTGGGTGTGGGGGGAGCTCCCACCACCCCCAGGGTTGAGGGGACTCCCCCATAATGGGGCAAGACACCTCAAATCTGGGTGTCAGGGGGAGCTCCCACCACCTTCAGGGTCGAGGGGACTCCCCACTAAAGGGAGGAGACCCATGGAACCTGGGTGTCTGGGGGAGCTCATATACCATTACCCCAGGTTCGAGGGGACCCCCCTACAGGGGACAGACCCAACAAACCGGGATGTCATGGGGAGCTCCCCCACCCCCAGGGTTGAGGTGAGTCTCCCCTCCAGGAGGGACAACCCTAGATTCTGAGTGTTGGATGGAGCTCGAATACCATCACCCCAAGTGTCGAGGAAAGTCCCCCCTTCACGGGGGAGACCCCTCTAACCTGAGTGTCAGGAGGAGCTTCCACTGACCCCAGGGTTGAGGGGAATGGGGGAGTCCCCTCGAAACTGGGTGTTGGGGGAAGCTTGTATACCATCACCCCAAGGGTTGAGGAAAGTACCCCTACAGGGAGGAGACCCCTCTAACCTGGGTTTTTGGGGAGCTCCCACCAACCCCAGTGTCAATGGGACTCCCCATTCCAGGGGAGAAACCCCTCGAACCTGGGTGTCAGTGAAAGTTCATATACCATTGGCCCCAGGGTTGAGGGGAGTCCTCCCTCCAGAGGTGAGACCCCTAGACCCTGGGTGTCGGGGGGAGCTTCCACCTATACCCAGGGTTAAGGGGAGTCCCTTCTTCAGGTGCCAGACCCCTCAAACATGAGTGTTGTGTGTAGCTCCTAATGACACTCAGGGTCGAGGTGTCTTGTCCATCCAGGGGGGAGACCCCCTAGAACCTGGGTGTCAGTGGGAGCTCCCACCACCCACAGGGTCCAGAAGAACCCCTCCTCCAGGGGGGGAAACCCCTCAAACCTGGGTGTCGGGGTGAGCTCCCACCACCTCCAGGGGCAAGGGGATTCCCCTCTACAGGGGCAAGACCACTCAATCCTGGAGTCGAGGGGAGGTCCCACTGCCCCCAGGGTTGAAGGGACTCCACCCTACAGGGAGGAGACCCATCAACCTGGGTGTCAGAGGGATTTTTTATAGCATTGCCCCCAGGGTCGAGGAGACTCCTCCCTACAGGGGGTAGACCCCTTGTACCTGCGTGTGGAGGGGAGCTCATATATCATTACTCCCAGGTCGAAGGGACTCCCCCCTACAGGGGAGAGACTCCTAGAACCTGGATGTTGGTGGGAGCTTCCACCACCACCAGGGTCAAAGGGACTCCCTCCTCTATGGGGGACACCCTCGAACCTGGGTGTTGGGTGGAGCTCATATACATTGCCCCAAGGGTTGAGTAAAGTTCCCCCTCCAGGGGGGAGACCTATCTAACCTGGGAGTTGGGAGGAGTTTCCACCCACCCCAGGGTCAAGGGAACTTCCCCAACCAGGGGAAAGACCCCTCGAAACTGAGTGTCGGTGGGAGCTCACATACCATAGGCCCCAGGGTCGAGGGGAGTCTCCCCTCCAGAGGCTAGACCCCTGGAAACTGGATATCAGGGGGAGCTCCCACTGACACCCAGGGTTGAAGGGAGTCCCTTCTACAGGTGCAAGACCCCTCGAACATGGGTGTCGAGTGGAGCTCACACAGATACTCAGGGTCGAGGGGTCTCGCCCCTCCAGGGAGGAGTCCCCTAGAACCTGTGTGTCAATGGGAGCTCACACCTCACCCCGGGGTCAAGGGGACTCCCCACTCCAGGGGGGAGACCCCTCGAACCTGGTTGTTGGAGGGAGTTCCCACTGCTCCCGGGGTCAAGTGGACTCCCCCCTCAAGGGGGGAGATTCCTTGAATGGGAGTGTCAGGGGGAGCTACCACTGCAACCTGTGTCAAGGGGACTACCCTTTCCAGGGGAGAGGGTTCTCAAACCTGGGTGTTGGGGGAAGATCCCACTGCCCCCAGTTTCATGGGGACTCCCCCTTCCAAGGGCGAGACCCCTAAAAACTGGGTGTGAGCGGGTGCTCCCACTGAACCCAGGGTCGAGGGGACTCCCCACTCCAGGAGAGACTTCTTGTACTTGGGTGTTGGGGGGAGCTCGTATACCATTGCACTCAAATTCGAGGGGTGTCCCCCTCCAGGTAAATGACCCCTCAAACTTGGGTTTTGTGGGGAGCTCCCACTGCCCCCAGGTCAAGGGGACTCCCCCTCCAGGGCAGAGACCCCTTGAACCAGGGTTTGTGGGTAGCACATATAATATTGCCCCCTTGGTCTAGGAGAGTATCCTCTCCAGGGGGGAGACCTCTAGAACCTGGGTGTCAGGCGGAGCATGTATACTATCAACGCTATGATCTAGGGAAGTCCCCCCTCTAGGAGCAAGACCCCTCAAACCTGTGGTTTGGGGGGAGCTCCCACTGCCCACAGGGTCAAGGTGAGTTTCCCCTTTAGGAGCGAGAACCCTCAAACCTGGGTGTTGAAAGGACCTCCCCCCATCAGGGTCGAGGGTACTCCCCACTCCAGGGGGAAGATCCCTCAAACGTGGGGGTAAAGGGGAGATCCAACCTCCCCCAGTTTGAGGGTACTCCCCCGTACAGGAGGGAGACCTCTGGAACTTGGGTGATGGTGGAAGCTCCCACCGCTTTCAGGGTCGAGGGGTCTCCCCCCTCTAGGGGAGAGACCCCATGAATCTGGAGGTCAGGGGGAGCGCCCACTGCCCCCAGGGTCATGTGGACTACCACTCCATGTGGAGACCCCTCTAAACTGGGTGTTGAGTGGAACTCATATACCATTGCCCCCAGGGTCAAGAGGTCTCTCCCCTACAGGGGGAGACCTCTGGAACCTGAGTGTGGGGGAGAGTCCATATACCATTACCCCCAGGGACAAGGGGAATCCTCCCTACAGGGGAGAGACCCCTCAAACCTGGATGTCAGGGGGGAGCTCCCACCGACACCAGAGTCAAGGGGTCTCCCCCTTTAGGGGAAAGATCCCTGGAACCTGGGTCTTGGTGAAAGCTCATATACCATCGGCCTCAGGGTCTAGGGGAGTCCCCCCTCCAGAGGCGAGACCCCTCCAACCTAGGTGTCAGGGAGAGCTCCGACCAATAATCAGGTTTGAGGAGAGACCCTTCTCCAGGGTCAAGACCTCTCAAACATGGGTGTCGGGGGGAACTCCCACTGACACTCTGGGTGGAGGAAACATGCCCTTCCAGGGGGGAGACCCCTGGAACCTGGGTGTCAGGGGCAGCTCATATACCATCGCGCCCAGTGTCAAGGGGAGTCCACCATCCAGGGGAGAGACCCCACAAAACTGCATGCTGAGGGGAGCTCCCACTGCCCCCAGAATCGAGGGGACTCCCAACTTCAGGGGGGGACCCCTCGAACCTGGGTGTTTAAGGGAGCTCATATACCATTGGCCACAAATTCGAGGGGATTCCCCTCTCCAGGGAAATGACCCCTTGAACCTGGATGATGGGGGGGAGCTCCCTCTGCCCCCAGGGTTGATGGGACTCCACCATCCAAGGTGGAGACCCCTTGAACCAGGGTGTTCAGGTTAGCTCCTATAATATCGCCTACAGGGTAAAAGAGAGTCTCCCCTCCAGCGGGGAGACCCCTCAAACCTGGGTGTCAGGGGGAGCACATATATTATCGGCCCCATGATCCAGAGAAGTCCTCCCTCCAGGGGCGAGACACCTCTATTCTGGGGGTGGGGGGGAATCTCCCACCGTCACCCAGGGTCGAGGGGACTCCCCCCGCCAGGGGCAAGACCCCTCAAACCTGGGTGTCAGCAAGAGTTCCCACCGCCCCCAGGGTTGAGGGGACTCCACAATACAGGGGATAGACCCTCGAGCCTGAGTGTTGGGGAAAGCTCCCACAGTCCTGATGGGTTGAGGGGACTCCACCCTACAGGGGAAGACCCCTCAAACCTTGGGGTCAGGAGGAACTCCCACCACCCCCAGGTTCGAAGGGACTCCCCCCTCCAGTGGGAAGATCCCTTGAACCTGTGTGTCTGGGGGAGCCCATATACCAATGCCCCAAGGGTCGAGGGGATTCCCTCCTCCAGGAGAGAGACCCCTAGAACATTGTTGTCGGGGGTAGCTCCCACCGCCCCCAGTGTCGAGGACACTCCCCCCTCCAGGGGTGAGACACCTATAAAGTGGGGGTGGGGAGAGCTCCGGCCGACACACATGGTGGAGGGGACTCGCACTCAGGGGCAAGATCCCTTGAACCTGGGTGTCGGCGGGTGTTCCCACCACAACCAGGGTCGATGGGAGTCCCCCATGCAAGGGTGAGACCCCTCGAACCTAGGTGTCATGGGGAGCTCCCACTGACACCCAGGGTCATGGGATCTCCCCCACTCCAGGGACAGACACCTCTAACCTGGTGGTAGAAGAGTTCTCTCTGACACCCATGGTTGAGGAGACTCCCCCCTCCAGGGGCAAGGCCCCTTGAACCTTGGTGTCAGGGGGAGCTCCACTGCACCCATGGTCGAGGGGACTAGCCCCTATAGGAGGGAGACCCCTCTAACCTGGGTGTCAGGGAGAGTTCATATAACATGGGCCCCAGTGTCAAAAGGACTCCCCAATCCAGGGGAAAGACCCTTCTAACTTGGGAGTCGGGGGGATCTCCCACCAACACCCAAGGTAGAGATGATTCCCCCCTCCAGGGGTGAGATCCCTCGAATCTAGGTGTAGGGGGGAGCTCCCACTGACACCCAGGGTCATGAGGACTCCCACCTCCAGGAGCGAGACTCCTCTAACCTGGGGGTGGGGGGAGAGATCCCACCTACACACAGGGTCGAGGGGACTCCCTTCTCCAGGGGCAAGAGCCCTAGAACCTGTGTGTCGGCAAAAGCTACCACCGCACACAGGGTCGAGGGGACTCTCCCTCCAGGGGCAAGACCCCTCAAACCTGGGTGTCGGCAGGAGCTCCCACCTCCCCCAGGGTTGAGGAAACTTCCCCCTACAGTGGGGAGACCCCTCGAACCTGGGTGTTGGGAGGAGCTCCTATACTATCGGTCCCAGAGTTAAGTGGAGTCCCCCCTCCAGAGGCGAGACCCCTCAAACCTGGGTGTCATGGGGAGCTCCCTCTGACACCCAGGGTCATGGGGACCCCCACCTCCAGGGGCGAGACTCCTTTAACCTGGGGGTGAGGGGGAGCTCCCACCAACACCCAGGGTTGAGGGGACTCCCACCTCCATGGGCGAGACACCTTGAACGTGTGAGTCAGGGGGAGCTCCCAATGCAGCCAGCGTCGAGGGGACTTCCCCCTCCAGGGGAGAGACCCTTCTAACCTGGATGTTGGGAGGAGCTCCTATACCATCAGATCCAGGGTTGAGAGGACACCCGCCTTCAGGGATGAGACCCCTCTTACCTGGGTTTGACAGGAGTTCCCGCCACATCCAGGGATGAGAGGACTCTACCAGCCAGGTGGAAGACCCCTCGAACCTGGGCATCCAGGAGGAGCTCTCACTGCCCCCAGGTTTGAGAAGATTCCCCCTTTGAGGGGGGAGACCCCTAGACCTGGATGTTGGAGGAGCTCACACCGCCCCCAGGGACTAGAGGACTCCACCCTACAGAGTGGGTGGAGACCCCTCGAGGCTGGGTGTCAGAAAGAGCTCTCACCATCCCCAGGTTCAAGAAGTATCACCGTTCGAGGGGGTAGACCCCTCAAACTGGGTGTTGGGTAGAGCTACCACTGCCACCAGGGTCGATGGGACTCCACCCTACAGGAGGGAGACCACTTGAACCTGGGGGTTGGAGGGAACTCCCACCAGGGAAGAGACATCTCAAATCTGTGTGTAGGGGGGATTTAACACCAAACCCGAGTTGAGTGGACTCCATCCTTCTGGGGGTGTCCCCTTGAACCTAGATATTAGGGGGAGCTCCCACCGCCCCTGGGGTCCAGTGGACTTCTCCCTTTGAGAGGTGACCCCTTGAACCTGGTGTTGGGGGGAGCACCCACCACCCCCAGGTCAGGGGACTTCACACTCCAGGTGGGAGATCCTTTGAACTTGGGTGTTGGGGGGAGATCCCACCACCCCCAGAGTTGAGGCAACTCCCTCTTCGAGGGGGGAAACACCTCAAACCTGAGATTTGGGGGGAGCTTCCACTGACCCCGGGTTGACTCTCCATCCTGGGTGTCGGGAAAAATCCCCCCCCTTCCAGGGTCAAAGGGACTCCCCTCTCCAGGGGGGAGACCCTTGAATCTGGGTGTCACGGGGAGCTCGCATATCATCACCCCAGGGTCGAGGGGAGTCCCACCTCCAGTGAAGAGATCAAACAAACCTGATGTCAGGGGGAGCTCCCACCACCCCGAGGGTCTAGGGGACTCCCCTCTGCAGGAATGAGATCCCTCAAACCTGGGTGTTTGGGGGAGCATTATACCATTGCCAACAAATTCAAGGAGAGTCCCCCCTCCAGAGGAATGACCCCTGGAACCTGGGTTTCTGGGGGAGAGTCCACTGCTCCCAGGGTTGATGGGACTCGCCCCTCCAGAGTTGAGACCCCTCAAACCAGGGTGTTGGGTGTAGCTCGTATAATATTGCCTCCAGGATCCAGAAGAGTTTCCCTTCCAATGGGGAGACCCCTCTAACCTGGGTGTCAGGGGGAGCTTCAACTGCCCCCACCTTCCACAGGGGGAGCATGTAAACCATCAGCTCCAAGACCAAGGGGAATCCCCACTCCAGGGGCGAGAACCCTCAAACCTGGGAGTCTGGGAAAGCTCCCCCAACTCCCAGGATCCAGTGGACCCCCCCTCCAGAGGTGGCCACCTCTAACCTGGGGTTGGGTGGGAGCTCCCACTAATACCCAGGGTCGAGGGGACTCCCCCCAAAAGGGGGAAATCCCTCTAACCTTAGTGTTGGTGAGAGCTCCTATACCATTGGACCCAGGGTCGAGGGAACTCCCCCATTCAGAGGCAAGACCCCTCAAACCTCGGTGTTGACAGAAGCTCCCACCATACCCAGGGTCGAGGGATTCCCCCTCCAGGGGTGAGACACCTTGAACCTGGGCGTCAGCAGGAGATCACACTGCACCCAGGTTCTAAGGGACTCCCCCCTCCATGGGGAGAGAACCCTGGAACCTGGGTGTTGGGGGGAGCTCCTACCACCCCAAGGGTCGAGGGGACCTCCTTTACAGGGGGGAGAAGCCTCGAACCTGGGTGTGGGTGGGAGCTCATACCACCCCCAGGGTCAACGAACTTTCCACTCTAGTGGGAAGACTCCTCGAAGCTGGGTGTTGGCAGGAGCTCCCACTGCATCCAGGGTCAACATTACTCTCCCCTCCTGGGAAGAGACCCCTCCAATGTGGGTGTCGGCGGGAGCTCCCACCACCCCAAGGGTCAAGGGGACTCCTCTCTCCAGTGGGGAGATCCCTTGAATCTGTGTATCAGGTGGAGCTCATAACCCAATGCTCCCAGAGGCGAGGAAAAGTCCCCACTCCAGGGGACAGACCCCTCGAACCTGAGTGTCAGAGGGAGCTCCCACCACCACCCCACCCCGTTCAAGGAAAATCCCCCCTTCAGGGTGGAGACCCCTCTAACCTGGGTGTGGGGGGGAGCTCCCACTGCCAAACATGATCAAAGGGACTCCCCACTCAGGGGTGAGACCCCTCGAACCTGGGTGTCAGGGGGAGATCCGACCGCCCCCAGAGTCGATGCAACTCCGCTTTGAGAGGGGGAACCTCTGGAACCTGGGTGTCAGGGGGAGCTTCCGCTGCCCACAGGGTTGACGTAACTCTCTCCTTCTGGGGGAGACCCCTCCAACCTGGGTATCGGAGGGTGCCACCATCCGGCTGGCTGGGCAAAATAACCGGGGGGTGACGAGCAATTTGTGTACGTTGATACAGCAGGAGCCATTTATTGTAGGACAGGAGCGGTATTTATACATTCCACACAGCTTATCTTAATTAGCATAAACTAGATACATCAGTCAACCAATAAGAAATCTCCACACTTAATGGCGTTACTTCACAAACCACTCCCTCTGGCATTTTGCCAGGTGCCATCCAGACTTGTTTAGAGACTCTAACATTTCTCTGGCAAAATGCCAGGCGCCATCCTGACTTGTTTACAGACTCTAACAGGAGGGAATTCCCCCAGCCTCCAGTGTTGAGGGGCCTTCCCCCTCTAGCGGGAAGGCGCCTCGAACCTGGGTGTTGAGGAAGCTCTCACCACCCCCAGGTTTGAGAAGCCTCCCCCTTCGAGGGGGAGACCCCTCGACCTGGGTGTTGTCAGGGGGAGCTCCCCCCACCCCCAAGGTCAAGGGGACTCCACTCTACATGGCAGAGAACCCTCAAACCTGGGTGTCATGGGGAGCTCCCACCAGGGGGGAGACATGTGGAACCTGTGAGTTGGGGGAGTTCACACCACACTGGGGTTGAGTGAACGCCCTTCTTCTGGGGGAAGCCCCCTCGAACCTGGGTGTCAAGGGGAGCTCCCCCAGACCTGGGGTCGGGGGACTCTCCGGTCCACTTGGGAGACCCCTCTAACCTGGGTATCAGGGAGAGCTCCTATACCATTGGCCCCAGGGTCCAGGGAACTCCCCACACCAGGGGCAAGACCCTCTAACCTGGGTGTCGGCAGGAGCTCCTACCACAGCCAGGGTGGAGGGGACTTCCCCATCCAGGGGGAAGGTCCCCTCTGACCAGGGTGTCAGAGGGCACCCTGGACACTGCCGCACCCAGAGTAGATGAGACTCCACCCTCCAGGAGGGAGGTCCCCTCTAACCCAGGTGTCGGGGGCCGGAAACCACTGCACTTGGGGTGGAGGGGACTCCGCCCACCAAGGGGGAGGTGGCCTCTAGCCCGGGTTTCGGAGGGCGCTCTGATCACCACCACACCGGTTTGGAGGTGAATCCACCCTCCAGGGGGGCGATTTCCTCTAACCCGAATGTTGGGGAGCACTCCAGACACCATAGCACCCAGGGTGGAGTCCACCCTCCAGGAGGGAGGTCCCCTCTGGCCCAGGTGTCCAGGGTGCGCTGGGACACAGCCCCATGGGGAGAGGGGCCTCTGCCCTCCATGGGGTTGTCCCCTCTAACCTGAGTTTTGGGGGGGCACCACGGACACCACTGCATCCAGGGGGAGAGGACTCCACCCTCCAGGGGCCAGGACCCCTCTGACCTGGGTGTTACAGGGCACCCCATTTACCACCACACCCAGGGTAAGGGGGACTCCAGGCTCCAGGTGGGAGGTTTCCTCTGACCTGGGTTTCAGAGGGCGCCGGTTCACCACCACACCCAGGGGGAGACTCCCCACTCCAGGGGGTAGTGCCTCTCTAACCTGGATGCCATAGGGGTGCTCCTGACACCATCACACCTAGGGATGAGTGGGCTCTGCACTCCAGGGTGGATATTTCCTCTGACCCTGGTGTTGGGGGGGCGCACCCAGTGTAAGGGGAACTCCCCCCTCCAGGGAGGAGGTCCCCTCTGTCCTGGGTGTCAGCAGGTGCCCCACTCACCACTGCACCCGTGGTAGGGGTGACTCCCCGCTCCAGGGAGGAGGTCCGCTCTGACCCGGGTGTCTGGGGGTGTCTGGACACTACCACACCCAGGGTGAGGGGACTCCACCCTCCAGGGAGGAGGTCCCCTCTATCCCTGGTGTGGGAAGTGCTGCAGACACCACCACACCCAGGGTGGAGGGGTACTATGTTCTCCAGGGGGAGGTCCCTTCTAACCCAGTGTCGCTGGGCGCTCCAGACACCGCTGCACCCAGGGTGGAGGGGATTCGGCCCTCCAGGGGGAGGTCCCTCTGACCCGGGTGTCAGGGGCACTGTGGACACTGCCACACCTGGGGTGGAGGGGTACTCCCCCCTCAGGAGGGAGGTCCCCTATAACCCGGGTGTCAAGGGGCACTCTGAACACCACCACACCCGGGGAAGGGGGGACTTCCCAGCTCCAGGCAAAAGGTCCCCTCTGACCCAAGTGTTGGGGGATGCTCCGGACAAGGGCACATCTGGGATAGGGTGGACTCCTCGTTACAGGGGGGAGATCCACTCTGACACAGTTGGGGGGGGGGGGCACACAGAACACCATGGCTCCCCGAGTGGAGGTGTCTCCGCCATCCAGGAGGGAGGTCCAAGCTAACCCAGGTGTCTGGGAGCACCCTGTTCACCACCACACTCAGGATAGCGGGGACTCACTCTCTAGGCACGAGATCCCCCTCTAACCCAGGTATTGCGAGGCACCTCGTTCTTCACGACACCCAGGGTAGAGGGGACTCTCCACTCTAGGTGGAAGGTCCCCTCTGAATCAAGGGTCAGGTGGAACCCCTTCACCACCCCACCCAGGGTGCTGGGGACTCCACCCTCCAGGGAGAGGTCCCCTCTAACCCAGGTGTCAGGTAGCACCTCTTTCACCACTGCACCAGGGTAAGGGGGACTCTTCACTCTAGGGAAAGGTCCCCTCTGACCCAGGTGTCAGGGGGTGTCCCCTTCACCACTGCACCAAGGTAGTGGGGGATTCCACCTCCAGGGGGGAGGTCTCCTCTAACCCGGGTGCTGGGGGGCTCCCTGTTCACCACCGCACCCAGGTTAGGGGAGACACCGCCGTCCAGGCAGGAGGTCCCCTCTGACCCTGGTGTGGGTTGCACCCCATTCACAACCGCACAGGGTAGGAGGGCTCCCCCTTCCAGGATGGAGGTCCTCTCTGACTCAGGTGTCAGGGGCATGCTGTTCACCACCGCACCCGGGGTAATGGGGACTACCCCCTCCAGGGGGAGATACATCTGACCCGGGTGTCGGGGGTCACTACAGACACTACTACACCCGGTGTAGGTGGGACTCTGCAAGCCAGAAGGGAGGTACCCACTGACCGGGGTATGGGGGGCACTCCAGATACCACCGCACCCAGGGTGAATGGGACTCTGCCCTCAAGGGGGGAGGTCCACTCTTAACAGGGTAGGGGGGACACCCCCCTCCAGGGGTGAGGTCCTCTCTGACCTGGGTGTGGGGGGGGAGCTCCCAAAGCCCCTGGAGTCGAGGGGAATCCCCCCATCAGGGGAAAGACCATTCGAATTTGAGAGTCCAAGAGAGCTCGTATACCATTACCTCAGTGTCGAGTGGAGTCCTCCCTCCAGAGGGGAGAAACCCTCAAACCTGGTGTTGGGGTGAGCTCCCAATGCCCCCAGTGTGGAGGGGACTCCCCCCTCCAGGGTGGAGACCCCTCAAACCTGGGTGTCGGGGGGAGTTCCCACCACCTTCAAGGAGGAGGGGACTCACCTCTCCGGGGGGAGATCCCACGAAACTAGGTGTCGGGGAAAGTTCCCACCACCTCTGGGTGTCTGGAGGAGCTCCCACCGCCCAAAGGGTGGAGGGGACTCCCGGCTACAGGGGGGAGATCCCTAGAATCTGGGTGTTGGAGGGAGCTCATATACCATGGCTTCCAGTGTTGAGTGGAGTCCCTCTCTAGGGGGGAGACTCCTCAAACCTGGGTGTCGGGGGGAGCTCCCACTGCCCCCAGGCTTTTTTGGGGACTCCCAACTCCAGGTGGGAGACCCCTTGAACTGGTTGTTGGGGGGAGCTCCCACCACCCCCAGGGTCAAGGGGACTCCCCCATTCAGGGCAGAGACCCCTCCAATCTGGATGTTGGGGGGAGCTCTTACCTCCCCCAGAGTTCAGGGGACTCCCCACTCAAAGAGGAGACCACTTGAACCTGGGTGTCAGGGGAAGCTCCCACAGCCCCCATGTTCGAGAGGTCTCCCCCCTCCAGGGGGAAGACCCCTCAAACCTGGGTGTGGAAGGGAGCTTGTATACCATCAGCATCCCCCTGAAGGGGGGGGACTCCTCCAACCTGGGTGTGACGCTGAGCTCCCACCACCCCCCAGGGTCAAGGGTACTCTCCCCTCCAGTGTGGAGACACCTCGAACCTGGCTTTTGGTGGGAGTTCCCACCGCTCTCAGGGTCGAGTGGAGTACTACTCCAGGGGGTAGGCCCCTCAAACCTGTGTGTTGGGGGGAACTCCCACTGCCCCCAGATTCGAGGGGACTCCCCCACTCCAGCATGGAGACACCTCGAATCTGGATTTCTGGGGGAGCTCCCACCGCCCCCAGGGTGGAGGTGTCTCCCCCCTCCAGGGGCGAGTCCCCTCTAACCTGGGTGTCAGGGATAGCTCCCACTTTCCCAAGTTTCGAGGAGACTCGCCCTACAGGGGGGGACCCCTTGATCCTGGGTGTTTGGGGTAGCTCCCACCACACCCAGGGTCAAGGGGACTCACCCCTCCAGGGGGCAGACCTCTCTAACCTGGGGTAGCTCATATACCATTGGCTCCAGGGTCAAAGAGATTCCTCCCTGCAGGGGTGAGACCCTTCTATCCTGGGTGTTGGCGGGAGCTCCCACCTCACCCAGGGTCGAGGGCACTCCACTTTACAGGGGGGAGACCCCTGGAACCTGGGTATCAGTGGGAGATCCTACCGCCTCCAGGGTCGATGGGACTCCCTTCTCCAGGGGTGTAGGGGCAAGCTTTCACTGCCTCCAGGGTCGACGTTACTCTCCGCCCCCAGGGGAGATGCCTCAAACCTGGGTGTCAAGGGAGCTTGTATACCTTCGCCTTTAGGTGGACAGGAGTACCCTCTCCAGTGGAATGATCCCTTGAAACTGGGTTCAGCGGGCAGCTCCCATTGCCCACAGGGTGGAGGGGACTTTCCATTCCAGGACAGAGACCCCTCGAACCAGTGTTTTGGGGGTAGCTCATATAATATCGACCCCAGGGTGGAAGAGAGTCTCCCATCCAGGGCGGAATCCCCTCGAACTGGGTGTGGGGGGAGCTCCCACTAGTTCCAGGGTTGACTTTACTCCCTTCTCCAGCAGGGAGAGCCCTTAAACCTGGTGTGGGGGAAAGCTCTCACCACCACCAGGGTAGATGGGACTCCCCCCTCCAGGGGGAAGACCCTTGGAACCTGGGTGTCGGGGGCAGATTCCACCACCCCCAGGGTCGAGGGAGCTCCTCCATTTAGGAGGGAGATCCCTCAAATCTGGGTGTGTGCGCGGGGAGATACCACCAATCCCAGGGTCAAGGGGAAGCCCCCTCCATGAGGGAGACCCCTTGAACCTGTGTGTCGTGGGGAGCTCCCACCGCCCATAGGCTCAAGAGCAGTCCCCTCTCCAGGAGCAAGAACCTTCAAACTTGGGTGTCAGGATGAGCTCCCACCACACCTGGGGTCAAGCGGATTCCGCCCTTCAGAAGGGAGACCCCTCGAATCTGGGTGGTGTCGGGAGCTCCCACCAGGGGGAAGACATCTCGAACCTAGGTGTTGGGGGGAGCCCCCACTGCCCCCAGGGTCGACGGGACACCCCACTCCAGAAGGGAGACCCTTCAAACCTGGGTAACAGGGGGAGCCCAAACCGCCCCCAGGGTCAAGAGGACTCCCCACATCAGGGGAGATACCCCTCGAACCTGGGTGTTGGGGAGAGTTCCCGCCCCCCAGGGTAGAAGGGAGTCTCCATTCCAGAAAGGAGACCCCTCGAACCTGGGTGTCGGGGGGAGCTCCCATGGCCCCCAGGTTCAAGGTGAGTCCCCCCTCCAGGGCGAGATCCCTCGAACCTGGGTGTCTGGGGGGGCTCCCACGTACCCAGGTTCAAATGACTCCTCCATCCAGGGGCAAGAACTCTCTAACCTGGGTGTGGGGGGGAAGCTCCCACCACCCCGAGTGTCGAGATGACTATCCCCTCCAGGGGGGAGACCCATCGAATCTGGTGTTGGTGTGAGCTCCCACCACCCCAGGGTAGAGGGGACTCCCCCCTGGTGGGGGGAGAACCCTCTAATATGGATGTGGGGGGAAGATCCCACCTCCCCCAGGGTCGAGGGGATTCCCTCCTACAGGGGAGAGACCCCTAGCACCTGAGTGTTACAGGGAGCTTCCATCACCCCCAGGGTCAAGGGGACTCCCCCCTCGAGGTGGAAGACCCCTTGAACCTAGTTGTTGTTGGAGCTCCCACCGCCCTCAGGGTCGAGGGGACTACACCCTACTTCGGGGAGACCTCTGGAACCTGGATGTTGGGGGGAACTCACACCACCGCCAGGGTCGAGGTGACTCCACCCTGTAGGGGATAGATCCCTCAAACCTGGGGGCCAGCGGGAGCTCCCACCACACCCAGGGTCGAGAGGACTCCCCCTCCAGAGGCAAGACCCCTCAAACCTGGATGTCGTGGGAGCTCCCACTACCCCCAAGTACCAGGGGACTCCCCTTCAGGTACAAGACTCCTAGAACCTGGGTGTTGGGGGGAGCACACACTGCACCCAGCATCAAGGGGACTCCACGCTTTAGGGGGCAAACATCTCAAACTTGGGTGTTGGGGGGCTGCTCATATACCATCGGCAGCATGTACAAAGGGATTCCCCCTCCAGGGGGGAGACCCCTCAAACCTGGGTGTTGTGGGGAGCTCCCATGGCGCCCAGGGTCGAGGGGACTCCACCTTCAAGGTGGGTGACCTCTTAAACCTGGGTATTGAGTGGAGCTCCCACCACCCCTAGGGTCGAAGGCACTCCCCCTTCCATGGGGGAGATACCTCGAACCTGGGTGTCAAGGGGAGCCCCCACTGCTCCCAGGGTCGAGGGGACATCCCACTCCCAGAAGGGAGACCTTTCAAACCTGGGTGATGGGGGAAGCCCCCACCGCCCCCAGGGTCAAGGTGACTCCCCACCTCAGGGGGGAGACCCCTCAAACCTGGGTATCGGGAGAAGCTCCCACCGCCCCAGGGTTGAGGGGAGTCCCACTTCCTGGGAGGAGACCCCTCTAACCTGAGTGTCGTAGAAAACTCCCACTGCCCAGAGGGTCGAGGGGAGTCCCCTTTCCAGGAGCGAGAACCCTCAAACCTGGGTGTCGAGGGAAGTTCCCACTGCCCCCAGGGTTGAGGCGACTCCCCACTCCAGGGGGAGACCCCTCGAACCTGAGTGTTGGGGGGAGATCCCACTGCTCCCAAGTTCGAGGAGACTACCCTCTACAGGGGGGAGACCTCTGGAACTTGAGTATTGGAAGGAGCTCATATACCATTACCCCTGGGGTCCAGGGGGTTCCCCCCTCCATGGGAGAGACTCCACAAACCAGGGGGTAGGTGGGAGCTCCCCCTGACAACCAGGGTCAATTGAGCTCCCCCCTCCAGGTGCTAGATGCCGCTAAACTGAGGGTGGGGGGAGCTCCCAACGACACCCACGGTCAATGTGACTCCCCACTCTAGGGGCGAAACACCTCAAACCTGGGTGTCGGCGGGAGCTCCCACCACACTCAGGATCAAGTGGACTCCCCTCTCCAGAAGCAAGAACCCTCCAACCTGGGTGTTGGCTGGAGTCCCCACTGTACCCAGGGTGGAGGTGACTCCCCCACTCCAAGGAACCTTTGAACCTGGTGTGTGCGGGGGGAGCTCCCAACACCACCAGGGTCGAGGGGACTCCCCCCTTCAGGGGCGAGAACCCTCGAACCTGGGTGTATGGGGGAGCTCCCACTGCCCTCAGGGTCAAGGGGACTTTCCCCTCCAGAAGCGAGACCAATCGAACCTGGGTGTCAGGGGACCTCCCACTGCTCCCAGCATTGAGGGGACTACTCCTCCAGGCCAAGATCCCTCGAACCTGTGTATCGGGGAGAACTCTTACCACCCCCAGGGTAGAAAACTCGCCCCTCCAGGGGGGAGACCCCACTAACCTGGGTGTCAGGAGAAGCTCCCACCAACCACAGGGTTGAGAGGACTCCCCCACTAGGGGTGAGACTTCTCCAACCTGAGTGTCAGGATGAGCACACTTTGTACCCAGCGTTGAGGGGACTCTCCCCTTTAGGGGGAAAACATCTTGAACCTGGGTGTTGGGGGGAGCTTGTATACCATCTGCCACAGGATGGAGGGGTCTCCCCTTCCAGGTGGAAGACCCCACAAACCTGGATGTTGGGGGGAGATCCCACCGCCCACAGGGTCGAAAGTATTCCCCACTCCAGGGAGGAGACCCCTTGAGCCTGGGTGTCCCCTCCAAGGGGGATAACCCTCAAATCTGGGTGTCGGGGGAACTCGTATACTATTGCCCCCAGGATCCAGGGGTGATGCCCCTACATGGGGGAAACCCCTCGAACCTGGGTGACAGGGGGAGCTCATATATCATTAATCCCAGAGTTGAGGGGACTCCACCCTCTAGGGGGAAGACCATCTCAAACCTGGGTGTTGGGTGGAGCTCATATACGTTGTCCCAAGGGTCAAGGAAAGTTCCCCCTCCAGGGAGGAGACCCCTGGAACCTGGGTGATGGTGGGAGCTCATATACCATCGGCCCCAGGGTCGAGGGGAATCCTCCCTCCAGAGGCGAGACTCCTCAAACCTGGGTGTTGGTCGGTGCTCCGACTCACACCCAGGTTTGAGGGGAGTCCCTTCTCTAGGGGCAAGACCCCTCGAACATGGGTGTTGGGGGAGCTCCCACTGACACCCAGGATCAAGGGGACTCGCCCCTCCAGGGGAGGAGACCTCTTGAACCTGGGTGTCGGGGGGAGCTCCCACCACACTAGGTGTGGAGGGGACTCTCCCCTCAAGGGGGGAGAACCCTCCAACCGGGGTGTCGGGAGGTGCTTTTACCGCTACCTGCGTAGAGGGGACTCCTCCCTTCAGGAGCGAGACCTCTCGAACCTGGGTGTCGGGGGGAGCTCTCAGTACACCTGAGGTAGAGGGGATTCTGCCCTCCAGCGGGAGACCCCTCGAACCTGGGTGTCAGGGAGAACTCCCACCACTCGCAGGGTTGAGTGGACTTCCCCCTTTAGGGGGGAGAACCCTCAAACTTGGGTGTGAAGGGGAGCTTACACCGCCCTCGGGGTGGGGGGGACTCCTTCATCCAGCAGGGAGACCCCTTGAACCTGGTTGTCACAAAGAGCTCCCACTGGCCCCAGGGTCGAGGGGACTCCCCTTAGAGGCGGGAGACCCTTGGAACCTGGGTGTCGGGGAAAGCTCCCACCACCCTCAGTGTCAAAGGGACTCCACCCTACAGGGGAAAGACCCCTCAAATCTGGGTTCGGGGGGAGCTACCACTGCCCCAGGGTCTAAGGGATTCCTTCCTACAGAACCTGAGTGTTGGGGGAAGCTCCCACCACCCCCAGGGTCGAGAGGACTCCACCCTACCTTGGGGAGGATCGTGGAACCTAGGTGTTGGGGGGATATCTCACCACACCCAGGGTTGAAAGGACCCCCCCCTCCAGGTAGGAGAGCCCTGGAACCTGGGTGTCGGGGAGAGCTCCTATATCATTGCCCACAGTGTCAAGGGGAGTTCCACCACCAGGGGTGAGAGCCCTTGAACCTGGTATACCCTAGCCTGCAGTGTCGAGGGGAGTTCCCCCTCCAGGGGGGAGAACCCTCATCCCTGGGTTTTGCGGGGAGCTACCACCGTCCCCAGTGTCAAGGGTCCCTCCAGGTGGGAGACCCCACTACCCTGGGTGTCAAGGGGAGCTCCAACTGCCCCCAGGTTCGAAGGTACTCCCACCTACAGAGGAGGGACCCCTTGAACCTGGGTGTCAGGGTGAGCTCCTACTGACCCCAGGGTTGATGGGACTCCCCACTCCAGAGGGGAGAACCCTCAAACCTTGGTGTCAGGGGAGTTCTCACTGCCCCCAGGTTGAGGGGACTCCACCTTCCATGGGGGAGACACCCCAGTACTGGGTATTGGGGGGAGCTCACACGGCACCCAGGGTCAAGGGGACTCCCCCTCCAGGGGGAGAATCCTTGAAGCTAGGTGTCGGGGGGAGCTCCCACCGCACCTTGGGTTGAGCGGATACCCCCTTCAGGGGAGAGACTCCTCGAACCTGGGTGTTGGAGGGAACTCCCACAGCACCCGAGTTCGAGGGGACCTCCCACTCCAGGGGGAGGTCCCCTGTGACCTGGTATTGGGGGATGCTCTGGACACCACCGCTCCTGGGATAGGAGTTTACAAACCTCAATGGTAGTTAAATTGATTCCTGAAAAAGGACCACAGCAAATCCCTACTGGGGTTTTTGAGCCACTCCCTAGAAAAAACATAGGGTTAATTTTGGGATGTAACAATTTAAAAGAGGTCATCGAGGGGATACCTGATGTGGTGAATTTTTGTTTTAAGGGAAACTTAAATGTTACTGTAAAATCAAATTATGCCATCCAGCTTTCTCCTAAAAATTCAATAGCTCAATTAATTCTTTTACCTGTAATTCTGATGAATGCCCAGAAAAAAAAAAAAAAAAATTAACTTCCAGACCACTGGACAGAGTGTACTGGTATCAATTAGTGTGGCAGGAGCGCCCCCTACTGGAACATAAAATTAATCATAAAAAGTTCAAAGTCGTGATGGACACAGGAGCCGACAAGTCAGTTCTGGCCAGTCATTTCTGGCCTAAAAATTGGCAATTACATATAGCATCATCTAATTTACAAAGAATAGGGCAAGTCTACAGCCTGTGCAGAGCACCCAATATCTATGCTGGGAAGACCAAGATGGAAGTAATAGAGTTTTTAAATCTTATGTGTTAGAATCTTTACCAGTAAATCTATGGGGAAGAGATATATTAAGCAAAATAGGATTATTATGAATAACTCCAAATTCTATGAGATTATTTGAGGAAATTAATCAAGGGTTTCTTCCTGGAGATAATGAAAGAGATTATCAGGATTAGTATCTGCTTATATACCAGTCTCCTTGACAGAATTTAGTAAATGCTCCATACCAAATTTTTTACTAGGGGCCCTGAGTGTCTCCCTGATCAAAAGGCAGCAGAAAAAAATCACCTGGCTCAGAGAATAGCCTATATGGGATTCTCAGTGGCCCATCTCTGGGGAAAAACTTAAGATAATTCATACATTAGTTCAGGAACAGCTTCAGGCTGGTCATTTAGAATCAACGCTTAGTCCTTGGAACACCCCCATTTTTATTATTAAGAAAAAGTCAGGTAATTGGAGGTTACTACAAGATTTAAGGGCAATAACCCATGCAATTCAGCCTACGGGATCTTTACAGCCTGGACCTCCTTCTCCTACAGCGATTCCTTTAAATTGTAGCTTAATGGTGATAGATCTAAAAGATTGCTTTTTCTCAATAAAGTTGCATCCTATGGATTGTGAAAAATTTGCTTTCAGTGTCCCAACAATTAATTTTAAAGAACCAGTTAAGAGATGTTGCTGGAAAATTTTGCCTCAAAGAATGCATAATAGTCCAACTTTATGTCAAAAATTTATGGGTCAAGCAATAACTCCTATAAAAGATAACTTTCCTGATGCATATATTATTCATTTCATGGATGATACATTATTGGCTCATGCTAATCCAGAAGTATTTTCAGAAACTTTTACTAAGTTAGACGCTTCACTTACAGCAATGGATTTGTGAATTGCTCCTCAAAAGAAACAAAAGATGCCTCCCTTTCAATATTTGGGTCAGATAATTCAATGATGTACATTATGCCCTCAAAAATCTACAGAAAAAAGTTAAGGAGTTCCATACCCTTAATGATTTTCAAAAAACTATTAGTATATATCAATTGGCTGAGGCCATCCTTAAAACTAACTACTTCTGATTTAAGTCCTTTATTCCAGATATTACAAGGAGATCCTTCTCCAACTTCTCCTTGTCAACTGACAATAGAGGCTTTAAAAAAGGTTGAAATTGCAATTAAAAATGCACAACTTACTAGAATTAATTCTTAAGAGCTGATATATTTATTAACATTTCCAACTGCTCATGCCCCCACAGGAGGTATATGGCAAAGATTGGGAGTTATTGAGTGGATTCATTTAGCCCACACTCCTTTTCATGACTCTATTGCTCAAATAATAATAAAAGGTAGAACGAGAGTTTTACAACTAGTTGGTTCTGAACCTGATATTATAATTATTCCATTTTCTGTTTAACAAAATAATTGGCTTGTTCAAGCCTCTAGCTATGGCAAAGAGCTTTTTCTGATTTTCCTGGTCAGATAGAAAGTCATTACCCTCATGATAAAGTTATTCAATTTGCAACAATAACACCACTTATTTTTCCAAAGATTGTACGTTCCCAGCCCATAGATGGAGCCCTAATGGTGGCTCAAGCTCAGGTAAAGCAGAGTTGTATATCCATGTTCACACAGAGGGAATACAAACCTCATACACTTCTGCCCAAAGAGCAGAGCTACAAGCTCTCATTTATGCATATATTACTTTACAAATGAGTAAATTAATATTTATTCTGACAGCTTATATGAAGTCAGAGTTAGCAAACATATTGAAACTTCAGTTATTGGATACACCTCATCACAAGAGCTATTTAAATTATTTCATAATCTACAAAAGGTGGTGCAAATGCAAAAATACCCATGTTTCATAGGTCATATAAGAGCTCATACTAATCTTCCAGGACCTTTAACTTCAGGTAATGATAAAATTGATAAATTGTCAACAAATGTCTCCATATGATTGTGCACAAGCTTCACACTCTTTCCATCATTACAATGCTTCTAGTTTATGTAAAAAATTTTAGTATTACCAGAGAACAAGCTCGTCAAATTATAAGTCACTTTCCCAAGCGTGTTATACATACTCCATCTCTGCCATCAGGGGTAAATCCCCATGGATTAAGACCAAATCAATTATGGCAAATGGATGTAACTCATATACCTCAATTTGGTAAGCAATGTTATGTGCATGTAATAGTTGATACACATTCCACATTGATTTTTTGCCACAGCACATACAAAAGAAAATACTCAACATGTAATTTCTCATTGCCTAGCAGCCTTTGCTGTGTTAGGATGCCCTTTACAGATTAAAACAGATAATGCACCAGCTTATGTAAGCTCTTCTTTTCAACAATTTTGCCAAGAGTTTCGAACTGACCATAAAACAGGAATTCCTTATAACCCCCAAGGTCAAGCCATTGTAGAATGAGCTCATTTATCTATTAACCTGCAATTACAAAAAATAAAAAGGGGGATAGATTTATGATTCCCCCAGAATAATCTCAATCACGCCTTGTTTGTTTTAAAATTTTAAAATTGTGACGCAGAAGGTCACACTGCAGCTGAGAGACATGTCTTCCACAGCAACAGGCCCTTTAGGCCGTTTTGTGGAAAGACATACAGACTGGTCGGAAAGGCTCAGATCCAGTGATTATGTGGAGCAGAGGTCATTCTTGTATTTTTCCCAAAGGTGCTTTCCGTCATATCTGGGTACCTGAATGCGTAATCAGACATGGAGGAGATAGAGCTGAGATTCAAGCGACTGAAAATCAACCCAGATAATACCTCATTGTCCTAATTTTCAAAAGGAAAAGATATCAAAGAAGAATGAAGATGACCCAGAAAGACCCAGCTGAAAAGCTGATCTCATGGGAAGATGTGGAAAAGCTGACAACACACACTTCACAAATGATTCGACTCCTATAGAGAAATAAGACCCCATTTATGATGGTAGCTATAGTGATTGCCCTGCTGGGCTGTCAGGTAAAAGGGAGTCAAGCAGACACTGGAAATATTTCCCAGATCCACACCTGGTACACCCAGCTGTGTGGACTGGAGAATCTATTCCAGTGTTTACTAATGACTCATTCATGATGGGAGGATTTACAGACACTCATATTACTCCCAATCATGTGACTAGATTCAATTATTCTGGCTACGTGTTGGTACCACGATAAACATGCTGGCTGTCTCAGAGTATCATTTGAGGAAAAGACAGTGAATGGGAGACCTAGACTAATTAATCATATTATTTATGGAGACTTAAAACCTCATACTAGATCAGTGATCAAAATGGGACTTTCCCATAGCAAACCAGTCATTTCTGCAAATCCTCCACAAATACCTCATTGTCCTAATATTTCTACAATAGAAATTGGCACCTTTCCTAGATGGATAGATTGTGTAAATACCTTTTCAGTGCAACATAAAGTGTCTAAAGATAGTGGGTATATATTAGACTGGTCTCCAAAAAATGATAAAAGACAATTACAAAAAAGTTCTGCTATGACACCTGCAGGATTGTTAGCAATATTTTGACCTACAGTAAAGGTGGTATTCAAAAGGATGTTTGGCACTTAATTGCTGCCCCAGAATTTTTAAATTTTACACACAAGCCTTTACTGAAATTTGTTGGCAAGAGCTGTAAGGAAGATTCTTACTATGGCTTATGAGCCTGTGTCCAATCTTCTTACATTTTAATCATTGGAAATGTAAAAGTTAAATGGATAGATGACAGATATGTTGTAACATGTAACAAATGTAACCTAACCAATTGTATTACTAGATATAATAGAGGAAAAGGAGTGCTGGTAATTCATCAGCCCTCTTTTGTTTTATTGCCAGCCAATATTTCAGAGCCATGGTACCCTGATGCTGGTTTTCAAGTTTTACAACAAATCCATACCCAGCTAGCGAGACCTAAACATGACATTGGAATTATAATTGTGGTAGTTATAGCCTTAGTTTTTTTCATTGAATCCATAGTCACAATTTCGGTGACTTTATCTCAAAATATTCAACATGCAAAATTTCTTAATATTTTAGCTCAAAATACTTCCAAGGCTCTGCACAATGAAGTAAATATTGATGACAGGATTGAGACTAAGTTAAATGCCTTAGAGGCAACTGTTATAAATATAGATAATGAACTTTCAGTTTTGAAGTTTAAAGAAAGGCTTAAAGCCATGCGAGTTATAAATATGATTGTGTTACAGCTACCAAGTACAATGCTTCTCTCTGAGATTGGGAGAAGGTTAAAAACCATTTGATGTGTATTTGGCAAAATAATAATAATAGCTTGGATCTTTTGGAACTCCATCATCATATCCAAGATATTCAAAATAATAGAGCTGATTTTTTCGGATCCTTCTTCTTTAGCTAATCAAATATTAAAAGAATTAAATGGATTCAACCCTGGAAACATTTTTAAACACTTGGCCTGGTACATTATTGCATTGTTCTCTTTGCTGCTAATTCTTTTTTGTGTGTGTTATAATTATAGGATGGCGAGTCTTCAGAGCGAGAGTGCAGAGACTCGAGAGTAAATCATCGCCTGCTTTTTAAAAGAATAAGGAGGGAATATGTGGGAGGCCAAACTCACACATGATTTGTGTTACCTCCCGGGCTGGGTGAGAGGCACTTAGACACATCTTGTGTCCAGAGCTTTCCCCACCTTTCTCAGGTCCGAGGGCTTGTCTATGTGGAGGCATGTCTGGCCACTACCCAAAGACCGAATCATGGCCACTGACCTTGGAACAACACTGCCCCCCTAAATCTTCATTGGATGGGATTTTCCCCAGAATTTTTGTTCCCCAATAAAAGTCCACTCTCTGGCGTGTTCTCTCTCTCTCTCTCTCTCTCTCTCTCTCTCTCTCTCTCTCTCTCTCTCGCTGGCCTCTTCAGTAAACCTCATTACCCTAATAGGTAGCTTGAGGCTGGATGTAGGAGAAGCTGTCCTGGAGCTGGTTAAAGGTAATTAGAGTCTGTCTCTTTAATTCAAAACTCCCTAGAGATTTCTCATGTACTGAACCTTCATTTATGAAGTCTGTGCTGGCCGTGGGCTAAACACACCTAGGGTGGAAGGGATTCCCATCTCCAGGAGGAGAGAGCCCTCTCAAACCTAGGTGTTTGGGGTGCCCCCACTGCACCCAATGTGGAGTGCATTCCCCCCTATAGGGGGGAGAACCCTCTAACCTGGGGGTCAGGGGGAGCTCATATACCATCGCACCCAGGGTCTGGGGACTCGACCCTACAGGGAGGAAACCCTATGAACCTGGGAGTCAGGGGGAGCTCCCACCGCACCAGGGTCAAGGGGACACCCTCCTCCAGTGGGGAGACCCCTCTAACCTGGGCATTAGGGTTAGCTCATGTACCATCGCACTCAGGTTCGAGGGGACTCGCCCCTCCAGGAGGGGGACCCCTCTCACCTGGTTGTCGGGGGGAGCCCCCACTGCACCTAGGGTGGAGGGAACTCTCCCCTCCAGGGGGGAGACCCCTCTAACCTGGGTGTCGGGGTAAGCCCCCACCAGGGTGGAGGGGACAGTCTCCTCCCAGGATGAGACCTCTCTAAAATGGGAGTCTGGTGGAGCCCCCACCAACCCCTCCCGTGAGGAGACCCCTCTAATCTGGGTAATATGGGGAGCCCCCATGGCACCCAGGATGGAGCAGACTCTGCCCTACAGGGGGAAGACACCTCTAACCTGGGTCTAGGGGGAGCTGCCACTGCACCCAGGGTGGAAGGAACTCCCACTTTGGGAGGGGAGACACCCTTCTAACCTGGGTCCTGGGGGAGCTGCCACTGCACCCAGGGTGGAGGGTACTCCACCCTCCAGACAGGTGTCCCAGGGAGCTCTAACTGACCCCAGGGTTCAGAAGACTCCCCAATCCAGGTGGGAGACCCCTTGAACCTAGGTGTTGGGAGAGCTCCCAAAGCCCCCAGGGTTGGGGGGACTCCCCCCTCCAGGGGGAGACCCCTCAAACATAGTGTAAGGGGAGCTCATATATCATCAGCCCCAGATTCGAAGGGAGTCCTCCTTCCAGTGTGGAGACAACTCGAACCTGGTTGTCGAGGAGAGCTCGTATACCACCGTCCCCAGGGTCATTTTGAGTCCCCTCTCCTGGGGGGAGAACCCTCGAATGATGTGCTGGAGGGAGCTCCCACTGCACCCAGGGTCAAGGGGACTCCCTTCTCCAGGGGCAAGACTCCTGGAAGCTAGGTTTCAGGAAAATCTCTAACCATCCCCAGGGTCAAGAGTCCCCCCTCCAGGGGGAGATCCCTCAAATCTAGGTGTCAGGGGGAGCTCTCACCGCCCTGAGGGTCGAGGCAACTGCCCACTCCAGGGGGAGATGCCTCGAATCTCAGCATTGGAGGGAGCTCCTATACCATTGCCCCCAGTGTCCAGTGGAGTCCCCCCTCCATGGAGGAGACTCCTTGAATCTGGGTGTAGGCGGGAGCTCAAATACCATCACCCCCAGGGTCAAGGCGAGTGCCCCCTCCAGGGGTGACACCCCTTGAACATGGGTGTCGGGGGGAGATTCTTCTGACACCCTGGGTTGAGGGAACTCCCACCTCCAGTGGTGAAACCCCTCAAACCTGGGTGTGGGTTGGAGCTCTCATTGAACCCAGTTTCTAGGGTTCTCCCTCCTCCAGGGGCAAGACCCCTCAAACCTGGGTTTTGGTGGGAGATCCCACCTCCCTTAGAATCAAGGAAACTCCCCCATCCAGGGAGGAGACCCCACAAACCTGGGTGTAGGGAGGAGCTCGCATACCATCACCCCTAGGGTTGAGGGGATTCACCCCTCCAGGGGACTGACCCCTCAAACCTGGGTGTTGGGAGGAGCTCCCACTGCCTCCTGGACAGGAGTCTCCACTCCAGGGGGAGACCCCTCGAACCTGGGTTGTTGGGGGAAGCTCCCACCACCCCCTGGGTCCAGGGGAGTCCCCCTTTCAGGAGGGAGACCACTCAAATCTGGCTGTCAGAGGGAGCTCCTATACCATCACCCCCAGTCTCAAGTGGAGTCCCCACTCCAGGGGAAAGACACCTCAAAAATGGGTGTTGGTAGGAGCTCATATACCGTTGCCCCCCGGGTCGAAGGGAGTTCCCCCTCTAGGGCAGTGAACCCTCCAACCTGGGTGTCAGGGGAAGCTCCCACCATTCCCAGGGTTGAGATGAGTATCTCCTCCGGGGGGAGACTACTCAAACCTGGGTGTCGGGAGAGCTCCTATACGATCATACCCACAGTCGAGGTGAGTCCCCCATTCAGTGGGGAGACCCCTTGATCCTGGGTGTTGGGGGAGATCTATACCATCTGCCCCAGGGTTGAGGAGAGTCCCCCTTCCAGGGGCAAGCCCCATCAAACCTGGGGTTTCGAGGGGAGCTCCCAATGACACCAAGGGTCGAGGGGACTCCCCCCTCCAGGGGCAAGACCCCTTGAACCTGGGTGTCAGAGGGAGCTCCCATCGTCCCCATGGTCTAGGGGACTCCCCCCTACAGGGGCGAGAACTCTCAAACCAGGGGGTCATGGGAAGCTTCCCCCAACACCCAGGTTCGAGGGGTCTCTCCCTCCAGGGGAGAGACCCCTCGAACCTGGGTGTCAGGTAGAGCTCCCACGGAAACCCAGAGTCTAGAAGACTCCCCCTACCAGGGGCGAGAATCCTTGAACCTTGGTGTTGGGGGAAGCTCCCAGGGTAGGTGAGACTGCCCCCTCCAGGGGTGAGGTCCCCTCTAACCCAGGTGTTGGGCGTGCCCAGGAAACTGCTGCACGGGGGGAGGGGATTCCGCCCAAAGGGGGGAGGTGCCCTGTAACCTGCGTGTTTGGGGGCGCTCCAGACACTGCCTGACCACTGGGCGTAGGGTAATCCACCCTACAGGGGAGAGGTCCCTGCTAGCCCAGGTGTGGGGGCTCTCCGGACACCAAGGGGGAGGGCACTTCACCCTCCAGGAGGGAGTTCCCCTCTAACCCAGGTGTCGGGGGGGGGGGGGGGGGGGGGGGCGCTCAGACACCACCGCACCTGCGGAATGTAGACTACACCCTCTAACCCGGGTGTGGGTGGGAGCTCCAGACACCAACGCACCGGCGGGGGACTCCACCCTCCAATGGGGAGGTCCCAATAACCCGGGTGTTGGAGGTGCCTGGACACCACTGCACATGGGGGGTCCCCTCTAACTGGGGTGTCAGGGGGCGCACTTGGGGGAGCGGACCCCCTACTCCAGGGGAGAGGTCCCCTTTGACCCTGGTGTCTGGGGGCACACTGTACACCACTGCACTCAGAGTAAGGAGGACTCCCCCCTCCAGGGAGGAGGTCATCTGTCCTCGGGTGTCCAACGTGGCTGCGGACACCATCACACCAGGAGTAAGGGGGACTCCCCGATCCAGGCGGGAGGTCCCCTCTGAACCAGGAGTCATTGGGCACTCTGGACACCGCCACACTCGGAGTGGAGGGTACTCCGCTTTCAAGGGGGTGGTCCCTCTAACACAGGTGTCGGGGTGTGCCCAGGACACCACCGCACCCCAGGTGGAGGTGACTCCGCCATCCAGAAGGAGATGCCCTATAACCCGGGTGTTGGAGGTGCCCTGGACACTGTGAACCCGGGGTGGAGAGGACTCTGCCCTCCATGGAGAAGATCCCCTCTAACCCAGGTGTCGTGTTGGGGGCACCCTGGACACCTCCACACCCGGAAGGGAGAGGACTCCACCCTCCAGGGGTGAGGTCCCCTCTGCCCTGGGTGTCAGGGGGTGCTCTGGACACCACTGACCACCAAGGGGAGGGGATTCCACCCTCCAGGAGGGAGGTCCCTTTTAACCCATTTGTCAGGGGGTGCCCCGAACACCACCGAAACCCGGGGTGGAGGGGACTCTGCACTCCAGGGAGTAGGAGCCCTCTAACCCGGGTGTCAGGGACACCCCGACACCGCTGCACCTGGGGTGCAGGAGAATCCGCCCACCAGAGCAAAGGACTGCTCTAATACGCGTGTCAGGGGGTGCTCCAGACACTGCCGCACTCGGGGTGGAACGGACTCCACCCTCCAGGGGGGTGGTCCCCTCTGACCCAGTGTCGGGGGGCACCCCTTACACCAACGAATCCAGGTAGGGTGACTCCCCCCTCCAGGGAGGAGGTCTCCTCTTACCCAGGTGTTGGTGGTGCCCTGTTCACCACCGAACCCAGGGTAGGTGGGACTCCCCCTTCTGGGAGGGCGTCCCCTCTAACAGGGGTGTTGGGATGCCCGGGACTCCTCCGCACCTGGGTGGAGGGGAGTCTGTCCTCCAGGTGGTAGGTACCCTCTAACCCGGGTGTCAGGGGGCACTCCAGACACTGCCCCACGGGAGTTGGAAGGGACTCCACCCTCCAGGGGCAATGTTCCCTCTAACTTGGGTTCAGGGGAGCTCCCACCACCACCAGATCAAGGGGAATACCTCCTCCAGGGGGAGGTCCCTCAAACCTGAATGTCGGGGGCAGCTCTCCATTCACCCAGGTTCGAGGGGAATCCCCCTCCATGGGGGTGACCCTTCAAACCTGTGTGTGGGGAAGAGTTCGTATACCATTGTCCCCAGTGTCAAGGGGACTTCCCCTCCAGGGGGGAAGACCCCTCAAACCTGGGTGTCGGGAGGAGCTCATATACCTTCGCCTCAGGGTCGAGGAAAGTCCGCCTTCCAGGGGGGAGATCCCTCCAACCTGGATGTAGGGGGGAGCTCCTACCACCCCTAGGGTGGAAAGGACTCCCCCATCCAGGGGGGATTCTCCTCAAATCTGGGTTTTCAGGGTAGCTCCAACCGCCTCCAAGGTCAAGGAGATTCCCCCCTCCAGAGGAAAGACCCCTTGAACCTGGGTGTCAGGGGGAGCTCATATATCATTGCCCCCAGGGTCCAGGGGATTCCCACCTCCAGGGGAGAGACCACTGGAACCTGGGAGTCAGGGGAGCTCCCATCGTCAGCTGGGTCAAGGGGAATCCCCCATCCAGGGAGGCGACATCTCCAACATGGGTGTCGGGGGAAGCTCGTATACCATCGACCCCGGGGTCGAGGGGAGTCCCCCCTCCAGGGCAGTGACCCCTCGAACATGGATGTCATGGGGAGCCCCCATTGCCCCTGGGATCAAGGCAACTCCCCCCTCCAGGGGGGAGACCCCTCGAACATGGATGTCAGGGGGAGATCGTACACCATCACCCCCAGTGTCAAGTGGATTCCCCCCTCCAGGGGACAGACTCCTCGAATTTGGGTGTTGGGGGGACCTCACACCGCCCCCTGGGTGGAGGGGACTCCCCCCTTCAGTGGGGAGACCCCACGACATACCTGGGTGTCAAGGGGAGTTCATATACCAATGCCCCCAGGTTCAAGGGGAGTCCCCTCTCCAGAGGGGTGACCTCTCAAACCTGGGTTTCACGGGGAGCTCCCACCACTTCCAGGGTCAAGGGGACTCCCCCCTTCAGGGGAGAAACCCCTCGAACCTGGGTGTTGGGTGGAGCTCATATTCCATTGCCCCTAGGGTGGAGGGCAGTTCCCCTCCAGCGGGAATTCCCCTCGAATCTGAGTGTTGGGGGGAGCTCCCACCACTCCCAGGGTCAAGGGGACTCCCCCTCCAGGGGCAGAACCCTCAAACATGGTTGTTGAGGGGAGCTCATATACCATCGGCCCCAGGGTCGAGGGTAGTGCCCCCTCCAGGGGCAAGATCCCTGGAACATGGTTGTTGTGGGGAATTCCAACCACCACCAGGTTCAAGGGGACTCCTCCCTCCTGAGTGAGACCCCTCGAACCTGGGTGTTGGAGGAAGCTTGTATACCATTGCCCCCAGGGTTGAGTAGAGTCACCCATCCAAAGGCAAGACCCCTCAAACATGGGTATCGGGGGGAGCTTCTACCGATACCAAGGGTCGAGGGGACTCCCCCGCTCCAGGAGCGAGACTCCTTGAACATGGGTCTTGGCGGGGGCTCCCAAGGCACCCAGGGTTGAAGGGACTCCCCCATACAGGGGCGAGACTCCTCGAACCTGGGTGTCTGGGGAAGCCTTCACAGCCCCCTGGGTCGAGGAGACTCTCCCTAGAACCTGGGTGTTGGGGGGAGCTCGTATACAATCACCCCCAGTGTCAAGGGGAGTTCCCCCTCCAGGGGGGACACCCCTCGAAACTGGGTGTCAGAGAGGGCTCCCACTGCCCACAGGGTGGAGGGGACTCCCCCTTCAGGGGGGAGAACTCTGGAAATTCGTGTCAGATAGAGCTTGTATACCATCGCCCCAGGGTGGAGGGGAGTCCCCCCTCCAGGGGAGAGATCCCTTAAACCTGGGTGTGCCAGAGAGCTCCAACCGCCCCAAGGGTCGAGGAGACTACCCCTTCCAGGGGTGGGGGGGACCACTAGAACCTGCGTGTCAGGGGGACCTCCCACCGCACCCAGGGTCTAGGGGACTCCCCTCTCCAGGGGCGAGACCCCTGGAACCTGTGTGTCGGGAGGAATTCCAACTGCCCCCAGGGTCTAGGGGATTCCCCACTCCAGGAGGAGACCCCTTGAACCTGGATGTTGGGGGGAGCTTCCACCGCTCCCAGGGTTGAGGGGACTCCCCCATCCAGAGGGGAGACCCATCTAATCTGGGTGTAGGAGGGAGCTCCTATACCATTGCCCCCAGTTTCCAGTGGAATCCCCACACCAGGGGGGAGACTCCTCGAACCTGGGTGTTGGGGGGAGCTCATATACCATCGCCCCCAGGGTCGAAGGAAGTCCCTCCTCCAAGTGCAAGACCCCTCGAACATGGGTGTTGGGGGGAGATCCCACCACACCCAGGTTCAAGTGGACTCCCCCCTCCAGGGACAGGACCCCTCGAACCTCGTTGTTCATGGGAGCTCCCACTGGACACCCAGGGTCAAGGGGACTCCCCCCTCCAGGGGCAATACCCCGTGAACCTGGTAGTCGGCTTGAGCTCCCACTGCACTCTCCAGGGGCTAGACCCCTCGAACCTGGGTGTAGGCCAGAGCTCCCACCACCCCCAGGGTCAAGGTGACTTCCCCCTCCAGGGAGGAGACCCCTCGAACCTGGATGTCAAGAGGAGCTCCCACCACCCCCAGGGTTGATAAAACTCTTCCCCTTGAACATGTGTGTCAAGGAAGCCTCTACCTCCCCCAGGGTTGAAAAAACTCTCCTCTCCAGAAGAAAGACCCCTGGAACCTGGGCATCTGGAGAGCTCCCACAACCACAGAGTCGAGGAGACTCCCCCCTCCAGAGGGGAGACACCTCGAACCTGAGTGTCAGGCGAACTCCCATTGCCCATATTGTTGAGGGGACTCCCTCATCGAGGGTGGAGACTCCTTGAACCTGGGTGTCGGAAGGAGCTCCCACCGCCCCCAGGCTCCAGGGAACTACCCTATCCAGGGGTGAGACACCTCGAACCTGGGTGTCAGGGGGAGCTTGCATACCATCAGGCCAAGTGTTGAGGGGAACCTGGGTGTCGGGAGGAGCTCCCACTGCCCCCATTATCTAGGGGAGTTCCCCCTCAGGGGGAAGATGCCTCAAACCTGGGTGTTTGAGGGAGCTCCCATAGCACACTGCGTCGAAGGGACTCCCCCCTTCAGGCGAGAGAACCCTTGAAATGTGTGTCAGGGGTTGCGTGTATACCATCACCCCAAGGGTCGAGGGGACTCCACCCTCAAGGGGGAGACCTCTCAAACTTTGGTGTCAGGGGAGTTCATATACCTTCGTCCCCAGGATTGAGAGTTGTCCCCCATCCAGGGGCGAGACCCCTTGAACCTGGGTGTCAGGGGACCTCCCACCGACACCCAGGCTCGATGGAGTCTCCCGTCCAGGGGAGAGACTCCTTGAACCTGGGTGTGGGGGAGCTCCCACCGCATTCGGCAACCAGGGGACTTCCCCATCCAGTGAGAAAACCCCTCGAACCTGGGTATCTGGAGAGCTCGTATACCATCGTCCCCAGGATGGAGGAGTGTACCCCCTCCCGGGGCGAAACCCCACGAATCTGGGTGTCAGAGGGAGCTCCCACCAACACACAGGGACGAAGGGACTCCCCCCTTCTGGGGCGAGACCCCTCAAACCAGGGGGTCGTGTGCAGCTCCCACCAACACCCAGGGTCGAGGGGACTCCCCACTCCATAGGCGAGACCCCTCAAACCTGGGTGTCAGGGGGAGCTCCCAGCAACATCCATGGTCGAGGGGACTCCCCCCTCCAGGGGTGATATCCCTCGAACCTGGTTGTCGGGGGGAGTTCCCACCACACCCAGGGTCGAGGGAACACCCCCTCCAGGGGCTTGATCCCCCGAATCTGGGTGTCAGGGGGAGCTTCTGTCCTGATTCTCAAAGCGGCGGCAGCGGCGGCATCAGGAGAGGCAGCAGCAGCCGCAGCAGCGCCACAGCAGCGGCAGCAAGATTGACTCTTGGACACACGTTGCTGCTGCTGCCAGGCCTGGCTGGGTATTGTGCGCCCAGGCTGGTGGACTGTAGTCGCAGCCTCTGCCGCCGCCACTGAGGTGACTGAGGAGAGAGGCACCTCCACGCTTGCGCCGCCGCCAGACTTCAGTGCCCAGTCCCCAACTCACCAGCGTTTTTCATTGGAATATACCTTGCACATTTATGACGATTCTGAGCGTGAGGGCAGACTTCTGCCAGGCTCAGCACAGCGTTGTGCCATAATTAACATTGCCTTTAAGACTCTGGACACCGAGGCTGACCTCAGAAATACTTGACTTTTTTTTTTTAATAGCAAGCATATTTTTTAATGACTCCAGCAAATTAAGCATTAAGTAAGCAAAAGTGGAAAAGGACCTACACTTTTAATGTGTCTCACTTGTGCCTAAATGTAGTAAAGGCTGCTTGTGTTTTGTATGTAGTTGGATTTTTTTGGACTCTGAAAGAATCCATCTGCAGACCTTGAGGCCCAAGTTAAATTTGGATTGGTGTGTATTCTAAATACTTCTGCTTATCTTGAAGAGGAAAGCTTCATAAAAAATACACAAGTTGAATGGAGAAAATATTGATTGATAATAGGCATTTTAGTGGTCTTTTTAAAATGTTTTCTGCTGTGGAACATTTCAAGATTTATTTGTTTTTTCAATTTTCCCCACCATACTCACACACGCACACTCACACTTTGTATTTGCCATAATGAACCGTCCAGCCCCTGTGGAGATCTCCTATGAGAACATGCGTTTTCTGATAACTCACAATCCTACCAATGCAACTCTCAACATGTTCACAGAGGAACTTAAGAAGTATGGAGTGACAACTTTGGTTTGAGTTTGGGATGCTACATATGATAAATCTCCAGTAGAAAAAGAAGAAATCTACATTCTAGATTGGCCATTTGATGATGGAGCTCAACCCCCTAATCAGATAGTAGATGATTGGCTGAACCTGTTAAAAACCAAATTCTGTGAAGAGCCAGGTTGCTGTGTTGCAGTGCGTTGTGTTGCAGGATTGGGAAGGACACCTGTGCTGGTTGCACTTGCTTTGATTGAATATGGAATGAAGTGTGAAGATGCAATTCAGTTTATAAGACAAAAAAGAAGGGGAGCATTAAATTCCAAACAGTTGCTTTACTTGGAGAAATATAGACCTAAATTGTGATTATGCTTCAGAGATACCAATGGGCATTGTATTTCGTTCAGTAGAAAGAAATACAAAGGAAGGCTTATGTGATTGTGCATTTAGAGGGAACTCTTGGTACCTGGAAATGTGAATCTGTAATTTTACCTGTGTCATTGAAGTAGTGATGGATTCAGTACTCCTCAACCACTCTTCTTAACAATTAGGAAAAAGTAAACAAATAAGAAATCCCTCTACAACATGAATAAAATGTTTAAGAAAAGAAAATGGAAAAAATAAAAATAAAAACAAATTTAACCAAAATGATTTAATTCACTTGTTTTGACAAAGAATAATACACTCAGCAATTTACCAGGATGCCGAAAGAGTTTATCCCATGTTCTTGAATGTATTCAGTGTTGGGAGTAGCCCAGGCTCCAAAGACTAACTTCCCCATCCTTCGCAGAAGAGCCTTCCAATGGTGAGCCCTGCTAGCTCACATGATCCTTACCCACCAATCAGACTATCCCTGCTGGCTCACATGATCCTTACCCACCAATCAGACCAGCCCTGCTGACTCACATGATCCTTACCCACCAATCAGAAAGCACTCCATGCCAACTGTCAAACCATTCTGTCATAACTGCCAAACAACCCCTGGCTCTATAAATATGCAGAGCTGTTTCTCAATAAATGGGCATTTTCTCTGACATCTGAGCCTTGTTTGTTCTTTCAAATTTAACCAAAATGTTTTAATTCACTTGTTTTGACAAAGGATAACACACTCAGCAATTTACCAGTAAGCCAAAAGAGTTTATCCCATATTCTTGAATGTATTCAGGTTCTTGACACTTCTCAGAAATTTGATATCTTCTGGCTAGTAGAGTGTGAAATGCATATAGTCATATGTGTAAATTTAGTGTACAAAAGTATAAATTTTGAAAAAAATTAGTTCAGTGGTGCTCCTGAAATAATTTCAAAATTGCTTGATGATCTCAAATGATCTTTCTTATAGTTTAAATGTGTATTTCTAATTCTGGTGGGCCAGTGGCAGGAGCAAACTGAGGACTCTTAAGAATTGGAGTCACCATGCCTTGCTGAAGGCAGGGGTGAGGGTAACAGTGAGATCAGGGCCCCATCTCTACATATGGCAGCTTCATTTTTCTGGTCCTTTATGCCAAAACCCAGCATTTCTTTATCCACCCTAAATCTTATATGCAGTCCAACAGCAAACTCTGTTGACTCAATTTCAAAACCATCTTCAAAGTCTGCCTATTTCTATCACTTCCCTTATGACCAATGTAGACCCAAACTGCCAATACCTCTCACCTGGATCTGTCCACTTCCTTTTCTCTCATTTATATTATCAATCAAGCTTTTGTTTCCACTTCTCTGCAGAACTTACTCAATAGTGACCTCCACATTGTGAAGCCCAGTGATTATTCTCAGTCCTTACTTTATTTGAAACACTGCTCTCTTTTGTTTTACAGAGTTCTAAAATTTTTTCTTTTCCTTTTTTTTTTCTTTCTTCTTCTTTCTTTGGTGCTGGGGGAATGAACCAAGGGGTACTTAACCACAGATCTTTTAAAAATATTTTATCTAGTGAAAGGGTCTCACTGAGTTACTTAGGGCATCTTTAAGTTGCTGAGGCTGGTTTTGAACTCTGATCCTCCTTCTTCAGCCCCATGAGCCACTGTGATTACAGACAAGCACCACTTCCTTTTTTCCATTGACATTGCACCCTTCTAAGCTTTCTTTGCTGGTTCCCCATCAATTTGATAGCATCTATGCATAAGAGTGCTCCACACTTCAGTTGTTAATTGTCTTCTCTACTTATTCTATAATTGATTATATCCTAACAAATAGTTTTAAGCATAAACTAAGAACTCTAAAATGTGTACCTAGTCACATTAGCCTCTGAGGGGCCCAGTGAACAGCAGGCTGGGTCCAACCCCTTCCTGGGGAGGCAGACACTCACCAGAGCATAGCCTCTGGTGAAGGGCTGCCCCCTCTGACCAGCAGACTACCACAGAAGCTAAGATCCAGCCCAGACTGCCCACATCAGCACACATGGGATCAAGGATCTCAGTAGGCACAGTTCACCCCTCCCCTGAAAGGCCAGAGACCACCAGAGCAAGATCACCTCTTCTGACCAGCAGCAAGACCAGTGGCCCAGACCTACCCAAAACAGCCTCTGCAGTGCTCAATCATACAACACTCCAGGTCCACCCCTCTCCTGGCATGGCAGAGAACACCAGAGCATAGCCTTTGGCACAAGACCTTTCTGACCAGTAGACTACCATGGGAGGTCAAGCCCAGTGGCTCAGATACACTCACACCAGCCTCTATGGAGCCAGGCACAGTGGACTGGGTACACCTCTTTTCTAGCAGGGCACACACTCACCAGAACCTATCCTCTGGTTCAGGGATGTCTCCTCTGACCAGTAGACTACCATGGGAAGTCAATCCCAGTGGCCCAGATCTACCCACTCCAACTTATACAGCTCCCTGATCCAGGATGCAGTAGCAACCATTGAGGGATACCAGCAGGGTCTGGAAGCCCAACATCAAGGTGCAGTACAGACAGTCTGTACGGGTACTATAAGAATACAGGAAGAACTGTAATATCTCAGATCCACACTGCAAGAAAGGAAGTCACATAGACAACATGAAAAAACAAGGGAGGAAAATGCCCCCAAACAAACCAGGACACTATAATAACAGAATCTATATACAGCAAAGTTGATGAAATGTCAGAGAAGGAGGTCACAAGGTTCATAATTTAAATGATCTGCAAATTAAAGAATGACCTAAATGAGCAAATACAAGTAAAACGTGATCACTCCAACAATGAGATAACAGAGCAAATACAGGTATTAAAAGATTACTTCAAGAGATAGAGACCCTTAGGGAAAAAACAGTCAGAAATCCTTGAAATGAAAGATAAAATAAATCAAATAAAAAACTCAATAGAAAGCATAACTAAAAGACAAGATCAATTGGAAGAAAGAACATCAGATAATGAAGACAAAGTTTACAATCTAGAAAATAAAGTTGAACACACAGAGAAGGAAGTTAGAAACCATGAATAGAACATCCAAGAACTAAGGGACAGCATTAAAAGACCAAATCTAAGAGTTATTGGGATAGAGGAAGGCACAGAGTTTCATACCAAAGGAAAGTACAATCTCTTCAATAAGATAATATCAGAAAATTTCCCAAGCATGAAAAATGAATTTGAAATCCAAATACAAGAGGCTTATAAAACACCAAATGTACAAAATTACAACAGATCTACACCAAGGCACATTATAATGAAAATGCCTAGCATACAGAATAAGAACAGAATCATAAAAGCTGCAAGAGGGAGAAATCAGATCACATAGAGGGGGAGACAAATTTGTATCTCAGCAGATTTTTCAATCCAGCCCCTCAAAGCCAGGAGATCATGGAACAATATATACCAAGCTCTGAAAGAAAATGGATGCCAACCAAGAATTTTATATACAGCAAAACTATGTTTTAGATTTGATGATGAAATAAAAACATTCCACAATAAACGAAAGTTAAAAGAATTTACAACTAGAAACCCTGCACTACAGAACATCCTCAGCAAAGTATTCCAAGAAGAGGAAATGAAAAATAATGATAAAAATCAGCAGAGGAAGGGATTTCACTAAAGGAAAATCTAACCAGAAGAGAAACCAAGTCATGTTAAAAAACAATAATAAACAAAAATGGCTGGGAATACAAATTATGTCTCAATAATAACCCTGAATATTAATGGCGTAACTCACTAATCAAAAGACATAGACTAGCAGATTGAATCAGAAAAAAAGGCCCAACAATATGTTGCCTCCAAGAGACTCATCTCATAGAAAAAGACATTCAAAGACTGAAGGTGAAAGGTTGGGAAAAAATCATACAATTCACATCGTCTGCAGAAGCAAGCAGGGGTTTCCACCCTCATATCAAATAAAGTAGACTTCAAACTAAAGTCAATTAAAAAGGATAAAGAAGTACACTACATACTGATCAAGGGAACCATACACCAACAAGACTTAACAATTATATATATATATATATATATATATATATATATATATATATATATATATATATATATATATCCCAAACAATGTAGCCGCTATGTTGATCAAACAACCCCTTCTCAAGTTCAAGAGTAAAATTGACCACAACACAATAATTTTGGGTGATTTTTAACACACCTCTTTCATCACTAGATACATCTTCCAACAAAAACTGAACAATGAATCTATAGAACTCAATAATACAATCAATAACTTAGACTTAACAGACACATATAGAATATTCCAACCTTCAATGAGAGAATATACTTTCTTCTCAGTAGCACATGGATCCTTCTCTAAAATAGACCATATACTATGCCACGAAGCAACTCTTAGCAAATATAAAAAAGTAGAGATTGTACTCTGCATTCTATCAGACCATAATTGAATGAAATTAGAAATCAATGATAAAAGAAGAAATAAAATCCACTCCAACATCTGGAGAGTAAATGATATGCTACTGAATGAACAATGGGTCACAGAAGACATCAAAGAGGAGATTAAAAAGTTTTTAAGGTGAATGAGAACACAGATAAAACATACTAAAATGTCTGGAACAACAGTATGAAAGCAATTCTAAGAGGAAGATTCATTGTATGGAATTTATTCCTTAAAAGAAGAAAAAGTCAATAAATAAATGACTTAACACTACATCTCAAAGACCTAGAAAAAGAAGAACAAGTCAACACCAAAAGTAGCAGAATACAGGAAATTATTAAAATCAGAGCTGAAATCAATGAAATGGAAACAAAAAGAAACAATTGAAAAATTTGACAGAACAAAAAGTTGGTTTTTTGAAAAAATAAATAAAATTGACAGACCCTTAGCCATGCTGATGAAGAGAAGGAGAGAGAAAACTCAAGTCACTAAGATATGTGATGAAAAAGGCAATATCACAACAGATAAAGAAATACAGAAGATAATCAGAAATTATTTTGAAAACCTGTACTCCAATAAAATAGAAATATTGAAGACATTGACAAATTTCTAGAGTCATATAATTTGTCCAAATTGAATCAGTATGACATACACAATTTAAACAGATCAATTTCAAGTGACAAAATAACAGAGACCATCAAAAGTCTATCAACAAAGAAAAGCCCAGGACCAGAAGGATACACAGCCGAGTTCTTCAAGACCTTTAAAGAAGAACTAATAGCAATTCTCTGCAACGTATTTCAGAAAATAAAAAAGAGGCAGCACTTCCAAACTCATTCTATGAAGCCAATATCACTCTAATTCCAAAACCAGGCAAAGATACATCAAAAAAAGGAAAGAAAAGAAAACTTCAGACCAATATCTCTAATGAACATAAATGCAAAAATTATCAATAAAATTCTGACAAATTGAATACAAAAAAATATCAAAAAGGTCATGCACCATGATCAAATAGGTTTCATCCTAGGGATGCAAGGTTGGTTCAACATACGGAAATAAATAAATGTAATTCCTCACATCAATAGATAAGAATCTTATCAATAAATAATAGATATCAATAGATAAGAATTATATGATCATCTCAATAGACACAGAAAAAGCACTTGACCAAATACAGCACCCTTTATGTTCAAAACACTAGAAAAAGTAGGGATAACAAGAACATATCTCAAAATCATAAAGGCTATCTATGCTAAGCACCAGGCCAACATCATTCTATATGGAGAAAAACTGAAGGCATTCCCTCTAAAAACTAGAACAAGACAGGGATGCCCTCTTTCACCTCTTCTATTTAATGTAGTTCTTGAAACACTGGCCAGAGCAATTAGACAGACAAAAGAAATTAAATGGATACATATAACAAAAGAACTCAAATTGGCACTATTTGCTAATGATTTGATTCTATAGTTGGAAGACCCTAAAACTTCCACCAAAAAACTTCTAGAACTAGTAAATGAATTCAGCAATATAGCAGGATATAAAATCAACACCCATAAATTAAAGGCATTTCTGTACATCAGTGACAAGTCCTCAGAAAGGGAAATGCCCTTTCTACCTTATTCTCAATAACCTGAAAAAAATACTTGGGAATCAACTTAATGAAAGATCTATATAATGAAAATTACAGAATTCAAAAGAAAAAAAAAATCAAAGAAGACCTTAGAAGATGGAAAAATCTACCTTGCTCTTGGATAGGCAGAATTAATATTACCAAAATGACCATACTTCCAAAAGCACTATACAAATTTAATGCAATTACAATCAAAATTCCAGTGACATTCCTCATAGAAATATAAAAGGCAATCGTGAAATTCATCTCGAAAAATAAGAGACCCAGAATAGCTAAAGAAATCATTAGGAGGAAGAGTGAATCAGGTGGCATCACTATACCAGAACTTAAACTATACTACAGAGCAATAGTAACAAAAACAGCATGGTATTGGCACCAAAGCAGACTGGTAAACCAATGGTAAAGAATAGAGGTCACAGAAACAAAATCACATAACTAAAATTATCTTATATTAGACAAAGGTGCCAAGAACATGCATTGGAGAAAAGATAGCCTCTTCAACAAATGGGGCTTGGAAAACTGGAAATCCATATGCAACAAAATGAAATTAAATATCTATCTTTCACCATGTGCAAAACTCAACTCAAAATGGATCAAAGACTTAGGAACACAACCAGAGACCCTGCATATAATAGAAGAAAAAGTAGGCCCTAACCTCCATCATGTGGGATTAGGCCCTAACTTCCTTAATAAGACTCCTTTGGCACAAGAATTAAAATCAAGAATCAATAAATTTCATGGACTCAAATGAAAAAGTTTCTTCTCAGCAGAAGAAATAATCTGTGAGGTGAACAGAGAACCTACATCTTGGGAGAAAATCTTTACCCCTCACACATCAGGTAGAGCACTAATCACTAGGTTATATAGAGAACTCAAAAAATGAGACACCAAAAAATCAAATATCCCAATCAATAAATGGGCCAAAGGCCTGAACAGACATTTCTCAGAAGATGATGTATGATCAATCAACAAACCCATGAAAAAATGTTCATCATCAGTAGCAATTAGAGAAATGCAAATCAAAACCACTCTAAGATTTCATCTCACTCCAGTCAGAATGGAAACCAGTATGGAGATTTCTTAGGAAATTGGGAATGGAACCACCATTTGACCTAGCAATTTCTCTCCTAGGTCTATACCCAAAGGACTTAAAAACAGTATACTACAGGGACATAGCTACTTCAATGTTTACAGCAGCACAATTCACACTAGCTAAATTGTGCAACCAACTAGATGCCCTTCAATAGATGAATGGATTAAAAAATGTGGTATATATACACAATGGTATACTATTCAGCAATAAAAGAGAATAAAATCATTGCATTTGCAGGTAAATGGATGGAATCAGAGAAGATAATGCTATGTGAAGTTAGTCAATCCCCAAAAAGCAAATGCCAAATGTTTTCTTTGATATAAGAAGCTGATTCATAGTGGGATAGAGAGGGGGGAGCATGGGAGGAATAGACAAACTCTAGATAGGGCAGAGGGGTGGGAGGTAAAGGGAGGGGCATGGAGTAATTAATGATGGTTGAATGTGATGATCATTATTCTCCAAAGTACATGTATGAAGACAAAAATTGTTGTGAGTATACTATGTATATAACCAGAGATATGAAAAACTGGGCTCTATATATGCAATAAGAGTTGTAATGCATTCCACTGTTATATATAAATTATATATACACATACACACACACACACACACACACACACTGTATATCCCCAACTTGGACATTTCCCCAGACCCTACAAGTAAACATCTAATTGCTGATTTAATATTTACTTGTATATGTCATGTGTATCTCAAACTTAACATGACTAAAGCAGAGTTCCTGATTTCCACCCCATTCCTAACATGCTCTTCCCTAATTCTTCCCCACTGGCTGCCATAGGGATTCCTTTCAAAAGCAAGTCATATTAGACATAACCCCTCTGTTCAAAATCCTTTGATAGCTCTATCATACTTGGCATAAAAGATCCAGTGAATGATGTGAATGGCTTTATGCCAATCTTCTCCTCCAAGTCTGATATCATCTCCAATCATGCTGGTTCTTGTCACTATTCTGCAGCTTCATTGTCCTTAAATATTCAGGCGTATTTCCACCTTAGGGTCTTTTGTGGTGAGCCGCTTCTGCCGTTTCTGCAGACTATGGTCGCCATTACGAGATGGCGCTGGCTCCGCTGTGGTATGTGACAAACAACTCCTTATCTGAGAGAGTTGGCACATGATTTTCACCACCCTGTATACCACCCTGTGAGAAAGCTCCACGCAGCAGCTTTGCATTGGGGCTTGGGATGCTTTATTAAGGCTGGGAGGGGCATCCGGAAGGGGAGAAGAGGAGAAGAAGAAAGAATAAGAAATATCAAGGGACCTGAATAAACTGCTGAGAGAAGATTCCCGAGTGTTGCGTCTTCCTTGCGGGCAAGGGGTCGCGACAGTCTTTGACCTCACAGTCTTCTGTGCCTAGAAGGTGCTTCTTTGAAAGACCTGCAAGGTGTCTTTCCAACTTCAAGGGGCTCCCATTGGCAAACTGGGGTCAATTTGTATACCAGAACAATAATTATAATTGATTGCAGGATTGTAATTAGTGAAAATCTATGCCTCTATTAGAACTTTCAAGAAAATGAAAGAAGAATAAAGAAGGAAATAAAAATCTTATTTACTATCATTGGAGGTTATTATTAGACAACACTTTTCTGTATAAAATATTAATTACATAGAAAGTATTAAACATTTGCCCTGATTCCTATGAAGAAATTATAATATAATAAATACACCCCTGTGCATAAGGGAAATTTCCTTAAAGAAGAATGCTAGATAATAAACAGAAGGGATGATGAAATTAGGAAAAACATCCTTTGCAACCCAATATAATGGTTGACTGAGGCCAGAATCATCAATAGAGGCTGAAGATTAAAAAGAATAGTTACTTGATAAAAAATTTTTAGCCCACAGCTTTCACAGGGGTAAATGTAGTTTTACACCTAGTATATTGGACTGCCATTACCCAGCCAAGTGATCCAACTTCATAATCACTAGAGGCAGGAAAATCTGTATTTCCCAGAATGGTTGAATTTGAAGTATACATCAGTATCATGAGATATATGCCAATGTGGAATAGGAAATGAAAGATTGACAGTGTCAACCTGATTCCAAAATTTGAGAAGTGATAACATTGTCCAAAGGACATACATGCCCCATTAGCAATGATGGTTAAGAACAAAATTAAAATATTATTTTTGCTTTCATTTTATGTGTTGAAATGTTTTTCAATTAGTTACCAGGTTGTTAGGTCAAAAATACTATATACAATGTTAGGTATTTCTTTTGGCCTAGGGTTGATAGAGGGGAAAAAGACAATGAGGGTTCCATGAACACAGAAAGTTTGGAAATCTCTGCCATAGGGCCATCATTGTTGATGGTATGATATTTAATCCTTTGACCTACAGTCATCAGAATGGTGCTCTGACTCACTGTCCCTTTCTCTAGAGGGTCTTTATTCCTAATGATTTTGACATGCACAGTAATGATCCTTTTCTACTATGCCCCTTCATAGCCTTGAATTTCTCCCTTTCAATGTCTTGTCCTTCCTCTTATCACAGTCACAGTTTCCGTCTGCAATCTTGTTATTTCCACATTCTCTAAGTATGGGCTCCAAAAATCCTTTGAAAGGTCTCCCACCACCCACTGACACCATCTTTTTACCAATCCCCATCCACCCTTGGCATGTCCTCTTCCCTCCTCTGTTTGGGTTCCATGACCTCTCCCTTCAATGCCTCCAACTTCCTTTCCCTTTTCTCATATCATTATGGTTGCTTTGAAAACCCCTATTTTAGTCAAATCTACCTCCCTTTCTCTTCTGGGTTACACCTGAGCACCTGGACAATCACAAGACCCCCATATTACTTCTCTAACCTATTCTCCCTGTAGTACCTACAGTGACTTTCTAATGTCACCTTATTGTTTGAACCTTCATTGGTTCCTTGTCCTTAGGAAAGTCAAAACACATCAGCCCTTTATGCTGTGACCCAAATTACCTCTCCAACCTCCTTCATTAGCATGCACCCCTCCCCGCAGCCCATGTCACACTGTTGGATTCCTGAAATGTTCCATGTCTTCTCTTCCTTCTCTGCCTTTCTCTAACTGGACTGGTCTCTCAGTCCATACTGTGATCTCACTTTTCCAGAAAGACCCCCTGCTACCTTTTCTAAATGCTCCATAGATTACCTTTAGGTGGTAGCCCTGAACCTGTACTCCAGGTGACTCTTTACCTCATTTGCCTTCCTTATGACATTGAAAGCTTTTTGGCAACAGGAAATGTATATTGTCCACTGGCACAAAAGTTCTGGCACATTGAGTGGCTTATGGAATGTACACCATAACTAGTTGTGGCATCATGCTGAATTTTGTGAATGTTGTCATTTAAATATATACACCTGTGCATGTATGAAAGTGTTCAGTCTTGGCAAACTAATTCTGGTTCCAACACCCTATGTGTCCATGAGCTTGAGCTCATTTTCCCTTGCTATTTCATCTTTCAGCATAATGTGCAGTATGACTTATAACAATCCTCATGATGACAAGAGTTACTGTGACCATATCACCCCAGGAACTTGAGTACAATTTTTTAATGGCTCCATGCTCTTATTCTCTTTTTTGATATTTTAGATACTAGCTGTGGATGTTTCCAAGGAAAGTTAACTGCCAGATAGTGAGGTGAAAGGGTAACAGAAGTGAAATCCTTGTCTAAAGAGCTGTCCCATTAGGATCACTGGTATTTATATACATATGCCCCTTGAGATATCAGCAGTGAATTTTAATGAAGTTCAGAAAAGAGGGAAAAGGGCAAGTTCCCTAAAGCACTCCCCTAAGTGGAGCTCCAGGTTGGCTATCTCATTTCCTTTCTTCAAAATTAGGCTTTCTTGCCTTAGATGGAAAAGATAGTCCTTTTGAGATTAACTAGAAATAGATAAATGAATGAATACATGAATGTAGGTGACTAGACAAAGATGAAATAAAAGGTTCTTCAGACATCATGAGATGGCAAAAGACAGAATATTCTGGAGCAGACAAAAAACAAAACCTCAGGAAACAATGGTGTAGTTTCTATAGAGTTCACGGGTTACTTTTCAATTTCAAAATCAAGTCTTGCCATTTCTTTTTTTAAAAGATTTTTTAATTTGTAGATGGACAAAATACATTTATTTATTTATTTATGTGAGCCACAAGCCCAGCCCAAGTCTTGCCATTTCTTAATTGATGGAAATAATTCCATTTAGAGAGAGAGATTTTTAAGCCTCATAATTAAGATTGCATTGTCACTGTTTTTCTGTGGCATCTCACACATGAGCTCCTGGTGTTTCACTTGGCAAGCAGTTGTGAGCGTACTGAAATTACACCATTTGTTTTAAATTGGGGCATCTCAAAAAAAGCAGGCACACTAGTATGGCAATATGTAAATCAATGGATGTGTAACTGATGTGATTCTGCAATCTGTATATGGGGTAAAAAATGGGAGTTCATAACCCACATGAATCAAAGTGTGAAATATGATATATCAAGAACTATGTAGTGTTTTGAACAACCAACAATAAAAAATTTTTAAAAAATTTTTTTAAAAGCAGGCAATCTGAATTTTCTAGATTAGAAAAAGTGTACTGAAGTTGAAGGTTTATAGAATGGCAAGGAATAAAGGGAAACAAACAATATTTGAATATTCTCTCTGTCACCAGTAATTAAGTCCCACGCTTGCAAGTCAGTTTTCAAAAAATACTGGTTGTTTCCAAAGTACTCACAAAAACTCTTCAAATATTTTAGGTAAATAAATGAGGGAAAAAATATTAAGCCTTTGGAAGGAATGTTGGCTTCATGTTGGGGCATTAAGACAGTAAAGACTATTGTTAACAAGGTAAGGTCTCCTGCTGAACCCACACTGCAGTGAGGGGCGACTGGGATTTGGAGGGGCGGTCCTTGTGGTACTCTTGATTTTTGCTGGAGGTCCTCAGTTAGACTTGTATTTAAGCGTACATGACAAGGATATTAATTTAACAAAAAAAAAAAAAACATTTAATGAAAATTTGCTTTGTGTGTAACCCAAGTGCTACATGGAGAAGGAATACCTGTTGGAGGTTTACACGTATAGAGGTGCAATGCGGGACTGCACTCAAAAAAGCCGGGAATGGTCAGTGGGCCCTCCTGTTACTGGCATGATCCCTCAACCCAAGTGGTGCCTTGTGCATTCCTGCTAACCCCTGTGGGTCAGGATTTTCTTTTTCTTCTTCTTCTTCTTTTTTTTTTTTAAGAGAGAGAGAGAGAGAATTTTTTAATATTTATTTTTTAGTTTTCTGCGGACACAACATCTTTGTTTGTATGTGGTGCTGAGATCCAACCTGGGCGGCACGCATGCCAGGCGACCGCACTACCGCTTTAGCCACATTCCCAGCCCGGTTCAGGATTTTCTGAACTCACTAATATGGGCAAGTGTCTGTTCATATGTGCCCCTTTCTCCACTAGATGTCACTGCAAATCAATAGCTAGTGCTGGGCCCTCTTTTTTGTTGTTGTTTGTTTGTTTGTTTTGTTTTGTTTTGTATTTTTTTGTTTTTTTTATTTTATTTTTCTAGTTATTAGTGGAGTTGAGCATTTTTGTGTACTGTTTTTTTGGCTTGTTACTTGAAATTTCCCTTTTGTGAATTTCCAATGCATTACCTTTTCCATTTTATCCGAGTTTCCTATTTTTATTGTTGATTAGCAATGTTTTCTGAAAATTTGAATATTCTAGACATTAATCATTCGTTTTTGACACTGGAGTATCTACTCTCAATTTATCACCAAGAAGACACAATATTACTATTGAGCTTTATAACAGTGTCCTTGATGGAGCAATAATTACACATTTTAATATAGTCACAGTCATCATTTTTTGTTTTATAACTATTGCTTTACAAAATCAAATCCAATGAGCTATCATTTACATACAGCAAAATATATCTTTAAAGTATAGAGGTAAATGAGGTTTTTTTTAAATCTTTCATCCTTCCATTTTCTTTTTTACATTTATTTTTTTAAAAAATGAACAGTAGAATGCATTATAATTCTTATTACACACATATACCATGATTTTTTATATCTCTGTATATAAAATATGTTGACACTCAATTCGTGTCTTCATACACGTACTTTAGATAATGATGTCTATCATATTCCACCTTCCTTGCTAATCCCCTGCCTCCTCCCTTTCCCTCCCACCCTCTTTCCTATCTAGAATTCATCTATTCCTCCCATGCTACCTCTCCCTACCCCACTATGAGTTAGCGTCCTTATATCAGAGAAAACATTGGGCATTTGTTTTGGGGGGATTGGCTAACTTCACCTAGCAATATCTTCTCAAATGCCATCCGTGTACCTACAAATGCCATGATTTTATTTTCTTTTATTGCTGAGTAAAATTCCATTATGTATATTTGCTCCATTTTTTAATCCATTCATCCACTGAAGGGCATTTAGATTGGACCCTCCTCATACAGTACTAGCATTTTAACTGCTGTCAGTGTCTGCACTGTGTCCTCTGCCTCCATTGCATGGCTTGCTGGGGACCTCCACTGCAACGGGAACAGCAAGTCCACCTGGGTTCAGACCTGAAAGGGCGGGGCAGGGCAGCAGGTGATACAGAGGCTGGCCCCCTTGGTGCTCCCCACGCTCCTTGTGCAAGATGGTCAGGTGCAGCCCAGGCGTTGCCCCCATTCCCACCCCTAGCATGCGCCACGCTGCGGGACAGGAGGCCTGTGGCGGGACACTCGCGGCAGACCTGCGCCGCACCCAACGTGCAGGTCGTTTTGGGCTGGGAGCGCGCCCACGGCGTGCTCCACGCAAGAGTGAGCACGAGCTTTGCATGCAGCGTGCCACAGCTGCCCAGGCGGTAGGGGCGGTAGGGGCGGAACTAGCGCGCAGGAGCATGCTGGAGGGGGAGGAGCAGATACCCCGCGGCGTGCAGGAGACCCGTTGTCGTAATGGTGGGGGACCCTGGTCCCTGAAGCGTTGATCCCCTACCCCCCTTCCCTTGCTGGCAAGGGCACTTGGCGGCGGCGCTGGAGCTTGCCAGGCCGGAGCAGTTGGCTAGGCTCGGGCATGGTGGTCCGGGGCAACGTGGAAGGTGAACGACCCCCTACCTGGCGGTTGGGTGGGGAGGGGTGGGGACTGACACGCATCGCCCGGAGACTCCACAGAACCTCGCAGCGGCGGCCGGCCTGAGGTCTGCGTGGTGGCGGGCGCTAGGGCTCAGGCGCCTATGGCAGTGTCTTGTGGCATAGGCGTCCCGCAGCGCCTGCTCCTAGGCCGGCGGCCTCCAGGTTGTGTAACGCGTGAACCTCCTTTCCCCCTCACTAGTGGACGCCCTGACCCCTGCCCGTGGCCCTTCTCTCAGCTACCCACCGCAGACTCCGCCTGCCATCCTGCACCTTAACCTCCTGGGTCCTGCGCCTCCGGTCCCTCTGCTGGCGGTTGAGTCCTGAGCCACTCATTCTTGCTCCTGTTTGTGCAGAATGTTGGAGGGCACTCCTGTCACCACTTGTCCCCGCACATCCAGGACCCCGAAATTCCTTTTGGGGAATCCCAAGGCAGTTTTTATCGCTCGTGTTTCCTCCTTACTTATTTGACCCCTAAATATGCAGCACACTTTTCCCCAACTGTCCTTACAAGTGTCCCTTTCACACTTGCACATACTGTTGAAATGACTCAGCCCTGTGTGGATGGAAAGTGGCATTTCAGTGTGTTTCACTGCTCTTCATACGTATTCCCAGTTTAAAAGCACTAACTTTAACATAGCATAGCACCTTAATTGATGCCCCCTCTTGTTTAATCAAAAAGTGATATGTGATATAGGTCCAACTCTTATCTTTATCTCCTCATCCTCTGAGGTCATGTACTAGTAGAGATGGTATGTAGATGAAAATAGTGTAGACTGGCATGCCATAAAAAGCGCTTGGAACTGTAAACTATTAGGACTTCATGTAATAATTCTTAAGTCTGTGTATCTTCCTGGCCTCTCTGACTCCTGTAATCTCCATCAACAAGGCATTTGCTCCCTTGGTAGGGTAAAACATACCATGGCCTTGCTTTTTGCTGTGGAGTCCCCAGTATCCTTTGTTTTTGTTTTTGTTTTTGTTTTTTTGAACAAATTATATTCCATGATTTTATTTTATTTTTTAATGTATATATGACAGTGGAATGCATTACAATTCTTATTACACATATAGAGCACAGTTTTTCATATATCTGGTTGTGTACATAGTATATTCACACCAATTCGTAGCTTCATACCTGTACTTTGGATAATAATGATCATCACATTCAACCATCATTAATTACCCCATGCATCCCGCCTTTCCCTCCAACCCCTCTGCCCTATCTAGAGTTCATCTATTTCTCCAATGCTCCCTCTCCCTATCTGACTATGAATCAGCCCCCTTATATCAAAGAAAACATTCGACATTTGTTTTGGGGGATTGGCTAATTTCAGGTAGCATTATCTTCTCTAACTCCATCCATTTGCCTACAAATGCCATGATTTTATTCTCTTTTATTGCTGAGTAATATTCCATTGTGTATTTATGCCACATTTTTTATCCATTCATCTATTGAAGGGCATCTAGGTTGGTTCTACAGTTTAGCTATTGTGAATTATGTTGCTATAAACATTAATGTGGCTGTGTCCTTGTAGTATGCTGTTTTTAGGTCCTTTGGGTATAGATGGAGGAGAGGGATTGCTGGGTCAAATGGTGGTTCCATTCCCAATTTTCTAAGAAATCTCCATACTGCCTTCCATGTTGGCTGCAGTCTACCTGCTTTCCAAACTTAGGTCTGTGATTTGTTATCACATTGGCTTTACCCTTGCAAATTTTGCTAGCATGATGTTACCTCATCATAAGACTTCTGTGCTGGAAACTTGGAAGCTCACTTAAAGTCCCTCTTACAAAGATCCAGTCTAAAGGCTATCTTCCCTTCAGTGGTTAAGATATTTGCTATTTTTCATGCATTGTGATTATCTTTTTACCCCATCCTCTTTTTCTCTATTTTGTAGGTCCTTTAAGGCCAGACTGACCATGTGCATAGAACTTTATCCTAATTTTATAGTAAATAGTACATATCTTGATAAGATATTTTTAAGAGATGGAAATCGCTCTTTTAGGATTAATTTCCATGCAGTCTCAACCATAAAATATTTTTTTAAAAAATGTAAAACTCCGTTTCCCTCTATTCCCAGCTCAAAACTCAAATTCTACATAAGAGAATTAAAGAAACCACATCCTCATCAGCAACAGTTAGTCAATGTTAATAAGTTATAAAAACTACATATTTATACTTGATTTATACTTGGTAGTCTGGTCTTTGATAGCTTCTGTGGTGGAAAGATAAAACTTAGAGCTCTGAGTTAGATTTGGGTTTGAATTCTGCCTCTGTTCTGACCTTGGGCAAGTTAAATCAGTAATATTGATTTTTCCCCTCATTCATAGAATGAAGACATCATTTTCCATGGTGGGTAGCTGAGGATTAAATTGGGAGACTTGGGTACACATTAAGTTACTCAATAAGTACTCCTTTTGTATATATCCCTTTATTGCCATTACTGTCTAGAATGAGCCTGAATGTACTAGAGAGAAAGCAAGAGAGGAAAACTAATTACAGGAGGCAGTAGATACCTCTTATCTCCAAGTAAAAGGAGATCTAGACTAAGAAACATTATGGTTATTTCTCTTCTCAATGTATGGATGTCTGTGGTATATTATAAATCACAGGGTAGATTAAGCAGATCTTTTTAAAAAATGAACAAAAGGCCTGCTTTTTATTTTTACCCTTCCTCTGAACCATTAACCTGATTATTAAATATGAATCTGTTTTTTCCCCACAAATGCAACTGGAGAAATAGGGTGTGACCAAGAGAAAGGGATGTTACTGTCTTTTAAAAAAAAAATAGAGACAGAGAGGTTGCAGTCTTCTATAGTATCTCATCTACTTGTAGACCCTGCACAAATTCTAGTCTTAAGTTCTGTTATCTTATGGTTAGACTGTGTCCAACCGGTGTCCCGATTTCTCTTGCTCCCTGACTAATCTCCACATAAAAATCAAAGTGATTTATTTTTATTTTTATTTTTTTGATACTGGAGAATGAACCCAGGGGTGCTTTCCTATTGAGCTATATCCCCAGCCCTTGTTATTTTTTTTTATTTTGAGATAGTATTGCTAAGTTGCTAAGGCTGGCCTCAAACTTGTGTTTCTCCTGCCTTCGCCTCCAGTTGCTGGGATTACAGGTGTGCAAATATGCTTGGTCAGAGTGATTTTTTAAAAAACAAATTAGATTGTAATTTTCTTGCTCAAAATACTCCACAAGATTCCTGTAGCATGTAGAATCAAATCCAAGCCCCTTACCCCAGTTTATCAAGGCATTGCCTGATTTGACAACTGCCATCTTCTAAAGGTATGTCTTGCTCTAGGAGTATTCATTATCCTGCTTCACAGGGCACTTAAACTGTACCTTAGAATGTCATCCTTGATGTTCTCTTTAGGTGAATCACCCCTTCCTCTAAGTGGTCATGCCTCTTATCTCCACATCTTCGTTTTGATGCAAAAAAAGTCATCACTTAAGAGAGGCTTTCCCATGACCTTTAAAATAGAACCTGACCTCCTCTTCTGTCACTTGATTTCATCCAATTTCTCTCTAGCATTTAATAGTAGGTGAAGATACATTGCTCACTTATTTATTGATTTCCCCCCATTAGATTTGTTTGCTCCCTCTTCCCAACTAGAGGGCAGAGATTTTGTCTATTGCATCATTCCTTAGAATTGTGCCTGGTATGTAATACACCCTTAGTCAAACTTGGTAAATGAATGAATGGTATAGACAATTTGAATCAACCTGAGTCAAAATCCTGGCTTCTACCATTTACTGATTGTGTCGTTGTGGGCAGGCTAGTAAATTTTGGTGCTTTTGTATGCTCATCTGTAAGATGACATAGAAGATTAAAGTAAGTGATAAATAAAGTAAGAGTTTTAGAGGTCTCAGTCCATAAAGAGCTGACTCTTGCTCTGGACCCAAAGTGAGGCAGAACATCATGGCAGATAGGGGCGCAGGAGGAAAGCAGCTCAGAACATGGAAAATAGAATGCAGAGAGCGTTCTGCTCACTAGGGAAAAAACATGTACCCCAAAGGCATGCCCCCCAGTAACCAACTTGCTCTAGCCATACCCTACCTGCCTATAGTTACCACTTAATCCCTGTAGATGGATTCTCGTCATGATTAGGTTAAGACTCTCAAACTCAATTGTTTTACCTTTAAACTTTCTTGCATTATCCCACACAAGAGCTTTTGGAAGGCACCTCTCATCTAAACTATAATAATGGGGAGGAAATATACAGCAGTAGCTTCAAATGGAGGAAGAAGAAAAGAAAAGATGAATTGAAATTCTCATTGCTAAATTGTAAATGCACACACTCTATGCTCAGCACTCAGAAAGGTGTTTTTAGCATTTGGAGTATAATTCTTTTTCTAAATGAATGTGAGGATAGTACAGATGAAAACTGAAAATGAGAATCCAGAGATGGACTCCACAGTGTCAAAGAAAAATTGGGGGTGAGCTAGGCCTTGAATGTGAGACATTTTGTCCACCCAAAATAAAACAAAACAAAACAAAAAAAGAACAACAACAAAAAAACACCTTTTTTTCTTTTTGTAGGCTTTACTTGTGTTGTTGCTTAGTATTTTTTCATTTCCCCATCTTTTTATTCTCTGGATTAAGGAGAATGAACTTATTTCCCAGTAAATTTCCTTGATCTAATGCAAGAACAGAATTCCTGATTTAAATGCACAGTCACCAAATCAGTTAATATTCTATTTCTACTCATGTTGGTCTTCCTAAAAATAGATGAAGTGTTCATCTTTCAAGTTTCAATTTCCCTGTAATCTTCAAAATCAAGAACTCCTACACCCAAAAACTGTAAAGAGAGAGAAAGAATGGATTCATAAAAATCATCTGCATCACAATGCACAGGCAAAATTTGCGACTTTCACTCTCCCTTTTGTTTCACAGGTGATAAATATGATGAGGGACAGGAAAGTAGGAAAGTACTCTGTGAAGTAAAAAGGAGTGGGGAGGGGAACAGAAAGGGAGAGAGAGAGAGAGAGAGAGAGAGAGAGAGAGGATGAAGTAACTGTCATACTGGAAAGCTTGTTTACTTCAGTTCAGGGAGAGATGCCAGACTGCTGTTTCTATATTTCTGTGATGCTTTAGGTCACTTCACTGCTGTGGAACTCACTTTTCTTGTCAATAAAAATGCATATTAGTAAAAAAAAAGAACTACCACAGGATTGTCGGTGTTTTTTCGGATCAATTTATAGAAACTTAAGAAATGAGATATTGAAAACATCCGAAAAGATACAAGAAAAGCAGAGTGGTGGGCAAGGGACCAAAAAAATGGGAGAGAGAGAAATAGACAGTCTTGAACATATGAAATGGTGGGGAGGGGAAAAGCCCAGAAACTCTGTTGCTACAAGCCCACCAAGTAATTCTAATGTATGCTGGAGTTTGGGAATTACTCAATATAGACAATATGTGTGGAAAGATGTAAATATAAATGACTCTCAAATTTTTTTGTAATTTGCCTCATGAAGATTGATGTGATTAAACCTGTCTTTCTACAGTAAGAAGATTCTTCTTCCAGGCATTTTTATGGACTGTGTCTTGTCTTACAAGAAACATTAAAAGAAGTTATTCAAACAGAAGAAATATGATACAGGTAAGAAACTTGAATCAACATAAAATACAGCACTAGAAATGATGAAGGAAGTTAAAATTTAAAATTTTTTATTGTATAAACCAGAGTTGATGCATACTAAGATCTCCTCCCAATAAACAAATAAGAAAATAATAAATAAATAAGTAAGTAAAATAAGTGGGTTCCACTCTAAAACTTCCACTGTAAAAATTAGTTTTGGACTAGTATCTGACAGGAACTTTTCTTCACAGAAGTGGTCAGTCTTTGTTCATATGAAACTCAAAATAAGATTATTTCAATACAGATATAAATTCTTGATCTTATCTTTGATTCCAATTGGAGAAAATGGTTTAAAGAGAAACTATTATAAAAGAAACAATATATCTCTTTTGAAATTAAAATGATATAAAGCTAATAAAATATATTTTTTGAAAAATTTAAATGTTACTAAAATAAAACTGTGAATGGAAAACTAGTAATGCAAATGCATTACTATAGAAATAAGCACTTGGAAATTTTATTCAATAAAAGAAGTTTATTTACTACTTAAACTCTGCTCACCTCAATGATTTAATTTCTGCTCTTTCTTAAAATATTGGGTTATTACCTAAAAATTATACTTTAATTTTCATTCTCTGTTTGTTAATCCTTAACAAGTTTTACAGAAATTTTTTTTTATTATTTCTTATCAATTGTTATTAGAATAAGCTTTTCAGAGAAATAGGTCCACTTGGATTGAGGTGGATGGATAGATTAATACACATATACATACCTTCATGTGTACGTTCATACAATATTGAGGTAGAGAATAGATTTATAGAAGTAGACTTATTGTAATAAATTGTTTCATGAAAATTTAGAGACTGTGGAGTCCCAAGATCTGTCATTTTTAAAACAGATACCCAGAAAATTCACTGGCATAATTCAGCTTAAGTTCAAAGACCTGGAAACCAGGGTAGCTGATGGTATAAATCCTGATTGAGGACAGGGCAAACCCAATGACCTAGATCAAGCAGTAAGGCAGAAAATAGACAAATTCCCTTTTTATCTATCCTGTGTTCTATCCAGTCAGGAACTCTACAGATTGGATAATGCTCCCCCCACCCCCAACAGGGTATGGCAATGTGAGTCAACTGATTCAAATTCTAACCTCATATAAAAACACCCTTAAAAGGCACACCCATAAAAAAGAATGACTCTATGACATTTGCCAGTGAAAGAATGGACCTAGAGACCATTATGCTAAGCAAAATAAGCCAATCCCCAAATACCAAAGGTTGATGTTCTCTCTTGATATATGGATGCTAACACACAACAAGGAGTAGGGGGAAGGAAGAATAAAAGCTCAGTAGTTTAGACAAAGGGGAATGAAGGGAAGGGAGTGAGGGAATGGAATAGGAAAGACAGTGGAATGAATCTGACTTAACTTTCCTGTGTGTATATAAGTAAATACACCACAATGAATCTACACATCATGTACAACCACAAGACTGGGATCCTAATTAGAATAAAATGTACTCCATGTTTGTATAAATATGTCAAAATATACCATACTTTCATGTATAACTAACAGAACAAGTTTTTTTAAAAAGTGAAAAAAAAAAGATATACCCGGTTGTCAGAGGATCTCATGACCAATCAAGTTGACACTATAATATAACCATCATACTCTTTATATGCATGCTTACACATTACTACTATTTAGATTTTCAATGATATTGACACCATGGATATTTTGACAAGTCTATGCTCTTCTATCTTTAAACTCCTCTGATCTATTCTGAAAGAGACATTTTTCAAAATTAAAGTCAGAGTTGTGCACAGAGGTGCACACGTGTAACCCCAGCTACTCGTTAACTTGAGGCAGGAGGATTGCTTCATTCCAGGAGTTTGGCGGCATCCTGGGCAATAAAGCAAGACATGTATGTATGTATGTATGTATGTATGTGTGTGTGTGTATATATATATATATATATATATGATATCTTAGATTATGTTATATCACTCTTTCATCCAAATTCATGAAATTGTTCCCATGTGTGAGTGTGGACAAAAGCCAGTCCTTATAATGGCTCCAAATCTCCACATTGCCTAACTAAGTCTTATCTTCTCTCTTCCTCTTCCCTCATTATACTCTCCTTCTATGGCTTCTTTGTTATTATTTGCATCCTGTTTATTCTTGCTTGATAACAACCACTTGCTATTTCCTCTACTTATAAATACCAAAGTACAACATCGTCAGAGGATAATTTCTCAACAGACTTTCTGGCAATCATATCAAGAACCATTGATGATTCTTTCCTAAAATAATTATTAAAATTATACATTAATATACAATTTCCTAATTTTGCTTTTCCTTGCATGCTTATTTATTGGCATTCTTCTGTAAAGAAGCATTCTCTAGATATCTCATATAATTTCAGTAATATTATGAACATGTAGCTTCTTCTTTATGGATTTAATATTCTGTAATTTATCCTATACTTTTTATGCTTAAATATTCCCCAAAGGGTCCAGTACAATTTTCTACATGTTGGTTCCCTTTTACTTTGAATAATGCCTTTCATTCCAGCACAAAACAATAAAGGTGGACCAGACTTGCCTGGAATCAGTAATTTCTCAAGAGCCTATAATTCACTTTAGAAAGAAATACAGAAGAGTCACTATTTAGGTACTATCTGTTCCATAACTGTCAGTCTTTATTCTTATATTAGTTATTTATTATAACATGTTTGCAAATACTTTTCTCATTTCTCATTTTTTTCTGTCAATGCATACACATGCATATATATTATATATATCTTATATAATATATATTAGGTACGTATGTATATATCTGTATATAAACATATATAGTATGCAATATATATATATATATATATATATATATATATATATATATATATATATATACCTGTATTTCCAACTATAGTTACTTATATCTAAGATCTCAGAATTAGGATATGCAAAAGTTCACCTATAATTTCTTCTTGTATTTATAGGTTTTCTTAAAAAAAAGACAATTAGATTTCACATCCATTTGAAGTTTATGCTGATGTTGGGCATATAGATCCAATTTCATAGTGGTTCTAAATGAATAGTTAATTTTCCAGTTTCATTTACTTTAGTTTGAAATGGCACTTTTAAAAAAGTTTTATGTACTTTATTCATTTCTGAGTTTTTATTTATTCCATTGGTCTGTATGAATGCTTTTTTATATAGCACTACAGTATTTTGGGTAGTTTATTGAGGTATAATTGACATTATGTGTATACTGTTTATATAGCACTACAACATTTTTTCATTTGTTGAGATATAATTGACAAATAAATTTTTTTATATTAAAGATGTACTATATAATGCATATATATACATATATATATATATATATATACACACACACATAAATGAATTACTGAATTAGCAGCATCATATAGATTTCTTAAAGATGTTTTATTAGGATATTATAATTAAACAATTATTGGGGTACATCTTCACAAAATCATACATAGATGGAATATAATTGCTCCATTTCTATCCCTAGACTTCCTCTTTTCCTCCTTCATTCCCTCCCTCTGTTCCCCTTCCTCTACTCTACTTACCTTACTTTTTAAATTTATTTTTTAAATTGGTGCCTTACAGACAAACAAATGAATGTGAAATTGGCTGTGGTATATTCATACATTTGCATAGCATAGTTTGGCCAAATTCATTCCTCATTTGCTCCCTTTATGTGTCCTTTCTTCCTCCCACTCTGTCCCTTTCTTCTCCTGAAATGATCTCCTTTCTGTTTTCAGGGATCCCATTCCCCCTTTTTTTCTTATTGTGCTCTAGGTTCTGTATGTGAGAAGCATGCACCTTTGACATTCTGATATTGGCTTATTTCACTTAGTGTTATGTTTTCTAGTTCCATCTACTTACCAGCAAATGCCGTAATTTAATTCTTTGTGGTTGAGTAAGCTCCACTGTGGTTGAGTAAGCTCCATTGTGTATATATACCACATCATCTTAATCCATTTATTTAGTGACAGGCATCTGGGTTGATTATATAATTTGGCTATTGTGAATTTTGCTGTTAGGAATATTGATGTGCTTGTAACATGATAATATGCTGATTTTAGTTCTTTGGATAAATATGGAGGAGTGGGATAGCTGGGTTATATGGTGGTCAGTCTTCCAAGTCTTTTGAAAAATCTCTATACTGTATTCCAAAGTGGTTGTATTAATTTGCAATCCCAGCAATAAAATAAGTGTGTATGTTTTTCTCCACATTCTCTTCAGCATATTTTAGTGAAATCAGTACAGATTTGTTTTTTCCTGAATGCAAAATGTTGAACATTTTTTTCATTTGTTAGTCATTTGTATTTCTGATTTTGAGAAGTGTCTGTTTATATCTTTAGCCCATTTACTGATTGGTGTTTGTTTGTTTTGGTGATAATTTTATGAGATCTTTATAAATTTTGACTATTAATCCACTGTCAGAGAGGAGTAGTTGGCCTAGATCTATCATTCTGTAGGCTCCCTTTTTATACTCTTGAGTATTTCTTTTGCTGTGAAGATGCTTTTTATTTTCTGAGGTCCTATTTATTGGTCCTTGGTTTATTTCATGAGCTTTTGGGGCATTAAGAAAGTTGGTGCATATGACATTATGTTAGAGTGTAAAGCCTGAGTTTTAGTCAGATTTTTTGCTGCTGTGACTAAAAGACCTTTGAGAAGAACAATTTTAGAGAAGAAAACATTTATTTGGGGGCTCATGATTTCAGAAGTCTTAGTGCATAGATTGCTGGATCTATTCCTAAAGGCTTGAGGTGAGGCAGAACAACATGGTAGAAGAGTGTGATAGAGGGAAGAGGCTCATGTGATGATTAGAAAGCAAAGAAGGACTCCACTTGCCAGATTCAAAATACATCTACTAAAGTCACACCCCCAGTGACCCACTTCATCCTTCCACACCCTACCTGCTTTCAGTTACCTCTCAGTTTATCTCATCAGGGAAATTAATTCATTGATTGGGTAAAGGCTCTCATAACTTAATCATTTCTCCTTAAACCTTGCATTGTCTCACACATGAACTTTTGGGGAGCATCTCACATCCAAACTGTAACAACCTGTTTGCAAACTTTATACCAGTTGCATACTTTCTGGTCTAAATCTTATATACTTGATCTACTTTGAGTTGAATTTTGTGTGGGGTGAAAGATATGTACCTAGTTTCATTCTCCCCCATATTTATATCCAGTTTCCCAGCACCAGTTATTAAAAAGAGTATCTTTTCTGCAACATTTTTTGGAACCTTTGTCAAATATCAGATGCCTATATTTATGTGGGTTTGTCTTTGTGTCTTTTATTCCACTGTTCTTTAGGTCTGTTTCAATGCTAATAAAATGAATGCTGTTTTGTACTTTATATAATTCTAAACAGTTTAATTCTAAATAGTCTAATAGAATAATGCTAAGTAGTTCTTCAGTATAATTTGGCATGGTGCCTCCAGAATCATTGTGCTCGCTCAGTATTTCTTTGAGGTCTTATTTTTTTCCAAGGGTATTTTAAGGCTGCTTTTTCCTAGTTATGTGTAGAATGTCATCTGTATTTTTATAGGAATTTCATTTAATCTTTATAATCCATTTGGTAATATAGCCATTTTGACAGTATCATTTCTGCTTATCCAAAAACACAGGAGGTTTCCCATATTCTAAGGTCTTTGGTTTCCATCTTCAGTATTGTATAGTTTTCATTGAAGAGTTATTATACCTTTTTGGTTAGATTTATTCCCAAGAATTTTATTTGATTTTTTGTGATTTTGTGAACGTGATATTTTTGCTGATTAAGGTTCATTAGTGTTGTGTATAAAAATGATTAATTTTTTACGTTTATCTTGTATTCTGATAATTTGCTGAATTTGTTCACCAGCTTTAGAAGTTTTCTGGTCAAGTTCTTTGGGGTCTTCCTAATTTATGATAATTTCATCAGCAAAAATAACTTGACTACTGTTTTTCCTATTTATATGCTTTAATTTTCTTTTCTGAGTACTCTGGCTAAAGTTTTAAGAACTACTTTGAATAAGAGTAGTCATAGTGGATATTCTTGACATGTTCCTGATTTTAGAGGAAATGCTTTCAGTTTTTCTACATTCAGTTTGATGTTTCCCTTGGATTTTTTACATGAAATATTTATAATGTTGAGGAAAGTTCCCTTTATCCCTAGTTTCTCCAGTATTTTACCATAAATAGGTGCTGGATTTTGTCAAGGATTTTTTGTGCATCTATTGTGGTGGTTGTGTCATTCTTTTCCTTAGTTCTATTTACGTGGTGAGTCACACTTATTGATTTGTTCATGTTGAACCAAGGATGCATCTCTGGGATGAAATCCACTTGATCATGGTGTACAATCTTCTTAATGTGTTCTTTAATGCAGTGTTACAATATTTTATTAATGATTTTGTCATCTATGTTTGTCAGAGATATTTATCTGATGTTTTCTTTCCTTGATGTATTTTTGTCTGGTTTGTTTATAGGGTAATTAATACTGGCTTCAGTTAATGAATTTTGAAGTGTTCTCTCCCTTTCTATTTCATGATATAATTTGAGAATGATTGATATTAAATCTTTAAAGGTCTGGGAGAACTTGACTGAGAATCCATCTGGGCCTGACATTTTTTGTTGTTATTTTTGTTGGAAGGCTTTTCAATCTTATTACCTAATATTGGTCTGCTTAGTTTTTCTGTATCTTCATGGTTCATTTTGAAGAGGTCATATGTGTCTAGAAATTTGTCAGTCTTCCAGATTTTTCAGTTTATTTGAGTACACATTTTAAGGTCTTTTTGTTGTTTGTTTTAATACCTTTATTTTTATTTATTTTTATGTGGTTTTGAGTATCAAACCTAGGGCCTCGTGCATGCTAGGCGAGTGCTGTACTGCTGAGCCACACCCTAGCCCTTTTGTATAAATTTTCAAATAATTTCTAATAGTCTTTTGAACTGTTGAAGTGTTTTTGCTGACATCTCTATTTTCATCTGTAAATAATTTTGGGGGGTCTTCTCTCTTTCTATTGGTTTATTTGGCTAAGGGCTTATCTACTTGTATATCTTTTCAAAGAACAAACTGTTACATTGATCCTTTGTATTATTTTTCCTTTTCAATTTCATTGATTTTAGTTCTGATCTTACCTATTTCCTATCTTCTCCTGATTTTGAAGTTAATTTGATCTTGCTTTTCTATGGCCTTGTGATATCACATTAGATTATTTAGAAAGATCTGGGGTTTTTTTGTAGGCATTCAATGCTGTAAACTTTTCTCTTAGAACTGCCTTAGTAGTGTCCCAGACTTTTGATATGTTGTATCCTCTGTTCTCATTTGTTTTAAGAATTATTTTGATTTCTTCTATAATCCATTCCTCATCCAAAAGTGTATTATTTAGTTCTCAGGCATTAAAATGGTTTCTGTATCTTTTTATTGGTTTTTAATTTCATTACATTTTGATCCAATAGGATGCAAAAAATTATCTCTATTTATTGTATTTTCTAAAACTTGCTTTGTGTCCTGTAACATGGTCTATTTTAGAGAAGGTTTCATTTGCCAGCAAGAAGAATTTGTCTTCTATGCAGTCTAATCTATTGGTGCTGCTTTCAACTGAATTTTTAATTTGGTTTATTGAGTGTTTGGTTCATTTCCAGACTTCTTTTTCTTTTCTCTTTATCTCTTCATTGAAATGATATTTTACTTCCTGTATTTTCTAAGTTCTTTTCTTGCATCATCTTTTAGCTCATTGAAACATTTAACCATTAGCCTTCTAAATTCTTCTTCCGATATTTCCTCCACTATGGTATCCACGGGATGAGTTGCTGAAGTGTCATGAACTGTTTAAGGTGGCTTTTTAAATTTCTTTTTTATATAGTTTGTAGGCCCACACATCTGCTAAGATTATTACTTCTTCTATTTTCATGCCAAGGACTACTTAGTGAGCTTCTTTCTCTCAAGTGCTCTGAATCCCAAGATTGATACTCCTTGTCTATTTGTGTACTCTTGTTAATAGTGTCAGCACCACTATGAGATAAAGTACTATAACTACAATCATTTCAGAGCAAATTCACGTGCTAATAAACTTGGGGGAAAAACTTACTGGAATATCCTACACATTTTCTCTATTATAGGTTTAAAATTTTAATAACGTTATTGAATCAGTTGCTAAATTACTTACTTAAGCTAATAAAATTTGTTTTGTAATGTATATGGGCTGAAAATGAGTGTAGAGAAAAAAATGGATAAGAGAGAAACACAAAGAGAAAAGAAAAGACAGAAAAGAATAATGCAAAGTAATATAAAAACAAGAAAAAATGTGTGGGGTAGGGACATGAGGCAGGAGCAGCTAATATGAGGGAAAAGAGACTGAGAAAATAAAAATAGAAAAAATAATTTCAGTTAATCTTTAGAATATTAGAAGAGGTAAAATCAAATGCATTGAGGCCATCAATATCAAAAAAGAGAGAAACATCTATCAATTGAGTATGAAAAATTACAGCTGTACAATCAAAATTGACATTACAGTGTTTGGGGAAATTTTTATTATTTGTTCTTTTTAGATACACGTGACAGTAGAGTGTATTGTGGCTATTATAGCAACATGGAGTATAACTTTTTTGGTTCCTATTTTTGTGTTTGTATTTATTGTGAACTTATACTTGTCATGCATTAATATATAAGGATAGGAAAGTTATATCTGATTCATTCTACTATCTTTACTATTTTCATCTCCCCTCCATATCCTTAATTCCCCTTTGTCTAATCCAATGAACTTTTATTCTCTTGGGGGAAATTTCTTATTGATTCTTTCTGACTTGTATTTGATCAGAATTTGGGACCTTCAGAAGATGCCCACCACTCTTTGACATTATGTGTAAGTTTTTCTGGGTATGGAAGTAGTGAGTGATCACAGCAATTCACCTGTTATAAAATTATATGAGATCTCCTCCATTCTTTGGTGCATGCATGTTCTTCCTGGCTTTCTGTTGGGTCAGATAAGATGATCCTTAATTACCTGTTACTTAGCAAACATGTTATTTACTCTTGGGGGTTGTGGTCATGTGTGCCCTCCTGAAGAAAACTCCTTGTATCCAGTGCTATCAAGTCCAGTCTGGGCTCTCCCGTGTATATCTGAAGGTGTAAGATTGGTGGGGCCTATGTAAAGGTATTATATTTTCTGTGTGATATGGTGCTAGACAAGCCATGGTAAGTGTGGGTCTATTGTTTCCCTCTGGAGTGCACATGTTACATGTGTGTGGGCTTGTATCTGGGTAGCTGGTATCTGTGGGATGTTTAGCTGTAAGCCCCTTTGAGGAGTGGATTGCTGTTCTGTATGCACAAAATTCTCTGTTGACTGCTGTTGTGCATATACAAGGTTCTCACAAATTGCCTCTTGGGGCTCTGTGTGCCTGAATGAGTTTTATTTACTGGCAGATCTGAGATCTGTAGTTCTGAACCCTCCTATAGGTACTAGGGCACAGGAAATATTTCTCTTATTGCTAAATTTTTATACTTACTTATTTACTTACTTATTTGTTTAGTCAGTGTTTTAAGTCCAGAGGCCTGAGCCTGCTTGAAGGGTGCTGCATCTGGGTGCAGGGTCTCAGGCTTCAGGGCAGAGTTTTCAAATGCTGTGGGATAATGCTGAATTCCCACTTCTGACAGCAGGAACTTCTTTATGGCAGCATAGAGCGTGGTGCTTTTCCACATTTGTGGGGCCTATGAATGCAGACACTCTCTGGGTGGTCTGTGGCACAGAACCCTTCACCCTGCCTGTTGTAGATCATTATGATACCATTCCTATGAATAGTGTAGAGTGCCAGTTTGCCCACCATGGTCTGTGGCCAAGTGGTAGATCTACTCCCCTCCACTGGAACTTCCATGAATCAGCACTAAGTGCTTGGTGGGCTGCCTGCATCTGCATCTGCTGGTGCATGCAAGGTCTCCATGGGCAGTCCATGGTTGATGCAGATCATCAAGGTTTTATCTGTCATTCTGAGGAGGATAGGTTGTCAAGCAGCTTCTTTTCACCTTGGCCCCTGTAGAAGTTGTTGGAAGCATGGGGGTGGGGGAGGTTAGCTTTCCCCAAGGAGTGATTTAGGTCAGCTCCATCTCACTTGCCTTAGCACAAAATATATATTAAGTTATGAGAAGCAGTTTAAAGCAAAGAGAAAATGGCTCCTCAAAACACACCACAAAGCTCACATTCCAAGGTAGCATTTCTTATCATTTAAGGTTCTCCCTAGGAATCTTACAGCATTTCTGGTAGCAGCACTTGGGCCTTCTGTGTACAGGAGATGGAGATGGAGATGGAGTCTAGAGACTGTTATAATATCGATTTTGAGTGTGTGTGTGTATGTGTGTGTGTGTATTTGTGGTGAGAATAAAGATGTACTCTCAGAAGATTTTAATCGTACAATGGATTAAATAGATCTGCCACTATGTACATTGGGTCTCCAAAATTTATTCATTTTATAACTGCAAATTTAAGCTACTTAGCTAACATCTACACACCCCTCCTCAACATCTGATAACTACTCACATACTCTGTTTCTCTGAGTTGGACACTATGACATTTTTAATGAGAGACCATGCAACATTTTTCTTTATCCACAATTATTCAATACAAAGGCTTTGTAATGTGCTTCAATATCTAGAAGGACTATTTCCTGCTCATGCTATTTTTTCTGTTGAGCAAATATATTGTAGTATGTCTTTTGACATATGAACTTTAGAATCAATTTGTTATTTTCTCAAGGAAAAAAATAAATATCTATGCTATTTGTGTTGGAATAACACTAAATTTCTCTGTTAACTTGGAAAGAACTAATGTGGGGATCAAACGTATGGCCTTGCACATGCTGTAGCACTGTTCTGTATCCCTAGGTCCATCTTTTAATCTTAGGGGAAAAAGTTATAGTTTTTAAATTTTGGAGACAGATCTTCTCTATTCCAATTTATTCCCATTCTACTTTTATGAATATAATATTCTTCATTTTACCTTAATATGTAATTAAAGAAAATGTTTAGCTTTTTGAAGTATCTTATTTTTTTACTTTTTGTGAAACTATGAGGTAGTTATGTATAACTTCAGTGTTTGTCCAAATCAGTAGACAGTTACCCATTCATTATTCTTTGCCAAATATTAGGGAACTTTATACTCAATCATCATTGTTATTTTGTATTGCTGGCCTATGTGTCTGTGCTGTGCCAATATTACATATTTAAAATTTTGATGGCTTTATGATGTATTGTGATATTTGTTATTCCTGCTATTTATGTTCATCTTCTAAGATGGTCTTGATATTTTCATGCATTTTTCTCTTCTAGATGACTAAATATTTAAATCATTAAATTCCATAAATATTTTTTTAGTTTTACTAGGTACATGATCATAATAGGCTCATGTATCAGCTACAGAAAATCCAAATACAAGTACAAAGATAGTGATGATGATGAAGGCTTTGTGCCAGGAGTTGTTCCAACCATTTCCTGTGTATTTACCCATTTAATCCTCACAACAGCTCTATGAGTTAGACTATTCTTATTTTACACACTAGGAGACTTAGCACAGAGACCTGAATAATTTCCTTTTCAATTAGAGTTTTATTTTTGTACATAGTAGTTGGGTTCATCCAGGAATATTCATATGCATGCAAAGAAATCTATTTCAGTTCATGATCCCCTCTTCCCTTTCCTTCTTCTCTCCCATCACCCCTTTTCCTTTTCCTTCCCCCACTCTCAGACTTCTTTTTGCTCATCTATTAATTTGTGTTTGATTGGTTCTTTATGTACTTTTTTCCCTTTCCTCCCCCTTTATTATACTGTAGTTTCCACATATGAGAAAAAAACATTTGAAATTTGAGTTCTTGCATTTGGCTAATTTCATTAAGCATGATATTCTCCATTTCCACCCATTTACCAGCAAATGCCATACAACTTGATTTGGGTTTTTCAGTCAGTTTTTGGTTTTAACCAAACCAAATGTAGTATCCTTAGTTGGCCTCAGTATGACTACCATATTGTTTTCATTAGTACAATTTTTTAGTGAATAAATTAATTAGTTATAACTTAATTTTATTCAGAATTTTTCTGACTTATTCTCACCTTTTAATTCATTCCGAATTTTGGCATCATTTTGTGAAGTTATAAGCATTAATTATTATCTTAATTGAGATCACATAGAATACATAGATTGATGTAGAAAGAATGGATATTTTTGTAATGTTGTCTCTTGTCTTCTGTGAAGCTAAGTGGAATTATGAAATTATTTTCCTAGAAGTTCTATAGAGTTCGTAGTAAGGTTGTTTTTGGATATTTAATGTCTTTGTAAAATAGGTATTATGCATGTTTTTTTCTTCCATTACTTTTTCTGTTTTATTAAAAATCAATGTTTTTCTTCTATTTTTATCATCAGTCTCATTATTTAATTTTAGAGTTTTTAAATGAATTTTTAGTTTACTTTGCAAATGATATTTTGCCTCTTTCTAATATTTATGACCATCTTACATTTAATTTAATTAAATTAATTTAATTTAATTTAATGGCTACTACTTTCAGAAAAATGCTAAATAGCAGTTCTAGTAGTTAGAATCTTTGCCTTTTTGTGATTTCTAGTATTTTTCACTCAAGTATCTTCATAGTATTAAGAAAGAAAAACCTCTTCTCTTGGCCCCCAAGGGAATAGAGGTAGAGGGTGCATAGAAGTGAGAGTGAGAGAGGAGATATATGCTTTCATTTTTTGTTCTAAAGTTAAGTGGGGGGGAGTCCAGGGGCAGAGGGACTTCTGCTGTATTGGTCATGTAGACCTCTAAATAGAGATGATCTCTGGCTTGGATGTAGTTATTTTATGGTACAAAAGGACCATAGTTCCTAGCTCTGAGGGAATGTTTGGCAGGTAGCTGAATTGTGAGATAATGGCAATGCCATGGCATCTGTCATAGTGGGGGCAAGGTGACCCCAGAGTATCAATGAAGGTGGGTCCCCATAGCCAGGGATTCAATGGAGAAAGTGGCTGGTGCATTGTATCTTTACTTCTAGAGAGAACAAGTATGAGGCTACCAGGTCCTATCAAGCTGAGAGACCAAATTACAAGTTAGGACATCTTTGAGCATCTGAGCTCAGTAACACAGCCATCAACCAGAGGACAGCACAAGGGCCTGAGTGGACCTGAACCTTCCCTCCCACTCTTTTAGTCTCATGTGCCATGAGAGAGCAGCTGGGGATAGGAAGAGGGCCAGGATTAGAAGGGCTAAACAATTGTTCCCTGCTATTCACATTACAAGATAGGACTAACTTTTAAACCATTTAGGGATAAAAGTTTTATTTCCGTTCCTGTGCTCATATGTGGGGATAGGGCTATTGGGAGATGGTGTGGTGGTTTTGGATAAAGTTAGACCAGTTTTAAGTTTTCTCTGCACTTTACTTTTTGGTCCAGAAGTGAATGCGCTTAGCAATTGGTCTTTGTAGTTTGTGGTTTGGGTTGTGTATATTTTCTCCTTTCATTGGAGAAGGAGCTTTCTTTATTTTTCATAGATTTTTTTAAACATCTATTCCTAGTAAAGAATAGATTTAAAATACACTTATTCTATCCTTGTCAACCAGAGGTTTCTTATAGTGAATGTCTTGCTTTAGATAGTGTATTGTAACCACTTTAGTGTTTAGTATTTTGCTAGCATAGCTACATTAGTATATAATATTTTTTTCCTGTAAAGAAAGTTTTCAGAGAAAGGTGCTGAGAAATGCAAAGATACTTTTTAAAATCATTTTCCTTTATGTCACAGGTGAAAATTGAAGTATAAATTCCTCTTTTCTTGTTTCTTTGTTTCTTTCTTTTTTTTTTTTTTTTTTTTTGAGATGGGATCTTGAGTTGCGCAGACTGGTCTTGGACTTCTGGGCTCATGTGATCTTCCCACCTCAGCCTCCTGAGTTGCTGGGATTATAGGCATATGTCACTGCACACAAATAAAATTTTCTTTTTTTATAGAAAGGTATTTTCTGCTGGGCGAGGTGGCACATGCATGTAAACTCAATGACTTGGGAGGCTGAGGCAGAAGGATTGCAAGTTCAAGGTTAGCCTAGACAACTCAGAGAGATTGTCTCAAAAAAAAAAGAAGTTTGCCAATGATTCTTCTGAGATTCTAATTTAATTTACATTAGATATAACAACTTATTTGTATCTCTGTAAATAGAGATTTTTATTCTCCAAATATTTTGTTTTCAGGTGCACTTTCAATTGAATTTTCGAATTGTCGCCATAGGCCACTCATTTGTAAAAGTATTGCAAGGGCCATCTAGTTCTTCTCCAGAAACACTAACAAATGGTAATTAAATTAGAATGAGAAGTATTTTGGGATGTAGTAAGAATATTGAGATTTGATTTGCTTTCTAAGCTGCTTTTTTCTATTGTGACCACAATTTGACTTCAAAGTTGTCATTTTACTTTCTTTTATCTTGGCACATATTTCAAAAAAGCAAGCAATTCATTTTTTATTGGAAAAAAATAACTAAATCTGAGAATTATGAGGATTCTTATGATACTATAAGTTGAAGTTTTTGGCCTTATTCTGGTTTCTGTGGCTAATGTGTTTGAATGAGAGGACCCTCTAGTGGACTAATTGTTTCCATCCTTTGGATTCTCCCCAAGGGGATATAATCCAGTGATAAGCACCATAGGTTAGGAGGATTTTGTCACTTATAAATTAAGAGCAAATAAATTACTTTTCAAGAACTAGTGTTCTATATTTCATTTACTGACCAATACAAAAGAATAAAACTATGAAAGATGGGAATCAAAGGCATTTTGGTTTTGGCAGTGCTAGGGCTTCGACCCAGTGCTTCATGCATGCTAGTCAATGCTCTGGAAATTGTATGATATATTTTAGGTTTTTAATATTTTAAAATGAAAACTTTGATTTTACTTGTATTTTTATATATCCTGAAATTGTGCACAAAGGATTTTAAGGCTGCTTTCAAAAATAACATCAACAAAGCAATAACTTAATGTAAAAAAATGAAAAACCACCACCACCACCACAACAACAACAACAACAAAACACAATTGTGGCAGCTTTCAAGGTTGATAAAATTGCTGTATTAAGTTTTGTTTTAGACTGAGTATGATGACAACCAAAGCACAGGGCAGGTGTAGACAGATAAATTCTCTTCCTTATTAGAAAGAAGAAAGCATGAATTCCCCAGTCCCAATGAATATTATACCAACATGGAGTTTTAAAGAAGTTTTTGTAGTGATCCTCAATGATACAGTGACAACCCTTCTCAAAAAAAAAAAAAGAGCTTTTGAGAGCTATTTTTAGTAAGTACAGAATATGTGTGCTTGTTTTTATATTCACCTCTTATAAGTGACATTGTACCATTAAAATGCAACTCTAGGAAGGTGAGTCTGCAAGGACATAGCTTAAATGGTCAAAACTGATCCAGGAATAGACCCAGAATTTCTAGGGGTGTGGATATTCCTTTCATATTCTAGCAATCTTATTTTTCTCAACAAAGCTTTGGTTAAAGATAGTTAACAGTATGGTTGTACTCTGTCACAATTAACTGGGGTTAGATACTTTTATGGTTGCCATTGAAGGTGAATTCATATACTTTAGAAACAAGAACAACAAGTGTTTTGGAAATAAAAGGACCCAGTGAAGACGTTCACTTGTTGGAGGGTGAACTTTCCTTTATAGGCGTTTAGAGGATCTACATAGTAAGCTGGATTTTCCTTACCGAGGCCTTTTTAAATGTCTTTCAGTCTGCAAACTATTACTTGATTAATTTTATAAAGTAAATACTATGAAAGATGGCTAAAATTCAAAGCAGATAGTATTATCACTGTGGTTCCCTATTCTAGGTTTCAATAAAGCCTTGGTAATGCAGACAGCAATGCACTGTATCATAAATTTATTATACTTTTGTATTATATTATCATTCATGTCTAAAACATAACATGGATTTCTAGTTATAATGTCACAATTTGTTGGAATAGCTAAGTGTACTCACATGAATAGGTGCGTAGTGTTAATATGACCCAGTTGAATATTTGGAGAAAGTTTGCCACTAAAACGTTACTTTTTGGCTTGTGATGCCATTCTTTCTATGAAAGAATTAGGTATTGGGACAATTTAAGCCATCTATGATTTGGAAAATAAAATGTCTCTTGGTAGGAAGGAATTTTTTGTTGTATTTTTTTTCAACTTCAGGGAAATATATAAGTATGCGATTACTTAGTTTTTCATTCTACATCAGTAGGTACAAGGTAGTCATGTTACTTCCTTAAGGAGACTGTAAGAAGATAACATGGCTTCCTTTGAAAGATGATACCAAGAAAGGTAGGTTTTTGAGGGACTTAACTGATATTTAACATTTAGTTATAACAGAGATATAGAATGTCATAAAAAATAATTTGTAAAATCTTTAGTAATAGTTGGTGTTATGCCTGGAGGTTTACTTAGAATAATTCAGAAAGAAGCAGGACTAATGAATAATGGGGTATATAGTACAATGTTTGATTTATAAAAGTCATAAACATTGGTTAAATATACAAATAAAATAATAATATCAACTACGAGCATATTTGTAAATTATATATACTCCCTTCTACCCTGCAGCTGGGAATTGAGTCCTAGGCCTCACAAATACTAGGCAAGTTTTGTATTACTGATCCAAAAGCCCATCCCCTATATGTAACTTGAATTCTTGTTTTTTTAAAATACACATATATTTATTTTTAAAATCTAAAAAATGCAGTTTTCAAGAAAAAAAGAACAGAGAAAGGATCGTTAAAAAGCACAGGGCTGCAGTTGACTTGAAAGAATAACATCCAATGTTCTGTAACACAGAAGGGTTACGATGGTTGTTATTGTTGTACATTTTCATATAGCTAGTAGGATTTTGAATGTTCTCAACACTGAGAAACAATAAATGTTTGAGGAGATAGATATGCCAGTTTCCTTGATGTCATTACACATTATATACACGTATACATTGTACACTGTACCTGATGAATATAGACAATTATTCTGTGCTCATTAGAAATAAAAAGTGTGTATTATAAAAAGCAATAAATCGTCAAATGAAAATTGAATATACATTGAATTCTTAATATGTACATTTCTTTTTAGAGGTTTTTTTTGGTATATCTAGAGTCAAGTTAAAATTACCTGACAACTTTTTAAAAAGAGACCACTAAACAAACATTATAACAATTTCTGGAACTCAGAAAATGTAGTGTTGGTGTGTACCCAGCTTTTAGTAATGGTCAGTTTCATCACTTCTCCACCAGAGTGTGAATACCTTGAGGATAAGCATAGTATTTTATTCATCCTTGTATTTTCCCTAGTACCTAGTGCACTTCCTTATATAAACAAAGTTTTCAATAAATACTTATGGAAAATTTTAAAAAATAACACATAATTGACATTTGCTTTCATAGATATCAACTGCTTATACTTTTTGAAAATACTTTCAATTTTCATAGCAGTGTTCATATTTAAGAGGTTTCACTTTGGGTTTTCCCAGGTGAAAGTCTTATCTTAAGGAGGTATGTGTGAATGGTATTTCAGCTGTATGGCAGAAACTGCTTTCTTTAGGATTGTTTTACAGTTGTGGGTATTATTATCTCTACAACTAAGTAGCAAACTCCACAAAAATAAAGACACTCTTGTCACTTTTGTTTTTCTTTGTGTGCTGGGGATCAAACCCAGGATATGCATTCTGCCACTGAACTACACCCCCAGCCCTATTGTCACTTTTTTTTTTAATTTTTTATTGTTGGCTGTTCAAAACATTACATAGTTCTTGATATATCATATTTCACAATTTGATTCAAGTGGGTTATGAGCTCCCATTTTTACCCCATATACAGATTGCAGAATCACATCAGTTGCACATCCATTGATTTACATATTGCCATACTAGTGTCTGTTGTATTCTGCTGCCTTTCCTATCCTCTACTATCCCCCCTCCCCTCCCCTCCCCTCCCCTCTTCTCTCTCTGCCCCCTCTACTGACATTCGTTTGTCCCCCTTGTATTATTTTTCCCCTTCCCCTCACCTCCTCTTGTATGTACTTTTGTATAACTCTGAGGGTCTCCTTCCATTTCCATGCATTTTCCCTTCTCTCTCCCTTTCCCTCCCACCTCTCATCCCTGCTTAATGTTAATCTTCTTCTCATGCTCTTCGACCCTACTCTGTTCTTAGTTACTCTCCTTATATCAAAGAAGACATTTGGCATTTGTTTTTTAGGGATTGGCTAGCTTCACTTAGCATAATCTGCTCTAATGCCATCCATTTCCCTGTAAATTCTATGATTTTGTCATTTTTTAATGCAGAGTAATACTCCATTGTGTATAAATGCCACATTTTTTTTATCCATTCATCCATTGAAGGGCATCTAGGTTGGTTCCACAGTCTAGCTATTGTGAATTGTGCTGCTATGAACATCGATGTAGCAGTGTCCCTGTAGCATGCTCTTTTTAGGTCTTTAGGGAATAGACCGAGAAGGGGAATAGCTGGGTCAAATGGTGGCTCCATTCCCAGCTTTCCAAGAAATCTCCATACTGCTTTCCAAATTGGCTGCACCAATTTGCAGTCCCACCAGCAATGTACAAGTGTACCCTTTTCCCCACATCCTCGCCAGCACTTGTTGTTGTTTGACTTCATAATGGCTGCCAATCTAACTGGAGTGAGATGGTATCTTAGGGTGGTTTTGATTTACATTTCTCTGACTGCTAGAGATGGTGAGCATTTTTTCATGTACTTGTTGATTGATTGTATGTCCTCCTCTGAGAAGTGTCTGTTCAGGTCCTTGGCCCATTTGTTGATAGGGTTGTTTGTTCTCTTATTGTCTAATTTTTTGAGTTCTTTGTATACTCTGGATATTAGGGCTCTATCTGAAGTGTGAGGAGTAAAGATTTGTTCCCAGGATGTAGGCTCTCTATTTACCTCTCTTATTGTATCTTTTGCTGAGAAAAAACTTTTTAGTTTGAGTAAGTCCCATTTGTTGATTCTAGTTATTAACTTTTGTGCTATGGGTGTCCTATTGAGGAATTTGGAGCCCGACACCACAGTATGTAGATCGTAGCCAACTTTTTCTTCTATCAGACGGCATGTCTCTGATTTGATATCAAGCTCCTTGATCCATTTTGAATTAACTTTTGTGCATGGCGAGAGAAAGGGATTCAGTTTCATTTTGTTGCATATGGATTTCCAGTTTTCCCAGCACCATTTGTTGAAGATGCTATCCTTCCTCCATTGCATGCTTTTAGCCCCTTTATCAAATATAAGGTAGTTGTAGTTTTGTGGATTGGTTTCTGTGTCCTCTATTCTGTACCATTGGTCCACCCGCCTGTTTTGGTACCAGTACCATGCTGTTTTTGTTACTATTGCTCTGTAGTATAGTTTGAAGTCTGGTATCGCTATACCGCCTGATTCACACTTCCTGCTTAGCATTGTTTTTGCTATTCTGGGTCTTTTATTTTTCCATAGGAATTTCATGATTGCTTTCTCTATTTCTACAAGAAATGCCATTGGGATTTTGATTGGCATTGCATTAAACCTATAGAGAACTTTTGGTAATATCGCCATTTTGATAATGTTAGTTCTGCCTATCCATGAACAGGGTATATTTTTCCATCTTCTAAGATCTTCTTCTATTTCTCTCTTTAGGGTTCTGTAGTTTTCATTGTATAAGTCTTTCACCTCTTTTGTTAGGTTGATTCCCAAGTATTTTATTTTTTTTGAGGATATTGTGAATGGAGTGGTTGTCCTCATTTCCATTTCAGAGGATTTGTCGCTGATATACAGGAATGCCTTTGATTTATGTGTGTTGATTTTATATCCTGCCACTTTGCTGAATTCATTTATTAGCTCTAATAGTTTCTTTGTAGACCCTTTTGGGTCTGCTAGGTATAGAATCATGTCATCTGCAAATAGTGATAATTTAAGTTCTTCTTTTCCTATTTTGATGCCTTTAATTTCTTTCGTCTGTCTAATTGCTCTGGCCAGTGTTTCGAGAACTATGTTGAACAGAAGTGGTGAGAGAGGGCATCCCTGTCTTGTTCCAGATTTTAGAGGGAATGCCTTCAATTTTTCTCCATTCAGAATGATGCTAGCCTGAGGCTTAGCATAGATTGCTTTTACAATATTGAGGTATGTTCCTGTTATCCCTAGTTTTTCTAGAGTTTTGAACATAAAGGGATGCTGTACTTTGTCGAATGCTTTTTCCGCATCTATCGAGATGATCATATGGTTCTTATTTTTAAGTCTATTGATGTGGTGAATAACATTTATTGATTTCCTTATATTGAACCAGCCTTGCATCCCAGAGATGAATCCTACTTGATCATGGTGCACAATTTTTTTGATATGTTTTTGTATCCGAGTGGCCAGAATTTTATTGAGGATTTTTGCATCTAGGTTCATTAGAGATATTGGTCTGTAGTTTTCTTTCTTTGAAGTGTCTTTGTCTGGTTTAGGTATCAGGGTGATGTTGGCCTCGTAGAATGAATTTGGAAGTTCTCCCTCTTTTTCTATTTCCCGAAGTAGCTTGAAAAGTATTGGTATTAGTTCCTCTTTAAAGGTTTTGTAAAACTCTGCTGTATACCCATCCGGTCCTGGGCTTTTCTTAGTTGGTAGTCTTTTGATGGTTTCTTCTATTTCCTCAATTGATATTGGTCTGTTTAGGTTGTCTATATCCTCCTGACTCAATCTGGGCAGATCATATGACTTAAGAAATTTATCGATGCCTTCACTATCTTCTAATTTATTGGAGTATAAGGATTCAAAATAATTTTTGATTATCTTCTGTATTTCTGAAGTGTCTGTTGTGATATTGCCTCTTTCATCCCGTATGTTAGTAATTTGAGTTCTCTCTCTACTTCTCTTCGCTAGCATGGCTAAGGGTCTGTCGATTTTGTTTATTTTTTCAAAGAACCAACTTTTAGTTTTGTCAATTTTTTCAATTGTTTCTTTTGTTTCGATTTCATTAATTTCAGCTCTGATTTTAATTATTTCTTGCCTTCTACTTCTTTTGCTGTTGTTTTGCTCTTCTTTTTCTAGGATTTTGAGATGAAGTATGAGATCATTTATTTGTTGGTTTTTTCTTTTTTTAAGGAATGAACTCCAAGCAATGAATTTTCCTCTTAGAACTGCTTTCAATGTGTCCCATAGATTCCGATATGTTGTGTCTGTGTTTTCATTAATCTCTAAGAATTTTTTAATTTCCTCCTTGATGTCTTCTATAACCCATTGATCATTCAGTAACCTATTGTTCATTCTCCAAGTGATGTATTCTTTTTCCTTCCTTCTTTTATCATTGATTTTCAGTTCCATTCCATTATGATCAGATAGGATGCATGGTATTATCTCTACTCCTTTATATTGTCTAAGAGTTTCCCTGTGACATAATATATGATCTATTTTTGGGAAGGATCCGTGTGCTGCTGAGAAAAAAGTGTAACTGCTTGATGTTGGGTGGTATATTCTATATATGTCAATTAAGTCTAGGTTATTAATTGTGTTATTGAGTTCTATAGTTTCCTTATTCAACTTTTGTTTGGAAGATCTGTCCAGTGGTGAGAGAGGTGTGTTGAAGTCTCCCATGATTATTGTATGGTGGTCTATTAGACTCTTGAACTTGAGAAGAGTTTGTTTGATGAACATAGCTGCACCATTGTTTGGGGCATATATATTTATGATTGTTATGTCTTGTTGGTGTATGGTTCCCTTGAGCAGTATGTAGTGTCCCTCTTTATCCCTTTTGATTAACTTTGGCTTGAAATCTATTTTATTTGATATGAGTATGGATACTCCTGCTTGTTTCCGAAGTCCATATGAGTGATATGATTTTTCCCAACCTTTCACCTTCAGCCTATGTATGTCTTTTCCTATCAAATGCGTCTCCTGTAGGCAGCATATTGTTGGGTCTTGTTTTGTGATCCATTCTACTAGCCTGTGTCTCTTGATTGGTGAGTTTAAGCCATTAACATTTAGGGTTATTATTGAGATATGGGTTGTTGTTCCAGCCATATTTGTTTATTTATGTTACTAAACATGGTTTGTTTTCCTCTTTGATTATTTTCCCCCCTTTAGTGTCCTACCTCCCACTGTTGGTTTTCATTGTTATTTTCCATTTCCTCTTCCTGTAATATTTTGCCAAGGATGTTTTGAAGAGATGGTTTTCTAGCTGCAAATTCTTTTAACTTTTGTTTATCGTGGAAGGTTTTAATTTCATCTTCCATCCTGAAGCTTAATTTCGCTGGAAACACAATTCTTGGTTGGAACCCATTTTCTTTCAGTGTTTGAAATATGTTATTCCAGGATCTTCTAGCTTTCAGAGTCTGTGTTGAAAGATCAGCTGTTATCCTGATTGGCTTACCCCTAAATGTGATCTGCTTCCTTTCTCTTGTAGCTTTTAAAATTCTCTCCTTATTCTGTATGTTGGGCATCTTCATTATAATGTGTCTAGGTGTGGGTCTCTTATGATTTTGCACATTCGGCGTCCTGTAGGCTTCTAGGATTTGGGGTTCTGTCTCATTCTTCAAGTCTGGGAAGTTTTCTCGTATTATTTCATTGAATAGGTTGCTCATTCCTTTGGTTTGAAACTCTGTCCCCTCCTGTATCCCAATGACTCTTAAATTTGGTCTCTTGATGTTATCCCATATTTCTTGGATGTTCTGCTCATGGTTTCTTAACAGTCTTGCTGAGCTGTCTATGTTCTTTTCAAGTTGAAATACTTTATCTTCATTGTCTGATGTTCTGTCTTCTAAGTGTTCTACTCTGCTGGTAGTATTCTCAATTGAGTTTTTAAGTTGGCTTATTGCTTCCTGCATTTCTAGGATTTCTGTTTGTTTGTTTTTTATAACCTCTATTTCCCTGTATAGTTGATCTTTTGCTTCTTGGATTTGTTTATGTAATTCATTGTTGAAGTGATCTTTCATTGTCTGATTTTGCTGTCTGATGTCTTCCTTGAGACTCCAGATCATCTGAAGCATGTATATCCTGAATTCTTTATCTGACATTCCATCTGCTGCAGCTATTACCTCTTCTAACGTTGAGTTGACCTGCATTGCTTGTGGTCCTTTCTTTCCTTGTCTCTTCATACTGTTCGCGTTCCTTTCTATTTGGTGAAACTGTTGTGCTATTGAATTTTCCCCCTATATATTTATATTGGTCTTGTATAGTTGCAAAGTCTCCCTCGCAGGCGCGGGCGGCGGCTCTGCCCCTCCTCCAATTGGGGCAATGTGCCTACCACGCCGGGAGGCTGCTGGGCCTGCTCTGCCGGTCGGTAGCAGGTCCGCCGACCTTGCAGGCGCAGGCGGCGGCTCTGTCCCTCTGCGGGCCGCTAGGCTTGTTCTGTCGGTGGTCGCAATTCTGCCTACCTTGCAGGCGTGGGGGCGGGGGAGGCTCTACCCTTCCTCAGGCCACTGGGCCTGTTCTGTCTCTCGGTTGCAGGTCTGGCCTGTTCTGATGGTGGTCACAGTTCCGACTACCTTGCAGGAGCGGGGGGGAGGGGGCGGCTCTGCCTCTCAGCAGGCCGCTGCTCCTCTTCTGCCGGTGGGTCGCAGGCCCGCCTACCTTGCAGGAGTGATTGGAAGCTCTGCCCCTCCGCGGGCCACTGGGCCTTTTCTGTCGGTGGTCACAGTTCTGTCTACCTGGCAGGCGTGGGGGGTGGGGGGCGGCTCTGCCCCTCAGCAGGCCACTGGGCCTGTTCTGTGGGTCGTCACAGTTCCCTCTACCTTGCTGGTGCAGGGGGAGGGGGCGGCTCTGCCTCTCAGCAGGCCACTGCTCCTCTTCTGCCGGTGGGTCACAGGCCCGCCTACCTTGCAGGAGTGATTGGAAGTTCTGTCCTGCCGCGGGCCACTGGGCCTTTTCTGTCGGTGGTCACAGTTCCACCTACCTGGCAGGCGCGGGGGGTGGGGGGCGGCTCTGCCCCTCAGCAGGCTGCTGGGCCTGCTCTGTGCGTGGTCACAGTTCCCTCTACCTTGCTGGTGCAGGGGGAGGGGGCGGCTCTGCCTCTCAGCAGGCTGCTGCTCCTCTTCTGCCGGTGGGTCTCAGGCCCGCCTACCTTGCAGGAGTGATTGGAAGCTCTGTCTCACCGCGGGCCACTTGGCCTTTTCTGTCGGTGGTCACAGTTCCCCTACCTGGCAGGCGCGGGGGGTGTGGGGTGGCTCTGCCCCTCAGCAGGCCGCTGGGCCTGCTCTGTGCGTGGTCACAGTTCCCTCTACCTTGCCGGCGCAGGGGGAGGGGGCGGCTCTGCCTCCCAGCAGGCCGCTGCTCCTCTTCTGCCAGTGGGTTGCAGGCCCGCCTACCTTGCAGGAGTGATTGGAAGCTCTGTCCCGCCGCGTGCCACTGGGCCTTTTCTGTCGGTGGTCACCTTTCCACTTACCTGGCTGGCGCGGGGGATGGGGGGCAGCTCTGCCCCTCAGCAGGCCGCTGGGCCTGCTCTGTGCGTGGTCACAGTTCCCTCTACCTTGCTGGTGCAGGGGGAGGGGGCGGCTCTGCCTCTCAGCAGGCCGCTGCTCCTCTTCTGCCGGTGGGTCGCAGGCCCGCCTACCTTGCAGGAGTGATTGGAAGCTCTGTCCCGCCGCGGGCCACTGGGCCTTTTCTGTCGGTGGTCACAGTTCCCCTACCTGGCAGGCGCGGGGGGTGTGGGGCGGCTCTGCCCCTCAGCAGGCCACTGGGCCTGCTCTGTGCGTGGTCACAGTTCCCTCTACTTTGCCGGCGCAGGGGGAGGGGGCGGCTCAGCCTCTCAGCAGGCCGCTGCTCCTCTTCTGCCGGTGGGTCGCAGGCCCGCCTACCTTGCAGGAGTGATTGGAAACTCTGTCCCGCTGCGTGCCACTGGGCCTTTTCTGTCGGTGGTCACCTTTCCACCTACCTGGCTGGCGCGGGGGATGGGGGGCGGCTCTGCCCCTCAGCAGGCCGCTGGGCCTGCTCTGTGCATGGTCACAGTTCCCTCTACCTTCCCTATTGTCACTTTTTGTTGTATTCTCTACAAATCTTAGACAAGAGCTCATTACATATCTGAGGATACAGGACACTAAATGAATTTACCTTCAAAGAGCAAAGGGAATGACTAGAAGATAGATAAGCTTGACTTTTCTAATAAATAATTTTGAAACAGATGGGGAATTCCTGGTCACTGCATAAGGCTGAACTATAGTACTTTTTGCAAGATGGAAACTATCTGTGCTATAGCCCTTCACACATGTGTCTTTGTGAGTCTAAATTTAAATGACTTAAAATTTTACTACCCACATTTCAAGTGCTCAGAATCCACTTGTGGCTAGTGGCTGCCATAATGGAGAGCACAGATATTAAACTTTTCTAACTTTGCAGGAAATTCTTTTGGAAGGCTTTGGCCTAAGGTCATCTCAGTTTGCTTGGCCTGCTGTAACAAAATTCCCTAAACTTGGTGGCTTATATCAATTTTACTTCTTAGTTTTGGACATTGGGACATTTTAGATCTAGGTGTGTGCAGTTTCAGTGTCTGGTGAGGGCTACCTTCTGGTCCATAGATAGGACCTTCTCATGTTGTCCTCAAATGGTAAAAAAAGACAAGGCAGCTCTCTGGGGCCTCAAAAGACACTAATCACATTTATGAAGTACTAACTCTCATAACATAATCACTGCCCAAAGGTCCCACCTTCTAATTTTTACCATATGAACTTGAGGGTGGAGGGCAGGAACATTTAGACCATAACAGAGAAAAGAAGTGGTAGGAGGACATCAGGGAGGGAGACCAAATGGTAAGGGTGATTTAAAAAAAGACTCTTATTGCAGCCTCATTTAGGGTAGGTCTTATAATGAAATTGATTATCATTCTTGGAACACAAACACTTTCACAGATTAATTTTTAATTTTCCTGGGATATGGAACTCTTTATGTCCTGCAGAGGCCTGGTAGTGTAACTATGTTGAGAACATGCATGTAGTATTTGCTTATTGGAAGATAATGAGAGAAGTTCTTCTTTATGAAAGTTTTAAAGGATATTCCAGGCCTATCCAGATTGCAGCAAACTTGTAATTTATGGATTCATGAGATATAATTCATAACCCTCCAGCATATGTGATTTATGGATTTGTGAGACAACTTATAAACTGTCTAGCCTGTATGATTAATGATATATTAAAAACTAAGAAGCTTTAACATAAATAATTTCCTCTAAGTTGACATGTATCATACACATCATAGGTATTTATCTTTAAAGCTATTGAGAGCAAAGGATCCATTAGAAAACTGTCTCATGGTTCAGGGTCCCTCTCAAGAGCAGTGTTATGTGGGTATCTAGGTTTTTCTTCTATCCTTTGCCAATCACTGCAATTATTTGGTGTGGGAGAAATCTTACGATTTTACATTAGCATGGACATTTGAAGCCTATGTGGTAACATGGTTTACTAGCTGCTTTCAGAGGTTATTGAAAAGCTGCTTCTTTTATATATCAGGTCAAATTATTTTCTTCTCCGGTAATGATGCTTGTTCTCTTTTCCCCAAGAAAGGAGAATTTTATTAAGAAAATAAGTAACAAAGATCTACTAGGTGAAAGGCACTTTATGCCAGGAAATAAATTTTACAAAAAAGGGTAAATGTAGGAGAAGGAAGTACTTAGGGCTCTAGATGGATATATTAAGTACTATTTCAAGTGAGCAAACATTGCTTTTGTTTGTTGTTTAGCATGATTGCTGCATTAAAAAATGTTAACATAGTTGAGTGTGGTGGTACACAACTGTAATCCCAGCCACTGGAGAGGCTGAGGTAGAAAGATTACAAATTAGAGGTCAGCCTCAGCAACTGAGTGAGATCTTGTCTCAAAAATAAATAAATTTAAAAAAAAATTTTTAAAAAAAGAGAAAAGATTGGGGATGTGGCACGATAGTAGAATGATAATGGGTACAATTCCCAGTACTCCTCTTCACAATGTCACTGCAAATCTAATATTTGGCTTTAAATGAGAAGGGAAAAGGGAACAGCATTTGTTGAGTACTTAGTAGGTGCCTAGATATTTATGTATATATTATGTTCAAAACAGCTGGCCTTCAGAACAACCTTGAGAAGTTGCTATTAGTATGTTTTTTTAAACAAATGAGAAACTGTTGGTTAAATAACTTGCCCCAAATTCTTAGTAAATGGAAGAGGTAGAATTCAAATGTTCTTTTTGCCTCCAAAACCTGTAATCTTTGCCTTAGAGTGGGGTATTCTTTGGACGTCCTTCAGAAGAGCTGTTGACTGATAACAGTGTGTGGAAATTATATGAATGAATGGTTCTTTAACGAGGTTGGTTTCAATGAGGAGAGAAAAAATAAGGAAGACCTAGAAGTTAGATTTATTACTTTTATTATTGGGAATTTATTACTTTGATTTAATGGGATCAGATAGATTGGTTTTACCAGTTCTTTTCTGTTTTTTTTATACTATCCCTTCCAGTTTGGAAGCTAGGAAGCCCTGCCTTCACTTGCTGCACCCTTTATTTTATGTCCCCTTGTCATGCCTCTGAAAATTGGGGTGTGTAATGTGTGGGGTGGTAAGAAGCAAATGAGCTTTGTGTTCTTTGGTGTCTTTGATCTAATGGAAAGGTTTATATATATTAAATGTTAGAAGGCTGCCACTTTGTGAATGTATGCTGCTTCTTTGCTTTAACTCCCAAGGCCTTCTGGAAGAACACTATGGGAATATAGAAACCAGAATTATAGAAAGGCATCCTTAAAGGAAGGAGTCCAAGTTTCAGAGACAGACCAGCTGGCTTAGGTGCATTCCATACTGTAGAGAATGTGCATAAGCTTGATGAATAGTATGGGTTTTAATTAGTAAAAATATTTTTAGTAATATTTTAGTAACAATTAAAATTAGTTTATCCCCTTTTCTAAAGCAATATTTATTTGTATATTACTTTTACTAAAATGGAACATTAAAATGAAATCATTTTAAAATATGCAATCATATCCCTTTAATGATCAGATTTTAGTATATGGCAGCTTATTAAAGGTATAGTACGACTGTGATAAACAAGGAATGAATCCCAATGAGATATGTGCAGTCTTTTGTTCCTTAGATTGGTTTCCAAGTTACTGTATACATCAGTGTTTTAAATTTACGGACAAAAATGGAAAATGCTGATAAAATAAAAGGAAAATAAACTACAAAACCTGCATGAAGGCTCTTGGACAAGTAAAAACCATCAACCAAATAAGTTATTGTTTATTTAAATGTAATAGTACAGTTTATCTTCTCTCAAATTATTTATTGTAAATAATGCATTTGGATGTTTTCTTAATTCATTGATAGGAGATGTTATATATTTTTATTGGTTCTTCAAAACATTACAAAGCTCATGACATATCATCTTCCATACATTTGATTCAAGTGGGTTATGAACTCCCATTTTTTACCCCAAATACAAGTTGCAGAATCACATCAGTTACACATCCACATTTTTACATAATACCATATTAATGACTGTTGTATTCTGCTACCTTTCCTATCCCCTACTATCCCCCCTCCCCTTCCCTCTCATCTTCCCTCTCTACCCCCATCTGCTGTTGTTTAATTCTCTCCCTTGTTTTTTTTCCCCTTTCCCCTCACAAACTCTTATATGTAATTTTGTGTAACAATGAGGGTCTCCTTCCATTTTCATACAGTTTCCCTTCTCTCTCCCTTTCTCTCCCCCCACTCGTCTCTGTTTAATGTTAATCTTTTCCTCATGCTCTTCTTCCCTGTTCTGATCTTAGTTGCTCTCTATATCAAAAAAGACATTTGGCATTTGTTTTTAAGGATTGGCTAGCTTCATTTAGCATAATCTGCTCTAATGCCATCCATTTCCCTGCAAAATCCATGATTTTGTCGTTTTTTAGTGCTGCGAATACTCCATTGTGTATAAATGCCACAGTTTTTTAATCCATTCATCTATTGAAGGGCATCTAGGTTGATTCAAAAGTCTAGCTATTGTGAATTGTGCTGCTATGATCATTGATGTGGCAGTATCCCTATAGTATGCTCTTTTAAGGTCCTCAGGGAAGAGACCGAGAAGGGCGATAGCTGGGTCAAATGGTGGTTCCATTCCCAGCTTTCCTAGGAATCTCCATACTGCTTTCCATATTGGCCGCACCAACTTGCAGTTCCACCAGCAATGTGCAAGTGTACCCTTTTCCCCACATCCTCGCCAGCACTTATTGTCGCTTGACTTCATAATGGCTGCCAATCTTACTGGAGTGAGATGGTATCTTAGGGTGGTTTTGATTTGCATTTCTCTGACTGCTAGAGATGGTGAGCATTTTTTCATGTACTTATTGATTAATTGTATGTCCTCCTCTGAGAAGTGTCTGTTCAGGTCCTTGGCCCATTTGTTGATAGGGTTGTTTGTTATCTTATTGTTTAATTTTTTGAGTTCTTTGTATATTCTGGATATTAGGGCTCTCTCTGAAGTGTGAGGAGTAAAAATTTGTTCCCAGGATGTAGATTCCCTATTTACCTCTCTTATTGTTTCTCTTGCTGAGAAAAAACTTTTTAGTTTAAGTAAGTCCCATTTGTTTATTCTTGTATTTAACTCTTGGGCTATGGGCGTCCTATTAAGGAATTTGGAGCCCGACCCCACAATATGTAGATCGGAGCCAACTTTTTCTTCTATCAGGTGCAGAGTCTCTGATTTGATATCTAGCTCCTTGATCCATTTTGAATTAACTTTTGTGCATGGCGAGAGAAAGGGGTTCAGCTTCATTTTGTTGCATATGGATTTCCAGTTTTCCCAGCACCATTTGTTGAAGATGCTATCCTTCCTCCATTGCATGCTTTTAGCGCCTTTATTAAATATAAGAAAGTTGTAATTTTGTGGATTGGTCTCTGTGTCCTCTATTCTGTACCATTGGTCCACCTGCCTGTTTTGGTACCAGTACCATGCTATTTTTGTTACTATTGCTCTGTAGTACAGTTTGAAATCTGGTATCGCTATACCGCCCGATTCACACTTCCTGCTTAGAATTGCTTTTGCTATTCTGGGTCTTTTGTTTTTCCATATGAATTTCATGATAGCTTTATCTATTTCTACCAGAAATGCCGTTGGGATTTTGATTGGCATTGTGTTGAACCTGTAGAGAACTTTGGGTAATATCGCCATTTTGATGATGTTGGTTCTGCCTATCCATGAACAGGGTACATTTTTCCATCTTCAAAGATCTTCTTCTATCTCTCTCTTTAGGGTTCTGTAGTTTTCATTGTATAAATCTTTCACCTCTTTTGTTAGGTTGATTCCCAAGTATTTTATTTTTTTTGAGGATATTGTGAATGGGGTGGTTTTCCTCATTTCCATTTCAGAAGTTTTGTTGCTGATATACAGGAATGCCTTTGATTTATGCATGTTGATTTTATATCCTGCCACTTTGCTGAATTCATTTATTAGTTCTAGTAGTTTCTTTGTAGACCCTTTTGGGTCTTCTAGGTATAGGGTCATATCGTCCACAAATAGTGATATTTTAAGTTCTTCTTTTCCTATTTTTATGCCTTTAATTTCTTTTGTCTGTCTAATTGCTCTGGCTAGTATTTCAAGGACTAAATTAAATAGAAGTGGTGAGAGAGGGCATCCCTGTCTTGTTCCAGATTTTAGCGGGAATGCCTTCAGTTTTTCTCCATTTAGAATGATGCTAGCCTGAGGCTTAGCATATATAGCTTTTACAATGTTGAGGTAAGTTCCTGTTATCCCCAGTTTTTCTAGTGTTTTGAACATAAAAGGATGCTGTACTTTGTCGAATGCTTTTTCTGCATCTATCGAGACGATCATATGGTTCTTATCTTTAAGTCTATTGATGTGGTGAATAATATTTATTGATTTCCATATATTGAACCAACCTTGCATCCCAGGGATGAATCCTACTTGATCATGGTGCACAATTTTTTTGATATGCTTTTGTATTCAATTCACCAGGATTTTATTGAGAATTTTTGCATCTATGTTCATTAGAGGTATTGGTCTGTAGTTTTCTTTCTTTGAAGTGTCTTTGTCTGGTTTCGGGATCAGGGTGATGTTGGCCTCATAGAATGAATTTGGAAGAGCTCCTTCTTGTTCTATTTCTTGAAATAGCTTGAAAAGTATTGGTATTAATTCTTCTTTGAAGGTTTTGTAAAACTCCGCTGTATACCCATCCGGTCCAGGGCTTTTCTTGGTTGGTAGTCTTTTGATGGCTTCTTCTGTTTCTTCCTTTGTTATTGGTCTGTTTAAATTGTGTGTGTCTTCCTGACTCAATCTGGGCAGCTCATATGACTTAAGAAATTTATCGATGTCTTCACTGTCTTCTATTTTATTAGAATATAGGGTTTCAAAATACTTTCTAATTATCTTCTGTATTTCTGTGGTGTCTGTTGTGATATTGCCTTTGTTATGTATGTTAGTAATTTGAGTTTTCTCTCTTCTTCTCTTCGTTAGCATGGCTAAGGGTCTGTCAATCTTATTTATTTTTTCAAAGAACCAACTTTTAGTTTTATCAATTTTTTCAGTGGTTTTTTTTTGTTTCAATTTCGTTGATTTCCACTCTGATTTTAATTATTTCTTGTCTTCTTATTTGCTGTTGTTTTGCTCTTCCTTTTCTAGGGTTTTGAGATGTAGTGTGAGTTCGTTTATTTGTTGGTTTTCTCTTTTTTTGAGGAATGAACTCCAGGAAATGAATTTCCCTCTTAAAACTGCTTTCATTGTGTCCCATAGATTCCGGTATGTTTTGTCTGAATTGTCATTTATCTCTAAGAATTTTTTGATTTCCTCCTTTATGTCTTCTGTAACCCATTGATCATTCAGTAACATATTGTTTATTTTCCATGTGATGCAGGATTTTTCCTTCCTTCTTTTATCATTGATTTCCAGTTTCATTCCATTATGATCAGATATGGTGCATGGTATTATCTCCACTCCTTTATATTTACTAAGAGTTTCCCTGTGGCATAATATATGATCTATCTTTGAGTAAGATCCATGTGCTGCTGAGAAGAACGTGTATCCACTTGATGATGGTTGATATATTCTATATATGTCGGTTAAATCTAGGTTATTGATTGTGTCATTGAGTTCTATAGTTTCTTTATTCAGCTTTTGTCTGGAGGATCTGTCTAATGGCGAGAGCGATGTGTTGAAGTCACCCATAATTATTGTGTTGTGGTCAATTTGACTCTTGAACTTGAGGAGAGTTTGTTTTATGAACGTTGCTGCACCATTATTTGGTGCATATAAATTGATAATTGTTATGTCTTGTTGGTGGATAGTTCCTTTTAACAGGATATAGTGTCCTTCTTTATCCCTTTTGATTAACTTAGGTTTGAAGTTGATTTTATTCGATATGAGTATGGCCACTCCTGCTTGCTTCCGAGGGCCATGTGAGTGGTATGATTTTTCCCAACCTTTCATCTTCAGCCTGTGTATGTCTTTTCCTATCATATGAGTCTCCTGAAGGCAGCATATTGTTGGATTTGTTTTTTTGATCCAGGTTACTAGCCTGTGTCTCTTGATTGGTGAGTTTAATCCATTAACATTTAAGGTTACAATTGAAATATGATTTGTACTTCCAGTCATGTTTATTTATTTATTTTAGTTTGGCTAGTTTTTACTTTTTGGTTATTTTCCTCCCCCTTTACTGAGATACCTCCTGCTGTTAGTTTTGGGCACTATTTTTCAATTCCTCTTCTTGTAGTATTTTGCTCAAAATGCTTTGCAGTGCTGGTTTTCTGGCTGCAAATTCTTTTAGCTTTTGTTTATCGTGAAAGATTTTAATTTCATTGTCAAATCTGAAGTTTTTTTTAAGATGCTCATGAAATGTTTCTCAGAATTGCCTAATAAGTAGATATAAAAGCAGAGGGGAGGGCATGTGTATGTGTGCGTGTGTATTTCATTAGATAAAACAAGAGTGGTCACCTCCATCCAATCAGTTTCATTTAAATATTTAAATATTAGCCTTCTACATCCCATTTAGTCAAGGGAAGGTCATCAGCTCCTCCACACCTTTGGACTACACATGGATGATGCAAAGGGTTGCCAGTGGGCTTCCCAAGCCAGTATCAGAGGATCCCTGTGCAAGAAAGCAGGACAGCCATGGAATAAGGCCAAAATAAGATGTCATCAAATGTCTTTTATGTTTAGTTGTCAACAAGCTACTTGCAAGTATTTGGCAGCAGTGCTGGAGTATGAGGTGAGTTCAAGAGGACTTGAAGTGTCACACAAACAATATCAAATGTAGTTATTTACAATGCATAGTTAATAATGCAAATTTCAGTGGCTATAATGATGGTGAAAAGTGATGGAATCTGTAGTAAATGGATGCAGTTGGAGAAGATAATGCTAAGTTAGCCAATCCCCAAAAAACAAATGGCAAATGGTTCCTCTGATATAAGGTGACTGACTCATAGTGGGGTAGGCAGAGGGAACATGGCAGGAATTGGCAAACTCTAGATAGGGCAAAGGAGTGGGAGTGGAAGGAAGGGGACAGGGGGTTAGCAATGATGGAGGAATGTGATGGACATCATTATCCAAAATACATATTTGAAGACATGAATTGGTGTGAACATACTCTGTGTACAAAGAGAGATATAAAAATTGTGTTCCCTATGTGTAATAAAAATTGTGATGCATTCCACTGTCATGTATTTACCAAATAAACACAATTAAAGAAACAAACAAGGGGCTGGGGATGTGGCTCAGTGGTAGAGCACTTGCCTGGCATGTATAAGGCACAGGTTTCAATTCTCAGCACCACATATAAATAAATAAAGATCCATTGACAACTAAAAAGTATTTTTAAAACAATCAAAAAACAAATTCAAAAACAAAAATTCAGTGGCTATCTTTAGAAAATTTTGCATAATTCTAAACTTCAGTTTTTTATTTAAAAAATAAGTTAACATTCTAAAACTTGAAAAAGAAAAAAATTAATGATTTTAACTTAAAATTTTGAAAGAGAAAGTGACACATGTTTGTTAAAATCTTTGATAACTTCTTTAACTTTTTTAAACAGGCAGGAAAAGTTAAACTATAATAGAATAAACATATTTACTATGATTTCCGGGTTTGACTTAAATGAGAATAGCCTAACTTCCCTTCGTACGAGAGAGAAAAAGTATAATATAAACAATTAATCATCAATTTTGTCAAAATAATATAACATCTCCAGGTCCAACATGGCGGCCGGCGAGGAAGCAGCACTTTCAGTATCTCCACATTAACGGGATCAGAAAGACCCATTAAAACAGCTACATTCTACCTACTGAGGAACTTCTAGCAAAATTCCGCTGAAAGGAGACCTGCTGGGAATTAGTAAGTTTATTAGAGGTGACAGTTTGTCCCAAACAAGTGAATCTTGGCCGGCTACGCGGGTGCAGAGGTCCAATCCCGCGGCCACCGCCCGCCCAGCTCTGCAAGCGGGGCCCCGGCGGCCCAGCACATCGCAGCGAGAAGGGTCCCCGCCCGGCCTGGCAGACGGCCCCCACCATCCCGGCTCTCCTGGCGGCCCCACTCGCTCTGCGAACGGCCACCCCGCCCGCCCGGCTCTTAGCCACGCGGCCGCCACCTGCCCGGCTCTACAAGCGGCCCCCCGCAGCCGGGCGTGGCGAGAAGGGTCCCCGCCTGGCCCGGCAGATGGCCCGCGCCCTCCCGGCTCTGCTAACGGCCCCAACCGCACAGCAAATGGCCCCCCGCCCGCACGGCTCTGCAAACGGCCCCGCCTCAGTTTCCCATCAGTGTCATGGGGATGCTCATTTCATCCCCATTTTGAAAATGTCAAAGTTTGCATTGCAGAAACTCACATGAGGGGGTGGATGGCTCTGCAAGGAAACAGACAAGGTGGCTCCTGCTTTGATCGCCCCAATATAGATGTCCTTCTGCCATGAACCCTGGCCTCTGCCCACTCTGTTCTTTCTACTGGGCAGGCTTGGCTTTGTGTAACTCTACTCTTCTTCCTGGAATCCTGTGTCCAGCCCCCAGAGTGTTCTGCAAATCTGTGTTCACCCTCTAGATTGACTTGTAGATCTAGCACATGTATCATTTCAAGAGTTTTGTTCTTCCTGGAACTTCACAAGCTAATTATCAAATTCATATCCATTAACTGGGTTCAGGGGGTCTAATATATGCTCCAAAAATTAAAAAAAAGACTTGGAGGGTTTGCCTGCCATTCATGGAGAGCTGCTGAAAAGCTGCTGTCAATGCAATGGGGTGCTCTTCAGTGGCACAAGAGGCAGTCCAGGCTGATGTGCATGCTGTGGACCTATCCTGTGGGAGAGTTGAAACCCAGTGGGAATGCCAACCCTGACCTGTGCCCCACTCACCTCTGTATAAAACTGGAATGCAGTCACATGGCTCAGTTGCAGGTATGTGAGTCCCCAGTGAGAAATTCAGACACCTCACAGCCTGAGGAAGACCTGAGAGCCAAGTTGTCATCCTTAGAAAATGGGACAGGTTTGTGAAGATGCCAGGCACTTTACAGCAGCACCGAGAAGGGGAATGGTGGATGGAAATTGGACAAGATTAAAGTCAACTGTGTCACACCAGGAAGAGATGGAGAAAAGAAATTATATAGAGAGAAGATGGTTGTAGCAGATGACTGTGAGGGCTGGTACGTACAGAACAACCATACAGAGATGCACTGTCCTGTGGTACTTTGAGCACTAAGGTCACTGTCCAGCTGCAGGACAAACAAGACTTCGGTCACCAGCATGCCTGAGCACGTGAAGTCTGGCCAGTGTGCCTGAGAGACAGTTTAGTGCTCAGTGAAAGGGCAAAGACCTGAGCAGGTGTTTCCCAGGAGTAAGTCCTGGGAGCACAAGAGCAACCAGAGGCAGCTGGTGGAATCTCACGCAAACATGCAGTAAGGATCCAGCAGGAGCAATGGTAGAAATGAGGGTCACATGGCTTCCTCCAATGAGAGTTTCCCACAGGTGGTCTTGACCTCAAGAATGCTGCCCTATGCCAGCAGGACTCAGCCTTTGGAAACGGGGAAGAGCTACAAGGTGACGTGGTGAGAGAAGCCCCTAAGGAGAGACATCACCTGCCTAAGTCTGGAAAGCAGACCAGGCTGAGCTACTGGGGGATCCTGGATAGCTGGTGAGGCTAGGAGGGGGGGTTTTCCGAGGCGCCAGCAGGCCCTGTCTTCCAGGAGGTGGGGAGTATGGTAATCCACCAATGTTTTCCCTGGGCTTCTTAAGCAACAGGCTTCGTGCAGAGCTGCCTATTTTGGAATGATATATTTCATGATAAATCAACAAAAGGACTGTTGAGGAAAAGCTTCACATGCTGATATGTACTCGTCAAAAACAAAATCCAAGGAAATAAAATTGGAATTCAGGGAAACCCACTAAACCTCTTAAAGCCCATTTGCCAAATTGTATCAGAGCAGATACACACTGAGTGCACAAGTGGCCTCTGTTTCCCATCCTGCAGGATGAAAAGAAGCTCACTGTGCCCACTCACTACAAACTACTTTGGTAGCCTCTGGGAGGTAGCAGAAGGCCCCTTTCACTTTGTTCATGGGTGATATTTGAGAACTCAGAAACCAGGGGCCTACTTATTATTCAAAAAAGATTTCGGTTTCATAAACAGCCAACATGCAAGAATCAGTGGCTCTGTTTCACAATATTTCTCTGAAAATATGAAAAACATCTCATGCACCCCCCATCCTCCGATTATTATGAATAGATTTGCAAGAAAGACATAGAATCTTCATTAGAATTATAAAATATATTTGGAAGAAATAAATAAAACACTAATATATAAAGAAACTTACAAACACCAATATATGAGGAAAAAACCCAAATACGAATTGAACTGTTACCAAAAGTTGAAAAAACTGAACTTCCTAAAACTGGTTTGCAAATCCACGAGTGAATCTCCTTCAGTCCAGTCTCTGAATCTTCAACCAAGTCTTTTGGGTGTCATCCATTTCTGCCACCAAAGAGGGAGGTGACTCTGTTTCAAGACAGGTCGACACAGCTTTCACAATCCACAGCAAGTGGACAATAGGTTTCAATGTCCTCTGGCTTAGTTGCTTGCAGCTGAGCAGGAGGCTTCCTGGGCCACAAGTGTCACAGTGGCCTCTGGGGGCCCTAACTCTCTCACTGATGATGTGTCTTGCAGTGTGGAGCAGTGTTCTTCCTCCAGCTCAGCAGGTGTGCCTGTGAGCTGCCCCAAGGACATGGATGGAAAGTGGAGTTCCTCTGGCTGAGGCATTCCTGCAACATGAGGTGTTCCTGGAGCTGCAGCAGAAAAGACCCCAAAAATGATTGCCTTTCCCTTCCCAATTCATATAAGAACCAGGCCCCTGAGAGTCATCCACCTCCTGTTCCCACAACAGTCTAGGGTCCAGTAGGCTTTTCTGGCTTGGTACCCAATGGCAGTTCTTGGTGGTGCCAGCACAAGTCTTCCTCACACATTTGGACCACCACTCCCGGAGTCCTCATCACAGGGCTCCAACTCTCCAACTCCAACTCACAGCTGTGTAAGGAGTCTGTGGATGTGGAGGGTCAGCCCTGATTCAGGCATTGTGAGCAGAAGGCAGGTCCCGAGATGCTTCAGGTATCCAGATCAGAAGATGCCTCAATATCTTGAGGGTAGATGTTTAACAGTTTGCATGATGGAGCAGAGGGTGCTGTGGAGTTTGGAGGAATGTAGGCAGCCATAAGGTATCAGGCCTCTTCTTTAGCTGGAAAGCACTTGCATGGTGGGCTTCCCAGAGAGTAGAAAGTAGCCCACATGCTGCTGGGCAAGAAGGGCAATCCTGTAAGGGACATGTGTGTCTCAGTGTTTCCCCACCTTCTGTGCAAGAAAGTGTGGGCAATTATGGCTAGGATTTCCTGTGTTGGGAAGGGTTTCTCACAAGGTGTGGGTTTCTGAGGCCCAGCCATTCCTCTGCTCCTTGGGTAGCCTGAACCCCACCTCACCTCTCTATATTCCTCCTGTAGGCAAAGCCACATCCCTGAGCCCAGGGCTGGAAATCATACAAGGGTGGGACCTGGGGTTTTCCAGCCCTTTTCTACACCAGCCTCCTGTGTTGCCCTACCTTTAGAAAGAAACCCTCCCTCTTGGTGCAAAGACCACTCACTTCTTGACTTGAATGTGCTCCTGAGAATCTGCCTGGAGGTGTTCATAACAAGATAAGGCCAAGAAGGTGTCACCTGTTCCATCTCATGCCCTTCCCTTACTAGATGCCTGGTGGAATGGACTAACTTCCTGATAGTAATGGAAGCTCCTGACGGCTCCATAGTTGGTCTGCACTACTTCCTGAAATGATAGGCTAAGTGACTGCCAACAGTAGGTGCTTAGCATACATTTGAGTGATGAATGAACCCAACCACCTACTTGTTAGCTATATCCAGGCCTGGGTCCCCTCAGTCCATCCTTGGGGTTTCTGTTGTGGCTACATAAGAACAGAGACCCTATGAGATGCAATCCCCATACTCTTTCACAAATGTGGAAACTGCTCTTTTTGAGACCTCCAAACAATGAAGCCTGAGGCAGAAATACTTCCTCAAAGGATGGATGACAGGCCCACAGGAGGAGCACAGAGCCCTTTGCAGGCTGCTGCACTGGACCAGGCCTGAGGCCAAAATGCCTGGGGCTCCTCCTTCTTGGTCCTCTAACACCCAGGCAGGACTCTCTGGAAATCCTATTTTTCACAGGGCTGACTGAGACTCAGAGTGATGCCCGGCCTTCCTAACACCAAGCCTGGAGACGACCATATCCCTGGGCTTGGAGGTGGTAAGTACTTTTTACAGAGCAGCTCCATCAACTTCTGGGTCATAGTAGAATTTTGGTAATTCTGCAGATATTCGTGCACAAACACAGTGTTCCCCCTCTGCAGGTCAGGCACCAGACCGGTAATGGTGTGCTCCACAACAATTGCCCAGATTCTTTTTGACTAGCTGAACCTTTTCTCTGCTGTAAATCTGCATTGTTTTTTCTAGTGTGGGGAATGAGACAGGGACAGTTTGACATGAAAACACTAGGAAAGTGCAGAATGACTCCCTGCCATACAATCAATTGACAATAGAATATTTTTCTTTTTTATTGTCAGGGGAACTCACACACACACACACACACACACACACACACAGCCACTCACACAGGCACATGCACAGTCACAGGGTTGTGAGGGTTTGTGGATATCCAAGAGGGAATGAGAGTGGTGGGGTAGCCTAAGCTCACCTGCCGTGGGCTGTTCTCACTTCCACATTCCTCACAAACAGTGGCCTGGTCCATGAGGTCGAGCCCTGACCCAGCGTCTCCACACCTGAGAAATGCCCCTACTCAGGGCTTTCCTAAGACCCGAGGGTCTCCATGTTGGTAGACAGGAACTCATGGCTCTGAATTTAACTGTCACTACACAAGTGAGCCATGTGGTACTGTGCTGAACTGTGGGTGCCTGGCTAGCCGGGTTCCAATTTCTGTTTGTTCCATTGCCAAGGAAGTGACATTAAACCCAATACTTATCTGGTAAGCTTTTTACAGCACACCCCCAGCATATTTATTCTATTGCACTGAAAAGAGTTCTTTTTACGTTGCCCATATTGGCCTAAAACTTGCCATTCTCTCACCTGTGATTCCTGAGTAGCTGAATTTACAGGTGTGCGCCTATATAAATATCTTATATATGCACATCAAAATGAGTGAGTTGGAGCTGTGATGGTAGAAACCACTAACTCTCCCCTTCTTCTATCATTTCCAAAACCTACAACTTGAGAATCAATCTTCACAGTTTCTCTTTCCTCATACTCTCCTCTCATCCAATTCATCATTATGTATGTATAGCAATAAAAAAACACCTCTCCCCTGTATAATTTTTACTGGACTGAGACTTAAAAATATGCAGGATTCAGACAGAATAAAATGATTATTGGGAGTGGTGTCCTGCAGTGCAGTCCTCACACCTCAGAACAGAATGCTGAGACAAAGAGAAACCCTTGAGTCCAAGAGTTTGATACCAGCTTCCACAACACAATAAGACCCTGCCTCTAAAAACAAACAAACCAACTACAACCACTAAAGAAAATGGAAAGGTTTTAGGCTTGTTGAGTAAATTCTGATTTGTGAAATAGTGGTGAGTAAGGATAAAATGTCGCTCCTCAGTCTGTATCATCCCCTTAGAAGATATTTGTTCAGCTAGCCCAGGATGAGGATCTGCCTCAGGCTAATGCAGAAGACCAAGAGAGATGGAGAGCCACACCTGATAAATGGCTCAGTGACCTCATGATTCCAGGAAAGAATCTTCAGCCTAAAGAATGAGAATAGTGGTATGGGGATGTAATTCAGTGGTGGAGCTCTCCTGACCATCACAAGACCCTGAGTTCCATCCTGCTCTACAAGCAATAAAAATGAAATTAAAAATAGGAATACATCACATTCCAATGCTCAAGAGAAACCCCTGAGAAGACCAGCCCAAGACTTTCTTCCTCAGTGCCATCACATGAGAGGAAACAGAGGTAGGCATTGGCAAGAACAGATGAAGACATTGTCAAGAATGATGGTTCATTCCTGTAATCCCAGGGACATGGGAGTCTGGGGCAGAATAATGTCAGGGTTGATGCTAGCCTCAACAAATGACCAAGACCTCATCTCCAGTTGAAAATAAATTGGATTGAGGGTATATCTCAGTGGTGAACTGTGCCTGGATCAATGATAAGTCATTAATGCAACTGAAATGATAAATGAATGTATAACAAAAACAGCAACAAAACCCAGGAGCAGGAATAGGGGGGAACTAGATTTTTTTATTCTTTTTACATATTTTCTTTAGAAATATTTATAATTTATAGTTAGTATTTCTATTCTAATCATGAAAGCACCCAATGCAGTCTTTCTCAGGGGAAATGACCTTGATTGAACTTTGGATTGTGGTTTCCATCAGGAGCAATGCCTTGGGAAAAACACTGAGTGGGCAAGAGAATGAGGTTTCAAGATAGACAAGAACTCATTTTTCTATTCAGATGGCAAACTTATGCACTTAGGAGAGATCATTTCCTTTCATCAGTATTGCCACCTTTGGAAGAACAAACATTTGCCTTTCAATCCAGCTTCTGTAAACTTGCTGATCCCATGGAAAGGGCACTCCATCTTCCACTTTCTATTCAGCACAGCTAATGAAGTTGCTAGAAAGTGAACCTATGCTAAGGTATTGGGTGCTCTAGGGCAGTCAGTAGCTCCTCAGGTAGTGAAACTGAACCCTGGGAGCTAAGATCAGGAGTTTGACTTGTGAATGCACCAAATACTCCACATGAATTTAACATACCAACCATATTTTAGAAGAGGAAACATTTCATCTTGAGCAAAGGACTTCATCATTACAACCAAATTTTGAAAACAATGGGAAAATGTTATCTGAGTGAAAGTCGCCTCTCAGTTATATCCACAGCAGGACTTGTTTTCAGAGCAAAATCCACTAATGTTGATGATGCACCCAGATGTTATGGGTATAAATTGGGGTGGAAAAGACTGGCCCTGGAACCTCAGGTCTTCTAAAATGAGGACCAGCATTGCTCTTGGCAAATCCTGGCCTCTACATGGGCAATAGGAGCAAATGATCATAAAAGTGCAGAGCAAGAGGGTCATGCCACGGTGTTCAGTTTCTCCCCCCTTATCAGTTGAGCCTTATAGACTTAATATTCATATTCTGACTCTTTTTGTGGGAGAGATAGCATGAAAACAAACCCTCAGTTTTCTATTAGTGTAATGGGGATGCTCATTTCATCCCCATTTTGAAAATGTCAAAGTTTGTGTTGCAGTAACACACATGGTGGGATGGATTGTCCTGCATAAAAACACACAAGGTAGCACCTACTGAGATCACCCCATTACAGATGCCCTGCAGCCATGAACACTGGCCTTTGCCCACTCTGTTCTTTCCGCTGGGCAGGCTTAGCTTTGTCTAAACTCTACTCTTCTTCCTGTAATCCTGTCTCCAGCCCCAATATGGCTGTGTCCTATAAATCTGTTTCACTCACTATATTGACTTATAGACATAGCACTTGTATCTCATTTCGAGAGTTTTGATTTTCGTGGAACTTCACAACAATTGCCTTGAGTCCTTCTTCCTGGCTGAATGAGTTCACTGGTGCAAGTCTGCGTTTTTCTTCCTAGTATGGGTAACAAAAAATGGACATTTCAATGTGAAAATAGTAGGAAAGTGCAAAATGACTCCCTGCCACAGAATCAATTAAAATCTAAAGATATCACTCACACTCTGTCTCTCTCACACACACAGGCTCACACACATGCACATACACAGTCACAGGGTTGTGAGGGTCTAAGGACATCCAAGAAGGAATGAGGGTGGTGCAGTAGCCTAAGATCACCTTCTGTGGGCTGCTCTGGCTCACATTCACATTCCTTGATAACATTTGCTCAAGGTGATGGGGCCAAGCAATGACCCAATGCCTCCACATTGGGGAAAGGACCCTATTCAGAGTTTTCCTAAAGCCTGCAGGTCTTCATATTGGTAAACAGGAATTCACTGGCTCTGAGCTTAACTGTCACCAAACAAGTGAGCTGAATGGGGCTGTGCTGGACTGTGGATGCCTGGATATCAGGGTTTCAAGTTCTGTTTGTTACATTGCCAATGAAGTGACATCACTTCCTTGGAGTCCCTTTCCCTGAAGCACTTCCTCTCAAAATAGGAGCCCTATATAGTAGTCTCCCTTCTCCCTGTGCCACATGCACCACTGGATACAGGTATACCAACATACCCTAGCTCAGGTTTCAATAAAAGCCTGGGTAGAGCCAGCCTCGGTGTGAGGAGACAAGAGATAGGTTCAGACCCATCCTCTCCTTTTATCTCTTTGTGTGTGATCTTGAAGTCATTGAAACCTGCAGGGTCTTGCTATGTTCCCAAAATATTTCTGAGGGACCTTTCTAACATCTGCTTTTCAGGTTGTTATCAGGTGTATGAGTATATATATATATATATATATATATATATATATATATATATATATATCCTGTAAAATGGTAGAGTCACAGGGTGATAATTAACAAAGATACAGATAACATAGTCACAGAGAAGGGAGATAAAAAGGTTGACATGCAACTCTTATCTAGATTTTATTCCCAGAGTGAGATAGGGAAAGACCCTTTTCTCTAGGCCATGTCACACTCTGCACCAGTGGAAGATTGATGTGACGGATTATCAGAGATTCCTCCTCTGTCATAGACCTTGCAGTGGCTTCCTCAGAGGTTTATATAAGCCTCAAATGCTTCTTCTTAATGCATGTCTTCATTCATGGGAGCTCCTTTGAAACACAGCATCCCCACTTATTTCTCTTTGAAATGGTTGTTAGGCCCAAGGCCTGTAGTCCCCTGCTCTGTAGGTGGCTTTTAGGAAACAGAAGTTAGCATGTTCAAGGGAAATCATTCCAAAGGTTGAGTTATGGGAAGTCTCCTTTCTGGCTGGCTCATTCTCACCTGCTTTTCTTTGGTCTGTCTCATTCTTATTGTAGGAAATGAATCTGAGACATCATGAGCAGCTCTCTAGAAAGCCCCAGTGGCATCCTTACATGAGTTTCTTGACCAATAGAAATTTGAGGGCTCAGGTACACTGGATTCTGCCACTAAGACATAAAGGATCTCAGAGATAGGCAGATCCTTTTGGATGTGCCTCCTGAAGGTCAGAGTCTCAGGTGCTGACAGACCTAGATACACAGGTAGCACTGAGCTGGTCTGGATCTTGTTTCTCAGAAACTGTGACATCATTGTTCTCTATGCCTATCAGCAGTGGAATGCTGACCCACAGCACTGGACAATGAATGGGGTGACTGGGCCCTGGGTTTCCCTTTGTCTCTTATCTTTGTCCAGACCCTCTAAAGCCGCACTGGCCCTCTTTCCATTTTCCCATTCTGCCAAAGGCACTTCTCTCCCCCTGCAGTTTCTGCACTGCTCAGTCTTCCTTGTGACATTTATTATGCCGTAGATCATGGGTGCTCCCTCTTGTCATTCTGGTTTCAGCAGAAATGTCACCTCATTGACACTCTCACACCTGCCCCTTAATTACCCCAACCTATTTCCCCACTTATTTCTCTTTGAAATGGTTGTTAGTAAAATGTGTCCTGACACTTTCTCAGGCTTTCCTTTTTTCTACAGTTTTAGCATGATGAACCCCTGATTTTAGGTTCATAGTCCCCCTCCTCTTTATTGATGCTTGTATAACTGAAGACTATGGCATATGTGGGATGCATTTAAAGGCTATTAGGGACTTTTTTATTAGGGACATTTAAGATGACTTGATTTTACATTTTATAAACTGTAGTGAACCCTGACTGATTCTTCTGCCATGTCACAAAAACCCACACATTCACTAATATTTTAGAATTTTCAGTCTGATACACTTTTGTTTTCAGCTGGGGTTTATGAAAGTAAAGTATCGCATTGGAAGTCTTGCACTTCTTGGGCAGTATCATGAACACTGTGACCTTTAATACCCTGGTTATGTGATAGATGCACTCCCTAGTTATGAAAAATGGCATATTACCTTTTGATGATTTTCTGGCTTTTTCATTTGATTTTCTGGCCTTTTCATTACCATCGGTAAGCAGTATTTTGAAAATCTGTACTTATATTTGTGAAAAGGTGACAGCAGCATGTCTCTGCATAGTCCTTTTGTGCATTGGTCATCAGGGAGACCAGGGAGAGGAGGGATGAAGGGGCCTCACAGCAGAGGGCACTGCTGGGATTTTAGACCTCTGGGGGAAAGTTGGCATGGTAGCAAGCAGAAACCCAGGACTGCAGAAAATGGCAAAAAGCTGGCTGGCATTCCTGGGCTTCTATTTTTAAATGCTTCACCTAGGTGAAAAAGGATGGGTTATGAAATTGACTTATGCAAAAAATACATCAAAGAACAAGGATAGAGTGAACCAGCCACCAATTTGTCCAAGAGCTTGGTCATAAGTCTTGTGTGTGGACTTCTCATTCTGCATGTCTTCAGGGCAAGCCTGCTTTGCTTCTTTCAGGATGGCAGAAGACCATTTCCTCTTCTCCTTCACAGGGGTAAAAACAGTGTGCTAATTGCCTTCCCAAAGAAAAAAGACCACAGGAGCAAAATCAAAGAGGCAACTCAGGGTCATAATGATTCAGTTGCTAACGCTACTGGGCAAAGAGAAGGAAAGTCAATTCAACTTTTTTGTTTTCTTTTGTTAGAGCTTTATACCTATACATTCTATTGGGGTTCATTTTGACAAAGTCAAACATGTAAGGAATTTTCTTTCATCTTTTGCCTCATCATTTGCCTCTGCTTATCTCGCCCCGTTTTTTGCCCTCCTGTACTCAACTTTCTTTCTTCTACATACATGTAAATACGAAATCCTTATTTGCCCTCTTTATATGTGAATATAGCAATATTGGGTTGAATGCATTCCTTATTTCTTCTAATTTCTGATATGGCTTGGCCCCCAAGCCATGCAGCCATCCCACTGGCAGCAGACCAGCAGAGTAAAGCAGAGACAGAATGGTGGTTATGGTGTGTGAAGCACAGGCAGAGAGCAAGAGGTCTCTTAACACAGGGTTGTTCAGTGCCTGGGTGAGGTAGGACCATCCACCTGTCATCCCATAGAGACTTGGAGTAGCCCACTGTACTCACCAACTCCATTCAGTACTTCAGCTCCAGATACACCTCCTTCCCAAATCTCATTCCCAACTTTAGACCTCCACTCCTGCTTCCTCTGAAGCAGGGAGAAAAATGGAAGAAAGTTAGACATGAATGGTATTGCAGGGCTTAACCAATAGTATCTGTACTTTTCTAAACTCCAATTAACATAGAATTGGATGAATAGCATGGACTCAGGTGCTATATAAAAACCTACACTAGCACTCTCAGAGGGCAACCCATGTCAGGTCACCTCATTCCCTGTGGGAGTTCAGTTTCTATGCACGCTTGGGTAATCCTACTCTTGCTCCCACTAATCCTGGTGTCTATGTTTTATTCTTGGAATACATGAGAAAAGAACATAAAAGAAGAAATTTGTGGAAAGCTGCTGGGGTTTGCTGCAACACAGGAGAACTGAGCCCACCATGAAGAAATGGATCACATTTCTAGGCTGCAGGGATCTGCAGCTTAGGCATACGCCAGCAGCAGAAAATCCAGCTTTATCTTAAAAATTTGACTTCAGCTCCCTTCCTTCCTTCCTCACTCTCCTTGTCCTCCTCCTACTGCACTGATTTTCCCTATATGCTTATGATATAAAACCTCCTTCCTAAATCCCTTCTTTTGTTATTTTACTCTAACTTATGAGAGAAAACATGTGAATCTTGATTATCTGAGTCTGGCAAATCTCACTTAGCATGATTTTTCTCCACATCTGATTTTAATTTCACATTTTGGCTATTGTGAATTGTGACACAATAAACATTTAAGTGGCTGTATCACTACAATACACTGATATTTTTGTATCTTTTGATAAATACTGAGAGTGGGAGAGGTGAGTCATATAATGGTTCTATTCCTAGTATTTCAGAAATCTCCATACTGCTTTCCAGAGTGGTTATACAATTTGGCATCCCCACTTATTTCTCCACATTCTTGCCAGCATTTATTATTTGTGTTCTTCAAAACTGACATTCTGACTGGAGTGAGATGAAATTTTAGCAAGTTCTGATTTGCATTTTTCTAGTTGTTAGAGCTTCTGAACCTTTTTTCGTATATTACATGGTCATTTATATATCTTCTTCTGAGATATTTGTTTATATCTGGTGCTTATTTATTTATTGGGGTATTTGTGGTTTTTTATCATTGAGTTTTTGAGTTCTCATATGTTGTGACTATTAATCTCCTGACAGATAACACCTGACATTTTTTCCATTCCCTTTCTATAAGTTCTCTCTATTCATCATCTTTTTTTTAATTTGTTTGTTTTCAGAAACCCACTGTTTAAGGAAAATCTCATCTTCTGCAGATATAAGGCAGACTGTTGCTGATCAGGTCCAAATGTAACAATAAAGGTGGTAAATCTGCAAAGGAAATTGAATGCAAAGCTTTGAAAGTCTTTTATAACAAAGTAAGTGTGCTGACAGAAAGATTGGATCTCCATCTTGGGATAAGGAAGTAGGGAAATGGAGAATCTTGAACCCTGAGGTTCCTCTGAGCTGGCAAGTATGGCATCCTCCAGTTTGGTAGAGCAGAGCAGCCTTCCCTTGCCTAGACATCCTGTCAAGGCTTTATCTGAGGAAGTTTCATTACAGAGTGATACTTGTCCTGCTCAAGACCCACCCTGCTACTTGTCATGGACTCAAACTCATAGGATCAAGTCTCAGCATACCCCACAGAAGAAATACAGTCTTTCCTCTAGGAGGATTTGTTACATTATGAATGAATTGCAGATTTTGGTCAAAGTGTATTTACTCACCCAAGAAATGTCTGGGATTTGATCTTTAGCATGTTGACTCAAACACTGGGGTGGAGGAAGAATACCTTGATAGGAGAGAATGACACAAAGACATTCACTCATGATACATTATTTAATGCTCTGGAAAGGATATCTAGTGTAGATCCTAACAGACTATAAGGATTGTATATAAAAGATATGGATATGATGGCTGTGCCAGCAGTTATTTGGAACAGTTATTGATTAAGGAAAGGATCAGAAGGTTCAGAAAAGTGAGAATGTTGGAATGCATTTATTATTTGAATTTGGAGCAGCTGACACCTGAATTATCTTTTGAGAACATCCAGATTGCACACATAACTTAAGGCAATAAGACATGTAATGGGCAAGACTATACTGGAAATATTGATTTCTAAAATAACTGACCTCTACAGGTTAGAATTGGTGCTAGAAGATACTGAGCTCTCAGATGTTAGTGTAAATAGATAATTAGATGAAGAAATGTTGAAGGCTAAATTGTGGGACTAAAGTGTAAGAGGCCCAGTGGACATAAAACTAACTTAATGAGCACTAAGGCATGAATCTGAACAAGTTTATGTCCATAATGTTGCAGGGGACAAAATGGAAAAACAACTATTTATGATATTTGAATTGTAAACCTGATCCTACATTGCCCTTCAAAAAAGAACCTGAGAACTGACAAGCAGAAGGCTGACATCAATCACATTAATGAAAAATCACAATTCCTCATCTACTTTCCAGATCTAAGGTGTTTCAAATATAGAGCTCAGAAAGGGAGGGGTGCTCTGATTCTTCATCAGAGGGAGAGTTACTTACTATCACTAATGGTAACTGCAGAGTGAATGAAGATGAATACTTCGAATTTCTAGCCAAGAATACCTGGTCTGCACTAAAATGCATTTCAAAGGACTGAAATCACCCTTGTGGCCCATTGATTAGACTTAGATTCTTTGGTTTTTTTCCCCATTTTTTAAACTTGGGGTCTCTCAATGTTGCCCATGCTGTTCTTTAATTCCTAGGTGCTAGTGATCCTTCACCTCAGCCTTCCCAGTAGCTGGGACTATAGGCACAACCACTATGCATAGCTTAGAGAAAGGATTTATGGAAGCCTCATGATAAATGGAGACCTGGCCAAAGTCTCTTTCACAGTGTGCAAAATGGGTCTGGTCTCACTCCTTATTTGTTGGTTTATTTATCTGTTGCAAGAGCCAAGCAGTCTTCTAGAGGACCCCAGCAAATTTTTCTTCCATCTCATTGCCTGCGATTGTATTGTGTACTCAGGTCTTAACCAACATTGAAATGAGAAATGCAAAGCTGTACATGAATTAATCAGTCAGGGCCCACTCCTTGGGCCTGGCTGCAGCCCAATTATAGTGGGCCTGGGCTTTCTAGGGAGTAGGAGGGCAGGTGTGGTACAGCATGATGGTACAGCATGAGGCATTCACTTGTTGGTAGGTCAGCAACAACTATAAAATTAGAATGATATTCAAATTGAAAGGAAAAATGATAAGTGGGTGATAAACTTTGAGCTGCCCATAACATTATAGTTGGGATCTGAAAAGTTCCCCAAGAGCTCATGTGTTGAAGGCATGATTCCCAGTTCAGCAAAGTTCTATAGTGGGTTTTTAGGCAATGATGGAATCATGAGAGCTCTGATCGTACCAATGGATCAATTCAGCAAATTGATTAATCCATTTATCACTAAATAGACTACTGAGAGATGAGTGAACTAGAGGAAGAAGGTCACTGGAGTAATGCCCAGGAAGGGTTTATCCTCTCCCCACTCTTTTTCTCTTTCCCTCGCATCCATCTCTACCCATCCCCCTTACCACTCCCTACCTGCCATGAGCTGAGCTGCTTTCCTTCATGGCCTTTCACCATGATGTTCTGAGTCACCTCAGGCCCAGAGCAATGAAACTAGCAAACTATAGACTGAGACTTCTGAAAAACCATGAATCCAAAATATATATTTTTTTCTTGTAACTTGTTTTTGTCTGTCATTTTGGTTTCAGTGACAAAAAGCTGACTAACACAGGAGGATTATGGGGATATCATCAATGAAAGATGCATGTTTGAGAAACAGTGAGGCCAACACTCCAATATAATTAGAAAATAAGAATGTGGAAATAGAAACATGCATGTCTTCCAAAAACACAGTTTCACCAACAATTGATAACATTTCTTTTGCAGAGGTAGCCAGGTATACAGGAAACCATCAATGCCACCACAGTTTTGTGGATACGGGAACTCAGATGAATTGTTGGTGGACACACAAGTTGGAAGCAAGCTGGCCTTGATGTCACTCCTACGTTTTTGTAACTGAGGTGAAGTTTACATTACATGAAATTAAACATTTCAAACACATGAATCATTTCAGTGCTATTTAGTGCAACCATGGTGTTGTAAACTTCACCCCTAATTTCTCAGCATTTTCATCATGCTAGCAGAAATCTCATATCCATTAAGCAGAGCACAGAAAAAAGCAGGTTACATATGGGTATGTTAAGGACCCTGCTGTTCCCATCATGCTTTAAAATCTGTCTTCCTTTATAGAAGTGTCTATTGATTGAGATGAACACTTCTTCTTCACTCCATTCTCTCTCCTTCACCCCTTCCTCTTCACCCACCCTGGTTATATTTTGGGGTTAGGAGACATTGTGCTTATTTTCTACTCTTATTATTATTCTCTTCCCCATCCCTAGACAACTAGGAATCTACCATCTCTCTTGATTTATCTACCTAGTCTGAAAATTTTCTATAAGTGGATCATGTGATCTTTTAAGTAGATCCTGCGATCTTTCAAGTCTAGGTTCTTTTGCTTACCATGTTATTTTTTGGGCTCATCCATACTGTAGCATACTTTAAATGACTGAATAATATTCCACTGTGTGCACCTGATTTTTGACCCACTGATTTCACTTCTGAACATTTTTTCCAAAAACTAATTATGAATTTGTGCATAGAATAGCTGCCAGAATCTTTCCAGAGATGTCTAGATGGCCACAAGATGAGACTGGAAATATTGCAATTCCTATGTTGATGCAGTACTATAAAGGTGTCAACAGTTATGTCACAGGGGATTATTTCATAGTAGAAAATACTGGTCACAGGTGGATACTTCTTTAAAAACAGATTATACATGTGTGAGCTGCATATAATTTAATTTCCATCCATTTTTAAAAATGTTCTTTTTAGTTATACATGAGAGTAGAGTATATCTTGACATATTTGTAGAAACATGGAATACATCTTATTCTCATTAGGGTCCCAACTGGGAGAAAATAATAGGTTATATATGGTTATGTTATATGTGGTTGTACATAATGTGGAGATTCATTGTGATGCATTCATATATGTACTTAGGAAATTTCTGTCAGATTCATTCCACTGTCCTATTTCTATCCCCACTCCCTTCTCTTCATTCCCCTTAGTCTAATCTACTCAACTTCTATTCCCCTTTTATTGTGGGCTGGCATCTACACATCACAAAGGACATTTGACCTTTTGGGGGGAGGGAGAGTAATGTCTTATTTTGCTTTGGATAATAGTCTTAAGATCCATCTATTTACCTGAAAAAGTTGTAAAGTAATTATTTTTTATGGCTGAATAGTATTATACAGAGTGTGTGTTACTTAGGGAACATCTACTGCCACTGTGTGCCAGGTACTGTTCTGTTATACGTGATTTGAAAAGACAGTTACAGATTCCAGGTAGTTTGCTGTCTCTGGTGTGTTTCAGTTTGGTAGAGGACAGTGACCAGGGGATGAGAAGTCCATGAGCAAAGAAAGTAGCAGGTTATATATGGGTATGTTAATGATCCTGCGGTTCCCAACATGCTTTAAATTTTGTCTGCCTTTACACATGTTTTTAATTGACTGAGCTGAACACTTGTTCTTCTCTCCCCCCTCGCTCTCTTTTGTCCCTTCCTCTTCACCCACCCTGGTTTGGTTTTGGGGTTAGGGGACATTGTGCTTATTTTCTACTCTGGTAAACTATCTTCCAAGAATCTTCAAGTCTCAGGCTCCACAATATTAAGATTTAGAGCATTTATTTTTTCGCCTACCTCTTAAATTCTGATTTTCTTTTGCTGCCTGGTGAATAGATCAGGACTTACTGCTCACCTCTTTTTGTCATCTTCTAGTCATCTCACTTTGTCTGAATACAAGTCACAGGTTTACTAGGGGAGCTCTGCAGATCAGCTGAGTTAGAAGAACAGATAGGACTGTAGCAACTAAACAGCTTAGAAAAACTCTCTTCTCGTTGTTCTGGCTCCTAAAACATCTCAGTGAATGGCTTACAACTAAAACATTATTTTTCCCTCCTCTTCCTCTATTACCATTTATTCTCACTTGAGCTCAGGAAAGATTCCAGGACGCCTATTTGCTTCTCAGGTTGAAAATGGGCATTGTAGTGGGAAGGATGACTTCAGTAGAAAGAGAAAACTTGTTTTCAAAGAATGGTGAGTCATAATAATTAGATTGATTGCAAAAATAATGGATCCACAATATTAGCCTCAGGGAAAGATGAAAGAAGAAAGTAAAAACAATAAACTCAGGCCGGTAAACCATTGAAACAATATGGATCTGAACATAGAAACATTAAGAAATTGGAGAAAGATGTTGCTCCATTTCCAGGGAATCTTGGAAAGATGTGAGCCACCAGGAGAGGGAGCAGAGAAATGGAAAGTGCAGTTGGCTCAGGCTGAGTTTGGCCTGAATTCCTCTTGGACTCCAGATTACTGTCTTGTCCTTTGTACTGAGGTCTGTGGCCCTTTGTTCTGAAGTGATGTCTAAGGTCTGTGCTTGCTGTCACATTTTTTATCTTGTGTCAAGCTAGTTTTGTTCATAACCTGAGTTTTCTGTTCTAAGGCACTAGAGTAACTGGATTCCCTGTGCTCTAGTGCTAGAGATTTTCATTGTATATTGTTCTTACAGATTTGACAGAGAAGGGACACTGGTGGCTCCAGGTAAAGTTCTGGTCTACTGCTGTGACCTCCATCTCACACTTAATTGCCTGCTTCATCCTGAATTTTTGTCTAAAGTTTTTTGGGGTAAGTTTTTTTGCTAAAGTACAAGGATTTCTTCATCCTCTACCCAGTTACATTATATAAATTGCCTGAAAATGTGGCTCACATTTAGTTGACACAAAGTGGCCCAGCTAAATGGGCATGCTATGCTCTTTCTGAACACATTATTATTATTCATTCTTTTATTTTTATTTTTTTGGCGGTACTTGAATTGAACCCAGGGCCTTGTGAATTCTAGGCAAGTGCTGAATCACAGGGTTACACTGTATTCTTTTAAAAATGTTATTGTGAGACAGAATCTGGCTCTTTTGCCCAGGCTGTCCAAGAACATGCAATTGTCCTGTGTCAGTCTACTGAGGCTGAGGTTACAGGTGCACACAACAACATGCCACATTGTTGATTATTTTAGGCAATTTTTAATACTTCTAGGTTCACTTTGCCTACTTCTAGTTACATTTCTCAATATGATTATAACTATCTCAATCAGCTCAGGATCGCTTAAGAAAATATGTTCAATAGCTTCAATGAGAGAAATTTATTATCTCACAATTTTGGAGGCTGGAAGTTTCTGATGAGCATGCCAGTATGGTTAGTCTGGTAAGGGCTCTCCCCTTGGCTTACAGACAGAACTGAAGACATGGTGTCTTCACATGAAGGACAGAGACAAGGAAGGGGAGAATGTTGTCAGTTAATTTTCTTGCTCTTTTTTTTTAATGGTAGTGGTGATTCAACCCAGGACCTCATCTGAGTTAGGAATGTGCTCTGCCACTGAGAATTGTACCACAGCCACGATATAGGAAATTGTCTCATTTTAGCCTCAAAATGAAAATGAATATTTAGATCAGTAAAGAACTGATGGTATACAAAATAACAGATGTTGCTCCATGTTTATGCCACTCAAAAGAAGAGACTATTTGCATGAATGATATCTTGAGTTTGAGGTGTATATCCCTGAAAGTGAGATTGTCTAGCATGTATGAGGTCATGAATTCTATCCCCATCCCTGGGGAAAAAGAATGAAAACTAATATTTTCTTCTTCTTTGTAGTAACTCACATATATTGTTTTATGACATATCAAAAGAAATTGTGACAGAACAGTATCAGTAAGTTCAGTGTGTGAGATTTGGAATGGAATAAGAGGTCAGAAATAAAAAAAGGAGAATTTATTAGTGAACTCTCTTCAGATATCTTTGTGAAAACAAATCAGCAGTACTGGTTATTGAACCCAAGATGCTCATGCACTAAGCTTTATAAAGCCTGCCCCCAGCACTTTTATTGTTTTGCATTGTAAGTGTTCTCCCTAAGTTGCCCAAGTTGGTCTAAACTTGTGATTTTCTAACCTGTAACCCCAGAGTATCTGTATTTACAGGTGTACACCTATTTAAATATCTTTAATACACATATCTGATGAGGATGCCAGTATGGTTAGTCTAGTAAGGGCTCTCTCTTTGGCTTATAGACACATCAAAATGACTGTGTTGGAGATGTGATGGTGCAAACCACTAAATCTTCCCTTCCCCTATCATTGCCAAAGCCTAACACTTGAGAACCAGTCTTCACAGTTGCTCTTTGCTCATCCTCTCCTCTCATCCAATTCATCATTATGTATAGCAATAAAAAAGCACATCTCCCCCCGTATAATTTTTAATGGACTGACTCTTAAAAGTACACAGGATTCTGAGAGAATACAATGATTATTGGGAGTCATTGTCCCCAGTGTAGTCCCAGCACCCCAGAAAGTTGAGACAAAAAGAAACCCTTGAGTCCAAGAGTTGGAGGCCAGCTTGCATAACACAGAAAGACCCTGCCTCTGAAAACAAATGAACCAACAACAACCACAAAAAAAGAAAAAGAAAATGGAAAGGTTTATTGAGTGTAAATCTGAATTATGAAATAGAGCTGCCTAAGGATAAAGTGTTGCTCCTTAGTCTGTACCTGTCATCCCCTTGGAAGATACTTGTTCAGCTAGCCCAGGATCAGGACCTGCCTCAATCTATTGCAGAATACCAAGAGAGCCACACCTCTATATGGAGAGCCACACATGAGAAACACTTCAGTGGCCTCATCATTCCAGGAAAGAATCTTCAGTCTAAAGAATGGAGAATAGTGGTGGGGATGTCATTCAGTGGTACAGCACTTGCTAGCACTCACAAGACCCTGAGTTCCATCCCCAGAACTACAATCAATAAAAACAAAATGAAAAATAAAAAAAATCACAGTCTACTTCTAGAGAGAAACCCCTGAGAAGACCAACCCAAAACTTTCTTCCTCAGTGACATTACATGAGAGCAGAGTTAGGCAGTGGCAAGTCAGGTGAAGATTGTCTAGCGTGATGGTTTTTTCCTATAATCCCAGGGACTAGAGGATCTGGGGCAGAAGAATGTCAGGTTTAAAGCTAGCCTCAGCAAATGACCAAGATCTTGGCTTCAGATGAAAATAAAAGGGTCGGAGGGTATATCTCAATGGTGAAGTGTGCCTGAATCAATGATAAGTCACCATTAATGCAAATAAATCAACAAATAAATGTATAACAACAACAACAACAAAACCCAGAAGAGGGAAAAAGTGGAAACAAGCTTATGTTTATTCTTTTTGAACATTTACTTTATAAATGTCTATAATGTAACCTAATTAGCATTTCTATTCTGATCATGAAAGCAGCCGATGCAGTCTCCTCAGGGGAAATGACCTTGATTGAACTGTGGATTGTGTTCCCCATCAGAAGAAATGTCTTGGGAAGAACACTGAGTGGGCAAGAGAATGAGGTTTTAAGATAGACAAGGACACATTTTTCTATTCAGGTGACAAACTTATGTTCTTAGGAGGGATCATTTTCTTTCATCAGTTGTTATCTTTTGGAAGAACAAACTTGTTCCTTTGAATCCAACTTCTGTATACCTGCTGATCCCATGGAAGGGGAACTCCATCTTCTACTTTCCAGTCAGCACGGCTAATGAAGTTGCTAGAAAGTGAACCCATGATCAGGTGCTGGATGCTCTAAGGCAGACTGCAGCACCTCAGGTGATTCTGAACTCTGAGAGCTAAGGTCAGGAGTTTTACTTGTGAATGCACCAAATACTCCACAATAATAAGACGTACTAAGAATCTTTTAGAAGAGGAAAATTATCATCTTGAGCAAAGGGCTTTGTCATTATCACCAACTTTTGAAAACAATGGTAAAATGTTCTCTGAATTAAGGTCACCCCTCAGTTACATCCACATCAGGACTCTGTTGTGAGAGCAAAATGCACCAATGCAGAGGATGCACCCAGTCAACATGGCTTTGAGTTAGGGTGGAAAAGACTGGCCCTGAACCCGCAGGTCTTTCAGCATGAGGATCAGGGTAGCTGTGGGGAAATCCTGGCCTCTTCCTGGGTACTAGGAGCAAAAAATCATGGAAGTGCAGAGCAAGAGGGCCATGCCATGGTGTTCAGTCTCTCCTCCTCATCGGTTTGGCCTCAGTGAGCCTCACAGACTTGAATTCATATCCTAATTCTCTCTGTTTGGCAGAGGGAAAGCATGAACAAAGCCTCAGTTTTTCATCAGTGTAATGGGGATGTTCATTTTATCCCCATTTTAAAAATATCAGTAACTCATATGTGGGAACAGATGGCCCTGCAAGAAAACAGATAAGGTGGTTCCTGCTGATATCACCCCACTACAGATGTCCTGCTAATATAAACACTGGCCTCTGCCCACTCTATTCTTTCTACTGGGCATGCCCAGCTTTGTCTAACTCTATTCTTCTTCCTGGAATCGTTTCTCCAGATCCCAGTGTGGCAGTGTCCTGCAAATCTGTGTTCACCCACTAGATTGCCTTTAAGTATAGCAAATGTATCAGTTTGAAAAGTTTTTCATGGAACTTCACAAGCTAATTCTCAAATTCAAATCTGTGTACCAGGGTCAGGGATTCTAAAATATGCTCCAAAATGATGAATTGGAGGACTTGCCTGCCAGTCATGGAGAGCTGTTGAAAAGCTGCTGTTACTGCAATGGGGTGCTCATGCAGAGGCAACCCAGTCTTATGTGCATGCTGCGGACCTAGCCTGTGGGAAAGGTCACATGCCAGCAGGGATGCCCACCATGACCCCTCTCCACCCACCTCTCTGAAGCATGACATCAGACACATAACTCAATTGCAGATGTGTGAGGCCCCAGTGAGAGATTCAGACACTTCACAGCCTGTGAAAGAACTGAGAGCAAAGTTGTCACCTATTGGAGATGGAACAGGTTTTTGAAGTAACCAGGCTCTCCACAGAAGCAACCAGAAGGGGAATGGTGGATGAATTGGACAAGATTAAAATCAACTGTGTCACTATGAAGAGATGGAGAAGAAAAACTATAGAGGGGGAAGTTGGTTGTAGCAGATGACTGTGAGGGCTGGCGCAGAACAACCATACAGAGATGCACTGTCCAGTGGTACTTTGAGCACTAAGGTTGCTGTCCAGCTGCACGCCAGCAGGAGACTCCAGTTACCAGCATGTCTAAGCACTTGGAGTCTTGCCAGAGTGCCTGAGAGACAGCCTACTTTTCAGTGAATGAGCAATGACCTGAGCAGCTGTTTCCTAGGAGCAAGTCCTGGAAGCATCAGAGCAAGCAACAAGAGTAAGCTGCTGGAACCAGTCGGTAGCCATACTATAAGGATCCAGTGGGAGCTGTGGCAGGATTGAGTGACACACAGCTCCCTTGGATTAGAGTATTCCACAGGTGGTCTTACCCTCAAGGATGCCGCCCTCTGCCAACAGGACTCAGCCTGTGGAAATAGAAAAGACTCACAGTGTGACATGGTGAGAGAGAAGCCCCAAAGGAGAGACTTCACTGGCCTAAGTCTGAAAAATAGCCAGGCTGAGCTACTGTGGGATACTGGATAGCTGGTGAAGAAAGGAAAGGAGAGGTTTCCCAGGTGCCATCAGTCCTTGTCTTCTAGTTTGCGTGGAACATGGTACTAAACCAATGTTTCCCCTGGGCTTCTTAAGCAACAGGCCTGCTGCAGAGCTGCCTATTTAAGACTGACATATTTCATAATAAATCAACAAAAAGGACTGGTGAGGAAAAGCTTCACATGCTGATATGTACTCATCCAAAACAAAACCCAAGGAAATAAACTTAGAATTCAGGGAAACTCCCTAAACATCTTAAAGCCCATTTGCCAAATTCTGTCAGAGTAGATACACACTGAGTGCACATGTGGCCTGCCACTCCGATTCTGCAGGAGGAAGGCAAGCTCACAATGCACACTCGCTACACAATGCTTTGGTGGCTGCGGAGATGTAGCAGAAGGCCCCACTTCCATTGTTCATAGGTGGTATTTTATAACTCAGAAACCATTTTTTTGTTTCATTGATACAAAGAAGACAAATGTGATTGTTATCAATGGCTATTTTAAAGAATATTTCTCTTTTAAAGTATGAAAATTATCTCATTCCCCCCTTAGATTTTTATAAATAGATTTTCAAGAAAGACATAGGGCCTACATTTTTTTTTAATTTTTTATTGTTGGTTGTTCAAAACATTACAAATTTCTTGACATATCATATTCCACACTTTGATTCAAGTGGGTTATGAACTCCCACCTTCACCCCATACACAGATTGCAGAATCACATCAGTTACACATCCATTGATTTACATATTGCCATACTAGTGTCTGTTGTGCTCCGCTGCCTTTCCCATCCTCCACCCTCCCCCCTCCCCACCTCTCCCCTCCCCTCCCCTCCTCTCTCTCTACCCCCTCCACTGTATAACCCTGAGGGTCTCCTTCCATTTCCATGCAATTTCCCTTCTCTCCCCCTTTCCCTCCCACCTCTCATCCCTGTTAAATGTTAATCTTCTTCTCCTGCTCTTCATCCCTACTCTGATCTTAGTTACTCTCCTTATATCAAAGAAGACATTTGGCATTTGTTTTTTAGGGATTGGCTAGCTTCACTTAGCATAATCTGTAGAGCCTACATTTTAATCTTTAAATCTATTTTGAAAAAATATGTGCTGAAATGTAAACACTAATATATGAAGAAATAACTAAAATGCTAATATTATTAATATATAATAGTGGAAAAACTTAACATTATATAATGTGTTTCTATGTGAATATACTGCAGTCCCTCTGAATAGCAGTGCTGATGTTTTCTCTTAAAGTTGCTATTGGAAGCTATAAACCTAGTGAAAAAGAAAAGTTCTGCAAGTAGCCAGTATATTTCTGAAGAAGAATGCTAAGGAGGAAGGACTGGTCTTGGAGATACTAACCCTTCTAGTGACCACAGTTGCAGACAGAGGCCTCAGTTCCAGGAGAGTCCCACAATGCATGCATGGGCATAAAGAGCTGGCCTTCCCTGAAAAACACCATCAGGGAGTATGTATTCAGAAAAAAAATCTCACAGCATTTGTAACTATGAAAGTTTCAAAACTCAGGGGAATGTGCAACTAGCCTCTGTGTGGGGTGATCGTCACAGCAAGGTTAGAGGTCTGGAGGCTGAAGGTGAAAGGGCAGGGGCATGACCACCAGGACAGAGGGTGTCTACTCTGTCTACTGCAGCCAAGTAAAGCGTTTGGAAATTCAAAGAGGAGGAAATGTAGGCAATGAACATGAAGTGTTGTCAACCTTGTGAGTGGACGTAGACATGCAGATTGAAAGGGGCACTCTATCAGATGGGGAAATGGCCCTTTTAGACTTTGCTGTGTGAGTTCTAGTCACTTTAACAGGTACTTATTGATGGCTGTGAACATGAAAAATATATATCTTCTATTTTGTTGGGGGGAAAAGGGGGAATGGATTTTGCCTTGACTATTTCTGGATCTTATAAGACTAGCTTTTTGGTGTTTGTAATTTCTGCTACCACAAAAGGAGGTGACTGTGTTTCAAGAGATGTGGACACAGTTTTAACCATCTACAGCAAGTGGACAACATGTTTCAATATCCTCCATCTTGGTTTCTGGCAGCAAAGATAACTCTGGGACCAAAAGTGCCACAGTGTACTCTGGGGGCTCTGTTGATGTGTCCCACTGTTGATGTGTCTTGTAGTTTTGATGACTGATCTTCCTCCAGCTCAGCAGGTGTGGCTGTGAGCTGCCCCAAGGCCATGGATGGAAATTGAGGCTCTTCTGCCAGAGGCATTCCTAACTTGAGGTGGCACTGGAGCTTCAGCAGAAAGGACCCCAAAATGATTGACTTTTGCAATTAATGCCATAACCCTGACCCTGAGAATGAACCAGCTTATGTTTCCACAACATCGTAGGGGTCACAGACTTTTCTGGCTTGGGACTATATATAGGTTCTTGGTGGGATCAGCACAAGTCTTCCTCACAGACTTGAACAACCACCCCAGGTCTCCTCATCACAGGACTCAGACTCACTAGGATCTGGGTCCTCCAGCAACATAAGGAGTCTGCAGATGCAGGCACTGTGAGATGGAGGAAGGTCCCGAGATGCTTTAGGGTATCCAGGTCAGGGGATGCCTCAAAATCTTGTGGGTAGAAGTATATAGCAATGTTTTAATGATGGAGAAGAGAGTGTTCTGCTGTTTGGAGTGAGGTAGGCAGCCATCAGGGACTGGGCCTCTCTTTTAGCTGGAATCTCCCAGAGCCCCTGAATGGTGGGCTTCCCAAAGAATGCCAAGCAGCCCACATGCCACTGGGCAAGGAGGGCAATCCTATAAGGGACATTTGTAACTAGATGTTTCCCTAACTTCTGTGAAGTCTCTATACAGGAAAGTGTAGGCAGTTGTGGCTGGGATTGCCTTGTTGGGAAGGAATCCTCACAGGGTGTGGCTCTGAGGACGCAGTCATTCTTCTTTTCCTTGGGTACACTGAACACCATCACACCTTTCTGTATTTCGTCTACTGGCAAAGTCACATCTTTTAGCCCTGGTCTGGGAATCACACAGGATGATATCTGGGGTTTGCCCAGCCCTCTTTTACACCAGTCTCCCTGAGTGTTCCTATATGGTTAAAGAAACCGTCCATCTTTGCCCAAAGACCACTCACTTCTTTACTTCAAATTACTTCTGAGCATCTGGCTTGAGGTGTTCATACCTAGAGAAGGCCAAGAAGGTGTCACCTGTTTCATCCCATGCCCCTTCCCTTCCTAGATGCCTGGTGGAATGGGCTAACTTCCTGAGAGTAATGGAAGCTCCTGAGGGCTGTGAAGTCTGTCTGCACTACTTCCTAATGATCGGCTAAATGACTGCCAATAGTAGGTACTTTGCATAGATTTTAGTGATAAATGAACCCAAGTACCTACTTCCTGTCTCCAGGCCTGGATCCCCTCAGTCCACCCCTGGTGTCCCTGTTCTTGCTACATAAGTTCAATGACCCCTTCAGATGCAATCTACATGCTTATTTTCAAATGTGGAAACTGCTTTTCCTGAGGCCTCAAAGCAGTGAGGCCTGAGACACAGAATTTCCTCAAAGTATAAATGACAAGCCCCCAGGAAAAGCTCAGAGCCCATGGCAGCCTGCTCCACAGGACCAGGCAAGAGGCAAACACTCCTGTGGCTCATCCTATTTGGTCCTCTAAACACCCAGGCAGGGCTCTCTCAAAATCCTACTTTCCACAGAGCTGATTGAGGTTCAGAGTGACGCCTGGCATTCCCAACATCAAGCTTGCAGATGGCCATGTCTCTGGCCTTGGATGTGGTATGTACATTTTACACAGCAGCTCCGTCAACTTCTACTAGTCAAGTATCTGTAGTTGCACAAAAATTCGTGATAAAAGGATGTGTTTCTCCTTTGCAGGTCAGGTACCAGACCACTAATGGTGTCCTCCAGAACAATTGCCTTGAGTTTTTCCGCCTGGCTGAAGCTATTCACTGGTGCAACTCTGTGTTGTTCTTCCTGGTATGGGGAACCAAAAGACACATTTTAACATGGAAATATTAGAAAACTGTATAGTGACTCACTTCCATATGATCAAGTAAAATAAAAAAAATTTCCTTGTTATTCTGAGTGGATCTCTCTCTCTCTCTCTCTCTCTCTCTCTCTCTCTCTCTCTCACACACACACACACACACACACACACACACACACACGCACACACACACACACACACATAGAGTTATGAGGTCCTGGGGATATCCAACAGGGAATGAGAGTGGTGGGGAAGCCTAAGCTTACCGGCCATAGTCTGCTGTGTCTTACTTCCATATTCCTTGAAACAAATTGCCAGGGGCAACAGGGCTAAGCATTGGCCCAGAACTGGCACACTCCAGAAAGGCCCCTACTCAGGGCTTTCTAAGACCTGAGCATCCACATGAACTCATGGCTCTGAACTTAACTGTCACCACACAAGTGAGCTGACTGGAGCTGTGCTGGACTGTGGGTGCCTGGCTACCAGGGTTCCAAGTACTGTTTGTTCCATTGCCAAGGAAGTTACCTCACTTCCTTGAGGTCTCTTTACCTGAATCACTTCCTCACAAAATAGGAACCCTCTAGGAGGCACCCCTCTCCCTGTGACACATGCACAGGTGGATACAGTTATACCAAAATACTCTATCTCAGGTTTCAATAAAGGCCTGAGTAGGGCCAGCCTCCCAGGCAGGGGGAGACAGAGACATCCTCTCCCTTTGTCTCTGTGTGTGTGTGATCCTGAAGAAGTCATTGAAACCTGCAAGGTATTGCTATATTCCCAAAATGTTTCTGAGGGACAATTCTAACATCTGATTAGGTTGTTACCAGGTATATATATATATATATATATATATATATATATATATATATATAACCTGTGAAATGGTAGATTCACAGGGTGATAATTAACAAACACTCAGATGATGTAGTAACAGAAAATGAAGGGACAAAGATGACATGCAACTCTATCTAGATTTGAGTCCCAGAATGAGATAGGAAAGACCCTTTTCTCTAGGCCGTGTCCCACTCTGCACCAGTGGAACATTGATGTGACTGATTATCAGAGATTCCTCCTCTGTCATAGGCCTTCCAGTGGCTTCCTCAGAGATTTATATGAGCCTCAAATGTCTCTTCTTAATGTATGTCTTCATTCCATAGGAGCTCCTTTGAAACACAGCATCTTGGAGCCCAAGGCCTATAGTCCCCTGCTCTGTAGGTGGATACAAACCTACATCTGGCTTTTAGGAAACAGAAGTTAGCATGTTCAAGGGAAATCATTCCAAAGGTTGAGTTATGGGAAGTCTCCTTTCTGGCTGGCTCATTCTCGCCTGCTTTTCTTTGGTCTGTCTCATCTTTATTGTAGGAAATGAATCTGAGACATCATGAGCAGCTCTCTAGAAAGCCCCAGGGCATCCTTACATGAATTTCTTGACCAATAGAAAGTTGAAGGCTCAGGTACACTGGATTCTGCCACTAAGACATAAAGGATCTCAGAGATAGGCAGATCCTTTTGGATGTGCCTCCTGAAGGTCAGAGTCTCAGGTGCTGACAGACCTAGATACACAGGCAGCACTGAGCTGGTCTGGATCTTGTTTCTCAGAAACTGTGATATCATTGCTCTTTATGGCTATTAGCAGTGGGATGCTGACCCATAGCACTGAACAATGAATGTGGTGATGGGCCCTGGGTTTCCCTTTGTCTCTTATCTTTGTCCAGACCCTCTAAAGCCACACTGGCTCTCTTTCTAAATCTCCCATTTTGCCAAAGGCACCTTTCTTCCCCCCCCCCCATTTCTGCCCTGCTCAGTCTTCCTTGTAACATTTCATATGCAGTAGATCATGGGTGCTCTCTCTTGTCATTCTGGCTTCAGAAGAAATGTCACCTCACTGACACTCTCACACCTGCCCCTTAGTTACCCCAACCTGTTTCCCCACTTATTTCTCTTTGAAATGGTTGTTAATAAAATGTGTCCTAAAACTTTTTCAGGCTTCCCTATTTTAAACACCTGAGCATAATTCACTCCTGATTTTAGATTCATAGTCCCCCTTCTCTTTATTGATGCCTGCATAACCAACGACAATGGCACACATGGCATGCATTTAAGTGGGCTTGATATTACATTTCATAAACTGTAGGGAAACCTGAGTGATTCTTCTACCATTTCACAAAACCCCACACATTCGTTAATATTTTAGAATTTGCAGTCTAATACATCCCTTCTATTTTCCCTAGGGTTTATGGAAGTTAAACATCGTATTTGTAGTCTTGCGCTTCCTGTGCAGTATCATGACACTGTTATCTTTAGTATTCTGGTCATGAATTAGATGTGCTTTCTGGTTATGGAAAATGGCACATCATTTTATTTTCTGACTTTTATTTTTGGTATGCTTCCCTTTACCATAACTAAGTAGTAGTTTGAAAATCTGTACTTATGTTTGAGACAAGGTAGCACAGCACATCTTGTCACAGTCTTTTTGTGCATTGGTCATCAGGGAGACCAGAGAGAGGAGGGCTGAAAGGGGCCTCACAGCAGAGGGAACTGCTCAAATTCTAGAGCTTTTGAGGAAAGTTAGCATGGCAGGAAACAGAAACCTGGTGCTGCAGAAAATGGCAAGAAACTGGTGTTCCTGGGATTCCATTTCTAAGTGCCTCACCTAGGTGAAAAATTATGGGTCAAAAAATTCTCTGATGAAAAAATACATCAAATACTGAGGATGAAGTCAACCAGCCACCAGTTTGTCCAAGAGCTTGGTCATAAGTCTTGTGTGTGGACTTCTCATTCTGCATGTCTTCAGGGCAAGCCTGCTTTGCTATTTTCAGGATGGCAGTAGACCACTTTCTCTTGTCCTGCACAGTGGTAAAGACAGTTTTCTCAGTGTTTTTCCGCTAAAAAGAAAAAAGACCACAGAGAGGAACTCAGCTTTACTCCATATTAAGATTGTGAACCATCTCTTCATGAAAAGTTAATTTCTGTTTTACTTTAAATTACCAAGATTTCTAAACTTGTTTTGAATTGCTGCCCATGCTCTGAACTCACTCATGCCTAGGTTTCCTTGACCAGATAACAACCCTCTCTAAAACTTAGTGATGCATCATAAATCATGGCATCCCCTGACCAGATAACAACCTCTTTGAAGCCTCAGTGGCACCTCATAAATTCTGATGTTGGTATCTGAATTTACTCCCTACCTTGAAATATCATGCCATGTAGATCATTAATCTGATATCTGCCCTTGCAATATGTTTGTCAGAACCATGTTAGCTGTAAGTTCCCAAGACATCTCTCTTTTTGTAACTTTTTGTGCTGTATAAACCTTTTCTTCCCTGAGAGCTGGTGCTGATCTTTAGCCTGGCTGTAAAAGAGACAGTCACAGGTGGCCAGCTTTTGTGTACACAATACAAGCTTGCTTTAATTTGATTGAAAATTGGAGTTGGTGGTCATTTCTTTGCATCATGGATCAACACACAGTAGTAAAATCAAATAAACATCTCAGAGGGAAATGATGATTCAATAGCTAAGACTACTGGGCAAAGAGAAGGAGAGACAATTTATTTTTTGTTTTCTTTTGTTAGAACGTTATAACTAGACATAGTATTTGGGTTCATCTTGACAAAATTAAACATGCAAGGAATTTTCTGTCAATACCCTATTTTTTTCCTCTCTTCTCCTTTTTGCTCTCCTGTACACTACTGAACTTCTTTTCTTCTGTATGCACATAAACCTGAAATTCTTATTTGTTCTTTTTATATGTGGATTTAACAATATTGGGTTGAATTACTTTCCTTTTTCTTCCCATTTCTGACATGGCTTGGCCACTAAACCGTGCAGTCATCCCACTTGTTCCTGATGAGAGGTGGCAGCAGAACAACAAAGCAGAAGAGTGAAGCAGAGGCAGAATGGTGGCCATGGTGGGTGAGGTGCAGGCAGAAAGTAAGAGCTCTCTTGAGGCAGGACAGTCCAGTGCCCAGATGAGGTAGTCTGACCCACTTCTCATCCCACCAAGACTAGGACTAACCCACTGTACACACCAGCTCCACTCACACTGCAGCTTCAGACATATCCCCCTCCCCATAGCTCATGCATGATTCAGACCTTAACTTCCTGCTTTCTCCCAAGTAGGGCAGACCTTACTGGTATTGAATGGATAACCAACAACATTAGTACTATTCCAGTTTCTGATTAGCATAGGTTTGGACCAACAACATGGACTCAGGAGCTATATAAAACCCTACATTAGCACACTCAGAGGGCAACCTGGATTGATGATTTCAGGGAGGATATAGATTAAGGGACCATCATGGAAAGGGTATAGTCATTTGGATCTTGGATCATGAAAGATATAAATCTTAAAGATATAAATGGAGTATGTGTCACTAGTGAATATAATGTGCTATGTAATATTAAAGTTTCTATTTGGTAAAAAATAGGCATATCTGCCAAATGAGGGTTAGTTGAAGGCAAGAATTGAATGTTTTATGGAATATGTGAGTATTAATTGTGCATGCTCATTATACCACCAGTTATCCATGATGAGTTCTGCTTCCTCATATGTTGAAGTCTCAAGAACAGAGAAGCAGGCCAAGGCAAGCATATAAAGCAGGGTTTATTCAAACAGGGGTAACATAGACTTCTCCTGGGAGGGAGAAGGGAGCCATAGCTGGTATTATGGTATCCCAAGAAGTGGTGTGTTCTGCCCTTTTTATATGTCCTATGGTTCCTCTGTTCTTCTGCCTTCTCCCCTTATCTTTCTCCTTTCTGCATACATGACTAGCATTTTATTAAGCATAGCAAATGTTTGGTGGGATGTCCAAAAGATGGGAAACAGATGGGTTGAAGGGGGAAGGGTAGGATGGAGCAGCCAAAGACACATTAATTAACAACCTTATAGCTTTCTATAGGGAGGGGCAATTCCTCAGACAGGTTACCTTAACAATAGGTTGGAGCATGGGAAGTTTCTTGATAAGGGTGGAGACAGGGCTATGAAATAATGAACATTTCAATCCCTCAGAGATCAGTCTCCAAATTGCCAGACTCACTCAAAATTGGCATCCTTGATCTGACCTGACTCAATTTACCTATGTATACTGAAGGGCTGTCTAATTCTGGATTCACTTATATGCATGGGGTGAACATTTAATGCAGATTAAACATATAATATACTATGATTTATTAAGAATTATTAATGGATGAGAAATATTGTTTGGGGTCCAGCATTAATGCATACTCAGATATTACCTCTCCCCTTTTAGGAGTTCAGTTTCTATGCGCATGAATAAATCCTACTCTTACATCCTCTCATTATGGTCTCTAGGTTTTATTATTAGAATACATGAGAAAAGAACCAAGAAGAAGAAATTTCTGGGATCTGCTGCAGCCCAGGAGGGCTGAGCCTACTATGAAGAACTGCAGAGTTTCTGGGCTTCAGGGGCCTGCAGCTTAGAAATAACACCATCAGCAGAGAACCCAGTTTCTTTTTAAAACTTCTGCTTCACCTCCCTTCCTTCCTCCCTCACTCTCCTTGACCTCCTCCAACTCCATTGATCTTCTTTGTATCCTTATGATATCTTATCTCCCTCCCAATAGCCTTCTTCATTATTTTGGTTTTACTTCCCCCTATGAGAGAAAACATTTGAATCTTGACTATATGAATCTGTCTTATTTCATTTAGCATGATTTTCTCCCAGTGCACCCATTTACAAGTAAATGCTATTATTTCATCCTTCTTTATGGCTGAGTCAAAATCCACCATGTGCATATACCCCATTTTCATAATCCGTTCATCTATGGGTAGACATCTTAGTTGACTCCAAATTTTGGTTACTGTGAATTGGGACACAGTAGACATTGGAGTAGCTGAATCACTACAGTATGCTGATCTTTTTTGTATCTTTTTGATAAATACTGGGGCTGGGTGGGTTACAGGGTGGTTTCATTCCTAGTATTTTAGAAATCTCCACACTGCCTTCTAGATTGGTTATACATTTTGCATCCTCACCTATTTCCCCAGATCCTTGCCAGCATTTATTGTTCATGTTCTTGATAACTGCTTGGACTGAGATGGAATCTGACTGGACTGAAGTGAAATCTTAATGTAGTTTTGATTTGCATTTTCCTATTTGCTAGAGCAGCTGAACATTTTTTATATATTTCATAATCATTTGTATTTCTTTTTTTGAGGTATTTGCTTACTTCTTGTGCCCATTTATTTACTGGGCTATTTTTGTTTTGTTGTTTCATAATTTAGTTTTTTGAGTTCTTTATATATTCTGAGTATTAGTTCCCTGTCAGAGGAATAGCTGGCCAACATTTTTCCCCATTGTCAAGACATTCTCTTCCCTCTCTTAATCATTTTCTTTGCCTTTCAGAAGAGTTTTAATTTGATGACATCCCACTGATTGATTCTTGGTTTACTTCCTTGAGTTATACCAGTCTGGTTGAGGAAGTTGATGCCTGCACCAATATGATGGACTTTTGACCCTGTGTTTTATTCTAGCAGTCACAAGGGTTTTCATCTAATTCTGAGACTTGGATCCATTTTGAATTTGGTTTTGGTGGAGGCTGAAAGACAGGGAATTAAGTTTATTTGATTACGTATAGAAATTCAAGTTTCCGTCACCATTTGTTGAAAAGGTTTTCTTTTCTTCAACATGTATATGGATGACACCTGGGTCAAGAATCAGATGGCTGTAAAAATTTGGGCCCAGACAATTCAGTTTTGAGGAATAGAAAGAGATTAGGAGGTGACTCCACCCTGCAGGGGACAGTCACTAACCTATGCATGTTTACCTGGCACCCTGAGTTCCCTGTTAAGTAAAAGCGAAAAAGCTGAAGTCTTTATCTTCTAAGGAATTCAAGAATCAGCTAACCATTCTAGGTGAATTAGGACCATCTTGCTTGTGCATACCTAGCTAAGTGACTGTGTATTGCCTTCTTACCAAAGTAACAGGCAGACAATGGGAAACTGAACTTGAAAGTTTTGGAATCTCCAAAAAAAATAACTAAATAACCATTCTGTGGAGGGTTGGTAGTGGGAAATGCAGACAGCCTTTCTCAATTCTTGATTTTTTTTTATCCCATGATAGTTACATCCATGGGGAACCAGTCCCAGGACTTGCAACTATAAGCCTGTACAGAAAACTATTTCATACTGGTAGTTGATACAAGAAAGAGTAATTTGGTCAGCAGGTTAGTATTCAGTGTTCTATCTCAATACTATCCCTATTTCAACATCAAATCACACCATTTTACAATCTAGAAGGAGAATAATAGGGCAAACTTGTCCCAAAATATCCTTTACCAAAAACAGGAATTTCTATTCTTAATAAGATTTTAATTGGAAAACTAACCTTGAAGATTACAAAGCAGAAATGAATATGAGGTTCCTGAAGTCAACTAACAATTTAACTCAAAAAAGTTTCCTTGGCATCAAAAAAGAAAAAAAAATTAGTGACTATGCATCTTAATCAGCTTGGCATTTATTAATTTTGTCTTCTCAGCTCAACAGCAATGGCTGCATTATCCAACAAGTAAAAAACAACTTGTTTCAGATTAAAAGTACAGGCTATGAAATGAAACTCAGAGTGGAAACCAAGATCAGAAAAGAGGGAACAGGTTTGAGTACTAACTGAGTATGGGAAATAAAATACTAAACATTAATTCATTTCTCATAACAAAATAAGGATAAGAAAGGTTGATGTAGGAAGGAAAATTTAGGACTAAAGTTTTTAAGTTTTCTCCCTCTTAGATTGTTTATTTTTATCATTTATTTTTATAAAGAATATTTACTCTTTTCTATATATTTTTCAGACCTGATATTCACTGGAAGTGAGACCAGTAAAATCACAAACATGGCCACCAAACTCAAGTTTTTGAGAGTGGACTCACATTTTAGACAAGGAATCCCCTTTTCTGGACAGGCAGAATGTAACTCAGAAGTAGGAAAAATTTCCTGTTGATAAAGTCTGAAGTCCAATGATGTAACCCCTACTTGATTAGTTATTAACTAGTCAATATGACCAAAATTATGAAACCAAGAACTAGTACTTTCCTAGGTAAATATTACTGATGAAATATATAACCTTATAATAAAGAACTATGATATTCAGTCACATTATTTCTCTTATGGATGTGTAATAAATGAAAATTCTTAATGTAATGTGGAATTTACCATATGAAATTTCCTTGCTCACCCATTTCAGAATAAATACTATTTCTTCCCTTATCCAGCCAGCATCAGAAATTTCAGTTGCTCACAAGTGACTCCCAGTTAATGGCTGCCAGTGCCTTCTTTATATCTGTTCTTCTACTTAGAAATAAATGAATAAATGCTTCAATAAGTGAATAAATTCTAGGTGTAGGTATTATTATAGCATGCATTTCATGATTATTGTTGTGTTGTTTTAAAACATAGAGTTCATAATTTTAAAACAAAGCAAAGAAAATACTGATTTTATTCATAGTAAGAATTGCCAGGTACCATGGCACACGCCTGTAATCCCAGCAGTTTAGAAGGTGGAGGCAAGAGGATCATGAGTTCAAAGCCAGCCTCAGCAATAGGGAGGTGCTAAGTAACTCAGTGAGACCTCATCTCTAAATAAAATACAAAATAGGGCTGGGGATATGGCTCAGTGTGCCTGAGTATATATACATGGTATCTGCAAAATAAAATCAGACCTGCATCCTTCTTGGTCTCCAGAGGTCTTGATTAGTGACTCCACAGCCACACTCTCCTCTACCCTGTTCTATGGACCTCCTCACTGGATGAGAGAGAGCCCACGCAGCTGAACAGGGACCTGAGGTAAGCCTGTAAGACAGGGTGTGGCCCCTCACAGAGTGGCGAGGAAAGGGAAATGGGGAACTTACCGAATTCCACCTAAGATTCGCAGCTGCAAGTGCAGTGCACTCTCTTAAATAATAGAGGTTTAACCCTAAAAAAGATAGAAGCCCAGAAGTTCTGGCATATAAACACTAACCCATGGATCAACACTGCTTATGTTTCTAATCCTAGGATATGGGACAGCAAAATGAAAAATATGTGGCAAGCTAGAGTGAGAAAGGGTTATACTTTACCATTATATATTTTTTTCCTATTGTGACAGCCATTCAGCAAAGTTTAGGGGGCTCTGGGGGAAGATGAGGCTGTGAAATACAGGGGGAAAAGATGAAGGCAACAATATACCTCAAAGCAAGCAACCAAAGCAGGCACAGGAAAGCAGCAGTGAGAATACTTCAAAGCAAGCAACCACAACAGCCCCAAGAGGGAGACAGACAGGAAATGGTACCTGTAGCCTTCATGGTGCAGGAAGAGGTGACTGCAAATGGTGCAGGTGCACCTTCTAAGGTTATATCCTTCACTGAGTCAATGGCAACTGCCTCCTTATGAGGTAATGCCAAAGCCAGCAAAGGACTATGACAGTTTGGAAATGATCAGGCTGCCAGGCAGACCCAAGCCTTGGTTTCCCAGAAACCCATTCCAGGAGGCCAGAGAAGATTTATGTAAGATAAGAGATGAGAAGTAGGGTAAGGGAATACAAGCCTTCCCAGTCAACATGGCCCTCACATCACAGACCCCTGCCACTTGGTATCCACATATATACTCTGAAGAACTTAAAGAAGGCAGTAAAAGAGGATTGTCCCTAGAGGCCATTTGCAAAGCACAGGCTTGAATCACTCAGACTTGAACTAATTGCCCTCTAGACCGGGAAGACCTAGCCAGATCAGCTCTTGAGCCTGCAACATTTCTATGATAAATGTGAACAGCAAGGGGATCATAACCACACCACAAATGTTAGCCTCCCAGCTGAATGCTTGCAGGGAGAGGAAATCTACAGTTCCCCTGTGGTACCGTCTATAGGCCCACCAAATTATTTTGGTCAGGTGCAGCTCTGTGCTCTGAGAGCCTGGAGGAAGTTGCCAGCTGGAGGAGGTGCAGTTTCTATACAAGGCTTAAGGAAGAAAGCCACTGAGGACTTGCCACAGTTTATTGACAGAGTAAAGAAGGTGGTAGAAGAGAAGGTGTCTCATGAAGGAGCTAGGGCAGTCTTAGCCAACGAATTAATCTGGGACAGACTAAATAAGAAGCATAAAGCAGCAGTGGCACCAGTATGCAATGGCACACGAGATGACTGGATTTTGGCCACCCAGGATATAGGGATACAAGAAGCTCAAGCCTCTCTGCTGGCCTCAGCCATAGCAGTTGCATAAAAGCAGGACAAAGGAGGCTTGCAGACAGCTAATCAGAGACTTCAAAAAATGTGCACACTTTCTTCCAATTGGCCCTTCACAACATGCTTGAATGAATCCCCAAGAGTTAAGATCCAATGCTTTATGGCAAATTGTTGTCACTCATTTTGATCCTTTTGGAAACTTAACATATATTCATGTAATTATTGATGTCTATTCAGGCTGTGTAATGGCCACATCCTCCACAGGAAAAACTATAAAAATGGTCATCTTCCATATACTTCAATGATTTGGAATTATGAATGTTCCCATGTCTATTAAAACTGACAATGGGCCAGCCTATACTAGCAAGACATTTCAAGCAGATTACAATGATTGGCAAAGACAGCACTTAACTGGGATCCCCTACAACCCTCAGACTCAAGACATCATAGAAAGAACACACAAGGAATTAAAGGCCATACTTCAAAACAGAGAGGAAAAATTATGCCAAGTCCCCTTGTGATGCCTTGAAAATTATCTTATTTGTTTTAATTTTTTTCAATTTCAATTTTTTTTACAGAAATAGCCTATAAGCATTGGGCCCTCCTCACAGGTCCCTCCCATCTACCTATGGTCTCATGGAAGGATCCCATTACAAATGCATAGAATGGTCTGGGGCCCCTCCTAACTATGGGGATGGGGTTGGCATATGTTAACAGGAGACTCACTCCATCTGGGTGCCTGCCAGAAAGTCAAGCTGTGAACACCCAAAACCACCAACCAAGAAGATGAAGAAACTAACTCTGGAGGAGAAACTTCGCAAGCAAAGGACTCAACAATGCACATGGATTTCATATAAAGTAACCTAGGGTGATATTAAAGGTCTTATTGAACAGCCACCAGATTGGCCCCCTTGCCTGTTGGCAATCCCATCCCTGGGCCTATGATGATGGTCCTAGTGTGCCCAATGCTTACTGCTAACAGTGAAGCCTCCCATGAGTTAAATCATGCTTTGGACAATAAGCCACCACATTTAGCACTGGCTAATTTGGTAGGGGCTTTGCCCCAGCTCTTCTCTAATACTTCCAACCTTATTGGTCCAGACTTATCCATCCAGGTGGTAACCATAACCTGAAATGCCAGCATTTCCATACCCACTATGCCCATTTGTTTCTCTGTAGTAGATAATGAGACCTATTATCCAGGAGATCCACTCTGTTTTGCTCTTGCCAATGAAACTATTGTAGATATGTATAATGAGCCATATGTTGGGCTATGTCTCACTGACCTTAGAATTATAGTTAATGCTACCTAAAGCCATACACTCTCCCATGGCAAATGCAAGAAACTCTTGCTGCCAACATGCCCCAAAACGCTTTTTGGAAAGCCTCCACTCAGATAATTATAGCATCCCATGGAATCAATATGTCACTACCACACCTTATCTCCTTGATAAGAAGAATTTCTCCAAGGAAGAACAACGTCTATGGGCCTGGGCAGGCACAGCTCCCTGGAATGTAACTGATGTGCTGCCCAAAACCATATGTGCTACTGTAGTAACTGCTACATGAGACAAGCTGTTACAAACCAGTATGACTGCATCACTATGGCATGATGGAAATCATGCTGATATTGCTAGCTATTAGACCCAGAAAATGGGCAGCAGCTGGCTGGATGAATGGGTCTATATTGAGTCTAAACCCTGACCATAGATTTGCCTTTGAGCCAAATTATACCCATACCCACTACACACAAGCTTGTGTTTTGCCCCACTTGCCATGCTAATAAACAATGATACTGATGGCATAAATATCACTCATACAGAGATCCCTTGTACAGTCAATACATCCTTCTGGCTCACAAATTGTCTAATGCCTGCTATGAAAACTAAATGTATATTTATTCTCAGAGTACCCCCAGCAGTCCAGCTTCCAGTGAACCTGTCAGAGAGTGGACGAGTCCATGGGACATGGAGATGAAGAATCTTGTGAATGAAATCCTACACTGGAAAAGGTGTACAATTAGCCTCATCAACACTGGCATTATTGCCCTGGGAGCCGCCATTGCTGCCACAGCACTGCTGCTGTTTCACTCACTCAGAGTATCCAGACTGCTCAGACTGTAAACAATTTGTCTATTGCCATGGCAGATGCCTTTGCTCTTCAAAATGACTTATATAATCTGTTCCAAGCCACTATTTTAGTTATTCAGCAAGAACTAGACCTCCACCAGGAACAACTAGATATTCTGTTTATGTTACAAAGGCTCCCTTGTGATCCTGGATTCCACAGTATTTGTGTAACCCAATATACTCTATCTAAAAATGTTGCCTTACACTTCTCCAACTTTTCTCAGTATATTAAGGGTGCTTGGGATGCTATCTATGTTATGGCTATGCATAATCTTACCAAGACAATTGTCAAAATCAATGAGACTAAGGTGTATATGTTGACAACCTCTTCTTTCTTTCAAGGATGGACTGAACATTAGAAAAACCTGATAGCCAAATTAACTAATCCTTATAATGCTATTACCCTGGCCCTACTGTTCATAATAGGGATAATATTTTCTTGTGCTGTGAGACGCTTATAAAACCATGTAAAGACCACCAAACAAAAAACAGCAATGCTGGCTGAAGTCTTTGCAGAACAGTCAGAGCAGGGAGATGAGGGGACAAGTACATGGAGTACTGCATACATAGCATAAGTTAAGGGCATCTGAGTGGCAGGTCACTACCCAGCATGCTAGGCGTGTGAGTGCCAGGCCGCTTACCCCATAGGCACATCCCTGGGTGTGAGCCATATGTTTCAGTCCCTGTGCTTGCTGCAAGGCCCACTCCTCAACTGGTCACTGAAAGGACACTTAGCAGACATTGCATTGGTGGCTGCCTGTAATCTGCTTAGCTACTGCCTCAGTATATATACATGGTAACTGCTCATGCTTGGTTAACTGCTTCCTTCTAGGTCTCCGGAGGTCTTGATTAGTGACTCCACAACCACACTCTCCTCTACCCTGTTCCATGGACCTCCTAACTGGATGAGAGAGAGCCCATGCAGCGGTTGAGTGTCCCTGTGTTCTCTCCCCAGTACCAAAAAAGAAAAAAGAAAGAGAGAAAATTAATTTTATCAGCTTTATAAATATTTTATTTTTCTCAAAAAGAAATATTTTCATATGGTTTTCCTAGCTGATCATTTCAGGAAGTAATAGTAAAGTTATTAGCTAATTTTGTGAAACAAATGTGTTAGATACCTTCTAATATATTTTAAATGGCTTGTTTTATTAATGGTCACTGCCACATGTGAAGGAGACACTACCATTAGCCCCATTTGTGGAAAGCTGAAGCACAGAGAAATGTTTTATTCATGGAGGATGAGAGTGAGCACAGCGAAGCACTCTAGCCTCCATCCAGGTGAAAAGGGGAAAGCCGCCCTTTTAAATTCACTCCTGTAATTTTGGCTCCAGATGTAGTAGGGGATGATTGTAATTATTAACAACTTCTTGCCTGGAAAAATATTTTTTTAATGAAAACCTCCCTGGTCTTAATGGAAATACTACAAAGTTTCAAAAATAAACCAGTTATAAGCAGCTGAGGGTCCAAATGGAAGAAAATCCTTGTGGTAAACTTAATTACAACACTAAAAGCATTTTGTGCATCTTGATTTCTGTTTTCTTTGTTATCTGTATCAATTATCAAATACTTTTTCTTATTTGGTGTATGGGTAAGGCACTCTCATTCCCAATAAATTCATCTTCATCTCTGCAAGTGAAGTCAATTATCTTTAGAGGGCAACTACCAATGAATAGGGTCTTGTACTGTTTTCAATCAATACCACTAACATTGTAACCAGCAAACTTTTTATTATGGTAAGTATAAAAATAAGTAGATCCTCTGAGGACAAAGAGAGACAAAGAACATTAATAAGAGTAAAATATTTAGAGCACACATTGAATTTGAGTGAAATAAGAAGTCCAAACTTTAAGGTTAGAAATTTGAGGATATTTTGAATTTCATGAAAAAGAATTAAGGCATTAGGGAAAGATATTATAAAAGTGACTGATAATTTTATTAGACTTATTTGTAAAATTTTATATGTGTGCAAACATAAATCCTATTTCCTTTGGGTCCTGAATAATATCAGCTTCTTTAAGCATTCATACATTTTATGTTATATATTTTCACAACTATTTCAGCATTTTTAAAGTGATAATACAGAACCACACCCTAGTATATATTGCCTAATGATGGTGATCAAAATATTTCCACAGCTAAAAATTTTGTTGCTTGTTATCACAAACAAAAAGTTTTAAAAGACTACAATTTGATATAATGAGAGCAACTAAGAACAGAGCAGGGAGGAAGAGCAGGAAGAAAAGATTAACATTAAACAGATACATGAGGTGGGAGGGAAAGGGAGAGAAAAGGGAAATTGCATGGTAATGGAGGGAGACCCTCATTGTTATACAAAATTACATATAAGAGGTTGTGAGGGGAATGGGAAAATAAACAAGGAGAGAAATTAATTACAGTAGATGGGGTAGAGAGAGAAGATGGGAGGGGAGGGGAGGGGGGATAGTAGAGGATAGGAAAGGTAGCAGAATACAACAGTTACTAATAGGGCATTATGTAAAAATGTGGATGTGTAACCGATGTGATTCTGCAATCTGTATTTGGGGTAAAATTGGGAGTTCATAACCAACTTGAATCTAATGTATGAAATATGATATGTCAAGAGCTTTGTAATGTTTTGAACAACCAATAAAAATAAATAAAAAAGACTACAATTTTTGATTCTTGCTTAAAGAGTACTTAAATTATTTCTAAGTCCCAACATTCACATGTCAATGAATATATATAATGTTTTCCATGTGATGGATACCAGCTCCTCCCTAAGACTGAAAAGATAAATAAGCAGAATCCCTACACGTGAAATATTTGACATATTCATAAAGTTAACTGAGCTGTAAATTACTAGTATAATGTATCTAATTAGATAGTTTCAAACAAACAAGCTTTATTATGAGATCAAATAGATTAGTCCATAAAATATGTCAAATAAATTTAGAAAACAAAATTAGAGCACCAAGAATAGAGCTAAGGAACAGTGACTTTAGGGAATACAGAATTATGTGCTAAACATCTGCAGAGGTTTAAAGTTCCAGGAACTACATAGGCCTTAAAAGTTGGAAATCATAATAATGAAGAGAAGCATTAATGCTGATTTTCTGAGAATTATTTATAAGCAATTTTGAGAGTAAAGAATTTCAAAATAATTTTGTCTTTTTGCTTTCCTGTTGTATTAGATCTACCACCAGCAACCTAACATATGTTTTAAATGTATATATATATATATATATATATATATATATATATATATATATATATATGAAGAACATCAGGGAGGTCAGAGTATGAAAGACATATTTTCTCCTTAAGTGAGAGTTACCTTGACCTTGAGCCTGTGGCTGGTACCCTGCCCTGTGGCCAAACACAGAATATCAAGGCACACTATATACTGGATGAACAAGCCATGAAAAAAATTTTAAAAACTCATTTTTTATTACCTGGTAAGAATAAGGCAGTGGAATGTATTTGGGTCTTATCAGTAGACAGAAAGTGGTCAATGGGTCCAAGAATGTCACAATAAATTACTTGTGTGCCACAAGTAATTCTCATCCATGCTCCCTTGACTCTTTTTAATCGGGTTGATACCTTGCAGCAGACTCAACAATACAAGTGGGTCAAAGTCAAAGAGGTCAAGTCTCTATTCTGTTGATTTTTCAATTTAGATCATGGCTGAGTGAAACATCATCAGATCAGGGACCCATGCCCTGACTGTAGAGTCAGGAGACAGTAAGTACCCTCAAACTCATCTCCCCATTTCTTACCTAACATATGTATTCATACCCCTCAGTGACAGTTCACCAATGAGGAAATTATTTTTATTATTCCTTTATAACAAGAAAGAAGACAATAAAGAGCTCCCTTATGATTCTTTGGCATTTATAAATTCAACAATGGTCCATAGATATGTTTGATTGGCTACTGTATATCAGATACTCTTTTAAGTTACACTATTTTTTTCACTTTAGTTCATCCTTTTTGACAGTAAAATAAAAACCTTCTTAAAATCTAAACTTCTTTCCATTTTCTCCATGAAAATAAATGTATACTATTCAGATTAATATTGCAGATAAGGAAAGACAACTATTATGGAAAATTGGAAGAATGGTGATAGATTTTGTTTTCCTGTAACAGACCTTGAGCACTTCATACACAAATTTGGGTTTACTTCATCAATAACTTGGGGGAAGGAAACCAAGATTGTTTAATATTCTAATTTAATCCATGTAAAAGATTAGGCCACTGAAAAGAGAACCCTTGAACATTCTAGTAATTAAACCCTAACCTAAGGTAAACATTTTGTCAGCCTCCACCTCACCACAGAGGTAAATTTAACAACTATTTCAGTTTGTTTTGTGTCTAATGTTTTATTTTTATGGTTCCTATCCCTACCAAGCTGGAAAATAAAATATCAATTATTTATCTGAAAACAATTTTATTTTTTTTAATGTATTTTTTTAGGTTCTATTTTTTTTTTAATTTTTTATTGTTGGCTGTTCAAAACATTACATAGTTCTTGATATATCATATTTCACAATTTGATTCAAGTGGGTTATGGGCTCCCATTTTTACCCCATATACAGATTGCAGAATCACATCAGTTACACATCCATTGATTTACATATTGCCATACTAGTGTCTGTTGTATTCTGCTGCCTTTCCTATCCTCTACTATCCCCCCTCCCCTCCCCTCCCCTCCCCTCTTCTCTCTCTGCCCCCTCTACTGACATTCGTTTGTCCCCCTTGTATTATTTTTCCCCTTCCCCTCACTTCCTCTTGTATGTACTTTTGTATAACTCTGAGGGTCTCCTTCCATTTCCATGCATTTTCCCTTCTCTCTCCCTTTCCCTCCCACCTCTCATCCCTGTTTAATGTTAATCTTCTTCTCATGCTCTTTGACCCTACTCTGTTCTTAGTTACTCTCCTTATATCAAAGAAGACATTTGGCATTTGTTTTTTAGGGATTGGCTAGCTTCACTTAGCATAATCTGCTCTAATGCCATCCATTTCCCTGTAAATTCTATGATTTTGTCATTTTTTAATGCAGAGTAATACTCCATTGTGTATAAATGCCACATTTTTTTTATCCATTCATCCATTGAAGGGCATCTAGGTTGGTTCCACAGTCTAGCTATTGTGAATTGTGCTGCTATGAACATCGATGTAGCAGTGTCCCTGTAGCATGCTCTTTTTAGGTCTTTAGGGAATAGACCGAGAAGGGGAATAGCTGGGTCAAATGGTGGCTCCATTCCCAGCTTTCCAAGAAATCTTCATACTGCTTTCCAAATTGGCTGCACCAATTTGCAGTCCCACCAGCAATGTACAAGTGTACCCTTTTGCCCACATCCTCGCCAGCACTTGTTGTTGTTTGACTTCATAATGGCTGCCAATCTTACTGGAGTGAGATGGTATCTTAGGGTGGTTTTGATTTGCATTTCTCTGACTGCTAGAGATGGTGAGCATTTTTTCATGTACTTGTTGATGGATTGTATGTCCTCCTCTGAGAAGTGTCTGTTCAGGTCCTTGGCCCATTTGTTGATTGGGTTGTTTGTTCTCTTATTGTCTAATTTTTTGAGTTCTTTGTATACTCTGGATATTAGGGCTCTATCTGAAGTGTGAGGAGTAAAGATTTGTTCCCAGGATGTAGGCTCTCTATTTACCTCTCTTATTGTTTCTTTTGCTGAGAAAAAACTTTTTAGTTTGAGTAAGTCCCATTTGTTGATTCTAGTTATTAACTTTTGTGCTATGGGTGTCCTATTGAGGAATTTGGAGCCCGACCCCACAGTATGTAGATGGTAGCCAACTTTTTCTTCTATCAGACGGCGTGTCTCTGATTTGATATCAAGCTCCTTGATCCATTTTGAATTAACTTTTGTGCATGGCGAGAGAAAGGGATTCAGTTTCATTTTGTTGCATATGGATTTCCAGTTTTCCCAGCACCATTTGTTGAAGATGCTATCCTTCCTCCATTGCATGCTTTTAGCCCCTTTATCAAATATAAGGTAGTTGTAGTTTTGTGGATTGGTTTCTGTGTCCTCTATTCTGTACCATTGGTCCACCCGCCTGTTTTGGTACCAGTACCATGCTGTTTTTGTTACTATTGCTCTGTAGTATAGTTTGAAGTCTGGTATCGCTATACCGCCTGATTCACACTTCCTGCTTAGCATTGTTTTTGCTATTCTGGGTCTTTTATTTTTCCATATGAATTTCATGATTGCTTTCTCTATTTCTACAAGAAATGCCATTGGGATTTTGATTGGCATTGCATTAAACCTATAGAGAACTTTTGGTAATATCGCCATTTTGATGATGTTAGTTCTGCCTATCCATGAACAGGGTATATTTTTCCATCCTCTAAGATCTTCTTCTATTTCTCTCTTTAGGGTTCTGTAGTTTTCATTGTATAAGTCTTTCACCTCTTTTGTTAGGTTGATTCCCAAGTATTTTATTTTTTTTGAAGATATTGTGAATGGAGTGGTTGTCCTCATTTCCATTTCAGAGGATTTGTCGCTGATATACAGGAATGCCTTTGATTTATGCGTTTTGATTTTATATCCTGCCACTTTGCTGAATTCATTTATTAGCTCTAATAGTTTCTTTGTAGACCCTTTTGGGTCTGCTAGGTATAGAATCATGTCATCTGCAAATAGTGATAATTTAAGTTCTTCTTTTCCTATTTTGATGCCTTTAATTTCTTTCATCTGTCTAATTGCTCTGGCCAGTGTTTCAAGAACTATGTTGAACAGAAGTGGTGAGAGAGGGCATCCCTGTCTTGTTCCAGATTTTAGAGGGAATGCCTTCAATTTTTCTCCATTCAGAATGATGCTAGCCTGAGGCTTAGCATAGATTGCTTTTACAATATTGAGGTATGTTCCTGTTATCCCTAGTTTTTCTAGAGTTTTGAACATAAAGGGATGCTGTACTTTGTCGAATGCTTTTTCCGCATCTATCGAGATGATCATATGGTTCTTATTTTTAAGTCTATTGATGTGGTGAATAACATTTATTGATTTCCGTATATTGAACCAGCCTTGCATCCCAGGGATGAATCCTACTTGATCATGGTGCACAATTTTTTTGATATGTTTTTGTATCCAAGTGGCCAGAATTTTATTGAGGATTTTTGCATCTAGGTTCATTAGAGATATTGGTCTGTAGTTTTCTTTCTTTGAAGTGTCTTTGTCTGGTTTAGGTATTAGGGTGATGTTGACCTCGTAGAATGAATTTGGAAGTTCTCCCTCTTTTTCTATTTCCCGAAGTAGCTTGAAAAGTATTGGTATTAGTTCCTCTTTAAAGGTTTTGTAAAACTCTGCTGTATACCCATCTGGTCCTGGGCTTTTCTTAGTTGGTAGTCTTTTGATGGTTTCTTCTATTTCCTCAATTGATATTGGTCTGTTTAGGTTGTCTATATCCTCCTGACTCAATCTGGGCAGATCATATGACTTAAGAAATTTATCTATGCCTTCACTATCTTCTAATTTATTGGAGTATAAGGATTCAAAATAATTTTTGATTATCTTCTGTATTTCTGAAGTGTCTGTTGTGATATTGCCTCTTTCATCCCGTATGTTAGTGATTTGAGTTCTCTCTCTTCTTCTCTTCGCTAGCATGGCTAAGGGTCTGTCGATTTTGTTTATTTTTTCATAGAACCAACTTTTAGTTTTGTCAATTTTTTCAATTGTTTCTTTTGTTTTGATTTCATTAATTTCAGCTCTGATTTTAATTATTTCTTGCCTTCTACTTCTTTTGCTGTTGTTTTGCTCTTCTTTTTCTAGGATTTTGAGATGAAGTATGAGATCATTTATTTGTTGGTTTTTTCTTTTTTTAAGGAATGAACTCCAAGCAATGAATTTTCCTCTTAGAACTGCTTTCAATGTGTCGCATAGATTCCGATATGTTGTGTCTGTGTTTTCATTAATCTCTAAGAATTTTTTAATTTCCTCTTTGATGTCTTCTATAACCCATTGATCATTCAGTAACCTATTGTTCATTCTCCAAGTGATGTATTCTTTTTCCTTCCTTCTTTTATCGTTGATTTTCAGTTCCATTCCATTATGATCAGATAGGATGCATGGTATTATCTCTACTCCTTTATATTGTCTAAGAGTTTCCCTGTGACATAATATATGATCTATTTTAGAGAAGGATCCATGTGCTGCTGAGAAAAAAGTGTAACTGCTTGATGTTGGGTGGTATATTCTATATATGTCAATTAAGTCTAGGTTATTAATTGTGTTATTGAGTTCTATAGTTTCCTTATTCAACTTTTGTTTGGAAGATCTGTCCAGTGGTGATAGAGGTGTGTTGAAGTCTCCCATGATTATTGTATGGTGGTCTATTAGACTCTTGAACTTGAGAAGAATTTGTTTGATGAACATAGCTGCACCATTGTTTGGGGCATATATATTTATGATTGTTATGTCTTGTTGGTGTATGGTTCCCTTGAGCAGTATGTAGTGTCCCTCTTTATCCCTTTTGATTAACTTTGGCTTGAAATCTATTTTATTTGATATGAGTATGGATACTCCTGCTTGTTTCCGAAGTCCATATGAGTGATATGATTTTTCCCAACCTTTCACCTTCAGCCTATGTATGTCTTTTCCTATCAAATGCGTCTCCTGTAGGCAGCATATTGTTGGGTCTTGTTTTGTGATCCATTCTACTAGCCTGTGTCTCTTGATTGGTGAGTTTAAGCCATTAACATTTAGGGTTATTATTGAGATATGGGTTGTTCTTCCAGCCATATTTGTTTATTTATGTTACTAAACATGGTTTGTTTTCCACTTTGATTATTTTCCCCCCTTTAGTGTCCTACCTCCCACTGTTGGTTTTCATTGTTATTTTCCATTTCCTCTTCCTGTAATGTTTTGCCAAGGATGTTTTGAAGAGATGGTTTTCTAGCTGCAAATTCTTTTAACTTTTGTTTATCGTGGAAGGTTTTAATTTCATCTTCCATCCTGAAGCTTAATTTCGCTGGAAACACAATTCTTGGTTGGAACCCATTTTCTTTCAGTGTTTGAAATATGTTATTCCAGGATCTTCTAGCTTTCAGAGTCTGTGTTGAAAGATCAGCTGTTATCCTGATTGGCTTACCCCTAAATGTGATCTGCTTCCTTTCTCTTGTAGCTTTTAAAATTCTCTCCTTATTCTGTATGTTGGGCATCTTCATTATAATGTGTCTAGGTGTGGGTCTCTTATGATTTTCCACATTTGGCGTCCTGTAGGCTTCTAGGATTTGGGGTTCTGTCTCATTCTTCAAGTCTGGGAAGTTTTCTCGTATTATTTCATTGAATAGATTGCTCATTCCTTTGGTTTGAAACTCTGTCCCTTCCTGTATCCCAATGACTCTTAAATTTGGTCTCTTGATGTTATCCCATATTTCTTGGATGTTCTGCTCATGGTTTCTTAACAGTCTTGCTGAGCTGTCTATGTTCTTTTCAAGTTGAAATACTTTATCTTCATTGTCTGATGTTCTGTCTTCTAAGTGTTCTACTCTGCTGGTAGTATTCTCAATTGAGTTTTTAAGTTGGCTTATTGCTTCCTGCATTTCTAGGATTTCTGTTTGTTTGTTTTTTATAACCTCTATTTCCCTGTATAGTTGATCTTTTGCTTCTTGGATTTGTTTATGTAATTCATTGTTGAAGTGATCTTTCATTGTCTGATTTTGCTGTCTGATGTCTTCCTTGAGACTCCAGATCATCTGAAGCATGTATATCCTGAATTCTTTATCTGACATTCCATCTGCTGCAGCTATTACCTCTTCTAACGTTGAGTTGACCTGCAATGCTTGTGGTCCTTTCTTTCCTTGTCTCTTCATACTGTTTGCGTTCCTTTCTACTTGGTGAAACTGTTGTGCTATTGAATTTTCCCCCTATATATTTATATTGGTCTTGTATAGTTGCAAAGTCTCCCTCGCAGGCGCGGGCGGCGGCTCTGCCCCTCCTCCAATTGGGGCAATATGCCTACCACGCCGGCAGGCCGCTGGGCCTGCTCTGCCGGTCGGTAGCAGGTCCGCCGACCTAGCAGGCGTGGGCAGCGGCTCTGTCCCTCTGCAGGCCGCTAGGCTTGTTCTGTCGGTGGTCACAGTTCTGCCTACTTTGCAGGCGCAGGCAGCGGCACTGCCCCTCTGCAGGCCTCTGGGGCTGTACTGCCAGTGGGTCACAGGTCCGCCTACCTTGCAGGCGCGGGGGGGTGGCGGCTCTACCCTTCCTCAGGCCACTGGGCCTGTTCTGTCTCTCAGTTGCAGGCTGACCTGTTCTGATGGTGGTCACAGTTCCGTCTACCTTGAAGGCGCGGGGGGGAGGGGGCGGCTCAGCCTCTCAGCAGGCCGCTGCTCTTCTTCTGCCGGTGGGTCGCAGGCCCGCCTACCTTGCAGGAGTGATTGGAAGCTCTGTCCCACCGCGGGCCACTGGGCCTTTTCTGTCGGTGGTCACCGGTCCACCTACCTGGCAGGCGCGGGGGGTGTGGGGCGGCTCTGCCCCTCAGCAGGCCGCTGGGCCTGCTCTGTGCAGGGTCACAGTTCCCTCTACCTTGCCGGCGCAGGGGGAGGGGGCGGCTCTGAAAACAATTTTAATTGTGTGTTGTAATTGTTATTAATTATGCAATTGCTCTCCACTTAAGAATCATTGAAAACCACAACTCTCTATAATTAAAGATCAAATTTGTTCACCACTTATTTAATTTTGACTTTTTAATTGCTCAACTTGGATTGGCTCTCATTGTTATCTTTTTTTAACTCTCTGTACAGCATCCAAATTTCTAATTTCAGAAATACTTTTAAGTCTGTTTAAAATTCAGAGTACAGATTTTAAATAACAAAACCATAACAAATGTCAGCAATACAGGGTTTAATTTCTTTAAATTATTCTTTGCAAAAATGATGTCTACTCTAATTTCTCTTTCGGATTTTATGACATTTCAATCTACTCCACTTTCTGTGTTTAGCTCAAGGCACAGCAAGGAAGAGCTGAAATTTCCCTCCTTTTAGATGGTAAATTTATTTCTTTTGCAAGGTCAGAACTAAAACTTGATCTGTCCAGTTGGACAATGATATGAATGATATGGCATTATCTAAGTGACATTAGAAACTCCAACCTTATAGTTTTGCTGCATAAGCACCTCACAATAAAAAATTAAGTTAAATTAAAAATTTACATAAGAGAGTTAAACAGTTTATACAGAGAGTTAAACAGTTTTTAACTGAGCATCACCAACAGCAGGGCTTTAAGACACTTTTGAAAAAATAAATTTTATCTGTATATTTTTAAGGAATACAATATGATGTTATGGTATAATATAGAAAACAAAATGGTTACTACAGTGCTGCAAAATAGTATATACATTATCTCACCTGCTCGTCCATTTTATTGTGTATGTACCAAGGGCAGCTACAACCTACTCGGCAGAAATCCCAAATATAGTATAACATTATTAACTATAATATTCATGTTGTACATTAGACAATTTTATTCTAATAAAATACTTTGGAAAATTTCCTGAAGGACATTAGACTTAATTTTTAAACACTTATAGTCAAACAGGAAAATAAGTTGTAATTCCTCTGATTATAATGTCCTGGTTCTATTTATTTTTAATTTGAACAATGTCTAGATATTCTGTTGTTTTATGTGTAGTCTAATTGTACCAAGAATATGTGATAGGAGAAAGTGAAAGCACAAGATTTTGAAGGCTTCCTGCTGGGTATCTAAGTATAGAATGTGGAGATAAAGAGGGAAGATGTGGAAAAAATGACAGATTGTCTTCTGTTTTTTGTTTTTGGGGGGTTTTGTTTGTTTTTTGTTTGTTTTGTTTTGTTTTTTGTTTGTTTATTTGTTTGTTTGTTTTGGTGAACCAATACTCCAAACTCTTTTTTTCATTAAACAGATTCCTTAGTTTTTCTTTCTTTTCTTTTTTTTTTTTTTTTTGTCGGTCATAAAGTCAAGTCAGCATTGAACCATTCAGAAAACAGAAATATTGAACTGGCACCACTCCGTGTAGGCACAGTGGACCGCAGCCCATGCCATCTCAGACTTGGCAGCTCTGCTGGGTAGTATTTTCTCTGGGCAGCTACCTGCCATGCAACCCCCGCGAGACTCCCTAGTCAGGCTTTGCTTGATCAGGCAGTGCAGATCACACCGGGAACTTCTAACAGCACCTTGGTAGACAAGTTGGAAGCTCATTCCACGCTTGCTTTGCTTCTCTCCTGAGTTAGAATTATGTCAATGACATGATCAGGAAGAAATTCAAACTGGTGTTGATTGGTGTATCCAGAAGTTTCTGGATATTGCAAGACAGAATGCTTTAAAAAAATAAAATAAAAAGATTGTAGTTGTCTGTCCAGAAACCAGAGCAAGCTATCAAAGAGGACATCTCAGAACTAAGGAATGAGTTGCAGCAGAAAAATGTACTGATGCAAAAGCACTTGACACAGCTGAGGCATTGGCAGCAGGTGCTGAAGGACATCAGTATGCAGCACAAAAAGCCAGCCAAGTCCCACAGCTCCTTGGCCTACCTGGAACATGCATCTGCCAACACCATGTGCCTCTGAAGCAGACCTGAGAGAGATCTGGCCTACAATGTAGCCTTCTGCACACAGTTTCTCCAAACCTCTCTGTGTAGACATGGCACTTTAGAAAAGCTATTTGCCAGAGAATGAATTGTTGGTAATTTTATTTCTACCAAAAACTTCCCCAATTTTTATGACCTGTTAATTACTTGAGTACTTTATAAAATGCCAATAGCTTGCTAAACAAAGTGAGGTTTCATTTTGTTTGTTTTGTCTGTAGAAAATATTAGACTATTAGTTTGATAACACAATTATTTTATTCTTTTTTCTTTTTTTCCTTTTTTAAAAAATTGTATATAGTTTTTATCCAGTTGTTAGTTTGTTATGATCTGAGGGGGGAGGAAATTAAAGCATGTGGATCCTCTATGGGGAAGGTGTTTTACCCTCTTGTTAGCAGAGGTTTTCTTTTCTCTGTTTCATGCATCTCTTAGATTATATTCCTTCAGCCAGTACAAACATTCTTCTGTCTTCTGAATAGTCAGTATGTCTGTGGCTGTGTCTTGGTTCATTTGGTCTGTTCCAACACTGAAGATTTCTCCCAATGCACCTAGATATCCACTCATGTACCTGGTGTGGCCTAGATACCACCTGGTCTACGAAGCCTCCATTTTATTCCAGGACACACTACTTTTATTCCTCCCACTTTCTTGTGAATTAATGAATGGTATCTGTTTCTGTGCATCTTGCTGCATTGTATACTCATGGGAAATAGGCATTACTCCCTTTGAATATACAGAAACATGTATTTTATATGATACTTTGTATTCACTTTGTATATACATATTACTCATTTTGTTTGTGAGCTGTAAGAATGATACTTGGTTTGGGGACCTATGACCTCTAATAATCAGCCTGAAGCCAGCATATCTCCCCTTGATTAGAAGGTATAGGTCAAAACTTAAAAAGTTATTTTTTATTCTTAAGGGTTTTAACCTGGTTGTCTCATGCTAGTTAGAAGCTCTGACTGGCAGCTTTAGGTTTCTTGATTAAAAACCTAAATAAACACCCAGCGTGATGGCACATGCCTATAATCCCAGTGGCTCCGGAGGCTGAGGCAGGAGGATTGCATGTTCAAAGCCAGCCTCAGCAAAAGCCAGGTGCTAAGCAACTCAGTGAGATCCTGTCTCTAAATAAAATACAAAATAGGGCTGGGGATGTGGCTCAGTAATTGAATGCCCCTGAGTCCAATCCCTGGTATCTCCCACTCACACTCCCTCCACCACCACCTAATAAACTAAGTTTGAGGCAGTCTTTCAATGCTAAGTATTTTTAGTTAAAAAATTGGAAACTGTTCTACTTGGTGCTTAATTAAAATGTTTTGAATGAATGTTTTTACAACTTATTGCTGAGAGCCACGGCTGAGTCTGTATGGCCCCTGGCATTTTGCCAACAGTATTGATTGACAGGCGCCTCTGCCTGTCCGCCTATGCCGCAACTTTTGAGTTCTCGCACTATTTTGGAGTTCTCCTGGGGATTTCCGGGGATTCCCCGAGAATTCCCATTGGTTGGGGAAGTGCAGGAGGAGGGATTTCCGGGAGAGATAGTTCCGGCTGGGGGTTCCTGGACAAGCCTCGTGGCGCGTTCGGGAGGATTCCCCAGGAGCTGTGTGAAGTGTTTTCCTGCAGTTTAAAAATAAAGTTTGTTCCTGCTTCAGTGGCTCCTGATTTGTGCCCAGCCAGACTGCGGCATTTGGTGGCCCGTGCAGGGAACGTCTGAAGCTTCGGGGTAAGTGAAATTGCTTGCCCCTAAGGGAAGGCGAGAGAATGGGTGACCATTTTAAAAGACAATGTGTTCTTGTTTTGATTTGTTTTGTGTTTGTTTCAAGCTGCCTATCCCTAGAATTTTCTCAGGCAGATTGGGAAAAATGGTTGGCTCAAGGTTTGAAGTTGTTCACCCCTGAGGAAGAGATAGAAATAGACCACAAATGCACATATCAAGAAAATAGGAAAATTGATACAACGATTTTTTGTTCCGTTTTTGTTTCATTCTGTTTCGGTTTTGTTTTGTGTTATCTTATTGGGTTGCGTTATCTTTATAACAGATTAGAAATTAGTAAAAAACAAACTGAAAGAGTGTTAAGTAAATTGTTAGAGGTTCAGACCATGGAGAAAGACATTTTAGATCAAGCAAAAGAGAAGGTCTCTCAAGCTAGTCAGACAGAGGAAGAAAATTTAAAGGAAGAAAGCTTAGAGGAGAAACAGCTATTAGGGAAAAAGCTACAACAGGAGGCTGCTACTAACACCGTTCTATCACCAGAGGGTGTAATTCAACCAACAGCACCCCCTATGGAGATAGCTGAGTGGCCCTCAAACCCCGTAGTTGATAGATGGGATCCTGATACAGGACCTCAAAGATTAGCATGCCCTGTACTTGAGCAGGCAGGAGGGCAGCGAATTCACCGTGCTTTAGATTTCAAAACAGTGAAGCAGTTAAAGGAGGCTGTAACAACCTATGGTCCTCAAGCACCGTTCACTGTAAGCATGGTCGAATCCATTACCAACTTGGACATGACACCAGCAGATTGGGCTAGTATGTGTAAATCTGTGCTAAATGGAGGACAATATTTGTTATGGAAGGTTGCCAATGAGGAATTTTGCAGGGAGACAGCTAGGCAAAATGCAGCAGCCGGTTACCCTCAAAGAAATCTAGATATGTTGTTAGGAAAAGGACCTTATGAGGGTCAACGGCAACAAATTGAATATGATCCTGGCGTATACGCACAAATTGCTGTAGATGCGGTTAGGGCATGGAAAACTTTACAGGGGCATGGAGGTTTACAAGGTCAATTATCTAAGGTAATACAAGGAACTAATGAACCTTACGCTGAATTTGTAGATAGGCTTATTCAAGCAGCTTCTAGAATTTTTGGGGATACAGAACAGGCAATGCCATTTATAAAACAACTGGCTTATGACCAAGCAAATCGTTGTTGCAGAGAGGTCATTAGACCATGGAGACATGAAGATTTAAACACATATATTAAATTATGTAGAGACATTAATGAACAAGGGCAAGTCTTAGCAGCAGTACAACAGGCTTTAGATGCCAGGCCAAAAACATGCTATAATTGTGATCAAACAGGACATTTTAAAAGGAGTTGCCCCATAGGAGGAGGGTTTAACAAAGCTAGATATCAAACGAATAGAATACCGGGTATTTGCCCACGATGCCGTAGAGGGAAACATTGGGCTAATGAATGCCGTTCTCAAACCACCATAGAGGGTATTCCATTATCAAAAAACAGACAAGGACCAAGTGTTTACCCAAGATATCGTGGAGAAAGGCATCGAGCTCCATTGCCAAAAAACGGACAGGGGGGCCCAATGCTCCGGGGCCCACGACCACAAATGTACGGGGCACTGGAGGAACCCAGAAACACCATGGAGGAACCCAGCAATACCATCAGGGTAGTGCCCAGGACACATTATCCATCAGATCTCTCATCAGACGAACCAGAGGGAGCGCAGGGTTGGACATCTGCACCTCCGCCAGAGCAGTACTAACTCCAGAGATGGGAGTTCAAATCATTCCCACAGGAGTAAAAGGACCTCTTCCCCAAGGAACAGTAGGCTTATTGTTAGGACGCAGTTCTTCTACGCTAAAAGGACTTATGATAAGTCCCGGGGTAATTGATCCTGATTATGAAGGTGAAATGAAAATTATAGCTAGTTCTCCAAAGGGTATATCAGTAATTTCACCAGGAGATAGAATAGCACAGTTATTAATAATACCCAGCCTACATGATAAATTTTCCAGTAGTACTATAGAAAGAGGTTCCAGGGGATTAGGCTCCACAGGTGTAGATTGGGCTATGCTGTCTTTAAATTTAGATTCTCGCCCCATGCTAAAACTAAATATTCAAGGACATGAATTTAATGGACTACTGGATACAGGTGCAGACCTTAGCATCATATCTCGTCAAGAATGGCCACAACATTGGCCGTTACAACAAGCCACTCAAACGCTTCGAGGCCTAGGAGTGGCAACTAATCCCCATAGAAGTGCAATGGTATTAGATTGGAAGGATCCTGAAGGATGCGAAGGAACTATACAGCCATATGTATTGGATCATCTTCCTATAAATTTATGGGGACGAGACGTCCTAGATCAATTAGGACTAACATTAACAAATAACATCAATCCAAATGCGCCCACTATTAGGGCTAGACAAGGTTTCAGGAAAGAAAAAAGATTAGGAGAACAAGGCATAGCAGCACCCATTCAAATAGATCAGGGAATAAATAGACATGGACTGGGTTTTCAGAAGGGGTCACTGAGGCAATAAAAATTACTTGGAAATCAGATAGACCAGTATGGGTTCCTCAGTGGCCCCTGACTAAAGAAAAGATACAAGCAGCCCATGACCTGGTCAAACAACAATTAGCGGAGGGACATATACAACCTTCCGTATCTCCTTACAATACTCCCATTTTTGTCATTAAAAAGAAATCTGGTAAATGGAGATTATTGCAAGATTTAAGAGCCATTAATAATGAGATGGTTATTATGGGACCTGCTCAATCGGGGATTCCTCAATTGTCTGCTTTGCCAAAAACCTGGTACGTTTTAGCTATAGATATTAAAGATTGTTTTTTTTCAATTCCAATTCATCCTGAGGATAGTCCACATTTTGCATTTACTATCCCTGCACTGAATCATGAAGGTCCTGATCAGAGATATGAATGGAAATTACTCCCTCAAGGGATGGCTAACAGCCCAACTATGTGTCAAATTTATGTTAACAAAGCAATCCAGCCACTTAGAAATCAAAATCCTAAACTACAAATATTTCACTATATGGATGATGTATTGTTAGCACACAAAGATAAAAACACATTGCTAGAATGTTATGCCACACTTACAAATTTATTAAAAAATTATAATCTAGAGATAGCAATAGATAAAGTACAATTAAATTTTCCAATTAATTATTTAGGAGTTCTATTATCCTCAACCATGGTCCGTCCACCAAAAATTCAAATACGAGTAGATCAACTCAAATCACTTAACGACTTTCAAAAGTTATTGGGAGACATAAATTGGATAAGGCCTTATCTAGGCATACCAACAGGAGAGTTGGGACCTTTATTTGATATCCTAAAAGGTCCATCAGATCCAAATTCACCCCGCATGTTAACGCCTGAAGCAAGAAAGGCATCAAAAATTATTGAAACATATATGGAAAATATGCATTTGGATAGAATTGATATAACTTTGCCTTTATTATTTATTGTAATACCAACAAAAAATATTCCTACAGGAGTATTTTGGCAAGAAGGTCCATTATTGTGGATACATTTATCTTATTCTCCTAACACTATTCTTACTAGGTATCCTGAAGCTGTAGGACAATTAATACTCAAAGGAATAAAAGCAGCAAAGGGAGTGTTTGGAATTTCTCCCAATAAAATTATTACTCCCTATACTATGGATCAAATTGATGAGTTAGCTAATGAGTTAAATACTTGGGCAATAATCATGTGTAAATCTAATGTTTCATTTGATAATCACTTACCATCTAATCCTTTGTTGTCTTTTTGGTCTTCGCATCCTGTAGTTTTTCCAAAAATGACAAGAAAAACCCCTATCATGAATGCTCCAAATGTATTCACTGATGGGTCAAATAATGGTACAGCAGCAGTAGTTACCCCTGATCAAACTTTTACATTCTTAGTACCCAAACAATCAGCTCAAAAGGTAGAGCTTAATGCAGTTTTACAAGCTTTTGTGATGTTTAAAGATTCTGTATTTAATTTATTCTCTGATAGTCAGTATGTAGTTAATGCTATAGTATCCCTTGAAGATGCTGGCAGGATTTCCCCTTCCTCTACTGTTTTCTCTTTGTTTTCTGCTATACAAAGTCTAATCTGGGACAGAAAAGATCCATTCTTTATAGGACATATCAGAGCACATACAGGATTGCCTGGAGCCCTTAGTTTGGGCAACGATTTAGCAGATAAAACTACACATGACATACATATTTTCTCTACACTAGAAGAAGCTACACATTTTCATAAAAGGTTCCATGTCAATGCTAATACTTTACAAAAGCATTTTAAATTAACTAAGGAACAAGCTAGACAAATAATAAAACAATGTCAAAATTGTGTGACCTTTTTACCACAAGTTAATCTTGGAGTCAATCCTAGAGGACTGATACCTAACCATATTTGGCAGATGGACGTCACACACTTGCCACAATTTGGAAAATTAAAATATTTGCATGTTACAGTTGATACTTCTTCCGGATTTTTGATGGGCTCCCTTCATTCCGGAGAAAAAACTAAAGATGTTATAGCTCATTGCTTACAAAATTTTGCCACTGTGGGTGTTCCAAAACAGTTAAAAACAGATAATGGTCCTGGTTATACTTCTACCTCTTTTAAACAATTTTGCTCATCATTTGGCATTACTCATATAACAGGAATTCCATACAATCCACAAGGACAAGGCATAGTTGAAAGAGCTCATCAAACTATTAAAATGTACTTACTAAAGCAAAAAGAGGGAATTGGAAAGGGGTATATGTCACCCAAAGATAAACTTAAAATAACCCTTTTTACTCTAAACTTGGATTCCTCAGGGCTTAGTGCTGCGGAAAGGCATATGTGTCCAAAAAATGTACATAAGCCTAAGGTACTTTGGAAGGATATTCTAACAGGACAATGGAAAGGTCCTGACCCAGTGATTGTCTGGAGTTGGGGTTCTGTTTGTGTTTTTCCACAGGGAGAACAGCAGCCGATTTGGATTCCAGAGAGATTAACTAAAACAATTTCTACAGGCCAAAAGGAAGATGATTTGACTCAAATCCATAACAGCTGATATCCAGAACTCCAGTTTGGCTATTCTTACATCTGCGACAGTGATTAACCAGGATGCTTTTTTCAATATTTATTTTATTATTTGCCTTTTCCCACATCATAAAGTTCTATTTTATTTTTGAGCTCATACAGACCTAGGTTAATGTTTTTCTGATCAGTTTTATTTTTTGACTGTGGAGTTTTTAAGCATTGAAATGGAGATTTCACCTAGGTAAAGCTTCAAGGCCTTTACTATTGTCTTAAGTGTTGTATGTTATGTGTGCACACTTCTGTTTTGTGTTGTATGTCTGTATGTGCGTATGTCCATATATCATATATGAGGAGCGCTCATGAATAAATGGATCTGAATTTTTTTATTCACGTGATTTTAATGGTTTAATTTAGATTGGGTAAACAGCTGTTGAAAATTGTTTTAATATGTGAACAAATAGGAGGTTAACAGATCTGTTTGTTTACTTTCACCTTTCCTTCTCATTATATTTAATAATTCTGTTCAGGATAATGTAAATTGTTCAAAAAATTGTTTTCTTAGTGCCTGTTGGAATGTTACATAATTTTTTTCTTAGCATCATTGCCAGAACTCCTATCTTCATCCCAGTGCCGGTGAAGACAAAGATAAAACCAAACTACAGCTTCTTCGATAGTTATCACAACAAACTGTAAAAACTGATGCATCAATGAATAATAACTCCACAAGTAATGCTCAATTAAGGAGTCGATTTACTTTGGGAGGAAATGGACATATTGACAGATTCCTCTGCTTTGAATTGCTTGCAGACCTTGCCTGGACTATGTATCACTTGTATGCATTGTGAACTATCTGTTGGTACAGCGAATTGTGGTAGTGCTGGAGTATTTTTGTTGATGGTGTCACCGGTGGTACAATTTTTCAAAGGAGCCCTCAATTGGCTTAGTGTCATGGCATTTTGCATCCTCCTCCCTTCTGCTAGTGATGGTCTAAAATTTGGGGGCCAATGGCTTATACTGGACCGGTAGTCAGTGACGGGTATGATCCAATTGCAGTGGTATCAACCTAAGACAGGAGGCTGACGCCTAAAGGTCAGTTTTCCGATGACGGGTAAGAACCATATGTTGAATTGGACAACCTACCAGGCACGGTCCTTAAGCCACATTAACCTCACTCCCCCACTGGCACCAAGGCCAAATTTGGGGGCCAACAGAGGTGAGGCAAAGAACCTCACCCCCCCACTGGTGCATAGACCTATCCACAAGTATGGCTGTATGCTGGACCGGTAGTCAGTGACGGGTATGATCCAATTGCAGTGGTACCAACCTAAGACAGGAGGCTGACGCCAGAGGTCAGTTCATCCGATGACGGGTAAGGACCATATGTTGAATTGGACTGCCTAACAGGCACGGTCCCTAAGCCACATTGCTTGTTGTTTAATTAAACAAAAAGGGGGAGATGCTGAGAGCCACGGCTGAGTCTGTATGGCCCCTGGCATTTTGCCAACAGTATTGATTGACAGGCGCCTCTGCCTGTCCGCCTCTGCCGCAACTTTTGAGTTCTCACACTATTTTGGAGTTCTCCTGGGGATTTCCGGGGATTCCCCGAGAGTTCCCATTGGTTGGGGAAGTGCAGGAGGAGGGATTTCCGGGAGAGATAGTTCCGGCTGGGGGTTCCTGGACAAGCCTCGTTCGGGAGGATTCCCCGGAAGCTGTGTGAAGTGTTTTCCTGCAGTTTAAAAATAAAGTTTGTTCCTGCTTCAGTGGCTCGTGATTTGTGCCCAGCCAGACTGCGGCAACTTATTGTCATTTTTATATTAATTTAGAAGTTATCTGTCAAATAAATAATGATTTTCAATATTGTCAAAAAATAGAAATGTTGCATCAGGGCTTTTGTTTCTCCTAATCTTAATTGAAATAATTTGTTAATCTGTTTCCTCTTAATTTCAATTTTAATATGCTTTTCAAAATGCTACCTGAGTACCATTTAACACTTCTGGTAGACATACATTAATAGGACTTGTAATAGCTTAAAACTGCAATGAAAAGTTGAAGATCAATGAAAAGTTGAAGATCTACATAGTCTCTTAGGAAGTCTAGTAAACATGAATTTTTTTCATAGTCTGAGATATGATTTAAAAGTCACATATTTGGAAAAAATATCTTGTGAATTTTAGCATTATATATAAATTGAAAATCACCTCTAATCTGAAGTCTAAATAAAAAGGTTACAATTAATCAAGCATATTTATGGATTGAAGCTATTAATATTTAAATAATTAATATTATTAATTGAATAATAGTATCATTAATTAAAATAATAATCAAAGCTATTTAATTTGATTTAAGCATCAGTCAGGTGGAATATCAGATGAAAAGAGATGTAAGTGAAGGGAATTTTTCTAATTTAGTTTACAATTAAAGTGAAGGGAAGCATCCACCCATTAATTTCACCAAATAATTAGAGTGACATTTAAAAAGACTAAGCCACTGAATGCATAGACACAGTTCTGAACTGGGTGAGACCAAGCCACACTGTCCTAACCCACCACCATGTTTCTTACTCTCTCCATGCTCCAGTGAAAGACAGTTTTTCTTTGTACCTCTCTGTGGAGTTGGACATCACTCCCATCACAGGAGTGTTCTTTACCATTTTACCAGATAGAGAAGCTATTTGAGATTCTCAGAATTTTGAGGTTGAAAATTGCTTAGCCAATAAGGTAAGTGTTTTGGTGTGTATTATTATTAAGAATTTAAATAAACGATACTGTAGCTATTATAAATTTTAATCCAAAGAAAAGTGGGCCCAAAAGAGTAAAATGAGCTTTTCAGTGGTTACCAATGGCAGAGTTAAAACTTCAGGCTTCTAGTACAGCACTTTTGAAATTACTCAAAGCTGCTACTACATAAAATATCTTTCATGTTGACTCTTTATTGACTCCATTGTATGCATATATAAGGTCAAGACTCAAAGAGTTCCAGACGTCTGTAGAATAAATACAAGAACCACATTTCATATACCAGAAGCATTGATGTGTCTCTAAACTTCAAACACACTATCTATCCTTGTGATGTCTAAGTTAATATCTTGGGACAAGACTGATATATTGAATAAGGAATAAACATTTTCTTCACGATAGCTAAGTTATGGAACCGACCTATATGCCCTTCAACAGATAAATTGATAAAGAAAATGTGATTTGAACACACACATACACACACACACAATGGAATATTACTCAGCCTTAAAAAAGAATGAGACTGTGGCATTTGCCAACAGATGGATGGAACTGAAGACTATTATACTAAGTGAAATAAGCTGATACCAAAGGCCAAATATTCTCTCCAATATGGGGATGATGCTAACACACAATAAGGGGATGGGGGGAGAAGAACAGAAAGAAGTTCATTAGATTAGACAAAAGGGAATGAAGGGAAGGGAGGGTGGATGGGAGTAGGAAAGACTGTAGAATGAGTTGTATATAACTTTCCTATATTCATATATGATAAATGACCAGTGAAACTCCACATCACAAACAATTGCAAGAATGGGATCCTGATTGAAATAAATTATACTCCATGAATGTATACTATTTCAAAACATATTCTACTGACATGTATAGAAGAGGAAGAACAACAACAAAAAAAAACCTTTGGTCAATTTTAACCATTGTGGCTTTTATTTCAAAAGATTGGCATTTCTCAAAGAATTTATGTCCCCTAAAAATTCTAGAGACTTCTTAAATTAAAGAAATGTAGTTGGTACTAAATTTTTTTTCAATAAACAATGAAGATGTGAAAAGACATCCTCACAACTACATTCCGATGTAGTCACATGAAGCTGAATGTAAGAATGGCTGAAGAAATGCGTGTGAAGACATAAAGTGAGGAAATCAGATTTTTGACTTTTCTTTCAATTTCACAGGTGGATTTGAGCTTCACCCCATTACAAACTCTTCCAGCCTCACATGCCCACTGAGAATCACAGCTTCTCCTCAATCCCTCTGTGCCATCCATGCTGTGGAACAAAGTGTGCTGCTCATGAGGCCTGAAGCTGAGCTCTCTGCATCCTCTGAGTTCCAGTCACAGTTCAGGGATCAGCAATGACCATGAAAAAGGCTCAGAGCAAAAGAAGCCTCTATTGAAAGTAAAAATATGACAATAAAGGTAATTACCACTTGTGTAGTCCCTGATATTCTCTCCCTGTCCCATATAGGGATTCTCACTTACTTTTCCCCCATCCCAGAGAGTAAAAAATTGCCCCATTTTAAGACGACAAAACTAAGAGTTGGAGCAGTTGTGATATTTCTGCAAGATTACCCCGAAGTAAGTGGCATAACTGAGATATGATTCTGAAATTCTCCCTGCAAGTTTTGATTCTTCCTATGGCACAACTTCTATTTCTGTAATTAATCAAATCTAATGTCTTCATTTTAATGGCTTCAATAATCTTAATGAAAGCTACATTTTGTTAAGATTCCTCACTTATGAGATAGTCATGCTCAAAAAAATAGAATGAATTAATGAGTTGCTAAAAGTATCAGATAATATGACTTCTGTCTAAATAAAATATTTTTGGTCACTGGAGCAAATAAGCCTGCTATAAATTTAATAGCTGAAAGCATTAGGGAAGTCACGTACCTTCTAACAGACCCATTCGTGTCTCTGTGTTCCTTGGGAATCTGTGAAATGCTAATAAGTAATTTACAAATTATTTTCAACTTTTAAAAAATGCCTTACTGCATCTTTGTTATCAACATTGATACACAAACTAAAATTTTAATTTTCTGCTTTTTTGTCATTCTAATAATTCATGATGGTAACCTCTGACATGTAATACCAATTTATTTATTATCTTATTATTATTGTTGTTGTTGTTATTTCAAGCCCACTATATGCTGGATCTGTTGCAGGAGCTGGGGAAAATTAAGTACATGTATCACAGTGCCTGTCCTTACAGAATTGTAATTATAGAGGGCAATAACTAAAAGACTATATGTGTCTCAGGAAAAAGAGTGAAAGAATTATTAATACCATTTAGAAAAAATACTGGCAAATATGGACCTAAGAATTAAACCAGAGACTCTACATCTAATAGAAGAAAAAGTAGGCCCTAATCTTCATCATGTGGGATTAGGCCCCATCTTCCTTAATAAGACTCCTATAGCACAAGAATTAAAATCAAGAATCAATAAATGAGATGAATCAAACTGACTCCTCAGCACAAGAAACAATCTGTGAGGGGAACAGAAAGCCTACATCCTGGGAGCAAATTTTTACCCCTTACACATCAGATAGAGCACTAATCTCTAAGGTATATAAAGAACTCAAAAAGCTAACCACCAAAAAACCAAATAACTCAATCAACAAATGAGCCAAGAACTTGAACAGACACTTCTCAGAAGAGGATACACAATCAATCAACAAATATATGAAAAAATGCTCATCATCTCTAGCAATCATAGAAACTCAAATCAAAACTACTCTAAGATATCATCTTACTCCAGTCAGAATGGCAGCTATTTTGAAGACAAACAAAAATAAGTGTTGGTGAGGATGCGGGGGAAAAGGTACACTCATACATTGCTGGTGGGATTGCAAATTGATACAGACAATATGGAAAGCAGTATGGATATTCCTTGGAAATCTGGGAATGGAACGACCATTTTACCGAGCTATCTCTATATTCAGTCTATATCCAAATGACTTAAAAAGAGCATACTACAGGGACACAGCTACATCAATGTTTATAGCAGCACAATTCACAATAGCTAAACTGTGGAGCCAACCTAGATACCCTTAAGAGGATGAATGGATTAAAAAAATGTGGCAAATATACACAATGGAATTTTACTCAGCATTAAAAGAGAATAAAATCATGGCATTTGCAGGTAAATGGATGGTGTTGGAGAAGATATTGCTAAGTGAAGTTAGCAAGTCCCCTAAAAACAAATGCCAAATGTTTTCTCTGATATAAGGAGGCTGACTCATAGTGGTGTAGGGAGAAGTTGCGTGGGAGGATTAGATGAATTCTAGATAGGGAAGAGGAGTGGGAGGGAAAGGGAGGGGGCAGGGGATTAGCAAGGGTGGTGGAAAGTGATGGACATAATTTATCTAAAGTACATGTATGAAGACTCGAATTGGGTGTCAACATACTTTATGTAAAAACAGAGATATGAAAAATTGTGGTATATATGGGTAATAAGAATAGTAATGCCAAAAAAGTACATGTAAAGGCATGAATTGGAGTGAACATATTCTATATACAAAAATATGAAAAATTGTACTCTATATGTGTAATAAGAATTGTAATGCATTCTGCTGTCATGTATTTAATAAAATAAAATCAATAAAAATAAAAAATAAGCAATTTTCAGAGAGACAATTATCAGAAGGAAGGTAAAGTTTTAGACTACCTCTCCAAATTTTAAATAGAACACTAGATTATTTATATTTTGCAAATTTTTAGCATAATTCAAGAAAAATTATGGTTTTATTATTGCCAAATGTTGTTAGACCAATGTAACACCACATCATGTTCAAACACAAAAATGGGATCTTAATAAGCATAAGTTATACTCCATGTATTCATAATATGTCAAAATACATTGTACTGTCATGTATATCTGAAAAGAACAAATTATTTAAAAACAAAAAAATATGGTAAATTTTATCACTTTAGCTACCTCATGAATCAACATTTAAAAGGAGTGATTAATTTTCCTGGAAGAGAGTATTGATATTTTTCTATTTTGGGTGGTAAATCAGCAATATTAAAGTTTATTTTGTGTTTGTTCTTGTTTCTGCTACATGTATATGAATTTTAAACCTATGAAGTAACTACCAAACATATATTTCCTATTTTATTCATCAGAATTAACATCCTTTAGCTTGAAGCCCATAATCAAAGTTCTTTTCTACCTTAGTATTTTTTAATATATTTGTTTTTTAGTTGTAGTTGCACAAAATATATTTATTCATTTATTTTTATGTAGTGCTGAGGATCGAACCCAGGGCTTCATACATGTTAGGTGAGTGCTCTACCACTGAGCCATAACCCTAGATCTCTACCTTAGTATTTCTTTTTTTTATTATTAGTTGTTCAAAACATTACAAAACTCTTGACATATCATATTTCATACATTTGATTCAAGCAGATTATGAACTCCCATTTTTACCCCGTATACATATTGCAGATTCACATTGGTTCCACATCCACTTTTTTACATACTGCCATACTAGTGTCTGTTGTATTCTGCTGCCCTTCCTATCCTCTACTATCCCCCCTCCCCTCCCCTCTCCTCCCATCTTCTCTCTCTACCCCATCTACTGTAATTCATTTCTCTCTCTTGTTTTTTTCCCCTTTCCCCTCACTTCCTCTTATATGTAATTTTGTATAACAATGAGGGTCTCCTTCCTTTACCATGCAATTTCCCTTCTCTCTCTCTTTCCCTCCCCCCTCTCAACCCTGTTTAATGGTGATCTTCTTCTCATGCTCTTCCTCCCTATTCTGTTCTTAGTTGCTCTCTTTATATCAAAGATGACATTTGGCATTTGTTTTTTAGGGATTGACTAGCATCACTTAGCATAATCTGCTCTAGTGCCATCCATTTCCCTGCAAATTCCATGATTTTGTCATTTTTTAGTGCAGAGTAATACTCCATTGTGTATAAATGCCACATTTTTTATCCATTCATCTATTGAAGGGCATCTAGGTTGGTTCCACCGTCTAGCTATTGTGAATTGTGCTGCTATGAACATCGATGCAGCAGTGTCCCTATAGTATGCTCTTTTAAGGTCTTCAGGGAATAGTCCAAGAAGGGCAATAGCTGGGTCAAATGGTGGTTCCATTCCCAGCTTTCCCATGAATCTCCATACTGCTTTCCAAATTGGCTGCACCAATTTGCAGTCCCACCAGCAATGTACAAGTGTACACTTTTCGCCACATCCTCGCCAGCACTTGTTGTTGTTTGACTTCATAATGGCTGCCAATCTTACTGGAGTGAGATGGTATCTTAGGGTGGTTTTGATTTGCATTTCTCTGACTGCTAGAGATGGTGAGCATTTTTTCATGTACTTGTTGATTGATTGTATGTCCTCCTCTGAGAAGTGTCTGTTCAGGTCCTTGGCCCATTTGTTGATTGGGTTATTTGTTATCTTATTGTTTAATTTTTTGAGTTCTTTGTATACTCTGGGTATTAGGGCTCTATCTGAAGTGTGAGGAGTAAAAATTTGTTCCCATGATGTAGGCTCCCTATTTAACTCTCTTATTGTTTCTCTTGCTGAGAAAAAACTTTTTAGTTTAAGTAAGTCCCATTTGTTGATTCTTGTTATTAATTCTTGTGCTATGGGTGACCTATTAAGGAATTTGGAGCCCGACCCCACAATATGTACATCGGAGCCAACTTTTTCTACTATCAGATGCAGAGTCTCTGATTTGATATCAAGCTCCTTGATCCATTTTGAGTTAACTTTTGTGCATGGCGAGAGAAGGGGATTCAGTTTCATTTCGTTGCATATGGATTTCCACTTTTCCCAGCACCATTTGTTGAAGATGCTATCCTTCCTCCATTGCATGCTTTTAGCCCCTTTATCAAATATAAGATAATTGTAACTTTGTGGATTAGTCTCTGTGTCCTCTATTCTGTACCATTGGTCCACCCGCCTGTTTTGGTACCAGTACCATGCTGTTTTTGTTACTATTGCTTGCTAGAGTCTGTAAACAAGTCAGGATGGCGCCTAGCATTTTGCCAGAGGGAGTAGTTTGTGAAGTAACGCCAGCGAGCCATTAAGTGTGGAGATTCCTTATTGGTTGACTGCTGTATCTAGTTTATGTTAATTAGATAAGCTGTGTGGAATGTATAAATACCCCTCCTGTCCTACAATAAACGGCTCCCACTCCTGCTGTATCAATGTACTCAAGTTGCTCATCATCCCCCGGTTATTTTGCTGCAGCCGGACTGCGGCAGATGGTGGCCCATTACGGGGAGCCCCGGGACACTCGGGGGTAAGTGACGAAAAAAAAAGCTGCCCTCCATAGATAGGACAGGAGCAAATCTGCTCGTCCCTAGGCAGATAGGGCGAGAGGAAAAATGGCCATTTTGAGAAAATGGAGAAGATTGATACAGCATGTTTGTGTCTTGTTTTGTCTCAGTGTATTGTATTGTCTTTGTGATGAAAATATGGAAGGGGTGTTACGTAAATTGATAAGGGAAAGAGGCACCCCAGTGGAACCAAGAATAGTTGGGGCATGTGTTGACAGAAGCCCAGGAACTCTAGTCAGAAAGAAGAAAGTTCAGAAGAAGAAGGATTATCAGGGAAAAAGTTGCAGCAAAAGGCTATTACTGAATACTTTTTGTTACCGGAGGGTGCGTGAATCTGTGTGGTGGCTGCCACGTGCGCGAGCTTGTCATGGCACAGCAAGGACTTTCCAAGTGGTGGCAGCGGGCTCTTCCCCGCCCCCAGCCTGGGGAGTGGGACGCCACTGCGAGAGCCCAAATCCAAACCTGACCCGGAGGCACTGTCTCACAGGCTCTTGCTCCCTGTGCCCAGTGGCAGTTTGAGTCTGGAACACTCCAGGGCCATCTGGGGCCCCGGGACGCTGCAGGCGGAAGACGGCCCGCGTCCCTGAAGTTTGATCATTTCCAAGACCAGTAACTACAATGGTTCTCCCACACCTGGAAGCTAATGAGTAATGAGCACTATTAAGGCTTATTTCAAATGTAAAAAACCTTGAGATAATGTTCTAAATTGTTCTAAAGGTTGTTTTCTTAGTGCCTGCTGAAATACTACAGGATTTGCTTTAGCCATCCGGAGTTCCTGCCTTCATCCCAGTGCCGGTGAAAACGAAGGTGGAAGAATTTCCAGTGTTGCTGAGAACCGGACGAAACTTCGGATCAAGCTAGCTGCCTGCAGAACTTACCTGAACTGTGATTTACCTGGACTGTGAGTTAATCTATTGAGACACTGCTTTGCCTGGACTGAGACTGTATCTTTGTTAATGGTGTCATTGCTGGTATGATTTTTCCAAGGGCTTCTTGCATGGAGCCATCAATTGGCTTGGTATGGTGGCATTTTGTATCCTCCCCATCTGCTTGTAGCAGATTATTTATGGTGTTTGTGTAAAAACCACTATGGTCATTATTTAAATTAAACAAAAGGGGGAATTGTTAGAGTCTGTAAACAAGTCAGGATGGCGCCTAGCATTTTGCCAGAGGGAGTGGTTTGTGAAGTAACGCCAGCAAGCCATTAAGTGTGGAGATTCCTTATTGGTTGACTGCTGTATCTAGTTTATGTTAATTAGATAAGCTGTGTGGAATGTATAAATACCCCTCCTGTCTTACAATAAACGGCTCCCACTCCTGCTGTATCAATGTACACAAGTTAATAGTGATAATTTAAGTTCTTCTTTTCCTATTTTGATGCCTTTAATTTATTTCGTCTGTCTAATTGCTCTGGCCAGTGTTTCGAGAACTATATTGAATAGAAGTGGTGATAGAGGGCATCCCTGTCTTGTTCCAGATTTTAGAGGGAATGCCTTCAATTTTTCTCTATTCAGAATGATGCTAGCCTGAGGCTTAGCATAGATAGCTTTTACAATGTTGAGGTAAGTTCCTGCTATCCCTAGTTTTTCTAATGTTTTGAACATAAAGGGATGCTGTACTTTGTCGAATGCTTTTTCTGCGTCTATTGAGATGATCATATGGTTCTTATCTTTAAGTCTATTGATGTGGTGAATAACATTTATTGATTTCCGTATATTGAACCATCCTTGCATCCCAGGGATGAATCCTACTTGATCATGGTGCACAATTTTTTTATTTGTTTTTTTAATCCGATTCGCCAGAATTTTATTGAGGATTTTTGCATCTAGGTTCATTAGAAATATTGGTCTGTAGTTCTCTTTCTTTGAGGTGTCTTTGTCTGGTTTTGGAATCAGGGTGATGTTGGCCTCATAGAATGAATTTGGAAGAGCTCCCTCTTTTTTTATTTCCTGAAATAACTTGAAAAGTATTGGTATTAATTCTTCTTTAAAGGTTTTGTAAAACTCTGCTGTATACCCATCCGGTCCTGGGCTTTTCTTGGTTGGTATTCTTTTGATTGCTTCTTCTATTTCATCCATTGATATTGGTCTGTTCAAATTTTGTGTATCCTCCTGACTCAGTCTGGGCAAATCATATGACTTAAGAAATTTATCGATGTCTTCGCTATCTTCTATTTTATTGGAATATAGGTTTTCAAAATAATTCCTAATTATCTTCGTATTTCTGTAGTATCTGTTGTGATGTTGCCTTTTTCATCCCGTATGTTAGTAATTTGAGTTCTCTCTCTTCTTCTCTTCGTTAGCATGGCTAAGGGTCTGTCGATCTTATTTATTTTTTCGAAGAACCAACTTTTAGTTTTTTCAATTTTTTCAATAGTTTCTTTTGTTTCAATTTCGTTGATTTCCGCTCTGATTTTAATTATTTCTTGCCTTCTGCTACATTTGCTGTTGTTTTGCTCTTCCTTTTCTAGACCTTTAAGATGAAGTGTGAGCTCATTTATTTGTTGGTTTTTTCTTTTTTTGAGGAATGACCTCCAGGCAATGAATTTCTCTCTTAAAACTGCTTTCATTGTGTCCCATTGATTCCGATATGTTGTGTCTGTATTTTTATTTATCTCTAAGAATTTTTTGATTTCCTCCTTTATGTCTTCTGTAACCCATTGATCATTCAGTAACATAATGTTCATTTTCCATGTGATGTAGGATTTTTCCTTCCTTCTTTTATCATTGATTTCCAGTTTCATTCCATTATGATCAGATAAAATGCATGATATTATCTCCACCCTTTTATATTTACTGAGGGTTGCCCTATGGCATAATATATGGTCTATTTTTGAGAAGGATCCATGTGCTACTGAGAAAAAAGTATATCCACTTAATGATGTTTGATATATTCTATATATGTCAGTTAAGTCTATGTTATTGATTGTGATATTGAGTTCTATAGTTTCTTTATTCAACTTTTGTTTGGAGGATCTGTCCAATGGTGAGAGAGGTGTGTTGAAGTCACCCATAATTATTGTGTTGTGGTCTATTTGATTCTTGAACTTGAGGAGAGTTTGTTTTATGAACTTCGCAGCACCCTTATTTGGTGCATAAATATTGATAATTGTTATGTCTTGTTGGCAAATGGTTCCTTTTAACAGTATATAATGTCCTTCCTTATCCCTTTTGATTAAATTAGTCTTGAAGTCGATTTTATTCGATATGAGGATGGCCACCCCTGCTTGCTTACAAGGACGGTGTGCGTGATATATTTCTTCCCAACCTTTCACCTTCAGCCTGTGTATGTCTTTTCCAATCAGATGTGTATCCTGGAGGCAGCATATTGTTGGATTTGTTTTTTTAATCCATGTTACCAGCCTATGTCACTTTATTGGAGAGTTTAAGCCATTAATGTTTAGAGTTACTATTGACATATGGTTTGTACTTCCAGACATGTTTGATTATTTATCTTTTTTTTTAATTTGGTTTGTTTCTCCGTGATTAGCTTCCCCCCCCCCTCTGGCTTTACTGAGGTACTTACCAGTGTTGGTTTTGGTTATTGTTTTTCATTTCTTCCTCGTGTAGTGTTTTGTTCAAGATGCTTTGCAATGCTGGTTTTCTGGCTGCAAATTCTTTTAACTTTTGTTCATCATGAAAGATTTTTATTTCACTGTCATGCCTGAAGTTTAATTTTGCTGGATACAAAATTCTTGTTGGCATCCATTTTCTTTCAGTGTTTGAAATACATTGTTCCAGGATCTTCTCGCTTTCAACATCTGTGATGAAAAATCCGTTGTTAACCTTATTGGTTTACCCCTGAATGTAATCTGCCTCCTTTCTCTTGTAGCTTTTAATATTTTCTCTTTGTTCTGTATATTGGATATCTTCATAACAATGTGTCTTGGCGTTGGTCTACTGTGATTTTGTATGCTCGGTGTCCTGTATGCATCTACAATTTGTACATCCATTTCCTTTTTTATTTCTGGAAAGTTTTCTATAATTATTTCATTCAGCAGGTTGCTCATTCCCTTGGTTTGAACCTCTATACCTTCCTCTATCCCAATGACACTTAAGTTTGTTTTTTTTATGTTATCCCATATCTCTTGGATGTTTTTCTTGTGATTTTTTACCAGCCTTTCTGAGTTGGCTAGACTATTTTCAAGATGATATATTTTCTCTTCATTATCTGATGTTCTGACTTCTACTTTCTCCATTCTGTTAGTGATACTCTCATTTGAGTTTTTAATTTGGTTTATAGTTTCCTTCATTTCTAGAATTATTATTTGATTTTTTATAATCTCTATCTCCTGATAAAGATGCTTATTTGCTTCTTTTATCTGTTATGTAATTCATTTTCAATGTGTTCTTTCATTGTTTGAATTTGCTGTCTCATATCCTCTTTAAGATTCCATTCCATCTGTCTAAGGTATTCCTTGAGTTCTTTATTTGACCATTTTTCTGATGCCTCTAGGTCCTCCTGAATATTTAGGCTGTCCTGCATTGTTTGTACTCCTTTTCTTCCTTGCTTTTTCATGCTGCTCATGTTACTTCTTGTTTTGTTTGACTGCTGAGTTACTGTTTACTCCTACAAATTTATTTGATGCTTGGGAGGAAAGGTATTAGAAGGGAAGGGAAGAAGTCACTAAAGAGAATGAGAGTAAACAGGTAGAATTCAAGGAAGGGGGGATAAGGAAATTGAAAAGACAAAAGAAAAAAATAGAAAATAAAAAATAAACAAAAATTTTAAAAAGAATTTAAAAAAATAAAAATAAAAAATAAAAAAATGTTTAAAAAAACAAAAAAAATTTAAAAATGAAAATGAAAAAAACCGAAATTAAAAAAAATTTAATAAATGTAGTCTTAGAGTTTGATTAACTTCTCTTCCAGTAGGTGAAGCTGTGCCCACCAGGCCAAGCTTCTCCTCTCAATACACGGGAACCAATCACTGTGCAGCAGCTCCTCCTCCCAGACTGGGCGGGTCTCCAATCCTGAGTGCCTAGGGCCTCCTCTTGTGTCTAGTTACTTCCCCACTTTTCCTCAAGCCAGGCCCCGCTCACCAGTGACGCTCACCACAATACTGGCTACATGCCAGGTCTGCTGCTCCGGGAGCCCTATTTTCTTGAACGACTGGGCCCACTCTCCCTGTTTGCCATTCCCTCAGACCCTAAGTTTGTGGAGCTTGGGGCTGAGAACCCTCAGCATATTTTGCTTGCCCTCCAGTAGCCACACCCCCGGCAGCTGGTGCAAGAGACCTCAGTTGTCAGCACTGGTGGGAGTGGTAGCGGGGGGTTCCGCTCCACGGGTCCCCCGCCATGGGTCCTGTGCCACTCCTGATTCCCTCGGTCTGACTATCATGCTCATGGGAGAGCTGGGAGGGGCCCTTAAGGTTTCCCCGCTGTGTGGAGAGGGAAGACTAGGGGGTTACACACCTGCCGCCGCTGGTTTCAATGAAGTTATCTCCTCCACCCCATTCTGGTGATGTCAGTTCTCTGCCATGGTGGTATCCCATGCAAATGGCGACAGTTTGTTCCCTTTGCTGGGTGACCAATGCAACAGGTGGGTCCTGACTGGCTCTCCCAAGCCCCGTCTCAATTGTGTGGCCACTGCCTATGAAGGCTCGGTTGGTATTAACCTCCGCAGGTTCAGAAGGGCCAACCAGTTGTTTCTGCAGGATCGTTTAGCCTGAGTCACAGCGGTTTGTCTGCAAGATGCAGGTGAACAGGAGCCTGAATTCAGCTGATCCAGGCTCGGTGTGTCCTTAGTATTTCAATAGCACAAAATAGCTCCTCATAGAGTAATTATTATCACACTGAATAGCAATTATATTTCTCTATTTAATTATAAGACAGCATCAAGAGTTAACCTGGAAAGGGAATTTTTTCTCTGAGTGTTTTCTTTAGAAATATACATAATATTTCTACACTTCCTATTTATGGTAGAGTACTCCAAACTCTTACTTTGAGCATGCATTAAAGAAATGTAGTCTATTTCTCGATATTTATATTTATCCTATTCTATTTTATCATATAAATTTAATGGTTGTTTTGGTTTCATACAAACTTCTTGAGTCTTACGGAGGTGAGAATGTATCATAAATATAAAGGGAGATTTTGGCTTCTTAATGTTAAACCATGACACAAAGAAAAGACCATCAACTCCAATTGAAATCAAATTAAAGCAAGCTTGTAATTTCGACTGGGTGGGGCTGTCTCTTCCAAAAAACATGGGAACAGAAGACAGTCTCACATGTCTCTAGGAGCACAGCTTTATAGCCCAGAAAGTTACAAAAAGCAGGGGGTGTGTTGAGAACTTACAGATAACAGAATTTGACAAGTACAACACAAAGGCAGGTAGTAAATTAATGTTCCAGCACTTAGAGAGTAAATTATATTTCAACATGGAATTTATGAGGCACCATTAGAGTTTCAGAGAGGGTCCTTATCTGGCCAGGGAAAACCAGAATTTATGATGTGCCAGTAAGCTTCAGAAAGGGTTGTTATCTGATCAAGGAAAGCCAGGCATGGGTGAGTTTAAGGCACAGGCAGGCATTCCAAGCAAGTTTAGAAAATGCAGTAATTTATAGTATAGCTGAAATTAAATTTTCATGCCTTTGTGGTGAGATGGCTCCTAATCTTAAGAGGAAGTTAGGCTGAGTTTATTTCCCCCTTGTCTTATGTGTCCCTTTCAAATCTTTGATAGGGTAGAAGAAGAGCACTGAGGAAATTTTAATCCCTCAGGTAACAGTCCCCAACTTCTCAAACTCACCCAAAACTGTTCTCCCTGATCTGACCTGACTTAATTTACTAATTTATATTAACTGTCTGTCTATTTTTGGCTCCACTGTTGTAAGAAGGGGGGAGGTGCTCATTTTGGCTTCTTCTTAGCTGAGAGCGGGTGATATGGGAGTTCAGATCAGATTGAAGTGTGGTTGGGGAAGAACAGGTTCTAAAGTCCTGTGCAGATGGGTGCTTCTATGGAAGAGAAACAAAAAAAAAAAACATGAGTACTGAACGAATATTTTCACCTTTAGAACAAATCAATGAATATCATGAAGATGGCAGAAGTTAATATTTTTTTCTCACCAGGAGAAGCTGTCCCCATAATAAGGCCAGAGTGGACAAGGCCTTTTTATAGGAATGTAAATCTTTAACATCTTTAGAGTTATCAGGAATGTAAACACAACATTTAACTTTAAATGCTACCAATGTCCATTTTCATGAGATATAGTTAAACTACTCAGTGTAATCTGATCTTGTAAGATTTTGCTGGTATGACTGTGTCTAGTAGAGATCCCTTTATTTCTGTTACTTAGGGCTGGGTAATTATACTAGCAAACATCAAGCCTACCTGTGTAAGTTAGGAATATCTGTAGGCCTTAAATTAACTAAAGACTTCTGACTCTAGCAGTTCCTCTTGATAGTATATTTTGATAATTATCAGGCATTCTTGCCTGAGAATCCCTTTTTGTAGGCTCCAGTCTTACTTATTTTGGGGGGCTAGCATAAGTGTATATCTTAAATTATATTTAACTATTATTATTTATCTTTAAATGCCCATGAGTGTCTATATTTTGGTTTTAACTGTTTTTGCTGGGTGTTTAGAATGAAGCAAGTAAAAATGACTTTTGTTTTTATATATTATTAAGAGTCAGCTGAGTTTCCATGGGAGTCATTTTTGGGATAATTTGAGAGCAATTACTTAGTTCTGCTGGTTCCATTTGCTCTAGACATGGTCCAGGTCTTGCTGACCATGTGGCTTCCCTTGGAAGCACCAGGGATGTTTCCCTTCTCCAATAGCCCTCCTCTTCATGGCAAGTGCATTGATTAGCTTTCTGTTCTCCAGGGGTCTCATTAATCTCCCTGATCAGGAGGTTATGTGGCCCAGAGTTGCAAAGCTATTTAGAGAAGTGTCCTGTTCCCTGGGTTTACAATGAATTTGAGGGCAAGAGCCAAATATTTGTTCTTGGTCCCTTATAACTTAGCTTTTGTTTTTAATACTTGATTTTAAACATTGAGAAAGTCAGTATCACCAATCTCAAATTAAGAATTCTGGGCTTTAACTTTAATATCTATAACTTCATATCAATTGGGATCTGTGCTATCCTATCTGTCCTTTAAGTGATGGCTTATTATCTTAAATTAACTCAGGTTGTGAGTTCTTGAAGCAATACCTCTGTAAAACATGAACAGGCAACAGTTTATAAGAAAAATACAAAATAAAATTAACCAGAGTAAAAACATATTTAGTTTTTGTAATATCTACCTTTAATTTTGCCTGAGTTATATTTTAATCCCTATTTGAGATCCTAGTAACCTTAGCAACAAAAATCAATCTTTTTAATACAACTTTAAATGAACTGAAGTCTGGCCTGCTATGGAGTCATTCTGACATGTATTAGGATGGGAGGCAAAACCTTTTCTCGGGTAAGGCAGGGCGCTTTATAAATCTTTATAGATCTTAAGAAAACTGTTGTAGTTTTGAAGCTGATTTTTGTTTCTTAAATATCATTTTATAAAGTTTACATATGTTGTTGCTTGAGGTCACATGAATACTAGCTAACAAAATATGATATTACATTTAAAACATGAATAACAGAAAGGCTGAGAAATTTTAACCTTTGTGGAAAAGTTGCAAAATGTTTGTGTTCTACAATATTAACCTTTACATACATTAGGCTCTCATTTAAGTTGTATACCAGTGTAATAAGTAACATAAAACTTTATATATCTCATTGATAACAGGTCCAGTTATAGAACATTAAATTATATAAATTAATCCCCAATATTTTTCTTTTAAGCCTAAAATTACCACACAACTTCAGAAGATCAGTTTGATATAATGCTATTTTAAAGCTTTTACTTTAAAGACTTGTATACCTGGAATATATGAACACATTTAATATACATGGAAGAATAATAGCACTACTATTACATTGATTTTTTTTATTGACCAAGTTTAGCTTTTAGAGAAATGACAGTTCAATTCTGTAAAATAACAGTTCTTGTTTAACTAGTTGTTTAATTTCTTTAAAGTTACTTGCTCTAGAAAAAAGAAACAATGGGTAAACTAATGTTTTAAGAAATCTTTGTCCTTTTAACATATGACTGATTGTAAAAACAAATGTACACAGACCTTCTTTATTACTCACTTAAACTCTTGTTTACCTCATCACATAAAGACTTTCTTATTCAGAAACACTTTTTCCTTTCTATTAAATGTTTTCCATATGTAGAATCTTCTAATTTCTCCTTCCATCTGTTAACCTCCTTTTCTGTTCACGTTTTAAAACAATCCTTGAAAATTTTCAAATTTAGGCAAATTATTTTATTTTTAATAAAAAGAAATACTTTATGTTGTTTACATCACTTTTAATTGAAATAGTTGAAACTTTTGGGCCTTCACACATCTTTATATCTTTAATAAACCTTTGTAAATAGAATTACATGTGTTTGGGCTGGGGTGGTGGCTCAGTGGTAGAGCACTAGCCTAGCATATGTGAGGCACTGGATTTGATTCTCAGCACCACATAAAAAAATAAAGGTCCATTGACAACCAAAAAATATTTTTAAAAAAAGAATTACATTTTTTTACCATTTTATGAAAACACAATGTGCAAGTATATAGAATTATGCCCATTGGGACTTTAAATTTTTAGTAAAACCTTTTTAGTGCTGAGAAGGTAACTTTAAACTCTTTCTTTCATTTACCAATTTATGAAAACATCAATAATGTTACCGAATGGAATTGAAGGAGTCAAGAGTACTTGATAGTATATTTAACAGTAGCAATTTAATCTTATAAATTAATCAGATGTCTAAAAACAAAATTACTGATAAATATGAGTAATCCCATGTCAAATCTGTTTACTTATTTTACCAAAATATCAGACAAGTAAATTGAACAGTATTAGCCATTTTCCTTGTTGAAGAAAATTTCTAGAACCAAGGAATATTAGACATGTTATAGACATTAATATCTTATTAATCAACATTTTTGATCACCTAGAGAGACTTGTGAGTTAAGTATAATTTTAAAGATATATTTATTTTCATCTGTTTACCCAATTTAAATTGAACCATTTTAAATCATGTGAATTAAAGGTATTTGGATTCAATTTTTAATTTTTTTGTGTGCTCCTTATATATCTGCCAATTTTCATATCATGAACTGAAAGGTTAATAAAATAGGTACTTGTCACTCCGTTTTTCTGCATGCTTAACAAAACACTGTTGAAATCCTGAGAACTGTTTGCTAATCTTGTTCCCAGAATGTGCTGTCCCCAACTGACAAACTGCAGAATGCACTTCCTCACTTGGTTGCAGGCAAACCGCCCACTCGCCCTGACCTGTCAATGAACTTCCCTCCCTGCCCTCTCCAAGAAAATTATATAAGCTCTGCTTAAGCTGTTCTCAGGGCTCTCTCTCTTTGCTCTATTCAAGTGAGCTCTGGGCCCCAGCATGCTGGACCCCCAATAAACCCTTTGCTGTTGCATGAGACAGTCTCTTGGTGGTCTCTTCCTCCGACGCTCGCCCGACCTTTACATTTGGAGGTTCCACCGAGATCCGGCAGCAGCAGACGAAAGACCCCCAATGGGCTCCTCTCGGGGTAAGTAAGGCGCCTCTTTCTGGTTTCTGATTTCTGGTTTCAGGTTTCAGGTTTCTGGTTTCAGGTTTCAGGAGGGCTTGGCAAAGTGGCTGTTGGTGAAGAGCGTGAGCTCTCTCCGACAGTGGCTGACAGATGTGTCACAGAGCCACAGGCCACGTCCCTGGGGGACGCCCCAGAGGACTCTGGAAATTGAGGAACAGTAGTTTCCTCGACTCAGTATTCTGCAGTATTCTGCTTTGGATTCGGTTTGCCAGCCCATCAGGTTTTGCCGGCTACTCAGTCCTGTCTCAGTGTTGAACGTTTACTGTCTGTCTTTATCGTCTGTGTCATGTGTCCTTGCTTTCACCGTTTGTGTATCTTTCATTATGGGACAGAGCACTTCAATACCTCTGTCACTGACCCTTGATCACTGGACCGAAGTCCGCTTAAGGGCTCAGAATCTTTCTTTTTCAGTAAAACGCCAGACCTGGCAGACTCTCTGTGCCTCAGAATGGCCCATCTTTGGAGTCAGATGGCCCCCAGAAGGATCTTTCTACTCCCCACTAATTCAAAAAGTCAGAGATATTGTCTTTGTCTTTCAGCAGGGGCCACATAGCCATCCAGATCAACAGCCGTATATCTTAACTTGGCAGGACCTCTGTGAATCTCCTCCTCCATGGGTGAAGCCTTTCCTTGCCCCTGTCCCTGCTCCTACTCCTTCCCCCACAATTCTATCTCTCAAACCCTCTGCTCCTCCTCCTCCTCCTCAACCCTCTGTTATCCCTGAGTCCCAAGACTCTACTGGACTCTCCTCCCCCTCCTTATCTCCTGCCCTCATCCCCCAACCCCCAACACCCTCTAAGTGATTCCCCTGCTGCTGACTCAGCCTCTCCACCATTGGAGGAAGCTGAGCCTGCCCAGCACCCTCCAGATGACTTCCCCGCGGCACACACAGCCCCTCCTCCCCTGGAGGAAGCTGGCCCAGCTAAAGGAACTCGCCGGCAGCGAATGATTAAAAACCCTGAAGCCCCCGTGATACTCCCCCTCCGTCCTTATGGGCCAATGATAGACGATGACCATGGAGGAGAAATGCAAGCCTACCAGTATTGGCCTTTCTCCTCTTCAGACCTATATAACTGGAAAAATAACAATCCCCCTTTTTCCGAGGACCCCACCTGGCTCACAGGTCTGATTGAGTCATTGATATTTTCACACCAGCCTACTTGGGATGACTGCCAACAACTCTTAGGCACTCTCTTCATGACAGAGGAATGAGAGAGAATCCTCCTGGAAGCTAGAAAAAATATCCTTGGACCAGATGGGCGACTGACACAACTTCCCAACATAATCGAAGCCAACTTCCCCTTGAACCGACCCAACTGGGACCCCAACACCTTTGAAGGTAGGGAGCATCTGTCCACTTATCGCCGGGCTCTAACAGCGGGTCTCCAAACGGCTGCTAGGCGACCAACTAATTTGGCCAAGGTAAGAGAGATTATTCAAGGGCCTGATAAATCTCCCTCTATGTTTCTAGAGAGAACTATGGAGGCATATAGGAGATATACTCCTTTCGATCCTCAGGCAGAGGATCAAAAGGCATCTGTCACGATGGCCTTTATTGGGCAAGCTGCCCTAGATATTAAAAGAAAGTTACAACGCTTAGATGGATTACAAGATATGACTTTGAGAGATTTAGTCAGAGAAGCCAAGAAGGTATACTATAAAAGAGAAACTGAGGAAGAGAAGGAACAAAGGAGGGAAAAAGAAAGGGAGCAAAGGGAGGATGAGAGAAGCAAAAGACAGACTAAGGCATTGACTAAGGTCCTGGTCACAACAACAAATAGGCCAGAAATTAAGAAACAGGGAGACAGGAAGGGATACCTGGGCCCACGTCAGAAGCCACCTCTGGCCTCAAATCAATGTGCCTACTGTAAAGAAAAAGGACACTGGGCCAAAGAGTGCCCTAAAAAGAGACAGCCACACCAGCCAGCCATTCTGACTCTGGAGGATGACTAAAAAAGTCGGGGCTCAGATCCCCTCCCCGAGCTCAGGGTAACTTTTGAAGTGGAGGGAACCCCAGTAAACTGTGAGGTGGATACAGGGGCAGTATACTCAACCCTTAAGGCCCCATTGGGCCCTCTATCAAATAAAAGGTCTCTAATTCAAGGGGCTAACAGCAGTAAATATCGGGCTTGGACAACTAAGAGGACCATGGACCTGGGGAAAGGAAAAGTCCATCACTCCTTCCTAGTGATCCCAGAATGCCCAGCCCCATTCATGGGCAGAGATCTGCTCACCAAGCTCTGGGCCAGAATAACTTTTAACCCTGAAGGCCCCCAAATGAAATTTCTAAATCCTTCAGTAAAAACTCCTATAGTTATGGCTTTAACTATGTCAGTAGAAGATAAACATCAACTATTCACACCCCCCAAGACTGATCAAACAGGCAAGCTACCCCAGAAATGGATAACAGATTACCCAGATGCCTGGGCAGAAACTGCTGGGTTAAGCCTAGCCATGAAACAACCTCCAATAACAGTGGAGTTAAAAACCTCAGCCTCCCCAATCAATGTCAAACAATATCCTCTGAGCAAAGAAACTGAAGATGGGATAAGGCCCCATATTCAGAAATATCTGGCCTTAGGGGCCCTAAGGTCCTGTCATTCGGCCTGGAACACTCCCCTGCTACCAGTAAAAAAGCCAGAAACCAGGGACTATCTCCCCATTCAAGACCTAAGAGAAATCAACAACAGAGTGCAGGACATTCACCCCACAGTACCTAATCCATACAATCTGTTTAGCACCCTGAACCCTGAGCAAAAATGGTATACTGTTCTGGACTTAAAAGATGCTTTCTTTTGCTTGCCTCTGCATAAAGATAGTCAGTTGCTGTTTGCTTTCGAGTGGGTAGACCCAGAAACAGGAATGTCTGGTCAACTAACTTGGACTAGACTCCCACAGGGGTTCAAAAACTCCCCCACTCTCTTTAATGAAGCCCTCCACAGAGATCTCAACAACTTCAGAACTACGCACCCCGAAGTCACCCTACTTCAATATGTGGATGACCTGCTACTGGCAACAGACAACGAGGAAAACTGTGAGTCTGGGACCCAAGCACTATTATCCGAGCTTGCTCAACTCGGGTATAGAGTTTCTGCCAAAAAGGCCCAAATTTGCCAGCAAGAAGTAATCTTCCTGGGCTATTCCCTTAGGGGCAGTAAACGATGGCTCACTGAGCCCAGAAAACAAACCGTTGTGCAGATACCACCCCCATCTAACAGGAGGCAACTCAGAGAGTTTCTTGGGACTGCTGGCTTTTGCAGGTTATGGATACCTGGGTTTGCATCCTTAGCTGCTCCTTTATACCCGTTGTTAAAGGGAGATGCCCAATTCCAATGGACCCCTGAGCACCAACAAGCTTTTGATAATATCAAAAGGGTGCTGCTATCTGCTCTGGCCTTAGCACTCCTGGATGTAGAAAAACCCTTTACTCTCTACATTGAGGAAAAGAAAGGAATAGCACGAAGAGTGCTCACTCAGACTCTAGGACCCTGGAAAAGGCCTATAGCCTACTTGTCTAAAAAGCTGGACTCAGTGGCTAGTGGATGGCCCCATTGCCTAAAAGCTATAGCAGCGGCAGCCCTACTAATCAAGGATGCTGATAAGTTAACGCTGGAGCAGAAGCTAACCGTTATAGCCCCCCATGCCCTAGAGAGCATCATCCGCCAGCCACCAGACAGATGGCTATCAAACTCTAGAATAACACACTATCAGAGCCTGTTGCTCAACAAGGACAGAATAACACTGGGACCCCCCGCCCCGCTTAAACTGGCTACACTACTACCTGAACAATCATCAGGACCCGTCACTCATGACTGTCCACATATACTGGCAGAAGAAACCAGTATACGATGGGATTTAAAGGATCAGCCACTGCCCCACCCTGAAGTCATATGGTTCACTGATGGCAGCAGCTTCCTCCAAGACGATACATTTTCAGGATGGATTGAAGCCTTCCCCACCAAAAAAAAAAAAAAAATGGCGCAAATGGTGGTCAAGAAGATCCTGGAAGATATTTTTCCAAGATACGGCCTGCCTAAGGTAATAGGGTCTGATAATGGACCGGCGTTTGTGGCCCAGGTAAGTCAGGGGTTAGCCAGGACCCTGGGGATTAATTGGAAGTTACATTGTGCTTATAGACCCCATAGCTCAGGACAGGTAGAAAGAATAAACAGAACCATTAAAGAGACCTTAACGAAGTTAAGCTTAGAGACCGGCATAAAAGATTGGACTATGCTCCTGCCTTATGCACTATTTCGTGCAAGAAATACTCCCTCTGTTTCTTTGTGTAACCTCACCCCCTATGAAATTCTCTATGGTGCCCCTCCTCCAGTAAGGGACCTGACCCCAACTCTAAGACCTAACCATTCCTTTCACACCCCCTTGCTTGACAGACTTAAAGCTCTTGAAAGAACCCAGCGATACCTGTGGAAACAGCTGGCCACTGCCTACCAACCTGGGGACGAAGGGACTCTACACCGGTATCAAGTGGGAGACTTTGTATATGTAAGACGACATCAGGTGTCATCCCTAGAACCCCGCTGGAAAGGACCATACCAGGTGCTACTTATAACACCTACAGCGGTAAAGGTAGACGGAATCACTTCCTGGATCCATGCCTCTCATCTCAAGCCTGCGCCCTGTCCAGACTCTGGCTGGAAATTGGAAAAGACTGGTAACCCTCTCAAATTGCATATTCATTGTGTGTATAAGGCTATAGACTCTCCCCTTGACCACCAGTAGTCCTAACCCTCATCAGCCCGTTCAACAGTGATGGCTGATCACAAATCCTACTGGACAAAAAGTATGGTCTATCTCGCATACAGCCCCCTTAGGGACCTAATGGCCATCTCTCTACCCACTCACTCCTCTCTTCTCCTGTCAGTGCCCACACCGGGTCCCACCAGGTCTTCTTACCAGCTAACCCAAAGCTCAAACCAGCTGAGGAGAGCCCTCAGACCCCTATCCAAGGTGTAATGTAAATGGCCTTTAAAGTTGCTTTGTCATCACTGAAAACAGGATACTAAAAATTTAAAGTCCCTCACAGGCTTTTTGGGATACTCACTCCCGTCTTCCCCTCTGCTCTACCTGTTCTACTGCTCAAGTTTTTGTTGCTAGGAAAATCCCAAACCCCTTTCCCATTATTCTTTTACATCTCTCCTTCCTCATTCTCAGATCCATGGAGCTGCTCTCAGCCCCGCCTTCCCCGTCTTCCCCCTCTGTACCAGGCCCACAGAAAAGTCTTAACTGACCTTCTCCAGAAGTCTTCACCATGGCTGAATTTAAGACTTTCAGCAAAAGAGTCCCTATAAAAGAGTTCAGTGTAGATAAACTTCCTCTTTTCGTGTTGCCCTGTTCTACTTGCCCACTGGCTAAAAAAAAAAAATCAGCACTCCTAAGCTAGACACCCCCTGACTAGTTTTTCACAAAATATGTGAACAAGGCCTCTGGCCTTGAGCTGGGGCTTCACAGAGATGGCTACATTTCTAAGAAAGAAGTTACCAACTGGGCTCCATGGTAACAGCTGGCAGGGGGAGGAAAGAAAGGGGAAAAAAAAGCTCTCCCCCTCCCAGGTGTCCTTGAAAAGTTAACTTGCCCAGAACAGAGAAAAAACAGAAACAAAAACTGCTTTTTGTGAACTTCTTCAGACTGTGAACTTCTGAGCCCCTTCCCTTACATGTTGGGTACAAAATTCTGAAACTACCTAAACTTGGGGTTCAGGGGATTAATTGATTACAACAGAAACAATGCCCTCTGAATCCGGTTACAACCAAATAGGACTGTTTCCCTGTCTTCGGTGCTATCTTAGGTGCCTTGCCTTGTCCATCCCTACAACAGTATAATTCTATATACTTAAACATTGTTTATGTTTTCATAAAATGGTCAACAGATGTAATTAATTATGTAATGGTGCAGATGTTTCCCAGAGTGCTCTATCATGACGCAGGTTCATTTAAAGATCAAATAGGGGGACATACAACCCGGCTCTGCCGGGAACCTGTATCCCTCACTTTAGCCATCCTATTAGGAAAAGGAGTTGCTGCAGGGGTGGGCACAGGAACCACTGCCCTGGTCCGTGGGACACAACAAATGACCCAATTAAAAACAGCAATGGACCAAAACTTAAAGATATTAGAAACCTCCATCACAGCTTTGCAGAAATCTTTAACCTCTCTCTCTAAAGTTGTTTTACAGAACAGGCGAGGGTTGGACCTCCTCTTCAAGAGAGAAGAGGACCTTTGTGCTGCATTGAGGGAAAAATGTTGTTTTTATGCCGACCATACTGGAGTTGTAAAAAAAAATCTATGAGTAAATTAAAAAGAAGCCTTGAAAAGCGTCAGTGAGAGAGAGAGGCCCAAAAAGGGTGGTATGAGTCTTGGTTCACACAGTCCCCCTGGTTAACTACGCTTTTATCAGCCCTGGCCGGTCCTTTAATAACCCTTATATTGTTGCTAACTCTAGGACCCTATTTGCTCAACCGTGTAGTTTCCTTTCTCCAAGCCCAAATTGGACAAGTCAAACTTATTGTAATCAGACAACAATATACCCCACTAGCAGACATAAAATGTGACACCTCCCCCAATGATCACTTTTATGATTAAAAGTAGCCAGAAGAAGAAGTGGGGAATGAAAGGTTAATAAAATAGGTACTTGTCACTCCGTTTTCTGTATGCTTAACAAAACACTGTTGAAATCCTGAGAACTGTTTGCTAATCTTGTTCCCAGAATGTGCTGTCCCCAACTGACAAACTGCAGAATGCACTCCCTCACTCGGTTGCAGGCAAACCGCCCACTTGCCCTGACCCGTCAATGAACTTCCCTCCCTGCCCTCTCCAAGAAAATTATATAAGCTCTGCTTAAGCTGTTCTCAGGGCTCTCTCTCTTTGCTCTATTCAAGTGAGCTCTGGGCCCCAGCATGCTGGACCCCCAATAAACCCTTTGCTGTTGCATGAGACAGTCTCTTGGTGGTCTCTTCCTCCGACGCTCGCCCGACCTTTACAGAACATATATGGACATATGCACATATAGACACACAACACATAAACAAGTGTGCACACATAACACAATAGTAAAGGCCTTGTAGCTTTTCACAGGGAAATTGTGATAGTAAAAGCAAATGTGACTCCATTTTGTTTTATAACTTCATCCTGTAAAACAACCATGCCAAGTAGAAGGGTCATGACCAGGGCAAAATGTTCTTTTCCTTTTGCTATTGAAACCTTTAAGAACATGGAACTACCTAATGGGGCATTGTTTCTGTAACTAGGGTAATAGGGCTCTGTTTCTGTTACTGGGGTGATTGAGCTAACTATGATTGCTTAGGCTTCCCACTGCTTGATTGCATTCTCCCATTTCTGTAACTTGGCTTGCTTGCATTGTCTAGACCCCCAAAATGTCCCTTTTGTGATTTTCAGGCTTATAAGGAGTGCCCTTGCAACTGTTCAGGGGTGATCAGGGGAACAGCTTTATGTTCTGGTCAGTCGCCATGGTGTGCTTCAATAAAGGCTTGATTTGATTATAAGTGAGTAGTCTGGAAGTCAATTTACGGAACCCCAGGATGAAGCTTTAACTGTAACATCTGGGGGCTCATCCAGGATCCATTTCTTCCCTACCCTCATGCCAAATTTGCCTCCAATGATGAGCCTTTGGACCTCGGCCCCTTAGTAGAGGGGAGCTCCTGAGAGCCGTTCCTCAGCCGCACTCCAAAGACGATTCCAATCCATCCTAGGATGCTCTGAAAAGCCTCCTGCAAGCCTGTTAGATCTGGTAAGTTCATTCCTCTGGGGACAAGGTCAGATTGGACGCAGTTGCTTACACCTTTCCCATGACAGGACAAGACATTATCACTGTCTCCCTAGAGGCCTCCCAGTGGGGCCTCACCTGTGCCTGGGGGTAGGACGAGTCATTGTCTCTGTCCCATTGGAAGCCTCCCTGCAGGGCCTCATCTGTTTCTGGGGACAGGACAAGACATGGTCTCTGCCCCATTAAAGGTCTCCCTGCATGACCTCACTGATTGTTGCTTGTCCTGTGTCTGTTCTGATGTATGTCCTTTCTCCAGCATCTGCCTTGCTGTTTGTCATTTGTCCAGTGTCTGTTCACTGGCCATTTGTCCTGTTCATCTAGCCATGTGTTGTGCGTGGGCCTTTTTCTTTTTCTCATAACCACTCTTCTTTCATCAGCATTCCTTCCCTCCACTGACATCATGGGACAAAGAAGCTCTAAAATTGCTCTACCTGTACCCCTTTAACTTGTTTTCTTAACAATTTTCAGGACTTTGTCTTTAGTTTGTTTTTGTTTGTTCCCTTTGTGTTCTGTGTTAATTTCTACCTCAGTTTGTTTCCAATGGGGAAAAAATGGTCAAAAAGTTTTAACTGAGCTCACTAAAGCTTGCATTAAAATGTAAAGTGCTGACAACAGGACTAAAAAAATGTCAAAAGTAAAAGCTAAAGGTAAAAAAAAAAATCCAGAGATTGCCTTCATTAGGAAGTGGGCCAGGTGGCCAACTGGGTAAATCATGTCAGTTCTTATAGAGGACAGATTAAAACTAAAGTGTTTTATAAAATTATTATTCCTAAATTGTATAAAAAGAGCATAATTTTGTCTAGGATGTTTGGCTTTTGTCTCTCAATATTTGTAAGCATGAATAACTCCCAACTATTAAAAATGGTCCAAAGATTTTTCAATGTCAGGCTAAAATTTGGTGGCCACTAACCAAGAAACCAGAAAAACCAATTTAGACCCCAACCCAGGGGACTATCCCAAGGAGGAGTGCAACTTTGGAATGTTCCTTCAGGAAAAAATAAATAAAACCCGTTTGTCTATGTCCCCTCAACTATTTTTAGCTTTAATGAATAGGACCACCTCAGGAAAGAGATAAGAAAACTTTTAAAATTCTATATTTGTTAAATTCATAATTTGATCCAATATGCCTAAGTAAATATGTTTTTCTGATTATACTCTGCTTTATTCTAAGGACAATTTACAAGGGTTAACTCTCAACCTAATAGGTTTTTAAAAAATAAGCTACAAGGCTTTTGTTTTTCTGTTTGCTTTGTGGGGGTGCACCAGTGTACTGTCTGTCTACATGTACTGCCATGTCTACATATATTTAGTACAAAAACTTGACATATAAGCTCATAAATTAAAATTTTTTTAAAATGGATCAAAATACCTATGGTTAATATTATTTAAAAGGTTCAATTTAAATTGGGTAAATAAATACAAGTTCAAATGTCTTTAAAGTTACTAATGCAGTTTGTTTCAAGATGGTTAAACAGCTGTTAAAATGTTAATGTCTATAAAGTATCTAGTATCCATTGTCTCTAGGATTTTTCTTCAACAAGAAAAAATACTAATGCTATTCAATATATTTGTCTGATACCTTGTTGTTTTAAAAAAATACATAAATTAGATCTGAATGTACAAAATTAATCATAGATGTGTTTTTTAAAGACATCTAATTGGTTTACAATGTTAAAAAGCTAACTGTTAAATATATTATCAAGTACTTTTAACTCCTTAAATTCCATAAGTTAAAACACTTAAACAATGTTGGTGTTTACATAAATTGGTAAATTAAAAGAAATTTAAAATTATTTTGTGTTATTATAAAAACAAGGTTACTATAAATTAAAAATCCTAACAGGTATAATTCTACATACAAGGAGTCAAGAGGTTTCAACTGCATTTCAATTAAAGTTCTGTAAATAACAAAGTATTTCATCATATTAAAATGGATTAATTTATTTAAATTCAGAAATTTATAAGGGTTATTTCAAGGTATAAACAAAAAAAGGATCAATGAATTAAAATTATTTAAAAAGGTTCTAAATATTAAAATATATTTAGTAAAAAAATATGTTTCCAGGTAAAAAAGTTTCATATGTGGTAAAGTATAATTATAATACATCTAAGTAAACAACAAAAGGTTCTAATTAAATAATATAAAGGTCTATAAATAAAAGAATAAATATTAAAAGGTTTATATATATATATCTAAGTTGGTTATATATGTAACACAAATAGTTAAAACTATTCAGGCTTGTTCCCTAAAAACCAATATTAATGTACTGATATATTTATATGTTAAAATGACAAAAATTTCTAAAAATATTAATTACATTGTGTCTGTTAAGTTTTATTCCCTATAGCAAATAATCTTGGAGATATTAAGTTTTGTACATCTGTGGTTAAACAGCAACTGTTATTTTAAAGTATTGTCCTACATTACAGAGTCTAGATTTTTCTTTAAAAGCTAACCTTGGTTAATACAAAAACATCAATAAAATTGTGGTGCATTGCTCTTCTTTAAAGATTAAATGTGTTCATATCTTTCAGGTATACAAGTCTTTAAGGTAAAAGATTTAAAGAAACATTTTTATCAAGCTGGTATTCTCCAAACTAAAGTTGTCTGTGATGGTAATTTTAAACTGCTCTAATGCCATCCATTTCCCTGCAAATGCCATGATCTTATTGTTTTTTACGCTGAGTAATATTCTATTGTGTATAAATGCCACAATTTTTTATCCATTCATCCACTGAAGAACATCTAGGTTGGCTACACAGTTTAGCTATTGTGAATTGTGCTGCTACAAACATTGATGTGACTGTATCCCTGTAGTATGCTGTTTTCAGGTCCTTTGGGTATAGTCTGAGAAGAGGAATAGCTGGGTCAAATGGAGGTTCCTGAATACTTTTGGTTTATCTTTACCTATCCTTTAAATTCCAAATTTTCTATGAAAATAAGCTTGTCTTCTGTAGAAAGCATAGAGTCTGACATTTCTGTTAACTCAATCTGAGAGTCCTTGTCATCCAATATTGGAGTTCAGCCCATTCATACTTCTCACCTGATAGATTTTATTTCATATCTTTCTCCTTTTTATTTTGCTATTTTACTGTATCTGTTGTCTGTTGTTTTCTTTTTTATTAATTAATTTTATTTTTTACAACATGACATTGGAATGCATTACAATTCTTTTTACACATATAGAGCACAATTTTTCATCTCTTTGTATATAAAATATGTTCATGCCAATTCATGTCTTTATACATGTACTTTGCTTTTTTTTACATACTTTGAGAGGAGCATTAATTGTAGTGGGCTGCCTTGGTTTGAAATGCGAGCCCAATATTATCAGAACTACTTACATCCATTCTTTTTCCCCTTCATCAGACCTTTATCACCTTATTCACCTTTATGGTTTCCTGTATTAGTCAAATATGCTTTAGTTACTTCAGAGGACTTTTCATGCAGAGGACTTTTAAAAGCCTGATTCCAATATAATTTCTAATATCCAAAACTCATAATTTCTCATTGTGCATTGCTTGGGAATTTTCTTTTAACCAAACACACTAGTGTGTGACTCTACTGAACTTTTGGTGATGGGTGTGGGAGGCATGTTCAGGACTATAGTGATTAGTATAATAGAGGAGGCTAAAATACCCTGGAAAATTCTGTCCTAAAAAGAGTGGGCTCTTGGGCCCTTCCCAGAAAGCATGTTTTAGGTACTGTCACAGGCTGGCAAAATTTCCATGTAAGGGCCCAATTCAAGTCTGAGTTTACAGATCAGTTGCCTTGGGTTTTATGACAAATGTAAATCACAGAACCCACCACACAGAGCCATCTGTAAATTCCCCATTAACTAGTTCCTTCACTCTAAGTGCACACAAGCCAACATAAATGGCTACTCAGCCCCTCTAGCATGGAGAGAGAAAGAAAAGAAGAGAGATGTTAGGGATATGTTGGTTGGTTGATTGGTAGGTTTATCTTTGTTGGCTTTGGGGTGAAAGGAATGAGGTTAAGCCTATCTTACCTCTTATTTTGAATGTGGCAGCTCTTTTGGTATTTTGTTATTTTTAAAATCTGTTTTGAAGAGGTGGGTATCATTTTTAGCCATGTGCTTTAGAAACTTGGTACTGATGTTTAAGTTAAAATAGGAATCAATGAATCATGCTTCCAGTAACAGTTATCAAATGAGCAATAGACAATAAAAAGAAAATGAGAGAGTTTCTCCATGCCCACTTTGGATATTCATATGGATTTCGGAGTTCTTCATGCACCTCCAACCCACCCACACAACACCATTAAAAAAATATGGTGTGTATCAAATACAGCCTGAATTTCCATGAAAGCATTCCAAAAGAAAATATGAGCTTCCCCTGTAGCCAATTTTTCCTGAATTTTCCTGTGTAAGTGGAAAAAAAATAGCTGTTTGAGTTTCAGCCACACTTGGGCACACTGGCTTCATACCTGTTTCAAAATGTTTTTGCATAGTACTCCTTCAACTTTCAAGAAAATGCTTTGTTTAAAAAAAAGGCAACAGGCTAATTTATTTAATAGTAAGTAGAAGAAAAACAATGTTAAAAATACTGCAAAATCAATTTATCTCCTCCTGCCTTGAATGTTCAATGCCCACCTTGGGCACAGTTTTGAGAAATTAAAAAGGCAAAATTCCAAGAAACAATTCTTCTTTAATTAAGAACTCCATACAACCTCAAACTAAATATGAATTTGTTCTAGGTGCTATGGGTGGTTTTTTTTCCTTTCCATATTGATAGAGTATATAATTCAAAGAAAGCCAAGTAATTCAATAAATAATTATCTGTTGCCTATTCATTACCATGACCAAATGGGACTAGGCAGCAGGCTGAATGTGTTGAAGTCCCTCCTAAACTTCAAGAAGACTTGTGAACCCAAGAGAGGGTCCATGTTAGGGCATCTGTGTTAATTTTGCCTTTTGGTCATTTCTTTTTTAAAAAAAAAAAAATTATTTTATTTATTTATTTATTTGTTTGTTTGTTTGTTTGTTTGTTTATTTATTTTTAGTTGTAGATGGACACAAGACCTTTATTTGATTTATTTATTTTTATGCGGTACTGAAGATTGAACCCAGTGCCTCATGTGCTAGGCAAGTGTTCTACCACTGAGCTACAACCCCAGACCTTGCCTTTTGTTTTGGGGGGCAGTACCAAATGAAAACTAGATGTCTTTTTATCACATTAGAAGTTAGAGAATGTTTTCTGTACCTTATTCTTCTTAGGCAGAAATCCCAATGTGGAGTTAAAGCTTCAAGCGAAAAATAAAAAAAGCAGCCCCAGTAGATTTGGACAAGAAAGTGAGAGGGGCTGGGATTGTGGCTCAGTGGTAGAGCACTCACCTACCATGCATGGGGCACTGAGTTTGATCCTCAGCACCACATAAATGTAAAATAAAGATATTGTGTCCACCTAAAACTAAAAAATTAATATTAAAAAAAGAAAGTGAGAAGCCTGCATACCACCAGAGACCTCTTTGCAGGAAAAAAGTGTGCTTGCCCCCTTTCTAGGGAATATGGACAACTTGTCATCTGAAAAAAGTAAATGTTAATGGGATAGATGTGTCTAAGATGACAACTTTTCACCACTTGACAACTCTAGATTTCACTGAGTTATCTGGAGCTAAGAATTTCTACACACTCCAGTTATTTGCAAACGTGATATATATTTTTTTTGGGGGGGATGCGTTTTGGTAAAGTAGCAATCAACCTCAGTTGTAGACCTTATCTCCTTTTCTTTGTATTTTTTTCTTTTGTACCCTTAATCTGAAGGTGGTAGGTATGTTCCAGAGAAGTCTTGGTCCTCTGCCAGGTATGGTCTTGGGTGACTGAATAGCCTTCCACCAGTCTCCTTGGACCCAGGGAAATGGAAGCAGCTCCCCCTCCCCATCAAACAGATGTTTACCATGTGCTTCTCGCTCTCACACATGCTCCTTCTCACTTGGCAGAGATAGAATTGGAAACTTGCCCTTCCCCTGTCTGATATCAACTTTGATACCTGACTCTGAGAGTTGAACAAGTCCACTGAGGTCTACAAGAAGGAGATAGTTCTGATTTCTCAACCAGATTTTAGGAAAAGGGAGTTGAGGTTGCTGAAAATCAGTGCAAAAATCACTACTCTCCTCTAAGAGATTTGGATGTTTGTGTTGGCACAAAAAGGTCACTTGAGGCCTGAGGGGTTTCACATTGTTTCTTTAAGTTAGACATTTAATGCAATCTATTTTCAACACTTGCCATGAAGAACAAATGACCTTTAGTAACTTGCCCAGAAGACAAATGGTACATTAACACAATAAATATAGTTTGCTGGGACCTCATGCCTTCATGGCTTTAACTTGCTGCTAGAATGTTCTTTTAAAAAGAAATCTCTGAAATCCCTAAAGCATTAAAATAATTTATCTTACTTTATTTTGGGGGTTTATGTATATCTTATGATAATATTGCTTAATGTAAATCACCTAATAGCACTTATATATTTTAGAACATGTTTAGAATAATCTGAAATTGATTATTTAGAGTGGATAGACTTCTTAAAAGAGGTCTGAGTAAGAATGGGCTTGGGATTACAGTTGGATTTTAAGATATTGACAGGTCTTACAGCAAAATAGATAATAAGATATTGAATATCTTCAAAATTAAATACAGGAATTCTAATGTAAGGGACCGGCAAACGACGGAGGAAGAGACCACCAAGAGACCAACTCATGCAACCGCAAAAGGGGGTTTATTAAGGATCCAGCGCGCTGGGGCTCCGTGCTCACTCAAGAAGGGAGAGCGGCCAAGAGCCCCGAGCAGGGGTTAAGCAGTGCTTATGTACACTTTTTGGGGAGGGCGGGGGCTTTGCATACATCAGAGCAAATCATCATGAGGCACGGGAAAATCAAACAACAACTCTCAGACATGATTAGCACATTCATTGGCGGGAACAGGTCGGGCGAGAGTGATAGGTCAGTCCTAAGGAGGGAGATACATTTAAACTGATTGGTTTGGGCCCTGAGGTGCCTACATGCCAAGCTGCACAGGGTCCAGGTTGTTAAGCAACTAAGTGGTCGGGGGGTGGGGGGGATTTCGACACATATCTAATGGGCAGTTCAGGGAATTGTCTTAACTGCCACAGGAATTTCAGGTTCTGAGTGCAGTTTAGAAACTTTACAATACCTGGTCCTTTACATTTTAACTTCAGTTTCTTTTATCCTTTCACTAGTTGGATCTAGCTGCAGATTTAGAGATATTATAGATTTTTTTGTAACATGTTCATAAGACATGCATTGTGTATTGGAACTTGGCAATCTGTTGCAACAAATAAATAATAGAACCTGGACTGTAGTATATATAGGGAGCTGAGAAATTCTTTTAAGCTTAAGAAAAAGCAAACATTTTAAGTCACATTTGAATAGATTCATTATGAATCATTCCATTATTTGCATTATTATTACTTTTTAAGTACACATCTTATGACAGTTCAGCCAACTAAAAACTAAACATTTTAGTTTTACTTCGGGGAAATAAGACTCATTTAGTTTTCTTTTACTGTGTTTTAATTGGGAGATAAAAATATCCCCAATCCTGCTATGGAAGAAGGATGAGAGTTGCGCTCTTATCTTCTGTTCCCTGGCTAGGGAACGTATTGAATCCTAATGTCTCCCTGAGTCTAAAACTCCATTAAAAGTTTTCATCTTTGGAAAAGAAAGGACAGTGGCTACTGTGCACCTGGTGGGCAGAGGCACTTATTCAAGTTGCTTCTTAGTAGAAATCATGATGGTGACAGCTGATTGGAATGGGATCCAGAATTAAGTATGTGCTGTCTTTCCTTGAGAGAAGATCTCCAGATGTTGAATGTCAGAGGTAATTTTTGTTGCTCTGGAATAACTCCTTGTCTTAAATGGAACATTAAGGAGGATTTTAGCTTGCATATTTTTTAAATGAGGAAATGGGCTATGTAAAATATTCAAAGAATTACTAGGGAAACATTTGCAAATCTAGCTTCCTCCTATACCTGACTTGTGAACTTTAATGAATATTTATAGACTATTCCGTGTTAAGCAGATTACATATATATGATGATATATACAAATAGTTTGCTTATACTATTTATTGATTTTTATAAAAGAAACATGGTTGATATTTAGTTATTTAGAGAATGTAGGTTAGATTTTGAAAAAGTTAATATTTATAAAGAAACTTTCTAAATTTTTAAAATTTAAATTCATTTTCATATTAATGAGATAGACATAACTCTTTTTGTTCTAATTCCAGATTATTTGGAAACAATGTTTCAAGAAACAGTTCATGGACTTTCTTACTGGTGGGATGTAGGTATGGTCAGTGATATGCTTTGTTCAACTTTTATTTTTTAAATGGAGTTTGAAGTCAAAAGTTAACATTTTTTCTGGGTGGCTTATAGGCAATTATATCCAGTTTTCATATATTCCCACTTAGATGCTGAAACATCTTAGAAGAGGTTTTGTCACCTACCTACCCTTTCCCTTTCTTTCTTTATTAACAGCAACAACAAAACATGTGGTTGAGAATACATAGATATAATATATGTAGATATCAGCAAGGTATTTTTTAATGATTTGATAATGATATTGATAACTGTTATAAGAACTCATGTAAATCAGAATGCTCATTTAAATGAGTTGTTATAATAGTGAAAACCTCCAATGTCGTGCCAGAGGGCTGTGTCCCTTATTGTGGTATATAACTGACCCTCCTGCATGAGCACCTTGCTGGTATGTGATCAAATTTAAAGAGCCTATCAGACTGGAATAAATTAACAATATGTTGGTTGACAGCATTGGGTTCAAATTCATCAAAGCAGGATGTAATGGTGTGTCATTGCTATTGGGATCGGTATAAAGTCTCTACTACACAAATATGGTGAAGTGATTTCTTCCAGTTATAAGCCTAATGATTTTGGAGGACTCAGCATGGGCTAGCTTTGTCATATTTTGGAGGACTCAGCATGGGCTAGCTTTGTCATATCATTAACATTTTTTGAGTTACTTCCAAAGTTAGCAGTGATGTTTGGTCACTTTAGCAAAAGTTAAACAACTAGAAAAGGAGCAGCAATACCCACATGGCACTGAAATTGTTCTAGCACATACTAAATCTCTTATTTTTAACTATTGTTAAGTAACACCTTAAAAAGATTACAGAGAATGGAAACCACAATATTGAGGGGACTTGTGGAAGACTTAGGAGAAGAGAGGCTCCAGATACATACATAAGTTTTCTTAGATTTCTTTCTTATATAATTATAATAGAGAGTCAGGTGTGGGCATAAAGGAATGACCATCAGATTGAAGTAGGCTTTCATTGGGAATGATGGACCACCTGGACACATTCCTCTGGCACTGAATGAAGTACTTATTGGGAAGTTAGAGAAGAAAGTCACACATCTGATTATGGTGGGACCAGGTTACTTCTAAGTCTTGTTTCAGTTCTGAGATTCTTGAGTTTGCTTCATCTTTTGGAAGGCATATGGGTTGGCAGCTATTCTATATGTTATATTATATCTCAAAAACATAGTTACAAAAATTGAAAAGGACTGCAAAAAAAATATTGTGAGCAGGTGTGTAGTGGATGTGTATGGGACCTTTTCATTTAATGTATCTTAATGGAAACCATACTATATTCAAGTAATTTATTAAACACTTAAGAGTTAGAGATCCACAACCCATACTCTCTCAGAAGTCTATGGTCTTGAGTGAGTTGTCATTCTATTGTCAGAATGGAAGGCAAATATTGCAGTGTACTGAAAAAGCTCTTAAGTTACAGCTTAGAGTAACTTTTCCTCTTTGAAGAAAATAATGAGAGAAATACAAACAGGAAGATGTGGATGCATTTGTTGGTTATTTTAATAGATAAATGGAAATATGATCTGTTATTAACATGGGATTTTATATCAAATACAAGACACTTTAAATAGTGCTAAGGTTTTATGATAAAGGAAAGAAGAAAATTCAAGACTAACTCTATCATTTCAATAGTAATTTTAAAATGTCTTTCAGTGTACAACTGAAAAACATTGTTTTGGGAGGAGTCACAAGATCTTGGTTCTGGATTCCCTGGGTTTTGGATAAATTCGTTTTTTTAAATATTCAATCAATTAGTTAATTAATTTTATTCATTCATTCGTTTTTGCTTCAATTGTTGACTGATAATTGACCACTGCAGAAAGTGTACTCATAGGTCCTCATTGGGTTCTCCAGAGCAGCCCTGCTTTCACAAATTCTGTTTATCTTTTAAATTCTGTGTTCATCTTTTAAATTCTGGTTTATCTTTTAAGTTTGTGATGTGTTGTGAACCAGTGCTGTCATAAAACACAATAACAGACTCAAAAAAAATGAAAACAAGATTCCATAGACACAACAGGACTACATCAGATTATTGTGAATGTTTCCATGTCTAACTCCTGGGTGCTGTGCCCCTCTGCCACATGCCGGTAGCAAAGAGCTCACAGAGTGGCAGTGCGCTTGAGACCACCCCTGGTGGGGAGCTGCCAGGTACATTAGGTGCCATGGTACTGGCTCTCTTTCCAAGGAGATGATTGTGTGATTTTCTTTTCTGCTTCTAATTACAATTTAGAATTAGCCTGGGGACTTTACTCTAATAGACTTCTTTCTTTCAGTACTTTATGAAATGTTGTCTCTCTCTTGCCTGGTACTCATTGTTCCAGTACACTGGTGATACCCAAGATGGCCAGAGCCAAAAACACAGGGAGAGGTGATAGTTCAGGTCCCCACTATCACTTCAGAGTGTCTCTCACTCCTGTCACACCACACTCATCACTCCCACATTTACATTGGTTCACAAACATTTTGGGTGCTCCTACATTTTGCAAGACCCTGTGCCAGGTGCTGTGGATGAGGCAATAAGTAGTACATGGTTCCTGTCCTCAAGCTGCTTATGTTCTTAAAAGGGAAAGTGTTAGCCAGGTCCTGTTTCTAATGTGTGTTTAATGCACTACATTTTGAAACTTTCCCAGAGGTTGTATAAAATAAGTGTTAACTTGCTAATTTTATAGAATTAAAAAAGGAAAAGGGTAGATAAAAGATTGTGCTCATGGCAATATAAATTAGTCTGTACAAAATTCTTGTTAATAATTTTATAACATTTAAAAATAATTTGAAACTATTATATACTAATGTTTTAAAAATTTCTTATAGATTACATATTATCAAGATTTAAGATGACACTTCATTGGGTGTGTCATCTGGATAGAGTTATTCAGACTTGATTCAAAGGCACCAAATATAGGCCACCAAGTTTCTCGATTTGTAAGCCAAGCTATTTTTGTTAGATAACAAGTGAGTATTGTTAAATAAGTCATTCTAGAAGGGATTATGTGTGGTAAACATTGTTAATCCAAGACCTAACTGTTATTCTGTGTGTGTGTGTGTGTGTGCATATATGTGTATATAAAACAATAGGAATAAAAATCTCATTGTTTTATTTCATATTTAAAAGTGATATTTCAAAATGGGTGATTTCATTTCTCATATCTATCTAACATCTTTCAAGAATTTACTCACTAAAAGATAATAATTTATAGCATTCTTTATACAAATAAACTGTACTTATGTAAATGATTCTTTAAAAGTTTAGTATACTGAAAATGGCCAAACTTCATTAGATAAATTTTTGCTTTTTTTTAATTTTTATTGTTGGTTGTTCAAAACATGACATAGTTCTTGATATATCATATTTCACACTTTGATTCAAGTGGGTTATGAACTCCCATTTTTACCCCATATACAGATTGCAGAATCACATCAGTTACATATCCATTGATTTACATATTGCCATACTAGTGTCTGTTGTATTCTGTTGCCTTTCCTATCCTCTACTATCCCCCCTCCCCTCCTCTCCCCTCCCCTCCCCTCTTCTCTCTCTACCCCCTCTACTGTCATTCATTTCTCCCCCTTGTATTATTTTTCCCTTTCCCCTCACTTCCTCTTGTATGTAATTTTGTATAACCCTGAGGGTCTCCTTCCATTTCCATGCAATTTCCCTTCTCTCTCCCTTTCCCTCCCACCTCTCATCCCTGTTTAATGTTAATCTTCTTCTCATGCTCTTCGTCCCTACTCTGTTCTTAGTTACCCTCCTTATATCAAAGAAGACATTTGGCATTTGTTTTTTAGGGATTGGCTAGCTTCACTTACCATAATCTGCTCTAATGCCGTCCATTTCCCTGCAAATTCTATGATTTTGTCATTTTTTAATGCAGAGTAATACTCCATTGTGTATAAATGCCACATTTTTTTATCCATTCGTCTATTGAAGGGCATCTAGGTAGGTTCCACAGTCTTGCTATTGTGAATTGTGCTGCTATGAACATCGATGTAGCAGTGTCCCTGTAGCATGCTCTTTTTAGGTCTTTAGGGAATAGACCGAGAAGGGGAATAGCTGGGTCAAATGGTGGTTCCATTCCCAGCTTTCCAAGAAATCTCCATACTGCTTTCCAAATTGGCTGCACCAATTTGCAGTCCCACCAGCAATGTACAAGTGTACACTTTTCCCCACATCCTTGCCAGCACTTCTTGCTGTTTGACTTCATAATGGCTGCCAATCTTACTGGAGTGAGATGGTATCTTAGGGTGGTTTTGATTTGCATTTCTCTGACTGCTAGAGATGGTGAGCATTTTTTCATGTACTTGTTGATTGATTGTATGTCCTCCTCTGAGAAGTGTCTGTTCAGGTCCTTGGCCCATTTGTTGATTGGGTTATTTGTTATCTTATTGTCTAATTTTTTGAGTTCTTTGTATACTCTGGATATTAGGGCTCTATCTGAAGTGTGAGGAGTAAAGATTTGTTCCCAGGATGTAGGCTCCCTATTTACCTCTCTTATTGTTTCTTTTGCTGAGAAAAAACTTTTTAGTTTGAGTAAGTCCCATTTGTTGATTCTAGTTATTAACTTTTGTGCTATGGGTGTCCTATTGAGGAATTTGGAGCCCGACCCCACAGTATGTAGATGGTAGCCAACTTTTTCTTCTATCAGACGGCGTGTCTCTGATTTGATATCAAGCTCCTTGATCCATTTTGAATTAACTTTTGTGCATGGCGAGAGAAAGGGATTCAGTTTCATTTTGTTGCATATGGATTTCCAGTTTTCCCAGCACCATTTGTTGAAGATGCTATCCTTCCTCCATTGCATGCTTTTAGCCCCTTTATCAAATATAAGGTAGTTGTAGTTTTGTGGATTGGTTTCTGTGTCCTCTATTCTGTACCATTGGTCCACCCGCCTGTTTTGGTACCAGTACCATGCTGTTTTTGTTACTATTGCTCTGTAGTATAGTTTGAAGTCTGGTATCGCTATACCGCCTGATTCACACTTCCTGCTTAGCATTGTTTTTGCTATTCTGGGTCTTTTATTTTTCCATATGAATTTCATGATTGCTTTCTCTATTTCTACAAGAAATGCCATTGGGATTTTGATTGGCATTGCATTAAACCTATAGAGAACTTTTGGTAATATCGCCATTTTGATGATGTTAGTTCTGCCTATCCATGAACAGGGTATATTTTTCCATCTTCTAAGATCTTCTTCTATTTCTCTTTAGGGTTCTGTGGTTTTCATTGTATAAGTCTTTCAACTCTTTTGTTAGGTTGATTCCCAAGTATTTTATTTTTTTTGAAGATATTGTGAATGGAGTGGTTGTCCTCATTTCCATTTCAGAGGATTTGTCACTGATATACAGGAATGCCTTTGATTTATGCATGTTGATTTTATATCCTGCCACTTTGCTGAAATCATTTATTAGCTCTAATAGTTTCTTTGTAGACCCTTTTGGGTCTGCTATGTATAGAATCATGTCATCTGCAAATAGTGATAATTTAAGTTCTTCTTTTCCTATTTTGATGCCTTTAATTTCTTTCATCTGTCTAATTGCTCTGGCCAGTGTTTTGAGAACTATGTTGAACAGAAGTGGTGAGAGAGGGCATCCCTGTCTTGTTCCAGATTTTAGAGGGAATGCCTTCAATTTTTCTCCATTCAGAATGATGCTAGCCTGAGGCTTAGCATAGATTGCTTTTACAATATTGAGGTATGTTCCTGTTATCCCTAGTTTTTCTAGAGTTTTGAACATAAAGGGATGCTGTACTTTGTCGAATGCTTTTTCTACATCTATCGAGATGATCATATGGTTCTTATTTTTAAGTCTATTGATGTGGTGAATAACATTTATTGATTTCCATATATTGAACCAGCCTTGCATCCCAGGGATGAATCCTACTTGATCATGGTGCACAATTTTTTTGGTATGTTTTTGTATCCGATTCGCCAGAATTTTATTGAGGATTTTTGCATCTAGGTTCATTAGAGATATTGGTCTGTAGTTTTCTTTCTTTGAAGTGTCTTTGTCTGGTTTAGGTATCAGGGTGATGTTGGCCTCGTAGAATGAATTTGGAAGTTCTCCCTCTTTTTCTATTTCCTGAAATAGCTTGAAAAGTATTGGTATTAGTTCCTCTTTAAAGGTTTTGTAAAACTCTGCTGTATACCCATCTGGTCCTGGGCTTTTCTTAGTTGGTAGTCTTTTGATGATTTCTTCTATTTCCTCAATTGATATTGGTCTGTTTAGGTTGTCTATATCCTCCTGACTCAATCTGGGCAGATCATATGACTTAAGAAATTTATCGATGCCTTCACTATCTTCTATTTTATTGGAGTATAAGGATTCAAAATAATTTCTGATTATCTTCTGTATTTCTGAAGTGTCTGTTGTGATATTGCCTTTTTCATCCCGTATGCTAGTATTTTGAGTTCTCTCTCTTCTTCTCTTCGTTAGCATGGCTAAGGGTCTGTCGATTTTATTTATTTTTTCAAAGAACAAACTTTTAGTTTTCTCAATTTTTTCAATTGTTTCTTTTGTTTCGATTTCATTAATTTCAGCTCTGATTTTAATTATTTCTTGCCTTCTACTTCTTTTGCTGTTGTTTTGCTCTTCTTTTTCTAGGATTTTAAGATGAAGTATGAAATCATTTATTTGTTGGTTTTTCCTTTTTTTAAGGAATGAACTCCAAGCAATGAATTTTCCTCTTAGAACTGCTTTCAATGTGTCCCATAGATTCCAATATGTTGTGTCTGTGTTTTCATTTATCTCTAAGAATTTTTTTAATTTCCTCCTTGATGTATTCTATAACCCATTGATCATTCAGTAACCTATTGTTCATTCTCCAAGTGAAGCATGATTTTTCCTTACTTCTTTTATCGTTGATTTTCAGTTTCATTCCATTATGATCAGATAAGATGCATGGTATTATCTCTACTCCTTTATATTGTATAAGAGTTGCCCTGTGACATAATATATGATCTATTTTTGAGAAGGATCCATGTGCTGCTGAGAAAAAAGTGTAACTGCTTGATGTTGGGTGGTATATTCTATATATGTCAAATAAGTCTAGGTTATTAATTTGTTATTGAGTTCTATAGTTTCCTTATTCAACTTCTGCTTGGAAGATCTGTCCAGTGGTGAGAGAGGTGTGTTGAAGTCTCCCATGATTATTTTTATGGTGGTCTATTAGACTCTTGTACTTGAGAAGAGTTTGTTTGATGAACATAGCTGCACCCTTGTTTGCGGCATATATATTTATGATTGTTATGTCTTGTTGGTGTATGGTTCCCTTGAGCAGTATGTAGTGTCCCTCTTTATCCCTTTTGATTAACTTTGGCTTGAAATCTATTTTATTTGATATGAGTATAGACACTCCTGCTTGTTGTATATGTCCCTCCGCTAATGATATGATTTTTCCCAACCTTTCACCTTCAGTCTATGTATGTATTTTCCTATCAAATGCTTCTTCTGTAGGCAGCATATTGTTGGGTCTTGTTTTGTGATCCATTCTACTAGCCTGTGTCTCTTAATTGGTGAGTTTAAGCCATTAATATTTAGGGTTATTATTGAGATATGGGTTGTTCTTCCAGCCATATTTGTTTATTTATGTTACTAAACATGGTTTGTTTTCCTCTTTGATTATTTTCCCCCCTTTACTGTCCTACCTCCCACTGTTGGTTTTCATTGTTATGTTTCATTTCCTCTTCCTGTAATGTTTTGCCGAGGATGTTTTGAAGAGATGGTTTTCTAGCTGCAAATTCTTTTAACTTTTGTTTATCGTGGAAGGTTTTAATTTCATCTTCCATCCTGAAGCTTAATTTTGCTGGATACACAATTCTTGGTTGGAACCCATTTTCTTTCAGTGTTTGAAATATGTTATTCCAGGATCTTCTAGCTTTCAGAGTCTGTGTTGAAAGATCAGCTGTTATCCTGATTGGTTTACCCCTAAATGTAATCTGCTTCCTTTCTCTTGTAGCTTTTAAAATTCTCTCTGCCGCAGTCTGGCTGGGCACAAATCACGAGCCACTGAAGCAGGAACAAACTTTATTTTTAAACTGCAGGAAAACACTTCACACAGCTCCCGGGGAATCCTCCCGAATGCGCCACGAGGCTTGTCCAGAAACCCCCAGCCGGAAATATCTCTCCCGGAAATCCCTCCTCCTGCACTTCCCCAACCAATGGGAACTCTCGGGGAATCCCCGGAAATCCCCACGAGAACTCCAAAATAGTGCGAGAACTCAAAAGTTGCGGCAGAGGCGGATAGTAATGCCTCGCCTGTCAATCAATACTGTTGGCAAAATGCCAGGGGCCATACAGACTCAGCCGTGGCTCTCAGCATCTCCCCCTTTTCGTTTAATTAAACAACAAGCAATGTGGCTTAGGGACCATGCCTGTTAGGCAGTCCAATTCAACATATGGTCCTTACCCGTCATCGGATGAACTGACCTCTAGGCATCAGCCTCCTGTCTTAGGTTGGTACCACTGCAATTGGATCATACCCGTCACTGACTACCGGTCCAGCATACAGCCATACTTGTGGATAGGCCTTTGCACCAGTGGGGGGGTGCGGTTCTTCGCCTCACCTCTGTTGGCCCCCAAATTTTAGACCATCACTAGTAGAAGGGAGGAGGATGCAAAATGCCATGACACTAAGCCAATTGAGGGCTCCTTTGAAAAATTGTACCACCGGTAACACCATCAGCAAAAATACTCCAGCACTACCACAATTCGCTGTACCAACAGATAGTTCACAATGCATACAAGTGATACATAGTCCAGGCAAGGTCTGCAAGCAATTCAAAGCAGAGGAATCTGTCAATATGTCCATTTCCTCCCAAAGTAAATCGACTCCTTAATTGAGCATCACTTGTGGAGTTATTATTCATTGATGCATCAGTTTTTACAGTTTGTTGTGATAACTATCGTAGAAGCTGTAGTTTGGTTTTGTCTTCACCGGCACTGGGATGAAGATAGGAATTCTGGCAATGATGCTAAGAAAAAAATTATGTAACATTCCAACAGGCACTAAGAAAACAATTTTTTGAACAATTTACATTATCCTGAACAGAATTATTAAATATAATGAGAAGGAAAGGTGAAAGTAAACAAACAGATCTGTTAACCTCCTATTTGTTCACATATTAAAACAATTTTCAACAGCTGTTTACCCAATCTAAATTAAACCATTAAAATCACGTGAATAAAAAAATTCGGATCCATTTATTCATGAGCGCTCCTCATATATGATATATGGACATACGCACATACAGACATACAACACAAAACAGAAGTGTGCACACATAACATACAACACTTAAGACAATAGTAAAGGCCTTGAAGCTTTACCTAGGTGAAATCTCCATTGCAATGCTTAAAAACTCCACAGTCAAAACATAAAACTGATCAGAAAAACATTAACCTAGGTCTGTATGAGCTCAAAAATAAAATAGAACTTTATGATGTGGGAAGAGGCAAATAATAAAATAAATATTGAAAAAAGCATCCTGGTTAATCACTGTCGTAGATGTAAGAATAGCCAAGCTGGAGTTCTGGATATCAGCTGTTATGGATTTGAGTCAAATCATCTTCCTTTTGGCCTGTAGAAATTGTTTTAGTTAATCTCTCTGGAATCCAAATCGGCTGCTGTTCTCCCTGTGGAAAAACACAAACAGAACCCCGACTCCAGACAATCACTGGGTCAGGACCTTTCCATTGTCCTGTTAGAATATCCTTCCAAAGTACCTTAGGCTTATGTACATTTTTTGGACACATATGCCTTTCCGCAGCACTAAGCCCTGAGGAATCCAAATTTAAAAAGTTTAGAGTAAAAAGGGTTATTTTAAGTTTATCTTTGGGTGACATATACCCCTTTCCAATTCCCTCTTTTTGCTTTAGTAAGTACATTTTAATAGTTTGATGAGCTCTTTCAACTATGCCTTGTCCTTGTGGATTGTATGGAATTCCTGTTATATGAGTAATGCCAAATGATGAGCAAAATTGTTTAAAAGAGGTAGAAGTATAACCAGGACCATTATCTGTTTTTAACTGTTTTGGAACGCCCACAGTGGCAAAATTTTGTAAGCAATGAGCTATAACATCTCTAGTTTTTTCTCTGGAATGAAGGGAGCCCATCAAAAATCCGGAAGAAGTATCAACTGTAACATGCAAATATTTTAATTTTCCAAATTGTGGCAAGTGTGTGACGTCCATCTGCCAAATATGGTTAGGTATCAGTCCTCTAGGATTGACTCCAAGATTAACTCGTGGTAAAAAGGTCACACAATTTTGACATTGTTTTATTATTTGTCTAGCTTGTTCCTTAGTTATTTTAAAACGCTTTTGTAAAGTATTAGCATTGACATGGAACCTATTATGAAAATGTGTAGCTTCTTCTAGTGTAGAGAAAATATGTATGTCATGTGTAGTTTTATCTGCTAAATCGTTGCCCAAACTAAGGGCTCCAGGCAATCCTGTATGTGCTCTGATATGTCCTATAAAGAATGGATCTTTTCTGTCCCAGATTAGACTTTGTATAGCAGAAAACAAAGAGAAAACAGTAGAGGAAGGGGAAATCCTGCCAGCATCTTCAAGGGATACTATAGCATTAACTACATACTGACTATCAGAGAATAAATTAAATACAGAATCTTTAAACATCACAAAAGCTTGTAAAACTGCATTAAGCTCTACCTTTTGAGCTGATTGTTTGGGTACTAAAAATGTAAAAGTTTGATCAGGGGTAACTACTGCTGCTGTACCATTATTTGACCCATCAGTGAATACATTTGGAGCATTCATGATAGGGGTTTTTCTTGTCATTTTTGGAAAAACTACAGGATGCGAAGACCAAAAAGACAACAAAGGATTAGATGGTAAGTGATTATCAAATGAAACATTAGATTTACACATGATTATTGCCCAAGTATTTAACTCATTAGCTAACTCATCAATTTGATCCATAGTATAGGGAGTAATAATTTTATTGGGAGAAATTCCAAACACTCCCTTTGCTGCTTTTATTCCTTTGAGTATTAATTGTCCTACAGCCTCAGGATACCTAGTAAGAATAGTGTTAGGAGAATAAGATAAATGTATCCACAATAATGGACCTTCTTGCCAAAATACTCCTGTAGGAATATTTTTTGTTGGTAGTACAATAAATAATAAAGGCAAAGTTATATCAATTCTATCCAAATGCATATTTTCCATATATGTTTCAATAATTTTTAATGCCTTTCTTGCTTCAGGCGTTAACATGCGGGGTGAATTTGGATCTGATGGACCTTTTAGGATATCAAATAAAGGTCCCAACTCTCCTGTTGGTATGCCTAGATAAGGCCTTATCCAATTTATGTCTCCTAATAACTTTTGAAAGTCGTTAAGTGATTTGAGTTGATCTACTCGTATTTGAATTTTTGGTGGACGGACCATGGTTGAGGATAATAGAACTCCTAAATAATTAATTGGAAAATTTAATTGTACTTTATCTATTGCTATCTCTAGATTATAATTTTTTAATAAATTTGTAAGTGTGGCATAACATTCTAGCAATGTGTTTTTATCTTTGTGTGCTAACAATACATCATCCATATAGTGAAATATTTGTAGTTTAGGATTTTGATTTCTAAGTGGCTGGATTGCTTTGTTAACATAAATTTGACACATAGTTGGGCTGTTAGCCATCCCTTGAGGGAGTACTTTCCATTCATATCTCTGATCAGGACCTTCATGATTCAGTGCAGGGATAGTAAATGCAAAATGTGGACTATCCTCAGGATGAATTGGAATTGAAAAAAAACAATCTTTAATATCTATAGCTAAAACGTACCAGGTTTTTGGCAAAGCAGACAATTGAGGAATCCCCGATTGAGCAGGTCCCATAATAACCATCTCATTATTAATGGCTCTTAAATCTTGCAATAATCTCCATTTACCAGATTTCTTTTTAATGACAAAAATGGGAGTATTGTAAGGAGATACGGAAGGTTGTATATGTCCCTCCGCTAATTGTTGTTTGACCAGGTCATGGGCTGCTTGTATCTTTTCTTTAGTCAGGGGCCACTGAGGAACCCATACTGGTCTATCTGATTTCCAAGTAATTTTTATTGCCTCAGTGACCCCTTCTGAAAACCCAGTCCATGTCTATTTATTCCCTGATCTATTTGAATGGGTGCTGCTATGCCTTGTTCTCCTAATCTTTTTTCTTTCCTGAAACCTTGTCTAGCCCTAATAGTGGGCGCATTTGGATTGATGTTATTTGTTAATGTTAGTCCTAATTGATCTAGGACGTCTCATCCCCATAAATTTATAGGAAGATGATCCAATACATATGGCTGTATAGTTCCTTCGCATCCTTCAGGATCCTTCCAATCTAATACCATTGCACTTCTATGGGGATTAGTTGCCACTCCTAGGCCTCGAAGCGTTTGAGTGGCTTGTTGTAACGGCCAATGTTGTGGCCATTCTTGACGAGATATGATGCTAAGGTCTGCACCTGTATCCAGTAGTCCATTAAATTCATGTCCTTGAATATTTAGTTTTAGCATGGGGCGAGAATCTAAATTTAAAGACAGCATAGCCCAATCTACACCTGTGGAGCCTAATCCCCTGGAACCTCTTTCTATAGTACTACTGGAAAATTTATCATGTAGGCTGGGTATTATTAATAACTGTGCTATTCTATCTCCTGGTGAAATTACTGATATACCCTTTGGAGAACTAGCTATAATTTTCATTTCACCTTCATAATCAGGATCAATTACCCCGGGACTTATCATAAGTCCTTTTAGCGTAGAAGAACTGCGTCCTAACAATAAGCCTACTGTTCCTTGGGGAAGAGGTCCTTTTACTCCTGTGGGAATGATTTGAACTCCCATCTCTGGAGTTAGTACTGCTCTGGCGGAGGCGCAGATGTCCAACCCTGCGCTCCCTCTGGTTCGTCTGATGAGAGATCTGATGGATAATGTGTCCTGGGCACTACCCTGATGGTATTGCTGGGTTCCTCCATGGTGTTTCTGGGTTCCTCCAGTGCCCCGTACATTTGTGGTCGTGGGCCCCGGAGCATTGGGCCCCCCTGTCCGTTTTTTGGCAATGGAGCTCGATGCCTTTCTCCACGATATCTTGGGTAAACACTTGGTCCTTGTCTGTTTTTTGATAATGGAATACCCTCTATGGTGGTTTGAGAACGGCATTCATTAGCCCAATGTTTCCCTCTACGGCATCGTGGGCAAATACCCGGTATTCTATTTGTTTGATATCTAGCTTTGTTAAACCCTCCTCCTATGGGGCAACTCCTTTTAAAATGTCCTGTTTGATCACAATTATAGCATGTTTTTGGCCTGGCATCTAAAGCCTGTTGTACTGCTGCTAAGACTTGCCCTTGTTCATTAATGTCTCTACATAATTTAATATATGTGTTTAAATCTTCATGTCTCCATGGTCTAATGACCTCTCTGCAACAACGATTTGCTTGGTCATAAGCCAGTTGTTTTATAAATGGCATTGCCTGTTCTGTATCCCCAAAAATTCTAGAAGCTGCTTGAATAAGCCTATCTACAAATTCAGCGTAAGGTTCATTAGTTCCTTGTATTACCTTAGATAATTGACCTTGTAAACCTCCATGCCCCTGTAAAGTTTTCCATGCCCTAACCGCATCTACAGCAATTTGTGCGTATACGCCAGGATCATATTCAATTTGTTGCCGTTGACCCTCATAAGGTCCTTTTCCTAACAACATATCTAGATTTCTTTGAGGGTAACCGGCTGCTGCATTTTGCCTAGCTGTCTCCCTGCAAAATTCCTCATTGGCAACCTTCCATAACAAATATTGTCCTCCATTTAGCACAGATTTACACATACTAGCCCAATCTGCTGGTGTCATGTCCAAGTTGGTAATGGATTCGACCATGCTTACAGTGAACGGTGCTTGAGGACCATAGGTTGTTACAGCCTCCTTTAACTGCTTCACTGTTTTGAAATCTAAAGCACGGTGAATTCGCTGCCCTCCTGCCTGCTCAAGTACAGGGCATGCTAATCTTTGAGGTCCTGTATCAGGATCCCATCTATCAACTACGGGGTTTGAGGGCCACTCAGCTATCTCTATAGGGGGTGCTGTTGGTTGAATTACGCCCTCTGGTGATAGAACGGTGTTAGTAGCAGCCTCCTGTTGTAGCTTTTTCCCTAATAGCTGTTTCTCCTCTAAGCTTTCTTCCTTTAAATTTTCTTCCTCTGTCTGACTAGCTTGAGAGACCTTCTCTTTTGCTTGATCTAAAATGTCTTTCTCCATGGTCTGAACCTCTAACAATTTACTTAACACTCTTTCAGTTTGTTTTTTACTAATTTCTAATCTGTTATAAAGATAACGCAACCCAATAAGATAACACAAAACAAAACTGAAACAGAATGAAACAAAAACGGAACAAAAAATCGTTGTATCAATTTTCCTATTTTCTTGATATGTGCATTTGTGGTCTATTTCTATCTCTTCCTCAGGGGTGAACAACTTCAAACCTTGAGCCAACCATTTTTCCCAATCTGCCTGAGAAAATTCTAGGGATAGGCAGCTTGAAACAAACACAAAACAAATCAAAACAAGAACACATTGTTTTTTAAAATGGTCACCCATTCTCTCGCCTTCCCTTAGGGGCAAGTAATTTCACTTACCCCGAAGCTTCAGACGTTCCCTGCACGGGCCACCAAATGCCACAGTCTGGCTGGGCACAAATCACGAGCCACTGAAGCAGGAACAAACTTTATTTTTAAACTGCAGGAAAACACTTCACACAGCTCCCGGGGAATCCTCCCGAATGCGCCACAAGGCTTGTCCAGGAACCCCCAGCCGGAACTATCTCTCCCGGAAATCCCTCCTCCTGCACTTCCCCAACCAATGGGAACTCTCGGGGAATCCCTGGAAATCCCCACGAGAACTCCAAAATAGTGCGAGAACTCAAAAGTTGCGGCAGAGGTGGATAGTAATGCCTCGCCTGTCAATCAATACTGTTGGCAAAATGCCAGGGGCCATACAGACTCAGCCGTGGCTCTCAGCATCTCTCCTTATTCTGTATGTTGGGCATCTTCATTATAATGTGTCTAGGTGTGGATCTCTTATGATTTTGCACATTTGGCGTCCTGTAGTCTTCTAGGATTTGGGATTCTGTCTCATTCTTCAAGTCTGGGAAGTTTTCTCGTATTATTTCATTGAATAGATTGCTCATTCCTTTGGTTTGAACCTCTATACCTTCCTGTATCCCAATGACTCTTAAGTTTGGTCTCTTTATGTTATCCCATATTTCTTGGATGTTCTACTCATGGTTTCTTAACAGTCTTGCTGAGCTGTCTATGTTCTTTTCAAGTTGAAATACTTTGTCTTCATTGTCTGATGTTCTATCTTCTAAGTGTTCTACTCTGCTGGTAGTATTCTCAATTGAGTTTTTAAGTTAGTTTATTGCTTCCTGCATTTCTAGGATTTCTGTTTGTTTTTTATAACCTCTATCTCCCTGTATAGTTGATCTTTTGCTTCTTGGATTTGTTTATCTAATTCATTGTCCAAGTGATCTTTCATTGTCTGATTTTGCTGTATAATGTCTTCTTTGAGACTCCAGATCATCTGAAGCATGTATATCCTGAATTCTTTAACTGACATTCCATCTTCTGCTGCTATTACCTCTTCTAAAGTTGAGTTGACCTGCATTGCTTGTGGTCCTTTCTTTCCTTGTCTTTTCATACTGCTCGCGTTTCTTTCTGCTTGGTGAAACTGTTGTGTTTTTGAAATTTTCCCCCTATATATTTATATTGCTCTTGTACAGTTGAAAAGTCTCCCTTGCAGGGGTGGGCGGCGGCTGTGCTCCTCCTCCAATTGGGGTGATCTGTCTACCACGCTGACGGTCCGCTGGGCCTGTTCTGCCAGTCGGTTGCAGGTCTGCCTACCTTGCAGGCACGGGCGGCGGCTCTGCTCTGCCCCTCCTCCAATTGGTGTGACGTGTCTACCACGCCCGTGGACCGCTGGGCCTGTTTTGCCGGTCGGTCGCAGGTCTGCCTACCTTGCGGGTGCGGGTGGTGGCTCTGCTCTGCCCCTACTCCAATTGGGGTGACGTGACTACCCCGCCGGCGGGTCGCTGGGCCTTTTCCGGGCACGGGCGGCAGCTCTGCTCTGCCCCTACTCCAATTGGGGTGACGTGACTACCATGCCGGTGGGTCGCTGGGCCTGTTCTGGGCGTGGGCGGCGGCTCTGCTCTGCCCCTCTGGCTTGATGACAAAGTGAGAGAGACTCGGGTGTTTGTGAGTCACTTTCTTTACCAGGAGACCAACTGTTTCTGTCGCCGCTGGTATAGATGAAGTTCTCTCCTCCGCCGTTTTCTGATGACATCAGATCTCTGCCATGTTGGTATCCCATGCGAATGACAGCATTTCGTTCCCTTTGCCGGGTGACCAAAGCAACGGGTGAGTCCTGACCGGCCCTCACAAGCCCCGTCTTAATCCTCTTGCCACTGCCTATGAAGGCTCGGTTGGTATTTACCTCCACAGTATTCAGCAGGACCTGGACCGAGAAGCAGTTTCCGCGGGTTCTTTAGCCCTGGGCCAGAGCAGTTCCGGGAGCCGGAATTCGGCCGCTCTGGGCTCGGTGTCTGTTCTGATAGGAGCAGGCTCCAAGAAGCAGTTTCCACGGGTTCTTTAGCACTGAGCCTGAGTAATTTGTCTGCGAGACGCAGGCGAATGGCAGCCTGAAATTACCTGTTCTATGGCTGAATGAGCTGCGATCAGTCAAAAACAGGGATGGTGATGTCAGCTCTCCAAGATGGTGGCCGCTGGCTTCCTCTGTGGTCTGACTGGTGTGGAGAACCGAATTGGACCGCTTCCTTCCCCCGTCTCAAACCCAGAATTCAGCACTGAGCACAGTGATTGCTCAGCTGGCAGGAGCCCGCAGAATCCGCAGAGCTGTATCTTTGCGTTGCTATCTCATCGTTTCCCAGCGTGCGCCGCAGACTCTAGCCGCAGGGCGATTTGCTGAATAAGCAGCGTGACCCTCTGTGCGGACAAATCTCTCGCGTTTGAGCCCCCGTAGCTGATCCTCGTGCGATGGAAATCCTTCCTCTAGGTTTTGGAGCACCCCAATTTTCCTGGAAATTCCTAACAAGATAGCTTTTAGCCGTTCTGACTAGTCATTCTCCCGCACAGTGACACGGTACACGGGGGTGATGCACTCCCTTCGCCGCCATCTTCCATTTTTTAACTTTTATTTGGAGACCTGATTTCTGAATTTTAAAATGTGTAAAGGTTGTCCGACTCTTGTGACATGTTTGATCCAATGAACTCACTCCCCTTTTCCTGGAGCCTCAGCCTCTGGTGAAACTGGGCTTTCAAGTCTGTGCAGGTGAAGGTGTGTGAGAGCGCCTGAGATGGCAGAACAAGAGCTACAGGTAACTCCTAAATTTTTGCTTAATAAGAATTTTATCAAGTATTAAATGATTTTCTAGTTTTATTGAGCATTGCTTGTGTTTCATCTTTTATATATCTACAAATGGCAAAATTTTAGATATGCTTGATAAATTAACATCAGATTCACCTGTGATAGATAATGGATCTTTCTCTAATTCTCAGCTTATAGAAGATACATGAAGGTATTTGATAAGGACCAGAGGTTAGAACTTTGAGAATCCTTTCTGACTGAGGACCAACTCAACTCATTTGGGGGAGGCTCAAGATTACACTCGCACTTGCATTTTTTTCCCCTAAGTACCAGAGAGCAAACCCAGGGCTTTGCACATGCTAGACAAGTGCTCTATACCACTGAGCTACATCCTCTGTCCTTTTGTTATTATTGATGTTGTTGTTGTTGTTATTTGGTATAGGGTATTGAATACAGAGGTGCTTTACCACTGGGCTACATCCCCAAACCTTTTGATTTTTAATTTTGAAACAGGGTCTTGCTGAGTTGCCCAGGGTCTGGTCAAATTGCCAAGACTGGCCTCCAACTTGGAATCCTACATTGCTGATATTACAGAAATGTGCCACCACACCCAATCTACTTTGCTTTCTTTCTTTTTCTTTTTCTCTCTTTTTTTTTTTTTTTTTTTTTGACAGGGTCTTATTCAGTGGCCCAAGTACACAGATGAGTATTTAGTCATATTTTTACTTCTAACACAAGTATATATTAAAATAATAATGAACTCAATGAGGAAAGTGGCAGGATTGATTTGAAATATTAATGTAATATACTTCATAGTGTTACTTCCTGTCTGTAATCTTCCTTTTTTATTATTTTTTTTAATTTGTATATGACAGCAACATGCATTACAATTCATATTACACATATAGAGCACAAATTTTTCATATCTCTGGTTGTATACAAAGTTTATTCACACCAATTCGTGTCTTTATACACGTACTTTGGATAATGATTTCCATCACATTCCACCATCATTTCTAACCCCACACCCCCTCCCTTCCCCTCCCACCTCTCTGCCCTATCTAGAGTTCATCTATTCCTCCCATGCTCCCCCTCCTTACCCCTCTAAGAATTATCCTCCTTATATCAGAGAAAACATTCAGCATTTGTTTTTTGGGGATTAGCTAACATCACTTAGCATTATATTCTCCAACTCCATCCATTTACCTGCAAATGCCATTTTATTCTCATTATTGCTGAGTAATAGTCGATTGTGTATATATGCCACATTTTTTTTATCCATTTATCTACTGAAGGGCATGTATGTTGGTTTCACAATTTAGCTATTGTGAGTTGGGCTGCTGTGTCCCTGTAGTGTGCTGTTTTTAAGTCCTTTGGGTATAGACTGAGGAGAGGGATAGCTGGGTCAAATGGTGGTTCCATTCCCAATTTTCGAAGGAATCTCCATTCTGCTTCCCATATTGGCTGTACCTATTTGCAGTCCCACCAGTAGTGTATGAGTGTACCTTTTCCCCCACATCTTCACTAACAATTATTGTTGTTTGTATTCATAATAGCTGCCATTCTGATTGGAGTGAGATGAAATCTTAGAGTCGTTTTGATTTGCCTTTCTCCAGTTGCTAGAGATGATGAATGTTTTTTCAAATATTTGTTGATTGATTATATATCCTCTTCTGAGAAATGTCTGTTCAGGTCCTTGGCCCATTTGTTGATTGGGTTATTTGTTTTTTTGAAGTTTAGCTTTTTTTAATATTTTTTTATTTTTTTAAGTGGACACAATATCTTTATTTTTTTTTATGTGGTGCTGAGAATCAAACCCAGTGCCTCATGCATGCTAGGCAAGTGCGCTACCACTTGAGCCACATCCCCAGCCCTGGAGTTTAGCTTTTTTAGTTCTTTATATACTCTAGAGATTAGTGCTCTATCTGATGTGTGAGGGGTAAAAATTTGCTCCCAGGATATAGGCTCTCTGTTCACCTCACAAATTGTTTCTTTTGTGAAGAAGAAACTTTTTAGTGTGAATTCATCCAATTTATTGATACTTGATTTTAATTCTTACATTATAGGAGTCTTATTAAGGAGGTTGGGGCCTAATCTCACATGATGGAGAGTAAGGCCTACTTTTTCTTCTGTGAGATGCAGGGTCTCTGGTTTTATTCCTAGGTCCTTAATCCATTTCGAGTTGACTTTTGTGCATGGTGAGAGATAGAGGTTTAATTTCATTTAGTTGCATATGGATTCCCTGTTTTCCCAGCACCATTTGTTGAAGAGTCTATCTTTTCTCCAATGTATGTTTTTGGCACCTTTGTCTAATTTAAGATAATTGTAATTTCATGGGTTAGTCTCTGTGTCCTATATTCTGTACCATTGGTCTATTGGCCTGTTTTGGTGTCAATCCCATGCTGTTTTTGTTACTATTCCTCTGTAATATAGTTTAAGGTCTAGTATAGTGATGCCACCTTCTTCACTCTTCCTGCTAAGGATTGCTTTAGCTATTCTGAGTCTTTTATTTTTCCAGATGAATTTCATTACTGCTTTTTCTATTTCTATGCAGAATATCATTGGTATTTTGATTGGAATTGCATTAAATCTGGTTAGTGCTTTTGGTAGTATGGTCATTCTGATAACATTAATTCTGCCTGTCCAAAAGCAAGGTAGATCTTTCCATCTTCTAAGGTCTTCTTTGATTTCTTTCTTTAGGACTCTGTAGTTTTTATTATATAGATCTTTCATCTATTTTGTTAAGTTGATTCCCAAGTATTTTATTTTTTTTTGGGGGGGGGGGGATATTATAAATGAGATAGTTTTCTCCATTTCTCTTTCTGAGGATTTGTCACTGATATACAGAAATGCATTTGATTTATGGGTGTTGATTTTATATCCTGCTATATTGCTGAATTTATTTACTGATTCTAGAAGTTTTCTGGTGAATTTTTTTGGGTCTTCTAGGTATAGAACCATATAATCAGCAAATAGTGCTAATTTTAGTTCTTCTTTTCCCATGTTTATCCCTTTAATATCTTTTGTCTAATTGCTCTGGCCAGTGTTTCAAGTACTATGCTAAGTGGAAGTGGTTAAAGAGGGCATCCCTGTCTTTTTCCAGGTTTTAGAGAGAATGCCTTCAATTTTTCTCCATTTAGAATGATGTTGGCCTGGGGCTTATCATAAATAGCCTTTATGATGTTGAGATATTTCTGTTATCTCTAATTTTTCTAGTGTTTTGAACATGAAGGGGTGCTGTATTTTGTCAAATGCTTTTTCTGCATCTATCGAGGTGATCATATGATTCTTACCTTTAAGTCTATTGATGCGATGAATTATATTTATTGATTGGTGAACCAACCTAGCATCCCTGGGATGAATCCCACTTGATTGTGGTGCATGAACTTTTTGATATGTTTTTGTAATTGATTTGCCAGAATTTTATTGAGAATTTTTGCATCTACGTTCATTAGAGATATTGGTCTGAAGTTTTCTTCTTTTTTTTTTTTTTTTTTTTTTTTTTTTTTTTTGATGTGTCTTTGCCTGGTTTTGGAATCAGGGTGATATTGGCCTCATAGGATGAGTTTGGAAGTGCTGCCTCTTTTTCTATTTCCTGAAATAAATTGAAGAGTATTGGTGATAGTTCTTCTTTAAAGGTCTTGTAGAACTTGGCTGTGTATCCATCCAGTCCCGGTTTTTCTTGGATGGTAGATTTCTGATGTTGTTTGCTATCTCATCACTTGAACTTGATCTGTTTAAATTGTGTATATCATCCTAATTCAATTTGGGCAAATCATACGACTCTAGAAATTTGTCGATGCCTTTGATATTTTCTATTTTATTGGAGTACAAGTTTTCAAAATAATTTGTAATCATGTTCTGTATTTCTGTAGTGTCTGTTGTGATATTTCCTTTTTCATCCTGTATGTTAGCAATTTGAGTTTATTCTTTCCTTCTCTTCTTCACCATGGCTGAGGGTCTGTCAATTTTATTTATTTTTTCAAAGAACCAACTTTTTGTTCTGTCAGTTTTTTCAATTGTTCCTTTTTTTTCAATTTCATTGATTTCAGCTCTGATTTTAATTATTTCCTGTCTTATAATGCTTTTGGTGTAGATTTCTAGGGCTTTGAGACATAATGTTAAGTCATTTATATGTTGGCTTCTTCTTTTTTTAATATTTATTTTTTTAGTTGGATACAATACTTTTATTTTTATACAATACTTTTATTTTATTTTTATGTGGTGCTGAGGATAGAACCCAGGGCCTCGCACTGCTAGGCAAGTGCTCTACCACTGAGCCACAACCCCAGCCCCTGCTTTTTCTTCTTTTAAGGAATGAACTCCATGCAATGAACTTTCCTCTTAGAACTTCCTTCATAGTGTCCCAGAGATTTTGATAAGTTGTGTCTGTGTTCTCTTTCACCTCTAAAAATTTGTTAATCTCCTCCTTGGTGTCTCCTGTAACCCCTTGCTCATTCAGTAGCATATTGTTTAGTCTCCAGATGTTGAAGTAGCTTTTATTTCTTATTTTATCATTGATTTCTAATATCATTCCATTATGATTTGATAGAATATAGGGTAGTATCTCTATTTTTTTATATTTGATAAGAGTTTCTTTATGGCATAGTATATGGTCTATTTTAGGGAAGGATTCATGTGCTGCTGAGAAGAAAGTGTATTCTCTCATTGAAAGATGACTTATTCTATATATATCAGTTAAGTCTAAATTATTGATTGTATTATTGAGTTCTATAGTTTCTTTGTTCAGCTTTTGTTTGGAAGATCTATCCAGTGGTGAAAAAGGTGTGTTAAAGGCAAAATTATTTGTTGTGATCTATTTGACTCTTGAACTTGAGAAAATTTTGATGAATATAGATGCACCATTGTTTGGAGATAGATAGATAGATAGATAGATAGATAGATAGATAGAGATATAGATATAGATATAGATCCAATTATAAATTTAACAATATATTTGTAATTGTTAAATCTTGTTGGAGTTTGGTTCCCTTGAGCAGTATGTAGTGTCCTTCTTTATCTCTTTTGATTAACTTTAGCTTGAAGTCTACTTTATTTGATATGAGGATGGAAACCCCTGCTTGCTTCCACAGACCATGTGAGTGGTATGATTTTTCCCACCCCTTCACCTTCAGTCTGTAGATGTCTTGTACTATGTGATGAGTCTCTTGGAGGCAGCATATTGTTAGGTGTTTTTTTATTTTTATTTTTGTTTTTTATCTAATTTGTTAGTCTGTCTTTTGATTGGTGAGTTTAGGCCATTAACATTCAGGGTTATTATTGAGACATGATTTGTCTTCCCAGCCATTTTTATTTATTTTTTGGTATTTAATGTGACTTGACTTCTCCTCTGATTAGGATTTCCTTTAGTGTAATACCTCCCTCTGCTGATTTTCATCATTTTTTATTTCCTCTTTGTGGAATATTTTGCTGAGGATGTTCTGTAGTAAAGACTTTCTAGTTGTAAATTCTTTTAACTTTTGTTTATCATGGAAGGTTTTTATTTCACCATTAAATATAAAGCTTAATTTTGCTGGATATAAGATTCTTGGTTGGTATCCATTTTCTTTCAGAGCTTGGTATATGTCATTCCATGAGCATCTGGCTTTGTCTGGGTTGAAACATCTGCTGAGATCGAATTGGTCTCCCCCTATGTGTGATCTAATTCCTCTCTCTTGTGGCTTTTAAGATTCTATCTTTATTCTGTATGCTAGGCATTTTCATTGTAATGTGCCTTGATGTTGATCTGTTGTAATTTTATACATTTGGTGGCCTGTAAGCCTCTTGTAATTGGTTTTCCAATTCATTCTTCATGCTTGGGAAATTTTCTGACATTATCTCATTGAAGAGATTGTGTTTCCTTTGATTTGAAACTCTGTGCCTTCCTCTATCACAATAACTCTTAGATTTGGTCTTTTGATGCTGTCCCATAATTCTTGTATGTTCTGTTCATGGTTTCTTATTATCTTCACTGTGTGATCAACTTTATTTTCCAGATTGTATACTTTGTCTTCATTACCTGACATTCTTTCTTCCAAGTGATCTAGTCTGTTGGTTATGCTTTCTATTGAGTTTTTTATTTGGTTTATTGTATCCTTCATTTCAAGGATTTCTGACTGTTTTTTTTTCAGAGTCTCTACCTCTTTCTTGAAGTAATCTTTTGCTATCTGTATTTGCTCTCTTATATCTTTGATGGAGTGATCAATTTCTGCCTGTATTTAATCATTTAGATCATTCTTTAATTCACAGATCATTTTAATTATTAACCTTCTGAGCTCCTTCTCTGACATTTCATCAACTTCGCTGTCCATGGGTTCTGTATCCTGGTTTGTTTGGGGCACTTTCCTCCCTTGTTTTTTCATTGTCTATGTGTCTTCCTTTCTTGCAGTGTGAATCTGAGATATTACAGTTTCTACCCTTATATTCTTGTAGTACCCAGGCAGAATGTCTGCAGCTCACCTTGACATTGGCCTTCCAGACCCTGCTGGTGTCCCTCAATGTATGCTACTGCAACCAAAGGTGGCAGCAGCAATAGTCGAGGTAACTCGAGATAATAGTGGAGGTGCCCCAAGATGGATGCAATGTCTTACAGAGATGGGGCTGAAAAGGTGGGCCTTACATTCTCTTTGGATGTAAGGCCCAAAACCATGAGTTTTCTGAATTCCATCTCTGACATTTCCTCCACCATGGAGTCAATGGAGTCTTTTGTTGAGGGTTTCTGTGTTCTTTGGGATCTTTCATATTGTTTGGGTGTCTACCCATCTATCTGGATGGATCTGATGTTTTACAGTTTCTACTTTACGAGTTTATGGTGTCCCTCTATGTCACTAATATCTCACAGATTGGGGTGGGGGAGCCCAATCATAGCATTAATGTATGCAAACATTATATAGCAATAGAATAGATTCTAGTGATATCTAGTGATAATTGGTATGATAGAGAGATAAAGTATTGGTAGAGAGAGTAGGATCATCAAGTTTCCATCAGTCAAAACAGTAAATAATCATGTGGTATGTTTGGCTTAAAATCAAACAGTAGGTGTTGTCTATGACATCTACCATATTAATTATTGCTATTACATTGATGGTTTGGGGGAGATGTTATATATCTCAACTAGCATTGAAGTGTTAAGGATAGAGTTGAGAATGAGGACAGAAGTAGAGATAAGAGGGTAGAACAGTGTTTACAATTTCAAAGGGTGAATAGAGAAGATGCAGTGGTAACTTAGAATATGTTATTAATGTAAAAAGGGAAAAGAAACCAGAAGAATATAAAGGATGAGAAAAAGAATAAAACTTTGGCTTCAGGAATAGAAAAAGCATGGGAGGAGGGCTGGGGCTGTAGCTCAGTGGTAGAGCGCATGCCTGGATTCAATCCTCAGCACCACATTAAAAAAGAAATAAATGTGGGGATATTGTGTCCAACTACAACTAAAAAAAGAAAAAGATAAGGTGTTGGGGGAGATAAGGGAGATAAGAGTAGTGGCAAAGATGATACACACACAAAATCAAAATACGCTAATCAGAATCCCTAGCCCTCCCAATGCAGAGCATGGGAAAGTGACACTTTCAGCTGAAAAAAAGAAATATGAAAAGAAAAAGAAGGCTAGAAATGATTAGAGAAACAAATATGAATATGTGTAGGAGTATTTGAATCATTCAGAACACATTCAAATAAAACAAAACCCTTCACAGACAAAGAAATACAAATGGTCAACAAATATATAAAGAATATATGAAGAAATGTTCAACATCTCTAGAAGTTAGAGAAATTAAAACTACACTGAGATGCCATCTCACTCCAGTCAGAGCAGCAATTATCAAGAATACAGGTGACAATAAATGTTGGCAAAAATGTGGGGAAAATTGTTCACACTACACTGCTGTTGGGAGTGCAAATTGATGCAACCACTCTGGAAAACAGTATGGAGTTTCCTTAGAAAACCTAAAATAGAACTACCATTTTACCCAGCTACCCACTTCTTAGCTTATATCCAAAAGAGTTAAAATCAGCATACTACAGTGATGGATCCACATTAATATTCATAGCAGCTCAATTCACAATAGCTAAGCTGTGGAAGCAACCCTGGTGCCCTTCAACAGATGAATTGGTAAAGAAAATGTGTTGTATATACACAATGTAATAATACTTAGCCATAAAGAAAAATGAAATTATGGCATTTGCCAATAAATGTTTGAAACTGAAGAAAATCATGGTAAGTGAAATAAGCCAATCCCAACAAACCAAAGGCCGAATGTTCTCTCTGATATGTGGATGTTAATGCATCAAGGGAAGTATAGAAGTTGATTGGATTAGACAAAGGGGAATAAAGGGAAGGGAGGGGGTTGGGCATAGGAAAGACAGTAGAATGAATCAGACATAACTTTCCTCTGCTCATATATGAATACATGACCAATGTAAGTCCACATCATATACAACCAAAAGAATGGGATCCAACTTGAAATGGGTTGTACTCCATGTATGTATAATATGTCAAAATATTTACATAATTGTCATGTATGTCTGAATGTATCAAATGAAAAATAAACAAAATTAAAAAGGGAGGTCAGTGGAGCAGAGGAAGGAAATAGAGGATGATGGAGGAGGACAGGAAAGGAAGCAACTGTGGAATGAAATGACCAAATTATGCTAGGTACATATATGAATATACCATGATAAATTTCACCTTTATGTAGACCTATAAAGCACCGATTAAAAATAATAAATAAATAGAAGACCAGTAGAGAAGGGGAAAGGGAACAGAGGAAGGAAGGAGAGAGGGAAAGGTAAGCATTGAGGACTACAACAGAGCAATTATATTCCATGCATGTATGGTCATGTCAAAATGAACCACACTACTGTTCATTATTAGGAATAACTACAATTCCCTAATAAAAACATTTTAAAAGTGAAAAAGTTAAATGTTATGCTATGCAAGAAAACAAAGTGGGGACCAAGCTTTCTCCCATGAACCACTACAGCTCTGACAGCTCTAACAGCCATGCTGTCCCCAGCTGGCACAGTCCTGCTGCTGGTTAGTCAACTCTTTCTCAGACTGATACAGAGGCAGCAGTGCTCCCTGAGCCAACCCCAGGATGCTCCACACTGCCATTAAAAAATGGGAAAAGGAATGCCTGAAAGAAGAAAATCTGTCCTACCCTCAAGGCTCCTAGGAGCAGGAGAGCAGTGCTGGTCAAAATCTTTCATCAGGCTGATTGGGGAGTGGTCTTCCATGTAAACCTTCAAGAGGGAGGCTGTAAAAAGAAATCGGCCCATGCCAATGGCACCAAGGCTGTTGTGGTATGGAGGAGAGGGCCACCACCTCCTCAGCATCTTCTGGTTTCTATGGAAGAAAATCCGAGGACTCTGCAGAAGGTGCTTCTGGATCTGATGAAGAGCTGGATCTCAGAGGATGACGTGGAGGCCTTGCAGGGTAATCATATGACTGTGGAAGCCTGCACTATCATTCAGACTGCCCCTTCTCTCCCCAAACCTGTGTACCATCATCTTCCAAGCCTGCCTCAGATGATGCTGTGGGTACCCATTCACTGTAAAATGCAGTCGTCTTGCAGTCTCCTACTACCTCCCAGAGCAGCTCTGGGCCCATGCTCTGATGGGCATCATGGGTTAAGGCTTTCCTGCACCCGCTATCTGACAGGGTCACAGCATGAGGGATGCTGTGGCAGGGTTCTGGAAACCCAAACCCCAAGGAATGTTAAGTGTTGTTTGTGATACTCATGATATGGATAATAGGGCATATGTCAATCAATAATAAAAGTACGTGTTGCCTGAGATTGCAGGAAAATTCCCAGAATGAGACTAAGGATACAATTAAGACAAGCCACGAGGTGTGTTTCAATCTCTCTCAAGATACAAATAATAGTGTTATTTCTCAAATACTTTACAAGAAAAAGATTGCAAATCAAGGTTCTTGAGAATAGCTTAACAATTTACATTGAGCCCCTCCCCATTTTAAAACCACACTTGTGCAACATACATTCCCCCCACCAACAGACCCTCCTTTGTCTTACACAGGAATTCATGAGGAGAATGGGAAACACATGGTTAATATAAATGACAAATAGTTTGAGGTGCAGAGCCGCCCTTTAGTTAAAGATTACAAAGACATAAGAATCGGTGTGCTTTGACCAAGAATCTCTTTAAAGGAAACTCTTTAAGAAAGCATTTAAATACGTCATATGAAGAAAGGAATTTACCTTGGAAATTTAAAATAAAATAATGTAAAATCAATATAGATATATTTTAGAGGCACTTCAGAGTAGTAGGCTTTTAAGTAAGATTTTCACTATTTTAAGTGTTTTTTACTGGGACTTTAGAAGAAAGCTTACCAATAATCTTAGGTATGCTTTAAAGTTAAAGGTTAATGAAATAATTATAGGTATACTTTAAAGTTAGAAATTAATAATAGGTCTGCAGACATGTACTCAAGTAGCATAGCCTATTACCTAGTAATTGAAGTGAAAATTAGAAGCTTAATCATGATTGACTAAGGTTATAGGAAAATGTTTTAAACAATGTACTCAATATCTTTGGTAATCAATATATATCAGAAAAGATTATAACTCTTGAAAATCATGTAAATCAAAGAAGTTTGGACTTTGAAGCTATCCATTAACTACCTGAAAAAACCCCTGTAAAAAGTTATAAAAATAAAAGCCCTTCTAGGGGCAGCAGATGTTTTTCTGGAGCCTGCTTGTAACTTGCAGCCTGTCATCCAGTCTCTTCTTCTTTTCTGGAGGCCACGCCTCCTTCAGGACCCCTAGATCCCTGCTGGGGCTGAACCCCAGCAGGGATCTGCCATCTACAATTTACATTGCACCCTTGACTTTCACATGGTGGGCACAGAGGGTGCAGGGACAAAGAGCAACTCTCTTAACTTTTCAGTAGCAGAGCAGCCACCCACCAACCCAAACTAGCCTGCCAGGTATAAATTCTCATTAATAAAATACTTTTCCAAATTAGTATTCAAGGTGGCTTTTGGAAATATTTTGCCTTGCCAAATTTGACCTCAACATGATTACATCTACAAAGCCCAAATATCTCAGAAGAATCATCTATCATGAACTGAACCTAACTTTGCTTTGAAATGACAAGTGGGAGAATATTGCAGTTCACAAAAAGCATTCCAGGTTAGGGGCAGTGGCCCAAGCCTATAATGCCAGTGGCTTGGGAGGCTGAGGCAAGAGGATCCAGCATCCAAAGCCAGCCTCAGCAAAAGCAAGGCGCTAAGCAACTCAGTGAGACCCTGTCTCTAAATAAAATACAAAATAGGGCTTAGGGTTGTGGCTTAGTGGTTGAGTGCACTTGAGTTCAGTCCCTGGTACCCTCCCCAAAAAAAAAGCATTCTGTTTTATTCAAGGCCTAACAGGGCCACTATAGCCACTACAGACTGACTGACCTCATAAAGGGTGTAAGGCTTCGCTGTGCTCTTAAGGGAATGACTTCAAGGAAGTAAATGGAATTGGCCTAGCAGGAAGAGGGTGGGTGGGTGGCAGCATGCCCTTAACTTGGGCACCGCTTCCTCTCCTCAGAAGCCAGGGGCAGCAGGTGAGGCACTAGCCTTGAGAGAACATGCCCCCAGAAGCAAGGTAGAATACAAGAACTGGAGATGTCGCTGGAGGGACATGGCAAGATCTGAGTTGCCCTGAGGTTGGACTTTCAGCACCTTCTGCAAGGCCCTTCCACATCTTAGCATTTCCCAAATCCCTTTCCTAGCCCCCACCATGTCCCTGAGGAGAGGGCTGGGGACACACATGCAGTATGTGCCCAAAATAGCACCCTGGCCAGGCACCGTGGAGCCTGTGGAATCAGTACCCAAGACCCACAATCAATGTGGGATCAGGCTGCAGGCCCACAGTCAGCATGTCACACATCTGTGAGGAAAGTGGGGAGTCTCCAGGAGCTGTGAAGTGCAGCACAGCAGTGGACAGTGGGCCTTGCCCTTTGCCCTTTCACCAACCGTTCTTCCCCGCGAGATCCCTGCACGCCCTTTCCCAGTCACCTGTTCCAGCCATAAGTCAGAAGAACTGGACTCAACAGTGTGTTTTTGGACAACAGAAGTTGGCGGTGTCCTAGCCCAGCTCCCTTGATCTCTCCTCTCCGGATTGGCCTCCACCACTTGCTCTGAATGGGCAGTCTTCTCAGCAAGTGTGGTCGCCGACCAGCCGGCCCTCTCGGCCTATTTCCCGCCCAGTGGCCTGACCCGCCAGCCTCCAGCTCCTGGGCGGGATCACCCTGCCATCAGCTCTGCCTACAGACACTTCCACCAAGAAACCTGTCCTTTTGTGACTTGCTTGCCTGTGCCTTGCTGGGCTGGCTGCTACAGAGGCCCTCTCCTGCAGGTGGCGCTCTGCTCTCTGTGGATCCTCCTGCCGCTCTCCTGTGGGAGACCACAGGGAAAAGCAGGCACTGTCCTCTGGTAATTTAGGAACATTGCGACCCTCCAGAACCCCAGAATCCTCCTCCAGAGCCCAGATCAATTGTACTGCCTTCACTATGGAAGCAGATCCACCATGATGTGGAGCCTAGGACACCTAGTCACATACCTGTCTTCCTTGGAAAAGCAAACAGAGGTGAGGGCCCAAGAGCAACTAGAGGATCTTATGGCAGATGCAGTGCAAGTGGCTGTGGTGGCACAGGACAGGGATGTGGAAGAGGAAGAGGAGAATGGAGGAGGAGGAAGAGGAGGAGGAGGACAGCAAAGAGATATGTAGGACATTTTGGAAATGGATGCCCTTAGCAATGGGGGAGTATCACCCTTGAAGCCTCTGCACACCCAGGAAGACCTCGCTGTGTGCAGCCTACTCCTTGGCTCCAAGAAAGAAACACTGTACAAGAGAGGGGCCAGGTGTCTCCAGTGAACTTCTTGACAGCCTGACTGGTGCAGCCTGAGGCAGAGGCAGCAGTGCTCCTGGCCTGCTCCATGCTGCCACACAAATGGGTAAAGCAAGGGTTGGATGAAGACATTCTGCCCAGTTCTCCCAACTCCTGAGAATCCCCAGATGGGGTACAGTGGGAAGTCTTCAACTAACCCATTAAGGGGTGCTCTTCCACTCATACCTGCTAGCCAGAGGCCCTGTAATAGCAAAAGCCACATGCCAGTGACCCTGTAGATACCACTTTCGTGGCATTGAGGTGAGCTGCCACACCTCCTAAGCATAGTGTGTTTCTTATGGAGGAAGACTTAGGCACCCTGCAGAAGAAGGATCTGTCTCCAAAGAAGAGCCGTATCATGGGGGAAGACATGGAGGCCTTGGAGGGTAAAACAGACTGCAGCGGCCTGCACCACCACCCTGAATTCTTTCTCCCCATATGTGGATCCTGCAAGGACTGCAGACCCATGACTCTACCCACTGATACATCCCATAACATCCAGCTATTTTTGCCACCACCCCATTGGCAAATCAGGCTGATTGCCCCTGATCCTGTCTGTCCCTTTACCTTCCCCCACACCAATTAGTGTTGAGATGGGCCTCCGTAGTTGTCTTCCTCTCCCTCCTCCAGGTAACCTCTTCCTCCCTTGAGGCCCAGTCCAAGTGTGGACATTCTTGCTGGTGAGTATCATCACTCTACTCACTTGGCAAGAGGTGCTGCACCCCCCATTTCCCTCCTCCCCACCCCTCATATCCTGGGGCCTTTCCCCTTCAGCCTGCCTCCTGTAGAATGGAATCTCCAACCCTCAAGTGTGTAGATTTTTCTCCTCCTCCTCTTCTTTCTTTCCCAGTTCTCCTTTAATCCCTGTCACCAGGAAACATGTTAGTATTGGTCATCCCCTAACTCTGGAAAGGGAATCTGTCACCTCTAGAGCCAATGAACCTGTACACCCGATCCAGCAGCCAACTATGCAGAGGGTAGTATGAGGTCATTGCCATGGACACTACTTCCTATCCTATGGCAGTGATTGTCATAATTGTCCCTGGCTTAAATAGCAGCTTCTACCCATTCCCCCAAGTCCATACTCCTAGGCATCACAGGCAGGTGGAAAATGGACCAGTGTGGACCAGACCACCTTTTTTTTAGGGTCTCCACCCCAACTCCTATGGAACCATCCTTTTGTTCCACAAACCACTCCTCAGCCCACATCTGAGAACCCTCATAGGCAACAGGGAGAACCCCTCTTCACAACACTCCTCTAATCATCTTATTCCCAGTCATGGAACATGCAATGGCCTCCTTCCTAGATGACAGACTCTATACCATCAACCTGCAAGTCTACCATCTAAGGTACTATGGATACCATCCCTTTATCCAAGGCTGTCATCTTCCAGTCCTCTCTTGTTGCCAAGAACAACTTCATCCCGTACTACGGGTTGCTCCCCGGTTATGGGAACCTCCTACCCAGTGGCAATATTGCCTCCCTCCTTTTATCCACAAGTTGGTGTGTACAGCCTGTGCAGGGACCCAGCTCTACTCTCCAGCATCCTAGCAGTGCTGAAACAACCCATCAGCTCACATCTAGGGCTGCAACCTAATGTACAACTCTTTCTCTTTGGTAATCCAGGAAGCCCAGCCCCAGCTACGGACTTAAGCTTTCACACAGCTCAATAGCTGAGTGGTAGCACAATGCAGCCAGGACCTGTGGGTATCATATCACCGTGGACCCCATTTGGCACACAACTCCACAACCTGACAGCCTTTCCCAAGAACCCAGATGCTATGTGCACAGGCATAGCCACAAGGTCTGAACTGGGACATGCCAGCAGGATGACAAGCTTCAGGGACAGCACTTCAATCTTTGCTAGCACAATTCCTGGCCTAGTGGGGTTCATGGGAACTAGGGCTCCCAGGGATGGAAGGAACTTTGGGTTTAGCATACCCACACCAGGATGGAGGTCCCATTCCATAGTCCACTCTCCACCAGGCTGAATCTTAGGCAAGCCAGTGTGAAGCACAGAGGAGAACTTTGTGGACACTCAGCTTGACCTGCCTGGCTTGTCAGCTACCTTGGCTGATGGAAGCTCTGGTCCTGGCCTTGGACCTGATTAGGGTGTCCTCTGCTAGTTACAGGGGTTCCCTTTCCCTCACCTCAATAGCCATCCTTTTTCCCCAGTGATGTGCATACAATCCTCTCTTTTCTAGTTCATCTGTCTGTGTTTATGTGTCTTTCTAGTTCTTTGTCTACAAAATAGAGGAAGAAGCAGCATGTGTGTGGGAGATGTGTGGACCCCAACACTGGTCCCAGAGGGTAGTATGTGTGGCAGCCACTTGATGACAGTCTGTGGAAAGATGCTGGATGGATGTCAACTAACAGATACCACACCTCTTTTCTAAAGTGATATCCTTTGGTCCAAACACACTGCTGTCCCTGACTTCAAAAAAAAATTATATATATATATATATATATATATATATATATATATATATATATATACATACACACACACACACACACACACACACACACACACACAATTGGAATACCAGGAACTTTGTATACTTAAAAAATACAATTTTCCATGTTTAGGGGGCTGCCTATTCCCATAAAACAGTGGCCTTTGTAACAAAATTAACCTATATGTTCGATTATCTTCCTTATGCCAGATATGGAAAAGAAATACATCAATTGTTGGTAGGATTGCTAATTAGTGAAACTGCTCTAGAAGGCAGTATAGAGGTTCCTAAAAATAACTAGAAGGGACATATTATCCAGTGATCACAGTCTTTGGTGAATAACCAAAGGAGCTAAAATCAGCATACTACAGGGTGCAGCCACAACAATATAGGACAACTCAAATTAGTTAGATTTGGAAACCAACCTAGGTATCTGTGAACACGGGAATATATATAAGGAAAATCTGATGTGTGTGTGTGTGTGTGTGTAGATATATAGATATTCACACATACACACATTATACATATAATAGATTATTACTCAGCCATAAAGAAGAATGGAACTATGGCATTGGAAGTCAATGGTTGGAACTGGAGACCATCTTTCTAAATAAAATTGACCTAATCCACATAGCAAAACATCAAATATTTTCTCTGATATTCAGAAGCTGAACCAGAGTAAGAAAAAAAGAGAAGAAAAAAGTGTATTTTGTTGGGGGGGGGGGGGGAATTCCACGAAACTAGAAGAGACATTAGTGGAGCAGAGGATGGGGATTGAGGGGGAGGAATGAGGAAGGAGAAAAGGGAAGAACGGTTGAATGAATCTGACCCAACTTCCTGTGTGTATATATGAATATGAATTTCACTTTTATTGATTTCCACAAGGTACTAAAAATGATTAATAAAAGAAACATCAGTAGAGTACAGGTGAGGGTTCATGGAAGAGAAGGAGTATAGGAAAAGCAGAAATACTGCGAACTGAATTTGAGCAAATTATATTCCATGATTGTATAGTTATGTCAAGTGAAGCCTAAAAATGACTCCTCATGCTCCTTTTTGTGTCCTGCCTTCCACTCTTGTCCATACTACACCTGCATGTCCCCAGGGTGGTGTGGCTATGATCTCCATCCTTACAGATGTGTCAATACATTTTATAAATGCAAATGAGTATATACAAAGTTTCCTGTTTGGCTTCTTTCATAAAACAATGATTTTTAAAATGTCTTTTTTATAGTTTTTATAGTTGTAGATGGACACAGTACCTTTATTTTATTAATTTACTTTGATGGTGCTGAGGATCAAACCCAGTGCTTCACACATGCTAGGCAAGCACTCTACCACTGAGCTATACCCAGATCCCCATAATGATTTTGAGAGGAAGACATGTTTTTGTTTATGTCAGTGACCCATTCCTGTAGTTTACTATATAGTAGTCCATTGTGTGAGTGTATCATGGGACAACCCAACCATTGGTTGATATCCATGTTGTAGAGTTCAGTTATTAAAGGTAAAGCTAGTATGAATGTCTCTTGAAAGATCTTATAAGAATCTGCAAAGGAAGAGAAGGGCTATGTCATATGCTAGAAGTAGGTTTCAATTTTAAGTGGCTGGACTTTCTAATCTTGGAAGGGATGGTACCAAGCCACTGACTAAGTGCAGAAGAGTTCTGCTCCCTACACTTTCTCACCAATATTTTGTGTAGCCAGACATTTAAGTTTTAGCTCTTCAACTGTTGTGCAGTTGTATCCTCTTGTGATCTAAGTTTTATAAAGCTGTTGATTACCATAAGTGAATTTTCATGTGATTGTTTCCTGTGTGTATGACTTTCTTAATGATATCTCTTTTCAAAGCATTTTGCCAGTGCTTTTGATTTTATTTTAATTTTCTAATATTTCGGCTTAGATTTTTTCATATGGCATAGAACAAATGTTTTTATATGATTTGCAAACATTTCTATGAATCTCTGTTCTGCTCTTTTATTCTTACAGAGATATCTTCCAAATATCTCTTCTTCATCTCAGATGTCATTTTTGCTCCTTTCTTGTTCTTGGGATAATACTGTCTGTAGGTAATCTTCATCTCACCCAAGAGCAAAAGGACTTTGTCCCATGTTTATACCCATAGAAATTTAATAGATGTATGTTTTGAATTGGGGCTCTTGACCTATCAAGTAGGAGACAAATTCCTATATTTTGAGAAGGGTTCTGTATGTACCATACCCATATACTACCTGCGTACAGAAACACTTCTCAAAAACTCTCCTCTTCCTCCACTGAATTTCCTTTGTACCATTCTTCAAAATCAATTGTCCCTCTATGTTTAACTCTGTAAGTATCTATTTTCTCCCACTGATCTATTATGAATGATTCCAAATTGTAATGAATTCTCTCCCTGACTGCAGTTCAGTTACTCATGGACACTGGCTTACAACATATGGCTACATATGTCTATCAAATCATGCGGCTGATGAACCCAGCCTAATTCCATCTTAAAATTGGGAGCCATTTCGTCACAAAGACATGAAAAGTTAATTTCTGTTTTACTGTAAATTACTGTGATTTCTAAACTTGCTTGGAATGCCTGCCCATGCCTTGAACTCACCCATGCCTGGTTTTCCCTGGTTCCTCTGAAACCTTAGTGACTTCTCACAAATTCTGGCTTTCCCTGACCAGATAACAACCCTCTCTGAATCCTTAAAGGTGCCTCATAAATTCTGATGTTGGGATCTAAATTTATTCCCTAAGTGCTGAACTCTTTAGACCATTAAACTATTACCTGCCTTTGTATTATGCTTGTCAAAATCCTGTTATTTGTAAATTCTCAACTTTTTGTGCTATAAAACTGTGCTCCTAGAGAGCTGGAGGACTATCTTCTAACCCACAGATTTCAGGAAAGACTGTCGCAACTAGTCAGAATTACAAGCTTGCTTTAATTTGATTTAAAATTGGAGTCAGTGGTCTATTCTCTGCATCGTGGTTTAACAGCAGAATGGGTGTAACTGGGATTACTTCCATAGACATTTTAAATGTTAACATATAAAACTTGTATATTATACAGCCTAATAAGCTCAACAAATTTCACGTCAATGTATCCTAAAAACAACTGTTGGCATAAAGGGCACGTGCAGTGTTGATCAGAACCGACACACATACAAAGGCATTAGAAATCCCAAACAACAGAGTACATTGAGCAAAACAAAGAAATATCAGACCTTGAAGGTGGCTCTCCTGAGACAAAATAGAAGGGAAACCAAATAAAAACACCAGGGGAGCATCTGAGCTCTTTGGACACCATTAAATGCACAGATGTCCACATTTTCAGAACATCTGAATGTGAGGAGAGTCCATGTGAGGAGAGAGAAAGCCCATTCATTGAAGTCATAGCAAAAACTCTCCGAATCTTGGGAAACATGTGGACATCCATCTACAGGAAGCTTATGAGACCCCAAATAAACATTGCCTGAAGATATATTCACCACAGCAATTCACCCAAACTGTCAAAAGTATAATCCAGAGAAAGAAATCCAAAATCTACAAAACAAGGCATTGAGTGGAGTTCAAACCCTTGTCTTGGAGCGGAGCAGTGGCCAGGGCGGTCTTGCCAATTCCTGGGGTGTTCCCAAGCCATATCTCTTATTGTCTCAGAGTAAATTGCTTATCATCTCTATAGTGACTGTAGTGCTTTGACAACCACATCTTACTGAGACCCAATTTTACTCTGACTTTTCTTTTCAAATTCCACTTACCCTCTCATTTCTATTCCTCATTATCACAATAAACCTGGAGAAAAGAGCTAGTCATATTCACACAGCAGCTAAATGCTGGGTTGCCTTGAAATTTCCTTCAGCAGAGTAATGAGTACATCACATCTAAATTCAGACACACAGTGATAGAACTTGTTGAAAATATAGATAATTTCTATGCCATAATGTAACATGAATGGCCTCTATTTGCAATTCCAAATTGTGCAATACTATCACCTTTTTTTATGTGCAATACTGTCACCATTCTGGTCTTCTGAGCCTCCACCAGAGCCACACAAGTTCCAGTGGCAATTCCATACTTTTCCATTTTTCATCTCTAAAATTTTCGAAAGTCCTACTTCAATCCTTTTTTAATTTTGAAACAGGGCCTCACTAAGTTACCAAGGCTGGTCTTGAACTCATGATCCTTTTTCCTCAGCTCCTTAGTAGTTAGAATTACAGGCATGTGCCACCATGCCCAGCATTTCATTCACGTAGTATCTTGATAAATTATAAGATTTTTATTTTTTATATGAATTTTAAAATTATGTTTTTTCAATGTACATTCTGAAGAATTTTATTTTATTGATATAATGAATCAATAGCAATAATTTGGCAAAGGCAAGATTACAATTAATTTTCATGGTTTAAGATTTTTCTTAAGATGGTGATGATTATTATTTTTAAAAATTTTGTATTAAATTCTTTATTCTAATTTTTCATACATGATGGCAGAATGCAATTCATCTCATATTACACATATAGATGTAACTCAGAGGTAGAGTGCGCTTGTATTCAATCCTCAGTACAACAAACAAAAAAATTAATAAAGTGGTATATTTGTATTATTTTATACAAAGGATGATGCCAAAAAATGTGTTTCTGATGTGTGAATTTATGTTGTTCTCCTGTGTCTTTATCACTTCTTTTTGGTTTTATAAATAATAAAAATTTTAAAGATTAAAAAAAAAAGTTCTACTTCAAATACTAAAAATTGCCAGATATTCCTGAACAATATGATCAGACTTGTCACAAGAAGAACCCACTCCTAGGTACCAATTTCATCTAACCAGCTTTTCAAAAAATTATCATCAAATGACCTGACATGAAGGAGGAGGAAAAGTTTATTTGCTTCACAGTTTCTGATGTCAGTCCTTAGACAGCTGACACTATAACTCTGGACCCAAGATGAAGCATAACATCATAGCAGAAGTATGTGGTGGACATACCCAGTCCAGAACATGGCCACTAGGCAGGAGAGAGTGCAAGCACACCAGTCACAAAATATAAGGCCCTCAGTCATCTACTTCTTCTAACCAACTTCTAGAGTTACCCCTCAGTTTACCCATATTGGTGGATTCAAGAACAGTTTATGTTAAGGTTCTCACATCCCAATCTGTTTACACCAAAACTTTCTTGCATTGTCTCACATGTGAGCTTCTGGTGGACACCTCATTTTGAAATTATAACACTTGATATTGGACTTATTCAAATACGGTTTGTCCTGTGATGAGAAGATTCCATGGAACCCAGACTGAGAGCAATGAGAATGGTCCCAGGAGTGGACCTAGAGGTGCACAGCCTAATGGAATGTAGTTGGATAAACTGTTTCATTTTTCGACTGATGGTTTGGTGTTTGATTTTTGCTGAATTCCCTGGTGATTGCACATCCAAACACAATGAGAGTTCAGCATCAATGTGTTTGATAATGAGGAAAAACTGGAAAAGACATAATTCTGACTTTGACACTCATATTGCCTACTTCTACTGTGGGCCAGAACAGGGACATGCTTTCCTAGGGGCCACACACGGCATGGGAGTCTGGTGTCCCTGTTGCCTGCCACATCACTGCCACCACAACCAGGCTATGATCTCTTCAGGACCCTTTACTGCAGTGACCTATCTGCTCCCCCTTCAGAGGACAAAAGTGAGGAGGCAGGCTAAGGATAAGAGGTGAGGCCATAGGGTCTGAAATACAAGGAATAAGTCCCAGCCCCTCAGGAAAGATGGGAAAGGGAGGGATGGGTGTCTCTTTTAGTCACTGCCACAACATGTTCCCAACTGTTCAACAGTCAGCTACAGTGGTACACAGACTGACAGTCACCAACCACCCTGTCACACAGACATACAGTCAGGCCAGCTGTTATCTCCCCTTTGGATCCCTGGTATGGATGGGTTGTGTCAGTTGCTGCCACTCCTGCATTATTGATAGGACACTTGCCCACAACTTTGGGACTATGTGATCTATAAAAAGCTTGTCCCACCACAGTGCCAACTGCTGATTCTACTAGACCATGATTCAGTCCCTGCTGGTGTCTTGGTTTCCTGAGGATTCTGCTTGACCACTGCACAGTTATGGGCACTAAGGACCTTGGCTAGACCACAAGTACTCCACATGTCCCTAACCAGAGTGGAAGTACTTCTGATGTCCCCCACTCCTTTCTTTGAGGAACTCATCTCCCACACATGATAACTAAGATGGCGGAGCCCAATAAGCTTGTGCAGAATGCCATGAGATTGCAAATGGGGTTCAGCAGGCTGGTACCTGGCAACCTTCCTGCACCCCATCCTTTCATCTATAAATGAACAATGACTTTTATGCTTATTGTTCTAGTCCAACACCTCTGTCCCTTATACTGCTCAGTTTTACTGCAGCATAGGCCCCAAGAAAGCCTCTTGCAGATGGTTTCATTACCTATTCATTATTTCTCTTTTGGATATAGAGGGCTGAGCTGCTTCCACTATGAACTCGTGAGAACAAGGAATGCTGGCCCAGAGAACATCTCACGGTTAACTCTAAATCAACTATTTGAGCTCCTGCCCACAAGGGAGTGCCCTTCAAAGTGCACACTGCTCCACTGGAGGTTTCCAGCTGCTGCAGAAGAGCAAAATAGGGGACCTAACATTGTGAATACTCTTTATCCAGCCATGGTTGATCCTATTTTTATCCCATCCCAGGGGCCAAAACACACACAACCACTCATTTCATGTTGAGCACCCAACCCCACTATAGCAAGGACACACCATCTGAATATATAGCTCATACAGAGATTCCATGAGATGAGCCAACTGGCCTATATATTTACATCACAGGAATATTACGTATGTACTGTGCTGCACCTGGAACACAAGGCAAGAATGAGAAACGTACAGCAGCTCCCCCTTCAACACAGCTTTGCTTTCCATGGCTTCAATTACTTATGATCAGCAGAGCTACAAAAATATTACTTGTCTTATTCTCAGAGAGAAGGACTACATTCAGATTAATTTTATTATAGTGTATTGTTATTACTGTGTGATTTCACTATTAGTTACTATTAGTTATTGCTGTTAATCTCTTCCTGTGCCTGCTTTAGAAATGGAGCTTTGTCTCATGTGTATTTGTCACCATCCAGGTCACAACCACTTTAGAAAGGAAACAGAGCTCAGCACATAGGAAGGTAGAGCCTCATTCTAAACTTTAACTAGAATGTCCCAAATCAGATTATCTATTCAGGAAGAAAATTCCTGGCCACACTGGTGAGTTTTGTAGGTACTGAGAAATTTTCATGTTAGACTCTTGGATGTCTCATCTACCAAGAAGTTACTATTCAGTGGTTCTGTTTGCTTCTCTAAGTGTGGTCCACAGCCTGCAGTATCCTGGATGAACTCAACCACTTTAGACTCTTCTCCCTACCAACCACCCCAGGCAATCTCAGCACACCAAGTGTGGAGAATCCCCTGTCTAAGCCCCTACAAAAACATCAGCCTTTATGTTCAAGATCAAAAGGTGAATCTATGCATTATCAGCACTGAGAACCATCAATGCGACAGCAACATCAAAATTTCAGGTGCCAGGCTATACCTGGTCCCCATAAGGAATGCAGCACCAACTGCACAGGTAATTTTTCCTGGTCCTCTGGTGGCAAGTTGGCAGGGTATAGAGGTGCCTCACCTTGTAAGTTCTGCATTGTTGGGTTCAGCTGTAGAGCAGCTTGCATCTGGGCCTCCCTTCCCTCCATCTTGGAAACAGCTTTTCCAACAACAGACTGGCAAGGATATCATTTATACTTCTTCCTAGAGATCACAGATCACAGGAAGCACCAGAATACCTCCTTCTGCAGGGAATCCAACAGATATATGTGGTGGATGCATCCACACTTCAGGCACATGGGTTTTTTGAGATAGTCAAGGCAGACAGGACATCTTCATACTTTTTGGAAGAATTTAGCCATGTATCTGTTTGGAGACAAATGCACATGGGTGGGAAATTCTCTTTGACTCTTAGTTTCAAAAATCCATAACTTTTTTTGTGCAGAGTTACTGTGTTGCAATTTTGTCTTTGCCAGAAAAACACCATCAGAGCATCTCCCTTTAATGTTGTATTTGAAAAAAGTCAAAAATGGTCACTGTGCTTTGAGCTGAAGTGGAGGAAGGGCCTCTGCTCCTGGAGTCTCTCATTCTGTGCTAATACATGTGCCCAGATATATGACCTGGTGACATCTCTGACAGAAGTAGTGAAGGTATTGTCATCTCACCATGCACAAGGGACCCTCGCAACTATTGTGAATGCAAATAGGAGATCTGTCCCTCTGTTGCCCCTGAACAGCATGCCACACTCTCTATCCACCACCCTTAGAATGGGTGATTCTCGGTGACACTTAGCGAGCAGCCTAATAGCATTTGTTGGACTGAGTACTTACCAATTTACTATGAGTTACATACACTGTTCTTTTCTTATTTTGAGACACTGTCTTGCTGAATTCCCAAGCCTGGCTTCCATCTTGGAACCCTTGGCTTCAGTATCTCCAGTACTTGGGATTACATGCATGTACCAACCTGCCCAACATTATTTTTTACACTTTCAAAACCGAGGATTGAACACTGGAACAATTTACCTGTGTCCTTTATCCCCAGCCCTTTTTATTAGAACAAAACAATACCCATTTTACTTTTAAAACTCTGGTGAAATTGTTTTCCATATGACATCCCAATTTTAAAAATTAGTTTTATTATTTATTTTGAGACACATTGCTGTTAATTTGCCTGAAGTTGGCCTCAAACTTGTTTTCCTCCCTCAGCCATGCAAATAGTTGGGATTACAGCTGTGCATCCCACCTTGACTGTCTCATGTAATTTAGAACTAAAAAACTTCTGAAGGCGTAATGTTGGACTTGCCATGAATATTGGCTCTATTGACCTTCTCTGGGATACACTTTCCTGGGACCTGTTCACTGCATGGGAATCGGATGCCCCACTGTGGCTGGCATCACTGCTGTCACTACCCAGTGACAACACTGCTACCCCTGCCTTGTAGCCACCACACCAAAGCCACCTTTATGTACTTACTCTGTTGGGAATCAATGCATGATGACATCACAGTCTTCAAGGGGAAAAGCTATTCCATGGTGTCACACATTTATGAGTACCTGAAAGGCAGTGGACATTATTGCTAGGCAAATCATGACATCTGTGCAGATAAATGAACTGTGGAAATTCATATCTAGTCTAACAGGATACCCCCATAAAAATACTTCACCTGGATGCAGAAGAGTTGAACTGAACCCACAAAGCATTTCACAAGAGTTCTAGCCTGGACAGGGTGAGCCTCAGTACCCTTCCTTACTATTACCTCAGCATCACTGGACTGAAGAATTGCTGAAATGGGACCTAATTGGTTATAAATATTATCCAAAGTGTTGGTGTGGTGAAGGAGTCTGATGGAGCTTTCATAGCAGCATTGGAAAGCAGTTTCACCAGGCCACAGATGGACAGAATTTCACCGTCTATGCTTTGGTGATGGTCAACCTACTAAAACACAGGGCAAAAAAAATTTTGCTGTTTGGCATTAAAATGTTTATGGTTTGGGTATGAGTTGTCCCTCAGAGGTCATGAAGACAATGCAGAAATGCTCACAGAGAAGTGATTAGGACATGAGAGCTGTGTCCTAACAGGGCACTAATCCTGAAGGTTTAATCATTTGAGAGGACCAAAGTACTGGTTGGTAACTGCCAGCAGGTAACGTGACTCAGGAGGAAGTAGGTCACTGTGGGCATGTCTTTAGGGGTTATATTTTCTCCTTATTTGCTTGCTCTCTATCTCTGCTTTCCTGCTGTCATGGACTGGGCAGTTTTCCTCTGCTACGCACTTCTGCCATGATCTTCTGCCTCTTCCCAGACCCAGAGCAATGGCACCAACTGATTATGGCCCGAAACCTGTGTAACTGTGAAAACGACTTTTCCGTCTCTAAAATGTTCTTGTCAGGTATTTTGGTAAAAGGGACAAAAAAGTGACTACCAAGAAAAGTGCTTATCATTTTTTTAGAACAAACCCAATACTCATTTTACTTTTAAAACTCTGGTAAAATTGTTTTCCATATGGCATTCCATTTAAAAAATTAATGTAAAATAACCTATAGGTTACTCACACTATACAGACTTATCAGTGTGTTGACAGATGCCTAGAGTTTCATGTACAGTCCAAATGCTTTGTACACAGTTTCATCCTCAGGGTTTTTACATCATAAGGTTGTCCTGGTGTGCCAGTTTTTCCAAGATAGTCTAAGACCCTGCACTGCTAGTGGCCAGTGCCAACCCACTGCCAAAGCAGCATCTGGATGGAACCACAGTACAAGTACTAGGGGCTCTATCACAGGTCCTCCAGCAGGTCTGTTAGGCAACAGGAGTTGGGCTCCAGAGTGGCTCTATAGACTGTGCAGCACCAGAGTCTTCAAGGCTCCAGGTGACAAGGCAAGTGTCAGTGGCGCACCCATATAGGGTGAGTAAGGCCTCAGTGTTGGTGGTGGTTATGGTGATAACATCTGGTTCAGGTGCCAATCAGCAGACATCAAGCTGTACTGATACTTCTGGTTGACATGGAGGCCAGGATGCCCTCTCATACTGACAGCATTCTGGCTTCCTGCCTGGTGTAGCTTTTACCAGGCTTCTGTGCGGTGCCACTGGCCATGGGAGGACTTAGCCAGTATGGGAGGCATCTAGGTATGCCCCTCATCGGAGCCAGGGAAGCAAGGCTCTGTGGTCCAACCACTTGCCAAACCTCCTCTACAGCCTTATGGGGGACTGTGGTTGAGGCTTGGGGCCAGCCAGAGTCTACCCCCACAGTGCCCATGTGGTAGAAGGGCCCACTACCTGTCCCTTGAAGATATGGCAGGCTAGGCAGCCTTGAACACACAGGTGCTGGGCCCTAGACATTGATTAGCCATCTCCATGGCTGCAGCTTTAATAGCTACAGAAAGTAGGAAGAGGCATTTGCACCATTGAAAGCAGCCAATCCCTAGCTGGAGAGGGCAACAAGGTCTGGTACATGTTCTCACGCTACTAGGGTGCAAAGGAGCTCAGCTTGGCATCCTGACTGGATCATAGCAACTTGCTGGTGGCCATGGCCTGGTTGAGGTCAGTAAAGAGCAATAGGTCTTCCCAGCTCAATAAGACACTCACAGGAAAAAGATCTCAGCACCAAAGGTCCATAAGGAGCTCTGAAGAGATGCAAGACTTAAGGGCTAAGCAGCAAGGAGCCGGTCAGGGGTCCTGCCACTGCTTACATGAGAGCTATGGTGTCCTGACCCACTCTGGAAACAGGAGGACCGGGAGGAGAAAGGAAAGGGGGAAGGCAACAGGGAGCGATCCAGCCATAGAAAGGCCCTGCAGGCACCTGTGCCTGCAGCCTTGACTCAAAAGCAATTCCACAGATACCAGCCACCATCAGTCAGGGCCATCCATGGTCTGGAGCTGCTCCACAATAACTTCTAGCTCCTGGGCATCTGCTGAGATTGGAGAAGCACAGCAGGGAGGGTTGTTCCTGGGCACTGAGAGAGGCCCATGGAGCCTGAGGGAGAGTGCAAATCCCCTAACAATGCTTTTCATTTCTGCAAATTGATCTTGCATGAAATTATACAATATTCGCTTATGTTTTTTAATTCTGTTTTCATGTGAAAATCCTATCAATACATTAGAAATTTAGAAAATTCACATGCCAAATAACCCAGCCCAGTACTTATATTTTTAGTGTCTTACAAAACCAAAATGGCAGGTACTAAGAACACCATTGACGATCTGAGATTTATTCCTTCAGTCAGGCCAAACATTGTAGCCTGTGTGACTCTCTGATGACTCACTTCCTATCCACATCTCCCACATTCATACCAGGATGTCTCCGCTTTGCTCCGCAATAGGTTTTCTAGTTTTATTTGAATTTTTGTCTAGGTCTTATGGTGATTATTTTATGTTATCTATAAATATTATTTTGTGCTATTACGGGAAAATTTTATTTGGAGAATATAAATTATTTTATAAGTGCATGCCTTTAATGTATAGAGAAGAAAATACCAGAGAGGACCTGGCAGTGCCTGGCACTATTACAAGCAGGTTACAAGAGCAAGGGCCTGAAACTTTGCAGCAACAGAGGGGTAGAGCTGGCAGCACTCAGGTGCCTGCCAGGAATCCACTAAATGCAGATGATGCAATAAGAGGACCATCTCCACCTGGGGGTCTGGCCAGGCAGTAGCATAGCTATGGCAGAGGAAGTCTCTATACATGGGAGGGGAGGTGGAACCTTCAGAGAATTGGGTCAGGACATGGAGAATTATACTGAATGTCCATGATTCTGCAGCAACACTGCTAGGTGATGGGGTCCAGTTTCGGGACTGGAATCTTTCAGGTCTCCCCTTTGAAGGCCCAGAGGGGCTGGGCTGTGAGAAGGTCATCTGGGACCAGAGGAGGTAGGAATACCTCTGTGCAGCTTTCAGAATTACTTAGCAATTTACCTAAGGAATTTGTGAGCATTGTAATACTGATGGCCCTGAACTGAATACTGATGCACTGAACACTTACATTGGACAACATTGGCTTTAACCATAGTCCAAACCTGATCTTCTCCATTTATTCCTGGCACTCATGTGACCGACAAACAAAATTTCCAATTCTGTGGTATTTTAATCAATATTTAATTTCCATTTCCAGAAATGTTTCAGTGTTAGTAAACCTCACAGTGCATGGCTCTTTCATCAGTGTGCCCTACGTGCACTTGACTAATAAGAGAAGGGCTTTTATGCACCCAAAGTTAAATCCAGGCTTTCCACTTCTTCCTCATGCACTATGTTTAGTTTTAACATTATATATTCACATATACAAATATTTATTTGTTTTCTATATATTATAAGAGGCTATCTATATCTGTATATATACATTACATTATATACCTGTGTGCAAATTTCATGATTGGGTATAAATTTTTCATTCAAAATAACATTGATGGCTGCCAGGGTCCAGCCCCAGCAGGGACCCAGGGGTCCTGAAGGATGAGTGGCGACAGTGATGGGATGACAGGTTGCAAGTTATAAGCAGCCTCCAGAAGGATCTGCTGCCCCTAGAGGGGACTTTATTTTTATACTGTTTTTTTATAGGTGTTTTTTCAGGTCGTCAATGGATAGCTTCAAAGCACAAAACATCTTTGATTTACATGATTTTCAAGAGTTACAATCTTTCCTGACATATATTGATTACCTAAGATAGTGAATACATTGTTTAAAGTATTTTTATACAACATTTGCAAATCATGATTAAGCTTTTACATTTTCACCTCAACCACTAGGTGCTAGGCTATGCAACTCAACTACATCTCTGGACCTATTACTAACTTTTAACTTTAAAGTATACCTATAATTATTTCATTAACCTTTAACTTTATAGCATACCTATGATTATTGGTAAGCTTTCTTACTTCTAATCCAAAGTCCCAGTAAAACACACTTAAAATAGAGAAAGTCTATTACTTAAAAGCCTACTACTCTGAAGTGCCTCTAAAATATATCTTTATTAATTTTACATTATTCTATTTTTAATTTCCAAGGTAATTTCCTTTTTTCATGACCTATTTAACTGCTTTCTTAAAGAGTTTCTTTGATCCTTGGTCAAAGTACAACAAGTCTTACATCTTTGTATTCTTTAATTAAAAGGCAGGCTCTGCATCTCAACCCATTTGCCATTAATATTGTGTTTTCCATTCTCATCATGAATTCCTGTGTAAGGCAAAGGAGGGTCAATTGGTGGGGGGAATGTATGTTGCACAGGTTGTGGCTTTAGAATGGGGGCTTAGCATAAATTGTTAAGCTTTTCTCAGGAACTTCGATTTGCAATCTTTTTCCTGTGAATTTCTTGAGGAATAACACTATCGTTTGTATCCTGACAGATATGGAACAACACCTCGTGGCATGTCTTAATTGTATCCTTAGTCTCATTCTGAGACTAAGATACCATCTCACTCCAGTAAGATTGGCAGCCATTATGAAGTCAAACAACAACAAGTGCTGGAGAGGATGTGGGGAAAAGGGTACTCTTGTACATTGCTGGTGGGACTGCAAACTGGTGCGGCCAATTTGGAAAGCAGTATGGAGATTCCTGGGAAAGCTGGGAATGGAACCACCATTTGACCCAGCTATTGCCCTTCTCGGACTATTCCCTGAAGACCTTAAAAGAGCGTACTACAGGGATACTGCTACATCGATGTTCATAGCAGCACAATTCACAATCGCTAGACTGTGGAACCAACCCAGATGCCCTTCAATAGATGAATGGATAAAAAAAAATGTGGCATTTATACACAATGGAGTATTATACAGCACTAAAAATGACAAAATCATGGAATTTGCAGGGAAATGGATGGCACTAGAGCAGATTATGCTTAGTGAAGCTAGCCAATCCCTAAAAAACAAATACCAAATGTCTTCTTTGATATAATGAGAGCAACTAAGAACAAAGCAGGGAGGAAGAGCAGGAAGAAAAGATTAACATTAAACAGATACATGAGGTGGGAGGGAAAGGGAGAGAAAAGGGAAATTGCATGGTAATGGAGGGAGATCCTCATTGTTATACAAAATTACATATAAGAGGTTGTGAGGGGAATGGGAAAATAAACAAGGAGAGAAATGAATTACAGTAGAGAGAGAAGATGGGAGGGGAGGGGAGGGGAGATAGTAGAGGATAGGAAAGGTAGCAGAATACAACAGTTACTAATAGGGCATTATGTAAAAATGTAGATGTGTAACCGACGTGATTCTGCAATCTGTATTTGGGGTAAAATTGGGAGTTCAAAACCCACTTGAATCAAATGTATGAAATATGATATGTCAAGAGCTTTGTAATGTTTTGAACAACCAATAAAAAAAAAGAATCTTATGTCAAAGCATTGCAAGTCAGAGACCGTTTGATTTATATTAGATCCTGTATCTCATAAATTAGGAATTCACAAAATTCATTGGATTACATCCAAATGATCACCTTATAACCTCATTAACACACTAATGTGATCTCACATAAAATAAAAAGGAAAACACTTGGCATTTGATCTGAAAGCTTAGAATATATTTACGGCAATAGAAGGATAAACATAAGACCTAAAACAAGGGGAGTATCCTTAATATTAGTAGTAGAATTATTCTGAACACATCAATGGCATTTATGTTCATGATTTGTTGTGGTTTGTATATGATATGTGCACTATAAACTTATGTTTTTCTATTGTCCTCAAATTTTTCTCCATTCACTGATATGCATCAGCTTGATTATGATATACCTCTGCATACATTTCATTTTTAGTATTTATCCTGCTTGATGGTCTCTGAGATTTCAGGACCTGTAGTTTGTTGTCTATCATTATGTTGTAAAACTGTTAGTGTTTATTAACGGAAATATTTTTAGATCTTTTTCTCTGTTCCTCTAAGTTTCCCATTACAAATATTTTTGTGTAATCTTCCCAAGAAATTAGATATGCTGTATGCTTTACCATTCTCATTTTTTAAAATTTCCAATAAAAGCATTTTCTATTGACATTTGGTAAGCTCATTTATTTTCTTCTTGTCTGTCTGTGGGCAGCTCATTGGTGACTGCATTGGAAGCATTCTTCACTTATGTTCTAATCTATTTCATTTCCTCCAACTTCCTGTAGCAGCTGCGGAAAGGGCGGCCCCAGAGCGTCCACTTTTGCACACCTGCCTGCGATGGGCGGAGCGCAGGGTCAGGCCCGCGGAAGCCAGGTCAAGGGCAGCTGCTAGAGCGCGACCAGAGTGGCACCTCTGTCCCGCCAGGTGCCAACACAAGGCTTTCTCAGCGGGAGCGGGCACTCAGAGGACCATAGTGGACAGTACGCGCCCTGCCGGCGGGATCTGCACCTCCATCTGGGGCCTTGGGTCTGTAGGCAATGCAGTGAGTGGCCTGTGGGCCATCCAGCCAAAGAGAGCACAGGAAGCAGCACCTATTTCAATACTATTAAAGCTCTCAGAGGAGAGATGATTAATACAATAGAAGCAGATGGAGATACAAGAAAGACAAATGATCATGAAACCTTGAAAGAGAACAGTGGGGAGTTGACAGGACTCCACAATGGGCAGGAGGAGTGGTAAGATGCTGCCATCCAATTGTACAGTGCATTTATTATGTTTTAACCCATTGGTAAATTCACCATCCCACGTTGCAGGGCTTTAGCTAGAGAAGCCAAGGCTCTCCTTCTCATGCACTACTGATCCGTGCCTTTACCTTTCTTTGTCCACCATAGATCATGTCCCAGCAGCAACTCTATCTCTGGCTGTTTTTCAGCCACCTCCAACCACTCCAGCCACATACACTGCTGCCTGAGAAAATCTTCAACCATATCCATGGACTGACACTTAACTCTATGTTCTTTTAGAACATCCTGTGGATCCCGCTGAAGAACTTCCAAATTAGAGGCATACATTCCTGAAACTCCAAGTGGAAGAGGCTTTGTTCTGATTACACTGTCTTGTGGAAGGCCTCTGCACAGAACCCAGTCAGGGCCTGGCAACAGGAAGTCAGAGCAAGAAGATGCTGTCCACACAGCATGGACTCAGAGGTAGGAGCAATGTCAGAGCCACTCTGTAGCCACCCGGTGTTTATGTCTCTATTTTGTATGGTTGGATCCCGAAGAGCATCTTTGTTTTCAGCAGTGAATTGGATGACCCACTAGACAGTCAGACTGAAGGTAGGACACTGTAGAAGCAAGTCTGTATAACAGCTGAAGGACACTGCTGCTTTTGAACCTGGGGATGGAGTCTGAGTGGAAATGTCTTTATATTTTTCATATCTTAATGACCTTGTGTCAAGAGATCTGATGCCATGACTTGGAGTGTGCTGTGTTTGTAACCACCTTTTCTAGCCTTACATGGAAAGTTGACCTTTGCCAGGAGATGAGATCGTTCTCCCCTTGTCACCTAAACATCTAGACTTGGGCTCTGATTGGTGATGACCTCTTGGGCAACAAGCCCAGGAGATCTTATTTGGAATTAGTGTTTATTTCTGCTTAGACTCTTTCTGCTCTGCAACAAATTACCTGGGGATGGTCACCTAAGAGAAAGAGAAATTCTTTTCTCAGAGCCCTGGAGACCATGGAGTCCCAGATCCAGGTGCTGAGCATTGGACTGCTGAGGGCATTTTTGCTATGTCTGCACATGGCAGAAGGCAGGAGGACAGGGTATGAGGTTGGGGGGTGGAACTCTCACAGGCACAACCTGGAGCCAGGAGGCAAAGTTCTTCTGTCATATGCCAGGTGGAGAGAGGGCAGTGCATCCACTCTCTGCAGGTTCAGGATGTGCAGCAGCATCACCTTCTCTTCCTCACTGTCAACATCTGGATAACAGGGCACAGCGAGGACTGGATACTTCAGGAGTGTTTTGTCTGGGATGAGTATGTGCCCCACCATTGTGGCGAGATGAGGGGAGAATGACAACCTCCTGCACCAGAATCCAATTTATAGGAAGAAGGAGATGAGAGGAAACTGAGAGTAAGAGGGGAAGTGTGAGATTCGGGGGGTGGATGCAGAGTATGACAAACAGGTGACAATGTTCTAAAGTGCCCTGCTCACTTTTTTGGGAGTTGACATAGGAAGAAACCAGACAAACTGAGGGGAGCTCTACAGAACCTGCTACTGTGTGAGCTCACAAGTGGAGACAAGAGGATGAAATCCATGTATTTCATTTAAGCAGGCCCCAGAACACTCTCCCAGGGAATCCATCACCACTCTAGAGCTGCTCCTCCTGCTGCCAGGCTGAGTCTCCATATCTCCTTTATCCAGACGCAGAGGCTGCAGGTGCTGCTGGCACCAGGGTGTGTGATTCAGAGGGGGCTGCCCACTGTGTCCCTGATGGAGATGCCACTAGAGAGGTTCAATCTCTTACTCTGCAGGGACTGACAACCACTCCGCCTGTCCAACTCCCAACTCATCAGGGCCATGGTTAGTGAATCACTAGGTGTGGAAGGACTGGGAAAACCTGGCCTTCAGAGTCTCCCAGGCTCTTCATGCAGGCAGGACCACCCACTCCACCCAGATTTGCTCCCCTGTGGGCAAGCAGTCCTGATCTCAAGTAGGGACACTGTGGCTTCAGGGATAAGCTGGGACACATCCCAGTCCTGGAACTCCTCAGCTGCTGTGAAGCCTCCTAGGACTTGGGTCACATTTCTATATCCGAGGATTGAAGGACATGGTGTGTCAAGATATATGATATATCACTTTTTGCACATATGCCACATTCAACCAAATCCATTACCTATTCAGTTGAATGCATTGCTCATGTGGAAGTGTTAAAAGATCAGAATTGTATGTTATTTATCTTCCTTTTTTCTCCTTTGTGATTGAGAATCAAATAATATAGTCAGTTTTTCTTTGTTTTTCTTTTTCTGATTTGTTACAATGAGTTATATGTGAGAATAGAATGCATTTTGATACATGATACATAAATGGAATATAACTTCTCATTCCTCAGGTTGTACATGATGTAGAATCACACTGCTCTTATAATCATGTATGCAATAGGGTAATAATGTTTGATTCATTCTATTATCCTTCCTATACCCATAACCTCTCCCCTCCCTTCACTCCCCTCTGTCTAATTCAAGGTACCCACCTTATTATGGATTAGCATCTGCATATCAGAGAAACCTTTGGCCTTTGATTCTTTGGGATTGGCTTATCTTGCTTAGTGTGGTGTTTTCCAGCTCCATCCATTTATCAGCGTAAGCCATAATTTCATTCTTTTCTATGGCTGAGTTATATGTCTTTATGTAAATATATCACATTTTCTTTATCCATTAATCTATTGAAGGGCATTAAGGTTGGTTCCATAGTTTAGCTTTTATGAATTGAGCTGCTATAAACATTGATGTAGCTGCATCACTGTAGTTTGCTGATTTACAGTCCTTTGTGTATATATCAAGGAGTGGGATAGCTGGGTCAAATGTTGGTTCCATTCCAAGTTTTCTGAGGAATCTCCATACTGCTTTCCATAATGGTTGCACCAATCTGCAGTGTCACCAGCAATGTTTGAGTGTACCTTGTTCCCACATCCTCACAAACATTTACTGTTGCTTATATTCTTGATAATTGCCATTCTGACTGGAGGAAGATGAAATTTTAATTTTGGTATACATTTTTCTAATTGCTAGAGATGTTAAACATTTTTTCATATAGTTGTTGATTGACTGTATTCTTCTTCCATGAAGTGTTGGTTGTACATGATGTAGAATCACGCTGGTCATGTAATTATATAAGCACATAGGGTAAAAATGTCTGATTCATTCTATTATCCTTATTATACCCATACTCCCTCCCTTCCTTTCACTCTCCTCTTTCTAATCCAAACAGAACAGGACTGCTGTGTTCTGTTCCTTAGCCATTTGTTGGTTGTGTTATTTGGGGTTTTTTGGGGGGTGTTGAGTTTTTTATATATTCTGGAGATTAATGCTCTATCTGAGGTGCATGTGGTAAAGGTTTTCTCCTATTATGTAGGCTCTCTCTTCATGTTACTGATGTTTCCTTTACTGAGGAAAAGGTTTAATTTGAATCCATCCCATTTATTGATTCTTGATTTTACTTCTGGCGCATCAGGAGTCTTCTTAAGGAAGTTTCTCAGCCAACTTGGGACTACTTTTTCTTCTGTTAGATCCAGGGTCTGTCTTCTAGTGCCTCAGTCTTTGGTGCACTTGAGTTCACTTTCGAGCAGGGTGAGAGATAAAGGTTTAATTTCATTTTTCTACATATGGATTTCCAGTTTTCCAAGGCCCATTTGTTGAAGAGGCTATCTTTTTTAAAAATATTTTTTTAGTTATATTTGGACACAATGTCTTTATTTTATTTATTTTGATGTGATGCTGAGGATTGAACCCAGGCCCTCACATGTGCTAGGGGAGTGCTCTACCACTGAGGCACAACCCCAGCCCCTGAAGAGGCTATCTTTTCTCCAATGAATGTCATGTTTATGAAGTAAGATTCCTTCCTACACAGGATCTAGCCAATGAAAATGTAGGTCAATTGGCAGAAGAATTTAAGAGATTTGGAGTTACACCAAGAGTAAGAGTATGTGAAGCCACTCTAGACACTCTTCTTGTGGAGAAAAAAGGCATGCATGTGCTTGATTGGCCTTTTACTGATGTTGTACCATCCTCCATCCAGATCTGGCTGTTTCATTCCTGTCTTTGGCATGTGGGCCTTGGGAGGGCTCCAGTGCTGGTTGCTGTAGCATTAATTGAAGGTGGAGTGAAGTATGAAGATGTAGCACCGTCTCTAAGACAAAAGCAGTGTGGGGTTTTGAACAAAGCATCATCTGAAAATGCAGTTGTGCTTCAAAGACTCCAGTGGGTATAGAAAAACTGCTGCATTGTAAGTGGTGGTACCCGATGCTATTGCTTTGGAAGTGGAACTTGAGATGGGACATAATTGGGTGTAGATATTAGCCAACATGTTGGTGTGCTTTATGGATCTAATGGAACTTCCATAGGAGTCCTGGAAAGCAGTAGTGAAACTAGTGAAAGGCCACAGGATGGACAGAATTACAGCATGTATGTTTTGGTGATGATCAACCTACTTATATACTAAGCAAAAAGTATTTGCTGTTTGGCAATTAAAATGTGTTATGCTTTGGATATGAGTTGTCCCCCAAAGCTCATGGGAGACAATGCAGGAATGCAAATGAAGTGGTCAGATTCTAGTGCTGCGACCTAACAGTTGACCTAAAAGACCCTGATGGCTTTGAGAGGGTTATTTGAGAGGACTAAGGTACTGGGTGGTAACTGCCAGCAGGTGATGTGAGTCAGCAGGAAGGAGGTCCATGGGAGCACGCCCTTATGGGTTATATTTTGTCCCCAGGAGCTTGCTCTGTCTCTCTGTATTCCGGCTGCCATGAGACAGAATAGCTTTCCTCTGTCATGGGCTTTGGCCATGAAATTCTGCCTTTGCTCAGGCCAAGAACACACAGAATAGGGGTATAGGGAGAGCTGACCAGAGTTGGCACTGCTTAAACAGCTCTGAATTCAGCTGTGGGCCATCACAGAGCTATGCTCTGGATAGGTTCATGGTTTGCTATGGGAAAATTCCCCCACTCAATCCCATGACCCTCTAGTAGTTAGGATCCAGCTCTACAATAATGTCCCTGATGACCTTTGCAGCAGGGAAGGAAGATACCCTCTTGTCAAGGAGGTGCGCAGACTTTGCAGTCTCCTGGAGAGTTGGACAGCTGCAGTGGCATCTATTAGTCTGAGAGGTCAGAGTATAGGAGCCTGGCCACAGTGATCTTTTCTGCCCAGTGGTGGACCTGCTCACCCACTAAGGAGCTGGCCTCCTCCTCTGCAGACCTTAGAGTCACCCTCATCACTTTGGTGCCCAATATCCTGGAGGGCAGAAGCCAGAGCTTGCCTCCCAAGGAAGCTGTGGACCCCGCCCAGGCCTACAGGCCTATACACTACCACTCAGCCAGGCAGTGGCCTTTGTGGCTCCCAAAGCCTAGGAGCCTTCTCGCCTCCACTGGCACAGATGAGCATTTGCTGCTGAGAGCTACAGGCAGGAAAGGATCTAACCAGCACTGGAGATGAGCCTGTGCATGGAAGGAAGAGGCATTAGGATTGGAAACTGATGCTTGGTGGGGAAGGGACACCCATTGGGTACCACCTGAATTCTGTTCCTGTCCCCAACCCCATATCTCTCCATGCCCCATGCACCTGGCATAATGGCCACAGCAAGTAGCTTTTACAACATCTCCTGGACAAACTGCAGGGCTCTCAACGGGCATGGTGGGCTATTTCTGCATTTCCCAGTGTTCATTCTGGGGTCCTGAGCAGAAAGAAAGCTCCTTTTATTTCAGACCCCCAACTCCAGGGGCTGAGTTCATGAGAACTTTGGCAAAAGCCACAATATGGACTTATAAGATGGAATGTGACCCTATTGGAGAGCCCCATCTCATGTATGCTAATGGCCTCCATGACCAGGTGACACCTTTTAATCCCAACACTGTTCTCACCATCTCCCCTGTTCATTGACTTAAGTACTAGAGGGACAAGGAGGACAGCCAATGGGGCCAGCACAGAGGAAGAATCACAACTCCCCTCTCATCATGCACTGCTTGGCTACTGTCCAACCCTCCAGGAGACTGCAAAGTGTGTGCACCTCCTTGGCAAGAGGCTATGTCCCTGCCCAGCTGCAAAGGTTATTGGAGAGTTGGATCCTAACTACTAGAGCATCATGGAATTGAGTGGGGGGATTTTCCCATAGTGGTCTACTCAGTGGGTGCCCCTTCTCCTTCCAGCACCTGCACATGTAGGAGCTTGGTCCCTGCCAACAGACATCTCCCAGACCTGCACCCTCATGCCCTACCTTGCAGCTACATGAAGGAGGCTGAAGTGGTGGAGGGCAGGCCACCCAGAAAGCCTGAAAGATCTACAGTGGAATGTAGCGTGAGCTGTACCACCTCTGTTTGCTGGCCTTATCTGGACTTGGAGGGCTGCAGGTTGCTTCCTATCCAAGCTCAGAATGCCTTACTCCAACCCCACTATCTTCACCTGTCCAATAGATTCAATAATGGCAGATTTCTTTCCAGGATTAATTGGGATAATCCTGGTAAGGCCTCATTAATCTTCCACAGTCTGGTTCCAACTGACCTCACAAGCTTTTCTAACTTTGTTAAAAATTTGCAGGAAGCATGCCTGCAATCCAAGTGTCTTGAGAGACTCAAGCTGGAGAATCACATGCCAGAATAAGCAACTGAGAGGCCATAAGCAATGTAGTGAGACCTTGTCATAAAATAAAAAATAAAAATCACACTGGGGATGTGGCTTAGTGTTGAAGGGCCTGTTGGGTCAATACCTGGTACAAAACAAAAACAAACAGAAAGCATTTGCATAGTGTCTATGGGTAAGATGTTGGGTGAGGAGATTTTATTTGGCTTCAGGGTCATATGGGGTTCCTCTACTTCATAGATGATATTAAATTACTACCTGACAAGACTTTGCACACTCCAGATACAACCAGCTTCAGTAGGCAAAACCAGGTGCTTGGAGATAGTAACCACAAGACTTCATTTCATTCCAAAGCTCAAATTCCAGGTGGTAACCAGCTTTAGAAATGAGTCTGAATTTGATCCTTCTACCTTGGGATAACCTGTGAGGGCTTGACAATGAAGGGCTGGTCTACTTCCATTCCACCCCAGATTCCCCAGGGCATTGAGGACCTCATGTATGATGACGTGAACTGAGAACAAGGTTCTCCAGTCCAGCCCAAGAGGTGGCCCTCCATATCTGGCTGGCCTGCCTATGGCCTGATGGATGTCATTCCTAGGCAAGAGAGGACAGGAGCCTTTTTGTCCTACTTGCATGTGCTTCAGCCACAGAACTGTTTGTACTGGACTTACGTCGCCCCCAGACATGCAGGGTGGGATTTTAACTTGTGCCATAGAGGGGTAAATTGAGGCACATGGTCAGTGAGTGCCAGAGACAGGGAGACACTGGACCCAGTGCAGCACCTCCAAGAGGCAGAACCTCTTGGGCTTCAGCAATCAGCAGTTCTTGGCATGCATTGCCCAGGAAAGCTCAGCACCCTTTGGTGTAAGCACAACATTGGAAGGGGCAGGTGCTGGCAGATGTAAAAAAGGGTAATGTGAGGGGCGTTCTCTGACCTCTGTGAACTCCAGTGTCTGTGTGGGTGTCAGTAGAATCTCCCATTTGTAGACCAAGTAATAAATGCATCTTTGGGGGAGCAGTGTATGGGCACATCGTGTAACCTGGATCGTGTAACCTGTGGCTGTTGTATGAGAGGACTCTGCTCTTCTGCCCACCACCATGTCCCAAATGCAAGCCTGATCCTGGATCTCTCAGTACCCAGGTATGTCCAGTCTCATACTCTCCTTACTTGATGTCCTCTTCCCTGACACCACTGCCTGGTGGCCCTCATGCTCACCTGGGACCTGGCATGGGATCACAGGAGGCAGAGACTACTGTCATTACTTGAGGTCCCAGGAACCCTGTCCTCTGCTGGCATCTAGTGGGCAACTTGTGTTCCAAGATCTTGGGTCAGACAAATGCAGGGTCTGTTTTCCTTCCTGCTTCCCTCCCTGCCTCTCTGCTTATTCTCTCCTCCTCCCTTCCACTCCACCCAGGCTGCCATCTTCCAGATGTGGCTGGCCTGGAGGCTGGACTATCTCCCTCCCTATCTGTCTGTAACCAGGAAAAGCCAATCATCATGGGGATGGCTAGACCTGTTGGTGTTACCAAGACCAATCTGATAGCAAGAGGGCAATAGTTCTTAGGGCAAGGCCTGGGGCTGAGAATATAAGAACCAGATTATTGTGGTTGTTCTAAGAGGATATTACACAGCAGAGTGCTAGGAGTTCCCCTCAAGACATGGTGGTCACAAATAGGGAGCCAGGAGACCCCTTGACTCCAGGACCCTCCAATTATGCCTCTAAGCTGTATATCTCTAGGGACACAGGCTCCTGTTGCAGTGAAAAAAAGAAGGGTGGGTCCACTTGGCTGGCAGTATCCCAGTGGGCACTTGGTACATAGAATTGTTGTAGTGGGGATGGTACAATTGTGTTTGGGAAATCAGGGGCTGGTATGGCTAGAAGGGGCAGTGGGGCCCTCGAATCTAGCTGATACATCGGCAGCCCTGCTGGGTTGGGGGATGGATGGTGCATATTTGAAAAAATGCTCAATATCTCTAGCAATTAGAGAAATGCAAATCAAAACTAGAAGATTTCATCTCACTGCAGTCAGAATGGCAACTATTAAGAACACAAACAACTGTTGGCAAGGATATGGGGGAAAAGGCCCACTCATACATTGCTGATGGGACTCCCAAATGTACAGTCTCTACAGGGCATAGAAAATCTAGTATTCTGACTGTTCTACCTGGTTTAGTGCCTGGCAAAAAGAATTCACATTTCTCAGTTTCAGCTGCTTCATTGATAACTAGTCATTTTTTCTTGTAGAGAAATATTTTACTTAATTCTATTTAAATTTTCCAATTTGTGTGTGGATATCTGTGTGTAGCCAATATGGAAAGCAGTATTGAGATTGCTTGGGGGACTGGGAATGGAACCACCATTTGACCCAGCTATCCTACTGCCTGATCTATACCCAAAGGACTTAAAAGCAGCATACTTCAGGGACATAGCCACATCAATGTTTATAGCAGCACAATTCACAATAGCTAAACTGTGGAACCAACCTAGATGCCCTTCAATAGATGAATGGATAAAGAAAATGTGAGATACACAAACACACACACACACACACACACACACAATGGAATATTACTCAGCAATAAAAGAGAATAACATCACGGCATTTGCAGGTAAATGGATGGAGTTGGAGAATATAATGCTAAGTTAGCCAATCCCAAAAAAACAAATGCCAAATGTTTTCTCTGATATAAGGAGGCTGATTCATAGTGGGGTTGGGTGGGGGAGCATGAGAGGATTAGATAAACTCTAGATAGGGCAAAGCAGTGGGAGGGGAAGAGAGGGGGCATGGGGTAAAAATGATGTTGGAATGAGATGGAAATTATTACCTTAAGTACATGTATGAAGACATAAATGGTGTGAATTTACATTGTATACAACCAGAGATATGAAAAATTGTGCTCTATAGTAGTAGTAAGAATTGTAATGCATTCTGCTATAATATATAACAAATTGGAATAAAAAATAAAATCTGAAAGACAATCAAATAAAAAAAATCCTCAGTTGACCCCAAGTTCATTCAGAGCAAGGGCAAGGGCAAGGGCAATTTCATGGTGCCCTCTTTCTACTCCTTGTTTATGTTTCTACCTCTAGTTTTGCTTTTTCTCTAACTTTAACATATGTTATTAAATAGTATTTCCATCAAGTAAGAGAACATCTGGCCTGCCAATGGCATTTTAGGAAAGCCTTTGCCCAACTGACATGTTTTGTCTTTCAAAATTAATTCTTAATGGTACATGTCATCCAACTTTGTGACGTGAAACTAACTCGTGCATCAGTGCTTGATAGAACAAAATTCAGAACAAGAAGTGTGGAAATCCAGTCTGGCTCTAGAATGTTCAGTCACCTTCTTGGTCATGGTAATGGAGGCTGTCCCAAGGGTTGGATCAGAATGAAAACTCCAAACCCACCCTCCATTCCCTGAGCAGGGATGCTCTTTATTTATTGGACAAGAAGGAAACAGCTGAGATGCAGAGATTGCCTGGCCTTACTAACAGCAGTCTAGTAGGTGACTAGCACCACCACGAGAGTAAAATGCAGCCATGTTGTGTCCACGTGTTCCCATTCACAGAACCTACACAGGGTGGCACATATATCACAGGGCGGCACATATATCTGGCTTGTTTAGTTCTTGATCTCAGATGGAGAGAGATTCTCTTTCACAGCAGTCAGCCACTGCAGGACTTGGGTGGTCTCCATATGGAACACCTCTCCACCTTGAATCCTTTGTTACTTTGGGGAAGTTTGAGTTCCCTGATGGGCCAGTCCAGGTGGTGAGTTCATTCCTGTGGCAAAGGAGGTGGGGCCTGCAAATGAGAAGGAGTAGAGAAGATGGCCGCGAATAGAGTGCATCACACCCTGTGTACCGCGTCACTGCGCAAGTGAATAACGAGTTAGAACGACAAAAAACTATCTTGTTAGGAATTTACAGCAAAATAGGGGTGCACCGAAACCTAGAGGAAGGATTTCCAGCACTGAGGTCCGGTAATTGAATCTCAAACACGAGCCAACTGTGCGACCGGAGATCCAGGCTGACTGATCCGTGCTGCCCGCCCCACGGCTACAGATGGCAGGGCGCTGCCGAGAAGCGACCAGCAAGCAGAGAGAATTGTTGCTACGGATTCTGTGGAATCCTGCCGGCTGTGCCCTCACTGAGCCCCGGGCTGAGTTCGGGATTTCAGGAAGGGAAGGAAACAGTCCAGTTCTATCCCCCACAACGGAACCTCCACCAAGGAAGCCAGCGGCCACCATCTTGGAGAGCTGACGTAACCATCGCCAGTCTCCGACAGATTGCAACAATAAAACAGGTGTGTGTTACTCAACCCATCTCCCATACAGCAGGGAATTCGCATAAAATCTCTCCTAGGCTTTCCGGGGGAGGAATTATCAGAATGAGCCTGCATAAAGACGCGGGAAAAGCTAGAGACACCTGACCTCCAACTCCCCCTCCCATCAGCGGTGAAAATGAAACCTGTCTTGCCAGCGCTGGGGGAGGGGCAAGTGGAAAAAATCAAAACAATAGAGTGCCAGGGTTCCCAATAGCCCCCCTCCACACCCAGCAAACGGCAGGCCCAGAGTACAGTTTGAACTGCCGAGAGGCATCACTCAGGGGAAGACTGGTCTAGCAGGAGAAGCCAGGACTAGCAGGAGAAACCAGGGGACTAGAGGCCAGGCCCTCATGACTGGACGGCTGGAGACCGCCCGCCCGCCAGCGACCGACCGCGCGACTGGGTGGCTAGAGATCGCCCGCCCGCCGGTGACAGCCGGCCCACTGCACAAGCGACTGGGCGGCTGGAGACCGCCTGCATGACTGGGCGGCTAGAGATCGCCCTCCCGCTGGCCTCAGCCCACCCGCTGCCCACGCGACTGGGCTGCTGGAGACCGCTCACCCACCGGCGACCGGGAGCTGAAACCAACCAGAGACAATCCAGTCCCACCCCCCCCATTCGGACACCCCGGCAAGGAGCCTGGGGCCCGCCATAGCAGAGAGGTGACGTCACTGGAGCTCGACCATCGGAATTCCTTCCCAGCAGAATCCACTTTAGCAGGCATAGTCTACCAACACAAAGGAGAGACAACAGAGATATACAAAACCAAAACAAATCTATAGGAGAGAGCAGAAATACAGCAATCAAATAGAGCTGGAAAGTAACGTGAACAACATGAAAAAACAAGGGGAAAAAGGAGTACAAACAATGCAGGACAACTTAAATCTACAGGAGGACCTAGAAGCATCAGAAACATGGATAGGGAAAGAACTCAAGGCATACCTAACTCAGATGGAAAGGAATATTAGAGAAGACATGAGACAGCAAGTCCAAGCAATGAAAGTATATTTTGAAAATGAATTAAACAAACAAATTCAAATGGCAAAGAACGAGCTTTACCAGGAGATAGAGATCCTAAAAAAAAAATCAAACAGTAATCCTAGAAATGCAGGAAAATATAAACCAAATTAAAAACTCAAACGAGAATATTACAAATAGACTAGATCAAGTAGAAGTCAGAAATCAGATAATGAAGACAAAGTTTATCAACTTGAAAAGAATATAGTCAACACAGAAAAGATGCTTAAATCTCATGAGCAATCTATTCAAGAGATATGGGGTGTCATAAAAAAACCAAATTTGAGAGTCATCGGGATAGAAGAAGGCATAGAGATTCAAACCAAAGGAATGGACAACCTATTAAATGAAATAATTCTAGAAAACTTCCCAGAGATGAAAGATGGAATGGATTGCCAAATCCTGGAAGCTTACAGGACCCCAAACATTCAAAACCGTAATAGACTTCCGCAGTCCGGCTGCAGCAAAATAACCGGGGGGGTGACGAACAACTTGTGTATGTTGATACAGCAGGAGTAGGAGCCGTTTATTGCAGGACAGGAGCAGTATTTATACATTCCACACAGCTTATCTAATTAGCATAAACTAGATACAGCAGGCAACAAATCAGGAATCTCCACACTTAATGGCTCGGTTTTGTTACTTCTCAAACCACTCCCTCTGGCATTTTGCCAGGCACCATCCAGACTTGTTTACGAACTCTAACATTCCCCTGGCAAAATGCCAGGTGTTATTTTGTCTTGTTTACAGACTCTAACAATAGACCAACTCCAAGACATATAATTATGAAGATAGCCAACATACAGAAAAAGGAGAGAATACTAAAAGCTACGAGAGAAAGGAGGCAGATTACATTCAGGGGTAAACCAATTAGGTTAACGACTGATTTTTCATCACAGACTTTGAAAGCGAGAAGATCCTGGAACAATGTATTTCAAACGCTGAAAAATAATGGATTCCAACCAAGAATACTGTATCCAGCAAAATTAAGCTTCAGATTTGACAATGAAATTAAAATATTTCACGATAAACAAAAGCTAAAAGAATTTGCAGCCAGAAAACCAGCACTGCAAAGCATTTTGAGCAAAATACTACAAGAAGAGGAATTGAAAAATAGTGCCCAAAACTAACAGCAGGAGGTATCTCAGTAAAGGGGGAGGAAAATAACCAAAAAGTAAAAACTAGCCAAACTAAAATAAATAAATAAATAAACATGACTGGAAGTACAAATCATATTTCAATTGTAACCTTAAATGTTAATGGCCTAAATTCACCAATCAAGAGACATAGGCTAGTAACCTGGATCAAAAAAACAAATCCAACAATATGCTGCCTTCAGGAGACTCATATGATAGGAAGAGACATACACAGGCTGAAGGTAAAAGGTTGGGAAAAATCATACCACTCACATGGCCCTCGGAAGCAAGCAGGAGTGGCCATACTCATATCGAATAAAACCAACTTCAAACCTAAGTAAATCAAAAGGGATAAAGAAGGACACTATATACTGTTAAAAGGAACCATCCACCAACAAGACATAACAATTATCAATTTGTATGCACCAAACAATGGTGCTGCAATGTTCATAAAACAAGCTCTCCTCAAGTTCAAGAGTCAAATAGACTACAACACAATAATTATGGGTGACTTCAACACACCGCTCTCGCCATTAGACAGATCCTCTAGATAAAAGCTGAATAAAGAAATTATAGAACTCAATAGCACAATCAATAACCTAGACTTAACCAACATATATAGAATATATCAACCTTCATCAAGTGGATACACATTCTTCTCAGCAGCACATGGATCCTACTCAAAGATAGACCACATATTATGCCATAGGGCAACTCTTAGTAAATATAAAGGTGTGGAGATAATACCATGCACCATATCTGATCATAATGGAATGAAACTGGAAATCAATGATAAAAGAAGGAAGGAAAAATCCTACATCACATGGAAAGTGAACAACATGTTACTGAATGATCAATGGATTACAGAAGACATAAAGGAGGAGATAAAAAAATTCTTAGAGACAAATGACAATACAGACACAACATACCGAAATCTATGGGACACAATGTTTTAAGAGGGAAATTCATTTCTTGGTGTTCTTTCCTCAAAAAAAGAAAAAACCAACAAATAAATGAACTCACACTACACCTCAAAAACCTAGAAAAGGAAGAGCAAAACAACAGCAAATGTAGTAGAAGACAAGAAATAATTAAAATCAGAGCGGAAATCAACGAAATTGAAACAAAAAAAAAACATTGAAAAAACTGACAAAACTAAAAGTTGGTTCTTTGAAAAAATAAATAAGATCAACAGGCCCTTAGCCATGCTAACGAAGAGAAGAAGAGAGAGAACTCAAATTGCTAACTTCCTGGATGAAAAAGGCAATATCACAACAGACACTACAGAAATACAGAAGATAATTAGAAAGTATTTTGAAACCCTATATTCCAATAAAATAGAAGATAGTGAAGATATCGATAAATTTCTTAAGTCATACGATCTGCCCAGATTGAGTCAGGAAGACACACACAATTTAAACAGAACAATAACAAAGGAAGAAATAGAAGAAGCCATCAAAAGACTACCAATCAAGAAAAGCCCTGGACTGGATGGGTATACAGCAGAGTTTTACAAAACCTTCAAAGAAGAATTAATACCAATACTTTTCAAGCTATTTCAAGAAATAGAAAAAGAAGGAGCTCTTCCAAATTCATTCTATGAGGCCAACATCACCCTGATCCCGAAACCAGACAAAGACACTTCAAAGAAAGAAAACTACAGACCAATATCTCTAATGAACTTGGATGCAAAAATTCTCAATAAAATCCTGGCGAATCGAATACAAAAGCATATCAAAAAAAATGTGCACCATGATCAAGTAGGATTCATCCCTGGGATGCAAGGCTGGTTCAATATACAGAAATCAATAAATGCTATTCACCACATCAATAGACTTAAAGATAAAAACCATATGATCATCTCGATAGATGCAGAAAAAGCATTTGACAAAGTACAGCATCCCTTTATGTTCAAAACACTAGAAAAACTAGGGATAACAGGAACTTACCTCAACATTGTAAAAGCTATATATGCTAAACCTTAGGCCAGCATCATCCTAAATGGAGAAAAACTGAAGGCATTCCCTCTAAAATCTGGAACAAGACAGGGATGCCCTCTATCACCACTTCTATTCAATTTAGTTCTTGAAATACTAGCCAGAGCAATTAGACAGACAAAAGAAATTAAAGGCATAAAAATAGGAAAAGAAGAACTTAAATTATCACTATTTGCGGATGACATGATAATATATTTAACAGACCCAAAAGGGTCTACAAAGAAACTGCTAGAGTTAATAAATGAATTCAGCAAAGTGGCAGGATATAAAATCAACATGCATAAATCAAAGGCATTCCTGTATATCAGTGACAAATCTTCTGAAATGGAAATGAGGAAAACCACTCCATTCACAATATCCTCAAAGAAAATAAGATACTTGGGAATCAACCTAACAAAAGAGGTGAAAGATTTATACAATGAAAACTACAGAACCCTAAAGAGAGAGATAGAAGAAGATCTTAGAAGATGGAAAAATGTACCCTGTTCATGGATAGGCAGAACTAACATCATCAAAATGGCGATATTACCCAAAGTTCTCTACAGGTTTAATGCGATGCAAATCAAAATCCCAACAACATTTCTTGTAGAAATAGATAAAGCAATCATGAAATTCATATGGAAAAACAAAAGACCCAGAATAGCATAAGCAATTCTAAGCAGGAAGTGTGAATCTGGAGGTACAGCGATACCAGATCTCAAACTGTACTACAGAGCAATAGTAACAAAAACAGCATGGTACTGGTACCAAAACAGGCAGATGGACCAATGGTAGAGAATAAAGGACACAGAGACCAATCCACAAAATTACAACTTTCTTATATTTGATAAAGGGGCTAAAAGCATGCAATGGAGGAAGGATAGCATCTTCAACAAATGGTGCTGGGAAAATTGGAAATCCATATGCAACAAAATGAAACTGAATCCCTTTCTCTCGCCATGCACAAAAGTTAACTCAAAATGGATCAAGGAGCTAGATATCAAATCAGAGACATGGCATCTGATAGAAGAAAAAGTTGGCTACGATCTACATACTGTGGGGTCAGGCTCCAAATTCCTTAATAGGATGCCCATAGCCCAAGAGTTAATAACAAGAATAAACAAATGGGACCTACTTAAACTAAAAAGTTTTTTCTCAGCAAGAGAAACAATAAGAGAGGTAAATAGAGAGCCTACATCCTGGGAACAAATTTTTACCCCTCACACTTCAGATACAGCCCTAATATCAAGAATATACAAAGAACTCAAAAAATTAAACAATAAGATAACAAATAACCCAATCAACAAATGGGCCAAGGACCTGAACAGACACTTCTCAGAGGAGGACATACAATCAATCAACAAGTACATGAAAAAATGCTCACCATCTCTAGCAGTCAGAGAAATGCAAATCAAAACCACCCTAAGATACCATCTCACTCCAGTAAGATTGGCAGCCATTATGAAGTCAAACAACAATAAGTGTTGGTGAGGATGTGGGGAAAAGGGTACACTTGTACATTGCTGGTGGGACTGCAAATTGGTGAGGCCAATTTGGAAAGCAGTATGGAGATTCCTGGGAAAGCTGGGAATGGATCCACCATTTGACCCAGCTATCACCCTTCTCAGACTATTCCCTGAGGATCTTAAAAGAGCGTACTATAGGGATACTGCCACATCAATGATCATAGTGGCACAATTCACAATAGCTAGACTGTGGAACCAACCTAGACGCCCTTCAATAGATGAATGGATAAAAAAAAATGTGGCATTTATACACAATGGAGTATTACGCAGCACTAAAAAATGACAAAATCATAGAATTTGCAGGAAAATGGATGGCATTAGAGCAGATTATGCTAAGCGAAGCTAGCCAATCCTTAAAAAACAAATGCGAAATGTCTTCTTTGATATAAAGAGAACAACTAAGAACAGAACAGGGAGGAAGAGCATGAGGAAAAGATTAACATTAAACAGAGTCGAGTGGGGGGAGAGAAAGGGAGAGAGAAGGGAAATCATAAGGAAATGGTAGGAGACCCTCAATGTTACACAAAATTACACATAAGAGGTTGTGAGGGAAAAGGGGGGGGACAAGGGAGAGAGTTGAAAGACAGCAGATGAGGTAGAGAGGGAAGATGGGAGGGGAGGGGAGGGGGGGATAGGAAAGGTAGCAGAATACAACAGTCACTAATATGCCATTATGTAAAAATGTGAGTGTGTAACCGATGTGATTCTGCAATTTGTATGTGGGGTAAAAATGGGAGTTCATAACCCACTTGAGTCAAATGTATGAAAGATGATATATCATGAGCTTTGTAATGTTTTGAACAACCAATAAAAAAAAAGAGAAGGAGTAGAAAAATCAGAGTAAGAAAGACACTTCCAGGGAAAAGAACATTGGTTCATACTATTCTCTATTGGGTGCTTCAAGGCATCTTGCCCTCTGTCATAGCTAGCTGCTCAAGTATATTTATTCATAGTTCAAAGCTAGTTGAGGGCAAGTATCAACAAATACTCAATAAGCCTTAGCCTCATTAAAAATGGTTAGCTGAGTCAAGATCCTTCAAGGAAATGATGAGAGGAACAGAAACCAAGGTCAGCATCTTATTAAACTCTTGTTTCTTTCAGACCTTTTAAAAAATTGAATTTGATATTTTTCAGTAATTTGGGGGGAATTGAACTTCATTGAACTTCCTTTCAATGAAGGGACAGGGTTAGTGCTGAAGATGAAATCAGAAATGGAAGGCACAGGGTTAGTGTTTAAGAGGAAATCAGATATTTTGAAATATCTGACGCCTAATGGAGCTATGATTTGAATAACATTCACAATAATAAAGTCAAATTTATCCTCAGAAAAGTCATAGGATTTGGAAAGAAAGTGTTGATATAGTTTTTTGCTAAGCACAAATAGGACTCAAATATTGCATTTTGAATATTATTACCATTTGTTAGTTCCTTTTAAAATGTACTTTTCATACTAATTTTAAATAATCTGTGAAAATATCTCTTCTTTGCATTTTTGCTCTATATTTATTCCATGATTAATTTCAACAAGTTATTTCATTGTCAGGGTCCTACAAGACAGTTGGCACACATGGTTACTGAATGGATGGTAGCATATTTTGAATGCCTAATTAGTGAAGTTTCCTATAACAAACTCTTCATAAAGCAGTTTGTAAGCCTCTTTTCAGCAAGTCCATGTTGTAAAGTTTGTTGAGTATACAGGTTAATCATTATGAATTTGGAATCAGATTTGACATCACCTCTGCTCTTTCTTACCACTGAGTGTCTTTGGAAGAAAAGTAAAAAAGCTTCCCTCCGTAACGCTCATTTTATGAACCTGTAAAACGGGACTCATAATATCTAGTTCAGAGAATTGTGAAATTTACATAAAATGATGTGATGTTTTGCACAGAGTGTATGACACTATAAAGGCTCAATGTAATAGAGAAACTCTAAGCAAAATAGTTATTTTTTTGCTACAATGGGTACACATTGCTCTTGAGAGAACAAAGAACTGGACATTACCATTGGAAGAATAATCAATCCTACTTAAGTACTCTGATTGAAAATGAAAACTGTTGGAGAGTAAATGTAAAAGAACAGCGTCCTTATTCCCTTGGTGCTGCAGTGCTCTGCTTTCAACCTGTGATGGGCTGAGTTCTCTGCTGCTTGGTACTGACCCTGAATACGATCCTCTCCAAGGACAACTGCTATATTTGATAACAAACACCCCACCTGAGGATCAGAAGGCTAAACCCAATGTGACTACTCATGTCCCACATATTAGAAAGGTCTTCCTCCAATTGAAATTAAATGGAATGTTTTTGAGAAATAGAAAGCTGCTCTACTCCAGGTTCTTCAATATAGAGAATGTGAAGCAAAGCAAAGCATAGTGTACAGAGTCATGGAAACAGGCACCTCAGGGTTCTCCTTAGGGCATGCATCACGGAACAGTTTCATGGTCAAAGTCATGGTGCTATCCAACTCTTGACAACTTACATAACTTCATTGCTGCCCTGTTTCTGGACTGGTCACATTTCCTCCTGTAAAGCCCAATTCTACTTTCTTCATTCTTACATTAGTTCGAATCCACAGTTATTTATTCTTTATACTAATTTTAGATATTTTTTATTCTGCAGGATTTTTAAACTTTAGAAATGTCATAATACTGTTAAGAGAATCCCTATATGGCCTTTCTAATTGATAGAACAAATCTTGTTGACCAACCTTGTTGAGCAAACAGCTTTTAAAGATTTTAACACGTCATTAATGAGGGAGAGAGATCTATATTATAATAGTTGAAATATTCATATACACATGTGAAATATTGAAGTCAGTGTATTTGCAAATGAATGCAAAATTTTTCTTCCTAGTGGGGGAGGGAAGATGACTGAAACTGCCTGGACAAACTTTATTTCCTGCCTCTCCATGAGAGTTATTTGGAATTTCTAGGAGGAGTCACAGACTTTTCACATTTTGCCACATGTACTTTACCTTGCCTCTTTCCCTAATTCAACATTTCTGAACAGTTTGAGAAGAGTCTTTGTGTCTCACACCCCTGGACACTTAATGCCTTTACTCTGCTGTGAATTGTCCAGGACAGCACATTCTCTCCCATAACCCTGAAAAATTCCTACATTCAGGAAACTAACATTGACACAATACTTTCCTCCAGTCTATAGCTCAATTTGTTAGTTGTCCTGTTGTCATCCTCCATGCTTGATCCTCCAGGCTCCCACAGTTCATATACTTATCACATCTCTTTAGTCTCCTTTATAGTTTTAGAAAATCTTCAAGTTTACCTACTTCTGAAATTTAGAGACAAAGACTGTGGCATTTCTGGTGTGCATGTGTGTGTGTGTGTGTGTGCATATACACACATATGCTGCTTCATTGGTGATTATGTCTTCAGCTATTATGTCAAAAGCCAACATTTGCAAACCATCTTTTACCTCAAAAGTAACATTGGAAAGAAATAGCAAGCAGAAATCAAACACCAAATATGTGGCACCAGGCCTACAATATAGAAATGGCTGTCGACGTGTCTAAAATGCTTACCAAATTGAGTCAGTCTAAGAACTTGGGAGGCAGGAGGTGACTAGAACACGACAGCCTTCGAAGGAGGGGTCGTATCCATGGGCTCTTCACTGGCAGCCTGGGAGTTTGGTGATGCAGAGGCCCTCTGTGCCAGGATGGAGGCCAGTGAGTGGTCCTTCACGGGCAGCATGGAAACCACAGGGGCATTGGGAAGAGAGGCTCTTTGCTGTCCAGGAGGGTTCCCAGATGCAGGCTGAGGGGTGGGTGGTGGGACAATGGAATGGGACAGATTGGGGTTGGGTTGAGAGAACTGAAGGGTTGGGGGGCCAGGGAAGACTGGTCCCTTTGCTGGCTGCCTGTGCTGCCTATGGCCATGGACACTGCGGTGTGGGCCAGAGCTGTCACTGGGCGCAGAAGATGGGAAAATGACTGCCATGGAAAATGGGGTAGTGTCCATGGCCATGTCCTCAGGCAGCACAGTGGGATGCTGGAAAAGGTGAGCCGATGACATGGCTATGAGGGTTGGAGGGACGGAGTGCTGGCCCTGGGTATTGGGGTTGTGGGTGGAAGGGACAGAAGTGGGTCTTGGGAAAGAATGAGGAGGAGGAGGAAGAGGAGCAGCAGGAGGAGCATCCAAAGGAGAGGGAACATTAGGAGGAGGAAGAGGAGGAGGAGCAGGAAAAGGAGTTGGAGGAGGAGGAATAGGAGGAGGAGGAAGAGGAAATGGAGAATGGGGAGGAGGAAAAGGAGGAGGAAGAGGAGGAGGAAGAAGAGGAAAAGGAGGAGGAGGAAGAAGAGGATTAGGAGGAGGAAGAGGAGGAGGAGGAAGAGGAGATGGAGGAGGAAGAGGAAATGGAGAAGGGGGAGGAGGAGGAAAAGGAGAGGGAAGAGGAGGAGGAGGAAGTGGAAATGGAGAAGGGGTAGGAGGAAAAGGAGGAGGAGGAAAAGAAGGAGGGGGAGAAGGGGGAGGAGGGGGAGGGGGAGGAGGAGGGGGATGGGGAGGAAGGGGAGGATGAAAAGAAGGAGGGGGAGGAGGAGGAAGAGGAGGAGGAGGAGGAGGGGGAGGAGGGGGAGGAGGAGGAGGAGGAAAATTTGAAAAAAGAGGAGAAGGAAGAGGATGAGGAAAAGAAGGAAGGGGAGGAGGTGGTGGAGGAGGAGGAGGATCAATACATATGGGAGTTGGGGATTCTGTTCTGGAAGAGGTAGGATTGGAGGGGAAAGTGACCTGGGTATGAGGTGTGGGGAGGTGGGAACTGGGAGGTATCACAGGTCTTGACAGCTGTGCGGTTGGGTGAAACACATTAGGGGTAACTCCGACATGGGGACTGGGGCTGAAGGGAGAAGGAGGTCCAGTGGGAAGAGGCAGAGGAATGGAGGTTGGGATTTCCCCCTCATCTTTATTAGCTGAGGGGGAAGGTGGAGGGATGGATAGGTTCAGGGACCCAGCAGGCTGGAACTCCAACTGCCTGCTGGCAAGGATGGTTGCTATGGGGGAGGGGTCAGTGGGTGGGGGGAGGGGGCCTGCATTCCAGGTAGGGCCTGCAGGTGGGGAGGATGAATGGACAGTGGTGGTGCAGTCCTCCAGAGCCTCTCTTCTGCCCTGTGAGACCTCTGCCTCAGGCTTCACGTTGTTTCTTTGGGCACTCTGAACCCTCCTCAGGGTGCCTTTTGTACATAAAAGTGGCCACTTAGCAGGTGGGGGCAGCCCATCCTGATGCCAGGAAATCAGTGGTGGCAGGACCACTGGCATGAGCTGCTTTCTTTTATTCGGCCTCCTGAAGCAGCAGTTAGTGAGGGCCAACTCTGGGATAGAACACAGGTCGGCTTTAGGCCCTGCTCTCCCTGGATGGATGCATGGGAGGCTGGAGAAATGGGCAGATCCAGTTCACCTACAGGCTCCTGGGCCCACTTGTGGAGCATTGAGCGGCCCTCAGCTTTAAGCAGGAAGAGCACTCCCTGAGCAGGGCGGTGGGAGCTGCAGGTGGCAGGGCTCCCACATGACAAGTTCTTGGGAGACACCTGGGCCCTCTCGAGAATGCTGTTTCCCTCTGGGGGCCACTAACAGGGCTCCAGGGCACTGAGGTCTCCCCGAGTCTCCAGGGCACCCCTCTGCAGACCCTCCTGCCTCTGTTTCTGTCACTGACCACCCTCCTTCTCCTTGGCCTTCTCCTCCTTCTCCTCTTCCTCTTTCTTCCCCTCCTCCTCTTCTTCCTCTTCTTGCTCCTCCACCTCTTCCTTCTCCTCCTCCTCCTGTTGCTCCTCCTCCTTCACCTCTGCTTCCTCCTCTTCCTCCTTCTCCTCCTCCTCCTCCTCCTCCTCCTCCTCCTCCTCCTCCTCCTCCTCCTCCTCCTTCTCCTCCTCCTCCTCCTCCTTCTCCTCCTCCTCCTCCTCCTGGTGGATCTTGCCTTCTTCACACTGTTCCTGGGCCCTGAGCTCAGCTTCCTTAGAATCACCAACAGGGCAACGAGCAGGTGTCATGGGCCCCTCAGCTTGGTGGATGAGCTGAGGAACTGAAGGCAGGAGGAGTGGCCTGCGCCCAGGAGGGGGGATCCTTACTGATGTCGAGGGTCCAAACATCCGCGATAGCACTGGTTTTTTGTGGAAGGACCCCCAGGACACGGGCAGCAGGATCCCGGACAGAGGAGAGGGCCTGTCTCCCTGCCAGCAGCAGGAGGCCCCCGAGGTTGGGGATCCTGGAGGAAATGCCTGCTGGCAGGGCTGAGGGGAGAGGCAGGTGCAGTGGGGTGGTCCCTGTGAGGAGAGGGAGCCTTGCGGGCCAGGCAGAGAGGAGTCCGATGGCCCAAGAGGGCCCTGCAGTGTGGCCTGCTACCGCACTTGGTCAAAAGACTGCCCATGGAGGGCACCTGGGGCTCCTCACTAGGCAGAAGTCCACACTAGTCCAATGCTAGTCAGCACAGAGCAGCTTGGCTGAGAAGCCAGCTCCTCCTTCGACCAAAGGCTGAACTCGAGTTTAGCCCTTATGACGTGTGGCTGGAAGGAGTGATGGAGAAAGGACTTGGGCCAAGACGGTTGGTCAAAGGAAGGCTCCAGGGTGAAGAGACCCCCACCCCCACTTGGTCTGAGCTCAGGCTCCTCCCGACTCTGCGCTGCTTCTCCCACACCCACCTCACAGTTATTCTCACCCTCCAGAGGGTCATTCTGAGGCTGCTTTCCTTTGTGTTACTTAGGCAGTCCTTCTACTTGGCTCCAAAAATATCTCCATGGTTCTACTGGACACGACTGCACCCGTCCACATTCAAACCACCATCAGTTGCCCCCAGATAGCTCTAGTCAATTTTTCCTCCATAGTTCCCACCCTATTATCAATTTAGAAAACCATTACAGTGGTCCCTGGAACTGTCCCACAGAATCCTTGAGCTAGTAATGGTGCCTGACTGTGATGTTACTTCAGGTAAATTATGTACATTTTCTTTGGGAAGAGTTTCTTTTCATCCTGACCAAAGCATATACACATCCTTCTCTCTACACCATATTGAAGGTGTGCAGTGTTCTTCCTATTGCCTAGCGTTGCATTTTCCAGAGATCTCAGTCCATGTTTGGCTGACTGCATTGCTTTGGGGCTAAGTGATGCAGAACATTTCATGTCTCAGAGGTGTCAGTCCATGGGCAGCCAGCTCCATTGCCCTGGGCCTGATATGAAGCAGAACATTAGGGCACAAGGACATTTTGAAGAGCAGCTGCTCACCTCATGGCAGCCACAAAGCAGAGAGTAAGAAGGAGCAAATGGCAAAATATTATCTTCAAGGGCATGCTACTAGTGGCCTCCATCTTCCAGCCATGCCTCACCTTTCCACAGTTACAACCCAGTACAGTGGTCCTTTCTAATTATTAATCCACCCAAAGGATTTATTCATTGATTAGGTCACCATGCTCATAATCACATTATTCACCTCTGAACATTCCTCCATTAACTCAAATGAGCTTTTCAGGCACACCTAATCTCCAAACCATCACATACCACGCCTGATCCAAAAAAGGTTATGTCCATCTCACTGTGAATAATACACTTAGTGCACCTTAAAGAGTCCTCCTAATCTTAACAGTTTGGGCAACAGGTTGCAGTCAGCCAGGGTCAGCTTGCTGCTATGCAGAAATGGCACCTAGGAGATGCCCTGATCTTCAGAACTGGTCTTCTGGAAGGAGAGATGCCAAGTCATTGTCTAAAACTTTCAGAACTTTTAGGAACCCCTTCTCGAGAGATGATCACTGAAGTGCTGAGTTTTAATTCTGAAGGAAACTTGGCAAATATGACTAGCCCACCTGTGTTAAACTCAGAGTTCCAAGCTGCCAGTTTGGGGTACTTGGAAGGGCAGGGCACAGCCTCCAGAAATTGCTCTGTCTCTTAGATATGCATGTGCACTCCTGTGCTATATAGCCCGAAGGGGAGCGGCCCTTCTAGGCACAGCTATTGCACTTGGTTGATTGGTGTTAGCAGTGGTGATGTTGAAGGTGACACTCCCTTTAGCCAGAGCATTATTGTCTGGAAAAGGGAGAGGCTTGGCCCCATCGATGCCAGTTTTAACAATTCAACATGGTTATTCTACAGGTGTGGTTGTGTTAGGGACCAAATATTCACAATTGCTGAAGGAGATAGAAGGGGCTGTGGCGAGGGCAGGTGGGAATTCTGTCCTCCAAAGCCAGAGCTGTCTGCCCCTTAAGGACCTCACAAGCCCAATTAGACCATCTCCCTGAAGACGACTTCTCCACCTGATCAGAGCACCCCACACTCAGCTTCTTCAGCTCTGTCAAAACTCAGACATTTTCTGGAAAAAGAAGTCATATTTAGAAACTTGTTATCTTTCCCACATACATAATACATTTAAAATTGTGGCATGTACAGGAAAGTAAATTGTCTCATCAATGTATCGTACAGAACAACACAGACAAAAAGCACTAAAGTACTTGCACTATTTATTTTTGTGTAATTTTAAAGCAAGGCTGGGTTGTGGCTCAGCGGTGGAGCACTTGCCTAGCACATGTGAGGCCCTGGGTTCGATCCTCAGCACCACATAAAAATAAATGAAATAAAGGTATTTTGTCCAACTACAACTAAAAAAATAATAATTTTTTAAAAAGAGTACATTTAGTGAATGCTCAAAACACAAAAATTGATAAACTGAGTACATATATTGAAACATCTCACTATATGTAATAAATATGTAGAATTATTTTGTGTTGATTTTTAAATGTTTCCAAAAATGAAAATAAAGGGATAAAATTTTAAAAGTACTTTCAGTACTCTCAAAAAAAACACTGTAAAGGAAATGGGGGGAAAATGAGTTCTGTAGCTGGGGATGCAGCTCAGTAGTACAGTGCTTGCCTAGCATGCAAAAGCCCCTGGATTTAACACCCAGTACTACAAGGGGGTTGGGATGGCAGTGGGGGGCTCATTGTCTCAAATTCTTTCCTCCTCAAATACAATGTTTATGACTTATTCTAGTTAGTGAATTGATATTCTCTTTAATATCCCATATTAAGCCAAACTTATGATTGTGTCCAATTTTAATTTCAGACTCAAACATCACTTGATTAAATTTTTTAGAAGCTCTTTTACTGTCTTGCAGAATAGAACTGGGATTTCCAAATGAATGTCTCAGGTATAAACACAAGACCACAGTAAAGAGAACAGCCCAAACTTTTTAGCCTAGTGCAATTTGGCCATTGTTATATCAACATGACCTTAAGAGTACAGGCCTTGAAGTAATTTGATTTAGTGTTTAGCTTGAGAGCTACCTTAATCCTGTCTTTTAGCTTCTTGACATTTAATATGCCTCTTCACACAAAAAGAAAGGGTCACTCTTCCTGGATAGCTCATTGCAAATTGGGCAGTATAAACACAGACTTTAACTTTCCCTTCCCCACTATTCCTGTTCTTATCTCAGTTTTATTTTGCCTTTATAACTATTACACATAAATATGTTCTCCATGTCTTGTATTTATGTAATAGATTACTCCCTCAGTCAAACACCCACAGCCATTGCTAAAGATAGAAACCATTAAGAAATATGACCATTGCCTTTAAGAGGTTACTTCCTAATTTGAGTAGTGGTTTGGAGTTTGACTCTCTAAGCCCTGATTAAGGTTTTTGAAGGTGAATACATAGTCACTTTTGCATGGCTGTAATGGAATACCTGAGGCAGTCTAACTTCTTAAAAAAAAATAAAAAAGAGTTTTATTTAGTTCATAGTTTTTGAAGTTCAAAGGCATGGCTTTTGTCAGGGCCCTCTTGGCTCTGCCACATCCTGTGATTTGATGTGAGATGGTGAAGAAAAAATCACATCATCAGGGCTGGGGATGTGGCTCAAGTGGTAGTGCGCTTGCCTGGCATGCGTGCGGCCGGGGTTCGATCCTCAGCATCACATACAAACAAAGATGTTGTGTCCGCCGAAAACTAAAAAAAAAATATTTTTAAAAAAAATCACATCATCAGACAGAAACCAGGGTTTTTCTGTCCTCAGAGTGTCCTTCTGAGGTCACCCTCCCAATCACCTTAGTCCTCCCACTTGGCCTCACCTCTTACAGGATCCACTCCTTCTCAATACTGCCCCCCTGAGGATCCCAACACATGGACCTAGGAGGACAATCACATCCAAACCTCAGAAGGGACTGCTGTGGTGGGTCTCAAACATTCACACCACCCCAAATCAGCACGACAGTCTGTTCTCCTTCTTTAAGTCAGTTTGAGATTAGGAGTGTGACTTAGTTCTGAGGGTTAAGATGAAAGGAAAAGTCTGCTGGGGAAATCTCTGGTAAAGATACAGTCACAGGAGATGGACTAAAAGTTAAATATGGCAGACTGGGAAAATCTCCACATCCAACCAAAACTCCTTTAACATGCTAGGAAAAAAGGAATTTTTTTCTCTCTTTAAAAATTTTTAATTTGTTCTTTTTAGCTATACATGGCAGTAGAATCTATTGTGATATATTTATACAAACACGGAATATATCGTATTTTAATCCCAGTCTTGTGGATGTACATGATGTCCCGTTTCACTGTGATGTATTCACACATGTACACAAGAAAGTTATGTCAGATTCATTCCACTGTCTTTCCAATTCCTATCCCCTTTCCCTGCCTTTCATTCTCATTTGTCTAATCCACTGAACTTTTACCGACCAGCTCCGCCTACCCATTGTGTTAGCATCCACATATTAGAGAGAACATTCAACCTCTGTTTTTTTGGGATTGGCTTATTTCACTTAGTATGATAGTCTCCAGATCCACTCATTTACCAGAATATGTCATAAAGTCATTCTTCTTTGTGGCTGAGTAATATTCCATTGTATATACATACCACATTTTCTTTATCCATTCATCTGTTGATGGGTACCTAGGTTGGTTCCAAAGCTTAGCTATTGTGAATTGAGCTTCTGTGAACATTGATGTGGCTGTGTCACTGTAGTATACTGATTTTATCCTGTGGATATATAGTAAGGAGTGGGATAAACTGGGTCAAAAAGTGTTTCCATTCCTAGTTTTTTAAGGAATCTTCAATTGGTCCAGTGTAGTTGCACCAATTTGCATTCCCATCAGCAGTGTATGAGTGTACCCTTTCCCCCATTTCCTTACCAACAATTATTGTCACTTTATTCTTTTTTAAAGCAATTTTTCTTCTCATAGTCTTTTTTTAAAAAAATACCTTTATTTTATTTATTTATTGTTTTATGTGTTGCTGAGGACCGAAACCAGGGCATTAAACATGCTAGGCAAACACTCTACCACTGAGCCACAACCGCAGCCCCTATATTCTTGATAATTTCCATTGTGACTGGAGTGAGGTGAAATCTCAGTGCAGTTTTAATTTGCATTAGGAAAAGAAATTTGAAGAAACAGAAATTCACAAGGGCATTGATAATAGAAGAGAAGAACACAATTTTGGAGGCTTGGAGAGATAGTTGATAACTGACTTTATGAACCCTCAAGAAACTGAAACCTAAGCTGGCAGTGGAGAAAGCCCTAAAAGAAGTCAATTGACATTGCACAATATTTTTTTTCCTTTGCACAATATTTCTTCTTTTATCTGTGATCTTCCTTATGTGATCACTATTCTTCTTTCTGAGGGTTTTTTTTTTTTTTTTTTTTTAGAAATTATCATAGCGAGGGTCTCTTAGTTAACTCCTGAGTTGTTTTGTCGTTAAAATGTCTTTGTTTCATCCTTTTTTGTTTGTTTTTTGTTTTTGTTTTTGTTTTTGTTTTTTTGTTTTTTTTTTTTTTTTTGGTACTGGGGATTGAAAAGTGCAGGAATTGAAAATACTTGAGTATTAATAAAACGCCTCCCATGTAAGGATAAAAGCAGGAAATTTTCTGGGTGTCTGCATAACAACAATTGCTAGACTCAGATCTCCTTTCTTCCTCCAAGAATAAGTCTAGAAGTTAATTATCTCAAAATAATTTTTTGAGCCAAACTCTGGATAGCTAAGGATGGAGACAGGAGGTGAGGGGACCAAATTGAATATAGGTTAATGTGAAATTATTCACATTGAATGCTGAGATACTTCCTCAAGTTATGGTAAAGTGAACGTGCCTTGGGCACAAAATTTAAGAAAGCACTAAAAAACCCCTCAGTAATCAAGATAAATAATGTTTGTTTTCATCAGTCCATGTTTATATCCTTTTTTCTTTGCACAATATTTCTTCTTTAATCTGTGATCTTATGTGATCACTATTCTTTCTGAGGTATATTTTTTATATAAGTTATCATATTAAGAGTCACTTAGTTAACTCCTGGGCTCTGTTTTGTCTTTAAAATTTCTTTATTTCATATATTTGTTGTTGTTGTTATTATTATTGTTTTTTGGTACTGGGGATTGAACCCAGGGGCACTTAACTACTGAGCTATAACCCCACCCCTTTTTACTTTTGCTTTTCAGATGGTCTCACTAAGTTGCTTAGGGCCTCAATAAGTTGCTGAGGCTAGCTTTGAACTTGTGATCCTCCTGCCTCAGTCTCCCAAATCTCTGGGATTACAGGTATGTATACCACCCTGCCTGGGTTATAAAATTTATAACTTATAAAAACTGCCAAAGACACAATTTTGGACTTGGTGTTAATATTGGCTCCTTTGGCTGAGGGTCTTTTCTGGGATGGGCTCTCCAGGGAGCTGCTCACTGCATGGAGGTCTATTGCTCCACTATGGCACTGCTACCTCCACCCAGCAACAAACACTGCAATACCCTGCTTTGTGGCCACCACCATCAATGAAAGGCCTCCCCTAGGAACCACTGCAGGATGACATCACTGTCTTCAAGGGTAAACATATTTCTCAGTTCCAGGGTGCCCTTGGCCATGCATTTATGAATATATGAATGGCAGTGGACATTTCTGCAAGAAAAATCATATGACTTAAGAAATTTATTGATGTCTTCATTATCTTCTATTTTATTGGAGTATAAGGTTTCAAAATAATTTCTCATTATCTTCTGTATTTCTGTGGTGTCTGTTGTGATACTGCCTTTTTCATCCCATATGCTAGTAATTTGAGTTCTCCTCTTCTTTAGCATAGCTAAGGGTCTGTCGATCTTATTTATTTTTTCAAAGAACCAACTTTTAGTTTTGTCAATTTTTTCAATTGTTTCTTTTGTTTCAATTTCATTGATTTCCACTCTGATTTTAATTATTTCTTGCCTTCTACTACATTTGCTGTTGTTTTGCTCTTTTTTAGGGTTTTGAGATGAAGTGTGAGGTCATTTATTTGTTGGTTTGTTGTTTTTTTGTTTTTTTGTTTTTTTTGAGGAATGAATTCCAAGCAATGAATTTTCCTCTTAGAACTGCTTTCATTGTGTCCCATAGATTCCAATATGTTGTGTCTGTATTTTCATTTATCTCTAAGAATTTTTTTATTTCCTCCTTTATGTCTTCTGTAACCCATTGATCATTCAGTAACATGTTGTTCATTCTCCAAGTGATGCAGGATTTTTCCTTCCTTCTTTTATGGTTGATTTCCAGTTTCATTCCATTATGATCAGATAAGATGCATGCTATTATCTCCACACCTTTATAATTTCTAAGAGTTGCCCTACGGCATAATATATGGTCCATTTTTGAGAAGGATCCATGTGCTGCTGAGAAAAAAGTATATCCGCTTGATGATGGTTGATATATTCTATATATGTCGGTTAAGTCTAGGGTATTAATTGTGTTATTGAGTTCTATAGTTTCTTTATTCAACTTTTGTTTGGAAGATCTGTCCAATGGTGAGAGAGGTGTGTTAAAGTCACCCATAATTATTGTGTTTTGGTCTATTTGACTCTTGAACTTGAGGAAAGGTTTTATGAATGTAGCAGCACCATTGTTTGGTGCATAAATATTGATACTTGTTATGTCTTGTTAGTGAATGGTTCCCTTTAACAGTATATAGGGTCCTTCTTTATCCCTTTTGATTAACTTAGGCTTGAAGTCAATTTTATTCAATATGAGGATAGCCACCCCTGCTTGCTTCTGAGGACCATGTGAGTGGTATGATTTTTCCTAACCTTTCACCTTCAGCCTGTCAGATGAGTCTCCTGAAGGCAGCATATTGTTGGATCTGTTTTTTGAATCCAGGTTACCAGCCTATGTTGCTTTATTGGTGAGTTTAAACCATTAACATTTAGGGTTATTATTGATATATGGTTTGTACTTCCGGTCATGTTTTCTTGTTTGTTTGTTTTTAATTTGGTTTGTTTTTCCCTCTTTTATTAGTTCCCCACACACACACTTTACTGAGGTACTTCCCACTGTTGGTTTTGGTTGTTGTTTTTCATTTTCTCTTCATGTATTATTTTGCCCAAAATGCTTTGCAGTGCTGGTTTTCTGGCTGCGAATTCTTTTAACTTTTGTTTATCGTGAAAGATTTTTATTTCGTTGTGAAATCTGAAGCTTAATTTTGCTAGATACAATATTCTTGGTTGGCACCCATTATCTTTCAGCGTTTGAAATACATTGTTCCAGGATCTTCTCGCTTTCAGCATCTGTGATGAGAAATCACCTGTTAACCTAATTGGTTTACCCCTGAATGTAATCTGCCTCCTTTCTCTTTTTCTTCCTCTATCCCAATGACTCTTTAGTTTTTTTTTTTTTTTTTTTTTTTTTTCATGATGTCCCATATCTCTTGGATGTTTTGCTCATGGTTTCTTACCAGACTTTCTGAGTTGACTAGACTCTTTTCGAGATGATATATTTTGTCTTCATTGTCTGATGTTCTGACTTCTACTTGATCTACTCTACTAATAATACTCTCATTTGAGTTTTTAATTTGGTTTATAGTTTTCTTCATTTCTAGGATTATTTTTTGATTTTTTTATAACCTCTATCTCCCAGTAGAGTTGTTGATTTGCTTCTTGAATTTGTTTATGTAATTCATTGTTGAAGTCTTCTTTTATTGTTTGCATTTGCTTTCTAATGACCTCTTTAAGATTCCATTCCATCTGAGTCAGGTATGCCTTGAGATCTTTATCTGACCCTTTTTCTGATGCCACTAGGTTCTCCAGTAGATTTAGGCTGTCCTGCATTGTTTGTAATCCTTTTTTTCCTTGTTTTTTCATGATGCTTGCATTACTTTCTGGCTCTGTTTGACTGCTGTGTTACTATTTACTCCTATAAATTTGTTTTGGTTTTGTATATCTCCAGGATCTCTCCTTTGTGATGGGAGACTATGTCTAGAGATGTTGGGTTTTATTGTACTTTAAAGCAAATTCATTCATTTCATAAAAGGCATACAGATTCTGAAGGCGTACAGCGATCTGCGGTTTGGTTTTAGGACTTTATGTTTGGGTTGGGTAATGTGATGGTATGGGGGTTGGTATATCTTAGCAACCTTGGAAGATTGCTCTACTGAAGGGGGATTTTAACAGGAGAATGGACCGGAGTATTTGGGGGTAGCTAGGGACTTGGGAGCACTGTAGAGAGACTGCCTCGGAACATTCACCTATATGTGTTAAGTAAATTACATGTAGTGAAAGTCATAGTGCTTGGTATGAAATGTAGGGGAAGGGGAAAGAAGAAGTCCTTAAAGAGAAAGAGGGAGAGAAAAATAGGTAGAATAAAAGAAAAGGGAAAAATAAAAATTGAATAGAGAAAAGAAAAAAAAAGATAAATGCAGTCTTAGAGTTCTATTATCTTCTCTTCCAGTAGGTGGAGCTGTGCCCTCTGAGTCGAGTTTCTGCCCTCAATACGCAGGAAACAATCCCTGTGAGGCGGCTCCTCCTCCCCAGCTGGGCGGCTCTCCAATCCTGGTCATCCAGGGCCATTTCTGGTCTCCAGCCCCTCCCCCCCTTCTCCTGCCAGCCAGGCCCCACTCACCAGTGCCTTTCTCCACAGATCTAGTTACACTTGCAGCCCCCTGGGTGCCCTATTCTCCTAAATGACTGGGCACTCTCTCTGTTTGCCATTCACCCAGACCCCTATGTTGTGGAGTGGGTGAGCTTGGGGCTGTTAGCTTATTTTGCCTGGTCCCCTCCTGTAGCCATGCCCCTGGGACCTGGCGAAAAAGGCCTTGGCTGTTGCCACTGGTGGTAGGGAGAGTTGGAGGTCAGGTGTCCCTCCTGACGCCCTTGGCTCCTATAATCATGCCCATGGGGAGCTGGGGAGAGATTTATGAGATTTCCCCGCTGTACATATCTGGTGGGGTGAGAGTCACACACCTGTTGTAGCCGATTTCCCTAGGAAGGGATCCTGTCTGCCGAACTCTGGTGACGTCAGTTCTCTGCTATGGTGGACTCCCTTGCCACGGTGACCGATGGGAATGGTGGGTCTGGTCTGTCTCTCCTAGGTCCTGGCCTCAGTTCTCGGTCCAATGTCTCATGGAGGTTTGGTTAGCAACTTCTTCAAAGGGTCCAACTCTTTGTTTCTCTACGCCGCTGGCGGGTCTCCGGTAGTGCTGAGACGCCTCCGTTTGCCAACTGGCCAGCACCTCCGCGCTCCGGGTGGCCCAGATTCACCTGCACCTGAGCAAGCTGCTGCCTCTGAGAGGCCCAAGGTCTCACTTCAGCCGAATTTTGCTAGGAGATTCTTAGCAGGCAGCATCCAGTTGTTCTGAGGTCTCTCTCTGTCTGCGTGGTTGAGGAGGTGATGGGAGTGCTGCCTCCCCACCCGCCACTATGTTCAAAATCCCCGGTGACGACCAATTTCTGCAGCTCAAACCTGCCACTGGGCACTGTCTGATTTTGGGCTCTAGTGGGTCGCCCCTTTTGCCAATAAATCAGCTCCCTCCCCCTCTCTTATACATTTGCAACATGGGTAATGGGTCCTCTCTGCCAGTCAACTCTCCCTTACAATGCCTTTTAAACAACCTCAAAACCCTCTCCTTGACACCAGACATCAACATACAAGTGTTCCCTCAAATTCACATAACCATCCAGGAGCAAGAGAAGGAACTCCAACACCAACTGGATGCAGTTGCCCATCCTAAAGCTGACTCTTTCTCATGGATGGCCCTAATACATCAGGGACTTCAGCTTCTCAATTTATCCAAAGTTAAGAGCATTTCAGGCTGTTTTCCTCTGAGCAGGTTTGGATTGTACTCTGTTAACTGTGATTCCCATTGAGGAAGTACTCCTTTTTTGTAACTCATCAGGGAATTTCCCTTGCTGCTACACTGCCTCTGGTTCAGTACCCTGTGACCAGATGGTTCGAATTTCTTCCCCAACCTTTGCTCCGCCAGGGTTCTTTTTCTGGTGCAATGGTACCCTAACAAAAATCTAAGCCTCAACATGCCCTTTGCTTTTTGTGTTCCTTCCACTTTGCTCCCTCAATTAACTCTGTACAGTGAGGCTGAATTAACATGGCTTGTTACTACCTCCCTTTCCAGGACAAGAAGGGCCATCTTTCTATCCTTTAAAGCTCCACATCTCACACCTGAGGTTTCCTTTCCCCCTTCCCAGGGAGGACCTTCTTCAAGCCAAGAAACCCTCACAACAACATGCCTCACTCTAGTTCCACCCTCCTCTTTGCCACCCTCCTGGCATCCACTTCTCTCACACCTACTTTGTCTGCTTTGTCAGACATCCCAGATTGTCCTCTAACTCGGATTTTCTTGTTTTGTGCCTTTCTATCATGTATCATAAATTCCTATAGAATCAAATAAGCAAAATATCTAATCAGAACTTTAACCAGCTGCTCCTCAGGTATTTCCAGCTATCTGCTACCTTGGAGGACACCTGTCCCTTACGTGAAGGCCTCACCAATGGCTGACGGAACTTCACCATCATGGATATGGAGCTACAAAATGGAAACCCGACTGCAAGAACTTCACTAGCCTGTTTCCCAGGGTTTCTAGGCCCATTTGCTTTCGTGTGCCTCCTCCTGACTTCTGGTCTTTTCTCAGCCAGTTCCTCTCACTGGACCTCCCCCCAGAAGATAATGTGGTGTATCCTCTCCCCTCTTCTTCTCCTTGCCTTCGGGTATCTTTGGTGTTCTTAGGTTCACCATGTGGCACACCTGGTTCGTGGAGTTCATGGAGGCCCTCTGACAGGACAGCTGGCTGACTCCCCCCATTTGCAGGAACAAGGATTGGATCAAGACTATCCATGACCTATGGCTTCGAGGAACTTTCATTGATTTTGGCCCCAAGGAAATTCACATCTTTAGTGCCCTGGTCTTTACAGCTATGCTTCTCTTGTCCCCACACCCTGACCATTCCTTCCTTCCTTTACTCTTCATCCCTGTCCAGCAGGAAGTAGCCAGAGAGTTTTTTCACCCTACTCCCAAAAACAAAAACAAAAAGGGAGGAATGTTGGGTGTGTGGGAGACTCCCCCTTCTGAGAGAACATCATGGCATCCCTTACCCCTCCCCCTCCTCTCCAAAGGGCACCAAGCTGAAGAAGATAGCCAAATTCAAAGGTTTTCTCAACCAATCCCCGCAGGACACACAGGACCCAGTGTCTGCTTGCTGGTCCTGAGTCACCCTGCCAACCAGCACCAGCCATGTCCCCTATGCAACCCTTCTAAAGCCAAAACTTGTAAGCACATGCTCTCTCTCTCTCTCTGCCCTCCTCTTCTTCTCTTCTCTCCGCTTTCTGCTCTCTTCCTCTCTTTTTCTCTGCCCTCTTCTCTCTGCTCTCTGCCTCTCCTTCAGGCAGTCCCCCAATCAAATCTCTTGGTTGAATCTCTGTCTCAGGTGAGTTACTCACCTTTCACCCTGGAGAGTAGAGCAACAGCAGCTGCAGATATTTGCTGAAACACTTGAAAAGAGGCTATTTTAAATCAGATCTATGTGACTGGGATCCATGTCTCTTCAAAGAATAAAAAATTCCTAATGGATATTTTGATTGGACTAAAGCCTTAATGAATACCTTCTAAACACGGAGTACCTTACCCAGGATTGGGCAGAGGACTGGATTCCTTAAACCTATAGACTTAAACAAACCTCTAGACAATAGCCACTCTTCAGTATCAATCTCTTGGAACCCCTCCCTCTGCTTTCTTTCTATTACTATAATAAATCTGTCACTTTGCTCTCATCTGGTCCATTCAACCCCATGCTTCATGCTACAATTTCATAGGCCAGGTGTTATCTCTTTTTGACTCTTTAAGGGAACATTCATAAGGTTATCAGTCAGCCAATAATAATTAAATAAATAAACCCCCAAATTATGACCAGGCAAAAATGTCTGTTATACCTCCATTTGTGACTAGTAAATCTTTATTCCATTAGGCCAACATTAGAACTGTTCTGGATTTTGAGAGAGATATCCCACCACCCCTATTCTTTTTTCACTCTTTAGAGATCTTGCTTAAAGTCTTATTATTATTTGGTCTTATGTGTACATGTGTGGTTTTGAGTCACTTGCCCTTGATTTAAAATATTGGTTTATTTTACCTCATGATAGCAGTATCCCCCCACCCCGCGCCATTTTCTTTGCTTTTTCTCCATAACTGAAATGGAACTAAAAAATAAAGGAGAGAGCTTATTAAGGTATTTCAAAGACAAACTGTTACAGGGCTGGGGAATTCCAGAAAATTGAGCAGTGCAAAGGACCTCTTTCAACCTCTGATTCTTGGAATCAAGTCAGAAAGATTTCAAATATGTTGCTCAGAGTAATATCAATGAGTTTACTCAAGGAGTAGGGTAAGGGTAAGGGGACACTCTTAGGTGAGAGCGTGGGTCCTCTCAGAGAGGAGAGAGGATAGTGTGCCTCTCCTGAATCCCAGTTTTATTGGGTATCTCACAGAAATTTCCAGAGAGTCCCACCCAAGTCCACTTTTTGACTTTTGACTGACAGCAGAATGACATCAGACTCAATTTCCCACTGCCATGACAACTCTAGGTCCCTTTGGCCCATGTTGACTAGTTCTAATTAAGTTCTTAACCATAAATTCTTATAGATTTTATGGTTAGGAGGAATAATCCTTATCTGTGTGTATCTGGAGGAGGTAAGGGTCTCTGTGTGCATGTCTTAAGGATTTGTATTTTGTCTTTGGTGAGCAGAGCTTACTCTGTTTCCCTTTTGCCATGTCCTGAGCTGCTTTCCTCCACCATACTCTTTCACCAAGATGTTCTAACTCACCTTGGGCCAAAGCAAAGGAGTCAGCCAACTGTGGACTTGTCACAGGAAAGCATGGAACTGAAACTTCAAACCTCAGTCTTGTGTTCCAGTGAAAGAAAATGTAAGGTCAGACATCAAAAGTCATGCAAGAGAACTTTATTTTACATGATAGTAGAGTGAAAGTGAGGTGAAAATAAAGTAAAAGCAAAGTGAGGCTTAAGCAGAGAACACTCCCAATTGTTTCTACAGGCTCTACCAATGTTTTTCTGCAGTTTATCCATTACAAATTATTTACTTATCCACCTTGGCAGTGACTTAAAGAAGACTTTAAGTATAAGGTCAGGCAGCGGTGACCAAAAGGAGGCAGATTTTAAAAGGCCACTGAACGAGGCTTTATTGAGATTTCACTCCCAGGCAGAACCCTCAGACTGACAGAGCAAGTAAGAAGAGGGTCTAAGGAGAAGCACAGGGGGGGCCTCAACTTGACTGGAATTTTTACTGGGCTTAGAGCAGGAAGGGAGGACTTGAGACAGGAAAAGAGGTTTTTAGAGTCCCTTGTCCTACTGGGGTTGCGGGGGAGCTGGCTAAGATCCAGGATTGGCCAGGAGACCCCACTGATTGACAGGCGATTCCATCAGTGCCTGATTCGTGGCTATTTTGCATGTGATGGTTGCTTGGTACTTTGTTCTAGCCACCTCCACTTAACAGTAAGAGTAGCATAAAGTAAACCTATCTTGCCATGCATTTCACTGCTCTTTGCTAACTACAACCTAACAGACTAAGACCTCTGAAACCATTAGCCTCAGACTAAAATCTTTTCTTCTCTACATTGTTCTTGTCAGATCTTTTGGTAACTAAAACAGTACCCCAAATTCAAGAGTCCTACAAAAAAAAATTTTTAACCAAGTTTTAAAAATATTTCTCTCTTGAGCCAAAAGGAATTTATGGCAAAAGGGTACATGATGAACTTTAAAAGTACATTTTAAAGACAGAGCAAAAACAAAAACAAAACAAACTGAAGTGCTCTGTCCCATTTTTAAATGCAGAAAACAGGGAGAGGAAAGATGCACACTTTCTGGTATCATACTGACCAGAATTTATTTAGAAAATAATTTAAAATTTTTTGTTGTGTGACAGTTACAGTAAGTAAATGCAAAGAAAAAAATGCAAGTCAGGCTGTAGCAAAATCAAAAACAAAATTGAAAAAGAGAATTGAGCAGAGGCCAACTGTCACAAACCTGGTATGTCAGCATGAATTGACATGACAATGGGCACTGTATGACAGAAGCAAAAGGCTGATTTCTCTTAGATGCAAACATTGTGATACCAATGATCCAATGTTCACTCTCAGACTAAGAAATCCAAACACCTTTGTTTTGGGGGGCAGTTAAGGATGATGTTTGTGCAAAAGATGCCTCCCATCACCCTCAAAAATGTGAGAGGCCTGCACTCACATCTACTAAACTATAACACCAGGCAGATGACCCTGGGACAGTTGTGTTCCTAGCACTAACCACACAACAAAGCCCTTTATGAACTGAAGCCTGTTGTTAAGACAAACTCTCCTGTGAACTTGGCATGATTGGACACAAAGGGTCATGTTTAATATCCTGCCTGCTTTAATATCCTATCCTTGAGTTCCCAGAATTTGGCAGGTTACCTAACACAAACCAATAACTGAGCCTCCTGGATGGCAAAGGTCAGAGTATGTTAACACCCACCCTGCTCACCTTACTGGTTGGTATTGGACTCTCTGGATTTCTCCTATCACCCACATCCGTTTTCCTCCAAAATGGCTCCAGGGGCTCTGAATGTCTTTCCATTTCCACTATCATACCTTTATCTAATCCACATCACCAGCCACTTTAAAGATTAATTAACAGAACACAACTAATGATTACTTTTTTAGCCACTTAAATTCATTTCCTTTCAAATTTGAAACAAATTTCTTAGCTAGTTTGAGCCTCACACATTCTGAGCTTCACCTCCCTTCCCATAACCACTTTTTCTTTTGTGTAGGGAATCCAGGTTTGTGGATTTTTTCAAACCTTTCAAGCCACTGAGTATGTTTTCCCTACAAATGGATTGTTCTTCAACCCAACCTCTTTCCAGTCTGAAGTCTTCTCCTATGGCCTCACAATAGAAGTGATTAACCATCCTTTGAATTCCTATAGCACAAACATTCAGTATCCTATGGGTTTTAATTATCCCTGATTAAGCTGCAAACTCCTTTCGATGGAAAGAATGTTATTGTGCCTGTACATTATCTGATGGAGAACAGGTGATCAATACATAGTTTCCAATTAAATGAGTAACAAATTATAAATGGAACTGATATTCAGCCAGTACAAACCAGTATGGTCCCAATAGTTGTAAAATATTGAAATATTGACTTCCCTACCACTGCCCCTTGCTATCCAAATGCCTTCCACTACCAGTGTTTTTTTCCATGGGAATTACTTGGACTCCCTCAACTAAATACAATCCTCCAACTAGAGAGTTAATGTCTTTCAAAGTAAGTAACACTGATAACCCTTATCTAGCCATGTGGCCAGGATCTACAGATAAAAGTACACATTTTGATTCTGACCTGTGCAATATCATTGTTAACTAGTATGATAATTGGGCTAATATGTTTTCTATTGCTATAACAAAATACATGAGGCTGAGTACTTTGTAAATACATTTATTTGGCTCACATTCTGGTGACTGGAAGGTCTTATCAGCATGATGCCAACAAGCTGGCAATCAGAACATGGTTGAGAAGTGAAAGGGAACCATCATCATGAAGAAGGGGAAAAACAATGAACTTACTTACCTCCCACCAGGCCCCACCCCTTAAAAAGTTTCCACCACCTCAACACTGCCATGTTTGGCCAAGTCTCCAGCACATGAACCTTTGAAAGACAAACCAGATCCAAAACATAATCCCCACCTGATTATAAATAACATGTAACTATACAGTTGGAAAGTGATGCTTTTTTTCATTGTAGAATCTCATACAAGAGTCAATAGATCCAAGAATAGGAAAGGAAAATGATAGTCTGTCAATCTCTGAAGATATAGAATAAATATCCATTAGGACTCAGTCTTCATGTAAACCAGAAGATATGCTGTTTCCTGCCTAGAAAGATGAGAAAATTCATCAGCATAGCAAAATGAACCACTGATAGTGAAACAATATTATTATTTCATGATAGGACAAGCATTAGCAAACTTCCAGGCTGTTGAATCAAACCTTCAGCTATCCATTATCTACTCAGCCTCGTCTACTCAGCCTCATGTATTTTGTTACAGCAACAAAAAACAACTCTTCAGAGAGAAACAAAATAGTGACTTGGTGGGAAATAACCACTAAATATGCTACTAGTTAATATCTAAATCATATGTTGACAAATTATGGGACCATGAGCCAAGACCAACCCTGTTTTTTGCAAATAAATGTAAGTGAAGCATAGCCAATTAAATTAATTCATTCATGTACTGTCTGTGTCCTCTTTTATGCTAAAATGACAGAGTTGGGTACTTGAAACAGAGACTATGGCCCATAAAACCTAAAATATTTTCTCTCTGGTCCTTTACAGAGTTAAGTCTGACAATCCCTAATCTAAATCATGGATCAATCAATAACTACAACAAAGACTGGACATGTAAGAAAGATAGCTTAGAAGAAATAGAAGAGAAATATGAAAAAGAAGAAGCCTGAGAAAGGCTTCAAACACAAATTACACCTAATTTGTTACTTTCAAATAATAGAACCTATCTCTGCAACTGAAAATCATCTTTAATATCATCTTTGGCATACACTGTCACTCCTATTCCAGAAACTCAGCCAGAAAAACTTACAAAGTCTCTCTGTTTTAACTTGATAAAGTTAAAGCTTCCTTCCCTGACATAGTTACCAATTTAAAAAGTATTATTTGATACTTATTAAATGCAAGCCACTATACCAGACAAAGAAATATGAAAAAAATGATCTTTCTCTCCCCAAAGAGTACAAAGGTCTAATGTGAAAGAAAGGATGTATCAAAACAATTTAAAAACAGCGTGATTCCTGCTATGATGGAGTTATGCTCAAGATGCAATAAAAGCACACAAGAAGCCCCTACAAATCTGATCAGGTCAACCAATAAGACTTTGATGAGCAGAGAAAGTCATGAGTATTGAAATGTGAGGGGGAGTTTGCACAAAAGGTAAATCAGGAGAGGGCAATGCAGAAACTCCTTATGTGTAGTTAGAAGGGGAAGATGGCAGACATGGTCACTTATACTTGAGGATTACTGGAGTCTAAATTGTTAGAACACTATGGTGTAGAGGGATGGGTGCTGACAAATGAGGCTGAATGGTTAGTCCCTGGAAAGCCATCAGAATATAAGCAATGGCTAAGTCCATGAGAGTTCCATACAGCTCCAAGAATCAGCTTAAATTCATCAGGTTTCCATCACCCAAATACTTCTCTTACCAGCGATAATTACGATTTCCATAGGTACACTGGATGTCTTCCCAGGACACCTAGAAGTACATAAACAGAAGTCAGCACCTGGCTGACCATTTACTAAATATCCACAGAATATAGGATGCTGCAATTTGCCCTCTTTCACTCCTCTAGACAAACCCACCCTAGTAACTCCCAAGAGCTGGAGCATCTAATTATAGTATGTCACGCATAATAGTATTTTTAATAGCCTCATTCCTCCTCTTGAACTTGGTCATGCTTTCCCCAGAGTTACATACATATGTATGTATATATCTTACATATCTATAACTCTTCTTGCTTTACAGAAGTTTCCCACAGAGCAAGGAGCTACAGAGCAAGGAGTCCACAGCACCAGAAACCTGGACATTGAGGTAATGGCCTCTTACAGAGATTTACAAAGCTATAAACCAGATAGGGATTTCATGCAGAATAGGGTTTTGAAGTCATAACCCACCCTCACACACAAAGAACAATACCATACTGTGTCTTGGCCTTGAGGATCCAGGAAGATCCTCAGAACTTATTACAGGTGGATAGTTCAGGGTAAGAGGCAATTTTTGGTGTTGTTTCTCACCCAAGAAACATGGGAGTCGTTGAAGCAAAACCATCTTCCATCCACAGAATTCCGGATATAGGCACAGTAATGACCCAAGTCAGCAATCCCCACATGGGCAATCACAGCAAAGAGTTCAAACTGCCCTTCAGACTGGAAGAAGACAAAGCATAAAATGATTCACCCCCTCTTTTTCTAAACTCAGACTTGAAAAATGAAATATTAAGTCATCACACATTTATTCACTTCCTGCTCTTTGTCAGGCACTGGTACTTCAAAGATACTAGGAAAAAGTCCTTGACCTCAAAAATCTCATTGCTAATGGAAGAACAAGTATATAAACCGAACTATAATGGCATGTTTTATTTAAAAAAAAGTATATTTACAGGTAATTTTGGAAGAATCCATTTTTGCCCCAAAAAAAGAAGAAGGAATGAACAGCTAAGGAAGGGCTAAGGGGCTAGGGAAAGCTTACCAGTGAAGGACTGTTTTAACTGACCTTAAAGGATGGATAAGATCAGCAGGCAAGTTATAAGAAGGCAGTATTTTTAATGCAAACCCAGAAACTGCAAAGATTCAGCAGCTTAACAGAGCAAAGAATATTAAGAAAATGGTAATCTTCACAGACCAAGTTGGGAATTAGAACTTTAGCCTCTCATCCCAGGTACTTAAATCTCAAATTCAAGGCCACCCTGGAAAACTTAGTGAGACCCTATCTCAAAATTTAAAAAAGAAAAGAATTAGAACTTTATCCCATGAATGAGGGAGAACATTCAAACAATTTTAAGGAAAAAACAACATCATCAGATTTATTTTTGAGAAAAACCACTGAAACAATGTACCTTGAAAAAATAAATGGAAAGTTCATGTGTGATAGGAAGTCAATGAGATAAATTAAAATACAAAAATACAGTGAGGAAGAAATGGTATAACCTGAATGATTACTGTCAGTGTTAGTCATTAAAGTGATAATAATCATTATTATTAGCTAACTTTTGGCATTTAGTATGCAGTTGGTTTTTACATAAATTATTTCATTTAATAAACAACACTCTGAGGTGGGTACTAGTAATGCTCTATCTAACAGAGGTACAATCTGAGCTCTGGAAAAAAAGATAATTTAACCAAGGCCAAAACAAATGAAAGAGGTAGATTGAAACCCAGTTCATACTCTGAAGAACATAAGAGTAAAGGTAGAAATGAAGGGACAGATTTGTACAAAATTAGGCAGAAATAATTAAAGGTGCTTTGTAACTGATTGAATTAGGTAGGGGCATGGGGGGCATCACATGGATGAATCCCAGATTTCTGGCTTGGTAATTCGGTAGATGTTGATACTATAAAGTCAACATGAAACAGCGCTGTTTGAAATTAAGGACAATGAATTTGGAGACTGTGAGAATATTAAATTGGAAGGTAAAAACTCTGGTGTGGAGACCAAGAAAAAAACTCAACAGAAGATATGGACTCAGAAACCTTCAGTTTGAGACAATTATTGAATCCATTAGAATTTATGAGATGATCTTCAAAATATTGAGAGAAGAAGGAATAGAACTAAACCTACGTTTCAGCTAAACTGACATGCAGAAAATGATCTAGCAATGGAAGAAGAAACCCTATGCGAGAAACTTAGGGTAAGTTGATGTTTTTAAGTATCAATAACATGGAATATCACAGAAATATTTAGGGGAAAAGCCCAAAAGCATTCATTAGACATTGCAGTAAATCATTCTACTCCCTCAAAATCTTAGAAAATCAAAAAAGAGATAATTCTCTTTGAAAAAGGAATACTGATAAGAGAGAGTTTTGATTGATCTCCATGTTAGTCAACATGTCAACAATTCTTCTCTCTAAAAAAAGTCAAATTCAACAGAAGCAGAGAGCAGAATAGTAGTTACCAGGGCTGGAGTAGAGGGGAATGGTAAGAGGTTGGCCAAGAAATACTAAGTTTCCATTATGAGGCAGAAGTTCTGGAAATCTCTTGTGCAGTACAGTAACTATAATAACTATAATTAACAGTAATATATTAGAAACTACAATTTTACTTTAAAAAATAGATTTTAAGCTGGGTCTGGTAGCACACACCTATAATCCCAGCTACTTGAGAGGCTAAGACAGGAAGATCACATGTTCAAGGCCAGCCTGAGCAACTTATCAAGACCCTGACTGAAAAATAACATAAAAAGGCCTGGGGATGCAGCTCAGAAGTAGAATGCTTCTGGGCTAAATCCCCAGTACCACACAAAAATTAAAAAAATAGATTATAAATGTTTTTACCACAAAAAATATATACATATGGTAATGAAGGTGCTCATTAGTTTAACCCAATCATTCATTCCACAATGTATACGTATATCAAAGCATCATGTTGTACACCATAAACATACACAATTTTTATGTTATTTTAGATCAATTAACCAATTTCAAATATTTCTAAAATTTTATCAACAATGAGTGTAGTTGATACACTTGTTCTATGTAATATGAATTTATTTTATTAAAATTAAAATAGCATGTAAAAAGTAAAAATCAATTACTAATTTAGATTTTTTAAAAATAAATAAAATTGCATTTTCTGTAAAGTACTTTTTTAAAAAGGAACACTTCATTCTAGTTTCTCCACATTCATATAAACACCCCTAACCTAAGACTTTGGAAATGGAATGGAAGAAGGGGATAGGGTGTGAGGCAGAGCAAGTGAAGTTAATTCACTCAAAATGGAGGGCCCCACTTACTCTATACTTCTTTTTACTTAAGGGCTCTATATTGAACTTTTTTTGAAATGCAGAACAATACCTGGATTTGATGATCAGTTTACAAGAAATAGTAGAGTTTAGAGGAATATGTTAAATGACACCAACCAGCCAATTATGGAATATAAAAAATTCAACAAAATAAATTACAAGAAAAAAAAAACGGCAGGCAAAACCTAAAATAAATTTAACAGGAAGGAAGGGAAGGAGGAGGGAAAGGGAAGCCAAATGCAAACATGGACCTCGTTTGGATCTAGATTCAAACAAACCACACAAATTAAAGAAGAAATCTGAACACTGGCTAGATATTTGAAAATATTAAGGAATTATAAGTTAGAGTTAGCTATATTTAGAAAAAGAGTGTTTATTCTTTAGAGAGACATAATGAAATATTCATAAAATTCAGCACATGATGTCTGGGATTTGCTTTAAAATATTGTTTAAAAAATAAGTGTGTCTTGAATCTAGTTAAGGGTGGGATAAAAGAAGAGGATGAAGGTGGAGATAGATCAAGATTGACCATTAGTTTCGGAAACTGTTAAGCTCTTTGATGGATACATGTGAATTCATTGTGCTTTGGTATGTATCTGAAATTTTTAATAACAAAGTCTTTTTTAAGCAGAAGAAATTTTAAATATAATTCATCAGACAAAACTAGGTAGGGAGAAATAAGAAAAACTGGAAAGAGAGAAAGGAAGAATCCTATGAGGTCCTGATAAACTGAATATTGTTGTAACATATTATCAGTCCTTAATTTATTTTTCATTACTGGGAATTGAACCCAAGGGCCCTTTTGAGACAATATCTCACTAAGTCGCCCAGTCTGGCCTCAAACTTGGGATGCTCCTGCCTCAACCTTCTGAGTAGCTGAATTATGGGTATGGGCCACAGCACCTGACTTAAGGTTTTACTTAACTTTTTAAATAGCATGGTTCTGAGCATAAATAGACAAACAGAAAATGTAAAAGAAACAATGTTCTAAAAACTGACCCATATATATGGAAATGCAAAATTTGTTGAATGTAGTATTTCAAACCTATGAACAAAGGATATTTATGTCATTTTTTTCCTCAGCATCTCCCAATAAATTAATATAATGTCCATAAATGAATATAATGTCATATCATGACAACTAAATGAAACTTTCCTCTGATTAAATCTGGCCCAATCAACTTACTACTTTCTTATTACCTTCAAAGTAGGCCTTGGCTATTTTAATAATAAAGTTGCACTTATGCATTTATACCTATTCCATGTGTTATTTTTTTCAAAATAACATTATTTTTGCCAAATAATGCAAATTTTATAAGAGACTATGACAAATAAAAACTAGAAATCAAGCACCATTCAAGCATACACAAATGTCTACAGAGCCATAAATGAAATCAAGTTTTTTTTAAAGTATGAAATCTGACCATTTGTGATGCAGGGGTCAGGATAGAACTGTGTGGCTCATCAATGCACGCTTTTTAAAATTAAAAGCAAAGAACTGAATTATGAGTTCCTTCCCTCAATCCTTCAAGGCCTTTAAGTACAGACCCAATGTTTAGAAATAAGAAAGTTTTTTGAATCTTAAGAGAAAATTAAAGTCATAATCAACAGCAAAGTCTGGTAGTAAGAGTGAGGTGATAAAATCTGCCATTGTTCCATAAGACCACATTTAAATATTGTTTAAAAATAAGTGTGTCTTGAATCTGTGTATGCTTCCATGAATCACACCAAGCTATGATTGGGTTTTCCTCCCTTTGAACATCCCAACATGGCAGCAGAGGACAAGATTTCTCAGATAGGGGATGGGGATGTGGCTCAAGCGGTAACGCGCTCGCCTGGCATGCATGGGGCACTGGGTTCGATCCTCAGCACCACATAAAATAAAGATGTGTGTCCACCGAAAACTGAAATGCTCCCATTCACCTTGCCAGTGTTTGCCCAGCATGATGCTGCTTGACTCTACCATCACAGTCTGGAACCTGACATCACTCTACCACACAGACTGCATCATTGATGTGGACTATAGAACTTCTGAGCAGGCGACTTCTAGCAGCTGAGGGGTCCAGGAAGGCAGAATCTTAAGGCTGTGGTGCCTGATAAGATTGATATATAATGGGAAAGAACATCTCACCTGTTCCTTGGCATCACCGAGGACTTGCTCATTTGAAAGAACCTGATTGAAATCTAAGCTCTGGGGGAAATACAGTGAGTGGCAGATCTTTTCTGTCCGTGAATTCTTGATGGAGAATCGCATGAGGTGGATGGTCAAGGTCTGGGGCAAATGGGTCAGCTTCAAGTCCTGAAAAAGCAAAATCACTGTGGAGTGAAGTCCTAAAGCACTTGAAATGGAAAGACAGAAAAATATCAGGGCTAGTAGAATGTTCTTCTCCAAAAGAGGAATTCAGCATGATCTAACATAGAGTTAAGGGTTCCATTTCACTGAATCTGTTGGGTTCCTCCAAGAGTCATGTGACATTTGACTACCACACCATTGCACATCTTCCACAGAAGGCACCAGCAGCCCCAGGGTTCTACAGAGGCTCCTGAAACCAGAGCAACTATGGAGTCTGCTCTAGAAAGCTAGTCTATCTCATAGGGGAAAACCTAACCACTTCTTTCGAATCTTCTCTATTCTTTAAAAGGCTCTGTTTCTCTCAGTGAGAGAGAAGCCACATCCACAGCTATGAAAATCAGAAGCCCTAAAACACCAGATACTAGCCTAATCCAAATTCCCTCCTCAACCAGCATGAGGTACCCTTAGGGGTCTGGAAAGATGATATCAGGAAGTCCACTAGGGGCAAACCCAGACTAGTGAAGTAGCTGAATTTAAGAAGTACCTGTTTGCTATGTGTCCTCTTCCCACAGTTCTCACAGAAGCACTTGCTGGATAACACCCTGGGCTGGAAGAAACAGCGTAGGGCATCCTCCTGTCTCATCCAGAACAAGAAAAATGCAATGTTGGTATTTACCATCTAGAGAACAATCCCCTACACCCCTATGGTAGGGATGCAAGGTTTATGTCCAGTTTTCTCCAAGCTCCCCTAAATGTCTGGCCCAGTGCAGTACATTAAGTAGAATCTCAAAAAGAATAAAGATTCCACTATTTGGAGAAATAAAATGGGAGGAGCACATTTAAGGAAACATTTTGAGTAAAGTGAAAGTAGGTGAGAAGTTTTTTATTAATTAATTTTAATTAATTAATTGATTGATTTTGCCAGTCAAAGGAGAACTTGAGCAAAGCCACAGAAATGAAATACAAAGCCAAAGGTGGATAAAAGAAGCAACGAGGGATTGGCAACATTGGAGTGTTCAAATCCACCAAGAAAAGTTTCTCACCAGTGTTTGCAGGGGCTTTGAGTCCATATCAAAAAGACAAAGAGGGAGAGTAAGCATGCTACTGTTTCTGCTACTCTCCTTGGCACAGTCTAGACAAATCAAGGACTCCTTCATCCGGATCATGTACAAGGCCTGCAACCTATCTACCTGCAAGAGGAAGGAGGAAAGAGGTAAGTCAGGGAAAAAGCCCTAAACCATCTCAGGCCTATTATCAGAAGTTGGATCAAGAAGACGAAAGCTCCAGAAATGGTAGCCACTAAAGTTCATTGTCTTACATATATAGGTGCAAAAGAGTAATTATATTATGGAACTGTACTAAGCATTGTATATGAATTAATTCTTTTTTCCGTCTTACATAAACATTTTTGAATGAGTTATATGAGTAGCATCCTAAACCTCTGAGTTCTCTTGTTCCAGGATCTTACCAAGTCCATGTCAGTGATTTGGTCCTTAATTAGGTTCCAGACTGTAAGGTAAAGCTGAGCAGCATCATGCTGGACAAACACTGGCCAAAAAGAAGTAACATCACAATTAGCCAGATCCCTGGAGACTACTCATGCCCTTGTGCCCTAGCTACCAAGATGCTCATTCACCACTTCATCTTTTCCTAGCCTTCTCCCACACCCAAAACAGCTAAGTTTGCACTACATTTTAGGTGCTCAAAAAATGAAAAGTAATTTATATATTGATTTTTGACAGATCGTCTAAAAACTTAAGCCATAGTCCAACCATTACATGACCCAAATTTCACTGTCCATCTCTACTGTCACCAGGGGACCCACCTAGATAGATCCAGTAATTCTCTCCTGTGTCTACACAAAGCCAATGCTCTCACTGTACTCCTAAGGTCTCTCATTTCTCTGTCCCTTGATGTGTTTTCTTATTCAGTGCCCTAAAATCTGAGCACTATCCCCAATTCCTGTATGTGACCTAGGTTTTCCCATAGGTTCCTAGGAGGACAAGGAGGGAAAGGTCCATCCTACAGTCAGATGATAATAGATAAGAGGAAGCAGGAATTAAGCAGTGAAGTCTATATCTGTTTTATAAGTGAAGGTAAGGCAGATATAATCAAATTTAATAGTATTGTTAAAAAGAAAACTAGAAAGTTAAAGATAATGAAAAACACTGAGGGCTATTTTTAAAAAGGACAGATAAGTGCAAAAAATGCAAAGATATTGCAAGAAAAGGTAGTCATTGTAAATTAGCTAAAATCTTACACCCAAAAAACATTTTCTTTCCTTCATAATACTTATCACAACTTGTACTTAACATTTTTTAGTTTGTATTGGTTTTGGTTTGGTTTTGTGTCTGTCTTGACTCTAAACTGTGAGTTTCATGGAGGCAAAGACTCTTTCAGCCTTATTTCCTTATGCATAGAAACCTGGCACTATAGTATCTGGCACTCAATCAGTGAACTTACATATAACTTACATATAAGTTAATAGATTGATTAATCTACATTCCAATGCAGTGAATTCCAAACTCAAAAGAGAAACATTCTATTAGTAGGGTTAAATTGGTGCTTTCCAGGGAATAGTGTACAGAAGAATTATGTCCTACCACAGAGCTGACACCGATTGTAAAGGAAATTGGATCATGTTACCATTTAAAGACAATTTGCCATTATCTGGCCATCCCAGAACCAAGAGTCCCCATTCATCTAAGAAATAGTCATTTGCCTGTCCCACAACATACTTAACATCGGCTAGGACAAGGCAGATGCCACAAAAATTGCCATGAAAAAAACATACTAAAGAAAATTTCTGTCACCAAGAAACCTCTATTCTAATGGAGAACAGGTATCCAAATAATCATAATTCAAAGAAAAATTCCCTAAAAATTCTTTCCTTTCTGTAGCCATGAAAGGCTAAAAGAAGGAAAAAATACATCTGAAATGATAAAGTGAGGGCCTCCATAAATCTGTTCCACTGTAAAAGCAATGAAAATTCTGGCAAAAAAGAGAAAGCAAACTCAGGGCTGGGGTTGTAGTCCAGTGGTAGAGCGCTTGCCTAGCATGTGTGAGGCACTGGGTTCCATTCTCGGCACCACATATTAATAAATTAATAAATAAAATAGAAGTCCATCAACAACTAAAAAATTTAAATACGAAGAAAACTCAATAAAGGTCAGATGTGAAAAACTCAAAGATATTATACTTAAGGGGAGAAGTTGAGTTTTTCCTCTAAATCTGAAACACAAATACTCACTTTTTTTAATAGAGAAAACTGACCCACTAGATGCATAAATTCCAACATATGGGAAAGAAAAGCGTGAAAAAACAAGGTAATATAATATCTCCAAAGGAACCTAATAACTCTCTAGGAACAAACCCTGAAGAAAAGAAAGTCATCAAATTACCTGACAAAGAATTCAAAAGAATGACTTTTAAGGAAACTTATTGAGATTCAAGAGAATACAGACAGACAAGTCAATGAAAAATACAAAGAGAATTCATGACATAAATAAGAAATTTAGCAAAGACATAATAAAAAAGAACCATTCAAAAATTGTGGTGCTAAAAACTGAACAATATATATTTGAGATCCTTAACAGAAGAACGAGTCAAGCAGAAGAAACAATGTCCAAGCTTGAACACAGGTCTTTGGGGGGAAAAAAAGAAATGAAATGAAAAAGAGCTAATTTTAAAGAACTAAAAAAGCCATTAAGGTCCACAGGACACAAATAAATAAGCAAATATTCATACAGTGGGTGCTACAAGAGATGAGAAGGAGGGCTTGGGCTATGGCTCAGTGTCAGAGTGCTTACGTGGCACATGTGAGACACTGGGTTCAATCCTCAGTACCACATACAAAAAAAAAGCAAATAAAATAAAGTCATGCTGTCCATCTATAACTACAAAAAAAATTTTTTAATTGAGAGATGAGAAGGAGCCAGGCATGGTGGAGCACACCTGTAATTCCAGTGACTTGGGAGGCTGAGGCAGGAGGATCACAAGTTCGAGACTAACATCAGCAACTTAGTGAGACCCTAAGCTACTTAGTGAAACCCTGTCTCAAAATAAACAAATACAAAGGGCTGGGGGAGGCTGGGGTTGTGGCTCAGTGGCACAACTAGCATGCACTAGCCTAGCATGCATGAGGCACTGGGTTTGATCCTCAGCACCACATAAAAATTAAAATAAAGATATTATGTCCACCTAAAACTAAAAAATAAATATTTTTTTAAAGGGCTGGGGATGTGACTCAGTGGTTAAGCACCCTGGGTTCAATCCCTAGTAACCCCCCAAAAGAAAAGATGAGAAGGAAAAAGGCATAATAAATCTATTCAATGAAATAATCAATGAAAACATTCTAAATCTTGGGGACAGATACAAATATTCACGTCCAGGAAGCTTAAAAGAGTCCCAATAGATTTGATCTAAAAGTCCTCCATTGAGCAGGAAAGAAATCTTGAACTAACAAAAAAATTGCCAATCAACATACTATCCCCAGCAGATATATCCTTCAGAAATTAAGAAGAAATAAAGAGTCTCCAGGACAAAAACTAAGGGAATTCATCACCAGGCTGACAAGAAACGCTTAAGGGAGTTCGGCAGAAGAGAAAGAATGATGACCACCACCACAAAAATGCACAAAAGTACAAAACTCAATGGTCAAGCAGGAACCAAAAGAAAAAGAGAAGAGAATCACACCCTACCAATACAGAAAAACCACCCATCAATAAGAATGGACAAGAAAGGAAGAAAGGAGCAAGAAATACACAAAAAAATCAAAAATTTTTAACAAAGTCACAGAAATAGGTCTCAACTTATCAATAATAACCTTGAATGTAAATAGGTTAAATCTCTTAATTAAGATATGGACTGGATGAATGAATTTTTAAAAGTAAGGCTCAAAAATATGCCTTTACGAGAAAATCACTTAACCAGTAAAGATACACACAGATTAAAAATTAAGGGACAGGAAAATATATAACATACAAACAGAAACCAAAACCAAGCAGAAATAGCTAGCTTACATCATAAAAAAATAGACTATAAGGAAAACATTATAAAAAAGACAAGAAAATAACTACAGAATGATAAAGAGATAACAAGAAGCTATAACAACTATAAATATATATTCACCCAGCACAGTAGCACACAGTTGTATAAAACAAACATTCTTAGACTGAATAAATAATAAAATAATACTTAGGAACTTCAATACTCCACTTTCATCAGTGAACAAATCATCCAGACACAAAACCAACAAAGAAACAACAGAGTTAAATTATAGTATAGAGCAAATGGACCTAACACTATAATGAATATTATAAACCACTGATGAAAGAAATTGAAGAAGACAATATCAAAATACCAATGACATTCTTCACAGAACTAGAAAAAAATCTATAGGGGACCACAAAAGACCTTGAAGAGCTGAAGCAAACCTGAGCCAAAAGAACAAAAAGGGAAACATTACAACACCTGACTTCAAAACATACTATAAAGCAATAACCAAAAGAGCATGGTACTGGCATAAATACACACAATTGGGTAAAGAGACATCTGACTCTCACATTTATTGCAGCACTCTTCACAATATCCAAGAAATAATAAAAAACTAAATGTTCACCAATGGATCGATGAATGAGTGAAAAAATGTGGGTATCTATCCACAGTGGAATATCAATCAGCCATTAAAAAGAATGAAATCCTGTCATTTGCAAAAATATGGGTGGAATTGGAGGACATTATGTTAAGTGAAATAAATCAAACACATAAAGACACATTCCACACATTCTCATTTATATGTGGAAACCAAACAGTTGATTTCAAAGAAGGAGAAAGTCACAGGGTAGCCATTAGAAATTAGGAAGGGTAGAGAGAAGGGTGGATGGGAAGATGTTGAATAGCAGGTACCAAAATAGAGTTAGATAGTAGCAGTAAGTTCTAATGTTCTAGAGCACAGTAGAGTGACTACTGACAACTATTTATTATGCACTTTATAAGCAATTAGGAGAGAGGAGTTCAAAGCTTTGAAACACAAAGAAATGGAAAGTGTTTAAGGAAAGGGAAATGCTAATGACCTTGATTTGACTGTTACACACTTATAAAAAATGCATCAGATTACCATAATATATCCCATAAACGTATGGTTATGCCAATTTAAAAAGAAAATCATTGGAAAAAATAGTAAACTGGTAATAATCACAAAAAATATATATTAAAATAAACAAAAGTTTAAAAAAATTTCAGATATACACCAATACCTTAAAAATAAGGGTTTGGAGCTCAGAGGTAGAATGCCCGCCTAGCATGCGTGAAGCACTGGGTTCGATCCTCAGCACCACATAAAAATAAAATAAAGATATTGTGTCTACCTATAACCAGAAAATAAATTAAATTAAAAAAATAAGGGGCCTAGGGTCACCTCACTTCCTTCTTGGTGATTGTGTGGTGTGTGTGTGTGTGTGTGTGTGTGTTTCTAGGGATTGAACCCCAGGGGTGTTGTACCACTGAGCTATATCCCCAATTTTTTATTTTGAAACAGGGTTTCACTAAGTTGCCAGGCCAGCTGGAACTTGGGATCCTCCTATCTCAGGTTCACAAACTGCCACAATCACAGATGTGCACCAAGTACAGAGCCCTGATTCATTCACTGCCCTTTTCCTCACTCTCTTGCCTCCCAGGCTCCCAGCCTCTTTAGATCAGTAGGCAGCAGCCAGAACTGAAAGGACTGTCTTACGTGGCACATTGTACTTCTGGAGGCAGTAGGCAAACTCCATGGGTCGCACTGCTTTCTGCCGACTGTCTTGCATCTTCTCCAGCAGCAAAAGAAGCTGGAAGGGAACACTTCTTCTCTGTTCTCCTGCTTCCCTTGGCACTTTTATCCTGTCGAATAAGAACAGCCAGGAACCTCCTTTCACCCACAGTCGTCCATGTGAGGTACATACTGGAATCACTTAGGAAACTTTTAAAAAATCTCCATGTCCAGACCACTCCCCATATAAACTAAATCAGAATTCTGGGGGTGGGACCTAGATGATTTAAATGGGTAACCAAGGTAAAGAACCACCATGTTAGTGAATTGGCTAAACAGAATACCCTTGAGAAGGGGACCAACACAACTGCTGCCTCAGCAACTCCACCCCGACCAATAATCATGCTAGAATAAAGGGCAGATGCACCAGATTCTGGGTTCACATATGAGGCAAGCAGTGAAATGTCCAGTCTGAAGAACTTCAAACAGAAAAGGCAAATGCTAAGTTAAGTCCTGGGTAGAAAGTGCAACATGAAGGGATGGCATGTATTTAGGCAATGATTCCTTAAATTATAGGCATCTCTCAATTTTCCTGTCAATGAAGGAAAAAAAGAAGAGTGCACGGGGCAAAAAGAATGAGTATGCACACACTTGGCTCCACTGACAGTTTCTCTGACATTGGTCTAATTCAATGACTGCTGCATTTAAAAATCACCTACAGAAGGAGGCATTTAAAAAGTACCAATGTCTGGGCCCCAACCCAGACCAACTGAAACCAAGTAAATGGAGGTGGGATATGGTATTTGTGTATTTTTAAAACTTCTTAAGCAATTCTAATGCAGAAAAGCAGAAAAAAATATCTTTTCTTTGACAAATTTTGAAAGAAGACTTCTAAAGTCCAAGTCACTGTAACTGAATAAAAAACATAAAATAATATACATATCAATTAACCTGAATAACAGTCTTACCTTTTCAATATCTTGGTGAAGTCCACGTTCATTATGAATACCTGAATTAGGGAGTTAAGACAACAGGTCTGTCCGATGTTGTGTAAACCAACCAGGCCTATAAAAGGAAAAGAAAAAAAATACTGAGAGTAAAGCACAGTTAAAGGATTTAACAAAAATCAAATGTTTTTCTAGCATCTACTGAGGACATGAAATCCTTTGAAATATCTCAGATGTACAAAGAATTCACTATGGAACTTGTAAACAAATTTGAGAGGAGATATGCATGAACCTTTGAGAAGTTAAATAACAAGACAAGTTTCAATAGTCCACCAGAAAGGAGATGTCACCCAAAAAGTGTATCATGCATTGACAAATGAATGATACAAACAGTTCTGCACAAACAGTTGTTGGAAGAGCAAAGGGAAAAAAACTTTCTGAAAGCATAACTGGGGTACCAAGTTTCCTCCCCAACTGGTCTCTACAGCTGTGTCAGAATGGCTGTCAAACTTTGGGGAAGATCCACATACTCTAAATTTACCCCAAGAGACTAAAATCCAGTAGAAACTTTCAAACTATGAGAAAACCAAAAGATAAAACAATTCTCCGTTCCACTAGCAACCAACCTTTCTTTTCCCAGCACAGACTCACCAGACCCCACAGGTGAGCAATTTAAAAGGGAAGCAGTACCACTAAATGTCAGAATTCCTGGGGAATGGGCATTGGTGTATAAGAGACAGGGCAGTAAAAATATCAAAATCCAGGTGTAACATGTAACGCAGATTTCTGCTCCCAAATCAGTAAGAGCATCTCGATTCTACACAGACTTGTAAAGGGTAACAGAAAAGCAGAAACTAATGCTGCACATTACGTGGCAAGCATTGGTTTAAAGCCGTTTCCCCAGATTATCTCATTTAATCCCTGGAACAACCCTCTGTGCTCACTACCATTATCATCTCCATTCCACAGACACAGAAACTGAGACACAAGTGATCTGGACCCATTAACCAAAAAGCTCTAGTGCAACAGAGTGTAGTAAGTAAATGAAGCATTTCTATGAAGTCAAAAAGAGAAAAATAGGAGGTTCTAATGACCATGAGGGTTGTCCCAGGCATTGAAATGTTCTCTCTCCCTCTTCATGTTGTTGTTCTCTTCCTTCTTCGAGGTGGATTCCCCCGGGTACTGCTGAGACTCAGCCAGGATTAACTGGCAAGTTTCTCTCAGGAACGCGAACACTTTGCCCATTAATGATGACTTCAAAATCCCCAGGCCAAGGCTGCCTGGCAGGTGTTCAGGACTCCACCACTTAACTTCCAGGAGGAGCTCACATGGGCCAGGTGCAACAGAGCCTCTGTGAAAACACACAACCTAATAAGAATAAGACAGGAGGAAAGCATATTAATTCAATAAGTTCTGATTTCAAAGAGCCAAGTCTTAGAGAAGAGATAACTGATTAGGGATATTGACTAATAAAGCTCAAGGACTGTAAATAACAACTAAGCTAGATACACCTGACCCTCGTTTCCATTTGTTCTTCTCCAGAGTAGACTGTCATACCCTAACACTGAACTCTTCTCCCCACCTCCAGATTCTCTTTTTGGTAAATGATGTAACTAACATTCACCAAGGGGACCAGATGAGAAGCCCAGTGTCTCTTTGCTCCTCACTCCCATCCCCAACTGTCACTTCCACAGCTTAAAGGCTTCTCACAGCAAATTCCTTGCTATCCACACCTCTAACTTACTGGGATACTCCTACAGACATCCAAGTTCCAACAAAATGTTCTGTCTTCTGGGAAGCTTGTGCTGGGTCCTTAGGAAGGCCTAGATGTTGTCTATGCTCCTGTGCACTTTATGCACAGAGCTATTCAAATAATTAATTAATTGTATCCTAATGTGAGGAATAGCTGTCTCTCCACTTGTGGATGTGGTGGTTCACAGACACACATTCAACAGACACACATTCCCCAGGCCCAGAGGAGCATTGGTTCTTGACAGAATACAACTGAGCACTTCTCCATGCAAACCAAAGGTTTGCATGGATGAGGACATAAAAACTACAGTACTCAAATTATTCTACTTCTTTACTTCCTCTTGACAACACAGACCTGACACCTGTAAATTCTCCCCAGCATGCAATTCCAGGAGGGATCTCTCATGTGTTTTACAACAAATTCATAACCATGGATACCAAGACACTACGCACTTCCCTCAAATCTCCACTAGGTAGCAGCCACGTCACTGCCACACAGCAGGTTGTACAAAAAAGATCAGAGTTTGGAAAAAAAAATCAAGAGTTTGGGGAAAGAGGATGTGAGTGTGTGCAAAGGACTATAAGCAGCACACACTCACATAAACTTACATTCTATGTTACCAGTTGATCTTTTGTGTACAACCTGCTGTGCTTCAAGATATCCCTTGTTTCAAACTATTCCCTCTCATCTTTAATAAACTCAGTTCCAGACTCACCTCTTTCATGAAACTTGCCCTTGAAAATGTCAATAAATCAAAAGATTTGAGTTTGCATGTCTATTACTTAAGCAGTTATTTTTTTATAAAATTAAAATTCTGGAACTTGACATGGAAGAATTATAAAAGTGTTCCAGAATTTTAATTTTATAAAAAAATAACTGCTTAAGTAATAGACATGCAAACTCAAATCAGGACCATAATGAGATAGCAATTTACACTATTCAACTGGTAACAATTAGGAATTCTAATAGAATTTGATCATTATGCATTATAAACATGTACTGAAATGTAATGTTGTAATCTATAAATATGTAATCTTATGTGTCAATTAAAAATATGCACAGAAAAAAATTCTGATCCAGGGGACCTGGATAAATAGGATTTTTATCTACTACAAGGATGGGGGCATAAAATGGTATAATCACTTTGGAAAAAAAATTGGCATTATCTTTTAAAGTTAAACATCCACTCAACCTCAACCCCAAAATTCCAAGTGTTCTGGGGTTTTGGTTGTTTGTTTTGTTTTAGTTTATTCTACTGGTGGGGATCAAACCAAGGGCCCTGACATAATAAGCAATACTCTGCCACTGAACAACACACCCAGACTGCAAGGGAAATTCTTACATGTGTCCCCAGAGACATCTATACCAATACTCATAGCAGCACTGCTTATATAGCAGAATACAAGGATATTACTCACTTATTCATCAATGAATATGAATAACCATAATGTACGTCACAAGATACTGAATCTTAGAAACACAATGTTAACTCGAAAAAACGATTCCCAGAAGATAACATATATAATGTGAATTCTTTAGATTTAAACTCAAGCTCAATAGAACATTATATTGCTTATGCATCAATATATGCATGTACGATAAAACTTTTTATTTTTTTTCATTCATTTATTTATTAAACTTTTTAAATAGATAATGAAAACCACATGCCAATTACTCTGAGGGGAATGCAGGAGAACAAGTCAGTGGAGAGCCATTGCTTATAATATTTTAGCTGAGTGTTGAAGGAGTTTCATAAGTATTTATTATATTATTATGTAATTAATTGGAATGTAGAATTAAGGCTAATACTCTAAGGAAAACACATGGTCTGACACAGGCCTAAGGGAATCAAATCATCTTTCTCGTATACAGAGCACACAGCACAGCGCCAACAGGCAATGCAGAACTGACACAGTGGATGACAAATCTCAGTTACAAATTCCTTCCTGCCTTTGCCCCAACAACCCTCAGTTTTGACTGGCTGAGATGGGAGTTTTCAGTAAAAGGCAGAAGGGACTTCACAAAGTCCTGTCTTTTAACACAGAAAAGCAGAAGTCAAACCAAGTTTGGGGATGGAGAAACTGCTTCCTAGTGAGATATATGAGGAATATCCAGGTAAAAATGAATTGAAAGATGCCAAGCAATGCACCAAATAAATTAAGACTAGCACACATTAAAGGACAAATAATAAAAGATATAATCTGAAAATCATAAGTTGTATGGATAGATTGGTCATTACTACCCATTACCAGGGCACATATTGAAAGTGCAGTGGGTACATTTAAAAAAATGACTTTATAACTTTTGCCAGATAGAACTGGAGACTACTGTGCTAAGTAAAATAAGCCAGTCCCCCCAAACCAAAGGCTGATATGCGGATGCTAACACACAATAATGGGGGGAGGGAGGAATAGAAGTTCAGAAGTGAAAGGAAAAGAAGGAAGGATGGGAATAGAAAAAAGACAGTAGAATGAATCAGACTTAACTGTTCCACAATCCCCTTCAAGGGCACACTCCCCAGAAAAGAGTTCTTAATAGGCCCCACCTTTAAAGGGTCCACCATTTCCTGACAGCACTACCCTAAAGATCAAGCCTTTTAAGCCTTTAAGGTGGGCCTTCGGGAAACATTCAAGATCCAAACTAAAGAAGGAGGATCATCAAACCTAAAAATAGATCTACTAGATGATCCAGTCATTCTACTATTGTGCATATTTCCAAAGGAAATTAGAATATGGAAGAGACATCTGTATGCCACTGTTGATGGCAGCATTATTCACAACAGCAAAGATTTACAGCCTAAGTGTCCATCAACAAATGAATGGATAAAGAAAATATGGTACATACACACAACAAAACATTATTCAATGATAAAATGAATTCCTACTATTTGTGACAAATGGATGAACCTAGAGAATATTCTGTCAGGTGACTTATTGTCAGGCACAGAAAGACAAATACTGCATGTCTCACTTGTATGTGAAAACTAAAAAAGTTAATCTCATAGAAGTTCAAAGCAGAATAGTGGTTACAAGAAGCCGGGAAGAGAATAGGAGGAAGGAGAATGGAGAGGAGATAGTTAAGCATTCAGTTAGACAGAAGGAATAGCACAGTAGGGTAACTATGGTGGAAATAAATTGATTGTACATTTCAAAATAGCTAGCTTGAATGTTACCAGTATAATGAAATAATGTTTGAGGTGGTAGAAATTCCAATTACCCTGATCTGATCATTACACATTACATACAAGTATTGAAATGCCACACTGTACTCAATAAGTATGTACAAAGAATATGTCAATTTTTTTTTTTTTTTTTTTTTTTTTTGCAGTACTGGGAATTGAACCAGTAGAACTCTACCACTAAGCTACATCCTCAATCCCCAGCCCCTCCCACCCTTCCTCCCTTTCTTTCTTTCCTTCTTTTTTTTTTTTTTTTTTTTTAATAATTTGTACTGGAGATTGAATCCAAGAACTCTTAATCACTGAGAACCACATCCTTAGTTCTTTTTATTTTTAATTTTGAGACAGGGTCTTACTAAGTTGCTTAGGGCCTTGCTAAGTTGCTCAAATTTAGGATCCTCCTGGCTCAGCCTCCCAAGTTGCTGGGATTACAGGAGTTTGCCACCATGCCTGGTTTATAAGACCTTATCTTAAAATCAAAAAAAAAAAAAAAAATGAAAAGGATCCAGATGAGGTGGTGCATACCTGTAATCCCTATGACTTGGGACACTGAGGCAGGAGGATCACAAGTTCAAGGCCAGCCTCAGCAACTTAGCAAGACCCTGTCTAAAAATTATTTAAAAAATAAAAAATAAAAAATGACTGGGGATGTGGCTCAGTGGTAAAGCACCCCTAGGTTAAATCCCCAGTACCAAAAAAGAAAAAAAGATCGGGTTTTACTAAGAATCAGAGGCTGGACTCAAATTTGTTATCCTATTGTCTCAGCCTTGAGAATCACTTAAGAGTACAGGCATGCTACCACCACACTTTGCTAACTATTTTAAAAGATAGTTATAAAGAGTTGTCCCTTATGAAGCTTGTAGGCCAAGTAGCTTGTAGTGGAGTCAAGCTGAAAAAGAAATGGTGACAGCAGACAATTTCATCAACTAAAAATAAATACTTGAGATCATCATTGACAGACATCTAATAAAACTGACTAGAAAAGGTCCTGCAATGGAATATATCATTTGGACAGGCAGACAGGTCAGGTCCCAAAGGGGAAACACAAAACTGCAGCAACATTTTAAGATTGATCACAGGGGAGATGAGTAGGTAGGGCAACAAAAGGGAAGAAAGTGAAACTTAAAGATCTGAAGAAAATGGGGAAAGGCAAAGTGGGCAGAGAGGGTGTTCACGTGAACTATGCAGGTGCAATAAACATCCACCAGAGAAAAGAGAATGAATATATTTCAAGGAAGATGAATCTCCAAACTTAACCCCTTACAAAAAAAAAAAAGGTGGGGGGAGCTCCAAAGTACTAAACCAATTTAGCTCTACCCTTTCTGAATAAGAGTGATGGAAATAACTCTTATTATATAGAATATACATTGTATATATTATATACATATATAATATATATATTATATATGTATAGACCCACCACCATAGTAGCCAGAGAACAGAGATATAGCAAAAGTGCCAAAGACATGGTAGGAAGAACCTGGTTTTGCCTGGATCTCTAACTTCATGCACTACTAAACCAATGAGAGGTTGTGGGAAATTGTACAAAACTGCCTCCAACTTTAAATGCTATAAGAGGAACAAAATTAATATGTTGGCAACAATATATAAGCAACTTCCCTGTCTTTCAAATCCAATGACAACATATTGAGACTTTTTTTTTTTTTTTAAACAGATTCTCACTATTTGCTGCCCAGGCTGGTCCCAAACTCCTAGACGCAAGCAATTTTCTTGCCTCAGCCTCCAAAGCTGGGACAATAGGCAGAAGCCACCCCAACCAGTTTAGAACCCATTCTTAATGATTTGTTCACCTGTTTACATTTCATGGGTAATGGCAATATGCTGGACACAAATTAGAGTATTCCAGATAAAATCCAAAGTAATTGGGAAAGTTTGAGCTATTCTCCCCCAAAGAATGAACGACTTACCTTCTTTTTGGTTCTCTTCATGTTAAACATTTTCCCCTTTGTGAGCCAACACTGCATAAAAGTGTCAAATTCACAGCACAATTTCAGTGATTTAAAAAGGAAAAACAAAAGAGGTCCCCTCTTTTTTTTTTTTTTTTTTTTTTTTTTGTTCTTTGCTAAATGCATCATAAATCAAGATGGAGCTGTATAACTGTGTTCTTTCTTCTCTATTTTGTTCCTGTGAACTCATAGGATAACCTGGATGTCTACATTAAACTCTCCACTTGGCTTTGCTCGGTATAACACCCAAAAGAAAACATCACATGAAATATTTTAAAATATTTGCTTTGTTTTTTTGGAAAGATTTCAAAGTATAACTAGGTTGTTAAGTATGAAAATAAAGCCTGTGCTTTAATTTCCCAACACTTTGGATTCAGATTTTCAGGGATATTTGGAATGGAGTTTTATGTTTAAAGGTCTAAATTTAGCTTTCGTCCAAGAAAATGGGAGGAGAGTGATTAAGACTAAAAGACTCTGATTTGTACAGTTTGACAAAATTAATTATATATATCTCCACTGACCCAGCAATTCTACTTCTAGGAATTTCTCACAAATATATTCATATATTTGCAAGAATGTGCACATAAAATTATATTCAGTGCTGGCTCATCTAAACCAGTAAAAACTGGAAACAACCTAAATGTCCATGCGTTGTTTAAATAACGTACTTCCCATACAGTACCTATAAAAAATGTATGCCATTGACATATCTATATGTCTTGACATGAAAAGATGTCCATGATATACTAAGTTGAACTTAGAAAAGAATTTTAAAAACTGATAAAGTAAACACAAAATGTTCAATATTAGTGAACCTGGTTTCTACTTTACACATTTGTCTGCGTTACTTGCATATTTTTTACAAGTTTGCAAAACTTTTGTCATTTCTTTTTTTAATTAAACACAAAGACATGCTAAAAGTTCAAATAAATATATTAGTTTGGGGGGGGGAAATTATTGACCCCATATATTCACTCAATGAAAACATGCATTATTATCACTTGCAGAGCCCAAATAAATTTCTTAATTATTTGGAGACTATAAGCAGAGTTCCGTTGGATATCTTTCCTAGAAAGAAAACTTCCAATATTAGCCTCAAACTTGCCTCAAGGGCCTAGCAGCCTCGAGCTTCCACTGAAACTGAATTCCCGTCCGGTCTCGATGAGCTCCTCACCAACTCGGCACGGTAAGCAGAGCTCCCGGTGGCAACCCGCGCTGCGCGCGGCCTCTGCCTGCCACCTGGCCCGCGTTTGGCTGAGCGCCCCCTTTCCTTGCAGCCGCCACTCCTCCCCGCTCCGCCCCAGCCCCTAGGCTTTCGTTTTCCACTAAACTGAAAGTGAAACTCAGCGAGTTGCTGGGTGCGGACGGGGGCGGATCGGGCTGTAGGGAAATTTAGCAACCTGGTCCAGAGATTCCAGGAGGAGTACTGTTACAAGCGACGCGGCAGTGTAGCGTATTTCTCCATCTCTGCCATTTGTCCTTGAGTCCACGAATACACGCTGCTTTTTGACATTTCAAAATCTCTGCAGTAGGGAACAAATCACAACCATTTGGCATCTTACAGTATATGTATAATATCAGGGTTTTTCCCCCTTTCTGTTATGCTATAATTTATTAAAATGCGTGTTTTGACATTGATGGCTTGTAGATTCGATGAAAATCGATACCCTATTGTTGTATAGCTCTTCGGAGCCAGCAGCACGGGTGTCAGAACCATGGGTGTCAGTCCACACATGGAACAGGTGCAGCAGGTGCAGCCTGGGCATCAGAGCCCAGGTAATTTGAGAGTAGTTTCTATGTGGTGGGTGGCAAGATCAAAAGTATGGTCCATGTAGGGAGGATACTGGTAGAGATGAGAGATTGGTTATATACAGGGGGGTGATCTAATAAGTAAACATGTATTAAGTATAACAAGCTCCAGATTTGAAATTGTCGAAAAGAATGTTGCAAAAAAAGAATGTAAAAGTGAAAACTTTAGCATCAACCTGGAACTGAGTTGTCAGTTTGGATCCATGATTTTATACACAAATGATAAGGAAATAAAGAGCTAAAAGTGTGTATGCATGCATATATTACTTAAGTTGGTCCACTGAGAGTGCCCAGGATTACTGACACCCCAGAAGTATATCTAGCACCCAGAATTTGACTTCTAATTACCATTCTCTAATAAAGGAACCAGAGTTGCTTAGACAAATGGCTGTTTCCAAGGTTAGGACAGAGAAAGCACAAAATAAGCCTATGACATCTTTTTCTGATAGAAGGTAAGGAAATGTGCAAAGGATGTTGGGGATGTGTCAAAAAGCACAGAAACCATCCTGAAGATACTCCCACTGGCCAACTCTAAAATAACTTGAGCATCAAATTAAAATGATAGTGATAATATTGTGACCCATTAAATAACATAGGAAACCATAATCCATATAAAAGTTAATGATTGAATAAACTGAAAGTTTGCTAAGGAAGAGGATACTCTCATGGTTTGATACTTCCCACAAAATGCATATTATGAATTACTAATAATATTGCATATGTAATATTACATCACAATTGCAAATGCTATAATTGATGTAAATACTAATTATACCGGAGAAAGAAGTACCTTCCCAGCAGCAGTGGCCAGCAGTGGCCAGCAGCAGTGATGGGACAATTGCAATTGTATGCCATCTAATAGGATGAAATTAAAGGAACACAGCATCTCTTCTGTGATGTTGCTATCACAGATGCTAACCTGAACCCATTCATAAGGAAACTCTGAGTGTTCAAAATTGATAGATATTCTGCAAAACAGCCAGCCCATTAGGTTCAAAAGTGTCAAGGAAATAAAAATCAAAGAAAAGTTTGAAGAACTGTTCTAGACTGGCAGATCAAATAAATCATTATAAGTAACAGGAGATTCTGAACTGAATCCTTTTGCTATAAAGGACAATATTGGGACAACTGGTGAAAACTGAATGGGGTCTGAGAATTAGGAAGTAGTAATTTCCCACTGAGGTATAGCGGGGAATGAAACATCACATGAAAAACTTACCCTCAAGTGATTTAAGAAAAAAAGTTCTTTGTACTATATTTGCATCTTTTCTGTAAGCTTAATACTATTTCAAAAATTTTTGCCGGGCATGGTGGTACATGCCTGTGATCCCAGCAGTTCGGGAGGCTGAGACAGGATCATTGTGAGTTCAAAGCCAGCCTCAGCAACCTAGCAAGGCCCTAAGCAACTCAGCAAGACCCTGTCTCTAAATCAAATACAAAAAGGGCTGGGGTGTGGCTCAGTAATTAAGTGCCCCTAGTTCAATCACCCATACCCTCTGTAAGGGTCCCACGAAACGTCAGAGAAAGAGACCACCAAGTGACCACTCATGCAATTGGCAGAAGGGGGATTTATTGAACCAGCATGCTGGGGCTCCGTGCCCACTCAAGAAGGGAAAGCAGCCCAGAGCCCCGAGCAGGGGCTGAGCACTGCTTAAGTACACTTTTTGGGGAGGGCGGAGGGCTTTGTATACATCAGAACAAATCATCATTAGGCGCGGGAAAATTGAACAACAACTCCTAAACATGATTGGTTCATTCATTGGCGGGAACAGGTCAGGCTGGAGTGATAGGTCATTCCTAAGGAGGGGGTTACATTTAAACTGATTGGTCCAGGCCCTGCAATGCCTATGTGCGACCACACAGAGCCCTTATTACTGGGCAGTTCCAAGCATTGTCTTAACAGCTACAGAAATTTAACTCAGACCTTGCAGCTTAGAAACTTTACAACACCCGGTCTTTTACTCTTTAACTTTTACGCTTTAACTTCAATTTCTTTTACCCTTACACCTCCCCCCCAAAAAAAAAAAAGTTGTTTAATATGAAAAATATTATGGGGTGTTAGGGGGTTTTGTGTGTGTCTTGTTTTGATTTTTTTCTGAAAATCACATGATTGTATTTTTTGGAAGCACTGGTTAAAAAAATTTCTCAATACCAGGCAGGAAAGAGATTAAATGGAAACTGATATAATACTTGTCTCAAAAGAAAGCTTGGACCTTGAGATGCATTTACTGGAGTTTGCATTGTATTTCTGCCTATTTGGGATATTTCCAGGGACATTGAAATTATTATCAGCTAAATATCTTACTTCCTATTTTTTTAAATTTGAATTCAGAGATTAAAGACCACACATAACCAGTTCAACTTGAAAATTCTGCCTAAAGTCTTGGTCAAAAAAGAAGATACTGGCTGACATCATGGAATAATCTAGTAATCCTTCACAGTGAAAAGCTACTTTAGAAAAAAACTATTTGCCTGAGGGGAAGAATACTAGTGAAAATGGCCAGGTTTGTTGCATGGGGCAAGAGCAATTGACGTTTTAATAAAAAAGAATCAGTAACTAATAAAGTTTTGATACTTTTCTATAAAACTCATTTCTCTACAAATACAAATGGCTTCGTGTGACTTATGTGCTCATTCTCTCTATAAACCTCTTTTTCCTATTTTCCTCTCTGCATTTTGTCAAGTTTTGGGAGGCTTTTTTGTTGATATTGTTTTTGGTTTTGTTTTATTTTTTTATTATAGATGGACACAATAGATTTATTTTATTTATTATGTGGTGCTGAGTATTAAACCCAGTGCCTCACATGTGCTAGGCAAGTGCCCTACCACTGAGCCGCCTACCCAGCCCATTTCTGTTTTGTTTTGTTTGTTTTTATATTTTACCATATTTTGCATGCTTAATAAATAATAGGTTTGTTTTTTGAGGGATGTAAATTGATTCTCCTTCACAGTATTCACTTCAGTAAATACATTCCTAAAAGAAATAGAGGATTTTGCTAAGTTAAAGCAGTCAAACTAAACTCTAAGTTTCACTTTCCTGGCATAGATTTCAGGGGCCAACTAAAACAGACTATGACAGCATTGTCACCTTCTCCAGTAATTCTTTCTTCTGTTACTTTGTTGCCTTAATGGAGGACGTTTTAAAATTATTTTACAGTTCTTTATTTTGAAAAGTCAACTTTGCACATAGGGAAAACTATGAAAAACATTACAATGACTTCATAAACCTTTCACTCATTATTAACATTTTGACACAATTGGTTTTTGTTTTTCTCTCTTCTTCACACACATATGCCCACACATCTGTATAGCACTTTTTTCTTTTTTTGCAAGAGTACTTGAGAGTAAATTACAGAAATCAAGATTCTTCAACCCTAAATAAATCAATGTATATCTCCTAGAATCAAAGTTTCTTTTGTTTGGGGTTTTGTTTTATTCATTAACCCTGATGCAATTATCATCAAATTCAGGAAATCTGATGCTGGTACAATACAATTTTCAAAAATATTCAGTTAATATTTAAATTTTGCAAATTTTCCCAGTACTATTCTTTACAGCAACTTCTTTTTTCCAATACAAGATCCAATCCATAATCTCATTCATTTAGATTTTTTATTTTTATTTTGAGATCATTGTAGATTTTTATGTAGCTATAAAAATTAATTCTTTGCCTTGTTTTCCCAATAATAACATCTTATAAAAATCAAAGTACATGTCAAAATCAGGATATTGACATTATCACAGTCAAAATACAAAACATTCCTTTCAATAAGAAAGTCCTTCATGGTGCCCTTTACAGCCATACCTATGTCCTTCCTTCTTCTCTCTTTAACCCTCAACAACCACTCTTCTGATCTCCATTTCTTAATTTTGTCATTTCAAACATATTATCTAAATGAAGTCTCACAGTATGTAATCTTTGAGAATTAGCTTTTTTTTCACTTAGCATAAATCCTCTGGAAATTTATCAAGATTTATCAACAGTTTATTCCTTTTTATTATTGAGTAGTATTCCATAGGATGAATGTACCATTGTTTGTTAACATTCTTCTGTTGAAGAAGGTTTGAATTATTTCTGAGTTTTGTCCATTATAAATAAAACCACTCTTAAAATTTTTGTCATTTTTCTACTGAAAATTTTTTCTTTCATTCTGGGATAGATGACTACCTGCAGTTGCTGGGGGTTATATAGTTTTATATTTAATTTTTTAAGTGCCAAATTATTTTCCAGTATGACTATACCACTTTTCATCCCCCAGCAATGTATACGTGACCCAGTTGCCCACTTCCTTCCCAGCATTTGGTGGTATCATTATTACTTATTTTAGTCATTCTGGAAGATGATATATGATATCATTGTGGTTATTCATTTCATTTTTTTAGTTGTATATAGACACAATACCTTTATTTTATTTATTTATTTTTTTAATGTGGTCCTAAAAATTGAAACCAGTGCCTCACACATGCTAGGCAAGCACTCTGCCACTGAGCCACAACCCCAACCCTTCATTTCATTTTAATGTTGCTTTTGTCTCCTTCCATCTGGAACAAATCCTTGATCTTTCTTTTTTCACATGACATTGACATTTGTAAAGAATATAGCCATGTCATTTCCTAAAATGACCCCTAATTTGGGTTTGGCTTTTTTCCACATGATTTGATTCAGGTTACACACTTCTAACAATAGTACTCTCTATATGATGTTATATCTTTCTCTGTGCATCACTTCAGGAGCCACCTAATTTCAATTTGTCTTACAATTGGTGATGATTAATGTTTTTGTACATATGAATTTATTTATTCTTTATTATAAAATTCAACCATGTTAATCGTACAAATTAATGGGTTCCACTGTGACATGTCCATACGTGACTATATCATGCTTTGATTGTATTCACCCTCTCTACTACTCTGTCTTACTCTCCCTCTCACTCCGCACCAGTCCCCAGGACCCTTCTATTTTCCTGTAATATTTTTTTTAAATCTCCACGTATGAGAGAAAACATACAATATTTATCTTTCTGTGTCTGGCTAATTTTACTTAACATAATAATACCCATTTTCCTGCAAATGACATGATTTCATTCTTCTTTATGGTTGAATAAAACTCCATTGTCCATATATACAATACTTTTTTGTATCTAGTTTTATTCATCTGTTGATGGGTCTTGGCTATTGTGACTAATACCATAACAAACATAGGTATGCAGGTATTTCTTTTGTATACTTACTTATTTTCCTTCAGGTATTTACCCAGGAGTGATATAGCTGGATTGTGTAGTAGATCTATTTTTAATTTTTTTGGAAACTCCATTGTTTTTCACAGTGTATGTACTAATGGACATTCACACCAACAGTGTATGAGTGTTCATTTTTATCCACATCCTCTCTAGTATTATTTCATTTATTTGTTTGTTTGTTTGATACTGACTGGGTCAAGATGACATCTCAGCGAACTTTTGATTTGTATTTCCCTGTTGAATAAAGACGTTAAGCATTTTTCATATTTTTACTGGCCATTTGGACTTCTTGGAGGAGTATTTCTTCAGATCATTTGACCATTTATTGATTGGATTGCTTGTTCATTTGAGTTCTTTATATATTGTGGATGTTAATCCTCTGTCAGATGAATAGCTGGCATAGATTTTCTCTCATCCTGTAGATTGTCTCTTCACTTTAAAGTGTTTCCCCTATATTTCTCTCTAGCCATTTCAAAGTTTCAGGTCTTTCATGTATTTTTACTTGATTATTGTACAGGATGAGAGATAGTGATCTACTTTCAATCTTCTACATGTGGATTTCCAGTTTTTCCAGCACCATTTGTTGAAGAGACTGTCTTTTCCCTAATGAATGTTTTGAATACCTTTGTAGAAAATCAGATGACTGTAGATGCATGGGTTTATTTCTGGGTCTTCCATACTATTCCATTGGTCTGTATGTCTGTTTTTATGTCAGTATCATTCTGTATTATTTATTATGGCTCTGTAGTGTCTTTTGAAATTTGGTATTGTGATACTTCCCTTGTTACTCTTTTTGAGTAATTGCTCAGAATTGCCTTAGCTATTTGGGATCTTTTGTGCTTCCATATGAATCTTAGGATTGTTTTTTCTACTTCTGTGAAGAATGTCATTGGTATATTTATGGGGATTACATTGAATCTGGACATTGAACAATATTAATTCTCCCAATCCATGAAAATGGGTGATCTTTCTATTTCCTAGTGTCTTCTTCAATTTCTTTCTTCAGTGTTTTGTAATTTTCATTTTGGGAGGCCTTCCTCCTCTTGGGTTAAATTTATTCCTAGACATTTGGGGGCAGGGATGTATGAATGGGATTGTTTTCAGATTTCTTTCTCTGTGGGTTTATTATTGGTGTATAGAAAAATCTACTGGTTTTCATGTATTGATTTTGTATCCTGCTACTTTAATCAGTTCTAAAGAGGTATTTTTTTAAGAGAGAGAGAGAGAGAGAGAGAGAGAGAATTTTTTAATATTTATTTTTTTAGTTTTCTGCGGACGCAACATCTTTGTTTGTATGTGGTGCTGAGGATCCAACCCCGGTAGCAGGCATGCCAGGCGAGCGCGCTACCGCTTGAGCCACATCCCCAGCCCTCTAAGGAGGTTTTTTGTGAAGTCTTTAGGGTTTCCTAAGTATTATTTAATCAGGGATAATATGACTTTCTTCTTTTTTATTTGCATCCTTTTCTATTTCCTGATGGCACTGGCTAAAATTTCAAGTACTATGTTGAATAAGAGTGATGAGAGTGGATGCCCTTGCCCCATTCCTGATATCAAAGAAATACTTTTAGTTTTTCCCCAGTCCGTATGATGTTGGGTAGAGTTTGTCATATACAGCCTTTATTAGATTAACATAAGATTTTTCTATATCTAGTTTTTTCAGGGTTTTTGTCATGAAGGATGTTGTGTTGAACTTCATCAAAGTATTTTTCTGCTTCTATTGAGATAATTACGTGATTTTTACCCTTGATTCTATATATATGCTCTATTTTGTTTATTGATTTGAATATATGGAACCATCCTTCTATTCCTGGAATGAAACCAACTTGACCATGGTGTATTATCTCTTAAACATGCTATCTAAGTTGATTTGCAAATATTTATTGGAGATGTGTGTGTGTGTGTGTGTGTGTGTGTGTGTGTATGTGTTGCTGGGGATTGAACCCAGGGCCTTGTGCACATAAAGCAAATGCTCTACCAACTGAGCTATATTCCCAGCCCTTTATTGAGGATTTTTGCATGTATGTCATCAAGGATTTCGGTCTATACTTTTCTTTTTACTGTTATTGTCTGTGTCCTTAACTGGTTTTGGTATCAGGGTAATGCCAGCTTGGTAGAATGAGTTTCCAAAGGGTTCTTTCCCTTTTTGTTTCATGAAATAGTTTAAGGAGCATTGGTATTAGTTCTTTTAAAAGCTGATAAACTTCAGTGGTAGAGGTGGTCTAGTATGAGTAATTTTTTTTCTTTCTTATCCTTATTGATGCAGTGGTTATACAAATCTACACATGTAATAAAATGTTGTAGAGATACACACACATTATATCACTGTTGTTTTCTTGGTTTTAATGTTACATAAAATGGAATCACTGGAGGAAATGGGTTAAGGATTCTCCCAATCTCGTTGCTATTTTTGCAACATCTTATGGATCTATAATTATTTCACAACAAAAGAATTTTTCTTTTTTTAAAAAAGTTGTGGGTACTGCTGGGCATGGTGGTGCATGCCTATAATCCCAGTGGCTCAGGAAGCTGAGACAGGAGGATTGTGAGTTCAAAGCCAGCCTCAGCAATAGCGAGATGCTAAGCAACTCAGTAAGACCCTGTCTCTAAATAAAATATAAAATAGGGCTGGGGATGTGGCTCAGTGGTTGAGTACCCCTGAGTTCAATCCCCGGTACCCCCATACTAAAAAGAAAGCTACGGGTACTTTTATTGGGTTGTATTAAATGTATTAAGTAACTCAGAATAACATGTATGCTTCATTGAGACATACTATCTAAAAATAAGAAATATCTTTAAATGTACTTCCCTACTTTTGTGTCTGAGTTTTTCTCCTAAGGTCTTCTAATATTTCCTAAGTTGTTATTTCTAAGTATTTAACTTTTTTTTCCTATTGTTAATGCTTTGGGGCTCATTAAATTTCTGAGGCTAGCTTTGAACTTGTGATCCTCCTGCCTCAGCCTCCTGAGTTGCTGGGATTACAGGCATGGACCTCTACATCCAACTTCTACTATTCTCTTCTACTAACTGGTTATTGTCTTTACAAAATCACAAAATTTTGTCTGAGTCTTATCATTGATTCCATATAATTTTCCAGATAGTGTGTCACATCACCTACAAAGAGAGAAGACGGAGATTTTCATCTTCATTTTTAATTATTCTTCTTCTGCTGGCTTTTCCTTATTTAATTGCACTACCTAATACTATAAGTACAATTTAAATGATAGTTGAGATTCAAGACCATCCATAGTTCCTGATCTTACTGCAATGTCCCTAATGTTTTCCTGACTGGCATAATGACTTTTAGATGGAATTTCTAATATTGAACCATGGTTGAATTCCTGTAATAAATCTCTCTTGATCAGACTGTCATTTTTCAATGTGGTATGGATTCTACTAACTAATATTTTACTAATTATTTTTGCACTGACATTTATAAGTAAGACTATTTTATGTATTTTTATTCCCCCTCTCCACTGAAAGATAATGGAACCTGCTTAGAGAGACTATGTTCTGACCATAAGCCTAAAAAGCAGTCTTACAGTTTAGACTTTAGTTCCTAATTTCCAAGCATCATGTATACAAGTTTCTATAAGGGATATGTACTGCATATTCATGAAGAAAATGGATAAGTGAGGTCTCACCTTTACCCTTGAAAAGTCTGTTGCATAAGAAAAGAAGAATAGTTGAAACACTACAAAATTTAATTAGTTCATATTAATATCCTCACTCACCCTCTCACTCTCATCATTCTTAAAATAACAAACAAAAATTTGCCAAAAGAGCTTTCAAAGCTAGCTATGACACTATCCCCCCACCACCACCAATGTGGAGAGTTTGGGCTCACAAAATGGAAAAGGAGAACATTTCAATCCCTTTGGTAGATGTGTACTATAGTAGGAAAGATAATTCCACTGGCATCAATTCAGATTTGCTGATAGAACCAGCAAATTTAGAGAAAATAAACATATTGTCTTTCCCCTTAGTAGATTAACATTGGAACCTAAGCTGATTTCTGTCAAAAACAAAAACAAATCTGGAGGTTTGTCCCTATTGTTGAGATTTAGGAATGCAAATACTAGAGTGATAAAAAAATATATGAATGCCCATACTCCCAAACTAGAGATAAGCAAGAAATATATCTGATAAATTAAGAAGTGAAAGAAGATTTCACTGGAGTATTGTGTTAACTATGAGTTCTACTGATTCCAGGAATAAAATATAAAAATGTTTTTTAAAATCTTGGTAAATATGACTTTAGGGCATCCCTGAGAGAGCTAGCACTGGGTTTTAAGAGTCTGAATTATCTAATTGGTTAGCTCAGTGAGCTAAACAAGTAGCCTACCAAGGGTGTTGCACAATTCTTTATCATTTATCTAGTATCTTCCAACCCTGCTTTGCTGTTTAAGAAGCCTCAAGCCAATCCCATACTAGGGAAAGACTGATACAGCTGCCAATTTGGGGAATGGCAGAGCGTCACCCACCTCCTTGCCCACTTTCTTACTAGGCACCCTTATGTCCCATTCTTAAACTCAGTGCTTTGATATGTCTATCTTCTAAACAGGGCCTAAAAGCTAAGCAGTGCTATAAGCACTTAAAAAGTGTTTGGTAGGTTTTAAGGCAGGAATATATACATAATATCTAACCACCCCTTGGAACCCTGCAAGAATCTCAAAATGATTGAGGGTTGAGTAGGCCTAGAGGCTGGACAGGGATTCAACAAAAGGAGGAAAATGGAAGAAGAGATATGGTGGCAAGGGACATACATCTAAATCCCTTACATATAATCCCCCAAACTTTCTTGCAGCCCCACCCAATTACACATACCTTTAGCATCAATTTTGTGACTTTATCATTCATTTTTATTTTAACATAATTCACATAAATCTATAAGAAAGGAATATAAGTGATTCACCCTGCATTAAACCCTGGCCTAGGGGGTCATACTCACACATTCAGAAATTCTTTGAGACTTATCCAAATCCATGAATAGGACTCTTACTTCAAGAGAAAATATGCCCCTTTCTGAGATGGGGCTGCAGCTCCTGACCCAAATTCTCTACCAGACACCTATCAGACACCAGAGGAACTTGCTGGCCTGGGTGGGGGTAGGGAGGTGTCCTCTGACTCCTTATGTCATCTGGATCTTTTCTGACCTCCTTATCCACAGAGGCACTCCTTCAACACTCTCTCATCACTGTTTTCACTTAATATCATGTAATACCATCTGATATAATCTCATTAATTTATAGGTATTTAGGAAGACAGGCATGTCTGTCTTATCACTAACTCTCTAGCTCTTGGGACAGGGTCTAAAACAGAAGATGTACAATAAGCCCCTTTATCCATAGTTTTGCTTTCTGTAGTTTAAGTTTCCCATGGAAAAGGGTAAGTACAATTACACTAAGATATTTTGAAAGAGAGATCACATTCACATAACTCTGTGTATTTTGCTGCAGCATGAACCCAGAGTTCCACACATGCTAAGTGCACATTCCATCTCTTATATCTCCAGCCCCTCATATAATTTTGATTACAGTATTTTGTTGCATTAGTAGTTAGTATTAATCTTTTATTGTGAAATTGTTCTGTTGCATTAGTAGTTAGTATTAATCTTTTACTGTGACTAATTTATAAATTAAAACCTTATTATAGGTATGTATGCACAGGAAAAAGCATACTAACTATTTAGTTTGGTACTCTCCATAGTTTCAGGTATCTAGTAGTATCTTGGAATGGGCCCCAAGATAAGATAGAAGATTGTACTCAAATATTTAATGAATGAATGAATGTGTGATAAGTCCAGATGATGCCAAGGCCATGCTACAGATCCATTAATGTGAATTTCTGTTCACTCTCTCCCTGGAATCTTTCAGGAGAGATCTTTCCTTTCTTCAGTCTTTGTCCAGCAGGATTCCAAGGGGTCCCTTGTGCACCTTTGTCTTAGCTGTCCTAAGAGCTAGAGAGTTAGTAATAAACAGACCCATATTTCCTGCCTTCATAAGTACCTATAAATGAATGAGATCAGGTCAGACAGTGTTAAGTGGGGTGGACCCAGCCTAATCTAGAATTAAAATAACTGATTAGGCCTCTTCACATGTATAACTTGGCCTCACCTTCACCCAGAAACAATAACCTTCATTTTCTTTAGTGACAAATCTACTCTTGGCTCAAACAAGGGTCTGAAATAATTCAGCATCTATTTTTGGCCAGTAACATCACCCATGGGTACTAGAGTCAGGTGCCCTCCTCCTGTGTAAGACAGGCTGGGGTTGGGAGAATGGTCTGTTACTCTTGACTAGTTAAATGTGTATAGTGGAGCAGCATAAATAAAAAGACACAGCCAAGAGGAAGATGTATATTTAAAATTCCTCCCCTTCATTTTCTTCTTCAAATGAATCGGTCCCCACTTCTTCATAATCCTTCTCCAGGGCAGCCAGATCCTCCCTGGCCTCAGAAAATTCTCCTTCTTCCATTCCTTCTCCAACATACCAATGCACAAAGGCCCGTTTAGCGTACATTAGGTCAAACTTATGGTCAAGGCGGGCCCAGGCCTCCGCAATTGCTGTGGTGTTGCTCAGCATGCAGACAGCCCGCTGGACTTTGGCCAGATCCCCTCCTGGCACCACGGTGGGTGGCTGGTAATTGATGCCCACCTGGGGAACAAATGAGGAAGAGCAACAGCAGAATATGCAAGTCAGCCAAAAGATAACTCATAGGGCATGTCTTGTAACAAGGTATGTTAGTGAGTCAGGGTCCTGTGTGTGGAGAGCAGACTGCAGGGTGGAATGTGAGAAGAAGGAACCCAGAAGTTGGGAGAGTGAGCAGGTAGAAAGAAGTGGGCACTAGAGAGAAAAGTAAATGGTATTGGTACAAGCAAATTCCAAAGCAAGGGCTGGAGGATTTAAAGTCTGGAAAAGAAAAAGAGAGGGCTGGTACCAGGAAGAAATGTTAGTGGAAAATAGCAAAAAAGACAAAGGAAAGCAATGAATAAAGTTATTATTTCATGGGAGGTAGAGTATATGATTTGCCTCTAAAAGGGAAGGAAATACCTTCAATTTCAATCACTGGAATTGAAATTGCTGTGAAGTTATTCTTTTTTATTTTTATATTTATATATTTAGTTAGTTGTAGATGGACACAATACCTTTATTTTATTTATTTATTTTTATGTGGTGTTGAGGATTGAACCCAGTGCCTCAAACATGCCAGGCAAGTGCTCTACCACTGAGCCACAACCCTAGCCCATGAAGGTTATTCTTCCCAGATGATGTCTGAAGTTCTTCTTAGTTGTGTGCAAATAAATTTGGGTAAGTTTCTCTGCCAAGGGTGAAGAGATGTGTAAGAAGTCATAGGGATATTCCAGAACAATAAATTTAAAAATCCAAAGGTCCTTGGGGATTACATTAATGTAAACCAGGCCTTGTTATGTCTGGAAAACAGGAATTCTCAGAATAAAAGTAAGACCTCCAAAGATAATTAAAGGTCTTGCCTGAAGCTAACTTCCCAAGTTCTGGTGGCATGTCAGGGTCCTCCCAGCTAACCCCAGCCCGTCTTGGGGAAGGAAGATTAAAAATGTAGCCAGGAGTAGAACAATGAGAAGGAATGCTACACTCCCTTGCTCTAAAAAAGAAAAGTTACATCTTGGTTGTCAGGAATGGAAAATGTCAGGCCTTTATGACATGAGTAACTCATGTAATAAACAAAATATGTCCCACAATTTCTCCAAATTAATTAAGTCTTACAGAATAGGTATTTAATTTCTCTAAATAAACTGGGGGAACACATTTTTTGTTAGAAGAGAAAATTATACCTCTCTAATAACAAGAATAACTTAGTCAATTCTAAAATTAAAATACCTGGAAATGGAAAATGTCTATTAAAACTAATTTAACATAAATTGAACTGAATCATGATCTCCAAAAGCATTGTGATTCAGGTCCATTCCAAAATCATTACTTGCTCCTCAGCTTTAAAAAAAAAATCAAAGATAGTAAACCAATTTAAAATATTCTCAAATTCATGTTTTCTAAAAATTTTTTTTATAAGGGATTGAACCCAGGGGCACTTCACCACTGAACTACATCCCCAATCCCTTTTAAAATTTTATTTTGAGACAAGTCTCATTAAATTGTCCATGCTGGCCTCAAATGTATGATCTTCTTGCTTCACCACCCAAATCATTGGGATTACAGACATGGACCACCATGCCTGGCTCTAAAATGACAAAATTTCAACAGCATTTGTGTCTCAGCCAAAGCTGAATGAAATTAATTTTACATGTGGTTTCAATTCCTCTCCCCATATCAACACATAAAACCTGAGGCTCCCAAGATTTCATTCTACCATTTTTTGTCTTCTGTTTCTGCTTTTCCAGTTATCTAGCCCCTTTGTAATTTATCAGCTCTCACCTTGAAGCCTGTGGGACACCAGTCGACAAACTGGATAGTCCTCTTGGTCTTGATGGCGGCAATAGCAACATTCACATCCTTGGGCACCACATCTCCCCGGTACAGCATGCAGCAGGCCATGTACTTTCCATGCCTTGGGTCACACTTCACCATCTGGCTGTTGGGCTCAAAGCAGGAGCTGGTTATCTCAGCAACAGAGAGCTGTTCATGGTAGGCTTTCTCAGCAGAGATGATGGGAGCATAGGTGACTAGGGGGAAGTGAATGCGGGGATAGGGCACCAGGTTGGTCTGGAACTCAGTGAGGTCCACATTGAGGGCCCCATCAAAGCGGAGAGAGGCTGTGATTGAGGACACAATCTGGCTGATGAGGCGGTTGAGGTTGGTATAGGTGGGGCGCTCAATGTCTAGGTTCCTGCGGCAGATGTCATAGATGGCTTCATTATCTACCATGAAAGCACAATCTGAGTGTTCCAGTGTGGTGTGGGTTGTCAGGATGGAGTTGTAGGGCTCAACAACTGCAGTGGAGACCTGGGGTGCTGGGTAGATAGCAAACTCTAGCTTGGACTTCTTGCCATAATCAAGGGAGAGGCGTTCCATCAGCAGAGAAGTGAAGCCAGAGCCAGTGCCTCCACCAAAACTGTGGAAGATCAGGAAGCCCTGCAAGCCAGAGCAAGCATCTGTCTGGGGAAAGCAGGAAATGAGAAGAAATCATGAAGACAAGTTCTGAGAATTCTCCCAGGTAACAAATCCTTCCCTCTGCCCCATCCCATCCAACATTTTTATATAAGTGAAATCATGAAAACCTTAAAGAAATAAGGAAACACAAAGGCAGTTGTTTTGATCTTGGGAGGAGTAGCTGAATTATGGGACAGCAAGCTACATATGCCTTTAGGAACATGAAAGTTTCATCCCAGCAGCTTAGTTAAAACAGGAATGAAAATTTCAGAGCCACAATGATCAGTGACTTTGCCTTTTGAGAGCCCCAAATTGCCCACCACCCCTGCCCTATGATTCTGTAGGAACTGTTTACCTATACCTCTCAACCCAACCTTGAAAGGGAGGTCAGAGTACCAACTTAAGAAAAGGAATTAGGGAACCTGAGGTTTCCTTTTTTATTTTATTTTATTCTATATTGAAAATTTATAGCTGTGCATATTTATGGGGTACAAAGTGATATTACAGTTTTTACATACACTGTGGAATGACCAAGTCAAACCAACCAACCCATCCATGTGCTTCCCAGTTGTAAAAACTTGAACAAGTTATTGAACCTCTCCAAACTTTTGTTTGCTCTTGATTAAAGTGGAGACAAGAAAAATATCCTCATCTTGAGACAATTAGAGAAGGGAAAAGGGGAGAGGGAAGGAGAGAGAAAAGGGAGGGTAAGAGTAGAAGGGAGGGTAGATATGATCAAAGCATGATAGAGGTAAGTATGGAAATACATAGTGAAACCTATTATCTTCTACAATTAATGTGTTAATAATTATATTTTTTTAAAAAGACTATGATTTCCTGTAAAAAAAAATCCTTATCTTACAAGGTTATTGTGATAATTAAATGAGATAGCATAATGTTTTGAGTAAAAATCTGATGCTTATTAAGCATTCAATGTTAGCCTATCAGAACAAAGAGAATTCAGAGTCACAGAATTTTTCCATTGAATATGATGTATTATTTAATCCAGTGCTTCAAAACTTAGTAACACTACAGATGGCTTTGAGACTGATGACCTCTATTAGAACCCTCTAAACAAAAAAAGTAAACATATACAAAAATGTAACATCCTAAGCACCCAGGTTAAAAAAAGAAAAAAAAAACTTCACTACATCCAACATTTTCCATCATATAAATTAGGAAATAGGAGCTTAAACAAAGTGACTTTGCCCACAACTCAGAGCTTTGTAGTCAAATCAACCTGGTTCAAATCCTAACTCTGCCAACTTTCTAGCTGTGTAAACCAAGCTAAATTATTTAACCACCCTGGCCCTCAATTTCTTTACCTGTAAAGTACAGGGAAGAGACCTCCTTTGTATGATTATTAAGAAAAAAATGAAGGAATGTTCTTGATATGTATAATATTTGCAAGTCCTCAAATGTGTAACAATTTCTTCCTCTCCTCTTCTAACTTAATGATTTGTAAACCATTATTCCAATAAGCAAGGCCTTAGCCTTCCTTATAGTTGGAATCTTCCCCAGATACCACCATACAGTATTGATAGGTACCTTCAGGCATCAGCCTGTAGGATAGTCCATGATATCTAGGTAGGGGAAAGGCATAATCCTTGGGAATGCCCTTTACAAAATATAAAACCAGGGTATAGCTCCATGGTAGAGTGTGTGCTTAGCATCCATGAGGCCCTGAATTTAGTCACCAGCACTGGAAAAAATTCCCAAACCTTAGGTGCTCTATCCTGTAGCCAGAAGTCATGTATAGCTCCATCTACCCAGCCTTATCCAAGAGATATAGATCCAAGCCTGTTCACTCTAGCCTAACTCACCAATCTTCTGTCCCAGATGCTTACCAGCTTCCGTATGCGGTCCAATACTAAATCGATGCTCTCCTTGCCCACTGTGTAGTGACCCCGGGCATAGTTATTAGCTGCATCCTCCTTTCCTGTGATCAGCTGCTCTGGATGGAAGAGCTGGCGGTAGGTTCCTGCCCGAACCTCATCTACCAAGAGAGGGGGACCATTAGGTCTTACCACCTGGTTTCCAGAGGAGAAGCCTCCCTCCCCATCAGACTATCATATGACACCCTTCTGGCTTTGGTGTTGGAGATCAAGCCCAGTGCCTCATGCGTTCTGAGCACACACTCTGCCACTGAGCCACACACCCAGTCCAAGACATATTTTTTAATGCTTTTAAGCAAAATTGTACTCCAGGTCCTGGAAGAGCAGGAGCCTTTGAGAGACCTTCAAGGGGCTCGGCTTACCTCCAAGGGTTCACACAGGGTAGGTGCAAGGCAGATGAAGATTGATCCGCCTCACCTCATCATCTCTTTGGGATTCCTCTACTCCCCCCTTCAGAGAAATCATTCAAGTGTGCAGTCACCTGGGAAGGTGACCCCCATTATTTTGCATTTGTACAAAACATCCAGAGGGTAGAGTACCTGTCATTCGTTGCCTCTAGAAACCACTGTTCAGGTGTTATAAGCATTTGTCCAGATATCTCTGTGCAACCTGTCTACCCCTTGCTTGATGAGCCAGCCTTAAAGCTTAGGAAATTCTGCTGTGTAACTAACTGAATGAGATTCATTCTAAAACAACTGCAACACCTGGCTGTGAATATGCTTGCTGTTTTATCATTTTGTATGTAAGGTACTTCAAGGTTAGACTAGACCTGTGAGAATAGACTGCAATTATTATAAAATCAGAAACCTACACTGGGAAATTGACTAATTAGGGGCTTATTATAATTTCCAAAAATTATTTAGGTTTTTTAAATTATTAGCATTTAGTGACAGTCTTGTTCATTTCAGACTGTCTCAGCAGGCTTAAGGGGCACTTTACATTGTACAGATTAACAGGGATCCTCAATCCCTATTGCAAGATTCCCTAAGGAGCTGACAGAAGTCACAAGGGCTGGTGGATTCTAGTTGAGCCACCCCCACTTTTAAGCTTCCTTATCGTTCATTAAGCCAAAGCCTCTGAGGTTTTGTATTGTTTTATGTGGAGGGAATCTTAACCCATACTCACCTACTACAGTAGGTTCCAGGTCCACCATGACAGCCCGGGGCACGTGTTTCCCATTGCCAGTCTCACTGAAAAATGTGGTGAAGGAGTCATCGTCATTGATCTTGCTGGCCTGAGCACCAAAGGTGCCATCTGCCTGGATGCCATGCTCCAGGCAGAAGAGCTCCCAACAAGCATTGCCAATCTGAACTCCAGCTTGACCCACGTGGACAGATATGCATTCCCGCTGTGGGGAGAGGACAATATCAGGGTCAGAGAGCCCTGGCCACAGATTGAGGCTCCACATCTGCAGACCTGTCTCTTCCTGTATTCAATCTTCAGGACACCCATCCCTCCATCCATGCTACCCTGGTAATCAGGTGGTATCTGAGGTTGCAAGTGCGTGGGCACAACTGCAAATGGACCAAAACTTGGGCTCCAAAGAAGACATGTTTTTTTCTATGGCTTTCTCTAAAGTTTGCTTTCCATAGTTAATTCTTTGTACCAGGAAGAAAAAAAAAAGCTACTGCAGAGGTGAAACAAGGAGCTAATTCTAAACCATCAGACTCTGATACCAAAGAAACCCATGAGAATAGCAGAAAATATTCCTAAGTTTACTACCACACCCAGCGGCAGATTTCACATTCATTAATACTAATCCCCAACTTGACATCTCACACACACAGACACATACACACTCAGACTAACAGAGCAGATGAATACTCATGGAAGGAATATGGTTTGGAGCAGTATTATTAGTATTATTAGTGTCATTAGTGTTATGGTGACAAATGTAGAAATGAGAAGAGATCAGTACACCATCAAGGGAAGGTTGAGGGGCATAAATTAGGCTCTTACCAAATTCTGACAAAGTGGAAAATTCTTTTTGGAGCCTCCATTATCAAGGGAAGGTTGAGGGGCATAAATTAGGCTCTTACCAAATTCTGACAAAGTGGAAAATTCTTTTTGGAGCCCCCATTATCTACCACCTGGCCTATGTCAGGCCAAGTGTTAAATAAAGCTAACCTTTAGAGTATTCTTATCTTTGTGCTACTCTAATATGAAGCCACAATTACCTGACTGATCTTAGTACTTAATGCCTTAAGATGGGGAGGTGTGTGCTTAACTAGAAACATACCATGAAGTTTCACTAGGAAGATGAACTCGTTTCCCCTACCCATATCCTGCCTGTGGGGAAGAGTGGCCAACATAACAGCTCTGTGTATGTGACACTCGCCAGAACCCAACCTGGAAGCATGTGCTTGGTCTGTGGGTTTCTATTCTTATCCATGACCTGACTTGTCATTTTCCAGCTCTAAGTAATTCAAGCCAGGAACAGAGCCTCCAGAGAACACGGCTGGGCATGAAAACAAGTAGAGTCCACATCCAGGACTCCTGGGAAGTTGGAAGAGTCTCCAAGCATAGCAACATTCAAAGGGTCAACGGTGTCAGGACCCATTTCTCCCTTATTCAGTTTTACAGCTGAGTCCCTACTCTACACCTATCTGTGCTAGAGCTGACTGATAGTTGCCACTTGCCCTGGGGAAGAAAAGAGCATGGGCATTCACAGCAGCCAGTATGGAACACAACCCTGTACAGAATACCCAACCCAGCTGTATTCCCCAGTGTCCAGGGAAAAGGCTTCATTCACAAGGTTGCCCACATTCCAAGGTTGAAATCTTGCCTTCTCAATTTACTTGCTGGTCTGTGCAATCTTAACTGAGTTACTCACTCTCTCCTCATCTGAAAATAAATTAGCCATAATTGCTATTATTGTTCTTGTCTTTACCATTATCATTTTCAGCTATACTCTCTTATAGCTCTTTTCTCCACCTATAGGAAGCAAGAAGCACCTATAGGAAGTCGGAGAGCTCGGGTTTCCATTCTTCACTCCTTTATTTTGGGGTCTGTTCTCAACCTCCATCTTAAGACTCTATTCAGGACTAAGAAAAGCACATTTTGTGTCCATCAACCAGCCCAAAACCAGCGTGTTATTGACCCAGACCATATCTCACATTCAGCAAGCAGCCATGGCTTCCTAGAGAGATATTCAAAACTTAGGGGACATTAGAGAGGCTTGAAAGGAACCTCATCCTATATCTTCTCCTAAGTGACAATATCCTTCATGGCCCTGACCCTTAGCTTTCTGAGCCTTGTTCACTACCATACCCCAACCACCCTCTAAACCCATCTCAGGGACTGCCTGGTCCCTAGGTTGACCTCTCTTCTGGAATACTCTGGGTCTTTCCACAGAAGATACAGGAAAAGCAAAGATCACAGGACAAAGAGTAAAGAATCTGGTGGACCTGAAACCACTAACATGTGACATTTACATCAAACTCTGTTTGATGCCCTCTTTAATCTCATACAATTAATATGCATTTTCACAGATAAAATCCCCCCCAGCTCTGTCACACACAAACACACCCTTAAGAAAAGAACTATTTTATTTAGTAAGACCCTGTCTCAAAATAAAAATTTAAAAAGGGGATAGGGATGTAGCTCAGTGGTAGAGCATTTCAGTGTGAAACCCTGGATTCAATTCTCACTACCACAAAAAGAGAAAGGGGGAAAGAGGAAGGTCTCTTAATATTATTCCTTACTAACAGAACCAGTGAACCTTAAAGCAACAGAGAGTTCTGGGTCTGAACTGAGGAATGTATCAGATAAGTCTGAAGTATTTTATAGAGCCTGAAAGCGCAGAAGCTAACAAAGACTGGGATGTCAAGCCAACTTGAAGAGTCCCACTGCCAAAGACAAGCACCAGAAAGAATAATGAAGGGGTGGGTATGTAACTCAATGGTAGAGTACTTGACTAACATACGCAAGGCAAGGCCCTAAATTCCATCTCCAATAGTGTGGGGTCATGGGGGAAGGAGAAGGACAGGCATGGTGGAACACACCTGTATTCCCAACAAATTGAGAGACTGAAGCAGAAGAATTGCAAAGTTTGAGGACAGCTTTAGCAACTTGGCAAAGCCCTATCTAAAAATAGATTTTAAAAAAAAATGAGGTTGCAGGTATAACTCTGTGGTAGAGCACCCTTGGGTAAAATCCCTGATACCACCAAAAAAATATATTTCTTTTGAATATTTTATACACTCTATTTCAATCAAGTAATTCCATTATTTTTTTTTATTGAGACAGGATATATTAAAAAAGATCCAAAATATCTTCTCCTCCACCGGCTCCCATCCTGGTGCTGAGGATTGAACCAAGGGCCTGGCACATACAAGGCAAGCACACCACTGAGCTACATCCCTAATCCTATTTTAAAATACTTTTAACACAGAAGATAAGTAAATATGGAAAAAAAATTCTTAATATTATGTCTAAATGATAAATATATAGGTGGCATTATACTCATCTACTTTCTGGATGTTTGATGTTTTTTAAAGTAAAAAAACTAAATAAAACAAGAGTAGGAATAAGGACTCCATTCAACTTTTGTGGGTCCAGGTTCTTCTTGCCCCACTTCACACAGTCATTTATTGAACTAACATTTATTAAGACCTTAATTTATGAGGTCAAACAGTGATTTCAAAGTTACATGAAGAAATCACAAGTGAAATTACAAGTTGTCTGAGGCTTTGTGGAACTCTGAGGTCTGTGCTCATGCTCAACCTTCCTCTGGGCCTTTGCACCTGCTTCTGGTCAGGTGCTATAGTTTGGATCTGGAATGTTCCCTAAAGGCCCATCCTTTTCTAAAGGACTGGCACTATTCGGAGGTATTGGAGACATTCAGAGGTAGGACCTCATGGGAGGACTTTGGGTCACTGGGAATTTGCCCTCAGAAAGAATTGTGGAACCCCAGTCTTTTGCTCTTCCTCTCTTCCCCTGTTTAGCCATGAGGGTTGTGATTTTGTTCCCACCATGACATGCTGCCTCGTCATAGGCCCAAAAGCAACAGAGTCAACCAATCATGGACTGAAACCTACAAAACTATGAGTCAAAGTAAACCTTTTCACTTTATAAGAAAATTACCTCAGGTATTTATTATAGTGACAGAAAACTTACTAACACCTAGGGGAACAAGGAACATTTCAAAGCTCCGCCACAGAACTCCTCTAACTCAGGTGCTGACCTAGCCTCCTCCAACTACTCTGATCATCTATGAATCTTTCTGCCCGGAAGTTCTGCATAAACACAGAACAGACCCAGTGCAGATGTCCTTGGGAGACCAATCCTCATTGCCCAAGAAAAGGCATCCTCCTTTCATAACCAAGGATGTGATGCTAGCTTCAAAATATTTAGGATTCTAGTGCTGGATTGGCTTTATGTTCACCTAATATGATTCCCCCTCCATTATTTTGCAGACAAAAAAAAAATCTGGGGTTCATAAAGGTATGTAACAAATTCACGAGTTCACAGCTCTGCAGCAAAAAATCCTGGACCAGAATCTATGACTTCAGACCCCATCCTGAATTCTTTCCTTTGTACTGCACAACCTCCTGCCTCACTTTCACTCTGAATTTCCAGGGCCTTGAGATGTGCACACATTCACATCAGTGCCAGCCTGATGGTGGACACCAAGATCAAGCTTGTAGAGCAAAACTACAAACAGGAAAAATTCTAATGCAGAGAGAAACTGAGAATGGATCAGGGTGGTAACCTAGTTGAAATGGATCATTTTGACAGAACCAAGGAGACTGATTCTCCAAACCAGTGTGCACAGCCATTGGCAGGGGGAGGAGTTACTAGGGCAAGGGTAAGCTGACCCAGCAGAAGATATTTAAGTCATATGTTTGCTTCAAACTCATATTTCAGGTTTCCTTCTTTAGCTAATTGGAGTGTTTTCTCTTCTCTTCTCTTCTCTTTTCTTCTTCTTCTTCTTCTTCTTCTTCTTCTTCATCTTCTTCTTTTCTCTCTCTCTCTCTCTAGTTTTATTTTGAATCTGGGCTTACAGAGCCTCAGACAAGCTCTGCTCTCCTGGGTCCCAGTGAGGAGTCCCCTCTGTGCTGCTGAAGCTAACAATCCAGAAGGTGAAGAAGATAAGGAAGTGGATAGACCTGGGAGTCCCTTTCCTCAAGGAAAGTATGACATCCTCTCACACAGACTTAGCCCTGAGAAACCTACCAAAGTCACCTACTCTGTTCATTCCTACGACAAATGTTTTTTGTGCTGTTACATGCAAGAAGGCATTGGAAGGTAGTAGGCAAGTCCCTGATGTGAATTGCTACAATCCCCTTTATCTCCCCATCATTGCATTTTTCACACCATATTATATAGTTGCTTTTTCAATTTTCTGGCTTTTCTAGTACAGAGATTAAGCCCTATGGGGATAAGGAACACCATCCCCAGCACAAAGCACAGTGCTTGAATTTTAACAGGTACTCAATGAATTTAGAGATGATTAGAATAAGAAACGATCATTGGACTTAAACGCCATTTAATAAGGAGAGTAGCCAGTGCCCAAGAAGTACATAGATCAAGCTCAATAAGAGTTCAAATGAGAAAAAGACAACTGCTGGCCTGATTTCCTCAAGAAGGAATAGTCACAGGGACATGGGACATGCCAAATGCCAAGAGGACCTGCGGGCATTTAAGAGGGTTTAAGAGCAGTGTGACAAGAGACAGAAAAATTTAGGGCAGGGACCATGGCCACAACTGCCCAATTTGTCTGAGGTATAGGTCCCTGAAAGGCAGAGGAGATGAAACATCTGTGCCCCCTATGACCATGCTGCATGGAGAGGAGAGCAGACACTTTGCAGAACATTGAAAAAAGAAAAGAAAATTCTAGAACTTTGCAGGACTTTTCGAATTTCACTGCAAGAAACCTTTCCCTATGCCAATTCTATTTAATGTTTGGCTTTCCATTTTAACACGTCATTTCTCTTTGCTCTGTTCTCAGAAGATTAAGACAGACTAATCACTATCCTCAGTAGAAGGCTTTGAAGCTTTAAAAATCATTTCAAAGAGCCTGGGATTATTGCTCAGTGGTAGAGTGCTCACCTAGCATATGCGAGGCCCTGGGTTCGATCCTCAGCACCCCATAAATATAAACAAATAAAATAAAGGTATTGTGTCCAACTACAATGAAAAAAAAAAAAAAAAAAATATATATATATATATATATATATATATATATATATATATATATATACTTTTAAAAAATCACTTCAAAGTATCACGAAACAGTAAAATTGGCATATTATATGGGAAAAGAACTGACACAGCCAACAGTGTTTACATGTGAAAACCTGAAACCACTCCACAGTCCCCTGACCACTTGTGTGCTCAAATACCTCAGTTGCTTTTAGGAAGCCTATTATTACACCAAATTATTTCTAGTTGTCAGGCTAGAATAATACATCAATATATTTTAGGACTTAGGTCAGAGACAGCAAGAGAAAAGTAGATCCCCAGTGTTCCAGTAGGATAATTAAAGTAAGAACAAATATGATTCATGAAATTGTCTCTGCTCAGAAGCCTTCAATTAGAATTATCTGGAACCATTAAGAACAAAGAATAGATAGCAAGCAAGAAACAGCAAGAATAAAGAGGTGGCTCAGGAGAAGGGCTCAGATCATAGGCTCCGCAGTTAAGGCAACAATAGGACTGACCTAAGACCTACTTTAGGATGATAGGAATGTTTGGTAAGTAGACTCCCAGCACAAAAGACCCTAAGATGTCAAAAGGGTTTTAACTGACCTTGGGGCAAGCATAGGAGTCACACAAGAAATAAGCACTGCCCACTGCAAGTTCCAATTCTCTTCTACAGCTCATTAACTGGGGAACATCCTAACAAGGAGATACTAACCCAGGAAATGCTAACCACAAAGCCATAGATAGTGTTGTCAGTCCCTTGACAGCCCCAGGGAAAGGGAGCAGTTGATCCACTTCCTCCCATTAAGCCACTACATCCTCCCAACCTCCCCCATCACTGGCCTTGTATTCACCAACTAGTTCCTCCTCAGAAATTATTTTTTAACTTTTTACTTTCTTTTCAAGGTCATTCAGGGGCACCTCACATACACACTCCAGCTCTGCATGGGCCTTACCTGAGCCTGGAAGTTTCCCATCAAAACCTACAAATGGGATTATACCTTATCTAGAATATCATCTAAATAATATAATAATAGGCTTACTGGAATACAGGGCTGCAAATATTTGAAAATTCTGTAAAGAAGCCAATTAGTATTGTATATTACTTTTCCCAGGTTTATGAAATTGGAAAAATTGAACTTGTGTTTGGGGTTTGACATTATAAGTTTTTTCTACATGTTCGAATTAAGTTTTATATGAATTAACTATGGATATTTATACATCAGGAACTAAAAGCTTGGAAAAAACTTTTTAAAAATCAATTTTCTAAAAGATCCAATTTAATGAATGTATCGGTTGCTTATGGCTACTGTAAAAAAATTGCCATGCATTGGATGGCTTAAAACAAAAACAAAACTAAGTAAATAAATTAATTTAAAAAAAAAAAACCTAACAGTCCTTTCTCACTGACCCAGCAGTTTTGCCCTAGCTACTGCTCTGTGAATGGAGGCTCCTTCACTCAGAGGTATGCCCAGTGACCTCCTGCATTTAGTAATGGAAGGAGGGAAACAGCAGTTATTTGCTGTCTGTTGGGAACCCCACACAGTGCTCTGAGGTCAGATCACAGCTATGACTGCCTTTAAGAGGCAGATGGCAGAGGGCCACAGACGTGGCAGTGCCACAACCCCCCCAGAACACTTTTCCCTCTTCTCTAACTGCCAATTTTTATGTGTCAGGATCTTTGTCATCATTTGGTGCCAATTCCCATCAGAACTCAACTGGTGCTCCCCAGTGCAGAAGTAATGGAGCTAAGGAGGCTGTGTTACAGAATTCGAATTCCCACCTCTGCATAGACCACAGAAACTCCCTTGACAGGTATCTGCCCACAATTCTCCATATTATAGCCCAAAAAAAGGTGTCACAGTCTCAGTTCCTAGGAGAGTTGCTCCCTAGGACATAGGCAGCAGATGGGAAAGCTCAGCTGTAGGATTATCCTGCTGATCTGAGAGTTAAGAACAGAGGCTCTGAAATTGAGTGGGGTTTAGGTTTGGGTCTTCTTACCAATTGTGCAGCTTGAGGCTCCAGTTTGGAAATGCTAAAGGATATTGGTAGTATGGTGTTGTGGGTGACTAGGGAGAAGGGGAGTGTTTCACAAACACACCAAAAAAGTCCATCTGTCTAGTAACTGCAGGAATGCCTTTTTAAAAATATACATGGGATTAGTTATATATTTCTTATTCAGAATCTACAAAAATTCCAAGGCTAATAGAAAGGAGAATATGGGCAGATGCCTGAAACTTAATCCACTAGAGGAAGAAATCCACAGGGTGGGATTCTTGGGGTAAGTTTTATAAATGTATCATTCTAGCTTTTTAGGAATGAGTCAGGGGCAGTGGGTATAGCTCAGTGGTAGAGCACTTGACTAGCAGAAGCAAGGGCTTGAGTCCCACCACCACAAAAAAAGGGAGGGGGGATGAGTCAAAAGCATTATTTTTTAAAATATCTTTTTAATATGGACACAATATCTTTATTTATTTTTCTTTTTAAATATTTATTTTTTAGTTGTAGTTGGACACAATACCTTTATTTTATTTATTTATATGTGGTGCTGAGGATCGAACACAGGGCCCCTTGCATGTGCTAGGTGAGCACTCTACCACTGAGCCACAACCCCAGCCCTCTTTATTTATTTTATTCATTTTTATGTGGTGCTGAGGATTGAACCCAGTGCCTCACATGTGGGAGGCAAGCACTCTGCCAATAACCCCAGCCCCCAAAGCATTTTAAGGCTCTATGAGTAGAAAGTATTTAATAAAAAAATGTTTGTCCATATGTTTGCTGGTACACAAGGAAATGCTTTCAATAGAACCCACTATACAAATCTCAGTATTTCAAAATAAGTAAGTTACTGCCTTTTTGAAATATTCAACCATTGGTTTTTTTTTTTTTAATCTTAAGCACATTTCAAAATTTCTTAAACATGTTTAAAATAAGATTTTACTGTTTTTTAAAGTTTTTTTAAAAATTCATCTATTGCATGCACATGGAAATTTGTGCAAGGGCTGGATTATGATCCTCAGCACCCCTTGTAAGCTTCCTTTAAGCTCTTCTTGGAAAGTAACTATGACATTCAGTCAAATTTAAAATATGCAAAGGACAGCACTTTGAAAATTATAAAGCAATAGCTACATGCTAGGCATTATATAAATTAAATATAAATTTTAAAGTATGTGGCCTGGGATTTGCTTTGAAATAATGGAAAGGGTTGGTAATTGTTGAAACTGGATGATGCATATAATAGTTCATTATAACACTTGCTCTTTTGTATATGTGTGAAATTCTCAATGATAAAAGGGTTTTTGTTTTGTTTTGTTTTGCTTAATACCTTTATTTTTATTTATTTATTTTTATCTGGTGCTGAGGATTGAACCCAGGGCCTCACACATGCTAGGGGAGCATTCAACTGCTGAGCCACAACCCCAGCCCCTGATAAAAAGTTTTTTAAGAATAAAATCTACGTGGAGCCTTAGAAGTTTAAAAACACTTCATTTTATAGATGAGAAGAACCATCTCAGAGAGGTTAAGTAACCTTCTAGAAGTCACACAGTTAACTGCAGAGCCAGGAGCCAAATTTTTGAACTCTAGCTTCTGAGGTCCTTCCATGGCCCCACACCAGGGGCCTCAGACAGAAATAGGTTCCTCTGGCCATTATTCCCAAATTCTTCAAACTCCCAGGCGGTACTGGAGCCTGCTGGGGAGAGGGAGGGTGCTGGAAGAAGCACTGCTAGGGCCAGAGCCAGAAAGCTCTGGGCTCTTTCCAAAAACAGCAGGGGGAGGGGGAGGAAGGGAGGTTCTCTGCTGGTCTCCTCTGTCACTGACACCTGGAGCAAGAGTCACCAGAGAACCTGCCTTGGCCCAGGAAATATGCTTATTCTGCCCGCACCCTTCACTCCCAACCTTTCCGAACCACCTCTCTACTGCTGAAATATCAGGGCTCTGGGAGAGATCCCTGGGTTTCCAGACATTCAGGCAAATGGATTGGAAGCAAATTTAACCCGGCGGGGCTGGAACTACACAGTTTGTAGGGGGCCTCTCTGGCAAATAAGATAAGCAGTTGTCAATAGAGATGTAGGAGGAGGAAGGAGCCGCCATTGAGTCCCCCTAAGCCAGGGTAGGATGCGAAACCAAAAGGCTGGACTTGGGAGGGAGACTTCTGAGTGCGAAAGGCGTCCTGACTTTGACCGCTAGAAAAACTGGCTAATTGGCACCGGTGCTAGGTGCCTGGAGCTGACGGTGCCTGGGCAGCCGATTGCGCCTGGAGGACCCAGCGATGCTGGCGTTGTGGGTTCCCCAAACTCAACCAAGGATACAAGCCGAGAACAACCTCAACGTAGGGGAGCTGTGATGCCCTAAGTCCCTTATCACTTTCTGGAACCCTGTTCACATTTGGTTGGATTTGGGGACTTGACTGTACCACTCCCTGAGCCTCTCCGACCCAAGCAAATGGTCCGGAACCCCTGGGCTCCATTTTTCTTCCCACTCTGGTCCATAAGCTGCCTATCTGGGATCCTTCAGAATCTCCCTTGGTTCTCCACCGGGCTCCCCATGGCCTGCCACCTCTCATCTGCGCGCACAAATCTCCCTTGGGCTCCTTAAGGGGCAACTCTCCCTGCTCTCCACTTTCGCCCACACGACAAAGGTAGTGACACCAAGTGTCTCCCGCCTTAAGGTGTGTGCCCCCTGACCCTGAACTGACACTCTGCTGGAGACAACTAGCTCCGCGGGCCGAAGTGATGAATCCCCACCCCCAACCCACCATACGAATCCCCGGCTCTTGACCCGGCACTTGCCCGGCGCTCCCGCTCTCGTCCCCGACCCCAGATGCCCAGCACCAGCCCCTGGAAAGCTCACCATCGCGGCCGCTCGTCTCACCCGCTCGCTTCCCAGCTGAGCCTGCCCACCCCAACTGCTCCAGATACAGCCGTCTCCGCTGTTGTGACACACTGGGCGGGAGGGGGCCGGGGACAGACATGCCGGGCCAGCAGCTGCCCTGCGGCATCACAGTGCCCGCTGAGGGGAGGGACCCGGGCAGGTCATAATAGCACTTCCCCGCCCACCAGCGACTTAGCTTCAGCCCAGCCGGACTCCTTGGTCGGTGGTCCTGCCCCGACTTCTAAGGTGCAGCTCCGCTGGAGAGGCAGTCCTATTAGCAAAGCGCACGTGTACTCATTCTCCACATACACTCTGGAAGATCAGCCATTTTAATTCCGGCTGCTCAGTAAAGCTATGTAAAAATTCCATAAGAGAGAATATTATTTTTCCCCAAACTTTCTTTTTTTTTCCTGCTGCCAGCACTAGCTGGCCCAGGCAGAATAGCACCGTTTTCGTTGACCTCAGTCACCCTCACTCAGGAGAGGTCAAGAGTGATCAGGCATCTTGAAGGACTCACAGGCCAGTTGCTTATTATCAGTGTGTACTTTGGCAGATTGTTAATGGTGCTTCCACCAAGGCCCACCTGGTTATTGAAGAATTAAACGAAATGACAAGCATTCAGCTCCTGTAACACAGTAGGTGCTCCAGAATGTATCTGTTCCTATTTTTACCACATCCACAATAGTGGGGGAGCCCTACACTATTATTTTCAAAACTAATTGATTCATTCCTACCTGATGCCTTCCTACTTTTAAGCACCAAATATGCCCATGTCACCTTTCCTAAGTATACCAGATATCAGGGTTCCTGCTACCTCTTTGCTGGATAATAAGACCTTCTCTTTGTGGCCACAGATGATGTTGAAGGACAAGGGAATTTATTTGCCCTCTAGTTGGGAAGAGATGGGAGGAAGTGGACTTGGTCTTAAAGAGCCCCTCTGTACACTTTAGATGTTGGTCACTTCATCAAACTCATTCTTCTTTCCCCTTGCCTCCCCAAACTGAGTGGGTGGTTGGATGGTTCTTGTTTCTTGGTCTTACTGCAAAATTCCCCACCAAGAGCCACTTCATGCTGAAGGGTGTAACCTAATTTCTGTCCCCTCCCACATTCCTGAGGCAACTGGAACCTTGCAGGCAGATTGATGATGAGACAGCCCCCTCTCAGCAGGACCATTTGTTTCCTAGGAGCAGAATTGCCCTCCTTCAGAATCATGGGTCTGATAGATAAAGGTCCTGAGTAGCAAGTGGAGATGACCTCCTCAAGAGATAAGAACTTACCTGGAGCCACCTAGCAGAACCAGATCTGAAATAATGACCAATCAGACCACAGTTTGACCAAGACCGTTTGATCTGGTCAAATCAGTATCCAGAGACAGGACTGAGATGCAGATGACCAATAAGTCACTGCAAGCAATATTGTTTTTTCCTGAAGACATTGACATTATGGGAGTCCTGGGCCAGAGGTACAACTCTTGGGGGGGGGGTCCCCAAAAGAACAGGTCTGACCACTTACCTCAAATCCAAACAGAAAAGATAATGATGAAAAGCAGGAAAGGAACTACAATCAATATGGCCATGTTGAGAGGTAAGATCAAGCATCTCAGTCCTATCTCTGGGGTACTGATTTGACCAAGATCAACGGGTCTTGGTCAAACTGTGGTCTGATTGGTCATTATTTCAGATCTGGTTCCGCTAGATAGCTCCAGGTAAGTTCTTATCACTTGAGGGAGCCATCTCCACTTGCTGCTCAGGACCTTTATCTATCAGACCTATGATTCTGGAAAGAGGGCAATTCTGCTCCCAGGAAACAAATAATCCTGCTGAGAGGGGGTGGTCTCACCATTGATCTGCCTACAAGGTTCCATTGTTCCTGGAAGGTGTAGAGCGATAACAGAAGACTTCTAGAAGCCATTCCAAGGGGTCTAGAACAGGATGTTATAAAAGCTGGCAAATGAATGTCCCTGCCAATCTTGAAAATACTTTAATTACTCTTATCTTGGTGTCTTTAGCCTGGAAGCAGGGAGATGAACAGCTTCAGATGAACACTCTTTAAGTGATTAACATGACTGTGTGCAGAGTTAAGCAGGAATCTGACCCAAATTTTAAGGTAATAAAAAAGACAAATACAAAAAAAAAAGCAGAAGTGCCAAGCATTTTCCTGCTTTTAGTTACCTATTGGCATCTGCCAAGCAAAGGTACTTTCAGCAAAAACAGCTTCTAATTCTGTTACTCTGCTGATAGAGCTGCTTTGACCGGATGTAGTGATTCCAAGTTTCCAAGCACAAATTGAGATTTACTTTCCTGACACTCATAAGAGGTGCCTATCTCTGGCCAGTAGAGAATAAAAACAGTTTTTTTCCTTATGCATATAACAATTTGTTTGGCTGACCAACTGTTCACAGATTTTCCAATTTATGCATTTCTTAAGGTTAGGACACATGTTTAATCATCTTTGCATCTGAAGGGGTACCAGAATATAATGATTTGCCTGCTTATACATAGAGGACTTAGTAAATTATCATCAAACCATCTTATCTACACCTTGAATGGGTTTTGAGTAAGCCATGACTACACCATAAAAGCTGAATCTTTTGGTTTCAAGGAGATAAAAAGAAGTTTACCAGTTGTAGACTGAATTGTTCACCCCAAATTTATATGTTAAGCCTTAACCCCCAATGTGATTATTTGAAGATGGAATCTTTAAGATTACAAGAGATGATTAAGATTTTTAAAAGTACCTGATATGATGGTGCACAACTATAATCCCAGTGACTCAGGAAACTGAGGCAGGAACATCACAAGTTCAAGGCCAGCTTCATCAACTTAACCCTATCTCAAAATATTAAAAGGGCTAGGGATGTAGCTCAGTGGTAAAGCACTTGTCTAGCACATTCAATCCCCAGTACCTCCAAAATAAGAAATTAAATGAAGTAATGAGGATGAGGCCCTAAAAGACTAAATGAAGTCATAAAGACAAGGTCTCATAAAGACTGACATCCATAAAAGAAGAGGAAGAGACATCAGGAGTGTGCTCACACAGATGAAAAGTCATGTGAGGACACAGAGAGAAGGCAAATATCTACATACCCAGGAAAGAGGCCTCAAGATACACCAGCCCTATCTGCACCTTGATCTTGGACTTCCAGCCACAGAAACATGAGAAAGTTAAGTTTCTGTTGTTTCAGCTGCCCATTCTGTGGTATTTTCTATGGCAGCCCTTGTAGACTAAGACAGTGGCCTTCAATTATTTGGCCTAAAAAACATGTAGCTCTTTTCTGTTAAGCCCTCCTTCTTCAAATTATTTGACTTGTGAAATCCCAGATCTATTATGGAAATATCCCCCATCCCACCCTACCCTACACTTTTTTCCCTGAGTAGAAGTTTGGAAGAGTAAAAGGACATGATTTTTTATTCCCTTGATGTTTAATTTTATGTATCCATATAACAGAGGCTCAGAGTGCCCAAACATTGATCAAATGTTCTTCTGGGATTTCTGTATGGGTGTTTCTGGATGAAATGAACTTTTGAATCAGTGCACCAAATTAAGAAGATCGCATTCCTTCATGTGAATGGGCCTCATCCAATCAACTGAATACAAAATGATATGAAAGGACTGAATAGGAGTGGACTTCTTCCTGCCTGGCTGTTGGAGCGAGGACATTGGTCTTCTTTTGCCTTTGTACTTACACCATCAGCTCTTCTGAGTCTCCAGTCTGCTCACTGTAAAACATATAGCTTCTTGGCCTTCATAATTGCATAAGTCAAATCTTTATAATAATAAGACTGAGGGTATAGCTTCCCTGGTGGTAAAGTGTTTCCCTAGCAATGTGGGTTCAATCCCCAGTGTTACAAATATATCTTTTTTAAATCCAGTTAGGATGTATGAATGTATTTCTCCTTATATAAATTTTTGTTCTGTAAGGTCATACTATCCAATGTAATAATTATAATGGTGACCCCAAAATTTGAGCCATATTCATTTGAATAAGAAGGTAAGATAATTTCTATTATTCACCAAGGAAAAGAGTCTTCATAATATTTATGTATTTAGCATAATACATGTATATTTAGCATGTATCATTTGCATAATAATTATACAGAATTTCTTGATATGAGCACCTTCTGTATCACCTTCTGTATATCAAAAGTCATGCTAAGGATTTTCTACTCCTCACAACAAAACCTCTGAAATTAAAAATTTATTGTCTTCACTTTAGGATGAAGAATCGGAGGCTTTATCAAGAATACAAATAATAATATATGTTGGCAAGGATATGGGAAAAAGGTATATTCATACATTGTTGGTAGGACTGCAAATTAGTATATCTATTCTGAAAAAGCAGTATGGAGATTCCAAAAAAAAAAAAAAAAAAACAACTAGAAATGAAATCACCATACAATGCAACTATTCCACTCCTCAGTATAAACTCAAAACATCTAAAATCAGCATACTATAGGGATTCAGCCACATCAATGTCTATAGCAGCACAACTTATACTATATGTATGTATATATATATATATATATATATATATATATATATATATATATATATATATATGGAACCAGCCTAGGTGCCCATCAACAGACGAATGGATAAAGAAAATGCTATATATACACAATGGAGTTTTACTCTGTCTTAAAGAAGAACAAAATTATGGCATTTGGTGTCAAATAGATGGAACTGGAGAATATCATACTAAGTGAAAAAGCCAAACCCAGAAAGTCAAGGGTTGAATGTTTTTTCTCATATGTGGAAGCTAGACCAAAATAAGGGAAAATAAAGAAAAAGGTGGGGGGAATCCCATGAAAATAGAAGATTAGTGGATAGAGGAAGGGAAGGGAAGTGGGAAGGAAAAAGGGAAGAACAGTAAAATGAATATGACCAAACTTTCCTGTATACATATATGAATATATCACAGTGATTTCATCTTTATTTATATTCACAAGGCACCAATTTTAAAAATCTATAAATAAATAAAAGATCAGTATAGGAAAGGGAACAGGAAGAAGGAAGTGGGGAGGAAAAGGGGAAGTACTTGGAACTGAATTGGAACAAATATGTCAAAATGAACTCCCAATATTATGTATGTCTATATTGAACTAATAAAAAAGAATCTAAGGCTTAGAAATGTTAACTGTTGCCCCTCATCATACAACTGATAAGTGGCAGAGCAGGAGTTTATACCCTGGGGATCTGACAGCAGAGGATGAACTCACATTTAATAATTTACTATGAACTAGAACTGGAAGGGCAAAGCTTAGATAGAAAGGGCTTCTTTAGTCTCTCAGCTTAGACCCCGAGAGTTCAAATATCTAGGATGGTACTGCCGGATGAAGGGTATAAAAGATGGAGTTCCCCCTGCAAAGGGAGCCTAGGAGCCCTAAGGAAAAGACATAGGAAGAGCCATCAATTTCCAGGCACCCACACTGCTGGGGTTAGCCTGTGAATTCTAGAAAACAAATAATATCATCCATCATCTAGATTCAAGCACTTGGCATATGTAATTAAATTGGTTATCCCCTAGCACCTTAAGAATATACATATTTATTTATTTATTTATTTATTTATTTATTTGTTTATTTATTTTAAAGAGAGAGGGAGAGAGAGAGATATTTTAATATTTATTTTTCAGTTTTCGGCGGACACAACATCTTTGTTTGTATGTGGTGCTGAGGATCGAACCCCAGCCGCACGCATGCCAGGTGAGCACGCTACCACTTGAGACACATCCCCAGCCCCCAAGAATACACATATTTAAATGTTAATATTCCAACCTTGAGTCCTGTTGTATACATCACAGGACATTAAGGGAAGGAAAGGGTAAATATTTTGGTCACAGTATCACAAACAAAGTAGTTCCCTTTTGAAGTATACATGGATCCAGCAGCAGTAATCAATAGATCACCAAAGAAAACATGAATCTCAGGACAACTATGGGAGCACACAGTCTTAGCTGGCCCTTCTCCTCCATCAAAGCCAACCTTGGGGGATGAGGGATGGGTTGTTTTGTTTTAAGTTACAGAAGGTTATATCTTCCTGCTGGCTCTGATTCTTCTCTGTTCCCACTCCTCCCAACTGGTTGATATCAGAAATTACAACTTTCAGGTATTAATTTATTAATTCTTTAGATTTGAACTTTTGCTTCCTGTTAACCTGCTGGAGGGTGGGGGGAGGGTGACTAGGGCTTTAAAATGACCCCAGTCATTCACACAGAACTCAGCAGAAGAAAATTACTAATCTGCTCTTAACTCCCAGCCCCATGTGCTCAGGCACTTGACAGACTTGCCAAGCACAGAATGTTCAGGGACCAAGAAAAAACTTATCTCCTTCACAAATTGGCTCAAGTAGATTAGACACCAGAACCTAACCTCTTACCCTCACTTCATCTAAGACTCAGGTAACCATCTTCTTCAGCTGCCAGCCCTGAAAACAGTACCAAGAGGTCTGTGTGGGATAGAGTAGCACACAGGAAAGATAAGGCAGTCAGGTCATTGTTTTTCCTTCTCTCTGACATACGTGGTATATAGTTTATTTTTCACCATTCTCAATATTTCTCTCCTATCAGATATTGAAATGACTTGTCAAATTGTCTCCCTTTGTTTTTCTTTCAGTTATTTCACATATTGCTATAGAGTATTGCAAAATGATCTAATCTTTCTGGATCACACCCTGGCAGTATATTACAAGAACAGAAAAAAAAAAAAAAAAAAAAAAAAACTCCTCTCACTATTAATGTTGTAAATCCACTTTTGAAAATTGTCCCAAGAAATACCCCTTCCCCACAAAATAGTACTGTCAACTTAACTGGTTTTCCCAGGACTTAGTGATTTATAGTATTTTCATATGCTATCGGTTTAGAGCTATGTTCATATTAGCAAAAAGTTGGAAAGAACTGAAAGTTACTTCTATGGATTAGTGGGTTGAAATAAATCCCTCCCCAAAAATATGTCTACCCCAAACCTCAATATAATATTACTTGGAATAAGAGTTTTTGTGGATTTAATTAAGGATATCAAGATGATACCATGATGGATTAGTTTGGGCCCAATTCAAAACCATGATTCCTTTAAAAAGAACAGGAGAAAACTGAATGAATATAGAGGCAGAGATTTGAAATATGTTGACCCAAGCCAAAGAACACAGAGCCACCAGAAGCTGGAGGAAACAAGGAAGGATTCTCCTCTAGAGCCTTCAGTGAGAGACACCTTGGTTTTGAATTTCTGGCCTCCAGAGCTGTGGAAGAATAAATGTCTGGTTTTTTAATATTTTTTTTAGTTGTCAATAGACTTTATTTATTTATATACAGTGATGAGAATCAAACCCAGCACCTCACACATGCTAGGCAAGTGCACTACCACTGAGCCACAACCCCAGCCCAAATGTCTATTATTTTAAGCCGTTAATTTTTGATTTAGTACAGCAGCCCTAAGAAATAAATATATATGGTAAAGACATAGAGAATGATGGAAGTGAAATAGAGGATGTTAGTATATGGAAAAAGATGCAAAACTCAAAATAGTAGATATGTGTTTATAATGAGTACATATGCATGTATATTGAAGAGACTATCTAGACTATTTTATTTTCATGATTATTTTTTAAGTAAGATTGTTTGAATGAATAGACAGCATTTCATATCCTAAGTCCAGTCATCCTGTGTGAAGCAGAGCCAGGATAGCACCCACACTATTTTTATGATCAATTTTATTTTTTATTTTTTTGGTTTTTGACCCAGTGATTATGCCTCACAAAAGCCACATTTTAAAATTCAAGTACTCACCAAAATCTTACCCACCTGTACATGCTTCCATGTAGGGGAAGCATACCTCTTGCCTCTACTTATCTTCTTTTTTTTCTTTCTTTCTTTTTTTGGTGGCAGTGCTAGGGATGGAACCAAGGGCCTTCTACCTGCTAAGCACATCCTCTACCACTGAGCTACATTCCCAGTCTGTGAAGTGAAGAAATTGAAACCCCCCAAATTAAGTGATTGTTTGTATTTTATTTAGAGACAGGATCTCACTGAGTTGCTTAGTGCCTCAATTTTGCTGAGGTTGGCTTTGAACTTGAGATCCTCCTGCCTCAGCCCCGAGCCACTAGGATTACAGGCATGTACCACTGCACCCAGCCATATTTTGGTTTTTTTCTATTTTTAAGGAAAAAATAGGATATATTTGTTTTGTACATATAAAGAAACTTTGGAAGAATAAAGTAGAAACAAATAGCAGTGGCTTTCCCCATGGGTGGGGGAACTTGCTCAATGAAAGAATTTTGGGCTTTTCACAACAGATCTTTTCATATTTCTTGGGTTGTTTTGGAGAGGGATGCTAGGGGTTGAACCTAGGGCCTTACCCATGCTATGCATGTGGTCTACCTCTGACTCATATCCCTAACATCTCCTCATACTTTTAAAAAGGCCATATGAAAGCATTGCATATTTAGAAAAATAAATATGTTCTTAAATGAACATCTAAAAAATGTTTGGCACTTCTTTAAGTAATTTAAGCCATCTGCAGAGCATAGTTCCTATGCTGAGAATCAGGAATCAAAGAAAGGTTCCCTTTCCTGTGCTATGATGCATATGTATGTGATACTGAGTTCTACCACTACTGGGTCAGTCCTCCCCATCTCACGCTTCCTTTAACATCAATAATAATAACTAGCCTGGCGTGGCGGCACACATTTGTAATTCCAGCAGCTCGGGAGGCCGAGGCAGGAGGATGGCAAGTTTAAAGCCAGCCTCAGCAAAAGTGAAGCTCTAAGCAACTCAAGTGAGACCCTGTACAAAATAGGGCTGGGGATGTGGCTCAGTGTTGAGTGCCCCTGAGTTCAATCCCTGGTATCAGCCTCCCCCACACCAAAATAAATAAATAAATTACTATCTTCTCCTCATGGCACACCATGCACTTTTTTTTTAAGTACTGGGGATCAAACCTAGAGCCTCGATACATGCCAGATGCTTTTGTCTTCTAATTTTCTTCTAAGTTGTCTAGGCTAGCCTCAAACTTGTTTTCCTCCTTCCTTAGGCTCCTGAATAGCTGGTATTACAGATGGGTGCCACTATGCCCAGCTTCATGCAATTTTTAATTGTTTCATATGTCTTAGTACCATTTATTTCTCTCAATAAATCTATAAATACCATATTGTCCTCATTTTACAGATTAAGAAATTAAGGCACAGAAAAGGTGATTTGCCCAGGGTCAAAGAAAGGGAGCCAAGATTTGAACTTGAGCATTATGGTCTCAGAGTCTACATTTTTATATACCGTCTCACACTGCCCATCATTTGAATAGCAAGAGTATTCCATTTGGGTTTAGCCTTTATTTCTCAAGGAGTCTTGCAGGGTCTGGCAATATAGTTCAGTGCATAGTATGCACAAGGCCATAGATTCCCTCAGCACCAAAACAAAACAAAACCCTATAATGACTTATGTGTCTTTTGGGAGGATTAATGGGGCATGTCTTTTAGCATCTCTGAAAACAGGCAAATTTCATTTATTTGAAATTCGTGAATTTCAAATAAGAATTTCAATTCTTATTTGAAATTCACGAATAAGATAGAATACAAAATAAGCGCTAAAATGGGAGGGGGTATGACCCTCAGAATGTTCCAGAGCAGTGGCTACCTGCTAGAAGGAGATTGTCATCTATTGCCTAAGTCCAAAGACTCAGAAAGACTGGGAATGGGCTGGGTGTCTCCTGCAGGGTGATAAGCTTCCAGCTTGGCACTAGACTAGTGAAGATGAGCAAAACTCTCAGGCAACTGTTTGGAGAAGATCAGAGACAATAGAGAGGCTTCTTTCAGAGAAAACAGCCTATTGGTTTGAATTCAGCTACAGTAGCTGGTAATCAGGAGCTTAACTCATCCGGTGAGTCATCTAATGGAACCATCAGCTTGTATTTATATCTACAGAATGTGGCCTGCCAGGCTGTCTTTGTCATCACTGGTACATGTGAAAAGGAACACCTGCTGCTCTTTCTCTCTGATGGGCTGAGGAATGCCACTGCTAAAGCAGGTGCCAAAGCCATTGTCCCTCCTTCTCTCCACCCTCACCCATCAGCCCTGATGCTTACCTTATTGCTCCCCAATTTTTGCTGCTTCTTTCCCCAATTTCTTCCTTCCTCTAATATCCAAAGCCCAAATTCAAGTTCATTCAACACATCTTTATTACATAGACTTTTCCATACATGGCGTTCATTCTAGGTGCTGCAGAGGTGGCAAGAAAAAGACTTCTAGTGCCAGAAACTAGAAGTTAAAATCAAACTAGGTTAAAATCTCAGCTCTACTACTTAATGTGGGATGCAGGGCAAGTTCCTAAGCCCCTCTGTGTCTGTTCTGTCATCTCTAAAATAAAGATTATAATACCTACCTCATGGGTTTATTATAAGATTCAATTCATTAATATAGGTAAAGTGCTTTGAAAAAGGGGCTAGGGATGTGGATCAAGCGGTTAACGCACTCGCCTGGCATGCGCGGGGCGCTGGGTTCGATCCTCAGCACCACATAAAAATAAAAATGTTGTATCCACCAAAAACTGAAAAATAAATATTAAAAAATTCTCTCTCTCTCTCTCTCTCTCTCTCTCTCTCTCTCTCTCTCTCTCTCTCTCTCTTTCTCTCTCCCTCTCTCTCTTGAAAAAATTTTTTTAAAAAGTGCTTTGAAAGGGGCCTGGCACCTGGTAAACACCTTACAAATGTTAGCTAAAGGACATGGTCCTACTTCACACCAAAGACTTCCATCCAGCTGGAGAGATAAGATATGACCCATTAAAACAGTTTAAGAACAAATATCTACTGACTTAATGAAATAAGTGGCTTGACTAATAAGTGCAAGAGAATGACTAGAAAGAGAAATATCATTATGATAGTGGCCAGCAAAGGCCTTACACAGAAATCTAGCTAAGTAGTGAGTTGATATCTAACAGAGTATGGAAAAATGAAATACAGGGAACAGCCTGAGTGGGTATGGGGATGAAGATGACCAACAACCAGAACAAAGGCCAAGAGGCCAGATGGAGAACACGGCAAGAAGGGTGTGGGTCCAAATTTTCTCTGCAATTGGATATGGAATTAGACAAACCCTGAGATGTCAAGGATGGAGCTAAAGATGGGGAAACATTCAGATAAAGGAAACAGCTGAATCATGGAAGTAAAAAAGAAAAAAAAACCCTCTCCGAGAGAAAGAACATGTAGAAACAGAAAAGCACCTTGAGGGTTCACTCACTTCAAGTTTGAAGGCCCAAAGAAAATGAGAAACCATATAACGAAACAGAGAAAGAGGAGTCAATGAGGCTACAGATGAAGCAAGGAGCCAAGCAAGGAATGGTGTTCTATTGCACTTGAAAATAAGCCTTTTTGTAAAAAATATAGGGGCTGAGGGTGTGGCTTACTGGTAGAGTACTTGCCTAGTGTGTGTGAAGCCCTAGGTTCCAACCCCAGCATGACAATAAAAAGTAAAGTAAAATAAAATTTGAATACTTTTTTTCCCAGAACTTAAGATCTCTGAAGGTGAGAATCCATTGGTTATGTTCTAAGGGTTCTACAAATCAGTTTTCTGGCTAAGAAACCTTTCCATACAAATAGCATTGATATTATTGTTAAAGTGCCCCACCCCCACTCCCAAACTAACACTTTTCCACAAAACTCCTTTGGGTTTTCAATGAAGTCTCTAAACATTATCTTATATTTTCAGTCTCCATCAAATCTAATGATCCCCTGCCTCTACCTCAAATGGTACAAAGTGATAAGTAGATATTAAAAGTTTCAAAGTTCCTAAACTTTGGGAAACATAAACTGGGAAATAAAATTAAATATGAACTTGGGTCTGCAGCAATAAAATTAGAAGTGAGCCATAAAATCCCAGCCATGTATTTGGATCTGGCCTACTGGCAAGAGCAGGCACACAATGGCATGCCATGATTCCATGTGTAGCACAAGCTGTTCAGCTTCACAGAGAAGAGCAACTCTGCCCAGCTCCTTGTCCCCAGTCTTCCCTTTCTGAGATCACCTTTTCTCCTGGGGCAGCTGCCTATTGGTCCCTGTAAATACACAAATCATTCTGTCTGCAAACTGCCATTTTCACAAGATTCTCAAAAGGCCAGGGCTGTCTACAGGATTGGGTGTTTAAATTTAAAAAAGAAAATCAACCGATATTAACAGTGATCATCAATGAGTGGAACCACAAGGCCTATCTATATTTCTTCTATTTAACTTTTTTTTATTTAAATTTTTTAATTTGTTTTAATTAGTTACACATGACAGTAGAATGCATTTATGCACTTTGATATACATAGATGGAATATAATTTCTTATTTTTCTGAATGTACATGTTGCAGAATCATTAGTCATGTAGTCATTAACTTTTAATATTTTCTAAAATATAATTACAGTAGTCCTCTTCTCCTCATTCAAAGGGGATACTTCAAGACCCTGAATTTAGTACCAGAAACTGGAGAAAATAGCAAACCCTGTGTCTACTGTTTTTTCCTGTACACACATTCCTATGATAAAGTTTAATTTATAAAGTTGGTAGAGGAAGAGATTAGCAATGTCCAAAAATAATGTAGAACAATTATAAACTGTAATAAATGTTATGTGAATATGGTATTTCTCAAAAAATCTTACTGTAACTATATAAAGGTTCAGTACAACCCAGTGTGGACCACAGAAAACTAAAACTATGGAAAGCAAAACCCGGCATAGGTGGGGACTGCTTTTAAAGCAAAACAGACCTGGAGATGTGGTCAGTGATAGAGCTTGTGCCTGGCATTAGCAAGGCCCTGGGTTCCATCCCCAGGACTGCAAAAAAGTAAAAACTTAAAATATATTTGTTTTATATACTTATGTCAAATATATTTACATGTAACATACATATATATATATATATATATATATATATATATATATATATATATATTTTTTTTTTTTTTTTTTTTTTTTTTAAGAAACTGTTTACTGTTTTATCAAGACGCCTAGAGACTCAAATGGTATCAGGACCCCCATTTCCTCCTTTCTTCATCACTGGAGAAGAAGGGACACAGAGGGGACTGATAAGCTGCCAAGAGAAGCAGTGCACCCATGGCCTTTAATTTAGCTTCTTTCCAGCCCTAAATACTAGTTTCCAAAGGGAGAGAAGCAAAAGGGCCCTACATTTTTTTAGTAAACACTCCAAGTAGTATAGTTCTAACAATGTGCTAGGGCAGGGTAGGGAGGCCAACCTTGGCCAGATTGCATGCAGCTGCTTAACTAAGGCCAAGGTAAAATCAGTAGAATTACAACCACACCTTTGAGCAGCTGAGGTCAAAGTCTATTAACCCTGAGGTTAATGCAAGGAGAGGAAAGCAAGGGTGAGGTTCTTGGTAGTACCCTATTTGCAGTCAGATCAGGACTTCTTTCTGCTATTTCTTCTGGCTGTTCTAACCAGGTGGGAAGGACAGATTGAGTGCAGATTTTTTTGGGGGGGGGGGTACATTGCATGTTCAGAGTGTGAAAAGCCCTTCCCGAACCCAATGCAGTTTGGGTAGTTATTGGGCAGGTAGAGCAGCCTGCTTTGTGTTTGCAGAGAAGTAACAATAAAAATGTATGAGAGATGTCGGCAAACTTAAAAGGAAAAGGTAGCTACTTGGAAGGCAAAGGCAGAAGGATCACTTGAACCCAGGAGTTCAAAACCAGCCTGGGCAACATAGTAAGACCTATCTCTACAATTAGAAAAAAACAGAAAAGGGATAGGCTCTGTGATCCTAGCCCACAATGAAATAATACTTAGCAGTGAAGAATTAAGAAGTTCTACATGTGCTGACAGGGAACAAAGATCCCGAATTCAGTTTAAAAAAAGTTGTGTGTAAGGGTGTAGTATACTATCATTTGTTTAAGAGAAAGAGAAACTTAACATCTGAGACTATGTCTGGAAAAAGAAACAGACTCAAAGCAGTGGTTGCCTCTGGGCAGGAAATGGGGGATTCAGAATGAACAGGGTAGAAAAATAAACTTTCCTTTCCATAAATTTTGTACCTTTTTGCATTCTATACCGTATGTATAAAATTCTATATGGTCTTCATATACATACATGCAGATACTTACATGCAAGAGTGGGGATCACTTGCATGAGGCCATGAAGTGACATTCTTTCTGATCACCTTTTTAGAAGAATTTTACATCCTCTTCCAGGTACTAGCTATTCTGCTGCCTACCCACCTCCACCCCATGATTTCCCACAGTAGCCTAATTTTTCTTCTCCACTATACTCCATCCTCTCAGACCCCCATACCCCTGTTAACCACCACTGAAGTGAAAAATCTTTCTCCCATGTTGCATTCCTTCAGAACCCTACAGAACTAACCAGCTAACTCTAGCTAAATTTTCCCCTTTTGGATATATCTGCCTATAATGAACTTTATACTAGCAGTGACAGTGAGGATTTGGAGAGCAAGTGAGAACACCAGGCCCAAGAGTTGAGAGACCTGACTCTTATTGAGGCTCTGTGACTTGGAGCAAATGGCTTTACCTTTCTGGGTCTAAATTTCTTTAGCTAAAAAAGAGGGTTATAAGATGTGATCTGCCACTGAGGCTCTTTCCACTTCTAATATCCTCCAAATCCCACCATACACTGCACTTCTCTGATCCCCCTCTAAATTGCTGGTGTGTGTTGTATGTGTTGAACAGCACCACCCTAGTGCATGCCACATAGGTCACTTTAAACAGACTAGGAGCCTCAGTTCAAAAAATACAAAGAAACTGATGAAATTAGTTTTAATAGATTTTATTTAATCTAATATGTCCAAAATTATCATTTAAACATGCAATCAACATAAAAAAAATAGTTTTGAGTTTCCGTTTTTTTGTTTTTTTTTAATTTGGTCTTCAAAATCCAGTGTGTATTTTACATAAACAGAATGTCTCAATTTGGACTGGACACATTTCAAATGCTCAAAAGCTACATTTGGCTAATGGCCAAAGTATTGAATAGTGCAAGTTTAGTAAGTCTGACAAGAAAGCCCTCTCTTCACTTGACCTCATTAAGCCCAGAATTGAAGACCCATATGAGCACCTGCCTACATCCATAGTTCCTCACCTGATTAGACAGGTAGCTGCGGCTGTACCCAGCAAGCACTGCAGAGTTCAGAACAGAGACCTTAAAGGCCTGCAAGCTGAATGACACTGGGGAGCTTCAGAGAGTGCAAAACAATGAGCTGGGGATAATCAAGTCTTTATGTTCAGGGTTTTCACAACACAAAATTGCACAAACTTACCAAAAGCATGTAGCCCTCTTATGTCACATCAATCCACTCATTAACCCCTCTGAGCACCTTCTCATTTCTAGGCTCCTTGCTGGGCCCTGGGATACAACTGGACCTGGTAACTGCAAACACTCACAAGAGCTCCCCCCTAGGGCAGAATGTGCTAAGTGCTTCCTTATGAACAACCTCTTTACTCATCCAAAAGTCCTTGTGGGATAAGAACTTAAGAAATGAGAGCCTGAGGTTGAGAAAGATAAAAGATTACATAAAGGATCTGAGCCCTACTCTTAAAAACCACCACAGTCACACTCCCCAGCCTCAAACAGCTCAGCACACCAGAAGCAATGAGGAATTATGCAACTATAGGTCATGACTGCACAAGGGATAACAAGGGGAAAAAAAGAAAAAAGAAAAAAAGGCCTGGAAGCAGGAGGGCTTGGGGAAGGATTCCTAGAGGCTCCCTGGAACATGACTAGAAAGTTGAGGAGCTCCCCAGACAGAGAACAAATACAGGGCCTTCCAGCAGGAGCATCAAGCTACAGAGGCCTGAGGAAACCCTGATTGCCTGGTGGTTGGAAGCAGCATGTCTAAGGAATAGAGGCCCCAGACACATGGAGGTATTTCACCGAAACCTACACCTAACAGGCCTTAACAAACATGAAGAATCTGGATTTTATCCTAGGGATCATGGAAACCACTAAAGATTTTCTCTAGGGTTGTGAATGGGACCAGATTTTCATTTTTGAGAAATCATCCTAAGCCAGGTACGTAAGTCCCAGTAACTAAGGAGACTGAAACAGGAGGATCACTTGAGCCCAGGAGTTTAAGGCCAATCTGGGCAAAACAGCAAGACCTCCACCTCAAAAACAAAGAAAAATTTACTCCAAAGGAGGGATCTCACACTTTGCCTGATTCCCTTTGTCTTTCTGGGGTTCTAAGTTCAATTTAAAGGCTATTATACAAAGCATAGATTTGCTTCTTGCAAAGAGTTGGACCATGTCCTAGAGTTTTAGATTTAATTCCAAGGGTCTGTGATGTTTGTTTTCTCTAAAGAGAAGTTGTTAACTCACAAACCCTGAAAATGGACCAACACAAGCTAGTAAGTATCCTTGGCATCAATGTTGACTGGGGTCCCAGTATGGGCAGCTTGCTTGGACTTCGATGAAGAGGCCAGCCCTGGCTGGAAGTTTTCATGATTCTGACATACAGTAGTACTCTACATTTACTTACAAAGAAATGTGTACGATTTTTGTGGCCAAGGAGAAAAAAAAAAAAAAAACTGAAATGTTTCAACTCCTCAATGCCGAGGATCCAGTGTTTCCTCCTCTAAAGCCTATTGTTCACTGGCTTCAAAGACCACATCTTACCTCAGCCCAGCCCCCCACACATTCCTTCCAGCTCACCTGATTACCCAGTTCCATTTTCAGCTCGTCAGCCTCTGAGGCTGACCTACTTTTCAAGCCTACAGAAGCAGAAAAACTTGGGCATTATACAAACGATAGAACATAATTAGGACAGACATGACGGGGAGGATCTGCCACCGCATGTACCAAAGTCACAATGATACAGACAGAATCTGGATAAACAACTATGGGGCAGTTTTCAGGAAGGAGAGAGAAAGTGGCAGGCTGAAAGAGTGGGCAAGGACACTGAATGTAATTGAGCAGGATTTGGCCACTGACATGCTGGAAAAGTGAGCTGAATACCAAGAGGCACCAAGCAAGATCACTTTACCCAGTGATAAAGGCTGAGCGGGCTCACTTTGCTTTCAGTGGTCACCTTGGTGTTCTGAAAGCCATGCCCCATTCCAAGCAGAGAGAGGCCTCAAGACTCAGGAAGCCTTCACACCCACTGCAGGACCGGGGGAACAGTGACTTGATTCACAATTATAACAGGTCTGTGGAGAGAAATAGAGGAGAAAAGAGAGAAGTTCTCTCTGATCTCACTCACTCTAATTAAGGTGCTGCCCTGTAAGAGGATATTCAGAAATAAGTTTTTCAAGGAAGTAAAAGGTCAAGGGTCACTCCACTAGGATGTTTCTGAACTTTTTGCTCTGTCAACACCCTGACCTGGAAGGTCACCCCCTGCCTTTGCCAAGAAAATGGAATGTTTCAGGGACACATTCCCCGTTCCCAAACCCCTTCCTCCCAAGAGGCCTGAGTGTAAGAGGGTGCAGTTCTGACAGCTGTGTGCTCTGGCCCCACTTTGTTTCCACATTCTCCACCAAGGAGAGGCAAAGGGTGCAGAGAGAAGGGCATAAGAGCAGCAAGACAAAGTTCACCCATCCAGAATGTTCCCCCTGGAATGAGGCTCGCCCCAATTACTACAGGGACCTGGCTGGCATCAGGGAAAAGAATATTCTCCTACAAAGGTGGAAAATGAGAGGCCAGGGTGCAGGTGGAAGACTACTCAGTCATGGAGGGGAAGCTGGTAGAGGCGAGCAAACATGGCCTTCCGGATCCGGTGGAAGAGCTGAGCCAGCTGGTAGAGGAAGGGCAGGGAAGAAGGAGACGCTGTAGGAAGAGGGAAAGACTCTGGTAAGTGTCCCTTCTCACACGCCCCTTTTCACTCCACCCATTACTTGGTCCTCAGGAGCTCTGCCACCTGAGGATATGTACTTGGTGCTTCATGGTATTTGCATCTTCTTCAATAATAAGGAATCTCACTTTCTCTGGGATATGGTTTCTCCACTTGAATTACAATGACCTTAAATTTTCTAAGAAAAAGATCTGGATTTAATCTAACTTTTTAATATTAAAAAAACAGGCAACAGTGACTGTCTTTGGAAGAATAATTTGGGGATAATCTTTCACTACATTTTGTACCTTTCTGTACCTTTTAAATTTGAAGCCATATGATAATTTACTATAAAAGTTAATTATACTGAAAATAATATAAAATAAGATCTACCAGGTTTTTTCTTTTCTTTGTTTGAATTACTGATTTAACAGGGAATATACTTTTTTTCTTTGAAAAAAAAATGGGCCTAATACTTGTGAGGCTGAGGTAGGAGGATCATTTATGTCCGGGGATTCAAGGACAGTTTGAGCAACATGGTGAGACCACATATAAAAATGAAAAAAAAAAACAAAACAAGAAAAGAGAAACTTAAAAAATTGTCTGGCGTTAGGGATGGAACCCAGAACTCTGAACATGCTGAGAGCACATGCTGTACCACTGAACTTCACCCTCCACCCTTAAAAAATGTTTTTTGTTTTTAAAGCTACTAATAGTCAACTGTTCTTATATCCTTTCTAGCAGTTCTAACTGTGGTCCACTTGCAGATCCTCTCCTCCTTTAGGCCAAGGCACTTCTGAAGAAGCTCTGAGCAGCAAGTTCAAATGGCCTGCTATCCCCATTCAGATCAGCATTTATGAAACTAAAGGGCTTAGAGGAACCATAAGGAATTTCTAAGTTTTTATGAAGTCTCTGGTACAAAGTAGAAAGTCAAAGGGTAGATAATAAGAAAGAACACAGACTAGCTTTTTTTTTTTTTTTTTTTTTTTTTGTGGTGCCCGGAATTAAATCCAGGGCCTTGCACAAGCTAGGCAAGTGTTCCACCACCAATCTAACATCCCAGCCCTATCCTTACCAGTTTTGAGAGCCACCTAGTGACTTCGTACAGCAAATAGGACTTTCTGGAGGAAATTTCTACTCAGAATACAGCAAAAGGGTTAAAGTCATATAACTTTAAGTCTGAGTTAATAAACAGAGTGGAAATTAGATCATAACTCACAGAAAGTAACAGAAAAAAATAATCTAAACACGTTTGTCTAACCTTGGTCCAGTGTTTATACATCTGAACAGTTAATTCAGGAAATAATCAACGGTGTCCAAAGTATCACTTTCTACTTTGTAGTAAGACAGAAAACAGAATCGTCATCAGAATGTTGAATATTTAAATCAATTATGGGAATTTCTATAAATTGAAATATTATTTAGGCTATTTAAAGCCATGCTTAAAAGAATACTTATGATACATAAAACTGCCTACCATACTACCATATCCATATCTATAGAAAAAGACTGCAAGTTTAACCACTGCAATAGTAAGCATAGGTGATTTTTTTTCTTCTTCTTCTTCTTCTTTATGCTTTTCTCTGTTTTCCACTCCCCTCCCCACTTTAGCAGTAATAGGTACTTAACCCAGGAACACTCTATAACTGAGTCATAGCCCCAGCCTTGTTTTTATTTTTTTAATTTTGGGCAAATTGCTGAGGCTGGTCTGGAATTTGTGATTCTCTTGCCTCAGCTCCTAAGTAGCTGGGATTATGGACATGTACCACTGTGCCTATCTCCACAGTTTTCTAAAATGTAAAAGTATTTCACTTACAATTTAATATTTGTAACATTAACAATTTTATAAACATTAATTAGACATTATACTTAGATTAACACTCTTTTAAATATTCATAATGAAGAAGGTTTGTTTTGTTTTTAATTCTGAGGTGCTAGTCAGATTTCACCCCTAAATAAAGCAGACATCCACATGACTCCATCAGTGTTCAGAACACTCAAATTGCAGAGTGGATTTTCTCCAAACTGCTCCCATAGAGTCTACAGCTAGTCTTTCCTTCCAGGTAAGGCTGACTTCTGCTTAAATCCTCATTGTGGCAGAGGCTTAGGGAACAATGTTGTAGTCCATGGCTCCATCCCCAGCAGGGCTCTGATGGGAGTACAGAAAAGCAACTGTTCCCACAGGCCCAATCACTGTCAAGGACCCCTTCCCCAGGAAGGAGGGTGTGGAATGTTCTCACTTACCTGGATCAAACCTTACCACCAAGAGACAAAGGATCAATGTGGCAAGGAGGCTCTTCTTGAAGGATAGAGAAAGAAAGTAGCTCAGAGCACAGTCCCAAAGCCGACGAAGCAGCATCAGTAGTGACAGGAACTTGTGGGAAAATGAGCCTGGTCAGGGGACAGAGTGTAACTTCAGAGTAAGTTAGGAGGATAGGTTCAGTTCTGAGCTAAATTATAAGAGTTACCTCATGAAGTTATTCAAAAGGAAATTCCAAAAGCTTCGAAAATGTTTTGAGGACAGACTGCATCACCAACTGACTGTCATGTGCAGACAACACCTACTTAGCTGAGTAAACCCAGCATATACGGTGTTTCTTTTAATGGTCTCATTATTTTATAGCCTTATTTATAGCCTGGCTTATGACACATACATAAGAGTAACACAGACCCACAATTCTGACTATTACATTAACACAGTGAAATGAAAGGCACTTAATATATATAGTGAAGAATTCAATAGTCTTGGATTATGAATATAAGCATGAATACTGCCAGCACAAAGGCAAGCGGTATCAGTCCTGAAAGAAGAATCTGGACTTGCCATCAAACATCTCTTCTCACCCTCTCCCTCACAGGAGGTGCAGGGTAGAGGGCCAAGGCAGCCACACATGATCCCTGAAGCCAGCAACCTGCTTGCAAAGAAGTGATTCTACCTCAGCAGGTTGATGCTTTTAAGCACACCAAGAATAATATTTTTGAGAACAGGATTACAGTCTCCTAATTAAACTGAAGGACCTTTGTTAATTAAAAAACAAAACAACAAAAAGACTCCCAGATGAAATTTAGCATAATAAAGAATTTTTCTGCAGAACTGTCTAGAGATGGAATGTGCTGTTTCAGGAGATAATGAATGTTCTATCTTTGCAAGTATTCACACAAAAACTCAAGGAAAGGGAGATGAAAGGATTTAAGGATCAGGGGCAGGGTCTGGAGTACAGGGCCTTTAAATTCTCGTGTAACAGAACAATCCCCACACTCACCTTTGTGTAGGTGATCCTAGAATGATGCTAACTAGAAGCCATTGTGTAAAACTGCATCCAAATGAGCAAGTTAGACCTCAAGAAAATAGAAATACTCAAAAGCTCTAGTTAAGTGAAGGTAGACTGGAATTGGGCAGGAACCAAAAGCTGAAAACAAGTAATACTTACTACATAAAGTCAAGCTACCAAATTATGATGTTAGTTTCTCAGCTATCCTGAGTATATCTCATATTTGTCTGTGTTGGGGCCAGCATTTAAAGGAGGACTGACATCCCACCAGGCTATTATGGTAGAAGCAAGATATCTAATGAGAGGACCTCAAGGAGATGATGACTGATCAGCCCTCAAAAGGAAGGTGACCTTCAGAAGACCAGAATCACAATTCAGAGATCCATAAACCCCAACCCTTTATGGAGAGTCTCATTTCATTGCAAACTTTAGAGGGTCTGGTTGGCTTTTTAGGCAATTCATCAAGTTTCTGTGATTCAAGAGTTATTCATACAAAGAATTGCTCCCAAGGTCTTAGGAAAGCCTTGAAGGACTCAAGATGGAGGCAAAGTCCGCAATTCCACTCTATAGAGACCACAGAGGTATAATCCTACCTTCCTGGTTTAGTTTCTGGACCTCCTGGGAGCTTGAATGTTCCGGTTTCTGCTGTTGCCTCGCTGCATGAATGGTCTGGAGCACTTTTAGTCGCTGCTCCTCACCAAAGGCTGCAGAGCCCATCACAAGCTTTTCAGCCTCCAAAAAGCGGCCCAGAGGCAGCAGCACCCGCTGTAGGTGGAGTTCACACAAAGCTCCATATTCTGGAAGGCGCTGGTTGTCTGGGTCTTGAAGCCAGGAACAGACCACATTCAGCACTGCTCCAGGCTCTTGCATTTTGCTGTATAAAAGAATACTGCATCCCCAAATAATGCAATTCCCCCCACAAAAAAAAGTAGAGTCAGTGCTCCATAGTTGGTTATTTCTCATAACCACTATGCTTCTCCTATCAAACCCCTCCCAAGTCCTCCAGCCATTCCCTATAGAATGCTGACATTGTTAAAGAATTAGGAATTCCTAGGAAGTAGCAAGCAGCTCCTTCAGTTCTATCTACTGGTCATCCCACCTCACTCCTATTCCCTATCTCCTCTTCTTCTTTTCCTCTATCCCAGTCCTAAAATCCCCCTTTCTCATCCTTTACTGCTATTTTGAGGTCTGACAAAAGCAGGGAGGATTAGCTTTGGAGGGAAATGGTTAGGGAAGGAGAAAGAAGAAGTATTAGATCCAGATTCAGGAGAGAAGAGAAAAATCCTCTTGTTCCAGTACTGATCTAGTGCCAGCAAAAAGGACCTACCACAGCTCCAGGATTTTCGGGGGTAGCTTTTCAGGGACCTGGTAATATTGAAGGACCCAGGAGAGGACTTCCCGCCACCGATCCATTTCTGCCAGGGCCTGGATCCCCACAATACACAGAGAACATTTCACCTCCAAGTAGCTGTCAGCAGAAAGACCAATTCTGGTTTAGAAGTAGTTCCCCTTCAATTCCATTTCCACCTACACCCTGGGACTATTCTCCTGCTCCCAACTTAACAGCCATTTACCTCTCCCATCCCAATCATCCTGGGGGATTCACAACTGGTCTCATGGGTGGTCCTCCCTGCCCTTCATTACTTTATAGAGGGAAATCAGCTATTGCCCAACATGCATCTTTGTATGGAGGTGAAATCAAGTTTGAATTAACATAAAGGGTATCCTGAGGGGAAAATATCAAGGTTCAACACAGACATGTGTATCTAAAGAAAGCTGGAACTAAGTGTATGCTTAGTGAAGAAATGGGCTTGGAGCAAAGCTTTTGGCTACATATAGGTTTAGGAACTCCACAACTGGACTCTGAGAACTACCTAGTAAAGTACCTCCAGATGTCCAGAAGCAAAGCCTTCAACATTCACTATAACAAACTCTCTTGCTCCCTAAAAGCACAACCAGAGTTCCACACTTTATCCTTCTCTGAGGTCAGCTTTGACTTTCTACCCTCCAAGTGTGCCCTAACCCAAATTTACAATCCATAGAGAAATGGTGCCCTTAACTGCCAGAGTAGGCTGTGGGATTAGAAAGAACAATGTAGAACCAAGATCTTCTCCAGATTAATTCTTTTTTTTATTATTATTATTTTTTTTATTTTGGAGAGAGGGAGGGAGGGAGAAAGGGAGGGGGAGAGAGAGAGGGAGGGAGGGAGAGAGAGAGAGGGAGGGAAGGAGAGGGAGGGAGGGGGAGGGGGAGAGGGAGGGGGGGAGAGAGAGAGAGAGAGAGAGAGAGAGAGAATATCTTTTTTGTAGATGGACACAACACAATGCCTTTTTTTATTTTTTTAATGTGGTGCTGAGAATCGAACAGGGTCCCGCCCATGCTAGGCGAGCGCTCTACTGCTGAGCCACAATCCCAGCCCCAGATTAATTCTTTATTCCAATCCTTCAACAGGACCAGAACACTACTCCTGCTTTGACACCCCCCCACCACCACCATTTCCAAGATCAGCCACGGTCTGGGGTGAACAATTGTGGGATGGGGGCTGGGAGTACCTAAAGAAGGATTTCCTGCTTAGTGAACCAGCTAACTGTTGAACACCTGATACACATTCAACCTCCCCACCATGCCATTATACGCTGGAACCAGGAGTAAGGATTGCCAATAGGTTCGGTTACACCACCGCATCTTCATTATGCAGTGCCTCAGTTTCTTCCTCTGTAGCATGGGCCCAAGATGCACAAACATGAAAGCCAGATGTGCAATTTGGGAGGGAGGGAGAAAGGAAGGAAGGGAGGGAGGGAGGGTGGAAGGAAGGGAGGGAGGAAAGCCAGATGTTATATTTGGGAGGGAGGGAGGGAGGAAGGAAGGGAGGAAGGAAGGAAGGAAAAGAAATCCTGCAACTTTTGAGTCCCTCCCCAAGAGCACCCAGAATAGAATCGAACCCAGCACGTACGTGACCTCGGGCTCTTCTGCCAAGGAGTCGTTGGCCAGGCTCTGCCAGGCCCGCTCGCAGGTCTCCAGTGCCGCGCGGAAGTCTAGGTGCACCACCAGGAGGTCGGCAGCCTCCTCCAGCAGATGCACTGAGGGAGACGCTGCCGGGACCAAGCGCGCGGGCTCGCTGCTCCGCAAGGGGGCCCCGAGCCCCTTAAGAGGGGCTGCAGAGGTCGAGATGTCGCTCTTCATCGCCAGCCTCGGCTCAAAGCCTGTCTCCTCAAACATCAGAAGGACCGCCTCTCCCGAGACTCCGCGATATCCTAGGTCTGCCTGGGAGAGGAGGGGGAAGTCTTCCTTCCCTTCCCCACAACCTGTCCGAAGGTCGATTCTGGAGAAGGAAGAGGAGGGGGCAAGACAAAAGCTCGCCAACAGCCTGGCACTCTGAGAACCAGTCTACACGTCAGGTTTGCAGAATTGCTGCATCTATGGAATACCTGGCCTTATTAACTCCGGAGAGCTCTCCCGGCTAACAGAGCCCGGCAGCAGCTGCATGGGGCAGCGAGGGCCGACATCTTTGACGGTCGTGTGGACACGCGCCTGCTCCGGACTCCGGGACTCTGGGAGTTGTAGTCTCCAGTGCTCGACTAAACCGCCCTCTAGAAACGGGGAAAAGATTGTACTACAACTCCCACCACGCCGCGCACCAGCTGTCACGGTCCTGGGAGAAAACATCTGCGCCCAGGGGTTGAGAAATAAGGGCAAATGGACTACTAGCAAAACCACAGCAGTCTTGGGAGGTACCCTCGCTAGCCAGTTTAGGCAGAGGCGAAACGGAAGAAATTCCATTAACGGAGGCGGAGCGACCTGCACGCTTCTAACTCTTGAGTTTCTCCTGGGGTGGCAAATAGAACTGCTGGAGGAAGTCTAGGAAAATTACTGAAAGAAAACAGCAAAGCTGGCCGCTTTTTCAGAATATATTCAGCCTTCTCAAACCTACCTCACAGTTCATTCAATGTTTTAAATGGGCCTGACATTGTACAACACGCTTTGTGTGCGATCGTTTAATTCTTCCCTCCCCGTTTTACAGGTGAGGACATTGGACCCTACTTAAATAATTTGCTGAAGGTCACACAACTAGGAAGTAACAGAAATACTGTCAAAGTAAGGCACTTTGGGTAGATGGCATGTGTTTAACCACTGTCGGTTCTTCAGAAGCCGAACTGAGTCTATACTTTCTATTCAGGGGATGCAGTCATCACACAAACAAGCTAGGTAAGTTCCTTGAACCCTTGTTGCCCACATAATTTAAGTATGTGGTGAAAATCAAAGTCATGCGGTGTGTAATGCAATTTACAATGAAATGCTAAGACCAGAAAAGGTATTTGATAAATCGCAGCTATAATAACTATCTAATCTGAATAGTTACACAAATTACATCTATTATTATAGTATGTGTTTCACCAAGGCTTTGCCTAACCTCCCACATTTATACTAGAACCTCTTGGCTTCAGTTTCTCCCCGGTTTTCTACCTTCTGAACGCTCTCCAAAGCGTCCCTAGAATCATTTGCTCCCCTATTGATTAGATCAGACAGGCCAGGCACAGGGTAAGTGCTTGCTCACATGTATATTTCCTTCCTCTGTCACTGAGTATAGACTTATCCATCTTCTGGGTTTACAGCTCTCTGCAGAAAGGTAATAAGGCAGAAACATCAAGTCCATCAGACTCAGGAAAAAGAAGTGTGGACACTGTGACCATATAAAATGCCACAAATATAAATATTCCACAAATATTTTCTGAATACATACTAGGTGGCAGGCACTGTTCTAGGCCCTGAGGATCCCACAGTGAACAAAAGAAACAAAAATGTCTCTTTTACTTAGCTTACACCATCATGGAAGAAAAAAACAAAAAAGAAATAAATAAGGTTGGGAGTATAGCTCAGTGGTAGAGCACTTGACTAACACATGCAAGAGCCTGGGTTCCATCCCCAGCGAGAGAAAGAAAAAAAGGGAGGAAAGAAGAAAGGGAGAGGAAAGAATAATATCAAATGGTGGTATATGAAAAGGAGAAATAAATGAAATAGAGAGGAGAGAATGGAAGTGATAACAGTGGGGAGGTAAAAAATGGTATCTGCATTTAATTTCATTTTTTAATAGTAAATTCAGGGGTGAGGACACAATAGAAAGAAAATATGTCCCTTGTGCTCAGCAATAGTCCCTATCATTGGAGTCACTATTCATTTTGGAACACTGCCCTAGAACCAACAAATTCTCAGCGTTTTTGTGAGTAGTCCTTCTTCCTCACCAGGCAATATTCATTCCCCCACAGCAAACTTTAGAGAAAAAGTAGAGATGCCTAGAAAGTGTGAGTCACTCTAAGACTGAGCATGCCAAAATGTTTAATCAGCTCTGCCTCAGACTTAACATTAAATCATGAAGATTGTAGGTAATAATATAATTAGTAGGCTGGAACTACAAAAACAAACAACAACAAAAACAGCCACACCAAACCAGAACTGTTTCTCAGAACTGAATTCTGCCATGAAAAAACAGGAAAGCAGAAAGAGCAGCAGAAAATAGACCTGAGTGGACCTTCGCAAGATGAAGCTGGTGCAACCACATCCTGCAGGCATACCACTTTTAGAGGACTGCTGCCCAGAAAAGTCCTTCCTTCATCTCTAGCAAATTTCTTGGTGTTCCAAATTTGTCCAGGAGATGGCAGCACAGCCTTAAAAGAAGCAGATTTGCCAGAAATAAATTTATTTAGTGGTGACTAAGCCAGAATAGAGGTCAAGATATTTAAAGAGGGAATGGGGAGTGCTCAAAATCATATAAAAATAAGATTGTGTTCCATTTGTGTGTTTCACCCAATTTTCAACTAAATATACAGGGCTTCACAGTAGTTTGTATGTAATCATCTGACCTTTGCAGTTTATGCCCATAAATTGATTTTTCAACACACAACCACGATACACCATCTCCTTTATATGAGTGTACTCAGAATTTCTAGAGCTAAGACACAAAAATCTTAAAGAGAAGTGAAAGAAATCTATCTGTGGGAGTGTGAACAGGTATTATATATTACACCTACCCAGCTAACCTTCTTTCTGACTCAGGGATCATGATGCAACCAACCCATCCTTCTCTCATTTTTTTATCCTTGGAATAAAACAAGGAATAGAAATAAGAACTGTTTTCCACTATCTATAAGGCCTGGCTCATGTTAATATTTGTATTGTTGAAATTGTTTCATTTGCAGAGAAAATGGGACACCAACATCCAAATTATGATTCATTCTCAACCCTGTCCAAGCTCTGGAACTTGGTTTTCTTCCTTCTGTTTGGCAAAGTGCTCAGGGCACTTCCTTAGTCTGCAGATTCAGATTTGTTCAACATGCTCCTTTGGTGATGAAGCCATGTGACTTATAGTCACCTGACTTCTCTGTGCCTTATTCTTCTCATCTGAGGAAACTAACACCAACATCTGTCACATAAGGCAGTGGCAAGGGTCAGAAGAGAGCCTGTGACATCCCACTGAATCCCTTACATTTATGAAATCATTCAGATTAATACAAGGTGTAATGTATGGAGGAAAAATAAGGAGCAGGAAGACTCTTATCTACCTTGTTCTGTAATCTTACTTTCTGACCTGGAGTCCAACTCTTGACTCTTCCACATTAAGGTCAGGGATCCCCACACCTGCAGTCAGCCTGGCCTATCTTGCTCCCTCCAAAATGGTTCCACACTTCAGACTAATAAACAGCATCCACAGCTGCTCCCTCAAACCTATCCCACCCAGCCAGAGTCCCTCAGTACAGAGACATCTAAAGCAACACACTGCAAGCAACAGATCATGCCAAGTGTGGACCTTTGGTCAGACATAAGCTAAGGAGATAACTGCGGGCAGGGTGGAGAGAATGTTTCCCAGGTTGGACAAGGGACGTGATTCCCTGGTTCCAGATCTTTGTCAGCTACATAGCATTTTTATGGCTCTTTTTGAAAGCCTGGACTTGGAGTTCAGGGTAAAACTCAATGCTTCCTGTTTTCTCCTCCATTATAGACACAGCAGAACTCTGCTTCTATATCTAAGAAGTAATCATCCTGTAGAGTACTTTACAATAATAATGATAGCTCAATTTATATAGCATGGTATTGGCTAAGTGCCAGGTGCTCTTCTGAATGTTGAACTTTTAACTCATTTTAATTCTCAACAACCCTATGACAAAGGTCCTGATATCGTCCTTATTTTGTAGATGAAGAAACTGAGGTACTGAGAGGTTAAGTAACTTGTCCAAGGTCACACAACATGCCTATGGCAAGGAAGGGCTTAAAACCTAATGGGGCATTTTGGCCCCATAGTTTTTCTTCTTACTGGAACATAACACTTGTCTTATTTGAGCTTGACAGTATACCTGAGAGCAAGGTATTATTGTTATTATCATTATCCCTATTTATTGAAGGAAAACTAAAGCTCAGAAACTCTACCCAAGCTCAAAGCACATGATTTCAATGGCAAAGCTGGAATAATAACTGGAGATTTTCTAGCAGATCATATGCCCAGTGACTATTCAATCCCCAGCACTGCAAACAAACAAACAAAAACAAATCAAGGCTGGAAATATAGCTCAGTGGTAGTGCACTTGCCTAACACGCTCAAGGGTCTGGGTTCCATCCCCAACACTAAAGAGAGAGAGGGGGAAGGACAGAAGGAAGGAAGGAAAGAAAGAGGGAAGGCAGGCAGAAAGGGTAACTAAAGAATCATCAGTCACTCCTCTTCATCTACATTAAAGGTGACTAGGGAGTCCTTCTAAAGAGACCTTCTCTCACCCATCCCAAGAAGATCTGTTTAGCGAAAACTGAACAAATCTTCCTGATTCCAGGCCAAGACTGCTCTTTGGAATGAGTAATGGATACTCTCTAGGGACAGATAATTCGGCCCTAGTTCCAATGTGGAAGGGTGTAAATATTCTCTCTCCTCCCCAGAGTCTTTGCTGTTCTCACCTAAATCAACTGACCACCCCTTCCTTCAAACTCCCAACTGTACTTTGCTTTTTTCATGCCTCTCCTATGGGTCCTTCTCAATTTCCACATTTCCTTTTAATTATTTGATGTCATTCCTCTATTGGACTGTGCCCTTTGGAGGACTGGGATGGGGTCTCACTCATTTCTGCATCCCTGCAAAACAACAGGCAAGCAACGCTCCAGAGGGGGCAGTTTTCCAGAGCTGTTCTGTGCCATTTGGTCTTGACATTCTGGCACCCTTGCTGGAGACCAATGGGAGAAACAGGTTGAAACTGAAAACACACATGCCCTAGATGTTCCAGAAGTTCCAGTCTGCTTCTTATCTACGAGTAATTCTTAATGTCCTTTCTAGCATATTCTTCCTTTATTTCCTTGGCAACAATCTAATAAACCTGTTACTCTGCAAGAATTTTGAAGCTAGAAAGAGCTTTATCACATTAGTCAAGGAGACTGAGACTCCACCCAGCAGCTGCTTCTGAAACAGACTAAGAATGACACCAGATGGAACACTAAAGTGTTAATAAAGAGGAAAATAGGTGTCACAGCTTTTTTTTTTTTTTTTTTTTTTTTGGTTCCAAGATTGAACCCAGGGTCCTTTAGCCACTAAGCCCCAGCCCCAGCCCCAGCCCCTTTTTTTATGTTTTATTTTAAGACAGGGTATCACTAACTCCCTATGGCCTTGCTAAATTGCTGAGCCTGGCCTCAAATTTATGATCCTCCTACCTCAGCTTACTGAGTCTCTGGGATTACAGGCATGAGCCATCACATCTGGCTCAGAGCATATTTTTTAACTAATGGCAGTTTTGCTCAGTTCAAAAATTTAGGACTGCTCAGCTCCTACCAAATGGATTTTGTAAAGATCTCTTTCTTTGTAAGTCAGTATGCCAGGAAAATCATCTTTACTGGGATTTACCTGGAACAACTCTAGTAGGTTCTAGTTTGTGTGAACAGCACTCTCTGGAGTTGTGTGGTTTTATACCTGCAACTCCAAGTATGGCAGCCCTAGTTGTTCCTACTCCACAATAACTTTGATGCTTAAGTTTCAGTTCATTGAGTTCTTCCTAGGAACACTCTCAGTTGTTTGTGGTGATTCTGAAGAACGTGCCCATTCCCTCAACCTCAGTCTCTTGTCCTCGGTGAAGATGTGCACCCAACAGAACCAGTTGCATCCAAACACGTGCCGACTTGCCTGTGGAAAGTTCTCTGGAGAGATTGTCCTGCATTGTAAGGCATGCTGCCACCACTCTTCTATTTTGTGTCCTGCTGAGAATCATGTTTTCGCCTGTGTGTCTGGTTCTGAAACATAGCGGGACAGTGGCAGTATATTACAGGTAGGTTCACCACACCCTTTTTCTAGTTCCTCATGACAAAAGCATGGATGAATGGGTGAGTTTACCATTCTCCCTCTGACACCCAGAGTCTAAGGGACTAGAAGGGAAAGAGGTGGAAAAACAAGATTCCCATGTTACCATTGCAAACAAGGAAATTCATGTGTACACAGCCTATGATTGAAACTACCATGTTATTACAGCCATGAAAGAAACAGAGATGAAAGGGCATCTCTTCCTCCTTTCCCAGGGTTTTCTTGAAGGGAACTCCATTCCTCTCTGACTTTTTGTCGTTATGATTTTCACAACTGCTCCCTGTTGCCAGAAACTTCATTTTCTACACCTAAGAAAACATTCTGTGGGGACAAAGGAGCACCCTGCAGGCTCCTCCAATGATTTACCACCTGAGATCTGATTGTTCAGCAGCTGCTGTCTATTGCCTTTTCATTGTTTTTGTGAAAATGATACATACCCAGAGTAAAACAGTCCACATAACAAAAAAGTATAAAGAGATAAGAATCTGAAAACCCACCATTCAAAACGACAGCTTTTAACACATTAATGAATATCCTTCCATAAATTGCAGTCTACATTGCCATTATACTCTATTATGCTACCCTGAAAACTGTCCTTTTTATTTTTCTGTTGGATAATGGTAGTACCCACTATCTAAACAAGAAATAAAATCCTGCTGTTGCTAATAACAATTTACTTGTTAGTGTTCTTTGTAGCCAAAAAACCATTGTGCATCCTTGATCCCATTTTTTTAAAGAGAGAGAGAGAATTTTTTAATATTTTTTTTTTTTAGTTTTTTCGGTGGACACAACATCTTTATTTTATTTTTATGTAGTGCTGAGCGCGCTACCGCTTGATCCACATCCCCAGCCCCAATCCCATATAGTTTTGAAGCTGGAAGAAAAACTCTGGGACATCCAATTTTCTTCTTTGTGTGTTTAATGATAATCATCCCTCCATATGTGCAGTACTTTAAATCTTAAAAAGCATCTTCACAGTGTTTCACAGATTTTTCACCAAAAGAGATGATCAAGAGTAAGATACATGATAAAAGTCACAAAAATATTAATAGTCATAACTACATTTATTGAGCAATGGGTTGTACCAGGCTCTGTTCTAGGTCCAATATATGCATTGTTTCATTTAATCCTCACTACCCCATTTTTAAAGATAATATAACTAAGGCTTATATACTTAAGTAATTTAACCAGATTTCCACAGCTAATCCTCAGTGAATTCAAATCCAGGTGTGTCTGGTTTTAAAAGTTCCTGTTATTAATCACAGCATCATACTGCCTCTTATAACAACTAGTCTTTGTGCAGCATTTTGCAAAACACTCTACCAGATATTGTGATCTCAGTTTCATAGAAGAAGAAACCCATGCCAGAGAGACTAATGGTTTTCTTTAGTCTCAGAGCCAGTATTTTAATCATTCGGATTCTACATCTGCTGCAGTTTCCACCACACTATAGATCTCTTTCCTCCAAATAGAGATATTGAGTATCAAAACTCTCAAGTCTTGGGCTAGGGATATAGCTCAGTGGTAAAGTGCTTGCCAAGCACGCATGAGGTCCTGGGTTCAACCCCCAGTACTGAAAGGGGGAAAAAAAGTCTTAGAAAAGTTCTTATTAAGATCTTTCAAGAGTCCTTCCTACTGCAATGAAATCAGCCTCTTCCTAGGAGCTGAGCTCTCTGTCACATCATACTAGTTGGGGAGAATGAGACAAAGTATGGTAGGCTTAAATCAAGTCCAAGTAGTAGAGATAATACCATGCATCTTATCTGATCATAATGGAATGAAACTGAAAATCAACGATAAAAGAAGGAAGGAAAAATCATGCATCACTTGGATAATGAACAATAGGTTACTGAATGATCAATGGGTTATAGAAGACATCAAGGAGTAAATTAAAAAATTCTTAGAGATAAATGAAAACACAGACACAACATATCGGAATCTATGGGACACATTGAAAGCAGTTCTAAGAGGAAAATTCATTGCTTGGAGTTCATTCCTTAAAAAAAGGAAAAACCAACAAATAAATGATCTCATACTTCATCTCAAAATCCTAGAAAAAGAAGAGCAAAGAAACAGCAAAAGAAGTAGAAGGCAAGAAATAATTAAAATCAGAGCTGAAATTAATGAAATCGAAACAAAAGAAACAATTGAAAAAATTGACAAAACTAAAAGTTGGTTCTTTGAAAAAATAAATAAAATCAACAGACCCTTAGCCATGCTAACGAAGAGAAGAAGAGAGAGGACTCAAATTACTAGCATACGGGATGAAAAAGGCAATATCACAACAGACACTTCAGAAATACAGAAGATAATTAGAAATTATTTTGAATCCTTATACTCCAATAAATTAGAAGAGAGTGAAGGCATCGATAAATTTCTTAAGTCATATGATCTGCCCAGATTGAGTCAGGAGGATATAGACAACCTAAACAGACCAATATCAATTGAGGAAATAGAAGAAACCATCAAAAGACTACCAACTAAGAAAAGCCCAGGACCAGATGGGTATACAGCAGAGTTTTACAAAACCTTTAAAGAGGAACTAATACCAATACTTTTCAAGCTACTTCAGGAAATAGAAAAAGAGGGAGAACTTCCAAATTCATTCTACGAGGCCAACATCACCCTGATTCCTAAACCAGACAAAGACACTTCAAAGAAAGAAAACTACAGACCAATATCTCTAATGAACCTAGATGCAAAAATCCTCAATAAAATTCTGGCGAATCAGATACAAAAACATATCAAAAAAATTGTGCACCATGATCAAGTAGGATTCATCCCTGGGATGCAAGGCTGGTTCAATATACGGAAATCAATAAATGTTATTCACCACATCAATAGACTTAAAAATAAGAACCATATGATCATCTCGATAGATGCGGAAAAAGCATTCGACAAAATACAGCATCCCTTTATGTTCAAAACTCTAGAAAAACTAGGGATAACAGGAACATACCTCAATATTGTAAAAGCAATCTATGCTAAGCCTCAGGCTAGCACCATTCTGAATGGAGAAAAACTGAAGGCATTCCCTCTAAAATCTGGAACAAGACAGGGATGCCCTCTCTCACCACTTCTGTTCAACATAGTTCTCGAAACACTGGCCAGAGCAATTAGACAGAGGAAAGAAATTAAAGGCACAAAAATAGGAAAAGAAGAACTTAAATTATCACTATTTGCAGTGACATGATTCTATATCTAGCAGACCCAAAAGGGTCTACAAAGAAACTATTAGAGCTAATAAATGAATTCAGGAAAGTGGCAGGCTATAAAATCAACACGCATAAATCAAAGGCATTCCTGTATATCAACGACAAATCCTCTGAAATGGAAATGAGGACAACCACTCCATTCACAATATCCTCAAAAAAAATAGAATACTTGGGAATCAACCTAACAAAAGAGGTGAAAGACTTATACAATGAAAACTACAGAACCCTAAAGAGAGAAATAGAAGAAGATCTTAGAAGATGGAAAAATATACCCTGTTCATGGATAGGCAGAACTAACATCATCAAAATGGCGATATTACCAAACGTTCTCTATAGGTTTAATGCAATCCCAATCAAAATCCCAACGGCATTTCTTGTAGAAATAGAGAAAGCAATCATGAAATTCATATGGAAAACTAAAAGACCCAGAATAGCAAAAACAATGCTAAGCAGGAAGTGTGAATCAGGCGGTATAGCGATACCAGACCTCAAACTATACTACAGAGCATTAGTAATAAAAACAGCATGGTACTGGTACCAAAACAGACGGGTGGACCAATGGTACAGAATAGAGGACACAGAAACCAATCCACAAAACTACAACTATCTTATATTTGATAAAGGGTCTAAAAGCATGCAATGGAGGAAGGATAGCATCTTCAACAAATGGTGCTGGGAAAACTGGAAATCCATATGCAACAAAATGAAACTGAATCCCTTTCTCTCGCCATGCACAAAAGTTAATTCAAAATGGATCAAGGAGCTTGATATCAAATCAGAGACACGGCATCTGATAGAAGAAAAAGTTGGCTACGATCTACATACTGTGGGGTCGGGCTCCAAATTCCTCAATAGGACACCCATAGCACAAAAGTTAATAACTAGAATCAACAAATGGGACTTACTCAAACTAAAAAGTTTTTTCTCAGCAAAAGAAACAATAAGAGAGGTAAATAGGGAGCCTACATCCTGGGAACAAATCTTTACTCCTCACACTTCAGATAGAGCCCTAATATCTAGAGTATACAAAGAACTCAAAAAATTAGACAATAAGATAACAAATAACCCAATCAACAAATGGGCCAAGGACCTGAACAGACACTTCTCAGAGGGGGACATACAATCAATCAACAAATACATGAAAAAATGCTCACCATCTCTAGCAGTCAGAGAAATGCAAATCAAAACCACCCTAAGATACCATCTCACTCCAGTAAGATTGGCAGCCATTATGAAGTCAAACAACAAGTGCTGGCGAGGATGTGGGGAAAAGGGTACACTTGTACATTGCTGGTGGGACTGCAAATTGGTGCAGCCAATTTGGAAAGCAGTATGGAGATTTCTTGGAAAGCTGGGAATGGAACCACCATTTGACCCAGCTATTCCCCTTCTAGGTCTATTCCCTAAAGACCTAAAAAGAGCATGCTACAGGGACACTGCTACATCGATGTTCATAGCAGCACAATTCACAATAGCAAGACTGTGGAACCAACCTAGATGCCCTCCAATAGATGAATGGATAAAAAAAATGTGGCATTTATACACAATGGAGTATTACTCTGCATTAAAAAATGACAAAATCATAGAATTTACAGGGAAATGGATGGCATTAGAGCAGATTATGCTAAGTGAAGCTAGCCAATCCCTAAAAAACAAATGCCAAATGTCTTCTTTGATATAAGGAGAGTAACTAAGAACAGAGTAGGGTCGAAAAGCATGAGAAGAAGATTAACATTAAACAGGGATGAGAGGTGGGAGGGAAAGGGAGAGAGAAGGGAAATTGCATGGAAATGGAAGGAGACCCTCAGAGTTATACAAAAGTACATACAAGAGGAAGTGAGGGGAAAGGGAAAAATAATACAAGGGGGACAAATGAATGTCAGTAGAGGGGGCAGAGAGAGAAGGGGGGAGGGGAGGGGAGGGGAGGGGGGATAGTAGAGGATAGGAAAGGCAGCAGAACACAACAGACACTAGTATGGCAATATGTAAATCAATGGATGTGTAACTGATGTGATTCTGCAATCTGTATATGGGGTAAAAATGGGAGCTCATAACCCACTTGAATCAAAGTGTGAAATATGATATATCAAGAACTATGTAATGTTTTGAACAGCCAACAATAAAAAATTTTTAAAAAATGACAAAATCATAGAATTTGCAGGGAAATGGATGGCATTAGAGCAGATTATGCTAAGTAAAGCTAGCCAATCCCTAAAAAACAAATGCCAAATGTCTTCTTTGATATAAGGAGTGTAACTAAGAACAGAGTAGGGACGAAGAGCATGAGAAGAAGATTAACATTAAACTGGGATGAGAGGTGGGAGGGAAAGGGAGAGAGAAGGGAAATTGCATGGAAATGGAAGGAGACCCTCAGGGTTATACAAAATTTCATACAAGAGGAAGTGAGGGGAAAGGGGAAAATAATACAAGGGGGAGAAATGAATGACAGTAGAGGGGGTAGAGAGAGAAGAAGGGAGGGGAGGGGGGGAGGGGGGATAGTAGAGGATAGGAAAGGCAGCAGAATACAACAGACACTAGTATGGCAATATGTAAATCAATGGATGTGTAACTGATGTGATTCTGCAATTTGTATACGGGGTAAAAATGGGAGTTCATAACCCACTTGAATCAAAGTGTGAAATATGATATATCAAGAACTATGTAATGTTTTGAACAACCAACAATAAAAAATTTTAAAAAAAAATTATAGAAAAAAATTGAATGTGTTAAGGATGTATAACATTCATATTCCAAATAAAGCTGTGTCCATCCACATAAAAAAATAAAAATAAAAATAAAAAACTTTGGCTTGGAGCATCAGCATAATTCAGAATTCTACTTTGGAGTTTTAATGTGATCAGATATATTCAGCAACTGATGGTCTATCTGACAAAATAATATGTAATTCATCTATTCAGATTCTGGTGATATTTTAGTTTCTCATTTCTTACAATCTGTATCCAATAAATATAAATTTAAAATTTCAGGGAAGAAAAATACCAATAATAAACTTTTTGTTAACATTTTAAAAAAAAAATCAAGTCCAAGTCATTCCTTCATTGTGAATTTCTTATACCATTGTCATAGGGCACTCTTTTCTTTCAGAGAGGAGGGAGAGTGTGTTTATTCTTGAGGATATGAAACTAGAGATGATGAAAGAAAATAGAAGGAGATGTAGGAAAACAATTTAAACACAGGGTGGAAGATATACAAGGCATTCAACAGCATTTTTTTGACATATAGGCAAAGAGTTGGTTTATGGAAGCCATTAGGCAATCAAAATTAATATTTTACCCTTTAGAGATAACAATTTTTATTTATAAATTGCTCCTTGCTGGAATGAGCTCAAAGCACTTAAAAGATGCTGGCTAATTACCCCACCCAACAAACAATTGCAGCTAGGAAAAGAGAGAGGTAATTATTCCCACTTTACAGTTCAGAAGACTAAGCCACATAAGAGTGGTGCCTTGATCAAAACCAGAGCTGTAAAATAGAAGGCAAGCTTCCTAACAGCACCCCTCCATCTCATTTATACAGGTTTCCTGTTTGCATATATCCTCCTGAGAAAGGACAACCCACTTGCTGGCCACAGAAGAGCATCAGTCACTCTCTTGGAACTACAGCTCCCAGCAGACACTGAGAGGAGACAAGGCTGTGCCCTTAGTGCCCATTCCAAATTCCCAAATATGGAGAAGGTCTGGGTTTTGGAAGAGGAACAAAATGCTTACACTTGAGAGAGAGAGAGAGAGATGAGGTAAGTTTGGAATATTTAACTCTATCACCTAAATGTCTGCCAGGTCTCTGAAATATAGCAGTCAAATTCATGATCTCTTAATAAATCTTTCTAGAATATCTCACTTTTAAAAATCAAGCAATTAATTCAACCAAATACTGTTTTCTCCAGAATTGTGTGTGTAATGACAGAGCAGTTGCAGTTCTAAAAGATCAGATTCCCTTTTTTTTTTTTTTTTTTTTTTTTTTTGAGCCCGAGCAGCTCAGAGAATGATGGTGGTAGTGATGGGAAAGAAACCAAAGTTTCTGATCCAAAGGATAGCAACCCTGGGACTGGGATGACAAGGGTTACTCTTTTTCTGCCTCAGAGGCTGCTAAGCCTGCCTGGTGGGAAAGGCATGAAAAAAGTATTTCCACCAGTCCCATTCTCATTCTTTCAGCAAACATTGATCAAACCACCCCAAGCTAGAGGCACTGGGCTAGAGACTGAGGGGGATGCAAAACCCAGGATAGATATCTGCCCTCAGGAGGCTTACCATGCACGGGGGAGTATAGAAAATAAGACAGATGGAACAGAACTAAGAAAAACACAGACAATGCAAGGCAGTGTATTATGTATGATTTTCATTCACTATTTATTGACTGAGCACCCACCATGTGCCAAGCACTGTTCTAAGCCACTTGGAACACAATGGTGAATACACCAAAAGAGAAAGCTTAGCTTTTCTAGATGTTATTTTCTGTTAGCCCTGATGTCTGGGGGAAAAGTTCTCTAAGCAGAGGGAACAGCCAGCAGGTACAGAGCCTTAAGGTGGAGATGAGCTGAAAGAGGATAAGGGCAAGAGCAGTAGGAAATGAAGCCAGAGAGCTAAGCTAGCGTCAAATCACTCAGGGCCTTATAAGAGCAACAGAAGTGGATTTCACTGTATTTGTTGTAATGGGAAGCCATTGTTTTGCCACCATTCCTTCTTCATACCTACAGCTCCAATCATGAAGTTCATTCTGCCATCTACCGGTCCACTCTGCTCTCTCTGAACCTGAGACTTTGAGCAAATTATTCCTTCTTCTTGGAAGATTTTACTGCTTCTGGACTGGCTAACCCTCCAGAGTTCCATTTAATTAAAACCTCTTCCAAGAAGATTTCCATGAACCTCTTTTCACCTCTCTAATGTAGATTAAGTGCTCCCCAGTCTGTGTCCCTGTAGCATCCTGTACTTACCTGAATTGCAGCCCGCTAATCACTAGTTTACTGAAATACATTCCTACTAAATCATTATTAACTCCTTTGGAGTTCAGCTGTGGCAATTTATTTCTGTATTTCCAACTCCTAACCCAGGGAGGCAATCTGTGAATATTCCTTGAATGAATGAATAATCAGAATACTTTGTCCTAATGAGTCACCAGGTCTCTACCCGTGAGGTAAAATTAAGAAGGGGCCCGGGTTGTGGCTCAGTGGTAGAGCGCTTGCCTAGCATGCATGAGGCACTAGGTTTGATCCCCAGCACCACATACAAAATAAACAAATAAAATAAAGGTATTGTGTCCACCTATAACTAAAAAAATATTTTTTAAAAAAAAAGAAGAAGAAGAAGAAGAAGAAGTAAGGCAGTGGTCTCAATTCTCCAGGCCACCTATAGGTCTTACAAAACATTGACTTCTCCTTTCATGCTCTCAAGTACCACCGCCCCCCATCCTCTACCCCACCTAGTCCTCACCACCGTGTCTTGTAACCCTCTGCCCTGAGGCTTCTCACGGTTGTGTCTTTGGCTGAAGGAGCACTAAGTCTCTCTGGATTACCAAAAAGAGTCTGTCCTTTTATGCAGTATCCTAAAGCAGGTCTCTACCTGTGAGGTAAAATTAAGCACCCTTTACAAACTGTTGGATCAGACTCCATCCCCATCTACCCAAGCCCCCATCTGATGTGAGGAGAGAATACAAAACCTGAGAGAGGGTATTGAGGTGAGAAATGAATTAAGTTTGAAAAATAGCATTTGTACCAACAAAGTAGAAAAAAGGAGAATATCAGTATTTAGCTGGAAGACTTGATGGAACTCTGCCCATACTAGGGGTTCTTTCGGGCAGATTCGGGAAATAAAACTAGAAGAAAAGAAATTCACTGCCGACAAGAACCTCCTTGATTCACTCAGTGTTTGATTAGATTTCCACTATAAGGGTTGTCTACTCAAAGTCAGGGTTGGAGTAAGTGTGAGACCACTGAAAGCCATTCCTGCCTTGGAAATCCATACCAAAGGTCAGATGTAGCCTTCCAGACTCAAGTTCCATGGGAGCTATTTGGATCTGCAGTAAATTAACTAGTCCCAGCAGAATGGGAAAGTGCCACTCCTGAAGGAAGCAATTCACTAGATCAGGATGCCTAAGGCTATACTGCAGAGTCCCTTTGCATCCCAGAACAATGGCCTTCAGTGTGCAAGATACTCTGGGTTAAGTGGATAATCTCAGCAGTTCAGAGCCCATCAGCAGAGAGGGCAGGGCTAGGACTCTCAGATAAAACCACTGAGGTTTCTAAACTTCCTGGTGTAGCAACAGCTCCTTCCACCATTTCTAACTTCCAGCTACTATTCACTGGAAGAAGACTATGATCAGGCTTAATATTTATTTTACTTTTGTCATTTTCTTTCTTTCTTTTTTTCTTTTTAATGCTAAGAATTGAACCAAGAGGCTTGCACATGCTAAAAACAAACAAACAATAAACAAAATAAAACATCAACTTCTCCACTTAGTGAGGAAACCAATGTGATAGTAAAAGGATGTTTTATTACTGTTTCCTATTATTACTCTATAGAGGTACAGAGGTACAGCTCTATCACTGAGCTATATCCCCAGATCTTTTTATTAAAACAGGGTTTCACTAAATTGCCCAGGATGGTCTAGAACTTGGGATTCTCCTGCCTGAGGCTCCCAAGTAGCTGAGATTACAGACATGTGTCACCACATCCAGCTTTCATTTTCTTTCCTTGAGCCTGGGTCTCACTACATTACCGAGGCTGGTTCTGAACTCCAGGGCTCAAGTGATCCTCCCAGCTCACCCTCCTGAGTTCTGGGACTATAGGTTCGTACCACTGCCACAGTTTAGGATTAATTTTAACAAAATCCTTCGAGGTATTTATTCGTATTGTCATTTGATTGAAGTTTAGAAAGGCAAAGAAATTTGCCTGAGGTTAGCTGTGATTAAATATCAGAGACATACTTCTGACCCAGAAATGTGATATCATTGCTGCCTATTATACCATGAATAGGCCTCCCTTCATGTCCCTGGGCTCCATGTCCCTGGACTCTTCCCAGAGGAACCAATTCCCTGAGTTAGCTAGTAGAAAGGGAACAGTCTAGTCTAAGCTCCACGCTTCCCTCTCAGAAGTGATATGAAAAGGAGGACTAAACCAGGCGTAGTAGTGCATGCCTGTAATCCCAGCAGCTTGGGATGCTGAGGCAGGAGGATCACGAGTTTAAAGCCAGCCTCAGAAAAAGCGAGGTGCTAAACAACTCAGTGAGACCCTGCCTCTAAAACATATATATATATATATATATATATATATATATATATATATATATATATATATATACATACATACACACACACACACAAAAAAAACTAGGGCTGAGGATGTGGCTCAGTTGTTGTGTGCCCCTGAGTTCAATCCCTGGCCCCAAAACAAACAAACAAAAAAAGAGGACCAATTTCACTGTGCCCATCAAATACATGGACATGGCATATACATTTCTATCTCTGAAGAGAAGCATAAGGGAAGCCCAAGGTGTCCTTTCTCTGAGCCAGGGAAGTTCTTCCAGCAAGTAAGAGCTGGAAGGGCTGGGCAGAAGCAGGTTGGAGGGGAGAGTGTAGACCTGAACAGTGTCCTAGAGTAGTGGAGAGTCTTAGGTCTGGGTCAGACCATGCGGGTTCTTTATCCAGTTAGCACAGAATAAGTTACTTACCCCCTCACCCTCACTTCCTTTATCAAGGAAAAGGGGCTGATACAATAGAACAATGAATAATATAAAGTGCCACATAGAGAAATGATTTATATATATAAAGTCTAAGCTTTGAGGCATCCTAGGGTTCTCTGTGATTTTCATTAATTACCCAGTCTCATCAAAATCTTAATAAGATTAGACCCTACTTAGTCATTCACCCTTGAATTCTATACCCCTGACATGAACAACCTTGATCCTATTTTTTCTAAACAAGTCAATTTTCTCATCATTGGAACTTCGCAATCCTCTACAGAAAATACTTGGTCTGATCATTCCTACCTCACATCCTAAGCCAACATTTAAAAAGCACAGACTTTTTCTTGTTCTCATCATACTTTCAACAGTTAGTGCAGTGCAGAGCACAGTAAAAGTTTGATGGATATATGAGTATCTCTCTGGTTTCCCTTCCCACCTCTGCTTACTTTTTCATTGCTATTGAAAATGGTGATCATTCTGACCTCATCCTGTGGGGATGCCACAGAGATTACCTAATTAATGATGATGAAGCTTTCTGGATACTTGGTGTTAATGTTTAACATGAATTAGCCAGAGTTGTATGTAAGGACCCAGGGAGACAATGGAGAAACCCTTTGACCTTCTTAGATCATCAGGACACCAGTTGCTACAGTTCTTCTCCCACTGAACACTCACTGAGTGAGAGGCCTGGCCCTTGACCTTCAATACTTCCCAGACTCTTCTCTCTTCTCTTGGCAAGTCATGCCTCAGCATCCAGCCTGGAGGCCCAATCCTACTCCCCCGTCTCCCTATATTGCCTTTCCCTCTGGGAGATTCTGGACAGCTGGATCCTTTGGAAGGTCTAGAGGCCACAGTCACCGGCGGCTGAGGTGCCCATCCCCCATCCCCTTTTCATCAGATTGTGGGAATCCATAAATATGAATAGTGGCTTCATATCTGGTGCTTTTCCAAGATAGAAAAACGTTCCCTGGCAATGAATAAATAGAAGCAAAAGACCCATGGCAGTTGGAAAACATTGGAAAAAAACAGCAAATCCATGAATTATCCTGTTTGTACCAGAAACAGGTATAAATGTTTAGTCCTTTACTTAATAAATTGTGCTGAAATTATAGGCCATTCACGAAGACAAATGCATGAAGCTGTTTTTGTCCCTCCTTTTTTGTTAAAGACTGGTACTACTCCATGCTAAGTTTTGCTATCATCCTGGGTGACTTCAACATCCAAACAGACCAATTATTTACAAGCTAGGGACACAATCCATTAGTGTGTCATGAGATTGATTTAGAGGATTGTAACCAGTTTTTGGTTTTGTTTTTCAGTGTTAGAGATTGAACCCAGGGCCTCGTGCATGTGAACATGTGAGGAGGCAAGTGCTCTACCACTGAGCAACACTCCTGGCCCCTAGTATTCTTTTAAAGAAATGGAATAGAAATATTAAAGTGCTTCACCTTTAGGAAGGGTGGTTTGGGATAAAACATTTATTTTAATGACATATATAAGATCAAATACTGATAACATTATTTCAAAAACATAACATATGCATGTGTAACAGGTCATGTTATAAACTACATTTCTTATTGTGGGCCATAATCAAAAGTTTAAAAGGGATAAAAGTATATTCAATGAAATATCATGTGACTTTAAAAAGACGTGAATTTCTGATACTAAAATATGAATGAAACTTGGAGACATTGTGCTAAGTGAAATAAGCCAATCACAAAAGGAAAAATGTTTCATGCTATCTAGAATAGTCAAATTCATAAAGACAAAAATTTCTGTCAGGGGCTGTTTGGGGACTGCCATCAGTGGGAGCTGAGGCAAAATAGGGAATTACTATTTAATGGGGACAGATTTTCAGTTTTGCAAGAGTCAAGAGTCCAAGGAATGTGATAAAGGTAACACAATAACATGAATGTACTTAATGCCACTTAAAACTCTTTTTGCAGGGAGGAGGTACCAGGAATTGAACCCAGGGCACTTAATCACTGAGCCACATCTCCAGCCCTTTTTTATATTTTATTTAGAGGCAGGGTCTTACTGACTTGCTTAGGGTCTCGCTAACTTGCTGAGACTGGCTTTGAACTTGTGATTCTCCTGCCTCAATATTCTGAGATGCTGGGATTATAGGCATGCACCACTGCGTCTGGCTCACTTAAAACTTTTTAACATTGATTAATGAACCCAATATGTTTAACAGTTGTTCAGATGGTAAGCATTATGTGTAATTTACCACAGTTTAAAAAAAAAACAACATAGGAGAATCCTCCCATGGCCTTGATCTCAAAGTGACTTTCATCTCCACTGGCATCCAGCCTACATTCTCAAGGTCATATCATGGTCCTGGTCATCAGGAGAAACTGTTTGGTTTCCCATCCTATGATCTCAGTCTCTTATCTGTCCAGCTGTCTCACTCTTCTCATTCCCAATGCCTCTGCTTCATTGCAGCATTTAAGCTCTTGACCAACTTACCCTCTCCTGGTCAGTTCACCTTCACATCTTCCTGAATTGTGACTACTGGTATTTGTGACATAGGCTTGCTCTCTACAATTTCCCCTCTGAATTTCTTTAGAAGAGACATTTCCAAGATTTCAATCCATCACTTCAACCTCTGAACAAGGAAGATAACTTGATGATGATACAGCTTTTGGTTATTATACCTCCATTCTTCCTTCCTGCATAGATAATGCGTAATATTTAACTTGCAGTTCTTGCAGCACATAAAGAATTTACTTAGGGGGTGGGCTGGGGTTGTAGCTCAGTGGTAGAGTACTTGCTTAGAATGTGTGAGGCACTGGGTTCAATTCTTAGCACTGTGTATTAATCAGTTAATTAATTAATTAACTAAAGGTTCATTGACAACTAAAAAATATTTTTTAAAAAATTACTTGGAAAAAAAAATTACTTGGCTTCTGAATCTTTGCATCCATTGCTCCCTTTGCCCAAAGTCCTCCCCATCTTATTCCTTCTTCACCTGGCTAACTCCTACTACTCCAGACTGGTTGGCTATCACTTCATCTAGGAAGTTTCCCTTTAAAATTGTATTTGGGGCCCTCAAATGAGATCCTCCAGCACCTTATGCCTATTCAGATCAGAGCACTTATCCAACTTCACTATAATCTCCTGTTTACTTCTCCATCTGCCTTGACTAGACAGTCATCTGCCTTCCCAAAACCAGGTACTGTGTCTGATTCATCATTGCATCCCTGAGCCGATGACAATGCCTACCACCTAGCAAATATTCTCTGAGTGATGAATAGGTGAATGGACAGGAGGATGTTCAAATGGATGGATTTCACAGAATTTGAAATTCAAATTTGGGAATCAGACCCATCAACACTTTCATCTGGAAATACCTTTCTTTGATCCAAGCTAACAGGATGGTTTGTCCAAAGTAACAATTGTTCCTATATTCACATAGCACTCAACAGTTTATAGACTACTGCCATATTTGTTATCTTTCTTGACATTCTTCATGACCGTGGAAGTAAGCAAAAAAGCCACTATTATCACTGCTTTATAAATGAGGAAACTATGGTTTGTCCAAGATCAGTTAGTAAACGGTAGAGCTGTAACCAGTGTTCATATCCTCCTTCCACTGACTCTACCATACTACATTTAACTGGTGGGAATGAAAATAATCAGAATAATTAATCCTAAAATCAAAACCTTTCAAAGGTTTTTATATGTATAGTGTATGCAAATATATATGTACATACATATATATGTGTATATATATACATATGTGTTTAATATTTATATTTCATGGCTTTTCTAGGGTGCTACTGAGGTCCTGGTAAATAGGTATTTAGTGAATTTAACTAGATCCACTGCAGCAAAACTATTCTTGATTTGCCTTTCTTTTTTCACATTTTCCAGAAAAAGAAACAAAACTAAGTATCCTAAAGGATCAATGTCTAATAACATACTGGGATATCTTCTTACATTTACTCTTCATCTCTAAAGTTGCAAATCAAGCCCAGTTTCTTTTTTTATTTGGTTTTCAGTAGAGAGAAATAAGTAAAGCATGAATATTATTTATATCCCATCTACATCCAAAAAGGCAGAAAAAGGAAAGTGTTTATTACTGTTCCCCATATAAATAATTTCTTCCTTCTGCCCTCTCCAGTCCAAATTAAGCATTCTAATTGCATTTTGCATAAGATCTACTTTGCAAGCTTTCAGTCATTTTATTTGTTCATATATGGACTGTATCCAATTGTTTCCAATCTCCCTTTTTTTTAACCTTTAAAACCAAAGCTGGACATGGGTCACAGTAAGATTCTGGTTAAAGCCAAGAATAGTGAGAAGATGACATCATGGACCTTGAGACTTGCCCATGAACTCATTTTAGTGCATCCCAAGCACATGAAAATCCATAGGGCATGTCCACAGAGCTAGAGAGCCCTGAGGCTCATGAGGACTACACACAGAAAAGTGTTCAAAATGCTCTTCTTCTTCCTAAACATGCATCACTTCAGTTTCTATCAGGATCAATTAAGAACTAATAATAGTCTTTTGCAAAGATGAAGCCAGATAAATCCTAAAGCTCTGATTTCATGGAAACCAAGAAGGCCCATGTCTATGTAATCACATGCCTGACTTTTCCAGAATTGTCCTAAATTTGAATATTCTTCTCTGGTTTGCCATAAACCATCAAACCATCCTAGGAATTTAAGCTACACCTCAATGAAACTCCCCCCCACCCCCACCACACATCTAAAATCAATTTTAAAACCTTTGTCAGACACTATGTCCACATTTTGGATTTACATACATTCAGTGAATCCAGGTTTTTCAACCTGCAACATCAGCTTCTGCTGGCTATAACCTACAATTCCACAGCTAGAGCCTTACTCCTTCTTATTTTAAGGAATTGTCAGGCCTGTTAGTGGGCAGATAGCCCTTAAACTATTTTCAGACATTTACAACTTAGTGGGAATATTTTTAGATTCTTTGCTAAAAGCAAAGTTGTGATCACGAGAGAAAAGAGCATGATGTGGCCATCTAGGGAAGGAACAAGACAGTTTGTCCCCAATTTTGACATTGTCACCCCCTTAAAGAGTGTTTTTTTACATCTTCCTGATCATCAGATCCCCCTCACATGAAATTTTATCTGTTTGTGTGCTAGATGCATTTCAGTGCTCTGTATATTAAATATAGTATGTTTTTCATTCCCCCTAGAATCAATTTTCCTGTGTTGTCAATTGAGACTTCCATGATCCAAAAGTACATTATATTTAAAAAGCTGAGAGACACCATGGCCAACTCCTTGAAATGACATGGTGCCTCTTTCTGATTGGCCATAGTACCTTTTTCTATATCCTTGACAGTCATTCCCAGACTGTAGGAGCAGAATTTAGCCTACATACAATCCTTCCTCAGTTATCAGGGTCCCATTGTTTTTACCCTTATAGTACCTGGGATCAGGGGCACCAGAGTGAGATAATGTTGCTAGCCAAACAGATTCCTAATCAAGTTCTTTATGTTAGTCTCATTTGTGATGATGTGGAAATATGGGCAGGGTTTAACACCCTAGAAGGTAGTCAGGGATGAGTCCAGGAGTCTGCACTTTCTACCCTGTGATGGATCAAGGAAGGACCTGGTATCAGGAAACATGTAACTGGCAAAAGGGGGAAAGAACTACCAAATTCCATCCTCACTGGGAGACTATGGGACACTGCTAAGAAAAATCATTGCAAATTGCTCAGCTGGAGTCAAGGCTGTCTTTCTTTCTTTCTTTATATATAATAGTAGTTACTGCCTTGGTAACTGGAAGTTACAAACTATTTGACTTGAAAAAAAGCCCCACAGATGAAAGCTAAAAGAGGAAAAACAGAAGAATTGGAAATCCAACATAACTAAAAGCAACAGACTAAAAAGCTGCTCCCCTCTAGATGAAGAGAAGGTAAACAAGATAATGCCAGCTAGGGTTGTCCAAGGAAACACAAAAGAGTTCTATAAAAATAACCAGAAAAAAAAAAATATTTGTCTTAGCTGATGAGATCACCACACATAGCTCATGATAGGGATCTTTTGTTGCTCCCTTAATTGAAGCTTGGAAAGAAGCAGAAATGAGAACAGAGATCAGACTATGACCGACGACGTTCCAATGAGCCAGTCCACGTTTAATTAAATGCAGCTGAAGTCATTAAGACTTGATATCATCAACTTGGACTGTGGCCTGTGTTCTCATTGACATGCTGGCCCCCACCCTTCCCACTTACCCTCTGCCCCAACACCTAACTAGCCGGTGGCTTGCCCACATGAGAAATGGTGAGGAAAATAGGAAAAGAGACAGATGGCCATAGGCTAGACACAGGCCTAAGGAAGGGGGAAGGCTGAACAAGACCCCAGTCTTCACTTCCCAGGGACTTTCTTTTTCTCTAAAAGATATTTGCCATATACAACAGGAATAGGAAGGCTACTAGAGACCTCCACAAATATTCAGTGCCGGCTAAGTGCCAAGTAAAGTTCTAATCATTAGTAGTAGACAAGAGCTTACAATCAAGCTGGAAATATGGGATTTGGTGGGTAGCTGGAGATAGTCAACGTAAAGAAGTAATATGAGATGATTTCACATACTGATAATTACCACAGAGAACATAAAATGCAGAAGAGCAGTAATTTGGGGGTTCTTTTAGCTCTTGAGGTTAGGAAAGTCCTGTCTGAGCAGGTGTCATTAAAGTAGCCACTTGGTGAGGAGGGAAGAATGTTAAAGAAGAGGGAATATCATGGGAAGACAATGAGTCAGAAAAAAGCCTGGCATACTCAGGGGACAATAAGAAAGCCTATAAGACAGTACCAAGTGAACCAAGGAGAAGAGGATGAACTACAAAAGTAGGAAGGGCCAGTTATATAGAATCTTGTAGGCCATAAAAATAGATTTGGATTCCCTTGGATTCTTTTAGGGAAAGAATGCCTTGATGCAGAATCTGCTTTAGAAGGATCACTCAGGCTACTTTATAGAGGATCAATCCACCAAAGGGGACCAAAAATGGAGATAGGAAAACCAGTTCAGAACACTGGCCTAAGAGAATGGTGGCTTAGATCTGGGTAGAAGAAGAAGAGGCACATAGTGGGCCATCATGGAATGAATTTTGAAAGTAAAATGAAGAGGATTTAAGGATGGATCTCTTGTGAGATGTAAAAAAGTAGAGAATTAATAATGAATTCCTGAGCAACAGGGTAAATAGTCCCCCTTTATCTACTGTTTTGCCTTCTATAATTCTAGTTACCTGTGGTCAGAAATTAAAAATGGAAATTTCTAGAAATAAACAATTTGTAGATTGTTTTTGTTTTGTTTTTTGATTTTTTTCTGTAGTTTTTTTTTTTTTTTTTTTTTTTTTTTGGTACTAGGGATTGAACCTAGGGTCCCTTAACCATTGAACCACATCCCCAGCACCTTTTTATTCTTTACTTTTGAAAGGCCAAGGTTCGTCGTCAGAGATTAAAACACACACACAGATAGCAGTGACAAAGATGAAGCACTTTACTGCAAGCTGGTTCTAGCTTATATAGAAAGTGAGAGTCAGTTATCTTAAACCAGGAAGCTCCGGGGGCCAATCATAGTAAAGGTCAGGTTATCACCTACTGTGCACGCACATCCACCCTGCATAAGATTCATGGGGGGCACAAGCTGTCCACGATCACGGAAGACAGGAGGACCAATTAGAAAATCTTCAAAACAACTTGTTATCCGCCCACTGGCAACTTGCCTGCCGCCATGTTGCATTAGGGGCTCCTTATCTGAAAGGCCCAGGGAGTTCTAGCTGCCCAATGGCAATTTGCCCACTGCCATGTTTGAAAGGCCCGGGGAGTTCTCAGGGAGACTCCTAACAACTTTGATCCAGGGTCTCACTAAGTCCTTAGGGCTTCACTAAGTTGCTGAGGTTGATGTCAAACTTGTGATTATCCTGCCTCAGCCTCCTGAGTTGCTGGGATTATAGGCATGTGCTACCATGCCCAGCCCCACAATTCATAAGCTTTAAATTGCATACCACTCTGAATAACATGATACACTCTCACATCATCCTACTCTACCCCACCCAGGACATGAATCATCCCTTTGTCCCGCATGATTGTGTTGTACTCTATGTTCATACAGCATAGGGGAAAATATACTATAGATGGTCCCCAACTTACCACGCTTTAATTTGTGCAAAAGTGATGGGTATCCAGGAGAAACTATACGTTTTAAATTTTTACCTTTTCCTGATAAGCAATCTGATCCTCTCATGAGATGCTGGGTGGCGGCAGCGAGCTGCAATTCCCAGTGAGGCCCATGATCATGAGGCTCAACAACAGACACTATAGTGCACTATGCTGTGAGGCTGTGGTGTTTGGTATGTTAGGTGCATTAAAAACATTTCAACTTACTATTTTTTCAACTTAGAATGGGTTTATCAAGACACAACCACACCATAAGTAGAGGAGCATCTGTATATATAGGGTCTGGTACTGTCTGCAATTTCAGGTATTCACTAAGGGTTTGGCACACATGTCTCATGGATAAGGGAGAACTACTGCAATAAGATGGAGAAGGCTAGGAAATGAAAGGGTTTGGAGTGGTTGGAATCAGGTATCTTGTTTTAGACATGCCAAGTTTGAGAAGTCTATTGAACACCAACAGAGAATAGCAACTAGGACCTGGATATGAGTCTGACACTCAGGTCAGCAGATAATTAAATGTGAGAGTCATTGGCATATCTTTGGTACCCAAAGCCACAGGATTGGATGAAATCAATGAAAAGAGAGTAGATAAAAAATAGAAGTGGTAGAAAGACTGAAGACACTCAGAGACCTGGAAGAGAAGGAGTAAACAAAGGAGACAAATGCAATAATGTGAAGAGAGGAAAATCGTGAAGTTACTTCTATGTCACCCAGAAAGTTTCAAATGAGAGAAATGATTATCTGTGTCAAGTCCTGCTGAAGGGCAAATAAGTCCACATGGGATGATTAACCATTGGCTATGGTCAGATGTAGGTTGGCAGTGACCCATTAGAGGGAACTGACAGAGACACTAGCCAAGTGGAATAAGACGAAGAGAGAAAGATAAAGAAATGTAGGCAGTGAATACTAATTTTGAGGAGTATTCCTATGAAAAGGAGAAGTGAAAGGGGATGATGGCAGGAGAGGAACATGTAGTCACCTGAGTTCTTCGACAGTTGGCAACTAGGCCACTTGGGCTGTTCCCCACCCAACCAAGTGTACCAATAATTAGCTCCATGACCTTGGGCAAATTATTTAACTTCATGCTTTAGTTTCATCATCATTAAAATATAATAACACCTACTACTACAGGATTGATGTGAAGATTAAATGAGTTCATTTGTTAGAAAAGTCCCTGGTCAGAGTAAGCAATATAATATAAGTTTTTGATATTATTATTATTTAATAAATATTTAATAAATAATAATAATATTTGATATTATTATTTTGATATTATTTACTTTCTCTCCTCCTCCTTCTCCTAATCCTCCTTTGAAGTAAAACTCTGGATGAGGGGCTGGGGATGTGGCTCAGCAGAAGATCGCTCGCCTAGCACATGTGAGGCCCTGGGTTCAATCCCGAGCACCACATAAAAATAAATAAATAAATAAAATAAAGGTATGTGTCCAACTACAACTAAAAAATAAATATTTTTAAAAAAGCCCTCTGGATGAACAAGGGCAGGAAAGACAGAGTTCAAGTAGAAAGTGGTCATCAGACAGGAATAGAGATATTTCTATTGAAACTGAAGGAGGCCCAACCACATGGCACAGATGGACTTGGACTTGCGGAGATGTGTGGTGGGAAGAGGAGATAATTCTGCTCTGATCATACAAATTTCCTCCATGAGATATGAGTCAAGGTTATTATCTGACATGAAGGACAGACACTGGGTGCTGGAGATTTTAAATGAGCATTCGGAGTGTGAGAATAGAGGGACTAGGAAGGTGGAGTCTGGCAGGTGGGAGAAACACTGGTAGCTCAAACTGCCTCGCACAATACAAGGTTGGTTGTACTGTTAGCTCCAGCAAGTGTTTTGGGTGGCCTACTTAGGAAGATAAAGATGAAAGGCAAGATACGTGGTTGAAGAGAAAGTTTCATGGTAAGTAAAAAAAAAAATTTGAAGAAAAATAGAATTCAATTTGGAGCTGAAAACTGAATTACAGGAAAAATACACCATCAAAATCAAAGGGAATAAGATTCCCTGCATGCTGGAACTATCAAGGAAGGCTTCTGAATGGAGGTAAAGCTGAGCTAGAATAGAATTGAGCTTCAAACTCATCTATCCCATCACCAGAGTCTACCGCTGCCTATAAACTTTGAATCCATCTCTATCATTACTACTGTTCCAAGTCTGCTCTAATAATGTAGCAGAGCTGACTTACTTGTTCCACCTAATGAAGGTCCATCCTACATCATCAGTAGAAATAGCAGGAGAGGGCTTCAACAAGCTTGTTTTTCTGAGAGTCCTGCCTTCTGAAACAAGAGAAGGTTTCCTTGGTGCACCTCTTCCTAATATCATTATTTCAGTGCATATGAGGAAGAGCTAACTGGAAAAGATTCTGGCAGCAAGATAACCAGAAATGTCATACTGAAATCCAGCCACATCTTTCTTCCCTGAAAACTGGGAGAAACCTCTTCCACTGAGGCCTTTGGGACTTATTCCAGCAGAAGGGCCTTAAGTGGCAGGAAGTACTGGAGAAACTTAGGATTGGACTCCAAAGATGTGCTCCTCATTGTGTACCAGATAGGAGGAGCCAAGACTTGATCTCTGTTGGCAAAGTTTTTTTTAAAAACTGGATTTGCTGGTAAGGCTGCTTCCCTAAAAGGCAACTCAAATCCTGTCTTCTGTCTGTCTTTCCCTGGAGCTATGGCTCCCTGCCATCATGTTACTAACAAGACTTCCCCAGACTCCCTAGGGGACAGGGTTCTTCTTGTTCATTCTCCCCTAGCTCAATTCCTTAACTCCCTACTCCACTATCCTCAGTCCATCCAAGATAAAATTAAACAACTGGAAACTTTCTCAATCATGCTCTAGAAAATCAAAATGTCCCTAGTTACATATAGGGCAACCCTCAGCCCTCATAACTTTAGGTTTTGGGATGGCACAAGGATCTCCTGGGTTCACTTCCCAAAAACTTAAGTCCAGTCCAGAATACTTCAGAACATTGCTGTGGTATATCTTGGTTTCAGGATGTCCTGGTTGTCCTTGGTCTATCAGATCAGTTGGAAGTTAGACAAATTTGGTTATGTTTTCCTTGTCTCTTCTATGGGCTATGACTCCCTCAAGGCAAGGTGAGGATAACAGTCTAAAAGAAAGGTGAGTTTATGCAGGTCTCATTTTTCTCTGCCCTCTGGAAAGTAGACATATGAAATTGGAGAAGGAAAGATGAAGGGAAGTACTCTGATACTTCCCTGAGTTTGGCACACTGGGAATAAAGACTATGACCCAGTTATCCTACATAAAAACTACAAAGTACATCTTGTCATCTTTCTGTGCCCTGGTGCTGAAGTTCCTGCCTTCTTCGCCTGAGTCCTTGAAACATGAAGTCTTTCAGCAGATCTGAGTCCCCAGGCCCAGCGGTGGTAGCAAGAAGACAGGAGGGATTTTAAAAAAACAAAAAAAACATGAAAATGAAAATTTGGAATATGAGAAAGGACAGGAAGGTAAATCCATTAAATGTAGTATGAGGCAGATAAAAATTAGAAGGGCACGAAAGGAAATGACTAGGAGGAGCCAGAATGAGATAACAAAGCTACAAAGTGTCTAATGTAATAACAACAACAGGGAGCTGTACCTGGTGTTTGCTGAGCTCCCTAAATGGAGAGAAGCAGAAAGGGTTTGTGTGCCGCAGTCTGGCTGGGCACAAATGCCGCAGTCTGGCTGGGCACACAATCACGAGCCACCACACAGCTTGTAGATTCAAACAGCAACTCTTTATTCCCGAACCCACACCAGCCGTCTACAATCACGTTCTGGGGAAATCCACGTTCTCTGCCCAAATCCACCTCCACTGGGCTTCTATCTCCCAAAAATATACTGTCTGAATCCCGTGAGAACTCAAGGGGAACTCAGGCAGCAGGATATGCCCTATTCCCAGCAGGAATAATCTTAAACCTTAAACCTGGAACCTAAACCGGGAACGCCCTAAACCCGATTATCTTAAACCGGGAACACCCTAATCTGCCTTGGTCCTTGAGCAAGGTCACCTACATTCAATGTCACTGCAACATGGGGTACGCTGGCAAGGAAATTGTCATACCTACTTGGCTAATGGCTCCCAGCATCTCCCCCCTTCTGATTAATTAAACAACAAGCAATGTGGCTTAAGGACCGTGCCTGGTAGGTTGTCCAATTCAACATATGGTTCTTACCCGTCATCGGAAAACTGACCTTTAGGCGTCAGCCTCCTGTCTTAGGTTGATACCACTGCAATTGAATCATACCCATCACTGACTACCGGTCCAGCATACAGCCATACTTGTGGATAGGTCTATGCACCAGTGGGGGGGTGAGGTTCTTTGCCTCACCTCTGTTGGCCCCCAAATTTGGCCTTGGTGCCAGTGGGGGAGTGAGGTTAATGTGGCTTAAGGACCGTGCCTGGTAGGTTGTCCAATTCAACATATGGTTCTTACCCGTCATCGGAAAACTGACCTTTAGGCGTCAGCCTCCTGTCTTAGGTTGATACCACTGCAATTGGATCATACCCGTCACTGACTACCGGTCCAGCATAAGCCATTGGCCCCCAAATTTTAGACCATCACTAGCAGAAGGGAGGAGGATACAGAAATGCCACGACACCAAGCCAATTGACGGCTCCTTGGGAAAAATTGCATCACTGGTGAATCACTGTCGCAGATGTAAGAATGGCCAAGCTGGAGTTCTGGATATCAGCTGTTATGGATTTGAGTCAAATCATCTTCTTTTCGATCTGTAGAAATTGTTTTAGTTAATCTCTCTGGAATCCAAATTGGCTGCTGTTCTCCCTGTGGAAAAACACAAACAGACCCCCGACTCCAGACAATCACTGGGTCAGGACCTTTCCATTGTCCTGTTAGAATATCTTTCCAAAGTACCTTAGGCTTATGTACATTTTTTGGATACGTGTGTCATTCCGCAGCACTAAGTCCTGATGAATCCAAATTTTAAAAGTTTAGAGTAAAAAGCGTTATTTTAAGTTTATCTTTGGGGGATATATACCCCCTTCCAATTCCCTCTTTTTGCTTTAATAAGTATATGTCTGTATCTAATAGTTGTCTTAGCTTCTTGCATTTTCTATCTGAAATACCTTTACTTGACATTTTCAACCATTTTCTATCTTATTTCTATCTTCTAGTTTTTTTTTTCTAAGGTTTGTATATTTACCCTTAGTTGCCTTTTTTCCTCCTATTTTTTTTCCTATTTTGTGGGTTTAAAATTCTTGTCTTCCTACATTTTTTCTATCTTTCTACATCCTCTTTATCTTTTTTCTTTTTAACTTTCTATACTTCTGTCTTTAAAGTTTTTCACTTTAAATTTTTAATCTTCTTTATCTAAATATCTTTTATCCTATTATCTTCCCATTTTTTAAGTAATGCCTTTAAGATTAACTAGGCTTCGAATGATGCAATAAAGCAATCTTTTTTCCGCCATGAAGGTATCTCGACCACCTTCAATTTAACCTTTTAAAGCCTTTTAATTATCATCTATACTGTACTTTTAAATGTACTTTTTCACCACCTACAACTTCACTCTTTTAAACGAGGCTTAGATTCTGTTTAAATCGCTTTAATGTTAGTTTACATGGCTGCCCTTCAACCAAAGGCCTTTTTTTTTTTTTAACTCCATTGAGAAGCTTTGTCTCAATCTGCCATGTACAAATATCTTTTTCTTCTTTCTTCCTTTCTCAAGCTTTTAAAGTAAGTCTAGTTTCCTCAAAATCTTTTTAAATGGCATTTTACAACTTTTTACTTTACCACACAGAGATTATCTCATCTAGAAACATTTCTTTTTCCTTTAACCTTTTATATTAAAATATATTTCCACATCTTGAATCTTTTTCTATCTCTTTTTTAACCGTTAACCCTTTTTATAAATTCACATTTTGAAACAACTCTTATAAAATTTCTGATTTAGACAAATTACTCCACTTTAATAAGATGAAAGACTTTCATGTTTTTTATGATACTATAATACTATAATTGAAACCCAACTGAAAATTCTTATACTCTTTGTATATAAATTACACATGATAGAATCTTAACACTTAGTAACCTTGTTTTAGCAAAGACACAGACACAAAGCAATATTAAACATTTTTCCATTTACCAATTTATGAAAACACACATAATGTTTAAATATATTACCTTATGGAACTTAATAAGTAAAGAGTACTTGATCTTATATTTAATGGTTGATATTTTAACACTTTAGCTTTGTAAATTAATCAGATGTCTGTAAAAACCAAGATCTTAGACAAGTGTAGTAAACAGAACTAGCCATCTCTTTCTTGTTGAAGAAAAATCCTTCTACAGGATACCATGATGGTCTCATTAACATACTTAATAATTCATCTTTAAAAAGCCATTGGCTACATTTTTGTATTGTATCAACATATGCCCTAATTGTTCTTGGTCTCACTGGGGTGCCTCCTTCCTCTAACAATTTATCTTGCTCGGAGGCGAACAACTTCAAACCTTGAGTCAACCATTTACCCCAGTTTGCCTGAGAAAGTTCTAGGAACAGGCAACTTGAAATAAAAACAAAATAACTCAAAACAATAACACATTGTTTTTTGAAATGTTCACCCATTCTTTCTCTCTTCCTCAAGGGTGAGAAATTTCACTTACCTCTAAGCTTCAGAAGTTCCCCGCACGGGACGCCAAATGCCGCAGTCTGTCTGGGCACAAATGCCGCAGTCTGGCTGGGCACACAATCACGAGCCACCACACAGCTTGTAGATTCAAACAGCAACTCTTTATTCCCGAACCCACACCAGCCGTCTACAATCACGTTCTGGGGAAATCCACGTTCTCTCCCCAAATCCACCTCCACTGGGCTTCTATCTCCCAAAAATATACTGTCTGAATCCCGTGAGAACTCAAGGGGAACTCAGGCAGCAGGATAAAAGTATTTTTTTGGGAGACAGATGCCCAGTGGAGGTGGATTTGGGCAGAGAACGTGATTTGGGCAGAAAATGTGGATTTGGGCAGAGAACGTGGATTTCCCCAGAACGTGATTGTAGACGGCTGGTGTGAGTTCGGGAATAAAGAGTTGCTGTTTGAATCTACAAGCTGTGTGGTGGCTCGTGATTGTGTGCCCAGCCAGACTGCAGCATTTGTGTTTGCCTTTGGCTATAAGGAGCTAATACCCTTGGATAAGGGATGAGTTCTAAGGGGGTCAAAGGGATTGTTCCACAAAACAGGGCTGCAAAAATAAGGGGGTGTGAACTGGCAGTGAGAGTGGTCACTACCACTGGTACTTATTCTGGCTTCTCATGTGGTCCTAGATCTGTCATTTGCCTCCTGGATTCTTAAACACATTAACCCTTGGTGGAGATTTGAGAACCATATTTATTAAATATTCTCAGGTCCCAGAGAAAAAAATTCCTGTTGTTTGTTTATTCTTATGAATTTATTTACAGTTCACAACACCCACACCTTCTCTCTAATAGAATCAACATCAGATGTTCTACAGACAGGACATGCAATATATACCAGAGGATGTGGGTTCAGATTTCAAGAAAGCCTATGATCTTATACTTGTGTGAATAGCACCATTTTAAAATCAATATTCTTTGTTGGAAAGTATTGCAAGGGCTCCTGAAGACATATTGCTCACCTCAGAGGGTCCTAGAATTTCCTGAATATCATTTGTTTGCAGAGAGATCAACATAGCTAACATAAAGAAAGTTCTCTGTTTTCTTGGCCCTTCAAGTTGATCTGTTTCTTTTTCTTTCTAGAAATGACTAGCTGATTTTGGCCCAAACACAAGCCCCCCTTGCAACCTAAACATACCTTAAGTTCTGTTTGTTCCAGGAACCATCTTGAAGCAAGATGGCAGCCAGTATAGGTTTTTAGTGCATAATTATGTACTAACCCTGAGAAAGACCAAACCACTATTTTACAGATTCAGAATGAGAGTGCTACACAGGCCCCACAAACTATGTAACAGATGAGGAAAGCAAGTCACTTGCCCAAGGGTACACAGCAAGTTGCAAGTCAATATTAGGATCTTTATTTTTACTTAATCTTGCAGGATTTTATATTTATTTGTAGATTCCATGATAACATTTGAAACATTGGGGACATAGCTCAGTGGTAGAGCACTTGCCTAGCACAAACAAGACCCTAGAACCTCTCAAAATGAATGTCAGGCATGGTAGCACATACCTATTATCCCAGCTACCAAAGGAAGCCAAAGCAAGAGTATCACAAATTTGAGGCCAGCATAGACAATTTAGCAAGACCCTGTCTTAAAATAAAAATTTTCAAAAAGGGGCTAGGGATGTAGCTCAGTGATACAAGCACTTGCCTATGCACAAGGCCTTGGATTCAATCCCCAGTACAAATGGATGGATGGATGGATGGATGGATGGATGGATGGATGGATGGATGGATGGAAAGAAAGGAAGAAAAAAAGAAAGAAAGAATTTTAAAAATAATTTTGATGTTAGTTCAGTATATCCTCTTAAAAAATGACATCCACTAAGTTTATCAAAAAAAGCCTGACTTTTTAAATTGGGTATATTTGATAAAATCAGTGATATTTGATGAGTAACAAAAACTAGAAAATGAATGTCTTATAAGAAGACAAAAGCTCAACTTGCCACCTTAAAAGTAACTCACCGAATTATTACTGCAAGTATTTTAATATCTAACAATTGTCCTTTCCACACATAGTAGCTGGATTTTTGACATCTGTCAATTTATGTAAAATACTTCCATAGTGCTTTTTTTCAGTAGTATTTTTCACTACTTTTTAAATCCATTTTATCCTTGAACGAGGTCAAGAGACTGATTCTGCTCTCTCCAGAAGTCCTTCTTCAGCAACTTTCAGCCAAAGCAGGAGAAACATTGCAAATGGGAACACGAATGGGCAGAGATGGTTTAGTCCTAAATCCAGCCTGATTCTGAGCGTTGTTCTGGGCTGGCCCAGTGTTTCAGGCATACAGACTTTATTGAACTTCCCCATGAAGGGGGTCCCCTTCCCTCTTCTATACTCTCAAACCCTGAGCTCTCTAGAATTCCCCACAGCCTGTGAAAGTACTCCTCAGTTCCTCGGGAGAGGAAAGAACATCTTGTCTCCTAGGCTCTCAGCTTCACTTCTGGGAATTGGGAGGACAGAAGGGTGAGAAGGGGTACAGAGAAGGGGTTGGACTCCACCTCCAAGTGGGAGAGCTGACCACACTGAAGAGAGGGATGGCAAGTACAGTCTTGCTGTTCTTTGTCTCTACTGCTGCTGGGGATGGGGGTTCCTGGCAGCTGGCTTTGGCCCCAGCCTTGGCCTTTGTTTCTCAACACTCTTGGCACAGTCAGAGGCTTTCAGTGTTGTGTTTCAAGGTCATGTGACTAAATCTTTGCACAGCTGCCTGGGGGAAAAGAGAAAGTGAGGGAGAGGCAGACACAGAAAGAATAGCTACTTGGTTCTTACCATATATGAGGCTAAACAATTATTGTCAGCATGACTAAAAGCCCATCAGATAGGGCTAAGAGTGTAGCTCAGTGATAGAGTGCTTGCCTAGCATGCAAGAGGCCCTAGTTCCATCCCCAGCACAGCAAAACAAAAAACCCATCACAACATTCTCTCTCCCTGACTCTTTCTCTGAGTTATAAAACAAACCACCTCTCACCCTACTTCTGGACCCTTCACATTCAAAGCATCCTCTGCCTTCTACAAACATTTCTATTAATACTTCCTTCCACCCTCTCCTGAATACACACACACACAGTCACACATACAACACAGAAGATATTGCATGTATCTACTGAAAGAAATCTGAACATTTTAATCAGTCCAGTAATTTGTGTACAGGATATTGGATTCATACTTTTTTTTCTTTTCAGTAAGTTTCAGTGGCTCTGGAATCTCTCTCTCTCTCTCTCTCTCTCTCTCTCTCTCTCTCTCACACACACACACACACACACACACACATCCACATTATGCATTCCATTGGCCTTTTCCATACTAAAGTTTTGCAACTCCTCTCTCCAACAGCAACTTGAGCTCTAACTGCTTTTCCACTAATGTTGCATCTTTCACAACAGAAAAGTTATCTACTGTACTTGAACTTCATACAATATGGCTGGTAGAAAACAATCCTCACATCTCTCCACCCTACCCCCAACACTGATAATTCTTTCTTCTCAGCACTTCTCACAACACCTTGATCTCTGTTCTACTGTTTCTACAAGTTTCTCCCACCATCAATGGCCTTTGTCGGTCACTACAAGCAGCTAAGTGGATAAGGTGTAATCTGTCCCACATTGCTCCAGATTGATTTTTGCCAGCTTTACATCATTAGTGGTGAAAGGTAACCTGATCTTACAAACTATAGATATGCAGTAAGATGATTGACTTTTTTTTTTTTAAAACAGACAGGGTTTGGGGCTATAGCTCAGTGGTAGAGGGCATGCATATGCAAGGTCCTGGGTTCAATATCTAGGGGAAAACAATTCAAACCAAGACTGAAATATTCAAATCAAGCTTTGTATATATTAGAATCAGCATCATAGAGGTTGGTCTCTTACTTCCCAAGGTCATCAACCAGATGGTAGCATGTATTTAGGTATGATATTTTTGATATGTTATTTAAAAATTATCCTCATTAGTCTCATTCATAGGCTCAGTTCTGCCACATCTAAGAATGTTTTGAAACATACCAAAGCATACATATCACTAACAAATACATAATAAAGGCTTACATTTCTTTTTTATTTGAGAGAGAGAGAATTTTTTTTTAATATTTATTTTTCAGTTTTCGGCAGACACAACATCTTTGTTTGTATGTGGTGCTGAGGATCGAACCCGGGCCGCACGCATGCCAGGCAAGCGTGCTACCGCTTGAGCCACATCCCCAGCCCAAAGGCTTACATTTCTTATACCTTAGTTTATTTGTAGGCATTATATCGTGTACAACAAGGATTAACAAATTACAGACTGGGGGTCAGTCAAATCCTATTTTTGTGTGACTGTAAGCTAAAAATGGTTTATATATATTTTATATGGTTAGAAAGAAATTGAACATAAAGGGATGCTGTACTTTGTCGAATGCTTTTTCCGCATCTATCGAGATGATCATATGGTTCTTATTTTTAAGTCTATTGATGTGGTGAATAACATTTATTGATTTCCTTATATTGAACCAGCCTTGCATCCCAGGGATGAATCCTACTTGATCATGGTGCACAATTTTTTTGATGTGCCTTTGTATCCGAGTGGCCAGAATTTTATTGAGGATTTTTGCATCTAGGTTCATTAGAGATATTGGTCTGTAGTTTTCTTTCTTTGAAGTGTCTTTGTCTGGTTTAGGTATCAGGGTGATGTTGGCCTCGTAGAATGAATTTGGAAGTTCTCCCTCTTTTTCTATTTCCTGAAGTAGCTTGAAAAGTATTGGTATTAGTTCCTCTTTAAAGGTTTTGTAAAACTCTGCTGTATACCCATCTGGTCCTGGGCTTTTCTTAGTTGGTAGTCTTTTGATGGTTTCTTCTATTTCCTCAATTGATATTGGTCTGTTTAGGTTGTCTATATCCTCCTGACTCAATCTGGGCAGATCATATGACTTAAGAAATTTATCGATGCCTTCACTCTCTTCTAATTTATTGGAGTATAAGGATTCAAAATAATTTCTAATTATCTTCTGTATTTCTGAAGTGTCTGTTGTGATATTGCCTTTTTCATCCCGTATGCTAGTAATTTGAGTCCTCTCTCTTCTTCTCTTCGTTAGCATGGCTAAGGGTCTGTTGATTTTATTTATTTTTTCAAAGAACCAACTTTTAGTTTTGTCAATTTTTTCAATTGTTTCTTTTGTTTCGATTTCATTAATTTCAGCTCTGATTTTAATTATTTCTTGCCTTCTACTTCTTTTGCTGTTTCTTTGCTCTTCTTTTTCTAGGATTTTGAGATGAAGTATGAGATCATTTATTTGTTGGTTTTTCCTTTTTTTAAGGAATGAACTCCAAGCAATGAATTTTCCTCTTAGAACTGCTTTCAATGTGTCCCATAGATTCCGATATGTTGTGTCTGTGTTTTCATTAATCTCTAAGAATTTTTTAATTTCCTCCTTGATGTCTTCTATAACCCATTGATCATTCAGTAACCTATTGTTCATTATCCAAGTGATGCATGATTTTTCCTTCCTTCTTTTATCGTTGATTTTCAGTTCCATTCCATTATGATCAGATAGGATGCATGGTATTATCTCTACTCCTTTGTATTGTCTAAGAGTTTCCCTGTGACATAATATATGATCTATTTTTGAGAAGGATCCATGTGCTGCTGAGAAAAAAGTGTAACTGTTTGATGTTGGGTGGTATATTCTATATATGTCAATTAAATCTAGGTTATTAATTGTGTTATTGAGTTCTATAGTTTCCTTATTCAACTTTTGTTTGGAAGATCTGTCCAGTGGTGAGAGAGGTGTGTTGAAGTCTCCCATGATTATTGTATGGTGGTCTATTAGACTCTTGAACTTGAGAAGAGTTTGTTTGATGAACATAGCTGCACCATTGTTTGGGGCATATATATTTATGATTGTTATGTCTTGTTGGTGTATGGTTCCCTTGAGCAGTATGTAGTGTCCCTCTTTATCCCTTTTGATTAACTTTGGCTTAAAATCTATTTTATTTGATATGAGTATGGATACTCCTGCTTGTTTCCGAAGTCCATATGAGTGATATGATTTTTCCCAACCTTTCACCTTCAGCCTATGTATGTCTTTTCCTATCAAATGCGTCTCCTGTAGGCAGCATATTGTTGGGTCTTGTTTTGTGATCCATTCTACTAGCCTGTGTCTCTTAATTGGTGAGTTTAAGCCATTAACATTTAGGGTTATTATTGAGATATGGGTTGTTCTTCCAGCCATATTTGTTTATTTATGTTACTAAACATGGTTTGAATGGATAAAAAAAATGTGGCATTTATACACAATGGAGTATTACTCTGCATTAAAAAATGACAAAATCATAGAATTTACAGGGAAATGGATGGCATTAGAGCAGATTATGCTAAGTGAAGCTAGCCAATCCCTAAAAAACAAATGTCAAATGTCTTCTTTGATATAAGGAGAGTAGCTAAGAACAGAGTAGGGTCGAAGAGCATGAGAAGAAGATTAACATTAAACAGGGATGAGAGGTGGGAGGGAAAGGGAGAGAGAAGGGAAAATGCATGGAAATGGAAGGAGACCCTCAGAGGTATACAAAAGTACATACAAGAGGAAGTGAGGGGAAGGGGAAAAATAATACAAGGGGGACAAATGAATGTCAGTAAAGGGGGCAGAGAGAGAAGAGGGGAGGGGAGGGGAGGGGAGGGGAGGGGGGATAGTAGAGGATAGGAAAGACAGCTGAATACAACAGACACTAGTATGGCAATATGTAAATCAATGGATGTGTAACTGATGTGATTCTGCAATCTGTATATGGGGTAAAAATGGGAGCTCATAACCCACTTGAATCAAATTGTGAAATATGATATATCAAGAACTATGTAATGTTTTGAACAGCCAACAATAAAAAATTAAAAAAAAAAAAAAAAAAGAAAGAAATTGAAAGCAAAATAATATTTCATGACACATGAAAAGTATATGAAATTCAAATTTTGGTGTAAAGAAAATTTTATTAGAGCACAGCTATGCTTATTTGTTTACATATTCTTTGTAGCTGCTTATACACTATGACAACAGTTTGGAGTAGTTGTAACAGAAACCATATGGTTTGCAAAGCCTAGAGTATTTACTGTTTGGCCTTTTACCAAAAAAGTTTGCTAACCCCTGCCCTAGGGTATTGCTTTTCCATCTTTAAATATCTTTAGGAAATGAGATGTATCATTCAGGAAGAAGTTTGGTTTACTAGAAACAGAAGCCTTAAATAACAATGGCTTAAATAAGAAAGGGTTTATTTTTTTTTTTTCTCACATAAAAGAAGTCTGTAAATAGGCAGACTGGGCTAATATTGTATTCTGTGGTCATCAGGGACTGAGGGCTGCTTCTTCTATCTCCTCTGCCAGACTTACTGCAGAGCTTCAATCCTAAAGATTACCTCATGCTCACCTAATGGTTACTGGAACTCCAGTCATCATGTCCTGTTCCCGGTACTAGGAAGTAGAAGAGGGTCAGAACAAAAGAGTGTGTCATCCCTCCCAGCTAAGTTAGCTCCCACCAAATAAATTCTCCAGAACTTCTACTCAAATATTTCTTATTATTGGCCACCTCCATTTGCAAAGAGTCTGAGAAATGTAGTTTTATAGCTGAGAACATTGCAACTGAAATAAAACCAGAATTCCATTAGTGGGGCAAAGAAGAGAGTAGATGATGGTTAGGCAATTAATCCCTGCCCCAGAAACAAGAGGTCTCTCTATGTCCTTGTCTTCTTTTTTAAATTTTTTTTAAATATTTTTATTTATAGTTGGGCACAATACCTTCATTATTTTATTTATTTATTTTTATGTGGTGCTGAGGATTGAACCCAGTGTCTCACATGTACCAGGTGAGCGCTCTCCCACTGAGCCACAACCCCAACTCTCTGTGTCCTATGCCACCTAATAGTTTCTTATAAACATAAGAGTTCTAGGGGGCCAGGGTATAGCTCAGAGGTAGAGTACTTGACTAGCATGCCCTGGATTTGGATGCCCTGGACTACAAAAAAAATAAAATAAAATAATAATTTATAAAATAATAGTTCTACTTTAAATATCATTTGTCTGTTTTTTAAGCATACATCCTTACTCATCCTCCTCAGGTTCAGCTCTTTTCAAAGACTATACTTTTAGGGTCTGTGGTCGGAGGGGTACCCCTGGGTTAAGCAAGTACTCTGCCTCTGAGCAATACCCAGAGCCCAAAACTGTACCCATTTTGATATCACAGGCTCCCAGACTCTTCCTACCAATAATAACCACTATTTCTTCTTCCCTCTTTCATCCACATTTTCTTCTTTTCCATATCCTTCTCTCCTCCCTCCTACCAACATCATCATGACCCAAGAGTATTTCTTGCTTTGACAGTCACACCAATCTTTTTTATGGTTGTTCTGCCTCTAATCTTGTGTTCTTATTGTTTTATTAAGTTTTATACCCAGGACATTTTTTTCTTTAATATATTTGTACCAATAACTATATTGAAGTGATTGTATGAACAGTGAAATAACACTATTCAATAGTATATATTAATATTGAAGGATCAGGAACAAAATAAAATAAAAACTGTTAACAGGTTGTCAACCAATTTGTATGGCATGAACTTCATTCTCTGCCACTTTTCTTAACTCTTGCTAAGTTTATACTTACTTAAAAAAAAACAAGCAAGCCTTTTATTGAAGATTCACCAAGACTTGTATTTAACCATAATGGTATATAATTATAAATCCCATTCTTAATAAAATATACAAAAATATATTCAGTGAAAATGGGTCTCTCTTTAATCTGTTTCCAGCCACCCAGCTCTCCTACCCCAAACAACCACTGCTTCTTGAATATGCTTAGACATAATCTATACATTTGCAAGTATACATAAATAGAGATGTGAATATACATGCCTGTATGATGTTTTATTAGAAGAAATGATAGTTGTTTTCAACAGCTTTTTATGTTGTCATGACCAAAGGAACTGACTAGAACAATGTAGAGGAGGAAAAGTGTATTTTGGCTCACAGTTTCAGAAGTTCAGTCCATGGTTGGCTGACTCCATAGCTCTGGACCTAAAGTAGGGCAAGACATCATGGTAGAAGGGTGTAGCAGAGGAAAGCAGCTCAGAACATATCAATCAGGAAGCAGAGAGAGCTCTGATCACCAGGGACAAAATATAAACCCCAAAGGTATGCCTCCAGTGACCTAGTTCCTCCTGCAGTAACCTAACTCCAAAAGTTACCACCCAATTGATCCACATCAGTGAAATAATCCACTGATATGTCACAACTATCATAATCTAATCATGTCTCTTCTGAATATTCTTGCATTATCTCACATGAACTTTTGGTGACACCACATATCTAAACCATAACAGTAGTACAGTTGTTCCTTGGTATCCTTGAGAGATTGGTTTCTAAGAACATTCACAGATGCCAAAATCTGCTAAAGTTCCTTATATAAAATGATCAGGTATTTTCATATAACCTACACACATCCTTCTGTATACTTCAAATTATTTGAAGCCTTATAACACCTAATATAAAACAAATGCTATATAAATAGTTGTTATGATGTATTGTTTAGGGAATAATGACAAGGGGGAAATTCTGTACATGTTCAGTACAGATGTTATTGTTTTTTATATATTTTCAATCCCCAGTTGGTTGGATCCAAGGATGCTGGACTCATGGATAGAGAAGGCCAGCTACATATTATTGTGCTAACCAGTTTTGTATTACCATAACAAAATACCTGAAAAATCAATTTCAAAAGATAAAACTTTTATTTTGGCTCAGTTTTAAAGGTTTCAGTTCATGGTCTATTGACCCTGTTACTTTTGGGCCTGTGATAAGGTAGTACATCATAGCAAGAGTCTATGGTGATAGACTTTTCTTACCTCATGGCAGCCAGGAAGCAGAAAGAGAAAAGGAAGGATCAAGGGCCCCACAACCCCCTTCAAGGACATGCTCCCAAATGATGTAACTTCCTCCCATTAGACCCCTCCTCTTAAAAGTTCCACCACTTTCTAATAGTGCCAAGGGCTGGGGAACAGGCCTTCAGCATGATATTTCCAGAGACCCTCAAGATCCAAACTATAGAAATGATATACACCAATCAGCATCTTACTTTTCTCCCTTCCAGTATATCTGAAGGATTTCTCCATCTATAACTAGATCTACCTTAAACTCAAATTTAAACATGTCACCATGTTGCTTTAAGTGTGGCTTTCCATTCCTCAAAGAATGAAGTCCATGCTCCGTAGCTTAGCTTCAAGTTTATCTCTAACTTGGCTCCCTCCTAGTTATTCAGTCTTCTCTCCCACCATTCAGGGACTTTTTGTGTTCTAAGGCATCTTAGCAAACCATAGCTCACCTTCATATGCACAGCTTAGAGCCTGTGGAATGCTCTACCTACCTCTCCTCATGGTGATGACTATGTTTATGTATCCTTCAAGATATATACATTCTATGTTTATGTATCCTTCAAGGAGAGAAGTAGATGAGGAAGAATACATCAGGCAGAGGTATTAGGCCCTAAACTGGACATCTTGAGAATAAGAAAAGAGGAATATCCACCAATACTTCTAAGGTCGGAGCTTTTTTCATGAACAAGCAGTTTGTCAATAGAGGAGGACCTGGAGTTGGGGTGTACCCAGTGGTAAAGTATTTACCTAGCATGCACAAGGCCTAGGGCTCCATTCCCACCAATATGGAGGAGGAAGAGGGAGGAGGAGGAGGAGGAGGAGGAGGAGGAGGAGGAGGAGGAGAAGGAAGGGAGGGAGGGAGGGAGGGAAGGAGGAAAAAGAAGAGGAGCTGAATACTGCAATCTTCATAGTAAAAAATGACTTTTTTTTCCTCCAACCTTTATTCCCTGCTGACTAATAAGTTTTTCAATGGCCAAAAAAAAGGGGGGGGAGAAAAATTGAATTCTCACAGTGATACCAGAGAAGATAACGTAGAACTACCTACAACAGTGGTCAGTGTGTCTGAGATGCAGGTGCTACAAGCTCCTACATCAGAGGATGACCTTCTCAAAGAGTAAAAGGAGGATATTGCTGAAGAGAGAAGTCACAGCTGAGATCTGTGAAGGTTAAGGAGGTGTTCGCTGGGCAAAGGGTAGGGTGAATGGAGGGGAGGAAATACATTTCATGCTAAGGGAAAACAACACATGTGGAGTCTGAGACAGAGAGGTGGAAGGATTGAATGTAAGTCATTAAGAGGAGCATGGTAAAAGACAGCCTGTTGAGGTAGGCAGGGGCTCTGTACTGTATCCTAAAGGTAACAGAAAATATTTCAAGATACAGAGGAACAACTTTCCTATGTCACATATGAATACACTACCAGTGTAACTACACATCATGTTCAACCACATGAATGGGATCTAATTAGAATAAGCTGTACTCCGTGTGTGTATGTCAAAGTACACTCTACTGTCATGTATATCTAAAATGAACAAATAGAAAAAAAAAGAATGATATGATTTGTGGTCATAAAATATCTCTCTAGGCCATCAGCACATGAAAAAAATAAACAAAATATGTCATATACAAACAATGGGATATTTATTCGATCTTTAAAAGGAAGGAAATTTGGCTGGTCATGATGGCACATGTCTGTAATCCCATCTATTCCTTGAGAGGCTGAGGCAGAAAGATTGGGAGTTTGAAGCCAGACCGGGCAACTTAGTGAGAATCCATCTCAAAGAAATAAAGAAAGGAAATTATACAGTGTAAATGAACATTGAAAATAATATTCTAAGTAAAATAGCCAGACACAAAATGACAAAAATTGTATGATTCCACTTACATGAGGTACTCAGAAAAATCAAATTCACAGAGACAGAAAGTAGAATCATAGTTACCAGGGATTGGGGAAGGATGGGGAGTTACTTAAATGGTATAAAACTTTAATTTAGGATGATGGGAAAGTTTTGAAAACAGTGGTGATGGTTGCACAATGTGGTAAGTGTACTTAATCCCACTGAATTGTACACCTAAAAATGGTTAAAACTATTTCAAAGAGCCCAAGTAGTCAAAACAATCTGAGGAAGAAAAAACAAAGCTAGAGATCTCACCCTTCTAGATTCCAAAACTTATTACAAAACAAAACTAATTAAAACAGTATGGTACCTACAGGATGGTGCACACCTGTAATCCCAGCAGCTTGGGAGTCTAAGACAGGAGGATCGTGAGTTCATAGTCAGACTCAGCAAAAGCCAGGCACTAAGCAACTCAAAATGAGACTTTGTCTCTAAATAAAATACAAAATAGGGCTGGGGGTGTGGCTCAGTGGTCAAGTGCCCCTGAATTCAATCCCTGGTACCCAAAGTAAAAAACCAAACAAACAGTTTGGCACTGGCATGAAGACAGATATATAGAGTAATGGGACAAAACAGGGCAGGCAATATACGTGGTCAAATGATCTTCAATAAGATTACACAGTGAAGGAAGGACAATCTCTTCAACAAGTGGTATTGGAGAAACTGGAGGAAAGGATGAAATTGGACCTTTACCTTATATCATGTACAAAAATTGACTCAAAATGGAATTTGAACATTAAGACCTGAAACTATAAAATTCCCAGAAGAAACATATGGGTAAATCTTTATAATATTGGATTTGGCAATGATTTCTTGGATATAGCATCAAAAGTACAGGCAACAAAAGCAAAAAGAGACAAATGGGACTGCATCAAACTTTAAAACTTCAGAGCTAGGGCTGTAGCTCAATGGTAAAGTACTTGCCTACCATGCACAAGGTCCTAAATTTGATTTCCACTGTTGAAAAAAAAAAAAAAGGTAAAACTTCATTCAATACGATAAAGGAAACAACAAAGTGAAAAGACCACCTACATAATTTGAGAAAATGTTTGCCAATCATATATCCAATAAGAGGTTAATATCCAGAATATATACATATGTATATTTTTAACAATCTCCTACAACTCAAAAATAAATAAACAAATGGTCCAACTTAAAAATGGGCAAAGGACTTGAATAGATATTTCTCAAAGAAGTTTTACAAAAGACCAACAAAAATGAAAAATGCTAAATGTCACTAATCATTAGAGAAACCAAATTACACCCACAATGAATTATCACCTCAATGAGGAAACAAAGCAAGTGTTGGTGAGGATGTAGAGAAACTGAAACCCCTGTGCATGGTGAGAATGTAAAATGGCATAGCTTTTATGTAAAACAGTATGGAGTTTCCTCAAAAAATTAAATTAGAATTACTATATGACCCCACAAACCTACTTCTGGATATATATCCCAAAAAAATTAAAATAGAATCTTAAGGAGTTATTTGTACACCCAAGTTCTTTGCAACATTTATTCACAATAGTCCCAAGGTTGGAAGTAACCTAAAAGCCCATCAACAGATGAATGGATAAAGAAAATCAGTATATCCATACAGTAGAATATTGCCCGGCCTTTAAAAATTAGAATTGGGGCTGGGGATGTGGCTCAAGTGGTAGCGCGCTTGCCTGGCATGCGTGAGGCACTGGGTTCGATCCTCAGCACCATATAAAAATAAAATAAAGACGTTGTGTCCACCGAAAACTAAAAAAATAAATATTAAAAAATTCTCTCTCTCTCTCTCTCTCTCTCTCTCTCTCTCTCTCTCTCTTTAAAAATAAATAAATAAATAAAATTAGAATGAAATTCTGTCATTTGCTCCAATATGGATGAGCCTTACAGACATTAGGCTAAGTGAAATAAGCTAGTCACAAAAAGGCACTCATGATTCCACTTATAGAAGGTATTTTAAATCGTCAAATTCTTAGAAACAAAAAGTAGAATGGAGAGTGATAGAGATTAGGGGAAGGGAAAGCAGAATTGTTCAAGGTTATAGAGTTTCACATTTGAAGCTCTATGAAAAAGTTTCAGAGATCTGTTCTACAGCAATGTGTCTATAGTTAGCAATACTGTACTGAACATTTAAAAAATAGTTGAGATGGTAAATTTTATGCTAGTGGGTTTCTTAAAAAAATTTTAGTCATAGATGGACATAATATCTTTATTTTATTTTTTTTAATATTTATTTTTTAGTTTTTGGTGGACACAACATCTTTATTTTATTTTTATATAGTGCTGAGGATCGAACCCAGCACCCCGCTCATGCTAGGTGAGCGCGTTACTGCTTGAGCCACATCCCCAGCCCCTATTTTTATTTGTTTACTTTTATGTTCAAGGAACAGGGAAATTTGAGGCCTGAAGGTGGCTCAGAGGGAGCATGGAAAGAGGCGGAGTTACAAAGAGAAACAGAAGTGGACCATAAAGGGTGCATAAAACAGACTATTCCTGTGCCGCCGGCTGGCCAAGGGTTAGCTGGCTCACAGAGAGAAGTTTGCACGGGAGGAATTTTGACAATGATTAATCAGTTTCAGTGGGAGAGAAAACCTAAAGCATACAGCCAGGCAGGAAAAAAAAAATTGATAATATGATCTAAATCTGATGGAATTTCACAAGGTCTCCTTCCAATCTACTTCTTTTTGCTTTATCATTATTTTAGGGGGCTGGGGTGTAGCTCAGTGGTAGAGCACATGCTTCTCATGTGCAAGGCCCTGAGTTTAATTCCCAGTGCTCAAAAAAAAAAAAAGTAATAAAATTGATTTAGGTTTCAGTCAAAGCAAGTCTCCCCAAATTAGGCTCTTATTCCCAATCTTTTTGCTCATGTTTACTTCCATTGCCTTGTCTCCCACTGAAAATGCAAACTCCTGGAGGGAAAGAGCCTCGTGTCCTTTTTCTTTGATATCCTTATCCGTTTCCATAACAGAAACACTGTAAGTATTCACTGATAAACCACATCTAGAAAACTTGCTACAGAAAAAATCATGCCTTGACCTGAAAATGCAGTTCACATTTAAACGTTTAATGCAGGTCACAAATTTAATGCAGATTTTGTCACTCTATAGGACAGCTATGTGGAAGACATGGGTCTTTTCTATGGAATGTGGGGGTGGGAGGTGGGGGGCTTTGGCTTGTTTCTTGAAGGCCCAGGTCTTCCTCAGGTCAAAGGAAGCCATAAGGTGAAATAAAATAAAAAAAAAAGGAAGAGCTTCATGCTTCCAAGGAAGAGGGGAGCAACAGATCCAGGAGGTAAATGATATCCCCAGGAAGCAGAGAGGAGGTGGGCTTGTGAGCTAAACTCACCCATTACCCTCACCCCTGGCCCACTGCCTCTAGACTATCTCAGTTCTTCCTCTCTCCCTGTCACAAAGACGCTATCAGTACAGTAAATGCCTAGTGAGTCAATCAGATGAGGACTGCAGAGCAAGGGGGAACAAGGGGAGTGGAAAATGGCCATCCTGGAAACTTTGGGGTGGGGACAGGGAACACTGAATATTTTTCCTAAGCCAAAGAAAACACTGGATCTGGAGGAGGACTGAAGATTTGCATGGGGGGAGAGGACTGCAGATTTGTAGGAAGCCTACATCTTCCACATATGACAACATGCTTCTGACTTTCAGTGTCCTGAAAAGAAAGTCCAAATATATATGTATATACACATACATACCCATATATATACACACACATACATATACATACATATATATACATACACACACATATATGTTTTTCTATGGACACACATATATGCTTTTACATATGTATTTGTATAACAAATCTCTGCATTATATATCATTTAATGTATTATGCATATATTATATATTATGAGAGTGATAAAATTGGTGCACACACAGGGGATTGTACATCTGCCAAGGTTGGTATACATCTGGGGGTATGTAAATGCATCAGAGCAGCAAGGTGGGCTAGAGGGAAAAACTGAGCTTAGCTTTGTCCCAAGTGCTCCTTCACTCTGGGCAGGAAGAGAGGTGAGCAAAGTAATCACACTTGCTAACAGGCCTCCAACTGCCTCATGACATCAGCTGTAATCATGATACTCCCCAGCCTTCTTCACAGCCCCACCATCCTGCTGGTGAAGAAGATGATCCACTTTAACTTCCAAATGATTGATGAAGCTAAAAAGGTCTCTGACCCCCAAGGAGGGAGCTGGGATGGGGAGCCTCACATGGCTCAGCAGTGGAGAGGTGAGGGCTACTGAGGTAGCTGCGCCACAGGCAGTCCAGGCTTCTGGCTACCCAGTGCCTTTAACTCTCCCTCTTCAAAGCCTCTTCTTTCAGTAGGAGACCTTTGATTCAATAGGCTTTGGACTCAGAGCCATGATTCTTGCTCATGTTCATTCAAGACCATATTGTTTCTCTCCTACTCAAATTCTCTGCTTCAGCCAAATTGGCCTGTTCATGGTCTCCTGAATATAGCTGGAGATTTTCTGCCCCTGATCTGGAAAGCACCTCCCCACTACCACCTCTATTCCGAACACAACAGCATCCACTTTCTTTCAGGAAGCCTTCAATGACTGCCCAGCCATGAGCAAACTCTCCCTCTTCACAGCACTCCTGGTTCTTGTGCATGTGACTCATCCTCCACTGGCTGTGCAGCCCACATTTAAAATTTGCTCCCTCCATGTGCCTGCCTCTCACCTCCAAATCAGATTACAAACTTAGCTTTCCGATCAAATACCCTGGTTTGCCCAATCAGAGGCCCTACTCTCACCATCTTCTCAGGCTTTGTAAGTGTCCATAGAGTCTGTTTCAACCCATCACCCCAGTTTCTGTTACAATGCCTTTCAAACATTGCACAGGCATAATAAAAATGATCAAATAAAACACCCTGATAACCACACGTGGTCCACGATTAAGTCATAACCCCTAACTTAAACTAATAAATAATCACCTGTCTTCTATCAGGAAGAATATAAGTTATCATTTCTTAATTCAAAGCATTAAGCCTTCTTGATTATCCTCCCTGGAAAATCATTTACAGAGTTCATTTTTAATTTTTTGTTTGCTTTTCCACAAAGACACCTCCAGGAATGGGTAAATATTAATTTGGGACTGGAGGCCCTGGGTTCTGTACTTAGATATCCATTATGTTGAATTCCCAGGATTGTCTGGCCAGACTGGGAATGATCTGAATGGTCTGCCCTGTTCTCTTCTGAGTCTCCTAATTATTTTTTCCTTAAATATCTCTCTCAGAGGTTGCTTGGGAAACAATGGCATGCTTACTTCCAGAACTCTTGTCCCAGTCACAGCAGATAACATTCACAAGGGATGAAGTTTCTGATACCAAAAATACAGGCTTTCCTCACAGTGAACCAAGGTTACCTGCTTAGGAATCTGAACATGAAATCCTGGGGGGTATTGAAACATATATATGTCCCAAGTCTGCCAGCAGATATAGCTTTGCGTTTGGATAGTGACACTAAAGGCTGTAGAGTATAGAGGCAGGAATCCTCCTTCAGGGAACTCCCATTTGCTCTAGCCAGTCAAGGACAAAGGTAGAGTCAACTCAGGAATTCTGAGCAAAGCAGAATAGGAAGTCCTACCCTGTAGGGACACCTTGTCCAAGGACAGTGTCTGTTTTATCTTAGTTTCAAATCTTTCTTAAGACCTTCTGCTTCACACTCACTCTACTGCCTGATGGCCAGCTCTGCCTAAGATTGTCCTACTATGGTGACCAGATTGATCTCCTCTAACCAGCCCTGACTCCTGCCTAATTCTATTCTCTTAATATGATGAGTACACAGGTACTTGCCAATCATAGACTCTTTCCTGCTTGCATGGAATGGAACATGGGATAGAGGGTGAGGGAAAAAAATGAAGCTATTATACTATTTTTTATTTTAATATGTCATTATACTATTTATAAACTGTTCTGGTAAAAAAAATAGTAGAGGAATAAACTGATGAAATTATCATTATTTGGCTGAAATTAATAGGAATTTCTAATAATCTTTTATATTTTCGTAGCACTATTATGGTTTACAAGTTATTTTCTTTCTTTTTTTGTTTTCTTCTTCTTCTCTTTTTCCTTCTTCTTCTTTTCCTGTGCTTGTAGGGATGGAACCCAGGGCCTCACACACAATACATAAGCTCTCCACCACTAAGCTAGTTACACCCCAAGAATTATCATTTTATACTTTTTAGAATTATTTCATAATTTGAAGAATTATCATTCAATCCTCATGTGTTCTTGTAAAATGCAGAAAATAGCTATTTTGGTTCCATTTGACAGATAAGGAAGTGCATGCTTTAGAGAAGTCCATTAATTTTCTCAAAGTCATGCAGTTAATAAATGCATTGAGTACAACTGGCACTCAAACTTAGGCCTCCTTAGGACATTTTTTAGATATCCTTGGTATTAATTTATCCTCACTATTCCTGCTACCTTTAACAGGGTCAGACTGGGAATGAAAGATCTGAGCTCTCTGCATAATCCCTTAAATCAGGCCTTCATCTGGTTTCTGCCCTGGTAGATTTGACTAAGACTATGGAAGAGTACTGGCCATTTCTAGGCATGTAGGTTCTTTGTGCCCAGGTAGAGAAGAGTATTGACTTGTTTGGTTATTTCCTCAAGCCAAGGAACCTCTCCCAACTCTTCAGCCCCACAGGGTCTCCTACAATAGAAAACATTCATTGCTCTGAGGATTTATTTAACTTCAGACATGTTTGGTGTCAGTAACTGGGTTGGTTAGAATGAAGGAAAGGGCTTGATCCTGGCTGTGTGGGAAGCAGCATAAAGGAGGGTAAAGTTCCCAAGGCATACCCTCTACTTCTTTCTACCCTTGGGCTTAGCCAGGTCTCACAGGAGTAGAAGCAGGAGTTCCAGGCACAGACCTGCCCCCCTTTCACTCTGGCCTTGGCAAAGTCCTAGGTAGGACTTGGTTCCCTCTCTCTCTACCTGATGTGAGGTATCTTCATCAGAAAGCTCCTATTAGGCATCTATCTACAGGTCATAGATGAAGAGTGATTTATGCAACATCATGCCCTCTAGCATTAGCCCAGGCCTCCTGGTTTTGCAATACCATGGGGGAAGTTATAATGATCCCAGGGGTGGGAGGAGGGGAGAATAAAGAGTAGAGGTGAGGTGATGAGAGACAGATGATAGATCCTCAGAGCTAAATATGTTAAAATTCACATTGATTTAAAGTAAACATACCCTCTGGCATTTTAAGGACAATGAAAACAGGATGGGAATCAAAAGGAGAAAATGCTAAGAGGCACTAAAACAGTTTCTAACCACTGCAAACCGGTGTGAGTGACTCACAGGAACCCCATCATGTGTCTTTCATTCCAAACCCCTGAGCCAAGCAGACCTGGTAGCAAATTGGACAGTGACCACACCCAGAAAACTGGGCTGTGAAAGGGAAATACAGCAGGACAAGTTCTCAGCTGGTTTCCAAAGAACAGAGGGAGTGATGGAAAGAGGTGGGGCAGAGGAAACCTGGTACCACCTGGTGTTTCGCTACTGAGAAGGCAGGACTCATTTTTGGACTTTAGTCCCTTGATAATTTGATTAAATACAGATTGTAAATGGTTAGGAGCACAAAATCTAGAATTGGGAGAATAAATGAGTAAATGCAGATATCACCTAGAATAGTGCTTATGTCCTAAGTAAGTGAAATATAATGTTCATTGTTACTACTGAAGTGCTAGAGAAGAAAGCAAGCCAGTATCCTAAAGTAGCAATAATGTGTAACACAAATGCATTTAAGACAGAAACCTGTTTTGAAAGCATGAAAAGATGTCAATGGATGCAGTTATGGAAATATAGATCTTATTATGGGAGTTGAAGCTACCTCAGGGGAGCAATAAATTATAGTTAAGAATTGTGAATTAGGGATGGGTTGAGGCTCAGATTAGGTAGAACACTCACCTACCATGCATGAGGCACTGGGTTTGATCCTCAGCACCACATAAAAATAAAATAAAGATATTGTATCTACCTATAACTAAAAAAATAAATTAAAAAAGAGAAAGAACTGTGAATTATAGCCTGAATCCTTCTATCAGAGCCCATGGGGGGGAAATTCTTTTTCCATATTTAAGAAAGTCAATCAAGCTGGACGTGGTTATACATACCTGTAATCCCAGAAACTCTGGAGGCTGAGACAAGATTACAAGGTGAAAGCCAGCCTCAGCAATTTAGCAGAACACTCAGCAACTTAGTGAGACCCTGTCTCAAAATGAAAAAATTAAAAAAGGGGCTGGGGATGTAGTTCAGTGGTAAAAGTGTCCATGGGTTAAATACCTAGTACAAAAAAAAAAAAAAAAGAAGAAGAAGAAGAAGTCAAATAAACTACTAGGCTAGCTTTACAGAAGAAACTTAACAAAGAAATCCTATACACAAAATATATTTAAAACAAACAACAGTTAGCTTGGGACAGAATAAATCTTATTAAAAGAGCAATTAAGCAAATGAGAATTAGGAGTGAATTAAATAATAGAATAAATCAAAATGGCAAGGAATAATAAACACCTCTCTATAATAACACTGAATGTAAATGTTCTAAACTTTTAAATTTACAGAGTAGCAGATTGGATTAACAAAAAAACAAGACCCAACTATATGCTACCTTCAAGAGACACAACTTTCAGGCAAAGACATCCATAGACTTAAAGTAAAAGTGTAGAAAATGATATTTCATGCAAATGGAACACAAAATAAAGCAAGAGTAGCTACTCTCACATGCAACAAAGCAGATTTACATTAGCCAAAATTAATCAGAAGAGACAAAAAAGTATGAATACTGATAAAGGGAAAAATCAAACAAGAAGATACAATGATAGTAAATATTTATGCCCCAGACATCAGTACACCTAACTACATAAATAAAAAAATATTCAAAAGTACAGGTCTTACTATGAGACCCTGTCTCAAAATAAAAAAATAAAAGAGCTGGGCATGTGAATCAGTGGTAAAGTTACCCTAGGATCAATCCCCGGTACAAAACAAAAACAAAAACAAAACAACCCAGGAGAGAGAGAGAGAGAATACTGAAGCTATATAAACACATGGAGATTAAACAATACACTTTTAAATTATGAATGGGTCATAGAAGAAATCTGGAGAGAAATTTTTCAATTCTTAGATCAAACAAGAGTAACAATACAGCAGATGTTACACATCAGAATCTCTACGACACTGTGAAGGTCGTTCTTTGTTTTCCCCACTTTTTTATTGGTGCATTATAGTTGTATATAATGATGGAATTTACTGTTACATATTCATATCTACACAATATAACAATATAATTTGGCCAACATCAGTCCCCAGTGCTTCCCCTCATCTCTCCGTACCTCCCACTCTTTGGCCCCTTTCCTCTACTAAGCTCCCTTTGATTTTCATAAGATCCTCCCCATCTTTCTTTTCCTTTTTCCTCTCTAGCTCTGCATATGTGAGAAAACATAAGACTCTTGACCTTCTGAGTTTGATTTATTTTGCTTAACATAATGGTCTCTAGTTCCATGCATTTTCCTGCAAATGACAGTTTATAGTGAATAAAAATCCATTGTGTATATATACCACAATTTCTTTATCCATTCATCTGTTGATGGACATCTAGACTGGTTCCATAGTTTAGCTATTGTGAATTGTGCTGCTATAAACATGAGTATGCATGTATCACTGTATAGTATAATGACTTTTAATTCTCTAGGATAAATACTGAGGAGTGGTATAGCTGGGTCATTTGTTGATTCCATGCCTAGTCTTTTGAGAAATCTCCATACTGACTTCCATAGTGGTTGTACTAATTTACAATCCCACCAAAAGCATAAAAGTGTTTCTTTTGCTCTACATCCTCTACACTTATTATTATTTGTATTCTTGATGACTGCCATTCTGACTGAGGTGAGATGAATTTCAATGTAGTTTTGATTTGTGTTTCCCTGATTGCTAATGATGTTGAACACTTTTTTATATATTTGTTGGCCATATGTATTTCTTCTTTTGAGAAGTGTTTGTTTCATTCATTTGCCTATTTATTAATTGGGTTATTTGATTTTTTGGTATAAAGTTTTTTTGAGTTTTTTTTAATATATTTTAGATATTAATACTTTGCCAGAAGAGTAGCTAGCAAAGATTTTCTCCCGTTCTGTAGGTTCACTCTTCACATTGTTTCCTTTGTTTGAAGGTGGTTCTAAAAGGAAAAGTTTATAGCTATGAGTGCCTACATTTTTAAAAAACATAAATATCCAAAATAAACAACCTAATGACGCATCTCAAGATCTGAAAAAAACAAGAACAAACCAATTCCTAAATCAGTCAAAGGAAGGAAATAATTAAGGCCAGAGTCAAAATTAATAAAACAGAGAATAAAAAATTACAAAGATCAATATAATGAAAAGTTGGTTCTTTAAAAAGATAAATAAGATTGATAAACCCTTAGCCAAACTAACTAAAAGAAAGAGAGAAGACCCAAATTAGTAAAATCAGAGATGAAAAAGGACATATCACCAGATATCACTGAAATCCAGAGGATCATTAGGGACTATTATGAAAACATATACTCCAATAAATTGGAAAATCTAGAAGAAATGGATAAATTTCTAGACACTTATGATGCCAAAATTGAAACAAAAAAATCTAAACAGTCCAATAGCAATAATAATAATAATAATAAAGCAATAATAATAATAATAATAATCATACTTTTCAACAAAGAAAATCCCAGGACTAGAAGTATTCTCAGATAAATTCTGCTAGACCCTTAAATAAGAACTAATGCCAATGGTCCTTAATGTCACCCTTAAATCAGAAAAGGACACATCAAAGAAAAAACACTACAATATCCAAAGCAATTAGGAAAGATAATGAAATAAAAGGGACACAAAGAGGAAAAGAAGACAAATTATCACTATTTGCCAATGATATGATTCTATATTTAGAAGATCCAAAAAGCTCTACTAGAAGACTTCTAGAGCAAATAAACAAATTCAGCAAAGTAGCAGATTATAAAATCAACATATAAAAATCAATAGCTTTTCTATACAACAATGATAAATACTTTGAAAAAGAAATCAGGAAAATAATTCAGTTCACAATAACGGCAAAAAAGAAATTATTCTAATGAAGGAGGTGAAAGACCTCTTCAAATGAAAATTGTAGAACATTGAAGAAATAGAAAACACAAGAGACGGATAAATCTCCCATTTTCATGGATAGCCAGAATCAATATCGTTAAAATGGCCACACAACTAAAAATCATCTGCAGATTCATTGCAATACCCATCAGAATACTAGAAAAAAAAAAAAAAAACAGTCACTAAGCTAGGAAAAACAGTCCTAAAATTCATATGGAGGTATAAAAGACCCAGGATAGCCAAAGCAATTCTAAGCATGCATGAGACCCTGGGTTCAATCCCTAGCAGTGTGGAAGGAAGGAGAGCAGTCAGGGAGACAGAGAGAGAGGAAGGAAGGAAGAAAGCAAGCAAGCAATTAATTTAGTTCCTGGATTAACTGTTCCCCCCAAAATCCTTCTGGATTCAATTTTTCATTGAAATTTTTATTTTTTGCTTTTTTAAAATACATATTCTAATATAATAAACCATTCTGAATTATTTTGGGATAAAGAAGGTTAAAAGCACTACTGGAGAGAAATAAGCATACAAGAAAAATAACCCGTAGAGACTCATAGAATCATGAGTTAAAGGGAACTTAGAAGTCATAGAGTTAACGTATATTCCAAAGGAGCTATCCTGATTCACAGACCCCAACATTTCCCTGGACACCCTTTCAGAACATTCTCTTGTGAGTCAGCAGAGTTGAAATTCTTAGACTAATCAGAAATCCTGAAATCCCTCTCCCATTGACTCTTTCCTAAGGATCCTACCTCTGTTCTATAAAGTAGAACAGCCACATTCCTGTTCTTTACTTGACAGACCTTCAGATATTTGAAGTTGCTAAAAAATTGTGGTCTTCAGAAATTTCTAAGCTAACCATACCAACTGCTATGGCCCTCTATCCTGCTCTGTGGTATAAAGGACCCTCACTGTTCTCTGATGAATGTATTCCAGCTTATCAAGGTCTCTCATGGAATCTTGTACCACATGTAGTGGTACAAATATGACCTGTCTAGTACCAAGGTTCCTAGGCCAGTCACTCTCTGTGACATTGGGTCACTCTCTATGAATTTAGCCTCTGAGGTTGCATTCCATTATTTTAGTAGCAGGGCTCTTATGGAACCCATGGTTGCCATCTTTTGTTTCATGTGCACTTTAGCCAATCAAGCCTACACTTAGACTTTCAACCAACAGTGCAGGCCATTATATTTGTTCATGTTAAATCTCAACTTATTGGTTTTAGCCTACTATTCCAAGCCTACCATTCTAAGCCAACAATTTTTAATGTTTATCTTGTCAGCTATAGAGTAAAAATAAAATTTAAGGAGCTGGGATTGTGGCTCAGCGGTAGAGCACTTGCCTAGCACTGGTAGGACCCGGGTGTGATCCTCAGCACCACATAAAAATAAAGGCATTGTGTTATGTCCATCTACACCTAAAAAATAAATATTAAAAAAATAAAATAAAATTTAACCATTTCTAATTGCTATTTTTCCTGGTTTTCTGTCATCCACCAATTCAATCTGCCTGACTTCAGACTTTGAGGTCACTAATGACCTCAAATGCAGTGTGACCTTAAACTAGTCATTTTATTTAATTTCCTCATCTAAAAAAACAAGGAGCAGGGAATGATCTCCTAGGTCCCAAGTAATTTCAGTGCAGTTGACCCTGTATATCATAGGTTCCAAATCCAAGGATTCAATCAACTGGATCTTGAAAATATTTGGGGAAAATATTTTTAGGGGAGAAAATATTATGTCTGTAGTGAACATGTACAGATTTTTTTCCTTGTCCTTATTCCCTAAATAGTATAACAACTATTTACATGTCGTTTATATTTGTATTAGGTATTATAAATAGGCTAGAGATGATTTAAAGTATACAGGAGGAGCTGGGTGTGTTGGCAAATGCCTATACTCTCAGACTCAGGAAGATGAGCCAGGAGGATCAGAAGTTCAAGGTCAACCTCATCAATTTAGCAAGACCCTCAGCAATTTAGTGAGACCCTGTTTCAAAAGAAAAAAACTTTTGGCACCAGGGATTGAATCCAGAGGGGCTTCACCACAGAGCCACTGAGCCACATCCTCAGTCCTTTTTTATATTTCATTTAGTTGCTTAGGGTCTCCCTAAGTTGCTGAGGCTGGCTTTGAACTTTTGACCCTCCTGCCTCAGTCTCCTGAGCCACTAGGATTATAGGCATATGCCACCTGTGTTTCAAAAAAATTTTTTAAATGAAAATAACCGGGGCCGTAGCCCTGGGTTCAGTCCTCAATATCTTTCTGTCTGTCTGTCTGTCTGTCTGTCTGTTTCTCTCTCTCTCACGAAAGAAAGAAAGAAAGAAAGAAAATGTTCTGTGTTCAAATATATGTATTTCAACTTTAAACCTCAGGCATTCTCTTAAAGAAATTAAACTCCAAAAACAACACAGTAAGTACTTTCACTCATAATTAGTCATTCAACTTTTGCTTTAGTCTGTGGAAGAGTAAAACTGCAGAAATTTATAGGTAGTTTGTCAATTCAATTGCAATAAATTTAGTTCCTAGAGTCCACAGTTATCTAAACTACTTAGTGAGATATTCTCTTTAATGAAAACTGCTAAATATTGTTGTTAATATTCATAAATGCAGTCACTAATGATTTATGAAAGATTTATTACCAAGATGTATTTCCTTCTACTAATTTTGCAACAGCCTTTAGCGCTTTTGTCAAGAGCAAAACTGTTTTGGCCTGATGAAGCTACATTTTTAAAAAGTCAAAAGGAATAGATCCTGTTTTCTCCTTGTCACACTTTAATATTATCAGTGAGGAACTAACAAATGCTTAATGATATTCTAGGGTTGATGTTGCATGCATCCACCTCCACCCTCCCCTGTATGTCCTCACTCCTTTGCCATCTTCTCCCAGGAAGAAGGAAGCCAGCATGAGTTGCATTTACCTTAGCAGCCAGTCAGTGATGTCACACAGTCTAACCTTCAACCTTGGTGATTTTCCCCTGTGGCCACTCCCCACATCCCTGTCATCCAAGCCCAACCCTCTGTGACAACTTGATCATCTTATCAATGGTAAATGCTGAAATAAAAATGTGAAGGGCTGGGGGTGTAGCTCAGTGGTAGAGTGGCATGCTTAGAATATGGGAGGCCCTGGATTCCCCCTAAAAGAAATTGAAGATAAAAGGGAGATTAAGGATAGCTTTTCAATAATAGGGATGGGGCTAAGGTCATCACCAGAGTCATTATCAAATGAACTACAACTTCCAGCATCCCTGACTTACTATGGGACTTTGGAAAGCTTACCACTTCTGTCTCAAATTTTTCCTCCCTAAAGCCTAGTATTCTGCTATTTCTTACCAATAGAAGATTTTAAAATAATAAAGGTGATACTAAGTTTTTCTGAATAAAACAATAACACGAACCTACAAAGATCTAATCCTAATGTCTCAAAGAATTTGTGAATAAAGAATTTAAATGACAAATGCCAGGTGAGGGTATATTGGATATGGGGAGTATGTGACTGAAGAGGGATTGTGCATTTTGGGAGGAGTATGCAGTGAGTCAAAAAATCCCCACAAGAGAGGAGAACTGGAAAGCCTGAAAAAATGTTCATACTCAATATTCCACTTCTAGGACTCAATTGTAAGGAAATATTCAAAAACATGGGTGAGATTTATGGAGAAAAAATTATATTGCCATTATTTGCATCAATAAAAAATTAGAAATAACTCAAATATTTAATAAAAAATAAATTAAGATACATTCATATCATGAAATATTCTATCACATTTAAAATAACATTTTTGCCAGGTGTGGTGGCACACGCCTGTAATCTCAGTGGTTCGGGAGACTGACGCAAGAGGATTTAAGTTCAAAGCCAGCCTCAGCAATTTATTGAGTTAACAGCACTGATACTATCAGTTGCACACCTCACATTAATGGCTATGGAAATGAGGGACACAGTAATCGAGGTAGATGATGGTATGACTAAGGAAACAGTAAGGTCAATCAAGAGCCCCTCTTTCCCTGAGTCACCAGTCAAGAGTCATCTGTCTTCTGAGAGTGCTGGTTGGGGTTGATATGCTTTTGACCACACAATTTATATGGATACAATACTGAGACTGATAATCCTAGGGGGGAAAATCATCTACGAGGCTTCATTCCACTCCGATTATAATGCTATGGTTATAATAAGCCAATGCCAATTGGAATTTGTTCACACCCATCATTTCTTTCATCTAATTTATTTTAGTGCTTGCTGAATACATTCAAGTTCCGTGCCCATGACAATGCAGAGGGGTTGTTCAGAAGTGTGAAAGAGAACTAACAGAATGTATCCAGAAGCAGGACACATTCTCAAAGTGGGGAGAGGGCTATATGAACTGAGCCTTTGATAGGTCTCTTACAATTGCTACCTTCCCCTATAGAACCATGCACTAATCTTCGGGGTCATTGTCACCCTCATCCATTGCCTATCAAAATCCCAAAAGATATGATCCTGAGTGCCATAATCCTGAATGTGGAAATCCAAAAATATCAAAGTCTCAAATGAAAGATTATAATTCCAAATGTTAAAATCTAGAGAGCAAAATACACCCCCAACACAATTTCCATGGAAATAAAAAGAGGCTATATGAGAAGCTATATGAGAAAACCAAATTCTGAGAAGTGAATCAATGCATTCTTTGTTGTACACAGGATAATTGCCAAATTATTCAATTATGTACTAATTCTGCCCTTTCACACATAGCACATGCTTGCCTTCAAAAAACACCATTTGCCTGGGATGTAAGTCAGTGGTAGAGTGCTTGCCTAGCATGTGCAAGGCTCTGGGTTCAAGAACCAGCACCAAAACAAAACAAAACAAAACAAAAATGCCTTTTGTCAGAATAAAAAGTAATTTGACAAGCTCAGCAACACTTTGAACTAAAGACACTTTCTGATACAGAAGTTCCTCCAGTGGACAAACCACATTAAATGGTGAACTATTCTTGGTTAGGGATTTGACTTTCAAATTGAATCATAGAAGAATTTTAAAAAGAACCACGCCACATAAAAAATGGATATGAATTTATTCTCCAAGAAGAGCCATGTCCCAAAAGAAAAAAGTAACTATTTATTACAATATTCACAATTCATCAAAATATTGCTGATGATCATGAAAGTTGGCCAACTCTTATGTACTACCTCCACACAACTGTGCATAATTTATCCCTGTAATATACTTCTTCACATGTCTAATTTTCTTTTTAGCTTTTTTCTTCTTTTTTTCCCCAGAATTTTTAATTGTCAACGTTATTTTTTATAATCTTCTATGCTAGGTATTTTATCTTTGCATAATTTCCAATACTGGAAGTATAAATTAAGTAAAGATATTTAGAGTTCCAATTTTTTAAAAAATATTTATTGGGAGGGGCTGGGATTGTGGCTTAGTGGTAGAGTGCTCGCCTAGTATGCATGAGGCACTGGGTTCGATCCTCAGCACCACATAAATATAAAATAAAGATGTTATGTCCATCTAAAACTAAAAAACAAATATTAAATAAATATTTTTTTAAAAAATATTTATTTTTTAGTTGTAGTTAGACACAGTACCTTTATTTTATTTTATTTTTTATTTTTATGTGGTGCTGAGGAGTGAACCCAGAGCTTTACTGCTGGGCCACAACCCCAGCCCTTAGAGTGCCAATATTTTATGCACTTTTTGCAAAACTGACTCTGAGAAATGCATCATTCTAATGTTGACTTTGTTTGTAAGCATTGTGCATGTACATGAAGACATTGAAACTTCCTCAGTAAGTGAAGAGATGTCCTTTTTGTATATCTGCATTTGTGAAAGATGAAAGTTCTCAAGATCCTAGCTATATGAGTGACTGTATACGTAGTAGGGACCCACTGTGTTTTTGGTTAATGTTTCCATAAGACTTATGCTGTATTTCTGATTTCTGCAGTTAAAAATCTGAGTACACACAATTACCAGCCATAGTGATGTGCATTTATATATTTCACTTTTTTACCTATTTATCTATGAATACAGCTTGTCTACTCATAACAGGTGGCTGTCCTGAGTATACCTGAGTGTTTATGCTTGCAAAAACATGTAAGTTTTAAAGAATTTTTAAAATTTGTCCGCAGAATTATATTATTGAGATGCTGATCTTTGGGGATTTTAGACTTTAGAGATTTTAGGTCATTTCAGGATTATGGTAATTGGGATTGTGTCTTGGAATTATAGCCCAAACCCACCACCATCCAAATAGCAAAAGGAATAATAGCAACTTAATTTTATAGAGTTTTTAATCTTTCATACTGTTGAAATTTACCACAACTCAAGAGAGGTTAAGTGACTTGCTCAGCGTTCAACTCTTTGTTCCTTCTCTAGATCCCCAGATATCACTCTTCAGCTGACACTACTGGGAGGTGTATTTTAAGGGTAAGCCTGGAGAACATCAGCTGTGTAAAGGAGAATTCTCTGCCGCATCAGACTTCTCTGCGGCAAGTAGCCTCAGGGTTGTGATGGAATTTCTAACCCTTAAAATACTCCTAAGTGTGTTGAAGTAGTGATTGGGATGGAGAAGAAAGAGAAAAAAGACGGAGGAGGAGGAATTATTTGGTTTCGGTTTGAGCCTCAAGAACGGACTTTCTGGGTGGTACTATCCAGAACTCCACTTCTCTTAGGTCCCTTGTAGCTCAACTGATGCCCAGGAGAGAGTCCGTACGTCACCACTTATCTATTTCCTTCTTTCCACCACCTTCCCCAGCCACCGCGGGAGCCGCGGGCGCCTGGTTACTATGGCAACCGCGACCAGCCCGCAGCCAGCTCTGCTGCCGCACCGACTTCTCCAACCTCAGCTGAGATGCCATGGTGAGAACCGACAGTGAGGCAGAAGCCAGCATCTCATTCCTTCTTCACTATTCTCACCATGAATTTCCGAACCCTGAGAGGACTGGGGGTAAGGGACAAGGAATGAAAAAGAGCCTCCCGATGCTAACCTCCTGTGGGATTCCAGCTGCCAGTGGAGCGTGCAACACTTAAGTTGTGTGCAGCCATTCCAGCGGCACCTGTGTTCTGAGGACCGACTGACCCTGGGAAGGCAGACACTCACTGCCGATGGAGAAGATGCTGCTTTGAAGCTCTCATTGGTATGTACCATCAAATTTTCCTCTGGCTGAGCAGATTTTCTAAATGACAAGGTTTTGTGTCTTGATTGATGGCTCTTTTTTAAAATCCCATCTTTTAACTGCTTATGGCTTTAAATTGCATTTGTCTTTCTTACATCTCTAGGTCTCCCTTTAAACGTTCTACTCTCTTAATCAGTGGGAGCTACACCCCCAGTATCCGTAATCTTCTTTATCACACCCCACCTGTGCAGATACCATGCATCACAAATACACACCCTAGAAATAGCAGAGAAGCAGCAGAGTTCAGTTTCCCAGCCACTATAATCCAATTTTATTTATGTTTCTGTCTGCAATCAAAGAAATAGAGACCTTAGGCAAAAAAAAAAAAAAAATAGTGGTATGTCAGATGTCAGTGGAATGCCGTAAGATTCCTAGCAAAGCCTTGTCCTTTCTGGTGAGCTCAGTGAATCCATTAGCTCACCCAGAGGAAACAATTGTTACACAAGGAGGGACCTCTATTTCAGTCCAGTAGAGGGCGTCAGCGCTTGCCTACACAGCTCAGTAAACAGGCCCAAAGACGAAATAGGCGCACACGTACGCATGAACTCCCAGGCTGCAATGGACCCGCGAAAGTGCTGCTCTTCGGGATCTTTAAACAAAGGGATGGTTAAATTCATTCCCTGCTAGAAGCAATGGGATGGGCCAAATGACTTCTGGAGGGTTGTATTTGTTTTGGAATCAAATGATTATGATTAGGTATTTTCTGTATATCAAGTCCTTCCCTTGCCTTCGAACCTCTTGCTTTTCCTCCCCCCCGCCCCCAACCTTTCCTATTGGTCTATTGTTGTGATCAACTATTTAGAATTTTCATTATTGGAAAGGTGAAACCTAGTTAGAATGAAAGATAAACAAACTCAAGGCTGAACCAGTGCCCCCCCCCCCTCCGCAGTACTATTCCATTGGTTCTTTCCCCTGACTGCTTATGGTGCTTCCCCCTTTAAAAAATACCAATGCTTAGGTCTCATTCTCCAGATATTTTGATTTAATTGATCTGGGATGCAGATTAAACACTGTTGTTTTTGTTTATTGTTTTTTTGTTTTTTAAGCTTCCAGATGACTCCAGTGAACAAAGATTGAAATCTACTGTTCTAGTCATCAGGATCTAGTTTTGCCAAGTGAATTTGATAATAGTTAAGCTTCTCTAATAGCTGCCGTTATAAGGCCGAGCATATAATTGTCATAAATGCCTAAAAGCTACAGGCAAAGAGACCTGGCAGGAACTTGGACTGCTCAAAGAAGCTGAGGAGGAAGGTGATGTTTCAGAGGAGGAAGGGAGGATCTCTCTCAGAATAGATTCCATCACTAAGTGAAATGTTCTGACCTATATTTCAGGGCAAGGAGAAAAGGAGATATGTACCTTTGCAAAACTGTAGAGTGAAAGCCTGGCCCCTTAGATTTATGGACTCCATGTTTATGTATTAATCAGCATCACATGTGTAAATCTCCCATCTACCCACTGCAAGGAGGATGGATATTTGGAAAGAAGAGGACAGGGATGCAGGGGTCACTCTAGTGAAGGAAAAAGCAACAAAAAGGTCATCTAGGAATTATAGTCTTATCTTTCTTTAGGTCTGATACCCTTCAAAATACCCTCAAACACCTCCTAAGTCTTTCGGGAAACCTAGAGATTTTCTTTTCCTGAAAATTGGAGCAGCAGGGTAAAATCCTCTCCACAAGTACTCTTGCAGACTGCAGGGCACATCTGTTCTTCTACCTCTATCTCACAAATATTCACAAATCATAAATGCTGAGAAGCAGGTGGGAGATAGAAATTATACAGCAAGTTTGCAACACCTAAGGGGCTCAAGGACATTTAGGTAAGGCCTTAGAACTCTGGGCCCAAGAAGCTACATTTTACTTTTTTTATTTTATTTTTGTAAAATATATTTTTATTTGTAAGTGGACACAATACCTTTATTTATTTATTTATTTTTATGTATGCTGAGGATAGAACCCAGTACCTCATTTGAGCTAGGCAAGCGCTTTACCACTGAGCCACAACCCCAGCCCAAAAAGCTAAATTTTAAAGTATACTAGAATGTATGATCTACCAATCTGGTGCCAGAACTTCTCCAGTCAGCTTCCTAAGGCTCTTGCTTTCATTTTGGATAGACAGAGAAAAAAGGTAAGCATAAATGACAGTACTGAGTCTTCTGAAAACCTTGGCTAGTTTCAGTCATTTATCTTATAAGTTGGCAAGAGAGTTAAGTTACTCTGTAAAGAGCATATAACCCACTGGATTGGAACCACACAGCATTGTATGCCAGGGTCACTCAGGGAGGGACTGAGAGGTATCTCCCAACACAGAATGGCCACAGCTCTCCCACACTGATGTGCCAGATTACTTGTCTCTACTTTCCCTTAGTGACCTACCAAACCCTCTTCTTGTGCCTCCTTGCCAAGAAATCTCCAGTTATAACCACCTCCATCCTCCCTTTTACTCATTGTTTTTCAAGTTCTGTGGCACAGCCATAGAACATTACTTGGTTTCCTGCAGTCACCAAAACCTCCTGAAACAATACCTTCACTTTCTCTGCCTGAGCTTCCTCCAGGGTCTCCCCCAGGATTTCACTCTGTCAAGATGGCTAGGGGTATTCTATACCTGGCCAGCTCATAGCCTCTCTCACTAAATTAGTGCTGCTTCTGACCAGTTTTGCCTAGCCCACAGAAGCTTCTGCTACTTCCACCCCAAATACCCTTTCTTAAAGGTTACCTCAGAAAGGATTCACCTCACAAGGTAGTTGGGGCTAACCCTGTGAAGGCTACCAGCCCATTAGATGGCTAACCTAGCAACAGCAAAAACATGTCTCATTTCTTACTGTCCCCTTCCACCATAACCACCAATAACTATTCTCTGAAAACAGCAATTTACTTCACAGGTCACTGGAGAAAAATGTCCAGTTGATCTGACTTGATCCATGTCTATCAGTTCATCTTTGTAAACAATACCCAAACTCACATTGGAGATAGTAGGGAGTTTTTGATGCTTTAATAAAATGCTATTTTACACTTTTCAAACTGCAGATTGTGACATCATTGAGCCATGAAATCAAGTTGGTGGGTCGAGGCCAGCATTTTCCAAAGGAAAAAAGCTAATAGAACAGAAAATATCAGAGTACTTCCATGTAGCGAAGTGAAGTTTTATTTTCTAGAATTTGTGTTTCAGTTTTATGTATACGATGTTGGTGTGAAATGAGTCCTTACATAAATGTATTTCTTATTGTGAGTCATAGTCAAATTACTTTTAAATTCATTACCTTTCCGGGCTGTGGCTCAGAGGTGTGTGTGAGGCACTGGGTTCGATTCTAAACAGCACATATAAATAAATAAAATAAATGTCTATCAACAACTAAAAAAATAAATAAATAAAAATTCATTACCTTTCAGCAATCACTGAAGGAAATTAGAGTTGAATCAGTGAAATATTAAAAAGTCAAATTCTAAAAAAGTTAGCAAAAACCATAGAATTCAGTATATATTTTGTTTGCTTTGTTTTGATGCTGGGGATGGAACTCAGGGCCTCACACATGCTCAGTGAGTTCTGTCACTGAGCTACACTTCAACCTGGACCAAACCTTTAATAAATTATTTTTAATCCTGAGAAGGAAAAAAGTAAACATTTCTATTTTTTAATAAGCATTATAATTTCATGCAGAGCTACCTACTATATTATATGACATTCTGGAAATAACAAAATTTTAGTGAAAGGAAACAAATTAGCAATTGCCTAGGGCTGGGGGTATAGGAGAGAATTTTATAATAAAAGGGTATAAGAAACTTTTCTGTATAGAACTATTCTTTAATTGTATTTATTTGTTAAAAGTCATACACTGTACACTAAGAAGAGTAAATATTATGACATATAAATTACACCTCAATAAACCTGACTGAGGGGGGGGGGCTAGTGATGTAGCTCAGAGGGAGAGTGCCCGCCTGGCATGCACTTGGTTCCACCAGTAGTACAAATAAACAAACAAACCAACAATCAAACCTGATTAGATGCTAAAAGCAAAAACAAACAAAAACCCTCCATGGGGCTAGGGATGTTGCTCGGTGGTAGAGCATTTGCCTAAAATGTGCAAGGCTCTGGATCAATCCTCAGCACCACACAAACGAAACAAAACAAAAATCCATGGATAAATTCACAGTCCATAAAAAGAAATCCATCCATTTGAGGAAGGAAATGCAATGAGCAAATAAATGGGTATATATTCATCATCAATTATAGCAAAACTGTGATATTATTTCACTTCTTGCTAACGATTAACGATGTTTTAAAACCACAATGTAATGCTTTGGCAGTTACAGTAAAATAGCATTGCTTATTATGGGTTGCATTGTAAATTGATAAAATCTGGACAGAATACAATATTGTAACACATGGGGAAAATCCATAAAATCATCACACCCAGGAATTTATTCCCACAAGTTAATTAAGAAAGTTTTTCTTATTTTGTTTTTGTTTTAAGACAGGGTCTGTGTCACCTGTACTTATCTTTAACTCCTGGCCTTAAGCAATCCTTGTCTCAGCCTCCTGAGTACCTGAGACAAGCACCACCTTGTTCAGCAACAAAGATTTTTAAAATTCCAAATACAAAAAAAAAAAGAGAGAGATATTCTCTACTGTGTTATTATAATAGAAAAAAAATAGATATAGCTGAAATATCCAATGTTACAGAAACAGTTTTGAAATTTGTGGTACATAAATACAATACAGTATTTTGTACTCAAAAAAAAAAGTCCAGAGAAAAGTAGAAAGAATCGTGGTAAAAATTTATAATAAAATGAACAATAAGCAGAATACAAAAAAGTAATCGTGTCATGTCATGTTTGTAACTTTAATGTGTGCATATAGAAGATGAAATGCCCATATACAAGTAGCTCTGCTGAAGCAATGGCTTATAGGTGAGTTTTGGGTGTTCAAAAAACATTTGCTGGCTGTGTAATGGCACATGCTTATAATTAATCCTGGAGGCTGAAGCAAGAGGATCATAAGTTCAAGGTCAATCTCAGCAACTTAATAAGACCCTGTTTCAAAAAAAACCAATCAATCAATCAATCAATAGAACTGGGGATGTAGCTTTGCAGAAAAGTACCCCTGGGTTCAATCTCCAGTATCTAAAAAAATAAGTAAATAGATAAACATTTCCTGCTATTACATTATTTTCAATAACAAAGAACCCTCAAATAAAACCTTTAAGATTGGACCTGGTGTGATGCCACATGCCTGTAATCCCAGCAACTTGGGAGGTTGAGGCAGGAGGATCATAAGTTGGAAGCCAGCCTGGGCAACTTAGACCCTGTCTCAAAATAAACTTTTATAAAAGGGCTGGGATTGTAGCTTAGTGGTAGAGTGCTTGCCTTAGCATAGGTTCAATCCCCAGCGCCACAAAAAAAAAAAATTAAAATTAAAAAATTTTAAAAAGAGTGAAAGGCTATAAATGTAGAAGAAGGGAAGGAATTCATATTACTATTCATATTACTATGTAAAATGTTTTGTTGGCCCTAAAACCAGAACCAAAAAAAAAAAAAAAAAAATCCCAAGAGTCACAATTATGTTAAATAAATGCAAGCTGTGTGGATTTTCTTTCATGCTTCCTGTAAACTAAAAAAAGGGATTGGGCAAACATCAATCTGGACACAGTCTGTTTAGTTTGGTAAAGTCCTTGCTCAGGGCAGGTAGTTTGTCAATATCTACTGACAAACTGATTAAATATCAGAGCCACCTTTTAGTTGTACTTTTCACAATCAAAGACCTGGAAAACCTTAAATTTATCTCTAAAAAAGCATCAAAGATCTTAATACAAATAATATTTTCTCTTTAACTGTATATAATAAGGGGACTTTAATTTTTCCAGTATAAGAAACATACCTTTGGGGACTTTTCCCAATTCTTAAAAGAATTGTTAAAAACAATTGTGGCTGTTGTAGCTCAGTGGTAGCGAGCTACAACTATACTAAAAAATAAATATTAAAAAAAAAAGAACAGGGCTGGGGATATAGCTCAAGGGGACAGGAATGTAAGAACATATTAAGTAGGTCCCACTTCTTAGGGGAAAGACAAGATACACATTGAACAGTGCTCTGGGAGAACTTTCTTAGAAATTTGCCTAATGTGAATGTTTAATGATGGAGCTTTTTCTTTTAAAGTAGGAAAGAGGGAAGGAGAAAAAAGTGGGCCAGGAGCAAAAATGACAATTTGGGAAATCTGTTCTCTCCTTCTGGGCTCTATTATTTTCAGATCAAATGGCCTAGCATATATTCCTGGATTCTGCTTAACCTTTGGTTGGCTATATAACCTTAGATGAACATGTAGTGTCTCTGGGCCTCATTTTATCATCCTGAGAGGGTTGAAAATTCTTACCCTATTCATTCTTACCCTATTCATTCTCCAAAGGCAAGCTGCATGGGAGACTCAGACTGTGTGCAGATTGATGTTTGCCCAACCCTCTTTTTTTCCCCTAAGGGTATCTGAGTTTCCTGGTAGACAGTCTACAGACAGGATACCAGGAAATACCCATGTTTAAAAAAGTAATAAGGGCAGGGGAGACAGAGATATGAAGGAAATCTGTAGGTGTGTGTGTGTGTGTGTGTGTGTGTGTGTGTGTGTGTGAGAGAGAGAGAGAGAGAGAGAGAGAGAGAGAGAGAGAGAGAGAGAGATTGTACTTGGAACAAGTCAGAAGTGGTAATCTAGTAATTTTTAGACTAAATAAGGTGTCAATTACTTTACTATGTAGCGATCATGATTTTCACTTTTAGGGGAGGAGACATTAATATTGGTTAGATATACTCTAGGCCAGGTACTTTCATATGTCATCTTCATCAACCTTCAGTAATTCTGTCAATGGAACACTATTCTCCCCATTTTTCTGATTTAGAGATACTGTAATGCACAGACATTAATGTGACTGCATTTTTAATGCAGAAAGCAGAGAAGAAGAAATTTGAACTCATCTTGTTTTCAGGACAAAATTCCCATTCTCATCATGCCCTCATGTCAGGCAGAATTGAGTTCAAACTCTAGCTGTGGCACTAATTAACCATGTGACCTTGGGAAGTTTATTAACTTTGCTATATCCCCCAAAAAACAAATGCCGAATGTTTTCTCTGATACAAGGAGGCTGACTCATAGTGGGGTAGGGAGGGGGAGCATGGGAGGAATAGATGAGTTCTAGATAGGGAAGAGGGGTGGGAGGGAAAGGGAGAGGGCAGGGGATTCGCAAGGATGGTGGAATGTGATGGACATCATTATCCAAAGTACATGTATGAAGACACGAATTGAGTGTCAAAATACTTTATATACAACCAGAGATATGAAAAATTGTGGTATTTATATGTAATAAGAATCATAATGCATTTTGCTATCATTTATTTTTTTTAAATCAATTTAAAAAGATCTTAGGAGAATAAGAGTGTTTAGTGATGGGTTTTCTCTTTTTCTTCTCCTTCTCCTCCTTCACCTTCTCCTCCTTATTCTTCCCCTTCCCCTTCCTCCTCCTCCTCCTCCTTCTTCCCTTTCCCCTTCCTCCTCCTCCACCTCCACCTCTTCCTCCTCCTCCTCTTCCTCTTCTTCTTCATTATTGCAAACAACAGAAATAATTCCTTGGACTAACTTTGGGGAAGGAAGGAAGAAATATATTGAAATGCTATGAATTAGTTCATTTAAATGAATGAAAGAAAAGTAAACAGCCAGGTTTGGGGAAGAATGATAATCTGGGCAGCTAAGAAAATCTAAAGAATAGAGAAGGTATTTCCTTCTTCAGGGTATTCTTGACAGGATGAATCAGCTCTGATCATTTTTAGTTTTTGTGTGGCTCTCTGTTTAACACTCACATTTCGAGAGGTTAAAGTGACCTAGGTTGCCTCTTGGAAAAGCACAGGCACCTTGATCCACATTTCTACCAGGCTACACGAAGGTCCTTATTGCAGAGCTGCAGGGGGTCTGGATGTTGGGTTACCAAAAGCCACAGATGCCCATTATGAAACTAATGCAGTCAAACATCCCAGCCCAAAACAGTCAAAACACATCGTCTCCAGCAAGGCAACAGTTCATATCATTTGATTGCAGAGTAACTATGCATCCCGAAATCCTACCTGTGTGTGTGTGTGTGTGTGTGTGTGTGTGTGATGTTATGACACATGTAGAAGATGATATTTCAACAGCATTCTGGGATGAACTGACAAAGTGATCCTGCAAGAGACTGGCTCGAAGGCTCTGGCTACCTCAAGCCTTGTCTGAAAGCCCTGGGAGCTGAGGGTATCACTATACAGCACTCATTAAGTGACAAATCAAGGGGCAAGCTCAGATTCATATAATAAGCTTCAGCCTGCCATTTGCCTAGTTTCAGCTTTGTTGAGGCCCCTCCCTTCCTCCTCTGAGGGCTATTTTATTTTTATTTTTGGTAATGTTGAGGATGGAACCCAAGCAGGCTGTACCACTGAGCTACAGCTCCAATCCTCATCCCTATCCCGAAGTTTTCAATGAAGTTTCTCAGCAGGCAGGGGTTGGAGTCCATAGTGGTGTCTTGGCTTTTGCTCTACTGATGACTGTCAGCTTATAGTTTTCTTTTCCTGAGAGGTTTTGTTGTAAGATATTCAAGATTTTTAGGAAACAAAAGTAGTTTCTTTATAAGTTTAGGGACATCTGGCCCAAGAAGCCTAACAGTCTTAGAGGTTTTATATTTCTACCTTCTTGTCAATTTCTATCTTCTTGTCAATTTTTTTTCAAATATTTATTTTTTTTAGTTGTAATTGGACACAATACCTTTATTTATTTATTTTTAAGTGGTGCTGAGGATCAAACCCAGGGCCTCACACGTGCTAGGTGAGCTCTCTACCACTGAGCCACAACCCCAGCCCCACCTTGTTAATTATGGTAGTTCTGCCTTGTTAATACATACAGGGTAGGTTTCCAAATATGGTGAAAGATAATACTTAGGACCTGTGATCATGGAGGTGGCCCAGGGACCTAAAAGACCATAAAATCTGGAAGAGATAAGAATGTTTTTCTCAACCCCTTTTCTCTTTTGTTTTGTTTTGTTGGTGGTAGGGGCTGCTGTTTTGAAACCATATTTACTTTCCTCTCCTAAAATTAAAAGGCACAAATAGACAAAAAGAGGATAACTTCTTTGACTTTGGACTTTTTTTGTTTTGGGGTTTTGTTTTTTTTTTTTTGGTTTTGTTTTTATTTTTTCTGCCCTGCTGGGGATAAAACCCAGGTCCCTGTGCAAACACTTTACCACTAAGATTATTTCAAGAGATTCAAATCTTCACCTATCTGATATTCACACAAATTAGCATTTATCCTTTCAACTTCTTTTTCCTTCTAACCTGCCACCCCTCCTCCCCCAAGGGCAGTCAGGTGTTTTGAAAGGTTCTAGCTAAAAAGCAGTAGGAACTGTGCTTATTCTTTGCAAGTGGAACTAGGACAAGATGAGTTTCAGTTGGGAGACCCTTCTTTTCCATCTTCCCATGATGAAATACTACTTCTCTTTGAAGGGATCATTCAGCCCTTCCTTCATAATTTTCCCCTGATTACTTAGAAGCCTTCTCAATCTCAGGAGTAGCATGTTCCAACTTGCAAGAATTCTTCTTACTTTCTTATTTTCTCTGCATATGGTGAACCTTGGGGTCAGACCCACTTGTCTCATTGTCCTTGACACAGCTGTCAGTGCCCAGACAGTTGCCTTGTCTATCAAGAAACTTAGGAGTGAATGAATGAATGAAAAAGAGTCAGAGGCTTAAATCAAACAATACTTCACATGATCCCATTTGGGAGAAAGAGAATTTGGAATCCTGTATATGCCTTTACTACATTTAGATAAAGGAAGGTTTTACATCTGTTCCTTCCCTATAAAAGCCTGATCCACTTGGATGTGTCTTTTCTTCAATTTGAAAGTGTTGATTTCTATGCCAGGGGATTCAAGTTCCTTAGTTTCATCCTGAGGCTTTATCTATCATCTATCACTATTCCACTTCCTAAATACACTATATCATATGCTGTCTCTACCCTTTCCCTCCTCCTTCCCTCAGTTTCTTTCCCTCTGATTGTTTTTTGTTTTTGTTTTTATTTTTAGCTTTTTTGCTCTTTTGCAGTTGAAAACATAGCTATGTAAAATAGTCAGATTGATTTGGGTTGAACTTGACCTTTGCCACATGTTATTTTGAAGCTAATGTTAATTTTAAGAGCAATCTGTTTGAGCAAGTAGGACTGGAAACATTTGGTAAGATTCTTCCCAAAAGGAATCAGCTGGGCACAGCAGCAAACATCTGTGATCCCAGATACCCAGGGGGCTGAGGCAGGAGGATGACAAGTTGTTAGGCCAGCCTCAGCAATTTAGCTAGACCCAGCCTCAAAATGAAAAAAAGCTGGGGATGTAGCTCAGTGGTAGAGCACAGCTGGGTTCAATTCCCAGTGCTGACCACACACACAGACACAGACACACACACAGGCACATGCACACAAACGTAAAAGAACCAATCACAAGGTTAGTATACTTGTTTTGAGTTCCGCAGATATGTACTATTTAGTCCTGTCGGATATAGGGCACAGAGATTCTAAGGCCTGTGTTCAGAGACCCTAAGCCCTGTAGAGTAAAATTACATATATAAAATCATGTGCATATAAATTTTTCTAAGCTGGAACGGCATATGAAGATAGACATCTAGAAAAAAACAAAATCCTGTTGGCAAAATTTGCTAAATTTCTTAGAGACTTTCAAGAACTCCAGTCAGAGTTGGCTCAGGGAAGAGTCTTCCTGCAAGTTATAATGATACTCTAGGAATTTATCTTTTGATGATGATTATGATGTGATGGTTCTAGATTTTATTTTGCAGTGACATTACTGACTAGAGATTTCTTCCACAAAGTCCTAATTTGTTTTTTCCTGCTTTTACAACATAGAGTTCCTGGCTATTACACAGCATACATATGCCAGTGAATTAGGGTAAACCCCTCTCAAATTTTTTTGTCATTGCATTATGAAAAATTGATGCAGAAGAACATTTGCAGTTTTGTCAAGCTGCATTTTAATTTCCTTTCTGCTTACAGGATGAAAACTTGCAAATCAGTCAGAAACTAGTTAGAAAGTAAAAAATTTCTACTTTTTTTCTTTTTATTTTTTTGGTGAGATGTTAGCTTAGAAATAAACTCCAGAACCCAGGATTAAATCTTGCAGCTCTGCAACACCCAGTCCATGGATCCCCTCTGCTTCTCTATAGCAGATTGGGTTGGCTCCGAGCCAATCCTTCTATATAGAAGATGTGCAAAGACATCAAACCTATCCTGTCCTATGTCTTCAGGAAGTCTCTGTGACAATGATTGAATCTCTGGAATCAAATTTGTTCCAAACCACTGTGCTACTCCTTCTCTACTCGCATATCCTGTCCAAGGCATTTTGGGAGCCTTTAGGCCACAAACAGCTTGGGATTTCCCTGGAGCTACTTTGAAGCTCAACACCCATGGGGGTCATAATAAACTGAATACATGGCAGTAATGGGTCTATATTTGGAATGCTTGGAAAGGAAGGACTGAACCTCATAACTCACAATGGCTATCAGTAGCTCCGATAGCTACCTGCATTCACTTTAAGTCCAGAGGGGGGTTGTGGTAAATTCCATCTAAACTATATCAGGAATGCGGAGAGTAATAAAGCCTTCACTACACTTCAGATAATTAAAATAATTAGATAATTTTTTTCATCTAGCCAATTGGCAAAGATAACAAAAGAAGAGAAATGCTTAGGATTGGTGAGGGTTCAGACAAATATCTCCAATCTACATTGATGGTAGGAATATAAATTGGTATTAACTTCCTGAAAGATAATTTGGCAATGTACATGAGGTATTTTTAAAATGTGTATATTCTTTGATCAAGTATTCTATTTTTAGAAATATTAGGAAATACTTATAGAAATATATAGACACATACATAGATAACCCTTGAAGTTACATATAATAATGAAAAATTGGAAATAATCTTAATGACCAAAAATCAAATCTTGGTTAAATAACGTAAAGTATAGCCATATGACACATCCATTTAAAATAATGTTTTCAAATAATACATAGTGGCATAGAAAAAATTCTTAGTTCATTAACTGTAGGTTGCAAAGCAGAACAATCAAAAAATTTTAAAAGGGTCTATATAGAAAAAAACACTATATACACATGCTCATGGAAAAAAATACAGGAAATATATATGTCAAAATAATGACAATCAAGCTGGGTGCAGGGGCACTCGCCTGTAGTCCCAGCTATTTAAGAAGCCGCAGCAGGGGTATAGCTTAAGCCCAGGAGTTCTAGACCAGCCTGGGTAACATAGCAGGATCCTGTCTCAAAAAAAAACAAAACAACAAAACCACACACACACAAACTGGATGGAATCCTGTCCCACACTCTCTAAAGCACTCAGGCTGACTCATCCCTTACCAGAGTGGGTCTGATGTTTATCACCCTTATCCCACTTAGGAAGTACGTGCTTCATATGTGATCCACAGGATAACCACACACAACCTGACAGTTTTTGTTCTAGAAGGTGCCGCCCCCTCCCCCAAATAAATAAAATGCCCAGATGAGCAGAGACATTTTAGAGCTCTCTGGGGATAAGAAAAGACAGGCATGTTCTCAGAGTGGAAATTAACTGGATTGAGTAGGATTGGGACTGGCAAAGAGCAATTCAGGAGTTGGCTTCAGAATTAGCGAGCTCAGGATTCTTAATCAATATTAACTTTGTTACTCCCACACAATTTTGCTAGCTTGTCCACCCCTGTGAGAATTTCAACAGTTTAGAAAGAATGACATCATTAGCCCAGTCAATATTTTCAGGGCTGTGTTACAACTGCCAGTGGAGCAGGATATTTTACTGAATAACAAAATAGAACTTCTGGGAGCTGGTTGGCAGAGGCACTGCACAGAGAAATCCCTTCCTCATGAACATGGGGCCCATTTAATTGCCAAGCATTCTAGGCGTGGGAGCAGTTTTTGTTGCCTTTTATTATTGAATTTGCCAATGTGTCAAAGACATAAGCCCATGAGCAGAATATGGACAACAAACTAGTAGAAACAACTATCCTTGCTTCTCACCCTTAATAGAAGTCTTTTCTTGTTTTCTGCCCATTGTAAGCACTTCTTGTACCAAATTTCCTGAAACCCCATGACATAGGTCTTGCTATTTTGTATTTATTTCCTTGTTGCTTACAATTGTTGTCTGGTTGTTACATACATAAAAAGGTTATGTTCAGAGGTTGGGGCTGTAGCACAGTAGCAGAGCACTTGCCTAGCATGTGTGAGGCACTTGTGATTGATCCTTAGCACCACATAAAAATGAACAAATAAAATAAAGGCATGCTATCCATCAACAACTACAAAAAAAAAATAATAATAAAAGGTTATGTTCACTCAGGGAATGGGGATTGCAATGTGGAAAACCAAGCTCCATTATTTACCAGCCTTCTTACCTTGGCTAAATTGATCAGCCTCTCTGAGCTATAAACAAACTTGTACTAACTCTCCATACATGATTGTTTTGAGGCTCAAATGATATTACAGGTATAGAAATAAAGGTAAAACATAGGTATTGACATCATCTTTTCTATGGAATGCAGTTGATTTTTTTTTTTAAAAGAGAGAGGGGGGAGAGAGAGAGAGAGAGAATTTTTTAATATTTATTTTTCAGTTTTCAGTGGACACAACATCTTTATTTTATTTTTTTTATGTGGTGCTGAGGATCGAACCCAGCGCCCCACGCATGCCAGGCGAGCGCGTTACCGCTTGAGCCACATCCCCAGACCCCAGCTGATTTTTTTTTAACTCTTTTTTTGCAATGGAATGCAGCTGATTTTTTTTTTTTTTTTTTTTTTTTTTTGCGGGGGCAGTGGTTACTGAGGATTTAACTCAGGGGCACTTCACTGAGCCACATCCACAGCCCTATTTTGTATTTTATTCACTGAGTTTCTTAGCATCTTGGTTTTGCTGAGGCTGGTCTTGAACTCATGATCCTACTGCCTCCGCCTCTAGAGCAGCTGGGATTAGAGGCATGCCCCACCATGCCTGCTGCAGATTTTAATTAGCAGGCTGGGGATGAGGCTTGGTGGTAGAGTGTTTGCATTGCACCCATGAAACCCTGGGTTGAATTCCCAGCACCTCCCCACCCCCTACCCCCCACAAAAAATCAGAAGACAGCATTTTCTTTCAGGGTTAAGAGGGTTGGCACTAGAATCAGACCTCTGTGTGCACTTAGGCAAATCAGCTTCTGTAAGCTTTTGTTTCCTCTTTGGAGGAATAATAGTACAAATGGGAATAATAATGGAACTTCTTAAAGTTGATATGAGGGTGAAATGAAATAATGAACACAAAGCACTTCCCAACAATACACAGCACATAGGAAACAGTTAATAAACATAAGCTGCTGTTGCTGTGGCTATGTACTGGTGAGAAAAGGAAGTGTGTCAATAAGGAATGCATATTGGGGCAGAGAGCTTGGAAAATTATTTAGGAGGGCACAGAGTAGATATGGGAGCTCTTATATTCCAATAGCTTCTGGTAACTAATCTGGGAAGATTACCTGGCGGGATTGGACTTTCTGGGACTCTTTGCACAATAGATGGACGACGAGTGCTCTGGCGTGGAGTAGTGCTGTTAGAAAGGTTGTGTCTTAAACATCTGTTATCAGGTTGGGTGGAGGTCAAGTGACCAAATGATATGAGGTTGAACAATTATGAAATATATATAGTAGAGTTGGTCCAAAGTGTGGCAGGCAAAATGTAGGCCTAGCTGCTCTGTGTAAAGCTCTAAAATAGAGTAGGCCACCAAATAATTTTTGCAGTCTTGAATTTGACATGCAATGTGACGGAAAGCACTATTGGCCATGCATAGTTGAGTGGTGTGTTATGGACTTCAGATAGGGACACACTTTAGCAACCCTGATGAGTACTGATTGGTGGAATTTGTTGCTGAAGGCAGGAATTTTGGACAGCTCAACAGACAAAAACAATTATTAATTGAAGCTTCCTCTGATTATGAGGAAGAGAGAAGGAAGAAGAAGAGTTGACTCTTGAAGAGCAGAAAATAAGATATTGGGAAGTGTCTGTGTATCCATAATAAGAATGATTTTCTTTAAGAGATGAGGGTCCCAGAAAGAATACTAAATTTGTCTTTACAAAAAATGGGGTTGATCTTGTGTCTCTATAAAGGATTTGTTGTCAGAAAGTCTACCTACTTTCAACCAAAGTTCTTTAAACATGATGAAGCATGCCTGAAATTGTAGACATTACAAATCCTGTGCCATCAGAGTTATACAAAAGTACATACAAGAGGAAGTGAGGGGAAAGGGGAAAATAATACAAGGGGGACAAATGAATGTCAGTAGAGGGGGCAGAGAGAGAAGAGGGGAGGGGAGGGGAGGGGAGGGGGGATAGTAGAGGATAGGAAAGGCAGCAGAACACAACAGACACTAGTATGGCAATATGTAAATCAATGGATGTGTAACTGATGTAATTCTGCAATCTGTATATGGGGTAAAAATGGGAGCTCATAACCCACTTGAATCAAAGTGTGAAATATGATATATCAAGAACTATGTAATGTTTTGAACAGCCAACAATAAAAAATTTAAAAAAAAAAAAAAAAACAAATCCTGTGCCAAGGATGATAGGATCACAAAACATCAGAGATCAACTGTGGTACAACATCCTCATTGGACTAGATGAGGAAACTGAGGCCAAGAATTGAACTTACTCAACTACTCAAAGTCATATAAATATATTTGATTCAGTTCTCTCTTATATTCATTTCATCTCTTTCTTCCTTCAAATTGAAGTTCTATTACTTTCTTTGTTTCACCTCTGGATAGGTAAAGGAAAAAAAAAAATCTAGTTTGGTTTCATAGCAGCTACTGAGCAACAAACAAGTCCCCTTTAAAATGCATCCTCTCTTCTCTCCATCTGGCAGGCTTTGATCTGCCCCTCTTGTTTTTCCATTGGTCATTTTGTGTGGCTTCTCGCCCCCTTCCAAGATTCCCAGCCAATCACCTCTTCCTTCTCTCCCTCCCTAAAGGCCTTTGAGGAATGTACCATATGGACCGTGAAGGGGGTAAACAGGAGGAAGGAGTGGTAACAGCTCCACTCCTTTACCTTTTGTATATAATCCATGAGATCCTGGTAAAGCCTTAGTTTGGAGATAGCCACAGAGTCTTGAAGACCGAATTCCGTGCCAGCTGCAGAGACTCACTGAGCACTCTCGCCCCCAGGGCTGGGGTCCTGTGGTTGGTTCTGGAGGGCCGCAGCCCCCGCCCTCCCATGTGCCCGCCCAGACCCAGTCACCGGCGGCGGCGCCGCTGCTCCTGCTGCTGCCGCTGCAGCTGCTGCCCGCGCTGCAAGCTGCGGGCCGGCGCTCAGGGTTGCGGAGCTGCGGGTCCCGGAGAGGGCTGGGCGGCCCAGCCGGCCACAAGGACGCCGGCGCCGGGGGACACAGCAACATGAGGCGGAGGTGAGGACGGGGCTTGGAGTCCTCGACCGGTTTCAACGGTCTCAGGGAGCCGCATCCCATCTGCGCTCCGAGCTCGGGGTTTCCGGGGCCCCGGGCTCGCCGTGGCGGGCGACTCTGGCGCGAATGACTACTGCGATCGGACATGTGGCCAAAGACCTCCCTCCTGGGCCGCCCGTAGGGCTGCAGCCCGGGGGTGGCTCTTGGCGCCTCCTTCTGGCGTCCCTTTCCAGCCCTTTTACTCGTGGGGTGGCAACGCCTGCGAGGAAACCCCCTCCTCGCGTGTCCTGCCCTTCCTGGCCTCTGTCTTTGACCTCCGGGAGTCGGATGTTAGGTCAAGTTCGATTGTGTAGGTCGCACGGTTCCAGGTCAGGCGGGCAGTGGGGGAAGGCATGGGAGGCTTCCCGCTTGTTGTGGGAGTATTGGGGAGAGTGCTTTGGATTTGATGTGCTGGGGGAGACTTTTGGCAAGGGGCTGCGGGGATAAAGATCATTCATCTTAAGCAGGGTCCAGAGGTTTGGGAAGGGGCTGCGAACCTCCCTGCGGCTTCTGAGGAGATTCCCAGCCTCCAAGGGTAAAATCCTCTCTGGGTATACCTTGTTTGGAGTCTGGCATTCACTGTGTGTGGGTTGCTGAGGTCGTTATGGCAGGTGTCCATGAGTGAACACAAATTTTCTATTCATGGTGGACTGAATGGGGTGATGGCAGCCACTTAGGCCTGTTATCTAAGGGCTGCCCTCCCTTCCTTAACTGCCTTAGAAAGTGGTTAACACTATTGGGGGTCTCCATGGCACACTGGAAATTCCTAGTTTAAAAATCACCTTGAGGAGCCCTACACAGATCTGGGGCTTGCCAGGTGTTAACAGAAAGCCAGATGTGACTTTCTGTTTGCTACATAGACAATCATTTAGGCTTGTACCCACTTGCAGGTTTCTGGCATCTCAGCTCAGCGTGGATGGCATCATCCAGCCCTTTCATAATAGTTTGTTAGGAAGAAGGGGTCCTTTAGGCCCCCCAGGTATGACCTCGGTACTTCATCCTATTAGGGGTCATGGGCTAATATCTTGGCTAATTTTTCTCCGGAGTCTGAATGCAGAGAAATAATTTCCAAGAATACAAATCACATTTATGTTCTGTTTTTTTTTTTTTTTTTTTTTTCACCTCTGGGCGGGTACTAGGGATTGAACTCAGGGACATTCAACCACTGAGCCACATCCCCAGCCCTATTTTGTATTTTATTTAGAGACAGGGTCTCATTGAGTTGCTTGGCACCTCGATGTTGCTGAGGCTGGCTTTGAACCCGTGATCCTCCTGTCTCAGCCTCCTGAGCCACTGGAATTACAGGGGTGTGCCACATTTATGTTCTTTTAATGTTGGTGTTTAAGGCAGACATTAATTATGGTTTACATGAAATGGGTTAATGCGAGAAATGAAGGTGAATTGTGGATGATATTTTTTATTCTTTTTAAAAATTTTTTTTTAGTTGTAGATGGACATAATACCTTTATTTATGTGTTTATTTTTATGTGAGGCTGAGGAGCTACAACTTCAGTCCTGTTTTTTAGTTTCTTTTAAAAGTGTTTTTACTTTTTTCAATTTTAAGTGAGATGTAGATGGAGAGAATGGCATTTAAATTTAAATACCAGGACACCAGTGTGAATTTGGTTCCATTTGACAGTTTGCTACATAGACAATCATTTAGGCTTGTACCCCAGGAGTGAGAGTGAGTTAGATTTTATGGTAAGAAAGACATCTTATTACAAATTGCTATTGCCAGCAAGAAGGTGTCATCTTCTCATTACCTGGCCACACAGATGTGGGTTCGTTGTTGTGGTCACCTTTTCCTGTGAGCACATCTCTAAAGGGCCTTTAAGAGGATATTATAAATTCCACAGTTGATTGTCGCATGTACTCAGGTGAGAAAATTGGCCAGGTTATTTTAATCTAACAGTGAGTTTTCTTGTTCTCCAGGTTATAAAAGTTTTTAAAATTTTTTGGATAGTGTATTAAATAGCATGAGTTAATTTCAGTATTATAAGAAAGATGTTTGAGTGTTTCTCTTAGAAAGAAAGAATCTTTTAGAACTTGGACCTGGTTCCTCAGCCAAAGCTCCTTTTTGTGTTTTACAGTCCTAATATTTTGAAATGTCTTAAAACTTTACCACCAGGTAGAAATTTTTCCCCGATCTGAGAAGATATATTCGTGTTTTTAGATGTGAGGGAGAAAACCACCTTTGGAAATAAGGTAGGGAAAAATACTTAGCATACTGCTCACCTGGCATATAGTAGATATTCAGTAATGATAAGTGAATTTTTCCTTTCCTCCTTTGTTTTGGGAGACCTGCTGTGGGGATGATAAAATTGGATGCAGTTTTTTGTTGTTGTTATTGTTGTTTTGGTATCAGGCATTGAACTCAGGGGCACTCAACCATTGAGCCACATTTCCAGCCCTATTTTGTGTTTAATTTAGAGAGAGGGTTTCATTGAGTTGATTAGCAGCTCAATGTTGCTGAGCTTGGCTTTGAACTCACCATCCTACTGCCTCAGCCTCCTGAGCTGCTTACAGGTGTGTGCCAAGGTGCTCTGTCTGGATGCAGCTCTGATTGTCTGCTTCCTTAGTAAATTAGAAAGAATACCACCTCCCCCTTCCTATGCTAATCTCCAGTTCTCATGGTATTTTAATAGTAGGCTTTTAAATGAAACACACCTCTGGACCTAGAAGTAAAAATCAAACAAGGAAAAATTGAGGTCTTCCTCCTGGTTTATATGTTGCGTTTTTATTTTTATTTTTATTTATTTATTTATTTTTTAATTTTTTTTAATATTTATTTTTTTAGTTCTCAGCAGACATAACATCTTTGTTTGTATGTGGTGCTGAGGATCGAACCCAGGCCTCACGCATGCCAGGCGAGCGCGCTACCGCTTGAGCCACATCCCCAGCCCCATATGTTGCGTTTTTAAAGAAAGGATGGTGCATGCCCTAGAAGAGGTCTTAATACTACTCAGTGCAAAAGAATAAATGCCAGAATTGACTCTTTTTGGGTCATTTTAGTAGTGTCACAGGTGAGTGTTTTGGTTAATGTTGGCTTAATATGTCCACATGGAATCAAAACCAGTTTCCAATTTCTTTTGGAGCTGGCATCTGAGAAGTGGCACAGGATACTAGAAGCTGGACCGGTAGGCAGGGGTAGACTCTTCTTCTGCTTTCATGGACTCTATTTCTGAGCTGAGCTCTGCAAGGAGCAGCTGTTTAGCTCCTCCTGCTTATAGCAGGCTCATGTGAACAGATTAAAAGGTTATCAGACCTAATGTTATTGAAATGTAAGAACCATCATTGATTTATAATATTGGGCATGGCATTTGAATATTAATCACGCTCTGGATTTACTGCTTTTTTCTCTTAAGTGAAATCTTTTTCATCACCTCTTATCTCATTGAGTTTTATTTGTCACTGAGGTCATCAGAGCTTAGAACAGTATATTATTCCCTTTTTATAGATGAAGAAATGAAGGTGACATGTTACATTCTAAGTTGCAAGTGAATTGGACCTTGAACTAGAACTTGACTTGGATTTTCCTTCTTATATTATTTATTTATTTATTTGTGGTGCCGAGGATGGAACCCTGTGCCTCACACTTCTAGGCAAGTGTTATACCACGGAGCTACAACTTCAGCCCTGTTTTTTAGTTTCTTTTTAAAAGGTTTATTACTTTTTTCAATTTTAAGTGAAATGTAGATGGAGAGAATGGCATTTAAATTTAAATACCAGGACACCAGTGTGTATTTGGTTCATTGATACCTTTGGAGGAAAATACACATATTCACACATCCACACCTTTTTTGGGGGGGGCATTGAAAGACTTAAATAAGAGACCATACTGTTATGCTTTTATGATCATTAGATAGCTAAGAATAATCAACATTTATTGAGTGTGTATCTTCAGGAACCTGTGCTAGGCTTTGTGTACATCACCTAATTTACAGATGACAAAGATGTGTTTGGTGAGATCCCAGAACAAGGGAGTGAAAATGAGACCCTTGACCAAGAGCAAGGCTCGGGCTCATACCTAGACTTTCTGATTCCGAAGTGTGTCTGCTCAACTTCATGCTTTAGTGGTAACTAATGAGCAGTTCTCAGAGTTCCTAACTCCTGTTGATGCTTACCCTTCCTGGGTCTGATGTCTGTGGGTGGACTGGATCATTATTTTTCTTTGCAGTACAGTTTTTACACTTTTGTTTTTGTTTTTTTTTTCCTTTGCCAGAAATAGTCCTCTATCCAGGTGAATGGTCATTACTTTAAAAAAAAAAAAAAAGTCAGAGCTGAAAAATCATCTCTATTTGGAGAGTGTGAAGTATTTAATAGAAGCAGATGGGAAAATTAGGGCCAGAGAGAACTGAAGTAGACAGAGGACATTAGTGATGTTTCAACCCAGAGGCCATCTATAGTGTCCACGCTTTTTTTAACGTAAGCTGCTGTTTGAAATTGTAAAACTGGAGGTGTAGCACTTCTCCTAAAGTCTGTGCAGTAAGTATAGATGACAGAGTTGAAAATCTGATGCCTTTTGGTCTTTTAACTTCTACAAATAATGCAGCACATTGTGGGAATGAAGGGAATGTTTTTTTGGAAATTTCCCTAAACTCTTTGTGGACTTCCCCTTTCTTCCAGTCACCCCTCTGTCGTCTTTTGTTCCACTTTTCAGAATTCCACTCTGATCCTGTGGAGTTGGATGGGGTGAAGGTATGTGTCAGACACCTCTTGGGTGCTTGGATATACGAGTGGGCAGAACAATATCCCTTCCCTTGTGGAATTCAGTTGTACATGGCTGTTTGCTTGGGGGGTAGTCTTTGGTTATCTTTAGATACACAGGAACCATTATCCAAAAGCTGGAAGGGAGAACAAGGAAACAATCTCCCAAAACCATTCAATTCATTGATTTTTTTGTCATTGGCAAGATGGAGTTGCACAGAGGAGACATTGCCACAACTTTTTAAAAAAGGATTAAAGAATAGAGAAGTAGGACTATGGGATTGTTCCTTGGTGGAAGAGGAAGGATAGGAGCCTCTGCTGAGTAGTAAGATCCTTGGCAAGAACAACCAAGCCTTTTTAGTGTCTGTCAAACCCTGCACTGCTCTGTAGTGCCTAGCTCTGTGGCTGAGACAGGAGTGAATTTGTGTGGTGTGTGACTGATGTCTAGCAGAGGAGTCTTTCTGCATTGGGTGGCTCTGCAGGTGTCTATTTAATTGTATATTCAGTGAAGGATTGGACCTGGTTAACTCTGGGAAGAGAGAGAGAGTACAGCTGAGTGGTTACCTGGTAGCTTCTACTGGCTTTTCCTTACTGCTTTAAAATAAATATACAAAGACAAAGTGAAACTTTGATTGGTTCCAACCTCTCTCCATGTCTTTCCAACTCTGGGGAGAGGCTTAGGAAGAACAAGAGTACTCCCAACACCTGTAGCCCAGAGTTCCTTACCATTGGCTGTCCCTGGCCTACAAAAAGCCAACTCACCAAGGTTAATATTCCTCCATGTTTCCCTGCTCTTCTCCTGACTCTTCCTCTAAAGCTTCTGATCATTGAGGATTGTTGGGTTTGTGAATGGGAAAGGGAGAAAGGTTGTCAGAGCAGCTTCCCTAAGCTAATGGCAGTTGTGATCAACAGCAGCAGTGGACAGACTGGAAATAGTTGTCTGCATACGGTCCTGTTCTGAGTGCTTATGTGTCCTGACGCACTTAGTCCTCAGAGGGTAGGTGCTGTTCCAGTTTCATATATAAGAAAGTTGAGGCACAGAGAGTTATAGAAGGTGGTGGACTCAAAATTCTGACTCAGGTATTTGACTCTGAAGTTGTGCTCTCACAGGGTTGGACAGACTCTCTCAGGGCTCTTTCTATCCTGGTGTCATTCTTTGCTCTTTTCAGAGCCCTCTTTACATCTTCCGCCTCTTCATTCTGAAAAGCTACCAAAGACATAGATGTTGGTTAACTTCAGATTCCTTTAAATGTTCCTGGCATATTTCCCGGGACAGTCAGGAGTAATTCTGAAGTATTTGGAGGAGGACATAGGCCCAGGTGCACTTCCCAGAAGGGGCTCTTAGGACAATATAAGGGTACCTGGGACTGACTGTGCTATGAGATTCATAAAGTGTTGAGCCTAGCCTTGCTTCCAGAAATGTTGAAGGAATCTTCCTCTTCCTCTACTTTTTTGCCTGGTGTAGGTTTCTGATTCCCAAGATTTTGAACTCAAACAAATCCTATTTGCTTTAGCTCAATTACTTTATGGATTTTTTTTTTTTTTAATGAGTCAGTCCAGGGAACCTACCACTATTTATAATTAATTGGCAAATGAACTTTTGAAATAGAACCTTTTACCCAGTTTGGCCATGGCTGGTCAGTCATTTATTTCCCTTTGAAAAAGGAAAAAGGAAGTATTTTAACTAGTGACATGAATTTGTGTCAGTTTGTTTCCAAAACAGATAGGCTGTTCCCCAAACCAGCCTTGCAGAAGTCTGGTGGGAAAAAAATCAACCTTCTTCCTTTGGTATTTTAAATACCTTTAGACAGGGGTCTAAGGGACACTTATATAAGAATAGCCATAAAAGTTATTATTTACTGAGTATTATGATGGTCCAGACACTGGGCCAAGTACTTTATATGTCCACATTATTTCTAGTGTTCAGTTAGGTGCTATCACCCCTATTTTACAATAGGGAGACTTCCAGAGAGATTAAGGGCCATATATTCAGTAAATTTAATAGACCAGATAACTCCAAATCCTCTTATAGTAAGGTGATTAAATCATCCAAATTTAATCACTTCACTATTAGATGAAATGTTGAGGGGTGAAAGAAAAAAGGATGGGGAGGAAAAAGACAGTATGAGGCAGGAGAAAATTGAATCAGCCGCCCTCAGGATTTACTGAACAGTGTGTGTCTAGCCCCAGTCGGGAGGGTGGGGCACCAGGAAGCCCATCATGGAGCCAGGGAGCAAAGGGCATTTAGAACTTAAGACCTTTAGGAAGTTATGTACTGGGACTTTCTCTCAATGCAGGTTTATTGAGCCCCTTATATATAAGGTTTTCTCTTTTTATTTTTAGTTGTAGATGGACATAATACCTTTATTTTGTTTATTTAGTTTTTTTTTTTTTTTTTTAATGTGATGCTGGGGATCAAACCCAGTGCCTCATGCATGCAAGGCAAGCACTCTACCACTGAGCCACAACCCCAGCCCGAGCTCCTTATATATAAGGCAAGTGGCATATAATAAAATGTTTTTTGCCTGCAAGAGGTTATCATATTTCTAGCGGCACAGACACAAATGCAGTACACCATAGTTTGTTGTGACAAGTGACTTAACTGGGTAGGGAACCCTGAATATTGAATAGTGAGAAAGTTTATGCTAATTAGCACAGTATTCTTCTTGATTCAGTTTTGTTTATCTCTTATGCATATAATTGAGAATTTCCATAATTTACACCCCCACCCCCCCACCCCTGTTGTTTCTGATGTGTTTGTATTTTGCAAACAGAAGATTGTTTTGAAGCTCTTCCCTGAAACCCAGACCTGCATGTTGATTGCAGAATTGGCTGGGGCTATCTAGCCTTACCACAGTCTCCCTTGAGCCCATCAGCACTGCAGATCTTTTGGGCTTGGTACTCTTATCCTTGCTGAGCCATTGCTTGCCAATATGAGGTACAGTTGCTTCAGTACAGGGCAGCCCTTCCTAGAAGAGTGTGCGGCCAACCTGTGACTTTCCCAGGTGTTCTGACAGTGGTGGAACAATGCTGGGTGTGGAGGCACTTCATTTTAGCTTTGGGGATTAGATTGACCATATTACCTCAATATCATCTTTCTAACTCTAGAACTACATTACTGGGCCTATTCTAACCTCTGAGACTGGTTGTATCCTTGTGGTGACATTGGTGGCATTTCTCCATCTCTTGTCCTATTCTTTCAAATGGATTATATTTGGAAGCTGATGTAATGTAGAAAAAGGACTAGGACCTCTTACTGCTGGCTATGCTTAGTGAGACCCAGTTTTGCTTTTGTTCTCCTCTTTTATTTTCTAAGACCTTTGGATCACTTTGATCAGGTTCATTCAAATAGAAATTAGGCATATCACCTGGAAATGAGTTAAATATCTTCTGACCCCTGCTCCCTGCTGTATTAATTCAGTTGATACAGTTTGTAATCACATTGAGGACACTTCCACATGCTAATAAAAGTTCTTTCCATCCATAACCAATGATCCCAGAGAGGGTTCTTTAACTTAAAGCCAATGTATGGAAAGGTAGCTCTACTACTTGTTTGTAAATGGAATTTTTCACAGTAAAGGAATTAAAAAAATTTTTTTTTAAATATTTTTTTTAATTGTAGATGGACACAATATTTTTGTTTTATTTATTTATTTATTTATTATGTGGTGCTGAGGATCGAACCCAGTGCCTCACACATGCGAGGCAAGTGCTCAACCACTGAACTACAACCCCAGCCCACAGTAAAGGGATTTTGCAGCATAATTTCTCTCTAGGAATAAAATGTTTTATTTTTGTATATATGTTTTATTTTGTTTTTATTTTTTAGGCGTCTGATCTTCTATCACTGGTGGAAATGGCTGCTTATTGTTTTTAATGTGCCTCCCCCTCTTTGTCCACCTATAACACATACAAGAGACACAGATGCTACTGGACTCTGCCCTTGCAGCTTCCTAGGCCTATCGTTTGGACTTGTAGGTGTGCCAGAAAGAACTATGTTGTGTCACGGGCTGTCAGGGTGTGTGTTGGTAGGACCTGAGTGGCCCAGCCTTTGCTCATGTAGTATTTATTTGCATGCCAGTAGTTGTCTGCACCACCTGCAACTGTACTTCCGCACACAGCTCCATGTGCAGTTGCTTGCCTTTCATGCTTGTCTCTAGACTCTTTGCAGGCTTTAATGAGGTCAAATGCTTGTGCATAGGTATAGGCAGGAAAATCCAGAGTGGCATATAAATGGGTTCCTGACAGTAAAGGAGGTCAAGGAATTTGGCTAAAAACCTCACCTTACATTAGGCTATGGGAAAGGAAAGTGAACTAATCTATTTGGAGTCTACTCTAGAAATGCAGTTTTTGCCAGGCACACTGGCTCATGCCTGTAATGCCAGCAAATTGGGAGGCTGAGGCAGGAGAATCATGAGTTCAAGCCTAGCCCAGCAATTTAGCAAGGCCCTAAGCAATTTAGTGAGACTCTGTCTCAAAATAAGAACCGAAAGGGCTGGGGATGTGACTCTATATTAAAGCACTTCTGGATTCAATCCCTGGTACCAAAAAAAAAAAAAAAAGAAATGCACTTTATTATATGGGTCTCTCAATCCTGACAAGAAGCTTAAGCAGGTAACAATTTGATACCCACTTATCAGGTTGAGAAACATGAGGCTCAAGTGAGTTTAGGTGATTTGCCTGAGACCTCAGCTGGTAAATGGTGGCGCTAACTCAGATTAAGAACATCAGGTTCTGTAGTGGTTAAAAGTATGAACTCTGCAACCAGACTATATTGTAGTATATCATTTATTGGATTGTGTGACCTCAGTTGCATTCCCTTAACCTCTCTGGGCTTCAGTTTCTTCATTGATACAATGGATGACCTAACAGTCCTGTTTACCTTCTATGGTTATAAACATGTACAATTCAACTAGGCACATGAGCATCATAAGTGTTGGTAGTACCATTATTGACCATGCTTCTGAATCTTGGAATGGAATACTGGGGCTTTGGTTTTCGTCTCTTCCAGGGAACAGTCTTGGGGAGCACATGTGGATTTGGGCTGTACAGTGAGCCAAAGCAGTCTTCTTTGCAGCATTTGCATAGTTAAGAGTGAGGGGCTGGGGCTGTAGCTCAGTGCACTTGTCTATCACGTGTGAGTTTGAGCCTTAGCACCACATAATAATAAATAAGTAAAACAAAGCCATAGTTAAGAGTGAACAGAACCAGCTCCAAGAGGGAGAACTTTCCTCACTCACTGGCCTGTGTCTTGGACAGCCCCATCCAAGATTGACTCCTCTGCCTTCACCTTTCTAATTACCTTCCCACTCTTTTTCTCTGTCTCCTTACTATCTGCCTCATCCTCTGGTGCTCTGCATTGTTTTTCTTATTAGCAGTCCTTTAGATTTCTTGGGATAATTTATTCATTATTATTATTTTTTTATTTGTTAGGCTCTCCATGTGCTGCAGTGTACTGTGTATTAGGGCTGGGGTAGGTTTGTAGGAGTGTATGATTTTGTTCCTGCTTCAGAAGATACAATACTAATACAACAGGTAAGAGGAAGAAAAGTGATGAAACACAAAATGACTTATACAGTTGGGGAAGTGTGTAAGGATGGTAACTATTCCCTTTTGAAAACTTGTTATATGCCAAGCACTGGTTTAGGTGCTTTACATGCATTGTCAGTCCTGTGCCATCTGTACTTATAGGTGTGGACCCAGAGATAACCAGCATCTTGTCCACTTAGCACATGAATGGGAGAGCCTGGGGTTTGATCCTTGGTCCACACTGACTGCCTTGGGCTTACATAGAAGATTAATTTGAACCGTGTCCCACCCAGGTCATTGGTAGAACTGTCTAGGTAAGAAGAGGGGGTGCTGGTAAAACAAAAGCTTAGGGTTGAGAGTAAGCCCATTGTATTCGGGGGCAGTGAGGAGGCAGCCTGGCTGTATTTATGAACTGCTGTGCCAGGTTCTCTCTTGGTGCTGGGAGATGAGTAAGATGCGTTCCTTTTTGCTGTGTGGAATCTTACTGTAGCTGGGGAGACAGACACACAAATAGATGATTTCAGTTCAGTGTGGTAAGAGCTATGATAAGGGTAAGTATAGGGTGCTATGGGAGCAAAGGAGAGAGAGCCAGGAAATGTTCCCAAAGTCTTGAAAGATAGGTTAATGACAAGCTTAGCAGTCGAAAGTGAAAAACTTTTTCTAAAGGACAGAGAATAGCATGAACAGAGGCATTCCTTCTGGGCTTTTTTGTTGTTGTTGTTGAAAGTGAAGTTTATTTCCTAGGTCTCATGTATGCCTGGGCAGTTTTCAGGCAGTGGGGAGTTCATTGGAGTTAGAACTCAGAACAGTAGCACGAAAGTAATTTCTTAGGTCAGTTAACCAGGCAGGAGAGATGAATGTTAGCAAGCTCCCTATGGAAGGGGTTGGCAAACTTTTTTGTAAAGGATCAGGAAAGTAAATGTGCTGAATGAGCTGAATGTAGCCTTTGAATGTAGTCTGATGTAGCTTTTCAGCTCCGTGGTTGTAGTATGAAAATGGCCACAGATAATGTGGAAATTAATGAGGATGGCTTTTGTTTATGGCCTCAGAAATTTGTGCCTAGTAGCCTCTGGATCTGCCTAGGGCAGGCTGCCCCTCTGATCTCAGGACTTTCCACACTAGAACTGTCAGTAGTACTTCTCAACTTTTTCTGTCCTTGTGTGCCAGTTCCACTGCTCCCACCAGTAGCCCAGCTCAATTTTTGTCCCTTATCCTTATTTAAAGTACCCTCCAAATTTAAGTCTCTAAGGCACTCTGGCCATCCAGTATTGAGTTTTAGTAAATCCCTCTTTCACCCACCTTGCAGAGAAGCAGTAGTCCCACTGCTTGAATCCTTAGTTGCTGAGCTACAAGAAATACTCCTTCCTTCTAGTCTACTATCTTGCCACCACCTCGTTAGCCAGAAATTTTAATTCCATATACTTTTCCCATGACATGAGATAGTCTTTTGAACCCCCTCCCCCCAACTTAAAATGTAAAAACCATTTTCTGTTTAGAGGTTAGATTTTCCATTGGGTAGAGTTTGCCTACCCCAGAGCAAATGATAATAATTCAGATGTGACATGACAAGGAACTAGATGTTGGCAGTAGAAATAGAGAGGAAGGGACCTGGTGCCAGAGACATTTTGGAAGAGAACACTGATTAGATAGAGGAAATAAAGAGAGGGAAGATCCCCAGATAGAGCTGAAGTTTCAGGTTAGGTGCCTCCCAACCCACTTGGTAAAGTTGGCCTTGTTTCCCACATGGACTTGATTCTGGAGAAAACCTTAGAGATAACTGATGCTTTAGATGCTTCCAGACATCTGTCAGCATATGAGTTGTTGTAGACGTCTCTCTGAGCATGTCACTGTACCAGTTGCCTTTGTTTTCTTAGCCTCCAGGTGCATTGGACAGGAGGTGACAGGGACAGTATGCTTCCCACCTGTTTGGGGTTACAGGTAAAGTTTATTTTGGGGGATACCTGTTTTGATGCAATCTTAAATTACAGAGAAAGGCATCCTACAATTACTGACTTGGGGGCTGGGGCTGGGGCTCAGCGGTAGCACACTTGCCTGGCGTGTGTGAGGCACTGGGTTCGATTCTCAACACTACATATAAATAAATAAAATAAAGGTCTATCAACAACTAAAAAAAAATTAAAAACAATTTCAATTTCTCATTTGGGGCTAAAATAGATTTTGCGGGGCAGGGTACTGGGGATTGAACCCAGAGGCACTTAAACACTGAGCTATATCCCTCACCACCCCCCTTTTTTGTTTTAGTTGCAGTTGGACACAATACCTTTATTTTTTTATTTTTATGTGGTGCTAAGGATGGAATCCAGTGACTTCCACGTGCAAGGTTGAACCACAACCCCAGCCCCATCCCTAGCCCTTTTTATTGTTTTTTATTTGTTCTAAATATACATGATAGCAGAATGCATTTTGATTCATTGTACACAAATGGAGAACTTATTTTTTATTTTGAGACAGGGTGTTGCTAAGTTGCTTAAGGCCTTGCTAAGTTGCTGAAGGTGGCTTTGAACTTGTGATCTTTCTGCCTCAACCTCCTGAGTTGCTGGGATTACAGGCATGTGTCACCATACCTCGCTTGGATTTTCTTTCTAGTACTTTAAAAGACTGAGACCAGAAATAGGGAAGTGTTCAATGCATATCCTTTAATTCCTTATGAGTAGCGTGGTTGAGTAGCAAATGAATCTGGATATTGTGCACATGGTGAGAAAGGAATAAAGGGGAGGCTCTTTTCTCAGCATAAAGTGAATGACTTATGGCATTGAGCTAAATTAGTTAAGTGCTTTTTGTCTTAAGCCTTTGTGGATGTGTTTGGGACCCTTCACCATGTCAGTCCATACTGACATTTTTTGAGAGCCCATTCTTGTGATCCAGGACATCTGACACCCAAGAATCAGGAGTCGTCAGCATCTTTAGTCTGGATAAGGCCCTCTGCTAGGCCTTGGGTGAGGGTAGGTGGGCCATCAAAGGGAATCAAAGTGTGAGTTCCTCTGTATTCCTTGATGTCCCAGTCCAGGTATGAAAACCATTACTCCAGGGAGTAGTGGTTCTGTTCACAGTTTTGTCATTTGTCAAATAGATGCTGGCTGTTAGCCAGTTTAAAGGGGTACACTGAGGATAAAATTTGAGTATAAAATCAGGCAGGTATGCTTTGAAACAGAATGTAAATGCTATTTTCTTAACACAGATAGAAGTGATGGCTTACCATTACTGTACTTACAGGGATGACAGAGTTGCCCTGACAGGACTGCTTGTCTTCTTGGACTTTGTAGTTCATGGAAACCACAAGGCAAGGCAGATAGATTGGAAAAACATCAACTTCAAATGAACAGTACCAAAGACATGGAAAGGGAGTAGAGGTCACAGGCTCTGTTCTCAGAATTCAGAGTTCACCTAGCAGGTCTAGATAAATAATAAAACAGCAGCTAGTGAGCAACAGGAAGATACTCAGAATCAGATACTATGTGTGAGTATTATGCTGCCCAAAGGCAGTGGTAACTGTCTCCTTACTCCCTCTGTTCAAGCTTCTCTGGTCTGTTCCTCCAGTGCTAGCTGGCACTCCTTTGCCTCAGGGCCTTTGCACAGACCCTTCTTTCTCTCAAAAACACTCTTTCCAGGATATACAATCAATTAACAAATATATGAAAATACATCTCTAAAATTAGAGAAATGCAAATCAAAACTACACTAAGAATTATCTCACTCCAGTCAGAATGGTAGCTATCAAGAATACAAACAACAATAAGTGTTGGCGAGGATGTGGGGGAAAAGGCACACTCATACATTGCTGGTGGGACTACAAATTGGTGCAGCCAATCTGGAAAGCAGTATGGAGATTCCTTAGAAAACTTGGAATGGAACCACCATTTGACCCAGCTATCACACTCCTCAGTTTATATCCCAAAGACTTAAAAACAGCATACTACAGGGATACAGCCGTATCGATATTTATAGCGGCACAATTTACAATATCTGAATTATGGAACCAACCTAGATGCCCTTCAGTAGATGAATGGACAGGGAAAGTGTGGTATATATACACAATGGAATATCACTCAGCATTAAAAGAGAATAAAATCATGGCATTTGCAAGTAAATGAATCAAGTTGAATAATATAATGCTAAGTGAAGAAAGCCAATCCCAAAAAACCAAAGGTCGAAGGTTTTCTTTGATATGAGGATGCTGACTCATAATGGTGATGGGGGAGGGGGAACATGGGAGGAATGGAGGAACTTTAGATAGGGTAAAGGGGAGGGAGGGGAAAGAGGGGGACAGAGGGTAGGAATGATGGTGGATTGAGTTAGACATCATTACCCTAAGTACGTGTATGAAGACACAAATGGTGTGAAAATACTTTGTGTACAATCAGTGACTTGAAAAATTGTGTTCTATATGTATAATATGAAATGAGTTGCGTTCTGCCATCATGTATAACAAATTAGAATGAATAAATAATTTAATTAAAAAACCACTCTTCCCTAAGATATTGTTTATCTTTGCTCATGTTATCTTCTCCATGAAACCTTATGCTGTCCAGTTTAAAACTTCAACATAGCTGGTCACTGTGGTACACACCTGTAATCCCAGCAGCTTGGGAGGCTAAGACAGGAGGATCACAAGTGCAAAGCCAGCTTCAGCAACAGTGAGGTGCTAGGCAACTCACTGAGACACTGTTGTTAAATAAAATACAAAATAGGGCTGGGGATGTGGCTCAGTGGTTGAGTGCCCCTAAGTTCAATCGCCAGTACCCCCCCCCCCCAAAAAAAAAATTAAAATAAAATAAAACCTCAATATAAAGCCAAGTGTGATGGCATGCACAAATAGCCCCAGCTATTTGGGAGATTAAGGCAGGAGGATCACTTGAGCCTAGGAGTTGATGGCTAGCCTGGGATATGCAGTAAGGCCTATGTCAAACAGAAAACAAAAAAACTCAATATGCCCCCTTCCCTCTAGTACTCCAGATTTCCTTTACCTTGCTTTCTATTTTCCATTTTGCCAAAACACCTGACACCCATTAGCATGCCATGTAATTTAATTATGTTTATTGAGAGGCCAGATTAGACTGCCTGGGTTTAAGTCTTGGCTTCACCATTTACTACCTATGTGACCATGGTAGATTGGCCTTGGTTTCCTCCTTTGTTAAGAATAATACCTAACTCATAAACTTTTTATGAGCATTAAATGAATTAACATTTATAAGATGCTTAGCATAACACTTGACATGGTGTAAGTGCTATAAATGTGTTTGATAAATACAGCTTTTGTTTGTTTCCTTCCACTAAAGTGAAAGCTTCATGAAATCAGAGAACATCATCTCTTCGGTTCTCCACAGCTCCCTAGCATTTAGAACAGGGTCTGGGACAAAGTAAGTGATGAGGAAGTGTTGAATGAGTGAACAGGCTGGGGTGAGTTGGCCTGGAAAGGCATCAGGAAGCAGTGAGTTGTAGGCAGCACTGTTGATGGCAGAACCCACCTGGGTTTCCTTTCCTGTTTGCACTTAGTGGCTTAGATCAATGTCTTGATCTCATTAGATCTCTGGCTGTTGCCTGCCTAGTACAGTTGTTAGAAGTAGATGAAAGAATGTATCGTAAGTGCTCAGAGCTGGTAGCAGACGATTAGTGTTCTTTTCCTTCCTTAGCACCTCTGGAAGAAGTGAGTCAGGAACTGGCTCTGGAGCAGTAAAGGAAGTGGGCTGGCAGGGAGGAGCAGGGGAAATCCTGAGTCTAGGTGAAAAGAGGACAAAAACAAGATGTAAGCAAACAAAAAACTCAACATGTGAGGTGTAACCATCACAGACTAGTGTGCTGAAGTGGTTAAAAAAAGGAGCTGTTTGTTACCAAACTTCAATGCTAAGATATGAGGGTTTGGACCTTTTTGTTGTTGTTGTTACTTATTTTTGTTGTAATATTAGAAAGGTGTGAAACTATACAAGGAACTCCAGTTTGCCTTTCACTAAAATTCATAGTTGATTTTTACCCCCAGAATCACTTGTGAGTAGTTTAGATATTGTACCTCTAGATTCCTAAATACTTCAATATTTATTTCCTCATAACAGGAATATTCTTTTAGATTTTGATAGAGTGCCTTAATAGAAGGATGTTTTGTTTTTTTGCTTTTTTTTTTATTAACAAGTGCCTCATACATGCTAGACAAACTGTCTACCACTGAGATATACCCCGCAGCCCAAGAAAAGGTGCTTAAATAAGAGGGTGGCATGATATAAAAAGTGTTTAGGGAATATGGACTGGAGGCCAGAAGGGCCTGTGGTGGGCAGTTAGGAATGGTTCACTGGAGGATGATAGGGACAAGATAGAAACCAGAATTGGGGGAAGGGGGATACTCAGAAGACATGGAAGTGGGATCTTGAATGAACAGCTTGGGATGGGGATAGAGAAAGGAAGATGGGGAAGGAAGTCTCAAAGGCTGTTCAAAGCAGTGCCTTCTTCTGGAGGAAAAGAACAGCATGTGTAGTCTATACAAAAGCAAATTCAGCTTTTGTTTTATGCTTGGGAAGATGAAACATTACCTCCATCCTTTTACGTGTTAGAGTCCACAGAAGGTAAAGTTCCACCAAATTCCAGCTGATGTGGATAGTGTCTTCTCTTCATTAGAGCAGGCACACGACAGGCTTGTGTTTGTTAAAGGCTTAAGCATTGAGAGGTACACATCTGAAGTACACTGTGGTTGGTAGTTGAGGGAATGCTTTAGGTCTTGTCATGAAGATTATCAGAGGTGACCACGCAGAGAGCCTAATGTGGATTTAGGAGTCTACTGACTACAGGAGGTGGGATTCGGAATCTTGGTTGTTAATGAGTAGGGAGAATGGTGGAAATCAAGGACCAAGGTCAGCCTGGGACTACAGGGAAGATCTGCAGAAACACTGGGAGAGGTGTATAGATCAGGGATGGAAGATTAAAGGGAGGAGAGCAGTAATAGTGTGAAAAGTTTTAACATTAAGAGTTCCCAGACTGAGCCAGAAGAGACCTGAGGAGCAGGTAAGTTCCCAGATGCTCTCATGCATGAGGCCCTCTTGGGCCTGGTGATACTTGCTGGGCTCTGTTCTTTCCAGATCTGGAGCCAGAATTCATGAGCTTTCAGGAATATTCTGTGAATAATGCCACCCAGAGTGCTAAGACAAATCAGGCTGTTGAAGGCTAATTCTCTTTCCAGTTGTCTGAGTGTTTTGTAGAAAAAGTAACCCTGGGGTGATTAAGGTATCTTATATTTGAACTTGGGCTAAGTATTAAAAAGACTTACCCTATCCCTTTAAGAAAATAATGTGTCATAGGGAAGATTGTAAGACAAGAGTTATCGATATCCAAAACTCATCACTTGCCAATTGGGGTGGTGCACACCTGTAATCCCAGCTACTAGGGAGGCTGAAGCACGAGGATCACAGGTTCCAGGCCAGCTTGGGGAACTTAATGAGATCCTGTCTCAAAATAAAATTTAAAAAGGGCTGGAGATGTAGTTTAGGGCTAGAGTGCTTGTGTAGCATGTGTAAGGCCCTGGTCTTAATCCCCAGTTCTGCAAACAAACACCCAAACCCCTAAACACACCTCCCTTTCTGGTTCTTTTGGTATTACCTATGCTGTTGCATTTGTGGTAGAAATGTTGTTAACAGTGTACTATGGAGCATCTCTTGCCATGTCTGTGCTTAGAGATGGCAAGTTGGTGCCTTGACATTAGTCATGCTGAGATTGTAGAAACCAGCAAGCACTACACATCAGAACTTGGTTCATTATCTAAGAATGTAATGGAGAAAATGTTGATGGTACATTTTAAACTTAAAAGTGTTTTTGTGTTTGGAACCATTGGTAAATAGGACTAAAAAATCAAGTAAATATTCTTCTAGTGTTTGAAAACTAGTGTTCAGTTCAGCAAAGAAGTTGTTCTCGTATTGCTTTTTTTTTTTTTTTTGCAATGCTATGGATTAGACTCAGGGCCTTGCGCATGCTAGGTGAGTGCCCTACCACTGAACTACATACATCCCCAGCTCTTACTTTTGCTTTAGTGTGGATATCAGCTGTCATTCACTCATTTGTCAATAGTATCCATAGGTTGGTCACAGATATAAGAGTTGAGCAAAAAATAGACAAAATCTATGAAAATATTCACTGAGAATCAATTGGCTATATGGAATTTATAATAAAGACTTGACATTTTATTACTATATTTATTACTGTTGTTGTGTGCTATATATCATTTATATATCAGTGAAATAATAATATTTGTACATATAAATATATATACATGTATGTTTAGTATTTATCAGCATACCACCACAGTGAGGAAAATACTGATTTCATGGGTTTCACAGTATCTCCTGGGGAAAGAACTGACACCTACAACGTGAAGAGCAATTATGATGAGAGTGCATGACAAAGTGCTTTTTGGTGCTGGGGATCAAACTGAGAGCCTCTTGTATGATAAGCACAACATACTCTACCACTGAGATACAACCCAGCCCCATGACTAGGTGCTTGATTTGAGTTATTGGAGTGAGTTAGGGTTGCCTCCCAGGGAAGGTGGTAGTTAAGTTAAGCAGGAATTGAGGGTCCTTTGGAGGTGGTGAACACTATGTGTGTGAGGCTGGGAGGAGGCATACAGATTGGAGGGTCTGACAGGCAGTTCATGTGACTAGCATAATCATAAGTGGGAAAGAGGTAGGAGTGGGAGGGTAGGGGGAGGTGAGTATGGGCCAGAGTGTATGGATGCTTGTTGTAGGTCATGTAATAATCTGAGGATTTTGCCTTCAAGCAGGTAGGCCCTTCACTTCCCAGAGACACTTAAAGACTGCAGAAAAGATTTGTTAAAGTTGTATTTTGTTTGTGAAGGAAAAATTTACGTTCACCCAATATGAATCGTCCACTTATTGTGTGCAGAACTTTGCCATAAATTTTACATTTGTCCTTGCCCACTAGAAATGTATTTCATGATGGGGGGTGGCATGTAAAGAGTATACACTTACAAGGTAGGTTTGACCAAAATGTTGTGGTGGAAGCTGTTAATTCTAGTTGCAGGTGGAGAAGGCCATATGGACAAGACAGGATAGTAGTTTGGGAGAGTCTGGGGACCCCGGAAGAACACCCCACCTTTGCCCAAAGCCCTTGCTGTCTTTACTTCCTGATTTATCCCCTTCATCTACTGGGGTTCCTGATCCCTCTACGTGGGAACTGCCTTGCAGAAGTCACTGAATGCAGTGGGAAATTCCTCTGATGAAATCTTCAGTAAAGAGACTCAATATCTCAGTTTTTATTATTTTACCAACATTGAGTTACCTACTGTATATCTACTGCATACCTACTATATACTCATTGCGTTACTTATGAGAATACAGTAGTATAGAAGACATGGTTGGCATCATCAGATATTTTTATTTTTTCAGTACTGGGGAGGAACCCAGTACTTTGTGCATGCTAAGCAAGTACTCTACCACTGAATAGCATTCCCAGCCTTGACCTGTTTTTTTTCTTTTTAAATACATTTAAAAATATAATTTGCATACCACATACTCATTTATTTAAATTGTATAATTCAGTGGTTTTTGGTATATTCAGAATTGTACAGCCATCACCACAACCAATTTAGAATATTTTTTCTGATTCCCAAAAGAAACCTGTACCCATGGTCATTCCTTGCTTATCTCTAGATTCCCCTCCCCATATTCCTAAGCAACAACTCATCTGTTTCCTGTCTCTATAGATTTGATATTCTGGACATTTCATATAACTGGAATCATGCAATATTTGTCCTTTTGTGACTGGCTTCTTTCACTTTAGCATACTGTTTTCAAGGTTTATCCATGTTGGAGTGAGGATCAGATTTCATTCCTTTTTATGGCTGAGTATTACTCTATTTCATAAATATACACTTTCTTTATCTATTAAATACTGTTACTAGGACATTCATGTTTGTATATGGATGTATCTTTTTCCATTTGTCTTGGTTGTCTGTACCTAGGAGTGAAATTGCCTGGTCATATGGTTAACATATATTTAACATTTTGAATTGCCAAACTGTCTCAATGTAGCCACATCATTTAATATTCCCACCAATAGTACAGGAGAGTTCATTTCTCTACATTTTCACTCACTTATAATTGTCTTTTTTTTTTTTTTTTTTTTAAGAGAGAGAGAGAGAAAATTTTTTAATATTTATTTTTTAGTTTTCGGTGGACACAACATCTTTATTTTATTTTTATGTGGTGCTGAGGATTGAACCCAGAGCCCCGTGCATAACAGGGGAGCGTGCTACCGCTTGAGCCACATCCCCAGCCCCTATAATTGTCTTTTTGTTTGTTGCTTGGTTTCTGAGATAAGGTTGCCATGTTGCCAGGCAACAACTCTGTTGCCAGACTGATCTGAAATTCCTGGGTTCAAATGATCCTCCCGCTTCAACTTTTTGAGTAGCTGGGTCTATAGGCACATGCCACAATGTCCAGCTCATATTTATATTTTTGATTCTAGCCATCCTAGTAGGTAGAAAGTGATATATCATGGTTTTAAGTTGCATTTCCCTAATAATTAATTATGCTGACTATTTTTTATGTATTTATTGACCATTTATATGTCTTATTTGGAAAAAAAATATGTATCATATTCTTTGACTACTTAAAAATTATATTTCCAGTTGAGTTGAAAGGGTTCTTTATATATCCTACATTCAAGTTCCTTATTAGATACACAATTTGCAAATTTTTTTTCCATTTTGTGGGTTGCCTTCATTTTCTGAATGGTATTGTTTATGACTTGGAGCATACAAGTTTTTAATTTCGGTGGTCATATCTGCCCTTGGTTCTTGAGTAAACACAGATTTCCCTGTCAGATTTCTATGCTTTCAGGTGTTTTTGTTATATTCAACAAGTCTATAGAGTTAAATAACCAGCAGTCTCATAACTCTTTAATACTAAAACTTAGGTTTAGTGACTTTGTTTTAGCATTTGGAAATTTAAAATCCTGTGCAAGCATAGACAAAGCCACAAAACTCTTTAAAACATTTTATTACACCTGTGATTAACAAAACAAAATAAACTGGGCATAAATTGATGCCTTTGAAACATTGATTTGGAGGCTGGGCCTCTGGGAACAGCTGGGGTTGGACACAAATGTATTGAGATTGTATTAAAGTACAAGTTGGGAAAATGCAGCATTGTTGTTTCCCCTTGTAATCCTTTCAATTATGGGATTTTCAGCTTTATTTACCTTAGTAAAACACATAATAATAACAACAAGAAAGGCATCTAGATTATGTGAGCCATGACCAGAATGAAAAACTTAAACCATCTCCTACCCTGATCCCTACAGCATACCTTAGCTATGCATATAAAACTTTTTTTTTTTTGTACTGGAGATTGAACTTAGGAGCACTTTACCACTGAACCATATCCCCATTTTGTATTTTATTTAGAGACATGGTCTCACTGAGTTGCTTAGCACCTTGCTTTTGCTGAAACTGGCTTTGAACTTACCATCCTCCTGCCTCAGCCTCCTGAGCCACTGGGATTACAGGCATGTGCCACCTTGCCCAGCCATAGAAAACATTTTTTAACTTACACAATAATGTTCTGTTGATTGTCATATTTGTTACCTCCTTTGAGCAAGATAAGTCTGTCTGTCTTGGTAGATCTTATGTCTCCTAGAGGAGGGAACAAACCCTGGGGGTGCTTAGGAGACCTTGTCTGGGATCTCATAACTCACTAGTGGATGGGAATGCTGGGTTTTCCTTTTGGGGACACAGTTGGGATGACTTGTGAATGTGTTATTTCAGAGCCTCATTTGTCCATGTCTAAATTGGAATAAATGTGTTGATTTTTTTTCTTCGAATATAATCTGAACAAATGAGTATAAGTCATGTGACTGAGGAGTAGAGGAGTGGAGTAGGGGAATAAAACTGGAAGGCAGAGAAAACCTGAGTAGGGAAAAGTAGAAAATATGAGGAGTTCTGACTTTCCAAATGTAAAAAAGTTGTGAGAATTTATTAAGCAGTTACCACTGTCTGGGGATATGGCTTAGTGGTAAGAACGCTTATCTAGCATGGATGCTGCCCTGGGTTTGATCCCCAGGACTATAACAAACAAACAAATAAAAATAATAAGAAAATAACAACAACAGTATTGATGTTCCCATTTATTGAGCATCTTCTGTTCATTAGGACCTGTAGCACAGGCTTTCCCATATATTGTTTTATTTAATTTCTTGTAGCATCATGCAAGGTATGTCCTTCAGCCTTATTGAGGGACATGCTCAGGGTTAGATAGCAGCTCTGTGGCCACATTTCTCTCTGTCACACCTCGTGTATAACCATTTTTCTTACCTGCATTTACCTTAGGAGCCAAAGGAACAGAAAGTCATTTGCCCTGAACCTGTAAGTTGAGCTACTAGTATAAGCTATGGTTCAGAGGGTGGTAAGATTTCTAGAACATATATATATTTTTTTTTCTGGGTAGGTCTTTGGTCTCTTCTTCTCTCTCCCACTCCTAGCCAGTTAGCTAAGATGGGGTAACTCACCTCACAAAAGAGCTAAAATTAAAGACTGAAAGTAAGTAGATGGGGACCCAGAGTGGAAGCTCTGTCTGAAGTAATTGGGGCCTATAGAGCATGGCAGAGGGCCTAATACAGCCTGGCCTGGGCAGCCCAGGTGAGCTCCAGCATAGCAGGGCTCCAGATTCCTGGTGTGTATAGGGCCCAACATGGGACTGCAGGTATGTGGTGGCAGTGTGTGGTTTGAGCATGGTAGGTTGCTTTGGATCTGGCACTGCCAAAAACTACATATGCTGACAGATCAGGTTACAGTTGCTGTGGGAACCGTGACCTTTGAATTTCCTGACTTATGCCTGGAATTTTGGTTGCATAATACTAGAACAACTTGGATTTCTTCCGCCTTTTCTCCCTCCTCCTTGGCTTTAAATTTTTTAACCCAGTGAGATCCCGGGCTCTGTTCCTCCTGTTTGGGGGGTAGAAAGTCTCACTCACTTTTCTTTTCACACTCTCCCAAAGTTTGCTGGCAAGGAGACCTGGGGATTGAGGGCCTTTTGAGACTGTTGTCTCCAAGCAAGTTCCTGATGGGCCTCCCTGGAGCTGCCTCAGGGATGGATGCTGTGGATTTTAGGGTGGGCCTAGCTATTCCTATGTGCGTCTCCCAAATGCACCTTGCTGCTCCTATTTCTACACTTCTGTTTGCTCTGTTCTGCATGCCTGGAGCATCCTCCTTAGGTGGCTTTGCTAATTCTCCCCAGATTTAATTTCCATTTAGAGTCCCACCCTCTCTGTTAAACCTGATGTCATAATCTTACCCTGAAATAATTTCTGCTTCCAATGAATAGTGTGACTTGAATATTTCATTTTGGTATTAAATCAGGTATAGCTTCAGGGTATATGTTTTCTTGTTGTCGCATTTTTGTTGTTTTTGTTTGTTGGGTATGGGGTGGGGTGATCTGGTTTCTATTTTCCACAAACAAGATTCTTGAAAGACAAGATTTTTAGTCATTGCCTTTCTTGTGAAATTGTCATGGGTTTATATTTGGTATGCTAAATTAGCACATATTTTCTATTTTCCTTTTTTGTTTTGTTTTGTTTTTGTTAAGAGATGGTATCTTTGCTCTCTTGCCCAGCTGACCTCTAACTCCTGGGCTCAAATGATTCTCTTGCCTCTTGCCCCAACCTCCTGAGTAGTTGGAACTATAGGCATGTGCCACTGTGTCTGAAAAGCATGTATTTTCTTAGTGTGTATCTTGAGGAAGACATTTAACTTGGGAGTTATGAAGGATATAGGAAAAAACAAGGTCCTTATGTCCTTGGATGCCCAGCCTGGCCTTGCATGGTATGGTCTCACTTTCCCTCCTGTCCTCTTCATTGAACTCTAAACCCATTGGCCTTTTTTTTTTTTTTTTTCCAGGAAGACCCTACTCTATTCTTACCTAGGGCTTGCATATATGTGTTTCCTTTTGCCCCTAAAGCAAGCTCCTACCCTCACCTGGCACCATCGCTCCAGTGTTAGGCAAGATTCTACTTCATTACCAAAGCCCTTCTTAACCACCAAAGCCAAGGGGGTACCTTCTGATATTTTTCACCTATTTCTGCCATTCTTTTTCTTGTGGGCCTTTTCGTAGTGCATAAGTATGAACTTGTCTGTTTATTTATGTAGACTTTTTCTAAAAATATTTTTAGTTATAGATAAGCACAATTCCTTTATTTATTTATTTGTATGTAGTGCTGAGTATCGAACCCAGTACCTCACACATGCTAGGCAAGTGCTCAACCACTGAGCCACAACCCCAGCCCCTTATGTAGATATTTTTATACTAATTGCTGAGACCACCATTTTACTTCCAATTTGGAGGCATAAGGACGTAGGAGTTTGTTTACATTTTGTGCTTTGATTCACCACAATACCTGGCTCCAGTAGACTCACAGTAGATGCTATGTGTGTTCTTATAGAAACATAGGCACTTTGCTCTAAGGGACAAGAAAGTATAAAATGACAGTTTTTCCTAAAGATCATGCTAATTTGGTCAGTCTGAACATGTAGACTTTATGGAATCACTTGGTGTCTGTCTTGAGATTAAAAACTGAGATTTCTTTGATCTAGACAAAGTATACTTTCTGTTTCCTCCTTTCTGATTCTTCCTTCCCTTCTTTATTCCTTTTTTGGCTTGTCTTGGAAATGGTTTGAGGCAGCTTGGGTTCTTGATCTGTGAGGATGTTGAAGCAGACTATTATTCTGTTCTGTGGAATTCTAGACGCTTATTTTGGGACCTTTGGGATACTCACTTTTTCCTAAACTTCATAGTCATTTTTGAGAAGCAGTCTGCGCTACTAGCCAGAATAGTGAGGAGAAGCAGAGCAATTAGTCTCCTTTTTGCTGACTGCCCTCACAAGCAAGTCGGCACGGGTATGTGTGCTTTTCCTAATCTTTTAAAGATGACTCAATATCTCAACCCTCCCTGTGCCCTGGGCATACTGTCCAGGACTTGCCTGCAAAATTGTGCCAATAAAGAACCTGAGGGCCTAGTGAAGTAATGTCTACAAAGATACTTTGAGCTGGTCAGGGAAGAAAGAGGCACTCTGTGCAGCTAGTGTGTCATTATTAATCAGACTTTGCTTTGGTCCACTCTGCCCTGGATATGCCTTCTGTTGCCACTCAGCTGCCAGGATTAACATACCAAAAGTAACAGGACTATCTTCCACAGCCCTTGTTGGCACAGTGGCATAGAAAGTAGGAAAACAGAACTCTAGGTGACTATTCTCAGTGTGAGGAGCTACAGACAGAAAGGCAGCCTTCCCTAGGATGCACACTGTCAAGGGGTGTTGGGTTCCTCTGGGGATCTCCCACCTCTGCCCTGCCTTTAGTCCCTTATTTCATTCTCAGTGCCTTTGATACCACACCCACTTTTCTCAGTCTGACAAGGTGGGTAGTCAAGATAGTTTCTCCTTCTCTTTCCCACCTCATATTGAGAGTGGACACCAAGTTTTGAGTCTGTCTTCAGTCTCCTAGAGTGAGTCATTAACCAGCTATGGAGCCATACTTCAGGGGTCTTCCTTCCCCAACCCAGTTCCCACTGGGTGGAGAACTTATGCAAGTCAGATTAAAAAGTCTCTGTAGTGAGAACCATATCCTTCTTACTACAGTGGCAGATCATCTTATTTGCTCTTAAGTTTTCCTTTTCATTTCTTAAAAGCATCAGATTTTAATACTAATGTCACATATCAAGTGTGTGTGTGTGTGTGTGTGTGTGTGTGTGTGTGGTGTTGGGGATGGAACCCAGAGTGTGCTAGGCTAGCACTTTACCACTAAGCTACATCGCCCTCCCTCCAACCCTATATCTCTGTTTTATGGGGGTGGGGAATGTAGTCTGAGGAAGGCTTGACTGACTGAGGGTTGAGTAATTATTAAGTCTTAAGATTCATTTGGGATCTTTAGAATTCTGGGGCCTCAACTCTTCCAGAGTAATTTCTGGTTTCAGTACTACTTGTCCCCTGAAGTGTGTCCTTTCTGTGTTGCAGGTCTAAACTTTGGGCCAAGCTTGCTATAGTATCCCTCCATGTTCCCACAAAGGCAGACCTCAGGACTTGAGTTTGCCAATTATTTCTCTTTGTTCATGTTAATTCTTTTCTCTTTCTTCCTTTCCTTTTCTCTCTACTAAATTTGGCCTTGATTGTTCTTTAGGATCTCCATAAATCCTCCTTTCTTCTGAACAACTTTCTGGATTTAGTTACTTTTTTTTTTAACTAAAAATGTGTGTGTGTATCTCTGTGTGTTGTGTCGTACATGGGATTGAACCCCAGCTTTGCACATGCTTGGCAGATGCTCTAGCCCTTTCCCAATTTACCTGTTCTTACAAGCACCATTTTTATTTTAATATGTACTTTAGTTAAATGATTATTAAGTTAAATCTAGTAGAAGCTTGTTATCTAACGTATACACCTCTCTTTAGAACTGTTATCTAGAGGAGTTCCATGCCAGTGATCAGTATGGAGTGGATAGGAATTTGTATGTGTGTGTGTGTGTTTACTGCACAGTGATACGGCCTGGGGAGTTCAAGAGCAAGTCCATCATGCATTGTAGCTTGAGTAAATGATGTCTCAAACATGTGTTCTACTTTTCTTGCAGTGTATGTAGATACTGTTATGATTAACAGAAGTTGAATTCATAGTAGGTTTTTTTCTTGTAAGACATTATTTTCAGTCAACGGAATGTAAGAAATAGATTATATCACATAAAGATAAAAATCACTGATGGCAAAAAGGATTCATCATGCAAAAAAAAAAGATTAGGAATTGTGGCTACCCCATTCACTTGGCATCCATGTCCCATTCTGTCTTGACTGTTAGCCAAGTTGTGAGCCTTTGAGCATGGGACTTCTGTGTTGCCCGCCCTTTTACATAAAGGAGTAAAGTCCTTTAGAGGGCTCACACATATTAATGCCCGTGAAGTATTATAGATTTAATCTAGTCCTTAGATCCTATTTTCCCATTCCATTCTAATAGTTTATCTTCTTGAACTCCCTCTTTCTCTTCTTTCTCTGTCTAGTTATTACAAATAATCCCTACCTCCACTGAGATCCAACTCCCCATTCAGCAAATATCAGGCTAGTATGTGGGCAGTACATGATAATTGAAACTACTATTTATTGAATATTTATGCCAGGTATTGTGAAAGGTGCTTTAGAAATGCATTCTCTCATTTACTTCTTAGAAATACCCTATAAAGTAGTTACAGTGTTATCCCTATTTACAAATGAGTCTCATAGGAAATGGACAGCCAACTGTGAGGTGGAGTCAGGATTCAACCCCAGTCCTTCTCCTACTCCTGTGCTCTGAAGCTTCTGGTGTATGCACCTCTTGAGGATTGTCATGGCTCTTCCCTTGAGAAAATTTCCACTGGGGAAATAAAAACAATGGCAAACAATACTGTTTGGATAGGAATAAGTAGTACATTGTTTGGTAGTGTAATGGAACTCAGAAGTTGGGCTCAGAAGGAACTAGAGGAGGTGAGGGGGTATCATGAAGAAGGCAGTGTCCTGCTGGGTTCTATAGTATGGCTGGGTAGGGAGGAAGAGAGCATTCAGGAGTGGGAAGGGAGCAGCATGCACAAGGCCCCAGGGAGAAAAATGTGTTTGTAAGTTTTATGCTGGGTTGGGGGTGGGCCTGCCAAATTCAGGAGCAGGGCTTCTCAGGGAAAGTGGGATCAGAATAGGTAACTGGAGTCAGAGGGACTTGAAATCAGGCAGGAAACATACTGGAGTAGGTTATAAGCAAATATGTATGGTGTTTAAGCAGGACATGACAGGATAAGCCTGCGTAAGAGTGATGGAGTTGGCAGCAGATAGCACATTCCTCATGGCAGGATGATTGCCATACCCTCCTGTCTAGTTATTATTTTATTCATTCTTTCCTTTTTTTTTTTTTTTTGTACTAGGAATTGAACCCAGGGGCACTTAACTACTGAGCCATATTCCCAGCCCTTTTTTATTTTGACAGGGTCTCACTAAGTTGCTTAGGGCTTCGCTAAGGTGCTGAGGCTGGGTTTGAACTTACTATCCTCTTGTCTCAGGTTTCTCAGCTACTGGGATTACAGGTTTATGCCACCATACCCGACTCTAGTCAATATTTTTTTCTTGGACGTGGGGTACCAGGAATTGAACTCAGAGGCACTCAACCATTGAGCCACATCCCCAGTCCTATTTTGCATATTATTTAGAGTCAGAGTCTCACTGAATTGCTTAGCACCTCACTGTTGCTAGGGCTGGCTTTGAACTTGCAATCCTCTTGTCTCAGCCTCCCCAGCAGTTGGGATTACAGGCTTGCTACCTCACCCAGCTAGTCAATATTTCTTAATTCTTCTCTCCCCTATGCCCTCTTTTGGTCCTGGAAACAACTGTCTGTGGAAGTCCCATGTTGATTGATTAAACTACCCTGGAGTGTGGTGAAGTGAAAGTGCAGAATGCAGAGATCAGAGACCTGAATTTGACTTTTGGCCCTTGTATCCTCCTAGCTAGGCAAAATTATCTAACCTTTCTTCATTCTGTTTTTTTCCCCCTCACCTATAACTTATAGTCAATTTAACTGTGCATAGGGTTGTTTCTAAATTTTAAGATGTTAGCAGATAGAAATACAGAAGCTGTTTGGTTTAGTGGTTCCAGGCTTCCTGGGATCAAGTGTCAGCAATATCACTTACTGTGTGACTAAGCAAGTTGCTTAACTTCTCTGTGTCTTCTTTTTGTTATCTATAACCAGGCTGATAATTGTACCTCACAGTGAGAATTAAATGTGCATGCATATATGTGAACACTCACATCTTAAACAAAGCCTGTAACATAGTAGTAAGTGATTAGTAAGTTATAGTTATTATTGTTAGTTGCATCATTACCTTCTTCATCTCACTCTCATCACAGTACTTCAGTATTCACAGTACTTGAGTATGAGAGGAGAACAATGAATAAAGAGGAGATCAACCCACATGTCTAGTAAGAAACTGCCAATGTACAATAAAAAGTACTGCTTTTCTTAAGCACCATTATGCCAGCTACAAGCCACAGGTGACAGAAGAAGCATCCACATGGCCCTGGCCCTTTTGCTGAACATAACTGAAAGCTAAATGGGGCTAGTCCAGGTATAGGACAAGGGGAAGGCAAACACTCTAAAACAAATGCCACAGCTAATGGGCCACAAGGCAGATACAAGGTTCTCTGGGGCCTCTGTGTCCCAAGGCAGATCCAGCAGCTGACTGTCAGGCAATAGCTCTCTTCCTTCCTAGCCAGCCATACTTCAGAGACTAGTAGGACACTGCTTCCTTCTTCATGATGCTCCCTCACTTCCAGCTCCTCCACCTCTGAGCTCCATTATACTTCCAAACAAAGTAATTCCAGGATCTTTTAGAGATTTCAGGTATTTGCTGAAATCCTTTAAAAAAAAAGTCTGTCATTGTTTTCTAATATAGAAGAACTCTTGCTTCTTTTCTGAGGCATCTAAATAGAGAAGAGAAGGAAAGGAGAGAGAGCTCTGTCCTCTTCCTCTGTCAGCTCTGCTGCAGTGAGTGGGAGATTGCTTCCTGTGGGATAGGTCAGCTGCTGGATCTGCCCTGGGACCCAGCAGCCCTACAATGAGCCCTGTTCCGGCCTAATGCCCTATTCGCTGTGGTGTTACTGTTCTAGGATTGTTTGTCACATTTCCTTGTCCCAGACCTACCTGGCTGTGTTTAGCTTTTGCAGTGCAGTTACATTTATCATTAAAGGCCAGGACCTAATAACTGCTGCTTCTAAAACCCCCCAGCTCGGGGCTGGGGATGTGGCTCAGTGGTAGAGCACTTGCCTGGCATGTGTGAGGCACAGGGATCGAGTCTCAGCACCACATATAAATAAATAAAGATCCATTGACAACTAAAAAATATTAAATTAAAAAAAACCCCAGCTCTTTGTTCTTGAACCAGCAGCAGTAGTGTTTGAGTCTTGAATTTATCTGTGTAAAGCAACTCTTTTTTTTTTTTTTTAAGCAAAACTCAAATCACTGGACCTTGTCCTTTGTAGATGAAGTGAGAGTTGCTTTCTGGGGACTGGCTCATACCAGAAACCAGCTGGTTTTTAAATTGCTACAAATATTTAAAGGAACAACTTATTTGTGGACCCCATCCCCACCCATTGAACCTTCTTGTCTGTAGGATCCTAGCACCTGTGATGGTGTGGAGGTATGTGACATCTGGTAAAGATGCATGAGATTGATTTTAAGTCTTTACTCTCTTAATGGTTTCAAGCTGTGGAGCTAATGACTTTCACCCTCTTCCCCCCACCCAATCATGTATGGTAATATGTATGGACATGTGCCCTGTGGAGAGATGGAAAAGAAAACCAAATGCAAGCATTAATCATAGGGGCAGGTGGTTGAACAAAGTGAAGTCTCATCATTTGGTGGCCTCTGGACTGACAGCGGAATCCTGTGTGGAACGATGTCTTCAACTAACAGTTAAATGGCCAAAAGACTGGGTTTTGTATATTTGGCCTCCACCAAGCAACATAAAAATGCTGTCAGAAGGATGTGGTGGTAGGACTGGGTGCTGAGAGACACAGAGTGATAGGATGGCAGCAACAAGCTGGCCTTCCTCCAGCTTTGCTTTTCTTGGATTTCCCACTTGAGCTGAGGAGGAGAGGCTGATGGTTTTGGCTATTGCCCAGCTCCTTTCTTCATTCTTGTAAGAACACTGAATTCCAGCCCTGGTAGTAATGCCATTTTTAAGCACTCTGTTTATATCCTGTGGACTGGGTTTAGAGAGCAGGCAGACCACCCAGCCTTTGGGGAATCCTTGGAAGTTTCTCTGTTGGCACCTTGGTAGTTCCCATTGCAAGTCTATGAGGGTCTCATTTTACTATGTGTTAAAAATGCAGTAAAACGGGAACCAGATCTTTAAAATATGTCCTTAGGACTTGATGTCTGTTTGAGCCTGAGCTGGTTCCCTAGTGGGTAAAGGGTTACTTGTCTGAAGTCAGGAACATATTGCCTTGAAAGGCCCATATTTTATTTGGGTTTAGATTTGAATGGGAGGTGGCAGAGCGACTTTCCTGACTCTCTGAATGTGTCTGCATCTTCATTGGAGCTCAGTTTAATTTACTTGCCAAGTTTGTGGTGACTCCTGTGTTGTAAGCACTGTGAGGGTGGTTGGGTGGGTGCGGCTAAGGTAAATGAGTGCCTTGGGGTGTCAGAAGTACTATGGGCCACAACTTATTGTCTTTTTTTTCTTGGTTTCCCATGGGGGGGGGAATGATACCTGGCCATGTGTTATGATTTGGGTTGGATCTTAAATGTACTCCAAAGACTCATATGCTAAAGGCTTGGTCACCAGCATGTAGTGCTATTGGGAGGTGGTGGAACCTTTAGGAGGTGTGGCTTAGTGGAAGGAAGTTAGGTCTTTGGTGGGAGTACCTTTTAGGGGATATTGGAACCTTGGCTCCTTCCTGTCTCTTTGTTTCCCTGTTACTCTGAGGTAAATAGGCTTCCTCCTACCACATGCACCTGCCATTATATGCTGTACTACCACAGGCCCTAAGTGATGGGGCCAAGGTATACCAAGATCTTTGAAACTGTGAGCCAATATAAACTTTTCTTCCTTTTTTTTTTTACTTTTCTTCCTTTAAAGTTAATTATTCTCAGGTATTTTATTATGGTGATAGAGAGCTGATGAACACCATGGCAGGGTAAGGAATGGGTGAAATAGGCCCATAATATGTTAACAACTATCTTGCCTTACTCCTAGGGAGATAGGGATTATCAGATCTCTACCCACAAACACACATATTTGTATAAAACCTAGGAGAGCAAAATAATTCTCATTGAGGAATGGAGATGGCTATCATGTTGTCTTGTGCATGAATGTCCCTCAACAGAATCTTCCTTTAAACTGTCTGTATTTAAGAAAGTTGTAAATAAAGGCAAATCTTTGATTAGAGTATAAGTGTTTTTCTGCTTTTTTTTTTTTGCCACGGAACAGGATATAGACAATAACTGAATAAAATTAACAGTTGGTTTCTATCCCTATATGCTTTGTAACTTTTTTCTTCACACTGTTTTTGGGAACTGCTTATCCCCAGCATCTAAAACTATACCTGCCATAATTGGTGCTCAAATTTATTAAGTGTTTTTCTCTTTTTAAATTGTGCTTCCCACTGCCACAGTTGTAATCTGTGTCTCCTTCTCTCATGTCCAGGGATTGCCCAAGCCACTGGACATTTTCTGACTCAAGTTCCATCCTCCTGACCATGCTCAGGCCTGGTGCTTTGAAGGCTCTTGTCCTCTTTCCCCAGTCTCAATGCAGCTCCCCTGGCTGGCTTTGAAAGCCTGCCAGAAATGCCTGCCTGTCCAGCACCCACTTCTCTGCTTCCTCCCCTTCCCTTGCCCGTGCCTAGCTGATTCTTGCCCCAGTTATGCTCTGCTGCTGTATCTTGGAAGAGCTCTCTCTTTTCTGTCTATCTGAATCCTAACCCTGATTGTTTGGCCATACAGTTTAGGAAATGCTTGCTTGTTTGTTGTAGTACTTGTGTTAGTTTTTTCCTTTTTTTAAAAATACCTTTATTTTATTTATTTATTTTAATGTGGCGCTGAGGATCAAACCCAATTCCTATTATACGTGCCAGGCAAGTGCTCTACCACTTAGCCCCAGCCCCTAGTTTTTTTCCTTGATCAGATTTTAAGCTTCTGCAGGGTGGGAATAAACATTTCATTCTTTGTGTACTTCTTTTGAGTCATCCTATGGCATATGATATATACAGTTAGCAAACACTTGGTTGACAATTTTTTTTGTGTTTTTTTTAAATTTATTTTTATTTTTTATTATTTCTTACATACATGACAATAGTGGAGTGCATTACATTCATAATTTTTTGCATTACAATTCTTAATACACCTTTATACTACAATTTAATAATAACTTTTTAACAAGAAGTGTCTTATGTTTTCATCACTTTGTGCATTTCCTACATATAAGTCTAGATTTGGTCTTGTTTTCTCCTGTCCTCCCTGTATAATCTCTGTCTGGTACCCAGGATCCTTGGGATTTTGCATAATATGATAGAAAATTTTAGCCCTTAGAGAAGTCATTCAGAAGCTATGGATGATGATCACCATGTGATTAATGGCTTAAGAGATCATAAATTCCACATAATACATCAGAATATGAATCCAGGCTTTCAAACTCTATCTTCCGTGCAACTCCCCTTCTCTTTTTCCCTCCCACCTCTCTTCCCTATTTAGTGGTAGTCTTCTTCTCATGCTCTTCCTCCCTATCCCATTTTGAGTCACCTCCCTTATATCAGAGAAGACATTCGGCATTTGTTTTTTAGGGATTGGCTAATTTCACTTAGCATAATCTGCTCTGATGCCATCCATTTCCCTGCAAATGCCATGATCTTGTTATTTTTTAGTGCTGAGTAGTATTCCATTGTGTATAAATGCCACATTTTTTTAATCCATTCATCTATTGAAGGGCATCTAGGTTGGTTCCACATTCTAGCTATTGTGAATTGTGCTGCTTTGGTTGACAAATTTACCACTCTTTTAGTCATTGGCATAAGAACTTTCCTATCTTTGTCTTATTTTGATTTCCTTTTCCTATAGGTCTTACAATATGGCTCATCTGAGTGTTTAGGATATAGGTTATATGGATCTAGCTAAGAAAAAAACTCCCAAACTGTGTTTTCAAAGGTGAACCTCATGGTGATGCAAAGTTTCCTTTTGCTCTTTGGAAGAGAGGTAATAGTGAAGAGGAGTAGCTAGGAGTAGTAGAGAGCAGTGATGCCTAGAGGGGGAGCAGGGGTGGAAAGGGAGTGGGAGATAACTCTTGCATGGCTAAGGAAGGAAAGGCACAACCCAAGCACAGGTAGAGTGCGCTGAACCTCTGACATCTCTTGCTTTCTTCTTCCTATTCTCTGTTCTCTCACCTCCACCCCCAAGTCTGGGCCACCTCCTGCTACATTGGAGATATTATTGCTGCTTCCTTCAAGAGTGCAGAGGCATCTGCTGGGTAGGAAAATGCAGGAGTGGTGTGTGAACTGCAGGAGAATGTGAGCTTTGAGTTATCAGGAACTTTATCAAACTGTTTTCAACTTGGACTGGATTGATAAGGATCCCCAGGAGCAAATTCTGGGGTGAGAGATCACCCGCCCCAGAGTGTAAGGAAGCAAAGCCAAGGGTAAGAGGCTGGGTCTGGAGATTAGTGTCCTCAGAGTCAGGTCACACCTCTGGGTGTGAAAGAGGACCTTTAACAGTGATCATCTTCCCAGGGGCTGACACTCCTCATAGTAAGAATCTATTCCTTGCCTCTGGTGAGCCCCACCAGGAAGGACATTGATGTGTTTGTGCTTTGGTCGTTTTTCTTTTTAGTTCCTCAGAACAAAAATCTTTGGACTGTCTTACATTCTTTTTCTTTCTTTCTTTATTTGTAGTTGTAAATGGGCAGAATGCCTTCGTTTGTTTATTTTTATGTGGTGCTTAGGATCAAACCCAGTGCCTCACACATGCTAGGCAAGCGCTCTGCCACTGAGCTACAGCCTCAACCCTTTTGTATTCTCTTCCCTCATGTGTTGTTCATTATCAGATCCTGTCAACTCTACCTTACATTTTGATTCTGACTACTGTCTGCATTGACAGTTCTCTAGGACAAGCCACCACCATCTATAGCTCCTGGATTTTTGCAGTAGCCTCTACCTGGTTTCACTGCTCCCACCTTGGTACTCTAGATGTGTTGTCAGTTGGACACTCAGAGGGCTCCTGCTGACATTTGGGTTGCAATTTCAGCATTCTTCCTTGTTCAAACCTCTGCAGTGGTTCCTTGTCACACCCTGAGGAAAGTTGACGCTGTCTGTGTCCCCAGGTTACCCTGTGGTTTGCTCCCTTAGACCTTTGCTCTCTCCCCATGGTCTTCCCAGCCACCCTGGTTACTATCACAGTGCCCTTCACAGCACACCCATGGACTTCTGTCCTGCTTCCCCACCTTTTTTTTCCCCTTAGCAACAACTTCCTTCTCACATTTCCTTCTGATGTACTAGGGTGCACTTGTATGTTATCCATCTCTTCAGACAAGAATTGGAAGCTTTATGGGGACAGGGATTTTTGTTTGTCTCGTTCACTATTTTCTCCCAAATTTCTGGCACATAAGGAGTGAACAATAAATGTTTTTTTATTTCATTCATTTATTATATACTCATTGTGTATTATACTCTGGACATACACATGCACACACACACACACACACAGGATTAAGGTGGGGATTGCTGCCCCTAAAGAACTCAGAGCCTAGTAAGGAGCAAATGATGACAGTGTCAGGAAAGCAGTATTACTGAGAGGTGAATGGATTACGGTAGGAATAAGGCAGGAAGTATAGCCGTGCTGGGGAGACACTAAAGGAGAGAGAGGCCAGGTGGGCCTTCTAGACTGATTCCACCCGAAGGTGGGGAGGACTTAACTGAAACCATTCTGCTGTTCTTGGTGCATATCTTCTTTGTGTCTTTGGCCACAGGCTGAAGGAGAATTATCAGCTCCTGAGTATTTTCATCTGCATATCAAATAAGTTCAGTTCCTTTAACATTCTCTCATAAAGTCTGTTCCATCCAGTTATTCTTTTTTTTTTTTTTTTCCCTGTACCCTTTTGGCTCTGCCCCACCCCCTTTATTGTCTCTGTTTTTCTATCCCAGAAGGATTCTGTCCTGTGAGTATTTATTTCCTCAGTCTACCGGTTTTTCACCCTGTGGTGCTGGTGATGGAACCCAGGGCCTCATGCGTGCTAGGCAAGTGCTCTATCACTGAACTACATCAGCACCAACATACCTTAATTCTTCACTAGCAAAAATAGTTCTGTTCCCCCTCTCCAAAGGTAGGCAGTCATCATTATAAATCACTCTGTGCCAGTTGCATTTAGAGCCATACCTTCACATAAACAGGCCCCAATTAGCCTGTGTCTGAAGGTCATTTCTGACCCTTCTAAGCTGCCAGATAGTTGTGGTGTAGTCCATTCCACAAATGGACAGTTCAGCTTGACCTGGCAAAGGTTATCTCTGATTGATGGGCTAAAGAAGTGAATCTTTGAGCTTTAATGGGAAATGAGAATGAGGCATGGCCCCTTAAGAAGGTGGATAGAGCCAACACCTTTTTTTTCCCCCCTTTCTTTATTAACTGCCCCTAGCCATTTGTCATCCTCATCATCACTGCTAGGACTATGTGTTCCACTTGGTCTCTGACTATTAAGGCATTTTCATTTTAAGGAACAGAACACAATTAACACCGTGCCAGAAATATTTCAAATTTTGAAGTTTCTCAGCTTTTGGAATGTTCACATAGACTTGACACTCCAAAAGCTTTGGATTCTGGAGCATTTTGATTTCAGATTTTCATAATAGGAATGCTCAATCAGAATATGAGAAATATCTAAAGGTTTATATCATCCAGGATTCTCTTAGGAGATCAAATCATGCCACCTCACTGGATCAGTTCACCTAAAGTTTTGGTTTGTAGGTAATATGGAATATTTAATGTCTTAGGATGAATATTCCCTGCCCTACACTCCCCCAGAAACTCTCTATTCTTTTCATAGTGGTAGTACTTGCTACTTAAGAAATTAGCTAACGCTGTTTTCCATAAGCAGACACAATTTGAGAATCTACCATGTGGGGGTCTATAAGAGTATGTGCCATTTTAATCTCCTTCACAGCATCCTTTAATAAATAAAGCTTTCTAATGGGATTGTTGCATCAGTTAAGATTAGTTTTAGTTGGAAATTACAGAATATGGCTTTAACTTCAAAAGAAGATTTTATTTTTTATGTGAAAGAATTTAGAGACAATGCCATCTCCATGATCATCTGAACTTTGGCTCACACCTCCTACCTAGAAATATGGAAGTTCTGGCCTTTTTAGCCATAATATGGTGGTTGTATGCCCTATTCTGTGGCTCAAGAGGAAAGAGTTTCACTTGGTCTAACTCCATTATGTGGCAGATAGTTTCTATTCTTAAGGTTACCTCATGGTCAGGTATGACTGCTAGAGATCCAGCCCTCTTATTTCTGTCTCCAGGAAACACACAAAAGGGAGATGCTTTAGTCTGTTTCCTGTTGCAATAACAAAATGCCCAAGACTGGGTAATTTATAAAGAACAGACATTTATTTAGTTCATGGTTCTGAAGGCTAGTATGTCCAAGAGTATGGCATGACATCTGCTTAGCATCTAATGAGGATCTTCTTGATGTGTCATAACATGGAGGAAGTGATTATATGATGAGACAGAGCAAGTGTACTAGCTCTGGGCTCTTACTCTTCTTATGAAACCACTGATGCCATCATGGAGGGCCCACACTCATCACCTCATTGAATCCTAATTATTTCCCCAAAGCCCTGCATATTAACTTGGGAATTCAATTTCCAATTTATGAATTTGGGGGTTACAAGTTCAAATCATAACAGGAGGTAATGGAGAAAAAGACAAAAAGTTGCTTTCCCATGTGAGACCATTCTTTTAAAGTCTTTCTGTTTATATCTCATTAGTTAGAACTTAGAAGACATGGTCACATCTGGCTTCAAGGAATGCTGGGAAGTGGGGTTTTGTAACTGAGCAAATAAATTACTGGCTGTAATAAAATTGGGGATGCTGTTACCAAGAGAGTACTTTTTTTTTTGCTGTAATTAATAAGTGTTTAACCTCCTCACTATAGTTGGTGTGTTTAGTGCTTTCTGTCTCATATGAGTCTACTACTTCCTGCCTTATCTCCAGTGAGCATGCAGAGAAGCTAAACATATACACAGAGTGATCCTTTCTCCAAACACAAGCTGGCTATGCTTGGTTTCTTCATCGTCATCTTTTCTCTGAGCTAAATAGTAACCCAGTTGCAGGAGTTAATTGGAAGCTCTAAGGATAACATCTTCATCAACCTCTTCAACAGGGACAGCAGTGGTGGGGCAGGCTTGGGCAGACCTGGGGATTACTGTTCCTGGAGCTCTGGGCTCTTCCTCTCTTTCTTCCTCTTTATTCTGAATCCTGTTCTGTTTAGAAGTTGGAGTCTTTTTTGTGTGGCCCGCTTAAGCTTCCTTGCTTAGCTTAATATTGCAGGGCTTTGTGGAGTGGGCTCTACATGGGCATACAGCACCTCTGAACATGTGATTAAAATCACACATGTTAGATTGAGCCATTCTGAACTTAGTATAAGAAACTGACTGTGTGTGTGTTGTTGTCCCTTCTTTGCTCTACTCTTCTACAGCTGCACCTCCTACAAGATCAGGAATTACAGTGGACACACTCTCATGAGTCCTTCTTCCTGCTCATTTTCTCCCTTTTGCATATAAACCATCCACTGTAACACCATTTGGATTTATGACCAAAAATCTGAAATTCCTAAATTCTCCCTAGACTCAAGTCCTTAGGAAACCTGGATCCTGCTTAGCTCAGCAAGTGAGTCCAAGGTCTCTTGTGTCCTTTCCAATTCGAATGTGATGTGGCTTGAGGCTTTTCAGGCATGAGATCTATTTCTATCTCCTACTCAAGCTGGGGTTTGTCCAGGAAATTATCACTAACATATTGAGATGCATAGCAAATGAAGCTGTCAGGAGAAATGTCTGGTGTGTCTTTGCTCCCAGTAGCAGCTTGAGAAAGTGTTAATTTGTATGAATTAAATGAGCATATTATGGGATGTTGGTAGGTGGGAGTAAGTGTGTGGATGAGTGTGGGATTGGTTCTCTGGGGACCTCGCTAGATGCTGCCTTTCCCCTGCTACACACAGCTTTCTCCAGTTTCTCAGCATACTGGTAGTCACATCCTCTTCTGAGCCAGAGGACAAAAGGAAAGTTCCCTGTAGAGAGAGAAATGGACTGGCCTAGATTTCATGGGAGCAAAGGACTAGAGAGAGTGTTGAGGGCAGGCCAGGCACCCGTGGCCAAGAATTAGTCCGGAACTGGTTTGCAGCCCTCACTTCAGTACTGGGCCTTTGATTCTTTGTGGTACCTACTGTTCTTTTCTGCCTCAAGCCAGGGAGATTTTGAGGGTGTGGGGCAAAGGGCAAGGAGATGATCATAGCTAATGTCCTGGGCATTCTAAGTGACTAAATACATTGTCATTTAATTCTGAGCAAGAATCAGAGTGACTTGATTAAAATCCCACAACTAGGAAGTAGCTTTAAAAAAGATTTAAATCCAATATGTGTGTGTGTTGGGGGGCAGGGCTGAGGATAGAACCCAGGACCTCATAAATGCTAGGCAAGCTCTCTACCACTGAGTTCTATTCCCAGCCCTTGAATCCAGTTCTCTTTGATTCGAAGTTTATGCCTTAACCATATTAGATTTCTGTCTCTCCCTCTTTTATTCATTCAATAAAATGTTTGAGTCCATTGTGTTCCAGGTGCAGTTCTGAGTGCTAAAGATAAAAGCAATGAGCCAAACATATTAAAAAAAAAATCTTACTTTCATGGAGCCTATATATATATATATTTTAGTAGTAGTAGATGGACCCAGTATCTTTATTTATTTATTTTTATATGGTGCTGAGGATGGAACCCAGTGCCTCACACATGTGAGGCAAGCGCTCTACCACTGAGCTAAAACCCCAGCCCAGAGCTTATATTCTTTCACTCTCAGTTTCCTATATTATATTTTTTCTCAACCCCCCCACTTTGTGGTGGTGGCAATGGTTGTGGTGGTACTTGGGGATTGAACCCCACAGCCTTGCACATGTTAAATAAACACTAAGCTGTAGCCCCAGTCCTTTTTAATTGTATTTAGAGTCAGGATTTCTCTAAGTTGCCCAGGCTCTGAATTTGTAATTGTCCTGCTTCAGCCTCCCAAGTAGCTGGATTACAGGTGAGTAGCTGGGATTTCAGGCATGCACCACTGCACCTGGTTTAACCCCATGTTTTATATAAATATCACATTTCTTTCCCAGAAGGCTCCATAAATGATTCTTCTTTTTCCTCAAACACTAGGAGGGCTTTCTTGCTTGATGGATATTGAGATATTGAGATTTCCCTGCTCCCACTCTCCTGTATCCCCATGTCCCAGAGAACATTGTATCTAGACATCAGGCTAGTTGTGATAGCATATCTTCAGGGAGGCCTGGACTCAGAAGTTTCCCCATACTTGCATCTGGGCTTTCCTGTTAGGTTGTTTTCCCTCTGTTCTGGGGAAAGCTACTCTGAGCCCATTTGGAGTTGCCTTGCCTATCCTCAACCCCCAGAAGTTGTTTTTGAGGTGGGGAAGAATAAAAGTCAAGAAATCAGTGAAAATATCAATTCTTGTTGTAAACTCTCTTTAGGGTTGGTTTCCGAGAGGTTTTTGTGTTCCATTTATTTTGGCTAGTTTGTTTCTTCTTCTTCTTCTTCTTCTTCTTCTTCTTATTATTATTATTATTATTATTATTATTTTTGTATATATTTTTTTCCTTTGCAGTATGGTTCAGGCCTTATGGACATAGAAATAGAAGTTCAGCTAAATGTTTTTTGGGTACCTTTGGATTAGATTTAATACCTAGAAATAGTTATCTTGATTCAACAGAAACAGGAGGGGCCATACCAGAAGAGCACTTTCCACTAAGAACAACATGCTTACTGAGTTTGGAGTGAGCACATCCATCTTGTGGTTAATGAGACCTATTGAATGAAGGATTTTGATCTGATGTTGCCATCAGTTTCCTTATATTAGGGATTGAAGGCAAAAGTTCTCCTCAACATTGTTGAAGGTATTCTAACCTTTACTATCTACTGTGTTGGATATTATGAGCAGCATTTTACATGTTAACCTTGCTCTGAGGTTTTCTTTAGTTAAAAAAGGAAACAGATTTAAAAATTCCCTTTTTCACACAGAGAGGGACAGAGTTAAAATTGAATTGTCTTTGGGGCCCCTGTGTTCTTTCTAGGACCTCATACAGTGTTCTTTTCCTTATCAGGTAAATTCCTGTAGTGTCAGGTGCTCTTCCTGAATTGTGTTCCTCAGCCCTCTGTATGAAATACCAGCTTACATGTGGATTTCTCTTCCATCAGCTTTCTTAAGTGAGCAACAAATCTAAAAAGCTCAGATTTGGGGGCTGGGGTCGTGGCTCAGCGGTGGAGCGCTTGCCTAGCATGTGCAAGACCCTGGGTTCGGTCCTTAGCACTACATAAAAATAAATAAATAAAGGTATTGTGTCCAACTACAATTAAAAAAAATTTTTTTTTAAAGCTCAGATTTTTATTTTTTCACGCTATGTGCTTGGTTGGTTGGTGAGCCTCTTTATATTTGTCCTCCCTCTTTCTGTTCCCACTCTTTTCTCCACATCTCCCCAGAAAATGTATCCAGGTTGACTTAGTTCTGCCTCTTCAACTCCAGAATTGTAGCAAATTTTAAAAGAGTAAGGAGAATGGAATGTAGTGGGAAATGTGAGGAGGAGACTACCAGTTTACCTTATGTCTCAGCTCATTTTCTGATGCTGCAACAAAATAAAACAGACTGGGTAATTTATAGATATTTATTTGCCTTACAGTTCTAAAGGCTGGTAAGTCCCAGAGCATGGTACCAGCACGTGGTCTTGGTGCTCCTGTATCATAACATAGCAGATGGGCAAGCTAATGATGTGCTAGACAGAGAAGAAATCAGCCCAAACTCATCCTTTTATCAGTAACCCACTCCTGTGATAGGGGCATTAATCCATTCATGAAGGTAGAATCCTCAAGGCCTGATAACTTCTATTTTTTTTTTTATTTTTTAGTTATAGGTGGATACAATATCTTTATTTTATTTTTATGTGGTGCTGAGAGTCGAATCCAGTGCCTCACACATGGTAGGTGAGCGTTCTACCTCTGAGCCATAACCCCAGCCCCCTGATCACTTCTTAAAGGTCCCATCTCTCAACACAGTTACAGTAGCAATTAAATTTCAATGAGTTTTTCAGGAGACTTTCAAACCATAACACCTTGTCCATATACCCAGCCATGCCGCTTTGGTGTGCCAGTGTAGCTCACATACTCCAGAGTTTATAATCTGGATAGTGGGGATTTCCTTGGTGGTTGCTGAAGGAAATGAATGCAGGAGATAATTGAAAATGTCTGAAGAGAGAAAGATGAGATATTGGGGAGGCTAAGGGCATCTATACCTGCTTAGAACAGACTTTAACTGTTCTAGGTGTTAGCAATTAAACCTTAACAAAAGGTTTAATCACTTAGCAAATATAGTTCTATCTTTTTATAGAAAAGGAAAATGAGGGCTGGGGCTGTAGCTCAGTTGCAGAGCGCTTGCCTAGCAAGTGTGTGGCAGTGAATTCCATCCTCAGCACCATGTAAAAATAAACAAATAAGATAAAGGTATGTGTCCATCTACAACTATTAAAAAATCAAAATAAAGAAAGAAAGGGAAATGAATCCTTGCCCCAGCCAGTGTGCCTGTCCAAGGTTGTGTGGTCTGTAAAACAATTGAGGCAGTACTGGAATCTTGTGCCCATTCTTCCAATAAGCTCCACCTTGGATTTTCATGTGTCACATAACAAACACTTTGATTCTAAATGATTTGAGTCTTGCAGTAGACCTTTAGGGAATGTTAAAATACACATTTCTAGAAGCAGATTAATAAATCTCATTATTCTATAACAGAAATATATTTGACTTCATGACTACCTTTGGCAGTCATTCATTTCCTTGAAGTTTGACTTTGAACAAATCCATGGTTTCTTTTCTGCTTTGAGTTTTTGCTTTTGTCAAGTAGAGACAATAAATACTAGCTGTATATATAATGGGGTATGATGTTAAAGGAAGAGTATCATGAAAAGCCTCTCATCTCTCAGACTCTTTAGGAATAAGATATTGTGTTTTTATGGTGTTTCATATGAAGCACTTGCCATTGCTGAATTTTATCCATGATAGTAAGATAGGTAGATCTCAGATTGTAAATTTTTGTTTTCTAAGTGTAAAAATGAATTTGGAGAGGTTATGTAGCTGATTAAACGACAGAACCCTGCAGTAAATGCCCATCTCTCTATTCTGAATCCAGTAGTTCCCAGCCACACCACCCTTTCTCTTCATAAGCACAATGTGCATGATGCTGCAGGGTCACCAGGGTGACCTTTCCTTACAGTCTGAGCATTCATTTCTTGTTGCTGAGAAGCTTATTGAGTAAGGGCAGTGCCACTTTTCAGAAACAGTGAAGGAAATGGCCTAGCCAGGAAGCAGGGCTACATTACTAGATAGCCCAATAGAAGGGACCACTATTCTCGCCCTTCTCATGGGAGGCCCATCTTGGGAGGCTGACAAAGGGTGGAGCTGACAGTGGGACTTTCTTTCCTGTTCATTTTGGATAGTAAGTGTTTAAAAATGTCTCGTGAAACATTCATTGTTTAGTGGCTGGGTATGTGCCAAAGTTCATGGCTTGAAACCTCTGAGCATCATCAAGTAATGGAGTAGTTGAGGCAGCATTTTCTAAGACATTTATTATGAGCCTTACTCTGTTAGATTAGCAAGCAAAAATCATTGCTTACCTTGAAATTATTCTCAGGCTAGTCACTAAGGTTCTTTAAAGAGAATTAAGGGCTCCTCAAAAGAATAAAGATTAGTAGTTCCTGGCATTCAAGTCAGCTTTCTGTCACTGTGATGAAATAATTGAGACACTCAACCCTTTTTTTTTGTTTGTTTGTTTTGTTTTGTAGTGCTGGGGATTGAACCCAGGGCCTTATGCATGCAAGGCAAGCACTCTACCAACTGAGCTATATCCCCAGGTCAGAGATAATCAACTCTTAAGGAAAAAGGTTTGTTTGACTCATAGTTTCAGAGGTTTTAGTCTGTGGTCTCTCTGTTCTATAGCTTTGGGGCCTTTGGTGGCACATTATATCATTTACAAGAGCATGTGGCAGAGATGGCCTGTTCACTTCAAGGCAGTAAGGAATCAGAGAGATAGGAAGAGGCTGGGGTCCCAATAATCCCCTTCAAGGGCATGTGCCCTTCAAGCTAACTTACTTCCACTAGGTTCCACCTCCTAAAGTTTCCTAGCATAATAACGCCATGATTGGGCTGGGGAGTACTTGCCTAGCATGCACAAGGTGGGTTTGATCCTCAGCATGGAAAAATAAATAAATAAATAGCACCACTGGCTGGGGACCAATAGTGCCATCTTCAATACTTGAGTCTATAGAGATCCAAACTGAAACAAATGATGATACAGTTTAAGAATGTTTTTTTTATTTTGTTAAATGAACAGCTGTGCATTTGTGCTTCTTTGCTTGAGGTATTTTCCCCCTCAATCTTAAATATTATTTTCTTGCTTCCTGATGGCACCCTGTCCCCCCATCTCCAAATTCTGCTCAGTTCTGTAAAGACTGTTTCTAGTTCATTTCTTGACCTTTTCTAGACCACTCCATCCCAGATTGACAGACTTTGGAAGTTCCTGAGTACTTGGTCAGCAGCAGCAGCAGCAGGAGTGTTGTTCAAGAACTGTTTAGAAATGCAGCATCTCAGGCCCACTCAGACCTACAGAGTTGAATTTGCATTGTAACAGGATTCTCAGGGGACTTGTGGGTGCACTGAGAAACCTTTGCCTGTACAGAAGTCTCAGGTTGTACTTATTTATCACCTTCTATTACTGGTTGACTGTTTCCCCATTTCTTTTTCCACTTTATAGATTTGTCTTTTGTTAGAGTCTCTTTGTAGCACCTGATGTAGTCTTGGCACAGAGTAGGCACTAATAAATATCTGTATATTTGACAGTCTCCATTTATTAAAAAACTGCTCAGGCCATTTAGGGAATTGAACATATGCTAATGAAAATTTGCTACAGAAAAGTTAAGAAAATGTGAGAGGATACACATAATGAGTTTGAATCTACCAAGTGAGGCCACACTTGAAAAAGAGGCATAGGCATCTGAAGCAGCCAGCCCTCCATAGGTCAGTTCTCCCAGCTCTGTTGTTTATCGTCTGAAACCTTGGGGAGTTAATGATCCTACTTGAACCTTTAATTTACTGATCTCTAAAATAAGGATGACATTATTCTTAAAATGTTATGCTGAAGACAAAATGAGATAATGCAAGCAGAAGGTTTAACCAAATGTTTGGCATTTAAGTACTTGTTGTGGTTTGGATGTGATGTGTCCCCCAAAAGCTCATGTGTGAGACAATTCAAGAAAATTTAGAGGATGAATGGTTAAGTTATGGGAGCCTTAACCAAATCGGTGAATTAGTTTCCTGATGGGATTAACTGAGTGGTAACAGAAGGTGGGTAGAGTGGCTGGAGGAGGTGGGCATTGGGGGACATGCCTTCAGGGCATAAATTTTATATTTAGCAAGTGGAGTCTCTCTCTGCTTTCTGATCATCATGTAACCTACTTCCCTCTATCATACTCTTCTACCATGACATCCCATTTTACCCTGATCCCTGAGGAATGAAGCCAGGCTTCTGTGGACTGAGACCTCTGAAACCATGAGCACTGAAGTAAACTTTTCCTCCTCTACAATTGTTCTGGTCAGGTCTTTTAGTCACAGCAGCGAAAAAGCTGATTAAATCAATACTCACTGATAGCTTGATGGTACAACAAGAATGCATTCATGCACTCAGCTGTAACTAAAATTTCTAGTTACTTTAATGGATTCTTGTTAATCCTTGAGATATCTTATTATAAAGGAGACAAAATAGAGACAACTTTCTAACAGTCATGTTTATATTGTTTCATGATTTCCAGGATGGGCTCTAAGTTTCAGAGGAGCAGAGTCCCTATCTTGTCCCTAGACATCAGTCTCAGTGAGGAGTGCCTGATAACAAATGCAGTTTGGCTACTGTATGAGGAATTGGGAGACATGGAATGTACCATTACAGCCTTGCCACACCCTGCCATGGAAGATCTTTACCCCTCATTATTTGTGCTGTACAAAACAAACTACTGAAAGTTGACGGTACAGTGGAAATGCTCTCCCTCCACCTCTTCCACTTTCTTCCTGCAGGGAGCTGCTTACAGAGAACTGGTGCAGGGGTGGAGGGAGTAAAGGCTTCTGTTTTTGTATCTTCCCACACCAGAGCAGGACAGGGCAGGGAGTGGGGACTTGCCAGATTACAAAAAGGGTTATTTCTCAAGTGGTGGGGGTGGGGTGGGGGGAGATCAGATGGCACTGGTATCTGGTAGATCAATGTGGAGCCTTTAGGCTATACCTTTACTTCTTGGGACCAGAGGCTTGAAAACTTGAAGACCTTAAATCTAGACTGACAATTTTTAATTTTTTTCTAAATTTCAGTGCTAGGGATACAACCCAGGGGGGCTCTACCACTGAGCTACACCCCCAGCTCTTTTTATTTTTTAGGACAGTACCTCATTAAGTTATTAAGGCTGCATCAATACTTGTAATTCTCCTGCCTCAGCCTCCTGAGTTACTAGGATTACAGGCATATGCTACCTCCTTTCTTTTCCCTTATTTTTTTTTAACTTTTTGTTATTGAACAACATGTATGTCTCCCTAGCAGAAGACATAGTATATGTGGATGAACTCATAAATGTATTTCAAGCATTTTGAATATGCAAATCATTAAGTTAACAGCTGTACTATCATTTCCTTTATTCTTTTTTTGGGGGAGGGGGCATTGCTGGGGATTGAACCCAGGGCTTTGTGCATGTGAGGCAAGCACTCTACCAACTAAGCTGTATCCCCAGCCCTTCATTTATTCTTGATTTAAAAAAAATAGAGTTTATCTCACATTTTATGCATGAGTTCCAATTCACTTGCTGTCTGAATTTATTATGTTAAAAACTTTTTATTTCTTTAGAGGATCAAGGCTTCTTCTGTACTTCTAATTTTACAGTGAAATGTCAATCATTGAAAACTAGGATAAGGGCTGGGGATATAGCTTAGTCGGTAGAGTGCTTGCCTTGCATGCACAAGGCCCTGGGTTCAATCTGAAGCACGCACGTGCACACACACACACACACACAAAAAAGATCTTTCCATCAGAAAAGTAGGATAGACAAAATTCTCTTTTCAATTCGCGTTGGTGCTTCTGTGACAGCTACATATATGTAGTAGTATGAGGCTTAGGGAAAGGAGTGTTGTTATCTTGGAGTTTCCAGCAAGACAAACACTCAAGCCTTCCTCTTTTGTTGTGAATTACCTGCTTTGCTATCCATTTCATTGGAGTGTGTTCGTGCTGGTTGTTGGGCAGCCTGGCTTTCTTCAGGATAAGTGGGGTCTTTCTTGGTTGGCAGAGCCTTGCCTGCAGGGGTGCACACTGCATGATTTACATGCATAAGTAACCAGGGCTGGCCCAGGTAAACAAAGAGATTTTCATATGCCAATCCAGCCATGTGGCACAGTAGTTTTGCTCTGATCTTAGATGGACAGTAAACATTTTATGTACAGTGTTTCTCTTCTATAGTCACCCTCCTATTTTCTTTGTGGTTTTAAAATATTTCTTCCCTCATACTTTTAGTAGGAACTGCTCAGTCCATAGTTTGAAGTTTGTAGCTTGGAGGGGTATTACCAGGTCTCCCTCCCACAGCCCCACCTTCCTGCTGGGAGTCAGGATCCTGCATTCTGGTGAGCAGTGTGCTGAAGAGCCAAGGGAGGGGCCTTCCCTGGGGAAGAGGGCAGGAAAGACCAGAGGCTAAAAATAAGCAACTAGTAAGAACCTGCTTACTGCTCTCTCAGGTCAGATATGGTCCTCCTGTGATAATTGAGCTCAGAGTAGAGTGTGTTTTGGAACAAAGAAAAAAATAACCCTCATTAAATAAGTATTACTGCTAAATATAAGCTTTAACTATATGTTCCAGATAAGAGGAAATTTCCAAGATCTGCTGGTTTTGGGTGTATGTCCCTCATCATTCTTGGGATGTATGTGTATGTGAATGTCCATGTGCATATGTGTGCTCATGAGTATGCAGTGCATGTTTGTGACACTAGGTGTTTCAGGTGCTTAAATATCTAGGACTGTGGGTAGTTTTTCTCACAAAGCCTTTGCCTGAGAGATATTTTGTACATAAAAAGAAAGATGTATCCTACTTACAAGACAGCAGTCCTTAGACTAAATGAAGCAGCTCCCCAGGTTTATACCATGCACAGCCTAGGTCATGATTTCACACCAAAGATATTGATTGCAAAGCAGAAGGTCTTATGCAAGCTGTATTAGCTGTTTTGGTCTAGAAACTGCCTCATTTCCCTTCTTTTCTTTAAAGAAGTAGAAATTTTCCCCCACTAAGTTAAAGAAAATGAAGGCTTCTCTGGCCTTCCAGGTTTAAAGTAGAGGCAAGTGAACCTGCACTGAATAAAAGTGGTATCTCTTCCATGCTTCCTGGGAGACAGAAGGAACTCCAAGGAAAACTCCTTACAGTCCTCAAGATGCTGCTTGCTTTAGGCAGTTTGTACTTATCTCATCCTCCTTCTATTATTTAGTTTTTTTTTCCTAAACCAGTGAAGAGTTTCTGTTCTAACTTTCAGACTGGATTTTGAATAACTTAATAAGGTTATTGCTTTTATATCCCTCTGGGTGTGTCTCTGCCTTTTCCTGTAATCTGAGAAAGTAGCTATGCTCTTCAGCAAACTACCCCCAGCTCTGTTCTGCCCTGCCATGGCTTGTGGATGAACTGTGCTGAGCAATAGTTAAGCACTCCTGCGGTGCTTGGCCTGTGTGACTCCTTCCATTCCTTTTATCTTGGTCAGCTAGCTAAATATAGCCTCTCCTTTCTGTCATCCCTTCTTTCTCCCATCTCTAGGCAGAAGAGATTCCTTGCCTGTACTCTTTGATGTGGTGGTCTGGGTTGGAAAGATTCTTCAGTGGATAAAGAGTACATGGTAGAATTGGAGTATGCTGCTGCTGCTGGCAGGCTAGTGTTGAGAGAGGGGGCCCATGGTTCTCACTGTTTCTCTGGGCAGTAGGGCCCACATTTCCTCCTTGATGTCCAAGTCTCAGGGAGTAACTTCTTGGAGAGAAGAAAGCAGTTCCTCACGTAAATCTTGGTAGTGGTTTATTTGGAGGAAGACTGGGAGTGCTAGTGAACTGGGTCTTCTTGATTTGGGCTCTTTTTTCTCCTTTAGCAGATGCCTGTCATCCTCACACAGATCCATAGTGGGGAGTGGTGCTCAGAGAACCACATAGCAGGTGTTGGCACTGCCTGCTATGGGAGAAGCTAAGCAGGGGCCCTCCTTCATCCTGGGCCATATTGAACTTTGCCGTGAGCCAAATGTGCCCCCTCCCCTTTATTTAGATTTTCTTGCACATTAGTGGAGGAAGGCAAAGCAAACACAGGTCCTTGTATAGTTTTCAGATGTAGGGTACTGGCTGACAGTGTTCTTACTTCATACTGTCCGAACTGAGCTAGGGAATGAAACACAGAGCCAAGTGGGCTTTCCCTGACCAGGGAGAAACTCTTGGGAGAAGGTAAAGGCGGAAATGGTAGTGTAAGAGGGGAGCTGAGTCTTTCCTCTTTTGGAGTCATGGAGAATTACAGTTGACAGCAGTCAGCCCTAAAGGGTATAGATAATTGAATCTAGCCAGAAATAACTATTAGATCACCTATTTATTGGCACAGTCTTAATTTTGCATCTAATTTTACCATTTAAGAAACAATGGGGTTCTATTGTACATGAACAAGACTCTTTTATTTAATGGAGTTGATAGACTGTCTATTGTTTATAGAAAGTAAAAATCTCAGGTTTGCAGTGTTATTAGTGGGAGTAAATAATACTTATTTCTGAGTGATTGTTAGGAGAACCCTGCTCCCACCCAAGGCCTTTTCTGTGGCATCCTTGGATGACTGTTGGAAGACTCAACAACCAATGCTTTTCTTTACATGTCTAGCTGCACTGCATTTTCAGTTAAAACTGCAGTTTCTTGGTGCAGGGTGTTTGGTTCAGTGGTAGAATACTTGTCTAGCAATATACAAGGCCCTGGGGTTTATCTCCAGCAGTGCAGGAAATTTAAAAAAAAATATAGAGAGAGAGAAAGAGGAGAGAGGGAGGAAGGAAAATAGGAAGGAAGGAAATGCAGATTCTTCTGTTTGCTTTCTCCTATAGCTGTGCATGAGTCTGTGCTGCCCATCCCTTGAAACCAGGTCTCTTTGACCTTTCATCACTTGAGTACGTGTACCCAGCAGCTTACTGCTGTGTTCCCAGGAGGGCTGGCACACACTGCTGCTGGGACCAACTTTGCATGGAATGTTGCCCTCATGCCACTACCAAGCGGAGGCTGGGTCGGCTGTGCTTTCCCTGCCTCCGACTTTGTTGTTCAGGACTTAATGTAATAATATGCTTGAACGGGCGGAGAGATCACATTAACTTGGCTCTGCAGTTGTAAACAATATTTGCTCTGTAAGTTTTCTCCTTCACCCCCTGCTCTCCTGGAGCCCTGTGCCCTGGGCTACTGCCACCCCCACTCTCCTTGCATATTCTAACCTTGGCTAAACAGCTTCATTCATAAGATTGCCAGTGTTTTCTGGAGGAAAATGAACTGAAAGTAACCAAGTCCAAGAATCTCCAGCTGTGGCACACAAGTCAAAACAGTTTAGTGTCTGAATCAACCAAAGTCTTTTCCTTTTCTTCCCTGCTCCCTTCTCTGCTTTGGAACCCTGTTTGAAAATATACATGCTCAGGGTGAACTTTCCTAAAACTCTTGACTCTTTCCTTGGCTGGGATCACTGGGAAGATGCCTTGGCCACTTGGTGGAACAAAGGCTTCCATTGTCAGTCTAGCAGTGGTGGAGATGGAGGTGGAGAGGGGGAGGAGCACAGGTGCATTCCTGGATGGTTTGATGTTTATACCAAGGGCATTTTAAGTTTCTTTGTTTTTTGGCGCCCCCCCCCCCCCAACATTAGAAAGGGTTTCCTCCTGCTTCTTATTTTTTCTCTAGTTTAATACTGAAACAGGGCAAAAGAAAAACCCCACCTCAAACCTGTGCAACCCTTTGTAATTTGACAGTTGCAGTGGTTGGTTTCACTGACAGAACCTGCTCCACCTTCTCTATGGTGATTGGTGGCTGATGATGTCATGGCATAAAACTCAAACTGATTGTTTTCTCTATGGAACAGGCCCCCAAAGAGCAGACAGCTGAACCTCCTGGTCTTTTGTTTCCTGCAATTCACGCTATCAGTCTCCATGGGAAAAGGTGGGAGCAGGCCTTTGACCGCACATTGCTTTGATTTATTCACAAAGCTGTCTTTGGCACCTAAACTTTGGAGTGCTTCTCAGACATTGAAAGAGTCATTATTTTTCATGAAAGTACATGTACTTTTTGCACTGAAGAGATTTTGGTCTATTTTAGTATTCTCTGTTAAGAGGAGAAAGGCATTTTGAAAGAAGCCATATTCTGCTGGCCCAAGAAGGTAGGAGGAGGAGTTGATTTTGAGTAAAAGAAGTAATAATTAGAAAAATTTTATTTGATTCCTTTCAGAACTTGGGAATAGTTCCTGTTGTCAGCATTGCTTCCGTTATAGAGGTAAACTTCAGCTATATAATGAGAACCCTGATGTGTAACTTAAAGGAATTATGTAGTCTCAGTATTGCCTCCATTGCTAAAGGGGCTAAGAAAAAGAAGTTACTTGAAAGTTTTCTATTAAGTGGACTTTTCAGCTTTCACCTTGGACCTTACTGGGCCTACTAGGGTACAGAAAGAACATCTGGGCTGCTGGTGATCCCACAGAGCAGGCCTACCCTGAATCTCCCAGGGTAGTGCCCATCAGACTTGAACTCTCCTGGACTGCCATGGTTGACATCATTGGTTTAGCTCATTTTGTACTGCAAGCATAGTTGCTAGAACTATTAGACTGTTGTGTCTGTATCTGCTTAGATCATCTGGAAGCCTATCAGAGACCAGGCTCCTTCAGGGGATTCATTACATAGCAGATATGTAATGAATATACTAATAGCAGTACCCCAACAAAGCTCCCCAAACAGGTGTCTGCTGGTGACTGTCTTCAGAACATCTAAAAATCTTACACACACACACACACACACACACATATATAATCTTTTTTTTTGGAAGGTTAATTGCCAACTCATGATCATGAATTGGCACTTGAGCCTTAACAACCATTTCCTAAAGGCTTGGTTGGGAAAGCCACACCACTCAGATTAAATGGAGGAGATGAAGTATGTCTGACAAGTGGCATCATTGGCAGGACAGAAGACTGAACAGGCGTCTCTTCCAACCCACAGAACTGACTTTGGTGAGGCTGGGCTATATTTACCCTTCTCAGAGCACCAGGACTTTGATTTGTTGGGCAAGAGGAAGTTCTGAGCTGACCTGGCAACCACAGTCACTCAGTGCATGGTCTTCTTTTGCCCACTTGGATTGTGCTTAATTTTGCACTTCCTTGCAAACATACAATCACTGAGCTATCTTTAGATATGTTGTGGTATCGTTTCACCTTTGGAGAGACAGAACATTACAGCTGGTTTACATTTTCCTGAACAAAACATACATGCTCAGATTAGGTACATAATTTTCTTGAATTCATTGCTCAATTCTTTGGTTGGGTAACTCCCCTTTTGTTATTGTTAATAATGGAGAAAGTAGAGATTTGTTGAATAGGTGGTTGACTATGTAAGGGAGAAGTTCTGTATGAATGTAAATGAACCTCTGGTCACTCAGCTGAGTGTATATAGGCTGCATTCTCATGTTTGCTTTCTGTTTCCCTTCTTATCCCTGGGACCACATTAGAATGCAGGGGAGGGATTGCATGTATCTACCCCGTGCCATAGCAGAGATTCTGATTTGATAGATCTGAAGTGGGCCTCATCATTTTTAATTTTTTTAAAGTTCCTTGATGATTCTAATGGGCTTTATGGACCACCACCCTCCCACCCGCTTCATAGGCTGACCAGACAGCTAATCTCAAGAGAACAGCAAAATGTAATATTGTTTCCTTCTTTTACCTTTTGGTTTATATACCCCAAAAGTGGCATATATAAAGCATATGGTAGTTTTTTCACAAATTGAATGTTGTCTGAATTTTATAATAATAACAACTCTTGCCTGGTATGGCATTTAAAATTCAACTTGTCTCAACTTTCCTTCTTTTAACTTCCATCTTTGCAATGCGCCTCTGTCTGTGAATGAACCTAGTTTATAGTTGTCTGAGAGCCTTTCTTCTCAGGCACTTTGCTTCAGAAAAACTGCTAATGGGCTTAAGACCATAGCTTGCCATCATCATTATCTGCTTCCTCTTCACCCCCAAGGATGACTGGTTTTCATCTTAGTAGACATTGATGCCTTCATTTACTTCTGTAATGAAAATAGCAGCTGATTGTTTCATGGCAAAAAATCAGACCTTGGCACTTCCTTGTCCAGAGAGCTGGGTAGGAATCTACACAGACTCTTACAGCAAATGCAGGCCACAGAAAAATAGTGTGAAGCAGCGCAAACTTTATTTTCCTCCCTAGCAATCAGAATGAAGATTGGAATTGTAGGGTCCACTCAGTATTGATTAGGCACTCGCTGTGATATGGTGGGTAGAAGAGGTGCTCTAGTTGGTCCATGGCAACCTGTGGCCTCTGTGAATAACTTATTAACTCAAACTTTCTTTAGTGGGCAGATGCGGGGAGAAGCAGATTGACCCATCATTCTACCTAGGGTTCTAATATCAATCCTGGGAGTGTACAGGGCATTTGACTTATTTTATATAATTCATCCTACCTTGATTAAATAGCTCTCAGTGAACATTTGATGCTTGCCTGTCCTGCAAGGCAAGCTTTTCAGCTCTTCCTTTGAAAAATTAATCCACAGATCTGGAAAATGTTTTTCAACTGCCTGAGTATTCTCTACTGAATCTGTACCTGTACTTTAATCTACTTTTCCTTTCCGATCCCCCTCAGTCTGCCATTGCTTTTGTATTTGTATTTCCTTGGATTTATGCTGTCTTTGTGTATTTCCTTGTGGTGGATTTTTATTCTTTGATTCCCACGTATGTTATATTCTTCTACATATTCTGCCACAAGACTTGAATATTTCATGGAACTAGTCCTTCCCTTAGGTTGTTGTGTTTTGTTTGGCTATTCTAAAGTTGTGTCCTCTGAATTTTATCAGTTTTCTTTATGCTTCTTAAATACTTTTCACCTATAAGAAGTCTTGTTTTTGAAGTTGTATCCAACTGGCTTAGAAAGGGCAGATTTGATTGATACTTTGAGAAAATCAGGCTTTGGCACTTTGCTGCCCAAACTTTGTCTTAGCCTGAGAGTTATGAAGTCCAGGGGCCTTCTCAGATGATCTGAAAGCATGTCCTCACATATCAATACAAGACTATTGGCTATGATGCTGTTGCTTATAGGACTGTATGGAGGAGGAGGAGTAACTTCAGCAAACATAGTACGTACATCTATGCCTGCTACAGGAGGCTCATATCTTTAGGGTGTTGTGTTCCTGGATGTCTAATGTGTCTATTGTACTTTGAGCGGAGTAACTATTTCTGGCAGTTTGGAAGTAAGTAGACATAGTAGATGAGACTGTCTGCTACAGCGACAGTTGCTTTTGTGTGATACAAAGATAAGACCTGAGTTTCCCAAGTCATTCTCCAATCAGGAAGGGCTTTTCATTTCTAAGTATGCAGGGAATTATTTGGATCTTTGGGACTTGACAAATGTCACCTCACAGAGTTGCTGAAGAGCATACAGTACATGAAGTTGAGTCAGATCCCATCACCTGGTTAAATTCACTGTCCATAGTCCAGACCAGCCCACATGGGTTTCTATCCTGCCTTTGCTGTTTGGCCTCCATAAGGAATAGCAGGATTCAAAGCCATCTCTCCCCGCTGTAGCACCTTTGAGGCAGAAAGGTATCCCTTTTCTGTATGCTTACGATTCATCACAGGTGTGTGGCTTGCTGATGGATATAGGGTGAATTTCAGAGCCAGCTTCCCTTCTCCCTTAACTGGGGGATGAGAAGCAAAAGTCTGTTGTTTATTCAAGGTTATGACCTCTAATGCTTTATAGATATCATTACTACTACTACCCAAATGCTTATGGCCACAAGTGCTAAATGTCCTTGAGATTTCAGCTAGAGCCAGGAGCACTGTTAGAGAAAATAGTAGATTTACCTTCATAATGAGAAGTGCCCTCACCTTCTGCCAAACTTTCACTTAGTCTTTTCATACTCTGTTTATCAAAATATCATCTTGTCCTAATTTATCTTGACACCTTAATCTTTTGTTCAAGATTGTTTTTTGACATCAGAGTACAGCACAGTTGTCTGTCAATTTTAAGTTCCTTGAATACACAGAGGCCCAGCACAATCTCCTTCATTGGTAAGAGCAGTTGGATAAGGAAAGATACCCTACCCTCACTGAATCTGATCATCCGTATGTGGGGCTTTGTTCATAGCTAAACCATGCTTATCTTAGCAGTATGCCAAGATATTAAGTGATCTGAGGTTCAGAACTACTGCCCTTTCCATGGGATATTCTGGTCTCCCTGTGAAGGTATGCATTTGTATTCTGTACTTTGGGAGGAAATGCAATAATTTGGGCTTTAAAGTGAAGCACTTCTGGATTTGAATGTTGTCATCATCAGTTTATCATCTGGGCAAGTTACTAACCTGTGGTCTTCAGTTTTCTCATCTATACAGTGAGAATCATAATAGTGTACTCAGCACAGTGCTTGACACAAAAGAATTTAATAATTGTTATAATCAATAAGATCTATTCTTCTATGCCTCTTCCTTCTAAAGCAGGGAATATTTGAGAAGTCTTAATACTCAGCTTGAAATAAAATTACTTTAGCCATTGGCAAGAGGGAGAAGAAAATATGTGGTTTTTGATGAATGATTTGTTTGGCTTCATTCAGATCTTGACTGCTTTAATCCTGGAAGTAAGATAAAACATAGTTCTCACACCCAGGAGCTCACAAAGCTGGGGAGACAATCATGCAAGCTGGTTACTAGAGAATAATTAAACTTTATTGATGCCATTATAGAAATCACTGTGAGATGTGGTGAATTTAGCAATCTATTTTTGAGAGCAAGCCTTTTTTTTTTTTTTTTTTTTTTGTAATGTAGGACTGAAGTAGGTGGGGGGAAAGCTAGAACTCTGGCATTATCCAATTTAAAATTATTATCCTTGGAGAACTGTAGGTCCCCAAAAATATCTATAGTAAAAGAGTTAGGGATAGCAGTGATATTTAAAACAAACAAAAAAACACACACAGAGGGAGGAAATGCAGAGAATTTGCCACTTAACCAAATACCATTGGTAGTTTGCTATATGACTTGGGACAAATCATTTCACTTCTCTTGACTCCTGTTTGCTCATCTGTCAAGAGGAAACATTGGTATCTGCCTTCCATGCTCATAGAATTATGGGAGTACTAGGGCTAGGGATATAGTTCAGTTCGTAGAATGCTTGCCTCAAATGAACAAGCCTTAGGTTCAATCTCCAGCACCATACCAAAAAAGAAAAAATCGTGGGAGTAACAAATGGGATAATATACGTAAAGAGTGCCTTGAGAAGCATGAAATGCCACCACCATATGTGGAGGGACTGGGGATGGTGGGAAGATGTCACTGTACTATTGTAGAGGACGATGGCTTTAAGAATCAGAGAAGAAAACTGTGAAAGGTTTCAACATGAATACATACTGTTCTCTCTTACACCTCAAACCTTTCCTTTTAAGTTCCCTGCTTAGAAAAGTTACTATGACCAACTTGTTTTGGGGCTTCTCCCATTATTCTTAATCATTGTAAACCTATGCATTTCTTTCCTAGCTGTGTATTTTGCAATTATAGCTGGTTTGCTTATTTATTGTGTATATTTTCCAATAGACAGTGAGCTCCTGGGGGCAGGCAATCTGTTTTTATTCACCAATGTAAATTTAATGCCAAGTATAGGACCTAATGAAGATTATGTACTGAGTACATAATTTGCTGTATGATGTGAAGACATGATGATCTTCTGCCTGGAAAGCAGCTGCTTTGTAGATCTGTTCTTGTGCAAAGGATCCAGAGGATTGTCTGCATCTGAGAACGGTACAGTACCACTAGAATGCATGTTCTAATGCCACAGGCCTTTATGAAATCTCTGTCCTCCCTTTCATGCCCCTTTCTGCTCTTGAGACCCTATACTCTGAATTTGGTGACTCTGTCCTTTCAAAAGAGAAAACTCAATGTGGACTACAGAACTTGGTTCCAGGGAGTTGAGAGCTTGCCAGGAAGGGAGCTTGTATCATATTTGCTATTTATAAAGCACACAACCCTGGCTCTGGTCAGAAGCCTCACCTATTGGGCTCCCAGCTGTCTGCCAGATCTTATGCCAAGTAGTATGGTGTTGGATTCTTCCTTAGTATGTGAGGCTTAGGGTGGATTCCACTCATAGGCTGCTGGGTATCTCTCAGATTGCTGTACTCTCAGGACACTTAAAAGATTCCCTCCCTCCCTTCCTTCCTTTCCTTCCAGTATAATATATGTTCTGTAAAGAGTACAGATCTAAGGTATACAACTTGAATTTTTGCATATGTAACTAACTTCTGTGCCTGTCCAACAGGGTTCAGTCAGGGGACTGAGCCTATGAATCTCAGGGATAAAGGAGATATTACAAGAATTAGTCCTTACACAACCAGATGTGGTGGGAAAATGAGTCTCCAGATGGGAAGGTTAGGAGGTCAAAGAGTAGTCCCTAACTAGTCTGACTGTAGTGGTGGGCAAGTCCGAGCTTACAGAAAATCTGAGAAGCCAAGCATGTCTGCTTCTGAAGTGAAGATACTGAAAGGGAGCTCCTGGAGAGCTCTGTGGGCAGCCACTGCCTCTGGGGAGCTAGTGGCCAGTTTGGTCTACTGCCAAGTATCTGGTGGTAGGCCAGGGTTTTGGTGGGTGAGCTGTGAGAAAGAGGAGCTGGGTGCAGTATAGAGGAGAACAAGGACAAGCTGGAATCTGCCAGGCACCTATTTATATCTCTATCCTTTCCCATATTTGACCACTCAAGCTTTCAGAAGAGTAAAGGCAGCAGCTTCAGTTTCTCCTTCCAAACTTTAGGGAAGTTTGTTTTTAAGTTGTAGATGCACAATATCTTTATTTATTTATTTTTATGTGGTATTAAGGATCGAACCCAGTGCCTTATGCATGTGAGGCAAGTGCTCTAGCATGAGCTTCATCCCTCCGCTGAAGTTCTTTTTTTGGCTAGCTCTAACTGAGAACTCTATCTGGGGATCCTAGGAGACAGCAACCAGCTTAATCAAGTTGACACAGCACCACATCCAGGTCAGGAACCCAAAGTCCCCCAATCCTGCCCCACTCAGGTAACCATTGTTTGAACTGGACCCCCACTTCCCAGTGCTGGGGATAGAATCCAGGGCTTAGCATATGCTTAGGGGAGCGCCCTACTGCAGAGCTACATCCCCATCCCTGACTGACTTCTGTACCATAGTTTTGTTTGTTCCTTACCTTCCTATGAATGAAATTATGCAATATGTTCTTTTTTGTATCTACCTTCTTTTGCTATGAATTTCATCTATATGGTTACATGTCAACAGCACAGTGGGCCCTCTGTATCCATGGGCTCCACATCCACACATTCAACCAACCACAGATTGAAATATTTTTTAAAAATTGTTTCTGTACTGAATATGTACAGATTTTTTTCTTAATTTTTGTTCCCTAACCAATATAGTGTAAGAACTATTTGCATAGCATTTTCATTGTATTGGGTATGATAAATAAGTAGTATTGAAATGATTTAAAGGATACAGGAGGATATGTGTAAATTATGCAAATACTGTGCCTTTTGATAGAAGGGACTTAAGCATCACGGGTTTTGAGAGGAGTCCTTGTACCAATACCATGTGGATTGCTATAGTTTATTCCTTTTTACTTCTGTATGGTATTCCACTGTGTGACTGTAACTGCAACTTATTTATCATTTGGCTATTGTTGGTCATTTATTCAGTTGCCAGTTTTGGAGTATTATGAATAAAACTGATAACAACATTCATGTACTTGCCCTTTGGTCAGCATAGACATTTAGCTAAACATTTTCCCAAGGTGGTTATACAAATTTATCTGACAGTTTCTGTTCCCATACATTGCCTACTCCAGGTACTGTCAGTCTGTAATTTTAGTCATTCTCATGAGTATGTAGTAGTATCTCACTATGTCTCTGATAGACATTTTCTTGATGACTAATATGTTGAACACCTATTCATATGCTTTTGGTTATTTGAATGTTCTCTGGTGAATTTGCCTGGTGAAAATCTTTTGCCTAATTTTCATATAGTAAATGCTGTTTTTTTTTCCTCTTATGGTTATACAAAAATTTAAAAACTATTTTGAATGTATACTCCTTTGGTTTTAAAGGAGGTTATTCCTTCTGAAGCAGAGAACAGGTGAAGTTTTAGGTTTGTTTGTAGAAGGAAACTTTTGAAGAAAATGTGATTATTTTCTGAACCATTCTCAGAGAATTAAAACAATGTAGGCTTGGAAGTTAACAACCCAATTTGTACACAATTTTAAAAACAAAATATTGAACCAACAAGTATTCTATGCTTTTTTAAAAAGTTTATCAAAAGAAGTTCTAAAAATTCCATTTGTTCCAGCAGTGAATGAAGGTATTCAAAGTATGTGAGCTACATTCGTTTAAGGTGTTATTGCTTGTACATGTGAATCAGAATAGTTTTCTTTCAGTGAACGTATGTGTTCACTATATTAGGTGTCTATGATATACTACTGTGTGGAGAAGACATGTATAACAGTTTTTCCCAACAGTGATGGCTATATGTTGCATCAATTAGTTACTTCAGTAGATGACTGTGTTCACTGCTCTATATTATACAAAATAAACTATGTAAAGACATCTGTTTTTAAAATAAAACAAACATTCATATTGAGCACTCAAAGTACATTCCATAAACCAAAACTTTAGTAGCTGGATGTGGTGGGCACACACCTATAATCCCAGCTACATGGCAGGCTGAGGCAGGAGGATCCCAAATTCATGGCTAGTCTGGGCAACTTAAGGTCCTATATCAAAATAAAAAGCAAGGTCCTATATCAAAATAAAATTTTTTAAAGGGGCTATGACTATAACTTAGTGCTAGGGTATTTATTTTTCTAGCATGTGCTAGGCCCTGGATTCAGTCTCTAGAACTGCAAAGAACAAAAAAACCTCAATTCATTCCATAAAGATCTGAATGTGTGTTGTGAGTCTAGCACCCTTAACTACTGAAATTGCAACCCAACTGAGAGAAGCTTGCAGTCACCTGGGAGCTTAGAGTCTAGTAGGACTTAGGCATAACTTTATCAGGGAAACAGAAGTTTCCTCTGGATCTGGTGCTTCTCAAGGCCTACCTTCAGTCTAGTCTGATTCCTGTTGAGCTCTGGTAGCACCCATGATCACTCCTGCAGCAGCATCCCAGATTCTTTCACAAGGGACAGGCACATCTATTTGGAAATGAAGCATTAAAGGAAAGGAAATAAAAATAAGCTTTTCTTCTTATACGTAAGGAATGTTGCAAATTCCCCAAACTGTGCTCTGACAGAGTCTTGAAAGTTCATAGCCTGCAACTTCTCCCTTCTGATATCACCCTCTGCCCTAGAGATGACCCCTGAATCCCCTCCAACACTGGGCCAGGACCATGCTGAATGAAGTACAGCTAGAATTTTAATTTTTTTCTCCCAAAAACCAACTGCCTTGAGCTCTTTGGGCTTCAAAATTCCAGCTGCTCTGGGCTCAAAGCCAGCAACCTACCAAAGTTTTACTATAGAAGATTTATTATTCCCCACTTAATTCAGCACCACAGAGATTAAGCAGCATTGAAAGAGATATATTCCACAGGTATAGAGGCTATATTCCACAGGTACCTGTCCTAAAATGCAACACCTGATGGCCAAGAGGCTCAGTACCACTTCATGCATCTTTTTTCTGGTCTGGCAGCAGTTTCAAGTTACAAGTAGTCCTTGGTCTGCCATTTGATTTTTCTAAAACCCTTGTCTAATTTATCACAGGCATAAGAGTACTGCTAATTGACCTGCTGGCTCTGGTATACAGAAGGTAAAGATTTTGGCTTGTTCTGTGTACTGAAACCTAAAATCTGAGAGAACCCAAATACTCCCTAGGGGATTTTAGAAAGTATTGTTTACTGCTATGACCTTCTCATCACTTGTGGCTAAGGCAGGTCTCTCTCTGGAAGGCCATCCATATTGGAAAGGCAACCATAGGATGCCATCTGTCCTCTCATGAGCTTCTGAACAGCTTTTGCACTTGCGTCAGATTGCACAATTCAAGGCCATGATATGCCAAGCATGACCAAGCTGACCTGGGTACATTTCCCCAATTAAGCACCTGGTTCCAGTCAAGATTAAATAAATATGCCACTTTTAGACATAATGCTTACTTGGGGACAGGAAAAGTCAAGTAATTTGATTTAGATACTAAACACTATAGACTTTGTCAAAGGGCCTTAACTAAGCAACACTGTATCTCAGAAGAAATCTAACCAGAATCCCCAGAGCATCTCCACCACAGCTTGAGGACAACAGGGATTTAATAAACATTTTTGTAGGGCGACAGCCTTCATCCTGTAGGGCAACGTAATTCATTCCTGTTGGGCTTCAGTCCCTGTTAACAAATGCTTATCTGTTTATTAATAACCTAGGTGACAAAAGCAGGCATACAACAGTGAAGGCAGAAAAGATTTTTGTCATCAAGGGAGCTAATGTCTCCTCAGGAGAAAGTCCGTAACAAAAAGTAAAACTAACTTGTTTCATATCATTGCAATCCAACTGGACAGACAGGCATTTGGGATGAAGGCAAGAAAAATATGTTACTTCTTTCTCAATCATGTTGATAATGTAGGGAAAGAATTCAGTCAAAATATGCCTGTAATCCCAGCTACTTCGAGGCTAAAGCAGGAGGATCACAAGTTCAAGGCCAGTATCAGCAACCTAGCACGGCGCTAAGCAACTTAGTGAGAACTTGGGGATGTGGCTCAGTGGTTAACTGTCCCTGGGTTCAATCCCCAGTACCAAAAAGAAAAAGGTTGGAGAATGTACAGACAACTGAAATTACTACTTAACCATTAGATAAAATCTCCTTTTCTACTTTGAGAAAGGTCTGCAAGATTTTAGTTTCACTGAAATTTTCTGTTTACCTGTAACCTGGGTGTTAGCAGCGCAATAAATTTGGCCAAATAGCAAGGAAGGGAGTGGGGTGTTCATGGGATCCCAATAATTGCAAACTAATTGGCCTCTGGATCCTAGAGTGCCTTCAAACTTCATCACTTCTGGTCAGAAACAGAAATGGGCTTGGTTTAATCCTAGTAGGTACTCCAACCATACTAGATGCTGGAAACCCTGAGCGGAGGAAGGGGAAAGGAGCCCATACATGGGCTATGCCAGATTCCTGACCTAGACAGAGCAGGGTTTCTGGCTGGGTAAGAGAGATTATATAGTGCTGAAGACTGGAGGGATATTCCTTTATTAAGGTGTAATTTAAGGACTGGGGATATAGCTCAGTGGTCAAGTGCTAATCTAGCATGTGTGAGGCCCATGATGTGATTCCCCAGCATCAATAAATAGAAGGTATAAATTATGATACATTCAACCATTTTAAGTGTGCAAATCAATTATTTTAGGAAATCTGCCAACTGTGTAATAGACACCACAACCTAGTTTTAGAACACTTTTGTGATGACCTGGGAGGAAATTTTTAATAACACCCACCTGATGACAATGATGGTTCAGTGCGGTTTAGGAGAGTGACTGAAGAGAGGAGTTATTTTCTATTTGTTGCTGCCAGTTTAGTAAGATGAGGGAAACTCAGAGCAGGTCACAGTCATTCTACCTCTGCACTCAACCAGGCTTGGCCTGGAGAACTGAAAACTTAAGACTATTTTTAATAAATAACTATTGGTAAGAGTAATACTTCCCAAATAAAAATGAAAATAGTCTTATTTTCTTGGTATCCCTCCTCCAACAATGTCTGAGTAGTTGCACGAATCCCTCTACCAGGACTGACTTTCAGCACTAGAGCCAGAGGATCAAATCCATGTCACCCAAACCTTCAAAAAGACACTGTCCCTCCTGACAGCTGAATATTTTCATCTACCCAGTGTGAAGTAATGGGCTGTGACTCCAAGCCTAATAATTTGCTAAATCGGTTATCAAAGAAATGAAATGAAGTTTCCGGAAAAGCTGCTTTGACCTAGAGAACATCAGTGCATACGCATCTTAATTGATGGAATCCGTGGGGCTGTAGGATTTTACAGATGTTTCATGTCGTGCAATTGATCTTGCCCAAAGCTCTCAATTTGTCTTTACATGTAGAAAGTAATCAAAAGAAGCAAGGAGTAAAATAATTAGAAATGGCTAGAAGACTAAAGGTTTACAACTTCCCAGTATAAAACCAGACTTCTTAGAAATGAGTACCATTCCCTGACCCCATCCCAACACACTCAGCCTTAGCACAGGACATCTGCTTCCTGCTGTGTACAGCCTGGCTTGGAAAAAGAATATCCCAAGGGAGAAGTAGGAATACATCAAGAGCAACCACAAAGCCACTATGGCAAATGACAAAGGGTATACAGCTGAACTCCCCTCCCTTGATTTCTTTCCAAATGCATCTCTGACTTCTTAACATCACACTGAATGATGATCTCCATCAGTTCTGAGCTGGGTTAGGGTCAGCCCTCTAGGTTTATTTCTGCTCTGGAGAAAATAACTTAAGATTTCCTTCATGAAAATAGTTGGAAAAAGTCATGACCCTGCAGTTAGCTAGCACCCCTCCCTGCTCCTTCCCTGCTGTTCCCTGGAACCAAGACAGATTCAGTCAGTTTTCTTGGTACATGGAGTAGAGGTGGGGGGCGCACATCTACCTCAACCTTGTTAGAGAATAGAGGCACTTTTCTTTGTTAGCTGTCAGTCTTCCTGTACTGGCTTCTTTTTCACCACAGCCAGCCTTCCCAGAGTGTTTACTTTTACCTTCTCTCCTTTATTCACTGTTTTCATCTCCAAGAAGCCTGTTGGGCTTCCCCATAACCTGTCTCACCCTTGGGAACTTCAAAATCACAATACCAGTGACTTAGAGATCCTCTGGTGTCTGAAAAAGGTAAATACTATCCTTTTCATTATTAGAAACCATACAGAGATGCCTTAGGGAACTCAACTTTGGTCACTTCCTTGCCTTCTCTCACCTCCTCAGTCAACAAATTAATAACAAACTAATAATCATCACTCAAATGCCTTTTCTACTTTTTTGTAGTTCTGTAACATTAGACATTGTGGCCCAGGTAAGCCTTGTGTTTTCTTTTTCCTTCTTTCCTTCTTTCCTGGCACCTGCTCACCTGCAATTAAGTGCAAGTATAAGCCTGAACTCTTCTTCCTACTGAATAGAGCTTCATAAGCTAAAGGGTACAAAGACAAGGACATGGATCCAGAGAAAGTGGCAAGTATTGAGAGGGAGGTGAGACGGAATGAAGAGGGAGAAGTGGTTAGATTTGCCTGGTGTAAGGGAGGATAAGTGGAGTCATTTCAGTGGAGTCTGGAATGATGACAAGGAGTCTATAGAGGGCAAGAGAGGAGTGACACACTAAGCTCACAATGATGTGAGCAAAGGTGAGGAAACTCACAGGAGTACATATGTCCTGGAGAATATGACTGAAAAAAAAAAAAAGTTTGTGTTTGGAAGTTTAGGAAATAAGGCTGGTGCTAGATCTTGAGGGACCTTTTGAACCTTGCTGAGGATTTGAATTATTTCTTGAAGTTAGTGGAGGGCTGAAATGGGGATCATATTTGCCCTTACGAAAGAATACTCTGGCAGGGCACAGTGGAACACACCTGTAATCCCAGCAGCTCCAGAGGCTGAGACAGGAGGATTGCAAATTCAAAGCTAGCCTCAGCAAGGAGAGACGCTAAGCAATTCAGTGAGGCCCTGTTTCTGAATATAATACAAAATAGGGCTAGGGATGTGGCTCGGTAGTTGAGTGCCCCTGAGTTCAATCCCTGGTAGCCTTGTTTTAAAAAAAAATTATTCTAATTTGTTATATATGACAGCGGAATGCATTTTAATTCAGAGTATACATATAGAATACAATTTTTCATGTCTCTGGTTGTACACAAAGTAGTGTCACACCATTTGTGCCTTCATACATGTACTTGGAGTAATGATGTCCATCTCATTCCACTTTCTTTCCTACCCCCCCAACCTCCTCCCTTCCCCTTTGCCCTATATAAAATTTCTCCATTCCTCCCAGGCTCCCCCGCATCCCATTATGGATCAGCATCCCCATATCAGAGAAAACATTCAGTATTTGGTTTTGGGGGATTGGCTTACTTCACTTAGCATAATAGTCTCCAACTCCATCTATTTATCTGCAAATGCCATGATTTTATTCTCTTTTAATGTGATTAATATTCCATTGTGTGTATATTCCACAGTTTCTTTATCCATTCATCTACTGAAGGGCATCTAGGTTGGTTCCACAATTTAGCTATTATGAATTGTGTTGTTATAAACACTGATGTGGCTGCGTTATTATAGTATGCTGTTTTTAAGTCCTTTGCGTATAAACCGAGCAGTGGGATAGCTGGGTCAAATGGTGGTTCTGTTCCAAGTTTTCCAAGGAATCTACATACTGCTTTCCATATTGGTTGCACCAATTTGCAGTCCCCCCAGCAATGTATGAGTGTGCGTTTCTCTCCACATCCTCATTAACACTTATTGTTGTTTGTATTCTTAATAGCTGCCATTCTAACTAGAGTAAGATGAAATCTTAAGAGTAGTTTTGATTTGCATTTCTGTAATTGCTAGGGATGTTGAACATTTTTCATATATTTGTTGATTGATTGTATATCATCTTCTGAGAAATGTCTGTTCAGTTCCTTGGCCCATTTATTGATCGGGGTTTTTTTGTTGTTTTTTTTTTTTTTGGTGTTAAGATTTTTGAGTTCTTTATATATCCTAGAGATTAGTGCTCTGATGTGCGTGTGGTAAAAATTTGCTCCCATTCTGTAGGCTCTCTATTCACCTCACTGATTGTTTCCTTTGCTGAGAAGAAGCTTCTTAGTTCAAATTCATCTCATTTATTGATTCTTGATTTTATTTCTTGTGCTATAGGAGTCTTATTAAGGAAATCTTATTAAGGAATTCGACATGATAAAGTTTTGGGCCTACGTCTTCTTCTATTAGGTGCAGGGTCTCTGGTTTAATTCCTAGGTCCTTGATCCACTTTGAGTTGAGTTTTGTGCATGGTGAGAGATAAGGGCTTAATTTCATTTAGTTGGAAATGGATTTCCAGTTTTCCCAGCACCATTTGTTCCTTTCTCCAATATATGTTTTTGACACCTTTGTCTAATATGAGATAATTGTATGTGGGTTTGTCTCTGTGTCCTCTATTCTGTACCATTCATCAACAAGCCAATACCAAGCTGTTTTTGTTACTGTTGCTCTGTACTGTAGTTTAAGATCTGGTATAGTGATGCCACCTGCTTCACTCTTCTTGCTAAGGATTGCTTTAACTATTCTGGGTCTCTTATTTTTCCAGATGTATTTCATGACTGCTTTTTCTATTTCTATGAGGAAGGTTATTGGGATTTTAATTGCAATTGCATTAAATCTGTATAGTGTTTTTGGTAGTATGGTCATTTTGACAATATTAATTTTGCCTGTCCAAGATCAAGAAAGACCTTTCCATCTTCTAAGGTCTTCTTTAATTTCTTTCTTTAGTGTTCTGTAATTTTTATTGTAGAGGTCTTTCACCTCTTTTATTAAGTTGATTCCCAAGTATTTTTTTTTTGAGGCTATTATTAATGGGGTAGTTTTCCTAGTTTCTATTATAGAGGATTTGTTACTGATGTACAGATTTATGGGTGTTGGTTTTATATCCTGGCACTTTGCTGAATTCATTTATTAGTTCTAGCAGTTTTCTGGTGGAATCTTTTGTATCTTCTAGGTATACAATCATATCGTTGGCAAATAATGATAATTTGAGTTCTTCTTTTCCTATCTGTATCCCCTTAATTTCTTTTGTCTGTCTAATTGTTCTGGCTAAAGTTTCAAGAAGTATGTTAAATAGAAGTGGTAAAAGAGGGCATCTCTGTCTTGTTCCAGTTTTTAGAGGAAATGCTTTCAATTTTTCTCCATTTAGAATGATGTTGGCCTGGGGCTTAGCATAGATAGCTTTCACAATGTTGAGATATGTTCCTGTTATCCCTAGTTTTTTTTTTTTTTTTTGGTGTTTTGAGCATGAAGGGGTACTGTATTTTGTGGAATCTGCATCTATTGAGATGATCATATGATTCTATCATCAGATCATAATAGAATGAAATTAGAAATCAATCATAAAATAAAAAATAAAAGCTACTCATCACCTGGAGGCTAAGTAATATGCTATTGAATGAACAATGGGTTTCAAAAGACATCAAAGAGATTAAAAAATTCTTAGAGGTACATGAGAATTCTGATACAACATATTGAAATCTCTGGGACACTATAAAGGCAGTAAGTACTAAAAGGAAAGTTCATTGCATGGAGTTCATTTTTTAAAAGAAGAAAAAGTCAACAAATAAATGACCTAACATTACATCACAAAGCTCTAGAAAAAGAAGAACAAATCAACACCCAAAGCAGAAGACAGGAAATAATTAAAATCAGAGATGAAATTGAAACAAAAGAAAAAATTGACAAAACAAAAAGTCGGTCTTTGAAAAAATAAATAAAATTGATAAACCCTTAGCCATGCTAACAAAGAGAAGAGAGAAAACTCAAATTACCTACACCCACGATGAAAAAGGAAATATCACAATGAACACTACAGAAATACAGAAGATAATTAGAAATTACTTTAAAAATTTGTATTCCAATAAAATAAAAAATATCAAAGGTCTCAACAAATTTCTAGTCATATGATTTGCCCAAACTGAATCAGGATGATATACACAAGTGAAACAGATCAATTTCAAGCAATGACATAGAAGACACCATCAAAAGCCTACCAACCAAGAAAAGCCCAGTTCTATAAGACCTTTAAAGAAGAACTAATACCAATATTCCTCAAGTTATTTCATGAAATAGAAAAAGAGGGAACACTTCTAAACTCATGAGACTAATATCACCCTGATTTCAAAACCAGCAAAGGCACATCAGAGAAAGAAAAATTTTGTAATGAACATTGATGCAAAAATTCTCAATAAATTCTAGCAAATTGAATACAAAAAGAGTGCACCACAATCAAAGGGGGCTCATCCCAGGGATGCAAGGTTGGTTCAACATACTGAAATCAATAAATGTAATTCATCACATCAATAGACTTAAACATAAGAAAGAATGCTCTTGCACTCATGTGGGTTACAGATTGGAGAGGGGTTAAGATTAAGGGACTAATTAGAACTGTGAGAAAATAAATTTCTGTTTTTTTAAACCAGGAAGAAAAAAAAAAGAGAGACTGAGGGGTTCTTATGATAGTCTGAGCTAGAAACCTTTCCCCAAGTAATGGTAGACAAGTGAAGATTGTGAAGTAGGATCCTAGAAAGTTAGAACCAGAGATTGTACAGAGAGAGTGAAAACAGAGAAGGGTCTTAGGTGACCCCAGATTTCCACTTGGTAGGTGGATGGAATGGTGGTGACATTTGATTATATGAGGGAGTGGGAATGTTCAGTTTGGGGCTTTGTCAGTTTGAGATGCCTGTGAGATAATAGATGGTATTGTTTGTATTTGTATTTCAGGACCAAGGTCAGAGAGATAAAAACTTAGGGTCATCCAGTAGAGAGCAGCAGATGAGAGAGTTGGAGCCGGTTGAGAGATGCAGGGAGTAAGGAGAAGCACGAGGCAAGTCTCACAGAGCCAAGGGAGGGAGCTTCCAGGAAGAGCCAAAGAGAGGCAGCAAGTGAGATTAAGTTTGAGCCTTTCCAGTTAGAATGCCATTGTTGACCTCAGTGGAGTGATGGAGACAAAAGCCAGATTGGATAGGGAGAAAAAAGATGAACAGAATAGGTCATTAGGGTATTAAGAAATGGTGTCAGCAAAAGCATACTTGGTAGACTGCTCTTTCAGGAAGTCCAGTAGCAAAATCAAGAGGAGGAGGTCAGAAATAGAAAAGAGTACAGGGTAAGATTCTGTGTGTGTGCATGTGCATGCCCCCATATGAGCTTGTCTAAAGATGAGGGAAACTCCAGCATGTTAGTAGGATTAGGGGAGAGGAGTCTGGTAAGTGAGAGAGATTTAAAACATATGACACATGGATGGTGGTGATGGTTGCACAATATATGAACATACTAACGCCACTGACCTGTATATTGAAAAGTGGTTAAAATGGGGGAGAAAAAGCATATGATTAGTAGATGGAGCCAAATTCCAGGGAAAACAAAGATATGAGCTAGACATTCTTTGACAGGTAAGACCCTTCTCTGAGGGAGAGGAAGGCTGGAGAGCACAAAACCTCAGCCAACTTCCCAGGAGAGATTAGTGAAGAACCCATAATATTTTAAATATTTCTCCATCGTACGGGAGGCAAGGTCATTTGAGAGTGGAACCGTGGGATGAGAATGGAGTAAGTAGCTGAGACACAGAGCCAAGTCTGGAGGAACCAGTAGGTTCTCTGTGAAAAGACCAATGGGTACTATTTAGGCCCCACCTCTGGTTGGAGATTATGGTGGGGGTATAGCCCCATTGATTGGCTCAGCTGTGACTTTTTTCTTCAGTAGTACAGAAAAGTTACTTTTGTCCCATCCTCATTCTACTTGGCAAGCCGGAGTTTTGTCTAACTTTCTGTCTCATGTGTGCCTTCCAATCTCTGGCTGGCCTTAGCAGAAGCTGGTGAACTGCAAGATACACAATATCCTTTTGGTTCCTCTTTGTCATCTGCTTTGAAGTGCTGCCTGTCCAGACAGCCAGAGCTGTCATGACAGCTTCATGATTTTCTGATGCAGATTTTGAAAGCAGACAACTTGGAATTATAATGGGGGCTTTTGTGTAGCATTTCATGACACTGATACTGCCATTTTTTTCTAGAAACCAGTTTGTTTTTATAGCGGACTGTGATTCTATGTGGCTTTTGAATCAAAGCTGCCTCCAGGTCTGATTCCTGTTCTGCTCTCCTTGCCTACAAGCAGGAACAGGGCCTGAGCTGGTGTGGAGCTTGCTGAACACAATGAGGCCTAGGGCCAGTAGTGATCATGGACAAAGCAAAGGTTTCCAGAGGACCAGAAAAGCATCACAGGTGTGATATAGATACCTCTTAGAGATTTTTTGGATCTCTGTGTACTCCTTCTCTCAGCCTGTAGCATTTGCCTGAAAGCGCTCAAGCCATTTTCATTTTCTATTATGTCTGCTTCATCTCTTCAAAAAATTCTGCCTGGATCCCCAGAAACCTGGACTGGCTGGAGAAGTTCATTTACCTATTCGTTCAGTCATTAGAGTGCAAATTACTATACACCTGCCAAAAACTGCTCTGGACATAAGGATTCAGCAGTGAACAAAATGGCAAAAGGGGAAAACAGACAGTAAGTAACAAATGTGTCAGGTAAATGCTTTGGAGAAAACCAGGGAAAGAGGGTAAGAAGTGATTTTGTTGTTATTATTTGGAGTTGACTGGGGTTGGTTTTGTGTTTGTTTTGCGCTAGGGATTGAACCTAGGGCCTCATATATGCTAAGCACACACTTAAACCCCACTACTAAAACCCCTGCCTGGGATAAGAAGTATTTTATTTAAACCTTTAAAAAAAAAATACCTTTATTTATTTATTTATTTTTATGTGGTGCTGAGGGTTGAACTCAGCGCCTTGCTCATACAAGAGAAACATTTTACTACTGAGCCACAACTCCATCTCCTTAAGTCTTTCTTTTTCTTTTTTTTTTTTTTTAACTTCCTCTGGGGAAGGGATTTATTGGCCATTGAACCTAGGGGCATTCTACCACTGAGCTGTGTCTCCTGCTCTTTTTATTTTTTGAGACAGGGTGTGGCAAAGTTGCTTAGGCTGACCTTGAACTTAGGGTCTTCCTACCTCAGCATCCTGAGTAACTGGAATTATAGTCAATTGTTATGGCACCCAGCTTTAAGCCTTCTTTTTAACTTTTCCTTTGGTGACAAGAAGTATGCTGGAGGCAAGGATTAAGGGCAGCAATAAAAAAAGAGGTGGGGGGTGGTGGTGAGGGTGCAGATCCCAGAGAAGCTCACCTAGGGCCTTTTTATTTGATTCACAAGCTCAAAACTGGTTTCATAATAATACCAAGATGGTGTTATTTAGAGGCTGCATGATGTGTGATGTTACAACATTTGGGAATGCAGAAACAGGAAAACCCAGCTGTCCTCTTAAACCATACATTAAAAAGATTTGCAAAAATGTGAAACAGTGTTACTCTTCTCACTAAGTTTCTATTTTGGAAAATAATTGGTGGCTTTTTTGCCCCATAAAATATGTGAATAATGTTAAAAATATGTAATAGTTAAATATTTTAAAGTGAATTAATAAATACTGAAGCTTTTTCTCAGTTTTAAGTTTTCATATAGTAAATGTTGACTATTCTTTTGAGTCAATAGTTTTCAAATATACAAAAGAGCATGAGAGGAAAAAGTTTGTGAAACCCTCGTAGGCTATTGTAGAAGTGTTGTTTTTATACTGACTGAGATGAGAAGTCCTGGATGAATTACACAAGAGGATGGAGAGTAAGTATCCTACAGGATGGAGAGTAATTGTCCTAGAGTATGGAGAGTAGGTGTCCTAGAGGCTGAGAATGGAAGGGGTCAGCTGTGACTCATGCTGTGAACAGACTGGGGAAAACGGGAATTGACCATTGAATTTGACAATGTGGAAATCATTCACGACCTAATGGATGTTTCTGTGGAGTAGTAAGAACAAGGTCTAATGGTTGTAATTCAAAAGAGAGTGGGAGAAAAAGCATGACTGAGTTATTAAAGATGATAGTACTAACAGGGATAGGAATGGTTCTGTGGAAGGAAGGGATTAATGCAGAAGAAAGGGACCAATAGAGGAGGCATTGTGGTTAAATGAGGGAGGAATGGAGTCAGGTACACAGGTAGAGAGGGTAGCTTTAGGTAGATGCCAAGATGGTCGTCTGTTCTTTGTCATAGGAGGAAGGCAGACAAGATGGGTGTAGCCATGGATTAATGATAGGAGCTTCGGGAAGAATGCTTAGAAGAATGTTTTCACATGCTATCTAACTTTGACCATGATATTTTTTAAAATATATTTTTAATTGTAGATGAACACACAGTATCTTTGTTTATTTTTATGTGGTGCTGAGAATCGAACCCAGTGCCTTACACATGCAAGACAAAGAAACCCCCAGATCTATTCCAGTTTAACCTCTTGTCATTTGAGTGTTAGGAAAGCATTTTAAAGTCTGTCCCAGATAGAGGGAGGTTATTATGGCAGGGTACCTTTATGGGACCCTGCATTTCTTCCAAGGACTCTATAATAATCTTTATGGGGTATTTATATCTCTTTGGACCGCTGGAATCTTGCTGTTCTGGGAGCACTTATGCTACAAAGGCCCTCAAGGTCTCCCTGTACAGCCTGCCGGCTAGCCAGCCAGCCAGCCAGCTTCCAGAGTGTGCAGTAGTGTAGCTGACTTTGCAGCCCTTCATTCAGCAGAACTTCATTGTGCACCTGCCATGTACCTGAAACTGGGTACACAGTGCTGAGTGAGATTAGGGCCTGGCCTTGCAAAGAACAGCTTTTGTAGGATTCTCCTTTGGTTGTGTTTCACCACATCCTCAATGAGGCTTTCTCCCTTGTCAAGGCCCATTCCCCACCACCCCCATCCCATCCTAGCAATGCTTTCAGGATAGTGGGGCAGGAAGTTGCTGGTCTTTTAGTCTCACCATAACTCAGCTCTGTACATTTGATGGTAGGTAGGTTCACCTCCTTATATGTTAGTTGATTAGAAAGTACTTTGTAATTGCTGGGTGCAGTGGCTCAAGCCTATAAGACAGGAGGATCACAAGTTCAAGGTCAGCTTCAGCAATTGTGAAGCCCTTAGCAGGTTAGTGAGACCCTCTCTCAAAATAAAAAATGGAAAAAGGATTGGGGATAAGGCTCAGTGGTAAAGTGCCCCTGGCTTAAATCCTCAGTACAAAAGAAAATGAAAGAAAGAAAAAGGGTAGGGGACTGGGGGTATATCTCAGTTGGTAGAGTGCTTGCCTAGCATGCACAAGGCCCTGACTTCAATCCCCAGCACCACCAAAAAAGTAAGAAAGAAAGCGAGCTTTGTAATTGATTACTTAAATGTGTCACTGATGGCTGGGGTGTTAGAGCCTGCTAAAGAATGCAGACTGATAAAGCTTGTGTTATTACTATTTTAGTCATTTAGGCTTCCATCATCAGTCAATAGAAAAAATTCCTATGAAACCAGACTGTTATATCTTCCATTTGTGAAAAGATTCTATTTCAAAGGAACAGATGCAGTGATAAATTGTGAGAAGAAAAGGAATTATATATTGCACAGCTGTGCCCATCTCAATACCTGCAAGTTTCTGTTCTCAGGCAGAGGCTGGGAGTATGTATTGATGGGCTTTCATTTCTCAATGTGTATTCTTAAGTGTTTTTTTTATGACTAAGGACTTAGTCCCCAGAGTAGGCAGGTATGAACCTAAAGCATGGCTATACGACTTCCATCTTGTTTTGTGACCTTTAAACTTCTTTAAGCTGCAGTTTCCCCTTCTGCAAAATGGAGGTAATAGATTTATCTCACAGCATTGGTGAAGATCATGTAAAGCATGGCTCTGATACCTAGTAACTATCTTGTCATTACTAAGGAAGTCCTTCTACCTGCCTTGTTTTAACATTTGAGTGTGACAGAAACTCACTGACAGATCTTAATCCTTTAGCCCCTGCCTCACCATGCCATTACCATACCTTGTAGAACAGTTCTAAGGGAGAGTGGAGAGTGATGATGGAATAAAATTGTGAAATGTTTTTCTTTCATTCAAAAAACAAAATTGAGATCTATTTCTGTTATATAGAGTAGCCATGTATTTAGACTATCATTTTTTGTTGCTGAGATTTATTTATGAACAGCTAGGTAAAACAGCAGTGCCATCCATCATTGACTAGGCCTTGCTATGGGTCTGGTACACTAACCATTTTTCATTCATTACTTAATTTGCACAAAACACTATGATTTTTTGGATTTTTTAAAATTTTATAGGTGAGGAAGCTTAATTATAAGACATAAGATCTTAAGTTGGATGATGATAATGGTGGTGGTGGTGATGATGATGATGTGGTGGTGATGATGGTGGTGGTACTGGAGATTGAACCTAGATCCTCACACAAGCTGAACAAGAAAATTCTAAATCACTGAGCATAGCCCAGCCCTTTTTATTTTACTTTGAGGCAGGGTCTCACTAAGTTGCCCAAGCTGGCCTCAAATTTGGGATCCTCCTACTTCAGCTTCTATAGTAGTTAGGATTAAGGTATGTGCCACTATTCCTTCTGATTGTTTTTGTGGGTTATTTTGGGCAGGCATGGGTATTAGCATTAGCAACTGTGTTTATTGGATGTATCCTTCTGATTTGGACAGTTTAATGTGTGTCTCGGCAATAGAACCACAAGACAGAGGTCAATTTGTTTTTGACTCATGTCATTACTCAGTTGTGTAGGTGTGTTGGTTTTAGTGAAGACATTGGTTGTTGGCAAAGAGTAGAATTAAAAAGTTCGAAGAGACAAAACATATGGGCTAAGGCCATACTACTGCCTTTCAGAATTAGATACTTGGCTGAGAACCTAGATGTCATATGATTCGGGTTCTTCTTGGAAACCTCTAGAAAGGATCAGTTCAGAGGCCAGGATGAAGTGGAGTGAGGATTCATTATAAAGTGCCACATTCTTGCTAGTTGATCCTCACAGAATATCATTGACTTTCCAGGTTGCCGCAGTCTGGCTGGGCACAAATGCCGCAGTCTGGCTGGGCACAAAATCACGAGCCACCACACAGCTTGTAGATTCAAACAGCAACTCTTTATTCCCGAACTCACACCAGCAGTCTACAATCACGTTCTGGGGAAATCCACGTTCTCTGCTCAAATCCACCCCCACTGGGCTTCTGTCTCCCAAAAAATACTGTCTGAATCCCGTGAGAACTCAAGGGGAACTCAGGCAGCAGGATACGCCCTATTCCCAGCAGGAATAACCTTAAACCTGGAACCACCCTAAACCCCGATAGTCCTAAACCGGGAACGCCCTAAACCCAGATCATCCTAAACCAGGAACACCCTAAACCCGGATCCGCCCTGGTCCTTGAGCAAGGTCATCTTAGATGCAATGTCACTGCAAAATGTCCTATTTCCACAAGTCCTTCCACTAAGCAACATGGGGTACGCTGGCAAGGAAATTGTCATACCTACTTGGCTAATGGCTCCCAGCACCAGGTGATGTGATTTATGGACCTTGAGAGCTTGTTTGGAGGTTCTAGCAGGGGAGCGCAGCTACTCGTATACCCTTGACCGAAGAACGGTCCTCCTCTATCGGGGAAGGTCGTCCTCTTCGACCGAGCGCGCAGCTTCGGGAGGGACGCACATGGAGCGGTGAGGGAGGAAGGGGACACCCGCCTAGCCAGCCAGATCAGCCGAATCAACCCTGGCGATCAATGGGGTGACAGATGTCGCAGCCAGATCGCCCTCACATCCAGGTGATGTGATTTATTAGGTACCACTTTTGGGTAGCACATGAGAAAGCTTATCTATAACATCTATTTAGTTCTCCTTCATCTTCCCCAGTCACACAGGCTAATGTTTGTCCACCAGACTGGTCCTTCAAGAGCAACTAGCTCCATCTTTTCCTCAGTGATTCAGTAGAAACATAGAACAGTTCTGTTACAAGTCAGACTATAACTACAAAGACCTGATCCCTTCCCTAAGAAAACTCACTATTAGTGGAGAAGAGAAACATTTAAATAGTCCTTGAAGAATGGCAGGTGTAGATGAAGACTACTACTGTATTAATAAAGAATAGGTGCATAGAAAGAAGGAATAGACACAGGGTGGGGGTGGGGATTAGTTTTGTGCTGCAGATGAGTTTGATGCTAAATAGCATGAAAAAGAAAAGATCTGAGAATATAAGACATACCAAAACATGAAAACATTGAAGGTTAAACACCCTTTCATAAAAACACTCAAAAGCTAGGAATAGAAGGAAATGACTTCCACTTAATAAAAGCAGTATATGTAAAACCTATGGCAAACAATCATACTCAATAGTAAAGACAGAAAGCTTTTCCTCTTAAAATCAGGAACAAGGCAAGGATGCCCACTTTTGCCACTTCTGTTTAATATGCCAAACTGCTCTCGAAGTTTAGCCAAACCAGTTTGGCAAGAAAAAGTATCTACACTGAAAAGGAAAAAGTGAGCCAGGCATGGTGGCTCATACCTGTAATCTCAGCTACTTGGGAATTTGAGGCAGAAGGATTGCAAGCTTGAGACCAGCCTGAGCCGCTCATCAGGATCCTGTTGCAAAATTTAAAAAATTGAAGAGGGCTAGGGAAATAGCTCAGTGGTAGAGTACCCTGTGTTCAATTCCTAGTACTGGTGTTGGGGGACAAAGAAAAGGAAAAAAGTGAGATTATCTCTGTTCGTAGATGACACACTCTTATATGCAGAAACCCTAGAGACTCCACTCAGAAAATCCATTAGAGTTAATACAGGAATTCAGCAAAGTCAAGAATTCAGCAAGTCAGCATTTTTATGTACTTAGCAGTGAATAATCTGAAAAGGAAATTATGAAAACAATTTCATTTATAATAGCATCGAAAGAATAAAATACTTGGAAATTAACCAAGGAGGTGAAAGACTTATACAATGAAACTAAAATATCACTGAAAGAAATTAAACTTAAATAACTGAGCACACATTCCATGTTCATGGTTTAGAAAACTTAAGATGTAATATACAGAGTCGGTACCACCCCTGTCTAAATCCCAATTTTTGGAGGGATTTGTTGTTGTTGTTTTGGTTTGGTTTTGCAGAAAAATTCATATGGAATCTCGAGATTGGGACTGGGGCTCAGCGGTAGAGTGCTCATCCGGCACATGTGAGGTGCTGGGTTCGATCCTCAGCACCATCCTCAGCACTACATAATAATAAATAATAGGGGGCTGGGGTTGTGGCTCAGCGGTAGATTACTCGCCTAGGGCGTGTGAGTCCCTGGGTTCGATCTGCAGCACCACATAAAAATAAATAGATAAAATAAAGGTTTTGTATCCAATACAACTAAAAAATAATTATTTAAATAAATAAATAATGTTCAACTACAACTAATATTTTTTTTTAATTTGTGTGGAATCTCAAAGTACCCAGAATAGCCAAAACAGTTTTTAAAAAGAAGGACAAAGCTAGAGGGCTCATGCTTCCTGATTTCAAAACTTACTATAAGGAAATAGTAATCCAAAATGTGGTACTGGTTTAAAGACAGACATATAGTATTCACTTCAGCAGCACATATACTAAAATTGGAATGATACAGAGAAGATTAGCATCGCCCCTGCACAAGGATGACATGCAAATTCATGAAGCGTTCCATATTTAAAAAACAACAAAAAAGACATATAGACCAATGGAAGAGAGCCCACTACTATACCCTTGCACGTATGGATGGTCAAAAGACTTTTGACAAAGGTGCTGAGAGCATTCAGTGGCGAGAGGGCAATCTTTTAAGTGGTGCTGAGAAAACTGAATATTCATATGCAAAAGAATGAATTTGGACTTTTATTTAATGCCATACACAAAATTAACTCAAAATGGATCAAAGACCTAAATGTAAAACCTAAAACTATAAAACTCATAGAACCACCCCCAGGACACATAGGACAAAATTTCACAACATTAAATTTGGCAGTGACTATTTTGGATATGACACCAAAGGCACAGGCAACAAAAGAAAAAAAAAGCAAGTTAGGTTTCATGAAATTTTTAAAAAGATGTATCAGAAGACACGATCAACAGAGTGAAAAGGCAACCCACAGAATGGGAGAAAGTGGTTGGAAATCATGTATCTGATAAGGAATTAATACCCCAAATACAGAGAATTCCTAAAACTTAACAAGAACAAAAATAACCCAGTTAAAGAATGGACATTTCAAATGACATTTGAATAGTCATTTTTCAAAAGAAGTTATACAAGTGGCCAGTAAATACATGAAAATATGCTTAATGTTACAAATCACTAGGGAAATGCAAATGAAAAGTACGGTGAGATACTACCTCAAACCTGTTAGGATGGACACTATCAAAACTAACACTGAGGGCTGGGGTTGTAGCTCAGTGATAGCACTCTTGCCTCGCATGTGTGAGGCACTAGGTTGGACCCTCGGCACCCCATAAAAATAATTTAAAAATAAAGGTATTGGGTCCATCTACAAATAAACAAACAAACAAACAAAGAAAAATTACAGAAAAATAGTATTGGTGAGAATATGGAGAAATTGGAACCCTGTGCATAAAAGGAGTTACAGAGTTGGATGGTAATGATGGTTGTACTCTCTTATGATTGTATTTAACAGTATTCTATTACACTTAAATTGATTTAAGATTAGCCAGGTTCTGTGTTACATGCCTGAGGTCCCAACTACTTGAGAGATTGAGGCAGGAGGATCACTTGAGCCCAGGAGTTGGAGGCCAATTTGACAAACACAACAGAAGTCTGTTGCCGCAGTCCGGCTGCAGCAAAATAACCGGGGGGTGATGAACAACTTGTGTACATTGATACAGCAGGAGTGGGAGCCGTTTATTGTAGGACAGGAGGGGTATATATACATTACACACAGCTTATCTTAATTAACATAAACTAGATACAGCAGTCAACCAATAAGGAATCTCCACACTTAATGGCTCGCTTGAGTTACTTCATAAACCACTCCCTCTGCAAAATGCCAGGCGCCATCTTGACTTGTTTACAGACTCTAGCAGTCTGTCTTAAACAAACAAACAGACAAACAAACAACAAAATGGCTAAGATGGGAATTTTATAGTATGTGTTAGTTACCATAAAAAAAAATTGGGGGAAAATTAATGCATGAGGAAGACTACTTGCCTTGCAAGATTTTGAGTTGCTTCCTGGGTACCCAGAGTCTTATCTGAAGAGCTGTGAGAAAAACAGAGCTGAGAAGTAGAGTTAGAGAGGATGAGAAACCCCATTCCAGACAGTTTTTGTGGGGTTTTTTTTAAGAGGGGGCACTTTACCATTGAGCCTTGTTATTTTTTAAGACGGGCCTTGCTGAGTTGCTGGGGCTATGTTGAATTTATGATTCTCCTGCCTCAATCTCTTTAGTCTCTGGGATTACAGGTGTGCCCAACCCCAGACAGTCTTTGACTTAGTCAACTTGTTACCTCTGAAGCCATGACCTCAGTGTTTGCATTCAAATGATAGCAGCTCAGTTGCTCATGTTGCAGAAAAAAATATGTCTAGAACTATTTTGGTGATTTGGGGATCCTTGTTTTTGTGGCAAAACACTATGGAATCTCAATAATCTAATATGAATTTTTCAACTAAGTTTCCTCCTAACAGCATTCCAAAACAAGCATTCCTATACACCTACTATAGTTCCAAAATCTATTTAGACAAGTCACACCTCTCACTGAGTGGGCTAGGAAAAGGAGCACTTTTTGGATTCCTTTAAGATTTAGAGATTTGCATACCTACTGGTATATTAATCGTATAGAGACAGGAGAGAAAAATGAAGCCTCACTCTGGGTACCCAGAGCCTTATCTGAAGAGCTGTGAGAAAAACAAAGCTGAGAAGTAGAGTTAGAGAGGATGAGAAACCCCATTCCAGACAGTTTTTGTGGGTTTTTTTTTTTTTTTGGAGGGGGCACTTTACCATTGAGCCTGTTATTTTTTGAGACGGTGAGTGATTCTTATTTTGTTGTTTTCTTTCTTTCCTTTTTCTAATTTTAAAGATAATTTTTTTCACTAACCCCCCAAACAACCACCCACCTATTCTAAGAGCTGCAGATTGAGCATTCTCATATCCACCTATGAGTCAGAGTAACCTTTCATTCTTGTTGTAAATAAAAACATGAACCCTGTTCCTGCATGTTCTTCATAGGCTGTCTGTCTCCCCAGCACTTCCCTCTACCGCCAAGGAATGCACAGAGCATCTGAGTCAGCAGTCAGCTGCCACTAGACAAAACATGCAGGGTATTGTCAACTGGCAGTCTCACAGATGCTCTGGAAACCTGGCATCACTGTTTCTTCCTTTTCCCCCTTCAGACTCCTCACTTCCCTTGCCTTTTTCTTTTCATACCTTGATTTTTCTGTCCCCAGAATTTCAAGTACCTTCCTGCCAGGTTTCCTGGTCCCTAATGTTCCTGTAATTGTGAATGTTGATTTTTCCCAAGACACTTGGATGGGTGGTAAAGGAGAAGTCAGGGGGAGCATGAGTTGGCTTTGACATTCAGGAATGAGGGGAAATGGGTTGGTTTCAGGAATGGCTCTTCTGCCATTCTGCCTGGCTTTTCAGAACAAGTCAGAATGCAAGGTAAGTCCTCTTGGAAATGAGACAGTCCCAGTGCAACAGAGCCACCGAATAATGGTGTGGTACTCTAGATTTGTCTTCCAACTCCAGTGATCTGGCTCACAAAGAAGGAAAAGTAAGGCAGCCCAAGGGATTCAGTCTCGTGTAGTCTTACCTTGAATGCCTGTTGCATTGTTCCAGGAACCAACCTGCTTCTGTTTATCTGCTGTCATTAGTCCCTGCAGGTCATGATCCTTTAGCCTGGGCACTTAATACTTGTCTGCTGCCCATAAGCAGGTACTCTGCAGCTGAAACCTGTTAATTTAAAGGTGCATTGCAGCACCTTTAAATTTCCAACTACAAAAGATCGGGGCTGATTATTAAACAAGGTGTGCATCTGCTGTGGAACCTTATTTGGATCTTCTCTGTAGTGGTTAGTAGCTCTTGGCAAATAAATATTTATTTCAGAATGGGCTACAACCAGCCAATGGGATGGTAGCCCATGCAGCAGAACTATTCTTCTGACACAAATGCCCAAGACACTCTTGAGGGAGAGATAGGAGCACAAAGCAGGTGTTATGACCAGGGAAAGGATTTTACAGATATCTGGTGTGGGGTTTTAATGTGTTAAATTCAACAAGAGAATAATGGTGTTCTCAGTGCTCTAAGTTCTGGCAAGAAATAGAAGGTGGCTGCTATTAGGGAACAAAGAAAAATTATTTTCTCCCTTGATGCAAATATATCAGACATGTACAGTGGGTTCAAATCTTGGAAACATTTCATTGTGACTGGCAAAATCAAGGTTGATTGTGAACACAGGTAGGATATGTGGGTCCAGGACAGCACAGTGCTGTCTGCTCACTGAAAAGCAAGTAAAATTGCAGATTCCCTACATAGAAGGCAAGATGTAGAGGGTCCCCAGTGTAGCAAATGCTATCTGAGGTCTTTGTTTCCAGTTGTTGGTTATTACCTGTTGTAGTCTTTCTTCTGCTGTTGCATAAGAACATCTGTTGTTTTTTGTTTTTTTGTTTTTTTAACCCCTACTAGCTGTCTTTTAACTACCTGTCTTTTTAAGGTAAGTTTTGGCTTGTAAGAAAAAGAATGAACTCTTCTTAGGAACTTTAAAATGTTTTTCTTGCTACTACCTAAATCAAAACCTTTATTTAGGGGAAATTGAAGGCTAGTTTCCATTAATCTTGTTTTATTTATTCATCTATTGGTTTTTTTGTTTATTGTGGTGCTGGAGAGGGAACCAACCTGCTCATGCGTGCTGGGCAAACACTCAATCACTGAGCTATTCCAAGCCCCCTAATTCCATTTCTTGCTGAACTCTTGCCCACATGGATATTAGAACAAGCAGTATGTATAGTTCTTAATATCCAGAGCCAGGAGAGGCTGTTGAGTAAGTAACATTTTTTAAGGTGAGAAGCCGAATTAGTATATTTCAGATGATAAATTAATCATCTTCCACTCATCCTCCACAGTAGTAGAGAAGTATTGAGCTATTGACATGAAAACGTGAAAGGGAAAGGACAGTTCCTGTAGCTATGACTTTCTTTCATGAAGCTTAAGACACATTTGTAAGTGATTTGGTTTAATCATATGATATCATGGTGAGGTATGGAGAAAAACAGAGCGATGTTTCTCCTTCATAATGGGAAGAGCTTCCCAACAGAACCTTGTGAAACTTAACACCTGTTCTCTGAGAATTGATTGTATCAGCACCTGCAGCTTGGTGGCTCTCTTACATTATATCAGTAAATAGAAGGCCACTTTTTCCTTCTTTCCCCTCCTGAGGACAGCACATAAATAACTCCCTTCATCTTCTCCTATCCCCAAGAGTAAATCTTCCACAGTTCCAAGCCATGTTTGTCATACTAGTGGTAAATTGGAGGATGTGCCTTCTGATTGAATAATGTTGGATTCATGTATCTTCTGATTGAATAATGTTGGATTCAACTTGCTGATCTTATCTTCAGGATTTTTATGTCTATGTATGAGATTATTTATTTAATTTATTTAATAGATATAGGCCTTTTTAGATTGTCTATTATTTTTGTGTGAGTTTTGGCAGATTGTGTTTTTTCATGGAATTGATAAGCACCAGGAACAAGTTTTATGACCAGGAGAATTTCTTTAACACAAGGCTCAGAGAACTTCAGAATTGGGAGAGAGTTGTAGAAGTCATCAATCATTCCTTCTTGTCTTCCACAACAACAACAAAAAAATCAGTTTTATGAGGCAAAGTGACTTCCAGGGTCATGCAGCCTGTGTAGGCACATGTGGCTCAGGGTGGTGCCCTACAGTCACCCGGTCCTACATTCTTCATATGGCTTAGCTTGGCCCTTTGCCACCTACCTCCAAATTATGGTTGTAATAGTGATAATAAATAAAATGTGGTACAAAGGTGATGTGACAGACGCCAGAGAGAAAGTAGATGAAGAAACACATGAGGTGCCATCTTCGGCCTTTAAGCCTCTTTACAGCAGACACATAGAATGGCAAATGTGTTCATGTTTTGATAAGTGGAAGATATAGATGGCATCATTGTTATTGTTAAACATGATTATGGGCAAAATGGGGTGGCTCTACAATCTCCCCATCCTGCCATGTACCACACACAGAAGACTTCTCAAGTCTTTTAAATCTCTGCTGATACTACCACATCTGAACTTCCTGCTTCTTAGAACTTCTATGACACTACCCTTTTTCTGTGTTTCTCATAATCTTTTCTAGTGGGGTGGACTTTCTTCCAGCCTCTTCTTGCAGGTTTGTTCTTCCTAGAGCACATGTAAAGCCATGGCTTATTTCAGTTCCACTACCACTGTACACTAAGGACTCCCAAACCTGGTCTGCATCTCTAAGGGCTCCCTTGAACTTCACATTCATACTCCACTGCCTAGTATATGGCTATATTTTCCCCTAAGTAGCTCAGATGCGACAGATTGAAAAGGGAGTTTACTACCCCTGTTCACAAATGGGTGCTTTTATTTTTAATTCATTGCCTTGCTATCATGATTTCTCAGTGGCCTAAGAAGGAAAACTGGGAATCTTTTTGACACTTTGATCTTTATCAGTCCCTCATAGGACTGTCTGTGTTTTACTTTATTTCTCACATACTATACTTCTTCTTATGTGGCTAACATTTACTTACCCTGAAGACTCTGCTGTCATGTCTTAGAGGTTCATCTTTAATAAGGACCCTGCCTCCCTGAGATTTAGGTACTCTTCCTTATTCCTCTCTCTCTATTGGTACACTGTATCATTCAGTTTATGTGCCTGTCATTCACTAGACTATAAAATCCTTGAAAACAAAGGCTGTCTTACTCATCTTTCCACCTCAGTATCTTGGATGGTCCCTGGAGCATTTCAGTATGCATTTGTTGAATGAATGTGTTATCTCTTGAGATCTCTTCTTCAGAAAGATCAATTGTAGAAATACTGACCATTTCTTTCTTTCTTTTCGTTAGATTAAGGTGACAGTGTCAGGTGGATCAACTGCCATCCCACTGCCCCCTCTGTTGGGCAGTGCTGAGAGTGGGGAAGCATGGAAGAGAAGAAGCATGAGACCACGAACCAAGCTCATGTCCTCTTTGACCGGTTTGTCCAAGCCACTACCTGCAAGGGAACCCTCAAGGCCTTTCAAGAACTCTGTGACCACCTGGAACTGAAGCCTAAAGACTACCGTTCCTTCTATCACAAGCTCAAGTCCAAGCTTAACTACTGGAAAGCCAAAGCTCTCTGGGCAAAGTTGGACAAACGGGGCAGTCACAAAGACTATAAAAAGGGAAAAGCATGCACTAACACTAAGGTAAGGGCTTAACTATTCTCAGACTCTAAGGTCACTGACATGAGAGTTTAACTAGGTACCAGTTAGAAGAATTGAATAGAGATGGACTGGGTAAGATTCCCAGGCTAGGTTGATGCCAGGCAGATTCTAGCATCACTGTGTGTAAATATACTACATTTTGTGTAAATATACTACATTTTCTTTGTCCATTCATTACCTAAGAAATTAAGCTTATAATCTGTTGAAATTTTGCAGATCCATTACTCATGCTCATTTTTTTTTCTTTTAAAAAAAAATTTATTGGTTCTTTTTAGTTATATATAATAGCAGAATCCATTTTGATATATAAGCATGGAATATATCTTATTCTAGTTAGGATCTCATGGATGTATGTGATGATAGGATTCACTATTCACTGTAATGTTTTCATATATGTACATGGGGAAATAATGTCAAATTTATTTCACTGTCTTTCCTTTTCTTATCCCCCCGCCCTCCATTCTCCATTGTCTAATCTACTGCACTTTTGTTCTTCCCCTCACCCCATCCCCTTATTGTGGGTTAGCTTTCACATATCAGAAAACATTTGACCTTTGGTTTTTTAGGACTGGCATGATTGTCTCCAGATTCATCTATTTGCTAGCAAATGTCATAAAGTCATTCTTCTTTATGGCTGAGTAATACTCCATTGTGTGTAAATATACTACATTTTCTTTGTCCATTCATCTGTTGAAAGGTTGACTGTTTCATGTGCCAGACCCTTTTCTGAGCATGTTTCATGTATTTTCATATTGGACATTCAAAGTCTCAACTTTTTAAGAACAACCCTGAAGTCAAGCTTTGCATTTTGCTGAAGTTTCATTTTGAACCTCACCCTCTTAGGAGGATGCAGATCATTTAGCAAGGTCATGGATAGGTTAAAAGTCTTATCTATGCATAACTTCATAGTTCTTGACATGTCATCTTTATAAAACCATAACTCTATACTCAACTTCAGTTTGCCCTTGTGTGGATAACTAGAGACCCATCCCAGTGGATTTACATTTGAATAGATATCATCAATAATATTCAAGAAATTCAAAAGCAAAACTTTCGTGAGTACTGGACTTTAAAAATGAAAGGAACTCAAAGTCAAATGTGTTGCACAGCTTTCTTCTGAGCATGCAGTACAAACTAATTAAGATCTTTGTTTAGCCTCATGCTGAGTATTTCTCTAGAGTATTGATTTTCAAGAGCATTTCCCTGGACTTTCAGTCTAGAAATGATGATTTTACATCTCTTTTAGCACATAAAATTTTGGCTTTTGAAAGTGGCCTCCAGAGAATTATCTGTGTGGTAAATCCATTCCAGGGCTCTGAAGATTTGTTGAACCATAATAATCTCTACCTCCCTGGACAGAAATCTGCTGAACAAAGAAGCCTTTCAAAAGGTCCTCTCCTGTCAGTAAAAGATTAGATGTGATTTTCATATTATTTATTGAAATGATTACCCCTTTAAATATGTTACAGATATGTGGGCCTTACAGGCTGACCAAGATGAACATGTACTTGGTTCACAAGTAGCACTTGTTCAGTCTTTCCCATCCATAGCAACCACAGCTCTTCTTTCAAACTCTGCTGTGACACAGACAGGTTTGAAGTTTTTTTGGTAATGGGGAGAATAGCCCTCACTGAAGGTTTACAGGAATGATGGTTATGAGATTATAAAATATCTCTAGAAATATGTTTTAAGAGTCACAAGCTTTGCCTTAAAGCAGCTGTGTTTTGCAGTGTCTCATCATTGGAGCTGGCCCCTGTGGTCTCCGCACAGCCATTGATTTATCCTTATTGGGAGCTAAGGTGGTGGTTATTGAGAAGCGAGATGCCTTTTCCCGCAACAATGTCTTACATCTCTGGCCCTTCACCATACATGATCTTCGAGGTCTGGGTGCCAAGAAGTTCTATGGCAAATTCTGTGCTGGAGCCATCGATCATATCAGTGAGTAACACCAGCTGCTGTAGGATTCCAACCCTTCTCCCGCCCACTTTTCAGTAGACAGAGACAGGTAGGTTATCTGAGGAATTCCTGCTCAATAGCATAATTTGTTCCGATCTCATTGGTATCTATCATGTAGCAAGCATTCCCTATATTGAGTCAAAATATTTGCCTCTTGTAGTTCTGTGACCTAGAACTTTGAACTACAATGTTTGCCCTGTGCAAGGAGGAGGAGTCTGGCTTAAGGATGTCTGAGTTAGGTCTTGGACTATTACTGAATGCTTGCAGTGTGTGAGATAGGCAGAGGGGCTAAACTTTTGGAAACCGGTGCAATTTGGGCCTCAATCCTTTGGTGGTTCTTGGAGTAGTAGAAGTACACAGGCTGTGGCTCTCTGCAGTGTAATCTTTCATATGCTAAACTAACATAAGAAGAACATGCTACAGGGATACAGTCCTTATATTTAAAGAGAAAGCAGAGTTCTAGGTTGGTCATGAATGACAAGTCAGTAGTAAAATTCCTCTGGTTAGGTGATACTCACGAAGTCTACAGCCAGAATAGCTCTTGGCATTCTCTTGTCAGTCTTCAAACTCATTTGGAGTCTCTGTATTTTTGAAAAGGGTAAATACAAGTTAATGCAGTTGATTATTGTTTTCATGCCTGTAAGTAGCCTATCTGAAAACCAGTTCAGAACAGAAATTGTCTGCATTATGAAGTTGAAATCCTCTATTTAAAAATTGGTTATCACTAAAGAGTCCAGGAAAACTTTATCAAAGAAACTTTGGTCTGAGTACCAGACTTTTTGCTGTTTGAAGTGGTTGTGCCAATTTATTAAACACTGGCTAACAACTTGTACTTCCCTGACAGAAGTGCTTGGAACAATAGTTATCTGCAAAACTAAAATGTGTGCTAGCATGAGACTTAATGAGTCTTTGGGAGTGTGACTCAGAGGGTGATAGTTGTGGTAAGCTAAGGAAAATAACCAGGATGACTTAGCAGTGGACTTGCATGTGCTTCTAACAGATTAGTCACAGATTGAAGGTAAGTTTGGCTTTGAGGGATGACTGAGGGTCATTGATAGAGTGGACTTGTCTCCCAGTGATTATGAGTGGCAGAATTATTTTGGGACTGAGAGAGTCTTAGATCAGCAACTAGATTTCTATCTTTGTATACCTAGTATTGCTGCCACAACTGGCACTGGGTAGGAACTTTGGGCATCAAATAGTATATAAATCTCACCTTGATAATGAGTGAGATTTTCAATTATTTTGTGCCTCAGTTGCCACAACTGTAAATAAGTTGGGGTTCTGTTAAGAGGATAAGGCTGAATTGTGATTTCTTTTACCTGCTGAGAGAATGTGAAGGTCAGTGAGATAATAAGAGTAGAAGGGATGCCATGGATATTTCAGAAAGCAATACAGTGGCTCCATATCAAGCTGTGAAAAGTGTACTCATGAGTGTACTCCTGTGTCCTGTGGTAGGTGCCATGTCCCATTACGACTATAGATACTACTGAGAATAGCATCTCTGACACATCAGGGGAAGCTAGAAAGGAGAGTCTCCTGGTGGCCACAGTCTCATGCTGTCTCCAAGTTTTCTATTGTTTAGAATACCTAACTCAAAGATGTAGGTGGCTTTAAAGTCTCTAGAGCATCTCTTCCACTGGTTGGTATTTACCCTTAAAAAGAAAGAAGTTAGAGAACATGGCATAGAAAATGTCTCCTGCTCCAAAAGACTTTGGAGAACCTGAATAGACTATGCATAGGAGAAAGGGTGGGAGGGAACATGAGGAGCAACTACTGGTGTGTTCTTTCTTCTCTGTGTGCTCTTGCAAACATGTAGTCTTTGTATTTACCCAGGTATACGTCAACTCCAACTAATACTTTTGAAAGTAGCCTTGATCCTAGGCATCGAAATACACGTCAATGTAGAATTCCAAGGACTTGTACAGCCTCCTGAGGATCAAGAAAATGAACGTAAGTTGAATTGGAAAAATGAAGAAAGCTTAAAATGGCATTTAAAGGATGAGAACAGATGAGGTAAAAGGAGAACATGGGAATAATCTGCCAGTGTTTTTCAGAACTAGTTAAAGGGATTTCTTTGTATAGTCTGTGCCTTTGAAGTTTACTGTTAAAGTTGAATAAGGAGGCCTTTTGTTAAAATTTTTGAATTTATTCTAATCAGTTATGCATAACAGCAGAATATTCTTCGATTCATTATACACAAATGGAGCACAGATTTTCACTTCTCTGGTTGTACACAAAGTAGAGTCACACCATTCATGCAATCATACATGTACCTAGGGTAATGATGTCCGTCTCCTTCCACCATCTTTCCTATCCCCATGCCCCCCAACCCTTTGCCCAATCCAAAGTTCATGAGGAGGCCTTTGACTTAGTCATTGCAGGCACTTGTACTATAGAAAAATCATATGATGGGGAAAGTCCCTTTGTAAGTTCTCTTCGGAGCTTCTTTCTCTCTGAAGTTTATACCCCATACTTTTCTATTTATTGTTTTTTTTTTTTTAATGGTGAATTTTATCCATATTCTATCTTACCACAATTTTTTTTTTTTTAAAGATAGAGTGAGAGAGGGAGGGAGAGAGAGAGAGAGAATTTTTAATATTTATTTTTTAGTTTTCGGCGGACACAACATCTTTGTTTGTATGTGGTGCTGAGGATCGAACCCGGGCCGCACGCATGCCAGGCGAGCGCGCTACCGCTTGAGCCACATCCCCAGCCCTCTATTTATTGTTTTTAGCTTGGAGTTTTGTGCATTCTGTATGCCTGGGTATCTAGAGATGATCTTAGAGATATGAATTTGGTCTGAGTAATGATCTTAATTTTGCATTTGGTCCACAGGGATAGGTTGGCGGGCACTGGTGCACCCCAAAACTCATCCTGTATCAGAGTATGAATTTGAAGTGATCATTGGTGGGGATGGCCGTAGGAACACCTTGGAAGGTATTGGCTTGTGCTCTACTTACTCTCTTCAGAGAAGAATAGAGGCTGACCTTGTCCCCAAGAGTCCATGTTCCTGAGAATTTGCACAAAAATGTGCTATCTTTTATTGTCTGGGGCAGGGGTACTGAGGATTGAACCCAGTGCACTTTTTCACTGAGCTACATCCTCAGTCCATTTTTTAATTTTTATTTTGAAACAAAGTCTTGCTAAACTGTGGAGGCTGGCCTCCAACTTTCAATCTTTCTGCCTCAGCCTCCCAAGTCTCAGAGATTACTGATACTTTGCCTTGCTGGGTTTCCTATTTGAATTGCATGGCATCTCAGCTTTCTTCCAGACAGTGCTCACTCTGAGTATATTTTACAGGGTGCTCTTGTTAAGTACCTTGTTAAAGTACTAAGAGATGAGATATACTTTTTTTAAAATATTTTTTTAGTTGTAAATGGATACAATATTTTTATTTGTTTTTATGTAGTACTGAGGATCAAACCCAGTGCCTCACAGCGCGAGGCAAGCCCTCCACCACTGAGCTACAGCCCCAGCCCAAGATATACTTTTTGGGAATTGACAATGTAGAATGTAATTTAAGTCAGCACACCTGCTCCCCTTTTTAAATGGAATCCCTAGTACTGAATAGTATTCTGTTCAGTCAGATTTCAGATTGTTTATTAATGATGTGGGAGACCTGCCCTAAAAATTTTTCATTGAGTTTCATTCTCCACATTTTCCCTAATGTCTTCATCAACACCCTCCTCATTTGAAGTGATCATCTTTCTTCTCTAGCCAATTGCCACCTATGAAATTTTTTTTCCCTCCAGGATTTCGCCGGAAAGAATTTCGTGGCAAACTGGCTATTGCCATTACAGCAAATTTTATTAACCGAAATACAACAGCAGAAGCCAAAGTGGAAGAGATCAGTGGTGTGGCTTTCATATTTAACCAAAAATTTTTCCAGGAGCTACGAGAAGCCACAGGTTGGTATAGATTCCTCCAAAATAATAAGGTTAAACATTGAAATGGTTACTTATTACTTTTTTCTTGGGGGTTTGATAGGGTGGATGGTGCTTGTTATTACTGTTATGTCATTTGTCCTGCTTTTTCTTCACTCCTGTGCTTTGTTCTTAGCTTAATGGTCCCATATCATTCTGTCTCCTGCTCTAGCATTATCAGTCTTTAGCACAATGGCTAGGCTGCTCTAGATTTTGTTTTTATTTATTGTTTTGTTTTAAAGTATTCATTCTGCCTTCTACCAACTCATCCCCAATCCCTTACCTCTACATTGTGATGCTAAGTTATGGCACTGGATATAGCAAACTGCCAGTTGGTAGCTCTCTGGTTTTATTGAGAACCTAACAGATATTAAGTATGCAGTCTTCTTCCTGAGTTCATTTGAACTTGAAAGCAAACCATGTGACAGATAGGAATGACATTGTTGTATGATGGCTTTTGAATAGATGTATTTTGCTGCAACAAAAAAAAAAATATGTATTTTATTCTCTATTTTCTTTTTTTTTTTTTAGAAAGAACTTTTTTTAATATTTATTTTTCAGTTTTCGGTGGATACAACATCTTATTTTATTTTATTTTTATGTGGTGCTGAGGATGTGGCTCAAGCAGTAACGTGCTGGCCTGGCACGAGCGGGGCCCTGGGTTCAATCCTCAGCACCATATAAAAATAAAATAAGATGTTTTTCTCTATTTTCTAGACTTGATTTCATTGCCTTCGTTTTTTTAGATGAATAGAATTAAAAAGACAATAGCTCATTCTCTACTTCCAGGCATCTACCCTGTTTTTGTTTTTGTTTTGGTACCAGGGATTGAACCCAAGGGCACTTAACCACTGAGCCACATCACCACCACCTCCCCTTTAAAAAAAAAAAAAATTTACGTTTATTTTTTTTTTTATTATTTATTTTTATGTGGTGCTGAGGATCGAACCCAGTGCCTCACACATGCTAGGCGAGCGCTCAACTGCTGAGCCACAACCCCAGCTGCCCCCAAAGACTTTCTTATTTTTTATTTTGTGACAAGGTCTCACTTGGTTGCTCACAGCCTAAGTTACTTTGAACCTGTAATTCTCCTGCCTCAACCTCCTGAGCTGCTAGGATTATAGGTGTATGCAACCATGCCCAGTTTATGAGATTTCTCTAGTTCTCTAGCTTCCTTGATGACTCAAAGAGGTTTAATCTGTTAACTAAGCCATGCCCTCTTTAAGGATTACCCTCTTTTTTTTTTTTTTCCAATTCTTATGTTTGTGTTAACTTTTGGTCATTGTTTTCAGAATAACTTAAGTTGAATTAATAATAGTACAGAGGGAAACAAATCTCCCCTTATTTTCATGAACTGAATAGGCAGGAAGAGAGAATCTGGACCTAAACATCTTCCTGCTTGGAATTTTATGATCCTGTCTTAGATAGACCCAAGTAGTCTCTCTGGCTGCCCTACTCAGCAAACTCCTATGCATGTTTGTTTTCTGGTTGCAGGTATTGATTTGGAGAACATCGTCTACTACAAAGATGACACGCACTATTTCGTTATGACAGCCAAAAAGCAGAGTTTACTGGACAAAGGGGTGATACTGCATGTGAGCAATGGATCTCTTTCAAACCACTTTTGTTGAATTTCTTAATATGATCACCAAGAGAAAGGGCTTTATTGTCTGATGGGATTTTTCTGCAAGGGAATAAAGATGAGCATTGAACACATCTCCTCAAATCACTGATGGTTTTTAGTTTAACTTTGAAAAAAATATTTTTATTATGGAAAATTGTTAATTTAACAGAAATAGGGAGAATAGTATAATGAACTCTTATGCCCATTCTTTAGCTTGAGCAGTTATTAACATGGCCAATATTGTTTCAATAAAACCCCACTCCACTCACCTCTCCTGCCATTGGATTGTTTCAAAGCAAATGTAAAGAATCATTTCTTGCATAAATAGTCAGTTTAATTTTAGGTGACTTTGTTTGAGATTATAATGAATTTCATGTATGACCAATTATTGGTTGGTCAGTAGATCTTTTTTTGGGAGGGAAGTGATAGAGGTAAGAGAGTTCAACCAAGAAGCAATGCTTGGTGCTTATGACAGCCTGATTATGGCTCTGGTTTTACTGTGGCAACACTGAATTGGTATATTTAGGCTTTGTTCAGACTGAACAACAAGGGCCTAATGTCCATCTTTAGCCAGCCTTTTTTTTTTTTGCAAAACTAATTGTGTGGAGATAATCTGAAATCAGAGAGTTGCAAGGTGGATGGTTTCTTAAGGAAAGTGTCTTAAATCTTAGTTGGTCTCATTGGTCTGAATATGGGAATTATTTCCCCTGTGTGATGAAACAGTTAGAAGCAAATAAACACCAGAGGTGTTGATTTAGGCTTGTACAATTCCCACCAGACTCAAAGCTGAATCTCAGGGAGCCCTTTGTCTTTGTAGAATGATAATGAATCAAGTCCTTTTAGTCTGAGTCACACTATTGCCATATTGAGACCAAATGAAGAATGAGCTGAGGAGCACATGCTTGCAGCACAAAGTCTCCTTTCCACCCATGAACCTTGTGTCTGTTTCTCAGCATAGCAGTCCTGTATATATGCAGGGAGAAACAGGACAAAGCAGTTTGTATAGCCCATTCTGCCAAAGCAGAAGCAAGACATACTTGGCTGGATGCTTTATAAAGTGTTCATTATCTGGGGCTATTTTATTGTTATCAATAAGAACTAGCCAGTAAAGCAGTTGAGATGCCTGGGACTAAGTTAAGACTTAAATTTAACATCTGGGCAGAGCTGTGGTTGTCAGTCAAAAGTAGATAAGAGCAATCTAGACTGTTAAATTAAGATCTGTTTTACTTTTTGTTTTCATTTTTTATAGGGCAGGAGCTGTGCCTTCTGTGAGTGCTGTTTATAAACTAAACCCACTGTAGCCATTTAATGTTGAACAAGCAGTATTTCTAGAACCAACCAGAGTGTTTGTGTTTTGACTTCTGACATCTTATAGTTGTAACTGAAAGTACCATCAGTAATACTTGGAAACTGAGTCCCCACTTCAGGAGAACAGAGACTTGGCTCAGTGTGCAAGAACCTCCAAAGCAGAAAAGGAGCTTTTTAGTCCCTTACTTAAAGCTCTTTTTCTCTCATTTTTGTTTTTTCCTGTTGGTGATTTTCTATAGAGCCTTACAGAATCTTATATATGATTTTGAAAACCTGTGTTCCATTTTCAGTTCATTCCTTCCCATCCTCCTCAGCTACCAGTGTTCCTAGTGCCACATCTCTTTGGCACTGAAGCTTTTCAGGTTCTTCCTTTAAGCATGATGAGCTATGCAAGTCTGAGTTCCCAGCTGAAAAAAAAAGCTGTTTGCTATTCAAAAGATAATGATTATAGAAGATAACATAAACCATTAAATACTTTTTCAGCTTACAGAAATTATTTAATTTGTTATTCAGAACAACTCTGTGAGGTAGGTAAGCCAGGACCAGAGGAGTAGCGACTTGCTCCAAGCAAATAGAAAAGCCAAGACTGTTTTTAGGCAGCAAAGCCTATTTACTCTTAGAAACACCCCTACCCAAAAACTTCTTTTTACTTTGTGTACAAGCTTGGTGGAATATTAAATCACTTTAAGGGGAAGGAAAAGCTGTGGAACTAGGTTATGTCTAACATTTTCTGTTCAAGTCAAGCCATCCCTGCCTGGGTTTTTCCATCTTGTACCTCTTCTTTCTCTGGACAGGACTATGCTGACACAGAACTCTTGCTTTCCCGGGAGAACGTGGACCAGGAGGCATTGCTAAACTATGCCCGGGAGGCGGCTGACTTCTCCACGCAACAGCAGCTGCCCTCTCTAGATTTTGCCATCAATCATTATGGGCAGCCTGATGTGGCCATGTTTGACTTCACTTGTATGTATGCCTCTGAGAATGCAGCCTTGGTACGGGAACAGAATGGACACCAGTTATTAGTGGCTCTGGTTGGGGACAGCCTCCTAGAGGTGAGTACTAAGGGAAACAGCACTTTATAGTAAAGGCATTACTGAGGAACAGTAATAATGAGGAGCAAATCTGGGTATACTGGCTGTAGAGTGAGCATCAGCAGCATAGGCAAGACCTCTGCAGGAGTTATACCAACCAGGAAAAAAATAATGACATTAAGAATGGTTAGAAATTTTGCAACTTTTATAACTTGCCTCTCTACTAGTTTGTGAAATGGAGATGTCCAGAGTCTGAATAGTTGCCAAATACAACTGTTGGCAGCACACTTTCTTTTGTTCTTCAGTTTAGCTTAACTCTTTTAAAAATGATTTATTAGCTGGGTATGGTAGTATTAGCCTGTAATCTCAGCTACTTGGGAGGCTGAGGCAGGAGGATTACAAATTCGAGGCCAGCATTGGCAATTAAATGACAAAATAAAATTAAAAGGACTAAGGTTGTAGTTCAATGGTAAAGCACTTGCCTAGCATGAGCTAGGCCCCAAGTTCAATCCCCAGTACTGAAGAGAAAAAAGATAACTTATTGTGACTCTGTCTTGTATCTCTTTCATAGCCTTTCTGGCCCATGGGAACAGGAATAGCCCGGGGCTTTCTAGCTGCTATGGACTCTGCCTGGATGGTACGAAGTTGGTCTCTAGGAACCAGCCCCTTGGAAGTCCTGGCGGAGAGGTAATAAGTCTCTTCCGTGAAAAAACTGGGAAAAAGGAGTGGCTTATTCCTCAGGCTGAGTAAAAGTTCTTCCTCCTTCTTTCTCTCTTTCTTTATTCATTAAAGATATTTTTATATGTAAGAGAGGAAAGGTGAGGCTGGGGCTGTGGTTCAGCAGTAGTGCGCTCACCTAGCGTGTGTGAGGCCCTGGGTTTGATCCTCAGCACCACATAAAAATAAATAAATAAAAACAAAGGTATTGTGTCTAACTACCAACTAAAAAAAAATAATAATTTTTTTTTTAAAAAAAAGAGGAAAGGCAAGATATTTCATAAAATTTTAGAAACCTAAAGATGACCTAATGGGACTGTTCTCTTGTCCCTTTCTAAATGAATTTATTATTAGAAAATAATATCTGGAGTCTCTGTATACCCTCTGGTTCTTTTATGACCATTACGTGAACAAATACTTTAAAAGTGCAATTTAGATCATCCTGACCTTAAGCTAGAAAGGCTTAAACTGATGAAGTCATTGTCGTAGTCAGACCATGCTAACATAAGAAACGGAAAGGATTGAAAGGATAACGCCAAATTGTTTTAAAACATTTCTCAAACCTTAAGGCATTCTGGCTTAATGTGGTGACAGGTTCTCTTTTTACCTAATTTTTAAAATTAAAGTATATATTGGCACACTTAAAAACACAATAGTAAATTAGTTGCCTTTTAAATTAGACCAGACAATTATCACTCCCCATAGCATTGTCCTGTTCTTCTCTTTGGCTCTTAACTAATCCATTGTCCTTGAAATCACTGAGTGGTGGTGGTTCTGAGAAGCTAGGGTTGACGTAGAGTCAAAGAAAACTTTCCAAGAATGAAGATATATTGTATACATCAGATAATTTGGTGGACTGTCAAAACAAATATTACAAAAAGAGGAAAATGTTTATTGTGCTTGTCACTCTATGTTGTGTGTTATTGCAGGGAAAGCATTTATAGGTTGCTGCCTCAAACCACTCCTGAGAATGTGAGCAAGAACTTCAGCCAGTATAGCATCGACCCTGTCACTAGGTATCCCAATATTAATGTCAACTTCCTCCGGCCAAGCCAGGTAAGAGCATTCTAGTCAGATATGTGCATCTGGGCCTATTCTCAGGACTGATCAGAACTCTAATAGATCAAAATGTATATAATTATGTTTGGTTTTAATACCATATACACTTTCAGTAATCCCATATACCTATACATAAACATAATTTCAGTAATCCAAGTCGGTATCTCTCTGAATTGGTGGAAGTAGGTATTATTTTCCATCAACATGTTGAGCAACTAAGGCATGGAGTTGTTGAATACTTACAGAAGATAAAATGTGACCAAAATAGTGTACCTAGGACTTCATCCCATGCCTCTTAATTTAAATCACATACAGTCAGGGAAAGAGCGTTGATTGATTGATTCAGTATTCTGAAGATGTGACTTCCACTTGCCTGTTGGTCACTAATCACCTGTGACTCAGATGGGTCATTTTACTGTCTGAGCCTCAGTTTTTCAGCTGAGAAGTGGAATTCCTACTCAAGGGATCATTGTAAGTGCAAATGAGATTGTTCTCTGGAAGGAACATTGGAAAATAAAAACATAAAAGTAGAAGATATTGTTATTATTGTAAACCAATTATTTTTTGGTTCTGTTGTGTTCTCAGAAACTCTGAACCTTCATTACTGTATTGAGAATGACATTTTACAAAGCATAACAATCCCTAAGAATAGAATTTTAGAAAGGAACCTATTTGATATATTTTCTGTGTTCCAGAGTAATTTTTTGTCTTCTGTATATATGTGGTAAAATGTTTATAAATCCTGTTAATGAGCAGGCTTAATTGTCCAACAGAGACTCACCAGAGGGACCTCTGTGATTGAGTAGTTAACTTTCAGCACAATTTCTAACAGTTGCTATGTATTTGTTTCTATATAACCTAACCCATTCCATAAAAGATTTAAAGGTTATCACCTTAACTTCTGTCTGAACTTTACCATGGGGTTGAGGGTGTAACTCCCAGTGGTAGAGTGCATGCTAGCATACAAAAGGCTTGGGGTTTGACCTACAGCACTGCCACCACCAAAACAAAAAATACATAAATAAACATACACACAAATAAATAAACTTAATCCACTTTCCCAGTCTTTCATCGCAGTCATTCTGTTTTTAGGTGGGAATTTGTTCCATGGTGTTTGATTTTCCTTCTTTTCAATTTTCTGCCAGGTGCGCCATTTATATGATACTGGAGAAACGAAAGATATTCATTTGGAAATGGAGAACCTAGTGAATTCCCGAACTACCCCAAAGTTGACTCGCAATGGTGAGTTCTGGAAATGGTTTTTTGAAAGACAGGTAACCCTTTTCAGAGAAGTCTACTCAAAAGCCATCACATGAACATAATACCATATATGGCAGTGGTTTTCAGCCAGGAGTGGTTTTGCCCTCCAAGAAACATTTGGTTGTTCCTGAGGACATTCTTGGTTGTCATGACTTGGGGAGGTTGCTACTGTTTCTAGGTGGATATAATCCAGCAATGTTGCTAAACCTGCTAATGTACAAGAAAGGTTCCCACAACAAAAAATTACCTTGGGCTAAGGTGTTATGAGTAGAGATAAATTAGATACAGATGCTGGAGAGGAAAAAGAGAGTGTGCATACTACACCCACTTTTAAGTTTTGTGGGGAAACTTATAGAACATGTGGTAGCATTTTAGCTGGGGCCTGTGGTGTTGCCATTATACATGTTAAAGGCAAAAGCCATTCCATATTTTGTGTGTATTGAGAGGTCCCTGAAGTTTTTATTTGACATTGAGTACACCTGGTCAGCTATAATTAAGATAGACTGGAGAAGGGAAATACATGACAGGCTAGGAGATTAGTTGGAAATACATTGCAATAATCAAACTACACGGGATGAACCCTAAATCTGATACTGAGCTGGAAATAGAGAAGGGAGAAAGTGGTAGATCACAGTTAGAAAAACTTGGACTTTGGGGCCAGGTGCAGCTGGGTCTCAGACCAAGTCTTGCCATTTGCAAAATGTGTGGCCTTGAACACATTAGTTAACACATCTGAACTTCAGTTTCCTCATCTTTGAAAAGAGAATAATAATAGCTTCCTCCTATGTTGATCATGAAGATTATGTGACATATATAGAGCACTTATTACAATGCATAGCATGGAGTGGGTAATCAAAAACATTGCCCTTATTAATTATGTATGAGAGACTATTTTTTAATTTCTTGTTTCTTTTTTAGTTATATATAACAGTAGAGTGTATTTTGACATATCTTACAAACATGGAGTATAACTTCCCATTTTTGTGGTTGTACATGATTTGGGATTACACCGGTCATATATTCACATAAGAACATAGGAAAGTTATATCTGATTCATTCTACTGTCTTTCCCATTCCCATCCTCCTTCTCTTTCCCCACTTCCCACCTCCCTTTCCTGCCCATTGTGAGTCAGCATCCACATATCAGAGAGTACATTTGGCCTTTGTTTTTCAGATTGGCTTATTTTACTTAACACAGTAGTCTCCAGTACCATCCATTTACCAGCAAATACCATAATTTCATTTTTCTTTATGGCTGAGTAATATTCCATTGTGTATATGTACCACATTTCCTTTATCCACTCATCAGTTGAAGGGCATCTACATTGGTTCCATAGCTTAGCTATTGTGAATTGAGTTTCTATAAACATTGATGTGGCTGTGTCACTGTAGTATGTTGATTTTAAGTCCTTTAGGTATAAACCTCAGAGTGGGATAATTGGGTTAAATAGTGGTTCCATTCCAAGTTTTCTGAGGAATCTCCATACTGCTTTCCAGAGTGGTTGCACCAATTTGCAGTCCCTACGTGAGAGACTATTAAGAAGCCAGAATCAGTGGACTTTGCCAGTTGATTGCCCTTAGGGGCAAAAGATGGGTACTGCATCAATCTCAACAAGGAAGTGGGAGGGTGAGAAGTTTTGAGTTCCGTTTTGGACATTTTGAATTTGATGTGCTTTGGAGATATCAAGATGAATATATGAATCAACAGGCAGATTAAAACATTTTCCTTTCTCCATTGGACTGTTGTATTCATCAGCTTTCTATTGCTGTGACAAAATACCTGAGGTAAACCAACTTAAAGGAGGAAAGATATATTTTGCCTCATGGTTTCAGATTATAATCACTTGGCTTCGTTGTTTTCGGGACTGTGGTGAAACAGAACATCATGGCAGGGAGCCTGTGGTAGAACAAAGCCTTATGGTGGCCAAAAAGTTGCCCAGCACATATTGGATGTATGAATATCTAGACTTGGGAAGCATCTGAATAAAGTCAATATCTGAGCTAAAAGATAGCACTAGGGGTAGTTCTATGTGTAATCTCAGAATATATTTCCTGTGAAAGACTTAACCAGGACTTTTATGATAGCAGTTTTATCTTATGTTCACAAATCTCTAAATTACTTAGTGCCAAGCTAAATATTTCCAGCTGCCTTAGGGAAGGGAACAGACTTTCTTGGACACAAATAGGAATTCACAGATTCTCTCAAATGATCCATATCATAGCTCTTCCAAGGCATGATCATTCTGGTTTTAGAAACATGTCAATGAACTGGAAAACATCCAGGTGTATGTGTTTGCCTACTCAGTTTCTCAAGATGTGATCATTTATAATACAGGGTACCAAACTGGGTCTGGAGTATTGTTATAGTCTGGGGTCCTCAGCCTTTGTCAATGTAACCATACAGAGTGTCATCACTTCACAAATTGTTCAGTATTTTAGAAATTATAAGAGCAAGTCTTTAATTATTTTTACTTTAAGGTGCTGCTAGATAGAATAGAATCTCTCCAGTGTTGCTTTGGAGGAAAAGGTTTCCTCAGACCCAGCAACCCTCCAGGGAAATCCTAAGACTGCTCTGCAGGTGAGGGTGACAGCTCAGTAGTGGTACTCTTCCATCTAAGCCAGTTTTCAGGAGTTTCCCAGGGACACTGGGCTTCAGCACAAGTACCCAGTTGTGAAATTTTAGTCTCTTCACAGGCTGGATGTTGACTTTAGAATATGAGTATATTGGTACCTAAAATTCCAGGATCATGATACCAGTTATATAACATTGTCCTCACTGTTTTCTTTTGAAGTCTAGAAATGACTGTTTTTGTCCCTACCTTTAGTAATTTTTCGAACTGGATATGTGTACTGCAAAGCAGATCTTATATTAGTGTTGCTAGGTAACCACACTTCCAATAATAGTTGTTTTATTGTTTTAGAATCTGTAGCTCGTTCAAGCAAACTGCTAAGTTGGTGCCAAAGGCAGACAGATGGTTACGCAGGAGTAAATGTGACAGATCTCACCATGTCTTGGAAAAGTGGCCTGGCTCTATGTGCAATTATCCACAGATACCGTCCTGATCTGATGTAAGTCATGACTGTACTTTTTATTTTATATCCACCAAAGATCTCAGAGCACCCTGCTATCAAGTAGTCAAATTTTGTACTCTTTCCAAAATGAGGTACATAGTGGGATGCATTCTCCAGAAGACTATGATTTGATTTAGCTATATTTAAAACTTCATATGTCAAGCATTGTGTTGCTCAGTCCAGGAACAATTAGCTGAGTTGTGTGTTTTGTTTGTTAGTTTTAGTACTGGGGATTAAACAAAGGGGCACTTTACCGCTGAGCTACATCCTCACTACATCCCTAGTCCTTTTTATTCTTTTTTTACTAAGTTGCTGAGGCTGGCCTCAAACTTGCAATCCTGCCTCAGCCTCTCAAGTTGCTGGAATTAAAGATATAAACTACTGCACCTGGAAATTAGCTGGGTTTTTAAAAATCACAGCACTCAAAGTAAAAAATTGGCTTAACACCCACCTGGACCTGTTAACTTTACACAAGGGAAAACTCTGTTTATTGGCCCCAGGTTGAACTCTTCATTTTGGCCAGCCATCTCAGATGCTGTTGGTCACATGGGAAACCTGGCTAGAACACTGAACACTTGGCTAGCTCAAAACAAATATGTCACTGCCAGTGAAACCGAAAACAATGAATACTTACCAGTTTATGATGGTTCATTGATATTTTCTTGTCAATGACTACACTTTTTGCAAATATAATTCTGTCAGGGGCTGGGGTTGTGGCTCAGTGGTAGAGCACTTGCCTAGCATGTGCGAGGCCTGAGTTCGAACCTTAGCACCACATAAAAGTAGATAAATAAAATAAAGGTATTGTGTCCAACTATAACTAAAAAAATAAAATAAAATAAAAAATTCTGTCAAGCTCATGAAGTTCATGTCATCTTACCCAGTATACTAGTAACATCTCTTTTGTCGATTCTTTGTCCACCTATCTACAGAATCAGTGCACTAGGCTTACCCCAGGTCAGCTGTGGTGACTGGATTTCCCTCACAGGCATTCATAACCATAGAAGCCAAACAGAAAGATTCAGAAATAGAAGTAGAGTGCATTGAATTATTCTGGCTGCCTGTACCTTTTATCATTAGGTCCATTTAATGGCCTACTTCTTATTTATTTTAAAATTGCTTAAGAAATCCTAAAGTACATAGTCCATATATATATGAGATAGTTATTAAACTAAAGAGGCAGATCTAATAAAAACAGCTTTGCACAGTGTAGAATTTAAATGGAGAGGACTTGAGGATATGGCTCAAAAGAGCACTTGCCTAGCATGCATAAGGCCTTGGGTTCCATACCAGGCTGTAAAAAGAAAAGAGTAGAGGATTTCTAATATGCTTCAATTAATGTAAGTGACCCCCCAATGTTCCTGCATTCAACTCATCCAGAAATTGGTAGAAGGTAAATGAAAATAGTACTTATTCACTCCCACAAAAGAAAGGAGTGGGGAGGGAAAACAGCTTGAAAAAAAAAATTATGACAAAAGGCACAGAAGGGCTTCAGAAGATGAGGCAAGTGATAAGTTCTTTTCCAAATGGAGGGCAAGAAAGGGAAGGATAATGACAGGAAAAGTTGAGAGGACCTAGTGGATGGGTTACAGGGGTGAGTATGGGCCAGAGGAGACACATTCCTGTTAGATTACACCAAAGCGTGCCTGGAGAAGGCCCAGGGGAGTTACAGCAAACATAAAGCAGTGAGAGAAAAGGAAGTAGGGTGTTTTTTGTTTTTTGTTTAATGAAAAAATGCCACAGGTTCAGTAGGTTAGCACAAAGTAAGGGTTTCCAGGTAATCTGAAGTCACCTAAACAAGCATGTTGGGGCTTGGGATATAACTCATTTGGTAGAGTGTTTGCCTAGCATTCACAAGGTCCTGGGTTCAATTCCCAGCAAAACCCCTCCCCCCCAAAAAAATAATACTGTCAGATATCACTCTGAATAGCAAGAAGCTTCAAACCCAATAGGAAATATTTGTTAATCTAAATACTTGGGAAAACTCAGGAAATTTAGCAATGGGAAAATCTTATGTAGGTTTTGGAATTTCCCATCAGGAGAAAGCTGTGTAAGATTTACCAGAGCTGATTTTTAGGACATTAGCAGCTTGCCAGGGCCAAGGGCCATGGTGGTAGTAGCTTTGGCTATTAGGAGCAGTCTGATCCAGATAGGATTCATACTACTATTTGACATTCATTTATATGTGGGCACTTGGGTATAGATGAATCTATATTAAAGATAGTTCCTGTACTGAGTTTACATTTTGTGTCCCTGGAAAGATGAGAGGAGCCAACTTTTTCCCTCTTTTTCTCCTTTATTGGATAGCTCTTTAATCATTTCTTCTTGAGGATGCTTTGCATTTCTTTAGTCAAAGGAAGGAGAATAAGAGGTGAGAAAAACAGGTCTGCTCTCAGATCCTAGTGATGCACTGCTCCCTGGATTTTAGTCAGAAAGACCAAGAAATGACTGTGATCCCGTGATATTGTATGTTCTGGTTTGAGGACAGTCAGCCCAACTTGATCTATATTCCTTGTCCTGTTTCTCAGAGATTTTGATTCTTTGGATGAACAAAATGTGGAGAAGAATAACCAGCTGGCCTTTGATATTGCTGAGAAAGAACTGGGCATCTCTCCCATCATGACAGGCAAAGACATGGCCTCTGTTGGGGAGCCTGACAAGCTGTCCATGGTGATGTACCTGACTCAGTTCTATGAGATGTTTAAGGACTCACTCTCCTCTACTGGTAAGGAGCTGGTGGGTGTGATATGGAATTCTTAGTATCCTGTTGAGCTATTGTCCAGGCATTTCTGTCTTTCCTTCCAATTGTGCCCTTCATCAGTACCACTAAATACAATACCACCAAGCTCAGGCTTACTCTGTTTCTACTGCTCAATGTGGAGGCAAAGCAGATCTGTGTTTGCTGAGATCCTAATTCCAACTTGGGATAGAAGGCATTTCCTTCTACGCAATATAACTGAAATGTTGTCTCAGTTATCAGTAGAGCTCTCTGAAAATTGCTTCATTATTTTTCTCTTTTCTAGTCTTATGTTCTAAACCATTCATTATTTTACAAAGTTTTTTTACTTAATCTGTAAATATGAAAAAATCATTCCTGCTCAAACTTTTTTTGTTCCCCTCAACTCTCCTGCCTTCTCCTTCTCCTTTCCTCAGAACCAGCCCTTCTGAAGTGGTTCATGTTTGTGGCCTCTATTTACTACCTAAACTTTATAACACTTTGAAATCCATCTTATCTTTGTACTACTCTCTCAACACAGTTTTCTACAGTTAGGAAGAATCATCCTTCCATATTCTTTTCTCATTCTCATGTAGTTGCCTCTTCTGCATCATTCAACACTATAGAATAAATGTTCTCTTCCTTGAAATTCTCTCTTCTCAGCTTCTGTAACAGTGCCCTACTATTCTTTCTTCTGTAACTGTTCCCTCTCTAGTTTCTCTTTCTACCTTTTAGGGTTTCCCAAAAATCTCTTGTTGGCTCTTTGCCTGCTGCCTCTACTTATCATGGGGCTACAAAAAATATTCTTATTGTCATTTATTGCCCTGTGAAATAAATGTAGTATAATGTCTAACAGTGTTGACCGTGGTATCTGACCTGAATTTGTATCCCAGTATTTTCACTTGTTTGACCTAGGGCAAGTTATTAAATTTCCCTATGCCTCATGTAAGTAATATGTAAAATGGGATAATATACATAATTACATTATGATATGCTACAAAGAATGTTTGGCATATGGGACCACTTAATAAATTTTAGTGATTTCTTTTTATTAGTTTCAATTACTATTGCTACTAGTAAAATTTTGGAATCCATAAAGTTTATGGTACCACTCCTGAGTGTCTTCTAGTCCATGACTCTTGTAGGCATCTGAGTCTCTTCCCGATTACATACGCTATTCTTAAAAGCGAAACATGCAACTCTAACAAAAATATTCCCATTTAGGGGGAGCCCCTTAGTATACTCAGCTAAGACCATGGCCTCTACATCTACCCAAACCAATGACCCTATTAGGCTCTGCTCTGCTCTCTCCCTTTCCCTCTCTCTGTCCTGAAATTTTTATTACCAAAGTAAGGCTTTAGCACTTAATGACCTTAAAAAAGCAGAAGGGCAGTTTTTTGTAATGGAAGTATACTGAGGAAAGAGTTTGTTTTGTTAATGTGGGTGGAAAAGAGAAGGGTTAATGTCCAGACTCAAACGTGCATTTCCTTTGTGGCATTTCTACAAAGAGCTGCCTTTAGAGCTTCCTGAGATTCCTTTCCATGAGCCCCTCGAAGAAGACAGAGTGGTTCTGGTCAGGACTTCATAGCACCCTCGAGGGCTGTCCTTGAACACTGCTGATTTCTCTTTACAGACACCTTGGACTTGAATGCTGAGGAAAAAGCAGTTCTGATAGCCAGCACCAAATCCCCTATCTCCTTCCTGAGCAAACTTGGGCAGACCATCTCTCGGAAGCGTTCTCCCAAGGTACCAACACGTGGGAGTCATTTTTCTAGTAACTGCAAGTTAATGACAAAGTGTAGTGAACAGAATGATGTGGCTTCCTTCTTTTCTTGTTGCAGGATAAAAAGGAAAAGGACTTGGATGGAGCTGGAAAGAGGAGAAAAACTAGTCAATCAGAGGAGGTGAGATTCATCTGGGGATTTGCTAGAACTATTACACTAAATTTTCCTTTTTGGGGTTTAAATTGTTAATTCCCAAATTGGTTTCACTAGATCCTTTATGAGAACTTCTGTGAGCAGCTTTTTCTGTGGATCTTTATTTAATTTTCTAGAGAACAACCAGGAAACATATATACACATGTGCACTTAGACCTTCCTATCTCTTTGGAGTCACACAGTTTGGCCAACTACAGAGGCTTTTGTGGGAAATGGTGATACCAGCACAAGTCCAAAAACTCTTATAATGCCCCATGTGCAAGGGTCTTATTGACTATTTGGAGATTGGTACCTTAAAGAGAGCTGTTAAACTCAACCTAAAGCTACTGTGTGGATCCTGATTACACTTCTTTAAGGGAGGAGGAAGTAAGTGAAGGGTACCTATAATAGTCTGGTTCTCTGGTACTTGCCATTTGTCAGGAGGAAACTCCCAGGGGCTACAGAGGAGAAAGACCAACACTGGTGAGCACCCTGACAGACAGGAGGATGGATGTTGCTGTTGGAAACCAGAATAAAGTGAAGTACATGGCAACCCAGCTTTTGGCCAAATTTGAAGAAAATGCGCCTGCACAGACTACTGGCATAAGGAGACAGGTAAGCACATCTCCCACCCAGACTGGCCAAGTCATACAGGAAGGAGGACCTTATCAGTGAGACAGACCGTGTCGCTCAAAACTAGTGTCTAATTTTCTCTTGTCTGACTGTGATAGAGATATGTATTTCCTAAGCTCATTTTAGGCATTCAGTGCTGCTTTATGTTCTGCATAAGTCTGAGGCATCTTTAACGAAGTCAAGTGGGATCTAAAAAATATATGATTATACATCTATCTATATACGGGTATAAATTCACACACACATATTTAAATTATAAAATAAGTATGTGCTTATTGATTAAAATGCTGAAAAGCATAGTAAAGATAACTGAGGTACCTATAATTTTGCTAATATACTCCTGCATTGCTTTCTGGTTTTCTCCCCTCCCCCATGCTTTCTTGTTTTCATAATGGTGGTCATTTTAACATGAATTTTTCTATTCTGCTATTTTCATTTAACTTTAGGCACATTCCCATGTGTTCCCAAATCTTTTTGGCATTTTCCAAAATGTGCGAGTCATTCTAGTGTTGGTTGTTTTAGTTTTTCCCCATCTTTCATGATGAAATAGAGGTAACCATTCTTGCAATAAAGCTGTTTTTTTGTGTGTTGCAAAGTGTTTTTCTAGGATATTACTCAGAATGTGAACATTTGGATACTAAATTACACACCCCAGTTTATGCATGAGAGTACCCAGACAGTATTTGACCTGAGGTGTTCTTGTTAAGTCTTTTCACTGCCTTGCTTCACCAAGGCTTCTTACAAAAGTGGGCATTGGGATTTTGATATTTATACTGAAAATTCCTATAAAACTCCCTGATAACCTGAAAGGTTATCCAAAGGACAGGAGGCCAATTCTTTTTGTTCTCTTTGTCTCTTTATCTTCTCCATACTCTTATCAACCATTGTCCCCATGAACCAGGCAGGTGGCACTGATTTTCTTGGCATCTGACCACATCTCATCTTTAGTTATTAGTATTAGTATTTGTACTCCTATCTTTTCATGTTGTGGCTTGCAGGAAAGATAGTATTATTCACTGGGAAACATTAGAGGTTGCAACCCCAGGTTCTCAGGCAGGCTAGAATGCCCTTTTTGGGAGGTAAATTGCTTCCAAGAAAAGGTTGCTTTCCTCATTAGTTTTCCAAATTAAAGTTAGTAGTTTAGACAGAGAGCTTTGGGTATAGGGAAAGAATAAGGAGAATCACAGCTTCTGTCTCTCTTATTTTTTTTTCCTTCTTTTTTGTACTTGCTTTTGGTTTGGGGGGCTCCTTCCTTTCCTTCCTTCCCTTCCTTCCTTCCTTCCGTAAATTCCACCTGCCTTCACAGTTCATAGATCAATGTCTGTCTTCCATGGGTACTTTTTTTTTTTTTCGGTGTCTTTTCCTACCTTAATGTATTTTATTTTGTTTTGTCTCCATGTCTGTCCCCCACCCACACTTGGCCTGTGTGTCACAGCCGACACAAGAGCGTGGGGTCAGCCAGCCGACCTGCTACCTGCCTGAGCAGGGTCTCCCTGCTCCCATCCCCCAGTGGAAACAGGTAAAGGAACTGCCCAGGGATTAGGATGGGGGCTGTTGCCATAGGTCTTTCCACTCTACTCCTGCTTCTGGGTCAGCCCGTGTTCATACCTGCCCTTGAGAAGCCTAGCTCACAAGGGCTAGAAGGCTCTGTGCTCATTTGAGCAGTAACTCTGAGAAAACATTGAACAGACAGTGCTGATTCAATTCCATGATTCAGTTAACTCCTTGGGATTTGAGAAATCAGTTTAAAAGGCAGACTGTTAATTTGATGCTGAAACTAGCTGAAGTGATTTGACAAGCTTTTTAGGTATGTCAGCCTTGGGGGCTTTAACTGTTGTAACATTTGTCCCATGTTAACTTTTTGCTAGCTTCTCTACTCATGTCCATTGCTGGGAGAATCTTGACTTCATCAGACCTGAGAATAGCGGGTAGAGGTGGGGCACTGGAGAGAGCCTTTCACATGAAATGGGGAAATGACAACCATGACAGTAGTTTTGAAGTATAGTTTTGTTTCAAACTTTGTACAAAGAAAGGTGTCATGGGCATTTTTCTTGGGTTTTGTCCATACTTGAAATAACTCTTTTTGCCTGCATGTGGAGTGTACCTGTAGTCCCAGCTACTTGGGAGACTGAGACAGGAAGGTTGCTTTAGCCCAGGAGTTCAAGGCCAGCCTGGGCAACATAGGAAATCTTCATCTGAAAAATGTATATAATAATGATTAACTAATAAAATATTCTTTGGGGGGACCACAGGTATAGCCCAGTGACAGAGGATTTGCCTATCAGGTGCAAGACCCTAGGTTCCATCCCTAGCAGTACCCCCACCACCTCACCCCACCCTCCAAAAACACCCTCTTTGACATTGTCACTAAAATGTTTTAGGATTTCCCAGAAAACTGCTCATCCTAACAGTGTAGAAAGAAACAGATAACAATACCTGGTTTTAGAAAACCTATCTGAAACTTATCTGAGGAATTGGAAGTCTTATCACAATTGAGCAAATTCCTGCTCTATAGAACCTGGAATAGCTTTCTCATAGTTTGATATCATGTAGAACTGATAGGATAATGATAGGTCAGATAAGCTGATCCTGGATTTTATTAGCATCTTCCACAGTTGGCCTCACTCACCTCTTGTGCTGTAGTATAGCCTCTGTTGACAGAATATGCTGAAGAACCTTGAATTGGGCCTTATTTAAATTGCATTCAGGAAAAATGTTACTTTCTAAAACTATAATAATATGCCACATGAAAGGCATGGCCCATAAGGCTAAGATGGAATCTTGGGAGTGGTGTCCAAACTCATAGCCAAAGTCAAACTTCCCTCTCTCTATGCTTAGGAGAGGTCTTCTGAAATGTTTTCATCAAAAATTTACTTGTATTTTATTTTCTTACCCTTGCTTGAAATGGAAGATAAGATTTGAAAAGTAATCTTAGTTGAGGATATTGAGGTGTGACGCAAATTCTAAACTAGATTCTAGAAACTCTATATAGACTCATAGAGGGTAGCCTGAGGTAGAAACAAAGTGGGAAGATCAGAAGTAATCTATGCAAGTGGGTGGATAGATAATCCTATATGTCATGTGCCTGGTATAGCTTTGGTGGGCTTACTGGGAAGTGTGGGGCAGTGAATGTGGCTTGAGACGTTGGCTGAGTCATGGCCTCAGTCCTGTGAAGATGGACTTATCAGCTCATAATCTGATGGTGCTGCCCTGAAGAGGCATCAGGAGCTTGGTTTTATGGGACTTCTTATGGATTGTCTGATAGCCTATAGCATTTTTCAGGGATTGGTATGGAGACTATGGTTCACCCAGACTTAGATAACTTGTAATCAGGTCATTATGGTCACAATCAGTGAAGTAGGGTGATACTAACAGGCCATCTGTTCAGCAGATTAAAACCCTTAAAGTCAAACATAGGTTCTAGGTAATGAGTACCAGAGATTATAGCTGGATAGAGCAACTAAGTAGATGGGTAAATAAGAAATCACAAGTAATGAAAACCTTGTTAGATCCTTATATGCTTTAGGTTTTATAAAGTTGGAGATGATGAATATTATTTGAAATTTATAATATTCACATAATAATCTTTTCCTGAGTGTTGGCCTCTAAATTTATCTCCTGAACACTAGAGGTGGATGCAATGTCAGGTTCTACAGATACCTAAAGAGACAAGAACTTGGGAGCACTTTGGCTGCTGCTTCTGTCTTGCCCTGATTGCTGGCCTCTCATCTCCCTTCAGGAACTGGGTGCTGACTGGCAGCACCTCATTGTGGCTCACTTTGTGCTTCTCTTGACATTGTTCCCACTGATGCAGGAGGGTGTGACAGACACAGCAGTGATTGCTGAGTTGACAAGAAAATCAGTTTCAATTTCAGTCATTGTATGGAAGAAGAGAAATGAATAACAACTCTGCTTGCCAGTGACTTCTCTTCCTAACCTTCCTGTATAATCACTGTAGCTCTTTCCTTCCCTATTCCTTTTGCGTTTGATCCCAGAAGTGCATCCTGTACGCAAACTCTGCGCAAGAACCAGCCTTGGTTTGGAAGTAGATTGTTATATGAGGTGGGAACAAACAGTGGGGATGCTTCCCCTGGTCTCATGACTACTAAAGCCTTCCTCCTGCAGGCTTTACATGTATGCCTACCCCAGGCAGTCATCTGGTCAGAGAAAACTAAGAATTACCTGAAAGGAATCAAAGAGGCCCAAGATAATGTGCAATTGCTTCTCAAATGCAGAGAAGTTTTCTTAGAGGTGCAGAATGAGGAAAAAAGTCATGAAGATATATATGGTATCAGTGAAGTATGCCTAATTATTTTATCCTGTTTCCTGTACTTTTTGTACTACCTTGGTATTCTCAGAAATTTTGAATGTTATTTAGGGTGTGAAAAGAGTAGGTAGGATATTATCACAAATACCTGTGCGTTCTGCTTTGTTGCTGTGGGGTGTGCATCACCAACTTTTAAGAGGTAGTCTTATATCACTTATGGTGGACCTGAATGCCTTTTTTCTCTGCTTATAATTAAGACCATTTTCCTGTTCTCCAAATTCCCTGCCAAATCCCTTGATTCCTGTCCTTTAGAAAGTGCTACATCACAAGTTCTCACCAGCTACATAGATTACCTGTGCCATCAGTGCCTAACAGAAGGTGTCAGTCCAACCTGAAGTGATTTGCTTTTGAGGCTCGAGGGGCAAGGAAGGGGCCTCTCAGGTTGCTTCGGAAAATGCCCATCAGCCCTTCCAGAACTACCCTTCATGTAGCCATTGTTTGAACAATGTTCTCTCTGTTTGTGTCTATTGGTGTAAAAGCGACGGGAAAAGGAACGTTCTCGGACCTGCCCAAAAAAAGTGATCACACTTTCTCCTCCCCCTACTTCACCTGCCTGTCAGGTGCACAGTGACCAGCAGGTGATCTTCTCTGCATGCTCTATGTCCTATCTGTCTTCTTGCCTGCCTGTGTAAAGACCAACTCAGTAATCCCTCTTTTCTACTTAAATGTTATATACCATTTGTAGAAACCATTTGTAGCAGAAACAACCTATAGTGCTACAAATTGGCATTTCCTGACTGGACCTCAGGATAATGCACTGTACATTCAAATCCTGGGCAGTTTAATCTAGTTTCCATCCTAGGAATATAAGTATATAACCACAAACTAAAATATAAAACTAAATTTGGTGGAGATTGAGGCCTACAAGCCCTGATAGCAACACATTTTTATAAAATCCCATTTAAAGCAGCCATTTTTCTCTTGCTTTTCTATAAGTTGTGATTAAAATGGGCATTTGGAAGCTTTATAGGACCTCCCTATGTGAGTTTGATTCCTTCTGATTCTGAGAGCCCTGATTCTTGCTTACCCAGTTCCTCCTAACAAATGCTCACCCTTCCCCATCTGCCCCACTCAAATTCCGGGCCTATCACTCAAGCTGTTTTACAGGGGTAGGGTGGTAACTCTATGATATATTGCCTCCTAGCATTTATGAAGCCCTGGGTTCAGTCCCCAGTATTACACACACACACACACACACACACACACACACACACACAAAGAATATTAACCACACAAAGATTATTAACCACAGACATGGCTAGTGAACATTTGTGGCAAGCATACTTATTTATTTATAGAATGGCTTTGTTGACCTTTATGGTATATCCCTGTAAAATAAAATGCTAATTTGGAGGGCAGGATCTGTGCAAAGACATTTTCTCAATTAAGGTAGCCTATTTAAAAGGGGACTACTAGTAATAGTCTGATTTTAGAGGTTCAACGTATGTCCATTGGTTTAAGAACTGAGCCATGGTAGATTCAGGTACCAGGATTGGAGGTGTAACTCAGTGGTAGAGCATTTGTCTAGCATGTGCAAGGCCCTGGGTTCAATCCCTAGTACTGGGGAGGGGGGGAGTAACTGCCCAATTCTTTGTCTCTAATAGCTAACAATTATAACAATTATGAGCATTTACTATGACCCAAGTTCCTTTCATGTGTCATCTTAGCCAGTTCTCATAACAATACAAAGCAGGTACCATTATTATCTTCATTTTACAAATGAGGAGACTGAGCACAGGGTAGAGAAGCCAAGTAATTTGTATAGAACCACATAGGAAGTAATGGAACCAAAATTGAATCCTGGTCATGAGCCTCAGGATCCCAAGCTCTGGCCTCATTATGCTTATGGAGACAGTCTGCTTCTGGGTAGCCACATGGGAAGGTTTGGATCAATTTTGCACCAGTACATGGTATAAGGTGAAAGTCCTTAGTTGTCCTTAGTAAATGAGCATGGGGGTCTTCCCCATTCTCGTGATTACTGTTAATGATTTCCTCAGTTCAGCAAGGCAGCCCTGTGCCTGTGTTACAGGTTCCCATTTCTCTCATGTATGTATTCCTGTCTATAAACTGAAAATGCTTCCAGTCTTCATCTACTTCTCCCTATAATAAAATATGCCTTGGTCTCATGTTCTTCTTGAGGGTCTACCTGAGTTTCCTCTGGACTCATAATGGTCATTTATTCCAGCCAGTTTTTACCTCTGCACCTTTCCTTTCTAATATCTTATTGTGGAAAACTTCACCCTACTAATCTTCAATTGAATGCCTCTGATCTCAAGCCACTGTGTGAAAGAAGTGTGCTTGTTCCACCTTTGTACTAACCATAGTTTTTTATTCGTCTATATAGCTGACCTCATTGGAGGCCAGGTGGACAGAATGGCTGTGCAAAAAATTGTTCTTGGGTCCTGGAATTTGATTTGGGTTATGGTTAGTTGGGTGGAGACCAGTAGGGACAGGGGATATGCATTGAAATGAATTTCTGCCTCTGAATGTCCCACTCTCACCTAGTAGTTTCAAATAGAGCATCCGAATGGAGCTTAAGTTTCTACTTTGTTGCCAACAGACATACAGGGATCTTGATGCTGACAGCCGTGGCAAGCAGAGTCCCCGCCATGAGAGGGTAAAAGAGCATGAACCCGTGGCATGGGATGCTAAGAGCAAAAGAAGTGGGGCACGCTGTATGGTGGGGCAGTGGGAAGGGGGCATGGAGGATGGTCCCTTTTCCCCTTGCTTTTTGCACATTTGTCACTCAGCCTCTACCCCCAAAGTATGTGTTAATGGGAGAACAGCATTAACTGCTAGGGATAGCTTCTCAGGAGAAAGGTCTATGTAAGTAAGCAGGTAACTTTTGACAGTTATAAATCTTGAAGTAGAAATATTAAGAGCAATGCTGTTTGCCAGTCTGAGGATTTACCAAGAGTGAAAAGGATAAGTGGAAAGAAGGTGATGGCAATATGGGTATGCATAATGAAAAGCTTCCACTGGTCTTTTTTAAAAAACTAAGGGAGGAATCACTGATTGCAACTGACCATCATAATTTATTCAGTAAGATAGATGACCAGTTGAAGAGGCCTGCTTATTTTATGAGACTTTTGGTTATTGTTGTTATCCCCCTCCTTTAAAAAAGATCCCCAGATGGGGATAACTTTGCAACTAGAGTAGGTTATCTATAGTTGCTAATCTCACATAAGCCCTTTATATTATTTTTACCTCCTCTTCTGCCTATCCTTTCTGAAAAATGCAGTTATGGCTAAGTAGTAAATCAGGTTACTTCTCAGATCTGTTAAGAAACTAACCATAGCACTCTCTAACTATGCCCTCTCACCAGATTGCTGTCAGGCAGCTGTATGCTGTCAAGATGGGAGTGCTGGGTTAGGGATCAAGGTGAAGGGGCTGTCTGTTGCACCTTCTCAGCATGGCTAGGCCTTATTTTATTTTCCTCATGGCTTATCATGCAGGTTATTAGGGCTGCCTTCTCCCACAGGCACTGTGGGAACACAGCCTTTATCCCAGGCTGTACTGTACATCTCTCAAAAAGAAAAGTAGGCATTTTCCTTGAGCAGGACAGTACCCTACATTTTGGAGAATGTCTGTTTTAATGAGGTTCTGATGATTTTTACTAACACTTAAAAGAAGAATAAAGGGAAGTATGTTGAGTAAAAGAAGAAATTGGCCAGGAGCAATACTTCTGAAGTCTAGGGTTACCAAGGGGAAGAGCACAGAAGACAATAGATGTTTGGGGATTTTTCTTCCTTTTTCCCCAAGGAGCTAGTATCTGGATTCCTCAGTGCAGGGCTCTAGGATAGATACTTTGGAGGGACAACACTTATGTTTTTCCAAAACTTTCTTTCCACTGCTCCAGTACCGTGTGTACACTGCTCGCTTTTGATGCCTATTGCTCCTCCATTAAGTTCTGTCGACTTTGTCATGCTAAGGGGATGGATGTTCAGTCTTGTTGTGGCCTTTTGGTGAGTGGTACTAGTACTCTTCCACAAAGTCCATCCCCAACTCCCTGAGGGCTTTTGTAGCTGACTCTACCTTGAATGCTGAGCTTAGGACCAGGGAGCTAGCTGAGCATCTGGAGCAGAGTATAGGCTAGTTAGGCACCAGATAACTGCCATTCCATGTTGTTACCCCCAAAAATGTTGTGAGTGTGTATTGGCTGAAGTAGGGGGTGCAGTGGATCTGGAGGAGCAGAGAGCTTCTCATTACCCTAACAGTAGTACCTCTGTTCCTCCAAGCCTATAAATATTTCACCTTGAACCTGGTAGGAAACTAAGCAGTTATTACTTGCTAACGCTTTCACCTATCTCACTCTCTGGGCCAATTGCTGAAGAAAACACTGGCTCATTTTTGCTGTATGTGTTGTGTGTAGTCTGCAGAAGATGTAGGAGCTTTGAGTCTTGTCTCCTATTCATTGCTTGAGGTTTGGCTGGCCTCGTTGGCAAACAGAGCTTCTCCAAGCACTAGAAGGAGGATAAGCACTATTCCTGCCCTTGATACAGAAAAAGCAAGCTTAGCCCTATATTTACTGTCTCTCTTGCTTGCTAATTAGAAGGCTAATTGAATAACGGGGTGGTGGCAGAATTCTTCCTTACCCAGGAGAAAGCATGGCTTGGGCCAGGGAAAGGGCTCTCCGCAGGGGACAAGGTATGTGTTTGCAGTACCTGACGATGCCTATCCTATCACTCAGCTGGCAGAATTGCCCACTTAGAGGATGGGTGGAGTAAGAATACCAAGCCAGAAAAGACAAGGCTTTCACAGCTGGTTTACCTGTGAAGAACGACATATCTCTATGGCATATCTTTTTCAACTAGGATTCAAATTTGGGCTGGGAATACAGATCAGTTTGTAGAGTGCCTGCCTTGCATGCCCAAGACCCTGGGTTCAATTCCCAGCACCATACACACACACAGACACACACACACACACACACACAATCAAAAATGCACTGTTTATGTTCAGAGCAAGCTTCACTATAAGCATTGGAAGATAAGTAAAAAACAAAATGGGAGCCTTGATTAGGGAGCCACTTGTGCTTCTGGGAGCTAAAAAATATTTCTTTATCATATGTATTAGATAGAGGTCTAGAGTAGAAGGGTCTAAAACTGTCAAAATTTCTTGTTTGAGGTATGACTTTTAATTTAACATTTTCCTTTGATTTTTCCCCCTCCATCTTGTATTTTATAGACAGAGCCTGAACCTTCTCGTCGATTTTTTGTTGACCAGTGGGAGCTTTCTCTTAGTCTCCGCTCCTCCAACCGCCCTGCCTCTCCCTCCTCCGACTCCCTTCGACAGGTAGCATGGTCTGAGAATTGGCAAAACCATGTTTCCTCTGCAGCCTCTGCTCACTTCACTTTCACACATGCCTTCTGTCCAGAGGTCTTAACCTTGGCCTCTCTCCTGTAAGAAGCTAATGGTGTGTGTCTGTATGTGTGAGGGTTACAGCAGACACATAAATTAAAGAGGCTGCTGGCTTTCACTGAATTGTATTTAACACTGCCAAAGTCTGTCAAAGTAAGCCTACTTTGATTGTATTTTAACTATATTCAATAATGATTTTTTTAGCCATTGGTTTTTTAAATTTCATATGCCTTTGTAATCATGTATTACATGTTGTAATGAAATCACTTAAGCAGAATAGTGAATCTGCAGTATTCTGAGTGCCTCTTAACCTGTAATCATGTGAGTAATGAATGCTGCTATTTCCCACAGTAGCACTGATCTAGCCAGAGAGGAGTTTGTAGGGAGATTAGAGCATCTTTTTGCCCATTCTGTTTGTGCTTCCTTTTCTTGAGCTAGTACCAGACTCTGCGGTACATATGTGCAGAATCACATGCATGTGTGTGGTGTGCAGCACTTTAATCTAGTGATTGCTATGCTTTGACTATTTTTTAAGAACAGGGAGAAGGAAACCATCTGCTTTTCTTGCCAAAAGCAAACAACTTAAATTTTCACCTCTGGGAGGTGGGGGGTGCTTAGTGTTACACCACATTGCTGAAAATTGAATGTGACAAATGCCTTTACACATGAGCAGCCCCAGGCTGTAACTACTGAGGATGGTGGTTTCTGACCATCAGAGAAGGGTCTTGGCTGTGCAGTGGGGGCACAGGGGCTGTACAGTGTCCTGGCCGCATGTTTGACATCTGGTCTACATTCACTTATTTGCGACAGAATGAAAAAAAATGCAATTTTCTGTTCCCTCAATGTCAGCTACTAAATGATCTGCTCCACTTTGCCTGGTGTCTGCCTATTCTAGGCCTAAGTGTCTCCAATGTCCCTAATCTAAAGAAGGTTTAGATCTAAGAACCACTTGTTTTTTCTCAACTCCTAATGGTTATAGCTGTGAAGTTAATAGACAAATGGCTACAATCCTTGGAAATCTCCTTATTTTTCAGTTGAGAAATATGATTTCTCAGTTCCAGCTAAGCTTTGAGCTATGCAACCAAGAATTGTTTTCTCATTTGTGCTTCTGTTATTCCCAGATTTACATGAGTTAGCTCCCTCCCCATCCCCAGAGTACTTCTCTTTGCCCCTGCCCAGCCATGGCATATCCTGGGTTGGGCAAGGGCAGATAAGGGTTATCACCAGTAATACCAGAACTCTTACACATGCCTTTTTATGTTTGTCTATTCAAACCACTTCCTAAGGGGATTATTTACTTCTCCAAAATAACTGCACCTACTGTGTTTCTGAGTCAGAATTAGATTCACAGCCTCCTGAATTTGTCAGGGATCCCCCTTGTTCCACATAATTCATGAAAAGAGAAGCACATAGCACATGAAACGTGACCTAGATATGGAGTCCCTAAAAGACTGCCAGCAAGACTTTGCATTCCCAGGGACAGGCTCCAAAGCTGGACTGCCCTGGGTACCAGCCCGTGGTGTGAGCAGGATGGCTTATCATGCAGACATTTCTCCTTTTATTTCTTGAATATTGCCAGGAAGAGGATTGAATTGGTTGGATTTTCTTTTTCTTCTACCTTTTCAAATTCTAAAAATAATCCCTTCTGGACTAGAAATACATTTAGACTTCTCAGGATTAAGAAACTTGTTTACATGGCTGCACTGTGTGGTTAAGATGCCCCACCCAGCCTAAAAGGCTTTGGCATTAGTGCCTGGATAGATCATAAGGGCTTTCTTATGCTGTTCTCAAGCCCCCATTAAATATCAACAGGGAAAATGGGCAGAGAAGACTTTTTCCAACAGAGCTCAGGAATGTCTGCTGCATGTAACAGTTGCTATATGAGTCAAGTGCTAACAAGGAAGATAAAGATTATCACCAATAATACCAGAACTCTTGACATCAGTCAATGACCCCAGAGGATTATCATTTGCAAGAATGAGCTTGACTTCTTTCTAAATGAGGAAGTAGTCTACCAGACTCTCTCCTTTACCAGACTCTCTCCTTTACTCTGAAATAGTGGTCAGTGTGGACATCCATTGCTTGTGTGGCGTTATTCCTCTTGAATTCTTTGTGTGTAATTTGATTCACCAGGGAACGTGCCCTTCTTACTGTCTTCTGTGTTTTCATCCATTCTGCCTTTTACTTCCTATCTGCCTGAAACTATATATTCCAAAAATAAGACATGAAAAACCAAGTTCTTCCTGTGGAAGGATCATCTCCCACAAATGCTGCTCCTTTCTATTCTGACCACCACCACCCCACACAAGTAGACGCTGACACAGTGTTTTACTCACCACCATTTCTCTGCTTGTGGGCACTGTGTTGGCATGGTTTGCTGCTGCACCGTGTAATCGTTTTACACCTTAAAATAGTTTTTTCTTGTCTTCTTAATTTTTTTCCTTCTCATTTCCTTTCATTCTGGTCATTCTATAATCTCCAACCAATAGAAGTATATAAAGATGTACACGGGCGGAGTGAGCTCATTGGCTGAGCAGATAGCCAATCAGCTTCAAAGGAAAGAGCAGCCCAAAACCCTTCTAGACAAGAAGGAGCTGGTAAGAGATATCTCAAGGGCACTGGTGCTAGCCTTCACACTGCTATGGGGAACAAACCTGCTTTGTTCCAAGGAGCTTAGTAAATTGTTTGGCCGCTTGTGTTGGCATGTAATAATTTTTCAAGGTTGTCTGAATTTTGATAATTGAATGTTTAGAATGTTGTGTGGAAAAGCATTTGTACCTCTAAAAGTAATCACTCATAGAACACTCTAGTGAACACTGAATATGTTTATACCAATGCTTCCCTCTAAAAAGAATTTGGTCAGAATGATTTGGTTTGATTAGGAAAATGTAAATTTGGATCCTTTATCAGAAGCAAATTTTGGTTGTTGATTAACACTAATTCAGGCTTCACTTTGTACTGAGGGCTCCTGGGAAGGGCTTGTGTGTTATAACTACTGCAAGAGTGCTGCTGTTCTTCTGGAGAGCCAAAAGCAGAGCAAATGTGGCCCTTTAGCACTTGTAGTCTATCTCCAAATAAAAACACCTGGTAAGAGTCAGCTTCACCTAGAGAGGGGTTGTACAGCTCCAGGAGGGAAGACTGAGAGGCCTTGCCCTAACTCCTTCTCCCCTCCCCCAGGGCTCCATGAAGAAGGAGTTCCCACAGAATTTGGGGGGCAGCGACACGTGCTATTTCTGCCAGAAGCGGGTCTATGTGATGGAGAGACTGAGTGCTGAGGGCAAGTTCTTCCACCGGAGCTGCTTTAAATGCGACTACTGTGCCACCACCCTGCGCCTCTCAGCCTATGCCTATGACATTGAGGATGGTGAGTCAGTCTGCACCTTAGCCTATACCTAGAAACTGAGCTCAGGCACTTTTTTTTGTCTATTTGAGCTGGGAACCTTAGGTCCTTTGTTGCTACATTCTTCTATGTGCTTTTGTTGTAGCTCTACTAACCCTTCCCACCTCTCCCCCTCCATTATTTCCTTTTTTCTCTGAAACTCTTTCTTATAAATATTTTTCTGAAGTCACCAGGATGTATCATAGTGTTACCCAGTAATTATGGTAATGGAATGGCATGCATTTACCTAAATCGGTTCTCTGAGTTTACACTCCCTTGCTTTTTTACCTCATGGTGGGATCTTGAGGTAAAAGGACACAATATGGGGCTGGGACTGTAGCTAAGTGGTAGAGCACTTGCCTCACAGGTGTGAGACCCTGGGTTCAGTCCTCAGTACCACATAAAAACAAATAAGTAAATAAATAAAGTTTTTTTTTTTTTTTAAAGGACACAATGTGGATAAGCCTTGTTGTCTTTCTGGTAGTGGGGTTACAGATATGTAGAAATTATGCTTCTTGCCTATAGTTGATGACAGCAAACGAAAATAGATCCCAGGCCCCTTGATACTCAAGCTTCTGCCCCTGGGAGCTGACTGAAATATGCCTGATATTGCTGTCTCCCTCTGGCATCATCATCTTCTTGCCTCGTATTTGAGGAATGGACAGCTCATTGCCCAGGGATTTACTGTAGCATTGACTATTTTTACAATGGAAAGACCTTGGCCAATGGAAGGTATAGAAGTGGGCAAACACTTCACAGAGACTGACAGATATTGGCTGGCCACCTGTAATCTGAAGATCCTGAAGGTTAATAGAAATAGGTAAATGAGGCAGTGGCAAGCCCTGCATCCATTCCTATAGGAACGGAAGGAACTTTGTGGGAGACAGTTTTACTGGTTCAAAATTACCAAAGAGCCTGGCACAGTGGCACATGCTTATAATCCCAGCAACTTAGGAGGCTAAGGCAGGAGGATTGTGAATTCAAAGAACCTCAGCAAAAGTGAGGTGCTAAGCAAAATAGGACTGGGGATATGGCTCAGTGGTCTGAGTTCAATCCCCGGTACCCCAAAATAAAATTACCAAAGAGACCTAGATTACTGGAATTCATGGGTTGGCATTAAATCTATTACATGATAGGTGATTTATTGATTGAAAATATTGCAAGGTAATGTTATACAGAAGGGCCAATGCAATTAGGATGGTCACTCCAGTTACCTAGGTTTTTCTAATAATGAATAAACAGGCCACTGTGCCAGAAGGAGCAAGAAAGGATCCCAATGTAGTGAATTAAGAAAGGCTAACTGTTGAGCTGGGGATGTAGCTTGCCTAGCATGTGAAAGGCCCTGTGTTCAATCCCCAGAACCACCAAAAAAAAAAAAAAGGTGGGGTGGGGGAGAAGAAAGGTTAACTCTTCTTTTTATTATCATGGCACCTTCTACTCTTAACTGTGTTAGTAAAGAGCACTGTCCAAACAAAATTTAAAAAAAAAAAAAAAAAAGCATTAGCATTATTCAAGCTGGATGCAATGACACATGCCTATAATCCCATCAACTCAGGAGGCTGAGACAGGAGGATTACAAATTCAGAGGCTGCCTCAGCAACTTAGTGAAGCCCTAAGCAACTTAAACCCTATCACAAAATAACATATAAAAAGGGCTGGGGGTGCTGGGGCTGGGGCTTAGCAGTAGCCTACTTGCCTGGCATGTGTGAGGCACTGGGTTCGATTCTCAGCAACACAGACCTTTATTAAAGGTCTATCAACAACTAAAAAAAAAAAAAAAAAGTAAAGAGCTCTATCCAATTAGGGAAGAATTAAGATAGTTACTCAGGTAAGGAAAATAAATTTTATTATTTCTGTTCTGCTTTTCCCATACCCTTGCTCTGGGTAATACCTTTGATTCCAAAGATGATGGTAGGCAGATGGAGCCCACCCAACATCTTGTAACTGTCCTTAGTTAGGTTGTTTTAGTTATTTTTTACCTTGGGAGATCCCTCAGGGTCCAGCCAGTTGGTCCATAGATTATTTTGGCTGTGGATATGTGCTCATCTTTGCTGCATTCTCTTGAGGATACAGATAAGGTCTAAATGTGCCTCCAGTGCCTCTGTTTTAGTCAGTTTTCCATTGCTTTAACAAAATTCCTGATATAGTCAATTTATTAAAAAAAAATTATTTTGACTCACAGTTTTGAAGGTTCCAGTTCATGACCAATTGACCCTGTGATAACATAACACATTAAGAGAAGGAACTGGGGGTCCACAATCCCTTCTTGGGGACACCCCCCACCAATGATCTAACAACCTCCCATGAGGCTCCACTTCTTTAAAGATTCCATTACCTGCCAATAGCATTACCCTGGGAACCAAGCCTCTAACAACATGGGCCTTTGGAAGGACATTCAAGATTAAATAGTAGCACATTCTGAGGGGATTGATGAGACAAGACATAGGAAGCAAAGTTTACAGTTGTAAAAAGGGTGTAGTTAAGGGCCAGGTCACATAGTGAATAGTATAACTTAAGTTCAGTGCAGGAGGAAATCGATCATGTTCAACAGCAGTTTGGAATGACTTAACCAACCTTCAGAAATGCATGTGAGAAATGAGAATTGGCTAGCAGAGGGGGAAGATGACTTTGCAGGCAAGAGAACAAGTGCCCTGATCCAGTGGCCATTAGCTGGCACAGGATGAAGCTAGCCTGCCAAGACATTATTCTAGACAGCCACAAGAGAGGACAGTGAGTCTACACCAGCTCACCAAATCTTAACCCAGATAGAATTTTCATCAAATTAGCCCCTTCAAAGGATTTCTTCTCTTCTGTCAGGGGACAGGCAGACTAGAAAATGGAATTATATTTTAGGGGCATACTAAAGTTTTAGCCTATTCTACACACAGGTTATTAAATGAAGAATCTAACTGAGATAAGAGAAATTATAACTCTGGAGAAAAGAAATAACCCAGGAATTGTGCCAGATCCTTTAACACATAGCACATCATTTCATTCTCACAACAACCTTATGAGGTAGCTATTTTTTAGTTGTAATTTGCCAGTTGGAAAGCAAGTTCAGAGAAGTTATAAGTTGCTTATCCAATTTTATGCAGCTAATAAGAATTGGTTTGTACTAAATGACCTCTGAGATCCATTCCAGAGCAGGCCCTTCATTAACTCCAAACTGATGAATCAAGATTCATGTACTTAAAAGAGATGTCTATGATTTGCCCTTATTGCTGTTGAATCTGCCCCTCAACTCTTTAAAGGAAACAGTCTGTCCCAAACCAAACTACTCTTTCCCTTGCCAAATGCTAGCTCGTTTTTATTTGCTGTCAACTCTTAAGACTCTAAATTAGATAGTATCTTAAGTTGTTCCATATCATCTTAAGGAGAGAAAACAGACTCCCGAGGGGTCTTATGAAGTCTCTAGGCCAGCCACTGCATCTTCTACCTGGACCACTGCTTTCCCTGCCTCCACAATTGCCCCTTTAGTCTGCTTCCATAGAGCAACCCAAGGGATCTTCAAAAGGTGTTAGTCAGATTTTACCAATCCTTTTCTTACTTTATTACCCACTGTAGTACAAATAGAATGGCAGTCTTTTCCAGGGTGAGAGAGCTTAGCATGTGTACCCTAGCCTTCAGCTGTTACCTGACCCCAGTTCATAGTACCCCTCTCATAGTGGTCTTTTTCCCATTCTGTAAACGTGATAAAACCATTACTGTCTTGGGCCTTTGCCTTGTCTTCTCTGGAATAACGTGCCCCCCCCCCCAAGTCTTTGCTGGGTGGCTTCTTGGCCTTGCCATTTCCACATGTCCCGTCCTCAAAGGCCTTCCCAGACCTCTAGCCACTCAGGTTCTGTCATACCCCATTTGGTGTCTCCACTACTGCCTCATTTTCATTCACACACCATCTGCCCCATCCAGAGAACTTGTCTGGAGGTTCTTCAGTATTTAGATTGTACTTCTTACTTAAGGACACTCAATAAGTTGTTGAGCAAATGGATAAATGACCCAGTTTACCTTATTCCCTTTTCTAGGCACTTACCTATTTATCAGGATTGCTTAATTTAGGTTATCTGTAAAAACCTTAATTTGTAGCTGATTTATAACATTAGCCTGGTTGTCTTTACTAATTGAGACAGACATCATAGCATAGTGGTTAAAAGTATAGGCTCTGGAGCCAGCTTCAAAGTGGGACACTTTGGGCAGATTGCTCAGCATTTCTGTGTCTTAGCTGGGAAAAGGTGGATAATAATGATACCTACCTCATTGGGTTGAGGATTAAATGACTCAATAAATGTAAAGCAGTTAAAATAGTGTCTGACACATGGTAAATGTTAGATAAGAATTACTCTTATTAATCTAAAAAGCAAAAAGTGCTATTAAGGTTTGGAAAAGGGTTTAAGAAGATATATTAATTGAGCACCTGAAACTCACAACATCTGATATCTTAATAATCTGATATCTTTATATCAGATTATTAAGATTATTATGAGATGAGTATAATGTTTATTTCATATATGAAGAGGTAGTTGTAACAGGCTAAATATATACAACCATTGAGTGTTTGATACAGTATTTGAGCTGAGATCTGATTTCAGAGCTCATGCTTTTCACATAAAGTACTATCTTCCTAGAGAAAAGAGTTTCCTAGAATTTTCTTGGAAATTGCCTTTTGTTTTGGTTTTTGAGATTCATTTCTGAAACTTAAACTTCTTTATTAATTGAGAATACCAGAGAAGGGTTCCATGAAGATTCAATCGAGTTCCATTGAGTTGTATTTTAAGATCTAGGTTTCTGCTTTAATGCAAAAAAAATAATAATTTAAAAACAAAATTAACATAAAAAAATAGAAGACAGAAATTAAAATAACAATAATTGGCTATGGTTTTTTCATACTATAATAAACAAGACTCTTGGTTACAAGTAATAGAAAACCAAGTCAGATTCAAGTATAAGCTTTAAATTTATGTCTTCCTTCCAGATAACAGCACCAGAGAAGGGCTGCCTGTTCTTCACCTATTTGCCAATTATGGCCCTGGTTACACTGCCTTTAGTCACACACCAATTCCTGGGGCTTATATCCTGAGGAGGATGGTGGGAGGTAGTATTCTGGTTGACCAACCTGATTATATTTCTACTTCTATAGTGGGTAATGTCAGGCCACATGATTGATAGAGTCTATAAGAATTACATGGAGATGGGAAAGGTATTTCTTACAGAAGGATATTTTAAAAAACCAAATAAGTTGCATATGAACCAAGTATTAATACACTTTATCCTGTCCTATTTATTGGTGACCAAAACTCACAAAAACAATATTGCACTGGATAGTGGGTGATGAAGGAGGTAAGACCTATAGTTGTAGGAGAGGGAAGGGGCAAAAGTGGACCTGTCAGAGTGAATGCCAGTGCTCCCCCAGCTCCTGCAGCCTTTACGCCTCCACCCAGCACTTGCATTCATCCTAGCTTTCCCCAGAAATGCTACTCGCAGCTTTCATGTGACCACATCTTTGTTCTTTATACACTGCCACTTTGTTAGCTGGCCCTGCCATGCAAGCCTCACATCTTTGCTGTGGGCACTGATTGGGTAATGGCTCAATGACCTTTACATACCCAAAGAGAAGGTCCCACCCACTTCAGGCACAGGGGAGAGGAGGGCTGGAATCAAAGTTTAAAGGGAGGGATTGGCTTCCCTGAGCAAGAAAGCTGGGCCTGTGAAAGGGTGGGATGGTGGTGACAACATCCTGTGGCTGAAGGAGATAGACAGGAGTGTGCCAAGACCAGTGAGTCAAGTTCAGAACTACAGAGTTTTGCTTACTCGCTTTTCCCCTGCTTCTTGCTGTCTACAGGTAAATTCTACTGTAAACCACACTACTGTTATCGACTCTCTGGCTACGCACAAAGGAAGAGGCCAGCTGTGGCTCCTCTGTCTGGAAAGGTAATGACAATCCTTCCTATAAGTGGGAGAAATGCAGTGGGTGGCACACCAGTTTGATTGTGGATCAGGGTTGGGACAGGTGGGCTTGCTGGATGGTCATTGGAACATTGCCTGTCCCATGAGGGCCCAAGACATAGTTGCATTCAATTTGGGGAGGGAAGCAGCCTTTCAGTCTGATGTTGTACTTCGCTAAAGTAATGTCATATCCACCACCTGAGCTGAACTGAGGAATTATACTGATCCTCCCTTCTATTCACTCTGCCTTTATGAATAAGCCTCTTTTTGAAAGGAGAATGCCCTGCAGCTAAGGATAACGTCCTCTTCCTTTTTCACATAGTTAGAACTCTCATCAAGAGAGGCAGTAGTGAGAGAAGAGGCATCCTAAGGAAGAGTTTCTTCCATTTCTTTAGCCCTTGCCTTAGGGCATCTAAGAGCAAATGGGAGCCACACCAATCCCTGCTCTTCATGCCAGAAAGGAACTTGACTGCAACATGCTTTGCCTGCTAACTTCTTTAATATCCTTGTTCTGCAAGTTACTTGTCTAAGTTCACTCGTTCGTTCGTTCTTTCTTTCTTCCTTTCTTTCTTAGCATGGTCCCTCTGCTTTTCTTTGTCAAGGTGACCTGAGTAATCCCTCCACTGCATGGACAGCACCTTGTCAGTATGCAGGCTGATTACTGCTGCTTTGAGAGGCTTCTTTTGACTGCAGAGGGACTGGTGGGAAAAGGTATACAGTTGGCCCTCTGTGTCCACAGGTTTCACATCTGTGGATTTAACCAACCATGGATGGAAAATAAAAGGAAAAAGATTGCTTCTATTCCAAACACAAACAGACTTTTTTCTTGTACTAATCCCTAAACAATACAGTATAACAGCTGTTCCTATAGCATTTACATTGTATTAAGTATTATAAATCATCTAGAGATGATTTAAAGTACATGGGAGATTATGTAAGTTATGTGCAAATACAATGCCATTTTAAGGGACTTGATTATCCACAGATTTTGGTATCCGAGAGGGTCCTGGAACCAGTCCAGCACACCAATGGATGACTTGGGTGGATAGAGACTTTGACTTCTAGTGACTTCTATGTGAATATGTCCTTGTTTCTTTAAAGAAAGACTGTGAGGTATATAAATCTTGGTTGACAAGAGATAGACAAACCAATCAGATTGTCATTACCTCCTGAGATTTGAGGGCTTCAGTCAGAGTCACTCTTCTTTTTCTTATGGACTCTCCCAGGAGGCCAGAGGACCCCTGCAGGATGGCCCCACTGCAGACACAAGTGGACGGGCCAGTACCATCACCAGCTCGGCTGAGAGAACTCCAGGTAGCCTCACTTCCTTGTTTGGCTGGGTGGCGCGTCACTCTCTCGGCCTCTGTGACAAGGCCAAGGGGATGAGCCAGCACCTCCAAAAGAACATTTCTTCATTTGGGCATCAAGTGGCCCAAAACCCTTTGGACTCCTTTTTCATGTGCCAGCTACTTGCATTTGGAGTCCCCTTTCTGTATGGCCTGTCAGAGGTGCTGGTACAAATCGGAGGGGAGTTTCACTGGCAGGCTGTGAGCTACTAAGTGTGCCATGTGGTAAGCAGTATCATCCAAGTGTGGGTAATGTTATTCGGAGTCTCAGTATGGACACTGTAGCCCATCCTACATCCCTCAGACAGATCAGGGTGCAGACCCTCTGTAGGTAAACTGGAGTCTAGAAGAAGCTGCTGTGGTCAGCGACCCAGGTGAGAAGCCAAAGTTGCCAGACCTCCTTGTAGTTTTCATTCAGGACTCCTTTGACAGAGCGTCGAGTTGTGTAATTCAGCCCATGGCTGAATTTGTGTTCACCAGAACTTGAAATTTTTACATCTCATTTCCTAGTTAGGCATCTGGATAAGCTATCACTGTTTTCCTATTTGACCTATAACCATTACAGGACACAAACTACCCTAAGAACTTTGGGGCTTTTGAGTTTGCAGTGAGGGTGAAAACCTGTCTGTCACACTTTCATTACTACTTCCTATGTCAGGACCTGAACCAGCACCATTCTACCTCTAAAAACATTCTTGTTCTGGTCATCACACTGGGAGGACTCAGGGCACCCAGCCTGTGGAGTAGAATTATTTTGTTTTTTCCTTAAAATTGCCCCTCTAAGCCCCTTGTAAAACTAGCCTGTGAGATATATCCACAGTTCTGCAAACTGCTGGGAAGTCCTGAGGCCCTAAATTGTGAACTTCCTCCCATTCACTGCAACCATTAACAAACTCATGAAAATTAAAAGGTTATTGGCCAATGCCAGAAATCATGGAGAAGGAATAGATAGTAGAATTTTCATGATGAAAAAAGTTATTCTTTTGGCCTTTCGATAAAAGGTACCCAGAGTTGCTTTTTTCCCATGCTAAGAAACTATTACGAGCCTTGGGGTGCTCATTCTGGGCAAGGGGGACATGCCCAGAGACTGGACACAAAGCCTTGGGAGCAGTTTTGAACTTAAAACAAGGCACACTCCTGCAAAACCAGCTCACTCGGCTCCTGCATGTATCTTCATCATATTCAGAAGAGTATGTTAAGTGCCCTACAGGTAGGACCAACATTTGAAAGCCATGTTTAAGCCAGAAAGGATTTTTAAGCCTTGTACAATCGTCAGACCCTTTGTGATCTTTCTCATGAAATATAACAGCACTGTGCAATTGATATGTTCTGAGCATGGGAGGTATTGCTGGCAGAGAAGAGTGATAGGGATCCAGATAACTTTGGCTCTTCACTAGGATGTGCATTTAATCAGGTGGCAGCTCAACCTCATTAGTCTAGATCTTACTCCAGCAAAGATGGATTTTCAAAGGAACCCAACTACTCAGTAAAGCAACCCAAATTAAATCCCCCCCCCTTGGGTAAGGCATACAAACATTTCTTATAAAGAATGATAAGGTTTAGGTCATTCCTGAACAGGTTGGGTTTGCCTGCTTTTCCATCTAGTTCTGGTTCCCTTTCTGACTAATTGAAGGCATAACAGATTTCAGATTTTTAGAAATTCTAAAGAAGTAAGGGTTCCACAGAGGAGAGAATGTTCTACAAAACAGGGAGAGAAGATAAGAGTTGGCAGTGCAGTTAAAGAATCAAAACAATCAAGAAAGAATCAGAGCCTGAGAACATCTCAGGCCCCATGGTTCTTGATTCTGAGGTAGATCATGGGAGATACCTATTATAGCATAGGTGAAAGATGTTGTATCTGGAAGGTACCCCAGCCTGAACCCCTAAGGTGAGGAAGTCAGGCACTGTCACCTCCCCCACCATTTAAAGTATTCTCTAGGCAAAAAGAAGGACATAGAGCTTAGGGCTAATGGGTTGCCTTGATATCTGCCTGTGGGAGACTCAAGCTTTTGGAAGTTAGACCTCTGAGTCCCGAATATGCTCCAAAGCATAGTTGCTTTCCTTGTGAGCTAACTTGTGCTAGTCTCTGTAGAAAAGAATTATGGCTGGTATTTGTAGTTGCCATGAAATAGATTTTTTGTCTCTTCTTTTATATATATTTCTTTCTTTAAATCCCAAACCAAAGCTTTGATTATTTAATAAGAATTTCTTTCAGAAAAGCTCAGGTGTTTCAGCATTCCAGAATGTGTATCATAGAGAACCTAGAACCTGAGTACACCTCCTCCACTGAACTCTAGACCAGAAAAGGCTGTGAGTGAATGAGCCTGATTCTGTTGTGTTACTGAGCCATCCTCCCTAGAACCACATGCCCCCGAAACTTACAAATGGAAAAACTAGACTAACAGTCAGCTAGTCAGTATTTGACCCTGCCACGCTTTTGCTTTGTGCCTCCTCTCTATTGTGGCATTTCTGTCTTCTCACTTGTGTTCTTTCCCCTTGTGCCAAAATAACTGCTGTTGCCAAAAAACAAACAAACAAAAAAAAAAACAGAATAAAACAAAATGCAATATAACCCACCAGTTAAAAGAATGCACTACAGGGGTGGTTTTTAAGTGCTGTCTTTCTCTGGTACACTAATATGTAACTGCTAGTATAATTTAGTGTGTTGGGGACATCGTTTACAGTATTTTTGTTTGTCATGTGTTTTAATATAGAAATTCTAGTTCTGTTTTCAAACCTATAAATGCTACTTTTCCAAGCTTCTTAGACTTACTGCTACAGATAGTGGACCTGGCACAGATTTTCTTACTCTGGCCTCATAGTACCTGCCCCGTCTTTAGAAAAATTTGGACAACAGCAGGCAAAGAAAGAAAAACCTCTAAGGATTCCTTTCCCCTAGGACGTGAGACCCTCAGTTGCAGTTGTTTGGGAATCTTTTTATCTAGAGGAATTCCCTTTTTACCTTCTATCATGAATAACCAAAAATGAAGCTAGGATTGTGTAGTAACAAAGGAAGAAAAGAAATGAACTTTTCTCCCAGAATTAATCATCTGAGAACATATGCAGTGCAGACAGCAGAGAACAGGTGCGAGAAGCATGCCAGTTGTCTGTCGATTTGTGAAGATTTTTTTAATAAAAGAAGTTGCAAGGTTACAATTGGCAGTCTCCTGCTCCCTGTCCCCAGACACCTCTCGTGTGGTAACCTTTGGGTTCCATAGTTTAGATCCAGATGGGCCATTAAGAATTGCAGGCATTGCCCACACCAGCCAGAATAGCCAAGCAGTACAAGGAATTCATTCAGTTCTGGGTTTCCTGCCTGGCAGAGGGAAGTTAGGAAATCTTCTTACTGTTTACCAAGTCCTCTTCCCTTAGGCATTTTTGGAAAACCAAGTAGAAAGAATTCTGTAATCTAGCCTTCTTCCTTAATCCTATCCCAAGAGTCATAGTTGAGTTGATAGTAATTTATGAATGATATATATATATATATATATATATATATATACATACATACATACATATACACATACATACACACATACATATCTACATACATATATATATACATATATGTAAGGTTCCATTTCATATATGTGGATAAATATTTATTTATATATTGTGCCCTAAATAATAATAGTGATAATGAAGCTATTCCTAAAGCTTTTCGTTCCTTGGTTCTGGAAAGGGAGCTTTTACACTGGGAACGTTGCCTCTGGTTAGGATTTTGAGGAACCACAGCAGACCAAAAACAGCATACCATATGGAAGTGGAGATTTGGGAAACTGGGTACCTCAAAAAATGAGCAGCATTACACACACACACACACATCTCATATAATTGTTTCAGGAACAACAAAGAACCAAATGCCCCACCTTCCCTCTGTTTTACTTTCCCTCTGTTTTAACTAGGTTAGTTATTTCCACTTTCTACTGCCTTTTGGAGTTTGCTGTGTGTCTGGCTGCTTCCTGCAAAACAGTGGAACATTCTTAGGTACTCCTAAAAGAGGCCCCCAGGTCCTTGCAGGGCTGGCCAATGAGTTAAGGGGTTTACTTCCCCTCCCCCATTCACTTGGGGTAGAGACAGCAAGCAGAATTCCTTTGGCAGTGGTACAAAGAAGCCAGAGCAAGGGAGAGTTAGCTGTGCCAAGGAACATGTCACCTGTCCACTCTGACTTTCCCTAAACCCTTTATTTTTGCCCTTGTTTTTAATCTGTGCTGTTGTGAGTTTTTGGTGTGTTTCTTTGTGAGTTTTTAATTTAATTGTGTAACTTTGCTTTTGCCGTTACTGTGAAATCAAGGTGTTGTGCTTTTAAGTTTTTTTTAAAAAAACAAATGTTACGTTCTTATTTAAGAGAATAAATTCCAAACAATCTTCGGGTTTCTGAGTTTTTCTTTTCCTTCCCTTTTTCCTGATTGGAGGGTGGGGATGGGTGATGTTCAGGCAGGTCTCCAGAATGAGCTCAAAAGCTACTGTGCAAAGGACTCTGGCTTCTGTCTGGGTCAGTGAGAGTGCAGGGGGCCTGTGTTGTCTAACATATGAACCACTAACCAAAGGGCTGTCTCTGCTCAGGAGGCTGGCATGGTACAAGATGTTTTGCTTTGCAGCAAATATGAGTAAACAAGTACAAGAAAAGTGTCACCTGGGCCCACATGTCCCCTATTCAGCCAGCCAGCATGAGGAACCCGTGGGCCAAGCAAATGGAGGGCTAGAACTCCCACACAAAGCCTGCATCCACCATGGCATTCCTCCTCTGTTTCTAACTGTAGCAGGCCCCTGAGGGGAACCAGGACCAGTTAGATATCTCCCTCCACCTTGAGGCTCTCACTAGGGGTATCCTCAAGTGTAGCGACTATGCTCCTAGTGATGCTGAAAGTTCCTGCTATTTCCTGCCAACTGTCATCTCTCACACACTATCTGCTCAGACCTGATTGCTGTTAGAATATCCAGTTCTGTTTGGTTCCTCTTAAGCCTGGAAAGAGAAGAAACAGACTGTCCCCTTCTGCTGACCTTAGCAGTCAAGGCTGCTTCGTCACATTGGCATGCCAATCACATGGGCACAGGCCCAGCTGCAGTGCCAAATTGGACCAAAAAAGGGCACCTTAGTGGATGAAGCCTTTAGCACCAAACCTGTTCCTGCTGGGCCCTGGGAAGTTTGAGTGTTTTGGTATTTAAAAGGCCTTACTGTCTTCTCTCCACCCTGGAGCAGCCCTGCAGGAACCTTGAGGAGCATCAGGTTTCCCCACAGAGTAGAACAGCCATGTTCTTGGCCTTCCTAGGTATTCTAGATAACCATGCTTCCTACCAGCAAGGGCCTACCACAATACTGTCATTGGCTTCATTCTAATCCTAAGAGCATTTGGTCAGAATTTATCCTAGCATTGCTTAAATGGCCTCTCTTGGCTGCTTATTTCTGTAACCATCCCAAATGCTTAGTCTTGCTCTCCTTTCTCTGAAATAGTGCCATGGTATCTGCAAAAGGGAGAGGAAGAATTGGGATGTGGGGGATGCAATAAACGACAATTAACAAATCGACCAAGAGGCAATGATACGGCTGGGACTGTAGCTCAGTGGTAGAGCACTTACCTAGCACGTGTGAGGCACTGGGTTTGATCCTCGGCACCACATAAAAATAAATAAATAAAGCTATTGTATCTACAACTAAAAAAAAAAACTTTTTAAAAAAAGAGGCAGTGATAAGGATGAATGTGGAAGTGTCTATGATTCTATGATTTCCAAATTTTAAACCTTTTCTCCTATCCCCTTCCCATCTCCCAGTCATAAGGGGAGGGCCACCCACCATCATTAGGATGATGTACTGAAGGATGTAACATCTGATGCAGTTCTGTGCCAAGCATTGTGAAGAATGTGGAAAAATTCCCTGTGGAACTGTTTTTTTCTGAAACTTCTTGAAATTCATTCTCTATTTTCTCATAAGTTCCCTGGCAGTTTCCCTAATTAAGACATTCCCTAAGTGGAACACTGTGATGCAGACACAAAAGGAGAACAGGCCATGAAAATGGGCCACTCTATTTTCACACTGATATATAGGGCAAGATGATGCTATGTAGGACCCAAGTCCCACAAGTGTCCCTCCTGAGGTACAAATGGAAGAGAAAGATCCAGATGGGGGCTGTCTTAGCCATAACAGGCAGGCAAAGATTTCAAGAAGAATCCTCCTTTCACAAAGCTCTAAAACCTCATTGAGCCTCCAAAACCTGGCCTCATCTTGCAACTCCTATGCAGCCAAACATCCAGCAAGTGCCAACAAGTAGATCAGTCATAATGAGTGAGCAGGAGGGAGGGCTGCTGGCACTCTCACCTGAGTGAGATCATGGGACTGCTGTGTGCCTTCTTCACCACCCATGGCATTCAATGTGTGTGTTGACTGCCAGTGCCTCTTTCTTCACAATGGCTCCTTGTTTATTTATTGCTTTCATTCTGGAGGGAGTAGGCTTGTGCTGAAATCACCTTCCCTATGCCTGGGAAGAGAAAGGGGCCTCCAGGCATATGGGACTCCTATTCAATTACTTCCAGGTTTTATCAGCCACGTGAACACTGTCTCCCTTTTACTTCCTGTGAGCCAACTTCCACATGGCTCTATTCACACAGTTTATAAACATTTTCTGGATGTGTTTTAGGTTCTTCAATGGGTCTCCAAGGACAATAGGCAAAAGGTTGAGTCACTACCAATATTTAAACCCTAAGTCAGGCTGACTACAATAGCCTTGCTGTTGGTGGCCTTTTCCTCCAAACATTGAGATGTATGCATGGGTATACACAGAATGTTACCCAAATATGAAGAAGTTTCACATGCCTCACAGAGACCCCTGATTGATATTAAAGGGACAGTTTTTGAAAACTCCTCAGCAGAAAGGGAAGAAAAGCCCCAGCTTTGCCTTGCTACAGACTCTTTTGGGGCCTTCTTAAAGTGGAATAGGAATTTTTCTTGGCCTCTTATGTTTTCTTTATCTCTCTATTTTTTTTTCCTTTACTTTTTCAGCTCATTATGATTGTACGTTAATCACATGAAACTGTCCCAAGCATAACTATTAAGCAACTAATTTCCTTATTCTTATAAAATACCAGAATTATTCCTACTTTACCATTACTATTTCATAGGAATTGAAGCCTGATTTCTTTTAGGTCCTTACTAGAATTGTTGATCTTTAGTAATTATTTATAATAAGTCACCTCTATCACTAGAGGAACTCAGACCCTCATACCCAGTGCTTCTCTGAGGTTCTGATACCAGCTATCATCTTCTAGGTTTGGATTATCCCTGCATCTTGTGTCCTGGTACTACTATTCTATCAGGATTCTCTTAGACATAACAGGCAGACAGAGATTTCAAGTAGAATCCTCCTGAGTTCCAGTCCCTTTTCACAAAAATCTAAAACCTCATTGAGCCTTCAAAACCTGGCCTCACCTTGCAACTCCTGTGTAGCCAAACATTTAGCAAATGCCAACAAGTAGATCAGTCATAATGAGTGAGCAGGAGGGAGTTATTTTGGTAACAAGTCCTACTTAATATAAAAGTAATGACTGATGACCAATACTGATGACCAGGTCAGGACCTAAGGGCACCAGAAGAACCCACGGCTTTAGTAGGTCTTGGTTTTCTCCAGTAAACTCTTGGTAAAAGCAGGGCTGTTTTACTGGCAAAGGCCTAAGTGTGTTTTCATTCTGTTCTCATGTTCTTTTAAGAGTAAGAAAGCCAGGAAAACTGTGGAAGTGAATTCCAGAGAGAGGAATTCTATTGGCATTGGGTCCCTGCTCAGAATTCAAACTTGAAAATAAACATTGTGATTAGAAAGACTCTTAACTGAAACCTTAGAGAAAGGGTTTGTTACTAAACCATCATAGTTTCATGGACTGAGCTCAAGCCTTGATAACCAAGGAGTAGCTGGCTCTGATTTTAACAGGATCATAACAACTTCTTTATTCTTATTTCTCTGTTTTCTGGAGCCAAGTCAGAATCTAGGAAGACCAGTTTGGGGAGAGATCAGCTTTTTTTACTCACAATTTTATCAACTGAACACCAGAACTGCAGGTGCTTTTTTTTTTTTTTTTTGTAGATGAACCAATATCTTTATTTTATTTATTTATTTTTTTGTGGTGCTCAGGATTGAACCCAGTGCCTCACACGTGCTAAGCAAGTGCTGTACCACTGAGCCACAATCCCAGTCCTCCTGCAGGTGCTTTTAAAAGCAAATATTCTCTCCTAGAATTTAGTCTGATGTGAATGACTCTAAACCTGATTATATGACTTCTTCTTGTTTGGGTCCACCTTTCTTAAGAAATTGGCACTGGCAGGGACACAGTAATGTTGGGTACAGGAAGGAAGAAAAGAGGCTCCAGGGAAGTTCTGGCTGACATCCTTGAAATCTATGGAAACAGGTAGCACTGGATACCCTGAGTGAAGAATAATTCATGGGTTCCCAGAAGCAAGAGCTAAAGACACTCGTTTTGTTCTATTGTCAAGAATTAACTTTCATTCTCCATTCTTCTGAAAATACCATAGCAAGGAGCTATCTATATTTGCAACTGAGAGAACCAGCCCAGTTTTCTGCTGAAATATTGTCCTCTGTAGAGTAGACTGAACCCAGTAGTGTACATCTATCATCCCAGCAATTTGGGAACCTGAAGCAGGAGATTACAAGTTTGAGGTCAGCCTGGGCAACTTTAAGGCCCTGTCTAAAAAACGTTTTTGTCTTTTTTTTTTATGTAAAAATCCAGCATGGTGACACATGCCTGTAATCTCAATGACTTGGGAGGCTAAGGCAGGAGGGGAGCACAGTTCAAGACCAGCCTTAGTAACTTAATGAGACCCTATCTTAAAATTTTAATTTCTTAAGAAGGTCTGGGGTTGTAGCTCAGTGGTAAAGCACCTTGGGTTCAATCCCCAATTTAAAAAAATTTTTTAAAGGACTAAAAGTATAATTCAGTGGTAGAGTACCCCTGGTTTCAATCCCCAGTACTTAAAAATTTCAAATAACAATAAAACTTGAAGTATACTGACCTCTATTGTTCCCCACTCCATGTGGTTAATGCTGGTTAGTAGACCATAGTACTTCTTAACATGCTAACTCACAGAAAACATGTAGGAAGACATATAACAATAATGACAGCAACAGCCACAGCAGTAGCATAACTAACATGTAGCACTTTCTGTGTGCCAGGCACTGTCTGGATGCTTTATGTATACTTCTCATTTAACACAACAGCCTGTAAGGGAGATACTCCTTTGGAGATAGGGAAACAGGCACACAAAAGTTCATGATCAAGGCTATGTAACTCATGAATAGAGTCAGAATGAGTCTGTGCGGAAGACATTGCTGTACTCACTATGCCATACAGCTTCCATGCATTCTCTGTCACTTCAATGTGATGGAATTTAGTGAGAGGAAAAGCACTCTGTGTTTGGCTCCACATTAAAGTTTTCTTAAATATGCCTGGATGCCCTGTATAAATCAATAAGTATTCATTTAATTATTCCTGGGAAAAACTGTATCTCCCAATTTCTTAGGCACTGGTCCCCAAGATTGGTAACATAACCTGGAAACACAGGATATGAAAGAGCAAAGGCTGCTGGGGTTGTGGCTCAGTGGTAGAGCATGCAGGAGGCACTGGGTTCAATTCCCAGCACTGCATTAAAAAAACTAAATAAAAAAAAATGAATGTATATGTCCATCTACAACTAAAATTATTAAAGAAAGAGCAAAGGCTTTCATCATGGATATGTAGAAGAGAAATCATGAAATTGAAAAGAATAATAACCATGTGAATTACTTATAAATAATAAGAAATTGACTCTCTTTTTTTCTACATTAACCCTCCTTGGTCAAATCAAATAAAATCAAGCCTAAAAACCTACCCTACCAACAATCTGAAAGATGGAGGTATATTGATTATTTTCTGGGCCCCAATATAACTGCTTCTAAGTTATAAATCTGTTGGCTTTAACTCCTTTATTCTCCATCATCTCATTTTACTACACTTTTGTGAGAGTGTGTGTGTGTGGTACTAGGGATCAAACCCAGGGCCTGGTGCATGCTAGTCAAGTGCTCTACCCCCAGCCCACTTTTATTAAAAGGCTCCACTGGTGGTTGAGCTGACACATCCATTCTCTTACCTTTACCACTTCCACTCTCCGTCCTCATAAGAAATTATGTCTGCACCAACTCTGTGTGGAGTTTGGGCATAGGGAAAGAGAAAGGCGACTTTATATTTCTTTTGTACTGACAGTTGGAATCCAATCACCTATGGCAGAAGAAAAATATGGCAATTCTGATATGTATGGGGGTGGGGGTTTGAACCTAGGCCTATGCATGCTAAGCACACACTCTAATACTGAACTATATCCTCAGCCCCTAGAAATTCTTCTTCATTCAGTTTTAGTCATTTTAGTCTTTGTTCACACTTAAAATGATTGATTTTTAAGTCTTGGGGCTAGATGTATATTATCATTCCAGATGAAAAGCTTTGGTTTTACCTTTTCGGGTGAAATTTGGTCGGGCACAGAATACTTTGAGGAAGTCTTCAGAGCATGTGCAGAAGTCTTGCCTTCACCTTGGAAAGGCATGCCGTTCAGCTGGGCTTGTTGATACATGACTGTAATCCCAGTGACTCAGGAGGCCAAATCAGGAAGTTGACAAGTTCAAGACCAGCCTCAACAACTTACAAGCCCTTGTCTAAAAATAAAAAGGACTAGGATTATAGCTCAGCAATAAACACCCCTGGGTTCAATCCCTAGTACAAAAAAAAGAAAAGAAAAGAAAGAAAAGCATGCCATCACAGCATCACTGGGTAGCCCTCAGAGTTCATAGTTCATTTTTGGAAAATGGGAGAGTTGAGAATACTAAAAGGAAGGTGTGTTTTTCCCATGCATGTTCACAAGTGCAGTTTTCTTCCTGGGTGTAGTAAGAGTACCTGCTATAATGTTGTGGAGCTGTCCTATCTGTTACTAAGCTTCTAGCAATAGTCTTTCAGTCAGTAGAAAAAAAAAATGAAAGTAGAACACTTGCCTAACATAATGGCACACACCTGGAATCTCAACTACTTGGGAGGCTGAGGCAAGACAAACAAGTTTAAAGCCAGCCTGGGCAGCCTAGTGAGACCCTGTTTCAAAATAAAATAAAGTGCTAGGATGGAGCTCAGTGTTAGAGCACTTGCTTAGCATAAGCAAGGCACTGGGATTAATTCCTAGAAGTCAAAAAAAAAAAAAAAAGAGGGGAGAGAAGAAGAAGAATTGGTCACATTCAAGGAAGGAAGGAAGGAAGGAAAACAATTGATTAGATTCATTGTTTGGTCTTCATTAATTCCTACTTGGGCCTCTGACACACAAAAAAAACCTGGACAGAGTGGTAGAGGCATGTGTAGGTTGCTTTGTGTGACATTGCAAGGTTTGAAGAGTCACCTTTTGTAACTGGGTTGTGTCATAGGTGGTGAGAAGTCCAAATGTGTCACACATCTACTAATATACATGTGCTCAATGAGTGGCACTGGAACTAGTCAAACCCTCAACATCTCAACATCTCTGGGTTTCCTCTCTGGACAACATGCCAAGCTATTGGCTCAGCCTGGCAGTCCTTGATAACTTGCCCTTCCATTGGTCAGGATATCTCATGTTGACAACAAAGATGAGGATTCACAAGTTCACTGGTCTCTGTTCTTAATGTACCCTAGTCTAATCAAGTTAAAATCAGAGAATTTGATGAGTTGGTTGGCCTGTTTTCTAGAAGATTAGAAATAATTTGATAACACTTTCTACTCCAGAGTTTCTCAAGCTCAACACTGTTGACATTTTGAGCTGGATAGGTCTTTGTTACAGAGGACTGTCCTGAACATTATGGGATATTGGTAGTATTCCTGGCATCAGGTCAGTAACATCCCCCTCCCTAAGTAATAATTAAAATGTGTCCAGAAGTTGCCAAATGACCTCTGAGGGAAAAATCACCCAGTTGAGAACCACCAATCTAAACAAAAGTCAAAAAAAGAAAAGACATGACATTGACATGCAGTTCGCTTCAATTATTAGTAGGGAATCAGGAAAGAGAGAGAGAATAATAAAAGCAGATTAAAAAATGATGTTGCAGTCTTATTGTGAGCATATACTTTCCACTGCACACATGCCTACTCACAGGTAGGTGCCCCTATAAAAATATTGTGCATGCTATAGGACACATATAAACAAAACACTTTAGAAGGCAGGGTTTAAAAATAGGAATAGAATTCCCAGTGTTATCTTCCTGTACCCCAGTAGATTGTTCCTGCACTTCTAAGATATGCTCAGTCCTTCAGTAGTATCCACAGCCTCAGAGAATTGAGCTGGATCCAAATGGAAGAAGCATAGATCTTGAAAACAGAAAATATTAATTTGAGCTTCAGTTCTGCTGCCTATTATCCTTGCCATCTTCAATCATAACCTTTTGAGCCTCAGTTTCCCTACTTATAAAGCTATAAAATGAGGAAGAATTGTCACTCTCCCTCTTTACTTGGTAAGGTTGTTGTAAAGAGCAAGTTAAACTAAAATTTATGCAAATTGTTTATTTAGAAGCATGACAGGAATATCAAATAGATTATTATTGATAAATATTCTGGAAAATGGTGAAATACTTGGATTGAGAGAGTGAATTAGGCTTGTTTCTACTGCCTGGCTGATGGTCTCCCTCACAGGTCTGTGCATTCTGTGGCGATTAGGCAGTATGGCCCAGGGGGCTTTATTCCTAACCAACAAAAATTTGGGGAGACAGATCAGTTAAGGAATGTTGGACTCTCTCTAGTTTACAGCAGAGTTGGCCAAGGGGAGTTGATCCATGTTACATGTCAGCTCTTTTGAAGCATTGGTAAATCACGCAAGTGCTTGGGAAAGGATCCTCTCAAGCCCATCAGCCTGTGTTCTTAGTTGTCTTCTTGTTCAGAACCTCTCTGTCTCTAAAGACTAACAAATAGTTCTCTTGGTCCATCAGCCTGTGTTCTTAGTTATCTTCTTGTTCAGAACCTCTCTGTCTCTAAAGACTAAAAGTTCTCTTCCAGGCCAGTCTCTTATAACAGATAAAAACAGAAGTCTGATAGACATGGGTATCAGATGGTAGTTGTGGGCATTACTGGAGATGATTTTATTTCCTTTCCAAAAATGTATCTAGCCAACCAATGGAATGTTATGTATGAGTTGTTGTTGTTGTTGTTTATCTTTAAAAGGAAAAAGAAAGGCATCAGAGAGCCTTTTATTGGGATATGGATTTGTCCCCATTGATCCCAAGATATTGAAGATCATTTTCATGGATCAAAGACCAGGCCTTCTCTGGGTCTGTTTAGCTGGCCACATGTGGGCTACTGTGGAGCCATGTTTGGACATGATCTGAACTGGTAGTGCCATAAGCCCTTTGCTCTAGGAGATTGGGGGGCCTGGAATTTAAACCCGGTATGTTTAAATGGAGGTATAGCTCCCCGGTGCTGCAAAAAATGAAATAAAGTCAGCATCTTGGAAAAAGCACATCAGCTGGGAACTTGCTCTTAAACTTGTTCATGGTCTTCTGCCCTCCCACCTATCTCCTCCTCTTGTCATTATTGGGTCTAGTCTTCCAGTTTACAAACTGCTCTCTGAACTTTTCTTTTTGGTGAAGTGAAATAATTACTTTAGGATCTCAGTTTATTTAAGGACCTTAATGCTGAGGGTCTCCTGAGCCATTGGTGTCTTCATTAGAATTTCTCTTCCCTTGGTACTAAGAGATTATTACTATCTTAGTAGACTTGCTCTTTCCATGGGCCTGGTATTTCCTATATGTTTCTGCTGTCATGTACTGCACTGAGCTATCTACTTGAGAGACATGATGGCCTTAAAAGTTCTGTGTTAAGATGAGGAAACTGAAGCCAGAATATGTTCACCTAGTTTTTAAAAATTATAATGAAGTAATTCCCTAGCTTAGACATAGGATTAGAAGTCTTATCCTGATCACTTTTTCAAAACATTTTATTAAATACCTATCCTGATATCCTACTAGGAACCAGGAGCACAAAGTGACTAATTCCCTTTTATAACAGAGCCTCTGGTTTTGAGGTCCATTCAGACCTCTTGGTTTTAGTGTGCCCTGTTGAGCCATCTCTTTTTTCCTGCCACTTAAGGTTTTAAAGGCTGACCCTACAACTGCTTATTTTGTACATTGTTCATGTTTAACTATATAAAACCTCCTGGTTTGCAAGGCACATCTGTGAGCTAATGAGTTAAAACAGTTCAAACCTCATTGCATCGCAGTTACCCTTTTTGAGATCTCACCTCAGCTCCATGAAAGTGGGCAGCCAGGCAGGAAAAGTAAAATCTTAACTACAGTGCAGCATTCCATGGGATTAAAGAAAAAACAAAACCAAAAACCAGTGCTTTAGAAGTACACTTACACCTTAAAAGAAATTCTTCTTTGCCTTGACCAGATACAGTAATGTTTTCCAAAAGGACACCTTAAGGAAATACTGTAATAATAACAAAAAAAAAAAAATCTAACAATAAAAAAGAAATGAATTTAAACTGGACATGGTGGTGTACACCTGTAATCCCAGCAGCTCAGGAGGCTGAGGCAGGAGAATTGCAAGTTCAAAGCCAGCCTCAGTAAAATTGAGGTGCTAAGCAATTCATTGAGACCCTGTCTCTAAATAAAATACAAAATAGGGCTGGAGATGTGGCTTAGTGGTTGAGTGTCCCTTGGTTTAATTCCCAATTCAAAAAAAATAGAACTTAAAAGCAGAAGTCTCATGAGATCATGCAGGTTGAGAGCCAAGCACTGCAGACTGCTTGGCCCTCCATCTGCAGCCCAGAGTAGGGGAGGAGCTGTGCCTTCAACATTCTTGAGAAGTAGCATTCCAGACTACAATGTCCCCATTCCCATCTGGGTGGTTTTTCCTGGTACAGTACTGATTTACTCCCTAATGGATTTTCTCCTCCATTTAACTCAGAATTTCACAACTTCTCTGGTAATTAAATATTTCCAAAGCAACTTAGCTTCCCTTGAGTCAATGAGACCTACTTTTCTCAGTGATCCCCACATAAAAAATTACTCCAAATGAAAAATGTTTCATGTGTAGGGGTGAAACAGAGAGCTCCTGAATTTCTTCATACTGAGAATAAAAGCTATACCTTTTCCCAGCCAAGTTCCACTGACCTGTTCTCTGGTTATGCATAGCCTAGCTAAACATACACGCCTGACTTTTGTTTCTTTATATTGTAAGAATTTCTACTGGGATCAGCTGAGAAACAGTCTAGCTGTTTCTCCTCTGTTTGATCCAATTGCATAAAATTCATTTTTTCCTTTTTCCCTCAACTGCCTATTTTCTACACAGGCAGTCAGCCAAATCCAGCCACCCAGGATCCAGACAGGTTCCTTGGGCTGGCTGCCAATTAACAGGAGCAGTTAAAAATAACATCTTGGGGGGCTGGGGCTATAGCTCAGTGGCAGAGCACTTGCCTAGCACGTGTGAGGTACTAGGTTCAATCCTTAGCATCACATAAAAATAAACAAATAAAATAATGTCCATCTACAACTACAAATAAAATTCTGTCCAACTACAACTACAAAAAATAAATAAATAACATCCTGGGGTAGGGGTGCATTTCAGTGATAGAGTACTTGCCCAGCATGCCTGAGGCCCTGGGTTCCTTTACCAGCAACAATTTTTTAAAAAGTAATAATTCCATCCTCCCATGGTTGAGTGGAAAGAATACTGACTTAGGGTTTAGTTTTCTTGGCTCTGCCTGTTTGAGCCTTTCAACCTGTTACTTAACATCACTCAGAACCCTCAATATTATGTAGTTGGAATATCTCTAATCCAAAATCCAATATCTAAAATGATCTGATATCTGAAGCTTTTTGAGCACCTTTGTGTATAAAATTATAAAAAATATTGCATTAAATTACCTTCAAGTTATGAACAGAAGATATATATAAAGCATAAGTGAACTTTATGTTTATACTTGTGTCTGTCTCATCCCCAAGATATGGCATTATATATATGCAAATTTTCCAAAATAAAAAAAAAATCCTAAATCCAAAATACTCTGGTCCCAAAAATCTGTATAAGGGATACTCAACCTGTAAAGTAATAATAGTAATTTATAGGAAAGTTGTGACAATTAAGTGTCCATTATAGGTAGCATACCTATCATGGTGCTTGACACAGGTAGTTGCTCAATAAAGGGTGCTTACTTCTTTGCCCCCTTCACAATAAAAACTTAGTCACATGATCTTGAAAATAGTCTGTGAACAGAGACTCCCTACCAATATGAAGCCTCAGAAGTCTATTGGAGGAAAGATGTGCAAAAACCACCTTGCCATGGCAGTGTCTTGAAAACTTCTGTTCCACATGCAGCTTTAGTACTTGGAAAGTGTTTGGTGCCCTCTTAGAATGAAAAAAATATATATATATATGAACCCAGTCTAGCAGAGTCTTCTGAGGCAAATAGCCTGGGGCAAAAGAGAAATGCCGAATTGGTCATGCCAACTATCCTATAAGAAGCAAAAAGAAAAAGGTTCCCAGGGCCTTTTCTTTCTTTCTTTTTTGTGGTGGTACTGGGGATTGACCCCAGGATGCTTTTCCACTGCGTACACCCCTAGCCCTTTATATTTTTTATTTTTAGACAAGGTCTCACTAAATTGCAGAGCCTGACCTTGAGGTTTTAATCCTCCTCGTGCAGCCTCCCAAATAAATGGGAGGCTTCTTTAAATTTTTTTAAAAGAAGGAATAGGCATGTGCCACTGCACCTGTCTTTGCAGGGCCTTTTAACTATTCCCAGCAAATCTTTCCCTGCTGGGTTGGGTTCTAAGCTGGGAGTGATTACCTCTTGCTAAAAATCATACTAAAGCCCTCCTCCCACAGATACCAGGTAATACTGTCCAGCTTGACTCAAAGTGATGAAGTTCCTAAGGCATAATGACCTGTTCCATTATTTTAGGTTTGTATGTCAAGATGGCCCCTAAGTTGAATAGTGTTTACCCTGCACACTTTTCAGACAGCTAAACGTAGAAATATGGGAACTTTAGCCTAAAGCACAATAGGGGAGTGAACTGATTTCCAAGTTGGTTTTTCACTATATTGTGACCAACCCAGCTCAAATCTTACCACATTCCAAAAGGAAACAGAGCCCAGGAGCCAGGTTTGATCCTTAGTAGGAAAATGTCTCTGGACCACATAGTGATCCTGTCCTAGCCTGGCCACACTTCAAATGGTTTCATCCATCAGTCTCAGTATATGAGGAAACACAGGAGAATGTAGAAATGGTATCATTTCCAATTCAGAGAGAAAGCAAAATTGAGGCCTAGACCCCACCTTTGTATCCTTGCGTTGCTTAGTGCTCAGGGTGAGGAAAGCAACCCTAATTGCTCAGGCAATTTTGTGAATGTTTCTGAGGGGAGTGAATCAGGCAATATAAAAGTCTTGTCTGTCACTGGTGTGCCTGAACACCTGGGTACACTGCCTGTCTGGAAAGAGGAATTCAGTTTGTTGAATCAATGGTAGGATGAGTGGATCCCTGCAACCATCCTACTGACAGTGGATACAGTGAAAATCAATCTAAGACCTTTCCTAAGGCCTTATCAGATTCAGATTTCATTCAAGCTTTCCCAAGCTAAAAAATTGATCTTGTTGAGAAAGAGAGTAAAATAGTCACTAGAAGATAGGAAGGGGAGGGGAAATGAGAGAGAAGTCAGGTAATAGGTACCACAGTACAGTGAGACAGTAAGAATTAGCTTAGGATTCTACAGCACCTTATGGCCACTGTAATCTACAACAGTGTATTATATAATATTCTAAATAATTGGAAGAGTCCAAGGTTCCCAGTACACAGAAATGATGAATGTTTGAAGAGATGGAAATGCTAATGAATAATTTCATTGTTTACATATATTGAATTATCATACTGTAGCCCATAGATATATACAGCTATTATGTTTTGATTAAAGATTTTTAATTTTTTAATACCTATTTTTTAGTTTTAGGTAGACACAATAACTTTATTTTATTTTTATGTGGTGCTGAGGATCGAACTCAGTGCCTCATGCATGCCAGGCGAGCACGCTACTACTTGAGCCACAACCCCAGCCCCAAGATTTTTAATTTATTTTTAAAGAAGGAATAGGCCAGAAATGAATTGAGGGTAGAGGAAGATAAAGCCCTAAGTTTCCTATCTCACATGTCATTCCCACAGTTGCCTGAAGCCCTAAAGAATGCTTAGCAGCTGATCCCTCCCTAGCATTTAGGCTAGATGGAGGAGAAAAGCTGCCTGCTGAGGTCCTGGGCAGCTACCAGTGCTCAAGTGTCCCTCCATTCTCTCCAGGAATCAGACACAACTAAAGGTTCCTGGCAGCTCTTATGCATCAGCTGAGAGGAGGTTGTCCTGTTAGGAAAAATATTTCTTTCAGAATGATGTATGGAGCTCACAAAGGCAGTAACTATTCCAAAACAGAACCTCAGGTCAGGCCCAGAGCCTTTTTCCTATTTAGGATGAGGCCCAGATCCTAGGAGCTATTTCCTTTTGGTATGTGTGAGGCTGTAATTGACCTCCCCATGACCTGAGATCTGCCTGCCCTAACTTAGTGACAACCAGCCTTGGAAATTGTTTCAAAACTTTCATCCCACTTTTAGCTGGAAAGTCCCTAAGAAGTTGCTGTTGCACTGAGAGGCACGTGAAGTGGACCGGCTGTGTGGGTCTTGGCCAGCCCTCATCTGACCTGGCTGGTTATGCTTTGACTTTCTGCACCAGCTTCTGTCATGTATTTTTTCAGAGATAGGGTCTTTCTGGGTTGCTTAGACTGCTCCTAAACTCTTGGGCTCAAGTTATTCTTCTGCCTCAGCCTCTTGAGTAGCTGGGTCTACAGGTATGTACCACTGTGCCCCAAATACCAGTGATTTTTTTTTTAACCTATTCTCTTGCAGTCATTTCTCCTAGGCCCTTCCATTAATTGATGACAGAGGGGGACCTGTGAGGAGTGTTGTGTTTGTCACACTGTTACAGCCACCTCTCAGGCATCCCCCACTAGCATGTCTTTTGCTCTCTCAGTCTGTCCTCACCACGTGGCTAATGTGGCAACCTCTGGCCCAGGACAGAGAATCAAGAATGCTGATCTCATTGATTTATTTTTTTTTTTTTACATCTCCCATGGTGCTTTGAGGTTATGGCTGGGAATATTAAGCATATTTGGCAGTTGGTGAGTTTTGAGTGCTTGCCAAGTATCCTCTAAGTTCCACCTTCCCCTTGGAAAAAACAACCCAGCCCTCAGGGGACACCCTGCCAAAGCTTTCCCTTGTTGCTGAAAACCTGGGGTGAGCTTGAGCTCTGCATGGATGTGACCAGGGATGTGCCTGGTAGGACAGGCACAGCAGAAGTAGCTCTACTTCCCATCTTAATTTTTACAAAAACTCCAGTGAATCACTTCTTAAAGTTTCTATGGCCCAAAACATCCTTTCACTAGGGCCCTGATGTGTGAATAATCTGAATAGTTCTGAGTGCTTCTGGTTTCTTTTTTGTTGGTTGTAGCCAAGCCCAGAATTAGATCAACATTTCCCTTCTGAGCCTCAGACTCTGGGTTTGGACTGCCAAGTTCTGATGCTTGATGATCCATTTGTCTGCAGAGCTTGTAGACACTCCAAAGAAATAACACCAGGAGAAGGGCAGAATGTCTGTAGTTCCAGGTGCTAGATTCTCTGTGCCAAGACACTTCATGAAGTTCTGCTTTCATCTTATCAAAAATCATGGGGAGGGGCAGATGACAGTGGAGCCTCCCAAAGGGGGACACAGACTAGGACTCTTTATGGAAACGTACCTTCTTTTTCTTTCTGTGTCATAGTGAAGGGAGACCATGGTAGTCTCCAAATTATTGCTTTCCTCCTCAGATTTGACTCTGGGTTCCTTTACTCATGAGCTGTGTGACCTGTCTCTGAATTTCATTTACCAACTTTGCAAAATCATAATGCCTACTTTTCACAGATTTTTTTAAAATCTGGCTAATGACATATTCCTCTAGAACACCTTCCTTCAAAACCCAGGATGGAAGGAAGTGCTAAATTGCCCTTCTGTGTACTCCCATAGTATACCACATACATGCATCAGTCATAACACTTGATACTTTATGCTGAAATGCTGCCTACAGGACTCTCCCAGGAATAACCTATGGCTCGTTAGGAACAGTGTTTTCATCTGCTGTGTTTCCCAAGGTCCTAGTAGAATTTCTGGCAAATAGTATGCATTACCCACTGAAAATAGACTTCCCTTCTTGAATATCTTTCTTGATAAGTGTTACTTGTTTGTTTTTCCTGAAGTGATGGTTCTCATTCTGGTTTTCTTTTTCCATTAAAAAAAAAAAATACTGAAGACTGGAGATATAGCTCAGTTGGTAGAGTGCTTGCCCAGCATACACAAGACCCTGGGTTCAATCCCCAGCACCACTGGAAAAAAATACAAAACTTGATTTTATTCCTTATTTGTGGAGTTCTGGGAAAGCTTAAACTTGGGTGCTTATTTCACATTTATTTCCTTTTCTATTTAAGAGCAGTTGCAAAAAATATATGATTGAGGGGCTAGGGTTGTAGCTCAGTGGGAGAGTGCTTGCCTTGCATGTGTGAGGTATTGGGTTCAATTCTCAGCATTGCATATAAATAAATAAAAATAAAGGCCCATCAACAACTAGAAAAAATATTTTTTTTAAATATGATTGGAAGGAGAGAATAAATGGTAGTACAGTCAGGGAATTCTCAGCTTTCTTATCTTTATTATGTAGAGACTGTGGCTTTTGATGAAAAAAAAAAAGACTGATGTGGGAATGATGAACCTATGCAGTTAGAGTCTGGTCCCTCCCAAGGCCTGGGCAAGCAGGTTTAGAGCATGTTGAGGCACATCCATTTGCTTGCCTTCTGCCTCTATTTTGCCATTACCTGCAGCCCACATACTTCCTAATCTTCTAGATGCCCTTGTTCAGCATTATAGTTTTATGTTTTGGGGACCTGAGCTCAGTGTTGAAAAACAGATGAGAGATTTTAAAATAATATTCTCAAAGACATGAGAACTAGGACAAGTAGGCATGTGAACAGGACACAGGTGAACCCAGGGATTGTGTTCAGACCTCACTGAGACACAGTTACCTAAATTTTGCTTTTCAGTGAAGATTTCTAGTAAACTTGAAAGAAGCTGTTTGGTGAAAGATGTGCTAAGACTTTATCCTGTGCCTCTCCAGATTGGTGAAAATATGCTTTCTAATGCATTTGCAAAAGGAGTCCAAAACACTGTACACAAAACAAGTGTCAGTCCTCCAGAACATTTTTTGTACAACCTGTCATAATACAAAAATTACTAAACCAATATTCCCACTATTTTCCTTTAGTCAGACTTCATATGACATATCACCTGTCACTCAAAACAGAGTTGGTTGGACACTACATGCCAAAACTCAGCATTATTTCTTTTTTTGTGGTGCTGGGGATTGAACTCAGGGCTTTGTGCTTGCGAGGCAAGCATTCTAACAGCTGAGCTATATCCCCAGCCTTGCAGCATTATCCCTTAGTACTTAGAATGTCACAGAAATTAGGGACCTGCCATGGCCAGACCACAAGGCTATTCAGGACCCACTCACCCCTATATTCCTGCATCTTCTCCTCCACATCATGTCTATCCCTCCTTAAAGGTCTAGTAAATCCTAAATGCAAGTGCATATTACTATGCCATATCTGGTAATACCTCCTCCCATCTTTACTTTGTCATGTGACTCTCTATAGTCCAGAACAGATGGATTCCACATATCTGTGTAAAAATGCGCACAAATTGGTGGTAAAAATGTTACCAGACATCAGATGTATTGCTTACCTCAGATTTGCTGAATATTGCCTGTGTACTAGGCTTAAATAGTAGAGGAAGGTAACTGATATGCCTGTGGCACAGAATCACAAATATACATCCCAAACATGTATATATGGTTGTAAGTTCATTCACTATTCATAATAACCCTGGAAGGTGGGCATTCCCCTCATTTGTAAAACAGGACATTAGCTCTGAATAGTTAAATAATTTTTCAAGATCTGTCAGTTGCTGATGGAAACAGAGGTCTAACCTGAATTTGTACCTACATATGTACCTGTGTGCTATATCACTTTGCAATGAACACACCTCAGAATAAATGGTGAGCTTTCTCTGACCAAAACTGGGACAATAAGGAATATGAAAAAGGAGTAATAAGCCAGGCATAATGGTGCACGTCTGTAATCACAGCAGCTCAGGAGGCTAAGGTAGGAAGATCACAAGTTCAAAGCCAGCCTCAGCAATTTAGCAAAGCCCTAAGCAACTTAGCAAGGCACTGTTTCAAAATAAAAAATAAAAAGGGCTTAGGCCAGGTACAGTGGTACACATCTATAATCCAGCAGCTCAGAAGGCTGAGGCAGGAGGATTGAAAGTTCAAAGTCAGCCCCATCAACTGAGTAAGGCCCTAAGCAACTTAGCAAAACCCTGTCTCAAAATTTAAAAAAAGGCTGGGGTGGCTCAGTAGTTAAGCATCCCTGGGTTCAATCCCTGCCCCCCCCCCCAAAGGAATAATGATTGCAGTAAGGGAACATGTACTAGATTAAGGGAGACCAAAGAGACATAGAAGTCAATTCAATATTTTAGTTCAAAAAAATCCATGAGTCCATAGTGGTACTCAAACATATACTAAAGAATGACAGTGGAGGAGCTGGGGTTGTAGCTCAGCAGTAGAGCACTTGTCTCGCACATGTGAGGCACTGGGTTCGATCCTCAGCACCACATAAATAAAGTAAAGCTATTGTGTCCATCTTAAAAAAAAAAAAAAAGACTGACAATGCAGTAGGAATGACAGAATTATGAAAATGACTTTTTTTTTGACCCCAGTACACTGACTCAGGAAAAGATCAACAGACTTTCAGATCACTAGATGGAAGAATGCTAGGGCAGGTACTCCTATAGTTTCTGAATATCACCCCATACATGAGTGATATTTAGAGAGGAAACTGTGCCTTTGTGTTGGAGAGATGATGAATACCACTTTACCCATATGGTAAGGCCGAATAACCACAGCAGAGGGGCACAACATCATCCATGTGGTATTCTTACTCTCTACATTGTTTACCATGAAAGGCCATGGGAGACAGACAAATTCACAGCATGAGAAGGTCTGTGAAACAGCTAGCCCAGGTACCTTGAAGTCAGCTAAACAGTGCATGAACCTTGACTGGATCCCAGATCATCCCTGTGGGGGCCTGAGGCTGTTAGAAGGAAAGCTGCTTTAGAGCCATGTAGCTCCTGGCAGTGAGAACAGCTACCCAAAGGTCTAGCCCACATCTCCTTTAGCCCACCCAGTCACTGTCACCAGTTACCTGGTCTCTTTTTTCAACCTGGCCAGAGGTTTGAGGTGATACAGAGCAGATGTGGATATACAGTCTGCTTCTTCCATTTAGGGCAGTTCTTCCACTTTTATGTCAGCATCCTTACCAGCCTTGGCTTTCAACCCACCCTATGTTCTGACGTCATATGAGGGCTGTCCATCCTTTCATGGAAATGCATGGTGGCTGCCTTGGATACCTAGATGTTAAGTTCAGTACCCGTATTGTGTCATCAAAACTTTGCCTCTTTGCTTGCCTTGCAGGTTCCAGTGTAAATGGCCTGGAGGAGCCTAGCATTGCCAAGAGGCTGAGGGGCACTCCTGAGAGAATCGAACTGGAGAACTACCACCGGTCTGTGAAACGGGCAGAGGAGCTGGAGGAGGTACCTGAGGAAACGCAAGCCGAGCACAACCTGAGCAGCATACTAGACAAGGGCACCGAAGAGGACGTGGCCAGCAGGTCAGCCTGCGCCTGTGGCTTGCCCAGCTACCCCAGAACAGTGGTCTCACCACAACCTCCAAAGGAATATTCCACTTTGCTGGGGAGGGCAGCATAGGTCTAAATCAGACTCTCTGGGTTGGAATCTTGAATCTTCTTCTTTCCAGCTGTGGAAACCTAGGCAATAGCCCCTATATGCTTCAGTTTCTTCATCTGTAAAATGAAGATAATATTAGTGCCTTCTTCACAGAATTGGTAGAAGGATTAAAGGAGAAGATTGGTATAAAGTGTTTAAAACAATACTTGGCACATGTAAGTGCTTGTGGGTTATTTTGCATGATGCTGATCATGTGCATTTGATCACCCTCATGGGACCTATGAGATAGACAAAAGCATGTTTTGTCACCTTATAGGTAAGACTAAAGCTGAGATCCCAAATTAGGTTTTCTAGGTTCAGGCCCAGGACTCTTCCTGTTTTCCCTGCTTCCCTGTGTTCCATTTAGGTTCTTATTTCTAAATCAACATCAGCAGTTACTATTATTATTAATATAGTACCTTATAGGCCTTTGCACGGTATAGGTGTCTATAACTAGGTAGGGCAGGGCCCATAAGGATCACATTCGTAAGATTTACTTCATATTCCATGTCTTTAGCACTTTGTTAATCATTGAAAAGGTAACAGACAAGAGATAAGTCATATTTTGTTGTCCTCAAATGGTTGTTTAAAGGTAGGAAGTTTCATGGAAGTAGCACTAGGGTTGAATTAGTCCTGAATTCACTGCATAGCCTTAAGGAAGCCACCTCACTTCTCTAGTGTTCTTTTGTCTTCTGTGGGTAAAGAGAAGGGCAGAAACCTTGCATGCCAGAGACCACATGCAAGCGTCTTATGCTTAGCCCATCCCTGTGTTTAATTCTGTTTGATCCCTTTGGGTGCGACACACACTCCAACCCCCAAAGAAGTCCCTGCATCTGTTGCCTCTTTCAGGTGTCACTGGAGAAGGATGGGTACTGAAAGATAACGAAGATAAAAAATAAGGGGCAAAATTATAGGCCAGACTTATCCTGTGGGGCTTCTGGATCAGAGCCCTAGCTGCAGCCCCGGATGGGTGGAGGCTTCTGGTTGACCTTTCAAAATATTCGAATCAGATACTGGGCATTTTTTATCTAGCTGTGATGAAGGGATGTGTGGGGTTAAAGAAAGCAGTGCGGTTTTTTGTTTTTTGTTTTTTAAGACCTCCGAATATTTCTCAGAAAGTGTTCATTGGGCAGAGCTGTGTTCAGCTATATCTCACCCCCCCGCCCAGGCATACTACAGACAAACTGGGTGAACCACTACTTGGGCTGACTCTGCAAACAGCCTTTTTGTGCATTTCAGGGGCAGCCTTTCTCTTGGTACCCGCAGTTCTGAAGCTGTCACTAATTGCACATCATTGTCACATAGCTCTGCCTCTTATCCAGAGACATACCCTACCCTCCAATGCTCACAGAAGGGAGATCCACACAATGCCTGTGTTGCCAACATCACAGTGAGAAAGGGAGATCCCATACATCCAAGTACATTGATGAACCCTTAAGCAGACCTTGGGTCAGACATAAAATCAGCCAGCATCTCTACAGTGCAACAAATGCCCCCATTAGTTTAAACTCAAATTGAAAAAAAAAAAAAAGCAAAGGCTGGGGAAGTGGAGAAGTGATTCAGCAGTAGAGTACTTTCCTAGCATCTGCAAGGCCTTTTAGAAAAAGGAAAAAAATTAAAATAGTAATAAATCAGCTTCAGATGCCACACATAATGAAGAAAGTTGTCTCAGTGAGAGGCCCAGAGAAAGTAGCTATAGATTTTGTCTTCTCTAGGGAAAAGCAGTAATATGCAGGAAATGGGCCATGTGTTGTTTCCATCTTCTCTACAATACCAAACACAGAGTGAGGTGAGCTTTCAGCTCTTAGCCCTTCTTGATGACATGTTGGATTCGATGATGAGAAATGACTTAGTTTTAAGGTATTATCCAGTCAACCCAGGAACATACTTTTCACAGGTTCAGAGAACTCAACTCAGGCATCTGCTGTGGGAGACAGCATGGTTTGATATTTCAGAACATGGTTGAAAACATCAGAGATAAACAGATCTAGACTTGAAGCCCGGCTCTACCAATTACTGGTTGTGGGCAAGTTATTTAGCCTTTCTGTGCCTCATTTTTTCTCATCAGCAAAGGACATTGCCTCATAGGTTTATTTTGAAGATTAAATCAAATAAAGCCAACAGAATGCCTGGCACCCATTGGCTGCTACATCCAATGTCAGCATTTACTTTACTGTCTATTTTTTACCTTGTAGGTCCATTCACAATGCAGGTGTCCCTCTCTAGTTGGGGCAGGGCCAGGGACTCTTGAACTGGTTTTCTTAAAAAGAGGAATTAAATGCCAGAAATTGGGTTTGGCTCACTCACCCTGCCCTAGGGCATTGTTGACTTTCCATACATCATAACCACCCAGGGCGCTTGCTAAAGCACAGGTTGCTGGACTGAGTGCTGATTCCATGGATCTAGGGTAAAATCAAAGAATTTTCATTTTAAAATAGTTACCAAGGGGTGCTGTCATCAGGTAACCACCCTGTGAATTGCTGCTCTGAGATTTCCAAATTGCCATTATGATAAACATCTGGGGCATTTGATAAAAAAGTAATGTAAAGGCCCTCTCATTCTAGTGTAGGTTGGTGTAGTGTAGGTTGAATGTCTGGTTTTAACAGGCATCCTAGGTGAGACTTTTTTTTTTTTTTTTTAAGGTGAGTCTTAAAATCAGACTTATGGTTTAGTTCATACAAGTGGTAAACGTCCTAAATCTTATCACAGACTCTGAACCCAGGTCTAAGTAGCTACCTGACCCTTCCTTGCAGGCAAGGTGGGAGCCTATCTTCTGGAGAACAGTCTAGAAATGGCATATGTATTTTTCTATATAGCAAGACCAGGTGACAAAAGAGGAAGGAGATCCAGCTCTATAATGTTCATTACCCTGACCCAAAGAATTTGCCACAGACAAGGAAGACAGTTGATGCAGTACCCATCTGCTGGCAACTTTAGTGTGTTCAGATCTGTGGTTCTAAAGTAGTAATCAGTTAGTACTAGAGCAGACAGATATGCTCTGGGATGGGACAGCCAAGGTCACAGAAGACTTCTCCAAAGTCATCAGCAGTCCAGTCCAAATGGGCCAACCCTCCATTAGAATAAGACCACAAAGAAAAAAGGTACTCCCTCAAGGTTGACAGGTTGACCATGAATACATGGGAATTCTTGCCCCCCCCCCCACCTCTCTCTCTCTCTCTCTCTCTCTCTCTCTCTCTCTCTATGTATGTGTGTGTGTGTATGTATGTATATGTATGTATATATATATATATATATATATATATATATATATATATATATATCACACACACACACATACATATTCTTTTCTAGCACAGATAGTAACATGAGCTACCGCTGAGCAGGATGCTAGGTCTAGCACACATTAGATTTCCACCATGTGAAGATCACTGGGCAATGTACATCTTCTCTAGACATCTGCTTCTGATGCTTTACTGTGTTCACACAGTTGTCAGGGTGAGTGGGAGCTAGGAGTGTGATTGAGCCAGAGAGTGTATTGCAGTCTCTCATTAGGAGAAGCTCAACTTAAAGAGTAAAAATTGTGATACCTGTTTCTCTCTGAAAACCACCCTGTAGCTTCAGGTGATGCCCCATGCAGAATTCTGCCTCGTGCACAATGGAGCCTGCCTTAGTTCCCATCCTTGCCTTTTCAAGGAAAATGCAGGCCACCAGAGAACAGGATCATGATCCATTTCCTGGGGTTGCCACCCTGACAGCTGCTAATACCAAAGCATTCTTGTGTTCTTGAAGAACCACCAAAGAGTGCACAACGTGGTGTGTGGTGTGGAGGCTGCTGGGAATCCTGAATCCTCTTCACACCAACCTCCTTAGGCTGCAGTTTCTCATTTTTAAAAATGGGGAAAATGGGCTAGGGCTGGGGTTCTGCAGTAGCCTACTTGCCTGGCATGTGTGAGGCACTGGGTTTGATTCTCAGGTGATGCCCCATGCAGAATTCACATATAAGTAAATAAAGTCTATCAACAATGTATATATATAAAATATATATATGGAAAATATAACCATATGTGATGGTGCATGCCTGTCATTCCAGTGACTTGGGAGGCTGAGGAAGGATCTTATTAAGTTCAAGGCCAGCCTGGGCAGCTTAGCAAGACTCTGTCTCAAAATAGAAAATAAAAAAGAATGGCAATGTAGCTCAGTGGTAGAGCACCCCTGGGTTCAATCCTTAGTACCAAAAAGAAAAACTGGGAAAAAATACAAGATGTGTATCCCTCATCTGAAACATTGGATTTCAGATTTCCAGGTTTTTCTATTTTGGAGTATTGGCATAGACTTTACCAATTGTGCATCTCTAATCTAAAACTCTGAAATCTAAAACTCTAAAAGCCAAAACTTTTTGAACATCATGAAAAGTGCTCGAGTTTTAGCTTTTGAATTTTTGAGTTAGGGGACATTCAACCTTTCTAATAGTAGCTGTGCCCTAGAGTAGCTGAATAGCTAAGTGAGCAAATACAAAGGAAGTGCCTTTTAAAAAAAAAGAAAGAAAATTTACAATGATTAAAAAAAAAAAAAAAACATCTTGGGATTGGGGTTGTGGCTCAGCACTAGAGCACTTGCCTAGTGTGTGTAGCAAAAAAAAAAAAAAACAAAATAAAAAATTTAGCAAAGAAATGCGACATGCTGCATGGCTATCCTCGGGGCTCAGTCGACCTTCAGTATTACTGTCCTTCACCATTATCGTTGTCCTTGGATCTTTCCTTCCTGACCACAGCAAAACCTTTGCTTAGCTCAGTTAAGTTGAGCAGACCTTGTCTTTTACAATCTAGTCCATGTGTTCATCAGTTTTGTTTCCTCCAGCCAGTCCCCTCAATTTCTCAAAGAGAAACTACCCGAGGGAAAACTTAGGCAAGGTACTTCAAGATGCGTAATTGGATATATATTATCTCAGGGAGAATTTTTTCTGGATATTCTTTTAACTGAAAGGGTCAGCTCCTTTTGACCAGGCTTTGCCAAGGGGGATCCCAAGATATCTGTGATAGTTCTGAAATTAGGGAAAGCCTGCCTTGACCTTCCTGCTTGTGGTCCCTGGGCATTCCACCCATCTTGACTCTGCTAAGCCCTGTGATAAGTACTCCAGCAAACAAAGCAGCCCTGTCCCTGCTCTGAGAGAGAGTGCGGTTCTGGTGGAGAGACAGACCCTAAGCAACCCACAGGACACCATATTGTTACAGGACAAAAAAATGGATACCTGCTGTGAAGGAAAGGTTATCCTTTTTTTTTTTTGAACTAGGGGTCAAACCCAGGGCTTTGCGCGAATGCAAGGCAGACACTTTGCCACTGAGCTTCATCCCAGCCCGGGAAAGCTTATCTTGATAACTAGATTTTCCAAGCCACATTTCTCCCAGGAAGCTGTATCCTTAGAATAGCTTTTTTTTTTTTTTTTTTAAATCCTTTTTTTCCCAGAAGAAGGGAGATGTTAGTTGTATGTATTGCTTCCCCCCTATAAGAATCCTTTCCACTGCAAAATTTTCCAGGCTATAGTTCAAGGGATCTATTTCTCCTTCCTTTCCTCCAGTTTCAACAACCCAGGTCCAGAGAGATTCAGGAGTTGGGGTCAGCCAGAAAATGTAAAATGAGCCTTGAGATGCTGTAGTTACACTGCAAATCTTTCATGAGGTTAGGGGCCTGACCAGCCCCAGAGACTACCTTGAGTAGTAGTCTATGAAAATGATGGCATGGAAGGGAGCAGTTGACAGCACCTTTCAGATTTTCTCTGTCCTTTACATGGAGAGGGAGTCTGGTTAGCCTCCCTGGGATGTCCAGGGACAAGTAGCATTTTGTCTCTTGGAAGTGGGCTAAGCATGTAACTTATGAAGAAAGGCAAGGATTGAATTTTTTGCTTTCTTTCATACTCCATGCCTCACTTACTGCACTCCCACGATCATTGAGCTGTCGTAAAACCAGCCAGAGTGGCACTAATAGCTATAAGTGGGGCCTCATTGTCATCATCACAAGGGATTTATTCAATGCCTGCATTGTGCACAGTGCATCCTCATGACACTGCTTGGGACGAGGACAAGGCTGTACTAAGGCCCCCTCTCCCAGGAAGCTGTAATATCGTTCCTTCCAGTCCACTAACTACTGAGGCAGCCTTAAACAAGTCCCTGGTTGCACTCAGCCTTGAGGAAGGGACAGCATGGCCTTCCCTCTGCCCACCAAAGATTTAAGATGAGCATAGAAGCCTCCTTATCCTTATTTTATCTTTGAAAGATGTGTAATGATATATTAATAAGAAAATAAACTAACAAAAACAGAGGTGTGGGGCAAACAATATATTTAGTCAACTTTTTGTTGCTAAGACCAACAGTGAGACAAGAACTACTGACAAGAACAACTCAGAAGAGGAAATTTTTATTTTGGCTTCAGAGGATGGTTTCAGAGGATTTGGACTATGGTTGACTAGCTCCAAGGCAAAAACATCATGATGGAAGAGAATGGCAGCCAGGAAGTAGTCTAGAGAAGAAGAGGAAGGGAACAGGGACAGACTCCCTGAGGTCACACCTCAGTAACCTATTTGAGACAGGATTTTACTAATTTACCAAGGCTTGCTGTGGACTTGCTACCCTTCTGTCCTAGCTTCCCAGGTACCAGTGATTACAGGCATGGGCCAAGTTTTTGTGTACTTTAACCTGCTACCTTCCAGCCCTCAGTCACACCACACTCTCATTCTACCTTACTTTATCATGATGTGTTTGCATCTTATCTGTCTTTGAGAATAAGGAGCTTTTGGGGATCACTTTTATGTTTCTGCACGTTTAGCAAGTACATTAGAAGTAAAAGACAATAAATTTTAGTTGGATGAACGAATGAGTAAAGTGAGACTCACTGGAAGGACACAGCTTTTTATTTCTATATCCACTGGCTTAGCTTTAGTGAGTGCTCAAAAATGTTTATTGAATGAATGAATGATTGAAAAATTGTATAGCTAAATAAACAAATAGATGAATAGCTAGAGCCCCAAAGTATAATGCAAGCATGATGAAAGTCAATGATCCATCAGAACGTGCCTGAGGGGAGGTATTACAAGACATCCTGACAAATTAGAAAATCATGGCTCAGAGAGCATAAGTAATAAACTGAAGGTCACAGTAGCAAAGCCAATGTGGCATTGTGAGGAGTTAGGAAGCAAATAAGAGGGAATGAGGCCCAAGACCACCCTCACTTCTGACACCAGTCACAAATTCTGATGTGATGTGATGACCCTCAGGTTCAATAATTTGCCAGAAGGATTTACAGAACTCCCTGAAAGCAATTATACTCACAGTTGTGGTTTATTACAAGGAAAAGATGCAGTTTTAGAAACTAGCCAGGGGAAGATATACATATGGTAGACTGCAGAAAACTATGAAATTCGGGGCTTTTGTTGTTCTACCTCATAGAATCAGGAGAGCGTTGCTTCTTGGTATTGATGTATGTCAGTACCCATCGAAGAATTCACCACCCAAGCCTGGCTGTTAGGAATTTTTATTGGACTCCATTACATAGGCAATGACTGATTGATAGTTCACATGTATCTCAGTCTCTAAGTCAACATATACCAAGTAACCCAGTACCCCCACCTGAAATCACATCTTTGGTCTCTCTTATATGACTGTCCCCCAGCTGACTTTGGGATGTGACCAGCCCTCAACTAGATCCCAATATTAGACTGTCTACCAAAGACCTCAATCAGAATAGTCCAGGGGGTCAGAATTTACTTCACAAGGACAAGGACAAGGCTAGACCTCTCTTTGGATAAGATTCTTCCCCACATAGTACCAGAAGCATCCATGTTGAACGTTATTGTCTTCATCTGGGTCTGTTCACTGGCTTCCTCACTCTCAAACACAAATGAGCTATGAGAAAGTCTTCCCTGGATAGAGAGAGGACTGCACCTTAATAGGAAGCTGAAACTAAACCCACTTCATGCCTGATTTCCTCTGGAGCTTGGGGCTCTATCATCCAGAGTTTGGTCCAGTGCTTTATTATGAAAGCCACATTTTCTTCGATCCAATTAAGTATACACTTCTCACCACAGGCAAAGTCTCTACTGAAAAAGATTCTTTAGGAACTATCAGATTGTGAAACAGGCCTGGAAACTTCTCCATTTGAGCCCATACCACTGTGGGGGGTGGAATTTTATTCGTGTCCTGCCTGTTATACTGCTTCCTTCCCCAGGGCAAAGAGGGATCATCCTAAAGGGCAGTGGTCAGGTTCACATAAGTTTTGCACATAGCACTGCTTCTGTTGCAAGCTGAGCTGGCCTTGTTCTGTGAAGGATACAGATGTGGAGAATGTAGCAGGTTGTCAGGCATGATGATGACTGCAGGGGGTTGGGTCCTCTCCTGATGGTTTTTTTGCTTTAGCTGTGCAGTGGGCAAGGCATTTACTGCCTTTTTACCTTTGTGTTCCCCATAATATGCAGCTCCGGGATTGGCACATTGTGAGGTCTCAAGGAACACCATGAAATTGGATCTGCTGCTTCCTCCCCCAGCCCCTGCCCCAGCACATACACACACCCCACACTGATTGCAAGGCACTGTGTTTATTTCAGCCTCTTAGGGCACCTTCTCTTTCTCCCTCACACCTATGGTTCTCACAAAAGGCTCCTGACTGACCTGAATCAAGTTAGAACCAAGTTCTTCAAACCAAATGGTGGGTCAAGGTGAAAGAGGACTTTCTCTTCTCTCTCAATTCCAAGAGTTATGTGTTTATAGCAAAACAAGTCCACTGTCCCCTGCTGTGTTTCTCCAGGTCCTCTGTGAACACTTACCCAGTGGTCATGGTGTTTACTAGCCTGTTGTGCCCCACCAGGCTGGGCTTTTTGCTTGTGTGGGTCCATGTAAATGTTCACTTATAAATGTAATTCATCCTGCCCTATTTGTTACCCTCTTTCCATTCTTATGTTCCCTCCCGCTTGACAGGTGCTTTGCTGGGACATATTACCTCCAACTGTGGCACTGAATCTTCCCTTCTCAATTTCCTGGCATTCCCTCACTTGGTTTGTGTGGTTATCTTCATAGCAGTTCCGAGTCGGAAATGGAGGAAGAAGAGGAGGAGGAAGAGGAGGAGGAGCAGCTGCCCACTTCTGACCTGGGTGGTGTTCCTTGGAAAGAGGCTGTAAGGATCCACGCTCTTCTGAAAGGGAGGAGTGAGGAAGAGTTAGAGGCCTCCAAGAGCTTTGAGCCTGGGGAGGGAGAAGAGGAGGAGGAAGAGGAATATGAAGAAGAAGAGGAGGAAGAATATGACGAAGAGGAGGAGGAGTCCAGTGAAGGTCAGAAAAAAGTCTCTTCTCCTAACCCTGACCCTGTCCCTCTGAAATAATCTGTCCCATGTATGAAAGTGACAGGTGTAATTGGCTGGAGTCACATGGACACCTCCCACAGAGCTTCAAAATAATCCTTCCTGTTGCTCCCTGACCTTAGGTACAGGGACAGAGGAAGGATACCAAATCAGGCAGACAGGCCACTGTGGGAATAATGTCCCTGGTGCAAATTCAAATTTTTAATTGGAAGTAGAAAATATGGGCCAATCTAAGGATTTTGACTTAATTAACCTACTCATTCCTGTCTTCTTCTCATTTCCGCCCCCCAAGCCCTTTAGTTTCAGTTATAGACATTGATTGTAATAAAACAAGGAAATTTAACTTCCTAGAGGAATCCTTGATTTCTGATCTTGAGTAATGAAGACTGCTTTGAGCTAGATGCCCACCAGACAGGGTGCTGTCAGTGATACTCAGAATAACATTGTGGGGGGCTAGGGACATAACTCAGTTGGTAGAGTACTTGCCTTGCATGCACAAGGCCCTGGGTTCAAGCCCCAGCACCAGAAAAAAACAAAACAAAAAGAACAGAATAACATTGTGGGGCCAGAAATCCTGAAAAAGAGCATCTTAATTGCAGAATTCAGTCATCCTGGTTGGTTCTGAAATAATTCTCTTAAACTCAAGGGTTTTTTCAATTTTGTCCCTCTCTCTTGCTCTATGTAACCTTGAGTGATGATGATGAACTTGCTGAATAGAAAGAGAGGGTCATTCTTTCCCAGCCCTAGCTGTACAGAGGTCCTGTAGGAGGTGAGGAAGGAAGCAGCACAGGTAGAGACCTGACTCCCCTGCGGAGGTCTTTACTTTCTGTCCTGGGGACTCAGAACCAACGGATGGGAGGACATGGGCCTTCTAATTTCTAAGCCCCAGTTTCTCCCCAGGAGTCAGAGGAACAGATTAAATTCTGAACAATGTGGGCACAGTGGAGTTGGTACATGATTGCTCTGCTGGGATTTATCTCTGCTTCTTCTGAAATTCGATGTGCTCACTACCCAGGCCCATCCCAGGGGCCATTTCCTCTGACACTGTAATATTTAAGCCCTTCACAGACAGGGCTGTGGTTCACAAGCCAGACCTGACACCTGTGCAGTTTAAGACAACTATAAAGAGGTGGTGAGGACAGGATAGCACCCTAATCATGAGACCCTGGACTTGAGTGGTCAGGGTCAGGGCACTTCCTCAGAAACTTCCCTGTGGAGTTTCTCTCCCTGTCCTCCTGCACTCGCCCCTCTGAAAGTGGAGACCAAGGCTGGACCAGGACTTACAAGGCAGTATGCTTTACAGCCTATACTCCCCGCCCAGTTTTTTTATGAGCCTTGAGTAGGTCTGTGCGAGAAGGAGCTAGGCCCTGGCTGGAGCCTGAGTTCTCTCATTCTGCCATGTCTGCAGAGCCACACTGGTCCAGAGTTGCCTCCATGTTCCCCTAATTAGAGGAGGTAGTTGGTGCAGGGGGAAGGTATTTTGTTTGCTTCATTATCTCTGTGTGATTATTATGCTTAATGACTTTTAGCTTCAACACAGCTTAGAGTCAGAGCTTTTTCCATTTTCAGGAGAGTTTAGCCCACTTTCCCCTTATGAAGACTAAGTTCTGGGCTTGGACTTAAATGTTAAGACCAAACTTATAGGGAATTGGGGCCTTAGCTAGATAAACACATACTAAAATATTCAGTCAAACTCTATACATTTCCAGGTGGGAACCTTGTGTTCCCAGCCTGGAGTATGTCTTCTGAGCAGTGGACTTCCACACCTGTGTAGTCAGTGACAGGATGCTACTATCTTGTCACTGAAGATAACTCTGCTTTCTATTCTTTTTCCTCCTTTCGGTTCCCTTTTCTCTCCATTTGTCCCCCTGCGGGATTCTTGATGCTGCTTGTGGGTGTCTGGCTCCCCCTGCTGTAGAAGGGGAGTATTGCCCCTGGGACAGAGAACTCCTGCAAGGCCAGTGGCTCCAGCATCTCTCAAAGGAAGAAGAAACGGGTACTTGTAAAGGTACCCACTTCGCTCCCCTGCCCACCTTCTACCCTGGCTCCCTAGCAGCCATCCAAAATTTGCCTCCAAGAGCAGGTCCCACATGAAAAGATCTGTGCATTTTAGAGCTATGCTGCACATATCTAGCTGGTCACCTGTCTCTGGGCCCAGCCTTCCCAGACAAAGTAGAGAATAGCATATTCCAGAAATGGAATATGGCCCCATTTCTATCCCTGTGGGTTTTTCTGCAATTTCTCCTTATCCAGTTAAGATTCAGTTTCTTCTCTAATGCAGAAAATCTTACAATGCAGCCACAGCTCTTCTGTCACCACCACCACAGGTGCCTTTAAACATTTCTCTGAGAAAGAAAGACGTGCTGGCTTCATGCTGTTGATAAATCCCCAAGGCTGCATGTGGTAACAGGAAGCAGAACATTACTCAGGGAGAAGACTCACTCTCTTCCCTTGTTGCTTAGAAGGTAAAGAAAGGTCCTGCCTCTTTTCTTTTGACTTATCTTCCCCAGGCCTAAATCTGAGCTGTTTGGAGGTGTTGCTGTAATTCGGCCCTCTCCAGTACCATAAAGGCAGATAAACTGGCCTTGCAAATAGTCCTTCAGTCTATAGAGACCAGCAGCTCCAGTAAGGGAGCCCATGAGGGGCTAATACCCCACATTGATAGCATAGGTCAGCATCCACATTGGTGATCTTATTGGTTCTTCCAATCCAAATCAGAGGTTGTCACAAAACTAAAACCAGGTTGTCCAGTTAGATTATTGAAGGAAGGGGTGACATATACTCACAGATAGACACTGGCTCCTGCTAAGAACTGAAGAGTCCTTCAGATCGATGGCACCTGCTCTTGCTGCCTGAATAGTCGTCCTTCCTTCTGTAGTATCCCCTCCTTCCAAGTTGCTAGCTATTCCTTTATCTTAACCCAACCCCACTGTGTAGCATGATGCAAGCCCTAATGATAGGGATTTCACAAGGCAGGGACTGCATGCAGATTCCACAGGCTCTGTCAGCAAGAATAAGCTGAAAGGACTGCCTGTGAGTCTTCATTTAACTGAGAAACCAGGTCTCATGTCTAGAGGGATCAGTAGGATACCAAATGGAGTTTTAAGGAAAGGAGCTTTGATAGTTTTGATTGGGGGTGGGGGGTGGGCAAAGAGGTGTGGGTCTCCTCCCTACCCCTAAACTCCTGGAGTTTGGGGACTTCACAATATAGAGTTCTGCTTCTTCCCTAAGCTGCTGCCTCCCCTAACTCCATCCTCCCCAACATCTGTGTCCCTGGCAGACCCAGCATGCAGCATGAGAAGATCTCTTATGGAAGGGGCTTTTTTCTCTCTAGTAGAAGCTCTTACTGCAGAAAACAAAAACTACAATATAAACATAGTACATTTTTGTCCTATGTGAGTTGTCTGGCTTGTGGCAGAATGGCACTGTCCCATCCCACCTTTCTGTTGTCACTTGACTGAAGTCTCAGAAGTGGTCAGCTTGGCAAGTGGTGGTAAGCACTTTGCTGTATAATCAACAGAAGGGGCATAAATGGCGTGACCTAGAGGGCCTCATGCTGTGCTAGGTAATCAACCTGAGTTCTTATCACTCTTGGAGGAATGGCCCTTTAGAAGTCAGTTGTCATCTGCTTTTTCTCCACCTTGGCATTTGGATCCCTCAAAAATCATTTAGGATGAAAAGGGCAGTAGAATCTGCATTTGGAGTTGGAATGTGTGGTTCTCTTCACTGAAATTAATAGTACACATGAAGTTCAAAATGACTAATCCGAACTGAATGACTAGAAGTTACATGCGTGTGAGCACATGTTCTTGATTTTTACTTCTTTCTATTCAAACTGCTCCTGGCAAATACTGTAACTCTTCTTTCTGTTTCCTTTCCTGTGATGTTTTATCCCCTCCTTTTCTGTTTATTTTCTCCTTCTACCCTCCCTGTCATCTCCATCCCTTAAACCTGGCACATTAGCTGGGAACCACAGGCTACAGCAGATACTAAATCCAGCAGATCCCTTGGCGATCCAGGCTGATGTGCACTGGACACACATTCGTGAGAAAGAGGAGGAAGAAAGAATGGTCCCAACCTCTGAATCTTCCACTTCTAGAGGTAACTGCTTCAAGACCCAGGATCCCATGTGCTGCTATCAGCACCTTTCATCCCTGCATCCCTTCCTGTTGCTGTAGAGGACCTTTCTGCTAAGACCAAAGCCTCCCATTTTGATCAAAAGTAGAACCCAACAAAACATTACATTTTCTGCTGTTAACCCAGACAAGTGTCCTTGACTCTCATTTGAGGATATGTAAAGTTCTCTATGGATTAAGAGGTTGCAGGCTCCTTCTCCAGTAATGCAAAATAATAAACCGAATTTGACCTGGGGAAAAATGAGAATTCACTTCCTGTCCCCCATATTTCTCGGCTGGGGTCTTCTTTGCCCACTCTATAGAACATGCTGGTGCTTTCCTCATGGAGTGTGTCTGAGTGTGACTGTGTATGACAGGAGGAGGAGAGGGAAGCATATTTAGAAGTAAAATTAAGAAGAGATATGTATCAGGGAGGTTTCTAAATTCACTGCATTATTTTCAACTCCAGGTTTTAGGTGAGTTGGTCTGTGTTTCCCAATAAGATGAAAACGTACCTTATTCAGTGGTTTTTGTTTTGTTTTACTTTGTTTTGTTTTGTTTTGCTTTGTTTTGAGACAGGGTCTCACTATGTTGCTCAGGCTGGTCTCTGACTCCTGGTCTCAAGTGATCCTTCTGCCTCAATCACCCGAGCAGCTGGGCTCCAGGTGCATGCCACTGCACCTGGCCTCTGGCTTCTTTTAAGGAATATCAATAATAGAAAACAAAGGACTCTGTTGAAGGATTCATTGACTGCATATCATTCCTCTCAGCTACCCATCTTCCAATATGGACCCTTGGTCATCACCTCTGTCTGGCTCATGTAGCTTCACATATTCTTTGTGCCTATTATAGGCCACACACCCTTCAAGGCTCTGGTTATACAAAAGGGATTCTTCCTTGCCCTCGTGAAACTTAGCCTTTAATGCACTTTTTATCCTTCCAGCCCCCAACTCTTCCCTTGTAGGTAAGACCAGCCTCTGTTAACAGCTTTTGCAGAACTTTAGATACCCAGAAGCTATGCTGAAGTTGATGTGAGAGCCCCCGCTGACCAGGGCACCTGACTGACCTACGGCATCGACCAGGAGCATCCTGCAGCCTCCCTTGGGTTTTCTCTCAGGATAATGGCGGATCATTACCCCTCATCCATGCCAGACAGACCACTCTCTGCTCAGTTTCTTTTCTGTTTTGGACTTTAGGAATGACCACAGCTCTCCTCACTGGGAATGCTTACTGCTGTGTAACTTTGTATTTATCGTCTGTTTTAAATTCAGTGCCTGGCCTTCCTTCCATACGCCGTGCAGCAGTGCAGGCCTGGCTGGAGACGGTCTCTGGAGGTAGTCGGTGATGTTTGATCTTTTCCCACTCACCATAACCTTTCTCTTTAGGCAGCTCTGCTGGTGCCTTAACACTAGAACTCTGGTCCTGTCGCTGGTGCATGCGAGGGTGGAGCCAGAGGCGGGCGGGGGCACATGCATGCCTCACTCAGGCAGCCCATCCTTGCATGGACCAGAAGTGCATCCCACATTCTACAGGGCAGATTGGAGGAGAACATTAGTGGAGACAGAACTTGTTCCATTAATAGAGGTTGGATACAATAACCAAAGCTAAAGGAACCTTTTTTAGCACTGAGGTTTAAGTATGTAAAAAAAATAGGTAGTAATTGAGTATGAAAACAGAGGAATCAAAATAAAATTCCACAAACCTACCAAAATATCACAGAAGGAAACAGTCAAGACTCAGGGGCAGAGGGCATTTACAAGAATTATCAGAGAGGAGGGGAGGGCAAAGGACTGGTATTATACAGCTAAGGGAAGAGGGTACAAGCAGGACATACTAAGCTACAGGTGTCTCTTCAGCTATTTATGCCACGAGATAATTGGCAAACCTTAGTTGTCTTTCCTAATTTTTTTCTGGAAACATTTCTCAGTGAGGGGGTCTACGTGAATTTTGGGCAGGCTGTTCTTTTCATTGCAGGATGTTTATCCTTGGCCTCTGCCCTCCAAATGTTGTACTGTCTCCATTCTCAGCCTAGTCGTATAACAACCAAAGACATACACATATTTTCCAACACTGTTAGAAGGGGAGGCAGCATTGCCTGCTGTCTGAGGAATATGGCCTTAGCAGTTGCATCCAGGATGGGCAGGACTGACACACATGGATCTTAACCACCAGGCTCTTACCATTCCAGCCTATTGTCTTCACCAGCAGTAGGAAAAATAGATAAATGTCAGGAGTAATCTTCCCAGTGTATAAGAGAAAGAATGCCATCGGGTTTCTGGTTCAGCTGGCCCTGAGCCATCAGCCCTCGACATAGGAGCTGCTGAGAATTTCTAGTTAGTGTGCATACATATGACAGAGGGATAAGGTGGAGGAAGGGGCACTTCCCAGCTGCCACCTGAAATAAACAGCAATTCCTGGCTTTTGTAGTGTGTAACTCATCAACTTGTGTGGCCGCTTCTATCACCCTGCACTTCATCTTAACCTAGATTCCATTCGCCAGTTTCATTGCTCAGGCTGCGTCTCCTTCAGCATCTGCTACTGCTGCATTGATAGTTCTCCCATGTTTATTTTTTGATGTATGTGATAATTGTTCTTTTCAAGGTACTGCAAGAAGTATAGAACCTTACCCTTCTGATTTGACAGTAGAGGTTTCTTAGTAGAAACTCCAAGTAGGAGAACCACATGAAGGACCAAGGGATCAGGACTGGGACAGACCAATCCAGGGAATTGGGGCAAGCTGGGGAGTTCTATGGAGTGGTCTTTGTGCTTGCTTCCAGCCTACTTGCCAGCAAAAGTATATCAGTGTCTCTTCTACCACCTAAATGCTAGGCATTCACATATTTGTTCAAGCAAATAATGTTAGTCACAAAAGACCCCCCCCCCCCGCCCCCGCTTACCAGATAGGCCCAGATTCTGTTCCCACTGATCTATTTGGAGTAGGTTTGGTCTTTATATGGTATAGTGCAATGATGAGCAGACTTTCCAAGTATAAAGCTCAATTTGAGAAGGGGCCTAGAGGACATTGGTGCTTTTAGATAGGCTTTTGTTTGTGCCTCATAAATCCCATTCCCTGGTGTTTGGTGAACTATCTTCCATCAGTGGCCAAAAGCAATGTGATTGCTCAGACCTATAGAAGCAACTGAATAGTTTTTCCCTAGAAAATGTTATCATCCCAGGAGAGAGTACCTTGGCATTGCCAGCTTGCTGGTTGCTCTGGTGTCTAGAGGGAAGGGCTTGGCATTCACAGTTCACCAGCCTAGAACTTACTCTGGACAGTATCCACCATCCCTGGAATGCCTGTCTGCTCCATTCTAAACCTCTTTCAACAAACTAAATTTGAACCACTATCTTAAAAGTTATGCATAAAAAATAAGTACACAGCTTAAGGAATTTTTTTTCCCTATACCGCAGACTTCATCCAGGAACACTTCACCACTGAACTACATCCCCAGTCCTTTTAGATTTTTATTTTGAGGCAGAGCCTCACTAAGTTGCATAGAGCCTGGCTAAGTTGCTGAGGCTGGCCTTGAACTTGTGTTTCTCCTATCTTACCCTCCCAAGTCACTGGGATTACAGGCATATACCACTGCATCCAGCTCAATTTAAAGAATTATTAAGGAATAAAACTCATGTAATTGCCACATTATCAGCAGTTTCAAAGGGGCTGCTCAAACTGTTTCAGCACATTGCTTCTTGACATCCTATCACTAGACTGCAGTCACTAGTTTGGTCTGTAAAGAAGAAAACTTCATTTTAGGGCATATGGCTATTATGTGTTCTATCCTCTCTCATTTTCAATTCAGCTTTTTTAAGAAATTTACCTGAGTTTAGCACTCCCATACCTTAGACATGTAATTAATTTTGTGTATTCTTTCCCCTATTAAAAAAAAAGTGGGGAGGATTTACCCTATTTATTTATTTTTTATTTAAGGAATTTACCCCAGCTGTGCCACAGCCAGTTCCTCTACTCCTTCCCCTACCTTGGGCCTGGAGGGGCTAAGGGGGGCCGGGCAGGTTGGACTCAGGCTTATATGCAAATCGAAGCATAACTTTGTTTCTTGAAATTAACCCCTTGGGGAATGACTGAAGGGTGGTTGTGCTTGGAACCCTAGAAGGAGCCCTGAGGACCCCTGGCAGATGGGTGCTATCAGTCTCAGGGGACTGTCTCAGAATCCTTGAGACAGTACTTGTTGCTTTCCTCACTGCTCTCTCTTACAGTCCACTGTTCGTGCAGGTGCAGATTCCTAGTATGCAGAGTTGGGATGCGTGGTGTGTGTGTTTAGGGGCTGGTTCCTTAGGAGAAATGAAGTGATTGAGTGCCTTGCTTCATTTTGTAGCACCAAAGGGCTATTCTTGACTCCAAAAAAGGAACTTTACATATCTCCTCAGTTCTTCTCCCTTGTTCTTTAACAAAGTATTTCTCTCTAAGTTATCACAAGAAAAGCTGCAGCTTCTACCAGTGGGAAGGGTATGATCCTCTCCCTCAAAGGTAGAGGGAAGAAACAATCCCTCAGATTGTATCATTGTGAGAATTAAATGACCCCTGACTTCAGAGGTAGTTAGGAAAGTATCTAAACTTAAGCACTGATAGCTGGAAGCTAGTGTTACTGCTGGAGTTTGATTTAGGTGCCTGTTGGGCCTAGGCAGTGACATTTTACCTCTGACCATCTTGGACTTGAGACTGTTAAAGCAAACAGTCTATGGGAAAGAGGGAACCTGGCCAGGCCTTCAGCTGCTCTTTTCCTTCCACTTGACCCTACTCACATTGAAAAATGGCCTGGGCCCTCCTCAGTACCCACACTGCTTTTGGAGCACTCCCCACGTCCATCCAAGTGGATTTCTCTCTTCTCCAGTAACCCGTCTTTCTCCTGCATAGACATCCTTTTTCTGTCTTGTCTTTTCTTCCTTTCCTGGAATACCTCTGCCTTACAGCCCCATTGGATGAGAATGACCTGGAGGAAGATGTGGACTCGGAGCCAGCAGAGATAGAAGGGGAGGCAGCAGAGGATGGGGACCCTGGGGACACTGGTGCTGAGCTGGATGATGGTATGGGGCCCCAGCCTCCCTCTCCACTATGGACACAACCTGTTTCCCATAGGGGGAATGGCCTGAGTGGTTAGAACTTAAGAATGTTCAAGAAAAATCTACTTTAAAGCAAAAGCTCAAGGGAGTCAACTGTTTGGCTCCCTGGGTGATTCTCTGTTCCATCAGTGACTTACACTTGTTTTGTTTCACCCACCCAGAAGCCAATCTCCTGTGTAGCCTGTGTGAATTGAGTTGTGGTTGAGAGCTGAGCAAATTTCAGACTATTCAGGGCCTTTAATCCATTAGATGCCCTTTGGCATTGAAAGACAGGGACATTGTAAATAATTTTAAGAATTGTGTCTCATTGGGCAAAAAGGAACAGGGACTAGGCTGGACAGAAATGAGAATAAAAGTTGAGGTTAAGATCATGAGGGATTATAGATGTAGTCTATGGTCTGGGCTGAGGACTGGTGAAATAACAAGAAAGATAAGTCCAGAAAGCAAGGCCTGCTTTTCCGCAGGTGTAACCCAAGCTTTTCTTCCTGTCATGCCTTCATATGTCATGGTGCTATTTTGAAAAGTAAGTGGAGCACCACAGGTTTCAATGAGACACCACACTACAGAGGGCAATGTACCTTGCTTCAGGAGAGTGCTTTGGCTGAGTCTCTTGGAAGCATTCTCAGAAGGCAGGGTCTGTTGCTGAATAATAGACAGGGCTCACCATCACAATCCAGACCTTGCACCACTGTGCACATGTGTCCATCCAACCATTGGGCCATGAGAGTAAGAGATAGAAAAGGAGTGTGGCCTGGCTCACGATTTGTGCCAATTTGTGTCCCTTCCTCCCTCCACTAGATCAGCATTGGTCTGATGACATCCCATCAGATGCTGAAATGGAGCTTCGCTTGCGACGCCACCCTGAAGTAGAAGCAGAGTTAGAGCTGAGGGTAATAGAAAATGAGGAGGAAAAGCCATCTGCCTTACCAGTGCAACAAGAAGGAGGTAGGTCTACTGCTACCAGCAGGAGTCAGCAGCTTCCAGAATGCCTATAGAAGCCACAGGGCAGGCTGGGTGGCACAGAGTCAGGGCTTTTAGTTGGCCCAGGGCTCCACTCCTCCTCCTGCTCTTCCTGTCTGCCCTGTAAATGACTGCAACCAGCAGTTCCTTTCCTTATGTTGTTTGGGATCATGAAAAGGTAGAAGGTCCATCTCAAAGCTTGGGACCCAGATTGTACACACAAAGGGTTACTAGTTCTTGGGGAAGTGAATTCCAGGAGTCCTCTCACTCCTGAGATGTGTTTTTTCTAGACCAGCCTGAGTACAGACCCAGGGACACAGCATGCATTGGTTCAGCTAAACCTCTGCTCTCCCTGCCTCAGCAGTCAACTGGATGTAGTATGATGCCCTCCACAGAACTTCCTGGGGGCCCTCTTAGTGTGAGTGGGGGGCTGGTGGGATGGTTTCCTCTTTTAAATCCTGTGTCCCTTCTTTTCAGGTCCTTCTCAAGTCTCCAGCCCCATCCAGTCCCCTCAGGAACAAGCCATTCTTTCTACCCCAGCATCCAGCCACATAGCAGAAGTAAGTATTGGGGGCTCACTGTGAGGGACAAGGGACTGATGGAACTCCTGTCTTTGGGCCCATGGTGTGAGCCCCTCAAGAAGTGGAGGTGAAGTAAACTACTACCCCCCATTCTGAGGAAAATTACATATTTTTCACTCCTTGTGTTAAGTGGGGCTCTTGATTATATAATAGGAGTGGCCTTGGGATTCTAACTCAGTCTTCTTGATGTATGGACAGATTTATTTTTAAATTAAAGTCATATTTACAGGATCATGGGTTTATTATAATAGATATATTTTTTCTTTATATTAAAATAAATGTATAACTATTTAAATACTGTCTGGAGGACAGATCAGGGTGGTAGGCCAAGACACTAGACCTAGGTTTTTGGATTATGGCAGCATGGCATCATTCAATGATTTTCTTTTTTTTTTTTTTTCTTCACTGTACTGAGGGTGGAACCCAAGGCCTGACACATGCTAGACAAGCACTTCTCTACTGAACAACATCCCCAGACTTTTGTATTATTATTATTTTATTTGGAAATAGAGTCTCACTAATTTATCGAGGCTATCCTTGAACTTTGAATTTTCCTGCCTCAGCACTACTCTGCCTCCCACCCAATTAGAAGTATGTTCCACTAGCGATTTAGTGATTTTTTTCTGCGAAACAAGAGCTTTATTTTACTGAGATGCTAAGATAGGGCTATAATAGACTCTGTGTGCATCTTTAAGCTTCCTGGGAAAGGCAATGTGATTATAAAACATCTACACATAGTAGCTATTTTAAATCTTACAGTGCTGGCCCTTGTGATGGCATGTCAGGGATCTTGGAGCTTTAGAAACTGCTAGTTGGGGTGAGAGCCAAATTCATTAGTGTTTTTCTGCCATTGTTCATTTCAGTGGACAGAGAAAGTAGGATGTGTTTGAGATGAACCAAATCCTGAAAGCTCAGACTATTCAAACTAAGAGGGGTTCTAAAAATTTGACAAATAGAGCAGAAAATGAGGAAGTTTTTCCTGGAGCCATTTGAATCATACATAAAACGATAGAGAGAGAAATTTATTTCAACATACACAGGCCCTTTGAGAGGAAAATTCCATAAAGAATGTTGTTGACCATGAAAACATTCACTTCTAAGCAGCTTCTGTCTTCCCTTTCTGTAGGGACCCCAAACCCCACTTGCCTCTGTTGCCACCAAGATGAAATCCCCTGAGGAGCGCTTTTTCCCTGACCCTCTGCTCCCCAAAGAGAAGCCCAAAGCTGAAGCTCCCCCGGATCAGAAGACTGCACCCCCTCCCATCCGGTCGCAGCCTGTATCTCTGCCAGAACCAAGGACACCTACCTCACCTGTGAGCTCACAGTTTGTGGCTCAGGTGGCCCCTTCTGCATCCCCTTCCACCCAGCTCCCTATTTGCTCCCAGCCTCAGCCTTCCTCAGAGGCCACCATCCCATCCCCCACTGAGTCCCCCATACGCTTCCAGCCTGTTCCAGCCAAAGCTTCTACCCCTCTGGTCCCCTTACCTGTGAAGAGCCAAGCTGATCCCAAGAACAGACTGGACAGCCCTCTTGCTGTGGATGAAGCCCTGAAACGGAGTGACCTGGTGGAGGAGTTTTGGATGAAAAGCGCTGAAATCCGCCGCAGTCTGGGACTCACACCTGTAGAGCGAAAGAAAGGGCCTGAGCCCAGCTTCCCCTCACCTGCCTTCAAGCCAATATCCCTAAAATCCTTTTCAGTTGAGAAGTCCCCTCAGGATGAAGGACTTCATCTTCTGAAACCTCCATCTATTCCTAAAAGGCTGGGCTTGCCAAAGTCAGATGGTGAGCAGCCCTCCCTGCTGACTCCCAAATCTCCATCTGACAGAGAGCTGAGAAGCTCCCATGAAGAGCGGAGGGATCTGTCCAGCAGCTCTGGCCTGGGCCTTCATGGGAGCTCCTCAAACATGAAGACCTTGGGCAGCCAGAGCTTCAACACCTCAGACTCCACCATGCTCACCCCACCTTCAAGCCCACCGCCACCCCCACCCCCAGATGAGGAGCCCGCCACCCTCCAAAGAAAGCCCTATCAGATATTTGAGCATAAAGAAACTGAGCCAAAATCCTCCATTATCCCACCTCCTCCACCTGCCACATTTATGCGGCCCCCACGAGAGCCTGCCCAACCCCCCAAGGAGGAAGTGCGGAAGTCATTTGTAGAGAGTGTGGATGAAATCCCCTTTGCTGATGATGTGGAGGACACCTATGATGACAAAACTGAGAACTCAAGTCTGCAGGAAAAGTTCTTCACACCCCCTTCCTGCTGGACCCGCCCAGAGAAGGCCCTCCACCCACCCCTGGCCAAAGAGAATGGACGGCTGCCTTCTCTGGAGGGTAGTGCCCAGCTGCAGAAGAGGGGACTGCCCTTGGTCTCTCCTGAAGCTAAGGAGCTGGCTGAGGAACGCATGCGAGCCCGGGAGAAGTCTGTGAAGAGCCAGGCACTGAGAGACGCCATGGCCAAGCAGCTGAGTAGGATGCAGGAGATGGAGATGGCAGCTGGGGCCTCCAGGTCCCGCAAGGCTTCCTCAGCACCCTCCCAGAGCAAACAACTTTTGACGGAATCCTCCAAACCCCCAGGTCTCAGAGGCTCTGAGGAGCCTACTCTGAAGCATGAAGCCACTAGTGAGGAGGTCCTCTCCCCTCCATCAGACTCAGGGGGCCCAGATGGTTCTGTCACCTCTTCTGAGGGCTCCAGTGGGAAGAGCAAGAAGAGGTCATCCCTCTTCTCCCCCCACAGAAACAAGAAAGAGAAGAAGTCCAAAGGGGAGGGCCGACCCACAGAGAAACCCAGCTCACGCCTTCCAGAGGAAGCAGCCACCAAACCCAAGTCCTTGTGGAAGTCAGTCTTTTCTGGGTACAAGAAGGACAAGAAGAAAAAGGGCGACGAGAAGTCCTCCTCCAGCACCCCATCCAGCGGAGCTACTGTGGACTCTGGCAAGCACAGGATGTCTCCTATTGTAAGAGCAGGTACATCAGCAGCAAAGAGACCTTCATAGGACAGAGTGTAAGGGGTACATTCTTGGGTCATTTTGTTGTTCTCAAAAGATCCACTTTCTTTTTTTTTTTGAAAGCAAGTTTTATTTTAAAAAAAAAAGATCCACTTTCACATGCTGATGGCCCAAAGGTTCTTAAGAGACGGGAACTGAACCATGAATGCCCTGAGCATTTTCCTGCCTCATAAAATAACTCTAAAATCAGCTTGAAATTAGATAGGGTAGTCTTTGGAAGTTGGTACCCTTCCTAAAGTCACATTACCCCCAAAATGGGCCTGCTTTTGAGTGGGGCAGAGGGCATTGCCTGGTGGTCCCAGACAGGTGTCCAGAGTTATTGTCTCTTCCAAGTGGCTGTGTCCCTGAAGGAATAAGCATCAGAGCCCAAGCTCATTGCACCCCAATGTAAGAGGAAAATCACTTAAACTTGAAACCAAACCTCCAGCTGATCTGCCCCAGCTGCTCGAATGAGCATGGAAGTCAGTGTTGTCACTGCCCTCACTCTGCCTCTTTTTACCTCACAGAGCTGCAGCTCCGGCGCCAGCTGAGTTTCTCGGAGGACTCAGACCTCTCCAGTGATGACATCCTTGAGAGGTCCTCCCAGAAGTCCAGGAGAGAGGTGGGTGGGTCCATTCGCTGGAAGGACTTTGGCGGGCTGGCGAGTCTTGGCCTCTGGTAAGGTAGAAAACAGGGAAAGCCAATCTAAAACCAGGGTGGAGAGTGAGTGCATTTCTATGATTCCAGCAGGCAGACAGTGGAATGCTGATCCCGGACCAGGGTCAGAAGAAGAGCCACAAAAGTCTTCCCTCAGGCCTTTTAAAGGGGAGAGAGGTATTTGCTTTCCTGGCAAGAGTTCCCTCATTCAGTTCCTGTGAAGGAAGCTGGAGATATTCCACATGGAAACCTTTATGTTGCCTTTAGGAAACAGCCAGGCACTGTCTATTCTTTCTCTCCTCAGCAATCCATGCAGAGCAGTATCTGTCAGGATCCAGGCAAGGGGACAAGGGTTGCTCACACTCCAGGGTCATAGAGGCTGGGATAGAGCACCAGGCAGTGGAACAGGAGGTGGGACCAGGTTGCTTACACAGGAGTGGGCCTCATCATCCTGCCTGCTTGGTAGATTTGTTAATTAGAGGAGGGTTTTGTTTGTTTGTTTGTCTGTTTTCCTGTTTAAGAACTGATCTAAGAAACTGACTTGGGTATGTGTCAGGTCTGACATGGGCTCTCTTGCTGCTCCAGAACTTAGGAAGTATGGCCACTCAGGTCTCCTAAGAAGCAAAGTTCTCTATATACAAAGTCCCTTCATCACTGGCTTCCTTTGGTGTTCATTTAGTTTTTTTTTGTTGTTGTTGTTGTTGTTGTTGTTTGTTTTGTTTTCCAGGAGTCTTATAGCTTTGTCTCAATACAGTGAAGTTGGAGGAGGGAGAACCAGAGAAAGTTCTAGTGGGGCATCTATGTGACAACAACAGTGTTTATATGGGAACTAAGATCCATAAAGGCCTCAGCAGCAAGACAGGGGCAGTGATGCTCTGTGTGAGCCCAGCTACATCTTGCCCTCTGTCTAAGACAGAGCTAGACATTACCTTTCCAGGGGTAATAGCCCTGCTGCCCCTTACCTCCCTTTTTGAATAAAAATATACCCAGAATATCATGTGCTTTTTTATGTATATATTTTTAGTTGTCGATGGACACAATATTTTATTTATTTATTTTTATGTGGTGCTGAGGATCGAACCCAGTGCCTCATGCATGCAAGGCAAGCACTCTACCACTGACCTACAATCCCAACCCTCATGTGCTTTTCTGACAAGGCCTTTTGGAACTTTGGCTTGAGTCCCTTTTCATCAAAAACTTTAAACTGGTAGCCAGTACACCAACCAGAGAAGACCATGGTGGTTCTGTGCCTCTCTGTGTACCAGTTCACAAAGATACCTTCTGAAGCCTGCTTCCAAGTTCCTCCTCCCAGCCTGATTCAGTTCTTAATTACTTGGAAAACTGAGCCAGACACAGTGGCACAACCTATAATCTCAACAACTTGGGAGTCTGAGGCAGGAGGATTGCAAGTTTCAGGCCAGCTCAGCAACTTAGGCCCTTAGCAACTTGGTAAGACCTGTCTCAAAATAAAAAATTAAGAAGGTTAGGGATGTAGCTCAGTGGTAAAATACCTTAGGCTCAATCCCAAGTATCAAGAAATAATAAATAATATTAATAATAACTTGTCAAGCCCAAAGTTGTTGCACATGCCTATAATTCTAGGAGCTTGGGAAGCTAAGACAGGAGGATTACGAGTTCAAAGCCAGCCTCAGCAAAAGAGAAGTGCTAAGCAATTTAATGAGACCCTGTCTCTGTAGGGCTGGGGATGTGACTCAGTGGCTAAGTTCAATCTCCAGTACCAAAATAATAATAATAATAACTTGGAAAACTGTAGAAAGATGGTCAGCTTACTTCCCATCTCATTCTTGATGTGTTTGTCTCTAAGGCTGCATCAGCTCTTTCTGTATTATCCTAGAAGAACCTATAATGACTGTTGTCTCCTCCTGCTTCACCTATCTACAGAGTTAGGTCTCATATGTCACTACCAGGCCAGCAGTGAGTTAAGGCCTAGCAGTCTTGTATGTTTTCCCTTGGGGGTTCAGTTTATGTGCATCCTGTTGAGTACCCCCTGCTGAATCTCCCGGGTAGGACTGTTGGTTCTGAACTGAGGGTTGCTTCTGGATTTGCATGTAGGTCTCTAAATACATTGGGGATGTCTTGGAATTCTTTTTTTTTTTTTTTCAGTTGTAGATGGACACAATACCTTTATTTTATGTATTTATTTTTATGTGGTGCTGAGGAGCAAACTCAGTGCCTCACACATGCTAGGCAAGCACTCTACCACTGAGCCAAAACCCAGCTCTGTCTTGGGATTTTTAAGGAGGTCTGTGAAGAAAGGAGAATGTTTCTCTTAACCTCCATGGTGACTGTGCAGATGTTCAGATAGTTCATGTCATGTTGGTCAAAAACAACTATGGGGCTGGGGTTATGGCTCAGCAGTAGAGCGATCACCTCATACATGCAAGGTCTTGGGTTTGATCCTTAGCACCATATAAAAAATAAATAAATAAAATAAAGTTTAAAAAAAAAACATACAGCTGTGATTGCTGTTATGGTCAAGTTTCTCCACTGCTTTTCCACAAATTAATGAAGCATGTTGACAGTATGCTGATCAGCAGTCTTCCCACATTTGGCTATGCCAAGGACATTATCTCGATTCCACCTCCCATGGACGACAGACTTTCCTAGGGCCTCACAGGCACCAGAAACAAAGAAATTCATTTCCCTATTCTTGTGAGCGAGTCAAGGACCCCATTATAGATTCCTAGAACCACAGGACTATGGAGACCTCACATACCAGGCATACTCTATAGGGACAGGGCCATTCACTAGAGATCACATAGGGAATGTGGAAGATAAGGTGGGGCCTACGAGGCTGCTAACCCAGCTCCTGCCATGACGTGGAGGTGGACCAAGTGAAAGCAGATCACCATGTTTTCAAGACATGGTGGCTAAGGCAGAACAGAAACAGCTATAAAGAATGCTTTTAAAACAGTTAGAGAGGGCTGGAGTTGTGGCTCAAGCGGTAGAGTGCTCGCCTAGCACATGTGAGGCACTGGGTTCGATCCTCAGCACCACATAAAAATGAAATAAAGATATTGTATCCATCTAAAGCTAAAAAATAAATATTTTTAAAAAACAGTTAAAGAAATTTGATCATAAATGGTGTAGTATGTATAAATGTATCATCCAATCAACATCAAGTTTCTTGCAAGTGACAGAGGTACTGTAATCATGTAGGAAAATGTTTCTGTTCTTAGGGAGGAAGTACATGCTAATATTTTTCAAGGTGAAAGTTTATGTATCTACAAATAATTCAGAAAAAGAAAAGATTATAGCTGTATATTGTGGCATACACCTATAATCCCAGCAGCTCAGGAGGCTGAGGCAGGAAGATCACAAGTTCAAAGCCAACCTTAGCAAAAGCAAGGTGCTAAGCAACTCAGTGAGACCCTGCCTCTAAATAAAATACAAAATAGGACTGAGGATGTGGCTCAGTGGTCGAGTGCCCCTGAGTTCAATCCCTGGTACCAAAAAAAAAAACAGAAAAGAGCTGAGGATGCAGCTGAATGGCTCAATGGTAAAGCACCCCTGATTCAACCCCAAGTACCAACAACAACAAAAAAGGTGTGTATGCATGTAATATAAAGGTTACATACATGCACACATGCCTATGAAACATGCTGTAAAATGTTAACATTGGGGAAATCTAAGTGACAGTATTCAGCTATTCATTTTCTTTCTATTTCAACGTCTCTGTAGGATTGAAATTTTTCAGAATAGGAAGTATAAGGAGGGGCTGAGGATGGGGCTCAAGCGGTAGTGCGCTCACCTGGCATGCACAGGCCGCTGGGTTTGATCCTCAGCACCAAGTAAAAATAAAATAAAGATGTGTGTCCACCGAAAACTATAAATAAATAAGAAGTATAAGGAGCAAGGGAGCTAAAAGTAAAAATGGGATTTGGCTTGAATGAAGAGGCCAGGCTCCCAGCCACAAAGCCACTGTGTAGCAGAGATGGAAGAGATAGCTCCCCTTGTATCTCAGACACAGCCCTGAGTCAAGCACTGGTGAAGCAAGTGACAGGGTCTTTTGATAATAATAAAGGAAAAAAAACTAAAAATAACTTGTATTTTGGGGCTGGTTTGTGGCTCAGTGGTAGGGAGCTTGCCTAGTATGTGTGAGGCACTAGGTTCTATCCTCAGCACCGCATAAAAAAATAAAGGTATTGTATTCCTCTACAACTAAAAAAGAAATCTTTAAATAATAATAATAATAACTTTTTTGTTTGAAAAATGCAAGTACAGGATTTTTTAAAACACCTACAGCCCTGCCAACAAGAAATAACTCATGTTGACCTCTTTTCTTTACTTCCATCTGACTTTAAATACAACTAACTTGGCTGTTTCTTGGCCACCCTGGCCCATCCGAGGGTGCTGGGCCTGCTCTCTGATGGTCTCTCTTTCTGTTTCAGAGCCACAATGTCAGCTCTTGTGGCTGGCCTCATCTCTTGGGCACATGAAAATTGTGTCATGATTTCATTCTGAATTGGTTCCAGTCCCAAAAATGGGTAAATTATGGAGAAGGAGGGTGCTGCCCTCTCCCCGTAGTATTTACAGCAGCCAGGTACAGATGTCCATGCTGTTCTTTAAGGTGTAGTTACCTAACCTATAATCCTACTATGAGTTCTTCCCATGCTATTCAAGGACATCATTTGTCCTTTCCCTTTTTAAAACTAGCCTGTTTCTAATCATGAAAATCTTCCTTTCAGTCTGCTTTGTGAAAGAAGTGAGTTTGAGGCAAGGTGCCTATTCTGAGAGGCAGATTCATTCTTTTCCAGGATAATATGCATGTGAAATGTGAGTCCCCACTATGTCATGGTTATGAAAGTCAGAAGCAGCACAGGCAGCAGGGTACTGCAGGCCTTCTTGTTGCTCTCAGAATCTCCTTATCCTATAGGCTACCAGACTCAAGCTACCTCCCTCCCTGGCTCCCTGATGGCCTTCTAACTACTTAATACAACTGATAAGAAGACCAGAGGAGCAAATGTAACTGACCCCAGTACTTGAGCAGCTCCACTCAATGTTTAATGGAGTAAAAAGAAGTCAGTTAACATTGCTATCTGAAATACTTTTGGCAAATAGCAGTGATTTATGCTATTTCAGTTCCCTTCACCAGGTATAATCAAGAAGTAGCCTGTATCCCTGTGTCCCGTGGTTTAGGAACATGCCAGGAGAGAGCTTTTTGGGAGAGGGTATGAGGTTCAGTACCTCGTTTCGCTCTTATCTGTGTCTGACATCAGGAATCTCCTCTATCCACCCCCATACATGAGCAGCAGGAAGTGTTCTAAATTTCCACAAGTAAAGGAATGGGTTACTAAAGGAGAAAGGGATACTGAGAAAAGAGAAGATTTGGGGGAATGATAAAGAGGCTGTTTCTACTCAGGAGAAAAGTAAACCCCAGTCTTACTCAAAACCAGTGTTCACTAAGATGCAGCTGTACATGCAGTTTGTACATGCAGATTTCTCCTTGCACAGTCCTGTGTGACATTGTGGAAAATAATCATGTTTAAGTCCTGTATGTTTGTTTTAAACTTCTAATTTTACTCCATTTCTGTGTTTCATTTTAATTTTTTAAATCATCATTGTCATTACTGTTCTGTTTTGTTTTCCGTTGCCATCCCCTTAAAAGTCGATTTATGTACCACACGCCTTGGCATTCAGGAGATCCTATTCATCAAAGGTAGTATCTCATTCCTGATGGCTGGTCATCATTGCATGCCTGTCTGTGATTAACCACCCAGAGCAACCTGAGCCCAGGACCTGTGGCCACATCCTCACTAACTGTGTTCATACATGCATGTAGCTGTAGCCACCAGACCTCCTTTAGCTATGTCATGAGGAAGAAGGAGGATGAGATACACCCGCTCTTCACTGGCTGGAGTGCATGTGGTAATGCTCCAGGTGCCTGGGAGGGAGGCAGAGCTGCCCCTGTGGGTCTGGGCACCACAATAAGAGGGGTTGTTGTCTCAGCTCTGTGGACTGAGACCTGAGCTTCCCAGGGCACTAGAATGCCACAGCTGTCCTTAAGGACTGCCTGTTGCCTCTTCACTTGACACTCCACTGTCTTTAAAACTCTTAGAGGAAAGACAAAGAGCCTGGACTTTGAGTTGAATTTGGAAGCCTTCTTTAAAATCTGTAAAATCTCCTAGTTTGGTTTCTTTTTTGTTTTGTTTTGGTTTTTGGTTTTTTTGTTTGTTTTATTTTGTTTTTTTAAGAAACAATACAGATGGCCTTGTGAATGAAGGCAAATCCCCAACATGTACCTCTCAGGGGTTGCCCAGTGTCTATGCAAAGCATGGGATTCTTCCCATAGCCTTCAACCTGCATTAAATTTGCCCAGTCACCTCCTCCATTCTTGATGGCACTAGCCACAACCACCTGGCCAGGCCACTTCCTCCCTTTCTTTTTGTGGCAACTGTTGCCTATGCAATCCCCAGAGGCCATCAAGGGTCACCTCCATAGTTCCTTCTTCAGCCTATATTGGTTTGGGGTTTCCCCAAATTTAAAATAGAAGCATTCCTGTTTTTTCTAGTTCAGATGTTCTTAAAGGAACCTCATGAATACCACTCATCTGAAGAAAGTGGCTTTTGATTCCAAGCAAGAAAATAAAAGGATTCTGATTTATCCTTTTTTTTTTTTTTTTCCTTCCCCATATATTCAGAAGCATGAGGCTTGGGAAACATTTTACTTACATTTTTTACCCCCACAATGTCTTTAAAAAGCACAGAATTCCTTAAATAGGAAACAAATAAAGTGATCTCAGTGATAAAGGAGGCTCCTAATACTCTAACTTCCCAACACTCATTCCCCACATAGCCTCCTTTCCTGGTCACAGAGGGGAAATGTCTCACCTTGGGGGTATCTAGATGTGTCCTGCGGCATTTGGAGCTCCAACAGGGAAAGGTGCCAGGGAAGTCTCTGGTCAAGCTGCAGTGGGGGAGCTTCACACTGGTGTATGCCAGCCACCAGTTCCCACTTAGGAGTCAGTCTACTCCATGCCCCTGCCAGGCTGCTGCACAAACTGATCTCAGACCTGACTGATAAGATCTTTTTTATTCCCACTAGCCAAGAACCTACACAGAAGAAGAGTTGAATGCCAAGCTGACCCGGCGTGTGCAGAAGGCAGCTCGGAGACAGGCCAAGCAAGAGGAGCTCAAGCGGCTCCACCGAGCCCAGGTACAACCACAGACAGTGAGACAGACAAAACACACAGGTGGAAAGCCATGTGACCACATCTTTGTGTACACCCAGTTGACCCCTATCCACAAGGAAGGAGGGTGAAGAAGGCAGAGTAGAAGCAGATGAGTTGTCCCTGTCATCTGAGATGACAGCCCCAAAGTACAGCTCAGTGCAGATGTAGTGGCCCCATCTTTGCAAAGTCATCAGTAAAAAGGGAAGAACCACATTTGAGTTTCCTAAATTCTGTGGTCTAGAATAGTCATTTTAGAGTCAATTAGTTCTCTTACTTGTAAGCAATAGTGTCAGAAGTCAGTTTGTGGGTGGGTAGAGTGTCATACACCTGTAATTCCAGCAACTCAGGAGGTTGAAGCAAGAGGATCGCAAGTTCGAGGCCAGCCTGGGCAACTTAGAGAGACCCTGTCTCAAAATAAAAAATTAAAAGGGCTAGGGATATAGCTCAGTGGTAAAGCACCCCTGAATCCAATACGTAGTACAAAGGGGGGGAAAAAATCAGTTTGTGACCTACCATGGACTTTGGACTTCGTGGGAGAAGTTAGAGTTATCCTGTAGGTATCAGCCTCTGTCTTAAGGCCTCATATCCTAGACCATTCTATACTTTTTTTTTTAACCTGTAGAGACAAGATTTTTAATCCAGTTTAGCAGTCTTGTTATCAGAAAGATCTGAGGTAGCCCGGCAAGTAGCATCACCTGTAGTCCCAAGAACTTGGGAGACTGAGGCAGGAGGATTATGAGTTCAAGGCCAACCTCACCAACTTAAAAAAATTAAAAGGACTGGAGTATAAGTCAATGGTAAAACATCCCTGGGTTCAATCACCAGTGTCAAAAAAGAAAGAAATTCTGAGGTGCCGGATGCGGTGGCCCATATTTGTAATCCTAGCAGCTCAGGAGGCTGAGATAGGAGGATCATGTGTTCAAATCCAGCCTCAGCAAAAGCAAGGCGCTAAGCAACTCAGTGAGAACCTGTCTCTAAATAAAATACAAAATAGAGCTGCAGTGTGGCTCAGTGGTCAAGTGCTCTTGAGTTCAGTCCCTAGTATCCTGCCCAAAAAAGAAAGAAATTGTGAGGTAATAGTATTAAAGGCTTCCTGCAGGAATTTCTTTTCCTCCTGCCCTTTAACTGCCCTAGAGAGGGCTGACATCTGCTTCAGCTGCTTCCATATTCTATGAACTTAGAACAGTGGGCCCAGAGTCTGCTAAGTAACAAGGCCCTGGGGGATTCAGATCCAAGTGGGATGCAGCCCATGAACTAGAGCTCTTTCCACCGTCTCGACGTAACTTCTCTTTCTCCCTCCTTGAGTTTGCCAAGTTTAGTTTTCCTCCTGAAAACTAGAAAGCTGAGTGCTCATACTGCTGTCTTTTGACAGATCATCCAACGGCAGCTGGAGCAGGTGGAAGAAAAGCAGAGGCAGCTGGAAGAGAGAGGGGTTGCAGTGGAGAAAGCACTCCGAGGTGAAGCAGGTACAGTCTGGGTCCTTGTGAGGAAGTTTATTCTGAAGGAGACCCCATATTCCCCACTGGGGAAGCCAGTTTTGCATCACGTGAAATTCATTCCTCCTTCAGTGGGGTTTTCTGGGTCCCTGCATCACATCTGGGGCTTTCCATTAAGCAAAAGAAAAATGCATTGGGGCAGCCCTGAGGCCCAGTCCTGCTCTATAGCCCATCTTACAGCTTGCCATTTCCCAACAGAACAAAATCTTAGGCCCCCATCATCTGTTGATTGCAAACTCTGGGTTTGTTCCTCTTCCTTCTCCTCCTCCTTTCGCACTCCATCATTTTCCCTGGGGGGAAAAAAATGCCTGTGAATGAGGGAGATTGTATCACAAGGAACCATCACAGAACTGTACTGAGCAGAACCCCAGCTGTTCCCCTACATGCTCCTCCTGTCCTTAGTGTTCTGGGCCCCTCCTGCCCAAGCTTTAGAGCCCTTATCATCTCCTGTGGGTGGAGCTTACAGGTACTCTTGATACTCTTGTGTTTCCCAGGCTCAGCCCAGGCTTGATGTTCACTAAAGGAGAGACAGGGGGTGGGGACATGATGTGCTGGCACAGGGTAGACACCAGGAGCAGCTGTGAGAGCCTGTGGTTTATGACTGCCACTCTAAAAGGAAATGCTGAAGAATGTAATGCAGTCCTGTCTACTGCTCCCAGGAGTCTATTCTATGCATTTAGGCACAGAGAAGGCAAGGGAGTACCAAAGTCATCTCTGGACCAAAGCCTAGGAAACTCTGCTAGTTCAAGACCTTGCATCCACTGGGTCAGCCCCAGCCTCAGGCATGGAGTGACTGATCTCTGCTTTCTCAGGCATCTAGAGTCTCATCCAGTCCCTAGATGAGGAACCTCCATCTCTTTACAAAAGAAAACGAAGGCCTCCAGGCTCAGCATGCAGATTGTGAGGCTGAGATAAAGAAAGGCAGTGGCTTCTTACCACCTCCTTATTCTAGAGTGGCAGAGGGGAACAGGGTGGTACATCTCGTGGCAGGTAAACTGTGTGTGGAACTGAAGAAGAACTGGTAAGGGGCAGCCATGTGACCAATGAGCTGGCCTTATGGTATATGCCTGGTATCAAGATGGATTCTATAGGATTGAAGTTCATGTGTTGGGGAGTGGGGATGAAGCATAGAAGCAGGTCCCCCTTGTCAGGCCCTTTAAGGCCCAGAAATTGAAGTTTATCAGTAGGTCAGTGATGACCTTCAGGTGAAAAGGGCTGGTAGAGAAAGATGAGGATGTGGATGTTCTTGGTTTTTGTGCCTCACCTAATGCTGGACTTAACCCTTGAAGTCTGGGTCACCAAAGGAAATGCAAAAACTTGAACCACTTAGTATCCAGAAAACTAGAAGACTGGGATGCTACCACCTGGCAAGCACTGGCTCCAATGCCAAGAAGTGGAGGTCCAGGTTCACTTAGAAGGGTCCTCAGCCTTCCCAATAAACCATGATGTCCCCCACCAGTCTGCGGGACTCCTTTCCTTGCCCTGCACACTCTTTTGGCTTCCTATTCAAACTGTCCCCAGAGGGAGTTAGCCCTCCAGAGGTGTCCTGTGCCAACTAAAGTAGACCCACAGGGCCCTACCCTCCTTGCTTACCTCTTGCAGAAGATACCAAGAGGGACCCTGAACTCATCATTGCTTTTTATTTCATCGATCACTTCTGCCAAAATGGAAAGTAATAAGTAGATCTCACAATACATAGCGAGAATAACTCCACAGGTGTATGCACATACATTCAGGGTAAGAGTTCCCCAGGAAAAGGGGGACTATACCCCTCCTTACAAGATTCTGAGTTTCAGGGAAGAGGGTTGCCATCTGGGTTGATGGTTTCTGTAAAGAACTCAAATCCTTGTCAGCTGCATGCAATTGGAGTCTACAGCAATACTTCAGCATTTCTGTAACAATCATGTTATTCCAGCTGCTGAATAAGGGCCAGAAAATAACACCATTAAAAATTGACAGAGGAGGACTGGGGTGTGACCCAATGGTAGAGTTTACCTAGATAATGCAGGACCCTGCATTCCATCCCAGTACACATACACACACACACTCACACACACACACACACACACCAAATTGGCAGAGGATTTTACCAAAATTATTCTTTTCAATTGTTTAGATAAATTACATTTTCATGACCGTGTACAACTGAATGTCATATAAGTTAGTGCTTTTCAAACTTGCTTTTAGCAGAAGAGCCCTTTTACAACATTATAAATTCAAGTTAAAATAAAAAATAATTGCCCTAAAAAGTTAAAACATATACACAAAAACGTGACAACACAGGATATGGTGAAGAGCTGCACCAGCATCCAGTTCATTTGTGGGAACAAAGATGAGAACAACCTTATATACACCAGTAGTTGCTGTAAATAGCAACAGTGTGTTTTTAATGACTTACCTGGAACTCTCAGGGTATTTTCAATTTAAAGATGTAGTTACTAGAATTTTTAAAACAGAACAGTAGCATTTTTCCAAGTTGAATCACTAGCAAATCTAACAAAACTCATATTCCTAATAAAGAACCAATCAAAGATGCTCCTAGAGTAAGCAAGAAACCCAGATTCACTATGATATCATGACATAATGTGTCATCACCCTTAGTGCCATGCTTATAAATGCATGCTCTGAGAGGCTGGCATCACTATACTTGCAGGCCAGGATTTAAATGAATTACATAGTTTCTTTTTTACCAACACATTTACAATGAATGCAGATACTTGCACACAGGAAGCAGAAGAAACTTGGTCCTGAGGGCCCCACAAAAGCAAGTTCACCTGGCTGCACAAATTAATTCGTTCAATGGGTTAAAAGTTGGCATATGAAGCATTGAGTATGGTGTGGCTTTTCAACAGTTTTTAAAGAGTTAAAAGCATTTGAGGTTCTTGGAAGATCCCTAGAACATTGTGAAGAACCCTAGGGTTCCGCAGAAGTTTGAAAATCATTGTTCTAATCCAACTTCTTCCTGTAGATGAGACTTTGCCAAAATATCTTTAACCAAAATGAAGTCTGTGCTTTCTCTAAAGATACACCTCAGTAACTCTGTTGAGATATTTCCCCATGATGCATTTAGTGTTGTAGTGACGGACGAGGCAAGGCACCGAAGATAGCAGGAAACAGTTTTATTTGGCTGTAGACAGGTTCAGAGGGCAAAGCTTTTGCTGTAATCAATCAATCCCCTAAACCCCGAATTCAGGTAGTTTCAGAGTTTATGCCCAGCATGTAAGGGGAGGGGCTCAGAAGTTCACAGTCTGCAGAAATTCACGTAAAAGCAGCTTTTTCTTTCACTATTTTGGGCAAGTTAACCCTTCAAGGACAACACCTGAGAAGGAGAGAGCTTCTTGTCCCCTTTCTTTCCTCCCCCTGCCAGCTATTACCATGGAGTGCAGTTGATAACTTATCTTGAAACTGTAGACATCTCTGTGGAGCGCAGCTCAAGGCCAGAGGATTTGATTGCACATTTCTACAAGCTACTATACTGGATATATTTGTGAAAAACTAGTAAGGGGGTGTCCAGCAACTGGAGTGCTGGTATCTTCCCAGCCAGTGGCCAAGTAAAACAGGGCAACACAAAAGTAGGAAGTGTACCTATATTGAACTCTTTTGCAGAGATTCTTTTGCTGAAAGTCCCAAGATCAGCCATGGTGAAGATTTCTGGAGAAGCCCAGTTAAGACTTTTCTGTAGAGAAAGGGGGTGCCACTACATTAGTTAACTCTCAAGATATAGTGCTCCTACCATAACTTATCTCCAAATATATTGTCTTTTTCTTATTTCAATATACCCCCTCCAAGGCTGGCCTAATGTCACTTCCCAGTGGACATATTCCTACTCGGCAGATACCATCTTTGAAGCTAAGTGTGCACATTGGCCACTCTTTTCTGCTTGTGCATTGCATCCTTGTTAGTCTCACTGCACCTAGTTGAACCTTGAAGAAATATCCTCAGCTGAGTCCAAAACCTGGAATTTTCCAACATGCTGGTCAGCCCCATCCCTAAGGGCTATACTACCAAGCCAGCCAAATCTGCCATTCTGTCTCACTTGATGGTCTCAAGCTTCCATTGTGTCTGAGGGGTCAGACTTTGTTAGCCAACCTGCCCTTCCAGAGAAGAGATCTGATACGGACTTGCTACCCAGTTAATCTCTATTTGTCAAAGGCTTCTATATATTCAGAGCTCAAGAATTAGTTTCAGAGCTTTCAACCTAGAACAAGACCAAGACTTTTATGTGATTTCTGGTCCTGGGACATCCAGGTCACTTTTTTGTTTCTGGAACACTGATTCAAACTTAAAACCACTGGATCAACCTTGAGCCTGAGCTGGGAAGACTTTGCAGGATTGCATTCAGTTTTCAGATGTATGTCCATTCTTGAAGAGGAAACCCCATGTGGATAAAAAGGCTGCCAAGATCAGCTTTTAGAATGTGAGGTTTAGAGAAAGGGTGACACAATAGCAACTGAGTTTTGTTGTGCTCTGTACCTCCTTACAGTTCTGGAGAGATGAGGATCACCTGCTCAAACCCAGTGCTCAGCTCCAGACTTTACATCTCAGGCCTTGCTGGGCTACCACAGGAGCTAAAAGTGCTGGCTAAGAGTGCTGGTGGCCAGCAGACCTCCAAGAGCCTCAGGGCAAATAGTTGCAGACTCAGAAATCTGCATAAGACTCAGCTCATTTCCAGAAGGCTGACTAAAGTTATAAGACTAAACCTCAGAAGAGACAGGACCTCCATCTTAAGCTCCTCCAGCAGCGTGGTTTTGCAAGGAGTGTGCTATCGTCACTAATGGGGCCATACACAGGAGTTCTTGTGTTTAAACCCAAGGGTTGGGACTCTTCCAGGGCTTGTTTAGGGTGTTCACATCTTGGGTCCTCAGCCTGGGGTTTTTAATGTTCAGAAATAAGTAGGAAGTAATAGCCCCTGATCCACTCTTGAACTTCTTAAATCTTCTTTGATAAGACTGAGTTCCTGTAGGGTCAGATTTCCCAACAAAGCCAAAGCCTTTTGTCCTTACTTTTGTCCTTACTGAGCCCCCACTGATTTTAGTTAATCCCCTTTCACACCATGAGGTACACAGAGATGGCCTGCATGTGTGCATATAATGCACTTATAGACATGCATGCTTTCTATCTGTTCCTTTTTGCCGTCTTGCTCTATATCTGCATGTTTCGTATGCTTCATGTCATTGATGGCTTTGGGTGTGGGGGACAACAAGGTCATCTGGTCAAATAACTCTCTCTTCACCAATTCCTTGTTGTAGACTATTGGGGAGAGTCTTATTACAGTGACCTCATCGACTTGCATCTGGGTGGTATGTATAGCAGCAACTGTTGCTGGTACTAATCCCCTTCCCCTTCGTTTCTCCCAGTCCTTCCTCACAAATATCAAGAAGAAACCAACCTGATAACCAAATGGCAAAAGCACAAACCCTTTTCCAGGCTCAGTGGTAGAGCACTTGCCTACATGTGCAAGACCCTGGGTTTCATCCCCAATACCACCAAAAAAAAAAAAAAGGAGCAGCATGTCAGATCCTCTCCGCTGCCCATATATACTCCAGAGGAAGATTTAAGATAGCTTTTGCTGCCCAGAATTTTTCTAATGTCTCATAATAAGACTTTATCTACCCCACCTCAACAACCTTGCAGTCCCTTTGCTAGTCCCCTTGTTTGGTTGTTTGATAGCAGGTACACACACACTCAAATCCAACACAAATTTTGTCCTGAATCTTATCTTTCATAACTTGTAGGTATCATATCTACTATGAAGCTCACTGCCAATCACACTTTAGAGGCAGACGTGGAGCTGGGGATATAGCTCAGTGGTAGTGCACTTGCCTAGCATGTTCAAGGCCCTGGATTCCATCCCCAGCACTGAAAAAAGAAAAAAGAAAAAAAAAAAAAAAAAGAAGACACAAACATGAAGAACTCAGCCTCAATCATTTTCATTAGGGTAGGCTCATGTATCCCCCAAAAGATCCCAGTGCATGCAAAAGGCTTCACTGTTGTGATTTTGACCCAAGTTCATTAGACTTGAGTTTATAAGTAGAGATGTCCATAATGATGGCCCTCCTCTTTGTCACATCCTGTGTCTTACTTTATACTTTTTTAGATGAAGGCAGGAGAAGCCTCAGGCAGTAGTTCTCAAAATGTAGTCTCTAGACCAGCAGCAGCATCACCTGGGGGCTTTTTAGACATGAAGATTCTCAGGCTCCATCATACACTTTCTGAATCTGAAACTCTGCAGATGAGACTATGGTATCTTGTGTTTTAGCAGACCTTGCAGCTGATTCATGTGGCTTCTAAAACCAGAGATCCACTAGCTGAAAGGAATACAGTATATTTGCTGTTTTTCTGTATAAGACTTATCTTTTTTTTTTTTTTTTTTTTTTGGCTTAGAGAAATAACCAATCTATGAGTCTTGTTTCTAAACTTTGGGCATCTTTTCTCCTTGAAAGCTGCCATGTGGCAGGAATGTCAAGCAGGGGTTCAGGGTTTCTGCACCTGCTTAGTGTTCCCTGTCTTTTTTTTTTTTCAGCAGATAGTAGCAATTTTATTTTTTTCATTCTAAAGCTTGCACACTTTCTTTTTCTTATGTTCCCTGTCTTCGATCAAGCAATCCAGTCTCTTGCTCTTTCCGTAGAGATTCAGTGCTTCTAGCTTGGCCTGAAAAAAAAAAAAAAAGAGCTGGTGAAGATAATTCTCTCATTTTTTATTCCAACACCATCCTTTTAAGAAAATCATTTCTTGGCTCATTCATTTTAAAACCAAAGCCAAGACTGGAGGTATGGCTCACTGATAGAGCATTTTTCTGGCATGTACAAGGTCCTGAGTTCCATTTCCAGCACTGCCAAGGAGTGGGGTGGGGAGGACCAAGGCTGTAATTCTGATTCCTATTATAGGACAGTGCCATATCCTTAGAGTACCTCCACCCACCGGCAGCTAGAGCCCTTGGCTCCTTGGATAGGTGGGACTGTGGTCTCTGTTCTCTGTGTCCCTGATCCCTTGATCCCATGGATCCCACCCCTCTATAGGCTCCTGGAGCTTTTGGAGTATTGAGGGATCTCCACACTCATGGCCATTGATGCTGAAAAAGGGCTGATGCTTACACCCTACTTAACAGATCCCATTTATCCCATTCCCTGTCTAATGTCCCCAGTCCCCTTCCCACTCCTCCTAACACTTCCTGGGCAATGGTAATGTCAATTCTAAATAAATCTTAATGCGCAAGAAGACATTATTACATTTAGAACCTTGTAGAAGGAGCTCTCAAAGCCCACTTCTTTGAGCTCATGCTTGCCTGGCCTTCCCAGTTGGAGCCCTGCTGTTGCCTCACAGTGAGTCTCATATATGTCTCTTCTGTTTTTTCACCCCCACTGTTCAACTGAGAAAATGCAGTAGGCCGTTTTTACAACAGCTCTTAGCTCTTTGGATTTAGAATGCCAACAAATTCCAGGGGAAAATGAAATATATGAAAGAAAAAAAACTTAGTGTTTCTTCCAAATTATAAAGTACCCTACCATCAGACACCTTATGACCCCTGCTACTTGGTTATCATCACTTCCCCTTTTGTCAGTGCACTCTCACTTGTATGTAATGTTCAGACTCTTCCTGTGAGCTCTGCTCACGGTATAGGCTGCTGCTACTGCCTATCAATGAAGTATGGAAGAAACATTCCTTTGTGAAGGGAGTCATTCTGCACACCAGGCACAGGGTGAAGGTCACCAGGCCCTGTCCTCACCAAGCCCCAGGAGGAAGCTTAAATACCACAGTTAGATCCCTGTTCAGTTTCTACTGATGTTTACTTCTCGGGGCAGTTGGTAATATTCATTAATCAAGTGGGGAAAAGATACCCTTTGAACTGGGCATAGTGGAGTACATCTGTAAATCCCAGCAACTCAGTAAGCCAAGGTAAGAGGATTGCAAGTCAGAAGCCAGCCTTGGCAACTTAGCAAGACCCTGTCTCAAAATTAAAAATAAAAAGGGCTAGGGATGCTGCTAGTGATAGAGCACCCCTGGGTTCAATCCCTAATACTGGGCGGGCAGGGGAGAGGACCTTTTAGAATCTGGAGCTTGAAGTGTAGTTAGAATCAGATTGCTGTTCTACCCTTTCCTCCCCAAAAGGCCTTATATCAACCTCATTTCTGGGTCATAGCAGCAATCTTGTTTCTCATGTGGATGATACAGAGCTCTAAGTAACACTCAGATTATTAGGAATTTCATATCCTGCTCAGAGGAGTTCAGACCCCTAGTGTTCTGTCTGTCCCACCACAGTGCCTCAGTGGGGTCTTTAGTGGCTTTCAGCTAACTATTTAAAGGCTCATTTTGAGGTGGGTTCATAGCTCAATGGCAGCATATGGAAGACCCTAAATTTAATCCCCAATACCCAAAATTAGTCTCCTTTTAAGCCATGGAGTATAGAGAATAAAGATTTCACTTCCTCAAATAGCTGGATCTTGTGATTTGAAAAGAAAATAAACCATTTTACAGAGACATAATGACCCTTGGTCCAGAAATGAAGGGTTTGCAGTGGCCATTGTCTTTCCCTCCTCTTCTGGGAGAACACAGAACAGGTGCAGCCCAATCCACCATGCTTTGTTGCACTATATCAGATAAATAAAAGAAAAACTATATTTTTTTCTGAAAAAAAAATATAAAGAAAAACTATATTTCTTCTGAAATTTTTAGATTAAAAAGACCCACACCTGATTTTACAGGACCTTACCTCTTGATTTATATGTCTCATAGGGAAATGGAAGGTTTAGAAATATAACATGAATTCCTGGAAAGTGATCTTTCATTCTTGCCAGGAAGTTGGGGTGGGAGGCACAGGGAGGCCTACCCCAGGCCTTGTCCCTTCCCACCTTCTGAGTTCTATTTGCTTCTCTTAATTTGATGTTAGTAGATTTTTGCATCTCTGCTCATGCTGAGCATTAGCCTGGCTAGTTTTGCTTAGGAACTTTGAAATTACCAACATTTTCCAACATTCATGTGTCTGTATGTATTGGATCTCAGTTCTTAAATGAACCTTTTGTTTTTTACTTTCACTCCACCCACCCCACCCCACCCCACACACTCAGAGTCTAGAAATTCATTCTGCACTGAGCTTTCTGTAGCACAGGCATCTCCCCAGCCCTGTCATATGTATGTAGGCTAGACCTGCTAGCCTTCTCACCATTCCACAGCCCTGATAAGGCCTCAGTGTTTGTTATTGCCCACAAAGGCTGCTGCGTGCTAGGGCATGCCATTAGCTGGGCAAATGGGTTTTTTGGGTTGGAGAGTGAGAATAGTTGAATATAGTCTTAGTCAAGAAAGCTTTTGCCAATCATGTAACTTGACGGCTGGGATATAGCTCAGTGGCAAGGCGTCTGCCTTGCATTCGCAAAGCCCTGGGTTCGACCCCCAGTTCCAAAAAAGACCAAAAAAAAGAACCCCACCAAAAACAAATAAGATTTAAAAAAAAAAAAAAAAACAGATTATGTAACTTGTTGAACAAGACAGAATAGAGGCAGCCACAGTGACACATGCTATAATCCTAGCTCCTTGGGAGGCTAAAGCAGGAAGATCACAAATTCAAGGGCAGCCTGGATAACTTAGTAAGACTCTGTCTCTAAATAAAAAATATGGAGGGCTAAGGATGTAGCTCAGTGATAGAGCATCCCTCAGTTCAATCCCTAATACTGCAAAAAAAAAAAAAAATCAATTATAGCCCCATTTCTTTTTTCTTACATGAGAATCACAAAGAAATTCTCCTGAGTTGAGTGTGTGATTCTGGCAAAATGCTTGCCCAGCATGTTCAAGGCCCTGGTTTCTATCCTTAGCACCACAAGGAAAAAGGAAAAGAAATTCTTACAACTCTGGACATATTGTTCTCTGCAGGTTTAATCTGGGTGACTGAGCATAGTAATGACTGGGGAAAACCCCTGGGGTCTCTGAGGAAAAGGTGGACATCACTGAATTGGATTAAAAGGCATTGGATTCCTTAGCAGTAAACATGGTGCCTTTCTGCAAAACAAAGAAGAAATGCAAGTCCCCTCAGACAAGATGAGGGATACACAGTCTGAGTAGAGATCATGTGGTAGGAAAATAGAACCTCAAAATGCAATTAAGAAATAAGCATGCCTATTGCCTGTCCCTGACACCTTGGAGGAAGTTGTTCAGAGACCTTAAGGAAGTCAAAACCAAAAAGATGAGGTTTTAGGTAGCTCAGTGGTAGAAGGATTCTCTACCACTGAGCTACCTAAAGTGTAGCTGAAAAGGGAGTAATCTAGCTCAAGTTCTAGTGTATCAAAAAGGAAGATGTTATGAGCCAACTTCCAACTTATAAAAGGATGATATTCTATAATGTTTACAATCTTATTATTTAGAATTCTTTATTCCCATAGAATTATAGTTATAAATGGTGACTTAGCTCATAAAAAGCCTATTTTCCTTATAATGTCTCTGTGAACAGAGACTCTAGTACCTGGCCAGTGAGTTCTGAGGCAATGCAACAGATTATGTAACTTGAACAAGACAGAATAGAGGCAGCCACAGTGACACATGCTATAATCCCTGGGACTTCTCAGATCTAGATGCCCCATTAATAAGCCCTCCCAGGGTCTGCCAGGTACTGGCTAAAGAGACCTTTCCAGCTTTAAGCATGTGGTGGTGGTTCCTTTGTCTCACAGGGAGGATCTAGGGGCCTAGATGATGGCGGAGATGGATTCTAAGATGAGGCAGATCCCAGGGCTAGTTCTCAGCTGCAGGCCAGCTCCCTGATCATCCGCTTCCTCTTTGTCCTCCTCGAGACTGGCCACCCAACTTGCCTTCCTGCTGCAACTACCCTCATCTTACAACAGAAATTTGTTCCTGATTTAGGGATTGAACAGAGGGGGCACTTAACCACTGAGCCACATCCCTAGACCATTTTTATATTTTTATTTAGAGACAGGGTCTCACTAAGTTGTTGAGGCTGGCTTTGAACTCATGTTCCTCCTCCCTTAACCTACCAAGGCACTGGGATTGCAAGTGTGTGCCACTGTGCCCGGCTTTGGCTCTTAAAGAAAATGGGGTTAGTTGGGCGCAATGGCTCGAGTCCCATCAGTTTAGAAAACTAAAACAGGAGGATCACAAGTTCAAAGCCAGCCTCAGCAACTTAGTGAGACTCTAAACTTAAACTCAGTGAGACCCTGTCTCTAAATAAAATACAAAATAAGGCTGGGGATGTGGCTCAGTGGTTGAGTGCCCCTGAGTACAATCCCTTGTACCGCCCCCCCCCCCAAAAAAAAAAAGAAAGAAAATAGAGTTAATGGATGGCCTCATAGGGCCTGGTTAATTAGAGGTACTCAGTAAACATATTTTATGAAGTAATTAGTCTCTCACCTTGTCTTAAAATAAGCCCATGATCTTTTTAAGGTATTTCTAGTTATTTCTGATATTAGCACCAGTGTAGAAGCCAGTGGGCTAAATAAAACCAGGCAGAATCAAATGACTGAACCGGGAGTACAAAGCCTTAGGTCAGCTCCCATCACAGCACAGTTATCTCTAGGCTTTCTGGGCTGTGAGTAAAGTTAGGCCTTGCTCTTGGCCCCACCAGACTTCATTATCACCTTACTTCCTAAAAGAAAGGCACTAAACCTTTTTCTACCTCTCAGCCTCAGGGTTAGGGCCTTTTGGATTTTAAGTACTAAAAATGTAAAGTGGGGTTTGTCTTCATTTCAGATGAACAGCCATGCTCCATATCTTGAGAACTGGTTTGTTTGCTTAATTTTTCTAGCTACTAAAACATTTTATTCTGTTAACTTGTAGGATGTGGGGAGAAGATACAGCATGTTGAGATAACGTATCTTAGAGACCTTTATGAGAAAGTAGGATGAAGATAGAAATATAGAAAAAACAAACCAGGCATAGTGGCATACACTGTAATCCTAATGATTCAGGAGACTAAGGCAGGAGGATCACAAGTTTGAGGCCAGTCTGGTAAAATTAGCAAGACCCTGTCTCAAAATAAAAAGGGCTAGCGATGTAGCTCAGATAGAGTGGTAGAGGTAGAGTGCTTGCATAGCATATGCTTGGCTCTGGATTGCATCCCCAGCACAGGGCCAGGGGTAGGGGTGGTCTTCTATTTAGGGTGATGCCTTTGCTCTTAGAATCAATGAACCAGATCATCTGTTTCTCACATCTCCATAAAAGGCAAAGAAACTTCTATCAGTTGGTGCCCCTGTGCCTCGTTTGAGTGTCCTTTCAGATTCTCTTGCGGTGTGGAACTCCCCATTCAATTGGGTTTTCCCTTTTATTTCTTCCTAAAATAATATCCACTGGGTGTCCTTTCTGATTATAAAAGCAGTACAAATTCATTGTGGAAATTGTGGACACTAAAGAAAAAAGTACCAGCCCTGAAGCACCAGTCTACTCACCTCCTCCTTGAGGGATAAGAGGGACCAGCTCTTCCAGTCTTCTATACCCTTCCTTCTGCCTTTTGTTATCACAGTGCCTTCCCCCTTTCCTTTTCTTTTTTTAAACACATGCTTTACCTGATGCCCCCTTTTTCTAATTTTGTTTCCTAATTTCTGTTTTCAATATCTTGTTATCTCAAGTTGTACACTATATCAGAAAGGGTATAAGAGGAATGTGATCTATATAAAAGGAGATAAAGGCTATATTTTGTGATGTCCAAAAAGTAGAAATGCACACATACATGCATATGCTTGTTCCTACTTGATTTTGGATGTGTATTGATTGTATATTGTGTCACTGTCCTTGCTAATCAATATGGATGCTATTCTACTGCACAACACACAGCCTTTTCACATATAACCTTGGTTCTAGGAAGCAACAGAAGTGGTTTATTGACATTTTATTTAAGGGATTTATCCAGGTATTCTGAACCTCAACACAGACTCTACATTTTGAAACCAAGAAATTTGAATATAAGTCTGCTCTAAGGCAAACAAAGTTTTTAAAGAACGAAATCCTCCTCCCATGTGACCAGGCATCAGCTGGTCATGGTCTGATCTATTGAGAACACTGAATGTAATCAGCATTTCACACACCCGTTTTCTGTATCTGGCTTTCGTATTAAAGTTGTACCCGGTATCAAATTGACTGTACAAAGCACTGTGCAGAATGGCGAAGGTCTGAGAAGGAAAAAAAAAAAAAGTGATCCCTGCATTTATTCCATTGCAAAGTAGAATGGTTTGTCTGTTTGGCCCTCCTGTTGACCTAAACTCCCTTCTCATTATAAGCCACCCATGCAGCCCTTCCCCTTTGATCCCCACCAAAGCCTGTCCATGGACTTCACTGTCCCCTGTGTGTGCTGCTGTGGTTCTGTGATGGTCCCTTGCTCAGCTCCTCTCCCTCTTCCTTGAGTGACCATCAGGTCTCCCCTACAACTGGTCTGGAGATGTCTCTCTGCACACTGTCTCCTCTCAGTTGCCCCACTCTTACCAACATCATTAGTGTGAGTTATTGGCCTGTCCTGTCAGCACACCCCTCTTGATCCTAAATGCAACAGCATCCCCCAGCTGTGACACTGAACCCCTCCAAGAAATGGAAAGGCCAGAAGAAAAGGTGGGGTGGCTGGCTCTCCCTGGCATGTGGAAGGGATAGTGATACAAACCAATGGAAGTCACTTCTGTGTGTCCACATTTTCCCAAAATTGTCCTGGCTCAGAATTTGAACACTGCAGGTGCCAGAGCTCTGCAGGCCCACCAACAGTTAGGGTGCTGCCTCCATAGACTCAGGTCCTTTCTATAGACACAGCACCAGAAGGTAGCAGACCCCTCATTGCCCCTTAAGACTTATCTAAGGTTAATTTAATTTTGAGCACATCTTAGAATATTTCACTTAGGTTTGGTTGGCACCACTTTCCTACCTAGAAACAATATTACCCCCATATTCAAGACAGTGTTTTACAGAGGTAGGCAGACATACCCAGGGGCTTTGGGCATTTTTGAGGAGGGAGCTCAACACCCATGAAGGCCACCTAAATTTCACATGCTACCAGTAAGGAATAGAAGAGGAAGGCACAGCCCACTTGGTTGTGAGCTTCTGCTTCATGAAAGGAGTACCTGCATCTTTAGGAGGACCCCACCATCCTTCCCTCAAGTCACACCCATATCAGTGACTGCTCCTGATGCCTGAGCCCGCTCTTGTTCAGTTTCTGTGCTGAAAAAAGGACTTAATTCATTTGTAGACTTTGTTTCCCCTGTTTCTGCTTCTCCATTTCTTGTATTTTTTCTTTTCCTCCTGTTGTTCCTTTCTCACTTTTTATGCTTTTTGTCCTCTGCTTGTTTTTTATTTCACCCTCACCCTGTCCCTTTCCACTTCCAAATTCCTCCTCCTCTTTTCCTCTTCCTTTTTTGTCTTTCTCCGTTTCCTCCTCCTCCTCTTCCTTGTTTGGTCCTTTTTGAAGTTGAGCCCAGTGGCGGGACTCCACGGCGTAGACCTCTCTCCTTCTGCCCTTGCTGTGTCCAGGAAGGTAACGTAACCTCACCCGCCTCATCCCACTGCCTCAGAGGGTCAGAGCCACATTAGTTCCACAGGGAGCCACAGCCCAACGATTTCTCTTTCTCTCTGATATGTGACAGTCCTATTTTAGAATGTCATGAATATGTGGCAGTTTCTTACAAGGCACAGTATCCCTTTGACTGTCTGAGGGGAGGACCCGGGTACAGAGGGAAGCTGGAGAGCCTCCAGGCCCGGCAACTGAAGTCTACAGACTTCCTACAACCTGCAGACCTTCTGCAGCATTTCCCCCCATCCCCCATAACCATTTTTACTTGGGCCTTTAAGCATCAGGTCCACCAGATGGATTTGTATTGACGGAGTCAAGGAATACTGTCCTTACAAAGACTGATCTACACAAATGCCCCCAAGTTCTTTACCAAAACAAACACTAAAGCAAACTTCTCTACTTTGTGTCTTGCTGAGTGTGTTTTGTTTTGTTTTTTGGTGTTTATTTTTTGGTCTGACTGAAGTCTGTTGTGGTGATAAGATTGTCATTGACAAGGCATGTGGGCAGGGGAAGGGGGAGTATGGCCATGACTAACCCTTGCTAATCTCTTACTCTGCTCTCCATGGCTCTCACATGTGATCTTCACCCTCCCCACCACATCCCCTTACTCATCGGCTGTGAACAAGCTCCACCATGGCTCATGAGCAGTGTTCAGATGTACCCTGGTGGAAATTTTGTCTTTATACATGGGAAGGTGGGAAGGAGGGAGAGACTTCCCGGTGTGCCCTCAGCTTGCCACACTGGACAAGCTTGCATGTCTCAGGGCTCCATCTTCATGGCCATGTGGGCACACTGTGCAGAGACGCTCCGGAAGGAATGCATGGAACTGAGCTGTAGGCTGGTTTAAAAGCCAAAGACCCAAGTCTATTGGATCGGGTGAGGAGAGCTCAGGCCCACAGACACACATGCTGCACTGCACAGTCGCAGGCTCCACAGGCCAGGAGTTGTGGAGTGGGGAGCTTCCAACCTTGAGAGTAGAGCTCAGAGACAGCATGCCACCTCAGGAGCAAAGTTGTATGTTCACTGGGGCACAATGCAGACACTAACTCCTGCTTGTGTGAACGCAGTGCATCTCTGCCTCTCTGGAGTGGGGCCACTGGCTGACTGGCTTAGGCCTTATGTGGGTCAAGAAGACAACATCACAAGAGCTTTGTCTTTGATTAGTGTGCAAGAATGCCAGATGGTAGAATGCGGGCAAGAATGAGTAAGGAGCAATTCTGAGAGCCACCCACCTGAGGATGTACATAGTACATACTCCTGGGCTATAACACTAATCACTGTGCTGGGACATCCAACCAAGCAACTCAGAAAATAGAGAATACTTTGAGAGATTTCCCAGTTTAGTGCCTCTTAACCTGAGACCTATAGATGTACTTCAGAAAGCCCCTGAGTACCCTGAAATTCTGTCTAAAATTGTTTGATGCTGAAATGGGAGTGTAACTTAGTGGTAGAGCACTTCCCTAGCATGCTTAAGGTCCTGGGTTTCATCCCGAGCACCACAAAATAATAATAATTATGCATATATATAAGCATTTTTCTAGCAAAAGTCCTTAGTTTTCATGAAATGCTTTAAATGGTTTGTAACCCCAAAATATTAACGAGCCACTGACATAGTCTGTCTCTTAGGCAGGACCAAACTTTGGCCATGAGCAGATTTATGCTCCAAGGAAAAGAAGTTTGTTTCCTCCTTGGATGGTGTGATTCCTTGGAAGGTTCTTCCTCTATCCTCCTGCTGCAGTTAAGCCCAGAGGGTTGTGTTGCTCCTTATGGAGACTAGTCCTGTGCTGGTTCAGGTTGGCCTGAGTCAGCAGTCAGGTACCAGGCCCAAAAACTGGTGGTGGGACTGGATCAGAACAGGGGGTGGCCACCTTCCTCAGTCTCTAGGGTGTGCGGGTCTGCTGATGGTCTGCTGACAGCTATCCTGGATGCCCTGTGTCTACCACACAGTCCCTCCTAGAGTGTTTGTCAAGAACTATGTCCAGCCACATGTTAAGAAATGGTTTCTTGCCAGGCATAATGGCACATGCCTATAATCCCAGCATCTGGGGAGGTTGAGGCAGGAGAATCACAAGTTCAAAGCCAGCCTCAGTGATTTAGTGAGGGCCTGAGCAACTTAGCAAGACCCCATCTCAAAATAAAAAGGGCTGGGGATGTAGCTCAGTGATTAAACACCCCTGGTTCAATCCCTGTTACCAAAACAAAAAAGAAAAAGAAAGGGTGTCTTTCTGATTAGGATACAAAGCAATTATGAGGCCTCAATATTAGTAGCCCCAGAGAAGAGCAGCAGCCTAGGAAAGAACTGGGTTAAATGAGGGTGAAAGAGTAAAGTGTAGTTTATAAATTTAAATTTGCCATTTTTATTAGACTGGTTTTCTCCTCCAAGGAGACCCAGAACATAGCAAGTGCCAAATAAATATTAAATGAATTTAAAAAATTAAGAAGGAAGAACAAAGCAATTTAAGACACAAAAGAAAGCTTCTAAGCAGAAAAAGTATCAACAAGCCTATGAGGAGGGAACAGTCACAACCAGCCAGGATTATTGGCAGGGATGAGGGCAGGGCCTGGACTGAACAGAACAGACAAAAAGCATAGGCTCCATTAGGCCCTGGGGTCTGCACAATGCAGGGGCCTATCATTATCTGCCCCCCAACCCCCACCCCCCAAGGCTGTAGGCAAACTTTGGACCTGGCTTGGGAGTGTTCCGGCAGCATCTTGCTCGGCTCTCTTTGCACATTTGCCCCAGTGTGATGATTCCTGTGGGCCAGGGGAGACCAAGATACCCTCCCTTGCTGCCTGACACACAGTCTTTTTCGGCAGGCATGGGCAAGAAGGATGACCCTAAGCTGATGCAAGAGTGGTTCAAGCTGGTGCAAGAAAAAAATGCCATGGTGCGCTATGAGTCGGAGTTGATGATTTTGTGAGTAGTCTGAGATTTGGGGGCCTATCCATGAGGGAACATAGGCACTGGGTCTGTCATAGATACACCAATCCTAACTTGGTGGGGTGAGTAGTTGCCCCCCAAGTCATTGTCTCTGTCTCCTTCCCCATCTCAGTGCCCGAGAGTTAGAGCTGGAAGATCGGCAGAGCCGACTACAGCAGGAACTGCGGGAGCGGATGGCAGTGGAAGGTAAGTGGGTGAGGGGAGGTGCACAGGGGAAGGCTGGTATGGGCTTCCACCTCCCAAGCCACACACCTTGTGACTTTGGCTACTCCTCAGATCACCTGAAGACCGAGGAGGAGTTGTCAGAGGAGAAGAAGATCTTGAACGAGATGTTGGAAGTTGTGGAGCAGAGAGACTCTCTGGTGGCCCTGCTGGAGGAGCAGCGGCTCCGGGAAAAAGAGGAGGACAAGGACCTGGAGGCGGCTATGCTGTCAAAGGGTTTCAGCCTGAACTGGTCCTGAGTTTGTGGCCGTTACACTGCTTGGAATGTCAGCATCCACCTGGCTATGTTCTCCCAAACCACCTGGATCTAAGGTCCAAGGAAGCCTGGCACTTCCTGGGAGTTTGCATTCAGCCATCCACATGCTCATGTGCTATGGTGAAACCCCAGGTGATGATGATTATCTGAGATGACTCCGCCTCCTGAGAAGAGGCCCACCTGGACTTCCCACTCAAGAAAGAGAAGCAGAGCAAGAGATGTATGGTGCAGTGGGGGAACTCCGCACAGTCCCTGAGGACCTGTTGCCTGGCGCCCCTTCCTTCCGCCAGCATGTTTGGTAAGAGAAGGGAGCTGCTCCTTCTCTTCAAAGACACCGCCACTACAGAGAGCACCCCGCAGAACAGGGCAGCTGCCTTCTTCATGCTCCCTGAAGCACCACCAAAGAAAGAAAAAAACACCCCACAAGCAAGATGTGGATAGAGTATGGGAGAGGGGCAATGACCGGTCAGGGCAGTGACCACCCCAGCATTGCAGGGGAAGCTGAGGGATAGGCAGGCTCTGAGTTCATTATGCAAATTATGAGGATGCAAGAGGGGTCTGTCCCCAGCCCCCACACAACACACTGGACTCCGAGTGGCCAAATGCCCCAGGCCTCTCTCTGGCTGAGGCCCGAAGCCCATGGATTGCTGCATTTTGCTTTTAGTTCACAACCATTTTGACACTGGAAAGTACTAACTTTGGGGACGGGGGGGACCCTACACATCAAGCCCCCCATTGACAGACAGGCATTGTCACAATTCAGCGCTTCACAGTGGGGCAAGAGATTCCCTTCTTCCTTGGTGTTTTTTCCTGTGTTTGCACATTGAAATGAAGCTGAGGACCTGGCAAGATGCTCAGCCACTTCAGATCTTTTTTGTCAATTAACTTATTTTTTTAATACTTGAAAAGAAGCAACTTCATTTTTATATCTTTACTAGAGACACTGATCACCTGGCACCTACATATAGGGGTAACAGAGGTCTGCTAAGTCCTACACAGCCTGATTCAAAACTGACTGAACGCTTGTTATATGCATCTATTTATTAGCCTTCTTCGTAGTGTTACTGATCTGGTTGGCATCAGGGAGCAGCTTGAGACCCTCTGGGTCCTTGCTCACAGCTTTTCTGTCCCCCTGTAACTGTGTCCAGCCCTCTCCTCCTCCACAGGCACCCTGCTCTTGCTGTGGCACTGGACTTTAACATCAGAACCATTAACTTGTCAAGGATACATTTCAGCACTGTCAGCAGCCATGCTGAAAGGCAAAGATGCCACGCTGGTCTCTGGCTGTTGGAATGTTGGCTCTGTAGGACCCATTGTTTTCTCAATCTTGGTGCCAGGGTTTACGTCCTTCCACGCATATGTTAAAGAAGATTTGGGGATAAGCCCTCTTCTGAGAGGGTGTCAAGTGGCTCCTGTGATCTGTCTGGCTGATAGGAATTCCCTCAGCCTAGCTGAAGGTCCAGCCAGACAGGAAAACATGTGCTGCTGCCAGTATCAACATTTAGGCTGGTCTCTCACAGACAGGCAACTCCAGCCCTGTCTTCCCTCCCCTGAATTAGAATCTTCTTGAGGTGGTAAGGGCTAATAAGTACCATGTAACTAGCTCTACAAGTCAAACTGTTCATTTTTCATGGTTCAACCAGAGAACGGGTGTGTACAATTCATCAAGCCACTGACTAAGAAGGTCAAGGGCTGGGGAGTGCTTGCCTATCAAAAGAATTAGCACATGGTCATCCCAGAGATGATTCCATCAGTGCCAGGCCAGTCTCGAAGGGGCTCTGCAGCTGACTCCTTGTGGGAAGGGCCGGTGTAGAATGAATAGGCCTGGCAATTCTTCAGATGTCCGTGGGGCAGGACAGGCCAAGGGTCCATACTGACCTTGGACTTCCCATGGGAACCACACTGTGCCTCAACTCGAACATTCATTCTAACTACAATGGAGCAAAGAATCTGTCCTATTCTTCAGTTTCTCTAAAAGCTGCCATCTTTCTCCTGTGGAAATCCAGATGTGCTGCTAGCAACCATCACAACTCTGACTTCTTCACTTCCTGGTTTCTAGTGAGGCAACATCTCCGTTTTTATTCTCTGTTCCTAAAAGTGAGGAGGAGGGTGTTCTAGATTCCATCTTCACACCCCAATCTTCCAGTAAAATTGGGATAGGACTGTCATTGCCTTTGTGGCCTTTTACTAACCCTCTCTCTTGAATGCCACCACAACAGTCAAGCCCCAGCAAAGCTGCCTCTGTCCCTGTCACTCCTGCTAAACCCAGAACTAGGAATTGGTTTCCAAAGTGACTCAAAAGGGATGTGGCAGTAGAGCTGTGCTTCAAATGGCCTCGTGCAGCAGAAACACCAGTCCCAGCCAACTTTGGCATCACTTCATCCTTCAAAGCACATGCTGCTCCTATTGTCACTCAAAAGGGGGCTAAAGATGGCAGAGAAGCCTCAACCAGCCTGTAAGATGCCTCCCAGTTTTCTATTCCTGACAGTGTTAAGGCTTCAGGTTCTCATAGAGCACTTTAAAAAATAAAAATTAAAAAATTTTTAAAAAGCTCCCAGTTTGTAACCACTAGTTTGCAGTTGATTTTAGTGATCTGGTGACTTGCTACATGAAATGTTTTCCACTCTGGAAATGCATGCAGCTCCAAGCAGATTTTCTTCCCAAGAATTAAGTCTTCCCTTGAAGGCAGGGAAGCAGGGTATATATACATGCAGACACACACAAAATGTTGGAGTTTATTTGAATAAACCTATACAAGTTTATGTATAGTTGGGGATCCATGTTCAGCATCCCTGGTGGGCAGAAGTCGGCCCCTAACTCCCAAGTTTGAGGATGGCCAGCAGCTGTGTGTGGGATTCCAACCCCGTTAATGTCTTTGGACCTTTGCCCCTAGCAGCCACTCTAAAGCTGATTTTGACCAGCAATGATAGACTATTCTTAACACTTTCAAAGGAGAAGAATTTTTTTCAATGGAACAGAAAGGAGGAAAGAGTTAAAACAAATTTACAAGTTGAGGGTGTAGCTCAGTGGTAGAGTATGTGCTTAGCATGCACAAGGCCCTGGGTTCCATCCCCAGCACTGCCAAGAAAAAAAAAAAAAAAGTTAAAAGGTGGTAATATCTGACCCACAAAGGGAAATGGACTGTTTTATGCGCAATAAAAGTTTTTAAAATAAAGTGTATTTCTTGAGTCATTTTAGTGTACTTGACAATGAGCCAGGATACATTTTCATATCACTACCTGCCTTTCTAGATAGGTGCTAGCTGTGTGAATCTTATATCTAGTGTATATATGGGTGTGTATAGGGTTATTTAATGAATACAACTTCTTTAGCCTGGTGCAGTGGCACACAACCTGTAATCACAGCAACTTGGGAGACTGAGGCAGGAGGATCACAAGTTTAAAGCTAGCCTCTGCAACTTAGCAAGACTCTAAGCAATTTAGTGAGACCCTGTCTCAAAATAAAAAATAGAGGGGCTGGGATTGTAGCTCAGAGGTAGAGCGTTCGTTTAGCATGTGCGAGGCCCTGGGTTCGATCCTCAGCACCATATAAAAACAAATAAAATAAAGATGTTGTGTCTAGTTAAAATAAATAAATAAAGATTAAAAAAATTAAAACTAGAAAGGGCTGAGGATGTAGCTCAGTGGTAAAGCACCTGGGGGTTCAGACCCCAGTACCACATACACAAACACACACACACAAAATGTCTGTGTGTCTGTGCTTTTCTTTGTTCTTCATATTCTGCTTCAGGCTGTCACTTGAGACACTATCTGAGGCAAACACCCACATTAGGTAAAAATCTGCCCTTTATAATTGAGCCTCAGTAGCATCTTGTAGGAAAGCATATTCTTTGAAATAGAGATTCTCAAAGTCTAAGCAATCCTAGGTTCTTGGCAGCCTTCCTTCCAGCTGGCCAGGGAGCCCAGGGGCTTCAGATTTGCAGTCTTCAAGCTCAAATCATTCACATGTTTCAATATCCCCAAGTTCATTCAGTGCATAAAGTCCCAGAGGGGGTTGACATCACCTTTTGGCCTGGAATCATCCACAAGAGAACAAAAGGAAGAGTGCTGACCAGCTCTTTTCCCTCTGTTCTCTGAGAGTCCTCCAAGGCACCTTTCAGTGCCATTTACCCCATCTGTGGTATATTGATCTGTCAGTGGATAGCAGTATCTCTGAGTTCATGATCATGGCTCCTTTCTAAGAAGTAAGGAAGCAGCAGAAAGGGACAGACCAGCAACAGGAACATGAAACTGAACCTTGCAGACCTGGAACCAGTTTGAGTCAGTCACTGCAATGGAAGCTGCAGAGCGTTCCAGCTACTCCAGAAGGAAAAGGGGCCTGGCCAGGACAATGGTGGGCATGGTAGGTAGGAAAGAGTAGGACAAAATCTTTTTGTTGTTATTTTCTGACATTGTTTTTGTTGTCGTTTTCAGCATTGGAAATTGAACCCAAAAGCATTCTTCCACTAAGCTACATCCCCAGCTCTATTTTTTTTTTTTTGGGGGGGGGGGGTACTAGGAATTGAGCCCAGGGTTGTTTAGCCTATGAGCCACATTCCCCAGCATCCCCAACCCCGCTTTTTTTTTTTTTTAGTTGTAGATGGTCACAATACCTTTATTTATTATTTGTTTGTTTTAATGTGGTGCCCAGGATCAAACCAAGTGCCTCAAGCGTGCTAGGCATGCGCTCTACCACTGAGCCACAACCCCAGCTCCTCCCCAGCCTTTTTAAATGTTTTAATTTGAAACAGGGTCTCACTAAGTTCTTAGGGATTCACCAAGTTGCTGAGGTTGGTCTTAAGTTTGTAATCATCCTGTCTCAGTCTCCAGAGTCACTGGGATTACAGGCATGCTTTTTGATTTTGAAATAGTCTCACTTAGTTGCCCAAGCTGGCCTCAAATTTGCAATCCTCCTGCCTCAGCCTCCTGGGTAGCTGAGATTACAGGTGGATACCACTGTGCCCAGTGGATAAAATCTTATAACCTGCTCAAGTGGGAATATATGATGGCCTTCAACTCCTGACAGGAAAGATGATCATGGCCCAAGTAGAGTTGATGGGCACCTGGTCCCTGTCACCTTTTGTTTCCAGAGGGATTCTCTAGACCAGAGCACCCAAAAGCAGGATTTGAGGACAATTGATGGCATCACCTGATGGCAGGAAATAGCAATTTTGTTTAAGGTAGGCCACTGGGGCAACCTTAGAAGTCCCCCCCCTCTCCTCCCAACAAACTGCCAGAGCTGATAGTTCCAAAACCTCTCCTGAACACTGAATCTTCTCAGAGTCCCTTCCTAGGAATCACATTCAAAAGTGGAAAAGAGAGAATGTGCCATCTCATTTCACTTCATAAGCTGGCCAGACTGGCCCTCTTAAGAATACCTGTTGTGTCACCCACTCAGATCATCCTCCCTGGTAATATCAAGTGAAGACTAAGAAACCAACCTCCATGGCCTGCTAAGCCAGGGAGCCAGTTAGACCAGGGCCTAGAGCCACATAGCTGTTCCATTAAGGCTCCCAGACAGCGTCACACAGCTAAGCTTCACCAGGTAGTGATTTGGGGGCAGCTCCTCTTTTATTTCCTACTCTAAGGTCTTTTTACAGGTGGGGCTCAAACAGGAATTAGAATTTCAGCTATTGTAGGTAAGTTAATTTGCTCTGCCCAACAAGCCACCTGCTACCCAGACCAGTGTGAGAAGGAGACTGTCTCCATGATGTGTGTGTGCTTTTCAGGCCCCCATAGGATTTCTGAATCAAAATGGACAGCTGATTCTGAAGTGTGGATTTCAACCTTTGGTTTCAACCAAGGGTGGGCCAGCTACGGAGGTGGCCCAGGCCTCAAAACTAGGCAGTATCTGAGTTGGGGATCTCCCTGCAACAATAAATAATGGGCCTGACAAAACTACAGGTTGCTTTGAATGGTCACCATAGCGGGCAGTTATGGTATACTCCAAACCTAGAGGGAAGGTCCTTTATAAGTTGTGTGGAGCTGCCAAGTTCAGCTGCTGTGAAATGAGAACAAGGTTGTTGGTGTCCTTGCCCAGCCAAGAGAGAATAGTAGGGAGTGTGCATCAGTGAATACGGGGTTAACATTCATGTGTAACCATCACCCTGCTGCTTCTCCTGATTTCATCCTTAGGCACATCACTTTAAACTAGTCAATGCCTCACTTTCTCTCTAAGGTGGGACTGTACCAATCTGCAGGATCCATGGGAGGACAATAGCTCAAAGGGTTTGAGTCAAGCCTGTGTAGTTGCACATAGCTCTCTCATATTGGTCACTGGTGTGCATCTTGGAGAAGGGGTCATAAACCTCCAGGTAAACTGAGGGTTGACCAGATAGTCCCAAGGTCATTTCCTAGCTATCTTGTGAGCCAACATAATTATGCACTCATTTTTAATTTTAAGTGTTAGACCAAATCCTCTGTCTGTTCTCACACACTCATCAGGTACAGGTTAATATAAGTAAGCTGTATGCTTCCAGAACATTTATATTGGCCTCCACCCTCCCTGACCCTGAAGCCAGTTCCATCAGATCTGCTGTCCCAGCAAAACAGCTCCAGAACATGCCATGGGGACGTCCTCCACAAAGCCATTGTCAAGGATAAGAGATTTTCCAGATAAAGGTTAGAGTGTGAGGGTGCTGAGCAGGAACCAAAGGAATGAGGGTCTCCTATACACAGGTGATTGGCCCAGCAGGCAATGAAAGAAGCAGGAGAGAGCCCTTTTAAACATGGAAGGTGTGGCTCCCAGCCTGTCTTCAGGTCTCTCTCCAGCAGTCCAGATGACATGTCTCTCTCCTTGGGAAAAAATAAAAAGGATGCAGTAGCAGCTGACAACCAATATCTTCCTCCCAGCTGCATTTCATTTTATTTAACTATTTTTAAAAATGTTTTGGAAAAATAAAATATTTTTTACAAATGTTACCAGGGCCAGATCACTGAATGCCAGCTTCATATTGTGACTGAAAACATTTTTGGCACTAGTAATGAAGGTTTCCAGCTTTCAACAAGTTGTTCTTATCCTGGGCTGGGGGTGCAGCTCAGTGGTAGAGCACTTGCCTAGCAGGCGTGAGGCCCTGGGTTCCATCCCCAGCATCAGAAGAAAATAAAAGAAATTGTCCTTAACCCAACCCATGAAAATCTGGGGGAAAAGGAAGGTCAGGTCAAGGAGTGTGGGCCTAAGACCCCCACTTCCTGGGCTGACTGCTAACACAATGTTGGACAGTCATGGGCCTGAGCCCTCACTCCATGAGTTACTGGGAACAACCAGCTGAAGAGTTGCCCCCATTTCTCCCTCATTTTTGGTCCTGCAGCCCTGTCCTTGGACTGTGACAGCACTTGGTCATTCAACCACCTCAGCAAGCAGGTGAGAGTCAGCAGAACCTTAGTTCCTGAGTAGTGGCTGCCCCAAGTGTTTCCTCCCAGCTACCCAACAGGGCCTTAGCCTTGTCCCTGGGAGGCAGCCTGGGGCCTTCTAGAATTCTCTTAAAGAAAGATATTGTGCAGAAGCATTGAGAACAGACAAGTTTTCTCAAATACTGTGCCTGAGAAGAATGGGTAAAGGAGAAAATTTCATGTTGCAATAATTTTGCAGTAATTTAAATACAAAATATGTCCCAGCCAGTGTATGTGAAATCATTCCAGAGAAGAGATCCACTCCCCTGGAGCAGGACATCCCCACCAATCCTGCTCATGATCTTTGGAGTTGTTCTGTTGGGAGGAAAGAGGGAAATGTGGTCATTTTTCCTTCGATTTGCATTGATTTGTTTGCATTCCTCGTGTAGCCAAAAACTGAAATAAAGCTAATCGTTATTTTTTCCCTTCTGTATGGAAAAGGATAATTTCTCCCTTTAACAAGCAGAGTTACACCCTTGGGGAGCTGGGATGTGCTCATAAAACTGGAGCTCCAGGGATGGTTTCCCAACTTGAGGCCCCAACATGGGAACCACCTACCTACTAGGCGAGGGGCTGGTTCCCATGAAGTAAGGAGAGCTATCCCCTCTGCCCCCCCCCACAAGTTCCTGTGATGTCTTCCCCTCCCACAGACCTCCAGGGGTTTGTTTGTTTGTTTATTGTGGTGGCAAGAATGTCACTGCCAACTAGTAAGACTTTTCCTTCCTGTCCTTCCCTTGGCATTTGTTTATCTTTTTTTTTAATTTTTAAATTTTTAATTGTAGATGGGCACAATGCCTTTATTTATTTATTTTTATGTGGTGCTGAGGATCCAACCTAGTACCTCACACATGCTAGGCAAGCACTCCACCACTGAGCTACAACCCAAATTCCTCTGTTTATCTTTTTTTTTTAATATTTATTTTTTAATTATAGGTGGACACAATGTCTTTATTTTACTTTTTGTGGTGCTGAGGCTCGAATCCAGGGCCTTACACATGCTAGGTGAGTGCTCTACCTCTGAGCCACAATCCCAGCCCCTGTTTATCTTTTTATCTTCATGTGTGTGTGGTACTGGGGATGCAACCTAGGGCCTTACACATGCAAGGCAAGCACCTTACCAATAAGCTACATCCCCATCCCACCTTTTTTCTTTCTTTCTTTCTTTTTCTTTTCTTCTTCTTCTTTTTTTTTTTTTTTTTTTTGAGACAGGGTCTCACTAATCTGTGAAGCTGGACTTGAATTTGTAATCCTTCTATTTCAGCCTCCCAAAGTAGCTGGGATCACAGGCGTGCGCCACCATGCTCAGCTACTACATTATTATACATATTACTATATATCTTGACAAAATATGGTAGGCAGAAAAATTCTCTTCTTTCCCAGAATTTCTATGAACATTTCCTAATGCTTTTTCATCACTGTAATCAGGGGATTACAGCTAAAGCTAACCATTTTCATATAGGAGGGCACTCTGCTATAGGGAAACAGGATAGGAGGGGTCTGACATATAATAGAAAGACATATGGTAGCGGTTGGCTGTGTATCTCAGTGGTAGAACTCTTTCCTTGCATGTGCCAGTCTCTGGTGTCCATCCCCAACATTGTTTAAAAAAAAAAAAAAAAAAGCTCAAGAACCTGACTGTGTGATCGTGGATGAAAAATGAGGAATCTACCTATTTCAAGCCAGAACTGTAATAAGGACATTAATGAACTGACCTGGGATAAGGCCTCAACAAACAGAAGTTTTTGAATGGTCCTGAATACAGTGCAGCCACCAGGGCCCTTTGGAGTCCTGAAAGATGAAAAAGGGCCTGTTCTCATCCAGGTATGTCCTAACCACCTTGCCTGCCCAGCCCACCCAGCCCCAGGGAAGTTGTACTTTCCTGCTCCTACCATGTCTAGATTCAGAAAAGGATGAAGAACAACAGTTGGAGGCAACAGAACAATTTCCACCCCCTAGACCACTCATCCCAGCCCCCAGACTTCCCTCCCCAACTTCTCTCCAAAGAGCTCTCCAGGGACCCAGGGGGAGAACTGGGGAAAGCATTGACAGCAGGAGCTAGGCAAACTCTATGGCAACAGAGGATGCTAAACAGCCTCTTCCAGCTGAGTTTGGGACTGTAACCCTATATTTGGCAACTGAGGAGCACTTAGGCATAAATATATGTGGTCAAATCTTCAGGTTTCAAAATTCCAAGTGGCCTTGACTTTGAGAGCTGAACAAGGAATTTAGCCAGGGAAGGGAGCCAGTGGCCACTGTATACTATCGAAGTTGGTTTCACTACACTGGGAAAAGTGTCTGCAGTACCTCTTCCAAGCAGCCCTGTGGGTATCCTTGGTCCTATAGGTTCTGGGTGGTCCCTTATACCCCTCTAAAGATGAACCCATGAGTCTTCTCTTCCCCTCCCCAAGAATAAAATTCTTTACTGGAGGTCACTCGACCAAGAAATGAAATGAGCATTGGACCAGGAATCTGTTCTAACATCTGGCCCAGTTTGGCCACTACCTGATTGGCTGATCTCAGGCATGGTTCTCCAAACCTGTTTTCTACCCTTGAAATAGTGAAAATAACATTTACATCTCTGCCCCATAAAGTGGGGCTGAAAAGGGACCATCAATGTGGTCTGAATTTTGAGGGGTACTGTGGTTGCTGAGTCATACAGTCATGCCAGCCACCAGAGCCAAACATGGGTATCCCCTCCCTGTAGGCTGCCCCAGGATCTGCCCCCACCAAGGGACCTGCAACAGGAACCAGCATCAGCTGCTCAAGTTTGGTTTCCAGGAAATTTATGATAACATCTGGATCTCAGTGCAGTTTATAGGAAAGACAGGAAGTCATGGTGTTGGGTTGGATGTGGGGAAAATCCGGCACAGGACAGAAGGTGATAGAATCTTCATGTAGGGAAGGCACACATCTCCTGGCCTTGATAACAAATCCTGTCACAGGTCCAGTTCTGCTTTGCATGAGGCTACGGGAATGGGAGAAACACAGCCCCTCATTCAAGGGACAGAGTCCCACTCTTGCACCCACTCACCCTGACACTGTGCACCTTAGAACATAATTCTGTATATAGTGACTTGCCCCCTCTTTCTTACCATCCCTCACTCTAATAATTGCCATAGAGTACATTTAAGCCAGTTATAGCCACCCCAAGCCAGGCCCTCCCACTCCCTTCCCTTTACAAATAGGATTCTGCCAACAATCCAAAGGGCTGACTTCAGTAAGGGTAGGGACAAGATGAAGGATGGCAGATAGCACAGAACTCATGACTAGGTCATTCCTAGGGGCCAAATACTGGAGGGCCTATCTCTTTGGCAGAGTCAATCCCACTCTCCCCTGGGAAAGTTGTTTGCCCCTACTATGGCCTGTCTGAGCCATAGCCAGATGCTGGAAAGGTCTTTGCCTTCCAGAGCTTCTTTGCCTTAGAAGTTAGCCCTTTAAAGTGGCTCTGCTTTACTTCCTTGAAAGGAGCCTTACTATCAGCTATGGTTTCTGGCCCAAATAGAATAGCCCAAGAGGAAGGACTGCTGAAGGTAATTTTGGAAATCCCAGACTGGTCTGCTAGCTCAGTGCAGATGCTGAGTCACACAGGGCAGAGCCAGCTTCCAACAGCTTCCCCAGGGCCACACCCACCTTCCTACTTGGTAGCTCACAGAATGGGACTGGGCAGACTGCCCCTCCTTCCAGTCTACTCAGACAGCTCAGATGTATAGTGCTAGACATTACTTTTATCCCAGACTCTGAATCTCACCATCTCTTTCCTCTCCTCCATCAGGATTTGTTTGCCTTTCTTCTCAAGAGAGTTCTACTTTCCAAAATTCACCTATCCTTCAAGGTCCAGGGTTAGACAGAGTGGTGGGAAAGTACCTTGGAGGTTGGGGAGCTGGCTCAACCAGCCAGCCATTAAGGGATCCTGCCCCTACAGGCTGCACCCAGCCTCCTCCCAGGGGCAGGATAATCATCCCTCCCTCTCACCCACTTCTTCCCCTGCCTCAGGCACATTTCCTTCAGCCCTTTTCAGGCCACCCAGACTGGCCTTCTTAGACAGCAGGCACCTTACCCTCATTGTTTCCTGTAAACCCATGGTAAGAGACACTGGCCTGACTCTTCCTTTGAATCCCTTTGGATCTGTTTTGGATATGATGGGGGCCAGAGGGGGAGCTCTGGGAGGCTTACTATTTGAGTCTTGGAGGGTGCTGTGGTCTTTAGAAATGAGCCACCATCCTTCTGCTCTCTGCAACTTTGATGTTGGCTGAGAGAGCCTTGGGGGCCCAGCCCCCTGCCCTAAGACCTTGTAATAGTGAGCAGCTATGGAGATCTAAATGTAGGCAGTGCTCTGCACATGGCCCTGCATCTCTTCTGTCCCCTCGGCCCCCAGATGGTATATATGCATCTCCATTTTGCCACCCTGGATCTTGGGCAGAGATTGGCTGTCAGTTTCCTTCTCAGAGGTTAGAAGATGGAAGTGGCCAGGATAGAGAAAGCCTTGATTCCACAGATCAGAGGTCAGCTCAGTCTTAGGAGGAAGCAGTTGGGGGCTTGGAATAGAAAGGGGTGTCAGGAGATGGGCACTGGATTTGTCTCTGGGGAGGTCAGAGGCCCCACAGCAGGCCTCTCCACCTGCAGTTTGCAGGGACAAGATACTATAAAAGCAGGAGAGATTATGGACTCATTCACAGTCTGAAACAATATTCCAGCCCTGGGGCCAATTGTGAACAAGTCAACCCTGTCCCTGACTTCTTAGAACTCAGCCAACTAGCCAATGGAGTTCTGCTTCCTCCCCTCTTTTTTTTCAGATTAGCATTGTGATTAGAGGTCTTCTCTGTCCGACCCAGCTTTTTCCTCTCTTCTTTCTCAGGTATCACCTCCCTCCAACTTTTTCTCAAAGTCTGTTTACCAGAGGATACAAATGGCTACTTTTTTTTTCCAAGATCTTTTTCTTTTTTTTTTTTTTTTAATATTTTTATTTTTTAGTATTTGGCGGACACAACATCTTTGTTTGTATGTGGTGCTGAGGATCAAACCCAGGCCACACGCATGCCAGGCAAGAGTGCTACCACTTGAGCCACATCCCCAGCCCCTCCAAGATCTTTTTCTTCTTCTTTTCCTTTTTTTTTTTTTTTGTACTGGGTATTGAATCCAAGGGCACTTCACCACTGAGTTACACATTCCCAGTCCTTTTTAACTTTTTTTATTTTTGAGACAGGATGTTACTAAATTGCTAAAGCCAGCCTCGAACTTGGTAACTTGCTGCCTCAGCCTCTGGAGAAACTGGGATGACAGGCATATGTGACCATGCCCAGCTATAATAAAGCTACTTCTATGCTGAAGTAGCTCTACCACTGAGCTACATCCCCAATTTTTTTTTTTTTTTTAAACAAGGAGCATGTTTATTATAAGAGCAAAGGTAACAAAGTAACAGACTTCTCCCAGAAGCAGGGGAATCAATAGGAAAGTACTGATTTGTTCTTTTCATGGGCTTTGGCCCTTCTATCTTCTCCCCTTCCACACTCTCCTTATTATCACTCACTGGTACCCCATGTCCATGCATCTTAGTCTTTTTGTTGGACCTCCCCAACACTCATATCCACAAGCACTTTCGCGAGTTAGGCAGTTGACCTCATTGGGAGATCCTTTTTACTCTTTCTGTCCAGACCTGGACCTGCCCGTCCCTTCATCATTCACCATTCTGCCCTGGCTGCCCACGCAGTTCTAAATCTCCCTCACCTCAGCCTCCTGATTAGCTGGAACTACAGGCCAACATCACCACACAAGGTTCAAAGCCTATGTTCTCAGCTCAAGCACTTCACTGTTAAAACTGAATCCACACCAGACAAACCTCTGTAACCTTCACTTCAATGGCAACTTTGTCTGGAAATACAAGATGTGGCCCAAATCTAAGCACCCATCCCTCTGGTAAGTTAGGCTGTCTCTTCCCCTCCATGCTCCCTAACAGGGAGCATGTTAAGAAGTGTGTGCTAAAGTACACTTAACCACTGTTTCTGGATTTTCTGTTCCTGTGTTCACTGAGGGTAGAGGCCCAGTTCGGTGACTTAATAGATGCATGGTATTGTCCCAGTCTTTTTATTTTTTATTTAGAAACAAGGTCTCACTAAGTTGCCCAGTCTGGCCTTGACTTGGAATCCTCCTTCCTCAGCCCTCCAAGGTGCTGGGATTACAGCACATACAACATGAAACCCAAAGCACTTTTGTACAAAGAAGTTACTCATTGCTTACCATGGAAATGCAAAAACAAAAACATGGTGAGGTTTTTTTGTTTTGTTTTGTTGTTTGGTGCTGGGGATGGCACCCAGGGCCTCATGCATAGCAGGCAAATGCTCTATCACTGACATACACCCCCCAGTCTCCTGAGATATTACTTCTTAATTGGCCTAGTAAAAATTAGAAAATTAGATCATGCCAAGCACTGGTGAAGATGGAGAAAAATAAGACCATCAAGCCTTATTGTGGCAACATAGATGGAGTACAACTACTGAGGAGAGTGGCTGGTCTTACCTGCTCAGGTCCATCTCATGCCAGTAGTTCTGTTCCTGGCAGTCTGTTCCTAGATATCTCTCTAAAGAAATTTTCATTCAAGCTCCTAGTCCATGTTTGAGGATATTTACCTGAGAGTTATTTGTCACAACAGAAAGTTGAAGGTAATCTTGGGTTCCATACTTTGGGGAACAGATGTGTAAAATGTGGGAGATGCCCACAGTGAAGCACTCTGAGGCACTAAAAAGTAATGTAGCAACATAGAGGAATGTTACAAACAGTGCTGGAAGAAGAAAAAAATGATATCAAACATATTAATAGATGCCTTTGAAAAAATACCAGGCTATATACAAATAAACGATATGTGATGTGCAGGATGGTTCATCTTCCTCTCTGTTTCCACATGAAATTGAGCCAGATATTATTAGATGCATCTTCCTCAAACCAGTTTCCAGCCCTGAGTTTCCCTCTTTCCTTTCTTCCCCCTGCCCCCCCCTTTTTTTTGTACCAGGAATTGAACTCAGGGGCGCTTAACCACTGAGCCACATCCACAGCCCTATTTTGTATTTTATCTAGAGATAGGGTCTCACTGAGTTGCTTAGCACCTCACTTTTTGCTGAGGCTGGCTTTGAACTCATTATCCTCCTGCCTCAGCCTCCAAGATGCTGGATTACAGGCATGCGCCACCACGCCTGGCCTTTTTGTTTGTTGTGGTGGTGGTGGTGATACTGGGTATTGAACCCAGGGACATTACCAGTGAGCTACGTCCTCAGTTCTTTTTATTTTTTATTTTGAAATAAAGTCTTGCTAAATTGCCCAGGCTGGCTTTGAACTTGCAATCCTCCTTCCTCAGACCTCCAAAGTGCTGGGATTACAGGCACATGTACTGTACCCCATCTGAGTTATCTTCTTCACACAAGGACCAGACATCTGGATATCCATATTCTCAGCTCCCCACACTCAACCTTGAACATGAAAGAGCATAAACAGGGACTCCAAACAGAGCTGTCACCAAGCCCCTATGCTTTACCCACCTTACCACAACCTGTGTCTGTTGCAGATGTCACACTGGGAAAGGCTAGGCCTTGGTTCTCTCTTCCTAGAAGCTAGGTCTGTAGTGAGAACCGCCCTGAGGCTCCAGGCCCCCTCCTTGGGTTTTAGTGACTCAGAACTCAAAGAAGTACTTATTTACATTTACGGGTTTATCGTAAGGATATTGCAAAGAAAACTGGGGTTAATACCAGATGAAGAGGTACATAGGGCAAGGTACAGAGGAGGGACAGAGCCGTCTCTGTACCTTCTTCAGGTACACCACCCTGCAAGAACCTCCATGTGTTCAGTTATTGGAAGCTCTCTGAATCCTGTTCATTTTGATTTTATGGAGACTTCATTACATAGGCTTGTTTGATTAAATCATTGACTATTGGCAATCAATTCAACCTTCAGCCCTAAACTTGAGAGATGGGACTGAAAGCCCCAAACCTCTAATCCTGCCTTGGGTCTTTCTGGTGACCACCTCCACCCTGAAATCACCTAGGGACTACAGCCTATAGGCAGGCATCTCATTAGCATACAAGATACTTATCAGTCTGGAAATTCCAAGGATTTTAGGAGTTCAATGTCAGGAAATGAGCAAAGACCAAATGAACACAGTATTTCACAACATCATAGGGCACAGGGGTAGGATTTGACCTTAGAGAGGGTGCACACCACATAGGACTTTGCAGGCTACTGAAAAGACAATGACTTTTATTCTATCATAGAGAATTTAAAAAGTGGAGTGACAAGTCAGGCATGGTGAATGCCTACAATTCCAGCTGAGGCTGAGCAGAAGGATCACAAGTTTGATGCCAGCCTGGACAAATTAGCAAGAAATTATCTCAAAAATTAAAAACAGGCTAGGAAAATATAACTCAGGGGTAGAGTGCTTGTCCAGAATATGCAAAAATGAAACTCCTTCTAACAAGAATATGCAGCAAGGTCATGGGTTCAATCCCCAATACTCCAAGAACAAAAATTTAAAAGCATTAAAAAGTGGAGTGACAGGGGCTGGGTGATGGTGAAACTCAATGATAGAGCTCTTGCCTACCATATGCAAGGCCCTGGATGATCCTCAGAACAGCAAAACAAAAAACATAAAGCGCTGGTGGCGCACACCTGTACTCCCAGCAGCTCAGGAGGCTGAGGCAGGAGGATCACGAGTTCAAAGCCAGCCTCAACAACAGTGAGGTGCTAAGCAACTCATTGAGATCTTGTCTCTAAATAAAATACAAAACAGGGCTGGGGATATGGCTCCGTGGTCGAATGCCCTGAGTTCAATTCCCAATACCCCCAAAACAAACAAAAAACATAAAGCAACATAATCTGACCTCTTATAAAAAGAGAAAGAATGTAGGGAACAAAGATATAAGGGGACCTGGCCAGGCATGATGACACACAGCTGTAATCCTAGTGGCTAGGGAGGCTGAGGCAGGAGGATACAAGTTCAAAGCCAGCCTCAACAAAAGCAAGGCACTAAGCAACTCATTGAGACCCTGTCTCTAAATAAAAAATACTAAGTTCAATCCCTAGTACCAAAAAAAAGAAAGAGAGGAGGGGGGTGGGTACCTGTTAGGAAGTCATTGCAACAATCCAGGAGGGAGAGGATGTGGCTTGGTGGCAGAGGTAACATAGCAGGTGTGCCAAAAGGAGGCTATGGAGCAACTTGGCCCATACACTGGTAGGAACGCAAAATGGCACCGCCATTTTGGGAAACCAGCACCGTTTAATGAAAATATCCCAGTCAGGCATGATGGTATATGCCTATAACTCCAGCTACTGTGAAGGCTGAAGCAGTTGAAAAGGAAATTTGAGGCCAAAATGGGTAATTTTGTGAAACCTTATCTCAAAATAAGAAATAAAAAGGGCTGGGGATGTTACTCAGTGGTAGAGCACCCCTGAGTTCAATTCCCTGTACTGAAATAAATTAAATATCTCCCAGCTCTATGACCCAGCAGTTCCAACTCCTAGGTGTCTTACTCAAGACAAGTGAAAGCCTATGTTCACAAAAAGAATTTGTACAGAGTTATCGCGGTAGTGCTAGCCATGCCAGCTATATCTGGGAACATTAGGGTTGGTGAGCAGCATGTTCTTATGGAGACTGTTTCCACAATAGCCTGGAGCTGTATTTCACAGTACAGGAGGTCATGCTTGTCATGATGGCCCTCAGTCTCTGAACAAAAATAAATTATGTTAGGGGGCTGGGATTGTGGCTCAGTGGTAGAGTGTTCGCCTAGCGCTGGTGGGACCCAGGTTCGATCCTCAGCACCGCATAAAAATAAAGGCATTGTGTTGTGTCCATCTACACCTAAAAACTAAATATTAAAAATTATTAAAAAAAAAAAAATCGGGCTGGGGATGTGGCTCAAGCGGTAGCGCGCTTGCCTCGCATGCGTGCGGCCCGGGTTCGATCCTCAGCACCACATACAGACAAAGATGTTGTGTCCGCCGAAAATTTAAAAATAAATATTAAAATTCTCTCTCTCTCTCTCTCACTCTCTCACTCTTTCTTTAAAAAAAAAAAAAAAAAGAAAGAAATTGTGTTAGGTGCCGTGATGTACACTTGTAATCCCAGCAACTGGGGAGGCTGAGGTAGGAAGATCTCGAGTTCAAAGCCAGCTTCAGCAACTTAGCAAGGCCCTAAGCAACTTAGTGATACGTTGTCTCAAAAAATAAAATAATGGGGTTGGGGTTGTGGCTCAGCAGTAGCGCGCTTGAGGCACTGGGTTCGATTCTCAGCACCACATACAAATAAGTGAAAATAAAAGTCCATCAACAATTTTAAAAAATATTTTAATTAATTAATTAATTAAAATGGGCTGGAGGATGTGGCTCAGTGGTTAAGCACCCCTGGGTTCAAGTCCCAGTACCAAAGGGTGGTGGGGAGAGAGGGGGAGAGAGAGAGAAATTACATTCTGAGCCCAATTTTTTTTTTTTTTTTGTGGTGCTGGGGATTGAACCTAGGGCCTTGTGCACAGGAAGTGAGCACTCTACTAAATGAGCTATAGCCCCAGCCCTTACCCCCCATTTTTTTTTTGAGAATTTTTTAATATTTATTTTTTAGTTTTCGGCGGACACAACATCTTTGTTTGTATGTGGTGCTGAGACTCGAACCCAGGCCGCACACATGCCAGGAGAGTGCGCTACCGCTTGAGCCACATCCCCAGCCCCGACCTCCCATTTTTTTTTTAAATATTTTTAGTTGTAGATGGACACAATACCTTTATTTTATTTATTTTTATGTGGTGCTGAGGATCAAACCAGTGCCTCACACATGCAAGGCAAATGCTTTACCACTGAGCTACAACTCTAGCCCCAGAGCCCTATTTTAGAGGGCAGAGGAGTATGCAATTTATCATTCAAAGTTCAACAACTGGAAGTGATGAGAGGAATAAGAGGAGAGTTGAGACTGCAAGAATTACTAGTTATATGCATTTGTTAGAAATTAAACTTCTTAGCAAGAGTATGCAATGAAGGCCCAAGGACAACTACTGGAGCATAATTCAGTCTGGGTGGTCCACATATGGTATTAGTAATGTACTTACAGGCCTAGACCTTGGGCCAGAAGTCATTTTTAGCTTATGTGTGCGGGTATACCAGGTGCAGAACAAAGGTGCCTGTCACTCCACCTTTCTTCTTTTGAGGACACAGTGTTGAGCTGGGATCACTGATGAAATCATTTGTTCTGTGAGCTCAGACATCCTAATGAGTATTATCCCCTTCACACCAGTCACCTGGGGAGGAAATGAATGTATTTGAATAAACCTGCTTTCATTCAACATTCCTAGATTGTCTCTTTGACACTTCAGTCAATTTAAACTGCACACAAAACCCAGAAGCTTCATTTAAAGTTAAATGATAAAAAGGGATAGGGCTGGGGATGTGGCTCAAGCGGTAGCGCATTCGCCTGGCATGCGCAGGGTGATGGGTTCGATCCTCAGCACACCATAAAAATAAAATAAAGATGTGTGTCCACCGAAAACTAAAAAATAAATATTAAAAAATTCTCTCGCTAAAAAAAAAAGGGAGGGATAGGCATGTGGCTCAGTGGCAGCACCATTTGTCTACCATGTGTGAGGCCCTGTTTGGCGGGGAAAAGACTTTCATAAATTTAAGCCATAAAATTGGGCTCTTTTTTTAATATTTATTTTTTAGTTATAGGTGGACACAATATCTTTATTTTTATGTGGTGCTGAGGATTGAACCCAGTGCCTCATGCATGCCAGGCGAGCACTCTACCTTTGAGCCACAACCCAGCCCTAAAGTTGGACTCTTAATGTGAAAAATTGTGTGCTTCATCCTTTGTGTAACTGTAAAATTAATCTTTTTTTTGCTTTGACTTCCAGGAACCTCGCAGATAACCCCATTCAAAATATTGTTATTTAGGTCCCACCTCAGAGGCCATGCTTCTTTCCCTGCCATTTTTTAGCTTTTGGCTTCCTGTTAACTGTAGCCATGGGCCATACAATTCAATTTCACTGGAGCATGACTTTCTCCAGTTTCTGGGCATAGACAAGGTGCCTTCACCCCGCACATTCCAACCTGTGCCTTTTATCTTGAAGAAAATGTTCCAAGATCAAGAGACAGCAGCAACCACTGGGGTCTCCCAAGATTTATGCTACATGAAGGAGCTGGGTGTCCGTGAGAATGTGCTTCGAGTTCTCTCAGATCAAGGTCCTTCAACTGGTGATGACATTCTGAGGAGGAGAATTGAACCCTGGGAATTTGAAGTCATCTTTGACCCCAGAGAACTTCACAAAGAACTGTCTGCTTTACAAAATCAATTGGGGCACAAGCCACAATATCTAGCGTAACTCTGGCAAAAACACTACCAATGTTGAAGTGAATTTTATAGAAAAATTTACTGCAGAAAGACATTTTTGCCCATCCATCAGCTGTTCGATCACCTGGTTCTTTTTCTGGAGTCCTTTTTGGGAATGTTCCAAGGCTATTAGAATTTTTGAGTCAACATCCTAATATGCCTCTGGTTATTTATATAGTACAGTTTTTTCAGCACATGGATCAGCAAAACCAGCAAGGACTTAAGGACCTCATTAACAGTGGTATAACTGTCCAGATTATGACAGACTCAGAGTATTGTTACTGTTGAAGAAATTTCACCAACTATCCACTAAAGAAGAAACTCACTGGCCAAAATATTCTCTTGATGTGCCATGCACTGGCTTTCTACTGCATCATTCTAAGTCTTCTACCTTGCTTAAAGATTTCCAGAAGATGTCAAAATCAGCTTACATTTTTCATCCTTACTCTTCAAAATTGCTATTACCAGACAATTCCACCCAATATCCTTTTAGCTACAGGGCTGATACAGCCTTCTGTGACTTGGAGATGAATAGAATGATTCCCGTATGTACTGTTTTAAGAACAAGCAATGGTGACACACCAAGAAATGAGTACCATTAAGAATCTAGAAATTGGGGCTGGTATGAAGCTTAGTGGCAGAGCACTTACTTGGCATATACAAGGCTCTGGGATTGATCTGCAGCACTGGAGAAAAAAAAGGAGAAGAATACAGAAATGTTCAGAAGCAGCATTATCATGAATTGTTTAACTTCCTGCCATATTCCAAATTACCCTAAAACTTCATATCTTTTGTTTTAAACTTTGTATCTTAAAGCAATAAATATTTATTGTCACAAAAATATTGTTACTTATTCTTCTTTTAAAAATATTATTTTTTAGTTGTAGTTGAACACAATACCTTCATTTTATTTATTTATATTTTTATGTGGTGCTGAGGTTCGAACCCAGAACCTTGCACGTGCTAGGCGAGCACTCTACCATTGAGTCACAATCACAGCCCCTTTTATTTATTCTTTAATTATGTGGATATGCAATTCTGAAAAAGAAATCAAATTGCAGCCTAAATTTAACAAATTAGTTCATTACATAATTCTTACTATAATAGTTTTTATTCCTTGTGAAATGAATGTCTCAAAAATTTTCAGAAAAATTGAAAAAAACACAAAGGCAAAGAAGAAAACCTATGGGATTTTATTATCCCTATGTAACCATGTGTTTTTTTTCCTTTCATTCTTTTTTTTTTTTCCAAATTCATTTTCTATTCCTGTGTTCCCCGGTCTGATACAGCAACTTTCTTGGTCCTATTTGCTTCCTCATTCTTTTCAGAAACTTTTTGTTTGTTTCTGTTTCTCTTTTGTTGGCATTACACGCAGTTGTTCTTTGAGGTGCGCCACACCACAGTCCTGTCCCATAAGTGGGAACTATCTGGACAAGGGGACTGGCAAGTGGCTGGACTAGATTATCTGCACCCCACAGGGCTTTGCATCTTTTCCTTTCTCCCTGGTTCCTTGAGAACTGAGAACTGCCACCCCAGAGGTTATCCCAAAATAGCCTGGGAGGACTCCGAAAGCAGTTCCTCACCAGAAGCCTTAGGAATTGTCCTGGCAACGTTGGAGTAAGTGGCCAAATTTGACAGCTATAACAATTGTTTGAAGGTGCCAACCCTGACAAGAGATGAGTGAAGCCAATGTCATTTTCATTGCTACCAATTTTTGTGCCGGGCCAGAGTCAGGCCCGTGGCAGCCCTTGTGGCGGGACAGAATCCCGGATTTGGAGACCTCCCCAGCCGGCTCGGGATTCCCCTTTCTCGCTCACTCCCAGCCTGGTCGGTGTTCAGTTTCCCCAGAGGCAGGCGGGAGGCGGGAAGCCGGAGGCGCGTCGGAGGCGGGGCGGCGCGGTCGGAGGCGGGGCGCCGCGTGAGGGCGCGAGGGACGGAAGCTGGTCATCCGGCCCGCGTCCGGACTCTCTCCGTGCGCTTTGGGGACTTTGCCTTGGTGCGGACGCGCCCTGCGCCCGAATTCCCGCGCGGCGTCTGTGTGGTGAGTATGCCTTGGCTCTTGGGCGCCCGGCCCTGTGTTCCCCGGCCCGGCGCCATCTAAGGGGTCTCCACCGAGCTCAGGTTGGGGCACGCCGCCCGCGCTGTCCTCGGCTCGGTCTCAGGCTGTCTGCGCCTTGGGTCGGGACCAGGGGAGGGCTGGAGAGGCGCATGCCTCAAAGTGTTTCCCGGAGCACTCCGCCGCCCTGCGCCTGGCATCGGGTGAGAGCCCCCAGCCCGGACGTGGGTCCGCCCCGCCGCCAACCTCGTTTCTGCCCAGCCCCTTCGTGGGCGGCCCGCACACGCGGGAGCGCGTCCCCTGTAGCCCGCCCGCCCCGCAGCAGGGGTCCTGGACAAGGTAGCGGAACCCCGTGTTCTCTTCTGTGGCCCAGTGGTCCTCCCTTTGGGCGGCGGTACTGGCTTTGTTGTCTTCTCTTCACGTGGACGTCGGCGGGGCGGGCGGGCCGCGCCCCTCACCCGCAGGTGCTTGAGAGAGCGGGGAGAGGCGAGGCCACAGACACCTCCGCCAGGGTTCCGTGGACTGTTCAGCCCCGGCCATCTCTAGAGATGAGAATGCTAACAGGAAGGACAGGCTCTTGCCTCACACCTGCTCTGTGGCCGATCCGGAACCCCAGCACAGATGCAGACCTTGTACTCCAGTCCAGAGCACTTCCCCTATACTTGTTGGTGCCTCAGAGTTCAGAGCTCCATGGCTCCACAAACGTGGCTGGAGTGGCAGCCCACAGGGCCGCTTGGAAACCCCAGAGAGTCCTGAAACTCTCACCCACCAAGGAGCTGGGCTAGCAAGGGTTTATTCATTCATTCATTCACTCATTCAACAAATATGAATGTGCAGCTGGTGCTGGGGTCAGGATAGGACCAGAGATGGCCGTGAGGGGATAGACTGAGGAACACAGGGAAGGGCTCTGTAGCTCTGCGCCTTCTTGGCCGGGATTAGCTTTCATGTGGTAGACCTGGGGATCCATCCCAGAGCCCCTGACTTATCTCATGGCTACACTTGACCAATCTTCTGAGACATCTTCAAAGCCAGTAGTAGCTCAGCTGACCTGCTATGGAAGAGAGCTAGTGGAAGCTGCAAAAAGGATATGGTTTTTCCACATTCCATCTCCACCCGGTCAGGGCACTTGGCAGGCTCTGAGATGGGGAGGGCTTCCTGCGCTGGGGCTTTGCCATCTTGGGACAGACCTTGAAGACTGCCTGACATTCCCTGGGAGTCAGCCATGATTTTGTCTGGAAGAGAATGTGGTCTGGCAGCCAAGGGTAAATAGGAGAGAGAGTGAGCACCAAACTCTAGTGAGGGGGACCTTCTTGGGAAGATGACGCATGCCAAGCCTTACCTGCAACCAAGTGTTGTCCTTGCCTCTTCTGTCCCTCCTGACCAGGGATGGAATGGGAGTAGGGTCAGCACTTAATAGCTGAAGTTTAAAAGCAGCCATCTTGGGCTGGGGTTGTGGCTCAGTGGTAGAGCACTTGCCTAGCATGTGTGAGGCACTGGGTTTGATCCTTAGCACCACATAAAAAAATAAAGTTGTAAAATCTAAAAAAAAAAAAGAAAGAAAGAAAAAAGCAGGCATCTCACTTGGGATTGTTTTCCTGAGGAACAAAGTGCTGCCTCAGGAATGGAGACCTAAGACTGCGGGGACATGTTCCTATAATTAATTGATCTGCAGTAGGATAGGACTGGCAAAGAAGGCCAGACTATTGGGGCTCTCTGAAGGATGAATAAGGGCATGGTTTTCCCACAGGAGTCCAGGCTGTGCAAGGAATGCCTGGGGAGGAACACTTATTTGCAAATGAGTATAAATGGGCCTTGCAAGGAGCCCCAGCCACACCCAGGCCTTTGGACTTTGAAGGAAGGATGAGGACCAGGAGGAGGATGGAGGTTTGATGATGGAGCCTTCTAGGCCAGCATTCTCAGCCTTGTGAAAGGCAATGAATGATATTCCCTTCTGTCCTCTTTCTAGCAAGGTGGAGGGGTTGGTGACCAAATGGGAGTCTGTAACCATCAGTTTTCAAGGACAGGCAGCCTTCTTACTCAGGGACTGAGTGAATCATGGTGGTAATACCAAGAGTGCTGGCTCTGAAGTCAGTCTGCAAGGAGCCGGGATGTAGAACAGTGGCTGCTGGAAGCACATTCTGCGGTAGCATCTCTGGTCAGGTTGCAGCTGTGAAGGACAGCACAGTTCTGCAGTACCCCTGAGGCCAGCTGATATGTCTACCCCTGCTCATCTCATCTGGTCTCCACAATTAACAGCTCCTTGGCTAGCCCACCTGGCTGGTCACTCCCAGAGGTCACATGTATCCTTGTTTAAAGCCACTGATAGATCTAACGAAGACAGCTAACTGAGGCTCAAAGGGTGGGGGATGTAACCAACCATAACATACAGAGTACCTGATACACAGAGGATATATTTGTAAGTTTTTGTTTTTGTTTTGAGTTGAGGTCTCTATGTTGTCCTGGCTGGTCTTGAATCCTGTGCTCAGGTGATCCTCCTGCCTTAACCTCCTGAGTAGCTGGAACTATAGGCAACTTCCACCTCACAATGCTATATATGTTTATTAGTTAACTTATTTAGGCTTTATAGTAATCAGAGATTAGATTAGCATCATCATTCTTCAGATGAAACAGATAAAAAGGGGTTAGATAATTTGCCCAGGGCCACAACTGAGGGATTCAGACTCCAGGGCCCTAATTATAACCATTGCACCACATTGTCAACCTCCAAGGCTTCTCTCTGTTCTGCTATTTAAATGCAACCTACTTACCTGCACACTTTCATGCCTATTAGACATTCAGGGGTGAGCGGCAGAGAGAATGACCATGACCTGTAGTCTTTCTTTTTTTTTTTTTTTTTGCTGGAGATCATCAGGGCCTGGGACATGCTAGGTAAATACTCTACCACTGACCTACCCCAGCCACCATGCCTTTCTGTGGACTCCTCTCTTGCTAGACCTTAGGAGGCAGACAGGCCTCTGAAGTTACAGCTAATGATGTGTGTGAGAGAGGACTCCATTGGTGGAATTTTTACCCAAGAACTACCCTGGCAGATTCCCACAACTCTCTACCTGCAACTCTATCTCCCTCCCCCCCCCCACACACACTTTTTTCTCTGTCTACCTCTGTTGGTCTAAATGGTAATGTTTTAAATAAAAGGCCATCTCAGTGAATCTCAAGCAACCATTTCTGGAAGTGTTTCTGCCTGAAAATTGATTGCTTGCTTGGCTTTATGGGTGTTGTGCCTATAATCTTTTCTGAAAAAGACACACCAACTAAGAAAAAGAGGAAGAGCTGGGGTGTGTCTCAGTGGTAGAGCACCAGCCTGCCTGGCATGCCTGAGGCCCTGGGTTCCACCCTTAGCACTGCAGAAATAAAGAAAGAAGGAAATGGAGGGGGCCAAAGAAAAGGAAGAAGTGTTTTATTTAAATTACCCTCCACTATCAGTATTACAAATGGACTTCCTTGAATTTTGTGAGCTTTGGAGGGAGAGAGTTTTTTGTTATTGTTTTGTTGTTTGTTTGTTCTGTACTGGGGATTGAAACTGGGATGCTCTATCACTGAGCTACATCCCAGCCTTTTTAGCTCTTTTAATTTTTTTTCTTTTTTATTTTTGAGACAGGGTCTCGCCAAGTTGCCCAGACTTTTCTTGAACTGGCAATCCCCTCCTGAGTAACTGGGATCATAGGCTCCTGTAGGGAGGAGGAGTTTTGAAGGGTAAAAGACTACATCTGGACGTAGACCAGACTTAAAGAGGGGGTTGGTTGCTCTTAGGTATGCAGAATAACTGGAAAGACATTCTGCCCTAGTGAAAGGGTGTGGGTTCTCATGGCAGCTGTGGCTCAGGAGTGGGCAGCACAGCAGTGTGGCAGCTGCTACTGGGGAGATCCCTGTCGTCTGGGTCTAGTGCTCAATCTGCTTTGATGTCCAGGTCATCAAGGAACTTTCTGCAGAGCTTTCTGCCTGGACTTGTTCATCTAGATTGGATCCCCCAGCTTGCAGTTAATCATCCATGCTGATGGCTATGCTGGTGACCAGCAGAGCAGGTTGCCATCTACCATAGGATTGGGTTCCTTCCTTATTTGCTTACCAGTCCTCTTTCTTTAGAGGAAGGAAGTCAGTACTGTGCTCTGGGTGGGTGGGGGTAGGCTGGCCTTTGAGGTTCCAAATGCAACATATGGGTAGATGAGCTGGAACAATCCAATTTGTCTGATATGGACCCTTGACCATGAGCCTTTATCTGAGGCTGCTACTGGAGTCCTAGGCTAGAGGGTTGAGGGTCCCAGCAAATCAGGTTTAGCCACCTGCCCCACAAACCAAACAGAGGAGAGGAACTTGAATCAGTGTAAGTGCACTGGGAAGACAAGAGGACCCACATCCTTAGCCCTACCTTTAAGGGGATGACAGTTAATTCAGGGTTTTATAGAAAGGGGAACGAAGGCCAGACATGGTGGCTCATGCCTATAATCCCAATGATTCAATAGACTAAGGCAAGAGGATCACAAGTTCTAGGCCAGCCTGGGCAAATGTTGTAAGACTCTGTCTCAAAAAATAAAAAGTGCTGGGGGTGTAGCTCAGTGGTATGGCACCCTACTAACAAAAAAAGAAAAAAAAGGGCAAGAAAGTGGGGTTTGTATAGCTAGAGGGTTTGCACATCTGACAAAGAAGGTTCATCTTATTACCAGAGCCCTAGGAGAGATACCTGACTCCAGGAATTCCAAGATCCAAAAACCAAACAGAAAAGGTAATGATAAAAAAAAAAAAAGAAAGAAAGAAACTTTAATCAAATGACCATATTGGGAAGGCAGAGTCACATGCTTCCTGATGCTCACATGAACTTTAGGTTTAAACAGAGGAAGAATTGGGCAAGGGCAAGAGTTATACATATTCAAGCAGCCTTAGTTAAACTATGGTCTGGTTATTTTATTTCTGGTTCTATGAGGTGGCTCCGACTAAGTCCTTGTCACTTGAGGAAGCCATCTCCATTTGCTGCTCAGGATATTTATCTATTAAGTGATCCTGGAAGGAAGCAATTTGGTGCCCATGAGACAATTGTTCCTGCTTAGGGGAGGGCAGTTGCATTATAGGGTGACTTGCCTGTAGGGATCTACTTTACCTGGAAAGTGTAGGGAAATGACTGGAATCTTCTAGGCACTCCTCTAGGGTCCTAAAAGAGGGTATCCCCACAAATCTTACCTCAGTCTTGAAGGGGGATGAGATAGATTAGGTAAATTTAGGGCTATTACTAGTTTTTATATGAACATTCCTTAAATGATTATGAAGAGCTGAGCAGATCACAAAATTGAAGGTGATAAAGGAAACAGATATGAAATGAAGGCAGAGATGCCCAACTTTACCCTACTTTTAGTTACCGGTTGAGCATCTGCAGGTCTAAGTAAAGAATCATTGCCTAAGTTCCTCTTATAATCTTGGACAGGCATGATCTGGTCCATTACATTTGGATTGGTCAGTGAGGGTCTTGTCAGCAATAAGAAAGTTACTGTTTTTTACTAGGAAGGGGAGGAGGGGTTCTACTCATCACAAGATATTTATCAGTCAGACCTATTCCTAGAATCCAAGGTGACTCAGAGCAGAGAAGACACATGCAAAATGGAGGCAGAGTTGCCAAGTTTTTAATCCTATTTTTAGTTACTAGTTACCCACTGAACATTTACAGGCAAAAGTGAAGAGTCTTAAGTCCTTATTACACTGCCAGCAATAATGTTCTTTTGTGTGTGGGGGGGGTACTGGGGATTGAACCTAGAGAGGCTTTATCACTGAGCTATATCCCCATCCTTTTTCATTGTTTATTTTAAGACAGGGTCTTGCTAAGTTGAGTAGTTCTTTGCTAAGTTGCTGAGGTTGGCTTTGAACTTGAGATCCTCTTGTCTCAGCTTCGCAAGTTGCTGGCAATACAGGCGTGACAGCGCACCTGGCTACAATAATATTCTTGTATTTTTGTTATTAGGCATCTCTGCATCCATATTCCATTTAATTTGCATGAATATATACAGATACTCCTCATCTTACAATGGGGCTGTGTTCCACTAAACCCATTATTATTGGGGTAGAAGGTTCTACTGCACATCACTCTACTAAAGCTCTGGAGACAGAAGTTGCTGGAAGAAGACAACCTTCAAAGCTAGCATTGAGAAAGAAAGAGATAATCTTTTCTGTGTCAAATCTCTATGTTCATTAGGGCTTAAGGGCATAGACAGCATTTATGAGAAGAAAAAGGGAGTTCAGTGGGACAAAAAGCAGGAAATCCATGGGGCTCCCTCTTTCAAAAGCATCATCTCCTTCACTTGGATTCTTGGAGTTGCCTCCTTATCACATCCAAGGGAACTTTTGGAGCCTGCCTGGCTGGTGATGCATACCTGTAATCCCAGTGACTCAGGAGGCTGAGGCAGGATTCAAGTTCAAGGTGAGCCTGGGCAACTTATTGAGTCTCCAAATAGAAAATAAAAAGGGTTAGTCCAGTGGTAATTCTGGGTTCAATCCCCAGTACCTTTAAAAAAAAAAAAAAGACTCCCCAAATCATTATTGTACCATCATAAATTTAAAAATGGTTGTTAAGTTATAAAGGCATTTAATTTACCTGACCTACCAAACATCCTAGCTTAGCCTAGTCAACCTTACATGTGCTCAGAACACTCATGTTAGCCCACTGTTGGGCAAGATCACCTAACACAAAGCCTGTTTTATAAAAAAGTATTGACTCTCTCATGTAATTTATTGAATATTACACAGAAAGTGAAAAGTGTAATAGTTGTAGGAGTACACTTTTACACCAACCATCAGAAAGTGGAAAAATAAAAGTTGGGACAGTCTGTATTTTAATTCTTACATTAATTCTGTGAAGTTCTACAGTTGTGTCCATTAATGGTAATGTGCATCCCACATGGATAAGCGTTGAGGTGACTGTAGCCCTGAGCCCAGAACATGTCCCAAGAGCTCCTACTTGAGTCTCTGTCCTCCAGAGCCAAAAAGAAGGGGAAGACCTTCTTCGAGTGGCATTTGGGGACCTTTCTGTTTTTCCATTTGGTCCCCACAAGGCAGGAGGTGGTCCTTTTTGCACATGGGGAAAGTGAGATTACATTGCAAGTTCAAACCAAACAGGACCTGTTTACCTTTAGAGATTCTGTTCTGGGCTTGAAAGACCTGAGCCTCTTAACATGCATATGATCTCAGTGGGCTTCTCTGGGGTTCAGCTGTTTCTGTAGCTCGGAGCTGGCTGAGGTCAGAGTGGGAGGACTGAAGATCCATTAAGATTTGAGAGCAGCAGGAGTACTGGATAAGACTAGGGACTCAGAGCCAGGAAGGGAAGCAGGGTCCAGGGGCATTTGGGGCTGTGGCATGAAGGTGAGGTGAGGTGGTAGGCATGTGTCCTTCCTGGTAGACAGTCTGGGAGAGTGAACTAGGGCTGAGGAACTCTGATTCTGTGAACATAGATGTCTCAAAAATCTGTGTGCCTCAATTCAGCACATAAGCCAGCTGGGAGAATGAGTCACTCCCCACGCACAGCCTCAGCTCAGCCAGTGTGTTATTAACATAAGTCAGATTTGGCATCAGAGGGGGCTGGAGAGGCTCCTGCCTTGGGCATTCATCTCCTTGGAGACAAGGAACAGGAAGCCACTGTGGGGTTCAGTGGGTGAACCCTAAGCTTTGAGTTCTGGGAGAGTCACTGCATTAGGACTATCTGCCTTCTTCCAGACTCAACTGCCTCTACATGTGTGTGTAGGAGGTAGAGGGAACACAGCCAGGCTAAGCACCATCTGGGGACTCTGGAGTCCATCAAGGCAAGCCCTGGTGTAGTGGAGGAGATAGAACAATCTTTCTTTCTTTCTTTTTTTTTTTGTATTGGGGATGGAACACAGGGGCACTTGGCCATTGAAACACATCTCCAGCCCTATTTTGTATTTTATTTAGAGAAAACAGGGTCTTACTGAGTTACTTAGCACCTTGCTTTTGCTGAGGCTGGCTTTAATCTCGAGGTCCTCCTGTCTCAGCCTCCCAAGCCGCTGGGATTACAGGTGTGCACCACCACACCTGGCAAGATAGAGCAATCTTGACTGAAATTTCTCTAGAAATTCTAGCAGGCTCTGAGACCACTTGGCCCCCAAGGGTGTACAACCTCTGAAATGCCTTATTTTCTCTCCTGGGGATCCGTTAGGAACCTTGGAGATCTCTTACCTCCAAAATCCTTACCTGGTCTACTAGGGAGCTGAGTTTGGGGCCCATGGTGGGAGACCGTCTCCAGAGACATCTGTGAGATGACTGTGAAAGCTGCATCTTTTTATGTTCTAGTAATCTGCCCCATTCCCCCCCACCCCTGCACCCTGATGTAGGTCTTTGACCCCTTTCACAGCGGAGGAAAGAAATTTTTCTGCCAGAGCTTGGGAGGCAGGAGGACTGCTGATACCCATGCAGGCCCTTCTGTCTACGCCAGTTGACTCCCTTGTTCCTTGCCAGCTCTGACTAAGCACAGTGTGGGTAGCAGCCCCCTGTCTGTTTGGGATATGTGCTGTGCTTTATCCCTGGCAACATCCCATTTTCCTCCATAATTAAGCTCTAAAAAGAAGATAAAAGAGAGTTCAGGAACAAGGTAGTAGGACAAAAGCTCATGTAGACATTTTAGAATGGCCTCTGGGACATCTGTCTCCCTCCTTGCTGGCCTATCTTGCCCCATTCAGTGTCTACAGGCCTTTTAGAAAACTCAGGGCCTGGAAGCAGGAGATTAGGTGTCGGAGGGCTTTAACATTCAGAATGCCTGACTTCTGTGGGCCTGGTGGTGCCAGAGACACTCATGAAGGGATGTTCCAAATTACCTGGTAAAGAGGCCCCTCCTTCCTTATGCTACCCTCCCTCAGCTGCTGTATGTATGTATGTATGTATTGCAGTGTTGGGGATTGAACCGAGGGCCTTGTACATGGCTAAGCAAGCATTCTACCACGAGCTCTGTGAGCTATACCCTCATGTCTGAGCTATACCCTCAGCTCTTGGCTGCTGTTTTCTTTCTTTGTTTTTATTTCTTTTGTTACTGAGGATTGAACCCAGGATGCTTAATCTCTGAGCCACATCCACAGCCCTTTTTTTTTTTTTTGGAGACAGGGTCTCTCTAAGTTGCTTAAGGCCTTCACTGAATTGCTGAGGCTGGTCTTGAACTTGCAGTCCTCCTGCCTCAGCCTCCCAAATTGCTGGGATTATGGGCATGTTCACTATGCCTGGCACAAATTAATTGTTTTCTTAATTTCTGGATTGTTTATTGTTAGTGTATAGAAATACAATGGATTCTGAAAATGCTTATATCCTACAACTTTTCTTTACTCATGTTTTAGTCCCAATAATTTTTGGTGGATTCTTTGGGCTTTTCTGTATATAAGTTCATGCTGAATTAGTATGTTTAACAGCTTCCCCACTGGTTCCAGTTGCAGCCAGAGTTGAAAACCAGTGGGTGATTAGATAAGTAGTTCCCATGCCCTAGAAAATGAAGTGGGGGTGGCGAGACAGAGTAGAAAGAGATCATTTGCATTTCTAAGGAATGTCACTAGTGTCTGCAGAAAAGACTCCAGGGCCTGGGAGCTCAGACTAACCTAGGTACAAAGGAGTTGTACTGGACCATTGCTCTAAATGCCAGCTTCTTCTTTCCTGTAAATTTCAGTTTGACTGAGTGATTGGAAGTGTGGCCTACCTCATGGGTATTCCTGGGGTGAGAGTGTCAGCAAAAACCCCTGACCAAACTGATAAGTGTCGATACCCAAAGGAATAAGTCAGCCAGTTAGGCAAACTGTGGTCCTAGAGACCATGGAAAGGAGAAGTCTAGGTCTGTGAGCACCCAAAGGCTTGAGGGTCACCCCCACAAAGGGCAGAGGTTGTCTTCTTGCCCCTCTGTACTGTTAGTTTTATATCCATGGAAGTGTGTACTAGAACTAGCAGGCACCTAGTAATCCTAGAATGGTTGAAGCATCCTATTGATTCCTTCATTAATTAATTAGCTAGATGAAATCTCTGACACATCATTTTGTCATTTTATATTTGTATCAAAGTCAAGGTTTCACCTTTTTTTTTTTTAGTTGTAGATAGATACAATGCCTTTATTTTATTTATTTTTATGTGATGCTGAGGATTGAACCCAGGGCCTCACACATGCTAGGCAAGAGCTCTATCACTGAGTCACAGCCCCAGCCCACTTTATTTTAAACTACCCTTTGGCAGTTTTGAAGGTCAGCCACTGAAAAGCTTACTCAGTGGATCCACCTGGTCCTAGGTGAATTCCAATCAACAGAAGAACTTTGTTGACTAAGAAGTTTGTTGATTAAGTTTCTCTTTGGGGCCCCACCCTTCAATTTGTGTTTTGTCTTGGTTTTTGTTTATACTTGGCATCCCTTCCCCTCCCCCTCCTTCCCCCTCCTTCCCCCTCCCTCCACCTCCCTCCACTCCCTCTCTCTCCCTCCCTCCCTCCCTCTCTCTCCCTCCCTCCCTCCCTCCCTCTCCCTCCCTCTCTCTCCCTCCCTCCCTCCCTCCCTCTCCCTCCCTCTCTCTCCCTCCCTCCCTCTCTCTCCCTCCCTCCCTCTCTCTCTCTCTCTCTCCCTCCCTCCCTCTCCCTCCCTCCCACTCCCTCCTTCCTTCCTCTCCCCCTCCTTCCCCCTCCTTCTCTCCCTCCCCCTCCCTCTCTCCCTTTCCAGTTGTGGGGATACAATCCACAAGTATACATTTTATTTTATTCTACTTGCTTTCCCTCTACCTTAAACTTATACAGGTTTACTTAAATCCGCTAACATTAATCCTTTTTTGGGGACCCAGTGATTGAATTCAGGGGTGCTTAACAACTGAGCCACATCCCTAGCCCTTGCTTTTTATTTAGAGACAGGGTTTTACTAAGTTGCTTAGGGCCTTGCTAAATTGCTGAGGCTGGCTTTGAACTCACGATCCTCCTGCCTCAGCCTCCCAAATCACTGGGATTACGGGCATGTGCCACCATGACCAGCTAACATTACTCAATGTTTAACATTACAAAAATTGTAAAATTGGGCCTGGGATTGTGGCTCAGTAGTAGAGCACTTGCCTAGCATGCATGAGGCACTGGGTTCGATCCCAGCACCACATAAAAATAAACAAAGGTATTGTGTCCATCTACAACTAAAAAATTAAAAAAATTATAAATTTGCATTTAGTTAAATTAAATCATTCATGCTTTGACTTTAATTATTTTGGTTCTGGGAATCAAATACTGGAACTCATGCATGCCAAGCACCATGCTCTGTCACAGGCTGCATCCCCCACCCTGACAATTGTTTTTATTTTAATGGTATTGAAAGGTAAAGCTTTAGATAACTTAAAAACTGAATTGAGTTAATTAATGAGTTGTCATATATCCACATAATTTATAATACAGAATACCAAAACATTGATTATCAGGCATAACTTTTAGACTTTGGGTTTTGTTTGTTTCTTTTAGCACTAGGGATCGAATGCAGGGGCACTTTAACACTACATCCCCAACCCTTTTTATATTTTTTATTTTGAGACAGGGCCTCCCTGAGTTGCTTAGGCTAGCCTTGAACTTGTGATCCTCCTGTCTGAGCTTCCTGAGTCACTGAGATCACAGGCATGTGCCACCACACCCCGCACTTTTAAACTTTTTAAAATTTCTAAACAGGTTATATCTCTGGCTGGTGTTAATGAATGTACTTTTCACTTCAAGAAAACATAAAAGAAGGAGCCAGGGTTGTGGCTCAGCAGTAGAGCACTCGCCTAGCATGTGCGCACCCTGGGTTCGATCCTCAGCACCACATAAAAAATAAATAAAGGTATTGTGTCCAACTACCTAAAAAATAATACTTAAAAAAGAAAGAAAGAAAGCATAAAAGAAGCCTTCATGGTGTTGTACACTTCCAATTCCAGTGACTCTGGAGGCTGAGACAAGAGGATCACAAGATCAAAGCCAGCCTCAGTAACTTAGACCCTGTCTCAAAACAAAACAAAGAAGGGTTAGGGATGTGGCTCAATGGTTAAACACCCCCAAGTTCAATCCCTGGTACCAAAAAAGGCATAAAAGGGACGTGTAGCTATAAAAAGTTGTGTTCATAAACATCTGCTAAAATGCTTGTATGTGACAGATAGCTCTCCAATTGTCACCTCCCAGTTCATTAGAACTATTATATCTATTTTTTACTTATAATAATTAGTTATAACTAGTATAGAATACAAAAATAGTTGTGGATATGCTTTTATTTTTTCAAAGAAATGGGGTAGTATATTTCTTCCAATTTCTTGGTTTCCAGATCTCTTTACACATAAAAATTAGGAACCAAAAACCTTTTAATTAAGTGGGTTTTATCTATTAATATGTTAAAATTAAAACAAAAATTTTAAATGCTTATTAAGTCATTTGAAATGTATGAAATTGCTTGTTAGCATAAATATTTTAAACAGTAATTGTATTTTACAAAACAACATTTTTATTGAGAAGAACAGCATGGTTTCATGTTATTTTGCAAATTTCTTAAATATCTGGGTGAATACAAGACATCTAACTTCTCAGACTGTTGTAATATCCATATCTTCCAGCCTCTAGAAAACTCTACTATGCCTTTGTGAGAGAAATAATGTTAATATTGTTGTGAATTATTTATTTATTTATTTATTTTTGAGATGGGGTCTCGCTATGTTGCCCACATTAGTCTCAAACTTCTGGGCTCAAAGGATCTTCCTGCTTTAGCCTCTTGGTTAGTTTGGACTACAGACGCCCTGCACTCAGTTTATTACAGAATACTTTTGACCTGATAGATTCTCTGAAAAGGGCCTCAGATACCCTCTCCTAAAGTGATTTCCCAGTGTATACCATAATACAGGGGGACAAAAGTAGAGGCCAGAACCTGAAAAGTGATTATCATGATAGTTTATTACACCTGAGTCTGAAAAGAAGCTATGAAATACGTCATCGCTTGCTTGCTTTGGTGTTTACTTTTTTATTTTACTCATTAATGCCTTCACTTCAAAATGAAAGATTATTCCTTACTTTATCCATAATCCACCAGGATAACAGAGACTCTGTATGGCTGAATGTTGACTTTGTTATGTTCTTGATTTTTTTTTTTTTAAAGGGGAAAAACAAAGAACAAAGGTTCATCACTTATGAAAGAGCCAAGGTTTGTGAATTTCATTAATGGATAACCAAGTCTCCTCTCTTAGGCATGTATGATTCTTTCTTGATAGTGTCTTATCAAGACACCTGGCAACACTTTGACCTTGCTTTCCAAAGATAATACCCTAAATTTAGAAGAAATTTTTTTTTTGTGTGTGTGTGTTTGTGTGTGAGATTTTTGTTTGGTTTTGTTTTGCACTGTACCACTGACCTGTATCCCAACCCTTTCAGGATAGCTTGGGACACTGAGACAGGAGGATGACAAGACAAGCCCTAGCAATTTATTGAGGCCCTAAGCAATTTAGTGAAACCCTGTCTCAAGATAAAAAACAAAAAGAGCTGAGGATGGAGTCCAGTGGTAAAACACCCGGGTTTTCTAGTATCAAAAAACAAAAAACAAAACAAAAAAACAGAAAAAGACTATAAATTAGTACCACTGGAAAATCTCAAATATTTGGTCATTTGCATTATAAAAAAGAAAAATAACTGTACCAGTGGTGCAGCTGTGTGTGTGTGTGTGTGTGTTTTAAATATTTATTTTTTAGGTGTAGATGGACACAACACAATGCCTTTATTTTTATGTAATGCTGAGGATCGAACTGGGGGTCCCACCCGTGCTAGGTGAGCGCTCTACGGCTGAGCCACAATCCCAGCCCCAATGTGTGGGTGTTTTTAATCTTTTTTTTCTTTCTTTTACTGCAGTGCTAGGGATCAAACCTATTGCCTTTTGCATGCTGGGCAACATCTACCACTAAGCTGCACCCTCAATCTCATAATACATTTTTATTCGTAGCGAAAGCATTGATCAAATTTGTTATGATAGTTACGTACTAGTCATACTCTCAGAATTTGACTCTCCATTCTTCTTTTCTGATTACAGGTATGCACTTCCATGCCTGGCTGATTTTCTTAAGGAACTGTCATCTGTGCCCATATTTTTAAAAGCTAGGATATAATTGGACGAATTGATAGTATAAACAGAACCTTACCTGGAATAGCATATTTTTTAATGATGCTCAAGTAATCAGCAATGATGAGCCATTTTTATTTATTTGTTTTTTGGTATTGAGGATTAAATGTAATGGGTATTTTTGTCACTGAGCTACATTCCTAGCCCTTTTTATTTTTCTTAATTTGAGACAGGGTCCTACTACGTTCAGCCTCCTGTGTTGCTGGGATTATTGGCATGTCCAGGGATGACAAGCCATTTTTAAAGGAATTGAGACTGATGTTTTGTAAACAAATACCTATAAAGCCCCCCTCCAGGAAAATTGGCTTAGTCCCTGGCTTATAGGGAAGTAAGGAAGGTCACTTCCTAGTAGGCCCAGGAATTTAAGATATTTGGGAGACTTGAATAAGGAAGATAAAAGGCTGAATATACAGACAAGGACCAGACCATATATAAAAATAGAGCTGCAGTCAGATGTCATGCCACATGTCTGTAGTTCTAACTACTCAGGAGGCTGAGGCAGGAGGATCACTTGAGCTCCAGAGTTCAAGACCAGCCTGGTCAACATAGCAAGCCCCTGCCTCAAAAGAACAAACACAAACAAAACAAAACCCACACCAGAATTCTGACATAAAGTCTGCAAAAGCCAGCCTGGAAAAACAGCCCCTTATCTATTACAAACTGCCCTCATGCCAGCCTGCTGTATAAGGCAACCTGTGGGAAGCCTGATTGCTATCTTTAGTAACAATTCATCAAACCAAACAGTGACTTCTGCCAGCCTCAATTGGCCAGGATTTGATAAAGAACTGACAGCTTTCCGAATTTTTGTTCCTGTCTCCAACTTGGGACCAAACAGAGAAAGTCACACATGCCTCCTAATCAGTCAGTGGGATGCCCAGCTTCTACTTCCAGCTTCCCCATGCCAGCAGCCTCTAGCCAAGGCACATCAAAGCCTTCCTTTTTTCTACCTCTTGGGATGGGGACTGACTCCCTGCTATAGCAAGCTCTGAATAAATTGCTTTTGTACCTCTCAATTGGTTGGCCTTCATTTATCCCACACAGGAATTCCAGAACATTTACAGATTCTGTGGGTGAAACTCTTAGATATGGTATTCTTCCCTCAGAATAGCAAATACTAGAAGCTTTTAAGATTCCGGTCTGTGCTGGGTGCTGTAATCCTGGCTAGTTTAGAGGGTGAGGTAGGAGGATTACAAATTCCAGGCCAGCCTGGGCAATTTATTGAGATCCTGTGTCAAAATAAAAAGGGATAAGGGTGTAGCTAGTTTAGTTCCCCCCGAAAAAAGTCCAATCTGAGAGATACGTTATGAAAATTTCCAGACAGAAGTTGCCTTTGTGGCTTTAGCATTTATTCTATACTGTATTATGATTTTATATTTGCAAAAGAAATATAAGGAGGTTTAGCTTGTTAGCCCTCTTGCTGCACCTATGGAAATTATCAGGTAAGCCGGGCAGGTGGCAAAACCTGTAATGCCAACTACTTCTGAGGCAAGAGGATCAAAAGTTCAATACCAGCCTCTGCAACTTAGTAAGACTCTGTCTTTAAACAAACAAATATATAAAAATAAATAAATAGGGCTGGGGATATAGCTTAGTGGTAGAATGCCTTCGCACCCCACACACAAAAAAAAGGAAAGAAGGAAAGAAAGAATTATGTCCATCTAACAAGTCTAGACCTTTTTTAGAATTTTTATTTTTTTTGGTGTTGGGGACTAAACCCAGGGCCTTGAGCATGCTAAGCACCACTCGACCACTGGACTATATCCCTAGCCCTGCAACTGGGTATTTTCCATATACTTTCACAGCCTTTGAGCTATTTTTTTGTTGTCAAATTATAGAAAACTGACAATACAAATGATCAGACTAATGATTTTGTTCATAGAAGTGCAAATGATGGGCTGGGGATGTGGCTCAAGCGGTAACGTGCTTGCCTGGCATGCACGGGGCGCTAGGTTCGATCCTCAACACCACATAAAAATAAAGATGTTGTGTCCACTGAAAACTAAAAAATAAATATTAAAAAAAAATCTCTCTTAAAAAAAAAAGTGCAAATGAACTTTGCCCAGTTGAATGCAATTGATTATCACCTTTTGGATATTGGCCAGTTTTGCATCTCTATTTAATTTTTTTCTGATCCCCCCATTGCTTATACATGTGGCTCTTTTGAATAATTTTAACATTTTATTGTTTTCCCCATTAAATAATGAGCTAAATAAAATGTTCAACAGGTGTTCATTTAAGACGATGGGGCAGGGGGAATTCCCTTCTCCAAGCCCATTCTCCCTGCCCCCCCTTTTCCTCTCTCCTTTTTTGGTGATACTAGGAATTGAACCCAGGACTTTGCACATGTACAAGGCAAGCGCTCTACCTTCAGCTACAACTCCAGCCCCCTTCCTTGGCCTCCAAGCTAGAATTATAGGCAGTGCCACTGCACCTAGAACATTATTTTTCTGATGAAGGCAACAAGGGCCAGAAAAGCAAAGTGTTAGTGATGCCTTTTCTTTTCCTTTTTCTAGTTAATTCATACTTACCAGCCCTAAATCGAGGTGGCACTTTTTCCTTCTCCAGATTCCGAATGTAGGTGGAATTTTATGCCTCATTTTTTTTCCATGCCTTATTTTATATCATACAGTTTAAGCTTTTCCTGGCACATGGCATATAGTGGACCCTTGGATAGTTGATGGATGAATTAATAACTATATTCTTAAAGTAGAACACACTTTTTTCATAGTTTTTATTATATTTTATAATTATGTATTTTGTACATAAACTCTTTATGGGTCATATTTGCCTTTGTGTGCCTCTTCTGTTCATAGTGCTGTACCTTGGACATGTGTCCATGCTGGCTAATGGTGGATGTGGCACACATTGACACAGCTAGCTAAGTGATGGACCTGGAGACAAGCAGAATTGGGTTCTCCTGGCTTCTGTTTCATGTGTTCTTGCAGTGCCATATTTGAGTGATCTCAAGGTCTGTGGGTGGTGGGGGGATATGAGAGGTAGGTGCACACAGTTAATATTTATTTGTTCTGTAAGAAATTCTGGGAGTCAGCTGTCATCTTTGAATAGGACTATGAGGACAGAGTGACCATATATTAGCCAAGGAGATGCTGCCCTGCCCAGGTTTGGGACACTGGGTAGCCGCAGTAGTGCACACCTGTAATCCCAGCTACTTGGGAGGCTGAGACAGGAGGATCACAAGTTTGAGAGCAATCTCAGCAACTTAGCAAAACCGTGTCTCAAAATAAAAAGGGCTGGGAGCGCTGGGGTTGTGGCTCAGCAGTGGAGCGCTTGCCTAGCACATGCAAGGCCCTGGGTTCTATCCTCAGCATCACATATAAATAAATAAATAAAAGGTATTGTGTCAACTACGACTAAAAAAATATTTTTAAAAAAAATTTAAAAAGGGGGGGCGGCTGGGGATGTAGCACAGTGGTAAAACACCTCTGGGTTCAATTCCCAGTATCACAAAAAGGCAAAAGGAAATACCTTTTTATTTCCATTGGCCCTTACGTGCGCTTGCTCCTGCCCCAGTAAGGCCCAGTCTTTTGCTTTGACCATGTGTGATGGTACAGGGTTAGGCCTTTTGTGAACTTTGGGGGTTTCAGTGAATTCAGGGACATTTAGCTTTCCAGATGTGAGTGAGGTTCCTGGGGCCTCTGAAAAAGGTTTACAGAGCCTGAGTAGAGACACATGAGCTATCTGTTGTCTGTTTATCTTTCTTGAAAAACTGGATCTGAGGTGAGTGTTCATGTGGCCCACACCCCTAGCTTGGGTGACTTTGCAGCTGCCAAGGCGCCCAATATCCTTGCTGGGCACCCACAGGCAGAGGCCCACCTGGTACCAGGGCTGTTGCATTCAGGCACTGTTAAATGGTAGGTACTGTTTCCCTGTTTTGTTTTGTGAATTGAAACAAGGTCTTGCTGTTTTGCCCAGGCCTCAAACCTCTGGGCTCAGGCATTCCTCCTGCCTCAGCCTCCTGAGAGCTGGAACTATAGACCCTCACAAATGTACCTAGCCTGGGCATGGGCTCCTTGTTATCAGTAATAATACAGCTGGCCTTCCATATCTGCAAGGTATGCATCTGTGTATTCAGCATGGGTTTATTTTATTTTTTTAAAATCATATCTGTACTTAACACATAGAGATATTTTTGGTCTTTTCTAAATAAAATAGTATAAGAACTATTTATATAGCACTTACATTATTAGATATTATGATGCTAAGAGCCATAGCCAAGTAGTATGATGCATGGCATTTTTGGTTGAAAGGTGACGCCAGCAAGCCATTGAAATGATACGATTATGTTAAGATCTGCATTCATGGATATTAGACCCCTGCTGTCCACCTCGGGCCTGCTACAGGACTCCTGGAGAGGTCCCATTGGTTGGGGAAGTGCGGTAAGAGGGAATTCCAGAGGAGGGATTTCCTGTTGGGGTCCAGGCGCAGCGAGAACGCAGCGTGGGTCTGGGTCGTCGGCATTTTCCCCGGGAGCTTACGGGGCATTGGCGGGGAGTTTCAAAAATAAAGTTTGTTCCTGCTTGATTGGCTCATGATTTTGTGCCCAGCCAGACTGCGGCAATTGGTGGCCTATACGGGGATAAGTAATCTAGAGATTAAAAGTATATAAGAGAATGTGTTTAAGTTACATGAAAATACTACATCATTTTGTATGGCATTGAGTTTTGGTATATAAGGAGGTTCTGGAACAAATCTCCAAGGATGGTGAGGGGTGACTGTGTTTGCTATCTTGGTACTACAGAAATAAGGCATAAAAGGCCTCCCAGTTCTCAGTCTGCATGTTGCATGGGGCCACTTTGTATAAGGCTTTCTGGTTCCTAAGCATGTTTTCATCCATTATCAAAGGTAAGTTGGCAGGTTACTATTTCCTGTTTCCTGCCCACCTAGCCAGTTTCCCACTGGTTCTCAGAAGGGAGGAGATATACTGGTGGCTACTTGAGCTTTTCTTCTTGCTGGTGACTTAGGTCAGGAGTTGGGGGGTTGAGATAGAATTATCGTTGACTCAGAAGCCTTTGGTTTTTGGTGGGCCTCATTGTCCCTATCCTCCTGGGCCCACTCATAGCAGACAGTTGATTCATTGAATTTCTTCCTAAATCATGAATGAAGCTCAGAAAGTTTACACATTCTCCAAAGCCCCACCTGACCTAGGGAATACAGCATCCCCACCCCCCAATTCTTTCTAGGTTTTGTCCTAGAGGAGCCTGCCTATGTCCTCACAGCCCAAGTTGAGCCATAGTCACAGTCCCCTGACTACCATGAGACCCGTACACAAGGTATATTTTACTTTCACATCTGGCATCATTTGATTCTGGATTTAATAGGAAAATGCCACAGCAGGGTATTTATCATGATTATTTTGTTTGTTTTTGAGATGGGGGTCTTGCTATGTTGCCCAGAGTGGCCTGGAACTCCTGGGATCAAGCAGTTCTCCTACCTCAGCCTCCAAGTACTTGGGACCACAGAGTGTGCTTTGGCTCCCAGCTGACTTAGCTCTATTTTTCAGTGATGAAAATACTCAAATTATTTAAATGTCCAATAACAGGAGATGGAGATGTATTATATTTTGTTGTGTGTGATACATTCACACACACACAAATAGGGGTTTCAGTTTGGGGCACTGTTGACATTTTGGGCTGGATAAGTTGTGAAGGGCTGCTATGACCACTGTAGGATATTCCATAGCTTCCCTGACCCCTGCCTACTAGATGCTAGGAGCCCCTTCTCCCCATTCTGACAATCAAAACTACCTCTAGACACTGCTAGATGGCTTTTGTTGTTGTTGTTGTTATAAATGGACAGCATGCCTTTATTTGTTTATTTTTATGTGGTGCTAAGGATCAAACCCAGTGCCTCACATGCGCTAGGCAAGCACTCTGCCACTGAGCTACAGCCCCAGCCCTGCTAGATGGCTTTTGAAGATCAGAATCATCCCTGGTTGAGAACTAGTGCATTAAGTTGTAGGCATTAGAATATTTTTGAAGATTGTTTATTTAGTGGTCCTCAGATCCAACAAAGGTCTTTGTGAATGCTTTCTACTACTGAGCTACACCCCCAGCCCCAAAAGACTATTTACTTTAAGTGAGAAAATGACCAAAATGAGTGAAAGTAGCAATATATGAAAGTCTCCATGTAGATATAGGAGCTTGAGTATTAAAATCTAGAAGGAAGTTGATCAGTGTTTGCATTAATCCTCCCCCAACTGCCCACCCCGCTTCTGTCTTTTAGTGCTAGGGATTGAACCCCACTGGAGATAGAACCCAGGACCTCACACTTGCTGGGCACGTGCTGTACCACTAAACTACATCCCTGCCATGACAGATGTCTTGAAAAGATGTGGTAGAACAAGACAAAGAGCTCAGACCTTGAGGTAGAGGCCTGGGTTATTGTCCGTTGTGCCACTACTTGGGCAGTGACTGGGAAAATGGCTTGATCTCTGTGGTCTCTTTCCTGAGGAGTAGGTTCTGTTTAATCTTTGACTTGATTCTGATAATGATTCTGAGTTTTCCCCTTGCCCTCGAGCTGCCATCCTTCCATTCGTCCATATACACTTGTATCATTTGCTTCTGGACCTTTTTCTGTCAAACAAGTACCATACCCACCCACCAGTGGTAGAGCTAGACAGATGCTCTACCACTGAACTACACCCCGAGTCCAACCACCCTGATTTGATCATTACACACTGTATACATGTATTAAATAATCACACAGTACCCAATAAATTTGTACAATTAAGACAAAAATAAAAATATATCCCAGTGGGAGAGCCAGCGCAGCCTCCAGCTGTGCAGGGTGCCTGAGGTCAGTGAGCATCTGAGACAGGAAATGCAAGTGCTGAGAGTGGGGTGGTCCATGCCTGGTTTTGAAGGCTGAGTATCCCTGTTATGGCCAGCTTCCTTCCTGGCCTCTTCCTTTCTTCCCCAGGACAAGTTGGTTATTCATTCTCCTGCTTATTTTTTATTTCGTATGCATGTAGGAACCCTATGAAATTGCCAATATTGTTTTTGTCCTACAAAATAAAAATTTTATTTGGCTTAACCTGATATTTTGTGTAAACTCACATATACAGATACTTGCTAAATAGAATTACCCTATTCCAACTATTCCACAGACGTTTTTGTTTAGTCTCTTGGACATCTTTTCTTTTCTTTTTTTTTAAGAGAGAGAGACACAGAGACAGAGAGAATTTTTTAATATTTATTTTTTAGTTTTCGGTAGACACAACATCTTTATTTTATTTTTATGTGGTGCTGAGGATCGAACCCAGCACCCTGCCCATACCAGGCGAGCACGTTACCACTTGAGCACATCCCTAGCCCTCTTGGACATCTTAATACTGATACACAACAAAACTCTTATTCTGTTTAATGATTTTATGTGTATCCAATTGTATGGATATATTTTTAATTTTGTTTTAATTGTATAAATATATGGGGTACAGTGTGATAATTTAATACATGTATACAGTGGGTAGTGATCTAATCAGGGTAGTTGGACAGGAGGTAGAGCTCAGCGGTAGAGCATCTTCCTAGCATGTGTATGGCCCTGTGTATATCCCCAGTACCCACCTCACACACAAAATCAGGGTCATTGACATTTCTTATAAACACCTAAAAATTATTTGATTAATAATTAGTGTATATAAGTATTGTTAGACCAGGACGCAAGAAAAGACCACTGACTCCAATTAAAATCAAATTAAAGCAAGCTTATTATTTCTACCGGCCGGGCTGCTTCTCCCTCCCAAAACGGCGGGAACAAGACAGCACCCCACCTTTCCTACAGCCCAGCTTTATAGCCCAGAAAGTTACACAAAGGGGGGTTACAGATAACAGAACTCTGACAAGCATCACACTAATGGTAGTTTACATTTTTTTTTTTTTTTTTTTTGCTGGCCCCAACATCAGAATTTATGAGGACCATTAGAGCCTCAGAGAGGGTCGTTGTCTGGCCAGGGAAGGCCAATATTTATGAGGTGTCACTAAAGTTTCAGAGAGGGCTGCTATCTGGTCAGAGAGTCAGGCATGGGTGAGTTCAAGGCACGGGCAGGCATTCCAAGCAGGTTCAGAATTTGCAGTAATTTATAGTAAAGCCGAAATTATCTTTTCATGGCTTTGTGGCAAGATGGCTCCCAATTTCAATAAAAGATCAGGTTGGGTCTATCATTCCCCCCTTTTCTTATGTGTCCCTTTCAAATCTTTGATAGGGTAGGGGAAGAGCACTGAGGGAATTTTAATCCCTCAGGTAACAGTCTCCAAATTTTTAGAACTCACCCAAAACCGGTCTCCCTGATTTTACCTGACTTAATTAATTACTTATATTGATAGTCTATTTATTTTTGGCTCCATTGTTGTAAGAAGAGAGGCGTCACTCATTTTGGCTTCTTCTGAGCTGAGAGAGGGTAATGTGAGGGGGCACGGCATGAGGTGTGAGTTTTCTTTTAGAAGTCAGTTCAGTTTGGAGTCTGGTTGAGGAAGAACAGGTTGTAAAGTCATCTGGGGATGGGTGCTTCTATGAGAGAAACAAAAACCATGAGTACTGAATAAATGTTGCAGCAGCTGGAACATTTCACTGTACAGAAGTCCTCTCGCCATGAGGTGTGAGGGCTGAGAAGTTAGTGTATATATTTACTAGGAGAAGCTGTCTCCATAATAAAACCAGAGTGGACAAGGCCTAAAGTTATCAGGAATGTAAACACAACATTAAACTTTTAGTGTTACAGATGTCCTTTTCCATAAGATACAGTTTAATAATATCATCTGATCATGTAAAATCCTTTTACTAGTATAACCTCTGTGTCTAATAGAGAAATCTTTAATTCTGTTACTCAGAGCTGGATAATCGTACTAGCAAACACGAAGCCTTCCTGTGTAGGTTAGGAATATCTGTAGGCCTTAAACTAAAAACTTCTGTCTCTGGCAGCTCCTCTTGATAGTCTCATTTTATAGTTATCAGGCGTTTCTGTCTGAGAATCCTTCTTTGTAGCCTCCAGTCTTACTTATTTTGGGAGGCTAACATAAAGTGTATACCTTAAAACATATTATTATGATTATGATTATGATTATTATCATTATTATTTAAAATGCCCAGGAATGGCTGTATTTTGGTTTTAATGTCTTTGCTAAGTGTTTAAGATGAAGCAGTCAAACTGACTTTTGTTTCTATCTATTGTTAACAGTCAGCTGAGCTTTTATGGGAATCATTCCTGGGGAAACTTGAGAGCAGCTTCTCAGTTCTGCTAGTGCCATTTGCACTAGGATGGGTCCAGGTCTTGCTTGACCGTGTAGCTTCCCTCGGAAGCATCAGGGAGGTCTCCCTTCTCTGATGACTCTCCTCTTCATAGCAAAATGCACTGATTGGCTTTCTGTTCTCCAGTGGTCTCATTAGTCTCCCTGATCCGGAGGTTATGTGGCCCAGAGTTGCAAAGCTCTTTAGAGAAGTCCCCTGTTCCCTGGATTCAGACTGACTCAGAGGGCAAGAGCCAAATATTGGTTTTTCTGGCCCTTTTAATTTAACTTTAATTTTAAAACTTAATCTTAAACATCCAGCAAATAAATTTTAACAGCCTTATATTAAGAGTACTGGGCTTTAATGTCTATAACTTTATAATTATTTATCTTTTTATTAATTGGGATCTGTATCATCCTAGGTGATGGCTTATTATCTTAAATTAACCCATGTTGTGTTCTTAAAGTAACACTTCTGTAAAACACTAACAGGGAATCTTTAGATCACTTATAAGGAAATTACAAAATAAAATTAACAAGAGTAAAAACACTTAGTTTGTGTAATAGCTACCCTGAATTTTTGGCTGAGTTATACATTATAACCCCTGTTTGAGCTCCTAGTAATCTTGACAGAAAAAAAACAACTTTTGAACATAACTTTAAATGAACTAAAATCTGGCCTACTGCTTTCGTAGTCATTCTCACATGTAGTAAGATGGGACACAGAGCCTTTTCTCAGGTAAGGCAGAGCTCTTTATAAATCTTAAGTGTTCTAGTTCTAAAGCTGATCTTTGTTGTTTTTTTTTTTTTTTAATATTATTTTACAAAGTTTACATAAATTGTTTGAGGTCACATGAACATTAGCTAACACCATATGATATCACATTTAAAACATGAATTAAAGAAAGGCTGAAAGTTTTTTAACCTTTTCATAGATTAGGCTCTCATTAACTTAAAAATACATTTAAATTGTTCCCCAATGTAAAAAGTAACATAAAACTTTACATATCTTATTGATAACAGGTAAATAAATCCCCAATATATTTTTTTTACCATACAATTTCAGAACACCAGCTTGATATAATGGTCTTTTAAAGTTTCTACCTTACAGACTTGTATACCTGGAAGATATGAGCACATTAATAGCATCACAATTACATTGATGTTTTTATATTAACCAAGTTTAGCTTTTTAAAAAATGACAGTATAATGCTCTAAAATAACAGTTCTTATTTAACCAGTTGTTTAATTTTTATGGTTGCTTGCTCTAGAAAAAAATAAAACTTAATAAACACAATGTTTATGGGTAAACTTATGTTTTAAGAAATTTTTGTCTCTTTAACACATGACTGATTTTTACAATCTTATACAGACCTTAGTACAAACTTATACAGACCTTAGTAAATCAATCAGATATCTAACAAAAGTACTCATGAATGAGTAATCCCATATCAAATTTACTTTACTTATTTTATCAAAATATTAGACAAGTGTATTGAACAGTGCTAGCCATTTTTTTTGTTGAACGAAAAGTCCTAGAACCAAGGCATATTAGACATTTTATAGACATTAATATTTTATTAGTTGTTTTGAACACCTAGAAAAACTCGTAAGCTTAAATTTAAAGACATTTATTTTTATCTGTTTATCCAATTTAAATTGAACCATTTAAGTCACGTGAATTAAAGATCTTTGGATCCACTTTTTAAAATTTGTTTTTATGAGCGCTCCTTATATATGTTAATTTGTATATCATATATATGATATACGGACATATGTATATATAGACATACAACACATAACAAAAGTGTGCACACATAACAATAGTAAAGGCCTTGTAGCTTTTCGCAGGTGAAATCTCCATTGCAATGTTTCAAAAACTCCACAGTTGGTCAAAGATAGAACTGATCAGAAAAAACATTAACCTAGGTCTGTAGGATCAAAATCATGAGCTCAAAAAAATACAGAATCTAAGGAAAAAACAAGAGTCCTAGAAAAAAATACTGGCCAGTAATTAGTCAATACCATACAATTTACTGAGCTTGCAGGCTTCTTTCATTTGCATTTCAACATAAGTCCTGGCTGAGGTCTGAAGGAGCAGGGAAAAACTGCTATTCTGAGCAGATAGCTCAGGCCTAAGGCATTTTAACCATAAGTCATAATTTTCAGGTTCGGATGTTGAAAATTATGATACAAGTTTAAGATACAATTCACAAAATTTTATATCTTTACATCTTGTTTTGTCAACAGATACCATACTATGATTTACTATCCTTGTCCAAATTAATGCACTGGTACACACAGTGACATTTTCCCAGGCTACCCAATTCAAAATTGGTGGAAAAAAAAAAAAAAAGACTGAATGATTGGGAAGTTACTTGCCAACTTGGAAGTAGAGTTCTTTAGTTTTCCATCCTAAGTATTTAAGTTCTCTGGCATGAATTATCTGAAATCATAAACTAAACAATTACCTAAACCCAACTTTTAACTGCAAGATTGTGCAATGCTTCAAAAACCCATTCAGATACCAGATTGTTACAATAAAACATCATCTTTTAGACACACATTCTGCCAAGATCATTCCCAAGAAACAATTTATAATATCAACACACTATTGCACATGTCTTAAAGGGCCAGAAACAAAGACACAGGACAGACAGAAAGGAGCTCCAGACTATGGTTGACAGACAGAAACCTTTAAAACAGAGCAGATAAGAGAAAAATCTCCTACACCAGTGGCACCATAGATGTCCCCACAAGGGGACCAGATGTTTTCACAGAGGGACAACCTGAAATGTAAAATCAAGGGTCTCCATGGCGACTTCACTGCATTAAGTGTCCCCTTTTTCTTTTTCTCTTTTTTTAAGAAGACAGAGGTGGCATAATCCTTACCGTGCAAGGAAGGAAGGCGGGAATTCCCCAAAGCAACAGGGCTTCGGCAGCTGCTGGGAGTCCCTCAGTCCCTCCTTTTACTTACAGGATTAGCTCCTCTGGTTCGGTTCCACCCCAGGCGCGCTCCATCTCCTAACATTTCAGTAGTCAGCACTAAAAAGTTCGAGGGGGGGTGGTGGTGGTGGTGGTATCAAAATTTGTAACTGAAAGTTTGGTTCCTGACCTTGAAGCCAATTAAGGCCAATTTAATAATGAGGACAGGGTTTTGAGAAAAAGAAAAAGGGAGGTTTATTGCTTTGCTAACAAAGGAGAAACACAGGGGACTCTGCCCAAAGGTTGTGACTCTCTTGATCTGGAGGGACAAGGAGTTTTAAAGGAGTCTCACTTGTTAACCTGGGAGATACTCAGTTCTTTGATCCCCAGCAGGCATTGCCCTCTGCAGTGGGTGTGCTCCAGGCAGCCAGCTAGGGGCTTCTCTCATCCTGCTTAACAAAGGGGGGTAAAGTTCATCGCAGTTCCTTAAAACACAGTCCAAAGGGGTGTCAGGCTTACTTGCTTTATTACCCATTTTCACGTCCGATATCCTTAAGTTTTTACCACAGAAATCACACAACAAAACACACAAAAACAAACAAACAAAAAAACATATAGAACACAGAACAAAACATAACAGAAACCCGGCGCCGAAATAGAAAAACAGAGGAGCAATGCAACGTCTTGCTAAAGCTCCGGGGTAGGAGTGCGTGCGTGCCCATCGGCACCTCTCTACCCTTCCAGAGGAATTCCCTACAGAACAGAACAGAAGACAGAATGATTTCTCGTTACTGTCCAGACAGGAGTATATGTGAGCCTCTCCAGGCCACCTCTCTGTCATCAGAAGAGATCTCCCTTAACCGGATACCAGATGTTATAAAGGCGCTACTTACCTGTGGAGGCCTCCTCCACCAGGTGCTTGCTAATAGTTTTAGTGCGGCAGTTCACTGCAGTGCTCCGGGGACCTGAAGGCTCACTCCGAGGCCTTGGAATGTCTCAAGTTGCGCACCCCCTAGAGTGGCTCTCCAGCCCGAAGCCCTGGAGCGAAGGCCAGCTTCAGAATTTCCAGCAGTCTGGTCTTGTGATCTGGTCGGGCAGGGTCATCTCGCTGGGGAACTCCAAAATGTTAGACCAGGACGCAAGAAAAGACCACTGACTCCAATTAAAATCAAATTAAAGCAAGCTTATTATTTCGACCCGCCGGGCTGCTTCTCCCTCCCAAAACGGCGGGAACAAGACAGCACCCCACCTTTCCTACAGCCCAGCTTTATAGCCCAGAAAGTTACACAAAGGGGGGTTACAGATAACAGAACTCTGACAAGCATCACACTAATGGTAGTTTACATTTTTTTTTTTTTTTTTTTGCTGGCCCCAACATCAGAATTTATGAGGACCATTAGAGCCTCAGAGAGGGTCGTTGTCTGGCCAGGGAAGGCCAATATTTATGAGGTGTCACTAAAGTTTCAGAGAGGGCTGCTATCTGGTCAGAGAGTCAGGCATGGGTGAGTTCAAGGCACGGGCAGGCATTCCAAGCAGGTTCAGAATTTGCAGTAATTTATAGTAAAGCCGAAATTATCTTTTCATGGCTTTGTGGCAAGATGGCTCCCAATTTTAATAAAAGATCAGTTGGGTCTATCAGTATGAGGAACAGTGTGATATTTTCATACATGTGTACAATGTATACTGATCAAATCAAGGTAATTAAGATTTTTATCTTATTGCTTTGTGTTTGAAGCCTTAGAATTCTTCTCTTCTAGTTATTCATAAAATATATAATAGGTTTTTATGCATTATAGTTTCCTCACTGATCTATGGAACACTGGGACTTATTTCTTATGGTTTTTTTTTTTTTTTTTTTTTGTTATCCAATCTCCCTCTATCCTTCCCACCTTTCCAACCTCTAGTAATTACTGTTTTACATTAAGGTCAACATTTGCTTTTTCTTTTTTTTGTAGTGCTGGAGGTTGAACCCAGAGGGCCTCACTCATGCTAGTAAAGTGCTTGTACTGAACCACACCACACTTCTAGCCTACATCAACTCTTTTCTTTTCTTTTTTTTAAGATAGGGCACTTTTTTAACCGTTAATTAACTAACTAACTAATTAATTAAATGTGTTGCTGAGGATTGAACCCAGTGCCTCATACATCCCAGGCAGGTGCTCTACCATTGATCTACAACATGCATCTTTCTCCATTTGAATTATTTCAGTTAACATAATGTTCTTTAGTTCCATCCATTTTGCTGCAAATGATAGGCTATCATTCATTTTTATGGCTGAACATTATTCCATTTATGTGTGTGTGTGTGCGCGCGCGCGTATGTATGTATGATATATATGTGTGTGTGTGTGTATATATGTATATATATTTATACACACACACACCACTTTTCTTTATCCATTGATCCATCAATGGGTCCCTAGGCTGATTACATATAGTAGTTACTGTGAATGGTATAGCAATAAATATGTAGGTAGGTAGGTAGATTTTTTTTTTTTTTTTTTTTTTTGGGTACTGGAGATTGAACTCAGGGGCACTGAACCACTGAGCCATATCCCCAGCCCTCTTTATTTTTTATTTTGAGACAAGGTTTCACTAAGTTGCTAAGGCTAGCTTTGAATTTGCTATCCTCTTGCCTTAGCCTCCGGAGCTGCTGGGATTACAGATGTGTGCCAACACACCCAGCTAGATGTATCTTTTGTGTGCCAATTTCATTTCCTCTGGATATATACCTGGGAGTGGATAGCTGGATCATATGGTAATTCTATTTTTATTATTTTGAGACATATTTATACTGTTCTTCAAAGTATATGTTCATCCCCAACAGTCTATAATAGTTATGTTTGTTTGTTTTTCCTGGTATTGGAGTTGTTCTACCACTGCATGAAATCTCCAACCTTTTCACTTTTGAGAGTCTTGCTTAGTTGCCTGGGCTGACCTTGAACTTGTGATCCTCTTGCTTCAGCTGTGCAAATAGCTGAGATTTTAAATATGTACCACTTGTCTGGCCAGGACATATTTTTTGACCTCAGTTCCCAGTTGGCATTTGTCTAGTCAGCAATAGGTCATTTAGCTTGTCATGTGTGTCCAATGTAAGACTTAATCTTTTGTATGTCAAATGCAGTCTCTTTTTTCATCATTTTTATTGGAAATCTTTTCTTCATAATATGAACAATTGAAGCCATATGACCTGATTGAAGGAACTTATTTGCCCCCTCCTGTCACTTACTAGTTCTGTGGCCTCAAGAAAATTCTTCCTAAAACTAAATTTTCTCCCTTTTAAGTCAGGATCAATGCTGCCTGCACAGCAACATTGTGTGGAATGCAAGATCATAAAACTTGTCAAAGAAATGGGTTGGTATCTTTGTTGTTATTGGAAGGAATTGCTGTGATAGTTGTCATTTTGAGGAGATAGATTTCCTGAAATTTTTTAGATATATGTTGAGAGCCACAGTCGGAATGGCCCCTGGCATTTTGCCAGAAGTAATGGTTGAGAGGCGAGCCATTAAGATGATGCTGGATTGATTCAATTGTATATTAGACCTTTATACCAGTAATAGGGCGGCTCTTGCTGCCTCGGGCGCCTGCTACTTTGGAGTTCCCATGGAGTTGGGGGGGGGGGTGTCTGGGAGAATTGGCAGAGCCCGGTGGAGGGAGTGTATTCCCGGGAAGTGTGTGTAGAGTGCCAGTGAGAGTTCGGGAATAAAGAGTTACTGTTTGAACCTACAAGGCTTTGTGGCGGCTCGGTTATTTGTGCCCAGACAGACTGCGGCAGATATACTTTATTTACTGAGTATATTCTTGTAGGAAACTTACTAATGTAAATATTTACTTTAAAATAGTTTGTAAGCCCGATCAGCCCATTGGCCTGATCCATGAGGTCTTCCTGAGAATGGAATAGGAGAGTTAACTCTTGGATGGAGGACTGGCCCTGGGGAGTTCTAAGGGGTCTGGCAAGTCTCAGGGAAGATCCAGGAAAACTTCAGTTTGCTCACTAGGTTGTGGCCCACAATTCTGTGCCAAGGGGAAAGAAAGGAACCCGACTGAATACCATCTGCTGGCAACAGTGACCTCAGCTGCTTGGTTGCAGTGGCCAAAGTTCCTGAGCCAGAGCTGAGGCCCGTCTTCTCCATTCTCCCCTGTGGGGCATCCCTTCAGGATACAGCCACCCACCCTCTATGTGTGTCCTTTTCTAGGTGGTGATCTTGGACCTACGTGAACCAAAACTGAGTTGGAGCTACCAGGTGCTGCCTGTGCCATGGACTCTGAGGTCAGACTCCTGAATTCTTTTGGAGGAATTCTTGGAAAGGGGATGTTAGAGGATTGAGTGTAGGCTTGTTCTTCATGCACTTGCCTGTGGGTGCTGATCTAGCCTGACCCCAGTTCCCAGTTCCTATCTGACAGCTCTGCAAAGAGGAACCACAAATCTACAACAGAATTACCATTTCAACACCCCTGAGCCTATGGATAGTACCCATGGTGCCTGAAAAGTCTTGTGTTAGTTGGCTTTCTGTCACTATTACAAAATATCTGAAAAATTCAACTTAAAAGTAAGATTTATTTTGACTCATGGTTTCAAAGTTTGATTCCGTAGTAACTTGGCACTGTTGTTTCTGGGTTTGTGATGAGGTAGAACATCATGGCAGAGAGAGTGTGATACAGCAAATCTTTGCAGCTGGGAAAGAGAGAGAGACGGGAGCAGAGACAGGATATACCCTTCAAATATACATCTTTGAGTGGCTGCTTCCCCAGACTAGGCCCTACCTTCTAAAGTTTCTACTACCTCTCAAAAAAGTACATTAAGTTATGAATCCATTAATGGATTAATCCACTGATGAGCTCAGAGCCACCAGGATCCAACCACCTCCCACAGGCCCCACCTTTAAATACTGCTGCATTGGGAACTAAGCCTTCAACACAAGGACAACACAGAACTTTTGGGGGGCATTCTAAATCAAAACTATAGCAGGTCTCAGTATGTACTTGTTGAATATCCTTTCAGAAGAATGGGAATTGTGGGATTTTTCAGGTTGATAACTGGAGAGCCCACTACCTACTGGGCTCTGGAGAGATGTTAGTTGCATGAACAGAAGAGATTTCAGAGCTCCCACTCGTCCCCATAAGGACCAGTTATCAGTGTGGATAGTATTCTATGTTGGTGCCAGGTGAACTTGCCTATTGTGTCTTCCAGTCCACCACATTTACTTCCTCTCCCATATTCTTTTTTTTTTTTTTTTTTCTTCCCCAGAGTGCAAGGAGTAGAATTTATCCAGGTATAAAGAATAGAAACAGAACTCTGGCAGGGACAAGAAAGGACGCCAATAAGTGTTGCCCTTCTCTCCCATATTCTTGAGATGTCTTCAGGTTAAAACACAACTGCCACTTCCTTCTTGCATAGCACCCTAGACAACCTTTCCTCTCATAAGGTCCCACTTTCCCTGACACCCTTTCAGGATAGGAAGGGTGAATGTCATTACTCCTACTGTTGTTTTTTTCTTTACATTCAGGGTGAAAAAGCTGAGACACTGAAGGTTACCCGGTGTTTTACAGAGTTGGGGTTCTCACTGAACCACTGAGCAAAAATTTTCTCTTACATTTTGGGGTTTGGTCTTTCTGTCCCTATCAGAACTTTCATCCTATTGTAGATACTTTGACTTTCTCAGATATTTTCCCCCACTCCGGAATTTTAAAAAATATGGTAAGATCCCATAATATAAAATTTGCCATTTTCACTTTTTTTTTTTTTTTGCAATGGGGATCGAACTTAGGGCACTCGACCACTGAGCCACATCTCCAACCCTATTTTGTATTTTTATTTAGAGACGGGTCTCACTGAATTGCTTAGTGCCTTGCATCTTTTTGTGACTGGCTTATTTCACTCAGCATTCTTCTTTGAATTTATTTGAAGTACTAGAAATCAAACTCAGGCCCTCACTCATTCTAGGCAAGTATTCTACCACTGAGCTACATCTCTCTTTTAATCTTTTATTTTGAGACAGAGTCTAAGTTGCTGAGGCAGGCGATCTTCCTGCCTCAGGCTTCTGAGTAGCTGGGACTTCAGGCATGCACCACCATATCTGGCTTGAGATATATATGTTTGTAAAAACAAATGAGACTGGTTTCACTTTTTGTTACTCTTATTTAGTGTTCTTTTTTGCCAGGTTTGAACACCAGATTTATTCTAATTTATCAAATGCATTGGAGGTTTTTGTCTTCTTCTCTGCATCAGAACTGATTCTATATCATAAGAATTATTTTTACTTCATTTGCATCAGTTATGTAAAATATATAGCAGAATTTCCTAAGTGTTCCTCATTTCTCTCAATATATTTTTTCCTATGATCTAAAAAGATAAATATTAAATTCCTTCTTCAACTTTTATTACTGGAAGATTTAAAAGAAGTATAGTTCCATACTTGGCATGTCACAAGCTCTGTTTGTTCATGGAATGAAATAAATTCTGTTTCCCAAACCACTTCCTTTTTCATGGCACTTGCCTGTCCTCTTGGCTTTTCAGCTCACTGCAACTAAACATTTCCAGATCCCTCATTCTCTAACATGAAATACTTCCCTTTCCTTTGCCAGCCATCTCTATTTTATGTAATAAAGATTACAGAATGTATTGGATAACCTGATCTAGCATGGCTGGCAGCTGCTGTGCCTCCACATTCAGGCTTCAGATTCTTGTTTACCAACTCTGGATCAAAAGGTGGCCCTTGGGCAAAGACCACCTTTATTAATTTCCTTGGGCTGCTGAAACAAACTGGGTGGCTTTTAAGGACAAGAGTTTTAAGCTGGGCATGGTGACACACACCTATAATTCCAGTAACTCCGGGAGTTGAGGCAAGAGGATCATCAGTTCCAGGCCAGCTTCCGCCACTTAGCAAGGCCCTATGTCAAAAAATAAAAAGGGCTAGGGCTGGGCGTAGTGGCTGACGCCTATAATCCCAGAGGCTTGGGAGGCTGAGACAGGAGGATCTCGAGTTCAAAGCCAGCCTCAGCAATTTAGCAAGGCCCCAAGCAACTCAGTGAGACCCTTTCTCCAAATAAAATACAAAATAGGTATGGGAATGTGGCTCAGTGATTGAGTGCCCCTGAGTTCAATTCCCAGTACCCAAAAAAATAATAATAATAAAACATAAAGGGATAGGATGTAGCTCAGTGTCTGGGTTCAGTCCCCAGTACCACCAAAAACAAACACAAAAACCCAGGAGTTTATTCCCTTACAATTCTAGTGACCAGCAGCCTGAAATCAGGTTATCATCGGGGTTGCTCCCTCTTTCTGAGGGAGATTCTGCCCAGCTTCTGGAATTACCAGTGATCCTTGATGTTTCTTAGCTTGGACATGCATCACTTCAGTTCTGGCCTCTATCTTCAGGTGGCATTTCCCTGCATGTTGTAGTGTATATATTTTACTCCTACAAGGCACTAGTCATTGGACTTAGGGCTCACTCTTATGAAGTTTCTTAACTTGATTATGTCCAGATAAGATCCTATTTATGGGTACTTGGGGTTAGGACTTGAACATTTTTTTAGTGGAGACACACTTAACCCATGATACTGCCCCCGGGTTCCTTTCTTCTCTTCTAACCAGGACATCTCCTTGTGACAGAAATGGCCATGGTTTTTGAGTTTCTAAGCTGTTTTGTACCCTCTTGGCTTCATAGTACAGGTATTGTAAGAATAAGATTCAGTAGAACTTTTACATAAAGTTTTGCTTTTATTTGAAAGTAATTCTGAAGAAGTAACAGCCAAAGAGCAATAATACACAAGTATCATATTTTTAAAAATATTTTTTTAGTTGTTGATGTACCTTATTTTTGATTTATTTATATGTGGTGCTGAGACTCAAACCCAGTGCCTCACATATGCTAGGAAAGTGCTCTGCTACTGAGCCACAACCCCAGCCCTTCAAGTACCATATTTTATTTAACCTTTTTTTTTTTTTTTTTTTTTTTGGTGGTGTTGAGGATTGAACCCAGCGCCTCATGCATGCTAAGTACGTTCTGTACCAGCAGTTTTATTTATTTAAAGGAATTTTGTCCTATTAAAAAACTTTTCTCGGGCTGGGGATGTGGCTCAAGCGGTAGCGCGCTCGCCTGGCAAGCGTGCGGCCCGGGTTCGATCCTCAGCACCACATACAAACAAAGATGTTGTGTCCGCCGAAAACTAAAAATAAATAAATAAATAAATATTTAAAAATTATCTCTCTTTAAAAAAAAATAAATAAATAAAAATTTAAAAAAATAAAAAACTTTTCTCAGGGCTGGGGATATAGCTCAATTGGTAGAGAGCTTACCTCACATGCACAAGGCCCTAGGTTCAATCCCCAGCACCACAAAAAAAAAAAAAAAAAAGCTGTCCTGGGAGTTTTTTTTTACTTTTCTAATAAATGTTTTTTTGTGGGTCTGGGGTTGTGGCTTAATGGTAGAGCGGTCGCCTAGCACATGCAAGTTGCTAGGGTCGCTAGGGTCGATCCTCAGCACCACATAAATAAATAAATAAAAAGTTGTTTTGTTTTTCTGATGCAAATTAATAAGGACTTAGAGGATTACAATATCTTTTCACCAGCACTTTTATCTTCCTTTGCTCTTACAGCCCCTGTGAATATTTGGCATACATTTGGACAGGTCTTGGAATCCCAAGCCTTCCAGACTACTTATTCCCTCTTTATTTTAGAGCTGTGGTTGCTCTGGGCACTGATGCTATAGGTACTCACCTTTATTTTCAAAAACCATCCTCACATGCAGTCAGCATGCTAGAAAGGCCCCTCCTGGCTCCCACAGTGCAGGCATTTGCAGGAGCTGCATGCGGCTTAAGTGTTACCAGTAGAGATGGACAGTGAGTGGGGACTGTGTGCTCCAGCCCCTCCTGGTCAGAGCACTCTGTAGGGTTTTCATTAATTAAGCCTCTAGAAGTAGACCAAGCTAGGCCAAAGGCAGTTGTTTATCTGTGGTTACCACCCCCAGTATGTATTGAGAGTCTTCTGTTGGCCCAATATCATCCTAGGCCTACAAAAGAGATTATGGAAAAGAAAGAGCTGCTAACTTCTGGAAGAATAGCCAGGAAAGCTGGATTTTATTTGGTGAAGTATCCCTGGTACTTTTAAAAAAATAATGTAAATACATGGATGGCATCTAAATGATATTTCCCTGAATTCCCTGAATCAGACTGTAGCATAAGAAACTCACCCCAGCCACAGATTTCAGGTAAAACAAATGGTGGATGAATCACTTAAAGCTCTCTCTTTGGCATCTACAGGAGGCATTGCTGCAGGGATCTTGAATCTACATGAGATTCACCTCTTAGGCCAGTAAGGTTCTTTCAAGACCATCTGTACCCCATAGAACTATCTGCTCAGTTACAGGGAGGGCTTCTGACCCTGGCCTGGGTTCCCAAGAGCCTTCCTAATTCCTCTTTTATCTTAGGTCAGCAATGGTTCAGGCCTCAGGGATGAGTACATCACAAACTTGCTGGTGCTTGACTTCCTCCAAAGCTTCTCTGACTGTAAGTTTCACCAAGAGCTGAGAACTCTGGGCCAGGAACTACCTGTGCGAACTTACCTGGAGGGGGAACGTGAAGATGAGCTGCAGACTGACGGCAACCATGCCAGTCTCTTCGTGGGAAGAATAGAGGCAGGTAGGCACCTGGCCCCATCTCCTTTGTGCCAATCCTGGGCGTTGTTGTTACTAGTAACATCTGAGGATATCCATGGGCTAGAAGGGACATTTGGGCTCAGTCTTGACCCATGGAGTTTTAGGCTACTGTATATGTTCATATTATATGGTTTGATCTGTGCTTGATTGCCTCTAGTGGTGCTGAACTTATTTTAGGTCCAGCATCTACCTTCCTATGTTCATCCACCAATATGAAAAGTGTTTTCCCAAGTAATTCTGGAAACCACTGAGCTTTTCCCAAGTAATTCTGGAAACCACTGAGCTGTATTAAATAACCTGAATGACTCCCCAGTTTGGGTTTATGTAGTTTCAAGAACCAGAAAGCTTTAAAACAGTGGTGCTGGGGTCCCATCTTTAGGCAATCTGATTTGATAGTTCTGGGGCATCACTGGTGTGAGCAAAAGCCCCACAGGTGATTCTTACACAGCTCCACACCACCTTGAGCAGGTCCCAATCCATGTATTTAAAGGAATTTTTGTGTCCCATATAGAACTTCACATTTTCCCTTTTTTAGATATAAGAAAACTGAGCTAGGGGTATAACTCAAGTGGTTGTCTGGCATACATGAGGCCCTGGGTTGGATCCCTGGCACAAAGGGAGGGAAGGGAATAATTGAAGTATTATGAACCTCATTTCCAGATGAGGAAACTCAGGCCCAGGGACATATAAATGACTAGATCCAGTCAAACTGATGGGCAAGTCCAAGGCAGGACTTGAGCCAGACCCCTCTTGAGCTTCTTGGGTTGCCTCCCATCATATCAGTGCTGCCTCCTGTTATCTGTTTCCAGATTTTACCATTCTGAACTTTAATCCCTGTGCTCTCTTCCTTGCCTCTATCCTTTTTAGTATATATTTTTAGATGTTGATGGACCTCAGTTTTATTCATTTATTTATATGCGGTGCTGAAAATTAAACCCAGTGCCACTAGACAAGCGCTCTACCACTGAGCCACTAGTGCTGCTTCTGGAGAAAGAGCAAGCCGAGGAGCTCAGGACGTTGGTTCTCAGTAGTGTGCACACAGACTTTACATGAGGAACTTTTTCAAAATGTGCAGGCCTTGAGTCTACTCCACCGACCCAGGTCAGCTGTTAGAGTGGAAGACTTCCAGGTGATTCTGACCTTGATTAGAATCACTGCCCTGGGACTGAAGGTGTAGCTCAGGGGTGGAGCATTTGCCCTGTTGCTCAAGGCCCTGGGTTCCACCACTAGCACTGCAAAAGAAAAAAGAAAATCCCTGCCCTGAAATTCCACAGTGACCCAGACCTTCCAACATGTCCTGCACAACCTGGTTGTCTACTCTGAAATTTCCTGACACCGAGACTCCAGAGCCCTCTGGTGGCTCTGGGGGAGACCAACAATTGATTCTGCCTTTTGCCCAATCTCAAATCTGGTGAAAGGAAATGTGGCCAGTGTTTCACACTAGTCAGGGTATGCCAGAAACTTTCTTTGAACCCAACCAGTATGTCTTCTGACGGTCCTAAACTGAATAAAAGCATTTGGTCTCTTGGAAAGTTGTAGGAAGGACTGAGGACAGGCATGGGCCCGAATGGCTTCACTATCAGAAGGTGATACAGCAGTAACACAACCAGAGTCTGTCTCCTGCTCTTTTCTCTTGCTGCTCTCTACACTGTCCCTTACCATTAGACCGCAAATCCTGACTTGACCCAAATGGCATTTGAAAAGTAGATTAATGGGGCTGTATACTGACCTTACTAGTGCTCTGAGAGAACATTGGCCTGTGAATTAAGTACGACAAGTTTTGGAGGCAAGGAACAAAATAGAGACTCTGAAAACCTCGAAACAAAATCAGATATAATTTCTGATGTTGCTGATCTGGTGGATAGAGGGAAGAGAGATGTGTACATGATTCACAAAAATAAGGTGGAAAGGCTTTGGCAAGTAAGTGAGGCACACATCATTTCTGAGAGAACTATAAGGAGAAGTGAGAACCCTTTGCTCTGAAGGGAATCAGGAAGGAATTCATGACTGCAAGTGAGGTTGAGCTAGGTCTAGAAAGATGGCACAATGTAATTCTTTGGAAATAGGGAAGAGGAAATAGCCATTGATTAAGCAAAAGCCTGAAGATGGGAAAGTCCAAAGGCTATGAAACACAGAAAGTGTTTGGGTTTGGTTAGAACATTACAAGAGTAGAAAGAATTAAAGGGAATTGGAAGCTAGAAGATGACTTAACCACTTAAGTAGAAGTGAGCATTGGGAAGGTCCCGAGTAGAGAAGCAGTGTTGTATCTTGCTGTGGTGAGGGGCTAAGGGTGCGACTCAGTGGTGGACCGGAACACTTGCCTGGTGTGTGTATGGCCCTGGATTCCATCCTTAGAGGCCTAATAGGAAAGAGAAAGAAAGAAGACTGAAGGAGGGGCAGATGAAATCCCTAGAGCACAGAAGTTAAGAAGGCTCTCACCTCTGAGGTTGGTAAGCACATTAGACTTCTTACTGCTTCCTTCAGTCCTACCCAAGTGCTTGCTTTGCCCTCCTGTTTCTGAGGAAAATATACTGAAGGACAATGTTATCAAGATGAGAGCTCAGAGAAAACCCTGACAAGGGTGGCAGCAGCAGATAGGAGTTCTAAGATCAAACCTGACAACACACTGAGAAAGGGTGCAGTGGGAATAGCAGAGACCTCAGGTAAGCCAGTTTTCCATCCTGGATAAATAGGAGCCAGGGGAGAGTTGCAAATACAGGAGAAATACAGGACTTAATGAGAGAGATAACAATAGTTGTCATTTATTGATATCAGAAGCTAGATACAGGATCTGTTCATTCATTTATGCACTTATTTGGTTTTTGGTTTATTTGCTTTGATTTATTTTGCTGTGCTGGGGATTGAAGCTAAGCATACATTCTACCACTGAGCCACACCCCCAGCCCCATGTAGTTGGTTTTTGTTATGTTTGCAGGAATTAAACCTAGGGGTGCTTTACCACAGAGCTGCATCCTCAGCCCCTTTTTACTTTTTATTTTGAAACAGGGCTTAGGACCTCGCTAAATTGCTGAGATTGCCCTCCAACTTGTGATCCTCCTGCCTCAGCCTCTTGAGTTGTTGGGATTATAGGCATGTGCCATAATGCCCAGCTTCCAGACAGTTGTGTATTGAGCACCTGCTGTGTGCCTATGTCAGTTTAAGTGCTGAATATTTAACAGTAAACCAAACTGATTTTCAGAATTATAGGTTTGCTGGGCATGGTATCACATGCCTATAATTTCAGCAACTCACAAGGCTAAGGCAGGAGGATAGTAAATTTGAGGCTAGCTTGGGCAAGTTAGTGAGACCCTGTCTCAAAATAAAATTTAAAAGTGGCTGGGAATATAGTGTATTGCTTGCCTAGTATATATGAGGCCCTGGGTTCAATCCTCAGTACTAGACCCCTCCCCCTGCAAAAAAAAAAAAAATTACAGCTTTTAGGGAGTTTATATTCTGGTTGAGGGGTGTCAAACAAATCATAGAATTATGATTAGGGTAATGTGTAACGTGTCAAGGAAGAAAAAGAAAGAGGAGAAGACTGGGACAGAATAAAGGAGGTGAAGAAGGAGCTGTGTTCTGTTGGGGAGTGGCGTTTAGGCAGAAGGGGCAGCATGTGTGGAGGCCAGGAATACTGTGGAGGGACTAAAGTCAGGTACCAGAATCTTAGTTGGCCAAGTGGGGCAGATCATATAGGGCCTGGTAAGTGATAGAGAAAACCTGGGGTTTTACTTAATGAGGTAAGATTGGGGAGGGGAGTCAGCTACACCTCTTCCCTGTAAGGAAAGAGGACATATGCTTCAAATTCTCATGGCCAGGAAGTGGTGATGGTGGTGGTGGGACTCAAACCTGGTCTGTCTGTAAATCTTCCTTCCTAAAAGCTTCTAAGATTGACACCTGTTAAGTGTTATACATCAACACTTAACAGGTGATAGCCCTGAAGATTGCTGCCAGGTTCTTCTTTGAGGCCCATGGTGAAGGCTGCTAGAGCATGACTGACCCTCTTTGGGGACAGTTCTTGAGTCTGCGTTCAGGGAGAGGCCTGCTTCTGGAGCTGGTCTGCTGTTCACTCAGGCCTTACCCTGGTCCCACAGCCACAGCCAGTCCAGAAGTCACACAGGGGCTCAAGCTGAGTGGAGCCAATATCAGTGAGGACTATGAGCGCATGCTGTGGAGGCAGGAGCTGTCCTTCCAAAGCAGACTCCTTTCCTGTGTCGGGTGGGGTGGAGGGGGATGAGAGTATCTAATGGGGCCATTGTCTGAATCGTCTTTGTCCTTATTGCCCTCTGCCTTTCAGATTCTGAAAGTCAAGAAGAAGTTATACAGAACATTGCCCGGCATCTTGCCCAGGTCGGGGATGAAATGGACCGTAGCATCCAGCCAGAACTGGTGAATGAACTGGTGGCACGTTTTATGAATGCTGGACTGTCAGAGGAAGTAAGTGAGGGAATACACTATTGCTACTTCTGAGTAAGATGGGCTTTTATGAGTGTCACTGGAGCCAGGGCCTGTTCTGTCTCAGAAGACCAGTGTCCCCTGAGATAGCTCCATGACTGTCTATCTGGAGCTTTGACAAGAGAATTGGGAATGGAGTTAGAGCATGATTGTCTTTCAGGAGAATTTAGTGGAGATTTAGAAAACCTGAACCTTTATAAGTGAGAGGGATAGAAGACTCAAGAAAGATGAACAAAGTATATCTTTTTTTTTTTTTTATTGTGGTGCTGGGGATAAAACCCAGGGCCTTGTTCATGAGAGACAAGCACTCTACCAATAGAGCTATATCCCCAGCCCCAGCAAAATATATCTGACTCTTACCAAAATAACTTTTTTTTTCTGTTTTGGAGAGTAAAGATGCCAACACAGGATTTTCAGTTACTTTCCCAGGTATAACAAAAACAGTGATAGTTTAGCCTTCTCCTCTTCCCAGCTTCATGGTTGTGTTTAGTTACACAGATATTGCTGCTCACATGGACCTCTGGGGCATCCAAAGATTGGTGTAGGCCACATCCTAAAGCCTTCAAATAAATACTTGTAGCTGTAGGAGGTGAGAGGAGAGAAAGTTTAATTCTTTTGACTTCTACCAACTGAGAAGGCTGAAAACCTCACTACCTTGTTGGGTGCCCCCTTCCATGACAGCTGGTCTTCAGTCTGGCATTCTCTCCCCATTTGCTATTCTCCAGCATCTGTCAAAGAATACAGAAGCATCTGGCTATGCACTGCCTTGGGACACCTCCCACAAGGGTAATTGTGCATGTAAGTCATTGAGCCTAAGGTCACTCAAGTCCAGTGGTCTAGTATTTGCCTCTCACCTTTGGTGAGAAGGTTCTGCGTGTCCCCTTAAGCTAGGGTGCACAGTAGTAAGATGGGCCTAAGTTGCTGGAGATAGTTATCAGTCTTTTGAGGTTAGGAAAGGGAATGGCTTCAGCTCCTTGTGTTCCATTAAATAACATACAGTGTTCAGTAAATGTGTATTAGGTTAATGAGCATTCCCTGCAGGAAGTAGTCTCCTATTCCCTTTTCACTGCCTCAAAACTAAATTGTCTATCCTTCTCTCTGTCCTGTAGCCTTAGCTATTCCATCAATACTTCCTTCTGAGATGCCCCTTTGTACTTACCACCAGGGACTGCAAGAGGAAAGACTATTAGTAAACTGTCTTTATCTCTGTATAGGACAGAAGCAACTGCCTGGACACCACCCTGAAGGCAGCAATGCAGACTTACCCTAAAGATATGGAGAATGAGAAGACCATGCTGATTATGACCATGCTATTGGCCAAAAAGGTGGCCAATCATACACCATCCTTACTCCATGATGTGTTTCATGCAACAGTCAACTTTATTAACCAGAACCTATTTGCCTACGTGCGGGACTTAGTCAGAAATGTAAGAATCACTGATGCCAGCTCCTTTCCATTTCCTGGAGTCCCCTGGTCTCTGCCTGCTGCCCATACCTTTTTCCTCAAAGAACCCTAGAACCCAGCAGAGCCCTCTGCTATGGGGCCTCTCTCAGCCCTCCTCACTCTGATCTCCCCGATGATGAAAGCGCAAGGAAAGCAGTGACAAGACATGTTGCTGTCAGGAGGGACTTGAAGCCTTCCTCACACCATGGATAGAATAATAGCAGCATGGTGGGCATAAAAGAAAGTGGCCAGAGGGACCTAGGCTGAGCTTCCTCAGTCTGCCCTCTGCTTCACCTTGTCACAAACATAAGTGCAGATTCTCAGAATACATGCTTGCAGAGGAGAATAGGAAGAGAAACCAAAAGGAATAGTCAAAAAGGGTCGGGGGGCAGAGATGATGTGCATTTTCCTAAACACAGAGAGCATATCTGTCACGTAACCAAGACATTAAAGTCAGTCTTCATGACACTGCCTAAGAAGGGTAAGCAAGACATCCTTGAAAACTGATGCTTCAGTTTCATAAACCCCAGTGGAAGATAGGTGGATGTATCTTATTTCAAATTTTAAAACATCAGTGTCTGAATTTTTTCAATATGTCAGAGCATTATTCAGGCTTACTTTTTAAATAAAATAGCATCTAACCCTGTGAATAGTTATTGATAGGCCTTAAATGCCTATCAATATGCTGCGTGCTATGGTCTTCAGTTATAAAGGCATCTACAAAATAGGGGGTAAAACATGCTGAACTCTTGAAAAGAAAGAAGCCAGAGAAAGCCTCTGAACAGGTCTCCCCCCAACCAACAACCATTTTGAGGAATAAGAGGCAAAATGTCAACATTTGTACTGATGGGTACCAAATAGATACAGCTTAAAGGGAACAGTGATCCCTCTGACCTCCTAACATATCTTAACAACTGAAGTGATTATGGAGAGGCTTGAATTTACCTCTGAGCCTTTGGAAAGCCTGTGGTTTTGTACTTGCCCTTGTGTAACAAAAGTTAGGGTGCAGGGATATAGGATTAACAGGATCTGGAGGCTCTGTACCCCAGCTTCCCTCCTGTTAAGACACTAGTAAGTGTCTTAAGTACAAAATCCTGGTTGTGAATTAAACTGGCTATTCTGACTGGTGTTCTTTTCTTGCTTAGGAGATGGACTGAATAGATGACTGCAGAAGCACACCAGGCTAAATTTGACGTTGTGACAGCAGTGTAGCTGCCTCCAGAGAGGAGCCATGGCCACGTAAATAGACATCTTAGAAAAGAGAGGCCCGGAGAAGAGCTCTTTCTCCCTGATTTCAGGATATTTTCAGCTGGTGACCCATTTAGTAATTTCTACATTGATGTATTTTGGACGAAAACGTCAACTTGCCCACATTTGAGTGGGTCTCATCTGCCATCTCCTACATGTGTACCTTGTGCCTTTATCTCAACAGCTTACAGGTTCCCATTTGAAAATTACATTGAAAAGTAAGTTGTAAGGCAGAAGGGAAAACAAACTCGGTGATTTTTAATTTTTTTTAATTCCTGTTTATTAAGGAGGAGAACTGCACATACCCCATACATATTAAAATTTCTGCTAAAAGCAGGGGACATTATGTTTCCAAGAGAGTAATAAATATAATCTGTGTGAAATCCTGGCCAAATGGCTCAGAGGTTCTGGTCCAAGGTGCTGTTCCCAGACCATGGCAAACTCTGGCCTCAACACAGATGTTTGGTTTGATTTCCTTGTGGATTTGTGTTTTGTTTGTTTGTTTTGTTTTTGTTTTTAATATTTTTATCTGTAGATGGACACAATATCTTTATTTTTTTATGTAGTGTGGCAATTTGAACTCAGTGCCTGACACATGATAGGCAAGCGCTCTACTACTGAGCCACAACCCCAGCCCGATTTCCTTGTGTTTGAGTCAAGAGAATTATTTAAAAGGTGTCATGGCAATATGAGGGCCCATGTAAACCACTGTGTCCAAAATCAAATAGCTAAATATATTTTTCCTTTTTCCAAGAAGTCAAGGCTTTGATAATATATGGAAGCTCACGGAATGCCAGATGTCCTATTAATAGCCTTATCATAATTGTTTTCAGCCCCAACCCCCACAGAGTCCATCCAAGCATGGAATCTGCCTCAGGACAGAACAGGCCTCTAGGCATAAAATCAAACACTGTTAGATTTATCAGTTATGCAGGTGAAGTGCTTCCCCTTCTGAGAGACAGGGTCCAAATAAATACAGGTAACTCCAACTCACTCAGGTATAACCTTTCCTTTATGGAAGGAAAAGCTTCAAGTTAGCAGTGGTTCAGAATGGGCCTTTCACACCTGGAAGCCACGGTCTAGGATTCAGTCTGGAAGTGTGGCGATGTGTGTTGGGCCCACATCACTTGTGTCACCTTCAACAGAAAAGTTCTGTGTCTACAAATGTAATGCTTTGGTCTGGATGTGGTGGTGCACACCTGGAATCCCAGCTCTTCTGGAGGGTGAAACAGGAGGATCAGAAGTTCAAGATCAGCCTATGCAACTTAGTGAGACCCTGTCTCAAAATAAATGAATAGGACTGGGATTGCAGCTCAGTGGTACAGCACCCCTGGCTTCAATCCCCACAACCTGGAAAAAAACAAAAACAACAAAAAAAAAAAAAAAAAAAAAAGAACAAACAAAACAATGTGATTACTTGGGGGAAGCTTATGGACAAGAGCACAGAGGGACTAATACACAGTTTCTTCTTAACCAGAAACATTTTTTTTGTTGTTGTTGTTCCTTAAGAGTTTAAATTTGCTTTTGGAAACTATCTTGTTTGTGAATGATACCTCAGGAGCAAGAGCCATCATGTGCTCTCCCATTCACTGTTGCAACCAATAAAAGCTGTTCTTAGTGTTTAAAAAAATGAGTTTGAATTCATCAGAAAAGAAAAATCTCCTACTTTGGTCAGCATTCAGCACACACCACCCCAGGGCTGGGTATCCAGTGTGACCAAAAGGTTACAAATACTCAAAGTAAACAGATGCTGCCTGCAGTATGAAGGCCACCATTTGATATAAATCTTTAAGTGACACTATTATTTTGAATGTTTTTGAGTGGGCTTTTTAAAAAATAAAGATTTACATCACAGTAGAAATAGGGTGAATCACACAGATGCCACCATACACACTCATACATGCAGCAGTCATTACAATTAGGCTCATTAGGGGAGAGATTTTCATCCAAAAGAAGCCATTTGAAAAAAATAATCAAATCTAAACTGATGGAAAAGAAATCTGAACAGCAAGTAATTTCAGACTATTTTCTATCACACTGATGATTCACAAAATTTTGACCTTCCACTGTTTCACTTATATTAATATCCTTGGCCACCATTTAATACAGCTCACACAGGTCTTGGTGTCAGTTTTTTCATTCTGTGTCTGATATGCTTTCTTGCGTATAGAGCAAGGTTAAAAATAGGGCTGGGGATGTGGTTTAGTGGTCAAGTGCCCTTGAGTTCAGAAAAAGAAATGAGGTATTAATGGACACTTTTAATCTGAAGAGGAAAGTAGAAGGCTACAACATCAGGGAAAATAGGACTAGGGAAAATCAATTGTTTGATGCTTGCCAACAGCTCATATGCACAGTACAATTCTCTTACTAGAAATCATGAAGGAGCAGACCCATTACAGACTCAACAGGGAACATATATTTCAACTCCCTTTTCATGGGGTAGCAAACCAGTAACTAAAAATGTCAAAAACCAGGGCTGGGGTTGTGGTTCAGTGGTAGAGCACTTGCCTCACACATGTCAGGCACACTGGGTTCAATCCTCAGCATCACATAAAAATAAATTTAAAAAATAAGGATGTTGTGTCCATGTATTAACTATAAAATATTTTTTAAAAATGTCAAAAACCTTGTTTAAATTGAACATTGTTTCTTCTGGCGGTGTAGAGATCACCCACTGAGATTAACAATATCACTATAAGAGGTTCCCTCAGAAAAGATGGGAGCAGGGTAAGACTCAGTAGTGGCTACTGTGAGCTTATGACAAGGCCTTGTAAATATCCCTGAGAACAACTCCCATGTGAGCTACAATGAGGCCGCTTTCTGGTTGGGGTCCTGTGGAATAAACATCAACATATGGAGGACCAGGAAACAAGAAAGCCAGATGGTGGCTAAAGGGAAGATGGGATGTATTGATATTTTAGGAACAGGACAGTTGTCGACTCTCCATGGAGTCCTCTTGATAAAGGAGGTAACTACAACACAGTGTATGAATTTCACTCTTCCCTGATATAGAGTCAGACTCTATTAGCAAGGCAAGAATTGATGTGACATTGTGCTGTGGATTATAGAGAAAGGGTTTACACTGGGAGGTCATGGGTCAAGATGTGTGTGGTCAGTTTTCCTGGTCGTGACCTCTGAATGTAGGGAGCAAAGCCTACAGGTATTCTCCACCTTGTTCCACATCCACACTACAGGCCTATGGCATCAGCCAGGGAGGAGGAACAGAGGATCAAGGACTAGGGGAAGGGAAAGAGAAAAATGTGCTGTGGTGCCCCCTGCACCTGGTTCCCTTAACACTTGAGGATGATTCTGTGTCAGGATGCCTAGCCTTGCTTACAAGCAAAACCACTCAACACATTAACCACGAAAGCAAGAGAAGCCACCAGCACAGTCAGCTCTTCTGCACCCACAAGACATTTCATTCAGCATCTAAAGCAAAGATCAGCTGCGATTAGAATCCCTGGAAATTACCTTCCTTATTTTTCTGTAGTGGAATATGCTATGTACTTGGAAGAGCCTACACAGTACCTTACAGAAATTTTAAAAAGGCTGTGGTGAGCAGGGCACAGATGGCACTCTGACATTTGCAGCCTCCTGCCCCAGACTGCCCTTGTGCAGTAAGCAACTGGTACAACTGTCTGTCAATACTGCTTTGGAGGGTCATAAAGTGTTTTTTTTTTTTTTAAACAAAAACAACACTGGACTTTAAGTCAGAATAATTCAAATTATTGCTTTGCCCTTCATACAGAAGGTTTTAGGAAAGTTACAGTTTCTGATGAGGTTTCCACAATCAGTAACATGGGAAGCTAGGTGTATGAATAGGTATCAGAACTGTGACAGTGTGTGAGGGCACTGGAACAAGGGGACATGTTGCAAAGCTCAACTAATATTTGCAAAAATTACGGCTACCCACACAAACTTTTTTTTTTACTCCTTAGAAAGTGGACACTCTTTCTAAGGAGTAAAACACACTTCCTAATGCACCCCAGTTTGGAGGTTATAAGTGATGTCAGGTCTTGGTTCTGGCATGGAGTGTTTTGCTGAGACTTCATATGGATACTGTTGGGTGAGGGTTTGTTCATGGGCTGAAAGTTGAACCTCTTAGTGATCAGATGGCCTCTGGCCCTCTGGCTGATGACTACCACCTCAATTTCTGTGAAAGTGAAGTTGTGTGAAAAGGCAAATTGAAAGAGAAGGGATGAAGTTTCTTAACCTATAAAACCTTTTATTTCTCTATAACAGCTGTTAAAATGAGAAAAGTCAAATGTCTACATAGCACACCTTTAGGGAAAAGGGCAAGGATCAGGCATTGCTTTTATAGTATTGAGGGAATTAGCACAAAGACTGAGAAAAATTAATGGCTGTTGTGGTTCAAATGTGTCACTGGGTTCATTGTTTTCTACAACAAACCCATGAGAGATGTGACAGAAACACAGGCAAGAGGAGGAATCGGGATGCCTTTGGGTGGGGAATACATGAATCAGGTCAGCAGTGGCATTTCTTTATCTAAAATATTCTCTAATATTTTATTACTATTCGAAGCCTACCCCAAGGACCCTGTCTGGATCCCAGTGAATTGGATTCCACCATAAGAAATAGGCAAAGGATACAAAAATGAACTTTATACAGTTTAGTGAAAATGAGGAGAAACCATTAGAATGCTTCCCCTGCTGGTCCCACAGAAGCTCTTACAATTTATAGAAACAAAAGCCACGTGATACACACATGAAGTGAGCCTGTGCTAGACAGGCGGGGGCAGAGGGTAATCTGCACTCCCAGCTTCCTTGTTGTCCACCAGGCTGCAGGTGGGTACAGACCTCAGCCTCTACTCTCACTATGAGCAAATTTGGGATGCAGAAAACATTATCAGGAAGTTGTCCTTAACTTCAGTCTGGTTCATACTGATCATAAGAGTCCTCCTAAGGCACAAGGTGATTACTGATTCCTGTGGGCTTGGAATTAGCACATTAGAACAGAGAGTTAAGTTGGCATTCTTTAATTCCAGTATTTTTCTCAGGAAACCTTCCCTTGGCTTTTGGTTAACTGATCAGAAATCATGAACAGAGCAGTTAAGAGCTCTACACAGAGCATGCACAAGGCCCTGGGTTCAATCCTCAGTACGGGGGGCGGTGAGCGGGGATGGAGTTCTGCAAAAGGTTGAGGATATAGTACAGTGGGACAGCATTTGTCCAGTGTGCTCAAGGACCTGGGTTCTATCCCCTGCACTGGGGTAGCAAAAAAAAAAAAGTTTTACAGAACTAACAAAAACTTTTCCTCTATAGTTCACAAAGAACAAGGGATGACAAACAGGGTAATACATTTAATTCTGACATTTGTGTCCCCTAAATAAGTTGGATGTAGGGGCTGGGGTTATGGGTCAGTGGAGAGGCACTGGGTTTGATCCTCAGCACCAAGTAAAATAAATAAATAAAGTAAAGGTATTGCTTCCATCTACAATTTTAAAAAAAATCTTTTAAAAAGTTGAATGTATTCTCAATTTTCCTTTAGCTTAGACCTGGATATCATCTAAGACAAGGGACAAGAAGAAGTGGCCTCTACAATCAGCACCCCAAAAAGAGGAAGGGGATTTGAGAAATAAATTTGTTTAAAACACAGTAGCAAAAAACAGGGACTGTGGTAAGAAACAGTCCTCATTAGGTTATTCATGCAGCTGCAGAGGAGGAGGATCAGAAATTAAGGAAAGAATAGGGGCACTGACATTCTATTACTCAGCAAATAGCAAAGATGCCATCTAGAGAAGTCAATGGAAAACATATTTATCATTATCCAGAAAATTCACTTGGCCTAACTACTTTAGATCAGTGTTCAATAGCTGGGCAAATAAAGCAGCAAGTAGCCAATTAACATCACACTTCTTCCTTATTCTTGCCTTGTGGAGAACATAGGCCCAAATATCCTAAGAAATTATTTCAGGGGGCTAGGGAGTAGCTGAGTGGTAGAGATCTTGCCTGGCATGTACAAAGTCCTGCATCCCATCCTAGTGCCCAATAATCAAACACATAGTAATTTTAAAATAGTGGGAAGGAAACTCAAAATCTTATATTGTCTTCAGCAGGGCATGATGGCTTTCACCCACAGGCCCAGCTCTCAGGAGGCTGAGGGAAGCACATCACTTGATCCAGAATAATAGGGCCAGCCTGGGCAACAGAATGAACCTCAAAAATTAGACAAAAGTAAAAAGCTTTAAAATTTTGTCTTTTAAAAAACCTAAATAGAGCAGTTAAAAAATATAAGCAATAACCAAACACCTTTTGTGTTTATATGCTACTGAGGAAGAAACCCAAGGCCTCGGACATTACGTCAAATGTTCTGCCCCCTTGCATCCCCAGCTAATCCTCAGCCCCTATTTTATTTTATTTTTTAAATTTTATAACAGAATCTGGCTACATTGTTCAGGGTTGTTTCAAGCACTCCATCCTCCTATCTGAGCCTCCTGTTTTCTCATTCTAATGCCAGTAAAAACAGCATCGGAAAGATATGCTCCATATTTTTAGCTCTGAGAAGCTAATTCAGTGAACATCGCACCTCAATCAATTGTTCCCTTCTTTTGCCTTCTCTTTGCATTTTGAACACACTATCACTGTATGCAACATGATGCACAACTATTTGCATTTAGTCTCTTCAACTAGGACTGAGCTTAAAAGGACCTATATTTTATTCAATGTTTATATACTCAGCATCAAGCATGGTGCCTAGCATAGCAGGTGCAATCAATGAAGGCTTATGTATACTAAAATTAATCCCTGATGGGCTTAAAGAGCATTACACATTTAATTCATTAACCTTCAGAAAATCCTTATAAATCAGGCAGATACTACTAGTGATTTAATTAGCAAATTAGAGCTTATTTATAGATAATCCAAAGAATATGTAGGAAAGTGATTTCTCTAAAGGCCATGTTGTTAGGCAAAAATAAACATTAGGTCCTGGGGTTGTAGCTCAATGGTGGAGCTTTTGCCTAGTCCATATGAAACACTGGGTTCAATCTTCAGCACCACATAAAAGAAATAAGGGAATTGTGTCCATCTACAACTAAAAAATAAAATAAAAATAAAAATTAGTGGGTCATTCTGATTCTTTCTGAAGAGAAAGAATATGAGTTATGCTGAGTGGGGTGGTGCACACCTGTCTATAGTCCCAGCTACTCAGGTGGATGAGGCAGGAGGATTGCTTGAGCCCAGAAGTTCAAGACCAGCCTGAGCAATAGAGGGACACTCTGTCAAAAAATAAAAAATAAAATGAGTTGGTGCTATCTATGATTCCTGCTCTATAAATCAGAACTCCACTTTTGATGATCCACACCGATGCTTAAAAGACACACAGAACTAAGACCCACCCTCATTGGACAGGAAAAATCAGTAATTATGATTGAGATTTTAAAATATAAAAAAATTTGATCTATATCACCAAGTCCAAGTTTGATGGATAATATTCATGGTTGAAATAATTAGAACAAAATCATGTTTTGCTTTTTTTTATCTTATATTTCACTTTTTTTTTTGGGGGGTGTACTGGGGCACTAGACCACTGAGCCACGTCCCCAGCCCTAGTTTGTATTTTATTTAGAGACAGGATTTCACTGAGTTGCTTAGTGCCTCACCTTTGCTGAAGATGGCTTTGATTTTGTGATCCTCCCATCTCAGTCTCCTGTACCACAGGGATTACAGGCGTGCACCACCATACCTGCTCATTTTTCACTTTTTATTTGATGTTTCCATAAAGATTCTTACATCAATTATCTCAAATGCAACTATTATAGTTTGGATATGAGGTGTCTCCCCAGAACTCCTGTGTTAATGCAGAAATGTTGAGGTAAAATGATTATGAGAGTTGTAACCTAATTGATCCATCCTAGTTTGAATGGACTGACTGGGTGGTAACTGTAAAGGTGGCTGGAGGAGGTGGGTCACTGGAGGAATACCATGGAAGAGTTATTCTTTCTGTGATTCCTTTCCCTCTTACTTTCTTGTTCTGCTTCCTGACTCTACTAGCAGCTTTCCTCCGATGGGTCCTTCTGCCATGATGTCCAACCTCATTTGGAGTCCACACCAATGGAGTCAGCCATCCATCAACTGAGCCCTTAGAAACTGAGAGTCCCAAGCAAATTTTCTGCCTCCAAGTCATTTTTTGTTGGGTGTTTTGGTCATAGTGACAATAAAACTAACAGAGACCATGCAAAGCAATTCAGTGTATACGGACACTTCAGTGTACTCCCCTTCGGTTTTGGTGTTTCATAAACAACCTGATTAACTGAAAACTGGCTGGTACCTGCTTCGCTGGAGAACGCCATCTATTTAGAAAAAACAACATGCAGGGCAGTTTCTATTTTAAAAGTCAACTCATGATAACTATATTTTCTGCTTATTTAGGAGGCACAGCTACAGGGCTCCACTTCTGAGAAAATGAGGCAGCATGAAGGTCCCCCTTCAAACCCTGATTCTTTCAATAAAGTCAGAAAGATGTCAGACATACAGATCAGAATAAAAGCTTGAGTTTATTAGAAGGGATAGGAAGGAACAATCTCAAGTGGGAGAGTGGGACAGCATGCCTCTCCTGTACCTGCTTTTTTTTTTTTTTTTTTTTTCTTTTTTTTTATTGGTTGTTCAAAACATTATAAAGCTCTTGACATATCATATTTCATACATTTGATTCAAGTGGGTTATGAACTCCCATTTTTGCCCCAAATACAAGTTGCAGAATCACATAGGTTACACATCTACATTTTTACATAATACCATATTAATGACTGCTGTATTCTGCTACCTTTCCTATCCCCTAATATCCCACCTCCCCTTCCCTCTCATCTTCCCTCTCTACCCCATCTATTGTTGTTTAATTCTCTCCCTTGTTTTTTTTTTTCAATTTCCCCTCACAAACTCTTTTTTTTTTTTTAATTTTTTTTATTGGTTGTTAAAAACATTATAAAGCTCTTGACATATCATATTTCATACATTAGATTCAAGTTGGTTATGAACTCCCAATTTTACCCCAAATACAGATTGCAGAATCACATCAGTTACACACCCACGTTTTTACATATTGCCATACTAGTGACTGTTGCATTCGGCTACCTTTCCTATCCTCTACCATTCCCCCTCCCTCCCCTCCCATCTTCTCTCTCTACCCCATCCATTGTAATTCGTATCTCTCCTTGTTTATTTTCCCATTCCCCTCACAACCTCTTATATGTAATTTTGTATAACAATGAGGGTCTCCCTCCCTTACCATGCAATTTCCCTTTTCTCTCCCTTTCCATCCCACCTCATCTATCTGTTTAATGTTAATCTTTTCTTCCTGCTCTTCCTCCCTGCTCTGTTCTTAGTTGCTCTCATTATATCAAAGAAGACATTTGGTATTTGTTTTTTAGGGATTGGCTAGCTTCACTAAGCATAATCTGCTCTAGTGCCATCCATTTCCCTGCAAATTCTATGATTTTGTCATTTTTTAGTGCTGCGTAATACTCCATGGTGTATAAATGCCACATTTTTTTTATCCATTCATCTATTGAAGGGCATCTGGGTTGGTTCCACAGTCTAGCAATTGTGAATTGTGCTGCTACGAACATCGATGTAGCAGTATCCCTGTAGTACGCTCTTTTAAGGTACCTGCTTTATTAGGGGTCCCAGGGAAGTTTCCAGAGAGTCCCACCTAGGTACACCTCTTTTTTTTTAACATTCATTTTTTAGTTGTAGTTTATTTATTTATTTATATGTGGTGCTGAGGATGGAACCCAGGGTCTCACACATGCTAGGCGAGTGCTGTACCACTGAGCCACAACCCCAGCCCCACCTCTTGATTTTTGACTGATAGCAGGATGACATCAGACTTTCAAGTCCCCACTGCCATGACAACTCTAGTTCATTTTGGCTCATGCTAACCAGTTCTAATTGGAACATGCTGTTAGGGATTTTATGGTTGGGGAATTATCTTTATCTCTCTTGAGTTCTGGGATCTGGTCTGTGTAAGGGTCACAAAATCTCCCCCTTTAAGGTAATTTGTGTTCCTCTTATCAGAATTAGTTTGGGCCTGCATTTCTCCTGAATATAACAGGTGGTTTGCTGAGGACTGTATCAAACATATCCTATCCACTTAAGCCAGGCACAGCTAGAGGTAAATTGATTTTCAAAGATGACAGCATGTGGCTGTCAGCACAGATGGCCCATTTTATGGAATGATTTCCTTTATCTCATGTTCCCAGTGCTCAACAACTATTGTCCCCTATCAGATTCAACTATTTAGCCTGAAAATGTGGGCTTTCTCTTAAGAGCTGTCAATCTCCTTAGAAGTTTTCCTCTAATTTTGCTGGACTGGCTTCTAGAAGAATAGTGAAGAACCCTTCCTGTGAAATTTAAAAGTGAAAACTGTAAAGTACTCCTTTGGATTAAATGACACTGAAGAAAACCCCTGACCCAAGTGACAGTACTGAAACCAATTGTTTCTGATCAAAGAAAATTACACAACAGTATCTACAGACTATTAAGAATGGTTGACACAAATTCCATAAATTTAAATTTTTAAGTGTCAAATACATAGCCCAAGAGTTTATAAACTAAATTCATGCATTATTTCTTCTAAGAATAGCTTGTACAAGGTAGCCCCCTCCAAGTACTTGGTGATAATTTTTCAGGAGGAAGAAGTCTTGTATACAAAACTAATCCAGTTTCTTTGTGGGGTTAAGTATATAATTTAAAGAAATTTCAGAGTACAGAAAAATAAATTTAGTTCATTGGTGATTGTCAATTTGTGGGATTTAAAACGTTTCATTTTTTTGGAGTTGTAGCTCAGTGGTAGAGCGCTTGCCTCACGTATGCATGGCACTGGGTTCGATTCTCAGCACTGCATATAAACAAGTAAATAAAAGTCCATCAACAACTAAAAAGTTTCATTTTTTTAAAAGCACCCAAATACATATCCTCTGAAAAAAAAGTATGAAAATTCTGGAATGATCACGTTTGATTACACTACATAATGAAATGTCATTGGTTAGAGAAGTTTTCCTACTTATTCTGTTGAAAGCATTCATTTGTACACTAATGTTTATATTTAGTTCAGTGGCATTTACTGTAGATCTCATTTTCAAACCTGCATCCATCTTCCTGAAGTGTAAGCACTCAATTTTATTTTTTAAAGGTTAAAAAATTAAAGAGCAAATTTGTTGTTTTTGTGTTGGGGTACCAGGAATTGAGTTTAGGGGCGCTTAACCACTGAGCCACATCCCCAGCCCTATTTTGTCTCACTGAGTTGCTTAACGCCTAGAGCAAATTTTTTGTTGTTGTTGTTCTTTTTTAAGTTGTAGATGGACACAATACCTTTATTTATTTTTATGTGGTGGTGAGGATTGAACCTAGTGCCTCACGCAGGCTAGGCAAGCGCTCTACCACTGAGCCCCAGCCCCAGCCCCAGCCCTAGAGCAAATGTTTTAACTATACTTTTTTCTACTTTATACTTACCAGTTACAGTATTAACAAAGGGCTAACGTCTATGGAAAAAGTGATCTTTTTTGTTTTTTTATCAAGGTGGTGTTATTTGGACCCTTATTTTTATTTTTTTAATTGTGGTGCTGAGAAATCGAACCCAGTGCCTCAAACATGCTAGGCAAGCGGTCTACCACTGAGCCCCAGACCCCCTTTCCCGCTCATTTGTGATATCCTGAGATGGGAGGCCTGATTTTAAGTGGGTCTAAGGAGAAGTGTGAGACTTAACAAGGGTTAGCTCGGGCAGCGGAGGGGGAGGGGCTCCGGGCGCCTCACCTACAGCTCCGCCCCTCCCCGGGGCCTCTCTTCCCAGCCCAGATGGGGCCGGGGGCGAGGAGCCGGGCAGGAAAGGCAGAAGGCTCAGCGCCAGCGACAGGAGGGAGGCGTGAAGTCCCGCTCGACGTCGAGCTGCAGCCACTGCAGCAGACTCCCGTTCGCTCGCGGGCGCTGTCGGGGCCCTAGCGGCTGCAGCTGGCGTAACTACCACCAACGCGCCTGCGCGGGCACCACGCGCCAGGGACGGCGCCGCGCCCCTCCCCCTGCGCGCTGCCCAGACCCGCCCCCAGAGCCGTCAACTGTTCCACCGGCTTCTTCAGGGTCCGTTACCAGAATCCAAAGACAGCCACCGCGGTGGGAAATACTCGGTATTATCACTAGAGTCGCGGCTTCAGTGGGCACCCTTTGTTCAAGGGACGTTGGATTTTCCTCTCGCCCTTGGCTTTGGGAAATGTGTCCCGGAAAGGCAGTGTTCTGATCTGAGATACTGGGGCTGTCCACGCGGGCATCACAGAGGCCCCTCGCCACTGTGGGTCGTTTTCCTTTGAGAATATACCAGGAGAGCGTGGGCCGAAATTAATGTCCGCATACAGTCTCTGAGCTGTGCCAAGTGCTGGACTAGATACCTGTTTTTATTTAGCCCTTACAGCACGGACTCTACCGGGCAACCGGTGCCTTGTTGCAGGTAATAACCCAACTTTCGCGAGAATTACATTCGGTTATCGGAGTCATACAAAGAGGGTAACAGCAGCCCTCAATTTTAGGATATAGATAAACTTCGTCTCTAAACCGAGAAAGAGTGGTTTGAATTGTATTTCTTCCCTGCCTCCCAGTGTTTATTAATTTAAAATGCTTTTGAGATGAAAAATCATTTTACTCACATTTATTTCCCACCACCACAATTAAACAGTTTTCCTTTTCCCCTCTTTAGTATTCGCATTTATTCATTCGCCAAATTCTACTGTTTCATCTTGCCTAGGTTCTCTGATTTTTCCCTCCCAGGAAACACGTGGATCATTGCAGCTTTTGGGTCTGCTGTACAGTCTCTCCTTTCAATATTTCCAACATGAGAACCAATTCTTAGAGAATGCTCTGCCCAACAAGGTGACTATATACCTGCCATGAGACAAGCACCCTGAAACAGATATCTAGGTATGGGCTATTTTTCAAGATCTTTCTCATCTCAGCCTTAAAGTCTAATGGAATTTCCCATGCTAGGTTCTGGGACTTGCTAGGGACCTGTCCCTCCTTCTTCCTCACAATTTCTTACTTTTGAGATGAAAGTATCTGTACTGTGCATGTCCCACGATTGTATACCTCACACTGATGTCATTCATATAGCTGAATCTTATACATGCAGTGTCATGGTTTAAAAATGAAAGAAAAAGCCAGGCTCTGAGGCAACGCCTGTAATCCCAGCTGCTGGGGAGGCTGTGGCAGGAGGAAAAGCCAGGCACAGCAGTAGCAACAGGGAGGCACTAAGCAACTCAGTGAGATCCTGTCTCCAAATAAAGTAAAAAAATAGGGCTGGGGATGTGGCTCAGTGGTTGAGTGCCTCTGAGTTCAATCCCCATACCAAAAAAAAAAAAAAAGTAAAACTGAATTTATACATGGTAAAATGCTAAAGAAAATGAAGGATATTATTACCATAAAATCAGGATGAGTATGGAAGTGCTAGATACTAGAGAGGCTGGGGCAGGAAAAACTTTTGAGCCCAGGAGTTGCTGACCAGGCTGGACAACATAGTAAGACCACATCTCAGATCAATCAATGAATCAATCCAGAGTAGTGCTTCCCTAGGCAGCTTGGGCAGGGGTTCATGCTCAACTTGTATTTCTTGACCTAGGTGATGGTTACATGAGCTGTAATTTCACAATTTATTAAATTGTACTTACATGTTTCTTTCTTCTACCTTTCTACTTTCATCCTTCTACCCACCCCCACCCCAGTGCTAGTTATGGAACCCAGGGCCTTGCCCATGCTAGGCAAGCACTCTCCCATGGAGCTACACTCCCAAACCCCTTATGCAATTTCTTTTTTCCCTATGTCTTTCCCTTTCTTTTTAGAACTGGAGATTGAACCCCAGTACATTACTGCTGAGCTACATCTCCAGCCCATTTTATTTTTCTTTTGAGACAGGTTCTTGCTAAGTTTCCCAGGTTGGTATAAAACTTACAATCCTCTTGTCTCAGCCTCTCTGGTAGCTGGTATTACAGTGTGTGCTCCTGTGCCTGACTTCCTGTGTACATTTCTTTAGGTGTATTATATTTCACAATGAAAATGTTCTTAAATAAATAGAAATTAAGTACTTAATTCGAAACAAGCATGGGAGTAAATACATCTCATGCACATAGAAGTCAATTGTAATCCATTATGTTTAACTATAGCACAGGGAAAAATAAGAAAGTATATGTAGCCAAATAAATGTGATAGTGTCCATGTGTTCAAAGTATCTAATGGCTATTTTTATTAATGTCTAACAAAGTTGGTCATCTGTTTCCCCTCTGCATAGTAAGATTCTCAATGTTATTTAAGCTCCTAGGACACATCCAGATCTGTTTTGCCTAAAACAGTACCTCTAGACTTAGCAGATAGTAGTGCTCCCTAATCACTAAACAAAAGATAATGACAGAAAATTAAGAGCGAAGAGGTTGATGTAAGTAAGCACACTGACTGCAAGTCAGGAATAATGTGGTAAAAAAGTCAGCAGAAGGCAAAAAAAAAAAAAGTCATCAGCATGAGATTGGGATTGGATTCACATGACAGAAATATTCAAAATAACAGTGACTTAAATAAGTTAAGTATTTGTTCTCTCATATAAGAGAAGAATGAAGGTATATAATGCAGAGGTAGTAGAGCAGCTTTTCATATCATCAGAAATCCAAGCTCCATCTTTCTACTTTTCTACTTTTCCATCCCCAGTTCCTGGGTTCACCTCAGGGTCTAGGATGGCCGAAAGTATTTTCATTATCATATGCAGGACTAATATTTCCTCCACATAAGGAAAATTCCGGAAGTTTCATCCAACAAGACTATTTACATTTCATTGGCCAGAATTTAGTCATCTGCCCAAATCTGAATATAAAAAAAGTAGAGAAATAATTTCTTCTCTGGGTAGCTAAAACTTAGATCTGTTTATGAGGGAGGAGAAAAGAGTAGATTTGGTGGACAATAGAGTCTCTGAGACAGGCATGGTGGCACACACCTGTAATCCAAGCCACTAGGGAGTCTGAAGAAGGAGGATATAATTTTGAGGCCAGTCTGAGCAACTTAATTTTTGTTTCAAAATAAACATTTTTAAAAGGATTCAGAATGTAGCTCAGTGGTAGAGCACTTGCCTAACATACCATGTGTGAAGCTGTTGGGATGTTTGCATTTTTTTATTGTAAAAGTACTTTATATTTCATGATGTAAGTTTCCTTGAGTTTCTCCAAATCTCTGGATTTTCTAGTCTCTTTCTAGTGTCCTTTTGATAATAAATTTTCTTAATTAAAAAAATATAAAGCCAGGCGCGGTGGTGCACACCCATAATCCCAGCAGCTCAGGAGGCAGAAGCAGGAGGATCAAAAGTTCAAAGCCAGCCTTAGCAATTTAGCAAGGTGTTAAGCAACTCAATGTGGCTCAGTGGTTGAGTGCTTCTGAGTTCAGTCCCCGGTAGATAGGTGTCTTAATTAATCAACATCACTTACCTTTGGTGTCAAGTGAATGGTATTTGAATGATCCACCCAACAGTTAAGGGTAATATTTATGATTTTAAAAAAATCACTTTGGAAATTTTATAAAATTAAAGAAAAAAGTTGGACTCCTTTCTTTTCCAAATCCACTTCATCAAAAAAATCTTTGGTATACCTTTAAAAGATATCCAGAATACAACTGCCTCTCTTAAACTCTTCATTTCTTTTTTTCCTTTACTTAAAAAAAAATTTTTAGATGTTGATGGACCTCTATTTTATTCATTTATTTATATGTGGTGCTGAGAATCGAACCCAGTGCCTCACACATGCTAGGTGAGTGCTGAACCACTGAGCTACAACCCCAGCCCCAAGCTCTCCATTTCTAACCCATCTCTCATCCAGATTAATGCAATAGGATTCTAATTTGTCTTCCTGTTTAAAATATTTTTTCTCTTTAGTTTTGACACAGGTGCCAGCAAGATCCTTTTTTGTTGTTGTTAAGGGGATTGAACACAGGGACACTCAACCACAGAGCCACATCCCCATCCCCAGCCCTATTTTGTATTTTATTTAGAGACAGAGTGTCACTGAGTTGCTTAGTGCCTTGCCATTGCTGAGGCTGGCTTTGAACTTGTGATCCTCCTGTCTCAGCCTCCCAAGCCATTGGGATTCCAGGCATATGCCACCACACTCTGAAATATCCTTTTAAAACCTATTTAGGTGAGCTGGGCATGTTTTGACTGCACACTTGTAGTCCCAAATACTCAGGATGCTGAGGTGGGAAGATCACTTGAACCCATGAGTTTAAAGCCAGCCTGAACAACATAGCAAGACTCCTTCTGTTATGGTTTGGCTCTTTAATGGCCCCTGAAGAGTTCATGTATTAGGCAAGTCAGGAATGTTCAAAGATGAAATGATTAGACTTGTATCCTCATTAGTGAATTGATAATTTGAATGGATTATTGGATGGTAATTGTAGGTAGGTGGGGTATAGTGGGAGGAAGTAGGTCAATTGAGGCATGGCCTTGTACTATATCTGCCTCTCAGCCCTTCCTACCCCACTCTCTGCTTCTTGGCTGCTATGAGTCTGACAGCTTTCCTCCACCACACTCTCCAACCATGATGTTCAGCCTCACTGTGGCCCAGAGCAATGGAGTTGGCTGATCATGAACTGAAACCATAAGTCCAAATAAACTTTTTCTCTTCTAATTTATTCTTGTCAAGAATTTTGGTCCCAATGACAAAAAATTGACAAACACAGAAAATGATACCAGGATTAGGGTTGTTGCTCTGTTGGAACTGGTTTGTGGGAGGAGTTTGTAAATGTTTGTGGATATAGACTAGATAAGTCTTAGAATATTGTAAGCAGAGCAAAATGGATGGTTCTAATGGAAGTTCAGAAGACCAGAATGTTGATAGGAATGTGAACACTAAAGACTACTCATGAGTTTTCAGAGGGGAATGAGGGCTCAGTTGGGATTTGGACTAGAGGATATATGTGTTATATCCTGACAAAGAACTTGTCTATATTTTGTCTATGTTCTGAGACTTTCTGTGAGGCTCAATTTAAGAGTAATGGGTTAATTAATCTGGTGGAGGAAATTTCAAGGCAAGATGGTATTCAGGTGGTTTTTTCTTCAGCTTCTTTTAGTTCTTCAAGTAGACAATATTATTTCTTCATCCTTAACCTCTAACTTTTTTTAAGTGAGATCTTAAGGACCAGTTATGACTATTGCCTACATGGATTTTTTTTTTCACAGTCCTGGGAATTGACCCCATGGATCTTATATGCTAGGTAAGCACACTATCACTGAGCTATACCCTCAGCCCATCAAGTAGACTGACTGGAAAGTGTGTAAGTGAAAAAGAATGCAACAAACATTACTGGAACATCTATTAACTGTCAGATATTAAGCTGTGTCAGATATGTGTTAACTCACCTCATCCTCCCACAGCTCTTAATTGGTAGGCGTTATTCCTTGCCACTTTAACACCAAGGAAACTGAAGTTCAAAGGTTTGAAATAAAATGCTCAAACTGCAGAGCTGCCTGAATCCAGAAATCATGCTGTTTACACAGTTTCAAGCTTTATTGACAAGCAGAATCCAGGAAAAAAGGTGAATGTTGTCTCAAGTTAATTGTATCAGAATGTGTTCAATGTATTTATATAACGAAGTCCACCCAATAGTGTTTTATTAATAAGGACATTTTTTGTTAACAAGAAGTTTGGACAATGGCTCTATTCAGTACTAGCTACATAACTTGTGGGGCCTAGTGAAAAATGATCATTCAAGTCCCCTTCCTACAATTATTAATAGTAGAGACTGGGGTGTAGCTCAGTGGTAGAGTGGGTGTGAAGAATGTGCAAGGCCCTGGGTTTAATCACCAGCACCTGAAAAATTATTAATAACTTCAAGATAGTAACACAAAGCATTAAACCAAACCAATCACAGAATCTTTGTTAGTAGTGAGGCCTTTGGGATCAGGCCCAGAAAGTGGAACCTGCTTGTAATATCAAAACTCTGGGTTGACATCTGCAAACCACTGAACCACATCCCCAACCCTTTTTTGTATTTTATTTATTAGAGACAGGATCTCACCGAGTTACTTAGGGCCTCACTAAGTTGCTGAGGCTGGCTTTGAACTCATGATCCTCTGACTCAGCCTTCAGAGAGGCTGGGATTACAGGCATGCACCACCATGCCTGGCCAGAAAGGGAGTTTTAAATCCAATTTTAGAAGAACAAACCAATAAGGAAAGATAATCTATGTATATTCTTGCATAAAATTTAAGGCTTTCTATTCAAGAAATGACACTGGGAACAAATTTAATGGGCAAACTAATAAAGTAAGAAAAGATATGTGTAAAGTAAAAATCTGACAAGAAAGTACCATATAAAATCTTAAAGCCTGAAAATCTAAAAGAAAAAGATAGTGACTTCATAGAGAAGTGGGTGATTGTGAGGTTAACAGTGAATTTAATGGACAGAAAGTCCAAAATAGATTGTCAGTAGCAATCAAAAATGTTATTGAAAAGACTTATAACACTTCATACACATTAGATTGCCAAATACTAGAAAGCTGTGTAATGTCAGATATTGCCAGGGAGGCAGAAATATCGGAACTGTTGTGCAAAGTGGCTTTTGTGGAGAGCAAGACTTCATTACATAGGCAAGGAAAGTGTATGTCCATGACCCAAGCATTGCACTCCTGTGTTCTCCACAAGGTGAGGGGTGGGGCTTCAGGCCTTGAGCACTAGAGGTTGCAGATGTTGGGAGCACTTATGGGGTATCCACATCGTTAGAGGAGGCACTTGTACCAATTCTAAGTGTCCCTGGAACTTCATTAGAAGATCTATACTAGAATGCGAAAATCTCTGCGTCTCAGTCACTTTAAACTTCCCATGGTGCAGAGTAGGAAGTGTGATTTAAGAAGGCAAGTGATTTTCCCTAGATCTCTCTGTGGGACTCAGATCTTGGTTGAGTTTTATGTCAATCTTTGTCTTTCCTTTTCTAGTCACTGGACATCTCTAAGTTTACGTAATAGGGATTTTTAAAAAATATTTTTATTAATTATTGATGGACCTTTATTTATTTATTTATTTTTATGTGGTGCTGAGAATCAAACCCATTGCCTCACACATGCTATGCAAGTGCAAGAGCCACAACTCCAGCCTGGGTTTTTGTTTTTTTTTTGTAATGAGGACTTCACTCACCTCAAGATGCTAGATCAGCCTTTGCCTTGACACCTCTGGAGATTTTTCTGAAGGAGCCCAGAGGTGGACGGCTCCAGACCCTTCCCAGGTATGTGTCTGTGCATGTGACTACACACTTAGTGTTTCATGGGTAATACAGGTACTTAATGGGCATGTACTACACCTGATGACATACTTGGAAACAGATACTAGAATAATCCCCAGGGATCAGGTGGGGAGACTGAGGAGTCCCTGAGAGGCACGACTCATCCAGGGTCTCATACCTGGAAAGAAAAAAGGGCTGTGGATATGAACATGGCTTTGTCTCCCCAATGCTGGGGCACTGGGTACACTGAGGCCTGCCTCAGGGATGGTGGGCCAGGGTGCATTGGCATAACAATATGCCAGTCATGTTCAGTCATGCAGGTAACGTGGGGAGAGGGGATCAGCCATCATGCCTGTGGGTCTTTGGGGTGGTCTTGTATGAGGGAGAGGTTCAAGTAAGAGGACCCCAGAAAAGTGACCTTATTTCCTTGACAATAGACCAAATAGGACTTGGAGCCCTGGCAGCCAGGCACCCACATTGTAGAGCCAGCCCCATCCAGCTCACTTGTCAGGACCACTAAGAGGGATGATCTCATGTCTTCTAAATCACCAAGGCTCAGGCCTCAGGAAATTGCTGAGGAGAACTTCGCTCACCTCAAGTTGCTAGATCAGCCTTCACCTTGACACCTCTTGAGATTTTTCTGAAGGAGCCCAGAGGTAGACGGCTCCAGAGACCCTTCCCAAGTATGTGAGTGTGTGCATGTGTGGATGCATGTGTATATGAAGGAAAATTCTTTTGGTGCTGTTTTCATTTCACTGAATGGCAGTGAGTGACTTTGTAGTATGCTACTGTTTCCATGTTAGCATTGTTCCTTCTAGGGTGAAAACGAGTCAGCCCAGTCCTGGATGAGAACTGCAGGGTGGGGACCCTGGAGTCAGGAATAGTGGAGAAGCTTGTGAACCAACTGGTGACTGTTACACAAGGACCCATTTTTTGTTCCTGTCTTCCTGCATACCTGTTGAAAATTCACAACCAGCTGGCAGGTGCTGGGCCTGCTGTGCAAAAGGTGCACACCCCTTTAAGCCCAGGAGGCCATGCCACCTGCTTGTTAGTTCTTAGGAATGTCCTCCGGCTCTCTGAGCTTCTTCAGTCAGCTCTGTGGAAACTGGTGTTTGCAGAGGACCACTGTCCTATGGTATTTAAAGGACCAAGTGAGAGAGATGAGCCCGAGGCCCTAGGCTTGCCCTGGGCCTGTCTCTGTAAAATAGCTGCCTCAGGCTGTAGGCTTCTCTGTGTAATGACCCCCTCCACCCACTCCATGAAGAATAAGAATCTCTTGCCTCAGGCCTCACTTCTCTGAGATCTTGGGCACAGCAGCTTCCCTATTTGGCAAGGAGGTTGGGGACTCCCTCTAGAAGGGCCGTCGACCTAGATGCCAGACAGGGATTTCTAGGGGTGGACTGAGGGGGCCTAGGCCCAATGAGATAGATATCTGGAAAGAAGCTGGTTGGCTTCATTATTTGCACAAACATATATGAAGCACGTACTGTGTGTAGGCACATTTCTAATCACTGAGCATATCATTCAGGGAGCAGAGCAGATAAACTTCCCAGACCTCCTGGGCTTCCATTCTTATTGGGAATTTCAGTCCCACTAGGCATACTGGCAGGTGAGGGGCATAGGACATTAAAGGTGAGGACTTCCTGACTACCTCTAGACATAGAATCTTCAGCCAGATTGTGAGAATGAACAAGTAAAGAAATGGATGGGCTGGGGCTGGGGTTGTGGCTCAGTGGTAAAGCATTCGTGTAGCAAATGCAAGGCCCTGGGTTTGATCGTCAGGACCACATAAAAACAAATTATTTAATAAATAATAGTTAAAAAAATAAGTGGATGGGCTTTGAGTCAAGAGGGAGGGCTCCTGTCTCCAGAGTGGGGACACTTGGGAGGCTGGAGTAGAGAAGGGCTGGGTAAACTCAGGGGTCTAGCACTTGTTTGGATTCACTCTAGAGGGCGGAGGTCTAGGGCTTCACCTGTAGGAGGAGGAGATAGATAGCTGTGGGTGGGGTCCTTGGCACTGGTGGAGGAACAGAGGGGAGGCTGGTGGCTCAGAGCAGGGGCCTTGTGAGAATCATTCAGAGTGGCTCCACATCCAGCCATACCATAGCCTATCCCAGCCAGGCTTGCCCACACCATCCTGGAATGGAGGCTGGACAGGAGGTACGAGGAACAGCCTGCCACACATGGACCTCCCAACTCTACTCTCCATGCCCAACTGCATATGGGCAGTGTTACCTGTTCATGGGAACCTACTCTCCAGGGCATGCCTAGAGCCCTCTGCTCCATCCTGAAAACCTGGCTGGATAAATATGCTGAGGATTTTTGTGGGTTCCTAGACCTGGCCAGCTTGAACCAGCTCATGGCCTGTGTACTGCCCAGCTCAAACCTCAACTTCTGTATCTATAGACTCCTGACCTAGCAGGAGGACCCATATCTGAGTGACACTGAGCCTATAGTGAGGAGGCTTGAGGTGGTGACTGAGAACATGTGAGGAGGGGTTGGTACTGGGCTCCACCAGGAGGAAGCAAGGGGACTGGCATTTTGCCAGGAGCAGGACCACCCTGGGAACCTGCAGGCAGGGGACCCCAGTCTCAGTCTGAGAAGATGTCCTATTGTGTGGATGGGGGCTGGAGCCTCTCTCAGTAGTGGCAGGAGTCCTCTGTGAATGGGAAAGGCTCAGGCAGTCATATTCGGGATTTTTTTTCTTGCAGTTCCAGCGCCACCTCCAGATATAGAGCTGCCTCTGGCAGCAGCCTTCCCAATTAAGTCCTTAGATTTGAGGCAGCCCAGAGACAGAGCACTTGAGCTTGAGGAATAGGAACAGTCAGTGATATCAGCAACACTGGAGGAAGGGTCAGCTCTGGCACCATCCCCAGAGGGACAGCATGAGTCACCAGAGACCCTAGTGCCAATCTATGAAGCAGGAGGCAACTCAGTCCCAAGCAACCAGTCTAGAGGACATTTCACATTTTCCAACAAATATTCCAACATCTGTGGATATTGAAGCAGCTGGGGCCATCTCTGTGGAGATACAGCTCTCTCTCCCCTTCTGGAAGCTAATCTTCCAGCCACAGTAAGCTTACAGAAACAGTCCTGTGACACTTCATTCCAACTCTACAGCACATGGTCCTGATGCTGTGGATCCTGTGGCAGCTGGGGCAACATTAGTTGGTGTGGATCCCTCTCTAGGGCAGCCCACCATCGACCCACCAAGGAGCTAGAGCTGGCAGGATCAGATGACGCCAAGTGAGACTCTATTCCACCTCTGGCAGCATGTGATCCAGCATCTAAGGATCTTGGGCAGGCTAGGGCCACCTCTGTGGAGATACAGCCATTTTTCTTTGTGGCTGCAGATGGATCTCTCAGAAGCAGCAGAGCCAGACTTTATTCTAACTCTGGCCCAATAAGGTCTGGAGGCTGTGGATCCTGAGGCAGCTGGGGCAATAGTAGTTGGGGTGGAGCCCCCTCCACCTAGGGCATCAGTCCTTTAAGTCACTATGAAGTTAGATCATCCAGGTTCAGATGGGACTGAGTCAGACATCATTCCACTTCTGGTTGCTCATGGCCCAGCTGCTGAGGATCCTGAGCAAGCTGGGGCCACCTCTGTAGAGATAATCATCTCATCTTTGGTAACTGGTCCTCTATCCATGGGAGATCTAGAGGTGGCAGGTCCAGAATCAGCCAGACTTCATTCCAATTCTAGAAGCACATAGTCTGGATGCTGTGCATCCTGAGGTGGTTGGGGAAGCATTCTTTAGTTGGGGTAGAGCCTCTTCCTACTGGAGCAGCAGATCTTTCCAGCCCACATGGATTTAGAAACCGGAAGATTCAGATGGGACCAAGTCAAAACCCATCTTATTTCTGGCAGCATGTTGTCCAGCTGCTTGAAGATCCTGGGCAGGCTGTGGCCACCTCTGTGGAAATACAGCAATCCCTCCTTGTAACTGATCTCCCAAGAATGGGGGATCTAAAGCTTGCATGTCTAGAAGCAGTTGAATCAGACTTCATTCCCATCTCTTACAGCACGTGGTATGGATGCTGTGGATCTCGAGACAGTTGGGGCAATATTCACTGGAGTAGAGCCCCTTCCCATTGTGGCAACAGGCCTTCAAGCCACTATGAAGCTAGAGCTTGTGGGATCAGACAGTGCCAAGCCAGATCCATTCCACCTCTGGTAGCACATTGTTCAGCTGATGATAATCCTGGACAAGTTGGAGCCATCTCTGTGGAAGTACAGCCATCTTACCTTCTGGTAGCTGATCTTCTTGCTATGGGGGATCTAGAGCTTGCAGGTACAGAAGCCACCGAGCAAGACCCAATTCCACCTAGGGCAGCACACCTGCTAGCTGATGTGGATCTAGAGGCCTTTCAGGCACCTCCCTCAGTGTCAGTTCCTGATTTTTACTGTGTGCCAATCTCTCTGCCACTGGTGTCCTTCCCCTCCCCTGGAAAATAATCCTTTTTATTTTTTATCACACTTCTTTTTTTCCATGCGTAGGGCGTCCTTTCAAGTATTCTTAATAATTAAGTTTAATCTCCTTATTTCAATTTGCATCCTGAATCCTCTCAGCATGCTGCGTACCACCACCACTGTCTAGCTGCATCCTGGAGTCCCAAGCAGAGCACATGGGTTCTGTGGGGAGGACATTCACAGGCCTCCTGGAGGAGGTGAAACAGAAGCTTCATTGTATGGGGAAGACACATGTCAGGGTGGTCAAGAGGCAGGTGTCAGCAATTAGAACAGTTGTCACAGGCCTGAGAAGGTGAGCTGCAGGTCCTGTGTAGGTCTGGAGGGTAGGGGGTCTGATGACCAGGGTAGCTGGGGTGCTCTAGAGCTCCAGTTTTGGTGGATGCCCATCCCCAATGGGAGGTGGAGATAGTTTTTTCCTCAGAGCAATCATGGAACCAGAGCAAGTTGGGTCTATCTAGAATAGGGAACAGAGTGGACAGAGGACATAGCATACAGCAGAAGTGGGAAAGCAGTAAGATTACATCAGCAGGAACAGTCTAGAGTCACTTTCCCTGCTGGGACCTCTGTCCCCCACATGACTTACAGTACTAAGTCCTCTGATGACTCTCACAGAGATGGAATGAGCATCCCATTACACTGATGGAGCCCTGATGACAAGGAGATTGTGGTGAATGCTGCGGGATAAAGCTCTTCGCTCCACAATTTCGTGAACCTTTGCTTCAGTGCCAGGAGTGAAGCCTGCTCCTGCCCACAGTTAGGTGGGTGCCCAGACTGGGAGAACGCAGGACCCAGAGCCAGCTTTTCCCTATCTGACTCCCAGCCCAGACAGTAGGGGTGGCACTGCCTTTGGGTCGGTGAGGGCAGAAAACAAACACTTAGTGCTTTTTTTTTTTTTATTTTTAAAGTTAATGTTTATTAAAGTGCACCCTTGGAGCACGGTGTTTACAGCAAGCAGCATCCTGTTCAAGGAAAGCAAGGCTTGGAGGAGAACAGCACATACCCCCCATATGCATGTGAGAACTTCCTCTCAAAACGGGGGACATCCTGTTACCAAAGAAGTAACAATCTGTGTAAAAGCCTGGCTAAATGACCCAGAGGTTCTAGACTAAGATGCTGTTCTCAGACCATGGCAAACTCTGGCCTCAATACATAGTTTAGTTTGATTTCCTTGTGTTAAGAGAATTATTTAAAAGGTGTCATGGCAATATGAGGGCCCATGTAAACCACTGTGTCCAAAATCAAGCAGCTAAATATATTTTTCCTCTTTCCAAGAAGTCAAGGCTTTGATAACATTTGGAAGCTCATGGAATGCCAGATGTCCTATTAATAGCCTTATCATAATTGTTTTCAGCCCCAACCCCCACTGAGTTCATCCAAGCATGGAATCTGCCTCAGGACAGAACAGGCCTCTAGGCATAAAAGACAAACACTGTTAGATTTATCAGTTATGCAGGTGAAGTGCTTCCCCTTCTGAGAGACAGGGTCCAAATAAATACAGGTAACTCCAACTCACTCAGGTATAACCTTTCCTTTATGGAAGGAAAAGCTTCAAGTTAGCAGTGGTTCAGAATGGGCCTTTCACACCTGGAAGCCACGGTCTAGGATTCAATCTGGAAGTGTGGCGATGTGTGTTGGGCCCACATCACTTGTGTCACCTTCAACAGTAAATGTAATGTAATGTCTGCAAATGTAATGCTTTGGTCTGGATGTGGTGGTGCACACCTGGAATCCCAGCTCTTCTGGAGGGTGAAACAGGAGGATCAGAAGTTCAAGGTCAGCCTATGCAACTTAGTGAGACCCTGTCTCAAAATAAATGAATAAGACTGGGATTGCAGCTCAGTGGTACAGCACCCCTGGCTTCAATCCCCACAACCTGGAAAAAAACAAAAACCAAAAACGAACAAACAAAACAATGTGATTGCTTGGGGGAAGCATATAGACAAGAGCAAGAGCACAGAGGGACTAATACACCATTTCTTCTTAACCAAAAACATTTTTCTGTTACCTGCAGTATGAAGGCCACCATTTGATATAAATCTTTAAGTGACGCTATTATTTTGAAGTATTTTTTTAAAGAGAGAATTTTAATATTTATTTATTAGTTTTTGGCAGACACAACATCTTTGTTTGTATGTGGTGCTGAGGCTCGAACCTGGGCGGCATGCATGCCAGGTGAGCGTGCTACCGCTTGAGCCACATCCCCAGCCCGACGCTATTATTTTGAATGTTTTTGAGTGGGCTTTTTTAAAAATTAAGATTTACATCACAGTAGAAATAGGGTGAATCGCACAGATGCCTCCATACACACTCATACATGCAGCAGTCATTACAGTTGGGCTCATTCGGGGAGAGATTTTCATCCAAAAGAAGCCCTTTGAAAAAAATGGTCAAATCTAAACTGATGGAAAAGAAATCTGAACAGCAAGTAATTTCAGACTATTTTCTCCCACTGATCATTCACAAAATTTTGACCTTCCACTGTTTCACTTATATTAATATCCTTGGCCACCATTTAATACAGCTCATAAAGGTCTTGGTGTCAATTTTTTCATTCTGCATCTGATACGCTTTCTTGAGTATAAAGCAAGGTTATCACCCCCTCTCCCCAAGCTAACATAAAAGACCCCACTGTATCAAAAACAAGGTTCCAATGTTGAGCACATTCTAGCCATTAGGACTTGGCATATCCCGTTAGTTGATGGATTTTGTTCTGATAACATACTGATAGTGTGGATATAACTGAGGTGACTAGATCCTGGTAGTTAATGGGTTTTGTTCTGATAACATACTGATAGTGTGGATATAACTGAGGTGACTTTAATTCAGAGAATATTTTCCCCTTGTTTTCAAAATATTTGTTGTGTCAGAAACTCCTTTGCTAAAGATGAAAAGCTTCCTCCACTAAAAGATGCTTGGCACATCAAGGTCCAGCCACTCAGTTGGTCAGATCCTCCCTGACCTCAGCTCTTAGGGTCCAGCATCACCTACTGAGGTACCTAAGGTTGCCTTAGAGGACCTTAGCTCCCATACCTGGGTTCATTTTCTAGCAGCATCATTAGCTTTCGCTGACTGGGAACTAGAACGTGGGGTGTCCTTTCTTTATGACGATTAGGTTTGCAGAACTGGAAATCAAACAAAATGGTGTGTACTTATAAATATGACAAGACTAATGCTCTGAAATGATCCCCCTTAAGTCAGCACATGAGGTTGCTATATGAATAGGAAGATAAATTGTTGCTCATCTTCAAGTCTCATTTTCTTGCCACCTCCAAAATGTTCTCCTCAAGACATTGCTGCTGATGAAAAGCAAAATTCAGACTTGAATTTTGGAATATTTCCCTGATGATGAGTAGATTGTCCAAAAGGTAGGCAACAGGAGGGAAACAGAGCCAGAACAATTTGCAATGATAAATTGGGCAAACCACAGCAGTAATGAGCAGAGCTAAAGGAGCTTCATTCAGAAAAAGGAAATACCTGCTGCTTAAGTAAAATGCATGTTAACTTAATTACCAAAATTACAATTTAATTACATCATTTGGGGGAAATGAGAGCATCAAAGTCAATAATAAATTGAGCTCAATCAAAGAACAAGTCAGATATTAAGAGGCACTTTAATTTGAAGGAAAAAAGAAATGGAAGACTATAACAGCAGATACAAGGGTAGGAAGTAAATTTTTTCTTTCCTTTGGTGCCAGGCAATGGTTCATGTGCATAATACAGTTCTCTTGCTAGAAAACATCAGTAATAATCCAACTTATTCCAGATTATTTACAAGGAAGATGTACTTCATTTTCTTTTTCAAGGGGAAAAAGGCAGCAAACTAGTAATCTTAAAGTGTCAATACCTTTGTTTAAATTGTACATTCAGTTTTTCCTAGTTGCATGAAGATCACACACTGAGGTGAGCAATGTAACTATAAAAGGCCCCCTCAGGAGAGGTGGGAAGAGGTGAGCAGCTGCTACTCTGAACTTATGACAAGGCCTTGCAAATATCCCTGAGAACAACTCCCACTTGAGCTACAATGAAGTCGCTGTCTGGTTGGCGTCCTGTGGATTAAACATCAACATGGAGAGGACCCCAATGGAGTGAACCAGGAAACACACAAGCCAGGTGGGGGCTAAAGGGAAGATGGGATGTACTGATATTTTAGAAACACGACAGTTTCCAACTTTCCATGGAGTCCTCTTGATAAAGGAGATAACTATAATACAGCGACTGAATTTCACTCTTCCCTGCTATAGAGTCGGGCTCTATTAGCAAGGCAAAAATTGACATTGTGCTATGGATGGTAAGGGAAGGGTTTACCAGTGTGAAGTCATGGGTCAGCTGAACAAGATCTGGGTCAATCCTGGTCGTGAACTCTGAGTGTGGAAAGGCCAAGCAAAACCTACAGGCATATGGTCAGCAGGGAAGGAGGAACAGAGAGGACCAAAAACTAGGGGAAGGGGAAGAGAGAAAAATGTGTCATGGTGCCACCTGCACCTGGCTCCCTTAGCATTTGATGATGATCCCCATGTCAGGTTGCCTAGCCTTGCTTGCGTGCAAAACCACCCAACACATTAACCAAGAAAGCAAAAGAGAAGTCACCAGCACTGACAATTCTTCTGCACCCACAAGGCATCTCATTCAGCATCTAAGGAGGAAGACATGAGCTGTGATTAGAAGTGCTGAACATTACCTTATCTTTCTCAAACAGCAAGAACTTGGAGGAAGCACTAAACATGGTGTCAAGATTAAGTCAAATTGTAGCCTTGTCTCTTATATACTACAAGACTTCAAGAAAATTACAAAATTGTGGTTAGATTTCTTTAGTCTGTAGAAGCACAGACATAGGAATAGGCATTAGACCTGTGATAGTGTGTGAAGGTAGGCGAGGCCCAGGAATAAGCTCTGGTGTGTTGCCAAGGTGCAGCTAATATTTGCAAAAATATTTGCAAAAAACAGAGTTTTTTTTTTTTCTCCTTAGGAAGAGGACATTCTAATATGGAAAACACATCTCCTAAACACACAGATTTCCCAGATGACAGCAGGGAGATCTCTATTCTGGCATAGAGCATTTTGTTGGAAAGGAGATTCATTCATAGGCTGAAAGTTGATTCTATTACTGATCAGAGGGCCTCTGGCCCTTGCCAAATATGATCACCACATCAAGTTCTGTGAAAGAGATGTCTGTGTGAAAAGACAAGAGAAAGGAAAAAGAAGGGATACAATGTCTCACCTATAAAAACTTTTATTTCTACAAAAGAGCTCTTAAAATGAGAAAAATCAAATGTCTACACATCACACCTTCAGGGAAAAAAGGCAAGGAGCATGCATTGCTTTTATATTATTGGAAGGAATTAGCACAAAGGCTAAGAAAATTAGTGGCAGTTGCAGTTCAAAAATACATCTCCAGGTTCATTGTTTACCTCCCCTTTCCACCCCACACAACAAACCCAGGTAGTGGCTGTATTTGATAGGAGATGGGACAGGAACACAAGAAGAGTCAAGGATACCTTTAGGTGGGGAATGCATGATCCAAGTGGACAGTGGCATTTCTTTATCTAGAATACTCTCTAGAGGGCAGTAATGATCACTAAAGTCCTCCTAAGGCACATGGTAGGTACTGATTATTATGGGCCCAAAATTAGCACATTAATACAGAGGATGAGTTGGCATTTTTTAATACTGACATTTTTCTCAGGAAACCTTCACTGTTTTTTGTTGTTGTTGTTTTGCCAAGTAATCAGAAATCATTACATTCAATAGATCAATTAAGAAGAATTGTATACTGAGCATGTGGGTTTCATTTCCTGCAAGTACTGAAAGAAAAAAAAAAAGAGTTCTATAGAGGACTGGGGACATAGTACAGTGAAAGAGCACTCGTCCAGCATGCTCAAGGATCCGGGTTCCATCTCCAACACTGGGGGGACTAGAAATGTTCTACATAAACTAACAAAATTTTCCTCTGTAGTTCATAAAGAACAAAGGATGACAAACAGGGTGATATTCAGTTCTACATTTGCATCCCCTAAAGAAGTTGGGTGTATTCTGGATCATTCTTTTAGCTTAGACTTGGATGTCATGTGTATCAGGGGACAAGAAGGAATGGGTTGATACTATCAAACCACCCTCCCCAAGAGGTAGAGGAATTTGAGATATATATATATATATATATATATATATATATGTGTGTGTGTGTGTGTGTGTGTGTGTGTGTGTATACACACACACAATTTAAATGTAATAGCAAAAACTAAGGGCTGTAGCAAGAAGAATCCCTCATTATAGTTACTTCTTCCCACTGCCAGAGGCAGAGGTTCAGAAAGTGAGGAAAGAAAAGGGACAGCGACACATTCTACTACTTAGCAACTAAAAAAGGGTATTTACCCAGAAAATACACTTGGCCAAATTACTTTAGGTTAATGTTCAACAGCTGGGCAAATAAGGCAGCGAGTAGCCAGTTCAATATCACACTTCTTCCTTATTCTTGCCTTTGCAGAGCGCGCAGACCCAAATGTCCTAACCCATACATTGTCTCTTGGCAGCTCAGAAATGAACCTGGATCCTGCCAGTGCATAACCAGAGCAGCCTATGTGTATGAGAATGAACAAAAGAATGCACATTTTAGTATGAAAAGAAAACAGAAATCAAGGTCCTAACTCACTGGACTCTCTGATCTAAACCTATGCCACCGTAAATACAGCAATTAGAGCCAGGTGCAGGGTCACTCGCTTGTAATCCCAGCTACTTGTGAGGCTGAGGCAGAAGGATTACAAGTTTGAGGCCATCCTAGGCAGCTTGGCGAGACCCTCTTTTAAAGTACCATAAAATTTAAAACAAGGCGGGGCTTGGGTGTAGCTTGGTGATAGAGCCCTTGTCGAGCATGCTCAAGGCCCTAGGTTCAATCCACAATAATGAAAATGTAAAATAAAATGAAATAATAAAGTGAAAAAGCAATTGTAATACAGAATAATCCCATGCAAGTGTCAGAACCCACAGATAAAAATAGGTCTTTACTTCATCAACCTTATTTCACCTCCTCACCTCCAGCTATGTTAATTAAGGTGAACAAAATCCTTAAGAAAAACAACTCTTTAGATGGGACGCTGAAAATCAGAACATAAAGAAACAGTGCATGGGCTGGGGGCAGGGGAAAGCTCAGTGGCAGAGTGCAGGCCAAGCATGCTCAGTTTCCTGGGTTTGATCCCTAGCATTACAAAAACAAAACAAAAAAGATATGATGCATGATGACACTGTTAAGTCACACAAACACGCTTGGATCTTGTTTTTAATAGAAACTTTTTTTTAAAAAAACTTTATGTGGTGCTGAGGATGAAACCCAGTGCCTCACATGTGCTAGGCAAGCCCTCTACCACTGAGCCACAACCTCAGCTCCACTGGATCTCTTCTTGACCGACTTCTAAAAATATTTAAGATCTTATTTCAAAAAGAAAGCCCATCTAAAACATCAGGTCTTAGTAATCATGGTAGATAAAGTATTTTATTATCAATTTCACGATCTAAAAAGTAATTTGTTACATTGACTAAGATAGATCTGAGATGACTTCTTACCAGAATGTATGCCCTGCAGAGTGACACTGTGGCCCTCAGGCATGAAAGAACACAGTTCCACCCCTCCTCTAGGGGCAGGATCAGCCTGAAAATGATGCTGATTCTCAACTGGCACAAATTGCTTTGGGTCCTTCTGGTTTCTTTCCCTGACATTTGAGCTGTGAGGACTTTAGCAGAGCCTCTTCTCTTGATCTCTGAAGGACAAACTAGAACCTCAACTGTAGCCTCAGTCTTCAAAGTCAAGCTTCCTTTTCCAACTTTTTATTTCAGTGATATTTAGTATTAGGTAATAAAAAGATACTTATCATTTATTTCAATGATAGTATGTTTAATAGGAGATATGACTCAATTGGTTCTGTAAGCCCAAGGGTGATGATCTTCACCATGTCACAAGAGACCCATAGTGGAGCTGGATAAGACTGAGGCCAGATACTGGGGAAAATATACTAACCCAAGGGCAGACAGCATCTGATGAGAGGTGTTACTGGCAAGTCACCATAGGGAAACAGGGTGATCCCTGGCTAAATGACTATCCTCCAGTAGCCAGTTACCAGCACTGCATTCCCAAGTTAGGGGACCCAAGGTCTCTATAATGTTTTCTTCTAAGTGTTTTTTCAAAGGTTCTTAAAGGCAGCATTGCTGCAAGAAGCTATAGGAAGCTTCAGGGGTTTGTCAGAGGTGGCCAGGGCACCAGAGGAGCCCTTGCTCTCAGGATCAGGATGAAAACGAGTATGGGGAAAAGAAGGAGCAGTGTGGTACCTGAGAGGTTGTGGGATGAGGGGAGAGCACCCTCATATTAAAAGATGAAATTGTGTGTTGGGTGGTGGGATCCTAAAAGGAACAGCTGTAGAATACAGGACGGCCACTGGGAAAGATGAAACTCCAAGGAGATGAATGGCTGACAAGCCCACAGCTGTAGAGCCCACAGCTAAGACCTCTGCACTAGAAATTTCTACCCCAGAGTTTTCTAAATAAAGCCTCTCCCTCTAAAGCAGTAGTCCTCAATGGGGGATGATTTTGCCCACAGGGAACATTTGGCAATGTCAGAAACATTCTGGGTTGTCCTCACTGGGAATAGGGTGCTCCTGACATCTGGTGGGTGGGGGCTGGGATGTTGCGGACCATCCTACCATGCACAGGATGGCCCCTACAACAAGGAATTCTTGAAATGTCCACAGCGCCAAGGCAGAGAAACCCTATTCTAGAGGGAATACTTTACTCTTATAAGAATCTGAATCTAGAATGAGCCTAGAATGAGCCAAGGCCCTTTGGAACTGACAATTAGACCAAGGTGAATATCCTCTGACCAGCCCTAACAGGTGGATCCCATTGCTGCCTTGTTGAGTGGGCACCTCCAATCCTCCCAGAGTGTTCCACAAATGTCCCATTGGCAGTTGCCAGTTCATATTCCAGCAAGGACAAATCAACTTTAGATCCTCTTGTCTTCTTTCTCTTCTGAAGCAGCAGCTACTTCTTTCTCAGAGCCAGTGCAACCCCAACTGCCACTGCCAGGATGGCGACAACAGCAGCCCCTCCAAATAGCAGCATAGACTTGCCCTCGGAAGAGAGTAGGGCCTTTCCTTCTGCAGCAGGGGATAATTCCTCACTAAAACTCCTCTTCCTTATAGGGATCTCCTTGTCAATTGGCAGTGCAGAGGGCACCCCCTCCTCCACTTCACTAGGTTCCATGGCTGCTGCTCTAACCTCTTCTTCATCAAGCTCTACAAACAGTGATGGAGCAGGGCTGGCTTTCTCAACTGCAATCATTTCTGCATCATGTTCCCTCGTCTCCAGCAAAGAAGAGGAAGTAATGTGTGGAAGCCAGGGAGCAGGGGCTCCAGGGAATGCCTCTTGCAACTCCCTGGCTGGCAAGGCAGTCCCAGCTGCTGCTTCCACACCCTCAGGTATCTCTTCTTTCTCCACATGCACAATGTCAGAGTTAGAAGAGTTGTTCTCACTCTTTTCTCCAGCTCCATTGCTATCTAAGCTTTTGACTTCTTCAGGATCCATTGCGATCTGCTGCCAGGACTCGGGCCCTAGGGACACTGGTAGGCTTTCTGTGTGCCAACTCTGGCTAGCTGACAGTGAGACAGGTAGGCTCTCTGACTGCCAAGAAGTCGTCACAGTTGGAGACTCTGGGGGACTGACTTGTCCGGAGTTGTCACTAGGCAGGATATAAATGTCATTGCTATCTTCTGCAATGACACCAGGGTATTCTTCCTCCTCAGACTCAAGACTAAAGACAGTGCCCTAGAAAAGAAGAGTCAACATAAAGAATGGTCAATATTGTAAAAATAGGTCAAACTGGGAAACAAATTTTCTCCTAAATGAAGTTCCAGGAATAAACATGTTTTTGTTTAGATCCGTGTGTTTTCTGGATTGAATGCATTTATTTGTAGGCCAATATACAGCAAGAGTTTTTGACAATCCTTGGACCAGCTGCCTTGAACCTAACATATCAAAAGTTCATGTAGAGCTGGGATTGTGGCTCAGCGGTAGAGTGCTTGCCTAGCACCATGTGAAGCACTGGGTTCAATCCTCAGCACCACACACACACAATAAATAAAAATAAAATTATGGGTTGGGATTGTGGCTCAGCGGTAGAGCGCTTGTCTAGCACATGTGAAGCACTGGGTTCAATCCTCAGCACCACACACACACAATAAATAAAAATAAAATTATGGGTTGGGATTGTGGCTCAGCGGTAGAGCGCTTGTCTAGCACACGCAAGGCCCTGGGTTTGATCCTCAGCACCACATAAAAATAAATAAATAAAATAAAGGTATTGTTTCCAACCACTTCCAAACTAAAAAAATGTTAAAAAAATTAAAATTATTATGTCATCTACAACTAAAGAAAAAAAACTTCATGTATATTCAGTGTAATTCACACATATATGATGCAATAATTAGTGCTATACAGCAGAGGAAACAAAAGCATGACCTTGTACTCAGGGGATTTATCAATTAGTAGATATGAAAATAATGCTATGCCATATTCAAAGTGCCAGTTAAGAGTTCAGATAGGAAAATGAGTTCTTTTAGTGGAGGTGAGAGAATGTGGGGATGACAGCTTCAAGGAGGAACTCAGCTGTTTTACTGGACTCTGGAGCAGGGGAAGGTTTTGACAGTAAAGGCCAAACTGAAGATACAATACTAGCAAAGACACAGACCCTGAAAAAAGTAGAAAACAAGTAGCCGAGTTTAATTAGTGCATGAATTACAGGAAAAATAGAAAAGCTCAGTTAGAACATGACCACAGAGAAACCTGAATGATAGCTAAGAAACAGGGTCATTGAGCAATAAGCAATGGTAGGGCACTGAAGTCTTTGAGTTACAAAAGTAGAATCAGAGCTCTGATTTAAAAGTTACTCTAGGGTTCTGGGGTGTTAATCAGTGTTTATCAGCACTTGCCTAGAATGTGCAAGGCCTGGGGTTCCATCCCCAATGCATAATTCACAAAAACAAAGATTTTAAAACTCAAAAAACTAAATTAAAAAAAAAAAAGACCCTATAAAAACTCATACTGTCTTTAGCTGGGCACAGGCTGGGTGTTGTGAGCTAGCTATGCCAGTTTCAGGGAGTTCCTCTTTTTATGGGTCTTAGGTGAGGGGGTTGCATTTGATGAAGCTGATAAGCTCCTAAATCTGGTGTTTCTGATGTGATTTGGGATGTCTGTATGTCCAGATACTCCATGACTGAATTTGATTAATATGTATAAATTATTTATCAATTTGTGCCTAAGGTTGTACTGGGCAGATGTGGTTGTTTACTTGCACAAACAAGGTATAGAGACATTCTGTCTTGGCACTTGTAATCAAAATGGAGTTCGACTACTTTACAAAATGGAGTCAGTCAGGTTTAGGTACAGTCTGAGGACTGCTATTCTATACATTGTAGAGCAACTCTGAGCAGGGCACAGCCTGTTCTCCATACTGACTCAAGAGGATCACTTGAGCCCAGGAGTTCAGGGCTGACCTGGCAACATAGTGAGACCCCATATTAATAAGAGAGACTTGCTGAGGCTGGAGGATCCAAGTTCGAGGCTAGTCTTGGTACTTTAGTGAGATTCTGTCTCAAAATAAAAAACAAAAAAGGGCTAGTAGTATAGCATAGTAGGGCACCTCTGGGTTCAATCCCCAGTGTCACACACATATGAAAAAAAAGCGAAAACAATTTGAAACAATAATCCCCTGTTTTTTGTTTTTTTTTTAAAGTACTTAGGACCAAAAAGAGAGACTTTTGCATCTACAATCATACGGGTTTTCATTTCTTTGAACTCTTGCTCTATTTGTATTATATCGATAATATAAAACCATCTAACATTTCTGGGACTATCATCAATAATGAATGTTAACAAACAGCCCTTCACAACCAAATGCAGCAGATAAAAGACTGATAAAGATCTTAGTTCTACTGATAAATGAACTCAATTTTCCACTTCTAATAAGTCCCTCTTACACCCCATCAATATCTCAGAACAGAAAAGATGATGCTAAGGTGCCATCTGGCCATTAGATAAGGGCTCAGCTGAATTTTATAAAATAAGTACTGCTACATTTAAAATCTATTTCTAATTATCTGACTCCTTCAGTTAAAAACAAAAGGGCAAAGTCATACAATATTTAGAATACATTATTCCTTCTGGAACCCATTAATATTTTCCTAGGAAAGCAAATATTAAAATTTAAAAGGCCACAGCATATTAGTATTAGAAGAGCATGAGTGGGGATAAGGCGAATCTTTCCTCTCTATTCCTACCACAAATTTGTCTTCATCATATTCTAGGTTCCACAAAAGAGGGAAGCCTTATCTTGATGAGTTTATTCATTGTCCCCTACAAGTGCTGTACTAAATTCCTAAACCCTGTCACCTAATTTGTGTAGACAATGGGATTTTTACCATTTTGAGGGAGCAGAAAGTGTTTTGCAAATATGAAATAATGTATAAGACATCTCCCTATGTATAAGACTCCATTCATATAAATACCATTGAAGCCTATCAAGGAACTCTAGTTTAAGATCTGTGATCTGGCTCCAACAGGGTCTGGCTTAAAGGCCATCACATCTGGACCACTGTACCCAATCTTTATTTCTCCTCAACTCCTAGATAGCTGAGTCTAGGCCACACAGAGTATTATAATAATACATTTCATACCATACTATAGTATTAGATCTCTTAAATTACAGTTGCTCCTCAACCTACAACACGGTTACATCTTTTTTTTTTTAAAGAATTTTTTAATATTTATTTTTTAGTTTTCGGCGGACACAACATCTTTATTTGTATGTGGTGCTGAGGATCGAACCCAGCGCCGCACGCATGCCAGGCGAGCGCACTACAGCTTGAGCCACATCCCCAGCCCCAACAGGGTTACATCTTGATAAACTCTATAAGCTTAAAATATCTTAAGTTGAAAGTGCATTAGCACATTTAACCTACTGAACAACTTGGCTTAGTCTCATCTACCTTAAATATGCTCAGAACACATGCATTAGCTTACAGCTGGGCAAAACTGTCTAACACAAAGCCTATTTTATAATAAAATGCTGAATATCTCATAACTAATTTACTGAATACTGCTCTGAAAGCCAAAACAGAATAGCTATATGTAGGGCTAGGGTTGTAGATCAGTGGTAGAGCACTTGTCTAGCATGGGTAAGGCACTGGGTTTGATCCTCAGCACCACATGAAAACAAATACATAAAATAAAAGTTAAATTCTTAAAAAAATAAAAAAGAATGGCTGTATATATATTTGCACTCACATGTGCATCATAAAGTCAAAGAATCACAAGTCAAACCATCATAATTCAGGGGCCATTTATAGATCATAAGTACTTAAGGGGAGAAAACATGCTTCCCTTAATTGTGCCCATCTGAATCCTCATCACTTCAGTATTTTACCTGTTACTCTTAGCTTCAAAACATATAGTAAAGCGTATGCATCTACTCCACTCTCCTCGTGTGCTTATAGGATTCCATACTTTTTTATTGTATCAATTATAATTATATATTATACAAAGTTAGTACTACATTAATGTAATAATTAACATTATTAATATAATAATTAACTTGGATAAGGTGGTTCAGTTCTTGGCTGTGGGGTCTTTTTCTTTTTTTTTTTTTTAAAGAGAGAGAGAGAATATTTTAATATTTTTTTTTTTTTAGTTTTTGGCAGACACAACATCTCTCTTTGTATGTGGTGCTGAGGATCGAACCCGGGCCACATACATGCCAGGTGAGCGCGCTACCGCTTGAGCCACATCCCCATCCCTGTGGGGTCTTTTTCACTGAGATAGCTGGAACCCTTTTCTGTATTACTGCTGCCTTGGAATCACCATCCCTTATGGATAGAACACTTAGGATGTGTAAGATAACATGCCATCACCAGCTGTTTTAGATCTGCATGTCTCTCTGAAGAGGAAATACATCTGTTTCCAACTTCTACTATAAACAGAAAAGAAAGATTTTCAGTGGAGATCTGAACAGAATTGAACCATAACCAACGCTCAGTTTAGGATATCTCTTAACTGGCTTCAACACAGAAGACTCAGAACGTAACAAACACTTTCCATGTCCTAGCAGAGGTCTCTTGATGAGTCATGGATCCCCAAACTCATCTTCCTAATCCCTGCTGCTTTTCAACAAAGATTCTTTACTTCTTTCTTTAAAGAAGCCCTTCCTGAGGATGCCTACTACACTGCACAATTATTATTCTTTTTATTCTCAACAATGATTAGAAATATCTACACTTTACCATAGCTTTCCTGATATTTGTTTAGTCTGAACAACTAATTACTGACTCCTTTATGTTTCGAGCGTTTGACCATTAAATGTTTATATAATGAGCATTCCAATAAATTCACAGTTGACTGCTATGTTGAAGATAGAAGTTTAAGATTATTGTATAATCTCCTTCAAGGACTTTGTAATCTAGTTGGTGAGATTATATGGCTGCAGGCCCTCAAACTTTGCTGCCTAATTTGAAACACTTGTGGAACTTTTAAGAATTCCTATGCTAAAGCTACGACCCCAAACAACTAAATGGTAATCTTTAATAAAGGTAGGACCTGGGTATCAAATTTTGCTACAAGTTATATAGCACAACTCTGTTGTAATAAAATGACCTTCTTTATGGCACCCAAAGCCAAGAGAGATTCTAGAACACAGGCCAGGGACAGGGAGGGTGATTGAAACTTCTCACTGATTGCAAAGGTAATCACTTCATTCACTGAATACTTACAGCCACATCAGTGATATCGTAAGCTTTGCTAATTCTTGGTAAATCACTAATAATGAAGGATGGCAATAAGCAAGATGGATGAAAACATCTGCTACTGTTTACTCAGGAAACCAGTTCTGTAATTTTCTTGAAAGACTGGAGAATCAACATTGAGGACAATGGTAACAAATTTCCTGTGAAGTTATGTTTATTCCTTTTTGTCAGCACACAATTCTAATTAGGTAGACCCTCAACACCTATGATGAAGGGCTTTCTCTGTTAGATAACTTATACTCAAAGGTTTATCTATTTATCCAACCCTCTCTTCAAGGAGTGCCATTTGGAGAGGGTCAAAAGAAAGGTGCTTGAGCAGAATGATTTTACAAGAAGGAAGAAAAAGGCAAGAAAAAGTAGTAAGAGTATAAAATAGCACCATGTTCCTATTTATTCCTTGTTCACTATAATACAATTATTTCCTCTGTCAAAATTCCTAAATAAGGAATTAATAATATGGGTTAGCAGGTGTGTAATCCTCTATCCTCAATTATCTGCAACTGAGCTAAAAGGAAACGTAATGAGGTGTTGCTTAATATTAAAATTCTTTCTTTCACATTGAAAAATCTAGATAATTAAAAACTGGGTAGACTTTTTGTTAAGTGAAAAATAGAAAGTTACCAAAAAAACAAATGCCAAATGTTTTCTCTGACAAAAGGAGGCTGATTCATAGTGGGGTAGGGAGGGGGAGCATGGAAGGAATAGAAGAACTCTAGATAGGGCAGAGGGGTAGGAGGGGAAGGGAGGGGGCAGGGGGTTAGAAATGATGGTGGAATGTGATGGACATTATTATCCAAAATACATGTATGAAGACACAAATTGATGTGAATATACTTTGTATACAACCAGAGATATGAAAAATTGTGCTCTATATGTGAAATAAGAATTGTAATGCATTCCGCTGTCATATATAAATAAAAAAATAAAAAAAAGAAAGTTAATAATTACCATTTTTGGAGTTATGTTAAATAGTGAGTTAAAACAGTGTGTTCTTGTTTTTCCTGCGCATTTAAAATATTGCACAAAAAAATCCTCAAAAAGCGTTCTTAATCATTGTTTTTTGGAAACAAAGTAATTTCTCATAATTTTTATTCTTAGTCTTAGAATCACACCTGTTCTCACTCTTTGCTCACTGTTCTACAAGTTTTGTAATCTGCTTTTATGCCTTTTCAAAAGAAGTCTTACATAGCTCTTCAAACAGAAAGACATCCAAGGGTCAAAGTGCTAATAGGAGCTCTCAACAATTTCTTACCTGCACTTTTAAAAATTGAAGCTGATTTTAAAAGAAAAAAACAAGTAAAACAAACAAAAAAGGAGACATAACAAGAAAGGTTAGATTTTAAATTCTCAGAAAGGAGAGTTTTAAGGCTCTAAGTCAGGAAAAAAGAAATCAAACTTTCAAAAGCTCCGTAATTTAGAAATAAGGGAAAAGTGAATAAGCCCACAGATAACTTACTGTAAAAAGTCATTTCCCCATATTATTATTTTTTTTGTGGCATGGAGGATCAAATCCAGGTTCCTGTGCATGTTCAGCCTGCATTTTACCATGAGCTAATGTACACACCCTTATTATTTTAACAGCTTACAGCTAACAAAAGATTTAAGTGTATGGTGTGCTCCACAGCTAGAGGGCCTTTCTCATTTAAGACATTACAGCAACAAGTGCATCCAATTATGACTTTAGTATAATCTACTGCTAAAATGCCAATTCAGATTAAATAGCTTTATTCCTTATTGTCATAGCTTCCCTACCTTATAACTTATCTCTGTATTTAGGACACGTGACATTTTAATAAAGATTCACCAAATATTCTGTGCTTTTGTACAGTCTTGAAGAAAGAACACATGACCACTGAAATGCTTATAAAAATAACCACCCTTCTCCTTAACAATTACTGTCATTACCGAAGAGGCTTTCACTAACAGAGCTATTTGGGTTAACACATTATATTTTAAGTAGAATAACAACATCTAATAATTCCAACAATCTCAACTGCTTCTAAAACAAAATATTTGTATTGTTGGGAGTATTCATCTCTTTTAATGTTATTTATATGAAAAATGCAAAGGAGTATCTTTAAAGGATTCAGAAATATAAAACTAGCTGTGATACTACGGCATGAGACAGTTTAAATGTGTATAAAAAATCAGAACTGCCCTTTCCCTTTTTCAATAAATGAAACCTGGAGTTCCTTGGCTTGCTAGAATTGGATGTTAGTAACAACAGATAACCTTATATAACTCTTGTTATCTTTGTTCTAAGGAGTTTGCTTAAATTAATCTACTTAAACCTCACAATGCTATGAGAAGGGAGTCTCATTATTTCCTTAAACTGAAGCTGCTGCAGAGGAGACATAATTCTCCTCAAACCATAAGTGCAACCTCAGGACTGGGTAATATGCCCCAGGGTCTATCCTTTCACCCACTGGGCTATCCTGTCTCTTGGGGTTCTGCCACTTTTCCCACTGTATCACAGCATCTCTAGAATTTATGGCTAGAAGCAGACAGAAGAGGTAATTCTTATTTTCTTCAAGCAAACACATGAAGATTTGTGCATGAAATTCTTCAATTAAAATGGGAAACAGAGAAGAAAGAGATAAGGAGAAAAAGGGAATATTTTAAAATAAGTTTAAAATAAAACAAAATATGATTTGGTTTGATGATAGGAGCTAAGCAAAAATCAACCAAAGAACAATTTCAAAATCTGTAGCGGCTGCTTCCTGATGTTTATATTGATCATACTTTATTGTTTCACTCCTTTTTGTTCACATTGATTACAAATTATTCTGCCACCTCAGAAATATTTTAACTTCTGAGTCATAGCTGCTGATAAGCTGCTATAAGAATTTCACTGTTCCATTGGAGGATACTCTGGCAGAATTCCCAAGCCCAGCCATATTGGTAATTTCATCTAGGGACTCACTTCCCCTATGATATACCAACAAACCTTCATCATCATTTCTTACACTTTACATAAATCTCTCCTTCAAGTATTCATCTATAAAATGGGGACAGATAAAATTCAAACAGAACACCAAAAACTAAATGCCTCTTTGATCACTATTAACCTACAATAAAAAAATGAAGCTAGGCATGCTGGTGTACACCTATAAACCTAGCAGCTAGGGAGGCTGAGGCAGGAGGATTGCAAGTTTAAAGCCAGCCTCAGCAACGGTGAGGCACTAAGCAACTCAGTGAGACCCTGTCTCTAAATAAAATACAAAATAGGGTAGGGGATGTGGCTCAGAGGTCGAGTGCCCCTGAGTTCAATCCCCAGTACCAAATAAAGAAAACGAAAATATGAAAGAAATTCCAGAGTAGCTTTCCACCCAACATGATGACTAAGAGCCACAAAAATACATTTCAGAACACAACACAGTAAAAACACCTGCACAAAAAAACAGATTCATAAAACACAACTTACCCTCATTAACCTAAACTGATGTGAGTTTTGCCCACCTAATTTTTAGATTACTTTCTATAAGTCACCTCCCACTGTATAAAAACTGTTCTAACAAATCACTAATCTAAAAGTTTCCAAGAGTCTGTATCCTAGAATAAAACAATAACACCACCTTTTGAAGGTTTACTATTCTTAAAACAGAAATCAGAAGTTTTGAGTCAGGAAAAAGATACAAAAGATTAATTTTGTTTAAAATGCTATGACAGACTCTGGATGACATTTCACCAATAATCTTTTATGTAAAACTAAATTTTTCATGGTGTTTAGTTTAGTACATGACAATGGAAAAAATAAAAAGCCTTACCACAGTGGACTTGAACTGTTCTGTTCAGGAGATAGACTTACTTCTAGCGTAGCAAGAAAATCCCAGGAAATGAGAGTGAGAAAGAGGAGGGAGGGAATGAGATGAGTCAGAGTCATAGCTTGCCAACTACTCTGTGCCCTAACAGGGCTGCAGGGCAAATAAAAGTCAGAATCAAGGAAAATTTCTTTTTCTTTTTTTTTTTTTAAAATATTTATTTATTTTAGTTCTCGGCGGACACAACATCTTGGTTTGTATGTGGTGCTGAGGATCGAACCCGGGCCGCACGCATGCCAGGCGAGCGCGCTACCGCTTGAGCCACATCCCCAGCCCTTTTTTTTTAAAAAAAAAATATTTATTTATTTTAGTTCTCGGCAGACACAACATCTTGGTTTGTATGAAGGAAAATTTCAATCAGACTTAAACAGACAGAGGAAAACACACACTCTTGGGCTTGGGTTGTGGCTCAGTGGTAGAGTGCTTCCCTAGCCTGTGTGAAGCACTGGGTTTAATTCTCAGCACACATACAAATAAATAAGTAAATAAACTATATCTATCTATCTATCTATCTATCTATCTATCTATCTATATATATATAGAAACACACTCTTAGAGACACATCTGAGAACTTGACATTTGTAAATATGGAACATTTTCACAAAACATTTCACATCACTATCTTTGTGAGACAGATATTCCTCAGGTTGATGAACCCGAGGCTCAGAAAAGTTAAAGGAATTTTCCCCCAAACACAGGGCTAGTATTTGGCAGAGATAAGGCAAGAAACAAATCTTTTAATTTTCAGTTCTGTTGGCAATGCATCATGCTCTGACTGAAGAGGCAGAGTAAATGAAAAGAAACAAATAAAAACAATGTAGGAAAATAAACAAACAAGAAATCCCTACATCGTCATTCTAATGCCAGTACAAACAACAATCGAAAGTTATATTCTACCTCTAGCTCTGAAAAGCTACTAATTAGATCTAAGATATATGTTTCTAATTCAGTCAATATTATATACTTGACCTTGGTTAATTGTTCCCTTCTTTTGCCTTCTCATTGTACTTTTAGCATAGCTCTATCACTCACTGCACATAACATGCTACAGTTATTTATATTTATTTTCTTCAACTAGGTCTGAGACCTGTATTTTATTCAGCTTTGGTACACTCTGGCTGGGCGCAGGCGCGGTGGTGTACAACTGTTATCCCAGTAATTCAGGAGGCTGAGACAAGTAGGGGACCAGCCTCCATAACTTAGTGATACTGTTTCAAAATAAAAAATAAAAAGGTCTGATAATGTAGCTCTGTGGTAAAGTCTCCCTGGGTTCAATCTTCAATACCAAAACCAAAACAAAACAACAACAACAACAAAACTTTTGTATGGTCCACACTTAGCACAGCACATGAAATCAATTAAGGCTTACTGTTTACTAAAATTAACCTCTAAGGGCTTCAGCAGTATGATAGATATTATCAATTAATATTCAGAAAATTCTTATGAACCAGGCAGATACTATTAGTGATTTCATTAGTACAGCTCACAGAAAATCTGAAAAATATGCAAGAAAATCATCCCTTTAAGGTGATGTTGTTAGATAAAATAAACACTAGTAGGTCATTCTGCTGGAAAATGAAGAGAAAGAACATGAGTTAGGCTGGGTGGGGTGGTGCACATCTGTAGTACCAACTACCCAGGAGGATTTCTTGAGCCCAGGAGTTCAAGATCAGCCTGTGCAACACAGTGAGACCCCATATCAATAAAAGAAAAAGAACCTGAGTTGGTGCTACTTATGAGAGTGCTCCATATACCAGAAGCCTTAGCTGTGTTAATCCACACAGACACTTAAAGGGCATACAGAACTATGCCACTCTCACATGATAGGGAAGATCAGTAATTTTGACTTAAGACTCTTTCATGTAAGTTTGGAATTATATGACCAAGTCCCAGTCGAATGAAGTAACTAGGATAAAAATCATATATAGCCATGTTTCTTTTTGTTGTTTTTTTTTAAATATTTTTTTAGTTGTAGATGGACACAATAGCTTTATTTTATTTATTTTTATGTGGTGCTGAGGATAGAACCCAGTGCCTCATAAGTGTGAGGCAAGCACTCGGCCACTGAGCCAAAGCCACAGCCACCTGTTGTTGTTTGCTTTTTTTTTTTTTTTTTTAGTTGTAGTTGGACACAATACCTTTATTTTTTTAAATTTATTTTTATGTGGTGTTGAGGATCGAACCCAACCCCTTGCACGTGCTAGGCGAGCACTCTACTGCTGAGCCCCGGTCCCAGCCCCTGTTGTTTGCTTTTAACACCTCAACTTGCAGCCACTTTAAAGTCAAACTCATCACATCACATCTGAAACTCAATAAATGCTCTTTCAATACCAATACAAAGGAAAAATCAGCTTAAATATACTAAGAAAATAATCACAAAACAATGGTCATTAAAAAAAGCAAAACCATTTGCAAAACTCCAAAACGCATTTATCTCAGCCATTTTGTTAATAAAATATTTTTCTCTCTGCAAATCTATGCCCAAAGCCTGACCAACTACATACCATCATCCCATTACCAAACAGATATGGCTGCCAGCACTTTCTCCTTCTCTGTAGGTTTTCAAAACTAGTCCACACAGAGAGCTATGCAGTTTGTTTCACCCTGATGTTGTCAAATGGTGAAAACAAACACATTCCTTGTGGAAATCATACTATAGACTTGATATAACAGACATGCTACATCATGTAGTGAAATGCTTTTCTTCTGGAATGGTTTTAAGAGCTGACAACCCAATGTTCAACAAAAGAACCTAATATGTGATATATGCTGACACTTTGTTTCAGAGAAAACAACTACACTGACTGGTAGAAAAGCAGTATCTTGGTTTTATTTATTTATTTTGATCTTTTTTTTTTTTAGTTGTCAATGGATCTTTATATATATATATATATATATATATATATATATATATATATATATATATATATATATATATATATATATATATATATATATACAGTGCTAAGAATCGAACCCTGTGCTTCACATGCCAGGCAAGTGCTCTACCACTGAGCTACAACCCCAGCCCCAGTATCTTGGTATTAAATACAAAGAAATGGATGGCTTAGATCTAACAATGTGAAATACAGATCAGACATTTAAATTTACAGATGAAATCATATTTTAAATATTAATAAACTTGTTATTCATATGGTAACTTTCTGTCTTTAGCGCAAATATTTGAGTTAAATCAAATACTTTCCATCTAACAATTATAACCATAGACAAACTTTAATGCACTGTCATAATAAAACAGAATCAGGAAGGGAATATATAACACTCTTCTGTGTTTTTCTTCTTCCTTTGTTGTAAAGTACCACATAAGCTAAGTGGAAATTAACCTGAGGTGTCCCTTGGCTCTCACAGGAATCACACAGTACACTGGCCAAAAAAAGGGGGAGGGAGGGTGGTGGCAGGTGGAGGGTGGGTGAAAGAAAGAAGAAGAGAACCCTAGAATAGGAAAAAAAAAAAATGGCAACAATTTATCATAGTTCTTATTTTTAACAACAACAGGAGCTGAGCACAATGGCACATGCCCATAATCCCAGTGGCTCACTTGAGGCTGAGGCAGGAAGATTGCAAGTTAAAAGCCAGCCTCAGAAACTGAGTGAGGCCCTAAGCAACTTTGCAAGATCTTATTTCAAAATAAAAAATTAAAAGGGGGCTGGGGATGTGGCTCAAGCGGTAGCACGCTCGCCTGACATGCGCGGGGCGCTGGGTTCAATCCTCAGCACCACATAAAAATAAAATAAAGATGTTGCATCCACAGAAAACTAAAAAAAAAAACACACACTCAAAAAAAATAAAATAAATTAAAAGGTTGGGGATGTTAAGCATTCTGGGTTCAATCTCCCAATACCAAAAACAAAACAGCAGCATGAAAATACTTCTTATTTTCCTACAAATGCTCAGCATTTCATTCAATAAGTGTTTAACAGCCAGGTGCTGTGGTGCACGCCTGTAATCCCAGCAGCTTGGAAGGCTGAGGCAGGAGAATTGTGAGTTCAAAGCCAGCCTCAGTACTTTAGCAAGGACCTGAGCAACTCAGTGAGACCCTGTCTCAAATACAAAAAAGGGCTGGGGATGTGGCACAGTGGTTAAGTGCCCTGGTTTCAATCCCCAATACCAAAAAAAAAAAAAAAAAAAAAAAAGCATTTAACAAGTATCTAAACCTAATACACTTTACATTAGCATCCATGTTAATTAAATTTCCACTTTTTTTTTATTAGCTCAAATTCTTAGATGTATAGTGGCTAAAAAGTTTAGTGTGCAAAGTTTATAAAATCACTATACTATCACTAACTATTAGGTAAATTACAACTTAACACAGCTTAAAAATGCATGCTTAGCATATGTGAAAGTCTGGGTTACATCCCTAGCACCACCCAAAACAACAACAAAAACAACAACAAAAACCCCTCAAACCCCAAGATACACAGGCACAGACTCTCTCTCTCTCTCTCTCTCACACACACACACACACCATCAAAGAGAGGGAAAAAAAGAAATAGAAAACTCTACTCCTAGGGTATAAATAGAAAAAAGAGAATAAGGTGGGATTAAAACAGGGAGAATAGTACAATCTTTGCTTAGACAGCAGTGAGTTCTCACTTGGCTGATATAAAAACTTCAAGTCCTATCCCATTTATGTTTTCCTGTCTTATTTTTTCCATGGCATATGTAACTACTGGATACACTGCCCCCCCCCTTTTTTTTGGTATTGGGGATTGAACCCAGAGGCCTTAACCACTGAGCCACATCCCCAGACCTTTTTTTATATTTATTTAGAGACAGGGTCTTGCTGAGTTGCTTAGGGCCTCACTAAATTGCTGAGGCTGGCTTTGAACTCTCGATCCTCCTGTCTCAGCCTATTGGGATTATAGATATGTGCCACGGTGCCTGGCTATATATCTTAAATGTTTGTCTACTTCCATGAGAATATAAATTCCTTTGGGTCAAGGATTTTCTTTATTCATAGCAGTCAAGTCCAGGATAGAGCATAGTGTATAACAGGCACTCAAGAGCTTGTTGCATGATTAATAATTGCTTGGTACATGATAAATTGAAGTAAAAAGATAAGATATAGAGATAAATCCTAGGAAGGACAAATTCATTTTTTTTTTCTTTTTTCTTTTATTGCAGTACTAGGGATTGAATCCAGGGCGTAACACATGCTAGATATGTACTCTATCACTGAGGTGTATCTCCAACCCCCTTTTATTTTATTTGGAGACACAGTCTCATTAAGTCACTGAGGCTATCCTCAAACTTAAGATCTTCCTGCCTTAGTCTCGTGAGTAGCTGGGATTATAGGCATGCATCTCCATGCCAACCCTTGCTTCTTTCTTAAAACAATCTTGGCTATACATGACTGATATCTTAATCAAGTAAAGGGGAAGATGAGGAGTGACAGAAACTCATTATTTTGTAAATTAAAACTTGTCTATAACTTTATGATCCAGAAATTCTACACAGAAATTCTTACACATATGTATTAGCAAAATAGTGGAAATACCCATTGAAAATAAACTGTCATATTTTTACAACAAACACTAGCCAATGAATGAACCTAGATCATTCATTCTCAATGGGGATGATATTAAGGGTGAAAAATGTTTCAGAGACACAGGGGAAATGTTACACATTACAATTGTTTGTGGCCCTGCAAAAGGCCACACAGTACATAACAAACAAACATTAAAATTCCATTGGGGGAAGGAGGAGATTATTAGGGGGAAATGATGTCTAGAAAGGATCCTTAGAGTTAGACATAGTAGCACATGCCTGTAATCCTAGTAACTTAGGACACTAAGGCAGGAGGATCACAAATTTGAGGCTAGCCTTGGCAACTTAGCAAGACCATTTCCAAAAATAAAAATAAAATAAAAAGGGCTGGGGGTGGGGCTGGGGATGTGGCTCAAGATGTAGCACACTTGCCTGGCATGCACGTGGCGCTGGGTTTGATCCTCAGCACCACATACAAATAAAGATGTTGTGTCTGCCAAAAACTAAAATAAATAAATAAATATGAAAAAATTCCCCCTTTCTCTCTCTCTCTCAAAAAAAAAAAAAAAAAAAAAAAAAAAAAGGGCTGGGGGTGCTGGGGATGTGGCTTCCTAGCAGAGCACTTGCCTAGTAAATGTTAAGCCCTGAAGCCTGGAGTTTAGTTTTCAGCACTACCAAAAAAAAAAAAAAAAAGGGGCCTGGAATACAGTTTAGAGGTTGAATGCCCCCAGAGTACTATTCCCCATACTGGGGGAAAAAAATCCTTAGTGAGGTGATAATGAAAAAAAGTTAAGAAACTGACTTAGGTAAACTTCGAAGACATAATATCGGTACAATGGCACACATTTATAATCCCAGCTACTCTCCAAATCAGCTTGGGCAATTAAATAAGAAGACCCTGTCTCAAGTACTTTTTAATTTTTCTTGTTCTTTTTTAAAAAAAATTATTTATTTATTCTAATTTGCTATGACAGCAGAATGCATTTCAATTCATAGTACACATACAGAACACAGTATTTCATGTCTCTGGTTGTACATAAAGTAGAGTCACACCATTTCTGTCTTCATACTCAAAATTTTGATAATAAAAAACAAAACACTATTATATTGAGTAAAAGAAGTGAGTTACAGAATACATGTAGTATGATACTATTTAGATGAAGTTCAAAGCATACAAAATAACTTATTGTCTAGAATATACATATATATATATATATATATATATATATATATAATTAAGCTATAATTTAAAAACTTCAGAAAAATTGTGAGGCAGATATGAGTATGTCAAAATTCAGGAGGGGAATATAAGGAGATTCAAAAGAGTTGCTGTGTGGGCTGGGGGTATGGATCCGTGGCACAGTACTGTTTAGCATGTGTGAGGATTTGATTCAATTGCCAGCACCAATCTTGCAAAATGTTAACCATATTTTTTTCTTGGACTGAGGCAATAAACACATTGGTGTTCATTTTATTATTATTCATCCTTAGTTATTTATATATTTTTATTAGTATGAAATATTTCATAATTAATAAGTATTTAAAAGTCTCATATATCAATTTACTATAAGTAAAATCTTAGTAACTTAACTGAAACTGTATGAATAACTTTTCCACTGATCATCATCTAATACAGACATAACCCTATGCTGTTTAAAAAAACAATGGGCCTAATTTCTTTTAAATAAAAATGTTTTAAAAAATAATAATTCATACCCAGCCACCTTGCTGAATGATGTACTCTGCTGCATAGTCCTCCAGATATGTCACTCCGAACTGTAGCAGTGTACTCAAAGGTTCTTGACCACGTCTTGTCAACTCCAAAAGCATTTGTCGGAGCAAAACCAGAGGCACCAAAATCTTCAATGTAAAGATAGAGGCGGGGAGAGACACTCTGAAATTCTTTTTTTTTTTTCTTTTTTTTATTCTAATTAGTTACACATGACAGCAGAATGCATTGTTCATTGTACACAAATGAAGCACAGCTTTTCATTTCTTTGGTAGTTTACAATGTAGAGTTGCACCATATGTGCAGTCATACATGTGCCTAGGGTAATGATGTCTCCTCCTTCCCCTTTGTCCAAAGTTTCCCCATTCTTCGCATGCCCCTCATTGTGCATCAGCATCTACTTATCAGGGAGAACTTTTGGCCTTTGAGTCTGAAATTCTTATAATGCATTTTTTATATCAAAATACTGGAAAATTATACTCAGATGTATCATTATATTTCATATGTTTATTTCATAAAACACTAACCCCTACTAGAATCTTTTTCTCAATATTACATATATTTCTGAATATTTCATATGATAGGGTGGTAGAATTATTATATAAAAATAACCGTGTATTATTTATAATAACAGAAGACTAAAAACAACTCAATGCAGACTAATTTAATGAATTCTGGTCATCCAATAGAGTTGAAAAGAGACTGTTCAGTACTCAATCACCAAATTAATTAATTAATTAATCAGTTCCCACTCATACCCTACCAAAATTTACTTTAAGAGAAAGAAAGATACAGGAGAATGAGGGATCATTCATGAAACAAAACAAAATGCATATACACATATAAGTTTGTATAGCCCTACAGTATCTCTGGAAAAAACATATAAGAAACTAAAAATAGTGGTTGCTTAAGAGGAACTAGGTGAGTGTCAACAAAGGTGAAAAAAAAATCTATTTTTTGATGCACCTCTTTCTGTACTTTTTATAGTTTAAACCATATTCTTTTATTATTTGAAAATAAGAACTTTTTTAAAATTATGACCTATATTGTAAAAATCATAAAAAATCAAATATAAAAGGAGGCATTATAACCCGTACCTAATAACACAAAAGGTAAGCCATCAAAATTTATAACAAACTAGTCTGTTGTTGCCTTCCAAAAAAAAAAAAAAAAGTGGGCTGGGGCTGTGGGTCAGTGGCAGAGCATTTGCCTAGCATGTGTGAGGCACTAGTTTCTGTCCTTAGTACTACATATAAATGAACAAACAAAATAAAGGCATTCTGTCCATATACAACTACAAAAAAAAAATTGCATATTGGGCTGAAAATGCAGCTAAGTGGTAGAGTCCTTACCTAGTATATGCAAGGCCCTAGGTTCAATCCTCAGTAATAAAAACAAAAAGAAGAATTACATATTGAAAAAAGAATTAATAGGAGAGCACTTGCCTAGCATTCCTGAGTCCCTCCATTTGATCCCCAACATTAAAAAAAAAAAAAAAAAGAAAAGAAAAGAAAAAACTAAGTATTTCAGCTAGCCATCTATATGAAGTCTCTTGTCTAAAACATCAAAAGGTCTACATGATGGCAGAAGGAATGCACAAGGAAATGAAACCAATTCTCGTTACTTGTTACTGGATTACCAAGAAAATAACTGAGGGCTGACAAAATATTTCCCCAGAGGAGGACAAATAAAAATGCCCAGTGAGTTTATACTTCATACTAATATTCTTTGGCTTCTAAGCAGCCCCAAAGGAGTCTATATTAAACTCTGACAGAGAATGAAACAAACAAATTCATTTACTTTTTGACCTTTTAGAAAACTCCAGTTTTTAACACTAATGGAAAGACATAGGGCTATAAAGACAAATATGCTAGGCTTTTCCCATAATAAGAAAATCTATCATGCTAACAAAAACAGAAACAAAAAAAGTTCATCTAGCCCCAGTATTTTGCCTTGGGCAAGAACAGGCAAGGGACTTATCAGTCAGCCTTGCTATTCATATCCTATGAGCTTCAAAGGCCTGAGATGTTCTGAACCTCAAACATTTTTATTTCCCACAAAAATCCATAAATACATAAAAATTTGAAACTCTTCATAATAAGCTCTACTGCTTCTTGGGGAAATGAGGTGCAAACATTTTAGAATTTCTTTTATTGTTCCAAATTACCTTTTTCATGTGTATCAAAAAGTAGATACCCTGATTTTATAATAAATCTGCAATCCTCTTTCACTTCTGTCAATTTTAATATTTGACTGTATTCCCTCATTCACTATACATTTGGGCAAAATGTAATCTTCTTATCACATTACTTTCTTTTCATATTAATGTTTTATTTTTAGTTGAAGATGGACACAATGCCTTTATTTTATTTTTATGTGGTGCTGAGGATCAAACCCAGTGCCTCATATGTGTGAAACAACCACTCTATACTACTGAGCCACAACCGCAGCCCTAATTTCTTTTTCTTTTTTCTTTTTAATGTTTATTTTTTAGTTGTAGTTGGACACAATACCTTTATTTGTTTTTATGTGGTGCTGAGGATCGAACCCAAGGCCTCGTGCTTGCTAGGCAAGTACGCTACCACTGAGCCACAACGCCAGCCCCCTAATTTCTTTCTTTAAATTGTCCTTTTCTGGATCTTCTCATTCTGTCTTTCTTGAAATATAGTCACCAGAGTGTAGAAATTTCATTTTATGGACTACCATTTTCTAGTTTGATTGACAACACTTTTTTTGTTGATGTATGTTGTGTCAGATGATTTATTTTCCCCCCTTCATACCTCACACAACTGTTAATGTCTATTATAGACCAGGCTTACTTAGGTGACATACTTTCTTCATAGACCTGTACAGTGACTTTTAGCTTTTACTTTTTTAAGTTTATTTTATTTATTTATTTTGCAGTGCTGGGGACTAAACCCAGAGCCTTGCATATATGTTAGGAAAAGGCTCTACTACTGAGCTACATACCCAGCTCGACTTCCGACTTTTTAAAACACGGTTTAAATAACTTTTAAATAGTTAAACCCAGTTCATTTGCCTATGCACAAAAGCTTCATGAGGAGCTAGGGTTGTGGCTCAGTGATAGAGCACTTGCCTAGCATGAGTGAGGCACTGGGTTCGATTCTCAGCACTGCATATAAATAAATGAACAAAATAAAGGTCCATCAATATCTAAAAAAATATTTTTTTTAAAAAGTCTTCATGAGTTATTTCTACAACTGATGGCCATTAACTTGGCATTTTCCTACCCACATGTATTCTATATTACTGGGCATGGTGGTCCATGCCTGTAATCCCAGAAGCTGAAGCAGAAGCACCATGAGTTTGAGGCCAGCCTCAGTAATTTAGGAGGTCGGTAGTGACTTAATGAGACTCTGTCTCAAAAAATTAAAAAGGCCTGGAGATACAGCCCAATGGTAAAAGTGCCCCTGGGTTCAATCCTCAGTAACCCCCTCCAAAAGAGTATTCAATATAATCTGCAACCACATTTGTTTTGTATTCATCCCTCTTATATTATTTTTTATTTTAAATTAATTAGTTAATTAATTTTCCAATACTGGGGATTGAACTCAGGGGTGTTTTGTCATTGAGCTACAGACTCAGCCCTTTGTAATTTTTATTTTGAAGACAGAGTTTTCCTAAATTGCCCAGATGGCCTCCAACTTGCAATTCTCTTGCTTCAGCCCCCTGAGAATCTGGGATGACAGGAGTGTACCATGACACTTAAGTTTTTTTTTTCTTTTTTTAATGTTAAAATAAAACTGAATTCCCATTCATTTTGAGAAGGTCTCACTATTCACATTTCTAGGTCTATATGAACTAATGTGAATATACTAAATCTCTGACCTGACTTCAGAAGGGCAAATTTTATGTGAATTACATTTCAGTGAACAAAAAACAAAATATATCAACCAAAAACAATGCACAGACTTTGTTCCGACTTTGATTCAAATAAACCAGCTTTAAAACACGGTTGACATTTGCAGGAAAATGGATGGAACCATTACTCAGGAGGTCAAGGGTTATATTTTCTCTCATATGTGTAGGTAAGAGGAAAAAGAGGAAGAAAAAAAAAGGTGGGCAGGGGCAGGACTCAAAGGGAGATCAGTAGAGGAAAAGGCATCAGGGAGGTGAGGGAGGGGGAAAGTGTTGAGAAGAGATATTGGCCAAATTATATTGTTATATTGTGTGCATGTATAAATGTTTAACAACAAATCCCATCATTATGTATAACTATAATAATGAACCAATAAAAAATGTGGAAAGAAAACAATCATACAGTTATGATAAAATTTCTTAAAACATTTAAAAATTAAATTAAAAATACATTTAGCAGCTGGGCACAGTGATGCATACTCAGAAGGCTGAAGCAGGAGGATCAAAAGTTAGAGGCCAGTCTAGAAACTTAGTGAGATGCTAAGTCTCAAAATAAAAAAATAAAAGGGGCTAGGAGATGTAGATGCAGCTCAGTGGTAGAGCTCCACTGGGCTTAACTCACAGTAACAAAAACGAATGAGTGAAAATGAATACCTAGTAAATTATGTGACAATATTAAAGAATTACTGTTAATATTCTTAAGTGTGCTAATGATAGCATCAGTAGGTTTTTTTCTATGTGTTATTTGTATATTTTTATGTGGTGCTGAGGCTCGAACCAAGTGCCTCACACATGCTAGGTAAGCACTCTACCACTGAGCCACAACTCCAGCCCCAATCAGTAGGTTTTAAAAAGAGGATATAGGACTCAGGATGTGGCTCAGTGGCAGAATACCTGCCTAGCATGAACAAGGCCCTGGGTTCTATTCCCAGTATCCCCAAAAATAAGGTAAAAGAAATACATTATTCTTAGGAATACATACTAATGTGTTTATGAATAAAATATGATGTCTAAGGTCTACTTCATTAATCTAGGGGAAGAGAAGGAAGAATATGTGGGGAAACAGATGAAAACAGATTTGGTTTTTTTTCCTCTTTGATGGTCATTTTCTCCTTTTTTATAAGCAGACAGGAAAAAAAAATACCCACAAGGAAAAAAAGAAATCACTTACAATTCCAAGATAGCTACAATGGATTATTTAATATTTTGGCAAATATCAATTTTTTTGAGATTATATATATATATATATATATATATATATATTCTACATTTATATATGTACATTTTTGGGCCTCACATATGCTAAGCACAAATTCTACCACCAAGCTGCACTCCCAGTCTGATGTCCTTTTTTTTTTTTTTTTAATAACAAAAGATCATATAACTAATGTATGTTCATAACCAGCTTTTCCCATCTACTCTTTTAAACATATTTAAAGAGTATTCTATAAAGATGCTTTAAAAATTTCTTTACAAATGAATCGATACTCAGTTTGTCCCTAACCTGGCATGCTTTGTAGACATTTTTTTTTTTTTTCTGATTGGTGCTTTATTGACTTGCTAGATAGTAAGCAATATTATATCAAATTTTTGCCTCCCCTTCACTTTTTTGGTACCAAGGATTGAGCACAGAGGCGTTTAACCACTGAACCATATCATCAGCCCTTTTTATTTTGAGATAGGGTGTTGCTAAGTTGCTTTGGGGCCTCTCTAAGTTGCTGAAGCTGGCTTTAAATTTACAATCCTCCTGTGTCAGTCTCCCAAACCGCTGGGATCACAGGCATGTTGGCATGTTCCACCATGCCCAGCTTTTATTTGTTTCCCCCTTTAAAAAGCACTATAGGTCCTTTGCTAACGACCCATTCAGCTATCAAAAAAGTGTGGCCTGGAGATGCAGTTCAGTGATAGAGTGCTTACATAGTATGTGTGAGTCTATGGGCTCAAACTCCAGCATGGTAAACAAACAAAAACAAAACAAAGTAAAAACATTGTTTTTGGGGTGACATGGCAGGATGTTGTATAGTTTTGCTTCTATCAGGTGGCTAAACAAGGTGTTGAAGACTGAAAAAAAAAAAAAAGACTGGAATTTTGCAAACCTCATGCTGAATGTAAACTGTAAGCTTACTGTTTTGTGAACCACTCTAGATTTTAATTGGAATGAGGGAGGGTAGATTTCAGCAGCCTAATATCATAAACCAGGTTCTTTTTAGTCCTTGAGAATTTAGAAGGAAAGTAATACTAGATTCAGCAGAAAATGTAATATTCTAATTGGCATGCCTCATTAACTTGAGGTATTTAAGCCACAGCTTAAATAAGTCAACAGTTGGCCCCCTGATCCAGATGAGGGATTATCCATTTAACAGGAAAATGCATAAAAACAGGAAGGGTGAAAAAGGGCAGTGAAGACCAGGTTGACTTAGATTTTTTATGATCATTCTAGGATGGGGGCAGTGAAGGGTAGGGCATACAAGAATTTACTCTAACAGTTACTAGACAGAAGCAACAGAAAGAAAAGAAAACTAGTAAAATTATTACCTAAGTATAAGATGTTTGATATACTAAGAAATATATCATAACCAAGCTCATTGTTATTTATAAAATCTATTTCAAATGTCTGTATTTTTCTTTGTTCCAAAAAAATGAGGAAAAAAATATATTTTAATACATTATGAACACTCTGAAACTCTATACAAGTAACAATAGTCATGTGATACATAATGTTTCAGTCAAAAATGAACCACAGGTCAGTGGTCCTCTAAGATTATACTACCTAGTGACATCGTACCAGTTTTAATTTTTTTTAATATTTTGTTTATTTAGTTGTAGTTGGACACAATACCTTTATTTTATTTTTATGTGGTGCTGAGGATCGAACCCAGTGCCTTGCACGTGCTAGGTGAGCACTCTACTCCTGAGCCACAACCCCAGACCCGTACCAGTCTTAATTTGTATACACTTTACATGTTCACATAATGAGGTCGCCTAAGGATGCAATCCTCAAAATTAACCTCCATTGTTATATGATGCATAAGGACAAGGTCTTGTGTATTAAAACTAGTATATTAAGCCAGGTACAGTGGCATATGCCTCTAATTCCAGAGTCTGAAGAGACTGAGGGAGGAGAATCTCAAATTCAAGGTCAGCTTTGGCAATTTTGTAAGACCTTGTCTCAAAATCAAAGTGTAGCGCTCAGTGGTCCGGCACTTGCCTAGAATGTGTGAGACCCTGGGTTCAAATCTTAGTACTGCAAAAAATATACATAAGTAAATAAAATAAAGTAAAATTAAGAAGGGCTGGAGTTGAAGCTCAGTGGTATCACGCTTGCCTACTATGTGTAAGACCCTGGGTTTCATCCCAAGCACTGAAAAACAAAAACAGAAACTAGTACATTAGTTGCTGTTTGCTGAGTGCTTATAATACTACTCTGGTCTCTCTTTACATGGTATAAATCTTTTACCTTTTACTGAATGCTTTTTATGGTGACAGATAATGTGCTACACATATAATCTCAACTAGTTCTAATTAAATGTATAAAGTTAGTAGTATTGTCTCCATTTCACAGATGAGAAAACTAAGGTTCAGAAAGCTTAATTAACCTGCCTAAATAAATTTAATCTGTGATAAAGCTGATGTTTGAGAAACTAAAAAAATTTTGATCTCAGAGAAGCAGATCTAGTTAAACAAGGAGATGTAATGGTTACAAGAGACTGCAATAGTTAAGAAGAGAAAGAGATAGGGAGACCTTGTTCAAAGGATACATAATTACCATTAGATAGGAGGAATATATTTCAAAAGATCTACTGCATAGCATGATGACCATAATTAATGACAATATATTGCATTCTTGAAAAATGTGAAGAGGGTGAGTGTGTGTTTTTAACCACAAAAATGATAAATGAGGTCACACATTTGTTAATCAGCTAGATTTAAATACTCTACAATGTATACATACTTCAAAACACCATGTTGTACATGATAAAAACAATGTTGACTACCAATTAAATTTTTTTTTAAAAAGCTGAGATTTGAAACAAATCAGATTGCATACCCAATATACATCAATTAGGCACATATGGTCACACTGTCTGACCTATTTACAGCCAGCCTTCCATATCCTTGGGTTCTATATCCAATCTTGGATTGCAAATATTTGGAAAACTGCATCTGAACTGAACATGCACAGATGTTTTTCCTTGTCATTCTCTAAACAATACAGTATAACAAGTACCTATGTAGCATTTACAGTGTATTAGTTAAATTAAGTAATCTAGAGATGATTTAAAGGACACAGGAGAAGTGCATATATGCAAATACTACACCATTTTATACAAGGAACTTGAACATAACAAATTTTGGTATCTGAAAGTGGTCCTGTAAACAATCCTCTAGGCATACTGAATACTATATAGGAATGACTGTACAAAGAACTCTGAGTAGAGGTGGCTATTTGTAAAAATATTGGTGCTGAAATTTTTCCTCCCTGATGCTAAATCACCTGGGGGCCATACTTCTTCATATTACATCCTCTTATACTCACCTTTCCAAGGTGATAAGTAGAAAATACAGTCTAAGATAATGGACAAACAGTATGGTATAGCAAAAAACAACAACAACAACAACAAAAAACCCTCTGAGGTTAAAATTTTCTAATTTAGATCTTAGCTCTAGTGTTAGCTCCAATATTTATTAGTTAAGAAGACCTAGGCAATTTCTTTCATTTTTTTCCTGATTAGTCATCTAACCTAATAAACAACACAAAAATCTAATAAAATTCATTCTGCCTTCTTAAAAGGATGGTTGTGATATCAGATGGGATGTGACACAAAACACTTTCAAACTATAAGACACAAATGATATTAGTTAAGAAAATAATAAGAAGATATCTCTCAAATGAAGTCAGTCTTCTCCAAGATATACTCACATTTTAATAAATAACCATATGGAGATAAAAGTCACCTCTAATACAAGGAAATGAAGAAATGATAGGAAATTCAGAATGTGCAGAAAGGAAGGAGAACATACTATGAGGGACATATTTTTGGGCCAAGCAGAAGTAGCATTAATCAAAACAACAATTAAATAAGAAATATCCACTTAACATATAGTTATACTTACACATTAAAGAGCTCTAACACTTTCTTAATGTAATACACTAATGATTCCTTCTATACTTTACCATTATCACACTAAAATCTTGTAAGAATAAAGATAATTTGGTTAATACCTTGCTCCAGCCGCTGGCATGAACTGCGGTCTCCAGTGTACATTCACGATATGCCTGATATGTCACTGGCCTGTAGAGAATTTTTTAAAAGTCTGTGTCACAAAAAAGAAAAATTCTAAATTTTCAGATGAATAAATATAAAGACACTATTGTTTTGTTGAATCTTTTGCTAAAGTGACTAAGATTATTCAACATATTGTTTTATATAAGATATGGTTTTTAGTATTTGGGCTGCATTTTTTCCAAGCATTCTATAGCATTAGATGCATATTTGGGAAAGTAGTTATTAAAATAGTAAGATAAATGTATCATCTAATAAATTTTTTGTAATTACTTAGAAATTATCTGATAGAACTTATTTATGTTGCAGATAAATACTTGGGTTACTAATATCAAATAACAACAAATAAAATTAAAAGTATAATTTTAACACTTTTAAAAGCCAAAACATCTATAATATTTAAGAACTAAAGAAATATGTTACTGGGGCTGGGATTGTGGCTCAGTGGTAGAGCGTTTGAATAATAAGTGTGAGGCACTGGGTTTGATCCTCAGCACCACATTATAATAAATAAACAAAATAAAGATTTGTGTACATCTACAACCCAAAAAATTTTTCTAAAAAAAAAAAAAAGAAAGAAACATGTTACTGGAAGATTTTCAAACTAAGGATACAAGGAATTAGAATAAATAATGTCAAAAATTGGTGCCTTTTCTTTTTTTGGTAGTGAGGATTAAACCCAGGGGTACTTAACCACTATATTTTATTTAGAGACAGGGTCTTGCTGAGTTGCTGAGGTTGGCTTTGAACTCATGATCCTCCTGCCTCAGCCTCCCAAGCTGCTTGGATTAAAGGCATGTGCCATCATGCCTGGCTTGGTGCCCTATTTATTTTATTTGTTATAATTAGTTGGTGTCCTATTTTTAACTTGTAGTTTTATGATATAAAATCCTGGAGGGATCAGAAAATAACAATAATAAAAAAATATAATCCTGGAGGGCAAGGAAATTAGCCTGATTATTTACATGCAAGTTCTAGTCATATCAAAAACCTAAATCATTGCCAGGTGTGGTGGCATATGCTTGTAATCCCAGTAACTTGGGAGGCTGAGGCAGGAGGACTCCAAATTCGAGGCCAGTCTCAGAAACTTAGTGAGGGCCTAAGCAACTGAGACTGTGTCTCAAAATAAAAAATAAAAAGGGCTGGGGATATGACCCAGTGGTAAAGCACCCCTGGGTTCAATCCCCAGTAACAAAACAAAAAAACAGACAAAAAAAAAAAATCCTGAAATCACTGAGTGATGACAGCAAAGTCTCATTAATTTGTTGAAGGGCTTTAAGTACTATATTTTAAACACTGATCTCATGTGCAAATTAAACAAACACAAAAAATTGTACCAAATAAGACATAAAGACAACAATAGCTTGGATAATAGATTCAAGACCTCCAACCCCGTTTTGGGCAAAGTGTTAACAGACATGTAAAAAGGAGTGAAGAAGTCTTGCTTTCATAGGATTTTAGAGCTTTTTTGTTTGTTTTGTGTGTAGTGCTGGGAATCAAACCAAGGTCTTACACATGCTAGATGAGCTCTCTACCATTAAGCTACACTTTTAGCTCTCTATAGGACTTTAAAATTCCACTTCAAAGGCATTTTCTGCTCTGACCACTCGGGTCTGATTTCTTCAGCCTATGAATATTTAAGATTGATAACAGTTACAATTTATTGATAGCCTATTATGATAGGTAGAATATTTCTATGTATGTATATTTTATATTACATATCAAAGCTAAAAAGAACAAAGTAGGAATTCAAGCTCAATTAGATCTGACTCCAAAGGTCACACTGCTCCCATTTCAAGTGAGGATTTTGACAAAAGCCTTGACAATGTCTCAATGCCACATATGGCTAATGAGCATTTGAATGTGGCTATGTTGTGCTGAAAGTATAATCTACACGCTGAATTTTAAACAGTAAGTAAAAAGAATGTAGTCTATCCCACTAACAATTTTTTATACTGAGTATGTGTTAAAATGAAATTTGAATATACTAGGCTGAAAATATATTATTAAATTTTAGAAATTAATTTCATACTTTGTATGCGGCTGCCAAAAATTTTAATTGCATATATTTGATTTGCATTACATTTACTGAATAGCACTGGTTTAGATATTTCAGAAAACAGTTCTGAAGACATACATAAAATCTTTTATACACATCAATATCAAATCAATATTAGAGTGATACTGAAATACCAGGGATGATCTTTTTAATGGTAAGATGGATACAGTATGTACTAACTTCCTGATATCACATTCTCATTAAAGTAAGCTTAGTATTTTTTCAAGAAGCCTTGGAGTATACACTTCAATCTTGTAAAGCTTGAACGTCAGTAGATACTATGTAGTCTACCTACCTATATTCTCCCTGAAGTTTTACTTGTGTATATCAGTCCCTTCACTTCCTTTCCTGAACTGTTTGATGCTGCTGTGGGTCACAGTAGTCCTTATAAGTAGCATGTCTATCAGGCTAAAGTACTTTAGCATCCTTCAGAATGAAACATGATTTGAAACATTACATGTACACATAAGAGATGCAGAAGCTTAAAACATTCAAAAAAAAAATCTAATACATAGAAAAGTTAAGAAGATGAATAACCTAATCAGGCCTAAGAGCAAAAAAAAAGAGAGGTGGGTACCTTTTAAAATTGCTGGTGTTCCGCATGAAGAGTTCAGCATTATTGTAATTTCCTACTTTAACAAAACTGTTTGGAGGAGCAGATGGTATTTTCCACCTTAAGATATTGCCTTCAACCTGTATAATACTTCTAATATATCACCAGTTAGTTATTTTCAAGGTATTAGTAACAAAACTAAAAACTTTCAAAAGTAGACTTCTGAAAAAATTTTATTCACAGGAAGATCTGACTTTGCTATGCTGGGGCTGGGGTTGTGGCTCATTAGAGTGCTTGCCTAGCATGTGTGAGGCACTGGGTTCGATTCTTATCACCGCATATAAAAAATAAAGATCCACTGACAACTAAAATATATTAAAATAACTGCACTGGTATTCAAGGCTTGGGAAAACATTCATCTAAACCAATTTTCTTGCAAACATAATTTATAGTGAGATGAGATCAAATTTTTTTCTATAGATTACAAAAAGACTCCAGGAACAATATTAAAAAAAAAAAAAAAAACTATATGATATTCTTCTTGGAAGAGTTGATATTATCAAAGCAAAGTTAAAGCTAACAAATGAAAAAACTGACATAAAGAATAAAAAGGTTTCAGGGGCTGGGGCTGGGGCTCAGCAGTAACACACTTGCCTGGCATGTGTGAGGCACTGGTTTGATTCTCAGCACCACATATAAATAAATAAAGGTCTATTAGCAACTAAAAAATATTAAAAAAAAAAAAAAGAATGAAAAGGTTTCAAAGCCATAAATGGTTTCCATCAAATTAGAAACAGAATCTTTTGCCTGTGCCTATCACTTAGTTATTTTACTCCCAATAGCTTTTACAAGGTTTTTTGTTTTGGTTTCCTTTTTGGCAAAGTTGCAAATTTCTTTCTTCAAACCTTACATGAAACTTCATATATAAAAAACATATGGAAGTATAGTGTCCTGGCTTAAGAAGCGTAGAGAGGTCCTAATAAGCCCCACTAACTCAATCTACCTCTTACCTTTTCAGGGGCTCCTATAGCAACCTCAGTGCTTAAGGCTCCACTGAACACTTTTTGACATCACTATTTTGATCCACATTTCCTATTTAAGTTCTACTTCCTGGCACCTATATATTTCTTTCATTTTTATCTTTAAACAATTTTTTTTTTTTTTTTTTTTTTTGGTACCAGGGATTGTTGAGCCATATTCCCGGCTTTATTTATTTATTTATTTAATAGGGGGCAGGGTCTCACTGAGTTGTTTAAGCTAAGTTGCTGAGGCTGGGTTTGAACTTGCAAACCTCCTGCCTCAGCCTCCTGAGTCACTGAGATTACAGGTATGGGCCACCATGCCTGGCTTAAACAAACTTTTTAAGATTAAAAAATTCAAATATGGGGCTAGGATTGTGGCTCAGCAGTAGAGAGCTTGCCTAGCATGGGCGAGACCCGGGTTTGATCTTCAGCACCACATAAAAATAAAGGCATTGTGTTGTGTCCATCTACACCTAAAAAAAATTTCAAATATGATTTCATTTCTCTAAGTATAATTAGGAGTTTTCTGTTTGTTCATTTAACTGAATTCTCCTAAAATTGCTTCCTTGCAACAAATATATAAATTGTCCCTACATAAAAGTAAGAAATTATTGTTATAGTAAAGTACTACAACAGTAATTTAGCATCTGAATTTTGGCCCTTTTAATAAACAACAGTCTTCTTCCTATTTTATAAAGTTGTCAATCTTCATTAAGATAAATATGTCGCTAACTCACATCAATTCCTTAATAATTGTCAGCAAAGAACTAGAGAAAAATAACTTTCTACAACAAATGAATTTGTTCTATTTTAATATACTTTCATTTTTATTAATAAGTTTCTAGCTTTAATATGGTTGATGCATAGCTAGGAAGGAAGTCTACTATAAGAATGTGAAAGTAGGGCTGGGTTGTAGCTCAGTAGTACAGCGCTTGCCTAGCACGTGTAAGGCACTGGGTTCGATCCTCAGTACCACATAAAAATAAGTAAAATAAAAATATTTAAAAATAAACATTTAAAAATAAAAATATTTTTTAAAATATTTTTATTGTAGACAATACAAATATTGTCTACAATAAAAATTAAAAAAAAAAAATGTGAAAGTAGTTCCATGGACAGAAGTCCCTAAAGTTTAGCGATATCTGGGATATGGATATAATCTTAAATACAATCTAAAATATAATGCTGATATCAAATTATAATGCATAAAACTCCAGCAATTATATCTATGTTGGCCAACTAGAAAGAACCATAGTAAAAAGTGGTCAGAACAAGTGCAATAGCTTGTGTTTACAACACGGTTAAATGCATCCATTGAAATCTGATAGCTCAATAAATAATACAAACCATCAAATCTTTGTCGGAACAGTTAAATCACTACTTAGAGGCAAAGTTGTCATTCAAAACACAGAGATGCTTTGGGAAAGCAAAAGAAAAAAAAGCGAAGAAAAGTGAGAAAAGAAATGACACTGTTCACCTAAAACAAAGCCTTAACCAATCCAGCGCCGCATGAGAGATCCGAGACTACTTAGAGAAGCACATTCCCACTCAGCAATGGTAACTCACTGGCTGAGGAGCATTTGCAATGCTTTATGCAGAGGTTCTTTCAGTTCCTGCAATACTCTTTCTCCAAGATGGGCCAAGCAGTCTTCTATTGAGCTTTCTGGGTTAGCAGGGCTAAACACTGGAGAAGTGTGACGGTCAAAGCCTGTGCTGGTGAAGGCTGAAGACAAGGCAAGAGAAAAACCAATTTAGTAAATAAAGCTGTACTAAAAAAGCTCATGGTACTAAGATATTTAATATTAGGAAAAAGTTAATAGTTATAACCACTTATAAAGGTCAGATAATCATTATAGATATTAATCTTATCTGGAATATAAAAGTTGATAGGTTCTAAATTTAGAGTTTTTTTATTTATTTATTTATTTTTTTTAAAAGAAAGAGAGAGAGAGAGAGAGAGAGAATTTTAATATTTATTTTTTAGTTTTCAGCGGACACAACATCTTTGTTTGTATGTGGTGCTGAGGATCGAACCCGGGCCGCACGCACGCCAGGCAAGCGCACTACCGCTTGAGCCACATCCCCAGCCCCTAGAGTTTTTTTAAAGGCAGAGTTTTAATGGAAAATCAGTTTTAAAAGAAGAAAGCAACTATATTGACATGTCAAAATACACTAACAGGGCTATGGATATTGCTTACTGGAATCCTAGCATGGGAGAGACCCTGGGTTCTATCCCCAGCACAGAGGGGGAATATCTAACCAATTTAGTTTATGCCTACTGGTCAATTTAGCATAAGAATAATAAATGAGAGTTAACTCTAGGCTCTATTATTCTTCTCTTGATATTTATTTTTAAGGTTTTGTTTTTGCTTTTATAAATGTACCACTTCTTAAATCACACTCTATGATGAGTGTATTCCAACTCAGAAAATGAGTCCATTGCTTTCATTTCTTATTAAAATGAACTTTCTATCTCAATTATTTCTGCAGATAAATTTTAAAACTATGAAGGTAATATAAGAGCCAAATATGGAAAAAGTAATCATAATCATATTCTACCTCTTCTTAGTTCAAATTACTAGCTTCTCTATTTCCCAACTTCATGTTATAGAGACTTATCCATTCCCTGACTCTAGGAAGAATAGGGAGAATGACTGTCATTTTAGGGTGCAAGCTGGATGTCAGCACAGAATCCCAGTAAAGCAAGTGGTTTACACCCACTCCTCAGAGTTACCAATTATTTTCATAAAATGCTGTGCATTCATCTTGGCTTGTTCCTAGAAGGCTGCAAATTTTAATACACCTTGCTTACATCCAAGAAAGATGCAAATGCCTACAGAGTTCATAATTACTTTGCTGTCTGAGCAAGCTTTAGAGTATTCATTTTTTTAAATACTTATTTTTTTTCTTATAGGTGGACACAATGTCTTTATTTTACTTTATGGGGTGCTGAGAATTGAACCCAGTGCCTTACACATGCTAGGCAAGTGCTCTACTTCTGAGCCACAACCCCAGCCCCTAGAGTATTCATTTTAATGATTAGCTTTGGATAATATGGGACTTAGAGATTATATTTACACCTTTTGTTGCTCTTTTTTCCTTTCTCCCTTTTGCCCATTTTATTATGCAGCACTTCTAATATCAAAATGTACATGAAGAAACTGGGTGCTGTGGCTGACCTCTAGTCCCAGCTACTTAAGAGGCTAAGGTGGGAAGAGTGCTTGAGCCTGGGAATTAGAGACCAGCCTGGGCAACCTGGTGAGACCTCATCTCAAAAGGGTGGCGGGTGGAAGACTGTGTATCAAGACTTAAGAGAGAACTGGAAATTTAATAAATTAAAATGTTGATAAAACGAAGGGCTGGGGATATAGATATAGAGTTCTTGCCTTGCATGCACAAAGCTGTGGGTTCAATCTCCAACACCATTTTAAAAAAAGTTGATAAAATGAATATAAAAGAGAAGATCAACAGGTTTTGGATTATTTATATATTTCTATTCAGATTCTTTCTGTACTAACAGGTAACTGATTTATAAACATGATTTATAAATTTGCTCATTAAAGATTATTAGGTAGTGGGCTGGGGATATAACTCAGTTGGTAGAGTGCTTGCCTTGCCTGCACAAGGCCCTGGGTTCAATCCCCAGTACTGTAAAACAAATTCTAGTAGAGCAGAGGAAGGAGAATGGGGGACGGGAGGGGGGATGGGAAGGAAAAGGGTAATCAATTTTCATGCATGTATGAGTTTGTTGGGATGAATCCAACTACTGTGTATAATTATAAAGCTCTCAAAAAATGTGTACAAGAACATTCACAGCAGCATCATACATAATAGTGAAAAACTGGAAACAACTTCCATGTCCATCAATGTCCATCAACTGATGAATGGATAAACAAAATATGGCATATCCATACAATGGAATATTATTCAACAGCAAAAAATAATGAAATACTGATACCTGCTACAACATGAATGATCCTTAAAAACCTTGTGCTAAATAAAAGAAGTCAGTCACAAAAAAACCACATAGTACATGATTTCATTTACAGATATACCTGGAATAGGCAAAGTCACAGAAATAGAAAGCAGATCAGTGGCTGCTTTGGGTGGGACTGGGGTGGGGTTAGTGGAGGTGATTATTAATCTACACAGTATTTCTTTTTGCAGAGTTGAAAGTATTCTTAATTTAGATTATGGGATGGTTACACAATTCTGTGCATATACTAAAAACCACTTAACTACAACTTCTAAATGGGTAAATTTTAGGGTATGTGAAATATACCTTAATAAAGTCATTTTTTAAAATCACTGAGCAAAACGTTCAACGTAGAATTATTTGTGGAAGTGAAAACAGGAAGTAACCAAATGCTCCTCTCAATAATAAAGGAACAATTGGGTAAATGTTCATTTAATGACTATAATTTCACACAGCTAGTAGAATGACAATTATTTTTAAAACTTATGATGAAGTAGTGTTCAGTGCAAAATATGTGGCTAGAAAATGATACCTACACTATAACAATCTATAGCTTATATACATGTAAAAATGAGAAGTTCTCTCTTTCATGCTGTTATTAGTTATAAAGTTACCAAATATAAATCAAATCATATTGAATGGAAAGAACCTTAACATCATTTAATTCATTGCTTAAAACCAGAGAAGGCTACATCTAAATGGTAGGGTATAGTTGAGAAACTTATAAATATGTCCCCCAGGAAAAGAAAAAAAAGGCTACCTTCTAGTTTCATATCCTTATAATCCCATACCAGTTAAGTTGTGTAATGTTGAGAACTACTTACTATGAAAATCAAACTAAGCCACAGAAAACCAAACTAACCAGAAAGAATCTGCTAATTGACTAGGAAAATAAGAATAAACAGACCTTCAGAAATTTCTTTGTCCAGGGATTTTAGCTCTTCTTCAATTTCAGATTTAACTTTTAAAAATACTTCTGGGTCCAGAGACTGTGAAGCTATATCTAGTTGAACCCCTGAAACCAACAAGAAAGTTACTATTGAAAGAGGGAGATGGAAGCCATTAAAATACTATAGTATTTTAAACTATTCAGTCAGAAAATGCAAAATTAAATCACATTGTCAAGGCTAGGGAGGCTAGGAAATATTTTTTTCAACCACTAATAAACAATAACAACTAGATGTTTTGGGGTCTATTAAAAGTGAAATCTGGAAGCCAAGTGTGGTGGTACATGCCTGTAGTACCAACTAGTCAGGAGGCTGAGGCAGAAGGATCACTTGAGCCCATGAGTTTGAGTCCAGCCTGGGCAACAAAGGGAACCTGCTGTTGAATGAAATCTGATAAAAAACAGAAAAGAATAAGACCATGTTTCTGCCAGGAATAGAGAAAAAAGAGCAGAACCTTCAGAAACACATGAACTCAACAGGAAATAAAGAAATTAATATATGTAAGTTCTCTCTTTTTGTATACTATCTGTTCTTTAAAAAGCTGACTATGATAAAGCCAACTAAAAGAAGGCTGTGGGTGTAGCTCAGCTGAAGAGGACCTGCCTAGGTTGTGTGAGGCCCTGGTTTTGATCCCTTGCACCACCAAACAAAAACAAAAGCAAAAACTTGTGACTTTAGTGGTGATAGGAGATGGATTCTTTCTCCCCACTTCAGATTATAAAGATCCTTAATTATCTCTTTTTTTTTTGGGGGGGGGGGGGTTGGGGGGTAGAGAAGGGGTACCAGGAATTGAACTCAGGGGCACTCAACCACTGAGCCACATCCTCAGTCCAATTTTGTATTTTATTTAGAGACAGAGTCTCACTGAGTTGCTTAGCATCTTGCCATTACTGAGGCTGGTTTTGAATTTGCGATCCTCCTACCTCAGCCTCCTGAAACGCTGGGATTACAGGAGACTACCAAACCTGGCTGAAACTTTTTATTTTACTGTGCTGGGGATTAAATCCAGAATCTTGTACATGCTAGACAAGTGCTCTACCTAGAGCTACACCTTAGTCCTCTATGAAGATTTTTAAAGGTATAAAAGGAACTATGCTGCTATACCCCAAATTGCCCCACATTTAACCTACAGAAAAAACTTTTTGTTTTCCTCTTGTTCTGTTCTCTGGATATGTTAAAAATCTTTTCTTTGTCAGTCCCCAGTCCTACCAAATTGCCTATATTACATTCTTTTTTTTTTTTTAAGAGAGGGGAGAGAGAGAGAGAGAGAGAGAGAGAGAGAGAGAGAGAGAGAGAATTTTTTTTTAATATTTATTTTTTAGTTCTCGGCAGACACAACATCTTTGTTTTGCATGTGGTGCTGAGGATCGAACCTGGGCCGCACGCATGCCAGGCAAGCACACTACCGCTTGAGCCACATCCCCAGCCCCTTACATTCTTGATTTATCTCCCTTAGTGCTGATTTTGCTAACTGCACAGTTAGCAACAATGTTACAAAATGTTACAAAATTGCAGTACATTAAACAAATGAAGGAAACTATATTATAAACTGAGAGTGGGTATGTGGAGGCCTGGGAGAAAGAGGGAAAAATTTTTTGGGGGGTGGGTAACAGGGAATTGAACTCAGAGGCACTCAACCACTGAGCCACATCCCCAGCCCTATTTTTTATTTTATTTAGAGATAGGGTCTCACTGCCTCACTTTTGCTGAGGCTGAGGCCGGCTCTGAACTTGTGATTTTCCTGCCTCAGCCTCTCAAGACACCAGAATTATAGGTGTGTGCCACCAGGCCCAGTTTAAATTTTTTCCAGGCTAAAATAATCTCTCCCATACTCAAATGTAAGAATTTTGATCAAGTCATCATCATGGACCATAGTGAATAACAGTACTTTTAAGAGAAATCCTTTTTTTATCTATTGATATTGCAAACATACTTTGATGATAGGAGCAAGATAACAATCAAGTTGAGAAAAGTATGGTTAGACTTCTCAATTCCACAAAAATATTTCAATTTTAACATCTACTGTTTTGCTCTTGACTTGCCCTTAATCAGAAACAGAATACCTGATCATTTTAGACCCTTGCCAGAGAACAGGCCCATTGGATTTAATTTTTTATAAATTTCTTCATGTGACTTGAAACATCAGGCTTCCTGAATATAGTCTTCATTTCTCTACATTCTAAATGTTATCATTTTAATCTAGACCATCAGAAAAGTATATACAGATAATCTTGGTCCCCAAAGTGTTGACTTCTTGTTAACTGAGCTGAATTTTGGTGTCATTTCTTTAGCTTTATACAGAATCACATTAAGAAACAGTGTTTTGAAGCCTAATATCACATTCGATATTGACATTTTCTATTGCATTCTCTGTGCTCTATAACACTATAAAATCTTTTTGAGAACTGAACCAAGGGACACTATCTTTGAGTGATATCCCCAACCCTTTTTCTTTTGAGACAGGGTCTTGCTAAGTAGCTCAGTTAAGCCATAAACATAAGATCCTCCTGCCTCAGTTTCCTGAGTAGCTGAGGATGTATGCCACCATGCCTTGCTGCGGTGGGGATGTCCCTTTGAAGATCTATACTCTACCCAAATCAAAATAGTATAGCTTCTAGTTATGAAAAAAATTACTCCTGCAACAAAATATCCCTCTACTTTTCCCCCCGTCTCTCTTTTTTAATTGATTTTATTTTTAAATACATGACAGCAGAATGCATTACAATTCTTATTACACATATAGAGCACAATTTTTCCTATTTCTGTTTGTATATAAAGTATGATCACACCAATTCATGTCTTCATACATGTACTTTGGATAGTGATGTCTATCACATTCCACCATCATTGCTAACCCCCTGCCCCCTCCCTTCCCCTCCCACCCCTCTGCCCTATCTAGAGTTTGTCTATTCTTCCCATGCTCCCCCTCCATACCCCATTTATGGGTCAGTCACCTTATATCACAGAAAACATTCAGCATTTGTTTTGTTGGTATTGCTAACTTCACTCAGCATTATTTTCTCCAACACCATCCAGTTACCTGAAAATGCCATGATTTTATTCTCTTTTTATCGCTAATATTCCATTGTGTATATATGCCACATTTTTTTAACCCATTCATCTAGGTTGGTTCCACAGTTTAGCTATTGTGAATTGTGCTGCTATAAACATTGTTGTGGCTGTGTCCCTGTAGTATGCTGTTTTTAAGTCCTTTGGAAATAGACCAAGGAGAGGGATAGCTGGGTCAAATGGTGGTTCTATTCCCAGTTTTCCAAGGAATCTCCATACTGCTTTCCATATTGGCTGCACCAATTTGCAGTCCCACCAGCAATGTATGTGTGTGCTTTTCCCCTACATCCTCGCCAACATTTATTGTTGTTTGTCGTCATAATAGCTGCCATTCATACTGGAGTGAGATGATATATTAATAGTGGTTTTGATTTGCATTTCTCTAATGGTGAGAGATGATGAACATTTTTTCATATATTTGTTGTCTGATTGTATATCCTCTTCTGAGAAGTGTCTGTTCAGGTCCTTGGCCTATTTATTGATTGTGTTATTTGTTTTTTTGTTTTGTTTTGTTTTGGTGCTTAGCTTTTTGAGTTCTTTATATACCCTAAAGATTAGAGCCTACATTTTGGGAGCAAATTTTTCCCCTATTTCTAAGAATCAAATTTATTGCTCAATGCTAGTATAACTGTGCATAACATTAGAGATTACATATCTGTGTTCTGCTGTTTCCACCATGGAAATATGCAGTGTCCCTACTTCTGATTTTACTTATTATTTAGATTTTTTCCATTATATATTCTTTTTTTAAATTTTTTTTTAGTTGTAGATGGACATAATACCTTTATTTTATTTATTTACTTTTACGTGGTGCTGAGGATCGAACGCAGTGCCTCACACATGCAAGGTGAACGCTCAGCCACTGAGCCACAATCCCAGCCCTCCATTATACATTCTTTTAAACCATATCAAATTATATGTGGTGAGGAATTTTTTAAAATCCAGTATTGCAATGGGTAGAATGGTGCATGCCTGTAATGCTGGTGACTCAGGAGGCTGAGGCAAGAGGAACACAAGTTTGAGGTCAGCCTCAGCAACCTGGCAAGGCCCTGTCTCAAAAAAAAAAAAAAAAAAAAAAAAAATCCAGAGGCTGGGGTTGTGGCTCAGAGGTAGAGTATTTGCCTGGCATGTGTGACACACTGGGTTTGATCCTCAGCATCACATAAAAATAAATAAAATAAAGGTATTGTGTCCATCTACCACTAAAGAAATTTTAAAAAAGTATTGAACTTGTTGCCAAGCAAAACACATTATGCTACATTTTTACCTTACAGAGACTGCCCTTCTTTTCCTGATTATTCAAATTTGGTTCACCCTTCAAGATCCAATTTAAGCCTATTTCTTCATGATGTTTTCATGACTTGTTTGTTTAAAGGTTGGTGAAAGACTTTTGATATCAGTTAGTCTGATACATAATATTACAAATATATACTATCCTATATTGTTTGATGACTTTATACTTTATTATCATTTTTCTGACTACATTATAAACATTTTAAGATATTTGATTCTTGTAAGACTTGAGTCAGCATGGACTAAATAAGTCTCAAATATCTGAAAATGGTACCTACCAATATCTAATATGATACTGTCTAGTCCATCCTCCTCATAATGTGAAGAATATGGACTTGGAATTGAAGGGATTACAATGAATAGATGAACACGTATAGATTAACCTCTCACTGCACTGTCTAGGTATATATGAAACCTTGCTGAGGAGAGAAGACCCTTAAGAAACCCCTTTGGATTTACATATAACTTTGGATTTACATATAACTTTACATATAACAAAAATAAAATTATATATAAATTCAGAGGACTAAAAATGTTATCCATATATTTAAAGCTATGAAATGATAAACATTAAAAGAAATAAAATGAGAAGTCATTTCACATGAGAACAGATCAATGACACATATAGCACAATAAATAGACTATTTATGATGATGGCTCATGATAGATAATAGGGAGAACAAAAGAAAGAATCAGATCTCAACTATCATCTCCATGCTTATGAGAGTTTTAAACAATGTCCAAATCAGGATTTTAGATTTAGATTTTTTGGGGGTGGGTCAGGGATTGAATTCTGGGGCACTTGACCACTGACTCACATCCCCAGCCTCATTTTGTATTTTATTTAGAGACAGGATCTCATTGAGTTGCTTAGCACCTTGCTTTTGCTGATGCTGGCTTTGAACTTGCAATCCTCCTGCCTCAGCCTCCTGAGCTAGTGGGATTTTAGGCATGTGCCACCATGCCTGGCTAGATTTAGATTAAAAAAAAATTTTTTTTTAGTTGTCAATGGACCTTTTATTTTTTATTTTATTTATTTATATGCAATGCTGAGAATTTAACCCAGTGCCTCAAACATGCTAAACAAGCACTCTACCACTGAGCTATGACCCCAAACCCTGGATTTAGATTTATAGTCTATACAAATTGTCTAGTCCATCCTCCTCATAATGTGAAGAATATGGACTTGGAATTTAAATGATTTGCCCAGGCTCCAATAAATCATGGTGAGACAGATTAGAAACTAATGCTTCTAGTAAGCAAAATTATTACTGAATCCTAGAACACATGAGTATAATTTTTGATGCACTGTGACAAATAAGGAACTCATGAATGCTTTATCTGCCATCTGTCACCTATCTCTTTTTAGAAAATCTGTACACTCCAAACACTTACACACCCACATAGCTTACTGCACCACCACCAATATCACCACTATCCCCCACAAAAAAAAAAAAAAAAAAAGATAATAATGTCTTGGTTACCTTATGGCTCACCCCACCAGATTAAAGAAAGCAGCTGATTAAAGGAGTGCCTATTCTCATGAGACTAATGTGATGTTGATTACACACGACAAGTTGTCATACTTGATAATAAACCATGTGGAAAGCCTAAACCAGAAAAAGTCTACTCCTGTTAGGACACAAAAGGCTATTTATTTAGCTAACCCATGACATAGACAGAATTCAGTGATTTTCATTTAATTAATCCTCTCTATCCAGACTTTCCAAAGCATAGCATTACACAGTAGGGCCAATGTACCATAAACTCCACACTATAAACCCAGGGGAAAATATTTCAAAGATAAACAGATGTTAACACAACAAATTCCACCTGCCTCAGAGGTTTCAAATGAAGAGTCAAGTGAGTCAGCAATCATTATACTCTAGCCCTGAAATTCATGTGGAGCTTTCAAAGTGAGTATCAGATGTTAACAAGTTTTGACTAGTTGAATGGGCTAGACCTCTCAGAGCAAAATACTTTCTAAATCTATGGTTCCTCAAACTAGGGCACATTAAAATCAGCTAAAGGCTGGGCAAAGTAGTGCATACCTATAATCCCAGCTACTTGGAATTCCGATTGAGGAAGAAGGATCACAAGTTCAAGGCCAGCCTGGGCAAATTAGTGAGACCCTATCTCCAATTTTTTAAAAGGTAGAGGGTTGCTGGGGATGTAGCCAGTGGTAGAGTGTTATCTAGCATATGCAATACCCTATGTTTACCTGTAGTACACATAAAAAGTTACCTCTAGAACATATTTAAATATATATCCCCAGGACCCAGCATGGGATATCTAGTTCTGTGGGTCTAGGTTAGTGCTCCATGATCTCTGTTTTAATATGTATTCACACAATTAGCTTTGGCTTATAAATAACACGGTAGACAATCCAACTAAGTACAGTCAAATTTAAAATGTCTACTTAACATACAGACAACATGGTTCAATTATTTATTAAATAGCAAAAACAAATAACCCACATAATACCTTACTGGACTAGCAAGTAAAAAAACAGATTTAAACAAACAACAAAAAAGTCAGGTTTCATGGATATCTGGATCATTGTCTCCTGTTCCTGACAGAAAAGCTAAGAATGAGGCAATATCCATCTCCAGAAATACTATGACTCACAATGTGTGATGGTGTTACATAAATATGTTTTGAAAAGGTGATTTGACATGGCAATCTCCCAAAACTGATCTACAGATTCAATGAAAACCCATCAAAATGGGGCTTCCCTCCGCCCCAAGAAATGGACAGACCAATTCGAAAATTCTCATGGAACTGCAATAGTCATAAAAGCCAAAGTAATCTTGAAAAAGAAAAAGGTTGGAGGATTTCTCAGTTTCAAAGCTTACTAGAAAGCTATAGTGATCAAGATAGTATATTATGGTTTCTTGGGCTCAGCTCAGCGGCAAAGTGCTTGCCTAGCATGTGTGAGGCACTGGGTTTGATCCTCAGCAACACATAAAAATAAACAAATAAAATAAAGGCATTCTGTCCATCTACAACTACCAAAAATTTTTTTTTAAAAGATAATGTATGTGTTATAATATCAGGCATGTAAACCAATGGAATTGAATTAAGAAGTCAAAAATAAATATATATGGTCGATTGAGTTTTGAGAATACCAAAGCCATTCAAGGGTGAAAGAATAACCTTGTCAACAAATGATGCTGGGACAAGTGAATATACGCATGGAAAAGAATTAATATGGACACTGACTTTACAACATACACAAAAATTAATTCAGAATGTTCAAGAGAAATAAAGTTTAGAGCAAAAACTATTAAAAACTCTTACAAGGAAAATGACTATGCAATACTTTCTTAGATAAGACAACAAAAACACAAGAAATCAATGAAAGTATAGATAAACTGAACTTCCATCAAAATAAAAATTATCAAAAGATAATACACCAAGAAAGTGAAAAATCACAAAACAAAATATCCAGAAATCATATGTCAGTTAAGGATCTAGTATACAGAATACATAAAAAATTGTTGCAACTCAATAAATAGATAAATAATCCCACTAAAAATGGAAAAAGGATAGAAATAGACATTTCTCTAAAGATACACAAATGGTCAATAAGTTCATGTAAAGATGCTCAATATCAATAGCCATTAGGAAAGTGCAAATTAAAACCACAATGAGATAAACTCAAAGAGATCATAGCACACCCACTAGAATAGCTATAATCAAAATTATGAATGTAACAAGTAATGAAAAAGATATGGAGAAACTGAAACTCATATATTGCTGGTGGGGAAGTACACTTTGGAAGACAGTTTAGCAATGTCTTACAAAACTATACATAGTCTTACCATATAATTCAAATCTATTCTGCTCTTTGGTATTTAACCAAATGAATTGGAATTTTTCATCTGCACACAATTTATATTCTTCCAAAGATGAATGAATAAACAAACTATGGAATGTCCACACAATGGAATATCATTCAGTAATAAAAATAAATGAGGGCTGGGGTTGTGGCTCAGCGGTAGAGTGCTCTCCTAGCACATGTGAGGCATTGGGTTCAATCCTCAGCACCATGTAAAAAAAATTTAATAAAGGTATTGTGTTCAACTACAACTAAAAAATAAAAAATAAATGAACTGGGCATGGTGGCACACGACTATAATCCCAGCAGCTCAGGAGGTTGGCAAGAGGATCACAAGTTCAAAGCAGCCTCAGCAATGATGAGGCATAAGCAACTCAGTGAGACCCTGTATCTACATAAAATACAAAATAGGCCTGGGGATATGGCACAGTGATTGAGTGCTCCTGAGTTCAACCCTGGTACCAAAAAATGAATAAATAAATAAATGAATAAATAAGCTACCACAGCTGGGCCCAGTAGCCCATGCCCGTAATGCCAGCGGTTCAGGAGGCCGAAGCAGGAGCATCATGAGTTCAAAGCCAGCCTCAGCAATTTAGCGAGGCCCAAAGTAACTTAGCAAGACTCTGACTCAAAATAAAATATAGAAAGGACTGGAGATGTGGCTCAATGGTTAAATGCCTATAGGTTCAATCTCTGGTCCAAAAAAAAAAAATTAAAATAAAGAGAACAGGGGTATAGTTTAGTGATAAAGTATTTGCCTAGTATGTACAGAGCCCTGGGTTCAATTCCTGGGTTTAGTATATCTCTCCATCTCTCTCTCTCTCTCTCTCTCACACACACACACACATACACACAAATTCATACTAAGTACCACAGAATCAAGGAGCTTCATGTTAATATATGCAAACTTGATTATAACAAAACTTATTATTTGGCAAAAAAATATGCAAACCAGAAGTATTTTTACTAATCAGAATATGTAACCTAGAATAAGGTTTACTGTACTCAACACAAACTAGCATATATAGAAAACTTAACTAGTTGTGATTAAATGTGTAAGAGTTAACTATTTATGGAAAATCTGTACCCAATACATGACTCATTTAGGAAATAATGAAGGATATGTAATATGACAGAGAAAGTTTATTTTGTTTTTGGAGGGGGGTACCAGGGATTGAACTCAGGGGTACTCAATCACTGAGCCAAATCCCAAGCCCTATTTTGTATTTTATTTAGAGACAGGGTCTCACTGAGTTGCTTAATGCCTCACTTTTGCTGAGGCTGGCTTTGAACTTGTCATCCTCCTGCCTCAACCTCCTGAGCTGCTGGCATTACAGGCATGTGCCACCACACCCGGCTCATATGACAGAGATTCTGAGTCATGAATAGCACCACCTCACTTGGCCATTTCTCACACTCACTGTATAATGAACTTGAAACCAAACCCTACCCACATTACAGTCAATGAGCTCTATAGCAGATCCTATTTATAAAAGCAAGGCAAGTGAATTCTACCTTATATTTCAGAGAACAAACAGGATAGCAAAGACAGCAATAAGAAACCAATATCTCCCATTAAGAAGTTAGCCTTAGAATGTGTGTGTGTGTGTGTGTGTGTGTGTGTGTGTATTACTTTGCACTTGGGCTTACAAGGAAAACAATATGAAGAATAACCACAAAATTTTAAAATCACCTTCATTTGGGTAGAAAAAAAATTATGCACAGCAGGAAAAAAGGTAATAAAATACAGGTTCATTGACAGATTGAAAAAGACTAATTTTTGTGGAGCATGGAGTCTCTTACAAATGAGAAATAACATAAATAACAACTAACATAGGTGAAGAAGGGAGACCAACTTGTCTATGTTTGTTAAGGATTCTCCAATTTTTCTTAATCCTGGACAAACTGGACATTTGTTGACCCTATTATGTGTATGGGTGCTACAGTCTGAATGTATCTTTTCCAAAATTCATGTTAAACCTTAAACCCCAAAGCAATAGATTTAAGAAATACAGACTTTGGGCAGCAATTAGGCCTAAAATGAGGGTCATTAAAAGGTCCATTTCTCCTATATCTCTAACCTGGGAGACTACTCCACTTAGTCACTCAGAAACCCAGCCTGATGATGGTTCTGCCACATGAATTACATCATTAGGAACATATGTTATCTCTCATATATCACAAGATAAGGGGAAAAGAAGAGGAAAAGGCATACTGGCTCTTAAGTGTCAGAGCCTAGAAGTGACACAAATCATTTCTACTCTTATTACATTGGTAGGACTAGTCATGTGACCCTGACTAAACATAATTTCTTATGGGCCCAGAAAGGAGAGAATTAAACTTGAATAAGCATTAGTCATTACTATCACAGGTGATTACCAATCTAGAACAGCTCAGCTTCAGTGGGAAAAAAAAAAAAATCAGAAATAAGCACAGCTTATTTAAAAAACAATTCAGTAAAACATGTAAAACACAAAATAAAATTGGATCATATAATGGAAACCAAGGAAACTTTTTTAAAGCAGCCTTAGGAGAAAGGGAGCAACTGTGGCTTCTTGATGAGATAGGCAATATTAAGAAATCCAATCTGACTGTACCATGCAAAATATATGATGGAGAAGACATAAATTAAATATAAAAATCAGAAAACATGGCAATCATTTAATTTTGAGGCATTTCCCACAAGAATGATGGGAGAACCATAACAAAATTGGGACAGTTGGTAAGAATTGCCAAAGAAAGAGGGTGTGTTAGTCAACTTTTCTTCTCTATGACCAAAATACATGATAAGAACAACTTTGAGAAAGAAAAGTTTATTTTGGGTTCACAGTTTCAGAGATCTCAGTCCATAGTCAGTCAACTCCATTGTTCTAGGTCTGAGGTGAGGCAGCACATCATGGCAGAAGGGCCCAGTGGAGGAAAGCTGCTTAGCTCATGGCAGCCATAGAGCAAAAAGAGGAGGTGGAAGGCGGGTAGTGTGCAACAGAAATCAGGACAAGATATAGTCAAAGGGTATGCCCCCAGTGACCTACTTCTTCCAGCCATGTTCCACCTGCCTATAATTACCATCCAGTAGTCCACTCAAATTATTAATCTACCAAATGGATTAATCCACTGATGAGGTGATTGCTCTTATAATCTATCTTTTGGAGGATGTGTGTACTGGGGATTGAACTCAAGGGCACTTAACCATTGAGCCACTTCGCCAAACCCAATCCTTTTAACAAAAACAACTTCTTAAATTTGTTGTTAGTTGTAGGTGGACACAATAACTTTATTTGAGGATCAAACCCAATACGTCATCCATACTATGCAATTGCTCTACCACTGAGCCAAGACCTTCAAACATTTTTTTATTGTTTTTTGAGACAGGGTCTTGCTGAGTTGCTTAAGGCCTCTCTAAGTTGCTCAGAACTCACAATCCTCCCAAACTGCTGAGATCTCACAATCTATTGACTTTACCCTCTGAACATTCCTGCATTGCACTGAGGATGATTCTTGCAAACAATGAGCTTTTCTTGGGGACATTTCTAGATCCAAACCATAACAGAGGGCATGAAGAAGACATAAGCACTAAAGGATGGCTTCTATTTTAAGCCTGAATAACTAGAGGTATCATTAACAAATTACTATAAAAATAGAAGCTAAAGCCAGATGCAGTGGCACACACATCTATAAACCCAGCTACTAAGGCTGAGGCAGGAGGATCTCAAGCTAGGAGCCACACACGGTTTTTAAAATATAAATAAAAATTACATAATTTTAAATTTCCATGTAGCACTCTTCACATTTCAAATATTACTGAATACTGCATTACAAAACAGTACAAATATTAAACATTATCATCATTGTGAAAAATCATTGATTTTTGTAGGCCACTTAGGCTACAAATAGTCAGAGGAAGGTTTTAGAAAGATAAATAAAACTGGACACTAGGAAAGTAAACCTTAAGAAGTCTCCAATCATTAAAGGACTGCTGTTTTCATGCTCTGAAGAAGGCTGATGACTACACTGTACCAGCAGATATTGGTGAACACCCTAAATATCCTTCAGTAGGGAAATTAAATAAACTGTCACATTTCCATAAGTAATAAGTGGTGCTATTTCCATACAATGAAATTCATGTCAACATTAAGAACAATGTAGATATGAACACATTTTCAAATATATTAATTTTTTAAATGTTGCAAAATAGCATTTATCTCATTTTTATAAGGCACAAATTTAGATTTATATATAAAAAATTCAAAACAATTATGAAAATGTTAACATTTCAAAATATCAGTGACAAAATATTATAAGATTTCTTTCCTTTCTTTTTACTCCTAAAAAATACCTTCCAGCAGGGCGTGTTGGTGCAGGCCTGTAATCCCAATGGCTCTTCAGGCTGATGCAGGAGGATCCCAAGCTCAAAGCTAGCTTCAGCAAAAGCAAGGCATTAGGCAATTCAGTGAGACCCTGTTACTTTAAATAAAATACAAAATAGGGATAGAAATGTGGCTCAGTGGTCCAGGGCCCCTGAGTTCAATCTCCCAAAAACAAATAAACAAAAACCTTCCAATATTACATGTATAACAAAAAAGTTTTAATTAAAAAAAAAAAAAGACTGATAAATAGGAATGAAAAGAAGACCAATCTGGGCTTACTATTAAAGAAACAGCATTCCGTTTTGTGTAAAAATAAATGAGCTCATTAAAAATAATGTGAAATAAAGTGTTCCTTACACTGATATATCAAGGATCAGCAAACTATAATGGTTAGGCTCAAACTGGCCTATTTGATGTTTTTGTGCAGTCCATCAGCTAAGAATGGTTGTAGCGTTTCTAATGGTTGAAAAACAAATAAAAAATCATGTTTCCTAACATAAAAAATTATAGGATGGCAAAGGCATAACTAACTCAGTGGTAGAATGCTTGCCCTGGGTTCAGTCCAAAAGCCACCAAAGAAAACTAAGCAAAACAAAAACAAAAAACAGGAAATTGAGAGACTGAAATAAAATCTAATAGGAACACAGTCATGCTTATTCATCCATGTGTCGCCTATGGCTATTTTTGTGCTGGCAGAGTCGAACAGCTGCAACACAGACAGTACATGGTGCTTTCATAGCTTCATACTGCTGCTTAGCACACCACAAATTAAAGTGACAATTATAATTATGCAGTGTTTCAGTTGTCATGCAGACTACCATACCAAACCTTTTCCATTTATTTCACCCGAGCACACCACTATATCAAGAGAAAAATGGACTTTTAAATTCTTGCCTTTAAGGCACAGTAGAATGTAGATTATTCTGTTGTCAAATTAAATGGCAAAATAAACATCACACATTGATATTACCAGAAAATAAGCACTCATCAAAATATTCCTAACTCATAGGATATCAATAATCATAAAACTCACAGGAAATAAACAATCATAAAAATTAGAATATTTAAAATAAATTGCTGATATCAGCGTGTCAAAGCAGTGAATCTTCATTTAAAAAAAGGGCGGAGGCTGTAGCTGTAGCTCAGTGGTAGAGCATTTGCCTCGCATGTGTGAGGCACTGCATTCAATATTCAGCACCACATAAAAATAAATAAAAAAAGATATTGTGTCCATCTACAACCAAAAAATACTTGGAAAAAAGAGGGGGGGGATAAGATCAAAACCAAAGTTAAATTTCAAAGTGGCTCAGTTGCTAGTTATGCAAGAAAAACTATTTACTGATGTTGAGTTTATTAGATTCCCTTGGGCCACAATAGAATTAAACTAGATATCAGTAACAGGAAGATTGCTGGAAAACTAATTCCCCCAAATACTTGGATATGAATCAACCCACTTCTGAGCAACACAGAGGCCAAAAGAAAATCTCAAGTAAAACGTATTTTTATCTGAATGAAAACAAAAACAGTTTATCAAAATTTGTGGGATGCAGTACAGGCAAAACATAAAGGGAAATATGTAATATTAACTACATATATCAGAGAAGAAGAAAGATCTGAAATCAGTTATCTAGAACAAATTAAACCCAACATGAGCAGAAGAAAAAAATAAGAATCAGAGAAAGAATCATTAAATTGTGATAGAAAGTCAGCACAGAAAAATCAATTAAAACAAAACCTGGTTCATTGAAAATATAATAAAAAAAAGAAAGGGAGGCTGGGGTTGTAGTTCAGTGGTAGAGCATTAGCCTTGCATGTGTGAGGTCCTGGGCTTGATGTTCAGCACCACATAAAATTAAATACAATAAAAATATTGTGTCCATGTACAACTAAACAAATTTTTTTTTATAAAAAGAAAGAAGATGTCACAACAAATCACATTAATTTAAAAAGGAGGAACAACTGTATGCCCACAAATTTTATAATCTAAATGAAACAGATCCATTTCCTTGAAGAACACAATCTACCACAACATACAAAGAAACTGACAATCTAAATAGACCTGTATTTATTAAAGAAATGGAATCACTAGTTAATAACCTTCCAAAACGGAAAGCACTTGGCCCAGATAGGTTTACCAGTAAGTTCTACCAAACATTTATAGAAGAAATTACACCATTCTCTACAATCTCTTTCAGAAGGCAGAAGCAGAAGAAATATGTCCTAATTTGTTTTATGAAGCCAGCATTACCCAAATACCAAAAACCAAAGGCTATACAAAAGAAAGCTCTAGACCAATATTTTTCATGAACTCAAGATGTAAAAAATCCTCAACAGAAGTTTAGGAAATTCAGTCCAATTATGTATAAAAAAGAATCATAAAGTGAAATTTATTCCAGGTATACAAGGCTGGTTCAATATTCAAAAATTAATTAATTAATGTAATCCACCCACCAACAGGCTAAAAGAAAAATCACATCAGAGTCAGATGTGGCGCTTACTCCTATAATATCAGTGACTTGGGAGGCTGAGACAGGGGGATTACAACCTAAAGTCCAGCTTTGGCAACTTAGACCCTCAGCAACTTAGTGAGACTCTGTCTCAAAATAAAAAAATAAAAATGGCTGGGGATATACCTCAGTGGTACAGTGTTCCTAAGTTCAATCCCCAATATGAAAATACACATACATACACACACAGAGACAACCATATCAACATAAGCAGTAAAAATTATCAGCTTACTATCAGTAAACTAGGAAAACAGAAACTTTTTCAACTTGATAAAGAATATCTACAAAAACCCTACAGCTAATATGACCTTAATTGCAAATACATTCATGGCTGTGGTGAATTCAAGGGTGGGTAGTGGGTGGGGAATCAGAAGGAAGGAGCCTGTTGCCTCATATTTTTACATATTAAAATTTTTACATAATAAAAATAACCTGAGGGGCCTAGGTTGTGGCTCAGTGGTAGAGCACTCACCTAGCACATGCGAGGCCCTGGGTTCAATCCTCAGCACCACATAAAAATAAAATAAATGTATTGTGTCCATCTACTATAAAAAATATTTTAAAAAAACTGAATGGGGGAGAGGGGCCTACTTAATGGTGAGAAAATAGAAGCTTTCTTACTAAGATCAGGAATGAGGTAAGAATGTTCCATCTTCCCACTCCTTTTCAACATCATACTGAAGTTTTAGTGAATGGAATAAGATGTAAAAAGGAAATAAAAGCATAAAGATTGGGAAGAAAAAAATAAAACTCTCTTTGTTCACAGATTACATGTCTGCCTATACTGAAAATCTAAAGAACTGACAAAAACAAAAAAATAAGTCAAAACAACAAAAACTCTTGGAACTAATAAGTGATTATAGCAAAGTTGCAGGATACAACATTAATACATTAAAGTTAAATGCTTTCATATATTCAAAAATAAACCAGTGGAATTTGAAATTAAAAATCAGAACACTAGGGGCTGTGTCTGTAGCTCAGTGGTAAAGTCTTACTTCGAATGTGTGAGGCATTGGGTTTGATCCTCAGCACCATATAAAAATAAAGATACTGTGTGTTCATCTACAACTAAATAATATTTAAATCATATTTTAAAAAAATCAGAACACTATTTACATCAGCACACCCCAAAATTACCAGCATAAATTCAACAAAATAAGGTTTATAAGAGAAAACCTACAAAACTCTGATGAAAACAAGTCAAAGATGAACTAAGTAAATGGAGAGATAGTTCATGTTCATGGATAAGAAGACACAATATTGTTATGGTTTGGATCTGAAACGTGTCCCTAAGGCTCATGTATTGAAGGCTTGGTCCCTAAAGCAGCAATATTCAGAGGTGAGGCTTTTGGACGGAGTTTGATCATGAAGGCTCAAACCTCATGAGTGGATTAATCCACTGATGAATTAATAATTTGATGGCATTACTGGGAGGTGGTGGAAACAGTAGGAGGTGGGGCCTGAAGGAAGTGGGTCACTGGGAATACACTGGAAGGGTTAATCTTATTCCCAGCCCCTTCTCTTTCTGCTTTCCCCCTGCCGTGAGGTGAGTAGCTTTGCTGTGCTATACCCTTCTGCCATGTTGTACTATTTCGCCACAGACCTAGAATCAATAAGAAAAGCACACCTTGGACTGAAACCCCTGGAACCATGAGCCAAAAAAAATCTTTCCTCCTCTAAGTTGATTTTATCAGGTATTCTGTCCCCTACACCTCTGTTAAAAATTTACTGATACAAATGCCAAGGCTTTAGTTCTTCTCAATTTGATCTATAAATTAAATACAATCAAAATCAAAATTCCAGCAGGTTATTTTGTAGATACTGACAAGATGATTCTAAAGTGTACATGGAAAGGTAAACAAATCCAGAATATTCAACACAATTTTGAAGAACAAGCACAAAGTTAGAGAAGAAGACTGATACTATCAGACTTCAAGCTTTGCTATAAAGCTACAGTATTAAGACGGGGTGGTACTGGTGAAATATCAATAGGTAGATATATCAATGGAACAGAATACAGAGTCCAGAAACAGACCCATATAAATATGGGCAATGAGGCTGGAGATATAATGTAAAGCACTTGCCTCGCAAGTGTGATGCCCTAGGTTTAACTCTCCAGCACTGCAATCAATCAATCAATCAATCAAGTCAACTGATCTTTGACTAAATAGCAATAGAGAAAAGAGTCTTAACAGGTGGTATTAGAACAACTAGAAATCCACATGTAAAGAAAGGAATCTAGGGCTGGGGATGTGGCTCAAGCGGTAGCGCGCTCGCCTGGCATGCGTGCAACCCGGGTTCGATCCTCTGCACCACATACAAACAAAGATGTTGTGTCCGTCAAAAACTAAATAAATAAATAAATAAATAAATAAAAGGAATCTAGACAAAGACCTTATATCTTTCACAAAAATTAACTCAGAGAGCTGGGTGTGGTGGTGCACGCCTATAATCCCAGCAACTCAGGAAGCTGAGGCAGAAGGATCACAAGTTCAACTATAGCGTCAGCAACTTTGCAAGGCCCTAAGCAACTTAGTGATACCCTGTCTCAAAAAAAAAAAAAAAAAAAAAAAAGGCTGGGGATGAGACTCAGTTGTAAGGCATCCTTAGGTTAAATCCCCAGAACCAAAACAAAAATTAACTCAGAATGGATCCCAGACTCAAACAATAATGTAAAACTTCTATATAAAACTCCTAGAAAATAATATAGGAGAAAATAAGATGACCAAGGGCTTGATGATGAGTTTATAGATACAAAACAAAAACATGACACATGAAGGGAAGATCTGATAAGCTGAATTTCATTAAAATTACATTTTCTACTCTGTGAAAGACACTGTCAAAACAATGAAAAGCAAGCCAGAGACAGGGAAAAAAAAAATTTGCAACAGACATATCTCATCAAAAACATACAAAGAACTCTCAAAACTCAATAATAAAAACCCAATTTAAAACTGAGCAAAAGAGTTTAATTTTTGTGAAGAATGTAAAGTCACCAAAGATACACAGATGGCAAATAACATAAGAAAAGATACTTCATATCATGTGTCATTGGGAAAATGCAAATCAAACAATGATATACCACTGCATGCCTATTAAAATGGTCAAAATTCAGAATATTAGCTGGGCATAGTGGTGCCCACTTGTAATCTCAACCTAATCAAGAGGCTGAAGCAGGAGGATGGTAAGTTTGAGGCCAGTCTGGGCAACTTCATGAGACTCTTGTCTCAAAATAAAAAGGACTGGAAATGTAGCTCAGTGATACAGCGCACGCATGAGGCCCTGTGTTCAATCCTTAGTACAGTGAAGAAGAAAAAATAAAAATTGGAATACTGACATAATCAAGTGTTGATTAACTAGGTCAGAATACAAAATATTCTTGGTTTCTTACAAAACTAATCATACCCTTACCATATGATCCAGCAAGTTTAAAACTTTGTATATATCCAAAGAAGTTGAAAACTTACACCTACACAAAAATCTGCACATAGCTGTAGCTTTATTCGTAAGCTAAAATCTAGAAACAATCAAGGTGTCCTTTAGCAGATGACTCTGGATGATAATGATGTGTAAATGTAGGTTCATTAACTGTAACAAATGTAGAACTCTGGAGGAAGATGTTGATAAAACAGGAGGCTATGTATGTGTGAGTGCAAAGAATATTGGGAAATAATTCAATTTTGCTACAAACCTAAAACTGTTCTAAAAAAATAAAGTCTATTAAGTAAATAATTGAATGTTTAAGATTACTACTCTTCTAGAGATACTAGTTGCTCAATGTATTGAGGATAGTGGGAACAAAATCAATCATCAACTGAAATACAAAGCAAACAACAATCGCATGGTTTTCCTTGGTTCTTGATGTACTGAAAAGTAAGTACTTGCTCCTTAGCTGTTGTTTATTCAAGAAGATAAAGCCAAAATTGAAGTGACTGAAGAATGGGCATAGTCAGTATAGAATAATTACAGGTGAAAATATTTTCAAAGAAATTGGGGAGACACTAATTCACTACAAATTGGAAAGATGGATGATAGCAAAAATATGTGTGGAACAGAGGAAGTCTTATTATTAACTGGACAAATTTACAAATATTGTGAAAATGTAAGGTTTAAAACTATGTTTATTCTTTGTATTTTTCATCAGTAGGTACAATGTGGAAAACATTAATTTTTTTTTTTTTGTATCAGTGATTGCACCCAGGGGCATTTAACTACTGAACCACATCTCCAGCCCTTTTAATATTTTATTTAGAGACAGGATCTCACTAAGTTGCTCAGGGCCTTGCTAAATTGCTGAGGCTGGCTCTGAACCAGTGATCCTCCTGCCTTAGCCTCCCAAGCTGCTGGGATTATAGGTGTGAGCCACTATGCCTGGCCCATTAGTGATTTTTAATAGTGAACTTCACGGGTTCGTACAGATTTCAGAAATAGAAGCTGGATATCCTGACTTCTACATTCTACCACTCAGAAATTCAACATTTTACTGCAATTTTTTTTTAAGTTTTTTTTTTTTTTTTTTTTTTTTTGTGCCAATGATTGAACCCAGGGGTTTTTGAGGCTGGGGATCAAACCAGGGCCTCACATATGCTAAGCATGCTCTCTACCACTAAGCTACACCCTTATTCCCTACTGAAATTTTTGAGCTAAAAAGTGAGAATGAAATTTTTCTGAATAGGAAGAACCACCCTCAACTACTATTATCAAACAATACCTCTGGAAATTAACTCCATGTAGGCTTGAAAATACTGTTGATGAACACAATCTAAAATTACAAAGCCTATTATCTGCCAACTCTCCCCAGGATAATATTCCTAAGAATCAATCAATGACATATATCTTGGACTGTGTCCTTTTTGTTGGTCCTCAGGTTAAAAAGAAAGAAGTCATACTCAGGGATATACTGACTCCTGGCTCATACTGTAGTGCCAGTACTGTTCCCTGATATTTAAGTTCATATCCCACAGATGACAGTCATGAAGCCATCCTTACAATCAATGAGATGGCACTAGCCCTAGAAGATACAGATAAGTCTGACTGCCCTCCTTTCATGGATAGTAATAGATAATAGATTGCCCTCTAATTACAACCTGGCTGAAGAGGGAGGAATATGTATGATTTCCAATATATCCTACTGAGTTTGGATTAATATTACTGATCCAGAGAAATAATTTATACATGCTAAGGAAAAGAAGCACAGTGGTTTTCTTTCTTCTACATCTTCATCATCTTTCTTTTTTTGGTACTGGGAACCGAACCTGGGATGCTTCACAACTGAACTACATTCCCAGCCTTTTTTTTTTTTTTAATTCTGAAACAGGATCTCACTAAGTTAGTTGCTTAGGGCCCAAGTTCCTGAGGCTGGCCTTGAACTTGTGATCCTCCTCCTGCCTCAGCCTCCCAAATTGCTGGGATTACGTGCGTGTGCTACCATGCTATTAGTGCTTTTCTTTCTTTTCTTTTCTTTTTTTTTAAAGTCCAAGCTTTTAAATTTATTCTAGATAAACCATTTATTTTTTTTTTTTAATTTTTATTGTTGGTTGTTCAAAACATTACATAGTTCTTGACATATCATATTTCACACTTTGATTCAAGTGGGTTATGAACTCCCATTTTTACCCCGTATACAGATTGCAGAATCACATCGGTTACACATCCACTGTTTTACATATTGCCATACTAGTGTCTGCTGTATTCTGCTGCCTTTCCTATCCTCTACTATCCCACCTCCCCTCCCCTCCCCTCCCATCTTCTCTCTCTACCCCTCTACTATAATTCATTTCCCCCCCCCTTGTTTTTTTTTTTTTTTTTTTCCCTTTCCCCTCACTTCCTCTTGTATGTAATTTTGTATAACCATGAGGGTCTCCTTCCATTTCCATGTAATTTCCCTTCTCTCTCCCTTTCCCTCCCACCTCTCATCCCTGTTTAATGTTAATCTTCTTCTCATGCTCCTCCTCCCTACTCTGTTCTTAGTTGCTCTCCTTATATCAAAGAAGACATTCGGCATTTGTTTTTTAGGGATTGGCTAGCTTCACTTAGCATAATCTGCTCTAATGCCATCCATTTCCCTGCAAATTCCATGATTTTGTCATTTTTTAATGCAGAGTAACACTCCATTGTGTATAAATGCCACATTTTTTTTATCCATTCATCTATTGAAGGGCATCTAGGTTGGTTCCACAGTCTAGCTATTGTGAATTGTGCTGCTATGAACATCGATGTAGCAGTGTCCCTGTAGTATGCTCTTTTTAGGTCTTTAGGGAATAGACCGAGAAGGGGAATAGCTGGGTCAAATGGTGGTTCTATTCCCAGCTTTCCAAGAAATCTCCATACTGCTTTCCAAATTGGCCGCACCAATTTGCAGTCCCACCAGCAATATACAAGTGTACCCTTTTCCCCACATCCTCGCCAGCACTTGTTGTTGTTGTTTGACTTCATAATGGCTGCCAATCTTACTGGAGTGAGATGGTATCTTAGGGTGGTTTTGATTTGCATTTTTCTGACTGCTAGAGATGGTGAGCATTTTTTCATGTACTTGTTGATTGATTGTATGTCCTCCTCTGAGAAGTGTCTGTTCAGGTCCTTGGTCCATTTGTTGATTGGGTTATTTGTTTTCTTATTGTTTAATTTTTTTGAGTTCTTTGTATACTCTGGATATTAGGGCTCTATCTGAAGTGTGAAGAGTAAAGATTTGTTCCCAGGATGTAGGCTCCCTATTTACCTCTCTTATTGTTTCTCTTGCTGAGAAAAAACTTTTTAGTTTGAGTAAGTCCCATTTGTTGATTCTAGTTATTAACTTTTGTGCTATGGGTGTCCTATTGAGGAATTTGGAGCCCGACCCCACGGTATGCAGATCGGAGCCAACTTTTTCTTCTATCAGATGCAGTGTCTCTGATTTGATATCAAGCTCCTTGATCCATTTTGAGTTAACTTTTGTGCATGGCAAGAGAAAGGGATTCAGTTTCATTTTGTTGCATATGGATTTCCAGTTTTCCCAGCACCATTTGTTGAAGATGCTATCCTTCCTCCACTGCATGCTTTTAGTGCTTTTCTTAAATAAGACCTATTACTTACTCACTTGGCTGAATTTGGATATTTCAAAGGGATGGCTGACAGCAATGCTGCACAATAGCCCACATCCTGCAATGGGAATCTGTTGATAATAACCCTAATGAACTGAATAACCATTTCTGTGAACTTCACTGCATCTAATCTTTAAGGATTGATTGTTTGGGGAGGTAGACAACATGAAACTCAAACATACCTGCCTGTCCTTGCTAAGTGCAATGGATTGAATGTTTGTGTCCTCCCAAAATTCACATGTTGAAACCTAATCCCCAGTGTGATAGTACTGGAAGGTGGAACCTCTGGGAAGTGAATAGTACATGACCACAGAGCCCTCTTTAATGGGTTTACTGCCCTTATAAAAGAGGCCACAGAGAGTTGCTTTTCCCTTTCACCATGTGAAGTTATGGCAAAAAAAAGATAAAGGCAGCTGCCTATAAACCAGGAAGCAGGTCCTCACTCAGACACCAAATATGCCAACACCTAGATCTTAGACTTTCCTGCCTCCAGAACTGTGAGAAATAAACCTCTGTTATTTATAAGCCATACTGTCTATGGTTATAGTAGACTGAGTGGACTAAATCAGAAAACTGGTACCAAGCTGGGCACAGTGGCACACACCTGTAATTCCAGCGGCTTGGGAGGCTGAGGCAGGAGGAATGTGAGTTCAAAGTCAGCCTCAGCAATTTAGTGAGACCCTAAGCAACTTAATGAGACCCTGTCTCATAATAAAATAAAATAAACCCCAGTACCTCCCCACTCCCGCTCTGCCATGGATATTTGGCTGAGGAGGAACTATCTAAAGGAGCAGGCTGGTTCTTCTTAATTGCTTATAGTAAAATGCAAGGAAGAGAAATGATTTAAAAAGATGGAACTGTAGCATTTGCTTTGGCAGCATATACACTAAAATTGGAACAATAGATAGTATTATTCATCAAAGGGAAGCAGAATGTAAAGAGAAATTTGTCACAAATTCAGCCTATCCATATTGAAGAAAAATGAGAAAGTTTGTTTGGAAAGAACATTAAGGTTGGGGCTGGGGTTGTGGCTCAGCAGTAGAGCACTTGCTTATTAGCATGTGCGAGGCGCTGGGTTCGATCCTCAGCACCACATAAAAATAAATAAAATAAAGGTATTGTATCCAACTACAACTAAAAAAATACACACACACACACACACACATACATATATATTTTAAAAAAGAACATTAAAGTGCTGGGGATGTGGCTCAAGTGGTAGCGCGCTTGCCTAGCATGCGCATGGCACTGGGTTCAATCCTCGGCACCACATACAAATAAAGATGCTGTACAGCCGAAAACTAAAAAATAAATATTAAAAATTCTCTCTCTCTCTCTGTCTCTTTCTAAAAGAAAAAAAAGAACATTAAGGTTGTGGCCAGAAACCATATCATAAGGAGACTAATATGGATGAACCATCTCATAATAAAAAATAAATAAAAAGGATTGGGTACTATTTTCCAAGAAAAAGGAAAAATAACTCCAAAGGCAATTCAGAAATCATTAGGGTTACCCTTTTTCATCACAACCCTAGGGCTCTGGGGATAGAGCAGTTTTCCAAAGAGGGGCCTATGGGACCTCATCCTGCTCAGTGCTCCTTATTTTGCAGTCATCCTGGGTGCGGTTCCAGCAAGCCTTGCTGTAGCACTTAGCAAATCTATACAGGTGTGGTTGCTTCTACATGGATTTCAAAGGACAGAGCCTCTCAGCAGAATTGTATGCTCAGGAACCAAGCCTATGGGCCCTAAGCAGAGGAAAGAGACACACAGCCACCACTAGGACAGGATCACCCAAAGCCATAAGCATTAGGGCCACTGGAGGCCCTGGGAGCCTGGCAAAGCTTCAGGAGCAGGACCCACCATCCCAGTGGGTCAGGAAAATTGGAACCTCTGTCCTAGTTGGTTAGAAAGCCAAGACCCCAGCTAAACTGTGTCCAAAAGGCATGACTTGTGCCCCAGCAGACTTGTAGAGTATCAAGAGTATTATTCTCAAGCATTAGGAATACTAATGGAATATAACTGGTTGGATCTTGAGATTCAAATTCTAATGGAATTTGACCTGTTGAGTTTTAGGCTTGCTTGGGGACTTATCACTCCTTTCTTCCTCCTTTTGGAATGGGAATGCCTATCCTGTGTCTGTCAGACTGTTATATTCAGGAGCACATAACTCATTTGGTTTCATAGGTTCAAAATTGAAGAGAAATTTGTCACAAGATGACCTATACCTTGAGTTTCACTCATGTCTGAATTATTTAGATGAGGCACTGAATTTGGACTTTTAAGCTGATGCTGAAATGAGTTAAAACTGTGGAGAATACTGGGATGAAATGAATATATTCTGTATGCAAGGACATGAATTTAGAGGGCCAGAGGCAGAATACATAACTTATCTTGGTCTAATCCACTGAGTCTTGATATCTAATTTTGGCAATTGTGAAATTATAGAAGGCTAAGCTATTAAACTACATGCTTAGGGCCGGGGTTGTGGCTCAGCGGTAGAGTGCTCACCTAGCACGTGTGAGGCCCTGGATTCAATCCCCAACACTACATAAAAATAAATAAAATAAAGGTATTGTGTCCAACTACAACTAAAAAACAAAAAAAAAAAAAAAAAAAAAATGCTTCAAAAAATTTATTCCCAGAATCTTTACTATCAAATCAAAACACAGTTATAACCAGAGACACAGCCAAGCGCAGTGGTGCACGCCTGTAATCCCAGTGGCTCGGGAGGCTGAGGCAGGAGGATCGTGAGTTCAAAGTCAGCCTCAGCAAAAGCGAGGTGCTAAGCAACTCAGTGAGACCCTGTCTCTAAATAAATACAAAATAGGGCTGGGGATGTGGCTCAGTGGTAAAGTTCCCCCCACAAAAAAAAAATTACAACCAGAGGCATGCTAACCATTTATGGCATTACCACCTTCGTATGAATCTAACTTTGAAGATGCCTATTGGGTCTAAATGCATGTTAAAAAAATGAGATCCAATATTTTCAAAGTTTTTTTAAAATTTATTTTTTAGCTGTAGTTGGGCACAATACCTTTATTTCACTTATTTATTTTTATGTGGTGCTGAGGATCGAACCCAGGGTCTCACACGTGTGAGGGGAGTGCTCTACCACTGAGCCAAAACCCCAGCACCACAAGTTGTTTTTTTTTTTTAATTTTTTTAGTTGTAGTAGACACAATACCTTTATTTTATTTATTTTCATGTAGTGCTGAGGATCAAACCCAGTGCCTCACATATGCTAGGCAAGCACTCTGCCACTGAGCTACAACCCCTGCCCTTCCCAAGTTTTATCTAAGTTTGTTTTTTTTCCTTACATGCAGAAAATAGTCTTTATTTTGCCCTTGGAGTTAACTGTTACCTAGACTGGATACATTAAACTACTTCAAAATAACTTTATTTTAAAACTATGAAGACATTGCACTCCACTGTTTAGATTACAGTTTTGTTGGCATGAATATGCTGCCCTTTTTTTCTTTCTGGAAGATTTTTGGACTTAATAATTTTTTTAGTGGTTAGCAGACTTTTCTTCCTTTGATTATAAAAAAAAAAAAAAAAATTGGTGGGGGGGGGTACTGGGGATCAAACCCAGGGCTTTACATATTCTAAGCAAGCACTCTGCTGCTGAGCTACATCCCTAGGCCCCTAAAATTATTTATTTTCAAACAGGGTCTCATGAAGTTTCCCAGACTGGCCTTGAATTTGTGATCCTCCTATTGGAGCCTTTTAAGTAGTAGGGATTATAGGTGTATTCTACCATGCCCAGCATATTTTTTAAATCCTTAAGAGGAAAACAAAGCAATATGTAGTTAAAGTCTCTTAACTGATTTCTACTAAGTGATATGCTGAATTAATTGAGCCATTATAGTTTTTCTGTAAACAGATTGGATTTTCTATCTTAACCCATTTGTGCTGCTGTAATAGAATACCAGAGACTGGTTTTACATGAAGAAAAGAAATATGTTTCTCATAGTTCTAGAGGCTGAGGAAGTCTAAGGTTGAGGGGCCAGCATTTAGTGAGGGCCATCATGGGCTGCATCATTCCATGGTAAAAGGTTGAAGGGAAGAGAGGGTGAGAAAAGTGGGAGCCAAATGGGCTTTTATAACAAATTCACTCTCCTGATAACCATAGAAAGCAGACTATGCCCTGCTCTGACTTACTCCATAGTGAATATCACAATAGTTTTCAGGTTGTAATCCTGAGTTATGTTATAAGTTACTTCACTTTGAATGTAAGTACGGAGGTAGAATGTCTCTCCACCTCTTTTGTATACAATCATCATTCCCTAGCACAATCATGAGACAAACTAATAAATTAATCATGGTAATAAAAATGAAGTTATTGAATTAAATTATATATATATGGATGCATGGGCATATCAACACCATGTCAGAAAAACTAGAACCATGAACTTATCAAATATATCAGACCACCAAAAGAAGCAAACCACTCAACTGAGACCCATTAAAAGAGGAGCCCCCACCCCAAGACTGGTCAGTGGCACACGGACCCTGTCACTTGGTAACTCATCATGATTCTTGCCCAGGAAAATTGTCACATCAATGAACCTCCAATACTTTGTCCTCAGGCTTCAGCTCAGCCTGGTTTCTCCTGCCCATGACAATGATGCATGGTCCATTTCAAACTGACACTTTGAGATAGTCACCTACCCAGACCCTGGCCTAAAATAAGTTCTGCAATTTTGAAAATTCTACACTGTGAACAAGTTCTTTGGTCGGTTCATGATATTATCTGACCTCCAGCTATGACTCTTGCCATTGTATTTGTTCTTTGCCTTTGCTCTTAGTTTAGCCTCCTGAATCCCTGTGGCTACTATAATCCTTTCTGTATTTGCCAAGAGTTATTCTTCATATTGTATCATTTGATCTTATAATCATATGCATAAATAATTTTGCTACAAATATTTCTATATATGAAATCCTTATTGTGATTTAATATAACCACAAAAAGCTAAAGATAATACCTTGGGATGAGAGAAGATGTTGCTCTTGATACTTCTCTTGAGGGAGTCCCAAGTAGGTGAGAACAACATACTTTGTTTCATAGTGAAATCCTAGAGGCATGGTAGTTGAGGACGCCATTGGATTGGCCAACAGAGCTCCTAAGAGGTCTACTTGCAGATGTGTAAAACCTAAAAACATAAAAGGGTTTCAGTTTAAAGTTTATTACATGCCAATACGTTTTCTCATTGATTCTGATTACGCAAATATCAAACTAAAAGTTGTCTCAGACATTTCTTTCCAGAAACCTTTAAAAATGTTAACTGTTTGTAATGCCTACCTGTAATCCCAGCTGCTTCGGAGGCCAGCCTGGGTAGCTTAGAGAGACCCTATCTAAAAATAAAAATTTTCAAAAGGGTTAGGGATGTAGCTCAGTGGCACTACACTTGCCTGGCATGTATAAGGCCAAAGGTTCCAGTTCCATCCCCACTATAGGAAAAAAAAAAGAAAGAAATGAAGTGCTTAATTTACATAAAATGGTGATATAGCTAGCTGCTAGAGTGCTTGCCTTGCATGCACAAGGCCCTGGGTTCAATCCCCAGCACCACAGAAAAAAAAAAAAGGCATTCCCCCATCCACCCAGTACTGAGGTTAGTACTAGCAATCCACCTAAGTAACAAATAATCTCTAGATAATCTAGGTAACCCCAACACACACACACACACACACACACACACACACACACAATGTTCCTCTTATATAATAAAGACTTCTTTTGGGCTGGGGTTGTGGCTCAGTGGTAGAGCACTCGCCTAGCAAGTGTGAGGCCCTGGGTTTGATCCTCAGTACCACATAAAAATAAAATAAATAAAATTAAAGTAATGTGCCCAAATACAAACAAATGCTAGACAGGCACTCTATTACTGAGCTGCATCCCCAGTCCAGGCCTCCTAAAATTTTTTTTTTTTTTTTTTTTTTTGGTGGATACAACATCTTTTGTTTGTATGTGGTGCTGAGGATCGAACCAGGGCCGCACGCATGCCAGGCGAGCGCGCTACTGCTTAAGCCACATCCCCAGCCCTAAAATTTTTTTTTTTTTTTGTACTGGGGATTGAATTCAGGGACACTTGACCACTGAGCCACATCCCCAGCCCTATTTTGTATTTTATTTAGAAACAGGGTCTCACGGAGTTGCTTAGCGCCTTGCTGTTGCTGAGGCTGGCTTTGAACTCTCAATCCTCCTGCCTCAGCCCCCAGAGCCCCTGGGATTACAAGTGTGCACCTCCTGAATTTTTACATAGCCCCAAGGCCACAGAGTTACAGACCACATGTACCAGTCTTCTCTGTAGTTTAATGTACTATAAGCCTGAACCAGAGAATGAGAAGTTACAAGTGTAATTGTAGGTCTCTCCTTTAAGACTGAGGATTTTATTCTGTGATTTAGAACCTGAACATGGCAGTGACCTAGCTTTGATATTCAAATAAGGATACCACTCTAGGGATGAGTAAAGCAACCAGAAGCAACTTGGGTCCCTGAATGATCATGTGAACCTGAATCTCTTGGAACACTTACCACTAGACGTTATGTAAACCATTTTAATCTGAATCACTTCACTAGGCATCCTAATTTGTACCATAATCAATACAATCACAACTCTTACTTTATCATATGGACCTGGCAGCTATCAAATACTTGAACAGTTTCATGCTGGGTGTGGTGCGGGATGCCTACAATTCCAACAACTTGGGAAGCTGAGACAAGAGGATCAAAAGTTTGAGGTCAGCCTCAGCAACTCAGCGAGACCCTCAGCAACTTAGTGAGAACTTGTCTCAAAATTAAAAATAAAAAAAGCTGAGGATGTAGCTCTATGGTAAAGGGTCCCTGGGTTCAATCCCCAATAACAAAAATATAAATCATATTTCACACCATATATAAATCATATTGTGGCATTCTTAAGTTTCCCGAACAACTTTGCTTTCTTTTCTAAACTAACAAACACAGACTGATTTAGATCTCAAAAACTATAAACCTCCCTTATCCACAAGTATTACATTCCAAAACTCTCCAGAGATAACAAAAACCATAGGTAATACCAAATCCTATATACACTACTTCATTCTTACTGTATATAAATCTTAGCAATCTCAGTATATGATTGTTTTTCCTTTCCATATTGAAACCTTTTACTTTTCACTTAAATTCATGGCTTCTCTTTGCCAGAATCATTACTCTTGCACTTGGAGCCATTTTTAAGTAAAACAAGGTTAACCTTAATGCAAGCAATGTGATAGGGAGATAATTGGTCTGATAACCAAGAAGGCTAATAAATGACTTGCAAATAGGGCAATAAATACAAAGTCTGTTCAGATTCTTCTTGGCCTCTCTGTGCAGCATTCCTTCTTCCTGGGTACAGGACAAGAAAAACATTTATCTGTTTATTATAAAGGCTATTACAAAGGATACAGACAAAGAGATGCACTGGTCACAACGGGATAATTAACTTCCTGAGCAGGATAGAGTAGGATGTGTTGAGATTTCATTTGATATTTTTGGACTGCAGCTGACCACAGGTAAGTGGAGCTATCAAAAGCAAAGCTGTATGTAAGAGGGGACAAATGCATCCAGTAAAAGAGGTTCAGTTAATTAGCAATAGGGGAAAATAGGCAATGTTAACAAATTTAAGGTCAAAGGCAGTTCTCAATTGTAACATACTACTTTCATGTGACGATTAGTATGCTAGATTTTTAGTTTGTTCTTTATTTATTTTGTGATAGTATTGAATGCTGGGGTTGCTCTACTACTGAGCTACATCCCCAGCCCCCCCCCCACTTTTTTTTAGACAGGGTCTTGCTAAATTGCCTAGGCTACCCTTGCACTTGTGATCCTTCTGTCAGTCTCCTGAGTTGCTAGAATTACAGGTTTGCACCACCAAGCCCAGCAGGACAATAGTTTAAAAAAGGATACTGAATACTCTGGGGAAAAAAAAAAAAAAACACAACTAAGTATCTTGTTTGTTTTTCCTCTACTTATCTATCAACCAAGACTTCTGACACTAGATATATGGGGGGGTTCCACACACACACAAGCCAGCATTCAATTCTCCAGCAGCAGATACAGCTGAGTGTCCTCTAATCTAATTCAGTTCTGACACAATCTGGAGATAGTATCAGATCCCATAGTTTGAAGACTCAAGTCTTAAAACTGTTGTCCCTCACACTCCCTCACTTTAGAGGCCAGTCCAAAGGCCTACGTTGTTCCACAGGTGCTTTTGACCAATCGTCTATATAATCAGGGTTCCCACAACCTCCTCCTTGTGTTCAATTAATTTTCTCAAGTGGCTTACAGAACTCAGGGAAAAACATTTATCTGTTTATTATAAAGGCTAAGAATACAAAGAAATGCACTGGACAAAGAATGAGAGAATAGGCTCGGACCTTACATTCCTTCTCCAAGTGCCCCCACTTTCCTGGAATCTCCATATGTTCAGCTATCGAGATGTTCTCAAAACCCTATCCTTTCAGGTTTCTATGAAGACTTCATGGCAAGGCATGATTGAACCACAGTTAACTATGCAGAAATGTAATTGGACAAAAAGGATATGATCTAATGCTTATAGACAGACTGGGTGTAGAAACCAGACAAGGTGTGTCTGGTCAAATTCTTCTTGATCTCTCTGTGCAGCATTCCTTCTGCCTGGGTACAGGACAAGAATTTTTTTTTTTTTTTTTTTTTTAGTTGTAGATGGATACAATACCTTTATTTTACTTATTTTTATATGGTGCTGGGGATTGAACCCAGGGCTTCATGCGTGCTAGGCAGGCGTTCAACCACTAAGCCACAACCCCAGCCCAGGACAAGAATCTTCTGGAGGGAGGATGGATCTATCTGTCAAAGGCAGGTCAAATAATTTCTTTATTGTCAGCTCAAAGACAGAAAGGCAAGGAAAAGTTTCTATGATCCTCTTTGAGGAGGAAGTTATGAGCCAGGAATCAAAATAAATGAACAAATATGTAAACATATATGTATATATCACAAATATACAGTTTTATAATTGGAAAAGGAAAATCACCTATTGTTTTCAGATTACAAAATAAAAAAAAGCAAAATTCGGGCTGGGGATATAGCTCAGTTGGTAGAGTGCTTGACTCGCATGCACAGGCCCTAGGTTCAATCCCCAGCACCACAAAAATAAATTATAATAAATAAATTTTTTTAAAAAAAGCAATGTTCACTTAAATCTTCAATCTTCTTTGTAGCAACCATTCTCAGTGCTGGTGCAGAAGAGAATCATGCCCCAACACTAATCCACCAACACCTATAAGAGCCAGAGAAACTGTTATTTATCTCCTTTCAATAAAGGAGAGAAGGGATGCAAAACAGATTGAGAAATACTGGTATAATTTTTAAGGGAAATATTTTTAGAATTCAGGACAAAACTAACATTTAAAGAGTGGCCAAATGATGAAAAGCTGGCAGCGAAAACCCCTTAGCACAATACAAGAATAGTCAAAAAGGTAGAAAATAAACCAGGAATGAGTATGATCACAAAAGTCAGGGAGGCACTTCAATAAGAAGATAGTAAACAAATGTGTCAAATATACAACTTCCAAGAAAATGAAAATGGGAGAGTCACTGGATGTGGAAATTTGGTCATCCATGATCTTTGACAGTTTTGTTTGACTGGCAGGAGCAAAGATAGAAGGCAGGGACTTGAAAATGGTGCACACCTGTAGTCTCAGCTACTCAGGAGGCTGAGGCAGGAGTATCAGGAATTCGAGACCACCCTGGGCAACTTAGCAAGACAATGTCTAGAAAGAAAGGAATAAAGGTTGAAAGGAAGGAAGAAACTAAGAAAATTAATGTAAAAAATAAAGGCAGGGCCAGGCACAGCGGCGCCTATCTGTAATCCTAGCAGTTCCAGAGGCTGAGGCAGAAAGATGGCAAGTTCAAAGCCAGCCTCAGCAAAAGCGAGGCGCTAAGCAACTCAGTGAGACCCTATCTCTAAATAAAATTACAAATTTGGGTTGGAGATGTGGCTCAGTGACAGAGTGCCCCTGAGTTCAATCCCCAGTACAAAAATAAATAAATAAATAACAAAAGGCAAGGATTTGAAGAATAAATGGGAAGTGAAGAGGTACATAAAGTAAGTTTTCATCTATTCTTTCAAAGAATAGCTTGGTTTGAAATGAAGAAAAGAATGGAGACTACAGACAGACAAATAGTCAAAAGTCTTCATTTGTTTTTATAGTGAGAGAAGACCCATAAGCATGTTCATGTTCAGTGGAAAAGGATCCAATAAGGAGATTAAATAGAGAGCAAGGAATAAATTATGAAGCAAAGCTTTAAAAGAGAAGGGAAGAATTGATCATATTAGTAACAATTTGCGCTTTAATATGTCTGGTTTTTTTTTTTATATATATAACAGGAATAAAGAAGTACTTATATTTGAACAATGTTTTAAATGAAAAAGTGAAGCCAGGTGCAGTGGTGCACACAGGTAGTCCCAGTGGCTCAGTGGGATGAAGAAGGATGAAGCAGGAGAATCACTTGAATCCAGGACTTTGGAACTAGCATGCACATCATAGCAAGGCTTTCAGGGGGAAAAAAAAAAAAATTATATACACACACATATACTCTAACTGGATGAATTCAAACTTCTTAAAGATTCCATATCACTAAAGACACTTTTATTCTCTGACCCAGATGCCATAGAAAAAGAATAATTTAACAGGTTTCCAGATTTGATATTTTGCCTAACACTCTTCAAACTTTTGTAAAAAACACCCAACTGCCTAACTATAAATGCAAGTTTTACCACAGAATTCTAATTGTCAGTCTTCCGTACTTACCACTCTATTTGCACTTCTTTTTTTCCCCCTTAGACTTGCCAACATATACTTTACTTTCACATAACGGTACCATATTCTTGAATACTACAAATTGCTTTCACTTAGAAATAGATCTTGTGGCTGTGTAACTCAGTGTTAGTGCTTTAATGATATTACTGATTATTTTTCTTCTTTCTTTTCAGTACTGGGGACTGAACCTAGGAACATTCTACCTGTGAGCTACATCCTCAGCTCTTTTTATTTTGAGATAGGATCTCTCTGTAGCCATGGCTGGCCTTGAACTTGCAATCCTCCTGCCTTAGCCTCTCCTGTCACTGGGATTATGGATATGTACTACCAAACCTGGCTAATTTTTTTCTTTAATAATATCCATATGTCTGTATGTTTGGTGAATGATTATATTTATTTATTTAAGTTTAGTATACAACTTTAGACTTCAAATATTGCTATGGTTTTACTAAAGTCCCCCAAAATACAAGTGTTGAAAAACCTAATCTCCAAATTAAAATGTTAATGGTATTTTGAAATGGGGACTTTGGGAGGTAATTAGGATTAGATGAGGTCATGAAGGTAAAGCCTCTATAATGGCCTTAGTGGTTTTATAATAAGAATGATGAGAGTCTGGAACTAGCAAGGTCTGTCTTGCCACATGCCTTCTACAATGTTACGATATAGCAAGAAGGTGCTCATCAGATCCCAGAGTCAAACTTCTTGGACTTCTCAATCTTTAGACTGTGAGCTAAATAAAACTATTTTTTTAAGTAAATAATCCAGTCTGTGGCATTCACTTAAAGCAACACCAAACTAAGATTAATGTGTATTTGGTACACTTATAAACACACCAAACAAATATACAAGACTTGCAGTATATAATATCCATCCAATTTGTTTGGAGATTCCAGTTGTACAAGCAACAATGTAGCTCATCCCATGTTGTGATTAAGGAAGGGGGGGGGCGGACAGACAGATCCCAGAAACACTATTATATATCTAGTATACTTGCATTAAATTCTAAGACATTTTAAAAAATCAATAATAAACAAATGAACAAATAAATAAATAAGAGGCTTAAAGGATATGAATGAAATAAAAAAATAAATTTCTTTAAAAAAAATCCTAAGACAAAGGCATTCAGCATCTGCCTTCATAGCATAATTCCAGGTTACATCTCTAAGGGGACTCACTTCCTTTCCAACATTATGCAGTGGTAATAAGCATACTGCACAATGGGCTCTTAGATTTCTAACAAATATTATTAATAAATTTTATCTGCATAAGACCTTTATTTCTAAAGCACTTTTCTAGTGTTGTCATAACAGATGATTGATTTGCCTAAAATCATAAAGCTAGTTAACAGTGCAATCACTTAATTAAATACACCCTTTTTGGGCTGGGTTTGTGGCTCTGACGGAGAATGCTCACCTAGCATGCATGAGGCACTAGGTTTGATCCTCAGCACCACATTAAAAAAAAAAAAAATTATGTCCACCTATAACTAAAAAATAAATGTTTAAAATTAATAAATAAACCCTTTTCACTTAATTGTATTCATTCATCATATATTTACTGCATGCCAGAAAATGTACTAGGTAAGAGAAACACAGGTGAAAAAGAAATACTGAGGTGAAAAACACTAATAATGTAGGAAAGAATATAGAAAAACAAAGTGGCTTTTCTTTTTTTATGGTACTGGGGTTTGAACCCAGGATCTTGCCACATTAGGCAAGCACTCTACCACTGGGTCATATCTCCTGCCCTTTTTATTTGATATAGGGTTTTGCTAAGTTGCTGAGTATGGTGAGGAGTTAGTGGTCCTCCTACCATGTGGCTGGAATTAAAGTATGCACCATCACACCCAGCAACAAGGTGGTTTTTCTAATACAGACACCCAGAGTACTGAAAAATAAAAAGATTGTCATTTTTAAGAATGGAGCTGGGGGGAGAAAAAGGAAAAAGATAAATTGAATCAAAATTAAATATGATCTGAAACTACCACTCAAGGCTTTCCCAGAAGCAAAGCAACATACCTAGGTCCATCCCATTATTGCCTCATGGATACCATGTACATTTCATATCTAAAAAAGACATTTCAAGCTTCCTTTTAAAATGATGAGAGGAACAGAGTTACTTTTACTCTTTACATTTTATTTAGTAGGGCCTTTTACAATTAAAACTAGGTACAAGTTTGTAGTATTGAGAAATATTTACATATATCAGCCACAGTAGCACACACTAATCCTAGCTACTAAATAGACTGAGAGGAGTACTGCCAAATTCAAGGCTGACCTTGGTAGCTTAGTGAGACCCTATCTCAAAATAAAATATAAAGGGTGGGGATGTAACTTAGTGCATGAGGTACTAGGTTCAATCCAGCACACTATTAAATAAAATAAAATAAAATCTTGAGATAGGGTCTCACTTAATTGTCCAGGCTGGCCTCAAACTTAACAATCCTCCTGCCTCAGCTTCCCAAGTCACTGGGATTATACCTGTGGGCTCTCATGCCCAATTCCAGGTATATGATCTTAAACAAAAACTTTATCTTTTGCACAATTACAAAGAAAGTATTGGATATATTTATGTTAACAATCTGTTTCTTGCTCTGCCTTATACCTTTTAGTTTGTTCCTCTAAAATGCAAGTAGTTCTCAAGTCAGGAGGAGAGCCTGAAGCAGCTTAGGGTAACTTAACCCTATGTTTATATATTCCCCACAACCTGTCACAAATGAGACATCCACAATCCTTCAGTAAAAAATACAATATTACAGTGCTGGGAGGCCCTCAATGCATTCTAGGCAAATTTTCTACTACGGTCCTACATCCCTGGCTCCATGTTTTTATTGTTGTTGGTTGGTTGGTAGATTTTGTTTTTTATTTCTATTATGAGCACCAGTCAAGTTCGAGGATGGTAGTACCAATTATACCACAGGAATTAAGAATATTCTATGGACTACAATCAGAAGTTACACAGCAACTTTTAATCCTACAATAAAGTCTTAAGAAAAGCACATTTGCAGCAATGTGACAATCCACTGTACCTGTTTCCCAAACTTGTCTCATAATAATCATATTGAATGCTTGTTAAAAATAGAAATTCCTAGAATCCATCTCATACATACTAATTTGGAGCATCATACCTAAATTATTTTCTTTAATTTCAGAGAATTACAACATATTTTACAATATAACATTTTAAGTAGTTGCTAAATTATTTCAGAACCTGTTTTAGACCATTTCCTGCCACCAAAATAAAATTATAATGCAATAAAATTGTTAAATACTTGAGAGTTGAACACATCTATAATCCCAGTTTATAAAAAGAAAAAGAAAAAAAAAAAAAAACTCAGTCAAATCAAAACTATCTAATTTTAAACAGTAACAAAGTTTCTTGGTTGCCAAAATTTAGCGCCAAGACTCACTAGTGGTTTGGAGAATTTTTAGTCTTAAGACTTATTAGTGGTTTGGTGGTGCTGGCGAATCCAACCTCAGGGCCTTTGAGTCACTCACCCAGCCCCAGTAGGGAATTTTTTTAAAGTTCCACAGATTAACATGAGGTCCAGCAGCAGTAATTTCATGCTCTGCCACTTAATATATCCCCAGTGCCCAATAACAGTAAATTTTTAATCCATGCTTTATAAGTATTGAATTTTAGGTCTTCTTCAAAAGTAAAATTAATCATAATAAAAATAGTGAAATTACAGGTAGATGAGATAGTACATAGCTGTAATCCCAGCTACTTGGGAGGCTGAGTGAGGCAGGAGGACTACAAATCCAAAGCCAGCCTGTCTCAAAAATAAGACTTAAAAAGGACTGGGGTATAGCTTAGTGGTAGAGCGCTTGCCTAGTATGTGAAGGCCTGAGGTTCAATCCCCAAGTACCTACCTCCTTTCCCCCAAGAAACAATGATTGCTAACAGGAATGGTGTTTCTTTTTGGTGTATGAAACTGTGGTTATAGTTGTACAATTCTGTGGATAATACTGAAAACCACTGAACACTTATGTATTGTATGGCATGTTAATTATAACTCAAAAATCAGCTACTCTTGGGTTGGATGTGTTGCTCAGTAGTAGGGTGCATGAAAGCACGAGGCCCTGGATTAGATTGTTAGCACAGGAAAACAAAACAACAACAAAAGGGGCTGAAGATGTACATCAGAGGAGGCTTGGCATGCACAGGCTGTGGGTTTGATCCCCAGCCCAGCAAAAGCAAAAACAGTTACTTTGAAAATAGCTTCTTTCCCCAACTCTGTAATATGTATTAAATAAGAACTCTTAGTGATCATCTATTTGGAATATAAATAAAAACTCTGAGAGCTGGGGTTGTGGCTCAGTGATACAGCACTAGCCTAAAATGTGTGAGGCACTGGGTTCAATCCTCACCACCACATAATAAATAATAATAAACAAAGTTATAAAAAAAGGTTTTAAAAAACTCTATCTGAAAAAAAAGCAGGGTAGAAATACTAAATGTTTAAAATTTTTATGGCTGAAATAGTTTATAAGAAAAACATATTTTAAAAATAATTATTCTTGTTGGGCACAGTGGCACATGCATGTAATCCCAGGAGTTAGGGAGGCTGAGACAGGATTGAACGTTCAAGAACAGCCTCAGCAATTTAGGGAGATCCTAAGCAACTTAATGAAGCTTTGTCTCAAAATAAAACACAAAAAGGACTGGGGATGTAGCTCAGTGGTAAAGAGCCCCTGGGTTAAATCTCCAGTAACCACCCAGCCCCAAAAAAATTCTTATTGTAAATCACTAGTCCTAAAAGGTTAGTATAATTTTTGTTTTTGCAATACTAAGGATTAAACTCAGGGCAAGTATGCTAGGCAAGCACTCTACCACTAAGCTACACCCACCAGCCCTTTTTATTGTATTTTGAGACAGGATCTCAATATTAAATGATGTGTAAGTAAGCATATCTTTTTCAACTTTACACATCCTTCAGCTGAATTCAACTACTGGGACACACTCCTTCACATAAGAGTATGAGCCACGGAAAAGGAACAGCATCTGATCACTCAGAGTAAAAGGATTTTCAAAATCCTTAATTGTCTATTACCAAATGAATTAAAAGCCACATTTCATAGCTTAAATACTTTCAGTTCACAAGTACAAACGTGCAGGGTACAGTTATACAACTGTGTATATGAGGTATACACGAACACTTATTTTTTAAGGGGTTAAAAGGAAAAGAAAAACAGATATCTAAAGGGTGTGGCAACTCATCCAAGGTCACACAACAAGTCAGAACAAAGAGCAACATTCTGGTTATACCAACCTCCAGGGGAAATCTTACCAAAAAGATTGTTGTTTGGTTTTACATCAGAAATCAAAAAAGGGGAGAGGGGACTGTGAACTTAGTTCAAAATTTTACGCAGAGTCTGTGAGATTGCTATTTTGGATAAACACACTTGTGTCAGGAGTGGTTAAGAGCTAAAGAAAACTATCAGTCAACAGTATGTGCATATCTATCCGGTCAGATTGCTTCAAAAAGTCTAGGCGTTCTCCCTCATAGTCGGTTATGAAGGCAAGAAACTTGAGATCTCCTTGGAATGCTGACAGGATAAAAATCAACGGAAATAAAATGTGAACTGTATTGCTTAAAAGGGTAAGAAGGCAGGTTTTTCGGGGTGGGGGAAGGAAATGGGTGTCAAACAAGAAAGGACTACGGATGGCAAAACTAACCTATAGCTAGCTGTTCTAAGTGAATCGCATGCAAACCTTTTCTTCGACCAATCGGAAGTCCACGTTCTCCAGTATAGCTCTGAAAATGGACCCAAAGTTTTCCGTGAAGCTACTTGTGGGGAAGAACAGCAAAGTAGGGCAAAGGTCTGAGTTCCTACGCCTTAGATAGCCCACACTGGGGGAAGAAGTTCCCTTCAAGGGTCCGCAATAGGACCACGTTTGTCTATCGCGTCTGGTCCGGTTATAATGAAATGGACCCCCTCAAACTTCGAAAATCCGGAGTAGAGGAGCGCCGATAAATGCTTACACTGACACACACACGCCACACACACATACACACACACTCGGTCTCTCACTCACGCGCAGTGTGAACCAGTGGGGAGTCGGTGACTCCGTAGTCTCTGAACACCTTCCTCCCCGGGTGAAATCCGCCTCCTCACCCAGTTCTGTCTGCCCGGACCCTCCACTCCCCTCACCTGGCCCTGGCCCCTGCCCCAGAAGAGATGAAAAGCGGCGGCGGCGGTTGCTTCCAACAGGGTCCCCAAGCGGCGGTGACTGCTTCGACCCACTGCCCTAATCTACCGCCGCCGCCATGTTGAAAGGTGAGGTCACCCCCGGCGTGCTTCCGTCACCGCCGACGTGGGGGCGGGCCCAGGCCGCCCAAGAGCGCCGGAAGAGGGCGGCTCTGTCACCAGAACGGAAGCACAGACCACCGAGGCTTGGGGATCTCTTTGCGCAGACGTAATTGAAAAGCTGATCCTTCCTAGCCCGCTGTTCGCAGGCGTCGCTCAAATCTATGATTCCTGAAGTTGCGGAAGTTCTTGTCAAGTCATTTCCGGTCTTGCAATTCATCGTAAAGAACCAATTCTCCGTCTGCGGGATAAGTTTAGTTCTGCAGACATGTGTTGCGTTTCAAACAGGTGCCAAGAGAGTCTTAAGAGCTGCGGTGTTCTCAGCCACTTGTCGGCAAATGTGGTCCTGTGTTGTAAAAGATTCCCACGGAACGGAGCTGGGATGGCGTAGGGGGGGGTCGTTGTAGGCGGAGGGAACGGCCTGAGGGTAGATAAAGGAAATTTATAGTAGTAATACATTTTTGCTCACAGCACTTAGTGCATGGAGTATAATTTGTGTTAACGTGTTTTTGTTTATTTGAGTCCAATATTGCTTTAGATGAGTCACTAAAGGCATCTAGGCGACAGGGTATAATACCATACTTTAGGGAGAACCAGTTGGCCGTGGTGTCCTTGAAATGAATTGTTACAGGACATCATTGAAGATTAGGATTTAAGAAGTCCAAGAAAGTGTTAGAAGGCTGTGGCAACCAGTCTGGTTAGAAGTGATTAAATCCTGTTGAGGAGTGAGTGGGTTTCATTTGGGGTGAGGAAAATATGATAAAGCACTTGAAATTATATGGGGGAGATGGAATTAAAAAGGTTAAGATTGAGGATGTAGCTCAGTAGAGTGCGTGTCTAGCTTGCACAAGTTTCATACCCAAAAATGAAAAAAAAAAAAAAAAATAGTAAGTGTGGGCTGGTGTCACAGAGGTGGAGCCGTGCTGTTAATAGAGAAACTATGAAATTTACCGGGGAGGTTTTTTTGTTTGTTTTGTTTTTTGGTACCAGGGATTGAATTCAGGTGCCCTCAACCATTGAGCCACATCCCTAGTTCTTTTCATATATGTATTTACTTACTTATTTTTATTTTGAGACAGGGGCTCACGAGTTGCTTAGGACCATGCTAAACTGATGAGGCTGGCTTTGAACTGGCAATCCTCCTGCCTCAGATTCCCAAATTGCTGGGATTACAGGTGTGTACTCCCATGCCCGTCGAAGAGATATTTTAAGTTGAAATATTAGGAATGAAAAATCAACTGAGGTGTAAGTGGAAGAAAAGAATTGAGGCTAAAAGTGTAGTGTTTTGAAGGAACTGGAGGGAAACCAGGAAAGTGGTGAGCAAGAGAATATGGGACCTGTGGGCACAGAGGAGGCAGGCCCAGGGTGGGCAATGAAAGACCATTACAAGCAAATGGAAGACACTAGAGAGTCACAAATTGATAGTTTCATGCCATTTAGGTTGTTTGGTTTTGTTTTGGTTTTTTTGCGGTGCTAGGAATTGAACCCAGGACCTCACACATGGCTAGGCAAGCACTTAACATTGAGCCACACCCCTTGCCCTGTTCATTTAGTTTTTTTGTTGTTGTTTTGCTATGTTTTGCACCAAGGATTGAACTCAGGGGCACTAAACCACTGAGTCACATCTTGTATTTTATTTAGAGACAGGGTCTCCCTGAGTTGCTTAGGGCCTTGCTTTTGCTGAGGCTGGCTTTGAACTCGCAATTTTTGTGTCTCAGGCTCCTGAGCCACTGGCAATACAGAGGTGCACCACTGCGCCTGGTTTATCTAGGTTTTAAATCACTCATTATGCTGTGTGAAAATTTGGTTGAAAAGGAGCGAGAAGCCAGGCATGGTGGTGCATACCTGTAATCCCAGTGGTTCAGGAGGTTGAGGCAGGAGTATGGAGAGTACAAAGTCAGCCTCAGCAACTTAGTGAGGCCCTAAGTAACTTAGTGAGACCCTATCTCAAAATAAAATATAAAAAGGTTTGGGAATGTGGCCCTGGGTTCAATCCTCGACAGGAAAAAAAAAAAAGAAGAAGAAGTGCAAGCATCTACTTAAGTAAAAGTTACTACTTTTAGTTATAATTTGGCTTTTTTCTTTTTCCTTTACAAATTAATATTTTTTGAGCCAGACACAGTGGCGCATGCCTGTAATCCCAGTGCCTTGGGAGATAGGAGAATCGCGAGTTCAAAGCTACCCTCAGCAAAAGTGAGGTGCTAAGCAACTCGGTGAGACCCTGTCTCTGAATAAAATTATAGGGCTGGGGATGTGGCTCAGTGGTCAAGTAACCCCGAGTTCACTCCCTGGTACCAAAAAACAAAAACAAAACTATTTTTTAGTGTGTAATGCTGGGCATGGAAACCAGAGCTAAGCATGTGTTCTACTGCTGAGCTATACTCCTAGCCCTCTTCAAGAATTCAAGACAAATGAAGCTGGGGATGCAGTGGCACATTCCTGTAATCCCAGTTACTTGGGAGACAGTTCAATTGAAAGTTCTATTCCAGCCTGGGCAGTTTAGTAAGACCCTGTCTCAGAATAAAAAGTAAAAAGGGGCTGTAGGTCAGTGGTAGAGGTCTTGCCTTACATGTGTGAGATACTGGGTTCAATCTTGAGTACCACATAAAAATAAATAAAATAAAGGTATTGTGTCCATATTGTGTACAACTAAAAAATATTTTTTAAAAGGGGTGGGGCAAGCCAGGCGCAATGGCACACGTCTGTAATCCCAGTGCCTCAGGAGGCTGAGGCAGGAGGATTATAAGCAAAGACAAGGCACTAAGCAACTCAGTGAGACCCTGTCTCTAAGTAAAATACAAAATAGGGCTGAGGATGTGGCTCAGTGGTCAGGTACCCCGAGTTCAATCCCTGGTACCAAAACCAAAAAAACCACAGCATAAATAGAAGAGAGTAGAAAGCTACACAAAAGGGAATTAAAAAAAATATTTTGTTTTTAGTTGTAGTTGGACACAATATCTTTATTTTATTTTTATGTGGTGCTGAGGATCAAACCCAGTGCCCCGCACATGCTAGGTGAGCGCTCTAGCCACAACCCCAGCCCCACAAAAGGAAATTTTAATTATATCTGTGACATGATGTTTTTTTTCTTGGTACTGGGAATTTAACCTAGGGGTCCATTACCACTGAGTCACATTCCCAGTCCTTTTTATTTTTTATTTTGAGACAGGGTCTCACAGAGTTGCTTAGTGCCTCCTCACCATTGCTGAGGCTGGCTTTGAACTCGTGATCCTCCTGCCCCAGCCTCCTGAGAAGCTGGGATTACAGGCCTGTGCCACTGTGCCCGGTTGATAAATGCAAATTTAGGTGGCCGGTACAAAATATTTGAATTATTCTTAATACTTCTTTTTGTGCCCCAAAGTAGTAATAAGCCAAGATTCTGTTTTCAAAAACAAACAAAGGGGGTCTGGGGCTATGGCTCAGTGGTAGAGTGCTCACCTAGCATGTCCGAGGCCCTGGGTTCAATCCTCAGCATCACATAACAATAAATAAAATAAAGGTATTGTGTCCAACTACAACTAAAAAATAAATATTTAAAGAAACAAAGGTACATTGAAGCCAGGGGCTTGGTGGTGCATGCCTGAAATCCCAGTGGCTCAGGAGGCTAAGACAGGAGGATCGCAAGTTCAAAGCCAGCCTCAGCAACTCAGTGAGACCCTGTCTCTAAATAAAATAAAAAGTAGGGATGGAGATGTTGCTCAGTGGTGGAGTGCCCCTGAGTTCAATCCCTGGTATTAAAAAAAAAAAAAAAGTACATTGATTTACACAGTATTACATCTATTTCATGTATTAATTTAATAACAATTTGTGGCACTAGATTGCTGCTCTCTGAAAACCCAGTTATTTTCATTATATTGTAAAAATAGGTAAAAGGAGTGATTGTAATCCAAATGAGTTAATGCCACTTTGTCCTAGCCTAGGAATGTTAAGAGGGAGGCATAATCCTGAAAATCTGTCTTCTAGATTGGTGAAGAATGAAGATAGTAATGTGGAAACTAACAAAATGAGACAGTCTTTTAGTTTGGTTTTAGCTCAGTTGATTTGAACATTGAAGAAGTTGAGTTCAGTTGTATGGATTTTTTTCTTTTTGGTATTAGTCTTATTGTCCTGTGGCTAAATCCTTCCCTTACCCAATTATTACTAGTCTTCTCAAATATGTATACCATTCTTTCATTACACTACAAGGAACATGTAGACTAGTACAGCTGGAAAGCAATTTGGCAACATGTATTAAGAACTCCCTGCAAGAGAGTTCCTTGCACTATTCTGTTATTGTTAACAGCTTGTTTGAAATTTCTTCAAAATAAAAAATTAATAATACAAATGTGTCTACTTTTGGCTCATAATCTACTACCAGGAGTCTGTCCTAAAAATAAAGGAGTTTTTGAAAGGTTTTACCTTTGTAGTTGGGGCAATTTTTTTTTTTTTTTGGTGCCGGGGATCGAACCCAGGGCCTGCGCATGCGAGTCAAGCATTCTACCAACTGAGCTATTATCTCCAGCCCCATATATTTTTTTTAATATTTACTTTTTAGTTTTTGGCGGACACATCTTTGTTTGTATGTGGTGCTGAGGTTCGAACCTGGGCCACACGCATGCCAGGCGAGCGCGCTACCGCTTGAGCCACATCCCCAACCCAGCCCCATATTTAAAAAAAAAAAAAAAAAATTTGTAGTTGGACACAATACATTTATTTTATTTATTTTTATGTGGTGCTGAGGGCCGAACCCAGCGCCTTGCACATGCTAGGCGAGTGTTCTACCGCTGAGCCACAACCCAACCCCCCCCCACACATACAATTTGTTAAGAACAAAATATTGGTGAGTTGTTTCCATTTAAGCCACGAAAACAAAATCATAATACTTTATGGTTTGGGCAAAAGTAAAATATTTAAACATTTTTAAAAACGAAAGGGGAGTAAGGCTGAAGAAATTCAAACTGCTCCGATTAATTTTAAATACACGAATTCCTCATTGTCCTTCCCTCCTATGGAAGTCACTCAGGTCTAAACAGAAGAGGCGAGGTCACCAGCCAGAATTGTCTCCAGGAGCTGACCGCGCATGCGTCAGTTTAAGGAAGGGCAGGACTTCATGAGACCCAGGCTCTTTCCATTGGCTGGAAAGCCTCATAGGCTGGGCTGCACCCGCACCTAGCAGGAAGCGGAAGACGGGTTATAAAGTAAAGGAATTCAGAGAACCTGCTCTGGTTTTGTTGGCCCTGTTTTTCCACCGCCCTTTTTCTTAACTGAGTTCGGGCCAGTTGCCCTCCGACCTAGCATCGCTTTCACCATGGCTCTCAGCGATGCTGACGTGCAGAAGCAGGTGAGGGGCTGGGTTGGGTTTCGCGAATCTGAGGCGCCATCCTGGGGTAGGTGGGCAGAGTACGGCTCGAAGAAGGCTTGGGCCTTAGGCACGTCGATTGCTGCAGCTGGGTCCCTTACCCAAAGTCCTGGTGGTCTCTGTGGGGGATTTGCCCCATAGCTCATGTGACTTCTCCTTGGGTCCTACGTGCTGCCCGCTTGTCTGCACGCCTAGCTCTGCCCACCCATATTAGTGGTACTTAATTGGACAGAGATCTGCGCAAAGATTGAAAACAGTCTTTTCACTTGAGTTTTTAACCCCGAGGGAAGGGCTCACGATATATGATGGGAAAGAAAAAATGTTGTAGGAGAGCAGCTTTCAGTGTTGTTTTGAGGTCATTCCCTTTATGCACTTTGAATTTTTATTTTGAAGGAGTGTCTTCTGTCATAACGAATCTAGTTTGAATATTAATGAAAATGCAAAAATCTCGTTTTCTTGGATTTTTTTCTTTCTTAATCACGGGGTCTTTTCCACTGAACTGCATTCCCAGACCTTTTTTTTTTTTTAATATTTTAGTTGTGGCTGTTAATACCTTTATTTATTTATTTTTATATGGTGCTGAGGATTGAACCCAGGACCTCGCACTCGCTAAGGCGAGCGCTTTACCGCTGAGCCACAACCCCAGCCCCCCCACACCTTTTATTTATATTGGGAGCCTCGCCAAGTTGCTGAGGCTGGCCTCGAATTTATGACCCTCCTTCCTCAGCTTCCCCAATCGCTGGAAACCGGCATGTGCCAACACGCCTGGCTCTTTTTCTTAAATTTATGAGCCCCAGCACCTAATGTTGTTTGATACAAGGGAGGCGAGTCAGGATTTTTGGAAAAAATTGTCATGCAAGTCTTGAACTTACATCACTTTTGAAAGTGAATATACTCAATCTTGAGAAACTTGTTTAGCTTTTAAAAATGCACCATACCCTTAAGTTGCAGACATTAGGAGTATTCTAAGATACCTGACACAGGAGGCTGAGGCCAGGGCACCATTTGAGCCTAAGAGTTCCAGGCCAGCCTTGTCTCAAAATAAGAAAAATGGAAAGGAATGTTGTAACTGCAAAAGCCTCTCCTAGGAGTATAGTGGTGTTGACAGGTCTATAACAAGGGAATGGTCTTGCTAATTGATATCCTGAAACAAGGGTTCTAGTGTTTAATAATCGTGTTGCCAGTAGATTTTTCAGAGAAGGAAATTTTAAGGCTGCAATTTAATATCTGTGGAGAACTGAACCTACTTTTTTCCCCAAGTACTAGGAAAATTCTCTGACTAAAGCACACTCAGTAGCTTATGAATCTTCTTAGATGAGCAATAAAATGTTTTTTCCTTTGATGTTTCCATTTCCTTATTTAAAAATAATTCTTTTCATTTTATCCCTAACCTAATATTCCTTAAGAAGAATGAGGTAGTTCTTCATTTTTCCCTTCCTTCCTTCCTTCCTTGTTTTCCTCTTTCCTTGTGCTGATCACAAAAGTGAAATAGGAATGATAAAAAATAGCTTCTGTGGAGAATTCCTACAATAGTAGAAATAGTAGAAAATGAAGTTTTTCAAACATTTATCACCACCTTTGAATTCGAATATAGGAAAATCGATGCAGTGGAGAAGTACAATGCTGTTAGTATTCACAGTACTAATTCCCTTCTTCCTCTTCTTCCATCATTGTACCTTGTGGTATTTAGAAGACTAAGGCTTCTACAGGAAAGGTGGAGTGCAAAAGTAAGGCAATGTATTTCCTTGGATTGTAGATTAAAGTAATTTTTTCTTTTCCCCCACCACTGCATTTAATTTCCAGTGTTTTGTTTTGTTGTGGTGCTGGCAATCAAATTCAGGGCCCTAAATGGGCTTGGTAGCACACGCCTGTCTACTCCAGAGACAGGAGGATTGCAAGTTTCGAGGCTAGCTTTTACAACTTGACAAGACCCCATCTCAAAAAATTAAAAAATAAAAAGGGTTGGGGATGTAGCTCAGTGGTAGAGTGTAACTGGGTTCAAATCCCCAATACTGCAAAAAAAGAAAAGAAAGAAAAAATATTCCAGTGTCTTGTGCGTGCTAGGCAAGTTCTATGTCCCCCACCCCAGGGTGGTATGTTTTACTCACTGTATTCTCAGCCATGAATAGGCCAGGTGCCAAGCACATTGTAGTGCTGAATAAATCCTGAATTCCTTGACTGCTTCTCTATCATATTAAGATATTTGTGTATGTTTGCTTGCTTTTTAAAAGTATTTTTTAGTTGTAGATGGACACAATATCTTTATTTATTTATTTTTATGTGGTGCTGAGGATTGAACCCAGTACCTCACATGTACAAGGCAAGTGCTCTTCCAATGAGCCACAACCCCAATTAATTTATTTTTAAACGGTGCTGAGAATCGAACCCAATGCCTCACATGTACTATGCAAGCACTCTACCACTGAGCCACAAACCCCAGACCCCCCCCCTTTTTTTTTAATCTGAAGAGTATGGTTATTTGTTTTATTATTTTTTTATTATTATTATTATTTTTTGGTATTAGGGATTGAACTCAGGGGCACTCGGCCACTATGCCACATCCCTGGCCCTATTTGTATTTTATTTACAGACAAAATCTTACTGAGTTCTTAGCGCCTCACTTTTGTTGAGGCTGGCTTTGAACTCAGGATCCTCCTGCCTCAGCCTTCTGAGCCATTGGGATTATAGGCATGTGCCACTGCACCCGTCTACTTTAACAAATTTTCAAAGGAAATTGAATAAAATCCTTTGATAACTGGGTTAGCAGAAAGGGGAAAAAAGTATTTTTTTTAGCGGTCAGGTCTTTCTGCCTTAGGGGTGGAGTTAAATGTCCTTTAATGGATTGACTTTTTCTCTTGGAACCCTTGGTTGACTGTAAATAGGCTTCTCTGACCTGGGTTAAAATGAGTGTCTTTTGCTGTAGACTAGGCTGATCCAGTCAAATCTGGTACTTGAGTGTCCATTGTGAATGATGAAAGCAGATAATTCAGCTTGAATCAGATTTCACATTTAGAGGCCAACCACATCTTGTAGCATTCATAAACATCAGTTTTGATTACTGTGTTTAGGTAATTCCTAACCCACCACCCTAGGCTCGTGATGGAATCCAGTACCTCTTGCATGGTAGGTCCTGGGTTGCATTCCCTAATCCTAATTAAACTACTTTAGAAATTCCAGACAAAATAAGTTCAGAGAGGCTTCAAATAGAACTTAGGGAGACACCATTCTTCATCATGACCATACATACATCCTAAATCTGTGGAGGCTAATTTTTAAGCACAGTGATTTTTCTTTGCATGTTGCTCATGATTAGTTACCCCCAATAGTTCAAGGTGTGATATTGTATTATCTATGAAATTGACTCTCATTATCATACTGTTTTGGCTCTTCCAGTAGAATGGCTCTATATTCAGCCACAGGGGTGTAAAAGCCCCAGTTTACTGCTTTCTGATCCCAAAGAAGGAATTTGGAGGACTCAACAGAGAGGTTTTTGGTAGCAGTCTGAGATACAGTGGGAGAACCATACTATATCTATAAACAGCGAATACATAGATATATGGGATAGATTGCATACCCATTGCACAAGTGGATTTCTTCAGATGCTTTATGAATACATTCTTTTACTTTACAACCAAGGTCACTATGCTTTGATTCTCACCTAAAGATTGCAGATAAAGGGAAGTAGTTGGCTTCTCTTCTCCCATTTATTTCATTTATCACTTTTTTTTTCTCCTAGGCACTGATCTGTTTCATAGACTCTGATTATCATGTTTTGGCTCCTCAAGAATAGAGTGGGCTATGGGTCTGGGGATGTGGCTCAAGCGGTAGTGCGCTCGCCTGGCATGCGTGCGGCCCGGGTTCAATCGTTCAATCCTCAGCACCACATACAAACAAAGAAGTTGTATCCGCCAAAAACTAAAAAAAAATAAATATTAAAAAAAATTCTCTCTCTCTCTCTCAAAAAAAAAAAAAAAAAAAGAATAGAGTGGGCTGGGATTGTGGCTCAGTGGTAGAACACTTGCCTGCCATGTGTGAGGCACTGGTTTCAACCCTTAGCACCACATAAAAAAATAAAATAAAGTTGTTTTTTTTTTTTTAAAAAAGAAAAAGAATACAGTGGTTCCAGGAATGGAGACATACACCTATAATCCTAGCTACTTGGGAGACTTAGAAGGATCACAAGTTCAAGGCCTGCCTCGGCAATTTAGCTATACCCCATAAAGTTTTTCCTTCTTTTTTTTTTTTTTTGCTGGAGATGGATCCTAGGACCTCATACATGCTAGATAAGTGCTCTACCTTTGAGCCCCAGTTCAAGCTGTCTCTTCTAAAATCATACTATGTTTTCTTTTAAGACTTTATGTATTCTCAACTGATTTTTAAAAATTTTTATTTAGATGTTGGTGGACCTTTATTCTATTCATTTATTTGTATGTGGTGCTGAGGATCAAACCCAGTGCCTCACACATACTAGGCATGTGCTCTACCACTGAGCCACAACCCCAGCCCTCAACTCACTTTTTTTTTTTTTTTTTAATTGTGGTTAAAAAAAATATATAAAACAGCCAGGTGCAGTGGCGCATGCCTATAATCCCAGCAGTTCCAAAGGCTGAGGCAAGAGGATTGTGAGTTCAAAGCCAGCCAAGGAAATTTAGCAAGGCCCTAAGTAACTCAGTGAGACCCTATCTCTAAAAAGGGCTAGGAATGTGGTTCAGTGGGTTAAATGCTCCTGGGTTCAATCCCCAATGCCAAAAACCACAACAAACAACCATAGGTGTCCATAATCCCAGCAATTTGTGAGTCTGGGGCTTGCAAGTTCAAGGCTAGCCTCAGCAACTTAGTGAAGCCCTAAGCAACTTAAGGAGACCTTGTATTAAAGTAAAAACTTAAAACAACTGGAGATGTAGCTTATTGGAAAAGCACCCCTGGGTTCAATCCCCAGTACCAAAAGAATAAAAAAATTTAAAAAACCCCACATAACAGAATTTACCATCTTAACCATTTTTAAGTATTCAGTAATGTAAAGTATAACCAATTATTGTGAAACAAAATTCATTTTTATATATCTATGTGTATCTTAGATTTATATCTTTGTGTTACATGGAGAAGTTGCTGTGGAAATTGTTTCCAGAATTTGAACCTAAAAAGTACCTGGGAAATGACATTGCTGCACTCAGAAGGCTTAAAACTCACAGTAGATTCTCATTCATCCACAAATGATTGTTGAACACTTACTGTGGTGATTAATCCATCTTTTGGGGTATAAATGACAGATAAGATCCCTATACTCATGGAACTTAACGTTTTAGGGGAAGAAACAAATGAATTAATAACATGGAGATTCTACATAAGTTTTTAACCTTTTTTTTTTTTTTAACCAGGGATTGAACTCGAGCACTCAACCACTGAGCCACATCCTAGCCCTATTTTGTATTTTGTTTAGAGACAGGGTCCCACTGAGTTGCTTAGATCCTCACTATTGCTAAGGCTGGCTTTGAATTGGTGATCCTCCATAGCCACTGGCTTTATTTATTTATTTATTTTTGATTACTTCTTTTAGGTACAGTCCCTGTGAAATTGTGAAATGAAACTGCCATTCCACTACCACTGAATTTTTATTAGCTATATGGGTTGGAATTTTACTTGAATATTTTACATCTGCCACTAGCGTCAATACATTATGAGTTTTAAGTTTAGGTATCAATTATCCCAAATTCCACTCAGAATATTTTAGTTGACATTATTCTCCAGTGATGTCAGTGATCCAAAACCGTGTAACAAGTTCCTAGCCTCATGATTTAGTTGAAGACGGGACATGTAAGCAAGCAATTGTGACTAAATGTTTAGCTGCTCTGGTAGAGGAAGAACAGAGTGCCCCAGGTGCACAGGAGTGGGAGGTTCAGGAAAGATATCCCAAAGGAGATGGCAGTTAAGCTAGCTGAGACTTGAGATGTATTGAGACAAAGAGGGGAAGGAAAGCGTGTTGTTTCAAGTAGAAAGTAGAGCATTTTGGAGTCTTGGAAGTAAGAGACAACTATAAACTCACGTAACTGAAAATAAGCTTAGTGTGATAGGAACTAAGTCTGAAGAGTGGTGAGTAGTGAAGGGTTTGTCCATGTTAGGCTTGAAAGGTAAGCAGTGATCAGATCAGGTCCTGTACCTTCTAAAATCTTTGCATTCTATATTAGAGTGGTAACAGGACTAGGGGCATTTGGGAGACATTTGGAAGCTGGTGTAATAGTTCAGCTGAGAGATAATGGAAGGGACTAGGTGATGGAGAGATATGGGCAAATTTAGAAACTGTTAAAAAAGAATTGATAGGATTTGGTGATTGGTAGAAGAAAGGTCTTTTGTTAACATTCATGCCTGGAAGGTTGGGAGGGGCGTGACCAGTAGTTAATAGCAAATGTGTTGAATTTAGGTTATGTGAGTAAGATATCCCAAAAGAGCTGTCTAGGAGCCAGAGGGAAAAAAGGGTGTGGCCCCAAAAGAGACTTGGAGAAAAAGGAGGAAGTAATGGAAACAAAGGGAAGAGATTGCTCAAGAAGGCAAGTTGGGGGCTGGGGTTGTAGCTCAGTGATAGAGTGCTTGCCTAACATGGTTGAGGCACTGGGTTTGATTCTCAACACCACATATATATAAATAAATAAAATAAATGTCCATCAACAATTACATAAATAAATAAATATTTTTTTAAAAAAAAGAAGGAGAGTTAGTCATCACATCAAATGGTGTTGAAAAATCAAGGAAAAGAATGCCAAGATTTAAGGACAAGGAGGTTGTTGATCATTTTATGAGACCACTTTCAGTGGACACAGAGGGGCAGAAGTCAGATGGAGAGTGTTGAGAGTTGAAGGTAAGAAACTTGACAGCAAATACAGGTAACATTTTTAATCTTTGTGGTATTTGGGATCAAACGAAGTCTAGGCAGTTGCTCTACTACTGGGACTGTACTCCCAGCTCTTGAATTTAGATGGCTTTTTGATGGGGAAAAGAAAGAGAGGGTGCTAACTGAAGGGCCATGAAGTAGAGGAGTCCTCCCAAATATTCCAGGTTCCTTGCAGTAGAATTATGTCCAGTTTATCTGTGTTGTTGAATATTGTATCTTGTTCATTTGCTAAAATAAATTCCAGATTATAAGCCTTCCTAAAAGCAGAAACTGTCTCATTTATCCATGTACTCAGCTTCTGGCACATGATATGCATTCAATAAGTGGTTATTGAATGAATCAGAAAAGATACATTTTCTTTTCCCGTCAAATTAAAAATATTATTTTTTTTTATAGATAAAGCACATGATGGCTTTTATTGAACAAGAAGCCAATGAGAAAGCAGAAGAAATAGATGCAAAGGTAAGATCCATTTTCTAGTTTTAAGAAATCATCAAAGTTTCATACTGTTTTGCTTTACTAAGCAATAATATAATAAAATTATTTAGCACCAAATTGCAAAGGACTAATAAGAATATATGTCTATGGGCTGGGGTGGTGGCTCAGTGGTAGCATGTGTGAGGCACTGAGTTCAATCCTCCGCACCACATAAAAATAAATAAAATAAAGGTATTGTGTCCATCTATAATTAAAAAAAGAAGTTTTAAAAGAAGAATAATGTCTTTAATGTTTAAAAAATAAATAAATTTTCCTTTGTAGTTGTTCTGATTGTTAATAAGTGTCCTGAAATTTTATCATAGGGGTAGAAAATTAATGCATGGTTTAATTTTCTTATGGAATCCATAATTCATAATTGCAGTAAAGTTTGTAAGTAACATTAAAATGAAAGCCATTGTACATAACAAAGGTGACGTTTAGTCAGCATCTAAAATTCTTATGAGGTGGTTACAAGGCAAAGTGAAATTTGTCTGTAGTTGCAGATACTTGGGAAGTTGAGGCAGGAGGATCACTTGAGCCCAGGGGTCTGATAACAGCCTAGGCAGTATAGTAAGACCAAAACCCTGTCTCAAAAAAAAAAAAAAGCAAAAAATTCCAGTTGTACATTGTTTATATCAACTTACATTCCTTAACAGTGTATCAAGTTTTTATTCCTTAAATATAATCATAATAGGCATTTAAAATATTATCAAAACACATTTTCTTTCTTCCTTTTTTTTTTAAATTTATTTTTTAGTTGTACACAATACCTTTATTTTGTTTATTTATTTTTATGTGGTGCTGAGGATTGAACCCAGTGCCTCCCATGTGCCAGGCAAGTGCTCTACCACTGAGCGACGGCCCCAGCCCCCAAAACATATTTTTTAATGTGTGTGTGTGTATATATATATATATATATATATATATTTTTTTTTTTTTTTTTTTTTTAGAGAGAATTTTTTTTTTTAATATTTATTTTTCAGTTTTCGGCGGACACAACATCTTTGTTTGTATGTGGTGCTGAGATCGAACCTGAGCCGCACGCATCCCAGCCCAATATTTTCTAATATTTTATTTTTATCTTTTAAATCTACTATAGTTATATTTGTTAGCTAACTTTCAGGCATTGTATTTGCCTGCTCAAAAACTGAAGCTCTCTGAAACTTTGAATTATCACTTAGGGAAAAAGATTATTTTAACTCCCATTAATATATAATAATTGATAGTCTATTTAATATTATTTTAGTGGTCATAGAAACACCGCAGTTTCTTTCTTTTTTGGTTCTGGGGATTTAACCCACTCAGCTATATCCCTTAGAGCATTTTATTTTCTATTTTGAGACAGGGTCCCACTGAGTTGCTTAAGTCTCACTAAGTTGCTGAGGCTGACCTCAAATGTGCAATCCTCTGGCCTCAGCCTCCCAAATTGCTGGTATTACAGTCGTGTGCCACCACATCTGGCGAAAGACTACAGTTTCTTGTATGACTAGTTCCTCTCATTTTCTGTGGGCCAAGTATAAAAGTTTTATATGCCTGTAATTTCAGCAGCTCAGGATGTTGAGGTAGGAAGATTGTGAGTTCAATGCCAGTCTCAGCAATTTAGTGAGGCCCTAAGCAACTCAGCAAGACCCTGTCTCTAAATAAAATATAAAAAAGGGCTGGAGATGTGGCTCAGCAGTTATGTACCCCTACGTTCGATCCCTAGTACCAAAAAAAAAAAAGTTTTATTTCAGCAATTGTATTCTTGTTTAAAATAATTGTGCCAGGTGCAGTGTCGCATGCCTATAATCCCAGTGGTTCCAGAGGCTGAGACAGGAGGATTGCAATTTCAAAGCCAGCCTCAGCAATGGCAAGGCGCTAAGCAACTCAGTGAGACCCTGTCTTTAAAATAAAATACAAAATAGGGCTGCAGATGTGGCTCAGTGGTTGAGTGCCCCTGAGATCAGTTCCCAGTACCCCACCAAAAAAGTAATCTGATCCTGCCCAACATGGTGGTGCATGCATATAATCTCAGCTACTTGGGAATGCTGAAGCAAAAGAATCAAAAGTTCAAGGCCAACCTAGGCAACTTAGTGATCTGTCTCAAAATTAAAAATAAAAAGATATGGAGATGTAGCTCAGTGGTAAAATACCACTGGGTTTTAATCCCTAGTACCACAAAAAAAATATTTTTTAAAATTGAAAAAGTAGGGCTGGGGTTGTGGCTAAGCTGTAGAGCGCTCATCTAGCAGTTTCGAGGCCCTCAGCACCACATAAAAATAAAACATATTGTGTCCAACTAAAAAATAAATATTTAAAAAAAATTGAAAAAGTAGTCTTACCCTGTATAACACCATCATCTTTATTTCCCATGATAGGTACAGAGACAAGTTATAAAAACATTTAAAGTCAGGCATGGCTGCGTGCCCGTAATCCCAGTGCCTCAGAAGACCTGAGGTGGGAGAATTGCAAGTTCAAGGCCATCCTCAGCAATTTAGCAAGGCCTTAAGCAACTTAGCAAGACTATGTCTCAAACTTTAAAAAAAAATAAATACATTAAAATAAAAAGGGTGGGCTGCGGTTGTGGCTCAGCTGTAGAGCCCTTGCCTAGCATGTGCGAGGCGCTGGGTTCAATCCTCAGCACCACATAAAAATAAATAAATAAAATAAAAGTATTGTGTCCAACTATAAAAACTAAGAAATATTAAAAAAAAATTTTAAAAGGTTAAGATGGTGGCTTAATGGTTAAGCACCCTTGGGTTCAAACCCCAGTACCCACCCCGCAAAAAAAAAATTAATTTTAGAACATGCAAGTTCAAGTACCTGTGCCAAGCCTTGATCATCTGAATCAGCAACTTTTGCTAACTTTTCCAAAATCATAATTTCTTACTGTTTGAAAATTGTGGACATCTCATTAAGTTAACTTTATTTATTTGGTTGGTTGTTTTGGACTATGCTGGGATCAAACCCAGGCCCTTGCACAAGCTAGATAGATGTTCTGTCACTGAACTATACCCACAGACAGGATAACATTTTAAAGAAATAACTGCTAAGTAATTTTCATTAATGAAAATAATAACCCTTGTTTGTAAAATTCCTGTTTTAGAGCTGTTAAATTTACATATTCAACTCATGTGAAAAGAATACTTTTTGTTATTTCATTTTACAACATGGGACACTGAGGCTGTTACTTGATCAAATTTTATAGGCAATAACCCAAATTCTGTTTTTTTTTTTTTAAATTAGCCCTAGTAAGAAAGTGGACTAAATGAAGAATACATTATTATTATTATTATTATTATTAGTGAACAAAAGCTTGTGTCTGATTATATATTTTGTAACTTTGTGACTGGGTACAGCTTCCCTTGATCACATTTTTAATTTTCTTATTTATCATTTATAATAAAAATCATCGGTCTTTCCTTTTGAATAAATTAGAAGTAATCTTTGCAGGTGAGCATCACAATAAATCTTAGGTTTTAGATATAGAATAAGTGATCATAAGCAAGTGTCTCTAGTTACCAGCTGCTTAGAGTACAACTGTTTGCTAAAATCTAATGTCAATGAATTAATGGTAATTAATTTTACTGTAGGCAGAAGAAGAGTTCAACATTGAGAAAGGCCGTCTTGTGCAAACCCAAAGACTGAAGATTATGGAATACTATGAGAAGAAAGAAAAACAGATTGAGCAGCAGAAGAAAATGTCAGTAAATCTTGGTCCTAGTATTAAGCTAAAGAAGCTCTCAGAAGTCAGTGAAACATGGGGCCGAGGTTATTGTTCATTGGTGAAGTGTTTGCTTAGCATGCAAGAGGCCCTGGGCTCAACCCAAAGTAACCCCCACCCCCACCCCCCAAAAAAAAGGAGGATGAGGACAGAGCAGGTGCTTTGCAGTACAGTTCTTAACTTTACCTCCTACTGCTTACCTGACCTTGGGCAAATTGTTTAACTTCTTTTTTCTCATTTGTGAAGATGGTAACCTTAAGGATTATTGAAAAATTAAATTGCAATAACTGATGTGAATGTGTTTGCCACTTGGCAGACATTCATTAAATATTTCCTAATCTTGAAAGTAAGTTGGTAGAAACTGATAAATATATCTCAAGATTTTATTTGATCATTAGGAAGAAAAATACTGGTTTATCAAATCTTCATTTTACATGACAATAGAAAACTGTATGTTTTTTCACAGTTTGTTTTTTTATGCTGCTCTTATGCTGTTTTCCCATACCTTTTGCAGTCAAATGTCCAATTTGATGAATCAAGCAAGGCTCAAAGTCCTCCGAGCAAGAGATGACCTTATCACTGTGAGTAATTAGCCCCATTACTTATAAAATTATAAATGTTAGCCAAGGTGTGGTGGTACAAACTTGTAACTACAGCTACTAGGGGTGCTGAGGCAGGAGGATCATATGTTCAAGGCCAGCATAGGCAAATTATCAAGACCTTGTCTCAAAATCAAATGAGGAAAGGGCTGGGGATGTAATTCAGTGGCAGAGCAGTTGCCTAGCTTGTGTAGTGCCCTGGGTTCAATCCCAGAACCATAAAAATATGAGTTGCTGAGTGATTTTTAGAGAGAATACAATTCTTCAGCAAATCATTATATGAGGTATTAATGATAAATACAAACAAGAATAAGAGACAAGCCCTGACTTTAATGACCTTCTAATCTAAGAGCAGCTCTACTGGATCATAGGGCAATAACATAGTGGTCTGTACATAATATGTAAGGCTCAAAAGGGAAGATGGATTGAATATAGATAGGATCATGAATACAAGGCCAAGAGTGTGGTCCCTGTTTTCAGTAAAAAGCCATTGGAGTTTTTGTTTTATTTTGTGGACAATATCATAAATAGGATAATAATATTATTGTATAGGCTAGGGAAGAGGTTAGAAACAAGAATACCATTTGGAAAGTTTTATAGTTATTCAAGGAAGAGGGCAGAAACCTGTAGAAACATTACTTAATTGAAAGGGATCTAGAAGGTTTTTTTGTGTGTGTTTTTGTTTTTGTTTGGTTTGGTTTTGGTTTTGGTTTCAGGGATTGAACTCAGGGATGCTTAACCCCTGAGCCACATCTCCAATATCCTATACCATTTTTTTTTTTTTTAATTTTGAGACATGATCTTGAACTTTTGATCCTCCTGCCTTTGCATCCTGATTCCCTGGAATTGTAAGACCTGTATGAAGTAAAGCTATAAAACCTAAATAAATGGAAGACACACTATTGTCTTACACAGTTAAAGAAACACAATGGTAGAATGCTCCTGGGTTCCATTCCCAGTACCAAAACAACAAAAACAAAAAGAGCATGGTGGCACTGAGGTGAGGCATATATTACAGGAAGACTTGCCAGACATCAACCACTTCCAAGTCCAGCACTAAGTTCTGAATTTCACTCCTGAATAATCAAGAGAATGATGTTTCCATTACCAAAAATGGAAAGTCAGGACGACAAGATGTTTTGTTAAGAGAAATAACCAGCTCACTTTTGGATATATTTCGAGGGATGGGAAACCATCAGATGGAAATGTGTCAGCTGTTAAGTGTAAAGGACTGATGACATATTGATTTAACTCTCATAAAGAAAGTGGCCCCAATTTGAGTAGTTTATCTGCTTTTAAGCTTTAGGAATGTGGGAAAATAGAAAATCTCGTTGTTAATTCATCCTACCACATGGGAATAGTTTATCCCTTTAGGACATCAAAGGATTAGAGTGCTTTTGTGGGAGATGTTGACTATAATATGTTACTAGTTCAGGACAATTGCAACCTATCTTTTTCACTAAAATGTTGAGTTTTAGTTGCTTGGTGTGGTAGCACACTCGCATAATCTCAGCTTCTTGTTAGGTCAGGGCAGGGCAATCACAGATTCACTGAGACCTACGGAGATGTACCTCTGGAGGACTTGTGAAGTATGTAACAGACCCTGGGTTGTATTCCCAGTATCACGGTAGTCAGTAGATGATTCCTGTTCAATGGATTAATTCCTTTTGCAACTTGAATTAATTGACCTAATTTATAAGCTGCTCTTAAAATAATAGTACATCCTTAGGGAAAGTAGTTGTAGAAGAGCTTGGGGCTGATAAGTTATTGAAACTTGAGTTTAAATTTTAGCTCTGCCATATTTGTTTGCCTAAATTATTGTTTCTGACCCCAAATTTCCACTTCTGTATGTTAAGATATTTGGTAAAGAGTAATCAATAAATGGGCAAAGGAATGAGCAGATACTTCATAGAAGAAATACAATTTATCAATAAATATATATAAAAAATTCAACATCTCTAGCATTTAGAGAAATGCATGTTAAAACTACACTGAAATTCCATCCCATTCCAGTCAGAATGGCAGCTGTCAAGAATATAAGCAACAATAAATGTTGGCAAGGATATGGGGGGAAATGTACATTCATACATTGTTGGTGAGACTGCAAATTGGTGCAACCACTATGGAAAGCAGAATGGAGATTCCTAAGAAAATTTGTAATGTAATCACCATTTGACCCAGTAATGGGTTTATGCCCAAAGGACGTAAATCAGCATACTACAGTAGTAGTGTGAATCAACTACTACTGCGACACAGCCACATCAATGTTTATAGCAACTCAGTTCACAATAGCTAAACTGGAACCAACATAGGTGCCCTTCAAAAGATGAATGAATAAAGAAACTGTAGTGTACATACACATTGGATTATTACTCAACCTTAAAGAAGAATGAAATTTTGGCATTTGCCAGTAAATAGATAGAACTGGAGAATATTATACTAAGCAAAATAAGCCAGTCCCAAAAAACCAAAGGCCAAATGTTTTCTCTGATATGCAGTTGCTAATTCACAATAAGGCGGGTGGGGAGAATACAGGTAATTTGGACTAGACAGAAGGGAGTGAAAAGAGGGGAGGAAGTATGGGGGTAGGAATGATAGTAGAATAAATCAGACATTGTTACCCTAAATGTATATATGTTTACATGACCTGTGTAACTCTACCTCATGTACAAGCAGACAAATGAGAAGTTATGCTCCATTTATGTAGGATGTGTCAAAATGCATTTTGTCATGTGTAACTAATTAGAACAAGTTTATATATATATATATATATATATATATATATATATATATATATATATATATATATATGTAAAAACAACAAAACAAATATTTGGTAAAGAGGATCTAATGAGAATGGGCATATTTAAATCCTCTAGCATAACACTTGACATTTAGTACTTGTTTAGGAAATGTCAGTTCCCTTTCCCCCTACCATTTCTTCTTGTGATAGACCTGGGTAAAAATTAAAATACACTTACAGCTAGCTGGGCACTCATGTGTGGAGCAAGAGCTCACTGTGGGAGTAAGCTATAAAGACCTCTTGCTATAGTCAAATATACCAGACAAAAATCTATCTTGGAGTGTGTATTAAATGAAAACCCAGCAATAAAATGTGACATGATGGGCATTTACCAGCCTTGATGTGTAGATAACTTTTTTCTTTGCCATTCTTTATAGGACTTACTGAACGAAGCAAAACAGAGACTCAGCAAAGTGGTAAAAGATACAACCAGGTACCAAGTGCTACTGGATGGACTGGTCCTCCAGGTATACTTACAGGCCATATCTACCATGTACAGCCACAGTTCTGAGAAAACGTATAGGACCTCTTTAAAGATCAGCTCTGTTTTTTCTATCTTAGCATTTTTCCCTTTTACTTTTTACCTGTCTAAAATATGTGTTTAAAGTAGCACTCTCACTGTTCTTTTTTTTTTTTGTCAGTGGATACAATACCTTTATTTTATTCATTTGTAGTGCTGAGGATCGAACTAAGTGCCTCACATGTGGTAGACGAGCACTCTACCACTGAGCCACAACCCCAGCCCATCTTACTATTCTTTTATATGGTCTTATTCAAAACCATATTTTACTCAAAGGGTCAAATCTGCTTTCAGCTTTAAACTTGCTTTGTTTGATTTTTAACCACTAAAGTATTTGCTTCAGGTGTAATTGCTTAGTCCTAGGTGGTGATTCCTTATTTTACTTATGTTAATCACAAAAATCCAATTGATAAGACTAGCATTTGGGGGCTGAAGTTGTGGCTCAGCAGTAGAGCTCTCGCCTAGCACATGCGAGGCCCTGGGTTCAATCCTCAGCACTACATAAAAATAAATAAAACATTAAAAAAAAGACTAGCATATGAATTTGAATTTAAGTACCAGATTGTCAGTTTATCTGGTTTGCAATAATTGGAATTTTCCCTCCATGTTCTCTCATACTATCTGTGCTGTCTTCTCAGGAGACATTGTTCCTTACTTGATGAAAGAATTTTAGAAACATTGTTTTGCTGTTGCTTTTAGTTCGTGTTTTCCTCCAATGGCATCTGATTGTTTCTTACAGGGTTTGTACCAGTTGTTGGAGCCCCGAATGATTGTTCGTTGCAGAAAACAAGATTTTCCTCTAGTAAAGGTAAAGAACTTAGCTGAAGAAGAGAAAATTTTTTAAAAAGATCAAAATTCTTCCTTTTTTTTTTTTCTTGGAGGTGGGCAAATCTCAATTTAATTGCAAAAGCCTTCATTTTTAGCACATTCAACAATGAACAAACAGAAGAGCCACTTTTTGAACATATAAACATATAAAAGTCCTTACCTTCTTACTTTTCTGGGAACTTAGAAGTACTATGATCCTAAAATCAAATAATAAAAGCTGCGCCTCCTGGATTGGAGCAAAGATAGGCAGTGCCTTCTTCAGGAAGCAGCCTACTGCCCTGCACAAGGCCTGGCTATAACCTAATTAAATGTATTCACATACTCAGAGAAAGAAGAGAAGTTGGTCACCTCAGATAGTATCACCAAGTTGCTCATCTGATTACCATTCTTCTTCCATGTAGCTTGCTTTAGGGCAAGGACTTGCTGAGTCCCTTGGCAACTGCATTTCTTAGAACACACCAATACATTTATAATAATATCCATGCATTCATAGTATAATTTGTCTCCCTAAGTAATTTGTCTCCTAGGAAAGAAAGTATGCCATTGAGGGAACATAGGTATTCATTCTCCTTAGGTACATCTTTGCTACTGTAATGAATTATATAGTTCTAGTTTGTCATGTATCCATGTTTGTGCTGACATGTCATTATGAACCTCTAAACCAGAGAACTAGACATTAGAGTGGAGAGTTTACTAAGGGTCTGTCATTCTAAGGAGGTCGGTCTAAAGTTGCCAGCTAACCTTAAGTAGATGACACTGGGTATCAACCAAACGTTTTCTTAAAACTTACACTGTCAGTTATTAGCTCTCCAGACTGATGCTATATTAGCTACAAAGAGCAGGGAATTGTTGAATATCTACATCAGTTTGTTCAACTAGTAACATCAGAAAAAAATTGAAATTCTTTAATTTCTTCATGAAAATATTTACATATCTAACATAATAGGGTTCAGGTCTGGCCTTTCCAGTAATTGTTTGACTATCAAATTGTAATATAGCAGTAAAAATCCATTTTCATCTTTCCCAGTGAACTGTGGCATTTAGTCCATTCACATTATCATGCAACCATCAGCACTGTGCATCTCCAGAATTTTCTCATCTTCCTCTGTGCAGCTCTGTACCCAGTAAACAATAGCTCCCCATTTGCCCTATTCATTCCTGAATTCTATTTACTTCATGTGTGTGGTACCATTCACTATTTGTCATTTTGTAACTGGTTCATTTCATTTAGCATAATGTTGTCAAGTGTCACTTGTATTGTAGCATGTGTCAGAATTCCATTCTCTCTCTCTCTCTCTCTCTTTCTTGCTACTGGAGAGTGAACCCAGGAGTGCTTAACTACTGAACTGCATCTCTAGTCCTTTTGACTTTTTGAGACAGGGTCTCACTATTGGTTAGGACCTTACTAATTTGCTGAGGCTGGCTTTGAACTTGCAATCCTCCTGTCTCAGCCTCCCAAGTTGCTGGATCCCTTCTCTAAAACTATATAATATTCCATCAAATGTATATGCCTGGGGGCTAGGGTGATAGAGCACTTGCCTAGCATGTGTGAGGCCCTGGGTTCAGTCCCAAGCACCACATAAAACTGAATAACAAAAAAGGGTATTGTGTCCATCTACAACTAAAAATATTTAAAAAATGTATATGCTATATTTTGCTTATCCATCCTCCATTGATAGACACATGGGTTGTTTTACCTTTTGTGATTATTGTTGCCGAGAAAATAAGTGTGTGTATATATATATATATATATAACCCAGAAATGGAATTGATAGATAATAAGGTAATTTTGAGAAAGTATTGCAGAGTTTTTTTTTAAAATATATCTTTATTATTATTTTTATGTGGTGCGGAGGATCAAACCAAGTGCCTCACGCAAGTTAGGTGAATGTTCTACCACTGAGCCACAACCCCAGCCCCCATACTGCAGAGTTTTAAGCAGCTGCTACATTTTATATTCTCTCCCCCATAGTGCACAAAGGCTCTAATTTTTTCCACACCCTCACTAACACACTTTCTGCTTTGGGGTGTTTTTTGTTTGTTTGTTTGTTTTGAAACTGTTCTTTGCCTAGGCTGGCCCTGAATTTCTGGGCTTAAGTGATCTTCCTGTCTCATCCTCCCTATTAATTGGGACCTCAGGTGCATACCACCACTGCACATGGCTGGGTTTTTTATTTTTATTTTTATTTTTTCTATAATTAGCCATCCTAATGGGTGTGGAATGATACCACTCTTTCTTGTGTAGACTGTTGTCCGATCTTTTGCAGCTGCCATTTGAAACTCTTAACAGCCAAATCCCACTCCTCTTCCTGATGCTTTTGGCTGGAGTGATAACATCTTCCTCTTATCTTCCCACACTTCACACCTGTGTCCATCAGTTATTCACAAAAGTTGCTCATATCTCTTCACTCCTGCATGCAGGCTCTCAGTTAATCTCATTCTTCCTTATAGGTGGCATTATTTTATATTCCATTTGCAGAGCATATATTTTTCACTTAGAGTAAATAGGAATATCCTTATATGTATAGGCTGTTGATTTGCAGGTGGTGGTGTACCTGTTCAACAGTTTTCTTAAAACCTTTTTTTGGTTGTTGTTTTCTCTTCAGGCTGCAGTGCAGAAAGCTATTCCTATGTACAAAATTGCCACGAAGAAGGATGTTGATGTCCAAATTGATCAGGAGGCTTACCTGCCTGAGGAAATGTAAGGAGTATTCCTGCTGTTAACATCTAGAATCTCACTGCAAGATGTTCTTTGCACTGGGTCTTTTTAAAAGCATGTTTAAGTGCTTTCTTTAAGTATTTAAAGTGCTTTTAAAAAGCATTTAAAAATGCTTGGTTGGAGGGATAGTAAGAGATTGCATGCTTAGCATGTGTAGGGCCTTGGGTTTGATCCCCAGGACCAAAATTAAAAGTGTGTTTTCTCTAGCACACTCGTAGCCAGAGGTGGTGTTATAAATGCTGCTGTTTTCTCTGGAAATGCTCTGCTCTTTTTTGTTAACCAGCTAGTATACTCTAAAAGTCTGTGGTTACTTCATTCATCCCAAAGAAAAGTGATACTATTACTGTAACCCAAACTTATAGCTGGGTCTATATCTATGAATTGGATGCTGAGGAAGAGAGTTCCTAATACTAAATTGTTACCAAAACAAGAATCAGGCTGAAGATGTATTTCAGTGGTAAAGCACTTGTTTAAGAATGCATGAGGTCCTAGGTTCAATACTCAGCTCTGCCAAAAAGAAAAGAATATAAAAAACTATGATTATTGCATGTGCTAATAATTAGGTTCAAGTGACATCAGTACTTCTGCAGACTATGAGGTAATGACAGACCCAGGCAAGTGTCCCTAGAAAACTTCATGCAGTTGAGGTAGGTATAGAAACTCTGAGGAAGGGTAGAGGGTTGGGTTGGTTTGAGGTTTTTTTTTTTTTGGTACCAGGGATTGAACTCAGGGGCACTTGACCACTGAGCCACATCCCCTGCCCTATTTTGTATTTTATTTAGAGACAAGATCTCACTGAGTTGCTTAGCATCTCCCCATTGCTGAGGCTGGCTTTGAACTCGCGATCCTCCTGTCTCAACCTCCTGAGTTGCTACGATTATAGGGGTACACTACTGCGCCTGGATTTTTTTTTTTTTTTTTTTTTTTGCTGGGGATTAAACCCAGGGCTTTGTGCATGCAAGGCAAGCATTCTACCAACTTAGCTATATCCCCAGCCAGGTTTTTTTAATTGACATCATTGTTAAATGAGATACTGTGCCTGGATAAATGAGCCTAGCACAGTGCTGTGGAAACTGAACATGCAGGGCAGGTTAACACTAGTTCAGGGGCTCATAAATAACAGGTTTTACTTATTAAAGATCCCTGTTCCATCCCTAGCATGCAAAACAAAAACAGCAAAAATAAAAGATCATTGTTCCTTTGGAGACAGATGTGTTTTGAATTTTAGAGTTTAGAAAAATACTGTTCTGTAATATCCCCCACCAGTGTCTGAGGCATCGCCCCATGATCAGGTGCACTAGTGTTTCCAAGTGGAATAGGAACATCCGCACTGTGAAGAACTAACACTTTGCAGTTGTTGGTGATAAATTGACTAAAAGATATTTCCAGTTCTAGAGTCACATGACTGGATAGTTTTTGTTTTCAGAGCTTTTGGATTTTAGTATTGCAGATACAGGACTGTAGACATATTCTAGTGTAGAGTGGTTATCAGGACAGTTACTCCATTATCTAACTCAGTCTTTGAAAGTAAGCCTGTCCCCTGGTTTATGAAATAAAGAGTATACCAAAGTTTTTTTAAGGTCCACAGGAAGATTCAGTGACACAGGAAAAGCCCATGCTGACCTTTAGGAGGTGCCTGGCATATTCTCAGTCCTCTCCCTCACTCCTCCAATGGGACAAAGAATTGTATTGTAGACAATGGGTCAGGATTTTAGCAAGGAACCATCCTATCCTAATGAAGAATACAGGCTGTTTAGAGAAACCAAAACTAGATGAAACAAATGGAAATGCAGGAAGGAGGTGCAAGAAAAATAATTAAGGCCCCCTTATCCATCAAAATTTTCAAAAGAAGGTTTGTAAAACCTTTCCTAATCTTGTCTGATAGCCTGCTAATTTCAAGAAAAAATTGATACCATAAAGTGATATAGTAAATGAATTTCATTCTCAGAGGGCACTTGGCCTGTTCACTTTATAGCTTTAAGTGCTAAAACTGAAGAAAGGAATAGTAAGTGAAGTGTGGCTTTGGGCCGAGGTTTGGCAGAATGTAGTCAGAGTGTCTTTCAGAGAACATATAGTATTGCCTTACCAATGTTGCCTGGTAATTAGCAGCCTCTGGACTTTAAAAATTCAGATGCAGTTGGCCTAGTGGTGCACATCTGTAATCCCAGACACTTGGGAGGCTGACGTAGAAGGGTAGCAGGTTTAAGGCCAGGCTGAACCTTGTCTCAAAAATTAAATAAAAAGGGCTGGGTATTTCATTCAGAGGTAGAACGCTCCTGAGTTCAATCCGCAGTATACTCTCCCATGTCCCCCCCAATTTTTTTTTTTTTTTTTTTTAATAAAGAGAGAGAGAATTTTCAATTTTTTTATTTTTTAGTTTTCGGCAGACACAATATCTTTGTTGGTATGTGGTGCTCAGGATCGAACCCGGGCCACACGCATGCCAGGCGAGCGTGCCACCGCTTGAGCCACATCCCCAGCCCCCAATTTTTTTTTTTTTTAATGAGGACTTGGTCTCAGCAATAGACCCTGTTGACTCTATTGAGATAATATCTTCCCCTTTTCATTTTTTAGGAAGGGATAGCTGTTAGAATTGGATGCTGTATAAGAATCAGGCACAGAGCAGTCACTTGTATTAACACCACAAAGACCTAACTCCTCAGAAGCATTTTTTAAAAATATTTTTGTTTTAGTTATAGATGGATGCAATACCTTTATTGATTTTTATTTGGTGCTGAGGATTGAAACCAGTGCCTTGCCTGTGCCAGGCAATCCTAGCCCCTCAGAAGTGTTTTGAATTAACATCAAGCCTGTTCATCATTTTGCACACACCACGCCCTCAAGCGGCCTTCCTCTCAGAGAATGATGTAAGCAAACCATGTGTTTTTGTCTTCTTCAAATCTGTAAAAATTGTTATTTCTTGTGTTTGTTATAGAGCTGGTGGAGTTGAGATCTATAATGGGGATCGTAAAATAAAGGTTTCCAACACCCTGGAAAGCCGGCTGGATCTCATAGCCCAGCAGGTGAGCGTGGGAAAACTTCTTGTTACCTGCTCTACTGTTCTTTGAAGTGGTGCAGAGAACACATGTCCACGTACTGGTATTTGGTATTTGTCACTTTCCACTTTTTTACTTTTTCTTAGAGAATAAGGATTCAGCATGCAGCAGCATTTACTGAGGAAATAGGACTCATATGGGATCAGAACCAGGGTTCTATTTATCTAGGATTCTTTTTATTTATTTATTTGTTAATTTACTTGTACTGATCATTCATACATGACAGCAGAATGCTGTTCAATTCATTGTACACAAATGGAGCACAGTTTTTCACTTGTGGTTGTACACAAGTAGGGTCAAAGCATTCAAGCAATCATACAAATACCTAGGGTAATGATGTCCGTCTCATTCCACCATCTTTCCTATCCTCCTATACCCTCCTCTCCCCTCCTTCCCTTTTGGCCAATTCATAGTTCTTCCACTCATCCCATCCCTCCCACCCCCTGCCCCGTCCTTACGGATTATCATCCACTTAATCAGATAAAATATTTCGCCTTTGGTTTTTGGGGATTGGCTTACTTCGCTCAGCGTGATATTCTTTTTATTTTTTATTTTTATTTTTTTAGTTATTGTCAGACCTTCATTTTATTTATTTGTATGTGGTGCTAAGAATCAAACCCAGTGCCTCATGCATGCTAGGCAAGCGTGCTACCACTGCCCACAACCCCAACCCCAGTGTGATATTCTCTAACTCCATCCATTTACTTGGAAATGCCATAATTTTATTCTCTTTTATTGCTGAGTAATATTCCATTGTGTATACATAACACAGTTTTTTTTATCCATTCATCTATGGAAGGACATCAAGGTTGTTTGCAGTTTGGCTGTTGTTATTGTGCTGCTATAAACATTGATGTGGCTATGTCACTGTAGTATGCTGTTTTTAAGTCCTTTAGGTATAGACCAAGGAGTGGGATAGCTGGGTCGAATGGTGATTCCATTCCAGGTTTTCTAAGGAATCTCCATATTGCTTTCCAGATTGGCTGCGCCAATTTGCAGTCCCATTAGCAATGTATGAGTGTACCTTTCCCCCCACATCCTCGCCAACATTTATTCTTGTTTGTCTTCATAATAGCTGCCATTCTCACTGGCATGAGATGAAATCTTAGTTTTGGTCTGTATTTCTATAATTACTAGAAATGTTGAACATTTTTTCATATATTTGTTGATCAGTTGTATATCTTCTTCTGAGAAGTGTCTGTTCATCTCTTTAGCCCATTTATGCCGAGTTCTTTATCCACGAAACAAGTAAATACTTGTTTAAAGGAATTATACGTCTGCTGACTACTCAGATCTTTCCATGTTTGCACAAATGAACTCTAGGAAACAAACCAGGAAAATCCCACTTGCTGTACAATGCTGGGCTAATCTCCTCTGGACTGCCAACTTGGTTGCTTCCTTGTTTCATAGCCAAAGCACTTTGTCCTTGTGTGTCATCTTCTGGTAATTTAAACATTAGAGGTGTGTAGCCTAGTATGGTAGCCATGAATGTTTAAATTAAGATTACAACCTTAGGGCCTGAGGGTGCAGCTTAGTGGTAGAGTGCTTGCCTAGCATGCACCAGGCCCAGAGTTCTGTCCCTGGAATTCCTTAGTCTCACCAGTACACTTTTCAAATATGCTACCATATTAGATAGCACAGCTTTAGAAGTTTGAGGTTAAATCCTAAGGATTGTTAGTTGATGTAAGGAATGCTTCAGCACAGACTTACATCTTAAATATTATGTGTGGTTCCTTCTGTCACATAGAATGCACTTAATAAATGTTTGTTGTAAGAAAGAAATGTAGATGATCCAGAATTATGAGGTAATAATGTTAATGGGTCTATCTTCTTAGATCACAATATAATAGGTCTTAGAAATGACTTCAGATTTTTCATATTTTTACTTTTTTTTTTGTAAGCAGTCAGTCTGCACCCCATATTTGTGATTAGTTCAGTTAAAGTGCATCATATAAGTGAAGGCAGATGTGGTGCATTTAGCTTTGTGATTGCCTCTTCAACCATTTAGAGATTAATAACTTTCTTGATGTGGTTAAGATGGGAGGTTTTTGACAAGTCTCCCAATTGATGACACTTAATTTTTTTTCTTCACAGATGATGCCTGAAGTACGAGGAGCCTTGTTTGGTGCAAATGCCAATAGGAAGTTTTTGGACTAAGCCCTTGGGAGGTGAAATTAATCTACTGCTGTACCTCTGAGAAGCAAGATCATCTATGTAGCTTACTATGTAGCTTCTTCTTTGTTGTTCTGCTATTATATTTATCAGTGGATATCCTTCTGTAGCTAACATCCTTGGCCTAATGTTAACAACTGGAGGTTTCCTAAGTGTGATCAGGACCCACAGTAATTTGTCTCAGATACCACAGCTTTTATTTGGTTCTGTAGCATGAAGAGGAGGGGTCAGATGGTACTGCATGGACTATACCAAGTCTCCTGTCCTTTTCACTGTTCTAATTACCTAATCTAAACAGTGATATGCATGGTGATCCTTGCTCTTTAGGTATGGGGCATGTATTCTTTGGGCCTAGAATTTTTCTTCATCTGTAAATGTGATTTAAAATCTAAGCAATGAATTTTCTTTATTTATTAAAACAAAAGATTTATGTGGATTTAATTGTAATTTATTTTTGCATGTATCATGCTAGGGATCAAACCTTAGGGACCTGCACATGCTAGGCAAGCATTCTACCTCTGAGTTAGTCCCCAGCCCTTTTTATTTTGAGACAGGGTCTCACTAAGTTGCCCAGGCTGACCTCAAGCTTGGGATCCTCCTGTCTCATCATCTCAAGTTTCTGGGATTACAGGCATGTGCCACCACACACAAAATTTTTGAGAGATAGGGTCTCATTGAGTTGCCCAGACTGACCTTAACTTAAGAGTCCTTCTGCTCAGGTCCCAAGTGGCTGGGATTATAGTTGTGCACCACTATGCTCAGATAATTTATAATGTCTTATGAATGATACTACAAGTTTGTGGTTTGAGAGAGTGAAGATTGGGTGCAGTGATGAGCACCTGTAGTCCTAGCTGTTCTGGAGGCTGAGGCAGGAGGATCACTTGAATCTAGGAGTTCAAGGTCAGCCTTAACAATGTAGTGAAATCCTGTCTCCAAAAAAAAGAAAGAAAGAAAAAATTGTACTGAGGAACCTAGAAATATTTTCCAAAATCCTATAGCATTTGATAATTCACAGCTGTCAAAACTTGGAATCATTAACCCTCCAGTCCTCTGGGGCTTCTTGCTCATTTTACAAGACCTAATATCACCATGTTCTTTGAAGCTTCTCCATATTAGCCGGCGCACACAGTAAACAAACAGGTGTTCAGTATTACCTGTCTTCTGAAGGGTTATATAACACCCCACCCCCGCTTTTTGTGTTATATGGAAGCCAGAGCCTCACAAATGGTAAGCACATGCTTTACGGTTGGGCCACACCCCAGCCCATAGGTTGTAGAACTTTATTGAGGAAATCACTTTATTACTTTGGGCAGAGTTTTTTGGGGGAGAAGGGGAGACTATTTAGTGCTAGGCTAAACCCTTTTAGAGATCTTTCTCTTCCTTCCTCCCACTCAACAATTCTGTATTTTGTCCTCAGCTGAGAGCTGCCCAAAGGGCTTGTAGCTAGTCGTGGCACAGCTGACATTTTGACTTGGTCTGTCTGGAGGGCAGCCCTTTTCAACTGAGACCACTGTGCCTGACCATTTCAGCACCATTCACTTCCCTCCTTGACCCAAGTTTTGTTAGGTGGGGATTAATGTACATACCAGTTATTTGAATAGGTATTTTTTCTTTATTAGGACTTGTCCTCATTTCTGTGATATTATTTCTGTAGCCCCCTATGGAGGAAGGAATTGAAGCCCATGAAGAGAACTCTTGTCACAGATGACTTAGCTCCTCAACATAAAGGGTAGAGAGGATCAGGACTTAAACATAAAATAAAGTGTTCTTCTGACTATTCTCCATTCCCATGACAGGAGTAACAGTTTGAAGAGTGGTAGTGACCTGCTGTAGTGCTCTAGAAACTAGTTTAGTTCTAAACTGGATACAGAAGGAAAGATTATAGACACTACTTCTTACAGCCTGTCTCCTACATCCACTACTATAAGACAAGATTTTAACCATTCACCTTTATTTCATATGGTCCCCATGTACAGCCATTGGGAAAGGTCTGTGAGAATCCATGCTCCAGGAGAAGGATTTTGGGGCAGGATGGCTGTCTGGACTTGACCACGTATTCAATTAGGTCCACTTAGCCATCTGTGATGTGCAAGTGGGTGCCTGGTTCAACCAAGGTGCTGGTTTTGTCCCCATTGGACTTTTCTTGTTTGTGGTGCTGATAATGGAACCCAGGGCCTCACACATTAGGCAAGTGCTCTACCACTGAGCTGTACCTCAGCTCTTGGACTTCATCCTCCTTTTCTTCATCATCAGTGCTTGGACTAACTAAATTATTTAACAAAACTAAGTCTTCAAACTGACTCAAGTATAATAAGTTTGTGAAATAGAAATGTTAAATTGCAGAAACAGCCCCTCTGTCTTTACTGTCTGTGAAGGTCTGTAATTCAAAAGTGGGTACTAAGAATAGTACTAAGTACTAGGTGATAGTACTAAGAATTATGTGATCAGGTGTTTCTGAGGGTCCCTGGTAGCAAGAAAATGAATGTAGGTTTCATAAAGGGAGAAAAAGGATACACTGAACCTGCCTTATTAAAATAGGGTTGTTTTTTCTGAGACTGAGGTAGCACTACAAGTTAGAGGCCAAAATACAATGTGGGGGCCACCTTTACCCCGTACCCTTCACTTAGACTAGTGAAACAGGCTAGAGAGGTGGTAGCAAATAAGGGACTATGATCCAGATGCAGCTACTCAAAATATTTTAAGATATGCTCTCCTATTCCAATGAAATAGACACCCTGGGCAATCCCAAAGAGGGGTGCTATGACAAGAGCCCGGCAGCCTGCTCCCTTCATGAAGGCAGATGGTCCTTCCTGAATCCAGAGTTTCCTGGGGAGAGAAGAGCCCAGTGAGCTAAAGGGAAGAAGCACGTTTATTTTGATTCCTCAAACATGTATGCACCTTTGGCATGGTGGTGCACACCTGTAATCCCAGCGGCTTAGGAGGCTGAGGCAGGAGGATCGCAAGTTCAAAGTCAGCCTCATCAAAAAAGAGGCACTAAGTAACTCAGTGAGACCCTGTCTCTAAATAAAATACAAAAAAAGGGCTGGGGATGTGGCTCAGTGGTTGAGTACGCCTGAGTTCAATCCCTAGTAACAAAAACAAAAAACAAACATTTATGCACCTTTGAGAATAGGTGTCACTCTACAGCAATATCAAGATTCCAAGTGTGAGGGAGCCAAACCTTGTCCATGGAATGTAGTCAATGTTGGGGTCAAGGCCCAAGAAAATAGGCCGGGGGAGAGATGTGATAAGGATGCAAGGAAGAAGAAAAAAGTTGCCAGTATACACTATTTTCTTTTGAGAGATGAGGGAAAGGGTCAGATTCAAAGAAACCCAGAGCTAAGCAATAAAATGAGTCTCCAGACCAGGTGCAGTGACTGAAGGGCTGCTGGTCTCACCTGGCACAATCCATGATCCCACTGTAGACATCCTCCCCCAGGCCTTTCTTGAGGGTTTGGATTCGAGTTTTCAGAACTAAATTGAGAAGAAATTAAAATAAGTAATGAACATCTTGATTTTGGTGTCCTTCACAACCTGAAGTGATAGGGTTCCCTTTTAGAATGAGTACACATAAGACTAAACTATGAAGCCAGTTCTGCCCCTGTGTGATCTATATCTATAATACATCTTCCTCTTCAGGCCTCTTTTTTTTTTTTTTTTTTTAATAACAGGGATTGAACTCAGGGGTGTTTAACCACTAAGCCACATCCTCAGCCCTTTTTTTATTTTATTAGAGACAGGGTCTCACTGAGTTGCTTAGGGCTAGATTTGAACTTGTGATCCTCCTGCCTCAGCCTCCTGAGTCTCGGGGATTACAGGTAATCACCACTGCTCCCTGCTTCAGGCCTCATTTACACAATGAATGAAATTCCAGCACTGGATCCTTCAGGCTATTTGTGGTGTAGAAAACCCACTTGTGTGGAAGAGGGGGGCCAGCTGCAATCCTGGTGACAGGAATCAAGGTCTCCTCACTCAGCTCTGCCTCCTGCTCAAAATTTTTTAAATGTCAGCAATGTTCAGGACTCCATTGGGGGACAAAAAGATAAAGAAATTAACATCTAGAAGGTGAGGGTTTGTCAGTAATAAATAAGCAATAGTGATGTTCACTTTGAACCCACATCTCTGTGAGGTCCTTTGGTGAGCACATGCCAGTGGCCACAGGTTGTGGCTCAAAAATCAACAAGAGCAAAAATATTGTTTGCCTTCCTAAATGGCTATAGAGAAGCCTCATTTGTAAAGCAGATCAAGCCTTGAACCCCAATACTGAGCTCAAATTCTCCCATACTTACCATCCAGGGGTGTGACTGCAACGGCAGCCAGGGAACCTGCAATGCAGCCTGACATGAAGGAATGAGCAAAGGAGGCCTTCCCAGTAAGCTCATGGACCCCAAGTTTGTTCAGGTTGGCAAACATTGGGAAGTAGATGATGGAGAATGGAATATCTCTGTATTAGAGGAAAAAGAAACACTGGGCTCCACACAGCTCTGAGGTTTCTTTCCACAGAAGGCCATGCAGCAAGACTTCTCTGTGAGCTACATGGCTCAGAGATGAGTCAGATGGATCAGAGAGAAGCTACTATTACTGACTCTTAACTTTGCACCCCTAGATAATCTAGGGCAAGGATCTGCATGAGAGAAAATAATTGTTTGCCTTTCTCCACCCCCAGCTCATTACTCTGTGCTACCTGCACCTGCAGCCTATGGATGAGGAGCCAGATGCAGAATGAAAGATGGGTAACAAATTCTACAAAAGGGAGTAGGTAGGGAAGAGAAAAGCCAAATAGCACAGTTAGATAAAGGGATACATCTAGGGCTCATGTGGACCTCCTAACTGAAGAAGGGCTTCAGTCTTCAGGTGCCCTTTTGATGTAACTGATTATGACAGCAGGAAGCATGGCAAAGAATTTGCCAATTTGGGATTAAATATTCTGGGAAGAAGACAAAGGTGGCAGTGCCTGTGGCCCTCCCCTTGAACTGCTGTGCCCAAGTCGAAGAAGAAGGGCTCACCTGAGGAGAGTGGCACCCAGGCCTTTATAGAGACCAGCCAGGCCCTGAGTGCGGAGTAGCTCCCAGGCAATGAGAGTGGCGGATGGGCGTTTGTGAGTGGAAGCAGAACCAGTAGTATAGGACCTGGAGGAGGAAGGTGCCGAGGTCGAGCTCTGATGAGGGGCAGCTGGAAAGGAAAGGACAGCCTCTGTCTCGACCCAAGTCCCAGCAGGCACTGCAAAACACTTGACCAAGGTGTGGCTCAGAATTCACAGCCCTGGGACAACTCAGGGTACAAAGCCAATGCTTCAACTAGAATCCTGAAGTTTGTCTCAATTTTACAGCATTAATTTTGGGCTCCAAGGAAAGTTTTCTTCTTTGGGAAGAGGGGGAAACTGGGGTTTAACTCAGGGACACTCAACCAGTGAGCCGCATCCCCAGCTCTATTTTTTTTTTATTTAGAGACAGGGTCTCACTGAATTGCTTAGTACCTCGCTAAGTTGCTGAGGCTGGCTCTGAACTCGGAATCCTCCTACCTCAGCCTCCCAAGTTGCTGGGAATACAGGTATGTGCCACTGCATCAGGCTCCAAGGAAAGTTTTCTAAAGTCTGTATTATCTAGCAAGTTATGCCTCTTTGTAGGCTTCTTCACAGAATCACAGTCATTACCTACCCAGTCTTCTGTACAGGAAACTAGAAATTCAAGTTTTTAAAAATTTTGAGGGGCTGGGGATGTGGCTCAAGCGGTAGCGCGCTTGCCTGGCATGCGTGCGGCCCGGGTTCGATCCTCAGCACCACATACAAACAAAGATGTTGTGTCCACCGATAACTAAAAAATAAATATTAAAAAAAAAAAATTCTCTCTCTCTCTCTCTCTCTTAAAAAAAAAAAAAAATTTGAGACAGGGGCTGGGGTTGTGGCTCAGTGACAGAGCTCCTGCCTCGCACATGTGAGGAACTGGGTTCGATCCTCAGCACCAGATAAAAATAAATAAAACAAAATAAAGATATTGTATCCATCTATAACTAAATATTTTTAAAATTTTTTCAGACAGGGTCTCCCTAAGTTTCTGAGCTGGCCTTGAACTTCTGATACTCCTGCCTCAGGCTCCCAAGCTGCTGAATTACAATAGTGTATCACTGCTCCCAGCTCTGTTTTCTACTTGAACCCTTTTTGATAGTTTCACTCTATTGGCACTTTGGGACAAAGGAATCCCATTTTGGTTCTGCATAATGTAGTAAACCACAAATCTTTTTATTTATCTAAAACTTATCTCCTCCAGTTTTCCAGAGGTGCCTCCTCCCTCTAGTACTCCAGGATTATATGAACATGTCATTTACCTTTCCCCATTTTATAGAAATTGATTTTGTAGATGTCAACCCATTTTAGTTGAGTATTTGAGTCTGTCATTTGATGAGTTTAACATCTAATAATTAGAAATTTTTTTCCTGACCATATAAAATATAGGCACTTAATAGTGGATGAGTCCTACTAGTCACCACAAAATTCAGTGTATGGATAGTGTGTGAATATTTTAAGACATAGTGTTTGTAAAGAATGGTGGTCATGGGCTGGGGATGTGGCTCAAGCGGTAGCGCGCTCGCCTGGCATGCGTGCGGCCCGGGTTTGATCCTCAGCACCACATACAAACAAAGATGTTGTGTCCGCCGAGAACTAAAAAATAAATATTAAAAAAACTCACTCTCTCTCTCTCTCTCTCTCTCTCCCTCCCACTCTTTCTTTAAAAAAAAAAAAAAAAAGAATGGTGGTCATACCTGTGGACTCAGGTAGTTGGGTGGCTGAGATAGAAGGATCACTTGAGCCCAGGAATTTGAGGCCATTGAAATCTCATTTCAAAAAACAAAACAAAGACTATAGGTAGAGTTTGCTTAGCATGCCTGATGCCCTGGGATTTGATCTCTGGTAATGCAACACAATGACAACAAATCTCACCAAATTCAGTGTTTAAAAAGTGTTGCTTACAAGGCTGGGGCTGTAGCTCAGTGGCAGAGCACTTGCCTAGCACATATGAGACACTGGGTTTGATCCTCAGCACCACTTAAAGAAATTAAATAGCCAGATGCAGTGGCACACACCTGTAATCCCAGTGGCTTGGGAGCTGAGATAGCGGGACTGTTAGTTCAAAGCCAGCCTCAGCAAAAAGTGAGGTGCTAAGCAACTCAGTGAGATCCTGTCTTTAAATAAAATACAAAATATGACTGGGGATGTGGCTCAGTGGTCAAGTGTCCCTGAGTTCAATCTCTGATACTGAAAAAAAAAAAAGAAAGAAAAGAAAAAGTAAAATAAAGCATGCTGTCCATCTACAGCTCCAAAAAAAATTTTTTAAAAGTTTTGCTTAGATTATAAATCCTTGCTAAAGGGAAATTATTCCCAATGTCATGTCCCTATTTTGCTTTGTATCCAGAAGAGCAGTATTTCATACTTAGAAGCTAGTTATTTTGCAAAGATTTTCTTGAAGTAGTAATCTAGATGTAGCTTCAAACAATTAGCTTTAAGAAGTTAGTCAATACAAGCAATATTTTCCTCATTATCATCTTTAGGTGCACACATTTATATCCTACCTTCTATTTTGTTTGAAATGTTTTATCAATACTAGAACTTCTCATCCATATTGAAAAACTAAGGTGACCCTTACCATTTCTGCAATTGCATTTACTTTATGCTGGTTTCATCCAATCTAAAATCTGATTGAATTCTAGCATAGAAGGTATACACAGCTGAATTGAGGGGAGTGGGAAATGGCATCCATGAATATTGAGAACTGTGTATCCCTTTACAGATGGTGTGTGTGGTATGTTACATATTAGCTTATTTTATTCAGACCCTGTGGTTTGATCCTAAGGAAAGAGGCCCCCGTCACTTCCCTTAGGGTTGACCCCCCTTCCATAAATGGACAAACATTGGTCCTTACCACATGTGTTAAAATTTATACCACTCTATTTCTGAAAGGCCCAGGATTTAGGAAAGGGCCAAATTTCTCTGTCAGGAAACAGCATAAGAATAGGAATGGTTCTATTCTCTTTTTATGCCTTGCCATTAAAAGCCAGCTTCTACAGTATAAAATACATATTTCCCAAAGTGTTGAATAAGCGGGTTATTGGCATTTTTAAAAATCTTTAGGAAATCCAGCCTAAATGCCAAGGCAATAGAAGAGAAGTATTAGAGTTGAGACGCTAAGTCTCTCCTGCATCAAGGTTCTCATTTCTGCTATTTGTTCTGAGCTGGAAATGTTGAAAGGGATAACCATGAAGTAAAAGCTACTATTGACCTGGAAAGCTGACTCTCAGTCTAGCAGGTGAAAGTGGGATGACAGATGTGAGCCATTCTGATTCTGGCTTTTACTAAGCACATGTGGAGTTGAAATAGGCCTCACCTAAGCGTCCAGCATCCTGCAGCTGAATCTTGAGCATTTCCATGGGGCAGGTAACCACCACTTGGCACATGCCAGCCCCACAGCCAGCCAGCATCTCCATCTTCAGGTTCCGCTGCATTCTATGGGAGCAGGAGTCAGCTCTTCAGACTCAGGGCAGAACTGCCATATCACCTTGGCTTATCTACTACCTTCCCTCTGCAGTGGGGGAGGAAACCTTTCCATGAATGGTACCTGTCTTTGTCACCATTTGCTGCCACCCACCTCGCTGGGAAAATAGTCACCTGGGCCTAAGGTTCAGTCTCCTTAAACACTTGAGGCTAAATTTATAGCACAGACTGCTAGGGAGACAACACCTGGATAGGAGTTGAAACCAGTAATAATGAAAGTACCTAGGTCAGGATTCTTCATTTTGTTTGTTTTTTGGCACTGGAGATTGAGCCCAGGAGCGCTTTACCACTGAACATATCTCAGTCCTAGAGCAGGTATCTGATTCTCCCTGATCCCATATGTACTATCTCTAGGGCAATGGGAGGACAGAAATAGAAAGTGTCTCTGGGCCGATTTAAAAATTCATCAGCTGGTTGGTAAATATATCTGCAAACATACTCCACATGTTTTATATTCTTTCTCGATAGATTTCCTACCTCTCTCTTCCAAATTATACCAGTTCATTTATTTCCCTACTTTCCATCTGCCAAAACACACCAACCCTTAGCCATATGTGCACACATACTTAAATATGTGCTGACAGGTAAACTGAGACACACTCCCCAAGACAAGGTGAAAGATCTTTGTCCCTGACTCCATTTGGCCATACCCATCTTTCATGAGCAGCTGCCGGAAGAAATCATTGGCTGCCAGTTTGATGGCCTTCTCTGGAGTGACTAAGGTGAGGTTTACTGCAGCCCCTGGAGATGAAAAACAAAGATGAGCAACTATGACTGTCCCAAAAGTGACAATTTCCAGAGGCTCCCTCTCACAGACAATACACACAGGCTGGGAAGGCAAAGCTTTGGGGGTGTCACGAGCCAAGCAGGGACACTTGGCCTATTTTATTTAAGCAAATTTACTTTCATTTCCTCTCTACATTTTCTTCTTTCTAATACATTTGTTTCCTTTATGGACACACATCCAGTTATCAAAAAATCACCTTGGGGCTGGGGCTGTGGCTTAGCAGTTGTGCACTTGCCTGGCATGTGTAAGGCTCTGGGTTCAATTCTCAGCACTGAATATAAATAAATAAAGGTCTATCAATAAAAAAAATATTATTTTTGCCCTTGCTGGTGTTTTCCACCTTTGAGGATAAATAAGTACTCATTAGTCCCGGGCAAGTAACAGGGACTGGGTTTCCATTACTCTGTATGACACTAGCCCAGACCCAGCATGGTTCACACAGATTTTATTTTATTTTATTGCTCAAGGATAACAACACATCAGCTCTTTCTCAAAACTAGTATAGGGAGCCAGGCATGGCGATGTATGTCTGTGATCCCAGCAGCTCAGAAGAGGCTGAGGCAGGAGGATTGCAAGTTCAAGGCCAGCCTTACCAAATGAGCAAGGCTTTAAGCAACTTAGGAAGACTCTGTTGCAAAAGAAAAAAAAAAAAAAATGGCTGGGGATGTGACTCAGTGGTTATGTGCCTGGGTTCAATCACCAGTACAAAAACATGACATCAAAATAAAACAACCTTGCCTAGGACCTGTTTTCCAATGGGGCTACTGAAGAGGACAACAGCAGCAGCAGTGTAGGATCATGCTAGGGAAGAGCTCGAAGTCCTTTTCACTCTGTTCCTTTCAGCCTCTCCCTTTCTGCTACTAGTAGTTGGATGTCCTATCAGCTCTGTAGGGACACAGAGGGCAAGGTAGGTGGGAGGGAGGCAGGTTAAGGCTCACTTGCTTAGGGAATGGATGGAACCTGGGGCTTCTGGGTTCCACAGTGGCTCACTAGTCCCCCAGAAAGCCTTAACAGGAAACAGTTATCTCCACCTCTGTCAAAGAGCTTATCAAAGGCTCATGAAAAGTTAATGTAGTCCAGCATCATCTGATAGCCCAAGCTGTTCCAACAGCTCCCTGGAAGGAACATCCATGCCCAGGGTGCTATAAACTCACAAGGCTGGGGCCTCTATGTCACACCCACTGTCCTCACCATGCCAAGTCAGGTCTCCTCTGGGATGCCTGATAAACTCACCTCTGTACATGCCCAAGAAGCCCTCTGCACGTGCTGTCTTCATCAGGCAATCTATCCTAGAAGCAGAGGCCAGAAGAGGAAATTAGTGGTGCCCAGGAGGCTGCTTCCTCATGGACAGGATGAGGCACATTTGCAAACCTCTCCCCAAAACCCAATCTTTCCCCAAGCCCTGATCTTTCTGGGCACACCCCAGTTAACCATGCTCCCCAAATCCCTCCACCATCAACACACTCCCTGAAGAAACTCTGGAAAGGATGAGGCCCATTGCCCTTCTCCCCAACCACACCACTCCCCACCAATACCTACATTCCTTTGTACATGTCTTTTCCATGCTGGTTCTGCAGTCGTGTCTTGGCCAAGTCGATGGGGAACACACAGGTCACCCCCACAAGCCCTGCCACACCTCCATTGATGAGTTTTGCTGCAATACTAGCTCACGGGGAGGACAGAAGCACATGAGGGAAGATGGCTGCTCACAGTCACATGCAACCAGGATTGGGTGTGGGGGACAGGAGAGCAGGAATAGGGCAGAGAAAAATAGAACGGCAGCTGCAAGGCCTTCAGTCCTGGTGGGACTTGTCTAGAGACTCTGTCCTTGGCCTCCTACCCCAGCCTGACTGGCTGTCACTCTCCCCCAAGCTCCAGTTGGAGATGCTGCAGGTAGGGATCTGAGAGCGCCCGGTCTCCTCCTCCAGGAGGCCTGCACTCACCAGGTCTGAACCATCTTGGACTAACTCACCAAGCTGGGATGCAGCAAAGGCTAGTGGGAAAAAGGCCCACTCTGCCCTCTGGAGCCTCACAGGGGAGTTGCAAGCCTTGGCTCAGCCTTGGGACATGTCCTCTGGAATTGCCACCAAAGGTTGCTACCTATTCTCTGACTTTTCTTCATCCTTGGAGCCACATGTGGCAAAGTTTCAAACTGTAACTTTACTTCCAGCTTAATGTCAGGCAGACAATGCAACTCCTGACTGTTTACTTGAGCAAAATACCTCAATTCTCTGAGCCTGTGTGAAACTCACCTAAGGAATTATATGAGGATTAAATAAACTAAGGCTTTGGTAAATGATAGCTATTGTTAAAAATAAGAGGACACACATTTCTTAAAATGAGGGCTGCTAGTCATCAGCAGATAACTAAGTTTTGAGATTATCTAATTCTAGCCAAAGCAAGATAGATAATAGAGCCCCTTCATCCTGGGTAAATATAGGAGTTTAGAAAGATAGAACATAGAAAATAAAGCTTTCTCAGATTCCTGGGAACCTAGTAAAATTTTGTTAATTATCAAGCCAGAGGCAGATGTGAGCAAAATATTTGGAGATAGATTACTGGGAAGTGATAAAGTAGATAATAAGAGTTTTCTCACAAAGCAATCTAGATAGACAAGCAGGAAACTTTATGAAAACAAACAGAACTATGATTTAAATTTTGCAATCTGAGATGATGCACCCAATTACAAATTATTTTAACAGTATTATATATTTGTATATATATATTTGTATGTGTGCGTATTTTGGGGGGAATTGTGCATGTTTCTGGGGCAGGGTGCGGATGATCATCTCATTTATTCAGGGGGAGACACTGAGATGGGCTGTTACCACAGCTTACCTCAGATCCTGGTTGGACATTCTGCAGGGACTGTGGCCAGTTGGTGGGTCCAAAGACACAAGGCTGTTGGCTCCTCAAAGTATGCTCTTTCTGGACTACTGGAGGGGAAATAAGTGGTGTCTGTTTCCTTGACTTCAGCTTCCCACACAGACAACAGGCAAAGAACTGTCAATGAGTTGACACTGCCAGCTTTCACTGTGTTCCAAGACCTTTTGGACTTTTGGGATTTAGATCAGAATTCTCAACCTTTTGTACTTTAGAGATCAGATAAGAATGGTGTAAGAGAGAAGGATAAGCAACTTCATGAGTCCCTGAGTTTGATCCCCAGCAAAACCACCAAACAAGCAACAATCTCAAATGGAGGCTCTGGGAGCATTTTGGACAGAGAACTTAGAATAGCAAAGGAGGCTCACAGGATAAAAAGAAGGAATTGCTAAAGATCAGGAATCCCTCGTGAGGTATTCAAGAACTAAAGTAAAACACTGGTTCTAACATTTATTCTCAAACTGTGTTTTCTGAACTTTCTATGACACCGAGATATCTCTGGATTTATTTATAGGTGACACATATGGAAAACACCAGGGACGGTACTCAGGATGTGGGAGCAATAGTAACGGTAATAAGAGGAGGGCTTCTGCCTTAATCCCAGAGGAGAAGTACCAGAAAGGGTCCTGATACTGGGAGGAGACTGGCCTGAGCTCCGGGGGGCTTCTTATTCCCAGCTTTCCTGTAAACTGCCTTCCTGTGCTCTTTGCTGTACCCCAGGGATGTCAGCAATCCTTTTTTTGCCTCTAGGTATTTTATTATGAGGAAGAAAAGAGAGAGAAGGAAAGAGAGGGAGCAATCTTTTTTGGAGGTTTATTAATACATTTAAAAAAAAATCATTGAATGCCAGGCACTATTCCAGATCTAGGGATACACAATAGTAGTGAACAAAGACTAAGATTCTAGCTTTCAGGGACTTTAATTTGGGGAGACATATAAATGAGAAAAATAAAGACTGAAGATATTGGAGAATGATAACTATGGAGGAAAACTGGCATGATGGTGCATGTCTGTAATCCCAGAGGCTCCAGAGATTGAGGCACTAAACAACTCAGTGAGACCCTGTCTCTAAATAAAATACAAAATAGTGCTGGGGATGTGGCTCAGTGGTTGAGTGCCCCTGAGTTCAATCCCTGCTACCAAAAAAAAAAAAAAAAAAAAAAAAAAGAAAGAAAGAAAATGTCAGTGGACACTTGACAAGAAAGATTCATGGAGCAGATGATCCTAAAGCAGGGAGTGAGGAGTAAGTCATGTAGATATCTGAGGAGAGCATTTGGGGTACAGCAAGCATGGCTGGGATGGAGCTCAGTGATAAGGCACTTGCCTGGCCCTGGGTTCCATTGCTAGCACCATAAAATGAAAACCAAAACAAAACCAAAATGCAAAAAGAGCTGGGGTTGTGGCTCAGTGGTAAAGCCCTTGCCTAGCATGTGTGAGGTATTGGATTAGATTCTCAGCATCACATAAAAATAAATAAAAACAAAGGATCATCCACAACTTAAAATTTTTTTTTTAAAACTCACAAAAGACCAAGTTATTATTATTATTTTTGTGTATCAGGGATTGAACTCAGGGGCACTTGACCACTGAGCGCCAGCCCCAGCCCTATTTTGTATTTTATTTAGAGACAGGGTCTCACTGGGTTGCTTAGTGCCTCACTGTTGCTGAGGCTGACTTTGAACTCACAATCCTCCTGTCTCAACATCCTGAACCTCTGGGATTACAGGTGTCCACCAGCACACCTCCCTGAGACCAATTTAATTATTGCAGGAAGGGACCATCCAAGAGAAGGGTGCTGAGAAATGGTTAAATCATGGAAGGGGATGTGGCTCAGTGAGTTCAAACTCCAGTACCAAAAAAAAAAAAAAAGGAAGGCAACACATAGAAAATTTTCTGATGAGCAAGATGTGAAAGATAAAAGAAACAGTTAAGTTTTTATGGGAAAAACTGAAAGAATGTGTTTGTGATATGGAACTTGGATCAGTTGGCAAAACAAGAAAAACTTCTGCAGAGAGATTCAAAAAAGTGAAACAAGCACATCTGAAGAAACAAAAGAGACATTCATTTTCATTCCTGATACTGTTTAATCCTTGTTTCCAGTTCATTCCTGGATGCCAGCTGCATTCCTGTCTTGGATTCTGTGACTCTTACCTGTCTTGACATTAAATTGACCTCATTTCATATCTTGCTAGAATTGCTTTCTGATATTTCTAATCACAATAGTCTAACCTCCCAAATTTGCATTAGGAGTGAGAATTTGCATTCCAGATCCCAAAGTCTGGGATCAGCTGAGAAAAGAGGGCACAGGCTGGAGAGTTTGCCTCTACAGTTAAGGAGCTGTCAGTCTTTGTGCAGTCACATACCATCTCCTGTTTTTTGTTTTTAGTATCAGGGATTGAATCCAAAGGTGCTTAACCACTGAGCCACATTCCCAGCCCTCTGGTCTGCTAAGTTGCTGAAGCTGGCTTTGAACTTTCAATCCTCCTTGCCTCAGCTGAAATTACACGTGTGCCCCACTGTGACTAACTACCTAACATCTCTTGAAGCTCAAACTGTATACCTCTACTTGGTGGCAAAATATCAAGATGGTAAAGTATATTGGCTGTTGAGATATTTAATAAGTAGTTAAGAGAGAAAGACATGGGGCTGGGGATGTGGCTCAAGTGGTAGCGCGCTCGCCTGGCATGCGTGCGGCCCGGGTTCGATCCTCAGAACCACCTACAAACAAAGATGTAGTGTCCGCCGAAAACTAAAAAATAAATATTAAAAAAAAAAGAACTTAAAAAAAAAAAGAGAGAGAAAGACATGTTCCAAAAGTTGATGGGAGGGCTGGGGGATGGAGCTCAGTGGTAGAGTGCTCGCCTAGTATGTGCAAGGACCTGGCTTCTATCTTTAGCACCCTGCCTCCCATCAAAATCATAAATTCCATCTCATGTCCTCTATATGCAGTGTCTTGTCATGACATGTAATTGTTTTGCTTTGTGAAGGCAAGTGTATTTACAACTTTATATGTGATATTCAATAACTGTGATAATTGTGGATATGTAGGAAATAGTTTGTTTACATGTCCTTAGACATTAAAAGGTGGAATTGGGGTTGGATAACTATCTAGAATTACCACTTTTCCAGGAATCGCCTTTTCTCCCTTACCATTCCTACTGGATGCAGGGTAACTGCCATGTTTCTAAGATATCAACTCCATCCACAGGTTAATATGGTCCTCTAAGCATGAAAACCAGACTTGAGCAAGGTCACTCCATCCCTTCCATAGGAATTTAGAGAATATATATATATAAAGTATCTTTCAGGAAATTTTTTTTTCTGTAACATAAAACTTGGATCTTAGAAGCAAACTGTTTTATGGCTTGGGAAACAGAGAGGTGGATTTGTCATAAGCAGTAGTAACTAAAGTACAGAGCTAAAGATGAAAGAGTGTTCTGATGGTGTTTGAAAGCCAGATGATAGTGACCCACCTTCATTCCTGACCTTGAGTAACAAAGGGATATCCCACTATCCTTCTAATGAATTGACTGTCTTAAGCCAATTAGAGTAGTTTTTGTAATTTGTTAACCAAAAAGTCCTTAACTTAGGGAAAACACACCTCAAATTCCACTTACTAGTAATTGAATGCTGTAAATGTTCCATGATGTGTAAGACCATTATTGGCTGGCTTGAAGGAGCTTAAGAAGTGGGCATAAGGGAAATTTTTAGAGGAGGAGGAGGAGAGGGGAGGGCAGTGTGGACAGAGCACAGCATGACCAAAGGTGAGGCAAACAGGGTTTAGAGACTGCCTCCCCAGACTGTGGGAAAGGAGGCTAGAGACACAGATCAAGCAGTTGCAGAGAATTATGGCAATCAAATATAAATTGTGGCCCCCGTCCCCGGCAAAAAAGAAAACTGTATTTGATCCTGGAGGGTGTGAGAAAACACTGAATGCTTTGAAGGGGGAAAATACCATACCAAATGTGGTATGTAACAACTATTCTCGAAGAACAGGTTGAGGGAAAGAAGTTTGGGGTGAGAGACCATCATGTTACAGTGATGGAATGGAGAAGGAAGGATCAGGTAGAACAAATCTAAGCTTGACACAGACAAGGGTGGTCTGGAGGGATCATCCTAAAGAGGAAAAGGGCCTGGACTTGATAACTCTCCAGGGTTAAAGAAGAGGGAAGAACTAGGGATCTAACTCAAGTCTGACATCTGTAGGACTGGACAATGAAGAAAAGGAAGCTCCTGCAGCAGCGGAGAGAAGAGGATAATCCAGGCTTTGGGATGGCCTCCTCCAGCCATGGTGGGAGGTGAGTGAGAAGAACACCCACTGACAGTGCCCATCCTGCTGTATCATTCTGTCAGCCTGGCCTTTGGCCTCCTCACAGCCCCATCTCCAAACCTTCTCTCATTCCCTCCACCACTGCAGATCCTATTTGGTGAATAAGGAGGTGGCTAAGGATGGTGGTAGCAGAGTGAAAGATGCAGACAGGTTTGGGTGGGAGCTGCCTAGGTCTCTTCCCCACCATGGAACAGCAGAACTCATCTGTGATCCCTCCTGTCTGCTCAGCTGGGAGAGAGCTCATTATCATCACTTCAGGAATGATGAATTATGTTTTGTTACTAATGAATATTTGTGCTATTATTTAAAGTAGTAGGAAACAATTAGAAAACTCTGTAGTTCCTCAGAATTGATTTTTTAAATAAATTTTGTAGTACTGGGAATTGAACCCAGTACTACAAAATGAACCTCGTAGACAGGAAAAACACATCTTTCCCACCAAATCATGCCAGCACCATCCAGCCAGAGCTGGACTGCCTCCTACAGCTCCCTGCTTGCAAACTTGCTCCCTTCAAACCTATTCTCCAGCATAGGGTGCACTGGGTTTTGCTCTGCCAGTCAAGCACTGCTCTGCCAGAGTCCTTCACAGACTTCCCTCTACTCTTAGGTTAGATTCTTGCTCCTTACCCCAAACAACCTGCCCAGCAGGCCCCACTGTCCTAAATGGCTGCACCTTCAGTCTTGGCCCTCCTTGCCCTGCCACCCTGAACTTCTGCTTCTGGAGATATGTCACAGTCTTGTAACTTAGCCTTGAACATACTGTTCCTTTTGCCCCATCTACTTTTGATGAATTACAAATTGTTCTTTGTGCTTCAGCTCAGACGTCACTTCCTCCCATAAACCTTTCAGTTAGTCCTCTTGTCTTGGTTGGGAGCTTCCTTTGTGATCCCCTGTAACAGAGTTACAGCACGCACTGTGTCATATTCTTATTGACCTGTATCTCCATCCAAACGAGAAATTATTTGGACTAAGACAGTCTCAGGGTTGTCATGTCCAGGCCCTAGCACAGAGACGCATTCAACAAATACTGTTCTAAGAATCATGAGGGCAACAAAAGCCTTTGACTTTATCACAAAACAATGTACTCGTCAGCTACCCTCATTTCTTCACATTATGAGGACTTGGGCCATGTCCCTATGATCCTCTTTTTTTTTAGTTGCAGATGGACACAATACCTTTATTATTTTTTATAACTTAATTTTTTATGTGATGCTGAGCCACAACCCCAGCTCCTATTTGCTTATTTTTTTGTGATGCTGAGGATCGAACCTAGTGCCTCACACATGCTAGGCAAGTGCTCTACCACAGAGCTACAACCTTAGTACCCCCACCTCCTCTTAATAGCAGAATGAGAGTTCTCCCAGAGTTGCTGAGGCTGGCCTTGAACTTGTGATCCTCCTGTCTTAACTTCCCAAGCCACTGGAATTATAGATGCATGCCGCTCTGCCTGGAAGGAGCCATTTCTTCATTTATTGCCAAGAAAATAACTGTTTCCTTAGTTCCATGTTACCAGGGTGCCCCTCAGTCAAACAGCCACTTCCTCCTATCCCCTTCTTATCCTGTGCAGTGAGATGAGAGGCCCTTTCCCACTGACTGCTCTTCCTTTTCGCTACATGTTTATTTGCTAGAAGAATCTTTTCCTACCAACTTTAAGCTTGACACAGACAAGACCAACAGTTACCACCTTCAGGAAGAGTCTTCTGCCTTTTCTGGATGCAGGCCAGATTACTGTGGGACTGCAGGGAGGAGGTGGCTTATAATGCTGGCCAGCAGCAGCTGGTTTTTCTTGTGTTCTGTGAGGGTCCCCCCTCCTCATCCCTGTGAGAGCCCTTTCACACTGCAGTTTCCCAGCCTCTTCCCAGACTCACTGCACCTTCAGACAGGTTGGTTTGAACCAGACTCCAGAGAGGCTACAACACAGCCAAGCCAAATATCATTAGGCAGCAAACAAGTGGCTCTTTACTTGGTTGTCAGTATGACTGAAAGTTCAGGCTGGACAATGATTTGAGCAAGGCCACTTGGGGTAAGGACACTCTCTGCCCACTCAGAGACCTGGAAGCCAGGATGAGGACAAAGAAAGGCAACTCAATGTACTGCAAACACTCCCCAGGACACTTGGTGCCAGGAGCTAGCCTCTGCTGCTTGTTCTCATATTGCTCTAATTTTTTGCACTGCTGGGGGGCCTTTTAAAATTTTAATTTTATTTAGGGTACCAGGGATTGAACTGGGTGGGGGGGTGGGGCACTCAGCCACTGAGCCACATCTCCAGCACTATTTTGTATTTTTTAAAAAATATTTATTTTATTTTTAGTTTTCGGCAGACACAACATCTTTGTATGTGGTGCTGAGGATCCAACCTGGGCCGCACACATGCCAGGCGAGCGCGCTACCGCTTAAGCCACATCCCCAGCCCTCTATTTTGTATTTTTATTTAGAGACAGGGTCTTACTGAGTTGCTTAGTGCATTTCTGAGTTGCTGAGACTGGCTTTGAACTTCTGATCCTTCTGTCTCAGCCTTCTGAACCACTGGGATTACAGGCGTGTGCCACTGTGCCTGGTTCCTTTTTTACTTTTTGAAGCAGGGTCTTGCTAAATTGCCTAGGCTGGCCTCAACTAGAGATCCTCCTGCTTCAGTCAGTCATTGGGGTTACTGGGTGTGCAACCACGCCCAGCTTCTCATGCACTTCTCTAATAGCAGGTTACAGACTGTCTCACTGACCTGCCAGGCAACCTCCCTGCAGAGAGATGTGTTCTGTTCATTTAGCATTTATCTATGGGAGGACATTACATTGTTTGGGCACCTTCTCTTGTGCTCAAGAATCTTACAACCTGGTCAGGCATGGTGGCACACACCTGTAATCTCAGGAGCTTAAGAGGCTGAGGTCCTATGCAACTTAGTGAGACCCTATCTCAAAAAATATAAAAGGTTGGAGATAAGGCTCAGTGCCTCTGGGTTCAATCCCTGACTACCCACCCCCTGCCCCCAAATCTTACAAATCAATCTGAACTCAATCATATGCTGTGTGAATTCAGGATTTCTTCCAATTTGGAGAACTGGGAAGGTTTCAGGGAGGAAGTGGCAACTGATTTTGGGCTAGAAGGCTGGTGAAGAGGTTGATAAGACTGTGAAAGAAGGGCAGCAGTGTCAAACTGGCACCCATCTTCTAGAACTTCAGTGGCAAATTGTCCAATTTGGAGCAAGGGATGAGGAAGCAGAGAGAAAAGCCGGTGCACTATATTGGGTCTGGATGATACATTGCCAACAGTATGGGCAACATAAGGAACTATCATGGCACAGATATCACCTGCAGAGATCCAGGTTCACATCTGAACTCCCAAATTCCTGGCTGTCTCTCTTTAGGCAAGTTACTTACCATGATGCTTTTTGCACAAAGGGATGTGATACCAGGTTTTCAGTGAGGTTTACATGAGGGTGCAACGGATTGCTTTTAAACTGGTCCTGGTTTACTGTTTACTAGTTGTGTGATCTTAAACAAGCTACTTAACTTTCCTGAGCCTGCTTATCCAACTGTGAAATGAATCTAGGGCACTCGCTACAGTGCCAAGCACATAACAGGTGTTCACTACGTGATTGTGTTTTCTCTTTTCTTTGGTGGGCAATGGAAGCTATTGAGTAAGGGTCCAAAGGGCACCTTCAGGTTTATGGCAGTGGTTTGAATAGATCATGAAGAGTGATTTCTGTGAAGAACCAATGGGCTAAGCAGATAGATGACTAAACATGTCAGGGACAGACACCAGGTGTGAAGCATAGGCATCAGGAAGAAGGCGGACTACCACTCCAGTTAAGACAGTCCAGGGCAGGGTGAAAGGAAAGGAGAGGAAAAATTGGCTCTTGAATCTGTATTAAAAGTGGCAGCTACAAAAGAATGGATAATTAAAAACAGAAAAACCACAGGCTCGAGCAATTGCACTTTGGGTTGACCCCAAAGAACTAAGAGTCTGAAACAGATATTTGAACACTCATGTCCACAGTAGCATTATTCACAGTAGCCTAAAGTTGGAAGCAACCCAAGTGTCCATTATGGAGGAGAGAGTAAGAAAAATGTGGTCTATACATACAATGGAATATTATCCAGCATTAAAAAGGACATTCTGACACATGCTACAAAATAAATGGACCTTGAAAACACTACACTAAGTGAAATTAGCCAGTCACAAAAGGACAAAAATTTTATGATTCCACTTAAATGGGGGTAGTCAAATTCAGAGACAGAATGTTCCAGAGGATAGGGGGAGAGGAGAATGAGAGGTTATTATTTCATTTTCAGCTGGAGATTAAAAAGTTCTGTATGGTAGTGATAGTTGCACAAGACAAATGTACCTTGAAATGTTCACTTAAAATGGTCAAAGAAACAAACCCCATCATAAACAATGGTAGAACATGTAAGTGGAATATCAAAATTTAGAATTTGGAAAGGATAACTGAAAGATGGCAAAGAAGTTTAAATTAAGCATAGGAATTTGAATCTCCACAGAATAAAATCATCCCAAGAGAGAAGCCTTAGGAAGAAAAGGATAGATCTAAGCTGGCTGCAGTGGCACTACTGTACTCCCAGGTACTCCAGTAGCCAAAGCTACCTGGGAGGTGAGACAGGAGGATTGCAAGTTTGAGGCCAGCCTGGGCAACTTAGCGAGACCCTGTCTCAAATAAAATTTTCATATGGCTGGCTATGCACCTTGTGGTAAAGTACCTCTGGGTTCACTCCCGACTTCCACAAAAAGAAAGAAGGGGCTGGGGGTGGAGAAGATGATTCCAAGGATATGCCTACTTTTAGGAAGCAAAAAGAACAAGTGAGAGATCTGGGAGGTTGCAGCAGCACAGCATCTGAAAGATCAGTCTCCAAAGAAGGTAGCCCCAACTGCTAGGTGCTACAGAGAGGATCTGAGGGCTGAGAATGGATCTGATTGAGGCTGCCTGTAAGCAAGACACTAGCTCTAGAAAGGTAGTAGGGAGTCAACCCACAGGAGATGGCAGTAGGAGGGAAAAGACTTTTTTTAATAGAGGGAGACTGGATGAAGGTATGAGTCTAGAATCCAAAGCATAATTGAGCCTAAATGTTGGTTAGGGGCATGTTATTAGGAGAAAGAAGAGATTTGGAGAAGCGTGCGTGCGCGCGCGCGCACACACACACACACACACACACACACGGCCTCCCCTCTTTAGCAAGGATGGAGTGTGGCCTTCCTGCTAAGTGAACCAGCAGGGTTTAGGAGTTTGTTAGAGAAGCTCATCTGAAGCCAGTCCCCAGACATGGTGAAATCAAGTAAGATCCTGATGACACAAGTTTTGAGTCACTATTCTGCACAATGGTTTATGTTTGACCGCACAATAAAATGACCTGGAGGAACTTTAAAAAAATCCTGAAGCCCAAGCTGCACCCAGATCAATACAACCCTAGTATGTTGAGTTAGGGCATCTGATAACCCTTAATGAGACAACCTAAACTGGCAATCATTGGTAAGTGTGGCAAAGTTATTAAGTTTGTTGAATAAATTGCAATAGCAGGAGTTCCCACAGCAAGCAAAGAGAAGATTGTCAAACAGCACAAGACTGCAATACGCACTTATTCTAGGATAGGGCTGATCTGTTAGCTTTAGATTCCCCAAAGCCCCCGGCAGTGCAGAAAAGGGGACAGAGAAAGCACAACTAGGAATGAGATTTGATGGGCAGAAAGGGATATCCCAGAGGTCAGATCAGCATGCCAGGTAGGGCTGGGGCGGGGCAGACAACAAGGGAATTCCTCAACTTTATAGTCCTTCTCTTACATTCCCTATGTGTGTAATAGAGGTATAACCATTACCTTTATTTCATGTTCACCAGCAGACTATGGGGTGAATTTCCTATTTTAATCAGAAGGTGGCTGGCTGTGCCATCCATCAGGTTTGAATGATATATTCAGGTCAGAGGAGGTGTGCTTGAGGTCTAAAATGCATGTGTCAGGCATTCCCACAGGTCTGTGCTCTCTGTGTGCATTTCTAACTGTGTGTGACAACAGGTAGCTGAGCCCCTTCCTCAGTCTGATTAAGCAGATCTAAGTGATGCCACAACTCGCATTTCCAAGTTCCTAGGTAAGTCGTTGCTGCAGGTCCAGGACTACATTTTGATCAGTAATGTGACCACAAGAAGCTAATGGAGTTGAGGTGATCACTTCTCCCACCACCACATCTCTCAAGTTCCAGTTCTGCACACCTATGCCACGTCTCTGGCAAATGTTTCTTTAGAATTGCACAAAGTATCAAAATTACTGATGGTTCAATGTTCTGAATTATGTCATTGTCACTTTAGGCTCACCTTGTGAGGGGCAAGAATGAGGAATGAGAATGCTGCTTGGAATAAGCTATATAGATGCAGTCCCCACACAGCTGAGAGCCTGGCTCCTCAAGTCTGGTCTGGAGGTCTGCCTAAATTAAATGGCCTGAGACCACCAACACTTGGCCTTCCTGCTACAATTAAATTGCACGAAGTGAACAAAGACATTGTTCCTTAATCTACTATTTTAGCTAAGCAGTGTACTCCTTCCAGCACCTTACTGTTATCCAGACTTTCTGTATCCTGTATTTTTTTCTATTATAATACAGAAAAATAATAGAGTGAAGGAACCTATCTTTCCCCCCTTTGTATTATTAGCAGACAGGCAATGTGCCAGACACTTGGTGTATATTTACTTTTTAATAGCCTGCGCTCTGTATGCATGGGTCCTATACCTGTACATTAAACAAACTGTGACCAAAATGCATTTGTACTGATCATGTTCAGATTTTTCCTTGTCATTAGTTCCCAAATAATAAAGTGTAACAACTATTTATAAAGCATTTATGTTGTGTTATTGTTAGTAACGTAGAAATGATCTGAAGTACTAGGAAATGTGAACAGGTTATATGCAAATACTACATCATTTTCTATAAGGGACTTGGAACATTAACAGATTAGGGGATCGATCCTACAACTAATCCCTACATGTACTGAGAAAGAGTTGTACTTACTGAAAACTTGATTGTTAAGTTAGTCAATCTTCATCTTAGTTCTTGGGATACTCCCAGGCCAGGCTTCACTTGGATCTTGTCTTTGCCTTCCTACTAAAGACTCAATTCCTTCCCAAAGCTAAAACCCTGGATACAATCCAAGGAACTGGCTCCACTGCTTTTTAAAACTTCTGTCCAACTTTAACTGGTTAGAATAGGGCGACTCATCCTTGTCATATGCTGTGCAGAACGAGGTTTAAGTCCAAGATTCTAGGAGCAAGTTGTGGTTTTCCAAATCTGAAGACGTCTCCAGAGCACCTGAATTAATATGCGTGTCATGGAGGCAGAAGGGGGTAGGGTTCTAGCAACACAATAGACAAACCTAGGGATTTTCCAGCTGCCTTCTTGGCAAGTATTTCTCAGTCTGTTTTGCACTGAAGGTTTTTTCCTAAAATTGACTAAGGAAACCAGAGGAGCCTTGCTAGCAGAAAAGGGGCTACAACAAATGCACAAATGTTGTCCTTTTGAAAATTCAAGGGAAAACTGTGGGGCCAGGCAAACAGACCTGCAGTGCCAAGCTATGCAGAGGGTATGGGGGTTGAGGTCTGTGAAAGCCGTCCTGAGAACAGGCGGTTGCAGCATAGATGCTTACAGCTCTGTCATCTCTACAGCAGGGCTGGAGAGAATCCAACCGCCTGGGAGAAAAGGGCCAGCTGCCTTCCTGCCAAAGGCATCTCTTGCATAACAACTTCATGCCACAGGCCATTCACCTCAGAGTATTCCAGGACCAAGGGTAGCCTCTGAAAGAGCCTGCCTGGGTTATTTTGTCAACTCAGTAGTGCTCCTAGATAATATAGAATGCCTGGATAGGGGCTGCCTATTGATAAAATTAAGATGTCTTTCCTCCTTATAACAGGAATTTGTTTAGACACTAGTCTTTAATAAGAAGCACTTTTGGATGTCTCCAAATGTTGAAATGGAAAGGTGATCAGAATTTTGAGACCAAAACACCATGAGCAATTACAGCTTCTGTTCTTCCCCAAATCTCACCACACTGGCTTTCTTTTTATGTTCCAATATTAAGAAGGCCACTCATGGTGTAGGCTTTGTGCAAAATGTTACCCATGGAGCTTAACAAGTGTTAATGTCAAATAATAATTCCAAAAACTGAGGAAGATCATCTCCACCTACTATATTAAAATTTTGAAACCTAGTTGACTAATGAAAGATACAATATTAAAGCTTATCATTAGCTAAAACTGTCAACAGTTTCTGGCTTTCTTTGGAGGAATTTATTTCATGGCAGGAGGAATTCCACTAGAGAATACAAAAGTAGGAAAGCAAAGTTTACATGTGTTTTAAGGGTGTGACACTAATGTGCAGAGGGAATAGAGGTGTTCAGGGCGTCTCAGCCAGTGATGAGCATGGAAGTGAACAGAGCCAGGCCAGAGCAAAAGTTCCACTTGCCCTGCTCTTCCAATGCAGAGAGAAACATTAAGAATATCAAGTGAGATTAAAGAAATTGATCAACATCATATGTCAGATGTGGGACTTCCTAATGACTTCAAGGCTGAAATTTTTGTTTCAAAAATTATGTGAGATGCAACTCCTTAGTTAGAAAATATGGTTACTTCCTTTCTCTGCACCTGCCTCCCAGCAGAAAGCCTCCCATAAACTGGAAAAATAAAACAAAACTGGGCAAATATAAAAGCATCTGCTTACTCATGCTGGTAGCTCCCACTTCTGGCCACTTATAGTTCCCTGAGGGCTTCAGGCTAGAGCTGCTCATTGGCTCCCCATTATCAAGTCAGATCTGTTGCTCCCTTCCTTCACCCCTAATTCTGTAAGGAGATTAAAATTAATACAGCACATGTACATAACTTTGCTGGAGGCGATGTGAGGGTGGTGTGTGAAAGCACCTAATGGATGTTTATAGAACCAACTCCAATGAGCATTTTTGTTCCTGAGGTTGTTTGGAAATCTTCAGGTGGTTTTAAGCTCTGTGCAGAGAATGCACCACTATCACCTACAGTGGGCCCATGCCCACACCCAATCTCTTCTTGGATTCTTAACGAATCAGAATTGAGATGTAGGACAGCACTGTGGAGTGATGGCATTGTGGCCTGAATCAAACCTCTGTCATGATAGGAGTCTGAATTTGTCCTGATGATAAAAGTGACACATGGACACACACCAGAGCTTTGCTATTTTAAGAATGTACTTTATACAAAATAACCAGTTCATATGGAAATAAATCTACAGACCTCCAAGGATCAAAAAGCTTTTTAAAAAGTTCCTTTAAAAAATTATCCAACACACAATATTGAACTAACTATTGAGGTAAATGTCGCTCTCAGTCAAACAGGGAATCAATCAGCAGACCACGACAAAATATACACAATATAAAAATAAATAGCATTCCCCTTTCCAGTACTGGCCAGGGAAGTTCACACGGCTTTCGCTTTCACAGCGGGAGCAAAGACTGCCCGACACTGCGCAGCAGGCTGGTGGAGCCTGGATGGGACTCCCAGGCATGTGAGTGAGGTACCCAAGACCCCGCTGGGGAAAAGAAGGGGCCACAGTCTACTGATGAGAGGTCAGTGTTTGAATAACTTACTCAATATCCACACCCCTGTTCCCAACCCACCCAACCCTTTCAAAAACACATGCAGGACAATTGCTGGTTATCAGGCATTTCTACTTAAGAGTTAAGTGAGAACAAGAGAAAGAGACCAGGTAAAAAGTCCAACCCAAGCCCCTCCATGTGTGTCTAGCACAGAGAGGATTCATCATCCAGCCAGGAGACAAAGCTTGTGTCACAGTTAACTGAGAGAGAGGGGATGCAGCAAAGTTCACCCCAATTCAGCTTTCCCAAAGGGATAGAAAGGTAAGGCTCAGAGTCCTACGGCGGAATGGTGGGTTGGCCCACTGAAACAAGAAATGGGAGCCAGTCTTCTCACCTAGCAAGTCTCAATTACACCTGTAGTTCCTAAGCAGTGATGCAAGCCCAGGAATAAACACCCCCACATGCACAACCCAAATTCTAACATCCTGGCAGAATCTGTCAAACAAAGAGCTATCTGCTGAGACATCATATCCTGGAAACATCCAAGACTGAACTCTACACTGATACATGGAACTGATTCCCACAATAGGAGTCCCTGAAGAATCTGGCCAAGGGGTGAACTAAGAGAGAAACACAGAAGGGGAAATCATGCTAGCAAACCAGATGGCTTGCATTTCTTGAAAAATAGAGTTTCTTGGAAACATGCCAGGAATCTGACACGAAATTATCCTTGCCTTCGGACTCTAAATTGAGGCTTCCTGTGAAATTTCAAATTAGGTCTTAAAAGCAGTATATTATTTGCAGAAATGGTAATAACAACATGTCAGAAAAACATCACAGGATAATGATACCAAATGGTTAGTCACAAGAAGCACTTTCAAGGGAAAGGCTAGAGTAAACTGACATTTAAAGCTGAGCTCAGACTGAATGTAGACTAAAGGCCTTAAGGTTTTCCACAAACTTCAATAAAACAAAATCATACATAACCTAGAAACCTTCCAAAGGCCCTAATTTTCTTTCTGGATCTTTTATTTCTCTTAGGCCTTGGAGAAACAGTTTGTAACTTATAAACAAGCCTAATAAAGTTAAGTCATGAGGGTTAAACAGGAGCAAGGGTATTTCTAATTATTCATAGGTCTCAGATATGCTCTCCTGGAGACCACTGAGAGTAGTCACACTGACAAGGTGACAGTGGCCTACAAGGTGAAGTGTCCAAGCCTAAACCTTTTAGGACACCCATACACATGCCTTTCTAACTATCATATAACCATCATTTCCCTATTTGAAAAGATGGCAAATGTATTTGCATCTGTTTTAAGACATTGCATCTACTTAAGACACTTGGAAAGTGAAGTGCTAGAGGAGGAAGAAAGGCGAGAACAAAAGATCCTGCTTGCGGGTGAGTTGAGGAGGAGTTCACAGCAGCTCAGTCATGTGTTTTCCCACAGTCTGGCAGTTGTGGGCAGCTTTCAGCAGATCTGCATTCCAGAAACCTGTAAAAGCTGGGAACATACCAGATAAGGGATGAAGCACTTAGCCCTGTAATGTACAACCAATTTCCACAAAGGATGCAACAAGGCTGACCATTTCACTGATGCTCTTGTTCACAGTGTTATAATTCAATACAGTAGTTCAATTTCTATAGCCCTTCCTTAAATTCTCTCATCTCTAAAAAAGGAGATTAAAAGGTTTTACTACAGACACCCTCCCCTCCACTGTTCACAGCATCTCTCTAGCAACAGGTATTTGGAAGTGGGGGAAGGAGGAGGATGGTCACCTCAAGCAGCATGCTTAACACCATGGCAGAGGCCCTATAGTGACCACAATCCTAAAGAGAAGTCAGAATGCTCTGAGCCCAGACCAGGCCTAACCAGCCCCACACCAATTAATTCTCCTCCTTCCTGTTTTTGCAAACACAGAAACTGAAGTCGTAATTTTTTGACCATGTTAGCTTACATAAGCTCAAGGACAGATTGAAGCCCATCCACATATCTTCTAACTTCTTGACTCTTCTTAGTGCTAGATTTCTGATAAGTATAAGGATCAAATTAGAACTCAACCTCATGATGCAATCCACTTGCAAACATACCACAGTTAAACTGAAAGTCTGTTAAAGAAAAGTTGGTGTTTTTTTGCATCATATATCAGAGGCATCTGTGTTCTGTCCCCTCGCACCCTCAACTCTGCCTAAGCCCTAATCAACACCACCAGCTTAGTTCACTTACTGATATGAATTTCCATTCTACTAGATGTCTTCGGTTCAGTCTCTTTAACCTGAATGTTTCCAATCTGTTTCCTTTCCCTCTGAGCACACTGTTTAGCAAACTATAAATACTACAGTTTTATCAAAGATGCTGAAACTGAAGGGAAAGGCTCTACTGACTCCACCCACAAGTGAATACATAAGAAACTAGGACAGATTAATATTTTATGAAGACTCTTCTATTATCCTCAAAGCATGCTTAAATTATGCTATTCTTTACAAAGACCTGTAATTTCAGGGTGTTTTCTTAGCTTTTTTCTTTATGGGATATTCATGGGTCCTAACTTTGGTGACATCTCAGCTAACATAAAATACAGAATGCTAAACACGAGAAATCCAGTGTAACTCCTAAAACTGTAATAAAAGTAATTTAATACTGTAAAATTGTTTCCTACCTCAGATAACAACAAATGATTTCCAAGAACTTGTCCTTGATAGCTATTTAAAATCACAATGGCTGATTTTACTATGATTCATTTAAAACGAGTAAAAACTATATATACTGAAATATTCCTAAATTCAAACTGTAACACTATAGAATACATATTCTCTATTCAGACCTGTGCAATTTCTTTATTGAGACTAACATATACAAACCTGAGTAGTCACTTTCACAAAACGTGATTTGTGCCAGAAAGCTTGTGTAATGCCTTCTAGATCACAGCCCGACAAGCCTGTGAAGATGTTCATTTGTCTTCTAATGAGTAAAGCACTCTAGTGATCCCAATTCCTGATACTGGTTTGCAGCTATCTTGTAGGGCTGGAGGCAAATCAGGAAGGGACACCATTTTCCCAAGGCCAAGATTTGGCCACCAGAGTGAAAGGAGCCTGTCGTCTCGGTTGAAGCTTCCGGTGGGCCACAGGAGAGCACTCTGTCCCCAAACTAAGAAACGAACAATAAGGAGGACAGGTACAACTACACTCTCTGAGGTTGACTGGAAAGAAGGTCTTTAGTTGTGAAGGGCCAGTCAGCCACCATGGAAACAGTTATTGACATATGACAAGTTGAAGCCTTTCCTACCCTCTTCTCCAGCTCCCCAAAGCATTGAGTGTGACATGATTGTAAACAGACAGAGACCACTCCAGTGCTGTGAGCCCACCAGTTAGGACTTCCATTTCTTTCACATTCCCACCCACCCTACCCACTTTATGTACAATACATTCACCAACAAAAATTATTTTAAAAGGCAACATGAAAATTGTGTAAACTGGACCCAGCTCTGAAAACATTAATACTACAAGTAGTCCCTTCCTCAATATATACCTGAGATTAGCTGCTCACGAAAGTTTAAAAGCACCACTCTGTTATTTTGTATGCCCCCCACCCAAGTTTAAAGTGATTTTCCCTGAAGGACAGTCTCAGAATTTGGAGAAGTCAGCATGAACTCCAGGTTCACTTGATCTTCCTGACTGTCAGTCAGCTGTGCAAGTGATCCCTGACCCAGCACCTCTGCAAGCTCTGTGTCAGTCGTCTATGGAGTGAGTATGCTTCTAAGGCCCAGGAATGGCTCCAGCTCTTGGTGGCAAGGTGTAATTCACTGTGAAGGGGCACAGCAGGGTGACTGGGATAGAGATGGGCAAGGATCATTTCCCCAAATCCTCCATGTTCTGTCTTCATGTGCAGCTTTTCACTTCCTTGGGGGCAATTTCCTCCTAGGACTAGCTCTGAGAGGAATAGAATAAAGACATTTATAAGAAAAAAATTTTAAATTGTATCAATTGTCTAAGAAAATTAAACATATCAAAGAGTTGTATGTGCTTGCCTACACAGCTACAGAGGGTTGACTTTCAGGTACTAGATCTCTGATTTGGACCTGAGCCCCTATACTTAGAAGCTATAGAACTTTGTGCATACTAGAAGGTGCTACTACAGCTGCTCAGTTTGTTTATGGGGCCACAGATAAGATTGAGATAGTTTTTGCACACACAAACTCTCAGCAGTGTGTGAGAGAGAAGCAGCACTCAAAGGTAGCCACAATTATTCCAAACCTGACTGACCAGTCTCACACAAAGGAATAGGTGGGAAGGATTAAACAAGCAATTTTTGGCAAAAGAAATGTGGGAAGGCAGTGTGGAAAAATTGATACTCCTTAAATAAATACTCCTTAAACAGCTGGTTACCACACAAGATTATGAAAGAGGGGTATGTGGAAATAGTAGATAAGCAACATCTGAGGACTCTGTAGCCGATCTTCCCCAATACCAAGGACTGGGATCAGGGCCTGAGTGATTTGTTTCACATGGCTGCCTATTGTAAATGAAGTAACAAGACACCTTAAAATATTTTCTCAGGAGCGGGGTGTAGTGGCACATGCCTGTAATTCTAACAGCTTGGGAGGCTAAAGCAGGAGGATTGCTTGAATTCAGAGCCATCCTTATTGGCTACTTCACGAGGCCCTAAGCAACTCATCAAGACCCTAAGTGCCCCTGGGTTCAATCCTTGGTATCAAAAACAAAACAAAACAAAACAAAACAAAAAACACAACACTCAGGGACTGGGAATACAAATCAGTGTTAGAATGCTTTTCTAACTGCGGGAGGCCCTGGGTTCTATTATCAACATGGCAAAAAGGAAATAATTTTTAAAAATGCAGTCTCAGAATGGCAATGAGACCATGTGCAGATTGAGGATCCTTAATATGAAAGGCTCTAAGCTCCAAAGTTTTTTTTTTTTTCAGTGTGTGCTAGGGAGCAAACCCAAACTTTGCACATGATAAGCAAGTGCTATCACTGAGCTATATGCCAGGCTGAAATTAAAAAGAAAATGGACATAATGCTGAAAGTTTTATATTTTGGAGCACCTTGAATTAGTCATGCCTAACTGGTAAACCCTATGCAAATATTCCAAAATCTGAAAAACTCTGAACTTGGGACTTTGGGTCCCAAGCATTTTGCAGAAGGGATATGAAAGTCATATATATTTCCCACATTTTGAGGAATAAGAAAAGCTATAAATTTTGGTGATTCTTACCTGATCCAGAGGAAGTGTTGGGGGCTTATGTGGTGGCAGCTGTTCTGGTGATGCTGCTGGTGCTGGCGTCTTTGGGAATGAGGACTGCGACTGGATTGGATGTATGTGCATTCTGTAGCCACAGGAAAAGAACAGGTAAAAATTAATGAAGATGTATTAATTACAAAGGAAAACATACTTTAATCATGAAGGGATGGCTTAATTACCCAGGTGATCCAACTTGGAATCATCAATAATGGGACAAAATGACATTATATATATCTGAGCATAACATAATAGGAAGTACACCCATGCGAAGCATATTCCTGACAAAAGTGATTCATCCCTTTTTTTTTTTTTTTTTGGTACCAGGGATTGAACTCAGGGGCACTTGGCCACTAAGCCACATCCCCAGCCCAATTTTGTATTTTATTTAGAGACAGGGTCTCTAAATAAAGAGACAGAGTTGCTTAGTGCCTCAGCATTGCTAAGGCTGGCTTTGAACTTGTGATCCTCCTGCCTCAGTCTCCTGAGCCACTAGGATTACAGGTATATGCCACTGCACCAGGCTCCAAGGAAAAATTTCTAAGGTCTACATTATTTAACAAGATATCCCTCTTTGTAGACTTCTTCACACACCGGCTATGTGATTAATCTTAAAAAAGGAAATACTGACTTGAATCCAGAATCTGGGACACACTACACAAGGCCTGGACTCTTTGAAAAACAAAACAAAGACAGCATAATCGTCATAAATTAAGAAACCAAACATAAATACATAAGCCTTGGTTGGATCCTGGTTCAGAAACAAAACAAAATAAGATGTATAAAGCAAATACGGCAAAATGTGAATAGGGAGAGAGGGTGTAATGATAAGAAGATGGTTGGGGAGAGGGGCACATTGGTTTTTAAGTTGAAAGGTACTAGTTTAATAACTATACTTCATAACTTCAAGTGCCCATATTTTATACATCATTTATTTTGAAATGTTCCCAGATGACATATCACCTCACTGAGCCGTCCTGCAACTCCTGTTGGGGTTTAAACCAAAGACTTCACAAATAGTAGGCAACTCTCTATTACTGAGCTACATTCCCAGCCCTCAATGGGTTTTAAAAGTGGTACCAATACAAATATATTGAGGAAGTCTTAGGAGAGAGTATCTGACTTGTTTCAATTCTGGATAGACCTGGAACTTTAACATCACACATGCTTAACTTCCTCTGATAGGCATAGTTTAACATTTGTTATTCTTTTAGAGAATAAGAAAAACATTCAACACATTCTTACCCTGATGGTCTGTACATTTCCTGGAAGGATCCTCTTATTCCACTTCCAGTGCCAATCTGTTCCATCATTACTGCTTGAAAGTGGCCCAGGCCCTCTTCCTGGCAGCGATAGAGAGAACCCTCTTGAGAGAGGCCATTAGGCTGGGCAGGCCCTGGATGGTGGGGTGGGTGAGCACCCACAGGAGAATATGGCCTGGGTTGAAAATGACTGGTTGGCCGCTGTGGTGTATAAGAAGGCCCCGTTTGTAGCATCACACCATGAGGTGGGAAAGGAGGTGAACCAAATCCCATCCCTGAACTCAGAGGTGTAGGAGGAGTTCCATAAATATATTCGTTGGCTGACAAAGAACTCTGTAGCTTGGTAGCTGCATTATGGTTGTCCAGATCTAAAAACTCTTTGGGACTCTCTGGCCTCTCCATAGATTCATCAAGCTTTTCTTCCTCTGGACCAGGATTCTGTCTGTCAGGTGGGACAACTTTAGCAGCCACTGCATCCATTCGAGTTGGGGAAGTTAAGGCAGCACTCAGTGTCTCACAGCTTTGCAGATTAGCCATGGAATTTTTATCTGAGAAAAGGGGCCGCGGGTGAGGGGCATGACTTGCTGGGGGGCCACCTGGGTTTCCCTGAGGGTGGAGAGGTCTCTGCCAATCAGAAAAGCCCTGTGGACAAGTGTAATAAGGAGTTCGCTGGTAATGATGGTAGGAAGGCTGTGGAGGTGGTGGTTGGTAGGAATACCTCATTCCCTGGGGAGGGCGATATCGGGGAAAGATCCCAGGGTGAGGATTGTTAGACTGAAAGGCCCTGGGAGAGAAATGCTGAGGATGCGATACCGAGGATTTCCCCCCCATCATAGGGCCCAAGGCTTGCAGGCTTGGACTGATGTGGTAATGTGCAGCTGAATTAGAGTATTCTAGGCCAGGCATGTACAAGGGAGAAAACTGGCTTACAGGGCTTGTCATTAAACTGGGGTCTGCACATGGAGGTGTAGTTTCATTCTGTCCTGTGCAGGGCATGGTCTCCTGCAATGTTTTGCCTCTGGGGCAGAGTGGTTTTTCTGAACCATTGCCACCAAGGCCCTTCCCCTCTGATCCACAAGGAGATGCTTCACCAATGACTCCATTTTCAGGAAGAACGCCTCTGTCGGCCATTGTGGAGAGGTCTCTCATACAGCCTTGGGCAGCTGGGCTGGTATAGCTGCTGTCTGAGGTCCAGGTATTCTTGCCCTTTGCTGTTTTACAGTTGTCTGCAGATTCCAATGTGTCATTTTTGAGCTCTGTGGCCTCTGTTTCCCTTTCTCTTGGTGAGCTCTGCCTGGTGCAGTCGGCCTGCAGGGGAGGTGTAGGTTGAGGTAGCTGTTTGAGGTATACCCCCTCTGAAGCACCAACGCTTGCTGGTTTCTCTTCAAGTCCAGGCAAAGCTTCTCCTGGGGGGAAAAAACAAAAAGGAGAACAAAATAACTAAGTAGCTGCAATGACAATACGAATGGAGGTAGTAATAAAAAGTATGCAAAATAAGGAAGATCAGGGTTGAGGTGAGGACAGCAATTCAAGCCTCAGCTAGCTAGCATTAGTCCCTGGAAAAGGTCAGGATATCGGGGATCTATATGCTCCCTTTCATGGACTTACAGGTAGAATCTAACATTAAGGTATGCACCAGGGCTGGGGATATGGCTCAAGTGGTAGCGTGCTTGCCTGGCATGCGTGAGGCCCGAGTTCGATCCTTAGCACCACAAACAAACAAAGATGTTGTGTCTGCCAAAAACTAAAAAATAAATATAAAAAAAAAAAAAAAAAAGGTATGCACCAAAATGGAAATACCCCACATCATAGGCACATTACTGAGAGAATATGGAGCTTACAGACTCCAGGCAGGTGTATGTGAACTATGGAAGGAGAACGTGGTAATAATTAGAATGGGTACCCAGGTGAGAGGTTCTAGAAACGGACACAATGTAAAGGTCCAATGCATGAGATACCCAGTGCTCAAACAAAAGGTGGAGCATGCTGAGCACACTCTGAGCAACAACCCATCCCTTTTTTCGAACAAGAGGCCCACATCAAAAAAACTCGAAAGGCATTCTTTGAATATTAGAGAAATTGAATAAATTCAATCAAATTAGTCTTGAATGCTCGATTACACCCCAGATTGTTTACCTCACTATGGTAGCAAACCATTAACATGATGAATAACAGAGGAACTTTGTTTTTATATATACACACATACATATCTGATCATGATATTTCTAGGACAGAGTTGTTGTCCAAGCAAGATCAAAATCTGATTCTAAAAAACAAACTTTTAAAGGACAAGATTAAAGATTCATATTGACTTTTTTTTTTTAATTTGTACTAGGGATTGAACTCAGGGGCACTCAACCACTAAGCCACATCCCCAGCCCTATTTTATTTATTATCTTTATTTAGAGAAAGGGTCTGAGTTGTTTAGCACCTTGCCATTGCTGAGGCTGGCACTGAATTTGTGATGCTCCTGTCTCAACCTCCTGTGCAGCTGGGATTACAGGCCTGTGTCACTGCACCCATCTCATAATGACTGTGTGTGTATTGGAGAGGGAGTGGGGTGGGTGCTGGGGACTGAACCCAGGGCCTTATGTATGCAAGGCAAGCACTCTACCAACTGAGCTATATTCCCAGCCCCATAATGACTTATAAAGAACTACTAAGATGCCTAAGGCTATCAGTGAACTAAAGCTGGCCTTAAGGAAAAAAGATACAAACTGAGCAACAAAATAAAAAAATTATACTTTTTATTAACACAAAGCTCAGCAACTAGTGGACAGACTGTATCTAAAGTGTCACGAATGATACTATTTCAAACCTTTGACTTGCAGACACACGTGAAACCTGTATTAGAAAATTCCTCTGTAGCTATTCACAAAGTGGACCTTTTCTAGAAGGAAATGCTCAAAGTTAAGTTTGAGTTCTAGCCCTAGCATCAATGTCCCATGAACTTTTCATCAGCTTTTATGAATGTTCAAGTATCTCCACCCTCTACTCACATCTGAAGAAAATTACAAAAATGTATACTACACTTCTACCCTTGAAGTCAGCATTAAGTACACAAAGGATTCTGATTCTTTTTAACTTTTCTTCTCTAGTTTACTCTTTACTTCTCTTAAATGGCATTTCTAAGAAACTGTTTCAAGCTTTGCTAGAACTCACTGTGCTTCATTTTTACTACATACAGGCATGTATCTAAGGAGAGGATAGAAATGATTAGACACTGAAACTTATTTCATAATGGTGACTTTCCAGATAGTTTTTTTGAAGGATATGAGAGATGCAGTAGACAACAGGAAGAATGTTTATCTAGCCTTGTCAGGGTTCAAATCTTTCTTTATCACTTAAGACAGTAAATAATCTAGTATTTCTGAATTAAATTTTCCATCTATAAAAATAAGGATATTAATAGTAGATATTACAAAGGCTTTTTCTGAGAATTAAATGATTACAAATCAAAGTCTCAAAAAGAATGTCACACAGGAAGCACCTATAAGTGTGATGATCATTATTATCATGCTGAGATCTTCAGACCAAAAGGAATACTATGATTGGTTCAAACTTAAGTAGCTTAGGAAAGAGACTGGAAATGTGTTTACATATGGTTTCATATTGTGTGTGAAAAGATTACTCATAATTTACAGCTTAAAAACCCAAAAGTCAGATAAAAGTAACAATATATACATTACCTTGGTCATTCTCAGGCTTTTGTGTTTCATTGTTATCCTGTATCCTCCCAGAGTTGCCCAAGGCAGGTTTGGGGGCTGACAAGCTTACTGATGCTGAATGAGCTACCTGTGGAAAAGGGCCAGGTACTTGGGAGGGAGTGGGTTGACAGGGGTTGTAAGGCACACCTGGTGGGCAGACACGGGAGGACAGCTGCTGCATGGCGATCATCTCAGGGCTGTCCATCATAGAGTCCCCTCCTTGCATCCCACGCAGGGTCTGGGAGGGCCCTCCAAATAGAGAACTTGGTGCTGGGGTTGGAGGTGGCTGCAACCTATGACCAGTGGACTTACAAGGTGGTCGCATATATCCTGAAGAAGGAACACCATGAGGTAGAAAGCTTGATTGCTTAGTCCACTGGTTTTGGGGTATAGATGGTCTCATTACTCGGGAATCCATCATGTGACCAAGAGCGTGAGGCTGGTGAGCGGGTCCTGGCCCGAGGTGGGGCTTCTCATCTGGCCCCAAAGGTCCTGGATTTGTAGTACCATGGTTCCCATTCCAGACGGTAGAGTGTATGCGATTCAGGTACTTGTAGGATCGATACATGTGACTGGGAGGAATTTCTGAACTCTCAGCAAAGTCTGCTGGTCGGGTTGGAGCCCCACCATGCCTGGGAGGAATAAATCCTGGCTGGAATGAAGCTGGGGGATACATGTTTCCATCCTGACCAGGGCCACTCATCTGTCCAAGCTGCAAGGAGGCGGGATGTGATCCCATGTTAGAAAGGTGTGTTAGCCCCCCACACATCTGCTTATCTTCTGGAGTGCCAAGCTGGGGTCCTCGGTGGTTACTAATTCCAACTGGAGGCTGGCAACAGAAAAAATAAAGTGAGCAAAGTTAACCAGTCACTTGTAACATGCTTCACCTATAGAGACAGTCTCTTCTGCACAGAAGATAATTAATTAAATTTAACCTGAGAAGACACTATTTCTGAAACATGCTGTGGGACCTGTAGCAGCTATGGTTTCTGAGGTGACTCCTTACCTGCATGGAAAAAGCCTGATGCTGCTGCATGGGCTCTCCTGGGTGTGCTTCTGGGACTCGAGAGGGACCATAGAAGGTGTTGGGCTCTGATCCTTGAAGAGGGCCAAATGCTCCTGGTACTGCTGGCCTCTGGAGGCAGTGAGCAAAGGGAGGGAAGAAAAAAATAGACAAGGATATTAAGCACAGAGCAAGGAGTTCCCTAAAGTTTGCTAGTGTACATACTTCCCTAGAGTGAACTAGCTCCTGACCCTAAAGCAGGTTCCCTCTCCAACAGAGTAAAATTAAAATGGTGTCTCTTGCCAGGTATTCATGTCTATTAATGTCAGTTACTTGGGAAGTTGAGGCAGGAGGATCACAAGCTTGAGGCCAGCTGGGATAACTTGGTAAGACCCTGTTTCAAAACTCAAAAAGGGCTGGGGATATAGCTTAGAGGTAGAGTGCCCCCAGGTGCAATCCTCAGTGCCACAAAACAAAAACAAAATGTTATTTTACCATCTTTTAAAATTACATCCTTTTTGCCCCTGTACAGAGCTTTTTTACCCATTTCATCTCCCATTGCACCCTGTCATAAGATTTTAACATCTCAGATACACTGCATAGCTTATGTACTTCTGTGCTTTAACCTTTCTCCCTCCATCCTTCTGTCTCTTCCATGAAGTCTTCCTATGTTGCCCAGGCTGGTCTTGAACTCCTGGGTTCAAACAATCCTCTTGCTTCAGCCTCCTAGTAGCTGGGAAAACAGGCATATACCACCATGCCTAGTCTTTTTAAAATCTGTTTTTGCTCACACTGAGAATATGTGATTCAAATGACTAAAAGAGAAGAGGATTTGAAATAAATTCAATGGGGCAGGGCGGGGGAGATCATCCATATAATTACTTTGTAAGAAGTGCGAAATGGATAGCCCTTACTTTCCCATGAGTTCACTAGCTTGGAGAAATCATCACAAAAGTTTAGCTCTTCCTTACCATTTGGTTTAAAAGAGGTGCCTGGCTGGGCATTCCACCACAGTGCAGAGGGCGGGAAAAACCTCGGCCATTTGAAGTGCCCACTTCTCGAGGGGGCTGAGTAGAACTGCTGCTCTGATCATCCCCTGAAGAAGAAGCTCGGCGGGCAGGGGGCAATGATTTTCCTCCATTTTCCATGGGCTGCTGCTTCCTGCTGGGCCCTTCAGAGTCCCTAGAGCGGGTCCAAATATGGCTTCCACTATTACGACCAGACCGACTCCGTCTCTTCTCCCGCTTTTCATCCTCTCGGATCCAAAATTCTTCATCCGTGTCTCCATCTTCTCCAGGAAAATGTTTCATCATTGCCCGATGGAAACATCTCTCTAAATTATCAGACATCTTGGTATACTCTATAAGGAACAGACGAGGACTAACTACCACGTATAGATTTTATAGGTCACAAAAGATAATTCTTGGGCTGGGGATGTGGCTCAAGTGGTAGCGCGCTTGCCTGGCATGCGCGCGGCACTGGGTTCGATCCTCAGCACCACATACAAATAAAATAAAGATGTTGTGTCCACAGAAAACAAAAAAAAAAAATTACATCTTTAAAAAAAAAAAAAGATAATTCTTCCACTAACAATAAAAACTGCAACTATTTGTTCCAACTCATTTTGGGGGCATATTCTGTAGAGCTATGACTAGAAGATGAGTAAGAGATGGCTTCTACCCATAAAAACTCAAAGTTGTATGGCTAATTACCTCAAACCATTGAAAATTTAATTTTTAAAGCTAAATTACTGAACTCATTAAATACAATCACTGAATCTTTTTTTTTTTTAAACTCTGGCATTCTTAATTAATTCATCAATAACCCAGTTTGAGTACCTGGAGCCATTTATTCTTTAGTATTAAATAGATACTATGCTGACTTCTCAAAATGACTTAAAAATGACAAGCTGGGGTGCAGCTCATTGGTAGAGTATGTGTCTAACATGTAAGAGGACCACATGCACAGGTTCCAACCCCAGTGCTATCCCCCCGCCCCCCCATCCCCGAAAAAAGAATGGGCTCCATCTAGGTTCGCCCCATTTGTGCTGAAGAGGACCAGGTAAACCTAGACTAGTCTCTAGAATGAGAAACAACCTAAGGCCATCTACTCTCCTGCTGAGCTCTGCTGTTCTATGGGAGAAAAGAGAGCTCCTGACACATATAGTGGAAATGCTTGTAGTAGCCATAGCTTTTAGTTTACATTCTGTTGATAGTTCTTTAAAAAAAAAAAAAAAAAAATCACTAGGAAACATGCGTCTAACAGAAGGAGTTTTAAAATCTGATTATATAATGGCATAACAGATATGCACCTGGCACAGATTTCTTACCCACTTACCACTATTCTCCCCATTATATTTTCGACAATTCCTGAACATTGTCTTCATGTCATTTACAAATTCATCCTTGGTACAGTATAAACCTCCATTCAATTTCTTCTCCATGCTTGAAATATCCATGGGGATCTAAAACAGAACAAGGAACTCTATTATAATCAACAATAACATATTATAGGAATAAACAACAACATGCTATAGTCCCTACAAGGCAAAAGAATAATGGCATTACAAGTTGTTCAAGAGCCTGGTGTATCTCCAGCAACCCTGATCTTAAGAATGACAGCTAGGCAAACAAACAATAAAGTACAAGCAAGACACAGAGGCTACCTTTATAATCTGATAATAATTAGGAGCATAAGATTCATCCACGGGTTCCAAAAATGGCCAGGAATCCTTGTGAGCCTTTACCACATCTAGAACTGAAAACCAAAGAAGAAAACTTGACTAATAACTCACAGCAAGACTTCCACCACAAACACAGTAGTTGAGAATGGGAACTAACCTTTATACATGGCAGTGAAGTCATCATCCAACTCAAAGCTGTAAATCATAAAATAAGACATTAGTATTCATTCTGACTACCTTCTCAACCTATCTTCAGTTTAACCATAGACATAGCTAAATGCACGAAGATCTTGAATAGTCTCAACACTATTATTTAATACAGATAACATTTGCTAAAAATAATATAAACATGGGAGATAATCCACCTTAGGAAAAAGGGGAATATCACTTTACTTATGTATAATATGATAGGGTATATGCAAATGATACAAAACTTTAAGATCCTACAATTTATTTAAGCAGGATTTATTCATGGCTCATAAATTTATTTGGGATCTAAATAATAATAATAATAATTAAAAAACACATAGCAGAATGGTTCATGAACACTATTCCTTTCCTTCTTGCATTTTTAGTTAAGGAGTAAAGATATACAGTACCTAGGATAACTACAAAGAAGTTACTTTTTAAAAAAATCTATATATTTTAAGTTGTAGATGGATACAGTACCTTTATTTTACTTTTATGTGGTACCAGGGATCAAATCCAGTATCTCATGCATACTAGGCAAGCACTCTACCACTGAGCCACAACACCAGCCCAGAAGCTATTATTCTCAAAAGTACAAACTTCTTTTCACATTTTCAAGAAACAATTGTATATAATAAATCATCAGTTATGATTTCATTAAGTTAATGAGTGGAGTACTAAGAGTTTTGTGTACAAGCATCTCTGTGCTTCTAGAGTATGACAGCAAAAAAATCTAAGAAGGGCAAATGAGCATTAAGAGACATTCAGCATCTCCATTTGTGTGGCACGAGGAGTGCTGAAGTCAGGTCTGAGTTTCAGGCTGACCTCTGTCTCTTACTGTGTTTTCTCAACTTTGAAATGGTGGTGCCATTGCCTACTACACAGCTCAGTTTTAAATACTAAATGAAAGGAGGGCTTGCTTATTAGCAAGGTGCAGTGCCAAGTGACATCACCGATATGATTATTAAATACTTACAGATCCTTTGTCTTTTTTCCTTCCCTCATGGGAGAATTAGGGTCCAGATGGGAAAGTTCTGGGGGTAGCTCCTTGCCTTGAGCCAGCAGCCATGCCCTTTCTTCCCTGAGTTTTCTCCTCTTGGCTCGATCTACAAAGAATAGTCAAATGAGCGTATGTGCTCACTCTTCCTGACACCTATGGTGCTCCACATCCCACATCCCCACCTCACATATGCACAGAACAACCTCATTCACTTGACTTCAATGTCACATCTTCAGAGAATACTCATGATAATCTTATTTAAATGTTACTTCAATCATAGCAGTCTTTATTCATAGATCTGGTTTATTTTTATTCAGATAGCTCACCACTACCTATTCCAGTTTGTATGTATGTGTAGGGGAGTGTTTCCAGATTGAACCCAGGGGTGCTTAACCACTGAGCCACATCATCACCCCTTTTTCGAGACAGGGTCTCACTAAGTTGCTTAGAGCCTAGCTAAGCTGCTGGCTGGCTTTAATCTTGAGATCTTTTGCCTCTGCCTCCGGAATCACTGGAATTACAGGTATGCACCACTGCACCCAACCACAGTTATCTGTTTTATTCTCCACCTTTTTCCTACTGGAATTGAAACTCTACAATAAGAATATCTTATTTCATTCATTACCATATACCTACAACAGTGCCACACAGAATGAGTTCTCAAAAAACATTTGTTAAAGAACAATCTCATTACACAGGTATTATTAATTTTTCAGATACAGAAACGAAACCACAATTGTGTACCTATAATAAGAACCTACTGAAAAAACAAGAGTCCCACTGAAACACATAAATAAACAAAAAGCATAATTATTAACTTGAAAAAATAAAATCTAGCAGTGGAAACAAAATATATTCAAGATCTCACAAGTAAGATATAATTACATAATATGTAAACAAGCTAAATTTATTGATTACATAAACTATGGGTTTTTACAATAAAGCAGTGAACTAGGTTGAGTGTCCCTGAGTTAAAAAAAAAAAAAAAAGTCAAATCCATATGCTATGCTATTTCATTTGAAACTACAATAGAAAAGAAAAACACTGTCTGTATTCAATCAAGCCAAATGGTATATTATCACATGATTTATCAGGTTCAGCTTATAAATCACAACTGTTATCCAAGAAAATATCGAGAGATAGTTGTTTTCCTTTACTATGCTGAACTATAAATGAAAGAAAACACTCATTATACCATGCCCTGTAGAGACTCTTAGAAAACTTTGTCTTAATAATATTAATATTCTAGACTTGAATAGCGCTATTATCTAAATAAAAATATTTGGAACCTTTCTTAAGCATATCTCACTCATATTATGAATTAGATATGTGAAATATAAACACAACAGAATACAATTGACCTATTTAAACAGAAATGGCCAGAAATAGCTGAAATAAATGATGATTCGATCCCACCTTCATCTGATCTTGGCTGTTCCCACACAGGAACCTCTCCAGACAGCACACAAGGGCTACATACCTTCCACTGCCTTGACCTTCTCCTCCAATTCCCGCTTCCTTTCCTCTTTCAACATCTGCTCCTGTTCCTTTTTCTGCACTGCAAGGAGAATCTGCCGTTCTTCCTCTTCCTCCTTGCGCTTCTGTTTTTCAATTCTGGTGAGCACAGGAGTCTCCTGTGAGGAGCCAATGAACATATCGAGTAAATTTTGAACAATAACACAAAGCAGTTCATCACTTCTTCAATTTATTGAATTCAATAAATACAAATACATCAAATTCATTTAAAAGTTTATTGTATTATCTATAATATATATGAATGGGCATATAAAAACACACTAAAATGGTGGGGGCTGGGCTCAAGGGCACATGCTACTTCAGAGGCTGAGGTAGGTAGATCACATGTTCAAAGCTAGTCTCAGTAAAGTAATTTAAGACTCAAGCATGGGTTCAAAAATTTATGATTTGTAGTCTTTAGGAAATAATGTCATATACAATGTGATGGACAAGAGAAAAAAACTGAGAGACATTCCTCTAGATTTATTATTTGATGAAAGTGCAATTTTTAAAAATATTTATTTATTTTAGTTGTACACAATACCTTTGTTTGTTTTTATGTGGTGCTGAGGATCCAACCCAGGGCCTTGCACATGAACAGCTCTACTGCTGAGCCACAACCCCAGCCCCTACTTTTCCCATTTCTAAAGATCAGTAAGTTTAAGGAATCTCTAGCAAGCTTTGCTAAGATAAATAGAGATGACGCAAAACACCTTAAGAATCAGCATGGGAGCTGGTGATGTAGCTCAGGGTCCAATTCTTGCTTTGTTTTTATGTGGTGCTGAGGATAGAACCCAGGGCCTTGAATGTGCTAGGCGAACGCTCTACTGCTGAGCCACAAACCAGCCCCATGAAAGTGCAATTTTTAAAAGCATCTTCAGCTCAGTATACTAAGGATGAAAGTTATTAGACAAAGTACGGGTTCACAATTTAAATGATTCATTACTTTTTTGCATGTTTTCCAACCTAAGCAACATTAACATAAAGATTGCGAGTGGCCAATGGGAATGTGATTACCTAAGAAATCTAACAAAAGAAAAGGTAAACTAAGGAAAACAGGACCACTACCACTAATAACTTTATGAAAGTTTTACAATGTATATTTCCCAGTAAAACTAGTCCTGAACCATTCTACAGGCTAGAACACTGATGTTTATTTTCCATTTCTTTTCTCAACTTTTTTGCTAATGTAAAAGCTAAACATTTTTCTTTTTTCAGTACTGCTATTGAAGAAGTCATGCCTACTGCCTGCTACAGAGAATACAAATTGCAGTGGTCTTGATGTGGTGGGAATAAAGAATGCAGAATGACGATGTACAAGTCACCAGTCAACAATGAAACTATTTTTAAACAATATATTTTGTTTATGGTTCTTAAAACCACTTTAGATCCCAATTTGACTCAATTTGGGGGTGATGTTGTCTAGGTAGTGGACTTCTAAGCATCATTTTTATCACTCAAAATATTTGAGCCTACCTTTAAGTTTATAAGGACAAAATTGGGAACGAACAGGAGAAGTTAAATAAAAAAATTAAATCTGAATCACACACATAACAGTGTGCTCATAAGGAACCTCAGTAGAAATAAATAACAACCATAAGCCTCCCAAATCATCATTATCCCACAACCAGAGGTGAAATTGATGATAATTCTGAAAACAGGGATGCTACTGACATTTGGCAAGGACTTTTACTTTTGAACCAAAATGCCTCACTCATGCTAAGAAAGCACTCTACCACTGAGTTACAATCCAGCCCAAGGACAATTCTTTTAAACAGACGATTGGTTACATCTCGTCACTGCCTCCTAAATACATGTCAGTGAAGCAGGTTCCATCCCTTCCAACAACAATCTCCACCTCCCCCTTTTCCCAAATCCTTATATATTCCAACTCTTGATAACATTTTCACACAGCTGAGAACATATTAACCCAGAGTTACCAAGTCGAAAAAAAAAAAGTATCTATAATGGCCATACTTTTAATTTATGCATACTTTGCCCTTCCACCCCAAGACTACAGATGAAAATATGTGAAATATTCTTTTCTTTCTTTTTTTTTTTTTTTAAGTGGTGCTGGGGACTGAACCTAGGGCCTTGTGCATGTAAGGCAAGCACTCCATCAACTGAGCTGTATCTCCAGCCCCCCAAATATTCTTCTTTCAACCATTAGATGTATATAAAAAGGGATCAGATTTTGGGGCAGGTGGGGGCTGGGAATGGAACACAGGGCCTTACACATGCTAGGCTAAGCAAGGCAAGTGTTCTACCACTGAGCTGGATCCTAAGCCCCAGGATAAGGGCAAAACTGCAAGTACAGCGCACCTGCCAATCATCAGCCGTCATCAGTTCAGTGAGGAACAGCCCTGTCTGAACTCGGGATTCAACCTTGGGGGTAGAGTTCTGATTCTTGTAGGCTATGGGTACCAGTTCAAAGAAGCAATGCTTATCTTAAGTCATATACAAATAATTTGAAAGATCATAGATCATAGATAAATTTTAATCTGCAGGGAGAAATTTGATAAAGCATTAGGAAAATAACACTCGTAACTACTGAATAATGTTTTCTTCTCCTTTTATTAAACTGTAATTTTCCTCTGAATGAAATTCTGCAATATTTATTGCCCCCAAAAAAAACCTAAATTTATTTTTAACTGATCCATAAAAAGCACAATAATTGTATGTTAAGAGATTATTATGTGATATTTTAAAACATATATAGAGTATAATCAAGTTAAATTAATCTATCTCGTCAAATATTCATCACTTCCTTATGGTAGGATTTACAATTCTTTCCTTGAGCTTTTTCAAACACATGGCATAAAATTCCTATTTGCAGTCACCCTACTGTGCAAGAGCACAACAGAACTCCCTGCCCTCTTAACTGCGACTCATTGCCCACTTATCACTCTCTCCCCATTACCCCTCCCTTCCCATATTCCCCAGAGATTGCTGCTCTTAAATCAAAGTCATGGTTATGGATCATTAACAAAAACATTATGTAAAGATTATCTTTATCTGGTTATTTCTTTTCTTACTGGGGTGAAATTCACAAGCAAAATTAACCACTTTTAAACCCATTCCTCTCCCATAGTGCCTGGCAACCATCTACCAGCTTTATGTCTCTGTAGATTTCTTTATTTTTGGATATTTCACATAAATATGACTACACAGTATGTGTCTGGTTAGTTATTTTTAAAAATATATGTGCTAAACACACATGCTATAATAACTGAGTAATCTGAATTACAGCCTCTTTAAAAAACAAACTTAAAGCTCCCTGAATGTCATTTCAAGGTGAGGTCAAAAACCTAAAGCTGGCGGGCATGGTGGCCCCATCCCAGTGAGTCTGGAGGCAGAGGTCCTAAGCAACTTAGCAAGACCCTGTCTCAGAATAAAAAATAAAAAGAAATGGGGATGGGGCTCAGTGGTTAAGTGCCCCTGCCTAGGCTTGCCTGCCTTTGTACATCTGTGGCCCCCTGCCTTACAGTGTTGACCCCTACCTCTATTGTTTAATCTACCTGTTCTCATATCACTTTCTGTAGAGTTCACCCCACCCAGCATTAGCATGTCAGGTGAAAAACCCCTCTGCTTGACTGAATACCCCCCTCTGCCTCACATTTCTTGTGCCCTTTTCTTTTTAACATAATGTTACAATTCTAGCAGTTTCCTAACATTTTACATAAAAGACATCATACACATCTGAAAAAAAATCCATGTTGTGTACCAAAAATCTGCTTTTAAATTTCTGTATTAATTTTTAGCACTCTGCCACTTAAAAGCAAAACGTATGCTAATGAAAACACCACTGGAGGACAGGATAGGACTCACTTTCTGAGGACACCAGTACAACAAAATGAGCCAAAACCAAACCAAAAAATTAAACAGTGGGGAAAAAAGAACCATATTGTCTTGCACAGGGATTTTCTTTTCAAAAAAGAGGTCAGCTGCGAATGGGATAGGGGTTGGTGTTTAAATGTTCTATAGATAAGAGGCCTACTAGAATCAAGGGGGCATCTTAATGAGAAGCTAATTAGAAACACTACTTTGAAATCCTCTAAAGGATTATTAACCAGAATCTCTGGTTTAAGCAGTGCCCTGGTTCCCCTCCCCCAAGGCAGGCACTTAAGACTCACTGGCACCCTAGAGACTATACCACCACAAACAGCTCCCTGGCAACAACAAGGTCCAGAGCCTGCTGGCAAAAACACCCATGGCAGCAGCCTAATCCTGGGGTTCAGTGAGACAGTGGCCCTTCACTGATAGTTTCCCCAGGAGTCACAATTAAAAGACTTTTTGAGGCAATAAGATTAGACTCCTGGGTGACCAATGCCTGCATGCTTGAAAGGCCTGAAAATTTTCTGCTCTAAAAACAAAAGCACAAAACACACCACCATTAAGGTGTTCTCCACATTAATGGCCCATATCAGACAGATATTAAAAAATCTCTATAATGCTGTGGTTTTCTGTTATCTCAAACTAAAGAGCAGAATATAAAAACAAACCCTGCCAAGAATAAAAGAAATATTGGTGCCTGATGCTGAACTTCTGCTTGCAGCCATGAAGAAGCATCAGTGGTATTCAGATTATAGATAATCTGAAGTGTGAAACAGGGCATGGAGGACTGCAGAGCATTGAAGAGCAAACAGAAAGGAACTTGCAAGAAATATTAATAAAAGGAGTGGAAATAGTGTAGATGAGCAAGATGACCTGGAAACCCACTGAAAATTGCAGCTAGATACCAACTACCAAAGGCCATTGCCAAACCAGTGAGTCCTGAGAGAAAGAAGAAAGGGGAAATGAAGCCATTCAGTACAGAACTGTCACCCAGAGGTAATTAGATAGATGTTGATCCACTGATCTCCTGGTAAGAGGACACCTAAGAGCAAAGAGACAAAAACTAAATAATATATAGAAATCAATAAAAAATTTACAAATTATCAGTTTTTCCCTTTTTCTCAGCTCAAGGTATAATATGTATAGTTAATGATAGATTCTCTGTAATACAGCACTGTGTTGACACTTCTGTTTCAGAGCTCTGAAAATACTGCAAGGGAAAAAAAATCATATGTATGTGTATAGCAAGGTAAGGTATAGAGTAAAAGATCTGAATCCTACTGTAAAACTTAAGTATGCAAGGGAACAGTGACAAAGGGAGAATAAATGGTTACAAAGTAAAGAGAATGTGAGCAGGCCACAGCACCTAGTGTGGACTGTAGCAAACTCAAATTAGCAAACAATGCAGGCAGATCTTGAGATGGGACAGCAAGGTTCCTGCTAATGACTGTTTAAAAATTTTTAAAAATTTGTTTTAATTAGTTATGCATGACAGTAGAATGCATTTATGCACTCTGTATCATGCATAGATGGGATATAATTTCTCATTTTTCTGAGTGTACATGTTGGTCATGCAGTCACGTAAACACATATAGTTTCATTCTACTATTCTTCCTATCTTGCTAATGACTTTTAAACAGCTTCACCTTGCTGCCTTCATCTCCTAGCTTCTTTATTTGACTCTATTTGCCTTCCTGATCACTTAAAGCCATACCAACCAGAAAAGTTTCTTATGCCTTTCTAAATTGTTCTCTAAAAATCTGAATGAATAAAAACATTATCTGTTCCTTTCTACAGTGAGATGCTAGAGTCATTTAACTACTTACTCTAAACTACATTACAAAATGCAAACATTCAAACTTGGTTGGCTCCTGGATGTTTCAAGTGGAAAACCCTCGAAGTAGTAACTCGTTAGTTGTTCCCTCAAAGGTCTTTTTGTCAGGCCAAACACAGCCCTGCCTACACAAATTCTCCATTTTTGCTTAATTCTAATTTCTTCCACCTTTGCATTCATGAATATCTTTTATCTACTATAGAACTTATCTTTCTCATGTATATTAAATATGGATGTGACTATCAACAAACGAGATTTTAAGATCCAAAAGAATGTGACTTCCTTATCTTTACAGCTCCTTCTTTCTGGAATTACATCTTACAAAAACTAGGTTTAGAATGAGAAAAAATGGCATAAAAAGAAGTACACGAAAACGGCACCATTCTTTCTGAACACTAAAACCTCCCTCTTTACTCTCACTCACCTCTTGCTTCATGGCTTTGATGGACAGGTGGTCAGACATCCACCTAGGTTGCAACTCTGCCTTTGTGCGCAGTGAACGTTTTCCCTATAGTTAAGAAGTATGGAAAAGAAATGAAAAGATAGATTAGGGTATTCTCAGCTACTGCTGCTGCCGCCGCCGCTGCTCACTACTGCCAAAAAGTGACCATAAAGGTATGCTGGTAACTGCTTTACCTTGATGGAGGGTTAAAAGTATCCACGCTTAGGATAATCACAAAAGAACTCTTCAGCTGTTCAGCAAACTAAGCCAGTGTATGCTCTTAAAACAAAAACACAAACAAGTGTCTCCTTTGATAATATCACTGGCAAAAAAATTCCCATTGACTGTTAAAACATTTAAAAACCTAAATACAGTTTGAAAACTAAATAATCCCCAAATGGTTAAGGGGAAGCCAATGTCTTATAACCTTCAGCTGTAAGGAGTGGCTCTGAGAGCCGACACTATGTGCAGCTGGAGGCAGAATACCCCTTTAAAAGGCAGGTCAGTAGCAGTAGTGAGAAGTGAGGGCAGCTGCCCAGGCTGGGACCCAAAGTGAGTGAGTAGGAGTGGGAAAAAGGCACAGAGACTTGGAATTAGAGAGCTCACCTGAAAATATTACAGACCTAAGAAAATTCAGAAGGACTGACAGTGACTGCTGAAGGAGGAAAATTTCAAAGAATGAGTTTCCAGGAACGATGTACATCTAGTCAATCATTGGAAGGCCACGGTGTATTAACGTATGTATGTTTTGGAACTTTATGGAATAAGCCCCATAGCTTCACCTTGTAACCTATTATTAAAAGATGGTAAGCAGGGCTATCAGGTCAGTCACTGCAACTTCTGTGGCTACAGCATCAAACTCAGATTTGATTCTGGACCCCAGTAATCCAAAGTCTTGAGACTTCCTGAAGAATCAAGAAGACATAAGGAATCAAAAGATGGAAAAAAGTCAATGACAATAAGGAGTGGTTTATATGGTTTAACCACATTGCAAAGTAATGGTGGTAGATTTAATGAATCATCAGTTTTTGAAAGGTTTCCACGGAAGAGAATGAATAGGCTCCAGTAAACAAATGTGATCCCAAGTATCAAGGTGTCATGACACTTTTTTCCAAAAGCTACTCTAGCATTTTTCTCATATGCCTAAAGTATACCCTTTGTAAGTTTCAAGGCTCTAACAGGAAGTGTTTTTTGTTTGTTTGTTTTTATGGTAGTCCCAGAGAATGAACCCAGGGGTGCTTTACCACTGGGCTACAGCCCAGTCCTTTTTACTTTGAGACAAGGTCTTAAGTTGCTTAGGGCTTCACTAAGTTGCTGAGGCTGGCTTTGAACTTACTATCCTCCTGCCTCAGCCTCCCCAGCTGCTAGGATTACAGACATGTGCTAGGAAGATCTTCCAAACTTTAAATAAATAATAAATGTACAGAAACCGTCTTCAAAAGGAACCACACCAATTTACCATGTTAATAGCAAAAAAAAAAAAAAAGCCAATACCATTTTCACTCCAACTTTGTCACCTCCAATGAAAGTAACTGGAAAAACAAGCTATGCTTAATACAGATGGTGAATGTTTTTTCTCTACATTAAGATCACCTTTTGTGGGGACTGGGGCTCGGCTGGGGTTGTGGCTCAGTGGTAAAGTGCTCACTTAGCATGTGTGAGGTACTAGGTTCAATCTGCAGCAGCACATAAAAATAAAATAAAGGTATTGTGTCCATCTTTAAAAAAAATAAATTTTTTTTTAAAATCACCTTTTGTGTAAACTACCTAAATCTATTTATTTCTTAAGGACTTTAACGTTTATAAGCTATCTTTATAAATGTTACTTTTTGTATCATAAACAAATAATTTCAGTAGTGTACACCCCATTTTAAGAAAACAAAAAAACTCTTATGTGGTTAAAGCAGCCCTTAACCTTCTGTTTTTCTTAAAGTTTACCATCATACTTCCAGAAATCCATCAAGTTTTCTGACTCCTTGGGCATTTACTTTGTTAAGAAATGTGGGTTTAGTTTCCTAACAATCTTTCTCATCAATTACCCATCATCATTAACAGTGGAAGGGGACCGAACACCTATTGATTGCTACATATACTGACATGGGTTCTTCTAATTTCCACAAAAGCTTCTGTGAAGTTACAGCATTTCATTTTGCTAATAAGATTAAATTGAAACTGAAATTCAGACACCTCAGGTATAAAAAGACGGCAATACCATAATTCATATATAGTTGAAGAAAAACTCTTAAAGTTCTTATTACCCTAATAAGCTTTCTCCACTGCTCAAGTTTTTGTGCTTCGTTTATATACTGTTGCTTTTTTGCATTGCTTTTGTTTTGCAGTGTTGGGGATTGAATCCAGGGGTGCTAGCTCCACTGAGCTACATCCCCAGTCTTGCTATCTGTTACCTGCCTCACACTCCCAAGTAGCTAGGATTACAGGTATGGGCCATCCCTGGCGACATACCATGTTTTAATATGCAATAGTGTATAATTGTGAGCACTGCATTCTTTTCTGCCAATCTATGTTTAAATTTTCACATTTGAATCATGAGTATTTCTTCATTGTTAGAACAAAATTCCTCATGGTTATTGCAACTACAGTGAGTAATGATAGCTTAACATACAAAGCAGGGAATTGGGCTGGGGTTGTGGCTCAGCGTTAGAGCGCTCACCTTGTAAGTGCAAGGCTTTGGGTTCGATCCTCAGCACCACATAAAAATAAATGAATAAAATAAAGGTATTGTCTCCAACTACAACTAAAAAATAAATATTTAAAAAGCAGGAAATTTTAAAAATGTATATACTTTAAGCACTTAATTTACAAACATACTGCCATTCACCAATTGTAACATACTAAGACTCACCAAGAGGAATTCCCTGTGATTTGTTCACATAAACATGATCTAAAATCTTCATTTGCTCTTTCAGTTTTAAAGTAAGACTTTAAGAACACTTGAAAACCAAAGGTAAGAATCCTTATGATTTTAAGTACTCTCCTACAATCTTTTACAATTTTACCCAAGTGGATAGCCAACATTTTAGAACCACCTTTTTTTTTTTTTCCCCCTTGGTGGTAGTGGAACTGGAGATGGAATCCAGGGCCTCATGCATGCTAGGCAAGTGCTCTACCACTAAGCTATATCCCCAACCCAAGCAACTTATTTTAAATATCTTTTTAATCCTTTTTTGCAGTTCTGGGGATTGAACCCATGGCCTTACACATGCTAGGCAAATAGTGTTAACACTGAACTTATATATCCAACCCAATACAAACTTTTATCAGAAATTTTATTGCCACATTTTATTGGTTTCATAAATTCTCAAATGTTTAACTACAATAACAAGTACAACAGGAACAAACAGGCTCATAAAAATGCTACAACTATTGAACATGTAACTCAACTGCTGAATGCCAATTATAACAAAGATTACTAAGAGTTGATAACTATCTATAACTTTGAGCAAATCACTTACACTAGGTGAGCCTTAAGTGAAGGCTTAAGGCTTCGAAAATGCTTCTGATATGCTGATTCCTGTGCTAATATCCAATATACCTACTTCACACTATTTACATTCGCCTGTTTTTTTGGAGGAAATTTTTACTGTGTTGGGATTTGGAAGAGATTACAATAATTTTTAATTTATCCAGGTGAATATTATGCTCTATTTTACTCTTTCCTCCCACAAACAGATAATATATCTACCAATGAATTTGTAAGCTTATTTTCCTTATAAGACAATGTACAACTCTGACAAATTTGTTTCATTGCTACTATAATGGATGTTTTTTCCAGAGAATTTTAAATTTTAGTATACACAATAATCACCTGGTGAAATTCTACAACTGCAAAAATAACAGGTACTACTTGGAATAACTCTGCAAGGGTTAGGAACAGAGCAGAGGTAGGAATGAGAATTTTTGGTAAACACGTCCAATGATTCTGATGCAAACAGTCTGTTTCCCAGCACTGTTAAGAAATTCTAGTTAATAGACATTTTATTAGATTTATTGTCTCCAGGCAAACATTCAAAAACTTTGTATGTTTGTACCCTTTTTTGCTATATTATACTGGGCAAGCCATCCAAAATGTTATTGCCAGTATTACATTCTCAGGTTTAACTCTGATTTTTGGCTAGGAGGTAGCTTTTGATTTGTCAGTATTACAGAAATATAGATTATTGAATGAGAAGAGTGTTTAATTTAATCGGGAATGGGAATATAAGATACCTTTCTAAATTAACAAGGGCACCTTCACATTTTTTCCCTTATCCTTTCCTAGAAAGTGGAGCCAAGGCCTCTCATGCATGCTAGTCAAGTGCTCTACCATTGAGCTACATCCCTGGTACCTCATTTGTGAAATGTTTGGAAATTATTCTTTGAAGGTTTAGAAAATTTCAAATCTTCAAAATTTAAAATAATTGTGCATAAATCCAATTAATTCCGGTTTTATCTTTGTTTTGCTGAACTTGCACAGGACTGGGAGCATGACAACTAAGGGTTCTACAACTGAGCTACACCCCCAGCCTGATTTTGGAGGTTTTCTTGAGATCCTGTTGTGAAACCATTTCTCAATTGTCTGCTAAAATTTTCTACTTCATAATTTAGATTCTCTTTTTTTCTGGCTAACACTGTTTTAAAATTGAAAGTACTGTATATCTTTCAAAATATCAAATCTTATAGTTTCTATTTTCATGGTTCTTAAAAATTACATTGAGACATAAAAAAAATTTTTTTTTTATCTTGAAAAGAATCAACCCAGGAAATGTTTTTAACAAAAGCATCAGTTTTATACTTTTAAATTTTGTCCATTAATTCTATTATCTACCAAAATCTCTGTATAATATAGTTGAAAAAGCAGATATAATAAGCTAATTAGTTATATGATTTATACATGGTTTATTGTGCCACCATGGGCCCTTTAGATCAAGTCACATACAAGATGATACAAGTAAGCCACAAAACCATCTTAGTTATTTTAAGAAAATGAGACTATATATAATTTTTGTAGAAAATTTGTCACAGTAGGTTGAAGATCACAAAAACTGAATGAAATGCTCTCATATGGAATTAAGCACACTGATGTGAAGTGCAAATATTCTTGATGAATATCATCAAGTTAAGTCTTCAATAACTCACTGTTTATAAGTTCCTCCTAGAATGCCTAGAACTTTCAATAAAGGATTCATCTGGGGGGTGGGACTGTGGCTCAGTGGTAGAGCTATTGTCTAACATGTTCGAGACCCTGGGTTCAATCCTCAGCACCACATAAAAATAAATAAAATAAAGGTATTGTGTCCAACAACTTCTAAAAAACTAAATATTTTTTTAAAAAACGATTAACCTCTTAAAGGTTACATGCATCACTGAATCCAGAACAAATTTAGTAATGTATTTGATATTTTGCTTTTCCCTCTAGGTGCTGGAATAATTTATATTTATTTTCTCTTCAGATTTCATTGGCAGATGCTCCAAGATTTTTGGTTTTCTATTAGCATATATTAATAATAAAAAATATTACATTATTGAATGCAATAATAGAATGATTGTCAATCATTCACTGTAGAAATCACATTCAAGGTCAAGAGCAGGGGCTGTAATCCCAGAAACTCAGGAGGCTAAGGCAGCAGGATTACAAATTCAAGGCCAGTTTTGGCAACTGAGCAAGATCCTGTTTAGAAATAAAAGGGGTTTGGAATATATTTAGTTGCATAGCACCACTGTGCTCAATCCTGGTATAGCAACAAACAACAACAACAACAAACAGCATTTAATCAAGCACTTCGGAGGTTTAAAAAAATAATAAGGCAGGGGAGGTCCCTGAGCTGAAGAAGCTTAAACTCACAATGAAAGCATGAGAAAAAAAAATAAGAAAGAAAATCCTAAGGCTGGGAGAAACAGACAGTTCATGGATATAGTAAATTTGAAGATGGAGTTTAGAGAATAGTATTCAAAGGGGTTAAAAAAAAAAAAAAAAAAGGAGGTATGTGTGCTGGGGAAGAAGTTGTTTGAAAATGTCATGAATTAGGGTATGCATGCATGGAAATACATATAAATAATTTATAAAATTATAACTTGCCCTGAAGTTGGAGAAAAGGGCACACATAGCTCAGGTGGCTAGGTCTAGGAGCTGGCACTGAAGCCATCAAGATATATGCTCATCAAAGTCTGTTGTTTAATGAAAGAGATCCATAATATGGTGATTTTTGGAAAAAAATTTTTACAAAATCCAGGCACAGTAGGGCACATCTGTAATACCAGTGGCTTGGTAGGCTGAGACAAGAGGATCACAATTTCAAAGCCAGTCTCAGCAAATTAGTGAAATCCTGTCTCAAAAGAAAAAATAAAAAGAAGTGGGAATGTGACTCAGTGGTAAATTGTCTCTGGGTTAAAGCCCCAGTCCCAAAAAACAGAAACTAATAAAACAACAAAAACCAAATAATCATTATACAGAGGTCTACATGGGGTGACAGGAGAGAAACTGGCAGGCTCGGGGCGCATATCCTGAGAAACAGTATAGAAAGAAAGCTGGTTCTAGCCTGTGAAAAGCTATTTAAGTACTGGTGGGTGCTGATCACAGAGGAATTCTTGGGGGGAAAGGAGAATATGTGACCCACTCTGGAAGCGGAATTGGGTGGTACAAGATCCCATATTAACACGTCAGTTCAGACAGGATGACAGTCTGTAATACTTCAAGGACAGTGCATTCAAAAATTCAAATTAACATCATAGCATCAAACAAGCGGTCTGATGGCACTGAACACTTCAGTGTCTCTACATACCTTCTGGGCGATCATGTTGCAGATCTCAGGCAGGAAGTCCTCACTGAGAAGCTTATAGAGCTGCCGCTCTCGAAGGGAGGTCCTCTCTCGAAAACTCTCGGTGACCTGTCTCCACTCCTCTTCTGTTTGGCACAGGAGCCACCAAGTGCCTTGGCCTGGTCCTTGAGATCCTACAAAAGAAAGGCATGATTCACTATAAGATATCCTAAACAAGGACATTTTTTTCTGTATTTATTCTCAGGATTATTTCTAACCTAGGTCATGACTAAAACAAGAGAAGATAAGAAATGTATACTTTTGATTTTCCTATTGCTGTCACTGTTTACCAATAAAAGACTAGAGGCAATACAAATATAACTATTGTGACTTTAATAAGATATTAACATCCCAGAAAAGCTTAAATGGATTTATATACTTTCCCAGAAAAATAGTTTGAGCACCTTTACAGACATTTATGCCTAGACCCATTTAGATTGTGATACTGTAAAATACTTGATTATTTTCCCCTAAAATATGCCATTTGGATTACAGGATGAAAATCAGAGAGAAAACCCATACGGAACACATAAAGTGCTGATGTTAATGGGACAGTTCGCTGAGATACTATGATTCACTAAAATGTCTGAGTTAACATACTTTGTCTTGATATTAAGCTGTCAGATGGAGAGATGGGTATGGGACAGGTGTGAGGAAAAAAGAATTGAAGAAGGGGAGGGAGGCTAGTTATAAGACTACTGCAATCATTTTAATTGCTTTCAATGACTTTGGAAAAAGACAGTCACCATCATAATATACATGAATCATGTTGACTTGATCTTTTCTAAATGCCAACAAAGATCATTACCATTTCTGGTCTGTGACTCAGACACCAAGGAGTTTTCTTCCTGCTTTTCACTGTAACACAAGAAAAGGTGGCAGCAATTAAAATAAAAACAAATTCAAATTTGCACAGTACTTCCCTTAGAATAGGAAAGACAGTAGAATAATTTGGACATAACTCTCCTATGTTCATATATGAATACATGACCACTGTAACCCCACATCATGTATAATCATAAAAATGGGAAGTTATACTCCATGTATGTATAATGTCAAAATAGACTCTACCGTCATGTATATTTAAAAAGAACAACATGGGGCGGGGGTTATGGCTCAGTGGTACAGCACTCGCCTTGCACGTGCAAGGTCCTGGGTTTGATCCTCAGCACCACATAAAAATAAATAAATAAACAAACAAATAAAATAAAGTTAAAAAATGTTAAAAAAAAAAAAAAAGAACAACAACAACAAAAAGACCCAATTAACATAACACAAAGAGAAAGACTGTATGTTTGTAGATACAAGAAGAATGGTTCTACAGAATAAACAGACACTAGAATTTAGGCATGTTGCTAAAAACCATAAGTTCATTTGGGTACCAATGTTATGGCAATAACATCATCGTACAGAAAAATAACAATTTTTAGAAAATCAGACAGATGGGTTAAGTGTTAATAATTAAAAGTCGAGAAAAAAAACTAGGGATTCCATTGTCCTTTTCCCTAATGCAGGGCTATACTGAGAATAGGTGTTTTTAATTTGCTCCTATGTAAGGTAGAGGCTAAGAACATGGGATCTGAAGTTGAACTGCATCTTTCAAATCAGTGAAACATGCTTCTTTCAAACCATGTGACCTCAGGAAAGTGAAACTTTCCTGTAAAATGGGGCCATTAATAGTTCCTACCTCAAAGGATGTCAGAGATTAAATTTCAAAATGAACAACAGTGTTAAATGTCATTGTCATTTGTCAATTATTACCCTGAAACAAACAAACAAACAAAAAAAGCTGGATTTTTTTTTTTTTTGTTATTTTTCAAACATTTAAAGCAGTACACTCTTAAATACAACTATGGGAAATGAAAAAGTTTCCATCAAGCGTTGTCTGATATGATAGCCACAAGCCACAGGTTACTGAACACTTATAAATTTCAATTTTCATTTATTTTAAAAATGTTTCAATAGTCTCAGATACATAGCTCTAACTACCAGTAGAGGGTAGCACACGTCCATGTGTGCTTCTTAAAATGACTCTATAATCCCAACAGCAAGGTACTTTAATTGTGCACTCACAGGGAAATGGAGTTACATAAAACATTTTCTTGAACATAAAAGAACATGTGGACCATGTAGAATCCAGAAACAGGTAGTTACCATCTAGTCAAATCAGGGAAAATTAAGCGGAATGCTGATTGAGTTAACAAAATCAAATTCTGATGGATCTACATAATCTGATTTTTTAGGAATGTGTTTTTGTGGTTAAAAAAAAAAAAAAAAAAATCAGTGAAAAAGGCTTAATCCAAGCATTTAGATAAGTACTTACAGTTTATAAACTTACTAGGAAGAAACTGCTTATTCTGTTAACAGAAATTTTAGGAACGGGCCACACTTCCACTGCTTTATAATGATAGACCTGATTCTTAAGTGAAAAGTATATTTATATAGTATAGGTCAGATTGGGTCAGATTCTGAAATATACTCATATCAAGATTCATATGGTAGTCTTTCCTAAAAGATAATGACACACAAAAGAAATTATTTTCAATACAAGAGGATGCCTTTTCCTTTGCTAAAATTAAGAAAATACTTTAGATTTTCACCTTTTCTTTATTGTAGGAAATTGCATTCTACATAAAATAAAGTATGTCTGGGTATGTTAAATGCTAAGTTCTCTGCTGAGAAATAATTAACCCCTGACCTCAGATATGATAGGTAATTCTACTAACATGCTGATTAGTTAACAGGTAACCACAAAATTAATTTGCTCTATCTTTCTGTATAAAATGTGTGGTTCAATAAATTCTTAAATGTTTGGTATAACAAATGTTTATCAAATCTTTACTATGGGGCTAATTGTAGAGTGCTTGCCTAGCACTGGTGCAATTCTCAGCACCACATATAAATAAAAAAATAAATAAATAAAATAAAATGTCCATCAACAACTAAAAAAAAATGAAAGTTTTAAAAAAAGCAAAACACCTTTACTATGGGTCAAGCATGATTTTCAGTTTGTTACACTGGCATGCACTGTTGTTCAATTTAATCCTCATTAAATGGATAATCATAATTCAATAAAATAACAGGCTTAGGGAAGGTAGGTAACTTTGTAGAGATCATGCAGCCAGGGCTTCCTGGTTCCTTAATGTACACTCAACAAGGACTCTGACCTTGGGTCTCCACAAGCAAAGTCCCATGTCCTTCCAGAGGCAAAAATAAAAGATGAAGAAACAAATGAAATGAAGGATCCTCCTAGCATGAAGGCATGTGACCAGAGAATAACAAGACTTTCTCACCTTGCAATAATCTCCTCCTGCAGTTTCTTGCGTTTGGGGGGCCTTCCTCTTCTTTTTCCTGTTTTTCCAGGAACACTTGAGACATTTTTTTGTCCTTCACTTTCCCTAAGAAACAGTATGGTCACACGTAATTCTAATATAACTAATTATAGTATTTCTGGTCATGAGGTTACCAAAAAGGATTAAATGTAACAAAAACAAGGAATGGGGAGGGTAAAATGTCTTCCATTATTATTAAACAGTGGAACCAAGGAAAACTGACATTTTGCACTACGTAAGCTCTACACCTTCCTAATAGTAAGCATTACTCCTACCAACAAGGAAGTCTAAATAAAATAACAGGCAAGCATTGTTCTGGAATGCTGTGGCGAAGAGGTCTCTTATTTAGGAAGTACTCAGTAAAGCTTACATTTCAGGCCATCATTTAAAGTTCTCTGGAATTAGGCTGATGGCTCCTAACAGTCAAAGAGCAGAATATCAATTCTAATAGAAAATGGAGTTCTTGAGGCATGCCTATGAAAGATGAAACTGTTACATACATAACTGTGCTGTTCAGAAGAAAATGGCTGTATTAAAATAGTCTGTAGTAAGGTAGTGGTACTCCTTAGAAATCACCATAGCCTTGTGAAGAGGCTATGGAGTAATTCCTTTTAATTTATTTATGCATTTATTTATTTTGCATTGCACCCAGGGCCTTGCACATGCTAGGCAGGCTCTCTGCCACTGAGTTATATCCAAAACCCTCATTTTAATTTTTGTATGGTAAGACTCCTTTCCTTGTCCATTTCCTTTTAGGCATGCTAATACAATTAATTCCTTCAAAAGAGAAAAAGAAAAAAAAAGCAGCGATGTACTGATGTAGGATTCTGATGCACTTAATTTTAACTGTAGCTGTCACACCCTGACATTGAAGACTGTACCTGCTCAAGGAGAGTTCGCCATTGGACTTCCCTTGTACTGGGTCCTCTTTGTACATTCGTGTTCCATAAAAATACCAGTAGAGGGCCCCAGAATTGTCTTCCCCCAGAGGTTCCACACGGAGACTGTCTGCATCCAGGCCCTAGACCCAAAAGGAATTGGGAGTTTGGGAAAATGAATAAAATAAAAATAGGAAAAAACTAAAGTGATTCAAAATTCAACTTTAGCCTCGTATTTTAAAATAACCAAGTATCATATTTATTTTTTGATCAAGACAGACGAAAGAGAGACAGAATGGGAAGGGACTACCTTCTTTGAAGAACAAGATATGGAAATATCTCAAATGTTCCCTACCCTCACCACTGCTCCCATTTCACCAAAAAAAGCTATCCTGCTGAAGGGCATCTAGGTTGGTTCCACAGTTTAGCTATTGTGCTGCTATAAACATTAATATGGCTGTGTTACTGTAGTATGCTGTTTTTAAGTCCTTTGGGTATAGATGGAGGAGAGGGATAGTTGGGTCAAATGGTGGTTCCATTCCCAGCTTTCCAAGGAATCTCCATAATGCTTTCCATATTGGCTGCACCAGTTTGCAGACCCACCAGCAGTGTATGGGTTTGCCTTTTCCCACACATCCTCGCCAACACTTATTATTGGAGTGAGATAAAATCTTAAAAGTAGATTTGATTTCCATTTCTCCAATTGCTAGTGATGATGAACATTTTCTCATATTTGTTGATTGATCGTATATTATCTTCGGATAAGTGTGTGTTCAGGTCCTTGGCCCATTTATTGTGTTATTTGGGTTTTTTTGGTGTTTAACTTTGAGTTCTTTATATACACTAGAGAACAGTGCTCTATCTGATGTGTGAGGGGTAAAGATTTGCTCCCAAGATGTAGGCTTTCTATATTACTCAGCAATAAGAGAATACAATCATGGCATTTGCAGGTAAATGGATGGAGTTAGAGAAGATAATGCTAACTGAAGTTAGCTAGTCCCAAAAACCAAATGCCGAATATTTTCTCTGATACAAGGAGGCTGATTCATAGTGGGATAGGGAGGGGGATCATGGGAAGAATAGAAGAACTCTAGATAGGGCAGAGGGGTTGGAGGAGAAGTTATGATGGTCATATGAAGACACAAATTGGTGTGAATATACTTTGTACACAACCAGAGATATGAAAAATTGTGTTCTGTATGTGTATTAAGAATTGTAATGCATTCCGCTGTCATATATAATTAAAAAAAAATAGTTCTGGTGAATGTTTTTTTTAATTTGGTTTAGAGGTGTTATTCTCATTTTACAACTAAGTAGTGTTAAAGATGTTTCAAAGGTTTTGTCTTGTGTGATACTCTACCATAGCTCTATCATTACCCACAGCCACCCCTTCCTCACTTATTGCTGTGCCTAATCCGTACTGGCCTTCCCAGAACTGCTGAGGTCCTCAGCAAAGAGTGCACTGGATTACATGATGATTCTTTTAAAAAAAAAAAAAAAAAAAATTATTTTAATTATAGTTGGACACAATACCTTTATTTTATTTATTTTTATGTGGTGCTGAGGATTGAACCCCAGGCCTTGCACATGCTAGTGAGCCTTCTATCGCCGAGCCATAACCCCAGCCCTACATGATGATTCTTAGGAGTCCATCCTCAAAGCTGGTGTGTGTATAGGGGATAAACTTCACTAGCAAAACTAGTTTCAAGTTCCAGAGTTTTCAATAGGTATTTTAATTATGCTCAAATTTAGACCTTGGGAAATAAAATTCAGTGGTCAAATTAGTTACAGTATGAATAAGTGCCTCTTTTTGGTCCTGACTCAGCTGGGATAAAGTGCATGGAAAGAAGCACAAAACCCAACTAGAAATTAAATCAAAACAACATACTGCCATATAGATAACGCAGCTTCTGTTCCTTTGGCTACAGGGTCATGGTTGTGTTCACAGTGTCACTGTCAATTAAGAGCATACAGACAAGCCACCCAAGCCAAACTCTGGCATCTCGTATTAGCTTTAGTTTCATGTTCTGACTAAATTCCTCACTGCTGTTTTTAATTGCTCTAGAGAAAGGACTGCCAGTGAAGCACCTTGAGGAGGTCAAAGACATCATCTGCATCTAGCCGATAATCACAGAGCCGGTGCAGGATCTCCACACGGGTGCGAAGAGGCAAGTCCTGGAAACTGGCTTCTCTCAGAGGATTGGGTTTCCCTTCTTCGAGCTCCCATCGGTAGTTGATGATGTCCTCCAGGTAGCTGTGGAATGTCTGAGGCCTAACCAAACAGCCCCAGACATGAAAATGCATTAATATAAAACAGATGATGGGTAGAAACAGGGAGAGAGAGGTGAGTTTGATAGCTGATAAGTTTATGAAAGGTTCTGAAAGGAACTATGAGGACCTCAATGAAGCTATATGTACTAGACCCTCTATAAGTTTAGTCAAATTTAAAAGAAGATAAAAATGTTGAGAGAGTTTTTCACAGAATAAGTTGTTTTCCTTTAAACCAGACAGCACATTCTGGTCAAATAGTTAAAAGTTTTATATTATCAAAGATATAAATGTGAAGTGGAGGACAGTTGCATACTTTGCTCATATAATTAAAGAGACTCTATGAAAATTATTTAGTTCAAAATTGGATCCGTCCCACAGACTGGCACAAAAAATAATCACAGAGTCTGCCCAACTATTTAAGGTTAAGATACCAAAATTTGAAACTGGCTTATGGCAGAACATGAGGAGCTACTCTAATATGCAACTATATTATATTCTCCCTCTCCCTTTTAAGAGATGAGGTCTCCCTTTGTTGACCAGGCAGGCCTCAAATTCCTGGCTTAAACCTCCTGAGTATCTGGGACTATGGGAGTACTTAACTTCTAAAACCAAATATATTTACTTTTTAGTTGTAGGTAGACACACAATATCTTTATTTCATGTGCTCAGGATTGAACCCAATGCCTCATGTGTGTTAGGCGAGCACTTGACCACTGAACCACAACTCCAGCTCAAATGCTTAATTTTTTTTAACATTTATTTTTTAGAAGTACTTGGAGACAATACCTTTATTTTGTTTATTTATTTTTATGTGGTGCTGAGGATTGAAGCCAGTCGCATGTGCTAGACAAGCGCTCTAAAGCTGACCCACAATCTCAGCCCCTCAAATGCTTAATTTTCTTAATATTTAATTTTTTAGGTGGACACAATATCTTTATGTGGTGCTGAGAATCAAATCCAGTGCCTCACTCATGCTAGGCAAGCACGCTACCACTTGAGCCACATCCCCAGCCCCTCAAATGCTTAATTAAAAAAAAAAAAATTATTTATTTGTAGATGAACACACAGTATCTTTTATTTATTTTTATGCGGTGTTCTAAGTTCTCTCAAGGCATCTCCATACCACTGAAATTAGTCTGAGGCTGCTTTGTTTGAATATGTTGAAGGGGCATTCCTTGGAATGCCCAGATACTAGGGCCAGGACCTCAGAAGGATCCCAGCCCTTTTTAAATATTGTATTTACAGACAGGGTCTTGCTGCATTGTTTAGGGCTTAAATTGCTGAAGCTGGCTTTGAAACGGAGACCCTCCTGCCTCAGCCTCCCCAGCAGCTAGGATTACAGGCTGTCACACTTGGCTGATGTGTAACTTTGTTTCTTCCTAAGGGGTAAAGAGGAATGAGGCCCTATCAGTTATCATTAAATTTTAAGAAGAGTCATACCCATGTTGACTTACAACTATGATAGTTACATCTGTAACCCTTATTGCCATGTGTGGTTCAGAAGCACAAGCCAGCCAGTCCCACAATATGTCTGAACAGTGTGGTTCTCTGTGCCATCAATCTGTCTGGAAGCCCTTACCTGACTCAAGAATTGCATGCTTTACAAGGCTTTCCTACAGCTCTATTATCCTACTCAGTTTCAATTACACCATGTTTGTTCTAAGTTCTCTTGAGGCATCTCCATACAACCTTAACCAAATGGTACTGAGGGCTCACAATGCAAGATAATTCAGATCTTGTACAGATAAACCTTCTCATATAAATCTACTTAAAGATGGGGGAGGGGGACTTTTGAAGGTAAATGTACTGGACAGAGTAAACTGACACCAAAGGCTCCTTTCCACTCCTGGCTCTTAACCCTCTGTAGGAAATAAAACCATATACTCTCAACCCTAGAAAAACACCAACACAAACCAAATTTTGCATATCTTTCAGATTTTGCTATTTAAAGGAAGAAGAGGGTGGTAGCAATGTACTCCCCAAAATAACTGTGTGAACTAAAATTCAGTTCTAGAGTTTACATTACCTGGAACATTCACTGATTAACTCATCTATTCAGCTCAGAGCAATTCCCTCTTAATGACTTAAATACCTCCCATCTTTATGAAATTATCCTTAATTAAAAGAAAAATTATTTGAATATGGTAACGAGGATATCAAACCAATGAAGTTTGAACACAATAAGATCAACATTCCCTGTTGTCTGACAAAAACTCCAAACACTCTTAAATGACCAATTTTCTCATTCATTTTCCATCCTAAAAAAATAGCAGGAAAGACAACTGGTTGTTTTTTTAATAAAATATTTATTTTTTAGTTTTAGGTGAACACAATATCTTCATTTTATTTCAATGTGCTGCTAAGAATCGAACCCAGTGTCACACGCATGCTAGGCGAGTGTGCAACCACTTGGGCCACATCCCCAGCCCCACAACTGGTTATTGTTTAGTATCATGTGAAGAAGAAGATGATACTGGGTAGTAATTACCTCTCTGTTCCTTAGAGATTGAGAGAGAGAGGATGAAAATAAGGATGAGTCAACTTTCAGCATTAGGCATTCATTTCTTAGAACCCCAACAGAGAGCCTCAGCCTGCTCCAGACAGAACAAGCTTCTACTGGTGAGCCATGATGGCATGACTAGGTGCTGGGTTTTCACACAAGTCTCAGCTGGCTGGAACTGGCAGAACTTGTGACTAGGCAGGGCAACAGATTTTATTATCTGCAACCTGTTTTGGAAGATCACAGATGAAGAGTTCTCTGAGGCAAGCAAAGGACACAAAGGACAAAAAGGGACAAAAATCCTTAGTCTCCCTGCAAAGGAATAATTAAGGCATGGCATCATGCTTAGTATACAATGTAAATGAAAAATAAAATCACATTCTCCTATTTGCTGTGCCATCTGCAAAGCAAAGGAAGCACATGCACACATAGTTAAGTCACAGTTAATACAAGTCCTAGACTGAAATAAACATCCCAGTTCTAGTAAAACAACAAAAGGCTCTATAAGAAAATTTAAAGGGTGGCAGCATAGTTTATTGGTAGAACTCATGCTTAGTATGCGCAGGGTCCTGGATTTAATCCTGTGCACCAGAAAAACGAACAAACAAACAAACAAAAAAACTGATAAAGCGGGCTGGGGTTGTGGCTCAGCAGTAGAACACTCGCCTAGCATGTGTGAGGCCCTGAGTTCAACCCTCAGCACCACATAAAAATAAATAAAGGTATTGTGTCCAACTACAACTAAAAAATAAATATTAAAAAAAAAACTGATTAAGCATTTATTCTTCAAGAGCATAAAATGACCCAGGCCAAAATAATTAAAGTAACAGTTTTTCAATAGGGCCATATGGTAGCATCACATCCAACATACCTAAAATTAACAAGATAGTCAAGATACTAAAGTATGGTTACTCTTCCAGGCATGGTGGCAAATGCCTATAATTCCAATAACCTGGGAGGCTGAAGCAGGATCTCAACTTTGAAGGCAGCCTCAGCAACTTAGTTCAAAAGAGAATGAAGGCTCTACAGTGGTAGAGTAACCCTGGACTCAGTCACAGGTACGGAGGGGTGGTGGTGGGAATCATAACTATTTCAAATTAAAGGAATATCTTATTAAGTGAAAATCAACACAAAACATATTCTCTACTTGAGAAACATGTTTGTAATACAAATTTTACATGTGTTTATGAATGTTTATGTTGGGTAGTCAAAGAAACCCAACATGCAATAACTTTGAAAAGATAAAATGTAATAGAGGCTAGATGGAACCCTAAACACTATTTGTGTAAAGTAGAAAGTCAGAAGTGAAAGTTTTTCTTTGTGAAGAGGTACAATAAAAATTTTGGATAGCTTCTGATAATTTAAGGGTGCATACTATAAGCCCTACACATATACACAAACACAGAAACCAATAAAAGAAAAAATCATGTAGCGCAACAAGAAGCATTATAGAACTAACAGAGGAATGAATAAACATTAGGAAGCACAAAGAAAGATGCGATGCTCTTCATCAGTAATCAATTGGGAAATGTAGTTCAAAAAGATGGCAAAGAGATACTACTACACACACACATTATAATAGTGACATCAAAAAGACAGTAACTGCTGACCAGGTTGTGAACCAATTAGAAACCCCCAAACACTGCTGGTGGGAATAAAAACTGGTTAGGCTGCTTTGGAAAATTTGACACATTACTAAAGTTACAGTTACCATATAATGTAGCTACTTTGAGATAACTGAAAACATACATCCAAAAACTAGTAAACAAAGATTTAAATCAGCCTACTTCTTGAAGTCAAAAAATGGAAACTGCACAATGTCCCTCAACTGATGAAGAAATAAAATGTATATTCACAATTTATTAGGCTATGAAAAGGAATAAAATAATAATTTATACTATAACGTGGATGAAAATTGGAAACATCATGCTGAGAGAAAGAATCCTGACACAAAAGGCCACTTCCTGTATGATTCCACTTCTAAGAGATACCTAAATGCTGGGTAGGGTGGAGCATGCCTGTATAATCCTAGTGAGCCAGGAAGCCAAGGCAAGAGGATGGCAAATTCAGGGCCAAACTTGGTAATTTAGTGAGACCCGGTCTCAAAATTAAAAGGTCAGGGGATGTAGTTCAGTGATAAAAGTGCCCTGGATTCAAACTGCAGTACAGAAAGGACGGGGGTAGGGGCCACCTAAAATAGTGAGATGTATAAAAGCAGCAAGCAGAATAGTGACACTAGAATTGCAGGGTTAGGGGAAATCAGGAGTGAAGAGACTTCGAATGGGTATGAGACATCTTTGTGCGGGTGATAAACATGTTCTGTAATTAGTAGTATGGACACACATTTTACGAATTTATTCAAAAATCAATGAAGTGTATACTCAATCTCAGAAGAACAAATGGGAAAATAATAACACTGAAACCCACATTAAACAAATTGGATTAAACATTCCAAACAAAAGGCAGAAATCAACTACAGGTCATCTATAAAATGTAATTTAAATACAACAAGGATTAAAGGATAGAAAATTATATACTAGGCAGAGTGGCTTGGAAAATGAATAGGCACTGGGGATATAGCTTCGTGGTAGAGCAATTGCCAAGTATGTCTATTAAGTTGGTGGATGAGTTGGAGGCCACCCAGAGCAACACAGTCACACACACCACCACTACCACTACAGCCCTGCCCCCCAGTGGTGGAGGCTGATTTGAAAAAAGTATTACATAATAGTAAATTAATGAACCATTTCACCAAGAATATAACAAAGTTATCATCTAAAGAAACAATTCTCAATCACATGCAGAGAGTTTAATATCTCCTTCTCATTAATGAGCTAGACAAAAGAATCAATAAGGACACATAAACAATACTAATAACCTGAACTAATCGATCTTTTCAGAATACTACACAGAAAAGGTCCAGAACACATATTCTTTTCAAGTATATTATGAAATATTCACCAAGATAACCACATGCTGGGAATAAGTCTCAATAAGCTTCAATGGACTAAAATATTACTGAATATATTATCTGAAAACATGGAATTAGAAATCATTAAGATATCTAGAAGTTAAGTAATACATTTTTTTTAGAATCACGGAGAAATAAATTAGAACATGTCTGTGAAAAATAATGAAGACAAAAAGAAAACTTTTTCCCAGAGATATTTGTAATGTTAAATGCCTGTATTTTAAGATAAAATAAACCTCAAAACATAGGGGGGAAAAAAGCACAACTTAAAGCCAAAGTAAATAAAAGTAATCAGGAGAAAAAAAAATTATTAAAATAGAAAGCAGAGTCAGGTGCAGTGGTGCATACCTGTAAACCTAGCTCTCTGGGAGGCTGAGACAGGAGGGATCCCAAGTTTGAGGCCAGTCTCAGCAACTTAGCAAGAAAAAAGAGTGAAAAACAAACAAAAAATATTATGCAAAAAAGTATAAAAGTAGACAACACTTATCAAAAAATGATGTAAGAAACAAATCACCTGAATACCTTTAATCTACTTAAGAAAGTAAACAATAATTACAAATATAAAAGTTGGCCCAAAGAAAATGACACGTGGGATGGACAGAGTGGGGCACATCTATAATCCCAGCAGCTCAGGAGGCTGAATCAGTTTGAGTTCAAAGTCAGCTTCAGCAAGGCCCTAAACAATTCCATGAGACCCTGTCTCAAAATATAAAAAAAGACTGGTCAGGGGTTAAGCATCCATGGGTTCAAAAGAAAAAAAAAAAATGACAAGTGCAAATGGGTTTCACTAGTGAATTATTTCAAAGATTCAAGGAAACCTTTGAAAGAAATTACACAAACTGTCAGAAATCAGTGGAGGAAACATTTCTAAATCCATTCCAAGGATTAACAAAAAACAAACAAGTAATATTCCTCAAAAACTTAAATGCAAATTGAAATCAGTGCTATATAAAAGAAAAACACATTATCATACTTAATGGCTAAAGACTCAATGCTTTCTTGCTAAGATTAGGAACAATACTATATCACAAATCAGCAAGTGCAAGTTGGTCATGGAGGCAAGTAATTCCAGTGACTCAGGAGGCTAAGGCAAGAGGATCATCAAATTCTAGACCAACCTCAGCAAATTTAGCAAGGCCCTAAGGAACTTACTGAGATCCTATCTCAAAATAATAAGGCAAAATGGTTAAATGCCCCTGGGTTCAATCCCAGGTGCCACCCCCCTCCAAAATAAATAAATAAATAAATAAAAGCCAGTGAAGAACAAGTAGTTCAAGATATATAGAAAGGAAGAAGCAAACCTGTTTTATTTGCAGGCTGCATAAAAAAAATCCTCAAGAATCTATAACAAAACCAGTAGATCTACAAAGCAAGATTGTGGGAATAAGGTCAATACATGTAAATAATTGTATTTTATAAATAACAGCAAAAAAGAGCTAGCAAATAAAGCAATTCAACTGGGCTGGGGTTGTGGTTCAGCAATAGAATGCTCGCCTTGCACATGTGAGGCCCTGGGTTCGATCCTTAGCACAATATAAAAATAAACAGATAAAATAAAGATATTGTGAGTCCAATTACAACTAAAAAATATTCTATAAAACCAATTCAACTGACAGTGCTATTTAAAAATATAAAATACTATATAAATAAAAAGATGTCCAATATCTTTATGGTGAAAACTACAAAATACTGCCAAAATAAAAGACAAATGGAAGGCTAGGGATATAGCTCACTTGGTAGAGTGCTTGCCTCCCATGGACAAGGCGCTGGGCTCAATCCCCAGCACCACAAAAAAAAAAAAAAAAGAAAGAAAGAGAGAGAGAGAAATGGACAGACTCATATCACACTCAAGGATTGCAAAAATAAATTATTTAAGCCATCCATTCTTCTAGCAAGCTTCTTGGGAAGAAGAAATTTACAAGCTGATTTAAAAATTTAAATGAAAATGCAAAGGACTTAGAATAGCCAGAATGACAAAAAAACACACTAGAATAAAGTTGGTGACCTTACCCTACCCAATTTCAAGAAAGCCAGATACTGTGAACAAGGATAAAACATACATGTCAATAGCAAGACCAACACAGACAACATATATATGTAAGAAATGACCCTCCAACCCACATTGACTTCATACCATGGACAAGCAATACTCCAAAGTGCATCAAGATGTGTACAACCCTGAAACTAAAAATTCTATAAGAAAACATGGGGTTGTGGATTGGTGGTAGAGTGCTTGCCTTGCAAACGTGGGGCACTGGGTTCAATCCTCAGCACCGCATAAATAGATAGACGGATAGACAGATAGATAAAATAAAATAGATAGATAGATAAAGGTGCTGTGTCCATCTACAACTAAAAATTAAAAGAAGAAAACACAGGGAAAAAAATCTTTGTGATATTGAGGTATACACTGATTTCTTAGGAAAAAGGAAACAAATATGAAATACATGGAAGAAACTGGTAAAATGAACTTCAACTAAACCAAATGTCTGCTTTGTCAAAACCCATAAATGGAAAAGTAAGCTACATGCCAGGACAAAAATATTTACAATGCACTGTATGTCTGACAAAGGACTCATGTCTAGAATATATAATGATTTCTTACTAAGGTAAGCACTTCTAATGATGAATTGATGAAAACAATTCACAAAGATGTATGATTGAGCATATGAATGAATGTTCAACATTACTAGTCATTGGGAAATACAAATTAAAACCACAATGAGTTATCACCTTAAACATAATGCTGGAAAATAGTTTGGCAGTTTCTTAAAGATAAGCATACTCATACCATATGACTAGGTAATTCCCAAGAGAAATGAAACCACATGCTCACACAAACATTTGTGTGGAAATCTCCACAGCAGCTTTATTCATAATTGCACCAGATTAAAACCAAATAAAATGTCCATTAACAACTGAACAGATAAATTGCAGTGTACTTCTCACTGGGTGCAATATAACCCCTCACTCTCCCAAAAGAGAACAAGTGATATAAACAGCAATCCAAAAGAACATCACCCATACATTAGGCTGTCTTAAAGGACTTAAAAAGAATTAGAGAGCTAGTTAAAATTTAACAAAAGGTGGTAAAAATGAAGATAATGGTAGCCCAAAACAGACGCTTGGATGGGGGAGGGTTGAATGCAAAGAGATATTTCTGCATTCTAGCTCATTTTAAATACCTAAAAAAAATAGCTGACTTGAAGTTTAATTTCAAGAAGATCCCAGAAGACAAAAGTATGAAGTGTTAGAATGTTACTGGCACTGAGCACAGTGGCGCAAGCCTGTAATCCCAGAGACTAAAGCAGGAAGATTAGAAGTTCAAGGCCAGCTTCAGCAATTAAGACACTATTCTAAATAAAAAGGGCTGGGATTCAGCTCAGTGGTAGCATATCCCTTGGTTCAACCTTCTCAGTACAAGGGGGGAAAAAAAATCAAAACTCATGTTTAAGTTTTGTACTGGGGGCAGGACCTCTAAAAATAAAAGAAAAAAACCCCAGGTGTCATGATGGTGCATACCAGTAATCCCAGCAGCTCAGGAAGCTGAGGCAGGAGGATCACAAGTTGAAAGCCAGCCTCAGCAAACTTAATGTGGCCCTAGGCAACTCAATGAGACCCTGTCTCTAAATAAAATTTTAAAAAGGGCTAGGGATGCAGCTCAGAGGTTAAGTATACCCCTGGATTCAATCCCCAGTACCAAAGAAAGAAAGAAGAAAAAAGAAGGAAGGAGGGAGAGAGGGAGGGAACAAACAAGTGATACCTTACTAGTGGTACTTCAAGTATGTATGGCCCTGGACCACCAGCAGCTGCATTACCCACAACTTATAAAGCATGCATATATGGTGATGGGTCCAGCAAAGTTTTAACATGATGATATGGGTAAAAGATGATATGGATGTTCCCTATATTCCAAGAATATTCCCTTTAAATGCCAACACTTGAGCTCTTCCATTAATGTTACTCTTTCTCTGCTTAGCAGGTATAGTCACTGCTCTGGACTGTGTTAACCATCACATTGATTATCTTCATAGATTTTCCAAATATATGTAATCCTCATTTGCTTTTCTTTATTTCACATTTACAAAAAACAAATCACTGGTATGAATACTTATTTTATTCGCTCAACCTCATTTTTGTGGCCTCATTTACCTATGGTAGTGTACACAGCTATAAGAAGGCTGCCCTTGGCTCTGAGGTGCCAGTATAGTCAAGTGTGTGGACTTTCCCAGAATGGGTCTGAATCCACCAAAACAAGGAGAGTCTTTAGACGTCCTGAGAGTGACAATCACAGGAGTCATGTCCTATTGCTTAAAGGTAGGTCCTGCCATACTCAAGGAGAGGGTAGGCCCAGAGATCCTCTTCAAACCACCACAACCATTAAAATACCACTTGAGTAGCTTTGTTTTGTTTTTCTTTAGATTTGTTTGGAGGAGGGTTTATGTGGGCAGTGGGTGGCTATGAATCAAACCCAGGACCTTGCAAACACTCTACCACTGAGTCACAACCCCACAACACTTTTAACCAGAAAATGAACACATACTTTTCAACTCAGATTTTATTCTGAATGTCTCTACAGCACCACAGATTCCTAAATAAAACAAATACAATCCAGTTAAATCAAAGTTTTCTTACTGAATCCTACTGTAGTATTCAGAAAATGTTTAGATGTATGTGAGACTCAACAGAGTACAATGGAAGACAAGAAACAGGAGTCAGATGACTTGGATACTTGTGCCAGTTTTGTTTCCCTTAGTTTCCTTGGGTAAAAAATTAACTTATACTAGATGACAGTGAAGGTTCCTTTCATGTCAAAGATGCTAATTCTGACCTGCAGATTAATTCAAAACGAGAAAACCATTTTTCAGCAGAGGTCTCTGAATATAATTCAGGGGAGTCCATGAACTTGGCAGGGAAATATTATTTTCTTACTTTCATAAAGCTACACATGATGTTCACATTTCTATCAATTATGAATGCAGGAAAACAACCCAGAGTAATTTTATTAGTACCTATGTATTTTGCACCAGGAGATACTGATATCATATTATAGATACTGTAGATATTCAAAGTATCATTTATGTTCAATACTCAAAGAGAGTAATCTTGAGAAATTGTAGATGTTCTGCCAGAGAAGGTAATTTTTTTAAAAAAATATTTTTAGTTGTTGATGGACCTTTATTCATTTATTAATTTATATGTGGTGCTGAGAATCAAACCCAGCTCTTCACAAATGCCAGGGCAAGTGTTCTACCACTGAGCCACAAACTCAGCCCCAGAGTATGTAATTTAATCAATTAAGTAACTCTTCATAATGTCAAGACTTTTATTCTGTAACACTCCATTATTTTACTGTATAACGGTGTTCTACTGTAATTCTAATTTTGTGATTTCAAAACATTATTTTTAGATGGGTTTCATCATTTTCATTAGAGTGCCAAAGAAGAACAAATCATTAAAAAGAGCTAAACAATCTTGTCTTCAAGGAAAATCTTTTGGTATTCTTTTTAGAGCATGTGAGTTGTGGTTAAGGGCTAAAGGTCTACGGACCAAATCTACCTTACTGTCAATTAAAGGCTATGCAACTGTAAGCAATTAATCTCACAATAAATCTTTATTGGGTGGGTGAGGGAGAACTTTCTATTATGAGCTTGCTATATGGACTAAATGAGAGTTCCTGAAAATCCTTCAGAGCAAGGCCCTAACACAGCATCATGTTGTTCTCTAAAAAGCAAAAATCCCAGTTTGGAGAGATCAGTTCAAATAGGGGTTCCATATTCCAGTTTCTAGATTGAGTTAATGAAAACAGAATAATAACCCATTTAATTTCACAAAAAATAGAGGCCTACCAACTGACCTGGGGATCAAAATTTGGCCTGTGAAGAATAGTTTTTTTAAAAACAGCCTGTGAAGAATAGTTTTTGTTATTTTTAATGGTTGAGGGGGAAAAATTCCGAAGAAACACAGGATTTTTTAATTCTTATGTGGTGCTGAGGATTGAACGGAGTGCCTCACATGTGCTAGGCAAGAGCTCTATTACTTAGCTAGAGCTTCAGTGTCGCTTATCAGTCAAAATAGTTGTTTCATACTATAATGACAGAGATAAGCAGCTGTGACACATCATATGACTCACACAGAAAAGGTTTCCTGGCACACTCTGAAACCTGCAAACTGTGATTACAATTCATGTATAAGGCTCTGGAGTCAACATCTCCAGAACCAAAAATATAAAATAAAAGTGCAAATTACAAAGGCTAAAGAGACTTGGAATCAATGCCTACTTTATATTCTGCCTTGGTAGAAACTAATGCCAGTTTCTAAACATTATAATGTATACTTTATCAAGAATGTTCTAAGGTATTCTGTACTCCTGAATTAGATAATTTAATCCTCATTGTAACTTTTCTGGGCATTGTTATAATCCCTTTTACATATGAGACAAGTTATACACAAAGAGATTAAGAAACTTACTTAGCTCCCTGTTTATAGGTTAAGTCCTACAGCCAAAAGAGCAAGCATTCACTTATCCAAATTCTCTTTCTTTAGAATGAGATGAAAGTAAACTTCAGAGAATACTACATATGTATGCATTCACTAATTACACTTGAGTCACCAAGGGTGAAGCAAAATAACTATCACTTTAGATAATTCTCTTCAGTGGAAAGAATAAAATCTATAGAAATGTTCTTTATTCTGGAGGTTCCATTACACAGATATAGGTTGTGGCTTAGTGGTAGAACACTTGCCTAGCATGTGAGAGGCACTGGGTTCGATTCTCAGCACCCCATGTAAATAAATAAAAGAATGATTCATTGACAACTTAAAAATTACTTTTTAAAAAAAGTCAGTAATCAAACAAAAGTAGATAACTAATACAGCACAAAACACACATGACGATTAACACTGCAAAGGACAGACGGAGAAAAAAAAAATCAACAAGATAATTAAATAAATAAGGTTAACAAGTGATATATAGCATATTCTACATTTCAAAATGTCAATGTGATTGTACACTCCCACTCCTGGTACTGGAGGCTGAACCCAAGGGCACCATGCTATTGAGCTATATCCCTTGCCCCTTCTATTTTTTTTTTTTTTATTTTGAGGCAAGGTCTTATTAAGTTGCAAAGGCTAGCCATGAACTTGTGGTCCTCCTGCCTAAGTCTCCCGGGAAGCTTAGATTATATTCCATCATGCCCGGTTTGATACACACACACACTTTTTTTTTTTTGAGAGAGAGAGAGAGAGATTTTTCATCTTTCTTTGTATGTGGTGCTGAGGATCGAACCCGGGCCGCACGAATGCCAGGCAAGCGCGCTACAGCTTGAGCCACATCCCCAGCCCTGATTATATTTTTTTAAACATTTTTTTAGTTGTCAATGGATTTTTATTCTGTTTATTTATATGTGGTGCTGAGAACTGAACCCAGTGCCTCATGTTAGGCAAGCCCTCTATCACTGAGCCACTATCCCAGTCCCGGTTATACTCTTAATGGCAACAATTAATTAACAGTCTATTTACAAGACTGTGTCAGTCCTAAATTAATAAAGCTGTGACTTTTTACTGAGTGATATTAAAGGCTTGAATAAAAAACCAATCTTGCTGGGCAAAGAGGCACATGCCTGTAATCCCAGCCAAGGCAGGAGGGTCTAGAGTTCAAAGCCAGCCTCAGCAAAAGCAAGGTGCTAAGCAACTCAGTGAGACTCTGTCTCTAAATAAAATACAAAAAAGGGTTGGGGATGTAGCTCAGTGGTGTAGTGCTCAATCCCCAGTACCAAAAAAACCCCACAATCTCAATATTGTAAAGATGCCATTTTGCCCAAATTTCCTCATAGGCTTATTAGATTTTAATCAGAATAAGAGGATTACAGAATTTCTTATAGAACATGACAAAAATTGTGTAATCTTTATCTGGAAAGAACTAACAAGCAGGATTAGGTAAAACCAATTTTAAACAAAAGCACAATTAGAGAGACCAGCCCCATCATGAAGACTATACCATAAGAGCCTGTATGGGAAGGCACAGAGCACTTTTTCACACCAAGTTTTATGTTCTGAAGATACACCATATTTTGCTAAACCTTTATCCCAGTAATTGTGTAATCTGCAATTATATAATAATTTCTGTAATTATTAGTGGAGTATTCCACCCCTACTGCAGCACAAAAATGTAAGCTTCAAGAAAGTGTTTTCCAGGACCCACTGGCAGGCATATAGATAGTGAGCCATGTCCAGAGGTAATGAGTATTATGCAATCAGATACTCTCACACACTGATGGCTCAAGGATGAAAAGAACTATCACTGTGTTGGGCAGCCTGGCAATTAGTTACAAAATCTTAAGTGGGCATTTCTTCTGAGTGACTATACACTTTCAGAAACTTATACTGAGGAGATAAGTTGTTTCACCTAATAGATTTTATATAAGGCTACCCATTATAATGTGTTTTCCACAATTAAAAGCTAGACCTAATATGTCTACTTACAGGTTGGATCTGACAATGACATTTAGAGAAAAGTTGTTTATATAAAAAGTGGTTGCTATAGTGAAAGAAATTCCAGCAAAGAAACTGATTTATACACAGAGTATGAATACAGCTACATTTTAAAGACAATCAGAAACTCCCAAATCTTTGTCCTAAATAAAAAATGGAAGAATACACTATAATACACTTTATCTATCTTATTTTAATTAGTATTTATAAATACAACCTAAGTCTTCCAGGGGGTAAAGTTGTTATATTTATGAATCCAGGAAGCAGTAACTCTTGTAAGGAGTACTGAGAAAAATGACATTTCGTCTATCTCTTTCTCACCTTGTGAGAAATCTATTGCAGATTAATATAATTAACATAGATTCCCAGCCTTAACAGGTTACATTCATTACAGCAAAAATATCTGAGATATCATCTTTGACAGTCTGAAAAATACCAGCCATTAACAATCCCTAAATGACAACAGAGAGCCAAGAGACTGGGAAATCCACTAGGCCTAGCCTTTTTAAAAAAAAGTTTGTCCTATAGTTCTGTGTAGAAATGTAGCAAAAAGTGCAATTGTTGGGATCAAAACAAAGGGATAATCCCTATAGCCATAGCTAGCCAGGAGGTTGAGGCAGAAGATCACATGAGTCCAAGGGTTCTAGACCAGCCAGAGCGTAAGCCCCCAGACCCCCTTCTCAATAGCAAAAAGCAAAACAAAATAGGATGGCTCTTAATATTAGGAAGCTCCTATATTTTATCTGTGTAGGCAGATAAAATATGTTCCAAATCTCTATATATCTAGAAGGCACTGGAGTGCTGTTTACTTGGCAGCATAAGCGTAAGGGAGCTCAGAGGTCAAGTAAATTACACTACTACCACCAGTTATGTGAACAACAGAAGAAATACAAACAACAGAAATGTTGTTAGGCAATGTTTTACCAATATTACAAACCAAAATCAGAATAAGGCAAATACAACAGAAAGAAATTCTACACTCAAGTATGTTAGGTGGTTTAACCATGTGTAAAAGATTAGTAAAAGTAAGATAAAACTAGAATTCATCTGTATATACTCAAGCCTACACTGTTATATACTAGCTAATGATGGATTCTGGAAACATCATTAAGACTTATTAATTAGTTCCCTCTTCAAGAAATACTTAGTAAGACCAGGATTACTCACGTGATATCCCTGCGTTGATAGCAGCCCTGAAGCAGACAGGCAATCAGGTCACTGATAAACTCCACGTCATCTCTGTGAAGGGCTGCCTCTAACTCCTGAAGAAAAGGGGGGGAGGGGGGAAGAGATATCAAATACAGAGATCAAAATCCACCTGCCCCTTCCTACCACCGACATCACAGATCCCAATCAACAGAATGGTCAATGGAGCAATAAGGCTTACTATAAATCAATTCTGCCCTTCTTTCCATATTACTACTAAAAGAGCAACGGGAGTTTTAGCTTTCTGGTTTCCCGTGGGAGTTATTTCTCTCACTGATCCTTACCAGGTTCCATTCCTTTACCTGTGTACTGGAAGAAATATGCATACTTCGTTTTTACTTTTTATTTATTTTTATGTGGTGCTCAGGATCCAACCCAGCACATGCTAGGCAAGCGCTCTATCACTGAGCTACAACTGCAGCCCCTGCACACTGAGGATCATGTAATTGATTACAAAGTAATCCTCATTTATTTAACAGTTTTAATAGATAAAATACTTGCAACAATTTTAAAGAACCACTGTATTTAGAGGAAAGGGGCCAGGGGGAAGGGAGGAGGAGAAAGAAAGGGAAAATATAGGAGAATGACACTGACTAAATTATATTATTATATCAAGTGCATGTATAAATGCCACAATGAATTCCACTGTTATGTATAATTATAATGCACCAATAAAAATATGGGGGAAAGAAAGAACCACTGTATTCTGAACTAAACAGCACTGGGAGGAAGCAATATGACAATTTTTATTGTGAGTACACTTATACCTACACGAGATTGCTAGAACCAAGATTAATCTTACATCATCTGGAGAGAAATGAGGTAATTTCTGTTGATGGTCTAATGCTAGGTAAGATGTAGTTGCTTTCCTTGGGTTCAGGTTGATACTGTTGAAGACTTCGCTATCTCAGCACAGTAGTATAAATAAGATTAGTTAAAAGGGCCACTGGACAAAAAGTAGCAGTGGGAATCTTAAGGGGCTTCTATTTCTCGTCAGCCTCCCAAAATACACATTTTCTGAGGGGACGTAATACATTGTAAGTCATCTTAGAACATATACAACTGCATTCTTTCAACCAGGATGCTCTCCACCTTCCTCATACAACCATTTCATAGGAAGTCTGTGTATAGCTGACTAGGTCATAACCAGATCTATAATCCACAGAAAAACCAAACTTTCAATAATGTTATTAATGGTTCTGAAAGTATGGAATACAACTTCTGATATAAACACCAATTATATGATAGTGAATTAAAGACAATAATCTGTTTCTAGTATCAAAATAAAAGTTCTTAATTTACTGAACTATTCCATTTGTTAATTTTTCTTTAAAAAATCCCTCAAGTTTAGAAATCCTCATTCCAGGGGCTGGGGATGTGGCTCAAGCGGTAGGGCACTCGTCTGGCATGAGTGCGGCCCGGGTTCGATCCTCAGCACCATGTACAAACAAAGATGTTGTGTCCGCCGAAAAAAAACTAAAAATAAATAAATAAATTCTCTCTCTCTCTTCTCTCTCCCTCTCCTCTCTCTTTAAAAAAAAAAAAAGAAATCCTCATTCCAAAAACTTCACAGCATAAAACAATTGCTAAGTGTACTAATTGACACAAGCTATAAAATACGCTGAATACTTCAAGTGTAAAGGAAGATGCCCTGCACTGCCTTGACAGCTCATGTAGATGATACTCAAAATACAAAGACAGGGGCCAGGGATATAGCTTCACTGGCAAACTGCTTGCTAGCATGGCTTTCTTCTCTAGCACTGCAAAAACAAAACAAACAAACGAATGAACCCCCCCACACACTCACACACACCCAAAGATAAGGTTCACCAAGCTGAAAAGATTTTGCTTGTCTTAAATATAAACTTGGAAATTGCTAGCACATTTATGGCAATGGTTCTTGCGTTAGCTTATTAACTGCGGCAGATTTCTTTTCTACATTCTAATTAGTGGTAATCCACATAAATAAGAAATCCTGGGGCTGGGGATATAGCTCAGTTTGTAGAGTGCTTGCCTCTACAATCCCCAGCACCACCCCCCAAAAAGAAAGAAAGAAATCCTACCAACAAAAGATAACAAGCATCTAAGCTATAATTAGTCAGAATTCAGTCATCATCAACTATTTACTGGGGCCCCACCCAGTTTAGATAGGAAAGATAAAGTGAGAGATCCAGTGATACAAAAAATAAAAACAAAGTCATTATACTATGAGGTACAGAAAAGGTGCCATGGGTGCTAGAGAGTTGAGAAGAAGAAAACTGCTTCTGGTTGTGGGAAGCCTGAGCAATTTCATGAAGATGGAGTGACTTGAGGTGGGAAAACTGTGACACAATGTTGAGACTGAACAAATCAGATGAAGGGAAGGACAGGATAGAAGGCACCAGGAGGGTGTTAGGTTTGGTTTAACTATTCCATAGGTCATGTGAAAGGGAAGTAATGCAAGCAAGATGGACAGAGGATAATGAGTAGTGGGCTAATGGATTTGGCCTTTCTTTGGAAGACAATGGAAACCCACTAGCTTATTTTTATAGAGGAGAGGCACAGGGAGACTAATTTAGCTGAAGTGTACACAAGATGAATTCCAGCAGCAGCTAGTGGGAGGTGAGATGTCAGCACAGGCAACAGTTCAGGAAAAAGCTTCTGAAGGACTCACTGAACAAGAAAACAAGCAGGAGGGAGAAACAGGCAATCAAAATCCGAGAGAAATAAATGAGACCAAGGCAAGGGAAGATTCAAACAGCTCATATTTTCAGTCTGGTCACTGGGTAAGACTCCAAAGTAAACAGTAATTATAACAGAAGCTAAGTCCTTGAAGCAAAAAGCCCCAGGCCACCCTGTTTGACAGGTAAGTCAGAATGCAGGAGCTGAAAGGTAAATTACAGATCATATTTCATCCCTCTCAATTTAAAGATAAAGAAATGAGGTCCAGAAAGGTTAACTGACTTGCCCAAGGGCGCTCAGCAAATCAGTGATGGAGTCAAAGTCAGGTCACCCAGAAGCCAGGTCACTGGATGCCTTGTTCCTCCCACAAAAAGCTGGTTCCCACTGAATAACATTCTCTCTTCTAGAAAAGCCTGATGGCTTCAAACATTTCACTAATCCCTGCAGACACAAACTCTGCTAAGTCTTCACATTTACCTTTCTCTTACCAATCCCTTCCCTGTGCCAAACCATACTGTGGTCCTTCACATGGAATACTTTTAATTTACAACATCTTCCAAGCTGAGTTCCACTCTGCTGTTTTTTCAGCCATGATGCTATCACTGCAGTATCTACATACAGTTACACACTGCTTTATGGGTCCCTGTCCCAGACCTTTCTCCACCAGGATGAATTAAAAGCACAATATGATTCTTGAATGAAGGTGTTGTGGGTGGCACTAACTAATACCAAATTAAATGATAATGAAGGCCACACTGGGAGGGCATTACTGATTGACACTTAGAAATCACTTCTGTTCTGTGGTAAGCAATTAAGAACACAAATTCTATAAAACAATCAATACAGAGTAGAATGCAAAAATCTACATTACATTTTTTAGCTGAAGTGAGATTTCTAAGAAATCTAATTCCCTTTCTCTTCCATCTCTGACTTCTGCCTATAGATATCCTCTTCTGGCTTCCTCTCCCTAGCACTGTCACTGTTATCAGAAGTAGATTCTAGTTGGAATATTGTCTTCTGTCTTCACAAGCTGCTTATGGGAAAGAAACAGCCCTGTTTGCGTCTCTGTGGTCCTATGCATAACACAGAATTTAGCAAACAGTATGAAGTATATGGCAAATAATTCACCCAAAACATATAGCTCACTCACTATATGCTGAACACTAGGAATATGAAGGTGAATAAGAGGAAAGAGGGAGACAGAAGGAGGAGGATTGGAGAAAAGAAGAAAGAAAAAGAAAAAATTCCAAGTGTGCGTAAGGCAGAAACAACAAAAAAAGTGCTAAAATATAAGCCCAGAATGGGGAAATTTCTCCCCCTCTTTTTGTGTTCACTGCTGTCTCCTCAGCAGCTAAAATAGTACCTCATGGTAGCTATTTCTTGGCTGGATAATTAGCAAATAATTATAAGACACTATGATAAATACTATATTAAATATACCAAGTGATATGGAGACAAAGAGGAAAATGCAGGGTGAGTCTTTGCCTGAGAGGTTAAAACTGGCACAGAACCCTTAAGGGAAGAGTAACAGGTAGTGAGAAAGAGCTGGTAAGAGTTCACGGCATGAGTGGGAAGTACCAAGTGCTTCCCAAAGTGCAGATGGTGCCAAGAGTGTTTGATGAGGATGGCTATTCCTTGAAAACCACAGCAAAGCGTGGACTTTACTCCTCTATGCAATTGAGCGTGAAGGGGGAGAGTGACATGACCAGGTTTCTCTCTGTCTCAGGATAGTAGTCTGAGAACAGTGCGCAGGAATGACCAGGAAGAATACTGGAGGTGGGCACCATGTGGCAGCAACACTAACACATTGAAGAACCTCAGGCCCCACAACTGACTTATGCAAATTGGAACCAGTTAACAAGAGTCCCATGATTCCTACGCATATATAATTTGGAAGGTGCATCTACAGGATATGCCATTCATTTGGAAGATAATAGGTCAGAGTCAGCTAGCTGTAAAGCAGCTGTGAGAACAGAGAAAGACATGAAGACGTGTGAAGTCTGGTTTTTAATGAACAAAAGAAACATAATACCAACAGAAATGGAAAAAAAACAGAGCTTCAGAATGTTATAGGTAAATAAAATGTACTGAAATAAGATAATCTGCAAATCAACTTAATTTCTGCAATAAAGACTCTGAATTAAATCTTTACAATGTAACTCCCAACATAAGCAAATGCCCCTTGTTTTCCTAAAAACGTTACATTATTTTATGATTATGTCATGCAGAGGAGTTCAGTTATGGAAATCTGTAGAATTCAGAGTTCATGCCTCTATCTCTAAATCCTGTTGAGATGTGCCAGGTGTAGTGGTGCACACCTATAATCCCAGTATCTTGGGAGGCTGAGGCAGGAGGATCTCGAATTTAAAGACAGCTTCAGCAGTTTAGCAAGACCCTAAACAACGTAGTGATACATTGTCAAAAAAAAAATAAAATAAAAATGGCTGGGGATGTGGCTCAGTGGTTAAGCACCCCTGGAGGTATATATAGGCAAACCACTCAACAATCTACTTTAAATACAAGATTAGAGGGGGAAGGAAGAGAAGAAAGTGGGTAGTACTAAGGATTGAAATAGAGAAAACTACGTTTCGTTCATTTTTTTGAATGTGTCAAAATGAGTCCCACTAATTGATTATGATTATAATGCATTTAAAAAACACAAGATTAATTGTCACTGGTGGGAAGAGTGGGTCACGTCCACCTTAAAGAACTAAGTCACCAGCCACGGTGGTACATGAATGCCTGTGACTTTGAAGGCTGAAGCAAAAGGATCACAAACTCAAAAGTCATCCTCAGAAACTTATCAAGAAAGACATAGCCTCAAAACAAAAAGAAAACAACAACAACAACAAAAACCCAGGATCTCTGGGCTCAATCCCTAATACTAAAAGAATAATGTCTTTCTAACCATAAATCTATTTAGAATTCAGTGATAATATAAATTCACATAAAATTCTGCTGAGAATGCTCTACAAATAGTATCAACTACATATGTCCTTTCATTACTGTCCCCCCCTCCAAAAGTTCCCAAATAGAATTTCAGACTATTAGAGCTAATGAGGACCTTCAATAACAAGATAAAAACTAAGATTTATAAAAGTTAAGACTTTCAGAGCTAAAAGGTAAACTGTGTTTAAAACCAAATTTTATTTAAATATAAATTATGGACTTTGAAACTCAAAATTAAGAACAGCTTGCTAACCTTACATAATAGAAATCAAAGTTAGTAAATCAAATGCAATTAAACTGTTTCTTTCCAAGTCTAAAAACTGTTTATCTTAAAGTATATGCCCACAGAAGTACAGAATAGAACACTGGTAATCAGAGGTGTGAGGAAGGTTGGTCACTGGGTACCAAGTTAGACAAAAGGAACAAGTTCAGGTGTTCTATTGCAAGCAGGGTTAACTACAGTTAACAATAACTGGTATTTCAAAATAGCTAGTAGATTCACTACAGTGTAGCTCAATGTTAGAGCACACACTTTTAGCATGTGCAAAGGGTTCAATTTCCTGCATGGGGTGGCAAATTTATAGTCTTAGCTTAAAAGCTAACACAGCCCAGGTGAAGTGGAGCATGCCTACAATCCCAGCGTCTCAGGAGGCTGAGGCAAAAGAATCGCAAGTTCAAAGCCAGTCTCAGCAACAGTGAGGCACTAAGTTACTCAGTGTTGGGGGTGTGGATCAGTGGTTGAATGCCCCTGACTTCAATTCCACAGTACCAAAAACAAAAACCAAAAAGGCTAACACAGCAGTCAGAGAAAACAATATTTTAACAATTGGATTCTGAGTATTTTACACAAACAATAAATATCTGAGGTGATGGATATACTGATTAACAGATTTTGATCATATACAACATATACACATGTATCTAAATATCACATTGTGGGCTAGGGTTGTGGCTTGGTGGAAGTGTGCTTGCCATGCATGTGGGCACTGGGTTTGATCCTCAGCACCACATAAATAAAGGTGTTGTGTCCATCTACAACTAAAAAAATTGTTTTAAAAGCCACACTGTATCTTCTAAATCAGTATTTTATAAGCCAAAAACAATAAGGGGTTGGGGGTTCAGCTCAGTGGTAGAGTGCTTGCCTACCATGTATGTGCAAGGCCCTGGGTTTGATCCCTAGTACCACAAAAAAATAAATTAATTAAAAATAAAACTTTTTAAAACATATGCTCATTGGTTGAATTAATAATTTGTACATCAAATCTTCATTTATTTATTAGATCTGAGGTAGTTTTTTAAGTTGTATCTGGATTTTTTAAAAAATTCTCATAAGCAGTGGGAGAGAGGAGACTGGGTGACAGAAAAGCACAAAAGAGCCATACTAGTGACATTATAATTGCTATTTAGAAACAGTTTTCACAGATAATTATTTTTTATATTACTTTTTAAAATACTTTCCAGTTGTCAATGGACCTTTATTTCATTTATGTAAACTCTGTGCTGAGAATCGAACCTAGGGCTTCACACATGCTAGGCAAGTGCTCTACAACTGAGCCACAACCCCAGCCCAATTTTATTACTTTTAAATGAATAAAACAAAGCACTTGAGACCAATGATGAAAACTGTCCACCAAGGATTATGATTAATAAAATCTGTTAGCCTGAGATATAAAACATAAAAGAGAAGGAAAAATATGTTTTACGCCTGTCTTAGTAACCAGGCTTCACTGCCGATTCTGCTTTTCTTGGTATTATTAGCAAAAACTGGGAGCGAACATCCCAAGCTCAGTAAGAAATACTTACTACCTTGTTGTTCAACCAACTGTGGAAGGTAAGTTAAATGGGTATGGTAACAGACTTTTCCCCAGTAAACCTAGGTTTGCTTTATCAAGCAAAACCATGACCTAGTAAGTTAGCAAATGGGCAAAGTTATTGTAAGTGTACAGTCAAAAATGCTGGAGAAGCCTGGGGCTGTGGCTCAATGGTAGCGCACTTGCCTGGCATGTGTAAACTGGATTCAATTCTCAGCACCACATATAAATAAATAAAATAAAGGTAAAGGACTATCAACAACTTAAAAAAAAAAAAAGTTAAAAAAAAAAAATGCTGGAGAACTGAAGAGGCCTAAATTGTCTCTCAAATGACCCAAGCATTGAGAGGCATTCTTGATATTCCAACCTCTTTCCCCTGCCTACCATTTACCAACTCTACCATCCCTGGGATACACTAACTCATAAAGTCGGTTTAAAAAAAAAAAAAAAAAAGTTTGAGTTTTAAAGCCCCCCACCCTCCCAAAAAAAAAACCTGGGGCTTGAACACAGAAGCATTCTGCCACTAAGCTACACCCTCAGCCCTATTTATTTTGAGACAGGATCATAGTAAAATGTGATCCTCCTGCCTCAGCCTCCCAAGTTGCTGAGACTGCATGTGTGAACCACTGTGCCTGGCTCAAAATTCACTTTAAAGTATTATTCTATATGATATTTTAACATATTATAAACTATGTGGAAAAGCCACCAAAAAATATACAAGCCCAAGCTAACTTCTGATGTGTCAGTGAAAGTTTCCTCTCTAGCTAGAGCTCATCAGAATCTAAAACTTAGAATCATTATAACTTATTATAACCCAGAGCAGGTAATGAAGCTCAAACAGCTAAGCTGCTTCTCTTTTCTCCTTAGTTAACTGTATCTGTATGTACCAAATGGGTGAGCAAAGTTATAGTAATAATGCAAGCCTGTTAAGTTTTTACCATCCTGCGGTGAAATATCCAATAGGAATGTAGTAGGAAAGCAGCAAAGAAATAAAGAAACAGGAAAGCAATTTTCATCCTTTTATTTTATTTAAATTTTTTTTAGTTGTAGCTGGACACAATACCTTTATTTCACTTATTTATTTATTTTTTTTAAATATATATATTTTAGTTTTAGGTGAACACAGTATTTTTATTTTGTTTCTATGTGGTGCTGAGAATCGAACCCAGTGCCTCACGCATGCTAGGCGAGCACGCTACCACTTGAGCCACCATCCCAGCCCCAATTTTCATAGCTGACTAATCAATTAAAATTTCTGGTTAGTTTAATGGACAGAGTTTCAGAAATCTGACAGCTGAGTACAGTGGCACATACCTATAATCACAGCAACTTGGGAGGCTAATGCAGGAGGACCACAAGTTTGAGGCTAGCCTGAACAACTTTTCGAGACTACCTCAAAAAATCTTAAAGCGGGGTGGGTCTGGGGATGTATTTCAGTGGTAGAGTGCCCTGGGGTTCAATCTGTATACTGGAGGGAGGGGAGGGAAGGGGGAGGGGAGGGAGGGGAGGGAAGGGGGGGGGAGGGAGGGAAGGAAGGAAGGAAGGAAGGAAACAGAAAAATCTAGAGATCTGTTTCACAACAATGTGAATATACTACTGAAACCCTACTAAAACTGGCACTATTGAACTCTACACCTAAAAATAGTTAACGGATAAACCATTGTTATAATTTTTGTTTTATTTTTTCCTCACATTAGAAGTTGTCTATCTGCAATGGTTGCTGGGATGATTAAATGAGGCAATAATGTTCCCAGCATACATGGTAAGTGCTGTATTAAATATCAATAACTATTTCATTTTCCTTACAATGATACTTTGTGGGAAAAGAGCAAAGACTAAAAAGATACAAGTGTTCTTTCCCAAATTCACAAGTTTTTGAATAGCAATTCAAATTCTCCTACTGAGTTCATGCGCAAATAAAACTGTCTCCAAAGAACTACTTGGAAATCCAGGTTCTTCAAAGCTTTACTACTTAAGGTTCAACCCAGAGCTTAAGTCTTAGACTAAAGGCAATGAGGGACCCTCCTAAAGATCTCCGCCCCAACCTTTCTTTCTCTTCTCACTTTCTCTCCTCCTCTTTTGTATTTTCCTTTCACTGTGAGCATTGAACTGTGAGCACAGAAATCTGAACTTTGCCAAGATGCTCAGGGACAGAAGAGAAAAGAGAAAGAAAATAGCAGAAAAGGCAGCAGATCAACGAAGAGAAGGGAGACCCTGTTCGCACTGCCTCTCTGCAACTTCAGAGAGTAGCTGAAAAGGAGTAACAGGATTTGCCCCCTTGCAGCTGGCATCACAGCTCATTAGGGAAAAGCCTGCTAAACGTCCCCCCACCTTCTCCACCCTGGTGAACAAATCTTTGCAGTCCAGCATTGGAACTGGGGAAGAGCTCAAACTGAGCAAGGGGACTAGCCCCACCTCTCCTGGGCAATGAGAAGGAGCAGAATAGAGGGCGCTTAGCATACATTTTAGAAGTGTTTGCAACTGTTCACTTTAAAAAGTCCTGCCTGCCTAATAAATGAAGATAAATTCCAAGCTAAATGCAGTCAAATGACACAGGATACTATTAAATTCCTTTAATGTAACCAGTCACCCACTTCACACACCTTTGCTTGGAAAACAATCAGGTACTTTCTCTTGTACGTCAATTCCTATTCCCTGAAGAACTTCTTCTTCTTTTTTTTTTTAAATATATTTATTTTCTAGTTTTCCTCAGACACAACATCTTTTGTTTGTATGTGGTGCTGAGGATCGAACCCGGGCCGCATGCATGCCAGTTGAGCGCGCTACCGCTTGAGCCACATCCCCAGCCCCTGAAGAACTTCTTTTTAATTTTTTGCTAAAGGAGATAAAGAGAGAGAAAAAAATTCTTCACTTCCAAGTAAGGATCAAGATCATAGATTTGTACTACTACCATTTAGTCACAGTAATTCCTTTGAATTCATTTAGAGAAGGGGAAAAACGCTTTTTAAAAAAGTCATGTTTGTTGTATTTGATTTTGGAAGAGTCACAAATTCTCCTGATTTTCACAGAACCAATTATAATGTAGAATGTGGGTCAAAGATCTAGCTTCTGTGTGGGACCAGAACCACACTTGCACAAAGGAGATGCAAAGCAGGTGCCTGTGAAGGGCAATCCCAGCTGCTGTCCAAGTGAGAATGCCTGGAGTGTGGGCTTAGAATGCAGGAAGAAAAAAAGCACACTGGCCTCCAGAAGGCACCCCTGAATTTGGCAGCTGATGCTTTCTAACTTGGTATAAATTAATGTAATCCCAAAGGCATGTGCCATGCCAATTTAGACTGTGAAGTATAAATCAGCTGGAGTGGATATAATGGTGAGGGACCTAAAACCAGCTATATAACACTTTCCATTGGCCAACAGATTTATCCCAGGAGTCTCCAAAGGCTAGCACATTCTGTATTGCTGCAACCACACCATTCCTCTCAACATCCCATGAAACAGCTGTGAGCTGTGACACTATGATGCTGTGCAACAACAAAGGGAACCAGATTAGCTCTTTCCCTCAATCTGACCACAACTCTACAATGTCAGGTTAATTGGAAAATACTAGTTAAACTGGCTCCAAAAGGTTTAAAAAAAAAAAAAAAATTCAGAAGCTGCATGGATCTTGTCCCACAAGAAAATACCCATGAAACAAACATTTCCTAAGCACCAAAAAAGTTGGAAAGCTTCCTACTTACACTGGACAGGCATGGCCATGCAGAGAAGAAACCTGGAAAGACAGGTTGTTCCTGACAGACCATACCCAACCTCAGCTATGAGGTCGGGTCATCTAGATTTCATCACTGGGGTCAAGATTTTCCAATTAGGACATGTGTTCCCTGGATTGAGAGTGTGAGCAGGGGCATACAGAATATCACAGGGCAAAATTGGCATGGCTTCCTGGAGAGTCAGTTTTGCCTTTTTTGTTTTTATTATTGGTACTTATTGTTGGGGAGGGTATTTTGAATTAAATATTTGCATGAATTTTAAAGATAAAGCGAGAGATTTTAGAGCACTTATGCTAAGAATTACTCCAGAAAACACCAGGCTGCAAAAGTTATACCATAATCACTCTGCCACAATATGCTTGTTACTGGATTACTTGGAAATGGTTCTAGGTACTGAAGAGCCACTGGAGACTTCTGGAAAAAAGAATCAATCAAACCTGAAAGGTTAACCTAGATATTACCTGCAGAACACACTGTCAGGGAGAAAAATAAGATGGTAAGATCCCTAAGCTAGTCCCGGGAAAAAGTGAAGTTAATGCTAGACAGATGACAGTGGAAATAGGAAGCATGATATATAAGAAAAAGACTTCAAAAGCAGAGCCAATAGGATTTTACGACTAACAGGAGATGGAATAAGAAGGACAAGACAACTAGACAATTTTTAATCCTGCTTTTTAAAAAATGCAGCTGGGTGCAGTAGTGCACACCTGTAATCCCAGTGACTTGAGAAGCTGAGGCAGGAAGATCACAAATTCGAGGTCAGCCTCAGTTACTTGGAGCCACCAAACTCTGACTAAAAACAAAAGTTAAAAAGGACTGGGGTGGGCTGGGGATGTGGCTCAAGAGGTAGCACGCTTGCCTGGCATGCGTGCAGCCCGGGTTCGATCCTCAGCACCACATACAAACAAAGATGCTGTGTCAGCCGAAAACTAAAAAGAAAATAATAATAATAAATATTAAAAATTCTTAAAAAAAAAAAAAAAGGGCTGGGGTTGTAGCTCAGTGGTAAAGTGCCCCTGGGTTCAATATCTGGTACTCATCAATCAATCAATTACAGAATAAACAGAAATAAAGAAGATAAGTTAAACAGAAAGATAAGATAAACAGAAATAAGGAAGAGAATTGGAAGAGGCAACAAAGAGCAATCTGGGTGATGAAATCCTAGAAGCTTCAGGTGGGATGTAATCTTGCAATCTACATCCAGCTGCTCATATTTGCATCCTAGTCTCCCAAGAAAAAAAGACTTAAAAAAAAAAAAAAAAGCTCAGACAATGGCAGCCTTTGAGTTTGAGTATCACAGGTTCCCACAATTGGATCAATTCAGTCATTATACCAAATTATAGACATATGGCAGGGGGTGCCACACAACTGAGAAGCAGCCCCAGCTCCTGAAAACATACTACACACCAGGCGTGTTAAGTCCTGGGGGGTATAAGGAAGAAAAAGGGAGCCCACTCCCAAACAGCATAGAATCTAGAAGTGAAGACAGGCAACATACAACATTATTTTCAATTCAACATGATAGATAAAGTTATAGTCAGAATGCTGCTGCAGAGATGAACAAGGGCCAAAAGACAAAGAGAAGTCAGCAAGTGAATACGAGGAAGATGACAGCGGAAAGAAACTCAGTAAAAGGTAGATTACTGAGAATGAAATGTTAAAATTTTTTAAATTAATAGGTCACTTCGAACATGTCCTTAAAGGGGATGCTGGAGCTCTGGCTCCCTTCCTTTCTTTTCCTCCTTTGGCAGGCCCTTCCACCATGACGTATTGCGACACCAAAGGTCCAGACCAACAGGGTCAAACTACCATAGATAGAAACCTCTAAAACCGGAAGCCAAAATAAACCTTTGTTGTGTTACAGCAACACAAAGCTAGTGCAAATATATATCAACTGCATGTTATCTATACTTCCAAAGAAGTCACAAAACAACAAGAGTTTAACAGTGTATCCAACCTTGCCTTGTGGTATGGAGAGACACCCAGGCTACTTTTTTTAAAGTTGTAGTTGGGCACAATACCTTTATTATTTTATTTATTTTTATGTGGTGCTGAAGATCAAACTCAGTGCCTTCATGTGCTAGGCGAGCGTTCTACTGCTGAGCCACAACCCCAGCACCCCCCTTTTTTGTTTTGGGGATACTTCTTGAGGAAGAAAATATTCATTGGGTGTAGGAGAAATCATACCCTCAAAACGGACTCATTTTTTTCTGATTCTTGACTCCTTGGTTAGTGGTTCTTGGTACTGGGAATGTGGTGAGTGCTAAACACTATTTGGAAACATGAGGCCCACACAATTTGAATATGTAAGATGTCATTTTTAGAACTGAGACCTACAGATATTGCTAAGTCTTTAAGCCTATTAAGTAAGGTCTGATTTGGTAATCTGAAAGCAATCACAAAAGAACAAGGCACAGACTAAGCAAGAATGAAAGCATGTGAGCCAGGAACGGTGGTACACACCTGCAATCCCAGCAACTCAGGAGGCAGGAGGATCGCAAGTTTGAGGTCAGCCTCAGCAACTTGGCGAGGCCATCTCAAATTTTAAACAAAACACAAAGGACTGAGGATGTAGATCAGTGGTTAAGTGCCCCTGGGTTCCATCCCCAGTACAAAAAAAAAAAAAGAGAGACAGAATATGTGAATTGATTTTGGTTTATAGAGGGACCACTTGAGAAGTCCAAGGGGCAAACATGGTTTTGTTGGGAAAAGAAGCTTTTGCATGGTGAAGGCCAAGTGAAAAATTTAATAAACATTTAATGAGCATAAGTTGAATTACAAATATTTTTCCTTCTGACCAATCTAGAATACTCAATACACAAAGGTCTCAATTAGGTAAGGTTTTTAGATAAAGAACTTATCACAAAATCTTACAAAAATCAAGATCCACAAAAATTAGCAAAATAACTGGACAAAAAAAGTTGTCTACTTTTTTCAAAATCACATCAATCCACATTGGCTTTGTACTGAACATAGAGAAGAATTACTTTTCTGGGCTTTCAGGAATTCACACAAAGCCTATCTCTCAGTTCCTTTTGCCATTCTTCCTCTCAAATGCAAAACACCAACTTAGTCTGAGTTCCACTGTGTGTCTTTTCTGTCTCTCACAACCTTAGCTACTGGAATACTTTATTTTATTCCCAAGGTGTCCATTTCCTTTTAGATTCCCTGGAAGATCCCACCACATGAGCCCACATTACCTATTTTCAGTAAGATGCTGCAGCAGCAGCAAAAGGGCATACTCCTCTCTTTATTCCACAAATCCTTTTGTACTTGAAGTACCTCCATAAGAAGGAAAGTGGGGTAGGGAGGGAGGAGGCAGCAAGCCCCAGGTTTAAAGGCCAGTGCTCTGCCTACTTCTACTACCAAGAACCTGATTAATGGCTCTCCTCTAAGAAACTGCTCCTTGGCAGAAATCTACAGACCATATGCAAAAGAGGGCAATTTTTATATCCTTTATGATCTCAAAAGATCAGGTGAATCCCCAGCAGTCCTCGTTCTGACATCTCATGAGATGGTGGGGAATAAAAAGCAGCACTAGCTCCTCTGGATTGTTGGCTCCTGTTTTCATTCTTGATCATTGTCATCAACAACAAAGCAGCCTATTCTAGAAAGCAGGAAGGCTGGTTCCTGCACTAGCATTCTGGATCTCCTGGAGTGAATAAAGATTGGTATCCACTATTCAAAAGTTCAGTGACACAAAATTTTGAGCCAGCTTAGAAATTTCCCATGTTTCAAATTTTGAAGGGCAGGACATTTGATTTTTAATGTTGCAATCTGTTCTATTTCCTCTTAACCCTTAAGATTCTGAGGAGAATCTTCAACACGAATGAGCTGAAGTAAAATTTTAGGCTCTACCTGAACCTCCACCTATGCCCAGTGTGTTAATAGTTCTGGAATAGGGTACCAAACTTTTCTTCTTTTATAGTGCCCAGGATGAATCTTGATGATCAGCCCCATTGGGGAAATGCTGAATGAAGGCACCACTAGATCTCAGTTCATTCCCTTTGTTATTTCCATGATGCTCATTTCTCTGGGGGTTTATCATATTCTCTTAATGACATAATGATCATCTATCTGTATCTTACTCAAATACAGTTATGCAGCCGATAATGGTTATTACAAGTTTTTATTGGTCTTCCAGTTATTACAAGTTTTTATTGGTCTTCTGATAAGAAAATTGTATTTCTCACCATCACTGATAGCTCACTTGCTCACATGACTTGCTCAAGAAAACTGCTGTGGCCAGTGAAATGAGTGGTAGTGCTACATGATACCTCTAAGCAGAAGCTTCAAAGATTATCATGTTGTTTGTCTATAAATCTTTTACCTGATACATCAAACAGGGACAATTCTTTTAAGCTAGGCAAGAGAAGGAAAATGACAGGGCCCTTGACCAGCAAGACATTAAACAAAGCAAAAAGCAAACATTTAAAAAAAAAAAAAAAAAAAGCTGCTAACTACTGAGCTTCTTTTAGAGAACAAGTTCTAATTTCTCTTTAAAAAAAAAAAACAAAAAACACCAGGAGTGGTGCAGCATGCCTGTAATCCCAGTGATTCAAGGAGGCTGTGGCAGGAGGGTCACTAGTTCCAGTCCAGCCTCAGCAACTCAGCAAGGCCCCAAGCAACTTAGTGAGACCCTCTCTCACAATAAAAAATAAAAAGGCCAGGGAATGTGGCTCACTGGTAAAACAGCTCTGGGGTCAATCCTCAATAATTAACATACACACAAACCTTCTAGAACTGTTTGTTAGAACAGTCTAACAATGGTATGGAAAAGAAAGAAAAGCTGAATATAGGGGAAAAAACACAAAAGGACTTATAAACAGCAGTTACCATTTTGGGAGCATATAGCAGGTTTATAACATTAGCTTATTTGGCCTGCACAAAACCATTCAAGGTAGGTATTAATATCACCATTTTACAGAAAAAGGAGTCATGAGCTGAGGCAAAGATTTTTTTAAGCAAAATTATATCTCACAAATAGTGTTACCTTGAATGTTAATGCTTACTGAGTTTTTCCTATTACAAGATGCTCACGTGAATATTTCATTTTGGGCTACCAAAAATTTGGATATTTACAGAAGCTATTTGAATACATTTTAAAAGAAAACAGGAAAATCTTTACCATGACTCAGTACATGCTCTGAGGGTATGATATTAATGATTTATAATATAATCCAAAAAATCATCTGAAACAAAACATATTAGCATTGTAAAGATTATCTATTATAATTAGAAGCATATTTTTTAACTTGAGAAAAGTGAAGGACTCTAGAAAATTGTACTTGAATTCTTCAAAATGGTGGGTATGGTGGCATGCATCTGTAGTCCCAGAAGGCTAAGTCAGGATCTCATAGCTCAGGAGTTTAAGGCCAGCCTGAGCCAACAGAGACCCTGTCTCTTTTAAAACAAGAACAACAATAAGAAAGAAAGAAAAAAAAATGTTCTAGTGATTGTGAAGAAACTGTTTCCAAGAATAAGAAGGGGAGGAGCTAAAGAGGAAAGGAAAAGCAGCAGCAGTGGCAAAATTATTTCTAAACTTGAGCTGGGGTTGTGGCTCAGCGGTAGAGCGCTTACCTAGCATGTGAGAGGCCCTGGGTTCGATCCTCAGCACCACATAAAAATAAATAAACAAAATGAAGATATTGTGTCCAACTACAACTAAAAAACCAAATATTTTTAAAAAATTATTTCTAAACTTAAAAATTCAAGTGTTTATATAAAATCCCCCAAATAAATTTTCCAAATACAAACTTATTATTTCATCCATATCAGTCAAAGTTTATTTTTAGTTCACATGAAGTACAGCATTTGACAAGCAACCATAAGGCCCTGGGTCAGATTCTTAGCACTACTAAAAAGGAAAAGTGTATGTAAGTCAATATGCCACTAAAAACTTTACTAAATTATTTCATTGGGAAGGCAGTGTGCTGCCTAGATTTAAGCATATACAGTAATTTTTTTTAAAAAAAGTTTTTTGTTCATTTTATTTTTTACTTGTCAATTCCACTAAGAAACTAAATGAGCCTAGACTCATAATTCATTCTTTCCACTTACCAAGCGGAATCACAACTTTTATAAAAGAAAAAACTGTAAGAGTCTGAAAAGCGTAGAGGTTTAAAGAATATTTTACAAGGATTCCATTTCTTCACAACTAATTGGGTTCATTTTATTCTTTACCCAACTTTTGACCATTAAGAATTACTACCACACTCATTTAACTCTGCCCTCAAGTTGACTGGAAAATAGAATATTGTTTACTAATTAGGTTTTATCCACATCTGTAGAGTCCGGTTCTCAGTGAGGAGGAGCTGAGGGAGGGAGGGCAGTAATGAGAAAGTGAGAATCCTTGAATGTTGTTAGGAAAATGGTATTAGACTTAATGAAAGATTTTTATGAAAAGAATTCCGAAAAATAAAGAAATACTTTAGATAAAAAATAAAAATTCAAATGATGAATATGAGGACAAAAAGAAATAGGTCACCAGGTAGTTCTAACAAAAATATTAAATATATAGCCTTTGTAGAATACTGTAGTATTCTGATGACAGTTACATATAGAAGAGTGAAATCTCCAAAGGGCCAGCACAGGAGACAGACACACACACTCCTATTGAAAAACCCTGACTCATCCAAATAAAAATTTTATTCCTAGGGGTCCTGGAGGATGGAGGAGTGAAAGGTATTGGAGGGCAAAACTGATCAAATTATATTGTTATACTGTGTATACATACAAATATATGAAAATGAATTCCACAATTATGTGTAAATATAATGCACCAATACAAATGAAAACATAAGACTTTTATTTCTCAAAATCATAGCCTAAAATAATGCTGATAGCTGTCAACATTCACTAAATTGACCCCTGGTAAAGAGGAACTGCAGAGCAAAAATACTCTATGAAACCCCTATTTTTCAGATGTAAACAGCACAAACACATTAACTATAATACAATATTCACTTTGACAATTTAAGAACTAGAATTTTTCTTTTGATTATTTAATAACGTGTGTGTGTGTGTGTGTGTGTGTGTGTGTTACTTACTGGGGATCAAACCCAGGGCCTCAGGCATGCTGATCAAGCACTCTGCCACTGAGCTATACCCCCAGTCTTTTTTATTTGAGATAATGTATCTCTAAAATTACCCAGGCAGGCCTCAAATTTGAGATCCTTCTGTTTTAACATTCTAAGTAGTTGCAATTACAATGTGTGCCCCAGTGCTCCCACCTTCCTAATTACGTTTAAAACTTGGTGCTAGTTGCCAGGTGTGATGGTATACACCTATAATCCCAGTGACCTAGGAGGCTGAGGCAGGAATATTGCAAGTTCAAGGCCAGGCTCAGCAACTTAAGCAAGATGCTCAGCATTCAGTGAGATCCTATCTCAAAATTTTAAAAAGCAATAAAAATGTGTTACTAGTTAAGAAACTTCATTGGTTGGCCTAAAGAAATTCTTAGGCAACTGTTTCAAAACTGGTAAAATAGTTTACTTGTGGGAAAACCATGAAGACAAAGATCTAAAGGATAGTAACAAAAATCTGTGCAAAATATTATGGCCAATATTAATGACACAAAACAAATTTTCATCCCTACTTTTCTCCTGCAACCAAGCCAAAGATAATGAATGTTTCTCTGCTCTCATCATAAAAGCAGCATTTAAGTCAGATGATTATTTCCTCTATCTCAAATATTTTCCTTTCCTAGCTTCTGGGACACATACAGCACCATGCCAGCATTCCTTTTTCAGTCTTTGCTGTTTCCCACAGTCTCCCAATTCTAAATATTGGAAATTACCCCTGGGGCTCAGTCTCTGAAACTCCTCTCTTCCCCTGTCCTTTCTTCCCTTTTCCCTCTATTCTGGGCCTTGAGAGCTCATTTAGCTTCATGGCTTAAAACTCCATCCATGGAAACCAGGTGAGGTGAAACAAACCTTTAATAATAACTACTTGGGAGGCTAAGGCAGGAGCAAAAAGATCACAAGTTTGAGGCCAGCCTGAGCAGCATAGGGAGATCCTACCTCAAAATTAAAAGGACTAGGGAGGTACCTCAGTGATAGAGGGTCCCGTGTTCAATCCCAGTACTGGGAAAAGGGGTGGTGGATCAATCCATGTGCTGGGAGTGTACTCAGAGGTACAGAGGTAGAGTGCTTGCCAGTATGCACAAGGTCAGGTCCTGGGGAGTTTGATCCCCAAGAAGGGAAAAAGACAACAACCCAACTCCATCCATTATGCTAGACAAACTCATTCACACTTTTCTTCAGAATTCCAAAGTCTGCCTAGCCAGTCTCATGCCTGCACTTAACACCTCCACTGAATATGAAACAGGGACTTAAAATGTAACCAAAACTCAAATTTCATGTCACCTTTTCACACCCTCCCCTCTAACTTCCTCAATCTCAATACTTAGGATCTTTTTCCAGTTGCTCCAGGAGAAAATTCGGGGCATTTCCCGCCCCAAGATCAGGAAGTTTTATTGCTGACATGCAGGAAGAGTCCCCATGTAGTACAAAAATATGCCTTTATACAAAGTTTTTTGTGACTTTTTCCGTTTTCTTTACAATAGGTGTGTGACACCAGTGAGGGCAGACCCAATCTCCTCTCATGTGTTTCACCAGAAGTGTAACCAGACATATGGGTTGACCTTTATCTGGCAGGGCTTTGCAGACCTGAAGATATTGCTTTGAAAAGGAGACAAATCACATATGAAAAGCAAGCCCAAGGGGCTGCTGGAAAGAGGCTCTGCCAAGGCAGGCCCTGGCGAGGCCTCAGAGCCTCACTAGAGAACAGACAGTCACAGGGCTGGGAGCCCAGGCCGACTACATTTCTGCTCCCTTAAGAGAATTTTCTTTATCAAATAAATATAAAAAAGAGTCCTCCCCACCCCATAGCATCATGCCCTGGCACTCAGTGGCTGCACGGCTGAGCTAGAGGCAGAACTGGGTGCTCAGGGAATAAATGCTGAGCTCAGATGGGCTCCCACAGACCCAACAAAGCAGAGGCTCAAGGCACCCAAGTGCTGGATTGGGAACATGGGAAGGAAGGGGCATGGGTGGCCCTGCTACTGCTGGCAAGAGGTGGCCCCATTTTTCCAGATGGGGAAACTGAGGCCCAAGGAGGTTTGGGAACTTGCCCAAGGTCACTCACAAGGCCAGGCCCAGAGTCATTTTTTTCCCTGGGGGTGGGGGGGGGGGTGGGGGTGTTCCCAGAGCTCACACTCTGGGAAACATTGTTACTTCCCCCAGTGGAGAGTAAGGAAGGTAGAAAGGGCCTTACACTGCCCAAAGGGGACACTCAGCCTCTCTGAGGTAGGCTCATAGGGAAGGGTCTTTGCTTGGTACCAGAAAGAGCTAAATTCAGTGAGGGAAATGGGGAGAAGAGGGCATTTTGGTGAGAACAGCATTTCTGGAAAGACGGGCATCCACTTCAAAATTTCGGCTCAAAAGAGGCAGCAGGGCTGTTCTCAGGCCAGGCGGGCAGGTCCCCAATCCCTATAAGTCTCCCAGCCCATGGTAGCCCTTGGCCAGGGTCTGTCAGGGGAGACACACCATTTACTGAGGCAAGGCGGGAGGGGAGACACCCCACAGTTCATTCTACGAACACCAGGGGTGGAGGTGAGACAGCATGCAAGTAGGGCCCTGTCCCTGGCCAGGCCCAGAGTATCCCTCCCCAGCCCAGTCAAAGGCTCCCTTCATATTGTATTTCATGTGCTGGGGTACCAAGTGAAGGATGGAGAAGAAAGCAAGGCTAACACGCATGTGCAATACCTCAGAGAAGCTACTGAGATTAGAGAAAGAGCCAAGTCTAGAAAGAACTCCCATCACTGAACAGAGGCCCAGTGGGCTGGGAGCAGAGAGGTCCAGCAAAGAGGACTCCCTTTTTTTGCCTGGAGGTGTGGAGGGAGCCCACATGTGGGCTGTGGATCCCTGCTGTCCAGCCAGGCTGGGAACAGGGACTGGCCTGGGCTGGGCCACGCCCTATGAGCTATCTGCATTGCTTATCTGGTCCTCAGTGTCAGGAACCACTTGCAAAGGCCCGCTCAGAGATGACAGGGACTGCCACGTTGCAGTTATCAATGGCAGCCAGGCACTGCTGAGGGTCAAGGACCAGCAGTTTCTGGATGAGACACACCCATCCTCAAGTATGGTGTACTCAGTGGCCTTAATCTTGCATGGTAGAGCTCCTGTTGGATGCTGTCATAGAAGGGGAACTGCCCATACAGCATAGTGAAAAGCACCACATCCAGGGCCCACATGTCACTCAGTTTGTCCCTATATGGCCAGCTACTGAGCACATCAGGACTGATGTAAGTGGGGCTCCCACTCTAGTCCTTCAGCAGGTCCCCCTCGCTCACAAGATGCTTCCCGAGGCAGAAGTTAGTGATGGTTATCCATTATATCCTTTTATTGAGCACCATGTTCCCAAGCTTCAGGTCTCTGTGCGCAATATAAGATAACCACAGTTTCCTGCTCGCTAATAAGCCTCTTCTCCTTAATGACGTAGTGCTGCAGGTTGATCAGGTCAGCAGTCTTGTCACTGAAGTCGTGTGCACAGAGACAGTCCAGGATAAGCAGATGTGCTTCTTCATCTTCTTAACCATTCAGCAAGATTCTTTATGCTCAATGATTTCACAGATGCAGTCCTGAGAAGTAAGTGGGCAGATATGGCTTAGCTGTGGACCCAGCAGGGCTAACGCCAGGGGTATGGAACTGTCCTCAGGAGCGGCACACACTCAAACCAACCAGAGCCTGGATGAAGACTGCAGGTGTGGGAGGTGGAAGACAAAGGCCCAAGAAACCAGATGGAGTGCTCAGCACAACTCAGCTTCCCCACACCAGGTGCCAAGACCAATGGGCTGGAAGGGCCCGTGGTAGTGGACTACACCGTCCCATGTGTTCAGGAGAAAGAGCAGAGTACCTGGTGTGCGGCATCATCTTGCCTTGCCTCTTCTCTTGGCTCTCTATAGCTTGATCACCCCTTTCCCTCTCCTCAAGGGTAAGGCCCTTCAGTTGATAAAAGTCATCTGTGCTATATTTCCTTACCAAACACTGCACAATGCTTGGCACTGGTGAGTTGCCCAAAAGGGGACCAAGGATGAATGGTCCAGCTTTCTTGGCATTATTTCCAGAAATCCCACTCCCTAGAGCCTTCACTCTGGCCGACTTTTCCCTGACTCCTCTGTCTGATGCTCTCAGCTTCATTCTGGGTTCTTGCCCGGGTTGTCAGCTCTGCTTGCCCATAGCCAGCAGCCTGGAGCCGGGGCTGCTCAGCACAGCACTGTGTCCAGGAGGGACAGGGATTGGCCACGGTCTTGGGAGCTGCTCACCACCACCTCCCAGCACAGCTGCATGAGCAGCCACCACCACCACCACCTCAATTTGAGGGATCTTAAACTTTTTCTCTTTACACATCAAATCAATTAACAAATCTTATTGGCTCTACCTTCAAAACTACTCTCACACTTTCTCCGTGACCCTTTGTCTAACCTTCCAACTATTTAAAAGCCTCCTGACTGAACTCCCTATTCCTACCTTTGTACGTCTTTATGTTTTTTAATATTTATTTTTTAGTTGTAGTTGGACACAATACCTTCATTTTTGTTTATTTGGTGCTGAGGATTGAACCCAGGGCCTCACACATGCTAGGCGAACGCTCTACCGCTGAGCCACAACCCCAGTCCCATGTATGTTCTTTATCTTAACAGTGAATGAGCCTTCTAAACTTAAATTAGACTATGCCTTTGGGCAAATGCCTCCCTCAAAGTTTATATTATGTCCTTTAAGACCTTACCTCAGATACCTCCTGCTGATCAAAAATCATCACTTCCTACCATTGTTATCCATTTGTCACTCCACTTAACCATATCAGCTTCTTGCCTGCTCCTCAAACATCCTGGGCATCTTTCTGCCTCCGGGTCTTTGAATTAGTTCCTCTGCCCATAATGCTCTTCCTCTAGTATCTGCATGGCCTGCTGACTGACTTTCTTGAGGTCTCTATCATCTCTAATCTTTATAGGCTGTTTTATTTTCCTAGTTTAACTTACCATTTATTAGTTCTAGGCATTTATTTTCTGTCTCCACCATAATTAAATAAATTCCTTGGAGAACTTCATTTTTTGGTTTGTGCTCTTTCCTTAAAATTTTATCTTCTGATAAAGTATTTAGTAAATATTTTTGAAAAAAGTTAATAAGGCTCCAGAATCTAAGATTTGAAACCTAAGACTATACCTTAGAATGAGAAACCTTCAATCCTGGCTATTCTAAAGATGATAATAAGTAAAAATATGAATAATGACAGCATTATAAAAACAAAGCATCTGAAATATTTTATGGCTATCCTGAAGTTCAATATGGAATCATTTAATAATTACCTACATCCATGAAAGAATTTATTTTTTTGGAAGAAATGTTAAGTATTTACAGGTAGAGCAAATACAGGTGTTGCTCTGGGAAGTTCATTGATGGGTTTAGGATACAAACTGTGGAGAACCACTGCTTTGGGTCTAGGCATTATTAAAGAACACAGGATGATGAATAAGAAATGCATTTTTAAAATTCTTAAATCCATATATTCCTTTCTATCTTCACTCCCACTGCTCTAAAATGGATAGATTGGTATGTTTGTATTTGTGTTGAAGCTTTAATCCTCATTGTGTTGGTATTAAGAGGCGGGGCCTTTTGAGAAATGATAATGTCATGAGGGTTCTGTCCTCCAGAATGAGATGTATGACCTTGTTTTCATTTTTTAAAAGAGGCTTCAGAAAGCTGCCGGTCACTATGTGCAGTGCACTGTCTGTAATCCCAGTGGTTCAGGAGGCTGAGGCAGAAGGATCAAAGCCAGCTTCAACAACAAGGTGCTAAAAAGCTGAGTGAGTCCCTGTCTCTAAATAAATTACAAAACAGGGCTGGGGATGTGGCTCAGTGGTTGAGTGCCCCTGAGTTCAAGCCCTGGTACCCAAGAAAGCAAACAAATTAGCTAGCTAGCTGGCTGGCTGCATAGTCCTTCATCTCTCCTGTCATGCAAGGACACATTGTTCTTCTACTTTTGCTTTTCCACCAGTTCTGCCATGTGAGAACAACAGGCACTCATGAAACGACAGATCTTCCAATACCATGATCTCAGAATTCCCAGCTTCCAGAGCTGTTGAGAAATAAATTTTTATTATTTATAAATTACCCAGTCTAAGGTATTTCTATTATAACAGTGGGAACAGACTAAGGTGGATGATTCTGAAAATCAAACTTCTAGATTTCAAATTGGTCTCCCATGTTCAATACAAACTAAACCAATGTTAGGTTAAGTTTGCTTAGATCCCATTCTTATTATCACCTTTGTTTAGAAGACTTCAAAGAATTCCAATAACTCACCACATTGGTATGTACTTAAACTCCTAGGCTTACCACCCAAAACCCTCCCAAATGACACCAACCTAACTTCTAGGCATTATTTCCCATTAAGATAAAGATCATATGGAAAACGTGTATTTTTCATAAATAACAGGTACTTCCCAAACTTTCTTCATTTTTTTCGACTGTTAGAAGAAGCATCATTCCTTCACTTTCACCCTTCTATTTCAGGGGACAAACACAACAAGCATCTGGAAGAAAGACAAATTTCTGAGTATTGTGGTGCACAGAGGACTGTGATCTGAGAAAAGAAGGCCTGAATCCCTAGTAGACTTCGAATGACTGGGGAATGCTAATTTCCTTCACCTGGACAAATTCATCTACTGGTAACAAAAACCACTAAATACTTGCAGTCAAGAGCTTCCCAAATGATGGTAAGTTCTAAATGAGTCCTAGCCCCAATCAGAAGTAAGGTGGGGAGGACTACAGGGAGTGCTCTGAATTTATTTTTCTACCGGAAGCACCCATCAGCTGTGAATATTTGAGAAGAGAAAGGGGCCTGAAAAACACTGACTCACAAACAGAATAGTTAAGAGAATAGAGGGGGAAATCTTTAAAAACTCACCCACTATTTTAGGAGGTTGGTAATGTTATAGGCTGGGGTTGTAGCTCAGTGATAGAGCACTTGCCTAGCATGTTTGAGGCCCTGAGTTCAATTTTCAGCAAAGAAAGAAATGAAGATATGAAAAAAGACATAAAGTAAGGCAGGCAGAGAGAATGGAAGACGTGGGAGGGAGGAAAGGCATGCACTGAACCAAACTAGTGCCATTAAGTCATGGAGCAGAAGTTGAAATCTTAGTCCAGTGTGGTAGTCCAGAAAAGGGCAGACGAAGAACAAGGTAAGAAGAAGAGGAGGAGGAGGAGGAACAAGGTAAGAAGAAGGTGAAGAAGAAGGGCAGGAGGAGGAGAAAGGGAAAAAATTCCAAGTTTAACCAGATAGGGAGCAAAAATGGTATTAAAAAAATTTTAAGATATATATTACATGAAATATTACCCTTACTCCTGATGTGTTAAAATTTTTTTTCGTCATTTAAAAAATATGGAAATAGTGCCACTTATCTATTTTCTACATTGTATTAATGGCATAGGCCTCAGAAATAAAAGAGTAAATATTTCTATTACAATATTTTTTTTAACAGAGTTTAGAATAAACTTAGAATAAGCAATTAATTTCTTTGAAACCATCTCCACACTGTTGTTACAGTAATAAAGGCACTTTTTCCAAGGCCAAGACTAAACAAGCTGGGTATCTTTATAACAGTGCTTTGAGGGGAAGTTGTTACTGTGTTCTTCAAAAGGTGTTTCAGAAAGTTTCCTGAGGAAAACAAAAATTTCTAAATTGTATTTTTGGAAGCACAATATCTGACAGATTTTCTGAAGCTACAAAAGAGTAATTCACAGTTTTCATTGCGGAACAAACAAGTTATTAATATGGACAACTTCAAAAGCCCCTGACTCTATACTGTTTCACATGAATGACAAAACAGTAAGAGGGAGTGGGAGACTTGACAGACCAAAATATGTATTTGAAAGAAAACAAAATTAATTCCAACAAACTTCAATTTGGTCAATTTTTTAACAAAATTGACACAGGTGCATTAAAATGTTGGAAATCCTAATCTAAACTTTATATATTCTTTATTATCATTAAGAACAAAAACTACAGATTTTCCTATAAATAAGACACTGGGACAATACAGAATCTTTATATATATATATGCCATCCTACGTGTAGGACATTGAATGAATGTTACCTGGGACTCTGGAACAAAATAGGCTAATGTCCTATATTGTATCTTACAAGAATGGCTTCCAGGAATTTGTAAAATAAAATGAGAAAGTAGCAAATCCAGAAAACAATGCATGTTATAGAACCATAACAACAATGTGATATAAAAAGTATGAAACTCACATGATACAAAGTAGATGAAAAAACTAAACACAAACTCAGCTTTACATAAGATTTTAGAATAAAGGTGGCATTTTCATTCATAGTAAAACAATAGGATATCAAAGTGTTGCAAAAATTGTTTAATCACTGTTGGGCATGGTGGAGCATACCTATAATCCCTGCTGGGGAGGCTTAGGCAGGAGGGCTTCAAGTCCAGCCTCAGCAATTTAGCATAGGGCTGGGGATGTAGCTTGCTTGGTACAGCCCCCTGGGGTCAATTCACAATTCCAAGCAACACCCTGACACACCTCCTCCCCCACTCAAAAAAAAAATTGGTTAAACATTCAGGATTGAGTTTCTGACAAAACGGGAACTAAAGCATTAAATACTTCACAGGCAACTATGAAAACTAGAAGAAAACATGGATATCAAAAACAAGATGATTTTGGATCTGCTGATCCCTTTCCAATTGAGCCTTGAGATGAGACCACAGCCTCAGCTACTACCCTGTTTGCAATTAAACTGCGAATGGACTCCTGATCCACAGGAACTTTTAAGTAATTAAGTGTGTGTTGTATTAAATTGACAGGTTTGCATATATTACACCCTGTTACACACCAATTGATAATTACTACAGACCATGTGCAAGGAAGGAATTATAATGAAGAACCATGAAATCTGAAGTGGATCAGAAGGGTGAATCAGGACTCGAATTAAGATTGAGAAAAGGTAAAGGATCAGTGTGTGTTAACCCTAGGGGAAAATAAAGACTGTAGGAGCAAAGGTTCTAGGAGGGAGCTGGTAATGGTTACAGCAGTATGCTTCAAATTCAAATTTTGGAGCATCTAAAGTTTATCAATGAAAACACCTAGGTTTTTTGTTCTTTGTGTCATATGCATAAAATACCAATATGGATGTGCATGTACAGCTTCCCAGGGGCAGCAGACCTGATTCCCCACCTCACCCTACCTGCCGCCATGACTCAGGAGTGCCCAGCTATGGGGCTGGAATAGAGAGCTGGAAATCTATTTCTCTTATTCACTTATGACATCCTACATGGTTAGCTCTGGCTTGAAGTCTGAATAAATCAGCTTAAGAAAACAATTACACTGAAGAGAAGCAAGAAGATGAGACTGGACTGGACTGGAGAATTGTAACTGTATAACTAAGATTTGAATCAGGAGTAGTACTGAGCACTGAGTACATGATATAATAAACTAAAATCTTCAAATAACCCTAATAACAAAAAGAGGCTGGCATGACTTCAAACCTTAGGGATTATAGGGAGGAAGGAAGGGAAGGAAGGGAAGGGAGGAAAGGGAGGGGGGGAGGGGAGGGGAGAGGGGAGGGGAGGGAATGGAGGAAGGAAGGAAAGTTTAAAAGTGGCAATGGGAAGCAAGTGGGACATCAACCCTACTTCCAGGTCTAGCGGTAAAAGGGCTATAGCAGAGGAAAGAGACACCACCAAGAGGGCTATAAAGTAAGTAATGTCCTCTGGAAAGAGCTAGTTTGGGAGAAAAAGTCTAGAAAGCATTCAAGAGACAATAATGAAACAGCAAGCGGGTGTTGATTATGGCTACTGGTAATTTAGAAAAGACACCATGAATATTTCAGGATCTATGAAGGATATATAAGTCAATGCACTATGCTATGAAAATTGAATTAAACATGATTGGCTTATGTTCTGGTGAAAGCATCTTATCTCATTGTGGACAGGGAACCAGCAGTGGTTCATGGGCCATGCTTTGAGTAGCACTAGTCTAAAAAACGAATGATGATCTAAGAATCTTAAAGTGACTGACATAAACAGGAATAAAGGGCCAAACAAAATAGCTTTCTGAGGTCAACTGAATGGATGGTAGATTTATGATCGGTTGAGATGAAAAGAAAGTATAGATGTTGCCCAGAAGCATGGCAGAGTTTGAGAACTCTTTTCCCTCCCAGTGGTAGTATGGAGAAAGAACATGGAGAACTATTTGGCAACCCTGGTTCTCAAAACACCAGATCTACCCTGTACACTGTTGTAACCAAAACCCACATATTTCTAAATGCTCTCCCAAGAAGAGCTGTACAGTATCCTATTAGGAACTCTTAACTCAAGAGTTCTTCTCAATTTAGGGATAGAAACTTCAGTGAGAACATCTAAAAATCAATAGACAAGAACACTTTTGGCATGGAGACACTCTGTAACTGTAATAATATAAGGAGTCAGGCATGGTGTCTCATGTCTATCATTGCAGCTACTTGGAAGGTTGAGGTAGGAAGATGCAGAGTTCAAGGCCAGCCTAGACAACATAGTAAGACAAGTCTTAAAAAAAACAATGAACAACAAGAAAAAAGAGATTTACAGTTCCTACTTTATTAAAGATGAATGAATCAAGTGGGAGACTGGTAGCACTGCACTTTTTTCTTTAAATATGTATTTTTAGTTGTAGGTTGACACAATATATTTATTTCATTTTTATGTGGTGCTGAGGATCAAACCCAGTATCTCATGCATATCACTGAGCCACAACCCCCAGCCCCAGCACCACACTTTTAAGTACGTCCTGCTCCTCTGGGTCCAGACCCAGGTGCCACCAGGATGCCACAAAAAATATAGAAAGATGCAAGTCAAAAGGCCCTACCTATAGCAACTAAGACAAGAGACTGGACTGAGACTTTGTGAGAAAGCGTTTGACCTTCAGAATGATACATGCAGCAAGTGGTGGACTTGCTTTGTAACAGTTCATAAATAAGAGTCTTTCATAACCTGAGCAGTGAAGGAAGCCTGAAAAGCTACGATCTCCAGAGCCCAGGGCAGCATTTTACAGTAAGATGTATACAATCCTTTACCTTTATTTCATAAAATTTTATACAGAAGAGAGAAAAGAGCACATATTTACTTGAAAAGCTCTTGATTTGATAAAGTATTCAGGGAGGGAGCCAGGTAAGGACTGAAATTTTCTGCAGGGTTGAACTGGTGCTTAGTAAGAATGAATAATAATAATAATAATTTTCTCATATTTCAGGTCAAAAAATAAATGGATAAAGTGGGGTTCAGGTAACAATTTTCTTGCAAAATTTGGTATGCTTTTTAATGTTTATTTTTTAGTTACAGGTGGACACAATCTTTTTGTTTTATTTTTATATGGTGCTGAGGATTGAACCCAGTGCCTCACGCATGCTAGGTAAGCGCGCTCTACCTTTGAGCCACAACCCCAGCCCTAAAATTCGGTATTTTCAAAAATATGTAAAAACAAATCATTAATACCTATTTCTGTTTAATACATTACCACAAAACTCAGAGTGGCTTAAAATAACAAATATTTACTATCTTTCACAGGGTCCGCAGATCAGGAAATTGAGAGAAGTTGGCATAGGCAGTACTGGATTAGGGTCTCTCGTGAGACTGCAGTCAGGTGCCGTCATTTGAAGCACTAAAGGAGACAAGGATGTACACGTCCACTATCAGCTCACTCACTTGGTTGGCAAGTGATGCAGGGTATTGGCTGGAGTCCATTTCTCTTCACGTGGGTCTCTAAAGGGTTGCCTGAGTGTCCTTACACCATGTGATCCATCACAACACGAGATCCATGAGACCAAGGAGCAAGTCACAATGTCCTTTAGGCTGTAGCCTCAGAAGCGACACACTGTCGCTTCCACATTTTTCTTTAAGTCACATCAGCCAGTCTGATTCAGTGCAAGAGGGAACTCTACTGAAAGAATGAACATCAGTAGTCTAGGGTCACTGTGGATCACCTTGGACACTGGCTATTACCTATACGTCTAACTAAAATTACTAACAGCCACTCACACTAAGTTTGTCTCTTGAATCCAGCAGCAATATCAAGATTTCTGTCTACTCAGACAGCTTCCTTTTTTTTTTTGTTAGTTGTAGATGGACAGAATGCCTTTATTTTATTTTTATATGGTGTTAAGGATCGAATACAGTGCCTTATACATGCTAGGCAAGCGCTCTGCCACTGAGCTACAACCTCAGCCCCCAGACAGCTTCCTTTTAAAAATACAAACTCAGGGGTTGGGAGTGTAGCTCCTGAGTCCATGAAAAGGAGAAAAATGATGATTTTACAAAATTTCACATTAAATTTAAGAGTTCAACATTCCTCTCTCCATAAACAAACAAGACTCCATGACAATGGCTTGTTGACCAGAATGCCAGCACTATTCAGGGGCATTTTTCTTAGAATATAAATTTAATATAAACTTTCTATTCCTTTAATTATAAAGTACTTCACACATCGGTGCAAAATATCAAAAATCTAGTTAGTGCTTCAGTTGATGATAATATTATCTGACTTGTTTTGACCTCTTACTATGTGCCAGACACTGCTAAACTATGTTTATTACCTCAATTGGCCCATCCTACAGATAAGGAAAAGAGGTGCACTTGTGATAGCACAATGTGGTAAGTGGCAGAGCCAAGACGGGAATAAGCCTGACACCTGGCACTGGTGTTTTAGCATGTACCCTCTAAAAAGTTCCAAATTTTATTGTTATGTGCATGAACAAATATGTGACAATGAATCTCACTGATATGCGTAATTAAAATGTACCAATAAAAACCACAGAAAAATAAATGCCTTAGATATGAAAAATTTCAGACAAAAAGTTTATCAAACTATAAAATCATATCAAGAAAAAGCTTCTAAAACTAAAACATAATTCTTGATGCCCCAGCAGCCGTAGTATTCTTTATGGGAAGAAATGCAGGGCTGATGTTTTTTTGTTTTGGTACACACTAAGTAAACTGTTATAGAGGAAAATGTGGATAATGCTATTGTGGCCAAATTTTAAGAAAAGAAATACTCTTATAAATGCAACCAACTCTTTGTAAGCTATGTCGACATTTTAAAAATTTGTCAAATTTACATATCACTTATAAGAATACTTACATATTTTTATTGGCAGCATGAAAAGATCTACATAAGTATAATGTTCTGCAATACAGTCATGAAAGGGGGTGTGTGTGGATTTCTATATTCCAATACATATTCAATAACCATCTGTGTGCCTATTATGCTTCACAAATGAGGGACTTCTGCTTTCACTGAACTTGCCATTAGTGAAGAACACACATAAAAACAGTGTGTTTTTAAAAAAATTACTAGGTGTAGGGCTGGGGATATATTTTGTGGTTGAGTACTTGCCTAGTATGCATGAGGCCCTGGTTGAATTTTCAGCACAGCCCAAAAAAAAGTGTAATGAATAACCTCTAAGTGACTGCATCCTTTTTTCGTGGTTTTTAGAGTCCATTACACTCAGAAATCTCCTGAAATTCTCTTTCTAGCTTAGTATATCCAACCTCTGACACAACAACCAAGTTTAATAAACATACTTAATGCTCCCAAAACCTGAATATAGATTATCACCCACCCCTTAACTATTCCATACTCTTAGTCCTCCCCATTTCAGTCAACTGTAGTTTTACAACTCCCTTCTTTCAGCTGCTAAGTAAAGAGCTTTGGTTATCACTCTTAACTTTTCTCTCACACACTCCACAACCACTCCTACCACAAATTCTATGATCTACACCTTCAAGATAGGAATTCACTTCACTTCTACCTCCACCAGTTTTCTCCCTGCTATGGATTGAATGTAAATCGCTAAAGTTTATCACTGAAAACTGAGTCCTTAAAAATCATGTTAATGGCTTTTAGAGGAGGGGCTTTGTTGGGAAGGTAATTAAGAGTAACAGAGATCAGGAGAGAAGATCCCCATTATAGCTTTCTGGGAGGAAGAGACCTGCTTGCCCTGTGATGCCCTCTGCCCTGATACGCCCTCACGAGGTGCTGAGCAGTTGCCAGTGCCATCCTCTTTGATTTCCTGGCCGCCAGAATCATGAACCAAATAAATTTCTATTCTATGCTGTTTCAGATATTTTGTTACAGAATACAGACTGTCAGAAAACATACTAAGACACTTCCTTGTCTCCCTCTTAAATCTGAGAGCCCATTCTCCCACATACACCAGAGACCCCTTTAAAAAAATATTTTTATTGTTTAGTTGTAGTTGGAAATAATACCTTTATATTATTTATTTATATTTATGTGGTGCTGAGGATCGAACCCATGGTCTTGCACATGCTAGGCAAGGAGGGCTCTACCGCTGAGCCACAACCTCAGCCCCAGAGAGACCCTTTTAAAAGATTGCCACCACTAAAAATAATTCAAACTTCAGCCATAGTTTACAAGGTTCTAACTGATCTGCCACTTCTCAATTTATAGTCTCAACTCTTACTAGTCCTAGACTTATGCAAGGCCCTCTGGCCTCCTGGTAGGTCTAATAATACACCAGGCCTGTAAAAGCCCCTGTGCCCCTCACACTTGTTTCCTCAACCTTAGAAGAAATTTGTTTTATCTACTTTTTTTTTTTTAAAGAAGTATTCAAACAATAGGTGTGGAATGCCATGCTGTTCATATATATCAAGGACAGGAACCTCTGGTTCAATGCTGTACCTCTAATATATTTTAATGCAAATTTGAGAGTAACTTGAGAAGGAAATCTTGCTGAGATGAGACCTACACAATGTGAAGCATCTAGCCATACAAAAAGTATCAGAAAGTACTTTCCATTTAACCAGAGGAGAAAAAAACAGGCAACAGACTTGTTGAAAAGCTAGTCCTCTGGTGGTGAAGAACTAAAGGGAGTCCCTGGTAGGGCTGGAGTATAGAAAGCCTGATGAAACCCAGTAGGAGATGAAGTTGGTAGGAGAGGACAGATCAGGCATGGCCTTGTAAACAAAACGAAAAGTCAAGTCTTCTTGGACACAGTACGGGAAAGCCTTTAAGCAGAAAAATCAGAGGATCTAAATGTTTATCACCCTGGCTGCTGGTAGTGCATAGATTCGAGAGGGCAAAGAAAAATAGGGAGACTAATTAGAAGGAAATTATAATAATCCGGATATGAGACAGTGGTGGTTTGGACTACAGCAATAGCAGGACATTAGGTTCAAGATTTATGCTCATAGCATAACAGAACTGCAGGTAGGTGAGAAGATGCAAGGCGAAAAAGAAAAGCAGAAAGGAAGATTTTGGGTGTAGGCAAAAAACTTTAGTGAAAAATGAAGCCATTTATTAAAACAGATAAAATGAGATTGGGGAAATTAAACTGACAATTTGCTAACTAGAAAGATGGAAATACATCCATACAGAGGATATATAGCCATATTATTTTTGGAAACATACATCTGAATGGTGATTACCACACAGGATTTTGTACTGTTTACATGCTTTAAGAAATCAAGTCAGTATGACTTTTTCCCATTAGTAACTAATTTTAAATTGGTTTTAAATGTCAAAAAAATTATGTCACTCTTTTCCTCCAAGGAATCTAAATTATTTGCACATATATTTAAAACTTAAGACTATTCAAATTGTATGTCAGAAAACAGAGGAAATTCAGAAGGCAAGTTTTTATTTATCTCATTTTTATTAATCTAATCTCTTAAAGGCAGAATGATCTGTTTCTCAGAATTCCTGCATTTGAATTCCTGCAGTTAATTCATGTTCACTTGCCTTGCATTGACTGAAGCACTGTCCTTGTCTCAAAGAAACTATGTCTACTAAGAATGCATCCATGTACAGAAATAGTTGAAATGAAGTTACCATTAAGAGCTGGTGGATCTAGATTGGGGTGGTTACCATCACACACACAAAAATAGACTACTACAATCCAGACAATATAGAAGGTGTTGACATAATATTAAGAAATAACAAATAATTCTCAATTAGATGTGTGGGAGTACTAAGACTCTGTTTAAACTAGATGGATAACAGTGCAAGTTATAGAGACAGAAGGGATAGGTTTAAGAGTCAGAATTTCCCTTAAGTGTGGGAGAAATAAACAGGTGAGGGTATCCAGTAAGTAGTATAGACAAGGGAGATGGAGCTTGTATTTGTTGTGGTGGCTTATTGGCTAGATTCAGAGTTTTACTACCCCAGCATAAAAAGAGAACATTAATGTTTACATGTTAGATAAGAAAAGAACTTGAGAAAAAAAGAAGGACTGACAGTAGTATTAGAAAAGTAGTATCTGACAGACCAGGGTAGAGAGAATGATAAAGTGCTATAGAGTTCAAGAGAAGACAACTCACAGTATAATAAAGAACCCAGAGCCCCTGAAGTTTGCCAAACAGAAGCAGGATAAGAAAAGAAGGCAGGTGGGGGCAGTACATCAAGATTAGATCTACCAGCTGGGTGCAGTGGCTCACATCCAGGATCCCAGCAACTCAAGAGGCTAAAGCAGGAGGATCAAGAGTTCAAAGCCAGGGCTGGGGATGTGGCTCAAGCGGTAGCGCGCTTGCCTGGCATGCGTGCGGCCCGGATTCGATCCTCAGCACCACATACAAACAAAGATGTTGTGTCCGCCGAAAACTAAAAAATAAATATTAAAAAAATTCTCTCTCAAAAAAAAAAAAAAAAAAAAGTTCAAAGCCAGCCTCAGCATCTTAGCAAGCCCACAGCAACTGAGCAAGACTCTGCCTATAAATAAAATACAGAAAAGGCTGGGGATGTGGCTCAGTGGTTAAGTGGCCCTGGGTTCAATCCCTGGTAACGAAACAGGATTAAATCTACTTAAGTCTCAAAAAGCAAATGTATTATTAATGCTACTTATCTCCTACTGAAAACCTACTATGTACAAGGTGGTGGTTTAGGGCTTTACATATACTATTTCACTAAACCTCAATAATGCTTATGATCTGAGTGTTTTTATTATTAACCATACTTTAAAAAGGTGAAAGATACATCAGGAAAAACCAAAGGTCACAAAGCTACTAAATGGAAGAACCTACTATTGTTTAATGCCAGTAACTTGCCATCCTATTACTTCCTACCACGCATGCATCATACACAATAAATTAATTACATTTTTAAGAACCTAACTTAATAAGAACTGAAACAAAACTGAAAACTAGATTAACTAGTGTATAATATCCACCTTGATTTTTCATACTAGTGTGCCTGTTATTTGCTCAACAGTCAATCCAATCATTTTTTTTTACCATTGAGCCACATCCCCAGTCTACACCATCTCAGTCTTCTATCTTTTGAGCTGAGTACTATGCTAAAGGTATTTTCAGTCAAAATAGAGATGTGTACTTTCCCTAAGAAAACTACTTTAAAAGGGCATAAATCCATTCCTTAAAATTAATCTCTCCTGAAAATTACAATTTACCCAGAAAGCTCTTGAAGTGTTAAGATAGAATTGTCTGATGATGAGTCTACAATTATTCTCTACTATCCCTGTCCAATCCCGTAACCACAAACCATCCAAGGGCTACAGAAAGCACAAAGTGTGGCATAACTAGGAATTAATCTTTAAATTTTACTTTTTCTTTTTTAAGAAACAGGGTTACTGTTTGCACAAACTAGCCCAACTTGATCCTCCTTCCTCAGCCTAAAAGTAGCTGGAACTACAAGCACATGCCACAGCATCCAGCAAAATTTTACTTCTTTTTCTTTTTATTATTTTTTATTTTTATAGTTGTAAAAGGACACAGTACATTTTATTTGTTTCTATGTGGTGCTGAGGATCGAACCCAGTGCTTCACATGTGCCAGTCAAACTCTCTACCACTGAGCCACAAACCCCCAGCCCTTATTTCTTTTTAAGCAAGGTGAATTTACTCAGCCACTAGTGGCTAATATATTGGACATTTCTTTTTAAGTAAGATGAATTTATTCGGCCACTAGTGGCTAATATATTGGACACTATGTACAAGGTGGTTTGAGAACATCAACCTGGCATGCTCACTAAAATTGCCTAGAACTTTTAAAGTCCTAATGACTGCTGGGTGTGGTTACCCATGCATGGAATCCCAGCAACTTTGGAGACTAAGGCAGGAGGACCTAACCTGAGCAACTAGTGAGATCCTTTCTCAAAATAAAAAATAAAAGCATTCCTGGGTTTAAAAAAAAAGGAAATTACAATGACTGCAGGGTGCTCACCTGTACTCCCAGGATTCAGAGGCTGAGACAGGAGCACCTCAAATTGAAGGTCAACCTTGGCAAAGCAACACAAGAGACTGTCTCAAAAATAAAAGTAAAAATAAAAAAGAGTGTGAGGGTGTATCTCAGTGGTAGAGCACCCCAGGATGAATTCCCAATATCACACACATTTTAAGAAACTTTTGAAAAAGAAAATTTCTAATGACTAAATCAAAGCCAATTTAGCCACACATAGTGACACAAGCCTGTAATCTAAGTGACTGGAGAGGGTTAGGCAACAGGATTACAATTTGAGGCCAGCCTCAGCCATTTACCAAAACTCTAAACCTTGAGGCCCTGTTTCAAAAAATAAAAAGCACTGGAGAAGTGGTTCAGTGGGCTTTTAAAGTGCCTCTGGGTTCAATCCCCAGTAACAGCTCCAAAAAGCCAACTTCAGGGAAGAGGAGGGCTCTAAAGGAAGTAGCCAGACATAATATCTGTAACTCTTGCATAATTTTATTTTTTGCTGTACTAGAGATCATACTTCAAATCCCCAGATCTTTTTTTTTTTTTTTTTGAGAGAGAGAGACAGAGAATTTTTTTAATATTTATTTTTTTTGTTTTTCGGCGGACACAACATCTTTGTTTGTATGTGGTGCTGAGGATCGAACCTGGGCCGCACGCATGCCAGGGGAGCGTGCGACCACTTGAGCCACATCCCCAGCCCCCCAGATCTTTTGTGAGACAGAGTTTCACTAAGTTGCCCTGGCTGTGGCAGGAGGGTCACTAGTTCCAGTCCAGCCTCAGCAACTCAGCAAGGCCCCAAGCAACTTAGTGAGACCCTCTCTCACAATAAAAAATAAAAAGGCCAGGGAATGTGGCTCACTGGTAAAACAGCTCTGGGGTCAATCCTCAATAATTAACATACACACAAACCTTCTAGAACTGTTTGTTAGAACAGTCTAACAATGGTATGGAAAAGAAAGAAAAGCTGAATATAGGGGAAAAAACACAAAAGGACTTATAAACAGCAGTTACCATTTTGGGAGCATATAGCAGGTTTATAACATTAGCTTATTTGGCCTGCACAAAACCATTCAAGGTAGGTATTAATATCACCATTTTACAGAAAAAGGAGTCATGAGCTGAGGCAAAGATTTTTTTAAGCAAAATTATATCTCACAAATAGTGTTACCTTGAATGTTAATGCTTACTGAGTTTTTCCTATTACAAGATGCTCACGTGAATATTTCATTTTGGGCTACCAAAAATTTGGATATTTACAGAAGCTATTTGAATACATTTTAAAAGAAAACAGGAAAATCTTTACCATGACTCAGTACATGCTCTGAGGGTATGATATTAATGATTTATAATATAATCCAAAAAATCATCTGAAACAAAACATATTAGCATTGTAAAGATTATCTATTATAATTAGAAGCATATTTTTTAACTTGAGAAAAGTGAAGGACTCTAGAAAATTGTACTTGAATTCTTCAAAATGGTGGGTATGGTGGCATGCATCTGTAGTCCCAGAAGGCTAAGTCAGGATCTCATAGCTCAGGAGTTTAAGGCCAGCCTGAGCCAACAGAGACCCTGTCTCTTTTAAAACAAGAACAACAATAAGAAAGAAAGAAAAAAAAATGTTCTAGTGATTGTGAAGAAACTGTTTCCAAGAATAAGAAGGGGAGGAGCTAAAGAGGAAAGGAAAAGCAGCAGCAGTGGCAAAATTATTTCTAAACTTGAGCTGGGGTTGTGGCTCAGCGGTAGAGCGCTTACCTAGCATGTGAGAGGCCCTGGGTTCGATCCTCAGCACCACATAAAAATAAATAAACAAAATGAAGATATTGTGTCCAACTACAACTAAAAAACCAAATATTTTTAAAAAATTATTTCTAAACTTAAAAATTCAAGTGTTTATATAAAATCCCCCAAATAAATTTTCCAAATACAAACTTATTATTTCATCCATATCAGTCAAAGTTTATTTTTAGTTCACATGAAGTACAGCATTTGACAAGCAACCATAAGGCCCTGGGTCAGATTCTTAGCACTACTAAAAAGGAAAAGTGTATGTAAGTCAATATGCCACTAAAAACTTTACTAAATTATTTCATTGGGAAGGCAGTGTGCTGCCTAGATTTAAGCATATACAGTAATTTTTTTTAAAAAAAGTTTTTTGTTCATTTTATTTTTTACTTGTCAATTCCACTAAGAAACTAAATGAGCCTAGACTCATAATTCATTCTTTCCACTTACCAAGCGGAATCACAACTTTTATAAAAGAAAAAACTGTAAGAGTCTGAAAAGCGTAGAGGTTTAAAGAATATTTTACAAGGATTCCATTTCTTCACAACTAATTGGGTTCATTTTATTCTTTACCCAACTTTTGACCATTAAGAATTACTACCACACTCATTTAACTCTGCCCTCAAGTTGACTGGAAAATAGAATATTGTTTACTAATTAGGTTTTATCCACATCTGTAGAGTCCGGTTCTCAGTGAGGAGGAGCTGAGGGAGGGAGGGCAGTAATGAGAAAGTGAGAATCCTTGAATGTTGTTAGGAAAATGGTATTAGACTTAATGAAAGATTTTTATGAAAAGAATTCCGAAAAATAAAGAAATACTTTAGATAAAAAATAAAAATTCAAATGATGAATATGAGGACAAAAAGAAATAGGTCACCAGGTAGTTCTAACAAAAATATTAAATATATAGCCTTTGTAGAATACTGTAGTATTCTGATGACAGTTACATATAGAAGAGTGAAATCTCCAAAGGGCCAGCACAGGAGACAGACACACACACTCCTATTGAAAAACCCTGACTCATCCAAATAAAAATTTTATTCCTAGGGGTCCTGGAGGATGGAGGAGTGAAAGGTATTGGAGGGCAAAACTGATCAAATTATATTGTTATACTGTGTATACATACAAATATATGAAAATGAATTCCACAATTATGTGTAAATATAATGCACCAATACAAATGAAAACATAAGACTTTTATTTCTCAAAATCATAGCCTAAAATAATGCTGATAGCTGTCAACATTCACTAAATTGACCCCTGGTAAAGAGGAACTGCAGAGCAAAAATACTCTATGAAACCCCTATTTTTCAGATGTAAACAGCACAAACACATTAACTATAATACAATATTCACTTTGACAATTTAAGAACTAGAATTTTTCTTTTGATTATTTAATAACGTGTGTGTGTGTGTGTGTGTGTGTGTGTGTTACTTACTGGGGATCAAACCCAGGGCCTCAGGCATGCTGATCAAGCACTCTGCCACTGAGCTATACCCCCAGTCTTTTTTATTTGAGATAATGTATCTCTAAAATTACCCAGGCAGGCCTCAAATTTGAGATCCTTCTGTTTTAACATTCTAAGTAGTTGCAATTACAATGTGTGCCCCAGTGCTCCCACCTTCCTAATTACGTTTAAAACTTGGTGCTAGTTGCCAGGTGTGATGGTATACACCTATAATCCCAGTGACCTAGGAGGCTGAGGCAGGAATATTGCAAGTTCAAGGCCAGGCTCAGCAACTTAAGCAAGATGCTCAGCATTCAGTGAGATCCTATCTCAAAATTTTAAAAAGCAATAAAAATGTGTTACTAGTTAAGAAACTTCATTGGTTGGCCTAAAGAAATTCTTAGGCAACTGTTTCAAAACTGGTAAAATAGTTTACTTGTGGGAAAACCATGAAGACAAAGATCTAAAGGATAGTAACAAAAATCTGTGCAAAATATTATGGCCAATATTAATGACACAAAACAAATTTTCATCCCTACTTTTCTCCTGCAACCAAGCCAAAGATAATGAATGTTTCTCTGCTCTCATCATAAAAGCAGCATTTAAGTCAGATGATTATTTCCTCTATCTCAAATATTTTCCTTTCCTAGCTTCTGGGACACATACAGCACCATGCCAGCATTCCTTTTTCAGTCTTTGCTGTTTCCCACAGTCTCCCAATTCTAAATATTGGAAATTACCCCTGGGGCTCAGTCTCTGAAACTCCTCTCTTCCCCTGTCCTTTCTTCCCTTTTCCCTCTATTCTGGGCCTTGAGAGCTCATTTAGCTTCATGGCTTAAAACTCCATCCATGGAAACCAGGTGAGGTGAAACAAACCTTTAATAATAACTACTTGGGAGGCTAAGGCAGGAGCAAAAAGATCACAAGTTTGAGGCCAGCCTGAGCAGCATAGGGAGATCCTACCTCAAAATTAAAAGGACTAGGGAGGTACCTCAGTGATAGAGGGTCCCGTGTTCAATCCCAGTACTGGGAAAAGGGGTGGTGGATCAATCCATGTGCTGGGAGTGTACTCAGAGGTACAGAGGTAGAGTGCTTGCCAGTATGCACAAGGTCAGGTCCTGGGGAGTTTGATCCCCAAGAAGGGAAAAAGACAACAACCCAACTCCATCCATTATGCTAGACAAACTCATTCACACTTTTCTTCAGAATTCCAAAGTCTGCCTAGCCAGTCTCATGCCTGCACTTAACACCTCCACTGAATATGAAACAGGGACTTAAAATGTAACCAAAACTCAAATTTCATGTCACCTTTTCACACCCTCCCCTCTAACTTCCTCAATCTCAATACTTAGGATCTTTTTCCAGTTGCTCCAGGAGAAAATTCGGGGCATTTCCCGCCCCAAGATCAGGAAGTTTTATTGCTGACATGCAGGAAGAGTCCCCATGTAGTACAAAAATATGCCTTTATACAAAGTTTTTTGTGACTTTTTCCGTTTTCTTTACAATAGGTGTGTGACACCAGTGAGGGCAGACCCAATCTCCTCTCATGTGTTTCACCAGAAGTGTAACCAGACATATGGGTTGACCTTTATCTGGCAGGGCTTTGCAGACCTGAAGATATTGCTTTGAAAAGGAGACAAATCACATATGAAAAGCAAGCCCAAGGGGCTGCTGGAAAGAGGCTCTGCCAAGGCAGGCCCTGGCGAGGCCTCAGAGCCTCACTAGAGAACAGACAGTCACAGGGCTGGGAGCCCAGGCCGACTACATTTCTGCTCCCTTAAGAGAATTTTCTTTATCAAATAAATATAAAAAAGAGTCCTCCCCACCCCATAGCATCATGCCCTGGCACTCAGTGGCTGCACGGCTGAGCTAGAGGCAGAACTGGGTGCTCAGGGAATAAATGCTGAGCTCAGATGGGCTCCCACAGACCCAACAAAGCAGAGGCTCAAGGCACCCAAGTGCTGGATTGGGAACATGGGAAGGAAGGGGCATGGGTGGCCCTGCTACTGCTGGCAAGAGGTGGCCCCATTTTTCCAGATGGGGAAACTGAGGCCCAAGGAGGTTTGGGAACTTGCCCAAGGTCACTCACAAGGCCAGGCCCAGAGTCATTTTTTTCCCTGGGGGTGGGGGGGGGGGTGGGGGTGTTCCCAGAGCTCACACTCTGGGAAACATTGTTACTTCCCCCAGTGGAGAGTAAGGAAGGTAGAAAGGGCCTTACACTGCCCAAAGGGGACACTCAGCCTCTCTGAGGTAGGCTCATAGGGAAGGGTCTTTGCTTGGTACCAGAAAGAGCTAAATTCAGTGAGGGAAATGGGGAGAAGAGGGCATTTTGGTGAGAACAGCATTTCTGGAAAGACGGGCATCCACTTCAAAATTTCGGCTCAAAAGAGGCAGCAGGGCTGTTCTCAGGCCAGGCGGGCAGGTCCCCAATCCCTATAAGTCTCCCAGCCCATGGTAGCCCTTGGCCAGGGTCTGTCAGGGGAGACACACCATTTACTGAGGCAAGGCGGGAGGGGAGACACCCCACAGTTCATTCTACGAACACCAGGGGTGGAGGTGAGACAGCATGCAAGTAGGGCCCTGTCCCTGGCCAGGCCCAGAGTATCCCTCCCCAGCCCAGTCAAAGGCTCCCTTCATATTGTATTTCATGTGCTGGGGTACCAAGTGAAGGATGGAGAAGAAAGCAAGGCTAACACGCATGTGCAATACCTCAGAGAAGCTACTGAGATTAGAGAAAGAGCCAAGTCTAGAAAGAACTCCCATCACTGAACAGAGGCCCAGTGGGCTGGGAGCAGAGAGGTCCAGCAAAGAGGACTCCCTTTTTTTGCCTGGAGGTGTGGAGGGAGCCCACATGTGGGCTGTGGATCCCTGCTGTCCAGCCAGGCTGGGAACAGGGACTGGCCTGGGCTGGGCCACGCCCTATGAGCTATCTGCATTGCTTATCTGGTCCTCAGTGTCAGGAACCACTTGCAAAGGCCCGCTCAGAGATGACAGGGACTGCCACGTTGCAGTTATCAATGGCAGCCAGGCACTGCTGAGGGTCAAGGACCAGCAGTTTCTGGATGAGACACACCCATCCTCAAGTATGGTGTACTCAGTGGCCTTAATCTTGCATGGTAGAGCTCCTGTTGGATGCTGTCATAGAAGGGGAACTGCCCATACAGCATAGTGAAAAGCACCACATCCAGGGCCCACATGTCACTCAGTTTGTCCCTATATGGCCAGCTACTGAGCACATCAGGACTGATGTAAGTGGGGCTCCCACTCTAGTCCTTCAGCAGGTCCCCCTCGCTCACAAGATGCTTCCCGAGGCAGAAGTTAGTGATGGTTATCCATTATATCCTTTTATTGAGCACCATGTTCCCAAGCTTCAGGTCTCTGTGCGCAATATAAGATAACCACAGTTTCCTGCTCGCTAATAAGCCTCTTCTCCTTAATGACGTAGTGCTGCAGGTTGATCAGGTCAGCAGTCTTGTCACTGAAGTCGTGTGCACAGAGACAGTCCAGGATAAGCAGATGTGCTTCTTCATCTTCTTAACCATTCAGCAAGATTCTTTATGCTCAATGATTTCACAGATGCAGTCCTGAGAAGTAAGTGGGCAGATATGGCTTAGCTGTGGACCCAGCAGGGCTAACGCCAGGGGTATGGAACTGTCCTCAGGAGCGGCACACACTCAAACCAACCAGAGCCTGGATGAAGACTGCAGGTGTGGGAGGTGGAAGACAAAGGCCCAAGAAACCAGATGGAGTGCTCAGCACAACTCAGCTTCCCCACACCAGGTGCCAAGACCAATGGGCTGGAAGGGCCCGTGGTAGTGGACTACACCGTCCCATGTGTTCAGGAGAAAGAGCAGAGTACCTGGTGTGCGGCATCATCTTGCCTTGCCTCTTCTCTTGGCTCTCTATAGCTTGATCACCCCTTTCCCTCTCCTCAAGGGTAAGGCCCTTCAGTTGATAAAAGTCATCTGTGCTATATTTCCTTACCAAACACTGCACAATGCTTGGCACTGGTGAGTTGCCCAAAAGGGGACCAAGGATGAATGGTCCAGCTTTCTTGGCATTATTTCCAGAAATCCCACTCCCTAGAGCCTTCACTCTGGCCGACTTTTCCCTGACTCCTCTGTCTGATGCTCTCAGCTTCATTCTGGGTTCTTGCCCGGGTTGTCAGCTCTGCTTGCCCATAGCCAGCAGCCTGGAGCCGGGGCTGCTCAGCACAGCACTGTGTCCAGGAGGGACAGGGATTGGCCACGGTCTTGGGAGCTGCTCACCACCACCTCCCAGCACAGCTGCATGAGCAGCCACCACCACCACCACCTCAATTTGAGGGATCTTAAACTTTTTCTCTTTACACATCAAATCAATTAACAAATCTTATTGGCTCTACCTTCAAAACTACTCTCACACTTTCTCCGTGACCCTTTGTCTAACCTTCCAACTATTTAAAAGCCTCCTGACTGAACTCCCTATTCCTACCTTTGTACGTCTTTATGTTTTTTAATATTTATTTTTTAGTTGTAGTTGGACACAATACCTTCATTTTTGTTTATTTGGTGCTGAGGATTGAACCCAGGGCCTCACACATGCTAGGCGAACGCTCTACCGCTGAGCCACAACCCCAGTCCCATGTATGTTCTTTATCTTAACAGTGAATGAGCCTTCTAAACTTAAATTAGACTATGCCTTTGGGCAAATGCCTCCCTCAAAGTTTATATTATGTCCTTTAAGACCTTACCTCAGATACCTCCTGCTGATCAAAAATCATCACTTCCTACCATTGTTATCCATTTGTCACTCCACTTAACCATATCAGCTTCTTGCCTGCTCCTCAAACATCCTGGGCATCTTTCTGCCTCCGGGTCTTTGAATTAGTTCCTCTGCCCATAATGCTCTTCCTCTAGTATCTGCATGGCCTGCTGACTGACTTTCTTGAGGTCTCTATCATCTCTAATCTTTATAGGCTGTTTTATTTTCCTAGTTTAACTTACCATTTATTAGTTCTAGGCATTTATTTTCTGTCTCCACCATAATTAAATAAATTCCTTGGAGAACTTCATTTTTTGGTTTGTGCTCTTTCCTTAAAATTTTATCTTCTGATAAAGTATTTAGTAAATATTTTTGAAAAAAGTTAATAAGGCTCCAGAATCTAAGATTTGAAACCTAAGACTATACCTTAGAATGAGAAACCTTCAATCCTGGCTATTCTAAAGATGATAATAAGTAAAAATATGAATAATGACAGCATTATAAAAACAAAGCATCTGAAATATTTTATGGCTATCCTGAAGTTCAATATGGAATCATTTAATAATTACCTACATCCATGAAAGAATTTATTTTTTTGGAAGAAATGTTAAGTATTTACAGGTAGAGCAAATACAGGTGTTGCTCTGGGAAGTTCATTGATGGGTTTAGGATACAAACTGTGGAGAACCACTGCTTTGGGTCTAGGCATTATTAAAGAACACAGGATGATGAATAAGAAATGCATTTTTAAAATTCTTAAATCCATATATTCCTTTCTATCTTCACTCCCACTGCTCTAAAATGGATAGATTGGTATGTTTGTATTTGTGTTGAAGCTTTAATCCTCATTGTGTTGGTATTAAGAGGCGGGGCCTTTTGAGAAATGATAATGTCATGAGGGTTCTGTCCTCCAGAATGAGATGTATGACCTTGTTTTCATTTTTTAAAAGAGGCTTCAGAAAGCTGCCGGTCACTATGTGCAGTGCACTGTCTGTAATCCCAGTGGTTCAGGAGGCTGAGGCAGAAGGATCAAAGCCAGCTTCAACAACAAGGTGCTAAAAAGCTGAGTGAGTCCCTGTCTCTAAATAAATTACAAAACAGGGCTGGGGATGTGGCTCAGTGGTTGAGTGCCCCTGAGTTCAAGCCCTGGTACCCAAGAAAGCAAACAAATTAGCTAGCTAGCTGGCTGGCTGCATAGTCCTTCATCTCTCCTGTCATGCAAGGACACATTGTTCTTCTACTTTTGCTTTTCCACCAGTTCTGCCATGTGAGAACAACAGGCACTCATGAAACGACAGATCTTCCAATACCATGATCTCAGAATTCCCAGCTTCCAGAGCTGTTGAGAAATAAATTTTTATTATTTATAAATTACCCAGTCTAAGGTATTTCTATTATAACAGTGGGAACAGACTAAGGTGGATGATTCTGAAAATCAAACTTCTAGATTTCAAATTGGTCTCCCATGTTCAATACAAACTAAACCAATGTTAGGTTAAGTTTGCTTAGATCCCATTCTTATTATCACCTTTGTTTAGAAGACTTCAAAGAATTCCAATAACTCACCACATTGGTATGTACTTAAACTCCTAGGCTTACCACCCAAAACCCTCCCAAATGACACCAACCTAACTTCTAGGCATTATTTCCCATTAAGATAAAGATCATATGGAAAACGTGTATTTTTCATAAATAACAGGTACTTCCCAAACTTTCTTCATTTTTTTCGACTGTTAGAAGAAGCATCATTCCTTCACTTTCACCCTTCTATTTCAGGGGACAAACACAACAAGCATCTGGAAGAAAGACAAATTTCTGAGTATTGTGGTGCACAGAGGACTGTGATCTGAGAAAAGAAGGCCTGAATCCCTAGTAGACTTCGAATGACTGGGGAATGCTAATTTCCTTCACCTGGACAAATTCATCTACTGGTAACAAAAACCACTAAATACTTGCAGTCAAGAGCTTCCCAAATGATGGTAAGTTCTAAATGAGTCCTAGCCCCAATCAGAAGTAAGGTGGGGAGGACTACAGGGAGTGCTCTGAATTTATTTTTCTACCGGAAGCACCCATCAGCTGTGAATATTTGAGAAGAGAAAGGGGCCTGAAAAACACTGACTCACAAACAGAATAGTTAAGAGAATAGAGGGGGAAATCTTTAAAAACTCACCCACTATTTTAGGAGGTTGGTAATGTTATAGGCTGGGGTTGTAGCTCAGTGATAGAGCACTTGCCTAGCATGTTTGAGGCCCTGAGTTCAATTTTCAGCAAAGAAAGAAATGAAGATATGAAAAAAGACATAAAGTAAGGCAGGCAGAGAGAATGGAAGACGTGGGAGGGAGGAAAGGCATGCACTGAACCAAACTAGTGCCATTAAGTCATGGAGCAGAAGTTGAAATCTTAGTCCAGTGTGGTAGTCCAGAAAAGGGCAGACGAAGAACAAGGTAAGAAGAAGAGGAGGAGGAGGAGGAACAAGGTAAGAAGAAGGTGAAGAAGAAGGGCAGGAGGAGGAGAAAGGGAAAAAATTCCAAGTTTAACCAGATAGGGAGCAAAAATGGTATTAAAAAAATTTTAAGATATATATTACATGAAATATTACCCTTACTCCTGATGTGTTAAAATTTTTTTTCGTCATTTAAAAAATATGGAAATAGTGCCACTTATCTATTTTCTACATTGTATTAATGGCATAGGCCTCAGAAATAAAAGAGTAAATATTTCTATTACAATATTTTTTTTAACAGAGTTTAGAATAAACTTAGAATAAGCAATTAATTTCTTTGAAACCATCTCCACACTGTTGTTACAGTAATAAAGGCACTTTTTCCAAGGCCAAGACTAAACAAGCTGGGTATCTTTATAACAGTGCTTTGAGGGGAAGTTGTTACTGTGTTCTTCAAAAGGTGTTTCAGAAAGTTTCCTGAGGAAAACAAAAATTTCTAAATTGTATTTTTGGAAGCACAATATCTGACAGATTTTCTGAAGCTACAAAAGAGTAATTCACAGTTTTCATTGCGGAACAAACAAGTTATTAATATGGACAACTTCAAAAGCCCCTGACTCTATACTGTTTCACATGAATGACAAAACAGTAAGAGGGAGTGGGAGACTTGACAGACCAAAATATGTATTTGAAAGAAAACAAAATTAATTCCAACAAACTTCAATTTGGTCAATTTTTTAACAAAATTGACACAGGTGCATTAAAATGTTGGAAATCCTAATCTAAACTTTATATATTCTTTATTATCATTAAGAACAAAAACTACAGATTTTCCTATAAATAAGACACTGGGACAATACAGAATCTTTATATATATATATGCCATCCTACGTGTAGGACATTGAATGAATGTTACCTGGGACTCTGGAACAAAATAGGCTAATGTCCTATATTGTATCTTACAAGAATGGCTTCCAGGAATTTGTAAAATAAAATGAGAAAGTAGCAAATCCAGAAAACAATGCATGTTATAGAACCATAACAACAATGTGATATAAAAAGTATGAAACTCACATGATACAAAGTAGATGAAAAAACTAAACACAAACTCAGCTTTACATAAGATTTTAGAATAAAGGTGGCATTTTCATTCATAGTAAAACAATAGGATATCAAAGTGTTGCAAAAATTGTTTAATCACTGTTGGGCATGGTGGAGCATACCTATAATCCCTGCTGGGGAGGCTTAGGCAGGAGGGCTTCAAGTCCAGCCTCAGCAATTTAGCATAGGGCTGGGGATGTAGCTTGCTTGGTACAGCCCCCTGGGGTCAATTCACAATTCCAAGCAACACCCTGACACACCTCCTCCCCCACTCAAAAAAAAAATTGGTTAAACATTCAGGATTGAGTTTCTGACAAAACGGGAACTAAAGCATTAAATACTTCACAGGCAACTATGAAAACTAGAAGAAAACATGGATATCAAAAACAAGATGATTTTGGATCTGCTGATCCCTTTCCAATTGAGCCTTGAGATGAGACCACAGCCTCAGCTACTACCCTGTTTGCAATTAAACTGCGAATGGACTCCTGATCCACAGGAACTTTTAAGTAATTAAGTGTGTGTTGTATTAAATTGACAGGTTTGCATATATTACACCCTGTTACACACCAATTGATAATTACTACAGACCATGTGCAAGGAAGGAATTATAATGAAGAACCATGAAATCTGAAGTGGATCAGAAGGGTGAATCAGGACTCGAATTAAGATTGAGAAAAGGTAAAGGATCAGTGTGTGTTAACCCTAGGGGAAAATAAAGACTGTAGGAGCAAAGGTTCTAGGAGGGAGCTGGTAATGGTTACAGCAGTATGCTTCAAATTCAAATTTTGGAGCATCTAAAGTTTATCAATGAAAACACCTAGGTTTTTTGTTCTTTGTGTCATATGCATAAAATACCAATATGGATGTGCATGTACAGCTTCCCAGGGGCAGCAGACCTGATTCCCCACCTCACCCTACCTGCCGCCATGACTCAGGAGTGCCCAGCTATGGGGCTGGAATAGAGAGCTGGAAATCTATTTCTCTTATTCACTTATGACATCCTACATGGTTAGCTCTGGCTTGAAGTCTGAATAAATCAGCTTAAGAAAACAATTACACTGAAGAGAAGCAAGAAGATGAGACTGGACTGGACTGGAGAATTGTAACTGTATAACTAAGATTTGAATCAGGAGTAGTACTGAGCACTGAGTACATGATATAATAAACTAAAATCTTCAAATAACCCTAATAACAAAAAGAGGCTGGCATGACTTCAAACCTTAGGGATTATAGGGAGGAAGGAAGGGAAGGAAGGGAAGGGAGGAAAGGGAGGGGGGGAGGGGAGGGGAGAGGGGAGGGGAGGGAATGGAGGAAGGAAGGAAAGTTTAAAAGTGGCAATGGGAAGCAAGTGGGACATCAACCCTACTTCCAGGTCTAGCGGTAAAAGGGCTATAGCAGAGGAAAGAGACACCACCAAGAGGGCTATAAAGTAAGTAATGTCCTCTGGAAAGAGCTAGTTTGGGAGAAAAAGTCTAGAAAGCATTCAAGAGACAATAATGAAACAGCAAGCGGGTGTTGATTATGGCTACTGGTAATTTAGAAAAGACACCATGAATATTTCAGGATCTATGAAGGATATATAAGTCAATGCACTATGCTATGAAAATTGAATTAAACATGATTGGCTTATGTTCTGGTGAAAGCATCTTATCTCATTGTGGACAGGGAACCAGCAGTGGTTCATGGGCCATGCTTTGAGTAGCACTAGTCTAAAAAACGAATGATGATCTAAGAATCTTAAAGTGACTGACATAAACAGGAATAAAGGGCCAAACAAAATAGCTTTCTGAGGTCAACTGAATGGATGGTAGATTTATGATCGGTTGAGATGAAAAGAAAGTATAGATGTTGCCCAGAAGCATGGCAGAGTTTGAGAACTCTTTTCCCTCCCAGTGGTAGTATGGAGAAAGAACATGGAGAACTATTTGGCAACCCTGGTTCTCAAAACACCAGATCTACCCTGTACACTGTTGTAACCAAAACCCACATATTTCTAAATGCTCTCCCAAGAAGAGCTGTACAGTATCCTATTAGGAACTCTTAACTCAAGAGTTCTTCTCAATTTAGGGATAGAAACTTCAGTGAGAACATCTAAAAATCAATAGACAAGAACACTTTTGGCATGGAGACACTCTGTAACTGTAATAATATAAGGAGTCAGGCATGGTGTCTCATGTCTATCATTGCAGCTACTTGGAAGGTTGAGGTAGGAAGATGCAGAGTTCAAGGCCAGCCTAGACAACATAGTAAGACAAGTCTTAAAAAAAACAATGAACAACAAGAAAAAAGAGATTTACAGTTCCTACTTTATTAAAGATGAATGAATCAAGTGGGAGACTGGTAGCACTGCACTTTTTTCTTTAAATATGTATTTTTAGTTGTAGGTTGACACAATATATTTATTTCATTTTTATGTGGTGCTGAGGATCAAACCCAGTATCTCATGCATATCACTGAGCCACAACCCCCAGCCCCAGCACCACACTTTTAAGTACGTCCTGCTCCTCTGGGTCCAGACCCAGGTGCCACCAGGATGCCACAAAAAATATAGAAAGATGCAAGTCAAAAGGCCCTACCTATAGCAACTAAGACAAGAGACTGGACTGAGACTTTGTGAGAAAGCGTTTGACCTTCAGAATGATACATGCAGCAAGTGGTGGACTTGCTTTGTAACAGTTCATAAATAAGAGTCTTTCATAACCTGAGCAGTGAAGGAAGCCTGAAAAGCTACGATCTCCAGAGCCCAGGGTAGCATTTTACAGTAAGATGTATACAATCCTTTACCTTTATTTCATAAAATTTTATACAGAAGAGAGAAAAGAGCACATATTTACTTGAAAAGCTCTTGATTTGATAAAGTATTCAGGGAGGGAGCCAGGTAAGGACTGAAATTTTCTGCAGGGTTGAACTGGTGCTTAGTAAGAATGAATAATAATAATAATAATTTTCTCATATTTCAGGTCAAAAAATAAATGGATAAAGTGGGGTTCAGGTAACAATTTTCTTGCAAAATTTGGTATGCTTTTTAATGTTTATTTTTTAGTTACAGGTGGACACAATCTTTTTGTTTTATTTTTATATGGTGCTGAGGATTGAACCCAGTGCCTCACGCATGCTAGGTAAGCGCGCTCTACCTTTGAGCCACAACCCCAGCCCTAAAATTCGGTATTTTCAAAAATATGTAAAAACAAATCATTAATACCTATTTCTGTTTAATACATTACCACAAAACTCAGAGTGGCTTAAAATAACAAATATTTACTATCTTTCACAGGGTCCGCAGATCAGGAAATTGAGAGAAGTTGGCATAGGCAGTACTGGATTAGGGTCTCTCGTGAGACTGCAGTCAGGTGCCGTCATTTGAAGCACTAAAGGAGACAAGGATGTACACGTCCACTATCAGCTCACTCACTTGGTTGGCAAGTGATGCAGGGTATTGGCTGGAGTCCATTTCTCTTCACGTGGGTCTCTAAAGGGTTGCCTGAGTGTCCTTACACCATGTGATCCATCACAACACGAGATCCATGAGACCAAGGAGCAAGTCACAATGTCCTTTAGGCTGTAGCCTCAGAAGCGACACACTGTCGCTTCCACATTTTTCTTTAAGTCACATCAGCCAGTCTGATTCAGTGCAAGAGGGAACTCTACTGAAAGAATGAACATCAGTAGTCTAGGGTCACTGTGGATCACCTTGGACACTGGCTATTACCTATACGTCTAACTAAAATTACTAACAGCCACTCACACTAAGTTTGTCTCTTGAATCCAGCAGCAATATCAAGATTTCTGTCTACTCAGACAGCTTCCTTTTTTTTTTTGTTAGTTGTAGATGGACAGAATGCCTTTATTTTATTTTTATATGGTGTTAAGGATCGAATACAGTGCCTTATACATGCTAGGCAAGCGCTCTGCCACTGAGCTACAACCTCAGCCCCCAGACAGCTTCCTTTTAAAAATACAAACTCAGGGGTTGGGAGTGTAGCTCCTGAGTCCATGAAAAGGAGAAAAATGATGATTTTACAAAATTTCACATTAAATTTAAGAGTTCAACATTCCTCTCTCCATAAACAAACAAGACTCCATGACAATGGCTTGTTGACCAGAATGCCAGCACTATTCAGGGGCATTTTTCTTAGAATATAAATTTAATATAAACTTTCTATTCCTTTAATTATAAAGTACTTCACACATCGGTGCAAAATATCAAAAATCTAGTTAGTGCTTCAGTTGATGATAATATTATCTGACTTGTTTTGACCTCTTACTATGTGCCAGACACTGCTAAACTATGTTTATTACCTCAATTGGCCCATCCTACAGATAAGGAAAAGAGGTGCACTTGTGATAGCACAATGTGGTAAGTGGCAGAGCCAAGACGGGAATAAGCCTGACACCTGGCACTGGTGTTTTAGCATGTACCCTCTAAAAAGTTCCAAATTTTATTGTTATGTGCATGAACAAATATGTGACAATGAATCTCACTGATATGCGTAATTAAAATGTACCAATAAAAACCACAGAAAAATAAATGCCTTAGATATGAAAAATTTCAGACAAAAAGTTTATCAAACTATAAAATCATATCAAGAAAAAGCTTCTAAAACTAAAACATAATTCTTGATGCCCCAGCAGCCGTAGTATTCTTTATGGGAAGAAATGCAGGGCTGATGTTTTTTTGTTTTGGTACACACTAAGTAAACTGTTATAGAGGAAAATGTGGATAATGCTATTGTGGCCAAATTTTAAGAAAAGAAATACTCTTATAAATGCAACCAACTCTTTGTAAGCTATGTCGACATTTTAAAAATTTGTCAAATTTACATATCACTTATAAGAATACTTACATATTTTTATTGGCAGCATGAAAAGATCTACATAAGTATAATGTTCTGCAATACAGTCATGAAAGGGGGTGTGTGTGGATTTCTATATTCCAATACATATTCAATAACCATCTGTGTGCCTATTATGCTTCACAAATGAGGGACTTCTGCTTTCACTGAACTTGCCATTAGTGAAGAACACACATAAAAACAGTGTGTTTTTAAAAAAATTACTAGGTGTAGGGCTGGGGATATATTTTGTGGTTGAGTACTTGCCTAGTATGCATGAGGCCCTGGTTGAATTTTCAGCACAGCCCAAAAAAAAGTGTAATGAATAACCTCTAAGTGACTGCATCCTTTTTTCGTGGTTTTTAGAGTCCATTACACTCAGAAATCTCCTGAAATTCTCTTTCTAGCTTAGTATATCCAACCTCTGACACAACAACCAAGTTTAATAAACATACTTAATGCTCCCAAAACCTGAATATAGATTATCACCCACCCCTTAACTATTCCATACTCTTAGTCCTCCCCATTTCAGTCAACTGTAGTTTTACAACTCCCTTCTTTCAGCTGCTAAGTAAAGAGCTTTGGTTATCACTCTTAACTTTTCTCTCACACACTCCACAACCACTCCTACCACAAATTCTATGATCTACACCTTCAAGATAGGAATTCACTTCACTTCTACCTCCACCAGTTTTCTCCCTGCTATGGATTGAATGTAAATCGCTAAAGTTTATCACTGAAAACTGAGTCCTTAAAAATCATGTTAATGGCTTTTAGAGGAGGGGCTTTGTTGGGAAGGTAATTAAGAGTAACAGAGATCAGGAGAGAAGATCCCCATTATAGCTTTCTGGGAGGAAGAGACCTGCTTGCCCTGTGATGCCCTCTGCCCTGATACGCCCTCACGAGGTGCTGAGCAGTTGCCAGTGCCATCCTCTTTGATTTCCTGGCCGCCAGAATCATGAACCAAATAAATTTCTATTCTATGCTGTTTCAGATATTTTGTTACAGAATACAGACTGTCAGAAAACATACTAAGACACTTCCTTGTCTCCCTCTTAAATCTGAGAGCCCATTCTCCCACATACACCAGAGACCCCTTTAAAAAAATATTTTTATTGTTTAGTTGTAGTTGGAAATAATACCTTTATATTATTTATTTATATTTATGTGGTGCTGAGGATCGAACCCATGGTCTTGCACATGCTAGGCAAGGAGGGCTCTACCGCTGAGCCACAACCTCAGCCCCAGAGAGACCCTTTTAAAAGATTGCCACCACTAAAAATAATTCAAACTTCAGCCATAGTTTACAAGGTTCTAACTGATCTGCCACTTCTCAATTTATAGTCTCAACTCTTACTAGTCCTAGACTTATGCAAGGCCCTCTGGCCTCCTGGTAGGTCTAATAATACACCAGGCCTGTAAAAGCCCCTGTGCCCCTCACACTTGTTTCCTCAACCTTAGAAGAAATTTGTTTTATCTACTTTTTTTTTTTTAAAGAAGTATTCAAACAATAGGTGTGGAATGCCATGCTGTTCATATATATCAAGGACAGGAACCTCTGGTTCAATGCTGTACCTCTAATATATTTTAATGCAAATTTGAGAGTAACTTGAGAAGGAAATCTTGCTGAGATGAGACCTACACAATGTGAAGCATCTAGCCATACAAAAAGTATCAGAAAGTACTTTCCATTTAACCAGAGGAGAAAAAAACAGGCAACAGACTTGTTGAAAAGCTAGTCCTCTGGTGGTGAAGAACTAAAGGGAGTCCCTGGTAGGGCTGGAGTATAGAAAGCCTGATGAAACCCAGTAGGAGATGAAGTTGGTAGGAGAGGACAGATCAGGCATGGCCTTGTAAACAAAACGAAAAGTCAAGTCTTCTTGGACACAGTACGGGAAAGCCTTTAAGCAGAAAAATCAGAGGATCTAAATGTTTATCACCCTGGCTGCTGGTAGTGCATAGATTCGAGAGGGCAAAGAAAAATAGGGAGACTAATTAGAAGGAAATTATAATAATCCGGATATGAGACAGTGGTGGTTTGGACTACAGCAATAGCAGGACATTAGGTTCAAGATTTATGCTCATAGCATAACAGAACTGCAGGTAGGTGAGAAGATGCAAGGCGAAAAAGAAAAGCAGAAAGGAAGATTTTGGGTGTAGGCAAAAAACTTTAGTGAAAAATGAAGCCATTTATTAAAACAGATAAAATGAGATTGGGGAAATTAAACTGACAATTTGCTAACTAGAAAGATGGAAATACATCCATACAGAGGATATATAGCCATATTATTTTTGGAAACATACATCTGAATGGTGATTACCACACAGGATTTTGTACTGTTTACATGCTTTAAGAAATCAAGTCAGTATGACTTTTTCCCATTAGTAACTAATTTTAAATTGGTTTTAAATGTCAAAAAAATTATGTCACTCTTTTCCTCCAAGGAATCTAAATTATTTGCACATATATTTAAAACTTAAGACTATTCAAATTGTATGTCAGAAAACAGAGGAAATTCAGAAGGCAAGTTTTTATTTATCTCATTTTTATTAATCTAATCTCTTAAAGGCAGAATGATCTGTTTCTCAGAATTCCTGCATTTGAATTCCTGCAGTTAATTCATGTTCACTTGCCTTGCATTGACTGAAGCACTGTCCTTGTCTCAAAGAAACTATGTCTACTAAGAATGCATCCATGTACAGAAATAGTTGAAATGAAGTTACCATTAAGAGCTGGTGGATCTAGATTGGGGTGGTTACCATCACACACACAAAAATAGACTACTACAATCCAGACAATATAGAAGGTGTTGACATAATATTAAGAAATAACAAATAATTCTCAATTAGATGTGTGGGAGTACTAAGACTCTGTTTAAACTAGATGGATAACAGTGCAAGTTATAGAGACAGAAGGGATAGGTTTAAGAGTCAGAATTTCCCTTAAGTGTGGGAGAAATAAACAGGTGAGGGTATCCAGTAAGTAGTATAGACAAGGGAGATGGAGCTTGTATTTGTTGTGGTGGCTTATTGGCTAGATTCAGAGTTTTACTACCCCAGCATAAAAAGAGAACATTAATGTTTACATGTTAGATAAGAAAAGAACTTGAGAAAAAAAGAAGGACTGACAGTAGTATTAGAAAAGTAGTATCTGACAGACCAGGGTAGAGAGAATGATAAAGTGCTATAGAGTTCAAGAGAAGACAACTCACAGTATAATAAAGAACCCAGAGCCCCTGAAGTTTGCCAAACAGAAGCAGGATAAGAAAAGAAGGCAGGTGGGGGCAGTACATCAAGATTAGATCTACCAGCTGGGTGCAGTGGCTCACATCCAGGATCCCAGCAACTCAAGAGGCTAAAGCAGGAGGATCAAGAGTTCAAAGCCAGGGCTGGGGATGTGGCTCAAGCGGTAGCGCGCTTGCCTGGCATGCGTGCGGCCCGGATTCGATCCTCAGCACCACATACAAACAAAGATGTTGTGTCCGCCGAAAACTAAAAAATAAATATTAAAAAAATTCTCTCTCAAAAAAAAAAAAAAAAAAAGTTCAAAGCCAGCCTCAGCATCTTAGCAAGCCCACAGCAACTGAGCAAGACTCTGCCTATAAATAAAATACAGAAAAGGCTGGGGATGTGGCTCAGTGGTTAAGTGGCCCTGGGTTCAATCCCTGGTAACGAAACAGGATTAAATCTACTTAAGTCTCAAAAAGCAAATGTATTATTAATGCTACTTATCTCCTACTGAAAACCTACTATGTACAAGGTGGTGGTTTAGGGCTTTACATATACTATTTCACTAAACCTCAATAATGCTTATGATCTGAGTGTTTTTATTATTAACCATACTTTAAAAAGGTGAAAGATACATCAGGAAAAACCAAAGGTCACAAAGCTACTAAATGGAAGAACCTACTATTGTTTAATGCCAGTAACTTGCCATCCTATTACTTCCTACCACGCATGCATCATACACAATAAATTAATTACATTTTTAAGAACCTAACTTAATAAGAACTGAAACAAAACTGAAAACTAGATTAACTAGTGTATAATATCCACCTTGATTTTTCATACTAGTGTGCCTGTTATTTGCTCAACAGTCAATCCAATCATTTTTTTTTACCATTGAGCCACATCCCCAGTCTACACCATCTCAGTCTTCTATCTTTTGAGCTGAGTACTATGCTAAAGGTATTTTCAGTCAAAATAGAGATGTGTACTTTCCCTAAGAAAACTACTTTAAAAGGGCATAAATCCATTCCTTAAAATTAATCTCTCCTGAAAATTACAATTTACCCAGAAAGCTCTTGAAGTGTTAAGATAGAATTGTCTGATGATGAGTCTACAATTATTCTCTACTATCCCTGTCCAATCCCGTAACCACAAACCATCCAAGGGCTACAGAAAGCACAAAGTGTGGCATAACTAGGAATTAATCTTTAAATTTTACTTTTTCTTTTTTAAGAAACAGGGTTACTGTTTGCACAAACTAGCCCAACTTGATCCTCCTTCCTCAGCCTAAAAGTAGCTGGAACTACAAGCACATGCCACAGCATCCAGCAAAATTTTACTTCTTTTTCTTTTTATTATTTTTTATTTTTATAGTTGTAAAAGGACACAGTACATTTTATTTGTTTCTATGTGGTGCTGAGGATCGAACCCAGTGCTTCACATGTGCCAGTCAAACTCTCTACCACTGAGCCACAAACCCCCAGCCCTTATTTCTTTTTAAGCAAGGTGAATTTACTCAGCCACTAGTGGCTAATATATTGGACATTTCTTTTTAAGTAAGATGAATTTATTCGGCCACTAGTGGCTAATATATTGGACACTATGTACAAGGTGGTTTGAGAACATCAACCTGGCATGCTCACTAAAATTGCCTAGAACTTTTAAAGTCCTAATGACTGCTGGGTGTGGTTACCCATGCATGGAATCCCAGCAACTTTGGAGACTAAGGCAGGAGGACCTAACCTGAGCAACTAGTGAGATCCTTTCTCAAAATAAAAAATAAAAGCATTCCTGGGTTTAAAAAAAAAGGAAATTACAATGACTGCAGGGTGCTCACCTGTACTCCCAGGATTCAGAGGCTGAGACAGGAGCACCTCAAATTGAAGGTCAACCTTGGCAAAGCAACACAAGAGACTGTCTCAAAAATAAAAGTAAAAATAAAAAAGAGTGTGAGGGTGTATCTCAGTGGTAGAGCACCCCAGGATGAATTCCCAATATCACACACATTTTAAGAAACTTTTGAAAAAGAAAATTTCTAATGACTAAATCAAAGCCAATTTAGCCACACATAGTGACACAAGCCTGTAATCTAAGTGACTGGAGAGGGTTAGGCAACAGGATTACAATTTGAGGCCAGCCTCAGCCATTTACCAAAACTCTAAACCTTGAGGCCCTGTTTCAAAAAATAAAAAGCACTGGAGAAGTGGTTCAGTGGGCTTTTAAAGTGCCTCTGGGTTCAATCCCCAGTAACAGCTCCAAAAAGCCAACTTCAGGGAAGAGGAGGGCTCTAAAGGAAGTAGCCAGACATAATATCTGTAACTCTTGCATAATTTTATTTTTTGCTGTACTAGAGATCATACTTCAAATCCCCAGATCTTTTTTTTTTTTTTTTGAGAGAGAGAGACAGAGAATTTTTTTAATATTTATTTTTTTTGTTTTTCGGCGGACACAACATCTTTGTTTGTATGTGGTGCTGAGGATCGAACCTGGGCCGCACGCATGCCAGGGGAGCGTGCGACCACTTGAGCCACATCCCCAGCCCCCCAGATCTTTTGTGAGACAGAGTTTCACTAAGTTGCCCTGGCTGTCCTTAAACTCTGTGATTCTCCTGCCTTCCAAATTGCTGGATCTATAGGTGTGTGCAATCATTCCTGGCAACTCTTACATAATTTTTAGCAGCTCAGGGAACTTCTTCAATTGCAGATTTTACTTCTGGATCTGGAGTGAGGGGTTTTTTAAAGCTCTCCGGTGATGTTGATGATGGTGATACAGCAATGCTCTAAAACCAATTAAACTGGTATGTCATCTAATTCTTCGGAATGAAATGAAAACCGCAGATCTTAGACCATAAAATATAATGCCTCCTTTACATAGGACAGTTAAGACTTATAAGTTATTATAAGGTATATGGATAATTATCAAATTTGAATTGTTAATATTCTAAAGTACTTAACACTGGAGTAGCACAGTGAGATAAAAGTAAAATTTTACCGACATGAAAAGTTAAAGATTAAATCACTTTGACAATAAACCTTTTTTTTTTTTTTCTTTAAATCTTAAGTAAGGATATTTGGTGTTTCCTGGAATATTTTTAGTGTAGCACTGGGTTAAGGTCTGTATCACCTTGCTAGGAAAGTTATTGCTACTATCCTAACATAAATAGATAAATTCAAGTGCTCTCCTATTGGAAGGTTTCACTAACCCTTGATGTTGCATAGAAAGAAAATGCCCCCCTATTCTGGCTAAGCCTTAGCTTTCCCTGACTAGTTCTTCCAGAGATTAGTTTTAAGCAGAATTTAGTTTGGGGTGAAGAGGACATTATTAGTACTTCTCATCTTATGTAACTTCCCCTGTGGGAAATTTATGATAGTGACAGTGATAGTTCAAAGCTATTTTTAAGAACTCACCAGCATTCAATCTGAAATAGTTGCTTATTCATATATCACCTGGTACTTCAGATGCCAGCTGAGGAATTAACATTCTCTGAATTAGCCAGCCAAAACTTCACTGTCTGAAATTAACCATGGAGGCTGTGAAATCAATGGGCCTGAAGGAGAGTGACTATAGAGAGTGGAACCAACTTTGTTCTCCACAGACTATAAGAGTGATGGGGGTGACACCTGTTGGTCCTCATGAAAGTATCAGCAAAGTATATGTGTGCATCTATTTGCAAGTACCTGGGAGGTAGTTTTGAGGCCTGAAGGGCCTAACCAATCAAAAAGACACACGTGACTTTCCAAACAACCCTGCTTTCAATCATCAAATTCTGCTTCTTAATAATATGACTGCAGGGCTCCGATTTCACAATGTTTTCCTGGTCTGAACTTTTGTTTCTCTCTATACGTTTCCTCCAGTACTCGGGTTTGAGAGCCAAGAGCCTCCTGTAAATGGCTCCAGGGGTTGGCTAGGCAACTTCAAAAGATGAAAAGATGAAGCAGGCCAAACCAGGAAAGAGGTTTGGAGTAGCAGGGAGCTGCATAGTAGTCACTCCAGAGACAACAGGTACCCTGAACAGGCAGGGGTGGGGTCATGCTTCTGAGAAAATGTCCTTTACTGCTTCCTTCAGAGCCCTAAAGTTGCAAAGCAGGAGTCAAAGGCACAGAAGTCTCTTCAGCTCTCTTTCTCCCTTTCTTCTTCAGCTCAGATTTAGAAATGGGTTAACAACTAGGACTTGACATGGTCATGTTGTTTCCTCCCCAAGGGTCCCCTGTCATCTTCTACCCCCTTATTTATTTATTTATTTATTTTTGGATTTTGAGACAGGGTCTCACTAAATTGCTGGATCTGATCTCAAACTTTTGATCCTCCCTGCCTCAGCCTCCAGAGTTGCTGAGATCACAGGTATGTGCCACTGTGTCCTGCTCAAGCTTAACTTCTAAGGAAGGAAATCACATAATACACGAATACAGTTACAAGTTATGGCAATTTTTTTTCCCTTCCTATACTGGAGACTGAACCCAGAAGTGCTCTACCACTGAACTGCATCCCTGACCCTTCATATTTTTTCATTTTGAGACAGGGTCTCACTAATAAGTTGCCCAGACTGGCCTCAAACCTGCCATCTTCCTACCTCAGCCTCTCCAAACATTGGGATTGCAGGTATGCACCACCAGCCCAGGCCTAGAAAGAATTTTAACAGGAAAACAATCCCCAGCAACATTACCAAGTGGTAAAATTAAACATGTAAAATTTACCTAAAAGCACACCAGTTCTAACTAGATCACCCAACTTTCTATCTGCCTTTTTTCACCAAATATACTATAGATAAAAGAATTAACAGAGTCCCAAAGTGAGTTGCTTAAGAAAGCAAGATAAAGGGAACAGAGAAGCTCAGAGGCAGACAATACAAAGGGTTATGTACTGTAGCAACAGACAGCAATTAAATGGAGTTCAATTAAAGAAGTGAGGAGAAAGGGTTTTTTGTAAAGATGAAGTTAAAAATACAAAACATGTGACCAAAATACCAGCAAATCACATTACCAATTACAACCCAGTCACTAGTAAAACTCTGAAAGATTCTACAGAAATATGAATTGCTAATATTATCTAATAATTTGTAAACATACTGTCTATGAATTCCACAAATGAAAATATGACATGCAAATACTATCAAGTGAATATCAAATGATATAAAACACTTATATGAAGTTATAATTCAATTAGGATAGTGCTGGCCTAATAACAGACCAATGGAGCAGAGGTGCTATGTACTTACATAATTCCCATGCGCAAGGCCCTGGATTCAATTCTTAGCACCACAAAAATGAAAGAACAAATCCCTAAAAACGGAAGACACTTAAACCAAAAAGGTCTTTCTTAAGAACTCTATCCTGGGGCTGGGGTCGTGGCTCAGTGGTAGAGTGCTTGCCTAGCATGTGTAATGCACTGGGTTCAAGTCTCAGCACCGCATACATAAATAAAATGAAAGTTCACTGACCAAAAAAAAAAAAAAGAAAGAAAGGAGGAAAAGGAAGAGGAAGAAAAAGAAAAACCCTATCCCAACAAAACTTGAGAGGCCTGCTAAAATCCATAAATAAAATGTAAGGGCAAATACCAATTTGTAAAACACAAGGTACAAGGTTGTCTGCATCATAAAAGTTCTTTAAACCCAATATGAAAAAAAAAAAAATCCCAATACTCAACAGAAAAACACAAAGGAATAGAGAGCAAGAAATAAGGGCAAAGAATGTAGCTCATAAGTATCACACGCGTAAGACCTGGGTTGCCTCCCATGCACACAAAAAAGAAATGAGGTGAAAAAAATTACTGCTACTCATCATGAGTATTTAAGGGGGTAGGGGATTCCATTTAAAGCAGCAAGACGCCAATTTAGTGTTTCCCCTCATTTATGCAATAAAAAAAATGCTATGAACAAAAAAATTTAAATGAGAGGCAAAACTGGATTTATTAATATCCTGGAAGAACACTAAAAAGGTTACAAGAAAGGTGGATTTTAGCACTACTATTGCAGTAATGTCATTACTTACTATTGTCACTGCCTCTCTAGTTCACAGTTGTGTTCTGGTCCAAGACTGCAACATTCAATTCATCTCACACCTGTAATCCCAGAGGCTTGGAAGGCTGAGGCAGGAGGATCAAGGTCAGCCTCAGCAATGGTGAGGCACTAAGCAACTCAGTGACACCCTTTCTCTAAACAAAACATAAAATAGGGCTGGGGGGCTGGAGTTGTGGCTCAGTGGTAGAGTGCTTGCCTAGTGTGTGAGGCACTGGGTTCGATTCTCAGCACCACATATAAATAAATAAAGGTCCATCAATAACTAATAAAATTTTTTTAAAAAATAGAGCTGGGGGGGCTGGGGATGTGGCTGAAGTGGTAGCGTGCTCGCCTGGCATGCGTGCAGCCCGGGTTCGATCCTCAGCACCACATACAAACAAAGATGTGTCCGCCGAAAATTGAAAAATAAACATTGAAATTCTCTCTCTCTTAAAAAAAAAATAGAGCTGGGATGTGGCTCAGTGGTAGAGTTCCCCTGAGTTCAATTCCCAGTAAACTCCCACCCCTCCCCCAAAAGGCACTCATAACAAAAAATAAACACATTAAGTTTAGCAATGTTTAAGATAAATTATTTCTCAATGTATCATCTAAGGACTTGAATCATCGCCCATAGGGATGTTTATTGAAAATGCAAACTGACAAGTATTCTGCTGGATCAAAGTATCTCAAAAGTAATTCAGGTGATGTGGCATACACCTACAATCCTAGTGACTTGGAGGCTGAGGCAAGAAGATCACCAGTTTGAGGCCATCATTGCAATTTATGAGACCCTGTCTCAAAATAAAGAAAAACGAGAGTTGAGGGCAGCCAGATGCAATAATGCATGCCCATAATCCCAGTGAGGCTCAGACATGAGGATCACTACTTAAAAGCCAGCCTTGGCAACTTAGTATTATTCTGTCTCAAAATTAAAAAAAAAATAATAATAATAATAATAATAAGTACAAAGGGCTGGGAATACATTCAGTGGTAGAGCAACCCAGGGTTCAATTCCCAGTATCGCAAATAATAATAGAACTCAGAGGAGGCCCAGTGATTTGCATTTTTAATAAGCTTGGATCACATGAGCACCAAGGCAAATAGCATTAAGGGGAAACAAACCCTAAAACTGAAGAGGGGGAGGGGAGGGAGAGGGGGGGAGGGAGGGAGGGAGGGAAAAGAACCCTCTTATAGTTCAACATTCTCTATTTTGGGGTTCTTTTTCTAACTGCCTCTCCCCATCCTTACATCTTCTGAATTCAAAATAGGCACAGGCTTTAACAATTCCATTAGCTTCTGATGAGAGTTCTGGTGAGAGTTTAATTCTAAGAGGAAATGGTTTACTGAAAACAAAGGTAACAACCCCCTTTTACAGAGAAATTCCAAGAATCCAAATACATTCCTTTTAAGAAAGACAGCACTAGCCTGGTATGAGCTCCTTAGAGAACTTTATTTCTGATGAAATTTTTACTTGAAGGTGAATTATATCAATCTTACGTTTGTAAAGTAGCTGTTTCATAAATTATTTAATCATGTAAACTTCATCTCGTTTCCATGTAAAATTCTTCAACATAGAAATTAATAATATATTAAAACTAAAAGAATAACATAGACTCAGGACTGAGACTTCCAGCTAACATCCTCTGGAAAGAAATATCAGAAGGGAAGGGAAGAAATGAAAAGGAAGGAAGGAAAGAAACAAAATGAGCTGATGGGCAGACCAGCAGTGGGTGGGTAGGTCTGTCATAGAATAAAACACAGGGCAACCATTCAATCCTTGATGAATCTCCCCAGAGATTTGGTGGGTGGGGCAGTATCAGGGATTGAACTCAGAGGCCCTCGATCACTGAGCCACATCCCTAACCCTATTTTATATTTTATTTAGAGACAGGGTCTCACTGAGTTGCTTAGTGTCTCGCTGTTGCTGAAGCTGGCTTTGAACTCACAATCTGACCATGCCTGGTTCCTCAGAGATTTTTAATGGTGCATTATTCTATTTAAATTGTAATGATCACTTTAAAATTGACATATTATAGTACAAATATTATTTACTACACTGAAATAAAATTAAGTGGCTCTATTTATAAGATTTATAAATGATCAACTAAGCACACCATCAAACTTATGCCTTCCTTCACATTCATCCCCTTCTGCTAGTAGAAAAAGCCTTATCATCCATCCAGGCTCATCCAGATGCCTAATCACAACCAGGACTTGTTACCTCAATACATACCTTTAAAATACATTAATAAGCTCTGAAGATAATCTGAATAACCATAAAATTAGAAATAAAATTATCAGAGATATAAGGTACTAATTTCTTTATATATATATATTGACATTAAATAATTGTGCCAGACATGAATGTCATGTTGAGAGTGGTGTGGGGTGGTTGGGGGGGGGGGGGGGGGATCCAATTTCTATTCCTAATATATCTGTTGAAAGACTACTAAAACCAAAATTTCCTTTTGGTTTGCTACATAAACTTCCCTCTCGTTTCTTCACATGGAAAGCCATATTTTGCACAGGGCCAGGTAAGATCACCTAAGCAGCCTTAGAGTGTCAGCAGACAAGGATCTGTTTGGTGTGCAGACACAGACTCAAATCGTTCTGACAGCTAAAATAGTGTCAGCATTTCTCTAAGGCACTTCCAGGCTTTTCCTTAAAAATTTTATGCCAAACAAATGAAGAACGACTTCACCCCAATTTTTCAGTCAACAACAACAAAGGACAAGTAATTAGAGTTGAACTGTAAAGGCAAGCATATTTTATGATATCCAGCAGGAGGCTAAGAAGCCCTCTGAAATGTTGGTAGACTTTTATAACTTCATATTAGTTTTTCTTTAAAAAAAAAAAAAAAAATGCTGAGGCCACACACACCTGTAATCCCAGCAACCTGGGAGGCTGAGGCAGGAGGATCTTAAATTCAAAGCCAGCCTCAGCAACTTAACAAGACCCTGTCTCAAAAAAAAAAAAAAAAAAAAAAATTAAAGGGCTGAGAAGTGGCTTGGTAATTAAGTGCACCTGCGTTCAATTCCCAGTTTTTTTTTTTTTAAATGCTGTGAATGAACAGAGATAATACAAGCACACATTTGTAATTTTAGTTTGAGTTATGTGTATACATTTTTTTCTTTCCTTTACCCCATACACCAGTAACTCCCCACATTAACAAATGAGTCTGTATCCTTTCTTTTCTCAATTAAACACATGTAATTTAAACATATATATATATATATATATATATGCAAGCATATTCATTAACATAGAAGCCTCCCTTCCATTACTTGAAGTACTGAGGATTGAACCCAGGGCACCTCATGCATGTTAGGTAAGTGTTCAATTCCTAAGCCATATCCCCACCACAGGGTAGGCCTTTTTAAAAGAGATTAATACTACCTATGCTTCGCATACTGCTTTTCTCACTATCTTGTGCAAACCCAAGTCAAGTAAGTAATATGGCCCAATTTTATTAGGGTTAGGGAAGCCCACGGGCTGGGGATGGAGCCTCACACCCAGAACCTCACACACTGTGCACAAGTTCTCTTACTGAGCTGCACCCTTAATTTCACTTTTTAAAAAGGCCCTATAATATTTTATAGTGTGCAAATAACATTATAGAATTTGTCCACTCCCCTTCTGGAGGGCTTTCATTTTATTTTCCATTGCATGCCAGCTAGGACCACACTGCAATGACCTTCCTTGTTGCTCTATGTCCCTGACTACTACTTGTTTTGAATCTATGAGTTAAAATTCCAGGAGTAGCACTACTAGAGTAAAGAGTACATATATTTATGTATTTGTTTTAATAAGTTTTTAAAAAAGCATTATCTATAACATTTTCCATTAGCAGCATATAAGAGCACCCTTTTCTCTTCCACCAAGATTAATGTTTCATAACTGTTGCCAATCAAATAAGCAGTATTTTTTTTTGCCCTTTTTCTTTAGGATCTGTGCCCAGTGTTCAGCTGGGATATTTGTATATTAGAACATTAACTCTTTGTCATTTGCTTGGGATTTCTCTGAACTCTCTTATTTATCCATTGTCTGAATTTTGTTTCTTACACCTTAGAATGGGTCAATAAATAAATTTAGGTGGTTTTTTGTTTGTTTGGTACTTGGGATTGAACCCAGGGGTGCTTAGCCACCAGGCCACACCTCTAGCCCTTTTTTTGTATTTTATTTAAAGACACAGTCTCACTAAGTTGCTAAATTGTACAACTTTGACCTCACAATCCTCCTGCCTCAGCCACTGGAGCCACTGGGATTACAGGCACCTGGCATAAATATAGTTTTATTGAAATACAGCTTGCCCATTCATGCAGAAAAGTTGAATAACTGCAACAGAAATTGACACATAAAGCCTCAAGTATTCAACATCCCACTCTCTCTACCCAAAAATGTGGCAGCCCTTGCTCTAGACTATGAAGAAAACAGACAATGTCTCATAGTTAACACCCAACAGTATTTAGGCTCCAAAAGGATTTTTATGCTTATTCATTGCTAGAAAATGTACCTAGAAGTATACACTAAACTTTCAGAATTGACAAGGTCTCCTTGCTTTCATACTCTGAATATGAAATACAGTTAAGTAGTAGTGATATTTGAATCAGTGTTTTTAATATAAAAATTTTTTTCTTGGCAATATACAATTTTATTATGTTATACTGTGAAAATTAAGTAGGAATTAAAGCATTTAAGTTTTATAGCTTAAAATCATCCCACTAATAAGGATATACTTTTTAAAAAATATTTATTTTTTAGTTGTAGATGGACATAACACAATGCCTTTATTTTTATGTGGTGCTGGGGATCGAACCCGGGTCTCGCCTGTGCTAGGCAAGTGCTCTACAGCTGAGCCACAATCCCAGCCCAAGGATATACTTTTTATATATTTTTTTAGTTGTAGTTGGATATAATACCTTTATTTTACTTATTTTTATGTGGTGATGAGGATCGAACCCAGTACCCTGCATGTGCTAGGTGAGTGCTTTACCGCTGAGCCACAACTCAGCCCCTAATAAGGATATATCTTATGGGGAAAGACTTTGGGTTCATTTTGATATTAAAAGTCAGTAATTTAGCTGGGCATGGTGGCATGCCCCTGTAACCCTAGCACTCTGGAGGCTGAGCGACGGCAAGTTTGGGGTCAGAATGGGCAACTTAACCAGAACCCCTCAAAATAATTGGGGAGGAGGCCACACGTGGCTCCTGTTAGAGTGCTTGCCTGTCGTGTACTGGACCCTGGGTTCAATCCCCAGTACAGGGGTGGGATGTCAGTAATCTGTTCTAAGAGACTTCATACATAAAAACCAAAACACTCAGGACATTAAACTACTTATTAGTGGATAAGCCTGATCAAAATGGTTAAATTATTTTCAGCCTAAAACAGTTGATGAAGAGGAAATATATCCCCCCTACTAAACTTAATGATTCGTAATACCTATCTAAAATAATAAGTACAAAGGGCTGGGAATGTAGTTCAGTGGTAAAGCAACTTTAGATTCGGGGCTCAGCTTGTCTACAATAAATACAAGATACCCATGTTAAAACAGGCTTGTTTCAGAATCTGTATTGTTTGCAACACATGTCATCTGGGGCATTTTGGTTGTTGCTTTATTTCCAAGCATAACTTTACCACTACTATATGTTTTACTCGGTTTGTGAAGAAACACTTTTGTTTTCTTTAAGGTGGTGCTGGAGATCAAATTCAGGGTATTGGGCATGCTACACAAGTGTTCTAACCACCAATATATACCCCATCCCCACCTCATACCTTTTTAAAGCTCAAAATATAATGTACAATCCTTTCAACTGGTTTTTATAATAAAATATTGTGGGAAAATAGTTCAGAATCATAGGGGGAAACCTCATTAACACTACAACCTCATTCCAATTACTCTGCAACACAGACTTTGTTCTTTTAAACTATTAAATTACAGTAAGCAGCATTCATCTTTCAAATTCATGGTCAATGAATACTGGTTAACATTTTTCACACTACATGTCCTTAGGTTTAGATACTTTAAAAAACTTGCATAACTCCAGATAAAAAGCATTAATATTCACTTTTGTACTTTAGAGTTTGACTAAATTTTTATTGATCATAATAAGCATGACATCAAGAGAAAGGACACCTTATAATCTGAAATGTATTCCAAAAAGATGTCTCAGAAAAGAAACTCCTATTTCCTAATATCCATAATAATTTACCACTTGGAGAAGAGACAGGATAGTAATGAAGGAAAAAAAACAGAAAACACAAGGAATGAGAAGGGAGAGAATGAGTGAATGAATAAATGAATGAATATATCTATTTCCAGATTCTTGATGACTGAGTACGGGGGAAAAAAAACTTGTAATGAAAAAGAAATCTCATGTAACTGCATAAATAGCAAAAGAGTATATGTGCATGAGTACAGGGTGATTAGCATCCCAACAAGCTGCAATTTAAAATAAAAGTTGAAGTAGATGAAAGGCGGCCCCTTTAACATTTGCTCCTGGAGTCCAGCAACTCTCAGCAGTTGGCTGGAGACTAAGCTGGACGATCCTGTGGTGCTCCAACAAAGGGACGAAACAAACTCAAGTCCCCAGGGCCCCCCTCCCGACAACGCGTGAAACAACTTGATAAATGATTGCTCTGTCAGGGGACCAAGAGATGGAGACGTCTGGGAGCAGAGGGGGAATGTATCTAATTTAGGAGGCAAAGGGGGAAGGGAGAGAGAGAGTATGGCAGAATGGCAGGAGCACCAGAGTCAATCAGAAAACCCAAAAGCAAACACCACAAAATCCCACAATACCTAGGAATTGAAGCCTTTAGAGTGTAACCAGAGACCTGACAATTTAGTTCCTCCCCAGTCACTTGGATTTTAGGGAGGATATTTCCACCTATCATAAAACATCCTCTAGCCTCAAGTCCAAGCTCAAGAAAGCACTGCTCGGGGCGGGCAGGGGTGGGTGGGTGGGTGGGGGACGGGGGTTGTGGCTCAGTAGTAGAGCACTTGCCTAGTGTGTGAGCACTGGGTTCAAAGGTCCATCAAAAACTTAAAAAAAAAAAATTTTTTTTTAAAGAAAGCACTGTTTTTGTGTTACTTCGTTTGGGGATGACAAGAAATAAACTCCTCCTCTAGCTCCAGCCCACATGTGATAGATAAATGCTGATACAGAACTAGGACCCAAAAGCACAAGAGCGCAAGGCTTATTCAATTTAAGAAAAACATCAATTAAACTCAAACAAAATAAAAGACTTTCACATCTCAGGCTGACACTTCACTTCTTCTCCTTTCCTTTATGTAGAGTGTGTGCACCAGCTATTTAATACACCCTCTTCCTAGAGAAGGACTGATACACGGGTCCAACAGGATTTAAATTGGTTGTCCAACTGCTGTCTAGGGGAAATGCACTGGTGACAAACTCAGTCAAATGCAGAGGCATTTAAGAAATGGGCATGAAACATCACTCCGAGAAAAGGTTGTCAGAACTGGTAGTGGTGCACAGTTTTGCAAATCAGTTACCCAAAGAGTAGTTCATTAACACAAAAGAGACATACTTGTAAGTGTACGCTTACAATTATCTAACTAGATTGAGTTTGACAATTCTACACATTATTTCAATTTTTCTTTTCTTTTTAAATATTTATTTTTTAGTTATAATTGGACATAATACCTTTATTTTATTTTTTTAAATGTAATGCTGAGGATCAAACCCAGCGCCTCACACGTGCCAGGCAATCGCTCTACCACTGAGTCACAACTCCAGCCCAGTTCAATTTTTCTTTAGGGTAAAATACCTAAACAGTTTATTCTAAGAAAAATATATTTATGGCCTGTCCATAGTTTTATTAAACTAAAAAATAAATAAATAAAGTGTATCTCATTAACAACTTCATTTGCTAATTCATTAGACACTTTCCTTGTAAATATACTCCAGCTTTAAAGAGGTCCTGGGGCTTCTGAAAATGAGAGATGAAAGAAGAGGCTCAGCAACATGAATCTAATTTTGAGACAAATTTTATTCTAATCAACAATTCACAAAAGTATGGTCTTGCAATTGCAACTCTGTCTCCAAACCCTACCTTGCTTTCCAATCTTATTGCTGCAAGTCTGACTCTTACAGAATCTCAATTTGAAAAGATTCACTGGATCAATTAGTCAAAGTTTTATCTGATGCATAAGAGATTGTGAAACTGGTAACATGAAGAAACTGGTAACATGAAGTTTTGGTTTTCAGTTTTATCTTTGTTGTTTTAAATTGGTTGTCCAACTTTAAAAAAGAAACTGGGAGAGTTTACCTAAAAATCTGGATATATCTCTTTTCTTAAAAAATCAGAAGGTTTAACTATGATTCATGATTCAGCTGGGCTTATGGCTCTTCCCTTTTAAACTAAAGGTGGACCCTCCAGTTCTCTAACTGCACTTGGGGTCCATCTCCTCATTAGGTTACCTGTCTGGCTCTGCAGATGAATTCTGACATCACAACTACAGTAACTGGCAAGTTAGCCTATATAAATGTTCAGTGTGTGTATTCTTCCAAGTTTTACATTCATGGTCCTTTCTCTTTTTTTGAGTACTAGGGAACTCAGGAGCACTCAACCACTGAGCCACATCCCCAGCCCTATTTTGTATTTTATTTAGAGACAGGGTCTCACAGCGTTGCTTGGCGCCTTGCTAACTTGCTGAGACTGGCTTTAAACTCGCAATACTCTTTCCTGGGCCTCCTGAGCCACTGAGATTACAGGCACCCAGCTCATGGGCCTTTCTGTCAGTCCCAGATAATGCTGGTACTCTCCTCCACAAGCTCTACTGACCTGACACTGTCCTTTTACCTGTAACACCTAGGATTTTACAACAACTCTGGCCAGTTAAGAAGGCAGGATTTGCTGGGCACAGTGGCTATAATCCCAGCAACTCCGAGGCTGAGTCAGGAGGATTGCAAATTCAATGCCAGCCTCAGCAACTCAGCAAGACCCTGTCTCTAATAAGATATAAAAAGAGGCTGGTGATGTAGCTTAGTGGTTAAGCACCCCTGGTACAAAAACAAACAAAAAACCCAGGACTCACACTGCTTTTATTCTAAAAGCGATTCATTGCCCCAAATGGCTACCTTAGAAATTGCTGAATAAAATATACATAAGCAGAATATGAATAAGCTACTCAGGAGGCTGAAACAGGAGGATCAATTGAGCCCAGCATTTGCTGAAGGCCATCTTAGGCAACATAGGGAGTCCCACTGGGGGGGGGGGGGGGGGGACACGACATGGCAGCACAAGCCTGTAGTCCCTGCAACTCATGAGGCTAAAGCAGGAGGATCGCCCCATTTGAAGCAGCCTGGGCCATTTAGTGAGATCCCATCTCCAAAGAAAAAAGTAAAAAGAGGCCAGAACCTACCTCCATGATAGAATGTCCCTGGGTTCAATTCAAGTACTACAAAACAAAAAGTCAGGAAACTAAACAGTACCAACTTGGTGCAATTTCCCTAATCCAAGGTTGAGGTAAATTTATCCTAGTGAGTTGATGTTCACAAAGCAAAATCAGACTAATGCCCAACCCTGAAAATTTTCTATTTCCTTTGTTTGTGGCAATGTGTCCCAAAGTATGATACTTAGGCTACTTCCATCAGAACAAGGCTTCAGGAGTTGCACTCCAAACAAATAAGCTAGCAGTTTTAAAACACTCAAGTTAAAAAAAATAACTAAATTCTACTACAGCTGCCTCGAAGGATGGATTGACTAGTGTGACACAGCACTTAAGGATCCTTCCCAGTCTTTCTCAAGCAGACATATGGCCCCTACCCTGTACTCTCACTCACTTTGAACATACTCTCCCTCCTCTTCAAAAAGCAATAATCAAATCATCTTTGGGGAGGCTGGGTTGTGGCTCAGAGGTAGAGCGCGCTCACCTAGCATGCGTGAGCACTGGGTTCTATCCTCAGCACCACATAAATATAAAATACAGATATTGTGCCTACCTATAACTAAAAAATAAATATTTTTAAAAAACCATTTTTGGCTGTTCATGAGACTTCTCCCATGAGAAGCAAAGAGCCTTTTCATTTTATTTTTCCCTACTTGAAGGGTGCTTGGCCTATTAGCACTCATTTATTTAATGAAATGTTACTGTACCTCTATTCCTTATTTAAAAACTGGAGAACAGAGTTCTTATTAAATGATCTCTAATGATCTCAGTTTAAAAGTATTTCTCAACCTATTTTTCATTACCACTGTTCTATGGAAACTTCTTAGATTTTTCTACCATTTGGTCCCAAACCATGAAATTTCAGTAACACATATACAGTTTATATACTGCAGTCCTTCAAAGGGCCACAAATCAATGTTAATAGCTAAGATCATTTCACCAACTCAATTTGTCAACCCTTTGGGGGCAATACCATTACTGAAGAAGCATTCAATAGTATTTGGATACAACAATAATGCATTGTAGGGGGGAGGCTGTCACTCTAACACTTAGTAACAGTTTGTTTTAACTTTGACCAAACAAACACATTATTTTAGTTGACATATATTACTAACAAAGTTTAAAATACTTTCATTGGTTCTACGCTTAAATTTTCCCCAAGCTGGGTAGTATACTAACAGCACTCTTCTAACTTCTATGAACTATTATAGAGACAAGTACATACGAACAGTGGTTTTAGGGCTAGGAGTTAGCCAGTAATAGTATGCGCAAAGACCAGTACCAAATGGGAGGCATGAAAGGGGGCAGGGAGAGTGCAAGAGAATTTGCCCAAGATATTTTTTGACACACAGCAACACTGGACCTTCACACACATATTGACTCAAACCAGTAAGTAATGTGAATTCAAAGATTTAACCCTCCAGTTTGCCAAGGATTCTACTTAAGTCAGTGAAGCATAGGCAATCAGAAAAATTGCAAGGAAAAACACAGTGTGTGCCACATCGAAGAACATAACTAAAGTATCCCACTGTCATTAAGGCTAATATGAAAAGGCTCATGATTATAATTTTTTCAAAGTTGGCCAACTTGTAGAGATTTTGGAATCATTACCCTGTTTGTGGGAATGTAAAACTTTGGAAAAGTCTGGTCATTCCTCCAAAGGTTAAACAGAGTTTGCCATATGACCCAGAAATTCAATCCTATATACAGACACACAGATCCATTTAAGAAAAATGAAAATCTATGTCCCCACAAAAAAATGGTATAGGAATGAATATTCATAGTCTCATTAGGTGTAATAGTCCCAAAGTAGAAACAACTCAACTGTCCATCAACTAATGAATGGATAACAAAATGTGGTTTATCTACACAGTGGAATATATTTAGCAAAAAAACGCATGAAGTAATAATGCCTGCTACAACATGAATGGACATTCAAAACATTCTATAAAGTGAAAGGCGGCAAAGGACCACATTTTGTATGATTCCATTTACAGGAAATGACTAAGAAGACAAATCCATAGAGACTAAAAATAGATAAGTGGTTTCCAGAAGACTCCATGTGTGGGTCTGTGTAGCATGACTGGTAAAATGTTTGGGGTTTCTTTTATGGTTGGTAAAAATGTGCCAAAGTTGGTTGTGTTAATGGTGACACACTTCTTCAACCTAACAATTCAGTGGTGTTAGTGTTAGTACACTAACACCACTGAATTGTACACATTTTTTTTTTCATTAGAGCTTTATAGTTACATGGAGTAGTTGGGTTCACCCCTGAATCATACACTTTAAACAAACTGATTTAAATGAATACTTTGCGGGTAACTTTGTAAATAGATACTCCTGAGGCAAGGGGAGTGCTGCAAGATACAAAACAATGTAATCAAAGTTAAAATAAGTATCAGTTAAGAATTACTGGTTTGGGTTTAGAGTTTGTTTTGTTGTTGTTTTAAATCTTTAGTAGTGTTCTGATGACACCATTCAAAATGTAAATATAGTTTATCCTCACATTTTAATTTATTGAATTCAAGCCAAACAATAGCATACAAAAGCAAAGTACTAATGTCAGTTATTCACAACATATATACAAATGATTTCATGCTGTGGTTCCAAACAGAAACCTGTAGAGATGAAGAAATTTAAGCAAAAGGTAGAATGTTTTGGAGGATGTGCTAGACCATAAATTTACTGAGACAGGACACATGCCCGTACAATTTTTGTGTCAGGCACTATGATTGATACTTTACATATAAGGTATTTGTAATCATTTCAACAATCTTGAAATGCACATAATACTGTCTTCATCTAAGTTGCTCAAAGCCAAATATCCAAAACCTGAAGAGAAAAATTCAATTAATTAAGCTTCAATTTTCTGGTCTGTGAAAAAAAAAAAAAATTTATCCCAATTACACCAGAGTTATTTGTAAGAACTAAAAGAAATAAGCTACATTATTTGCCTGATTATAGAGACATTCAAGTTTCAGTTTCTTTTACCCCAGCTCAAAAAACAAAACAAACAAAACCCAGATGCAGTGTTCAGAAAGCTAGCAAAATGTGTACGGATGATCAGGGCAATGACCAATGTTTTAAAATCACAAATACTGTCAAGCTCACCAGGGTTCATTTTAACTTGAAAGCCCTTAATCAGTGTGTAAAACAGAATACCGAAACAATTCACAAACTGTTATTTTAATGCTCAAATAAAACCAACAGTTAAAATGGCATATATTTAATGGCCTGTACTGCTATAAATATGCTAAATAATTAAACAAATAGCAGGCAATGATTGACTATAACTATTATGACTTCTGGTTATTTTCCAAGAAGCTTTGCCTGGATTTTTTTTTTTTTTTAAGTTGTAGTTGGACACAATACCTTTGTTTTATTTATTTATTTATTTGTTTGTTTGTTTGTTTGTTTAATGCGGTGCTGAAGATCAAACCCAGGGCCTTGCACATGCCAGACAGGTGCTCTACCGCTGAGTCACAATCCCGGCCCTTGCCTGGTTGTTGAGAACAAGTAAGGATGCACAAAGTACAATTTAGGTTCAGGGTAGAACTCATTGTTCCCCAAATATTAAAATCTGACATAGCAGCCTCGTTCAGAGAGAAAGCTACCAGGAGGGGAAAGGTAATCGATCACACTGAGGGAGAGGAGCACTCGAGTATATGCTGGGGGTGGAGGTGGAAGAGGGTTAGAGATAATTGAGTATGATGAACTACTAGGGCTGGTGGAGGACAAAATGGCTGATAGACCACTGTAGAATTAGGGGATAGAATAAGTGTGCCAGATGGAACCATGGCCAAAGGACATGTGGGAAGAGAGAGATGACCAGACTAGAGAAAAGGAGGACCACTTCTGTAGATGCACATTTGCAATGTTTCTCAAAAACCTTCACCAGCATTCACCATTTTGCTAAACAAATGTAAGCATGGGATTGCACCTGTATCTTATAGGAACACAGTGAGAGGTCTGACCAGTTTAATTGGCCCAACCTATGCAAGATACAATGCAGATAAAATGGCAATGAACAGCAGTAGTCCAGAAGCCAAACACTGCTGAATACAGAATGGAATATGGCAAGATTTGCTGTGCCAATTAGAAATGTAATTTAAAAACCCAGTGATAAAGTATGCTACTGAAAGTTCCATGAAGGAAATGAATAATCCCATACACTACTGGTGGGAGTACAAAATGGTTTAAACTCTATGCATAACAATTTGGCAATATTCTCCATCTTTTGCCATAACAGATCCATCTCTTCAGGAGAAAATCATTCCCTAATGACTACAGAACCATGGGGACTCGTTTCCATTGGCTATATATCATTTCTTAATCTTCACTGGATAACCACCCATGAAAATGTTCTTTGAGGCTCACATAATCCAGGCTCTACTTTTGTCTCTCCTATTAGTCATCAACCTTTCAATTGTTCTCTTATGGCTGTTGTCTCCTCCTCCCCCTCCCACCATAGACTTAAATGGTTTTGAAATCCTTACCTATAGCTGCTTTTAATCTTCAATAAATCTTGTCCACCAAACTTCAGCAGCCCCAATATCATAAATGTACTCTGCATTACCCATTATCCAGAGATGCTTGCCCTTGGAAGACATGTCCCACCCTCAAATCCTTACCTCCTGTCAGTTATCCTACATATCACATGTCACTCATATCCAAAACTCCTACTCTAAATGATACTGGGATCCTAGTCTTTGTTAACACTTTATTTTCTTCCAATCAAATTCTGCCTGGTATTTACTAAGCACCTTCTATCAGTCAGTGTGCATTTCTCTCCTTACACATCCTAATTAATTGAGCCCCCTGCCACCATGATCAATCACTTTACTCTATAACACTAGGCTCTCCTCCAATCCCTCTTTCGTACCTCCATGCAAAATCCCAAACCTGATGAACAATTATTATATATTTCATACGTAGTTATGTGAGCACTAGAAAAGAAAACCAAAAACCAACAGACTCACATGTATACACTGGTATCCACTGCAAACTACCTCCATCATCAACCAAAGCACTAGAACCCCTTGTCCCTTCTCCTCTTTACTGGTGATTCCAAACATATCCACCACCACCACTTCCCTCCCTGCTTCTCTTTCTGTACTAGGGGGATTGAACCCAGGGGTATTCTACAACTGAGCCACAACAGCCTTTTTTATTTTTAATTTTGAGACAGGGTCCTGCTAAGTTGCTGAGGCTGGCCTCAAACCTGTGATCCCCCTGCCTCGGTCACCTGAGTAGCTAGAATTACAGATGTGTACCACTGCCAACATTTATCTTTTAAAACACATTTCCCCACATCTATTCCCTGATCATTCTCATGACTCTACCTCCTTAAAACACACATGTGCATGCCTATTGAACATCTCCAGTTCAATCTTTCTTCTCAGGAAAAAAGGGTATTTTTTTAAAACGACAAAGGGAGAAATAATCATGCATATATCTTGTCTTAATTAAACTGGATCTCAGGATAATCAAATATTTGATAAGATGTTTCTCTTTTTAAAATTTTATCTTAAAGAGACAAAGTCTCACTATGTTGCCCAGATTGTCAGCCTCCTGAGTATGCAGGGGTACAGGCACATACTAAAGTGCCTGCCAGGAGTTTCTCTTTATAAAGATATAACGTCTACCTTTGAAGAAATGACAATTAAGACATCAGTACTATACAACCCCTTAAAAAGCAATGGATCTGAACAATGATCATCGGTGGCTGCTAATATCTCAGAACACCAACAGGCATTTATGTGTACTAGTTCCACCATCAATTTGAAGAATAAAATAAATCTGAATTTTATCAAACTTAACCACCAATTTCCAGGATATACAGAGGACAGAGGAACATGTTAAATGACGTGATACAGTTAAAATCAGCAACTTCCAAACCAGAAAACTCTAAAGACAAAAAGAAGCCTGCTTTCTCTAATAAACAAAATCCAAGGAAAGATTTTAAAAGATTTTGAAGACAGACTATTTGCAGTGTACAGACTTGACCTGAATGAAGCTTCAAATTGTTTTTTTTTTTTTAATATTTATTTTTCAGTTTTTGGTGGACACGACATCTTGGTTTTGTATATGGTGCTGAGGATCGAACCCAGGCCGCACGCATGCCAGGCGAGCGTGCTACCGCTTGAGCCACATCCCCAGCCCCTGAAGCTTCAAATTGTAAAATGGGGTAGACCATTTCCCAATGGGAAATATAACCTTTGATGGCGTTAATGAGTACTACTTCTTTCTTTCTTGCGGTGCTACAGATGGAACCCAGGGCTTCACACATGCTAGGCAAATGCCCTACCACTAAGCCAAACCTCCAGCTGTGGTTTGTTTGTTTATTTGGTGGGGTGGAAACTGAAGGGGGGGTACTGGGGATTTGAACTCAGGGGCAGTCAACCACTAAGCCTCAACCCCAGCCCTATTCTGTATTTTATTTAGAGATAGTAACTTGCCATTGCTGAGGCTGGCTTTGAATACATGATCCTCCTGCCTCAACCACCTGGAATTACAGGCATGTGCAACCTGGCCGGCTTTTGTTTTGGTTAAGAAGCAATGTCTTTTGGGGAGACTGAATGGATGTGTTTACAGATGGAATAGGATATCTGGAATTTGCTTCAAATAATCTAGGTGGGAGAATATAGATCAAACAAGACTGACCTTTGGTTAATAACTGCTGAAGGTAGGGGCTGGGGATATAGCTCAGTAGGTAGAGTGCTTGCCTTGCATTCATTGGCTTCTGGGTTCAAACCCCAGCACCACCCAAAACCAAAACAAACAAACAAACAAACAAAAAAAAAACCGCTGAAGGTACATGAAGGTACCTGAGAGTTTATTAATCTCTCAACTTGCTGTATGGTTGAAAAGAGAATTCTTCCCTATCTCAGCCTCTAAAGAAGAATCTGGGTGCAGTTCTGATTCCCCTCCCCAAGTATTAAATTCTGTAGATCTTATCTCTTTCTCTATTAACATCTCTTCTATGGCTTCCTATTCTTTATTCTCATTATGTCTATTTCAGCTTAAGATGTCACCATCTCGGTCCCCATTAGAAGACACAGCAAAACTGGATCATGGATCAGAAACCATCATTTCTAAATGTTTAAAAAGAAGAAAAGTTCCTACTGGTGATGCCTGTCTGACTAGTTTGTTAATAAGTAAGAAGCAATGAAGTATTCTGAAGCTTTACTCTTGATGACTACAATCACTGAAAATGGAAGGAATCCAGAATATTATCTCAATGTTTTATGTAATCGCCAACACCAGTATTTTGTGTCAGTGATGTTTTTGTGTTGTAAGGATGAATCATCTTCTGGGTAAGGGGAGAAGGGGGAACATCAAGCTAAGATTTTGTTTGTCAAATCCGATTCTTTGGTCAGTAATGGTTTATGAGCTGGGTACAGTGGCACATACCTATGGTCCCAGCGAATGGAAGCTGAAGCAGGAGAATCCCCTAATCCCAGAAGTTTAAGGTCATTCTGGGAAGGAAGGAAGGAAGGGAAGGAAGGGAGGGAAGGAAGGAAGGAAGGAAGGAAGGGAGGAAGGGAGGGAGGGAGGGAGGGAGGGGAGGGGAGGGGAGGGGAGGGGAGGGGAGGGGAGGGGAGGGGAGGGGAGAGGAGAGGAGAAAAAGAAGTTTGGGTTTGGGCAGAATAATATCAGGAAAATTACAGGACCCCAGGGTGGCAGGGTTCCAGTTGTGGCCTTAGTCTTTTCTGAAATCATGAAGGGACCATGCCCTCCTCAAAGAGGGGACCATGGCTTGGCTTCTGGAGTTTTTGGTAATATATGCCCTTCTTTCTCCAGCACTGTCTTCAACCTCCAGCTACATCTGGGGACAGTGAGTCATAGACAGGACACCAATTTGCCCTTTATCTCCTGTTGAATGCAGTGTTTCCCCATTCAGAGAGGAAGTAACACTGTTTCTGCTCCACTCTGGGTTTTGTTTTCTGCTTTTGATAATTGAAATTTTGTATTGAAGGGTTTGATGTGTCTGCTTATGGATTGGCTACTTTGCTCCTTGCCGAAGTTTACTCATCAGCAGCCTCAGGAGAATCCCCATTTGTCGGTCTGTTGTTCACTTGTTTAATACTTTGATCCCAGGTTTTGAGACAAATTGCTAGGTAAAATAGGAAGACACAACCCTGACAGTGTTATTTATGAAAAGATCTTGCTGAGTGCCTTCACCAGAAGCTGTGGATCTGCGGTTGAATTGTTCTCACTGGTGAATGCAGTTTTGCACTACAAAAGTGTTTTGATGGTAGTTCATGATTATAGTTAAGTGATTCCTCAATTTGGGTTTAATGAAATTTCTGATGTTACTGAAAGTTGCCTATTAACATGTTTTCCTTTTCCAAAGCAAGACATGCTGGTGAGAGGAAATGACTGTCTGGTTTTATTATGGTTTATAAACTAATAAATGGGATATTTAATTCTGTACATAAACATACAGCAAGTACAAACACTGGAATAAATGCGACAATCATGTTAGACCAACTTCTTAGGTCAAAAGTCAACACTGTCAAGTCTTGAAGGTTCCAGCTTGACACTTTTTTTTTTTTTTTTTTTTGAGGCCTGTGTCCTGGCCTGCTGCCCACCTCCTCCTCGCATAGGCAGCTCTGTTCTCCTCACCCTCCTCATTGCTGGGGTTGTAGTACTTCATGCTTCTATGATGTGGTCTGGACTGTGACAATAACTCCTACCCAACTCCTTCATTTTACAGAAGGAGAAACAGACTTAAAGAGGGCATTTTTGTTTGTTCACTGATGTGACTTGATATGAAATTTTTAAGCACCTTATTTTAAGTTATTCATTTTGGGGGAAATCAGACCCTAAGATAAGTACTTCCTCATTCGAATGTTATTTGGCCTAAGTTTTTGAGTTTGCTGTGTATCTAGTCTACACCATGTATCAGACCCTTTATTACATCTGGAACATATCCAGAACTGAATACCTTAAGGTCTTACAGCCTTAAGACTCCAGAACATTAATTTATTAAAAGACCTGAAAATTCCTAGATTCTTTTTTTAGAATTGTCACCTGTTTGCAAGACTTCAGTGCTATCGACTGTTCTGTGGGAATAAATAACTGTATTTTCATGATGGCATTTACCAAAAATAAATGATGGTCTCCAAGGCGGAAAAAATGTCATCATTAACCTTCTAACTGGTCTTTCTACCTCTCCAATTTTTCCTGATACTAGAAAAAAACAAACAAAAAACAACTTCAAAACCTTGAAGTCTCTACTGAGCTTGGTGGTCCATTCCAGACATGGTGGCACACTAACAACAGACTTGGGAGGATGAGGCAGTAGGATCACAAATTCAAGGGCAGTCTCAACAATTTAGCAAGACCCTGTCTCAACATAAAAAATAAAAAGGGCTGGGGATGTGGCTCAGTGATTAAGCAACCCTGGGTTCAACCCCTGGTATAAAACCAACCAACCAAATAAACAAACAAACAAAAACACCTTCAAGTCTCTGTGCAGTTCCTGGGAAACTTTTTATTTTATTTTATTTTTTAAAGGCAAGGGTTCTACTACCTACTTAAATCCCCAGCCCCTGAAGAAAGTAATCTATTCTGCATCTCAAGGTATTTGCTCTGGTGTGTCCTGCATAGTCTTATTCTGAGCCCAAATACTGATGTAGTTACCTTTATCTTTTTTGACTCCCTATACTTGGCACCTAAAACCTGGTTTGGCCCTCAATAATAGGCTGAGGCTGTAGTTCACGGTAGGGCACTTGCCTGGCACATGGGGCACTTAAAAAAAAAAAGAGTTATTCAGCATAAGAATGAGATCAAATTGGTACACCTTAGAAGTAGCTTTATGGCTCTAGAACATGGTTTTCAAACCAAGACTGATCACAGACTACTGCTACATATTCAGCCATACTCCTATACATGAGATTAAGTTCCTTTAATGAGAAACTACATTCAATTTATAAACTCTAAAGATCATACCACACTACACTGAGTCTGTGAAAGCAGAAGTAATCACATTCATCTTTTGTAACGCCCCCACTGCAGTACTGGCAATTGAATTCAAGATCTTTACACATGCTAGGCAAGCATTCTACCACTGAGATACATTCCCTAGTCCCCACATTCATCTTACTCTGCATATTTACTAACAAATAACAAAAGGCAACAAGAAAAACTGTTAGTATTTTATTACAAAAGCATATGTAAAATCTCAGCTATCCGGAAGCTCGGTCCTAGGAAATTCCAGAAAGCAACCATTTCACCTTTCACCCTAAGGAGGGACTATAGCAATAGCACTTTTTGTAGGACTTATCAAAATCTGACCAGCAATTCATTAATACTGTTTTTACTAACTCTAACTTATTAGCTGCTATAAAATGTTTTTTTCCATATAACTAATATTACTTTTATAGCCTCTCTACACAGCAGGTGCAGTACAAGAAATTTCCCATTTTATAAAACAAAACAAAAGGAAACACAATGCCTGCCAATGGCTGCCACTAGGCCTATGTAGAAATTCATCTAAAAGTTATTTCTGCTAAAATACACATAATAGAAACTTACCCAATGTATGCAGTATAGTCATTCGAAACTGTGGTTTAACATTTTAAAAATACAGGATTAAGAATGCATCATGATTATAAATGTGCACATGTGATATACACTTTTTTTTTTTTTAAGCTAAGGCACCAAAACAATCAAAAGGTCTAGGAATAACATGATCAAGCCTAGTTTTAGAAACGAAAATCCTAACACACCATATTGACACTCTATTTTATTGCTCAGGAACACCGATAGAAGGAAAGAATTTATCAATATTTGAGAGCCAAGGAAATAAATACAAAACAAAGGTCAGGGACAATAAAGAAAGAAAACAATGACAAGGATAACTAGTCCATCTTCTCGATTCACAAAAAGAAATTTTTAAATTAGGAGCCTTTCACAGATAGCTTTCTGAGTTTTTTCACTAAGCAGGGCACACAACCCCCTGAAGCTGCTGGCTTCATAGACTCACCATGTTAACTTTTCTAATACAGAACTAGCAAAGTGCTAGAAGTATGTATTAAAGGAGATGTATTAAAGGAAATATCCCAAAAAGATTCTTCCCTGAAATCATCATCATACTGGAAACAGCCTGTGGATGTAGTGACAAGGCCTCATATGTCCAGTAAACAAAAAACTAAATGGCTTCTTTTGCACCACCTTCAATGGAACCACCACCTTGATGCACACTTTTCTAAGATCTCAGGAGAGAAACAGCCATTCTGGAGACTGAATACCTTGATACAACAGGGCAAGAGCAAAGATAAGGAAGGAATTCCTCCAGTTCAGCAAAGACTAATCTTTGCTGGCAGGCAACTGGAAAATGGATATAATTTGTCAGACAATATTCAACAAATTCATTCCTCTCCTTGTGTATAGTCTCCATGGTAAAGAAAAAAGTCCAACTCCACTCCCAAGAAGAGGATGAACAGGAGACAGAAAGTTGAACTGCCTGTCCTGAAACATTGCAAGGTGGACAAGAACGGAACAATTGATCATGGTTGGGGAAAGGAAGGTCTCCTTCAGATAAGGGAGGTGCTGCAGTTTTTATGGCCAGCCCCTTCAACAGGTACTACTGTGACAAGTGTTGTTAACTTTCGGTTCCAAATCAGATAAGAAATTGTGTATGATTTAGTAAAAAAACGTGAACTAACAACAAAACATTTTATTTTTTGTTATTTATTTTTTAGTTGTAGTTAGATACAATATCTTTATTTTATTTATATATTTTTATGTGGTGTTGAGGATTGAACCCAGGGCCTTGCACGTGCTAGGTAAGTGCTCTACTGCTGAACCATAACCCCAGCCCAACAACAAAACAAATTTAAATGAAAGGTCTGTTCCAGTGGATGCTACATGATGACTAGAGGATGGAGGAAAGGAAGGATGAACAAATAATCAACTAAAAAATTCAAATTATTTGTAGGCAAAATGTAAAGAAATAATAATTAAACTGAAATTGCTACAACCAACATTTTTAAAACTCCAAATTCTGACCCATGATGAACACAAACTCTCTATCTCTAAAAGATAATCTTTGCTGGCAAAGATACACTACCAGTAATCTTTACTTGCAGAGAAAGCCTAAGGCAAAAATCAGAACAGTTGCCAACCCACCACACTGTGGAGTCTACTTGACACTATTTTAAGACATCTTCCCATTTTATCCTACCTAAAGAATACACAATCACTGTAAAGGGTATGGTAATTTAAGTGAAGAGTAACTTACTGGCGCACACCTGTAATCCAAGTGGCTCAAAGGCTGAGGCCGGAGGACCACAAGTTCAAGGCCAGCCTTGGCAACTTAAAAAGGCACTAAGCAACTTAGTGAGACCCTGTCAAGATTTTTTTAAAAATTAAAAAGGGGTGCGGATTGGCTCAGGTGCCAAAAACAGAAACAAAGAAAGACAAATGCCCACAAATACAAACATGAACTCTGCCGTTCAGTTAAGATCGGATGGGGCAAACCCATATTCCAAATTACTTCAAAGGATCACTTAAGCCCAGGAGTTCCAAGATCAGCCTAGACAACATGAAACCCCCATCTCATAAACAAACAAACAAACAAATAGCATGCCACCATTTCTTAGTGGGACTAACAAGTCAAACAGGTCTGACATATGCCCTCTACCAATCTATCAACAGAAATGTATTTTTTTTCTAGTTGTAGATGAATAGCATGCCTTCATTTTGTTTACAGTACCTCGACCATTCTAGGCAAAGCTTGCCACTAAGCTACAGCCCCAGCCCAATAGAAATATGTTATAATAAAAAAATAAAAATAAAAAATCCAGAGGGTATCTCTGGACCTTTTGGAATACAAAACATTGGACTTTGGTTTTCACTTAACTCGGAAATAATTATAGATCACATTTTTTTCCCAAAATTCAAACACAGTTGGCTACTAAATCATTTCATCTATAGCCCCAGATACTTCACACGTGGTACTAAATGATGATCTTAATGATGTATAATGACACATTTGGGGGAGAAAATAAGACAAACTGATTTCTTTTATCACAAACTATCACTTTCTCTTATTCTAGTTCACGGTGAACAAAAAAATGTAGATACTGTATTAGTTTTCTTCCCTGAATCCTTTTAATATGAAATTATCTCTCAAAGTGCACTTAAATTTCATCTTGAATTACCAGTGTTTCACAACACCATAAGTAACTAGAGAAACCCTAGGATTTTCTAAAACTGAAGAGTATAAAATCACTGCCCTGAAATCATTCAAAAAATGTTGCTTTCCTATGGGTATTCTCTGGAGGAACATACAAATTATGAAAGAAATTAAAGACCATGTTAAACTGCCAGACCTCTAATGAATTATACCCAAAATGCCAGTCATGCACCAATTTATACCTGAATTATTTTATAAATTACAAAATTCTGTATTAGGAATACATAACTGAAAGTAGTTCACCTACCTACTACTTCAGCAAGATTGGTTTTTTTTTTTTTTTTTTTTGGGGGGGGGGGGGGGCTGAGAATTGAACTCATCAGGGGCACTTGACCACTAAGCCACATCCCCAGTCCTATTTTGTATTTTATTTAGAGACAGGGTCTCACCAAGTTGCTTAGCACCTAGCTTTTGCTAAAGCTGGCTTTGAACTGGTGATCCTCCTGTCTCATCATCCCAAGCCACTGGGATTACAGGCATGTGCCACCATGCCTGGCCTACTTTAGCAACATTTTAAAAACACTATTTACAAAATGGAAAGGCAGAAAGATTAATCAATGAGAAGGAAATAAAATAGGAAAAATCAATAACAAAAGGTCAAATATTTGTCAATAAGATTCAATGATAAAAGGGGGAAATGTTTGTTGATTCACTCATTCAAAAACTGAAAGTGAGCCAGGAACAGCAGTGCACCCCTAGGTGGGAGGATTGGTTGAGCCCAGGGCCCAGGAATTTCATAATACCAACCTGAGCAACACAGCAAAATGTGAAAGAGAGGTGGGGGAATCTACTAGGCACTGAAGGCAAAAAAAAGAAATGGATTCTAAGTGACTTAATTAACTTATTTATCTTTCATGCATTCCTTTTGCTCTGATTAAGAGACACTGTATTGGAAAATATTTGAATATTGTCCATATAGGCAATTAGGCAATATCATTAGTTCACTGGTAGAACACATGCTTAGCTTGCATAAAGCTCTAGGTTGATCCCCAGCACCACTAAAAATCATCATCATCATCGGTACATTATTGAGAAAGGCTACTGGTAGATTAATAAACAAATCCTGGGGAGTAGTAGCTATATAGTCCACTTCTACCAACCCCGACTCCAACTCCTCACCCCAAACATCTTTATCCCATTCCAGAGTGCACATGAAAACATGAGTTAGAATATTACAAAACTAAACCAGCAGCTGCTCAAATTAATTGCTCAGGTATATCACTGCCAACTGAGGAAGTTCACAAAGTTCTTGCAACACACTTCAAAATTTTACCATGCCAAGCACATTAGCACACATCTCTAATCCCAACAATTTGAACACATGAAGAAGGAGGAGAATCCCAAGTTCATAACATAGCCTCAGCTTGGCAAGACCCTGCCTCAAAATAAATAAGGAGGGTCAGGGGCTGGGGTTGTGACTCAGTAGTACACGCTTGCCTAGCACACATGAGGCACACAGTTTGATTCTCAGCACCACATAAAAATAAAATAAAGTGTACTGTGTCCACCTACAACTGAAAAAATATACTAAAAAAAGAAGAAGAAGGGCCAGGGATATGGCACAGTGGTACAGTGCCCCCGGGTTCGATCTCGTGTGTGTATTTTAAAAAAATAAAAAAAAGAATCTTTGTACTCCTTGGAATCTAACAATCATTAACAATCCTTCTTCCAAATGTACAAGAAATCTGGACTAGCTGCAGACCAGACATCTAGCCTATGGAACAGTTTGGAGACCATGCTCAAATGGCAAACTGAATACCAAATGAAAGACTAGACCTAAGATCTTATACCAAAGATTCTTGATTTCTTTTTTTAAATACACACCAACCATTTTGTGTTTCCTGCTGCTCAGACCCACAAGTACAAACAATGTTAAGGGAGGACACAAGCTAAGCAATTGTAGAAATAGAGCTTAAGTGGGGCAATCACAGGCAAGATAGAGCAAATGCTCTAAGAACAAATATAAACAACTCAGATCTGGAAAGGTATTTGCCTGAAAACAAATCTTGCACACTGTTATAGATAACTTAGCCATTTTCCTTAATATTCTAGTTTCCAAGGTCTCTGCTTTTATCATTCCCCACAAAAGTAATTTGATTCTGCTCCCTTTTAAAAAACAAAAAAAAATCCACATCTCATCGCACACAGTCTTCATCTAATACCAACCTAGCAAGTGACTAGAGGAATATTTGAGAACCTGAAAAAGGCCTATTTCCAACAAGGGCAATGAAAGGTGTGTGTCCCCCACAAGAAGGTAGAGATTAGAGCCAGACACATTCAAACCTCAGACCAGTTTCAAAGAGGGGTATCAGGCAATTCTGAAGCTAATTTTCACAACAGTTAATGAAAATTCAAGCTACAGAGTATCTGGGAAAAAAAAAAAAACCCACAAAATCATTTTTAAAAGACAGAATGCAGCTGGGTTCAGTGGTGAACACCTGTAATCCCAACAACTCTGGAGGCTGGGACAGGCAAATTTCAAGTTCAAAGCCAGCCTCAGAGGCCATAAGCAACCTAGTAAGACCCTGTCTCAAAGACAAAAATTAAAAGGGCTGGAGATGTAGCTCAGTGGTTGAGCTCCCAGGTTCAATCCCTAGTATCCCAACCCCTGCTGCCAAAGTAAAAAGCAGATGCATAAATAAAGGGGCTGGGAGTGTAGCTCAGTGGTAGTGTTTGTCTAGCCTGTGCAAGACCCTGGGTTCAAATCCCCAACACCAGAATACACACACACACACACACACACACACAAATAAACTGATCAACAATGCCCAGAATGCTCTGGATGGTATGGCTTACGAAGATGGCTATGGTTCCACCCCTCTTTCATCACCTGTCTTCAAACAAAAACAAAACATACCATTGATGAAAACCCATATTATGTTTAAACTTCAAGAACTATTTCAAAAAACTTTCTGGGCACTACTGGACACCACTTGTTTAACCTCAGAAGTCCTAACTTATCTCAGCAGGGTCTCTGGAAGAGGGTTTCTATTTGTTTCGGACCTCACAGCAATGTCAGTTGTTTTAGCTGAACATAAATGGGGGATGAAACTTCCCTGCTGCCTCACCCTCTTGAAAATCACAAATGCTACACAATATTGAGCTAGGAACCAAAGGCCTCTTTAGTCACTAGAATGGGAGCTAAGCCAAAGGGAGGCCTGCATTAAGTGCCCCTCCCTCCAAAATAAAAAGTCACTGAAAGGTATGGGAGTAAGGCAGAGAATTAAAATGGAAAGGAGAAATTGAAATATTCAGTGTAGCTATAAGAAACAGTAGGACTTTATCAAAAGAACTTCATCACATAATTAAGACTCAATGGTGATAGTTCCTATCACCATATTTTGGGGAATTAGAATGAGTAAATAGAGATGATCCTTCCCCAGTCATTTCTAGTTAAAATTAATATTTAAAAACACCAGAACTGGGCCCCTAACTATTGATCATCATCTATTTGACATGAAGAAAAAAATGAAGCAAGTTAATAAAATATTAAGCCATGGCAATCAAAAACATCACTTTAAAAAAACTAACTAGCATATAACTATAAAGTTTTATCTGAAGAAAAAGTCCAGACCACACATACAATTAGCACTGTTGGTATATACACACAAAAAAAGTCCTGTACATACACCATCTTAGCACTGTTGGTTTGTATAAGACTAGGAAAATCTAAATATCCAACAACAGGGAACTGGTTAAACAACAAAGGATTGTATGGCCATGTACAAATCATTATGACAGTGTAAATCTGTATATTAATATGAAAATCCTTCATACATTTATACATTATTTCAAAAAAAGCTATAAAACATTTAAAATCATGTAATAATAAGTTATATGACCATATATTTTTTAAATGTAATCCCACATATAAACAGACCTATATGTAACTATAAATAATCATTTTGTTTTCTTCTTTTTCCTCAACTTTGTGAAGGTTTTACAATAAACGTGTGTGTGTGTGTGTGTGTTTTTTTTGCTAGGAATTGAACCCAGGGCCTCCCACATGCAGGGCAAGTGTTCTACTACTGAGCCAGATCCCCAGCCCAAGATAAACTTTTTCCGCAACACAAGACAAGGTACTATTTTACATAAACCTTTATAAAACAAGAAAAGGAACCAAATACCAAGCATCTGGCTTTTACCAAATAAATGGAAAGAGAAATCATGTATTAAGGACCTAGCTAATCCACGTCTTCATTTCTTCCTTTCTTGTCTCTGTACCCAACATTCCAAATCTATTTGATCCAACCTGACAATAACTTTCAGTGAAAACCAGCTTTCACATCCTATGTACATTACATCACATTTTTTGTACTCAGGGGAGGCCCAAATGGACCTTTCACATTGGACTGGACAGCAGGAACTGATGGACTCATTCCAAAGTGCTAAGCCACCATCTGCAGCCTTCTGTTAATTTTCTTTATCTCATCTGTCCCATTCCCAATTCCTTTTATACCTATTGCACAAGTAATCAAGATTTGTCTTCCAGGTATCTTCCCACGAGGCATATAGAAGAATATTAAAATTATTTTCAAATAAAGCAACACCTTCACATTATTCTTATAATCAAATAAAAATAACTCTGTGCTTGATGCAAAGGCCACACAAGTTATTAAAAGAGGACAATACATGCTCACTAATTAAACTTAAGAGTTCAACCAATAAGACAGAACTCATATATATAAACAATTGAGAAAATTATTACATCTTAGGCTGCCTACTGACTGCCAGGCTTGGCTCTCTTGGTTATAGTTCTAACTTAACCCACTACCTTGCATTACCTTGGGCAGAGGATCCTCATATGTAAAACTGAGAAAGATATTTAGTTTTAGTTCACTAAATATCTTTCTAACATCCTTTCCAGCTCTTACCTTCTGTAGTTCTAGAGATAACAGATGAGAAAAAAAGAAAGTAACACATTCTGGAGTCCACACTTATCAATGAGACACATATAAATAAAAAACCAATTGAACCTGGCAAGAAAAAAAAACTTCCAATCAATAAAAGCTGTTTTTATTATATAAGCAGGATGCTTAGTAAGTAAATTAAAGATCACACACTAACCTCCTTTCATCAGGAAAAGGGTTACTATGTAAATAGATCTACTGTCAGTCAAGGGGTGCAGTGACAGAAAATAAAAATATTGAAACAAATAAATGGGGGCTGGGGATGTGGCTCAAGCGGTAGCGCGCTTGCCTGGCATGCGTGCGGCCCGGGTTCAATCCTCAGCACCACATACAAACAAAGATGTTGTGTCTGCAGAAAACTAAAAAATAAATATTAAAATTCTCTCTCTCCCTCTCTCATTAAAAAAAAAAAAAAACAAATAAATATTAATACTATGTCTGAAGAAGCTCTTCACTATACACAATTAAAACTATAAATATGCTGGGTGCTGCCACACACTTATGTAATCACAGTAACTCTGGATACTGAGGCAAGAGGATCACAAGTTCAAGGCCAGCCTTAACAACTTAATGAGATCCTATCTCAAAATAAAAAGGGCTTGGGATGAAGTTCAGTGGTAAAGCTCCCCTGGGTTCAATTCCTAGTACCCAAATATAAAGGGTGGGGGGGCCTGGGGATAGAGCTCAGGGGGAGGGTGCTCCTTGGTTAAATCTCCAGTACTGAAAATAAAAAAGAAAATATATATGAACATGGATAATATAGTCCCTGATTTTTAGAAGTTACTTAATTTGTTCACTCAGTAAATATTGAGTACCTACTGTAGACAGGGACAGTCTGAAGTACCAAGAATCCCAGAGTGAATCTCTGGATCCCTGCTCTGACAGAATTCATGTTCTTAGTGAAAAACAGAAAATAAACAAAAATGATAACTCATAAAAAGACAAAAAAAGTGGTATGGCAGGAGTGAATGGTTGGAAAGAGCAGCAAGGGTAGCAGTACTTTAAGCTGGGTGACTATAAACAACAGAATACTAATAATTACTGAAGTGGGGCATTGGGAATTTCATTGTATTATTCTCTCCCTATAATACTCATTTAAAGGTACTAAAACAAGCTATAGGTAGTTAGGATGATAAGGGAAGGTTTCATTCTTTGAGGTGATAATTGGAGCTGAAACCTGAAAACCAGAAAGAGGTACCCTAAGGCATTCAGTTTATGAGTTTAAGAGAAAACTGATGTGGGTTGGGAATCAGGAAGAATGGCACAGGAAAGGCAATTTAAGTCATGTCTGTGGACCCTACTAAGCAATTCTAAGGAAATTTCAGTTTTTTCTAAATGGAAGAGAAAGCCATGAGAATATTTTGTATTTGAGAATACAAAAGCACTCTTGCTAAGGATTGGAGGCGCAGCTCAGGGGTAGACTATATGCTTATCATGCACAAGACCTTGGGTTCAATTCCCAACACCAAACAAAATATACTTGCTTTTTGTGTTTTTAATCACAAGGTAATAATAAAAGTTAGGTGTTAATTAAGTAACTCAAAATATATTTATGTTTAGCTATAAGATGAATTAATACTGGAGGGAGACTTCTTTATCTCCCTAATCACTTTATCTAATTCTAACATTAATTTCAAATTCCAAGCATAAAAATATACGGACATTAACTCAGTACCTGGAAAGTAGGTTCAGAAACACTTTAGGTGGGAGAGAATTCAGTGTAGGATTAAAATGCTGTTACAGATACCCAAGAAAAATGCTAAGCAAACAACACTTGGGCAAAAATCTCAGATTTTAAATATCTCATTTAAAGAACAGCATTCTGCTATTTTAACAGTTATCAAATAAAGGCTCAGAACAAATTACTTGCTCAAATGATACAGCAAGTAAGAGATAGAACAAAGAAGCTGGGATGAGAAGTCTACCCTCCTGACTTCCTGTACAGTGTTCTTTCCAGAGCAAAATAAACACCAAAATAATATTAAAATCCAAAGAGACAGAAAATAGACTGGTGGCTGCCAGTTGGAGAGTGAGAAAATGGAGAGGAACTATTTCATGAGTATGGGGTCTCCTTATACAATGATTTAAAGGTTTTGGAACTAGTTATAGATTATGGTTGTACAACATATTAAATTTACTGAAATGCTACTGAATGTGCACTTTTAAATGTTGGTGGTTTTATCTTATGTAAATTTTACCTCAAATTTTTAAAAAAATGAACTAGATAATTCCAGCAGCTAAGGAGGCTGAGACAGGAGGATCTAAGTTCAAAGTCAGCCTCAGTAATTTAGAGAGGCCTTATTTAAAAAAATAAAAAGGGCTGGGAGTGTGGTTCAGTGGTTAACACACTGGATTCAATCCCTAGTCATCCCCCCCAAAAAAAAAGAACTCCAAAAAAAAAATTAAAATAATAATTTAGGGATGATTACCAATAGCTGATGGCAGGACTATATAACCCACCAACCAAAGATAGAGTTTGGAGATCCATATTCTTAATCAAAACTTAAAATAGGCTTCAGACTAGGATTTCTCAAGCTCAGAACACTACTGACACTGGAGCCAGATGATGTTTTTGTTGTTCTGAGGGGCAGTCTTATGCAGTGTAGGGTATCTGCCATTGTCCTTGGACTCTCAACAGCACACCTCCTTCCCAAAAAGAGCAACTGAAACTCTAAAGACATTAGCAAAGTCCTGAAAGTCCCCACTAAGAAAACCACAGGTAAAGTCCCTCAAGTCTCTGTATCTTAATTGCCTCAAACATCTTATTACTTATTCAAAATATCCTTCAATTCTGAGATTACAATCTCAGAATTTGGCTGAGATTTTTTTCCAGATTTTGCTCATCACACCTATGATAATTCAGTATAGGCTTCTGTTTCACCAAACTCACCCTTAACATCAAGCATTTTTTGTTGCAAGCATCATGACCTAAGAGTTATTTTGCACTAAAATTTCCTCAAAAACACTAAGAATGGTCTATGCGAGGGTACACCTATTTCAAAGAAGAGCTGGTACAAAAAGGTTTTCCATAAAGACCCTCAAAACACTATAGCTAGATGTGGTAGCATGTAATGTAATCCTAGCAACTCCCCGCAACTCCCGAGACTGAGACTGAGGCAGCAGACTGCAAGTTCAAGGGCAACTTGGTAAGACCCTAACTCACAAAATAGTGGGTACAGGGAGGCTGGAAATATAGTTCAGACTGGGGTGGGGGAGGAAAAAACAAACAAACATTAAAACACTATAAGGAGGGGCTGGGGAAGTGGCTCAAGTGGTAGCATGCTCCCCTAGCATGCGTGTGGCACTGGGTTCGATTCTCAGCACCACATAAAAATAAAAAAATAAAGATATCGTGTCCACCTAAAACTAAAAAATGAATATTAAAAAAAATTAAATAAAAAAAATAAAATACTATGAGGAATACTCAATTTTCTAAGGACTATTTTATAACCTGTATTTTTTTGTTATTTGTACTCATGTCCCACAGTGTTACTTCCCTTTGAAATTGAAATATTTGCTCATTGAGATTAAAAATTTTTAAGAAGAATTTTGGGATCCTTCATATCACATGAGAATACCCCAAGCCTTTCAGGAAGCAAGGGGTTAATGAGTTCTGAATATGCTTAAAAGAATTACAAGCAACTTCATTTAATTACTAAACAGCCAATCAGGTCATCTCTGTGGTTGATTGGTGCACTAATGAAATAATGTCTTTCAGTTCAAAGCTGTCATTCCAATCAAGAGACTGTTCCTCAGCTAGAAGAAAGAGGTGGCAGGATTTCCAGACTTAAGCTAAGAATTTGAGAAAAGGGGAAATGAATACACTTCATATTTCACCCATTTTGTGTTAAAAGATTTTTAAAAGCCAAGTTTCTGAATGGACATTTATAGAATACTCCAGCAAACAATAGCAGAATACATTCTTTTCAGGGAAGATTCTGGGCCATAAAACAAGTCTGAGTAAATTCAAAAGGATGAAAGTTATATAAATGATCAAAATAGAATTAAATTAGCAGAAAAGTATCTGGAAAATTCTCAAATACCAGAAAAGTAGTATTCTTCACTCTTCTAATATATTCACTGTTCTGAATAACCCCTAGCTAGAGAAAGAAATCAAAAGGGAAATGGTGAAAGCCTAAATAGTTTGGAAGGAGGTTGCCTGCTTTGGTCCCTACTATTGGACATTTTAGATAAATTCTAGACAGTGCAATAAGGCAAGAAAAATTTATTCAGTTCTGTCATCTATATAGAAAACTCAATGAAATCTACAAAAAAAGCTGCTAAAAGTAAAATTTAGGAAAAACAGATACAAGATCAATAGTCAACATTGACACTATGTCTACATACAAATAAATTTTTTTAAAAATGTACAAGAACATCAAAAAAATAGGAAAAGAGGCTGGTGCTGTAGCTTAGTAGTATAGGCTGGCCTAACATATGTTAAGCCCTGGATTCACACCCACACCATATGCAAATATAAACTCAAAACGGAACATACAGGATAAAACTCCTAGTGCTCAGGACATAGCTCAGTAGTAAAGCCTAGCATGCATGAAGCCCTAGGTGCAATCCCTAGCAACACACCCAGCAGTGGGGGCATGTGGTTCAGTTGCAGAGCATATGCTTAGCAAGCACTAGGCTATGGATTGGATACCCACAAATCTAAAAGAAAAAAAACTTATATTAAGAAAAGCAAAACCTGAATATATGAATAACTCAGCAGTCACAACCCAATTTTAAAACAGGTAAGACCTTAATTCAAACTTCAAAAGGCATATGAATAGCATGAAAAGGTACTCAAGAGTATTAGCACTAGGAGATCTGAGTCAAAATCATAAGGAAATACCACTTTGAACCCACTAAAATGACTATAATAAAAAATAGTGTTAATTAATAAGTATTAGTGATGTGAAAGACATGAACCCCTTATTTATTGGTAAGTGCTTTGGAAACAAGTTTAAAGTTTGTATATAACTCTAATCCCAATTCCTAGGTAGCTAACTACACAAAAGAAATGACACACATGTAAGCTATTATCCACAACACTTCAAAAGTAGAAAAAAATTCAAATACCACCATTGGGTAAATGGATGAAGGAGGGAAGGAATGGGAAGGGAGAGCACGAAGGAGAAGAGGAGGAGACATAGTGGTAGTAGTAGTAATAGCATAGCCATATATTTAGAATACTATTTGATCAGATTAAGTATACATAGGAGAAAAACTGAGGGCACAGGAGCCAACCCGAAGAAGCTGCTACGGCCAAAACTAAAACAATTTGAGCAACTCAAGAAAAGAAAATGAAGTGAATTTTTAAAAATAGTATTAGATTAAAATCCAAAAAATAAAATAAGTATCAATGAGTCCACACTGATGACCATAACAGACTAAGGAGACATGATGACTAAATGTAATGTGGTCTGCTGGACTGAATTTTTTAAAAGGCGGGGGGTGGGGGTGGGGGGGTGGGGGTGGGGGCTGAAGGAATCTAAATAAAGTCTAGTTTATAGTGTTGTACTAATGTTAATGTCTGGGTTTTGACATTATGGCTGTATAAAATTAAACACAAGGAGAAGTTGAGTGAAGGGTCTTTACACCAGGAATCGGCAAACTAAAGCCTGAGGACCAGCTCCAGTCTTGTTTTAAGTTTCATCGGAACAGTCATCTCCATTCATTTAGTCATTGTCTATAGCTGCTTTTACCCTTCATCAGCAAAGTAGTTCTAAGAAAGACCCTCTAGTCTGCAAAGCTTGAAATATTTACTCTCTGTCACACATAAAGCCTCTATACTGTCACTATGACATTTCCATAAATATGAAATTATTCTAAAAAATTCTTAAAGTTGAATAATCACCTACCATATGATCCAGTTATCCAACTTATAGGATGAAATTCCCAGGAGAAATGAAAGCACATGCCCAAAGAATATCATATATATGCTGATCAACAAGCAAAACAAATAATAGCATATCATTAAACAGGAACATCACTAAGCAATAAAAAGGAAGGAACTGTGGACACATACTAAAATGTAAATCAATCATTTATGCTGAGTGGAATAAGAAGGACCAAAGGAAAAATTCATACTACAAAATTCCAATTAGGTAAAGGTCTAGGAAATGAAAGCACAATGACATAAAGCACTTTAGGGGGTTACCCTGGGGAAAGGAGGAGGGAAACAGGAGGTTAAGAACTACAAAGGGACACAAGAAAACTCTCCTGGGGACAATGTATCTATTCTATCTATTCCTAGTCCTGACTGTGATGGTTACAATAGTGCAAACATGTGAAAACTTATCAATTGTACACATAAATATGTGGTTTCTGGCATGCTAATTACACCTCAATAAAGCTATTTTTAAAAATAAACTGAGGGGCTGGGGATGTGGCTCAAGCGGTAGCATGCTTGCCTGGCATGCGTGCAGCCCGGGTTCGATCCTCAGCACCACATACAAAACAAAGATGTTGTATCCGCCGATAACTAAAAAATAAATATTAAAATTAAAAAAAATAAAAATAAAAATAAACTGAAAAATTATTCCTCTGAAGAAAGAAACTAATCCATTAACAAACTTCTTCAGCTGCAATTTCTATCATCCAACCCTGTTCTAAATCAGGATATTCCAAATCCTCACTTACTTTGGAGGAAGTGAGGATTCTAAATCACAGCCAAGAACGTAACTCTTCCTGGGATCCTGCCAACAAACTCTACAAAAAGGCAGGTGAGATGTCAACTATAGAACAAAACTTCTCTCTAAACCCGTTGAACAGCCCTTCTTTCCAGTAACCAGCACAGAGATCAGAGTGCAGCTCTGCTTTAAAACGGATTTCTTGTAAGAAACAGAACATATCCAAAGAGCCTCCCAAGGATGAAAGAAAGTTGGGAGGTGGTAGGGTCTAGGTGCTTTAACCTTGTTCTACTCCCCACAACCACCATTCAATTACTTTATACCCTGCTAGGCATCCTAGACCCCTACTGCTCACCTACTCCATTAAAAAGTTATCTGCCATTAAGCTCTCCCCTTCCTACCCACTGAAAGTTCGGATCTGGCTTACCCACTTGTCTGAGCTTCCCCATTTTCCTTTAAACTTGTAGAGGGGAGCAATAATGTCTAGTACTTCCTAGCACTTTCAGGGATGATGTCTAAAATAAACACATTTTAGTGTAACCTTAGGTATCAGCTGTTTTATTTGCCCAATCTTTCATAAAAATATATTATCTTCGATAAAAAATCTGATCTTTTTCCTTTGAATGTGTAGTTTCAAAGTAGATTTTAGGATTGCCTTCAATTTTTATGCCAAACTCAGATGAAGTAATTGAGGAAGAGGGTTATGTCTATCTGTATGTGTCTGCACTACTGGGGGTCAACCCCACAATCTGAGGCTGGCTTTGAACTGATGATCCTCTTGCTTCAGCCTCCTTAGCCTCTGGGATTACAAGTATGTGCCACCACTCCTGACCTATCTCTATACTTTGAATTTTGTAAAAGAGGCTCTGTTTTTTTGTCTCTCCCCCACTTTCTGGAACTCAGCAATGTACAGATCTATTTTCTAAGGATCAACTAATTGACAGAGGAAAAACACTAGTATCCATCAAAATGATAAATTTTATGTACCATGTGTTCAAAATTAATATCACTAACAGTGCCGCAGTCTGGCTGGGCACAAATCACGAGCCACTGAAGCAGGAACAAACTTTATTTTTAAACTGCAGGAAAACACTTCACACAGCTCCTGGGGAATCCTCCCGAACGCGCCACGAGGCTTGTCCAGGAACCCCCAGCCGGAACTATCTCTCCCGGAAATCCCTCCTCCTGCACTTCCCCAACCAATGGGAACTCTCGGGGAATCCCCGGAAATCCCCACGAGAACTCCAAAATAGTGCGAGAACTCAAAAGTTGCGGCAGAGGCGGACAGGCAGAGGCGCCTGTCAATCAATACTGTTGGCAAAATGCCAGGGGCCATACAGACTCAGCCGTGGCTCTCAGCATAACAGTAAATAACCTGAAATTATACAGCTACTAATGTGGTACAATAAGTACCCAGGAACAGCTATGAAGAAGTCTTACTGGAAACATTCCTTGAACCTAATCTTAAGGCAACAATCAGAAAAGTTCCAAACATGGAATATTCTATAAGACAGTTGGTTCAGATTCATCTGAAGAGTTCTAAAAAACAAAAAGGCAAGGGAACTACTCAAGACTAAAAGGAACTAAATATTAACCAAGTGCAAGACATAACACCTTGATCAGATTCTTGATAAAAACAAACCAATAGCTAGGTGCAGTAACACACACCTATAATCTCAGTAATGTGGGATGCTGAGGCAAGAGGATCACAAGTGTGAGGTCAGAATGAGCAATTCAGCAAGATCCTGTCTCAAAAATAAAATAGAAATTTTAAATAGGGCTGGTGACAAAGCTCAGTGGTAGAGAACTTGTCTCACAAATAAGGTCCTGAGCTAAAATCAATAGTGCTGCATGAAACGAAAAACAAAACAAAAACCAATCAACAGCCAACCAAAGCAAAAATGGACAAACGGATTGGCATCAAACTAAAAAGATTTCTCAAAGCAAAGGAAATATTAACTGAGTGAATAGCCAGGAGCACAGTGGTACAAACCTGTGATCCCAGCAGCTTGGGAGGCTGAGGCAGGAGGATCACAAGTTCAAAGCCAGACTCAGCAATTTTGTGAGACCTGTCTCAAAATAAAAATTAAAAAGGGCTGGGGATGTAGCTCAGTGTTTAAGTACCTCTGGGTTCAATCCTGGTTCCAAATAAACAGTGAAGAGATGACAATCCAAAAACTGGTGAAAATATTTACAATCACAAAGGGACTAAGATCCAAAACATATAACACACTCCGCAGTATAGCAACAAAATAACCTTATTTAAAATGGGCCATGGGGATGGGATTGGTAGAGTGCTGGCCTGGCCTAGCATGTGCGAGGCACTGGGTTCAATCCTCAGCACCACATATAAATAAATAAAGGTAAAATGGACCAAAGACCTGAATAGATATTTCTCAAAAAGACACCAACAGTCAAGTGATATAAAAAACAATGGTCAACAATTCTAGTCATCAGGAAAATGCAAATTAAAACTGCAGCAAAGTAGCATTTTTTCCTTGTAAAATGGGTATCATCAAAAATACAGAAGATAAGTATTGAGGAGAAGGTGGTGGAAAGGATCCCTAATACGCTGTTGGTGGGCATAGTAAATCAGCATAGCCATTTTGGAAAATAGTATGGAAGTTCCTCAGAAACAGAAAACTAGACCCAAGCGCGGTGGCGTATGCCTGCAATCACAGCAACTCAGAAGGCTGACAGGAGGATTGCCAAATTCAAGGCCAACCTCAGCCACCTGGCAAGACCTTCATCAATTTAGCTTTGTCTCAAATTAAAAATAAAAAGGGTGGCGCATACCTATAATCCCAGCAGCTCGGGAGGCTGAGGCAGGGGCATAGTGAGTTAAAAGCCAGCCTCCGCAACAGTGAGGTGCTAAGCAACTCAATGAGACCCTGTCTAAATAAAATACAAGGGGCGGGGATTGTGGCTCAGTGGCAGAGCGCTCACTTAGCACCGGCGGGACCTGGGTTAGATCCTCAGCACCACATTAAAAAAAAAAAAGGCATTGTGTAAATCTCCTCTCAAATAAATAAATAGATAGATAGATAGATAGATAAGGACTGGGGGATGTGACTCAGTGATTGAGTGCCCCCCCCAGTTCAAGCCTCGGTACCAAAAAAATAAATATATAAAAGGGGGTGTGGGTGGGGGTGGGCTGGAGATGTAAAGCACCCTGGGTTAGAGACCTCCAGTGGAGGAGGAGGAAGAGGAGGAGGAGGAGGAGGAACAGGAGGAAAAGGAGGAGGAGGAGGAGGAGAAAACTAGAACCATATGTATGATCCAGTAATCTCACTCTGGGCATATATATGGAGAAATTAAAATCATTATGTCGAAAGGCAGCTGCACTCCTACATTTGTTTCAGCATGACTATTATCAATGGCCAAGACATGGAAACAACCTAAGAGTCCACTGATGAATAAATAGATTGAGAAAATGTAGCATACATATACAATGAAATACCATTCAATCTTAGAAAAAGAAGAAAATTGCAAGGTGCGATGGTGCATGCCTCTAATCACAGCAATTCAGGAGGTGCAGCCAGGAATGTGAATTTGAGACCAACCTTAGCAACTGAGAAAGACCCTAAACAACTTAGTGAAACCCTGTCTAAAAAATAAAAATAAGAAGGGATGGGATGTAGCTCAGTGGTAAAGTACCCCTAGGTTAAAGCCCTAGTAACAGAAAAGTAAAAAGGGGGAGAAAATACATATGGATGAATGTAGAGGAAACTATGCTAAGTGAAATTAACCAGGCAGACATACAAATAACATCTCATTTACATGTAGAATCTAAAAATGTCAAATTCATAGAAGCAGAGAGAATAGTGATTATCAGAGATGAGTGGGTAGGAGGAAAGACATGAAGTTGGTCAAAGCCTATAGTTTTAGTTAGAAGGATTGTTTTACTAACCCAGTTTTATTAAACTATATAAAATGTATAATTACTGCAATGTGTGGTAATCAGAGTTGATAATATTTTGAAATAGGCACAAGAATACATTTTAATATCCCCATTGCAGAAAAATAAGATGGAATAGATATCATATCACATTATACCCAATAATACATAACTATCATTTGCCTATTAAAATTTTTTAAATTAGGGCTTGGGGAGAAAGTAGATCCACGATAGAGCATTTACCTAGCATGGGAAAGGTCCTGGGCTTGATCCATAGCACCACCAAAAATAAATAAATAAACAAATAAATAAATAGTATGCATAACTGTCATGTGTAATTACAATGCACCAGAAATAAAGTATTTTAAAATTAAAATAGAAAAAAAATTTTAGAGTTCAAGACAAATGCTGGGATGCTGGGGAATGTGACACTGTAACAGAGTACTTGCCTAGTATGTAGGAAACTCTGGATTCAATCCCCAACACCACAAAAAAATAAAATAAAATAAAGTACAAGCCAAGCCAAGATGGTGAGGACATTCAAAAATATTTTTATCTTAGCCAGATGTGGCATATAACTGTAATCCCATCTGCTCAGGAGGCTGAAGCATAATGATGGCAAATTTGAGGCTGGCCTCAGCAATTCAGCAAGACCCTGCGTCAAAATAAAAAAAAAAAGGAATAGGACTGTTGTTCAGTGGTAGAATGCTTCTGGGCTCAATCCCCAGTACTTGCCAGCCTAGCTTGTAGGAAGTCCTAGGTTTGATCCTAGTACCACAAACATACATATACACATACATGCATACTACGTGACAAAAATAAAAGGTAACTATACAACTTCTAGAAGAAAACATAGAAAAAAAGAAAATAGTATGATCCTGGGTAAAACAAACATTTCTGTAACAAGACACCAAATGGAGCTGAGGTTGTGGCTCGCTGGTAGAGCACTCACCTAGCAAGTGTGAGGCCTTGGGTTCGATACTCAGCACCACATAATGATAAATAAAGGTATTGTGTCCATCTACAACTAAAAAATATTTAAAAGAAAAAAGACACCAAATGTTCAATCCATTAAAGAAAACTATACTTCATCGAAATTTAAAAGTTTTTGCTCTTCAAGAGATATTAGAATGAAATAACAACCCACAGACTGAAATAAAATATTTGCTGTGTGTGTATATATATATATATATATATATATATATATATATGAATGATAAAGAATTTCTATTCTCAATATGGAATAACTCTCAAAATTCAATACTAAGCTAGGCATGGTTACTCCTGTAATACCAGTGGTTCAGGAGGCTGAGGCAGGAGGACCATAAATTCAAAGCCAGTCTCAGCAATTTAGCAAGGCCCTAAGCAACTCAGTGAGACCCTGACTCTAAATAAATATTTTTTAAAAGGGGTGGGGATGTGGTTCAGTGGATAAACACCCCTGGGTTTAATCCCTAGTACCAAAAAAAAAAAAAAAAAGAAAAAGAAAAAGAAAGAAAACAAGTAATCTTCAACCACTCAGGAGGCTGAGGCAGTAGGATCACTTGAGTCCAGGAGTTACAGACTAGCCTGAGTAACGAAGAGATGAAGGAAGAGAAGGAAGAAAGAAAGAAAATAATCCCATTTTTTAAATAAAAGATTTTAAAGGACCAAAGTCAAATGAATGGCAAATAAGCACCTGAAAAGATGCTGAATGTTGTTATTCTTAAGTGAATGTAAAAACCAGAATGAGCTCACAGGGTGGCTCATGCCTGTAATCCCAGCAACTCAGGAGGCTGAGGCAGGAAGATCACAAGTTTTAGGCCAGTTTCAGCAATTTAGCAAGGCCCTAAGACCCTATCTCAAGATAAAAAATAAAAAGGGCTGGGGATGTGGCTCAGTGATTAAGTGACCTTGGATTCAATCCCAGGTTGGGGGTTAGGGGTGGGGACCACCAAAATGAGATGATCTCTATGTATGTTTTAAAACATAGTTGAATAAACTGGTGCTAGCACATACCTATAATCCCTGACTGGGGAAGCTGAGAAAAGAGGATTGCAAATTCAAGGAAGCCTCAGAAAATCACAGTGAGACCCTGCCTCAAAACAAAAACAGGGCTGGGGATGTGGCTCAAGTGGTAGCGCGCTCGCCTGGCATGCGTGCGGCCCGGGTTCGATCCTCAGTACCACATACAAAGATGTTGTGTCCGCCAAATACTAAAAAAATAAAATAAAATTCTCTCTCTCTCTCACTCTCTCTTTAAAAAAAAAAAAAAAAGACTAGAGTTGTGGCTCAGTGGCAGAGTGACCCTGGTATGCTCAGTACCAGGGTCAATCCCCAGTATCCCCCCCCCCCCAAAAAAAACAACACACACAAAGGAACTGATATTCCACACATGGCTGGTAGAGATATATGAAACTGCTATGCTGTTTTCCTAAATTAAACACACTATATACCAGTGATCTCATTCCTAGGTGTCTGCCCAAACATATATATGTGGATGCTTTAAGCAGCTTAAGTCAAATTCACCAAAACTAGAAATAATTCAGACATTCTTTCAGTGGCAAGTGAATAAGCACACTAATTTTCCCAGCAACAAAATGTTATTTGGTAATAAAAAGGAATGCTGATACATGCAACAACATGGATGAATCTCAAATGCATGATGCCAAGTTTAAAAAGATGCCAGACAGAAAGGTCTATATATATTAGGATTCCATTTATATGACATAGGCAAAATTATAGGGATAGGAATCAAGTAATTGGCAAGAGCTGGCAGAGAGGGCTGACAGCAATGGAGCATAGGGAATTTCTTGGAGAATGGAATTGTTCTATATCTTGATTGTGATGGTGATTATAAAACTGTGAAAAGTCACGGAAATTCATATTTAAAAAGTGAAGAAATGGGCTGGGGCTGTAGCTCAGTGGTAAAGCATTTACTTGCTTTGCATGTGTGATGCACTGGGTTCTATCCTCAGCACCACATAAAATAAAAGATACTGTGTGTTATCTACAACTAAAAAAATATTTTCTTAAAAAAAGTGAAGGGATTAATTTTAATATGTATGAATTTTGCCTCAAGTAAAAAAAAAAATTTAATTCATTTGGAAAACAAACTTGGTCAGGTGTTCTGAGGTTTTTATGCAGAATTGGGGTAAACCCAGTACCTCCAATAAAGCTAGGAAAACGTGCTAATACTGAGCTATACCCCGAGGCCCTACAGTTTCTCATAAAATTAAACATACATTTACATTATGATCCAGGAATTACATTGTTCTGTATTTACTCAACAGAAAGCTTATGTTTACATGAAGACTTCTATGAATATCCTCAGCACCTTATCAATAATTACCAAAACCTATAAACAAATGTCTAACAATAGGAAAAAAATTACAGCATCAAGTATAGTCACATCATAAAATATACTTAGCAATTTTAAAAGAAGCACTGATACATAATATGGTTGCATTTAAAAAATCATTATGTTAAGTGAAAGACTTCTAATGCAAAATAATACGTAAGATTCTATTCATAGGAAATTCTGGCAAAAAGCAAATTAAGCCAATTGCAGTGCTGCACACCTGTAATCCCTGTGACTCCGGAGGCTGAGGAGGACTGCAAATTCGAGGATAACCTCAGCAATTCAGGAAGGCTGAATTCCTAAACAACTTAGAGACCCTATTTCAAAATAAAAAACAAAAATGAGTCAGGGATGTAGCACCTCTGGGTTCAATCCCTAGTACCAAAAAAGAAAAAAGAAAAAGAAAAGCAACAAATGGTGACAAAGCAAAGCAGATCAGAGACTGCCCAAGATCAGAGTAGGAGTGGGGGGAAACTGCCAAAGGACAGGGGAAAAGCTGTGCACAGTAGTGCACACCTGTAATTCTGTGATTTGGGACACTGAGGCAGGAGGATCAAAAGTTCAAAGCCTGGGCTGGGGATATAGCTCAGTTGGCAGAGTGCTTTCCTTGCATGCACAAGGCTCTGGGTTTGATCCCCAGAACCAAAAAAAGTTCAAAGCCATGTCATTTTCTTCTCCGAAGACAAGCCACACCAGGGTTCCACCAATTGACTCCACCACTAAATACTGAATAAAGAAAAGCCAGCCTCAGCTAAGTAACTCAGCAAGACCCTGTCTCTTAGAAAAGATAAAAAGGGCTGGGGGGGTGTGGCTTGGTGGTTAAGCATACCTGAGTTCAATCCCTGGTACCAAATAACAAAACAAAAATATTCTCAAACTAAGCATGGCAACTCATGCTTATAATCCCAGTTACTTCAGAGGCTGAGGCAGGAAGATCACAAAATCAAGGTCAGCCTGGGCAACCTGAGGGGATCCTGACACAAAATAAAAAATGAAAACATCTAGGGATATAGCTCAGTGGTAAAGCACCCTTGGGTTCAATCCCTAAAAAAAAGTACACTTTATTTAAATAATTGGTCAATAAAACTGGTTTAAAAAAAAAATCTGAGCTGAGTACACTGGCACATGCCTGTAATGCCAGGGACTTGGGAGGCTGAGACAAGAGGATCAAAAATTTAAGACTAGGCTCAGCAACTGAGTGAGGCCCTAATCAACTTAATGAGACCCTGTCTCAAAATAAAGAGTTGAGGATATAGCTCAGTGGTAAAGTACTCCTGGATTCTATTTCTAGTACCCCACCTCAAATAACTGTAAATTAACAATCTAGAAATTTCATTCACAACACTACCAAAAATAATAAAATTCTTCAGAGTAAATCTAACTAAAAAGCATAAAATTTTACTTGGAAACTATAAAACATCAAAAAAATCAAAAATCCAAATAAACAGAAAAGCATCCTATATTAATGAATAGAAGACAATATTGTTAAGATGGCAATACTGTGTGTAGAGTGCTTGCCTAGAGTGAGGCACTGGGTTTGATTCTTAGCACCACATAAAAATAAATAAATAAAGGTATTGTATCCTTCTACAACAACAAAAGTGAAAAAAATGAGAATCATCTTTATTTCATTCAGAGTAAAGGGACCCAACAGATAAATGATGGAATCTTGAAAATAACTATTCACCAACTGCGATGTAATAAGGACTGATTCAGGCAAAAACCATACATGCATTAAAATTATTGATGTTGTGAGCTGGGATCAGAGGCACACGCCTGTATTCCCAGCGGCTTGTGAGGCTGAGACAGGAGGATCGCAAGTTCAAAACCAGCCTCAGCAATGGCAAGGCATTTAGCAACTCAGTGAGACTCTGTCTCTAAATAAAACACAAAACAGGGCTGGGGATGTGGCTCAGTGGTTGAGTACCCCTGAGTTCAATGCCCAGTACCAAAAAAATAAATAAATTTTAAAAAACCAAAATTATCGTTTGGTGAAATTCTGATGAGAAACATACATGTTTACATAGTATCTCCCCACAAGATACTTACTCACTGAAAGGGGAAAACAGTAACTTCAGAGTCAAGAAATCTGGCAGACATCATCCTAACCAAGTGATCAAACTTAGTAACAACCAATAATGCCAAAATCAGTAATGTAATTTATTTCTTTTTGGATACCAGGGATTAAACCCAGGGGTGCTTAACCCCTGAGTAACACCCAGCCCTTTTTATTTTTTTTTTAATTTTGAGACAGGGTCTCACTAAGTTGTTCAGGGCCTCACCACATTGATGAGGCTGGCTTTGAACTTGTGATCCTCCTGCCTCAGACTCCAGAGCCGCTAGAATTACAGGTGTGCACCACCGCACCTAGCTAATAATGTAATTTCTAATAGCAAGCATCAGACAAAACATTTCTTTAAGCACCCCTGCCAAAATCATGTGACCTGAATTATCCTGAAGTTACATCCAACAAATCCAAATGAAACGAATGGTTTGTACTCTCTCAAAGTGTCAAGCGCAAGAAAGAGAAAGACTGAAAAACTGCTCCAGATTAAAGGAGACTAAAGGGACCCAAGAGATAAATGAAATGAATGGTACTAGATTGAAAACCTAAGCCAGAAAAATTATTTCCAGAATACTGGTCAAGAAAATTACAGAAAGGGCTGGGGGTTGTAGCTCAGTGGCAGAGTGCTGACCTAGCACATGTGAGGCACTGGGTTCGATCCTCAGCACCCATAAAACCAAAATAAAGGTATTGTGTTCACTTACAACTAAAAAATATATTTTAAAAAAATTACATCAATTGGCAATGTGTGGTGTCACAAACCCATGATTCCAGGGATTCCAGTTAAAGCAGGAGGATCACAAGTTAGAGACCAGCCTCTACAACTTACTGAGACCCTGCCCCCAAAATAAAAGGCTGGGGATGTGGCCCATTGGTAGAGTGCCCCTAGGTTCCACCCCAGAACCACCAAGAAAATTACATAAATTGCATATATATTGATATTGGTCAACTGGCAATATTTGATATATTATTATTTTCACATTTTATTCAGTATTGATTCCCTCATTTTGATAATCTTACTATGGTTTCTTAAGAAAATGCTTTTATATCATAAACACTGAAATGTCAAGAGATAAAAAGACACCATGTCCGAAATTTACTCTCAGACAACTACACAGGGGAGATGTAGATAGAGGGCTGGGGGACAGAGAACAGGGAGACAATTTAAAAAGTGGTATAAAATTTAACATTTAGGGAATCTGGGTGAAGGAAACTGAGGAATTCTTTGTACTAGTCTTTCAATTTTAAGTTTGAAATTAAAGTTTTAAATCAGGTGGGAAGTACATGCATAGGAAACTGAAGAAGAATTTCAAATGTAAGGTCAGAATGGGCAATTTAGTGAGACCCTATCTCAAAATAATTTTAAACAAGGATTAGGAGTGTAGCTCAGTGGTAGAGCACTTGCCTAAGCACACAGCAGGAAGGAGACTCTGGGTTAACTCCCAGTACCACAAATAATTGTTTAATTAAAATAAAGTCTTAAAAAACTCTAGCCACTGTTTCAGCAGGGAAATGACAAAAGTAATGAACTCTTAAAGGCCACTGACATATTCTGCATATAATTTAAGCAATTAAAAGGAAAAAAACAATTTCCCTCACTTCTAAAAATGTCATTGTTTCCTGACTTAGCACTCTTATTCATTCAATCTTGCTTGAAAGATTCCTTTCTAATGCCAAAACAATAGCTAAAATTTAGTCTCACCTACCCTTCCACATATCCCTAAATAACTTGCATGGCATACCAACTTTCCCATCTCTGGCACTACTATTCAGTTCATGTACCAATGAATGCCTTAGCATTTTACTGAAGTTAGATTCCCTGGGTTCAGATCTGACTATGTACCTGCAGGCAAATCACTTCATCTTTGGCCTCAATTTCTTATCTATAGAATGGGATCAGAGTGATGCCTACCCTCCTGGAGAAATTAAAAGGAATAAATAAACTGACTGAGGAACACTAGAAGCAGTGCCTGGAGCACCATAGGCACCAAAACTCATGTAAGATTTTATCATAAAATATATGATAAAAAGTGACTAAGGGGCTGGGGGTACTATTCAGTGATAGAATATGTGCTTTTAGCAAGCAAAAGGCCCTGGGAAACCAGCCATTTTAAAAAAAAAAAAAAAAGACTGAATACTCAATACTCAGAACCTCAAAATAGAAGGTAATAACAGAAGTCTAATGACTAAAAACACTAACTCTATCTTAGAAAGGAAAAATCTTTCTGTTCATGGTAGTTATGATAGGAAACAACTCAAAATAACCTAAATTCCCCACAGAGGATTGGTTATATAGAGTACCTCTATTCAATGAATACTCTTCAACTATTAAAAATCATGATGCATTGTGGTAACATGGAATTTCATATCATTTAACTATTCACTGAATCAAGCAGGACTCAGAAATGTGCAAGTATGAATCATATTGATAAATTATTCTATATATAAACATGCTCACCAAGATAAGTGAGGTAGTGCTAGGCTCTTTGGGAGCAAGGAATGCAAACTCTCTCAGGTGCCTGGGGTTTGGGGCAGGATCCACAGCAGTACCGTGGGAGGTCTTCTCATTAATCTCTGCAGGGCTGGGTCTTCCCTACTTTCTGCTTTACCACAGGCAAGACTTTAGTTTGCATCATGGCTTCTCACTGTGACCTTTTAGCTTCTTTTCCATGCTGACTCAGTAATCCCTGTATTTCCTAGGTTACAATCCCAAGAAGGTATTTGATTGACCCAGTTCATCTTTTTTTTTTTTCTTTGCAAGATGTGTTAAAGATTACTGGCCAAGACAGAGATTTACTTGACAAGAGGAAGCATAGAGATGCCAGACAACCTCCAAATTTTTTTGCAGAACCAGCAGGGAGATAAGCAAGCAAACAAAAGAAGCCATTCTGTTGAGATGTAACTTTCCCTGGCTTGGGGAACCTGTTATTAAATAGAACACATAACGTTAGTACCTGAATGTCTAATATGTACAAGTATTCCACTTACAAATGACTCAAAGCCCCATGAAATAGTAGTCTCACATTTCACTAAATACTCAAGAGAAAAATTAAAACTGAAGCATCTCAAACAAGTAAGAGTTAAGCAAAGTAAATCTAAAATCTAACAAAAAGGCACATATGTGTGCGTGGATTTTCATTTTAACAAACAAAAAGCTACAATGCTGAGAAACTAACAATCCTAGGATGGGATAATCATTCCAACCAGAGAGGAAGAGAACAGAGGATGACTGACAGGAAACCTGCAGCAGAATTTGGAAGGCTAGTTATTCTTAAGGGGACCCTACGATTGACCTCTTTAGTTTAACACCAAAATGCTAACACACAGGAATTAGAATTAAATTAACTTTTTCTTGTTACAATAGCTACCTATTATTTAGGGTAAACACAAAGCAAAAAATATGCACCATCTTAAGCTTCCTGAAGTGCTCTTTTCCCCTCTCCTTCCAGAAGAATGCAGATTTAATCTTAGCCTCTTCCTCTTCCTCTTATTCCACAGTAACTCAAACAGCCTTCTCCAAAGTTGAAAGTCTCTTTGATCCCTTCAAATCACCAACTCAATGCCTGTTTTCGGTTGTCATCTTCCTATATTTCTAAGTATCACTCAAATACGGAGACTTTGCCACTGCAGAATCCATCCTGTGACCATTATGGTGCCACTGCCTGAATGTTTAATGACATCCATCACTGAGTGTCATACTTGCCAGGAACCACCTTTCTTCAGCTTACCTGTCGAAGAATATTCTGCAGTGTTTAAGTCACTGTTATTCTGTTATTTGCAGCCAAAAAAAAAAAACCCTACTTGACGCAATCTTTATGCATTACAAAAACCTATTATCACTACCTTAATATTTCACACCTCTCCTTCACTGTGTTCTATTCCAGCCACTAATGCTAGATTTACCCTAAAACATTTAGCACACAGGAATTCTTACTTTAGAACTATGTTTCCCCATTGCCTAAAGAAAAAATGATTAACATCAGTGAACCTGGAATTCAAGGCTTACTGTAATGATGCCTCTATTCTCTCACTCAGCCTGATTTTCTATCAATCCCCTTAAAGAACTGCCCCATATAGCTAGCTATGCTGGCTTACTCAGTACAATCCCCCAAACTCTGGAAACACTCCATCACCAATGCTGCAACGGTCATACTCTCCTAACACTTGTTCTGCAATTAACATAGATTTCACATTGTATTTATTATCTATCACCAACCCTACCACCCGCTTTCAAAAGACTGATTAATTTTCCAAGGCAGTGGGAAAATAGCAACTTTATTACAAACCTCTGCAATTATGATATTAATAAATTCAACAGCAAACAGAAGGGAGGCAAACTGGTTTTGGTTTTTAATTCTTTAAAACACAGGAAAATGAGGAGAAAAATCTTTCAGAAACAATGAGAAAAAAAATTAGTACGTGTCTTTTAGTACTAATTAGTACATCAGCACTAAACATTAGTATGTATGTTAGTAGGCTACTAACTCAAATTAATGCCAGCCTAAGAGTGAAAACATAATAATTGGGCTGAGGCTGTGGCTCAGCGGTAGCGCACTTGCCTGGAATGTGTAAGGTACTGGGTTCGATCCTCAGTACCACACATAAGTAAATAAAAAAATAAAAGTCCATTGACAACTAAAAAAATATTTTTAAAAAATCGTTAAAAATGGGCTGGGGATGTGGCTCAAGTGGTAGCGCGCTCGCCTGGCATGCGTGCGGCCCGGGTTCGATCCTCAGCACCACATACAAAACAAACATGTTGTATCCGCCGATAACTAAAAAATAAATATTTAAAAAAAATCGTTAAAAAATAATAATTCCCTTAATTATGGCAATAGATGTAATTTCTCTCTAAATCACCTCTCCCCTATATAACTGTTCTGTGAACAAAGAACTCCAAGACACTGTTATAAAGTTGTCCCACATAACTGAGCATGGTAGTAGACACCTGTAATCCTAGCAGCTCCTGAAGCTGTGGCAAGAAGAACACAAGTTCTAGACCAGCCTGGGCAAGACCCTAGGCAACTTAGGAGGCCCTGTCTCAAAAACAACAACAACAAAAGGACTAGTGCTGTAACTCAGTAGTCAAGAACCCGTGGGTTCAATCCACAGTACCAAAAAGAAAAAAGTTGTCTCCACACCTAAAAGAATTTGCAAACAACCTCTCAGTAAGACAGAAGAGACACAATGATGGCACATAGGGGAAAGGATTTACTAAAGAAGTAGATCTGTTAACACATTTTCTGTCAAGCAAATCAAGTGTCCCTAGTGCCATTATGGCTGAACCAACTGATGAGGGCTCAAGGAAGAGGTATTTAGTTAAAGGAACTGGCCAGGAGGGTGAAAAAATTCTTACAGTCAACAAGACTTCAAAAAAGCATTCTCAATTTTAAGAACTTATTCCAATATGGAACTTATTACTTGGAGGTGATTTAAAAGTTAAACACTGAAAATGTGAAGTGTTTAGTATAATTGTGTTCCCATCAATTCCTCTATTTTCACTTATGTTTGAGGTTATGGGTAGGAGGAGGGGCAGAGAAGGATGCACACACAATCTGTTGTGACAACCATTCACACATTTAATTCAGGTGGCCACATGCCTCAGTGACCTACTGCCAAATCACAGTTATTCTAGCAAACCCACCCTAGGGAAAAAGTAGACCTGACTTAGCTCCTGAAGCATCCGAATTGTAGACTCAAAGCTAAAAGTTGTCTGTTCTGGGCAGTATGAAACTTACAAGAGCATGACATCATTTAAGCCTGCCAAGTATATTTCATAAAGGTCATGTGAGGTCAGGGACTTTAAACAGGAGAATGAATAGTGTCTTCCACATATTTTTATGCAAGTACACTTGTGTGTTAATGATACATAATAGAATTATTCTGAGGAATCAACAACTGCCCCCAAAAGATGAGAAAACTGCTTTTGGCTACAGAATTAACTTAATTCTTATCAACTTATTTACACAAATTCTGGGATTTAACACCTTGATGCAAGCCAGAAATTCACCAATGCCTAGAACAAACCCTAAGACATCAGGACAGGAGCACAACAATGAGTAAAAAAGAAAATTAAAAAAGGTGGTCAGGAAAAAAAAAAAAAAAGCAGTTCCTGAACAAGAAAGAGAAAGAAGCATGGATGTGGGGTCTCTGCAGAGACCAAATACATGGAAGTGGAAAAGACAAGACCACAAGATGGATGTTTCAGTCAAAGACCATTGTCGAAAACCACAAAATTTCCTTCACTATCCATAGAAGTTCTTCAGTAACCTTTACCCAAAAAACTTGAAACTTTTCACAGTACAGTACTCTGATGAAATCACAATACCATCTTCTCTCCAAACCAATTTTTTTTAAGTGGACAGATTATTGGGAACCTGATATCTAACAATAACAGTAAGTTCCATGGCTAAACTGTGAAACCAACCTAGATGCCCTTCAACAAATGAATGGATAAAGAAACTGTGCTATATATACAACAATGGAACATTACTCAGCATCAAAAGAAAATAAAATTATGGCATTTGCAGGTAAATGGATAGAGCTGGAGAATATCATGCTAAGCGAAGTATAGTTAATCCCAAAAAACCAAAGGCCGAATGTTCTGGTAAGTGGATGCTAATCATAATGGGGGGTGGGAGGGGCGCTTGGGGAAAACGGAGGAACTTTGATTGGGTACAGGGGAGGGAAGAGGAGGGAGCATGGGGGCAGGAAAAATGGTGCAATGATATTGAACATCATTACCCTAGTTACATGTATGATTGCACATATAGTGTGACTATACATCATGTACAACCAGAGAAATGAAAAGTTGTGCTCCATTTATGTACAATGAATTGAAACGCACTCTGCTGTCATATAACTAATTAGAACTTAAAAAACTGAAGACATATTGTTAGAGTAGAACATATTTCTCTCACTAAAAATATACTACAATGGACTAGGGATGTGGCTCAAGTGATAGCGTGCTAGCCTGGCATGCGTGGGGCACTGGGTTCGATTCTCAGCACCACATAAAAGATATTGTGTCCACCTAAAACTAAAAAATAAATACTAAAAAAAAAAAAAAAATGTATATATATATATATATATACACACACACACATACTACAAAGGCTTTTGTTGATTATCAAGCTGTTTTGCACTCAGTAAATGGAAGCTGTCTTACAGTTATTATTAGATATCAAGTGCTCAATAAATGTCTGTCCACCAAATATGTGTTTATCCATTAAACATCTTGTCTGACAGCAAAATAAACTGAAAGAAATCATGAAAAATATTTAGGGTTCTGTGCTTGGTGAGCTTTGAACTGAAAATTATAATGGAATAATGAACTTTATATGTGCTTGTAACCCAAATACACACACACTTCAAGTAAGGTCCCACTGAACTTTCGATCTAGTCATGTCTAAGCCTCCTGAGTTCACCACTGTGCCATGTTCAAGAGATACATCAAGAAAAGCCATGTTCCCAAACAGGCAATGGCAATACTGAAGCCTCCTGAAGCTGTGTTCCTCATCCTGTCCAGCCACCACAGCCAGGCAGCTAGGGAGAGGCCTTTCTTTTTTGGACTTCCTCCCTATTCTCCCCAAACATTCTTCGTTCTTTCAGTTACTCCTTAGGAAAGGAAAAACAAACAAACAAACAAAATATGTTTCCTAGGTTTCTTTTTCTTCTTTCTTTTGGTACTGGGGATTGAACCCTGGTTGAGGATGTATTTACCACTGAGCTACATCCCCAGCTCTTTTTTTTTTTTTTTTTTTGAGACAGAGCCTTACTAAATTGCTGGCACTGGCCTTAAATGTGTGATCTTCTGCCTCAGCCTTGCAAATTGCTAAGCTTACAGGTGTGCACCACCATGCCTGTTTCCCAGGTTTCTGATAAAGAGCAACTACTGATGACATGCACATCAGGGAGCAACTTGAACTTCCTTCAATTCCTATAAATGTAAATGTTAAAAGTTTGCATGTAGAGGAAATCAATATCTGAAGGAAAAACTCATCACCTCACACACATTGTACTACTGGTACCTAGAAGGTAGACAGGTCAAGGATGCTACTAAACATCTCACAATGCACGACAATTTTCCACAATGGGAAGATTTACCTGGCCCAAATATCAATTGTGCCGAGATCGAGAAACCCTAGGTGTGAAAGGAATCGGGATACTGGACTCAGTGTTACCATCCAACCATGTCTTTCTCAGTGGCAAGAACTGTTGTAAAAGAGAATGTCCCCAAGTTTTCCAACAGAAATATTGTTACAAGGCTAATATAAAGAAGATGTCAGAAAAGCATCCAAGGAACAGAATCCAGTGAAACATGAAAATATGGGAGACAGCAACATAGTTATCTAAAAAGGTCATAACAGAAAACACAAGGCTACAGCATCAAATAAAAGGCAAGCCACAAGCCATAAGCTAAAGTATGTTTTATTCAAAAAGTTCTAGGTACAAATGGGTCCTACCCTCTAGCTAGAGGTAAGAGGTAGAGAGAACTGGTATTTGCACTTGAGAAAGAACTGGCATGGTGTCACATGCCTAATAATCCCAGCAACTCAGGAGGCTGAGTCCAGAGGATCACAAGATCAAGGCCAGCCTCAGCAACTTACCAAATCCCTAAGCAATATAGTGAGACCCTGTCTCAATATAAAAAATAAAAAGAGCTGGGGATGTGGCTCAGAGGTTAGGGCCCCTGAGTTCAGTCCCCAGTAACCCCCCTCCCCCCAAAAAAAGGAAGGAAAAGAGATTTCACAGAAAGAGGGGAAAATTCATATAATTCACAAACACACCAAGTATGAATTTGCAGTTTTCACTTGGTACAAAGCTGATTTGTAAGGAATGAATCCTAACCTTGATCCTAACCACTGAGGTCAGTGATTTTCTAAAAAGGAATTAATACTGCTATGCATGCTCAGAAAATTCCTAAAATCATGGAACTTTTAAGACTTAAAAAATATCTAGGAATCGCCCATTTTTATAGATAGGGCATCTGAAACCCAAAGTGATCTGCCTAAAATCAACTCAAAGCTAATGACCAAGGTGGCTCACAATGCAGGTTGTCTGTTTCCTTTTGAAAAGGTGTTTAAGGACTGCAGGTATAGCACAGAGGCATAATGTGCTTAGACTGCATGAGGCCCTGGATTCGATACCTAGCAGCACCCTCACAAAAGACTGTGTTCACAATTGCATCAATCTGATCTAAAGTCACATCATTAGATGTCTCATCTACACACCACACTTTCTACCTTTGCACTTGCAGTTTTCCAGCAATCTGTCAGTGCTCCTCATTCTGAAACCCTCACACACCAGGAATTCAGCCTTGAGCTGCTCCTGACCAAAGGGCAGATGGTCAATGTACCAAATGCTGCCAAGTTGTATTTTAGGCTTTCCTGTGTTCCAGAAAATTAAGCAAGACCAAATTTAACTTTCACTGAAAAGCAAGCCAGACCCTAACACAAACTGTCCTTCAGGACAAGAGGGTCCTGCCCCTTTTACAATTGTAGATGATGATTCTCAACTGCCCCTCTGAAGCCTCATATGGTAGGAAGAAAAAAAAGAACAAACTTTTCTTTCCAAATGTTGGTATAAGCCAGGCATGGTGGCTCATGCCTGAATTCTGGCAATTCAAGAGGCTGAGGCAGGAGGATTGTACATTCAAAGCCAGCCTCAGCAACTTTGCAAGTCCTAAGTGACTTAGCAAAACCCTGGGATTGTGGCTCAGCAGTAGAACACTCACCTAGCATGTGTGAGGCCCTGGGTTCCATCCTCAGCACCACATAAAAATAAATAAATAAAAGTATTGTGTCCAACTACAACTAAAAAACAAATATTTAAAAAACAAAACAAAACAAATTCTGTCTCGAAAAATAGAAAGGTCTGGAAATACAGCTCGGTGATAAAGTGCCCCTGGTTCAATCTCCAGTACCAAAAAAATAAGAAAGGGGATTGGGCATTTCCTTATAATAGAATATTCTCTTTTAGAATTTCAAACCACAAATGGATTTGCCCTTATGTAATTCACCTCCTGTTTGGGCTTTCATCTTCAGTGAAGGAGCTGATCCTGACTCTACAAAGAATGTTTTATCATCCTACATTTTATTACAATACATTTTATCTTACATTAAATTGACTAGTGTGGCAAACCACTTATTTTTAAATCACTCATCTCCTTCATTCCCACTCAAATGCCATGTTCTCAGCATTGCTACACATACTCATCCTATTTTACAATGCAATGGCTCACCCCTCAACATGGCTGTATGACACCAATGACTATCACCAGTGACCCTTTGACATACTGTATACGGTATATATGGATGTTTACTATCTGCCTCATTCCACTAAAAAGAGGGCAGATATTTTTGTATTATGTTCACAGCTTTACCCCAAACACCTAGTACCCTGCCTGGCACACAGTATGTACTTTGTAAATATTTGTTGAAAGAAATGAATGAATACACGATCTTGTCCCTCTGAACATAGTTCAGCAAAAGATTTCAAGAGAGGATCTTCTGCCAGATATGGTGGTACACACCTGTAATCCCAGTTATTATGGAGTCTGAGGTAGGAGAATGTCAACTTGGAACTCAGCCTCAGCAACTTAAGAGATTCTGTCTCAAAATTTCTTTAAAAAGGACTTGGATGTACCTCAGAGGTACAGCTCTTGCACGAGCTCACAAGCTCAAGGTCCTACCATTGACTCCCAGCACGCACACAAAAATATAAAATGTGTGTGTGTGTGTGTGTGGCATATATATATTTCTTAACTTCAAGTCTAGTGTGTTTTGGGTCATGAATCGAGGCTTTTGATTCCCCTAATCCCAGGCCTCTTAACCTTTGTATCTTTGAGAACTTCTTTCAGAATTTGATGAAAGCATTAGGTCCCCTCCCCTCTAGCAAAATGTTATGTGTATACCAACTCAACAATTCCTACCTCCTGTCCCTTGGCTCCAGGTTTAGGAACTACTGATATGACTGATGTATTTTTAAGTTTTCTCTGAGCAACTTTTCTTTCTTTCTTTGATGGTAATAATTCGTGGTCTGTGCTCTTCATTAAGCAGTTGGGTCCAAGGAAACAACAAGGGTAGAATTTAAGACTTCCTTCTGCCCTCATATCATGCTGATTGAGTAAGGGACTTTAGCCACATACAATGGCAACCAGGAGGAAGTACAGAGGAGGCAAAGGATTAGATACTTCAGGTCAGGAAGTTCAGGAAAAAAGGTTGATAGGACAATCAGATTATTCTGATCTTGCTACTTCCATACAAACCATTCAAATAATTCTATGTGAACATTTCCAAATAGCCACCTGAAGGGACCATCATCCCATAGCCATAATGATTAACCTTTGACCAAATTACTGAAAATCACTCTATTCTCCCTTACCTTACTGTAGTCAAATGAGACACTCTTCACTGTAAAGAGCACTTGACTGGGGGGTGGGGGGGGGGGCAATCTTTGGATAAGTCAATTACCTTTCTTTGTTTCTCAAATCAGGACAAAGCTTAGCCAATCTAACCCACTAGAATATTAAACAATTAAAAAAAAAAAAAAAAAAACTAAGTGAAGTAGTACACAACTGCTTGTTCTGAAATAGTAACAGCTAATCCTCCCAAGAAGATGGGGCCAGTTATGAGCCACTTTGGTGAATTTCCCAGTTTCATGTAAAGTACATAGTAAGTGCTTACTAATTCCAACTATTGAATTTAGTGTCACTAATCTACTACTGTCCAGTTATACCTCAATTTTCTCTGAAATATAAAAACACCTAATCTATGGCACAATATATATTGTATACAATTTCTAAATATTGACAACTAATAACTTTTATCTCTGTGCAAATCTGGGTGACTTTAATTCTTTTATCTACATTTTTCTATAACTATTAAACTTTAAGTGGTTGTATATTATTCTTAAATACAGGAATTATGAACAACTTAAATAAAGCATTATTACTGTGCGTTTACAGATTTTTAGTATGATGAAGACAGAACCCTTCCTTGGGAGGCAGCAACATACAAATCATTAAATATATCCTAAAACCAGAAGTGTGTTGACTCTTCCAAAAAACTTCTGTATATTCAAGGTTGATTAATACAGTTAAAAGTTTTTACATGCAAAAATAAAAATATTCCTATTTGGGGGACCAGTTTTTGAAGTAAAAAGTCTTGACCTTTTGCCGAATTAGAGCATAAATCTTCCAAGCCCTCTGCCTATTCTAGAGATTGCTCACTTTAGATAAACAGAAGGCACGTCCTTGAAGATTTTGCTTCCTAAAGTTTCTATGAATCCATGGGGTCAGCCTGGCGGTCAAAGGTAAAACGAGGTCTTTTCCCACAGTTGGAAACTAGGTGCATAAAAAAACTAAACTGCTATTCAACTTATACTATTTGGCATTACACATCATTTCAATTTTATGTTTTATTTTGTTTTTGGTGATGCCTAAGATGGAACCCAGGGCCTTCTGCGTGCTAGGCAAGTGTTTTCACACTGAAGCTGTATTCCCAGACCTTCAATTCTGTCTTTTTGAAGATGCACTAAATTAAGGTTACAGGGCCTTTCCACAAGGCCTAACAGATACAACTCAGCATTGGAACCTTTTTCCTTTTTACAAGGGTTCTCTACCACATCATAAAGCCTAGCCAAGGGATTCTTTATCAAACTGTCAGATCAATAAACTGCTCAACTTTTTTAAAAAAATCACCTAATAATAAAAAAGTACTTATTTATACTGAGAAAACTGTGTCTTCAGAAGTTCTGCACTGTCAATAATTTTTAAAAGATTAGAAAATAATCTTAGATTTTTAAATGGTTAACTACTGAAAACCTTAAGTTAAAATTTACATTAGCTGCATCAAAACACACCTAACATGAGATAGTGACTTTTCCACCCTGCAATTCTTGTACAATCTATCATTTGTTATCCATTTACTGAAAACATTTCCAAAGGGGAAAAAAGGAATACAAATATTCATCTGTGCTGCATGTTTTTCAAATAGCACACATTTTAACTGAAAGAAGTGTCACTTCCAGAAAACACTGGAATAAAGAGTCATCTCATGTAGCCTTTATTAAACTACAATGATTTTTCATTTCTGCTATACATATAAATTTGACAGCTTTAATCAGCTTACATTTCCTGTAGGAATTAGGCCAGCTAATAAAGAAACCACAAGTTACTTTTTAGGACAGAAGACATGTTATTTATAGATTACTCTAAAAATGCTGGGTGTACATAAGTCAAAATGAATTACCTTTACTTTTCATCAACAAAATGGGAATGAATACGTGGATTTAAAGAAATGACGTTTTTCCAAAAGTATTTTCAGAATTGGTCCTTAAACTATAAACTTGTAATCCAGCATCATCTCAACTTTATCTTGCAAGGGATAGGGGACAAGTTTACCAGCACCCAAGATGGCACTGTCACAAGCAACACTTCCCACAATAGCCACCATTTTGAGCAGCAGGGTTTAATTAGACTACTTAAGATTTTATCAACTAAAAGGAAATGTAAGGCATGAGAATAATTGTTAAGCATCTCCTGACTTATAGAATTCTCAACCTTTAATTTTTGCAGCCGTTTCTCTTTTTTGGTCAATATAAAGAGTGTTGCCAGGAAAATTTTTATTTTAGAAATCATGCTTGTTACATCCATGCTCAAACTTTTAAAACAAATGCTATTGCTGCAAAAAATGCTCAAGCTATTATTACATTTTCCTAAAACCTGGAGGAGCCTACGACTTAATCACATTGTTTTAATCAGCTTAAGGAAAAAAAGCCAGTGAGGTTTATCAGTCTACATTCCTCTTCATTCTCCGGTCCCAGCCCTTTTGATCTTTTTATTTTCCCGATTTCATTAACTCTGAAACAAGAGCAAGTTCCCACACTTCATTCATGAGAAGAAAAAGATATTTCCGCAAACACGACTGAATCTAAAAATAAAGGTGAGGCAAAGACCTCAGCAGTAAACGAATTAAAAGCAACCCGAAAATGGCAGAAGAAAGATATTTGGGAGTAGAGGCAACCGCAACGATTAACTTCTCCAAAAGAGTGATTCCAATTTTGCTCGCTGCATCGTCCAACCCTTGGCAGAGCTAAAAACAAAAACTAACCAACAGTACCTTTGTCCCAAGGCAAAAGGTGATAAGTCACTACACCGACTGCTATAGGAAAGAAAGCAATTCAACCTGCCAGCCAATCAAATATTTCACACCCCCTTCCAAAAATAAAAATAAAAGGAGGATGCTGGCTGTTCGTTTGGGCCGTCGTTTGCATTTCGTTCCTCACACTCCCGCCACCTTCTCTGCCACTAAGACCCTCCAATTTTAGTCCAGTTTATCACAAAGCCTCGGGTCTGAAAGCACCTTCGGCCTGGCCAGAAAAGCCATCCCTCTTCTCCACACTCGCCCGGAGAGATAATGGTGGTGAAATCAACTCCAAGAGCTTCCCAGGTCCCGGAATAAAAAAAAAGGTTGCATATTCCTACTGGAAAGAAGCTATTAAAGAATAACGGAGTCCCAAACTTTCCCTCAGCAGCCTCGGAGCCCCGAGCGAAGGCTCTGCGCGGGGCGGCTCCCCAAACGAGCGCGCCGAGCCCTGCCCCCCGCCCCATTCTCCAGCCCGAAGTTAGCCCCAAATGCCCAGAGAGTTGCGGGCCTCCGGGAGTCGGCAAAGTGCGGCTCCTTCTCCACGCGTCCGCCCGAATGGGGGCGAGCGGGTCCCAGTAAATCCCGCTGCGCCCCAGCGCGTGCGCCCGCACCCCGTCCCCGCCCGGAGCAGCTGGCTCGCCGCTTCAATGGCACCGGGGGGGAGCGCGCGCACGCACTCTCGCCCGGCTCGCCCTCCGCAGAAGTCCCGGGAGAGCCTCCCGTCCCACTCCGACAAAAGCAGATTCCCCCTCCGCCTCTCGCTGCCCGCTTCGCCTCCTCCACAGACCGCGCGTGGGCGCCGTGGGCGTCCGGGCGAACGTCCCGAGCCCGGCGTCCGCACTTGGCGTCCGGTGCCGAGACGCAGTGGCCCCCGCCCGCCCTTCCGCGCCTCGTGCCCGATCGCCAGCCCTTCTCTCGGCTCCGGACTCCACCGAAAGTCTCTCGCGCCTCAGCTCCCCCCGCGCACGACGTCCCGCGGAAGCCCCGAGGAGGGACGAAGGAGAAAGGGGCGCAGCGCGCGCGTCGCCCGCCCGACCACTCACCTCGATCTCAAAGTCGGGCAGGCGGAACGCAGTGCGAAAGAGCGAACAGAAGTGTGCGATGGCCGGGACTTCCCACCAGGAACGGAGCTCGCCCAGCCCGGCCGCGCCGCCCTCCTCCGGGCACATCTCCTCGTCGCGGCACCGGCCCCGGGATCGGCGCGCGCCCCGGCTGCCCCCGCTGCCCGCGCTCGGCTCCCTTGCCTCGGACTCCCGCCGCGGCGCGGCGCCTCCGCTGCTCGGACGGCGGTGGCGCGGCGGAGGCTGCTACTCCCGCGGCTGCCGCTGCTCGGCGTGAGCATGAGCCGAAGGCGCGCGGCCGGGCGGGGGGCGGCGGCGCGGGGCCGACTCACTGAGGCGGCTGCTGCTCGGGCTGCCGACCGGGCCCGCGCGCTCGCCCCATCCCGCGGCTGCGGCTGCGGCCGCCCCCAGTCCCATACAATATAATCAACTCACCGCTGGGGAAAACAGATGGGGCTGGGGGCGGGGGGAGGGGGCCGAACAGAGGGCCTGGGGGAGGGGCCGCCCACGAGGAGGGGGCGGGGCTGTCCTCATCACAACAACAACCCCCGCCCCCGCTCCCCACCCCCGCCCGGCAGCTGCATTGGAAGGAAGGGGGAGGGGAGAGAGAACAGAGCACCCCAAGAGAGGGGAGGAATGTAACTCCAAGGAAGCCAGGTGCACCTCCAGGAACTTTTGCCAAGAAGCGCTCGGCTTTATAGGTGTTTAGAACTGAGGAGTTTAGAGACTTTCATGAGAAAGGACAATAAGGGTCTCTCCCACCCCCCATTTGGCCCTAGTGGTCGCGTCCTTTTAAAGGGCCCGCTGGGTGGTGCTTTCTGTAGGGTCTAGCTCTAGAAGCGTGCACGTGTGGGAGTTCAGTTATTATTGATGCGGAGGGTTAGTATATAGGACGAGTGGGTTGTCCACCCTGGAAATAGGAGGCTTAGAGAGATGAAGTGGTTTCCACCTGTTCTTTAGTGCTTTTATTCCATCCGAGAACGGTGCTTCACGGCGCTCTAAAGTGGCTCCTTTCTCCAAGGGAAGAAGGTGGTGGGGCTGGTTAGGCTGGAACTAAGTAGGATGGAGGCTAGAGTGCGGCGGGAAGGGTGGGGTAGGGGGAGGCACCAATCAGCAGCCAAGCGGGAATAGCAATCCCCCTCCACCCCAGGGAATGGACACGTGTGACCGCCCTAGAGAAGACCGGCTCCAAGCCCTGCGACTGCCCTCGCTGTAGCAAAGCTGCCTGCACGAGTGCGCACAATGTGGCTAGAAGGCTGGGGGATGGGAAAAGAAGCTCTAGAATCGGGGGAGTGTGGTCGGGTGGGGGTGGAGACCTGCACGCTCAGGCCGAGGGAATGTGCTCTGGGAGAAAGGTATTGAAGCATGTGCTTTAGAAATGTTAAGTGCCGAAAAGGACGTAGGAATTCTACATAACCGGAAGAGAGAAAAATCACCTCAAAAACAGCCCAGAAGTTTGGAAAAACTATATTGAATGCTTAACTCTTCGTATTTGTTATTGCACTTAGTCATTTAGTACTGCATTCTTCCCAAACTCTCAGAAGGCCCCAGCCCAGTTCTCCAATTCACCTCTTAGGAAACACCGCTCCTGATGCTCCCCCAAAATTAATCAACTGTTTAATGGGTGACAGGCACAACCGCAAAATGCATGGTGGTTAAACCAAGGATCCTCTTTTGGCTTTATGCGGTGTAAAATCTGAGAATGGCAAGCATGAGGAACGAATTTATGTGATAGATTTTAAAGTGGGTTATCTGGGTAACTGTCCCCCACCACTCCCTCATCTATTCTAATCATTTTATTAGCCTGTTGTGTTTTTTAAACGCAGCATTTAGAAACATTAAAAATTTCTTTTGTGAATCAACTAAATTCAAAATACTGGTGTCCCCCACCCCAACAAAAATGAACACACATATAAATGCCGCCAAAGGACAAGGCTATTTATAAAGCACTGCTACTCTGTAGATAATCCATTAATAAGCAAGATGTGAAAGGCCACATGGAATTCATTATATAACCTGAATTCACTGTTTTCTGGACTTCCCTTTTCATCTCCTCAAAGATAGTCTGACTTTCCACACTTTTGTTCCTTTTAACTTTTTAAAAGTGATATTGCCTTTTATCACAATTGTTTCTAATCCATAGTAGTAATACTATGATTTTCTCTGCTCTTCTGTCTTCGTATTCCTGTCTTTATCTTTTATCATCTTTTAACTATCTAACCTGACCTCTCAATTGTCACTTCTTGTCACCCTAATAATAATAGATGGTTAACAATACCAGGAAGCAGAAAAGTGAGATGTGGCTACTCTGTAGTCACTGTAGTATGTTTGAACGTGGCTACCAACCTTCACACAAAGGCCCGCCATAAGCAGCAACTCTCTACTACCCCTCCTGCGTCCTTTCTCCATCACAGTCTAGTCCTGGAAATTAACAAAGCTGTCCTGGAACTGGAGGCGCCCCCTAGTGGTGGCCATAGATCTCAACACCTTACTTCCCTCTCTGCCAGTTTCCGCCAAGGGGCTCCCTCTCCGTGGTCATTTGGGCCCGCCATCAGCTTTAAGCCTATTTCCATATGTCATTCGCTTAACTGACAAGTTCAGTCCACAATTTTGGTCTGGTTTCTCCCCTTTGCACTCCTCCCCCCTCCCCAGCCTCCACAGTCTGGAACCAATCCTGGCCTCAGCAACTAAGGAATCTAAAATGTCTTGGTCTGGCTGTAAATCTGAACGCTAAATTCCCTGAGTTCAAACTCCAACCAGAGCTTCCCTTTTAGGACCTCCTCTGATTCCCTCCCATTTTGACTCCTGTCTCTGCAGCTGTTGGAATTGATACCATGAATCTTTGCCCCTGCCTTGAACATATATGTCCCACCTTTCCCCTTGGACTTACCTGCCTCCGATTTGTTTTCTGCATTCATGTCCAGGCTAATCTCATAGAATCCAGATTAATGACCCCTGTTTGGCACTGGCCTGCCTTGCTCTCTCCCTTCAATTCCGAGTGATGTTACACTCCTGGATTTTTCCAGCCTGGCCCATTCTATCACCCTTTAATTAGTTATTTAGCATCTTCCTTGAAGACAGATAGCTCATGTGTCCTTTGTCTTTCTCAATCTTGCTGTTTTGGGCTTGTGAGCCAGTGTCATTAACCTCATATGACTTTTAAAGAAGTTAGAAGTAATTCTTTCATTTTCTGCACAAGTCTTTAGTTCTAAATCCTCTTCTAATTAAAAGTTTTTCATTTTTAAGAAGCACACAATGAGGCCAGATAGGGCACAGTGTCACAAGCGTGTAATCCTAGTGGCTCAGGAAGTTAAGGCAGGAGGATCATGAGTTCAAAGCCAACCTCAGCAAAAGCAAGGTGCTAAGCAACTCAGTGAGAACCTCTCTCTACGTAAAATACAAAATAGTGCTGGGCTGTGGCTCCGTGGTCAAATGCGTCTGAGTTCAATCCCTAGCACTCTCTCCCCCAAAAAGCACAATGATTAGTATGACTTTTCTGTTTTGCTTATTGATTAATATTGCAAAAATATTTACATGCATGTCCTCTTGCAAAATATAAAGTAATTTCAGCTATCATAGGGCTCATGGGTTCCTGGAAGATAATCTGGGAAACTAACCACCTTCTTTTTTTTTTTTTTTTCCCCAGTACTGGGAGTTGAACCCAATGGTGCTCTGTTACTGAGCTATATCCGCAGTCCCTCCCTGTTTGTTTGTTTGTTAATTTATTATTATTATTTTTTAGTTGTTGATAGACCTTTATTTATTTATACGTGGTGCTGAGAATCGAACCCAGTGCCTCACACATGCCAAGCAAGTGTGCTACCGCTGAGCCACAGTCCCAACCTTCCCTCCCTGTTGTTTTTTAAAAATTTGAGACAGATCTTGCTAAATTCCTGAGGCTGACCTTGAATTTGTGGTCCTCAGGCTGTAGCCTTAGCCTTGGAATTGTGGGATTACAGGTGGGCATTACAGCACCTGGCCCACCTTCTTATCTCATTATTTCCTTAGGAAAAACATTGCAAGTTCCAAAAGATCAAATGAAATGATCTGATTTCTTTGAACGCTGGAAGAGATGAGACCAATGAATGAAAGTGTGGTTTCTTTTGTAACTACAGATAACTAGGACTAGCATTCAAATCTAACTATTCATCTCAATTTTCTGTCCCAACAGATTATGCTGCTTCTCCTTTCTATTTAAATTGCCTTCCCTCTCCCTTTGTGTACCAGTGAGATCTGGATACTTCTTGTTTCTATCCCAGGGTCAAATTGAAGCTGGTGCAGACTATACCCAGTGTTTTAGAACTTTAATTTGCTGTGGACAACTGAAGTCCAGGCACAGCACAAATTCTTGACACCCCTTCACACATCTCTCTCTTTTTTTTTTCCCCTAAATTTTTTGATGGTGGGGATAAAACTTAGGGACTCATGAATGCTGGACAAATACCCTACCCACACATCCTTGTCTTTCCAAAGGACTGCATTCCAGGCTGGGGATATAGCTCAGTGGTTGAGCACTTGCCTACCATGTGCAAGGTCCTGGATTGAGGCCCTGGGTAGTATCCCCAGCAGGAAAAGGGGAATAATATACCTATTCCCAAAGAGGGGTTATAAACTAGACAAATTTAAAACTTTGGGTCAGGTGCAGTGGTGCACAACTGTAATCCCAGCAATTTGGTAGGCAGAGACAGGAAGATTATAAATTTGAGTCCAGCCTTAGCAATTTATTGAGACCCTGTCTCAAAATAAAAATAAAGGGGTGGGGATATGGTTCAGTGATAAAACACCCCTGGGTTCAATCCCCAGTACCAAAAATCAAAAAAATAAATATTTAAGTTTAGTAAGGAGCCGAGCACAGTGGCACATGCCTGTAATCCCAGCGCCTCAGGAAGCTGAGGCAGGAGGATTGCGAATTCAAAGCCAGCCTCAGCAAAAGCGAGGCGCTAAGCAATTCAGTGAGACCCTGTCTCTAGATAAAAATACAAAAAATAGGGATGGGGATGTGGCTCAGTGTTTGAGTGGCCCTGAATTCAAACCCCGGTACAAAAAAAAAAAAAAGAGATTAATAAGTAAATTAGTGGTGAGAGAATTATAATTCTCTCTAAGGAAAAGCTCTTAGCTCTCCCTTTATCACTTCTGTGAGAGGAAGGACTTGAATTAAACAATCCCTGAGTTATGGATTCTACCTTTTAAGTAAAGCAAGAATAACATTTTTTTTTAAATTTTTGGATCCTTTATTTTCCTTATATACTCATTTAATATACACATGTACTTTCATAGAATGATATATATATATATTTTTTTTTTTTTTTGAGAGAGAGAGAGAGAGACAGAATTTTTTAATATTTATTTTTCAGTTTTTGGCTGACACAACATCTTTGTTTGTATGTGGTGCTGAGGATCGAACCCGGGCCGCACGCATGCCAGGCGAGCGTGCTACCGCTTGAGCCACATCCCCAGCCCAAGAATAACATTCTTAAAATTTAAATTCAGGGACTGGGAAGATACCTTAGTGGCAGAATGTTGCCTAGCATAAATCAGACTTTGGGTCCCCCTCACTACCAAAAATATATTTTTAATTAAATTATGTCACTCACCTGCTCAAAGTTCAATGACTCTCATGGTAGAAAATCTCAACTATAGTAAATGCTTATGCCAAAATTTGACTTTATCCAGACTTTCCAGCCTTCCGTGTTACCCCCATCCCCACCCCATTCCACCTTCCCTCCTGCCAGACTGGTTCACTCACCCAGAAGATGTCCTTGCTTCCTCCTTTTTTGATCATGCCCTTTCAGTTGCCTGGAAAGACAACTCAACCTCTGGTCTTGACCAACTCAAAACTAATTTCCTTGGTAAAGTGTTCCTGATACACCCTAGCTTGGGGGTATCTTCAGGTACTCTTACACAAGAGATTACCTTTTGTGTGAGTCACTGACCAAGCACTTCCTGATTTTGAAGTGTTAATTAAATCTCCCCCCCTCCCCAGTACTGGGGATTAAATTCTGGGTGCTTTACCACTGAGCTAAATCCCTGACCATTTTTATTTTTTATCTTGAGGCAAGGTCTCACTAAATTGCTTAGGGTTTCACTAAATTACTGAGGCTGGCCTCAAACTTGTGATCCTCCTGCCTCAGCCTCCCAAATCACTGGGATTATAGTCATGTGCCACTGAGCCCAGCATGAAGCATTATTTAAAGTTTTCGATGTAATTGGAGTTGTCTTTTTTTCTCAGATTAGATATTTTGGATAAATCCTCCCTAATATGTACTAAAAATTAATTTTATTGTGTAGCAATGATATAAATAATGGCATACACAATAAGAAATTTAGAACCTTAACATCTACCTGGTGTGGGTCTCACTTTCCTTCATCCTTTCCTTCCTCTGCCCCTCTCCCCTCCCCCCCATACACACAGAACTCTTTTACTCACAGCCCTATAGGTCACATTCTCAGCGCTTCTGCCAACTGCAGTGTCATCTCACCAAACATGACTTGGATGCTTCCCCATCACTTTACATTCAACATTAAAGAAAGGGGGAAAGGAATTCCTAGGGTTGGGGTACAGCTCAGAGGTAGAAGGACATGCTGAATATGCACAAGTCTCTAGGTTCAATCCACAGTGACACAGCACAGCAAAAAAGAAAGGAAGAAAAAAACAAAGAAAGAACCCTAATAATCTTAATTATTAAAATTAAATTCATTTTGGTAAAATTAATACAGTTTAGGAGCTAAATCTTAGCTGGGCACCATGGCACACACCTATAATCCCAGCTGCTTGGTAGGCTGAGGCAAGGGCATTATAAATTCAAGGGCACCTTGGGCAATTTAGGGACACCCTGTCTCAAAAGTTTATTTTCTTTTTGTTTTTGCAGTGCTAGGGATTAAATTCAGGGTCTTGTGCATGCACAGTGAGTAGTCTATCTCTGAGCTACATCTCCAATCCTTCAAAATAAAGTTTCAAATTTTTTTAATTTATTTTTTTGTTATTGATAGACTTATATGTTTATTTATGTACATGTGGTGCTGAGAATCGAACCCAGTGCCTCACACATGCTAGGCAAGCGCCCACTGAGCCCCAAAATAAAGTTTTTAAAATGGCTGGGGATGTTGCTCAGGGGTAGAGAGCTTGCCTAACATGCTCAGGACCCTGGATATATCCTTGCACCACAGAAACAAAAAGAAAATTTTATTTTGAGACAGGGTCTCCCTAAATTGCCCTAGGTGCCCTTGAACCCTCTTGCTTCAGCCTCCCAAGCCGCTAGGATTACAGGCTTGAGTCACCACATCTGGCCTCAGCACTCATGTGTCTGTGTGTGTATCTGTGTGTGTGTGTGTGTGTGTGTGTTTACCGGGGATGGAACTCAGGACTAGAGCATGATAGGCAAGTGTTGTTCTACCACTGAGCTACACCCCATCCCTGGGTATATTCTTAACCTGATATATTTCAAGTACTATCATTTCAATAATATTTAAAAAATGTATCAGCTACTGTACATTTTTTTCATGACACATCTTTGAAATCTGATGTGTTGTCCACTTTAGAACATCTCAATTAGGACTAATCACATTTGAGTGCTTAATCCACCACATATGATTAAAGGCTTCTATATTGGGCAATAGAGATCTCTAACAACCAACATGATTATTACTCAGCTCCTTTAAATCATTTATATTACTTTTTTTTTTTTAGTACCAAGAATTGAACTCAGGGGCATCAACCACTGAGCCACATCCCCACCCCTATTTTGTATTTTATTTAGAGACATGGTCTCAGTGAATTGCTTGGTTCCTCACTGTTGCTGAGGCTGGCATTGAATTCATGATCCTCCTGCCTCAGCCTCCAGAGCCACTGGGATTACAGGTATGTGCTACTACACCAGACCCAGACTTTTTAAATTTTTGATACAGGATCTTGCTACATTACCAAGACTGGTCTCAAACATGTGATCCTCCTGCCTCAGCCTCCTGAATAGCTGGGTCTATGGGCATGCACCACCACCGCATTTGGCTTATATATATTTTTAACCATAAAGAAATTCTGTGGTATATTGTAAATTATGATTTTTATTTATCTATCTATCTGTTTATTTTTGCAGTTCTGGGAATCAAACCCAGGGCTTTGCACATGCTGGGCAAGCACTCTACCACTGAGCTACACCCCAGTCCAAGTATACTGTTATAGTTTGAATGTGAGGAGTTCCCCCAAAAGCTCATGTGTGAGCAATGTGAGAAGATTCAGAGGAGAAATGACTGGGTTATGAGAGTCTTGACCCAATCAGTGAACCCAACCCCCTGATAAGGATTAACTGAGTGATAATTGAAGTGGTAGGGTGTGGCTGGAGGAGGTGGGAATTGGGGCATGGCTTTGGGGTTTATATTTGTATCTGGCAAGTAAAGACCTCCCTCTCCACTCTCTAATCATCATGTGAGCTGCTTCCCTCTGCCACATTCTTCGGCCATGATGTTCTGCCTCACCTCAAGCCCAGAGGAATGGAGCTAGTCTTCTATGGACTAAGACCTCTGAAACTATGACCCCCCAAATAAACTTTTCCTCCTTTAAAATTGTTCTTGTCTGGTTCTTTAGTCACAGCAGTGAAAAAACTGACTAAAACAATAACTTTTGTTTTTTGTTTGTTTGTTTGAGATGGGTTCTTGCTATGTTGCCCAGGCTAGCCTTAAACTCCTAGGCTTAAGTGATCCTCCTGCCTCAGCTTTTTGAGTACCTAGGACTATAGGTGTGCATCACTGTACCCAGCTCCAAGATTACTTTTAAGCCTTTCATATAAACTTGACTTTCTTTTTACACTTAATTTCTCCATTTTACCTGATTTCTATTGTGTTAATTGTGTGCATGTGTGGTGCTGGGAATGGAACTCAAGGCCTTGAGCATGCTAAGCAAATGCTCTTACCCCTAAGCTATCACTCCAGCCTTTCCATTGTTCTCTCCAATTCTGAGTTTTCCCTTGCATTGTATCAGGTGTCTGGTTTCTATTTTCATATCATCAAGGAACATTCTTCATTTCATGTGGCATCAAGCTAAACCCTGTACAAGTAAAATCACACAGATCTACACTCATCATTTTCAATTGATGGTCACCAGCACTGCTCTGGGTTATAGACCACAGATGAAGAGTAAATGAACAAAGTCATAAATAAATAAATAAATAAAATCTCCCCTTCTCATGTCACTGATGCTACCAGTGTCTTTATGTCTTTTTCCTCTTCTCAAGAGCTTTCCAGCTTGTCTCAGCTCTCCTTCCCAAGGATCATGGAACCTGTGGTTCTAACACTATTACTTACATCTACCATGGGAAGTCAATCAGTTTTATATGTTTTGTGAAGCAAGTTTCGGCATAGATGCATTGCAGGTATACAAACAGACCGGCCACCAGCTGAAAAAGATGACAGAGATGAGAAAATTTATTAAGAGAGAAAGTGACAGTTTAGGGAGAAAAGGGACCACTGGGGTATAGCTCAGGGGTAGAAAATTTGCCTAGTGTGCATAAGGTCGTGAGTTCCATACCCAGCACCTAAAAATATTGATGCAAGTATCTGAAGTCACCATAAAGACTCACTGTGAAGCCAGGTGCAGAGGTGCACATCTGGCCTGTACTCCCAGTGACTTGGGAGGCTGAGGCAGGAGGATTCCAAGTTCTACCCTCAGTAACTTAGCAAAACCTTGTCTCAAAATAAAAAGTAAAAAGGGCTGGGGATGTAGCTCAGTGGTAAAGTGCTCCTGAGTCCAATACCCAGGAAAGAAAGAAGGAAGGAAGGAAGGAAGGAAGGAGAGAGAGGAGAGAGAGAGAGAGAGAGAGAGAGAGAGAGAGAGAAAGAAAGATTGTTTTACTGTGAATAGAGAATTGGTTCAGATATTCTTTGGCTAACTTTATTGTGCTGTTTAAATGTCCCTCTGCCCCATCTCCAGGGATTTCTATTAGAATTTTGCCATTTAAGTACCTGGTGGAAACATGCCCAAAGGTAATAGGGTTCTCCTCTACCTGTCTATACTTTCCTCAGAGTGGTTTAGCACAGGAACTCTCATTCCTGTGAATTGTAGTGCTTGTTAAGCCTCAATGTCCTTCCATTGCACTTTAATAATAGCTGCAAGGCTGCCTTGGAACCAAGGCTACAGAAGCAGCTCTCTATATTTTTGCCCTTCAGACTGGTAATTTGTTATTGCCACGAAACTGAAGTGTCAGACTTGGAAACCCTCCTGACCTGGTTGAGAAAGGCTCCTGGTACTTCAGAGGTTCAGCCCTGAGGAGGCAGGCTGCTGCTTTCTGGAGCATTGCTTCTGTGCTCTGGCTTAAACCAGTTTGGACCAGAGCTGAAGACTGCATCCTAACAAATACTGCTTTTGTTTGTTTTTTTGTGGCCTTGGGTATCTAACCCAGGGCCTCGTCATTCTAGGCAAGCTACCACTAAGCTACATTCCTAGCCCACAAATACTGTTTTGACATGATACACAGAGAGAAAGAAGATTATTGCAAATAATTTAGTATTTAATGGATGAGAATCAAAAGTGGGACCAGGAACTCCATTCTACCATTGCCCCATTTCTTTGATTTAGGACTAAAATCCTCACCAGATTTTATTGCTTGCTTAAGAGCTGTTGCATTCTCTTCTACAAACTCTCTAAGAATGAGCTTTCTTGCTGCCCCTGGGTTACTTAGTCCATGTTTATGCTCCTCTGTTCCAAAATTCCTCTCTGAATTCCTGAAGTGTCCAGTCCTGGCCTATCTTATTGTGACATCTCCCCTTGTTCTTGACACCAGGTCAAATAGCTTTGTAGCATCTCAATTCTCAGTGCCATTCAGAAGCTGGTGAATCTTAATGAGTTTTTCCCTTAATCTCTTTTCAAAGGGGCTACAACCCTTAATTTCTCTAACTTTCTTTTTAATTATTTTAGCTCCTTGTGTCATTCCTTCGACCTCAGACAGTCCTTACTCAGTTTAAAGGTCACATTATTTTGGTTGACAAAGTGCCCAGAGTTGTATCCATCTGGTCGCAAACTCTCGCGAAGCGGGAGTTCTCTCTCTCCAATTGTTTCATTGACACTGAAATATACATTTAGGTAGGAAGTTCTTCTGGCTTCAGAAGTTTTTAAAGCAACTGATAAAATGGTAAGATTGTCAGTGCATTATCAACTATATAATGGTAGTGGTAGAACACTTGCTTAGCAGTGTGAGGACCTGGTTTGTTTAACACAGCAAAAAATCTACTCCAATTGCTTCTTTTAGACTTGAGTTCAGAGAAGAAAACCTTTAATGTGAAAAAGATGGATCTGGAATTGGTGAGAAATGCAGTTGGCTACCTTTATTCAGAGCTTAAAAACTTAAATAAGACTTTATTGAATTCAAGACCAATTAATTCCGGGGTTTTTTGATTTGTTTTGCTTTGTTTGTACCAAGGGCTGAACCCAGGAGTGTTCTATCTCTAAACTACATACCCAGTCCTTTATTATTATATTTTGAGACAGGGTCTCACTAAGTTGATGAGGCTGGCCTCAAACTTGCAATGCTCTGTCTCAGCCTCCTGAGTAGATGGAAGTACAGGCATGAGCCACCAACCCTGGCTTAGAAACAATTTTTACTTAAAGCAATATTTTGTAGAAAAAGCAATATAATGTGAAAGTAAGGGCAATGTTTTAGGATTCAAAAGTTCTGGAATTAATAGTTTTAATGTTAAATGTGAGCTTGGGTATTACATTAAATTTTCTCAAATATCAAATAATAATACTACATATTCCTACAACATTTCCCAGTGATTGTTGGGAGAAGCAAAAGCAGTAATTTTTTTATTTTTACTTTTCAGTAGTGTTGGCAATGGAACTCAGAGGCTCATGCATGCTAGGCAAGTGCTCTACCACTGAGCTACGTACCCAGCTAGCAATAATTATTTAAGTTATAAATTGCTATATACATATAAAAAGTTATTAATGTTTTCATTTTTAAGTCTAATTCAACTCAAAAGTGATATGTTTCTTTAAAAGCCAAAATATTTTCAATTCATCTCAGCAGGTTTCAAGTAAGTTTTTTCAATTAATTTATGTTCCATGCCTCCATTGAAGATGGAGTAGGCAAGAACATAAAATAAATAAATAAAATATTTTATATATAGCATTTGAACAAACATGGTCTTTTTTAGGGCAGGAGCTATATATTCTTTTAGATCTTTCATTAGGCACCAGATACCTATTTGTGTGTGTGTGTGTGTTGTTGTTGTTTTGGGTTTTTTTGGTTTTGGTACTGGGGATTGAACCCAGGGGTGCTTAACAGCTAAGCCACATCCCCGTCCCTTTTTATATTTTATTTAGAGACAGGATCTCACTAAATTGCTTAGGCCTGGCTAAGTTGCTGAGGCTGGCTTTGAAATCAACATCCTCCTGTCTCAGCCTATTGAGCTGCTAGGATTACAGGAGGTCACCATGGCGCAAGGTGTCCAGATATGTATTTATTATTTTATTGATTGAATTGTTAAATATCCATTAAAGGACTGAATGCTTGAGGCCCTAGGTTTCATCCCCAGTGCTGGGGGTAAAAATCAATTAAGGCTGAGAAATTAAATACAACAAGTAGTGTTCTATAACAACAGTATAATTTTCCTGTAATAGAATATGCTTTAGGATTGCAGTTGTGGCTCAGTGGTAGAGTGCTCCCCTAGCATGTGCGAGGCCCTGGGTTCGATCTGAGCACCACATAAAAATAAATAAATAAAATAAAAGTATTGGGTCCAACTACAACTAAAAATATATATATATATTAAAAAAATTAAAAAAAAAAAAGAATATGCTTCTGGGCTGGGGCTGTAGCTCATATGTGAGGCTATGATCTTCAGCACCACATAAAAATAAACAAATAAAATAAAGGCATTCTGCCCATTTACAACTACCAAAAAGAGAGAGAGAGAGAATATGTTTTAGCCTGTTCATTTGATTTTGGAGTGTCTACATCTTTAACAATAAAATAGAAAATAAAAAAGCAAAATGTGTTTCACTTTAAAAATTATAAATTGGGGGGCTGGGGATGTGGCTCAAGTGGCAGCGCGCTTGCCTGGCATGCGTGCGACCTGGGTTCGATCCTCAGCACCACATACAAACAAAGATGTTCCACCGAGAACTAAATAAATAAATATTAAAAATTCTCTCTCTCTCTCTCTCTTTAAAAAAAAAATTATAAATTGGGGCTGGGGTTGTGGCTTAGCAGTAGAGTGCTTGCCTAGCACATGTGAGGCCCTGGGTTCGATCCTCAGCACCACATGAAAATAAATAAATAAAATAAAAGGTATTGTGTTCAACTACAACTAAAAAATAAATATATTTTTAAAAAATTATAAATTGAGCTGGGCATGGTGTCACAAGCCTGTGATCCCAGTGGCTTGGGAGACTCAGTCAGGAGGATCTCAAGTTCAAAGCCAACCTCAGCAAAGGTGAAGCAATAAGCAACTCAGTGAGACCCTGTGTCTAAATAAATTACAAAATAGTTGGGTTGGGGATGTGGCTCAAGCGGTAGCGCGCTGGCCTGGCATGCATGCGGACCGGGTTCGATCCTCAGCACCACAAACAAACAAAGATGTTGTGTCCGCAGAAAACTAAAAAATAAATATTAAAAAAATTCTCTCTCTCTCTCTCTCTCTCTCTCTCTCTCAAAAATAAATAAAAAATAAATGAATAAAAATTAAAAAAAAAAATAAATTACAAAATAGGGATGGGGATGTGGCTCAGTGGTTGAGTGCCCCTGAATTCAATCCCTGGTACTCCCCCAACCAAAAAAAAAAAAAAACTGTAAATTGGGCTGAGTGCAGTGGTACACACTTATAATCCAGAGACTCAGCAGGCTGAGGAAGGAGGATTATAGGGTCCAGGCCAGCCTGAGAAACTTAGTGAGACCCTCAGCAATTTATGAAGACCCTTTCTTAAATTAAAAAAAAAAGAAAGAAAGAAAAGGACTGAGGATATAATTCATGATAGAGTGCACTGGGATTTAATCCCCAGTACCAAAAAAATAAAAGAGTTGAGAACCTGGAAATTCTTATGAATTTCAAATCTATAATGTTTATGATTTTATTATTTTTTTGTTATTATTTTGGTGCTGGTAAGCTGCTGATTGAACATGGGGCCTCATACATGCTAAGCATGCACACTACCACTGAGCTATCTCTCCCCCTCCTTTTTTTTCAAGTTAATCAAACCTCACCTGTTGCCTCCTACCCTGCTTAACTAGAATTGAGCCTTGAGACTGTTGCCATTATAGCTGAAAACCTAAGAGGAACAGGAAACTTATGGGGAAGAGACTTAATGCTAAAAAAAGGAAAAGTATGCAGGTAACCTGTGATAGCTGTTGTTAATAAATCTGGATAATCAAACCTAAGAATAGGACAAACCTGGTAGGGGCTGGGAGATGTGGTATAGTGGTAGAACTCTTGCCTACCAGGATGGCAGCAGTCTTGGGATCCATCCTCAGCACTGGAGAGTGGTGATAGGGAGAAGCAAAAGACATTATTGGTAAAACAGATAGTCCAAAAGATGGCATGAGTTGTCTTCATGGATCACCAAACATTAGCTAATTTGATGGCCTCTAAAAACATTTCTGACTTAATGGCCCATCCTTGTAGAACAATTGGAATTATCAAATGTGCTAATTATAGAAAAGACCACTCTCCAGACATAATACTTGCTACTAAGGTTAGGAACTCTGAAAATATCTCTTAATGCCTCCAGGTCTGAAATTGTCCTCTAAGCCCTTTAAGCATATCTCATGTGCCCATTTAAAATCCAACTTGTGACTAAGCTTCCTAACTAAAGGCTGGAAGGTGAACTCTGAAAAATAAATTGATATCATTAATCCATTTACAGGGGTAGAGTGTCTCTGTGTACCTCAAAACCCTAACATGTCATGTATCAACATGTAACAAAAAAAATCCCATCATTATGTAAAACTAGAATGCTCACACACACGAAAGGCCAGTGCAAAAAACAAACAAAAAACCTTACATGTAACATAGGGTAGAGTTTGCTATTGGCAATCCTGAATGAGGCTGAAATGGTAGTTTCAGAACCAACAAAGGAGCTGGGCATGGTGGCGCATGCATGTAATCCCAGCAATTCTGGAGACAAAGGCAGGTGGATTGCAAGTTTGAGGCCAGCCTCAGCAATTTAGCAAAGACCCTGTCTCAAAAATAAAATAAAAAGGGCTGAGGATGTAGTTCAGAGATAGAGTGCTCCTGGATAGAATCTCTGTTAGGGTTGTGGGGAGAACAAACAAAAGGGAATGCTGATGAATCATCAGTGACTGATCAACAGTGGTAGAAGGATGAAAGCCTATAAATGAGAAGCATTATTTTAACTTTAGGTTAAGACTGAAGCTCATTGATTAGGCAAGGGGAAAAGGCCTGCACAACTGCTAAACATTTTTTGGATCTGCTGAAAGCTAAGCATATTCTCTACCACTGAGCTACACCCCTAATCCTGCTAAGTATTTCTTGCCACCTTTTTTTTTTTTTTCTTTTTGGTATTGGGAATTGAGCCTAGGGGTACTACATTCCCAGTTCATTTTGAGACAGGTCTTTTGTTGAATTGCTGAGACTGGCTTCAAACTTGTGATCCTCCTGCCTCAGCATCCTGAGTCACTAGGATTATAGGTAATTGCCACCAAACTTGCTCTCATGTGCCAAAGCAATGAGCTGGTATTTCCAAGTCTCCCATCCTATTGTTTTTCTCTTCTTATACATGAGTTCTTTAATTCTAACAAATAGAAAGAACCTGTGTATAGCTGGATGCCGTGGTGCACTCCTGTAATCCCAGCAACTTGGGAGGCTGAAGCAGGAGAATCGCTAGTTCAAAGCAATGGTGAGGTGCTAAGCAACTCAGTGAGACCTTGTCTCTAAAATAAAATACAAAAAAATAGGACGGGGGATGTAGCTCAGTGGTCTAGTGCCCCTGAGTTCATTCCCTGGTACCAAAAAAAAAAAAAAAAAAAAAAAAGGAAAGAAAGAAAATAAACTTTGTGCTGATTTTTTGCTTGACATGTGCCACTATCTGGGGCATAGGCACAAGTGAGCCCAATACTGCTGTTTATAGTCACTTAAACATTAAGTACTTGGACAGTGTTCTGTGTCATGCTGCCTTTGGGTAACTATGGAAACTATAAAAATGATACTATAGGGAGTTGGAGTTGTGGCTCAGTGGTAGAGTGCTTGCCTGGCATGTGTGAAGCACTGGGTTCAATCCTCAGCACCACATAAAAATAAATAAATAAAATAAAGGTATTGTGTCCATCTTCAACTAAAAAAATGATACATACTATGGGATACTAGATTAGTTACTTCTTCATTGGCTTTCCAATCCAATGGACTCTGTTTGAGATGAAAAGATGATTCCCAGCTGCTGGTACCTCTTGTTCATCCAATTGGGAGATGAAATACCCAGCTGTGTTCTTCCCACTCTTTCATCATCATCATCTGAATAGTCTGCTTGGATTGTTAGTGATGAGCCAAGGAGAACAGAATAGATAAGCTGCCTATCAGTATAAAGAGCATAAATGAGCTCCTAGGTATGGTTATGCATAATAAAAACCAATGATGAAAGAAGGTGAAGTGGAAAGAAAAAATGGTGTTCATGAAAATTAAGGTGTTGGTGAGATAAAGATTGCTGCTCTGCAAATTGTGTTACCTCAGTAGAGCACTGAAAGGAATGAAAGTTATAAATGCATCATAAGCCAGCACACTTGTAATCCCAGTATCTCTGGAGGTTGAGGCAGAAGGATCTCAAGTTTAAGGCCAGCTTGGACAATTTAGTGAGACCCTTTTTCAAAATAAAAAGTGAGAAGGGCTGGGAATGTAGTTTAATGACAAAGAGCACCTGGATTCAATCCCTGATACTGGCGGTGTGTGTGGGCGGGTGCTCCATGAGTTCATGGCCCTCATGCCTATGGGCATTTGGATATGGGCCACCCTCCCATCCACTGAGTAATACTTTCTATGACATGTTCGAAGAGATGTCAACCTTTACTTGATCATTTTCCAGTTATAGTCATGGGGAGTCACTATTGCATGAACTAGGCTATCCCAGTTTTGATCAGATTTAATTGTTCAATGAATCTTTGGCAGTGAAGTGTAATCTGCCTCTGTAAATTAACTCAGTAATCTTTAATTTTTTTTTAAAGAGAGAGAGAGAATTTTAATATTTATTTATTTTTTTGTTTTCAGCGGACACAACATCTTTATTTGTATGTGGTGCTGAGGATCGAACCCAGTGCCGCGGGCGCATGCCAGGCGAGCGCGATACAGCTTGAGCCACATCCTCAGCCCAATCTTTAATTGTTTTAATACTTATTTTTTTTAGTTGCAGTTGGACAGTACATTTATTTATTTATATGTAGTGTTGGGGACCGAACCCAGGGCCTTGTCCGTGCTAAGGGAGCACTCTACCACTGAGCACAACCCAGCCCAGTAATCTTTAATTTAAGAGGAAGATAAAAATGTATTATTTCCTCTTTTCACCTAATAATGACTTGAAGGCTATAGTTATTGAACTCTTAAGGTTTTTCTATTTTCCAAGTACATACTCCAGGTTCCTTTATTCATTGTTCTTATGTTATTTTATTTTTTAATTGTTGGGGATAGAACCCAGGGCCTTGTGTACACTAAGCAAGTGTTGTACCACTAAGCTTCACCCCCAGCTCCTGAATTTTTTCATATTATACCTAGCACCTAGATCAGTGCTTGAGCATAATAAGTGACATGAAACCAAAAGAAGAATAAAAATAATTTGCTGAAGGCCTACTCTGTGCCATGCATGGTATTTGGCTCCAGATTTAGATTTATAAAGTTCAATATACTGGGGCCCATGAACTTCAGCAATTAAAGTTTAGCAAGGAAGGAAAACAAATAAATCAAGAATTAAATTTATAAGTGTAGGCACAATGCTATTCAGCACAGAGGAAGAATACCTATGGGCTGGGGTTGTGGCTCAGAGGTAGAGCACTTGCCTAGCATGCATGAGGCACTGGGTTCAATCCTCAGCACCACATAAATAAAAAAAGATAAACTAAAGATATTGTGTCTACCTATAACTAAAAAATAAATGTTTAAAAAAATTTAAAAAAAGGAAAAAGAATACCTAAAATAAACTAGGACACCAGAGTACATTTCTTGGACAAGAGATGCTCCAGTGGAGCTTGAAGTGCATAGTGACAGCTGCATGGAGAAGGAGGAAGCAAAGAGGCACTATGGGCTTGGGCGTAGTGGTGTATGCCTGTAATTTCAGTGACTCAGTAGGCTTGAAGACAGGGATCACAAGTTTAAGGTCAACCTCAGCAATTTAGTGAGGCCCTAAGCAACTTAGGTAGACCATGTCTCAAAATAAAAAATAAAAAGGGCTGGGGATGTGGCTCAGTGGTTGGGTTCAATCTCCAGTACCAAAAAAAAAAAAAAAAAAAAAAAAAAAAAGGCACAGTGGTATAATATTATAACAAAATAATTTGGAGAAACTGGTATGGAGTATTTTTGTTGGTTGTGGTAGAAGGAGGCTACCAGCGCAAGCTGGAGCCAGTGTGAAGGGCCTTTATTGCTGAGTTTAGAGTTGAAGGTTTACACTAAAACACTTGGGGAAGTCACTGAAAGATTTTAAATACGAGAATATCATAAACTGATATTTTTTTGGTCTGGGGATGCGACTTAATAGTATAGCATATGCTCAACATGCACAATGCACTGGATTCAATTCTCTGCACCAAAGAAGAAGAAAAAGAAAGGAGAAGGAGAAGAAGAATATATAAAAAACAAAATCACCCGGTGCTTGCTTCAGCAGCACATGTACTAAAATTGGAGGAATACAGGAATTAGCATGTCCTCACAGCAAGGCTGATGCACAAATTCACGAAGCTTTCCATATTAAAAAACAAAAACAACAACATCAAAAAAATCACATGTAATTCCACTATCAGAGGTAACTACTAGTATCATATTGCTATAATTTCCTCCCAGTGTTTTCTACATAAATATTTTTAGTGAAAATGAGACCATATGTTATAATTTTGTATCCCTTTCTTCTTAATGTAATAACATAATTATGTATATGGGTGATTTCAACATTTTTCCCACTTACACTTTTATTTTTATTTTTGGATGCAGAGGATGGAATCAGGGCCCCCCCAAATGCTAAGCATATGCTTTACCACTGAGCCACACCCCCAGCCCCATTTTTACTTTTTTTGTATTTCTAAAGTCTTATGGGGCTGGGGATGTGGCTCCAGCGGTAGCGCGCTCGCCTGGCATGGGTGAGGCCCAGGTTCGACCCTCAGCACCACATACAAACAAAGATGTTGTGTCCGCCGAAAACTAAAAAATAAATATTAAAAAAAAAAAAAATTCTCTCTCTCTCTCTCTTTAAAAAAAAATCTCTTTCTTTAAAAATAAATAAATAAATAAATAAAATCTTGCATAATGAGCATGTGTTCTTTCAAAAAGAGTATTTACTTTTTCTAATCATCATAATATATAATAAAATGAAAAATGTTATAAGAATAATATATTATATATGTTCAATATGTAAAATGAAATGCAAAAAAACAGTATCACATAAAAAGGAAACTGCTTATAATATCATTACTCACAGATTACTGTTGACATTCTTTTACTTGCCTTTCTAGGCTTGTTTCTCATACATAACTTTACTTACTTACTTATGTATTTATTTTGCAGTGCTGGGGATAAAACCCAGGGTCTGGCGCATGCTAGGCAAGTGCTCTACCACTGAGCCTACACATATAACTTTTATGACTAAAGCAAACAAATTTCTCCACTCTGTGTGACTCTTCTCTGGTCCTCCTCCAGCCTGCTTTTCATCCTCTGCTTTCAGGAAGCCTGGAATTGTGTTCCAAATGGCTTCGTTGCCCCAGGGTTCTTCTTTCCAAACCACCATTCATACTGTGTACCCAAATATCTGACCCTATACTTTTCTTCTTAAAAAATCTTTCCTGCCTCCTCATTGCCTACTGAATAAGGTCCAAACTCGGAGCTACATGCAAGATTCTCTACTAGTACATCCCAAATTGCCTGCCTTGCCTGTCACCTTCCCCAGCACAGACTCAGCAGTGACACCTACCCTTCCCTTAGCAATACACTTTCTTGCCTGTGTAGTCTGCTGACCATGATTCCTGAGATGCTGCTTTTTCTATACTTGGTTACATTTTATTTATCCTTCCAGACTTATCCCAAACCTGCCACAGTGCCACACGCCTGAACTCCATCTACTTGGGAGACTGAGGCAGGAAGATGGCAATTTCAAGGCCTACCCCCAACAACTTAGCAAGACCCTGTCTCAAAATAATAATAATAAATTGAAAAGCTCAGTGGTAAAGCACACCTGGGTTCAATCTTTCTAGTACCAAACCAAAAAAAAAAAAAAAAAAAGAAAGAAAAGAAAACAAAAACATCTCTCTGGGCAATGAAGGTAAACCTGTGTACCCACCTCTGGTAGAGTGCTCATGTTCATCTTTCCTGAAACTGTACTCTCAAGTGCAGTTCATAATCAATACACCTCTAGCACCTAGACAGTGCCTAATATATGCTATCATATGTGTGCATGTGGTACTGGGGATTAAACCCAGGGGCTCTCTACCATAGAGCCACATTCCCAGCCCTTTTTACCATTTTATTTTTCACTTTGAGACAGGGTCTCATTAAATTGCCCAGGCTGGCCTTGAACTTGTGATCCTCCTGGCTGCACGGTATATATATATATTTTTTTTTAAGAGAGAGAGAATTTTAATATTTATTTTTTAGTTTTCGGCAGACACAACACTTGAGCCACAACCCCAGCCCTGCACGGTATCTTTTTATTTTTTTATTTGTTGGTACTGGGGATTGAACCAGAGGTGCTTAGCCCCTGAGTGACATCCCCAGCCCTTTTTCAATTTTTTATTTTGAGACAGTGTCTCGCTAAATTGCTTAGGGCCCCATGCTAAGTCTGGCTTTGAACTTGTGGTCCTCCTGCCTCAGCCTTCTAATACTAGGATTACAGGCAAGCATCACTATGACTAGCTGAATGATATCTTTTTACTTATCTTTTTACTTGAATGAATAAAGAATGTCTGAGTCCATGTTTTTTACTCAGCTAATCAACTAGTATTTCTTTTTTTATTGTTATGGTACTGGGGATCAAACCTGGAGCTTCCCACATGCTAGCCTTGTGCTCTCTACCACTGAACCACATCTCCAATCAACTAATATGTCTTAAATATCTACTATATGATCATTAATTTCAGGCTACTGTGGAGCTGTCAATTTTTCTTTTTTTTAAAGGACTGGGTATAGAACCTATGGACACTCTACTACTGAGCTATATTGTCAGCCCTTTATATTTATTTTAAGATAGGGTCTCACTAAATTGTCTAGACTGGCCTTGAACTTCTAATCCTCCTGCCTCAGCCTCAGAGTATCAAAGAATTCTATTAATTTAATACACCAAAGATAAAACATCTTTGGTGTATTAAATTAATAGAATTCTTTGATGTACTATGTGATGCCAGGGAAAGGAACAATTATCAAGTGTTAAGCTTGTTGGAAGAAAGCTCATGGTGAAGGTGAAATCTGAGCTGAATTTAACTATGGTGAGAATAGGATAGTCAGAAAAGAGGCAGAAAGGCATTTCAGATATGGGGAACAACACAGTCAAAGGGACAGGCAGAAACAGGATCATGCAGGCTTGCTTATGGAGAGGAATAGATAGGGCTATATGTGGCTGAGAATGTTTTCTAAGGAGGATTGGGAAAGAGCTTGGGTAGGTTGCCTAGGGCCAGGAAGGACTTAAGAGAGCCTCATTGGGATTGGGGAGCTATTTTAGGATACTTGCAAAAGACAGGAACCAAGTAAGAGGGTCAAGATGAGGTTAGCAGCAATGGGAAGGCAGAGAAATGGTTGAAGAGAAATTGCAAAGTTTGAATCAGAAAGCTGGCTTGACTATGCAGCCTGAGGGGAGGGAAATGTGTTAAAAACACCTTTTATGTTCTATTTATTTTTATTTTATATTTATTTTTTGAGGTGCTGGGAATAGAGCACAGGGCTTTGTGCATGCCAGGCAGGCTTTCTGTCACTGAGCCATACTCTAAAACCCCATCCTGTAAGCAATCCCCCACTCTCTACCCCTGTTAAGTTTTAAAACAAGGAAAGTGAATAAACCAAGATTCCAGTCCAGGCAGAAGAGAGGAGGGAATGTCCTAATAGTTAGGATAAAATCTACAATAGCTCCTGTATACCAAATTCCTAAGGAGACCTGAGGAGGTCTGCAAAGAATAACTTAGAATCATTTTTTGTTTTTCAATAAGACATTTTAGTGTGATCTGAAGTCCTTTGTGTGTGTGTGTGTGTGTGTGTGTGTGTGGCCAGGAATTGAACTCAGGACCTTGTACATGCTAAGCATGCACTCTACCACTGAGCTTGTCTACTCTGAGCTTGTAATATTTTTGAAACTTCCAACTTTTACCTTAATCAAGGAATTCAGACAATATCCCCTAATCACCTTAGAAATTAAAAAGTATATGAAATAGGCAATATCCAAATTTGAAGATCTGGAAGAGTGTGACATCGATTTTAATACATACAAATGTTATTAAAATGTCATTCTGACTGAACACAGTGGCACATGCCTATAATCCCAGTGACTCAGGAAGCTGAGGCATAAGGATTATAAGTTTGAGGCCAGCCTGGGCAACGTGGCAAGACCCTGTCTCAAAAGAAAAAACAAAGGGCTGGGAATCTAACTCAGTGGTAAAACAACTCTGGTATTGACCCAATACCAAAAAATAAAATAACAAAACAAAACTAAGTGTCATTCTGAACATTATTGACCTAAGGAATGTGATCTGGGTTGCAAGTGGATAGAGTTAAGAGGAAGACATATTTATTCCAAATAGAATATCTAAAATAAAAAATCTAAACTATTAAAAATATTGAACAGAGTTATTTTGTTGTTTTCTTCCAATTATTATTTTTCATGCATCATTTATTTTTTTTTAACAAATAACTCATGTTGCAAAAATTATGCTATGAGGGCTGGGGGTGTAGCTCAGTCGTAGAGTTCTTGCCTAGTATGTGCAAGGTCTTGGATTCCATCCTCAGCATTGCAAAATAAATAAATAAAAATAACTACATTCAGCTGGGCAAGGTGGCACACACCCTTAATCCCAATTACTCAGGAGGCTGGGGCAGGAGGATCACAAATTCAAGAACAGTCTAGGTAACTTAAGAAGACTGTCTCAAAATTTCAAAAATTAAAAAGAAATGTTTTAAGGGTTGGGATGTAGCTCAGTGGTAGAGCACTTACCTGGCATGCAAGGGATTTGGTTCCCCCATATTGTAAAAATGTTAATTAATTAATTGATTAATTAAGGTTATGATATGAGGCTGGGGTATAGTTCAGCAGTACAATGTATTCCTAGCATGTATGAGGTCCTGAGTTTGATCCCTAGCACCAAAAAGAAAAAAACTATATGTATATATTTGTGTATATATATATACATATATAATCATATGTATATATATTTGTTTTGGTGCAAAAAAAGATAACACTCCCAGCCTTTAGAAAGAGGAGCCAAAATAACTTTTGCTGTAATTTTATTAGTCATGGTCCCAGCAAAATACAAAGGCACCCTTGATGAAATTCAGAAGAGAACAAAATGAAGAACTTTTTATAGAGGGTGGGAGCAAGGTGAAAGGAACCAACCAGGGATGCTTACCTATTTAGGCATCAGAAATGGCAGACAGCCAATACCATGTCTAGGTTTTTTGTTTGTTTGCTTTGTTTTTTGGGTACCTGGGATTGAACTTAGGGACACTCAGCCACTGAGCCATATCCCTAGCCCTCCTTTGTATTTTATTTAGAGATAGGCTCTCAATTGCTTGGCACCTCACTGTTGTTGAGGCTGGCTTTGAATTTGCGATCCTCCAGCCTCGGCCTCCTGAGCCACTGGTTTTACAGGTGTGTGCAACTGCGCCCAGCACCACCCCTAGGTTTTAAGGCCAAGGGCTGGCAACAATATCCATGGAGCCCCAGAGATAGATGGAGCCAAGAGATCAATAGTCATAGAAACGTGTAGCTACTCCTGGAGTTAAGGTACCATGGCAGGAAGAGAGCAGAGTAAGAAACAGCCCCATCCCTTTCTCTTCCTGTCTTCAGGCCTCTTGGTGGTGCCTTCAAGTGGCCCAACCACTTGGCCACCAGATGGCCAGGAGGCCAAGTGATGAAATCTTTAAACATCTGTCTCTTTTGCTCATTTTAACTAGATGGAGAGGGGTCAAAGAATGGATGACAGGAGTCAGAGAATAATCATCTCAACAATGTTAGAGGTTTATGCTAAAGGTAGAGAGGACAGAAAATCAGGACAGCCAGGGCTCAAGGACTATGCCAAAGAGAGGCTGAGCAGCAGAGAGCCAGAACTAAGCTATATTTCTGCATACAGCTTGCAAAGATTCAAAGTGGGAGTAATGGGAGACTTAGAGTGAGGTCCAATATCAAAGTGGCTGCAGGTAACAATAACAACAACAACAACAACAAAATTACTCAGCAAGGTTCTGGATTCAATTCCTAGCATGTGCATAAAAAAAAAGCACAAAATTACTTAAACAATATAAATTACTTAATATAAAATGGTGGGATTTCTTTTTTTCTTTCTTTTTTTTTTTTGCTACCAGGGATTGAACCCAGGGGCTCTTAACCACTGAGCTACATCTGGAGGCTTTTTTTTTTTTTTTTCAATGTTTTATTTTGAGACAGGGTCTTGCTAAACTGCTTAGGACCTTGTTAAATTGCCGAGGCTGGCATGGAACTTGCAGTCCTCCTGCCTCAGCCTCCTGAGTCACTGGGATTACACGTGAGCACCACTACGCCCAGCTAAAATGTATTTGTCCCACTGGGTACAGTGACACACACCTGTAATCCCAGTTATTTGGGAAAAAATTTAAGGCTAGCCTGGATAACCTAATGAAATCCTGTCTCAAATAAACAAACAAACAAACAAATAAACAAAAGAGCTGGGGATATAGCTCAATGGAGAGAGTTCCTCTAGGTTCAGTCCCCTGAACTGCCAAAAAACAAAACAAAACTCAGTGTGTGTGTGTGTGTGTGTGTGTGTGTGTGTTTATTTTCTTTCCTGGCACCTCTCATCATTGTCCCAGATTCTTAACCTTTACTGGCCCTTCTTTCCTATTCTTCAAGTTCCTAATAGCCTGAAGTTGTTTCTCCCCTCTGAATGAGAGATTCCTTATTATAAAGTAGTTTTATCTTGTAATTCTGTGATAACAGGATTTTAACCTCAAAATGAGTTTTACACTAAAGAATTTCAGAATCTCAGGCTTTTTGACACAATGTGTGTGTGTGTGTGTGTGTGTGTAAAATAGTTGTGCAATATGTGGTTCTCTATGGAGCTGCTCGGAACAGACACATCACAGAAGATGTAAAACCATGGCTGGGGAGCTGGCTGCCCTGACCAGAGTGATTTGGGTGCCCACTCTGTTGTACTAGTAACTAATACCCATGAAACCGGGACTTGGGTGGGTCAAACTACAGGCTCTGATGCAACCTGCCAGGTTTGCAACTGGACTCCATCACTTACCTACTAGCCATGTAACTGGGGCAAGTTACTTAACCTCTCTGTGCTTCACATTTTGTAGGAATCTCTTCTTTTTCCTGTAGCTCTATTCCATATTTCTTACTAAAGCCATATTTCAAAAAAAAAAAAAAGAGGCTAGATTTCTATTCAAAAATGAGTGTCTGTTCCTATAGAATTCAAAACCACGTACAGAAACCTGACATTTTGGTCTCTAGAGAACATCCACCAGGCAGGAGTGAATGTGTGGTAGTAAACTTCCTGATTTGATTTTGCCAGAACTAGAGCAGAGCTGAAGTTATTGTCAAGAATTTAGGGATAGGGCTGGGGATGTGGCTCAAGCAGTAGTGCGCTCGCCTGGCATGCGTGCGGCCCGGGTTCGATCCTCAGCACCACATACAAACAAAGATGTTGTGTCCGCTGAAAACTAGAAAATACATATTGAAAAATAAAAAAAAAAGAAAAAAGAATCCTTAGGGAGTATGGGGTGTTTCTCAGTGGTAGAGGCTTTGCCTAACATTCACAAGATTCTGTGTTTCATCCCAGCACTGCAAAAAGAAAAGAATATGTAGGATCTTTTATTTCCAGAGTAGCTTCATGAGTAGTGATATGATACAGAAGTAGATATCTTCATGCCTCCATGATCTGTGTACATGGACTTCCACTAGAGTTCCCTGAAGTCATTGACTCTCTTATACCTTAGCATCTAAAACCAAGTATCTTCCAGGTAATCTAGTTGCTGTTACTGTGGAATACAAATGCTTTAATCAATAACAGATCTGAAATGGAAAAGCTGAGTCTCTGCAGGACTTCAGTCAGTTCCTCCTGTTGTGCAATGACAAACTACAGGCCTGATGTGGTGGTTTGTACTGAAGACCAGGTGGGCCAAACTACAAGCTCTGATGCAACCTGCCTGGATTGCAAGTGGACTCTATCCCTTACCTACTAGCCATTTAACTGGGCCAAATTACTTAACCTCTCTGTGCTTCTGGTTCCTCATCTGCAGAATTAAAATAGCAGTGGCACCTATCTCAGAGGGTTTTGTGGGGGTTTCATGGGTTACTGTATGTGAAACATCGTAACAGTGCTTGTCACATAGTGACCTTTTAATAAATGATAGTGATTATCATCATTACTGGTCCACTTGGTGGTGAGCAGGTTGTTTCTCCACTGGGCCAAAAGGAGGGAAATGGATGTTCATTATCTCAGTGACTTTAAAACTATTTTAATGAACTTGTAGGGTAATAATGGACTTAGCTTCAACATGTCATTAAGATAAAACAACATAAAAACCAAAACAAACAAAAACTTCAGTATCTTAAGGCCGAAATTAAATGAGCAAACTAATTTTCACTGAATGCCTCCTATTCACTGCAGGTGAAGGCACATTATTATTATTAATTTTATTTTAATAGAAAGAAATTGAGACTCAAAGAGGTTGAAATTTTTTTCAAGACTGAACAGCCAGAAGACAAGGCAGATCTATAGAAACAAGAAGATTAGTGGTTGCCTAGGGTGAGAGGTGGGCAGACTAATGGGGAGGCTTGGGAAAGGAGGGAGGGACTGTTAATGAGCAGGGGATTTCTCCTAGGGATGATGAAAACGTTCTAAAATTTATTGTGGTGATGGTTGGACAACTTCTTGAATATACTAAAACCAACTTAATTGTACACTTTAAAAATTGTGTGGTAACGGGGCTGGAGATGTGGCTCAAGCGGTAGCGCGCTCGCCTAACATGCGTGAGGCACTGGATTCGATTCTCAGCACCACATAAAAATAAAATTAAATGAAAATTGTGGTATGTGAATCAAAACAACAACAAAGTACACAGCCAGAAGCTGTATAGGCTGGATTCGGATCCAACACACACACACACACACACACACACACACACGGAAATAATTCTTGAATAAAACACTAGGCAGGAATAAAACATCCTTTATCCTGGAGATGGGAATTAAGAGAGGACACTTAGGAGATATTTAGGAGAGGAGAGGGGCAAGCGATCCGCCCTCCTTGGGCTGATGGTTTTGTTAGGAACAGCCCAGAGACGTCCCCACAGGAAGCCAGCACCTGGAAGGGAAAGAGCCCCTGGTTGTAAGGGCGTTTCCGGGGAGGGAGGCTGGAGACAGGAAATGGCGTGGTGGAAGAGTTAGCTAGTAGGAGCTCAGAAGTCCGTATGCTCTCTGGCTGTGTTGTTTTTGAGTTTCCCTTGCTTGTTTTCACTCTGGCTTCCCTTAATTTTTAGGAAAGTTCCTTTGGCAAGTTCTCACTCGTCCCCAAACGTGTTCAGGAGAGAAAGGAAGAGGTTTTTCCAGGCAAAAGCCAGAGGGAAGCTAGGAGGCTTGCTGTCACGCGGAAGTCCTGGCAGCAGCCCTTCTGCGCAAGTCGACCTAGTCCCTCTGGTGTGCCAATTAAGAGAAATTCACAGTACACTGGGGACGTTCTGTGACCTTATCACAGAGTAACCTCCTCAGCAGGCCTTTGGGAGGAGAGAGGCCATCTTAGATAGTTCCTTCAATGATGTGGGAGGCATGTCTGGAGGGCACCCATCACGGTGGCATTGCCAGTTCATTCCCTTAGTGCAAGAAGAGCTAAGCAGATCCCAGTTTTATTCAATGTGTTTGATTAAGGAGATGGAATTTGGAAGTTAGTGTCATGTTAAACCAGAACGAAAATCACTGATGCTTTTTTTTTTTTTTTTAAATATTGGCACTTTAAACACCATATAGGGGTTAGAGGTGTAGCTGAGTGGAAGAGCACTTGCCTAGCATACTCAAAACTCTAGGTTTGATCCCCAGCACTACCAAAAAAAAAAAAAAAAAGTGCCATTTAGTTGTAATTTATTTATTTTTATTTCTGTATAAAGCATTCATTGAACCCAGGGGTACTTTACCATCAGCTACACCCCCAATCCTTTATATTTTGACACAAGCTCTCACCAAGTTGCCCAGGCCCACCTCCAAATTGCAATCCTGTCTCAGTTAACCTCCCAAATTACTGGGATTGAAGGTGTGTAACATTGTGCCCAGCTAGTAATCCCCACACCTAATCTGCAACCTGTTTCTTATAAAAAAAAAGAAAAAAAAAAGTTAGCTTGAGAGAGTTGTATGAGAATCAATCATATTTTAAATATTTGTGAAAAACAGATGCTAAAATATAAAGAAATTCTGCAGCGAATTGTTTTGTTGATGAGACTTACCATCACTTAAAATATTTTATTTATACTTTTCTATTTTTCAAATTTTTCACACTAAGTATAAATACCTTATAGAGAAGTTTTTTTTGGTATGTGTGGTGCCAGATCAAATCCAAGGCCTCTTCATATAAAGTTTAGAATCAGTTTGTCATGTATGCTAGGCAAGTGCTCTATATCAAATTAGGAAAAGAATAACCCATTTTAATTTTTTTCAATTTTTGGTTTTTCTAATTTTCATGTATTATAATTTAAAACATGAGGGACTGGGGGTGTGGCTCAAAGGCAGAGCATGTGTTTAGCATGTGGTAGGCCCTGGGTTCAATCCCCCACACCAAAAATTAAAAAAATATATATTATCACCCCAAACTTCATTCTTCTATAAATTTGAATTTTCAAACATGATTTAAGGTTTATGTATCTATTAGATATCCCTGTATATAAGTAATAGATGTTATATCTGTATATCCTCACAATACAAAATTGACAGTGTCAGTCACTACCATCCAGGTATTTGAGTTTGGCCAGGGAAGCTTGGTCCTAAGACAAGGAACAAGTCAAAACTGGCTGCCCTTTGGGTTTGTGAACCAGCCATTGGGTAACTGAATCAATATTGATAGTATTTGTATACAGCCATTTACCTGTATTGGCTAAAGCTGCCCTCTATGATTGCATCAACATGCTAAGCAGGTTTGTCAGCTGCTCCTGGCACTCAGAGTTACAGAATATTGTTTCAAGCTAAGCTTCAGTGGACAACCCACTCTGTTTGTCATTCTGCTTAGCACACAGCAATTGTTCATGGGTCCTCCTCTTAGTCATCCTCTTCACATTTCACTTAACCAATGGAATCATAAAACATCTTGTTCTAGTATAGGTAAACCAGTTGTGTTCTTCAAACTTTCTTTTTTTTTTTTTTAAGAGAGAGTGAAAGAGGGAGAGAGAGAGACAGACAATTTTAATATTTATTTTTTAGTTATTGGCGGACACAACTTCTTTGTTTTGTATGTGGTGCTGAGGATCGAACCCGGGCCGCACGCATGGCAGGCAAGCGCGCTACCGCTTGAGCCACATCCCCAGCCCAAACTTTCTTGTTGATGATCTTATTTATTAAGTAAGTATGAGTCAAGAATGAAGTTGATGAAACTGTTAAGCAAATTAGATAGGCAGTCCAGGGAAGGTGGAAGTCATACAAACATAAAATCTGGAGATTGAACACAAGGATGCTTAACCATTGAACTGCATCCCCAACCCTTTTTATTTTTTTATTTTAAAATATTTTTTAGGGGGCTGGGGTTGTGGCTCAGTGGTAGAGTGCTTGGGTTCGATCTTTAGCACCACATAAAAATAAATAAATTTTAAAAATTTTTCTATCAACAAATAAAAAAAATTTAAAAAATATTTTTAGCTACACATGGACACAATATCTTTATTTTGTTTATTCATTTTTATGTGATGCTGAGGATCGAACTCAGTGCCTCACATGTGCGAGGCAAGCGCCCTGCCACTGAGCCTCAACACCAGCCCCTTATTTTTTATTTTGAAACAGGGTCTTTCTAAGTTGTTTAGGGTCTTGCTAAATTGCTGAGGCTGGCCTGGAATTTGTGATACTCCCGTCTTAGCCTCTGGAGTCATTAGAATTATAGAAGTGTGTCAAAGCTTCTAGCCATTTATTTATTTACTTATTTACTTTGGCACCAGGAATTCATTTTACCTCTAGGGACACTTAACAACTGAACCACATCCCTAGCCCTTTTATTTTATATTTTGAGACAGAGTCTCGTTAAGTTGCTTAGGGACTCATCAAACTGCTGAGGCTGGCTTTGAACTTGTGATCCTCCTGCCTCAGCCTCCTGAGCCCCTGGGATTAAAGGGAAGTGCCATTGTACCCAGCTCAGCCACTCTTATTGTTGAGTTTTAAGAGTTCTTTGTGTATTTTGGATAGTAGTCCTTTATCAATTATATCTTTTCTAAATATTTTCTCCTGTTCTGTGACTTGTTTCTTAGTCCTTTGTCAGAGCAAATGTTTTTAATTTTAATTAAGTTCAGGTTATCAATTCTTTCTTTTGTTGATCATACTTTTGGGGTCGTAGCTAAAAAGTCATTGCCAAACCTAAGATCATTTAGATTTTCTCCTGTGTTATCTTCTATAAGTTTTACAGTTTCACATGTTTATATCAAAGATCTATTTGGGTCTTTTTTTTTTTTTTTTTTAATGTGAATTTCCAATTGTTTCAGCACCATTTATTGAAAAGACTTTTGTTGTTGTTGTTCCTATTGTGTCACCTTTACTCCTTTGTCAAAAATCAGTTCTGTATTTTATGTGGCTGTATTTCTGGGCTTTCTGCTCTGGTCCATTGATCTGTCTGTTCTTTTACCAATATCACAGTGTCCTGATTACTGTAGCTTTATAGTCTTGAAGTCAGGTAGTATCAGTCCACCAACTTTGTTCTTCTATAATGCTCCAGTGGCTTTTCTGGGTCTTTGCACACTCCATACAAAGTTTAAAATCAGTCTGTCAATATCCACAAAACAACATGCTGAGATTGTCATTTGGATTGCTTTGAATCTATAGATCAAGTTACAAGAACTGACATCTTAACAATTTTTAGATTTCCTAACCATGAACATGGAATATATCTCCATTTATTTAGTTCATCTTTGATTTCTTTCATCAGAGTTTTAGAATTTCCTTCATATAAATCTTGTACATACTTTATTAAATTTATATTTAAGTACTTCTTGGTTTTGGATGCTGATGTAAATGGTATTTTGCTTTTTTAAATTTTAATTTGTTATATATGACAGCAGAATGCATTACAATTCATATTACACATATAGAACACAATTTTTCATATCTCTAATTGTACACAGAGTAGAATCACACCATTCGTGTCTTCATACATGTACTTAGGGTAATGATGTCCATCTCATTCCATTGTCCTTCCTACCCCCATACCCCGTCCCTTTGCCTCCCTTCCCTTTTCCCTATCTAGAGTTCATCTAATCCTCCCATCCCGTTCCCCATTGTGCTTTTAATTTTACATTCCACTTGTGGTACACAGGAACACAATTAACTTTTAAATTTTTCCATTTCTTGGGCCTGGGGTTGAGGTTCAGTGGTAGAGCGCTCACCTAGTTTGTGCGAGGCCCTGGGTTCAATCCTCAGCACCTCATAAAAATAAGTAAACAAAATAAAGTGTTGTGTATAACGAAAAAATATATATTAAAAAAAATTGCATTTCTGGGTATTGAACCCAGGGGCCTTGGACATACTGGGCAGATACTCTACCACTCAGCTATATCCCCTGCCTGACTTTTGAATTTTAACCTCCAATCCAGTTATGATAGCTTATCAATTTCAGGAGGTTTTTGTTGTTATTGTTGTTGTTGGTGGTGACAGTGGTGTGTGTTTTAATTATTTTTTTCCTCTACATAAGCAATCTTGCCATATGTAAACAAAGATAGTTTTATTTATTCCTTCCCTATCTACATGCATTTTAATTCCTATCTGTGTTATTGCATGTCCCTTTTTATTGCTGAATACCACCCCATTGTTTGAGTGCACTACCATTTGTATATTCGTTTCTCCTGTTGAGGAATACTTAGGTTGTAAATAACTTGGGGGCATTATGAATAAAACTGTCACCAACATTGTACTACAAGTCTTTTTGTTGACATGCACTTTCATTTCTCATGGGTAATGAAATCTCATTACCCATATATAGTATACAGGAGATGTATGTTCATTTTTATAATAAACTGTTAAAAGCATTTCTAATGTAGTTGTACCCTTTGAGTCATTTTAACAGTATATGAAAGTTTCAATTGCTCCACATCCTTGCCAACATTTAGTGTTGTCGAACTGTTTAATTTGGTGCATAGATAGATATTGCATTGTGGTTTTAATTTGCATTTCTCAAATCACTAATGATTTTTAGTATCTTTTTATGTGTATATTTTCCTTTCATATATCTTTTTTGGGTAGCATTCCTTCAAATATTTTGCCATTTTTTAATATCTATTTTTTAGTTTTAGGTGAACACAATATCTTTATTTTATTTTTATGTGGTGCTGAGAATTGAACCCAGTGCCTCACACATACTAGGTGAGCACGCTACCACTTGAGCCACTTCCCCAGCCCCATTGCCATTTTTTAATTGTTTGTTTTTATTGAGTTATAGGCAAGACATTCTTTACATTTTCTATTTACTTATTTATTTTAAGACTATTTGATTTTTGATGCCGTTCAAATTGGCCTGACTGGTCCATTTCAGCTCCTTCACTGGAAAATCTTGGAGTAGAGACTGCTTATTTGTTTGTTATTTGTTTTTGTGATACTGGGGATAAATTCAGTGCTCTACTATTGAGGCACACCCCAGCCCCCTTTAGGTATTTGGGATATATATGTGTATTTTTGTTTATTTATTTAGAAATAATTTCAAGCTGGGCATAATGACTCAAGCCTGTAATCCCAGTGATTTGAGAGGCTAAAACAGGAGGATCACAAATTCAAGGACAGCTTCAGCAACTTAATGAGACCCTAAGCAACTTAGACTCGGTCTCAAAATAAGAAAGAAGGAAAAAAAAAAAGACAAGAAAAGAAATAACTTCAGACTTTCAAAACTTTGCACACATGGTATTAAGCATTCTCATATACTCTTTACCCATATTCCCCAGAAGTTAACATTATACCCTACTTGCTTTATTAGTTATTCTCTCTCTCTCTCTCTCTCTCTATATATATATATATACACATGTACATATATGTGTAGGTAATAATAAATATTTTTTCTAATATTTTTGAGAGCAAATTGCAAATATAATGCCTTTTTTTCCTCTAAATTTTTCAGAGTGTACTTCCTTTTTGAGTTTATTTCCTCTTTTAAAAGTACAGGGTTGGCGCACACCTGTAATCCCAGTGGCTCAGGAGGCTGAGGCAGGATGATAGTGAGTTCAAAGTCAGCCTCAGCAAAAAGCAAGGTACTAAGCAACTCAGTGAGACTCTGTCTCTAAATAAAATACAAAATAGGGCTGGGGATGTGGCTCAGTGGTCGAGTGCCCCTGAGTTCAATCCTTGGTACACCCGGCAAAAAAAAAAAAAAAACAAGGATAGGGTTGAGGGTGTGTGGCTTAGATTGCCTACTAAGAACAAGGCCCTATGTTACATCCTCAACAACAGAACACAAACACACACACACACACAAAGTACATTCTCTTACATAACAACACTATGATAATCACAGTTGTGAAATTAATATAATACTATGATCTAAACTTCAAACTCAGTCAAGTTTCACCAACTGTCCCATTAATATCTTTTGTTTAGTCCTACCTGGTTTTATATATTGCATTCAGTTATTATGTCTCTTTGGTCTCTTTTAATCTGGATGAGTTTCTCAGTATTTCTTTGCCTTTTACACCTTGACACTTGAAAGGAACTACCCCCACCCCCACCCCCTCTGGCCCAGGACCTTGTCCAGGCTAAGTAAGTGCCCTGCCACTGAGCTAAAGCTCTACCCTCATACCAGCTATTTTATAGAACGTCCTACCTTTGGAGTTTGTCTAGTCTCTCCACATGACAAGATTGAGGGTACGTTTGGGGGCAGGAATACCAAAGAAAGGAGGGTGGGTCCTTTTCAGTGCATTCTATCAAGAGGTACATAGTTATCTTTGGTCAATTAGTTAAAGTAGAATCTACCAGATTTTCCCACCATAAAATTACTATTTTTCTCTTGTAACCAATAGATATCTATTAGATGTATGTTTTATATATCTTTCTCTCAGTCTGAAGCTTACATATTCTTTCCTGCACCTTCAATCTCTTTCCCCATCCTCCTCTCCCTCCAGATCTTTTAATTGCTAGGGTTAGAACTCACGGCCTTGAAAGGCTATGCAGATGTTCTACCACTGAGCTTCCCCCCAAAATGTTTTTTTTGTTTTTTGTTACAGTACGGAGGATTGAATTTAGGGCTCTTGTATGCTAGGCAAACAGTGAGCTACATCCTTAGCCCTTTTATTTTATTTTTATTCTTTGTGTGTGTGTGTGTGGTTCTGGGGATTGAACCCAGGGCCTTGTGCATGCGAGGTAAGCACTCTACCTACTAAGCTATATCCCCAGCCCCTTTAATTTTATTTTGAGACAGACTCTTGCTAAATTGCTCAGGCTGGGTCAGGCATGGTGGTGCAATGCCTGTAATCCCAGCAACTCAGAAAGCTGAGACAGGAGGATCAAAGTTTGAGTCCAATTTAATGGCTGGGGATGAGCTCAGTGGTACAGCAGCCCTGAGTTAAATCCCCAGTATCAAATAAATAAATAAAGTTTCCCAGGCTGAACTTAAACTTGAGATCTTCCTGCCTCAACCTCCCAAATAGTTGGATTACAAGCATCTGCTATGCCTGGCGTTGTTTTTTTCTTAATAGTGTATTTTTGTTATTGTTGTTTGTTTTTGATCCTGGGAATTGAACCTAGGGACACTTTACCACTGAGCTAAATCCCCAGCCCTTTTTAATTTTTTTATTTTGAGACAGGGTCTTGATAAATTGCTTAGGGCCTCACTAAATTGCTGAGACTGTCTTTGAACTTGCGATCCTCCTGCCTCAGTCTCCTGAGTCAATGGCATTACAGGTGTGTGCCACCATGCCCTGCTTTATACTGTCTTTTGATGAGTAGATATTTCTAATTTTGATGAAGTCTAATTTATCAATTTTTAAGTGGTTGTTGCTTTCTCTGTGCTAAGATATTTCTACCCCCAAATCAGAAAGATATTCTATGGTTTTCTCTAGAAGTCTTATATATATATATATATACATATATATATATATATATATATATATTTTTTTTTTTTTTTTTTTTTTTCTTTTTTCAGGGAGTAGGGCATACTGGGGACTGAACTCAGGGGCACTTAGCCACTGAGCCACATCCCTAGCCCTATTTTGTATTTTATTTAGAGACAGGATTTCACTGCATTGCTTTAGCACTTCGCCATTGACTAGTGATCCTCCTGCCTCAGCCTCCTGAGCCACTGGGATTACAGGCAAGTGCCACAGTACCAGCGTGGCTGAAGTCTTATACTTTTAACTAAAGCTATAAATAGTTTTAGGTCTCTAATCCATTTCAAATTAATCTTCTTAATGGTTTGAGGAAGGGGTCAGAGTTTATTTTTTGCATATGGATATTCAGTTCCAGCACCATTTGTTGAAAAGTTTTTAATTCCCTATTTGACTGCTGTGGTACCAAATTCCAACTGGATTTGATTGGAAAAACCAAACAACTATAGTGTGGGTATACTTTTTAGTTCTTTATTATAGTTCCATGATTGTTTGATTATCCACATGTCTTGGCCCAAATTTTTATACTAAACATAAATTGCTCAACTCAACATAACATTTCTGGGCTTCAGTTACATTTACACAGTGATTATTGTACCTACCTGATGTATAAGTTTATTTATAAAATCCGATATTCTTGCTTCTTAGACTGTACATCCTATTTATGCTGATATTATATTATATTTTATTTATTTATATTTGTGGGGCTGGGGTTCAAACTCAGGGCCTTGTGCATGCTAGGCAAGTACTATGCCGCTGAGTTACATCCTCAACCCCTATGTCAAATTATTTTTAATTTCAGTTTTTTTGATGCTGGGAATTGAACCCTCATACGTATTAAGCATGCATTCTACTACTGTGCTATACCCCTAGCTTGATTACTTTTTGTGTGTGTGTTGTGGGGTACTGAGGATTGAACTCAGGGGTACCCAACCACTTAGACACATCTCCAGCCCTGTTTTTTGTATTTTATTTAGAGACAGGGTCTCACTGAGTTGCTTAGTACCTTACTTTTGCTGGGGGTGGTTTTGAACTCTCAATCCTCCTACCTCAGCCTTCTGAGCCTCTGGGATTACAGGCATGCACTACCGTGCCTGGCTTGATTACTTTTGAACCAAGCAGTGCTCTACCACTGAGCCTCATCCTCAGTGGTTTTTAGTTTTTAATTTGAGAGAGGGTGTCACTAAATTGCTGTCGCTGACCTGCAATCCTTCTGCCGCAGGCTCCTAAGTAGATGGGATTATTGGCGTGTGCACATACAGCAAGCCTGATTATTTTTTATATTGATTCCATAGCTTGCTAGCTTTATGAGAAGTTTTAGCAATGTGAAGATATCCCTGGATTCTCTCCCTTTTCCATAGCCCTCATATCTTATTTGTGCCTCATAATTTCAGAAAAGTGGTTCCAGGGCTAAGGATGTAGTTCAATGGTGGAGTACTTTCCTAGAATATGCAAAGTCCTGGGTTGTATCCACAGCACTGCCAATAGAAAAGAACTGCAAAAAAAGGGGTTGCCACTTATTTAATGTTGACTTGAAATAGTAACCAATTCTCCTGGGTTCACTGGTATCTCCGTCAGGAATGTTTTGTAAACAGAGGAGCCTGCCTAAAGTTAGGACCAGCTAGGAAAACTGAGTGATGTATATACAGGATAACTGGATACTTTATCTTTCAAATTGGGATACTTCTGAGGTTAAACAGGATTATTATTGATAATTATGCAAGGACAAGAGGTGTAAACCAGTTCTAAACCTCTGAGAACTCAGGGAGATTGGTGGATCCCAGTGGGAGAACACATGCTTAGCATGCATGGTGCCCTGGCTTCCATGCCCAGGACCAAAAAAATAAATTTTAAAAAACCAAAACCAAAACCTAGGACTCTGATATGGCTCAGTAATAGAGTGTTTTCCTGGCATGTGTGAAACACTGTTTTGATCCCCAGAACTAAAAAAAACCCAAACCAAACCAACTTTCAGAACCCAGTCAAGGTCATTCATTCAACAGCCATTTTAAAAATGCCTATGTGTGTGCTAAAGGTGATGTAGATTCTAAGACAAATAAGCCATAATTCTTACTCTTAAGGAGCTTTTATTATTACCATCTGGGGACAATAACCAGACAATTACAGTGAAGTATTTAATTTCCATGAGCTACGTCTGCAGAGTTCCTTGTGGGTCAGGCAGGAAACCAAGACTGCTTATGTTGAAGTGTTAGTCAGAAGCTGTAGGGGGTGGCGGAGGTCCCAGATGAGCAGTTGAGATAATGAAAATAACCTATTAATGACAACAAGTTAGATTTGCATGGCCCTTTAGAGAGTTGTCAAGAATTAGGATGCTAGCAGGAAAGAAAATAGAGAGTAGCAGTGTCCACAACACCAGAAGAAATGAGAACATTAAAGGGAGGAGCTTTTGACATTCAGTGTCTACTGCAATTGCCAAGGAGGCCAATCAACAGCTGCTCCCCAGGGCTCTGTTCTCCACCCAATTCTCTTTCCGCATTCCCTCTGGATGACCTTGTCCACACCCAGGGCTTCAAAAGACAGTTACTTGTTGATGCCTATTAAATAGCCCAGGGTTTTCTGCTGAATTGCCGGTTTGAATATTCACCCATGTCTAGCATGTGGGAATCCTGGGTTCAATACCCAGAACCATAAATAAATAAATAAATAAAGTAAATATACCCTTTGATCCAGGGATCTCTAGGAATTTCTTCTTTGGCTCTACTCATACACAGGCAATATGATAAAAGTTTCAAGTTGCTTATTGAAGCATTGTTTTAATAACAAAAGACTGGAAGACTAATTGTCCTTCATTGGGACACTTCAAATAAGTCATGGTCCTTCATACAGATGCTATGCAACTGTAAAATAGAATGAGAAATCCTCTATATTCTAATAATAGAAAGACCCCACCCCCACCACCACCAAGCTGGACGCTGTGATACAGCTCTGGAGGCTGAGGCAAGAGAATCATGAGTTCAAAGCCAGCCTTAGCAACTTAGTGAGACCCTGTCTCTAAATAAAATATAAAAAAGGGCTGGGTATGTGGCTCCATGGTCAAGCGCCCCTGAGTTCAATCCCTGATACAAAACAAAAGTGAAAAACAAATCCAAAATGCAGTATGAAATTGTTATTATTATTATTATTATTATTATTTATTTTTGGGTACTGGGGATTAAGATTCTCCTGTTTCAGCCTCCTGAGTTACTTAAGATTACAAGCATACACCACTGGGACCAGTGCAATATGAAATTTTAAAAAGCAAATGCATACTGGTGTGTGTGTGGTATGCTATAATTTGTATAAAAGAGGTGGGTGGGATGAATCATATATTTACACTTATTTGTGCATGCACAATGAAACTCGGCAAGGATATACAACATTCTCGTAATAGGTATGTTTTAGGGGTGTTGTGGGTAAGGGCCAGAATTAAACAACAGAAGAGCAAAAGGTGGGAGGAAGATATTTCATTCTACTCTTTTTTTCCCCAGTATAGGGGATTGAAACATGGACACTCTATCTCTACATTACCAGATCCTTTTATTTTGAGATAGGGTCTCTCTAAATTGATAAGGCTGGCCACAAACTTATGAGCTTCCTGCTTCAGCCTCCTGAGGTATGTGCCAAGGCACCTGTCTACATTCTGATTTTTTAATCTTATAAATGCACTGTATACTTGAAATAATTTCTTTTACGAGAAAGGCAGAAAACAGTAATGGAATTTACATGTAGTAACATGTACAAATTCTAACTAATAAAATTTCCTTATAATAATTAGTACTACAGAGAGGAGTATTATAACAACCTATAATAAAATCTTTTAAAACCTATGTTCACAGAGCTGGGGTTATGGCTCAGCGGTAGAGCGCTTGCCTCGCACGTGCAAGGTCCTGGGTTCGATCCTCAGCACCACATATAAATTAACAGTTATTGTGTTCAACTACAACTACAAAAAATATATATATATTTAAAAAAAAACTGTATTCACTCATGTGGCATATAAAAATACTCTAAGAAAGTTTCTGGCAGAGAGTTACTTGGAAAGCTGAGACAGGAGGGGAGGATCATAAATTTGAGCCCAGCTTCTGCAGTTAAGCGAGACCCTCAGCAACTTAGAGGGACTCTATCTCAAAATAAAAGTTAAAAGGGCTGGGATTATAACTCAGTGGTAGAGCCCTTGCTGAGCAAGTAAGGACTCTGGGTTAATTCCCAGCATGGCCAGAAAAAAAAAAAAAGTTTTTGTGCAATAAATGTTTTCTGTAGTCCAATGTAACAGTCAATAGTTACTTCTTTTTTCCATTTTATTTTCTTTTAATTATACCTTGAAATAGCTATTACTCTTCACATGCTCCTAGTATATACTGAGAAATTACTTCGTTTAAGACAGAGTGGTAGATGTGATGAGTGATAAGGAATAAACATGACTCGTGCCCTGATCTAATCAGAGTGTGTATGTCCCCATGTCTCCATCCTTCATTTTGCTTAAGCCTTTGCTTGCGTATCATCTCCCACGCTAACCCCCTCTCTAAAGTCATTCCATCATTTTCTCTCTCCATTCCCTATGCTTGTTTATTTTTCATTATATCTCTTATCACTATCTGACAAATTACATATTCATTTGATTCTTTTTTTGTCCTCTGCAGTTAGAGCAATGCCTGCCCCATAATAGACTAAATGTTTATGCAGTTAATAAATGTCTGGAAGATGTAGCTGAATTGGTAGAGCATGTCTACAATGTGCAAGGCCTGTCTTGGAACCCTGTGCAGGGTTCCATCTTCAGTTCCAAAGGGAAAAAAAAAAAAAAAAAAAAGAAAGAAAAATAATACATGAATGAACTGTGGAAGCACACACCTGTAATCCCAGATCCTCAAAAGGCTGATGTGGGATGATCACAAGTTCTAAGCCAGCTTCAGCATCTTAGCAAGGCACTCAACAACTTAGTAAGATCCTTTCTCAAAATAAAAAACAAAAAGGTCTGGGGATGTAGGCAATGGCAAAGCACTCAAAGTTTAATCTTCAATAATAAATAATAATAAATGAATGAAGAAAGAGAGGCTACACATTTCAAATTGTAGGTAAGGAATGTAAATAATAAATAGGATAGTCTTGAAGAAGGAGTGATCACACGTGTGATCCTGGGATGGGGAAGGCTGAAGAATGGTCACAATGAAGTTCAAATGGGTGTCCCATGAGAAATCCTTAATCAGCTGATACTGGCTGGGTGGGGTCTGCCTGACACACTGATGCATTCCTGAAATCTGCACTAAGATGATTAAATAGAATCAAAAATTCATGCCAAAGTAGTTAAACTTCATCTAAAAACTCAGTCACTCTCAAATATCCTTGTAGATCATGTTCTATGGTCCTAATGAGAGGGAAATAGAACTCTCAGTGCTACTTAAGCCCAGTTTCAATTATTTTGATTGCAGTATCCCTTTCCCCACCTTCTTTTGGCCTCAGCTGGAGAGAACTGAAGCTTTCATTCAATTACTCTCACCTTTCATTAAAGGATTGCTTGGTGGACAGTCAGGGTTTGGCTTATGTTCTTTTCCAGCCACCTGACTGGCAGGTTGAATGGGTTTAATGATCTAAGATGATGACAGAGAAGGCTGATGACTAATGCATTAGCTACCTCATTTCCAGAACAATCTTATGAGTGAAAACCTTCTTGTCATGGTTGATTGACCTTGTTAAAGGGAGCTGGGCAGGTATAAAGGTCCAGTGCAATGTGCACTTGTAGAAACATGTTATTGTGACATCAGAGCCTCATTGTAGACTATCCTTTCCAGGTCTCATCATGGTAATGAGTCCCATTCTCCAGGACCTGTCATCAACACTGACATTTTTGACCACATCTTCCATGAAATTCTTCCTTGATTTCAGTAGCGCAACCATCTGCCACTACTTTTAAGGCAGAATAGATTGGGGGTTAAGTACAAGGCACTGGATTCAGATTGTCTTCTTTTGACTCTGGGCTCTGAGTCTCACTTACTGGGTGAGGTTGGGCAAATTGCTTAAGCTCTCTGAGTTTCTTCAACCAACAGTACTGACTGCATTAAGTTGATGGAACTAAATGAGCTAATATAGTTGGGTGCGGTGGCGCACACTTGTAATCCCAGGGACTCTGGAGGCTAAGACAGGAGGCTCATAAATTTAGAGCCAGCCTCAGCAATTTAGCAAGATCCTGTCTTAAAATAAAAAAGGACTGGGGGTGTAAAGCACCCCTGGGTTCAATTCCCAGTACTAGGGGAAAAAAAATAGCTAATACATATACCGCACTCAGAATAGTAATCTGGAACATAAACATTTAATTGTTTAACCTTTGTGTTGGTGGTGCTGGGTATTGAGCCTAAGACCTTGCACATGCAAAGACAGTGCCCTACCACTGAACTATATCCCCAGTGTTTAGTCGCTTTTATTTAAAAGAAAGATTACAAAAAAACTGTGCAAAATTAAATTTAAAAGAAAGATTACAAAAAACTGTGCAAAATTAAACTTAACGATTAAAATTAAATTTAATAAAATTAACAAATAAGCCAGATGTTAGTGGTATGCACTTGCAGCTCCAGCTACTGGGGAGGCTGGAGTGGGAGGATCACTTGAGTCCTTGAGTTTGAAACCAACCTAGGCAACATAGTGAGACCCTGTTTAAAAAAAAAAAGTAACAAGCACACTATACTTTATATCAGTCCACAAAGCTTGCTGATTATATGACAGTAAAAGAACACTAAAACTGAGATCTTGTTGCTATTCAGATTTTAAATATTTGTATCCTGAAACAAAACCATAAAATTAAGCTTTTTTAATGGAAATTTTAAAAAATTAAATATATAGCTCAAGTAGTACCAATAATGTAGAGCCTATTATTATTATTATTATTATTAGTAGTAGTAGTAGTAGTAGTATATTTTGAAGTGCTAGTAGAACCCAGGGGCTCACCCATGGAGGCAAGCACTCTACCACTGAGCTACACCCAAAGCCCAAGCCCTTAATTACTTTATCTATTAATTCTCTTTCTGACTTCTTTGACTCCTTTTCCAGTTCCCTGACTATGACCCTCAAATCTGCCTATTTATCTTCTTTTCTCTCTGTGTTTTCTTCCTTTTCCATCTGAAATCCTCCCCACAATTTATTAGCACTTGTGTGGGAAGAACTTGCATGGGAAGCTCAGAATGCTGGTTTGATTTTCCTTCCAAGTTCTGGCCATGTTTCCAGTGCCTACCAAATATTTGCCAGGTTGTCCTGATGGCACCAAAATTAGTATCCCTACATCCCACATTATGTTATCAGGAAAATACATTCTTTGATGCCTCCTCAGACTTCCATGTTGCAATAGTTAATGAATCCTTTATTATTCTTTGATTTTATAGGTCCTACTCATTTCCAGTGCTACCCCCAAATTTCTGCTTTTCTCACCTCTGAATGAGCTATTCTTATTACTTCTATTCTTTCCTCTTTACTTATCACCACTGATTAATCACAGATTCTGCAGTAAAGAACTTGTCATTAATTTGCTTTGAACCTTTAGGACCTGCCCCTTATCTAGCATGCGGGACACAGTGGTGCATGCCTATAATCTTTTATTTAAAAGAAAGATTACAAAAAACTGAAGCAGGGAGACTGAAGCAGGAGGCTCAGAAATTTGAGGCCAGGCTTCACATTTCAGTAAGACCTTGTCTCAAAATTAAATTTTAAAACTTGGAGCTAGGGATGTAGCTCAGTGGTAGAGTGCCCCTGGGTTCACACATAAATAAATAAATAAATAAATAGTCCAAACTTATACCTGAGCCTGGTGGCTCATGCCTGTAATACCAATTATTTGGGAGGCTGAGAGAGGAGGATCATGTCATGGCAAGAATGAACAATTTATGAAGAGCCTGAATCAAAATTAAAAAAAAAAAAAGGAGTGGGTATGTAGCTCAGAATTAGATTGCCCTATTTTCAATCCCCAGTACCACAAAACCATAATAAATAAGAATAAAATAAAATAAGCTGGGCATGGTGGCAAATGCCTATAATCCCAGCTACTCTGGAGGAGGAAGGATCTGTTTAAAACCCATCACAACAATTTAGCAACACCATGTCTCAAAAAAATCAATAAAAATAAAAAGGGCTGGAAGTATAAGCTCAGTGGTAAAGTATCCCTGGGTTCAATCCCACTACCACAATGAATGAATGAATGAATGAATGAATGAATGAATAAATAAATAATCCAAACTAATGACTTAGCTTTTAAGGCTGTCCAGACTCTGGGTCCTGAATAATTTCTTTTCAGTGCTGGGGATCCAACCCAGGGCCTTGTACTTGCTGCACAAGCACTCTACCAGTAAACTTCACCCCTGGCACCTAAAAATGATCTCTCTTTCCTTCTCTCTCTATCCCTCTGCACAGATCTCACCTTGACTTCTTCAAGCTCTCTTTTCACTTATATCCCTCAGTTTAAAATGGCTCTTTACCCAACTCCAGTCACTGAACTCCTCCCCATCCTTCAAAGCCCAGTGCAGGCAACTCTGGTTCCATGAGGCCCTTCATGACTTCTCACCTCTTAATCTTCTTTGGTTGCTCTACAATTTTATATTACATTCTGCCTTGTATTGTAATCATTTGTTTCTGAAGCTTGTCTCTTCTCATGGATTGCAAATTCTATCCTATTCTGGGAACTTTTTTAAGATTTTTATTTATTTATTGGTATGTGGTGTTGAGGATCAAACCCAGTGCCTCACACATGCCAGGCGAGCGCTCTGCCACTGAGCCATGACCCCAGCTCCCTATTCTGGGATCTTATTCTGGATATACATTTGCATCAGATTTACCTTTTATGTAGTAAATTCTCAAGAAATGTGAGGGGCTGGGGATGCACCTCAGTTGTAGAGTGCTTGCTTAGCATGCATGAAGCCCTGGGTTCAAAAGTCTGCACCATGAAAGAAAAGAAAAGAAAGAAAGAAAGGTGAATGAATAAAATGATGATATGTTGATTCTAGCACTATAATTTGTGTCTGTGTGTGAATGAACCAAAAAATTTGGTGGTAACTTTATAGTAGTAGTTCAACTCAAAATAGCTGAGCTAACCAATCTAGGTGCCTTTCAACAGATGAATGGATAAAGAAATGTGTATATATACACAGTGGACTATTACTCAGCTATAAAGAAGAATGAAATTTTGGCATTTGCTGGTAAATGGATGGAACTGGAGATTATCATGCTAAGTGAAATAAGCCAATCCCCAAAAAACAAAGGCTGAATGTTCTCTCTGATATGCAGATGCTAACACACACAATAAGAGGGGTGGAGAATAGAAGTTTATTGGATTAGACAAAGAGGAACAATAGGAAAGGGGGTGAAGTGGGAATAGAAAAGACAATAGAACGGATCAGACATAACTTTCCTATGGATCAGACATAACTTTCCTATGTTCACATATGAATGCATAACCAGTGTAACTCCACATCATGTTCAACCGTAGAATGGGATCCTAATTAGAATAAGTTATATAATATGTCAAAATACTTCCATTTATCATGTATATCTAAAAAAAAAATTTAAAAAAAAGAAAAGAAAAAAATCGGTGGTGGGTTGGGGATATAGCTCAGTTGATAGAGTGCTTGCCTTCATGCACAAGGCCCACCACCAAAAAAAAAAAAAAAAAAATTGGTGGTAACAACCACTGTCACTAATTCATAATCTAAACCAGAAAGTACTATAACAAATAATTAAATTTCCTTGGCTTATTAAGTCTTGTGATTTGGGAAGTAGCTGCAGTAATGCAATCATTTTTTCTGTTCAACCCCAAACTCAGATCATCAATTCTTGAAGAGACAACATATGGAAATGTTTATCAGCCACTACCAACTTGAATTGAGTCATCTATTATTGACAACAAATATCCATCAGATTCAGGGCCCAGAAAATCATATAGGAATTATAAGAAATACTAAAAGAGTTTAGGATGTCATTAATGCATTGAGATTTGTGTGAGTGTGTGTGTGTGTGTGTGTGTGTGTGTGGCACTGGGGATTGAACCCAGGGATGCTCTACACCTGAGTTATATCCCCCAGTCCTTTTATTTTATTTTTCATTTTGAGACAGAATCTTGCTAAATTACAGAGACTGAATTTTTCAAACTTGCAATCCTTCTGCCTCAGCCTCTGAGTCTCTGGGATTACAGGTATGCACCTGGTTTCACACTGAAACTTTTTTTTGGCACTGGGAATTGAATGCAGGGACATTCCGCCACTGGGGCCTTATTTTGTATTTTATTTAGAGACAGGGTCTCACTGAATTGCTTACCGCCTCACCATTGCTGAGGCTGGCTTTGAACTCAGGATCCTCTGCCTTAGCCTCCCTAGCTGCTGGGATTACAGGTGTGTGCCATCATGCCCAGCTACATTGAGACTTTTGATCTGATTGTGAGACAAAAATCAAGATACTTGAAATAATTTAGAAATAAAAGCTGGGCACAGTGGTACATTCTTATAATTCAAGTTTCTGGGGAGGCTGTGATAGAAAGATCAAAATTTCAAGGCCAGTCTTAGCAATTTAGACCCTGTTTCTTCTTCTTCTTCTTCTTCTTCTTCTTCTTCTTCTTCTTATTATTATTATTATTATTATTAATGTCTTGGAATGCAGCTAAGTGGTAAAGTGCCTTGGATTCAATCCCTGATACCTACCCTCCCTTAAAAAAAAAAAAGTGAACTGGGGATTCTTGTAGCTCAGTGGTAGAGTAGCTTGCCTAACATGTGCAAAGCCCTGGGTTCCACAAAAAAAAGAAAGGAGGAACCCTTAAGGCTGATATGTATGGTATTAACTATACATGTCATTGGAGTTCAGAAAAAGGCAAGAATAGTTAACATTGAGTGCTTCATATTTGCCATTATATTATCATTTTTCAATGTAATCCCCTCCAGTATGAACTAAGCATTAATAGTCACATTTTTCAAATGCAGAAATTTCAGAGGATAAGTAATTTGCCCAAGTTCTAGAAACATCCAGAAACCTGGCATTACCCAGATGGTTTTCCAAGTGTTGTTCTACTGCTTCCACCCAGAGTCAGTGCTCTGTAGTCCACCCTTGAAGCAGGAATTACTCTTCCCAACAACATTTTAACAGTTCTTTACTTCTTGAGCAATACTACCCAAACTTCTTTCCTTATTTATTTTTTATTTGTGGTGCTGAGAATGGAACCCAGGGCTTCTAAACTAAGCACATGCCCTGTCAGTGAGTTACATTCCCCACCTCCCCAACTTCTGTATATGGCATTCAAGACCCTTCATGATGCATCTACAACCACCTACCCTTCCGGCTACTGTCCAAAGACTTCCCACCTTCCACTTTGGTTAAAGAGGATGTCTTAGACCCACCTCTATTCATAAGTTCCAAAATTTAGGCCTCTATGTCTTAGTGAAACATTTTTGGTTTTAAGAAACTAAAACAAACATGAACAAGCCAAAAAGGGGAAGCTTAAAATAAGGAAATGAAAAAAATCTCTTAAAACCCACTGGCAAAATATCTGGCCAGGCTTCCCAAGATCTTAGAAACTAGACCTGGAAATGCTCACTCTCCTGCAATCTGATGGCCTTCTGCCCTCGTCTCTAAGCACTGATTAACTCCCCTCCTCCTTCATGCCTGGTACATGCTAGATGATTGCTTTTTTATATTTCCAAATTTAAAATCTCCAGTTGTAGGAATGGGGGTGTGGCTCAGTGGTAGAGCACTAGCCTAGCATGTATCAAGCCCTGAGTTCCATTCCCACCACCAAAAAACAAAAAGCCCTTCAGTTTTAGGACTAGCTCAGTAGTAGAGCATATGCTTAGCACGTGTGAGGCCCTAGATTTAAATCTTAGCACCAAACAAACAAGAAAACTTCAGTTGTAGAGGTAGAGACCAATCAGCACCAATGAACACCAATTCACAAGAAAATCTTGCAGGGGATGGTGGTACATGACTGTAATCCCAGTGATTCGGGAGGCCGAGGCAGGAGGATCACAAATTTCAGGCCAGACTCAGCAACTTAGAGAGACCCTCAACAAATTAGTGAAACCCTGTCTCAAATTAAAAACATAAAAAGTGCTGGGGAGAGCCAGGCATGGTGGTGCATACCTATAATCCCAGCGGTTTGGGAGGCTGGGGCAGGAGGATTTTGAGTTCAAAGCCAGCCTCAGGAATTTAGCGAGGGTCTAAGCAACTCAGAGGGACCCTGTCTCTAAATAAAATACAAAAAGGGCTGGGGATGTGGCTCAAGGGTTAAATGCCCCTGGGTTCAATTCCCAATACCCCCCCCCCCCCAAAAAAAAAGAAGTGCTGGGGATGTAGCTCAGTGATAAAATGTCCCTGGATTCAATCCCAAAAGAAAATTTAAAAGTCAGCTTTGTGGGCTGGAGATGTGGCTCAAGTGATAGCGCGCTCGCCTGGCATGCATGAGGCACTGGGTTCGATTCTTAGCACCACATACAAATAAAATGAAGATATTGTGTCCATCTAAAACTAAAAAGTAAATATTAAAAAATATATTTAAAAAAAAAAAAGTCAGCTTTGTCACATGTCTTTTTATGGCCAGGGAGGTTAGGCATTTCATAGGACAAACATAGAAAGACAAAAGCTATATATTTCGAGCAGTTTTATGACCTGCCGTATCACACTGCATATAACAGTTGCTCAACAAATAAAGATGGAGTTGAACTGAGCTATAGTAATAAAAGAAACTTTTGTGAAAGATAGGATTTGGCCTGGGCTTTAATGTAGGAAGGTGATTGTCATTTGAGGAGTGATGAAGGACACTGAATCCTGTGGAAGGAAAGAGCAAGAATCCTAGAGGTGGGAGGAGACCACAGTTGTAAGAAGTCTCCAAAGGTGGTCACACAGACACGTTGTATTTAATGCTATAGACAACTGGGAGGCATTTTAATGCATGCCTGTAATCCTGGCAGCTCAGGTGGCTAAGGCAGGAGGATCACGAGTGCGAAGCCAGCCTCAGCAACTTAGCAGGGCCCTAAGCAACTCACTGAGACCCTATCTTTAAATAAAATACAAAACAGGGCTGGGGATGTGGCTCAGTGGTTAAGTGTTCCTGGGTTCAATCCCCAGTGCCAAAAAAGAGGAAAGAAAATTGGCTTGGGGAAGGTGAACATGGAAGATTAACCTGATAGCATGTACGAAATGCTGAAAGGTGCAGGAAAGGAAGTGCTGAGGGTGACAGAACCAGCATAAGATCAGGAGAAGAGTTGGAAAACTGTCAGAGACTGAGGGATATGCAGGTGAGTCTAGGGGAGTATCCCTGGCTGAATGCATAAGGAGTGACTCAAAAGAAATTTCAAAGAAAGAAATGGTAGAACTGGGTATGTCATATTCACTGCCATTATTATCAATTCCATTCCAGGTTGGATGCACTTACTTACTTTATTTATTTTTTTTGTAGTACATAGAATCCAGGGCCTCATGTATGCTAGGCAAACATTCAACCACTGAACTAAACCCCCAAACTCTCAATGTACTTTATTAAAATATTAACAGCATGGGAAAGTAGGTTCTGTTATCCCCCTGTTTAAAGATGAGGTAACTTAAGATGTGTAGATAGATCCTAGATTTGAACTCATGCTTCTTTAAATGCAAAAATCCCTGTACTTTCCACTCTTGTCTCACTGCCTGCTTATCATTATTGAGTTTTCATAGAACTGTTGATTTGAGTCAGCGTGACTGAGCACAAGGAATCTATGTCAAGCTCTATTATGTGCTTGCAATGTGGTCAGGTGTGAGACTCACCCCCTAAGCTCCTCCCTCTTCCAACCAGTTTTTCATGTGTCACTGGAACAAAGGGAGAGCTGTGTGAGGTGCTCTGAGCAGAGGTCTAACCAACTCTACTGGCTGTGGATATTATGGGGCTTGGTGGAAGGTAGGTACAGAGCTGGAGTCAGGTCAGGAGGAAGGTGAGAGGAACATGAGAAAAGCTGAGTATAGGGGAGTGCTATAGTTTAATTATGGATCGTGCTCCCAAAGGTCCATGTGTCAAAGACTTGGTTCTTGGGGCGGTACAACTGGGAGGTGCTATGGACTTTCAGGAGGTGGGGCCTTATGGGAGGTCCTTAGGTTTCAGGGGTATGCTTTTGTCCCTTTCTCTCTGATTCCTGGCTCATGATATTGATGGTTTGTCCTAACACATGCTCCCGGCCATTGTCACCTGATGCCATCATCAGAGAACCAAAGCAAAGGGGCCCTCAATCTTGGACTGAAACCTCCAGAGTCATGAGCTAAATAAACCTTATCTCTTACAGGTATTTCATTATAGTAACTGAAGCTGACTAATAAAGGAGGCTAGAGACAGCCTTTTCAAGGCAGGTTTCTGTATTTACATGCCAGAGATTGCAGGCAGGTAGCCTGAAAGATGCCAGCTCAGTTGGGTGTTTTGGGGGGACGGGTCTGTATTTAATGTATTTAAATCTTCTTTCCTTTCCTTTTCTTTCTTTTGTGATGTTGAAGCCAAAGCCTTGTGCATACTAGGCAAGTACTCTACCATTTAGCTTCATTTTCAGCTCTATATTTATACATTTTAACATTCTTCATTATGAACATATGTAGTACTTACATTTATTTATTTATTTATTTGTTTGTTTTTTATTTTTGGTACCAGGGATTGAACCCAGGGGCACTTAACCACTGAGCCACATCCCTAGCCCTTTTTATTTTTTATTTTGAGACAAGGTCTCACTAAATTGCTGAGGCTGGCTTTGAACTTGTGATCCTCCTGCCTCAGCCTCCTGAGTCACTGGGATTACAGGCATTCACTGCTGGATCTGGCTAGTACTTATTTTTAATTCACTTGATTCTTACAATAACCTCATAAAGTAGATACTATTAATAGCCTGTGTTACAGATAAGGAACTTTGAGCACAGGAAATTAAGTAACTTACCTGTGGAACACAGCTAGTAAGATAAGAGTCAGAATTTAAACCCAAGAAACTACTTCAAGTATGTCCACCACATCTATTTCTCATTCATTGCTGAAGTTTTTCTAATCCATTATAAAACTTTAAAAATTACAGTATTTTACATAATATTCAAATTTAGGGCTTCTCTGATCAGAGGTAAGAAATCTGTCTGCCTTGTGCCTATCTTCTACACAGAGAACTTTGGGTCAGCTGCCCTGTGAGATGGTATTTGTCCTCTGATTAATCAGAGTCCTCCATAGCCCCCCACCACTCCGCGCCCCCGTGCTCATTTATATTACCTGCCTGTTCTCTGAAGATTGCTATGTATTCTTTTTTGATACTTGGAATTAAACCCAGGGGTGCTTAATTACTGAGCCACATCACCAGCACTTTTAAAAAATATATATTTTTGATAATTTTTTTAATATTTATTTTTTGTTATAGTTGGACACAATACTTTTATTTTAAATGTTTATTTTTTTGTGGTGCTGGGGATTGAACCCAGTGCTAGGCAAGCGCTCTACCACTGAGCTACAACCCCGGCCCCTCCCCAGCATTTTTTTAGATCTTATTAGACACAGGGTCTCGCTGAGTTGCTTAGGGCCTTGCTAAGTTGCTGAGGTTGGTTTTGAACTCACAATCCTCCTGCCTCAGTCTCCTGAGCTGTGGGAATTACAGGCATGTGCCAACCTGCCCGGCGTGTTTTCTATTCTTGATCAGAGTTGTAATATCCATACTATTATTTGTTGGGACTAAGCCAGAAATACTCTTAATTCTCTCTATATATAAACCTGTTGTGTGTAGGACCTTAGTTGAGCATCAGGGTAGAAGTAAAAATGAATAACAAAGCCAGGTGCATTAGCACATCCGTAGTTCCCAGCCACTCAGAGTACTGAAGTACTCAAGGAATTTGAGGCCAGCCTGGGCAACACTATGAGACCCCATATCTCCCCCACTCTATCTTGTATGTTGTGTGTGTGTGTGTGTAGTGCTGAGGATGGAACCTAGGAAATCCTGAACGATAAGCAAGTGCACTTTCACTGAGCTACATCTCAGCTCTTTTCCTTTTCTATTTTTTGAAATAGGGTTTTGCTAAATTGCTTAGGGCCTTGCTAAATTGCTGAAGCTGGCCTCAAATTGTGGTCCTCCTGCCTCAGCCTCCTGAGTTTCTGGGATTACAGTTGTGTGCCATTAAGCCTTGTCTCTTAAAAAAAAAAAAAAAAGGAGAAGAGCAGGGTTTGGTGTGCACATCTGCAATCTCAGTGATTTAGGAGGCTGAGACAGGAGGATTGCAAGTTTGAGGCCAACCTCAGCAACTCAGTGAGACCTTGTCTCAAAATAAAAAAACAAAAAGGGATAGAGGTGTAGCTCAGTGGTAAGGTGCACCTAGATTTAATCCCTACTACCAAAAGAGGAGAGGGAGAAAGAATAGAAATACTCACTGGCCTCAATTTACAAACCCAGCAAGAGACTCTATATTCAGTAATATAATACTAAATAAAATGTGAAAAGCACAGTGAGTGTCAGAACAAATGGTGTAGAAACTTGTGGAGGAGGCATGGCAGGACCTTCCTGGAGGGTTTATGCTGAAGGAGGATTAGAAAAAGGAAACAAAGGGTCCAAAATTGGATGAGAGTATGGCTCCATAGCAGAACAGTTTGCTTAGCATGCACTAGGCCTTGGGTTCTACCCTCGGTACTGCAAAATAAATAGATAGATAGATAGATAGATAGATAGATAGATAGATAGATAATCAATGCATTCTCATTTCCTCATCCTTTCTGCTGGAATCCAGGCACCTGGAAATTTATCTCCACACTGCAGAGGTCAGACCAGCTCTGCAAGGACAAGATGAAGGCAATTAGGTGAATTACTTCATCTTTCTGGGCCTCTTATCCTTATTTACAAGGGGGGCAAAAGATTAGACTGAAATCCTGGCTCACATCCTGACTGCAACCTGATGAGAGACCCTGAGTCAGAAAGACTACCTGGGCCATAACTAGATTCCCCAACCTTAGAAACTGTGAGAAAATAGATATTGTAAAGCAGCTAAGTTTTAGATAATTTGTTACACAGAAAATTATAGTCATAGATAAGTCATAGATAACTGATACATTCCACAGGCTGACAAAATTAACAAGAATGTGATTTAATGTGGGCAAGACTATGGTGAGACTCCTTTTGGTTTCTATTTATGCACATATAATAAATGTTAAGACACAGGAGAGGAAACAGGCTTGAATAATAACTTGGCCCTGGGTTTGTAGCTTAGTGGTAGAGCATTTATCTAGCATATACAAGGCTCTGAGGTCAATCCATAACACTGCAAAAACAAAAAATTAATTAAAAAATTTCCAAGGTCTTGCAGTTAGCAATGCATAGACATTAGATTCAAAGCAGACAGTCAGATTGCAGAGATAAAGCCATAGACAATGTCCTTTAATGCTGGTGAATGGGCCATAGACATCCTCTTGACTGCAGAGTAATCAATCCCCAGCATCACAAAAATAAATAAATAAATAGATAGATAAATAATCAAACCACTGAAATGCAAACAAATAAAATACTCACTGGGGGTAGGGTGGGGATATAATATAGAGTTAAGAGTGCTTGCCTAACATGAGCAAGACTGTAGGTTTGATTCCCTGTAACACCCCCCAACCCTTATCCCACAAAATACCCACTGGGTCAGAAATTTCTCAGTTCTTTATATTTGCTTTCTCTTTTCCTTTGCATTAGTGTTCACAGAAAAAATCTGGAGTAACTACTAAAGTCCACCTTTTTAACACAAATCTCTCTGCTCTATCTAATTAAAACTTTGAGCTTCCTAATAACAGACCCATAGGTTAAAGTGTCTAAAATTATTAATCAGAGTCAAAGGCCAGTAAATTATTAGATGTCATCTTATTTCTCTTCCAGGCATTTGGCCTTTGAAGATGATACCACTCTGTTATCCGAACAAGTAAGAAAAGAAAAGGAAAAAAAAAAAAAGGCAATTAACCTGGTTCCAAGAAGATGATCAAATGCTGGGGACAGGCAAGAGATCAGCCTGACAGGAGGAGGAAACTTAAGTCAGAGCAAAGGGAGCCTCATGAATGCCTTCTTCTCCCTGGTTGCCCCTGTTTCCAGCTCACATCTTCAGGGTGGTATTCAGAGGGCAGGGGTGTTCTGCCTTGCAAGCTGGGATTGGAGGCATCCGAGGACCCAAAATGTACTGTTGCCTCTCAGACGGCTCAGTGAGAGCTTTCCATTGAACCAAACTTAACAAACCTAAAAAAGGGAGGTAATTACATAAAAATCACTGAGTTTAAATCAATTTAGGAAGATTTTTACAGATTTGGTTAATCATACATTCATAAGACTTTAAGCTCTTAATGTGGGCAAGACTATGGTGAGACTCCTTTTGGTCTCTATTCAGCTAATATTACAGGCTCAAAACTGATTATTAAGACATTTTGTTCCATCCCTTCATTTTATGGGAAAGGAAATATAGAAATGAAATATATTTGTTATAGGCCAGGGAGATGACCCTAGGTCCTTCTCTTAGAGTTTAGTTTCTTGCCTAAATCTCTCTACATTCTTGTAATGATATTCTAAGCTCTTTGGCAAACCTAACCTTCCTTTCCCAACTCTCAGTGGCTAAAACAATGGAGTCATCTATTCCAGAGCTGGTAATAGGGTGAGATTTCTTCTATAATAGAGACTGACACTTTTTCCCCCTGTTTTTTCTTTTCTTTTTTTTTTTTTTTTTGGCACTGGGGATTAAACCCAGAAGTGGTGTACACATGGGCTATATCCTGAGCCCTTTTTATTTTTAAACAGGGCTTTGTTAAATGCCAAGGCTGGCCTTGAACTTGGGATCCTCCTGCTTCCGCCTTCTGAGGGATGTGATTATAGGCATGTACCACCATACTCAGTCTCAGATCAACAATTTTGATACTGCTTGAATGAAAGCAGAGAGGAGAGTAAGAAGCTGAAAGTAGAGAGATTAGCTGCTTTAGGTTAAAGTTAACTCCGTAATTACCAAAAAATTATACCCTGATGCCTATAGACAGCAACCATGATAGTGGTACATTTTATATTCTGGTCTTTTTTAGCTTGGCACGAAAGTTTGGAGGATTGACCCAGACCCTTAAGATCATGCAACACCCCCCCCATCTCCCACCATTTCATTTCTTTCTTTTCTTCTTTCTCCCCTCCTCTCCATCCTTTCTTCTGTTCTACTTTTCATGTACTAGTGCAGGGAATTGGCAATGCAGAGGTTGCAAGGATAAAAACTGCCCAGTTCTGCTCCTCCAGTTGCAGACACAGCCTTGTTAAGGAGCATTCTTGTGTGCATGCAAATTTTACCACTGACTTATACTGTTGGCCCTCCTCATTTAATTTTTTTTTTTTTTGTTTTGTTTTGTACGGGGGATTGAACTCAAGGATGCTTAATCACTGAGGCACATCCCCAGTCTTTTCTTATATTTTATTTAGAGATAGGGTCTCACTGTGTTACTTTGGGCCTCGCTAAATTGCTGAGGCTGGCTTTGAACTCATGATTCTCCTGCCTCAGCCTCCTGAGCTGCTGGGATTACAGGCTTGTGCCACCAAGCCCACCTTCCCTTCACATTTAATCTTAATTGCTTCCCTGAAGCCCTGATCTCAAAATACAGTCATAGCAAGGGTTAGGGCTTCAACATATAACTTGTTGGGGAGCACAATTCAGTCCATAAAACCATCCTTGTAATCTTTAGGCAAGCTGCAGAGTATTCTTCTCCATTATGAGGATGATCAGTCCAGGCCTTTTACAATTCCAGTGAGCAGAGCTATCGATGCCCCAAAAGCCACTACTAAACATGCAATTGTTACCTAAGAGTCTAAGAATATCCAGTTAAGTGTTCTCTGGTTAGCCCATTAACAAAATATTTGACAGGAAATGACCACACAAAGAACACAACCTTGGGAAGAGAAAGCTAGCTATACCAATGTGTGGCAGCAGGGAGAAGGGGAGTGAGAATAGAAGTAGGGGAAGAAGAGTTGTTTGGGCCCCAAGATTGCAGCCAAGATTAGGCTATAGATGAGATCCTTAAACACATTTTTCTTCTCTATTTGTTTGTTTGTTTGTACCAGGAATTGAACCCAGGAGTGCTTAACCACCAAGCCATATCCCCAGCCTTTTTTTTATATTTTATTAGAGACGGAGTCTCGCTAAATTGCTGAGGCTGGGTTTGAACTAGTTGCTGAGATTATAGGTATACACCACCAATATTTTTTTTCCTTACCCTTCTGTCTTCCTCCTGTTAACTCTTGGTGTAAGGATCACATACCCAAACAGGGAGAGATCCTCACAAGCACTATTCCATAGAGAATAAAGTCCCAACCCCTTGAGTAAACCTTAAGGAGTGATGCCAGGGCTACATTTCTGGCACAATTTGCTTGCCCTGCTTATTTCGATATGGCCATACCCATGCCGGTCTGATTACTTCTTAGTATTGATATCAAATGTAGAGACATAATTGTGAATTTTTCTGCTTTTCTGATTTTTCTTTTTCTAATTTCTATGGTAGACATGCTAGAGAGCCGGGGATGGTGCTGCACACCTGTAACCCCCAGCAACTCAGGAGGCTGAGGCAGGAGGATCCCAAGTTTGAAGCCAACCCAGGCAATTTAACAAGGCCCTAAGCAACTTAGTGAGACCTTATCTCAAATTTTAAAAAGAAAAGGATTGGGATATAGCTAGGTAGTAGAGTGCCCCTGGGTTCCATCCCCAGTACCAAACAAACAAACAAACAAAGATTTAAAAAGCTAGGGGACCCTTTAATGTGAATGTGTTGGTATGAAACTGTGGTGTGCAAAGGGTTCTGCAAACTGCACAACTTTAAGGAGGAACTTCTCCTATCACATAGGAGTCCCACATTTTTTTTTTAATATATTTTTTTTATTTTTTAGTTTTCGGCAGACACAACATCTTTGTTTGTATGTGGTGCTGAGGATTGAACCCGGGCCGCACGCATGCCAGGCCAGCGCGCTACCGCTTGAGCCACATCCCCAGCCTGGAGTCCCACTTTTTTGAACAAAATGTCTCTACCCTTAAAGTGTTTCTGTGTTCGGATTAGGCCTTCTGGGCCCTGCATTGACCCTTTCTTTGGAAGTGGGGTGCAAGGCAAACATACTTTCAAGGTCACAGCTGTATTATTCTACCTGCCTCCCCCTGATTTCCTATGTTACTTTTTTTTTTTATTCTTCTTTTATTTCTTTCTGTGTGTGTGTGTTTGTGTGTGTGTGTGTGTGTGTGTGTGTGTGTGTGGTGCTTGGCGTGGAACCCAAGGGCCTCACATGTACTCAGGGCTTACTCTACCACTGAGCTATCCCTGAGCCCCTTTTGATTAATTAATTTATTTTTGTACTGGGGATTTAACCCAGGGGCTTCTCTACCTTTGAACTAAATCCCCAGCCCTTTTTATTTTTTAATTTTACTCTATTTAAAAAAACCTTTTTTTGTTGTAGATGGACAAAATATCTTTATTTTATTTACTTATTTTTGTGTGGTGCTGAGGATCAAACCCAGTGCTTCACAAGTGCGAGGCATGCACTTTACTGCTGAGTTACAATCTGAGCCCCTTTATTTATTTATTTTTAAATATTTATTTTTTAGTTGTAGGTGGACACAATATCTTTATTTCATTTATGTGGTGCTGAGGATAGAACCCAGTGCCCCATGCATGCTAGGTGAGCACTCCACCATGGAGCCACAAACTCCAGTCCCCCCTTTATTTTTTATTTTGAGACAGTCTCACTAAATTGCCAGGTCTGGGCTTCAAATTTGCATGTCTTCAGCTTCAGTTTCCCTTTTAAATTTATTTATTTTATATTTTAAGTCAGGTTAGGTAAAGTAAAATATGTATATTTCAAATTTTAATTAAAAAAGTGGAAAACAGAAAGGAACCAGCATCTATTTATTTATTATTTGTTTGTTTGGATACCAGGGATTGAACTTAGGGGCACTGAGTTACTTAGTGTCTCACCATTGCTGAGGCTGGCTTTGAACTCGCGATTCTCCTACCACAGACTCCTTGGCCACTGGGATTACAGACATGTGCCACTGTGCCCAGGAGAACCAGAATTTATGCATGAATACTATGTTTGATATTTCACTTATGTTGCCTCACCAATACTAGGAGATATTATTTCCATCTGACAGCTGAAGTCAACGAGGGCTAGAAAGTTGACAGGCAAGCAGGGAGGAGGGTCAAGATATGAAGACTAGGTGATCTGTTTCAGGCACCATGATCTTACCTACTTATAGTCTCATCTACATGAACCCAAATCCAGATCCACATTGTTTTTTTTTGATTGAGCATAAAAAGGTTTAGTAGCATCCCCAAGGACTCTTAATTGGAAAATGAGAGCTCAGGAACTGGAAAAACAACCAGGTCTCTGACTCCCAACTTACCATCAAACTTTAAGATGCAGTTTTTTTCCTTCTGATTAAAACTGCTTTCTGGGTCAGGAGTGGTGAAATAAATAAATATATATATATATCTCCCCCTACTTGGGAGTCTGAAGTGGGAAGATCTTGAGCCCAGGAGTTCTAATCAGCCTGGGCTATGTAGAGACCCTCTCTCAACCAAATCAAACCAACCAAATCACTAGCCTCTGAGCCAGACTTGGATGATAGTGCAAATTTGTAAATCCCAGCTATTTGGAAACTGAAGCAGGAGAATCCTAAATTCAAGGCCAGCCTGGGCAATTTAGCAAGATCAAAAATAAAAAAGACAGGGGAAGTAGCTCAGTGGTAGAGCTCCTCTGGGATCTATTCCCACTACTGCAAAACCAAAACCAAAAACACAAACAACAACAAAAAAACCCAACTACTTTCTGCTTTTCTGTGTGAAAATAACTAATAATCATGAAGTCAAATGGTCTGTGTCTCCTACGTTGTTATCATATTTCAGAAGAATTATATATTCTCTCTCTCTCTTTTACATCATTGACCAAAATATCACAAACCAAAATTTATATAGACACATATTTCTTTTCTTTTTTCTTTTTTTTTTGGTATCGGGATTGAACCCAGGGGTACTTAACCATTGAGCCACATTCCCAGCCCTTTTTTTTGTATTTTATTTAGGGACAGAATCTTGCTGAGTTGCTTAGGGCCTCACTAAATTGCTGAAGCTGGCTTCGAACTCATGATCCTCCTGCCTCAGCCTCCTGAGCTCCTGAGATTACAGGTGCGTGCCACCACACCAGGCATAGGCACATATTCCTAATAAGTGCAGTGTAGGGGCTGGGGATATAGCTCAGTTGGTAGAGTGCCCTGGGTTCAATCCCTGGCCCCACAAAAAAAGAAAAAAAAAGTGCAGTGCAGTATCTAATTATTAACATAGGATTCCCCAATTTCTGCTTTTTCCAAGTATATTATGTATATTAAGGGAAATGCCCTATCTCAGAAGCAAAATGAATTCATGATTTCCTGGTGATAATATCACACAAGGATTTGAAGCATAAAGAATATTCTTGTATGATTTCTTCCAAGAGTATGCTATCTCCCTCATCATCCATTTCTGCTGAAATTGGGTGAGTAAAATATTAAAAATTCAGTCCCTCATTAGAAGGCGAAGAGCTGACTGGCAGCCACAGCTCACAGCTGCCCACCAAGTTGAATGAAGGGCAATCTCTTCATCAGAAAATGAGAGCAAAAGTGGTCTTTGCTATCAGGATCCCTCTGGGCACTTGGCTGCTAAGTCTGGAGGTAGCAGGTGGTGTAACTTCACCTGAATACACATATGGTGAGGCACGGGAAACTTCCAATGCTCCTTGTTTAAAATACAAAACAACAACAAAATAAAACTGAACCATTCAGGGTGGCACATGCCTGTCATCCCAGCAACTGAGGAGGCTGAAGCAGAAGGATTGAAAATTTGAGGCCAGCCTCGGCAACTTAGTGTGTGCTTCTGAGTTCAGTTCCCAGCACCACAACAAACAAATTGAACAAAACTATTTTCTAACCTTAAAAAGCTTATAAGTTACAGGGTTCAAAAAAAGAGAAATAGGGGCTGAGGATGTGGCTCAATGGTAGAGTGCTTGCCTGGCATGCATGAGAGCCTGAGTTCAATTCCCAGCACAAGTCAGAGAGAGAGAAGAGAAAAGGGATCCAGGGGAGGAAGGAGGAGAGAGCAAAGGCAGATACTGGGGAATGAAACTGATCAAATTATATACGTGTATGAATATACCACAATGAAACTCACTGTTCTATATAATTACTATGCACCAGTTCTTTTTAAAAAAAAAAAAAAAATGAAGCTGGATGTGGTGGCATACACCTATAATTCCAGTAACTCAAGAGGCTGAGGTAAGAGGATTGCAAGTTCAAGACCAGCCGCAGCAACTTAGTGAGACCCTTGGCCACTTCGTGAGAACCCATTTCAAAATAAAAAAAATAAAAAGATCTGGGGATGTGGCTCAGTGGTAAGTTGCCCTTACGTTTAATCCCCAATACTAAAAAAATAAATAAATAAAAAGAGACAGAAATTAGTTAGCCTTGCATGGCTAACTAAATTGCTGAAGATGGCTTCGAAAAAAAGATAATTTAATAAGGGAAATTACACATATATAAAATATACACATTCAACTTCTGTATCTTTATTTTTTTCTTTTATGAAACTGAGGTTAGAATTTGTATGGTGATTCTTGGGTTATAATCCATAGAAATGGATTCTGGCTATCCTGAGGGTGGGAAACAGGATGGGGAAAGGGAAGAAGGGTTATTGGAAGGATATCTCACAGAATCAAAGGAAGATTAAAATACTAGGCTTGGAAAGGACAGATCTCAGGCATGCAGATAGATATTAGGCTGTGGCCCCAGCTTGCCTTTGGCTCCTGTGTTCCTGCTCAACATTTAAATTCCAGAGGAAGAACATCTGAAGGGCTAGGGATGGGTCAAGTGCCCACTTCCATGATAGGAGTAGGGAGGCCCCTATGTTGACAATCCCACCAGAACTAGATGACCTGGGGGTAATTCATCTAAAGAAAAACTTCTGGGCAAAGAAGAAAAGAAAAACCCAGATGTCCACTACTTGAGTAAATACAGTAGTAGTGAGGATGAAGGAGGTATCCAAGACAATGGCACCAGAGGACACCTGGAAACAATACCACAGCTGCAAGTTGTTTGTAACTGAATGGCCAAGGCAGGGGACAAACACCCTCACCACTTTGCAGTGACTGAGTCCCAAGAAGAAAGATAATACTATTTTTGCTTCCTTCCCCTGGGGAGGAAATTTGGTTCAGTGATTGTGGAGATTGAACAGCTTGAGGTTCTGGCTCTGTCTCTGGCTGACTGGGGGTAGGACCACCTTCCTCCTGGGTCAGGAGTGGCTCAGAACAAACCCTGGCCAGTGGGCATATCCCCTCTGTCAGCCTGCCTCTGAAAGGTACCAAGGGAGGCAATAGGACTTTTTTTTTTTTTGTATTGGGGATTAAATCAGGGGTATTTTACCACTGAGCCATATCCCCAGTATCCCCAGTTCTTTTTATTTTTTATTTTGAGACAGGATCTTGATAAATTGCTGAGGTTGACCTCAAACTTGTGATCTTCCTGCCTCAAGCTCCTGAATTGCTTTTTATCCCAGTGACTTGGATTGATGTCTCACTGTCTCTATCCTGGGCTTTTCCAATGCTATTCCATTTTGATATTAATTTTTTATCATTGTTGCAGTGCCAAGGATAGAACCCAGAGCCTTGTACATGCTGACAAATACTCTACCACTGAGCCAAACCCTAACACTCTTTTTACTTTTATAAATGTGGCTATTAGAACATTTAAAGTTACATATGTGTTTCCCATTATAGTTTACTGAACTTTGAACTCTAATTAATCTTACTAGTGTTGACTCTTTTTTCTTTCTTTTTTGGTACTAGGAATAAAACCTATGACCATGCACATGGTAAGCACACACTCTACCATTGATCTACACCCCAACCCTGGAAAGTTGGGTTGTTTTGGAGATATACTCTTGTTGTTGTTGTTGTTTTGAAGAAGCTGAGTCTCATTTCGCTGCCCAGGCTAGCCTCAAAATCCTGGGCTCCAGCAGTCCTCCTGCCCCAGCCTGGGATTACCTATAATATACTATAATATACTGGCGCATATTACCACACCCAGCCTGCATATTGGTTTTTAGTTCATCATTGTCTTCCCCTTAACAGTGTCCTGCTTAATAAATTTTCATTAGGCAAATTAATAAATGATCACACTTATTCAGAGCTGTGTTTAGGCCACATGGAGAAAGAATAAGAATCGATGAGCTATATAGTCAGCAAGTACCTTTGCTCTTTCATTCTTGCATCCAATGAAATCTATCCCTAGGGGCTGGGATGTGGCTCAAGCGGTAGCGCGCTTGCCTGGCATGCATGCGGCCCGGGTTCGATCCTCAGCACCACATACAAAGATGTTGTGTCCGCCGATAACTGAAAAATAAATATTAAAATTATTAAAAAAAAAAAAAAGAAATCTATCCCTAAATATCAGTGCTAGCACACTTAAACTGTGAGTGTGGCTAACTGATGTGTTCCCTAACCCCCACTTTTCCCTTCTCTGGTTCCTTTTGTTGTTCCTCTAAACTTAATTCTTCTACTATAGGAAGGTCAACCCTTCAAGATTTAGAGAACTTAGCTAAAATGTATGCTGTGTGCCAAATAAATGCTTTTATAGAAACTAAAACATCTCTATAAACCAATTTTTTGAATTGCCAGGACAGATAGGGTTGTTTTCAAAGCATTTGCAAGCCTGGGGAGAATGATTTGGTGGACAGCCCAAGGCCACACAGCCAGTTACCGGGGAGGGCTAGAACTAGACTCCCTGACACTTTAACTGTGATAACCTTCAACTTCACAGAGGGAAGTGAACCCTCTCAGCTTCCCTCCCTCCGCATCCAGGTCTCTCCCTCTGTTCTCCTGCAAGTCTCAAGTCTCAGAGGAACAAGGGGTGTTAGTTCTTTCCAGAGCTAATTTTGCCACTCGTGCCCAGAACCAGTCCCTCCCACCCATCTGGGACCATGATCCAATGATTATTTTCTGTCTCTGATGTCTCACTGTCTCTATCCTGAGCTTTTCCATTGCTATCTTGACATGTCTATGACCTCCAAACCATTACCCTTGCCTGGGTACTGAAACCCTCCTGCTCCTTTTTCGCTGTCTCTCTCATTTATCCCTTCCCTGCCTATCCCTCTGCCAGCAGGGATTGAAAGGAAATAATGTTTGGCATGTTCTTTTCTCTGTCTTTTTGTTTGTTTGTTTTTTTTTTTTTTGGTAGTGTTGGAGATTGAACTGAGAGCCTCATTGCTAGGTTAATGCTCAACGCTCAACCACCGAAACACATCCCTAGTCCTATTTCTTTCTTCCTTCTCTTCCTGGTATGTCTCTATCTTCAGCATCCCATGTCTCTTGACACAATTTCCAATTTCCTATTAGTTGTTTCTATTTAGATTTGCCCAAGGGAACTAAAGTTTAGCATACCTAAAACAAAATTCAGGGCTTCTGTAGCTTAGTGGTAGAGTGTATGCCTAGCATGGGGGAAGCCCTGGGTTCAATCCCTGGCACCAAAAACCAAACAACACAACTCACAGCAATCTCCCCCAAATCTGCCATCCTTCCCTTGTACCCCCATTTCGTTTGCTTGAGAACTTTAGATTATTTCCTTTCATCTTTCCTTTGCCCTTACTTCCTCCCCTTCATATTCTTTTTTCTTTTGGTACTGGGGATTGAACTCAAGAGCACTCGACCACTGAGCCACACCCCTAGCCCTTTTTTGTATTTTCTAAATTTAGAGACAGGGTCTCACTGAGTTGCTTAGTGCCTTGCCATTGCTGAGGCTGGCTTTGAATTCGCGATCCTCCTGCCTCAGCCTCCCAAGTCACTGGGATTATAGGTGTGAGCCATGGTGCCCGGCCCTTCATATTCTTTTCTGCTGGCAGATAATATTTTCTCTTATCTCTTTCAAACCCATTTATTTATTCACACTCTGTATCCTGAGTTCAGGGCACTGTGTTAGGCTCTGAGGATACCTTGGGTCCCTCATGGCCCTGTAGTAGAGAAGGATGAGCCAACAGACAAGTGCAATACCTTGACAAGTGCTTTGACAGGGAAATAGAGAGCATGATGAAAGCTAAGTAGAAGAGCTGAGAATGTAACCCAGTGGTAGAGCACTGCATGGCATGGGCAAGGCCCTGGGTTCAATCCCCAGCACTGAAAAAAAAAAAAAAAAGGATAAAAGAAAAAAGAAGACCAAGTAGAGAGGTATTTAACCTTCTCTGGAGAGAAAAATGACAATACAAAGACACAGGAAGTTCAGATCTGAAGTCATTAACTAAATGAAATGAGGCGAGGAGAAATGAATGGAGTCAGCATATATGAAAGATCAAAGGCAATAGATGGCTGGACGTATATGGTGAAATAAGGACATTTCCTAGGAGCCAGGCCCTGTAGTGCATGCCTGTAATCCTAGTGACTCAGGAAGCTGAGGCAGGAGGATTGTAAATTCAAGGATAGCCCCAGTAATTTAGCAAGGTCCCGTTTCAAAATTAAAGTACAAAAAGGTCTGGGGATGTAGCTCAGTGGTAAAGCAACACTGGGTTCAATCCCCAGTACCAAGGGGGTGGGGATTGCCTAGAACCAGAACTGAGAGCACCAAGGACAAATGGGTCTAAGGGCAGATCACATAGGCCCTTATCAGTCAGGGTAAAGAGTTTGGAGGTCATTCCAAGAACAAAAGTGAGCATTTGAAAGATCTGGGTCAGGAGAGGGATTGTGATAGGATTTATGAGTTAGAAAGGTCAATCTGAGCTGGGCAAAGTGGTACCTGCCTATAATCTGGGATATTCAGGAAGCTGAGGCAGGAGGATCACAAGTTCAAGGTCAACTGTGGCAATTTAGTACCAGGGATTGAACTCAAGCGCACTTGACCACTGAGCCACATCCCCAGCCCTTTTTTGTATTTTTAAAAAAATTTTAATAAAAATAAAAAGGGCTGGGGTTGTAGCTTAATGGTAGAGTGCCCCTGGTTCAATCCCTAGTAATGCAAAAAAGAAAAAAGATCACTCTGGGGTGGGGTGTGGCTCAGTGATGGAGCACTTTCCTAGCATATGCCTGGTTTCCATCCCAGCACCACCAACAAAGGAAAGAAAGGAAGAAGGAAAAAAGGTTACTCTGTTTTCTCCTTCATGAGACAAACAGTGGGAGGGAATTAAGACCCCAAATGGATTCCCAAATACTGAGTTACTGCCTTAATCTAGGGAAGAGATGATGATGTTACAAACTAGGGCATGCAGCAAACATCCATTTCTTTTAGGTTCTGGGGACTGAACCCAGGGGTTCTTAACCACTGAGCCACATCCCCAGCACTTTTTAATATTTTATTTAGAGACAGAGTCTTGCTGAATTGCTTAGCCTTACTAAATTGCTGAGGCTGGCTTTGAACTTGTGATCCTCTTGCCTCAGCCTCAGGAGCTGCTGGGATTACAGGCATGCACCATTGTGCCCAGCTATAAACACCCTTTTCTAATCTTCCTGGACTGTCCTATATATACTAGGTGGTACTAGGTGGTAGTCCCTGAGTGAGACGGCAAGATTACTGTGTATATTCCTATACTGAGGAAGCTCATAGTCTGGCAAGGAAGGTAAATTATTATTTGTTAAGTAAACAGAGGATCACAATGCAGTGTGATAGGTGCTATAATAGAAGTGACAACAAATGTCTGGGGGTCAGAGCTTCCAGGAGTTCTCAGATTTCCCTCTGAGGGCCAGAGTTCTCATCTGTTTCTTTCCAAGAGAGACAGGCTTTGGTTCCCACCACTGGAAGAAGGGGTTCTTGGCTCTTTTGGATCTAGTGATGCAAAAGGAAATGTAAATAAAACTAGGAATTGCTTCCCTCATTCTTGGGAGGGTGAGATTTGAAGGCCAAAGAGTCCAGCTTGCCACTCATTGACAAGGCCACACCTGAGTGTTTTCTAGCCCTTGCTCCACCGAGATCATGTCATGAGCCCAGCCTTGAATCCAGAACTTTCCTGGCCATGATTGAACATGAATTTCTTCAAAGAGTTTTAGGCTGGGCAGCATGCTTGTGATGATAGCAACTCAGGAAGCTGAGGCAGGAGGATTCCAAGTTCGAGGCCAGCCTCAGCAACTCAACAAGATTCTGTCTCAGAATAAAAAGGGTTGGAGATGTAACTCAGTGGTTCTATCTCCAGTTAATACACACACACACACACACACACACAGAATTTTCAACTCCAAAAGATTTGTTAATATGTTTCATTATGATCATTTTCTCTTTGCTTCCTCCCATGTTCCAGTTCTGCTCCATTGGTCCTTTCCTCTTGGCATAGAAGCACACCCAGGTCTTTGCCATCTCCTTAAATGATCCCTTTCATGAATCTGTATTAGCCACAAATTAATATCTGCCATTAAGATATTAATTAATATCTTGCCTGGAACTCACAGAAGGTGCTGAATGAACAAAGAAATCTATGAATCCATCATTCCCTTCCCAGGTCTTTCCAATCCTCAGTATTCTCTGCCTCTTTTGACTTCCCATACCTTTATTTCCCCTCATGTGGGTGTTAAATGCAGTTGTTAAATGCAGTTGAGACATTTCTAATGCACTTTTTTTTTTTAAGAGAAAGAGAGAGAGAGACAGACAGACAGAATTTTTTAATATTTATTTTTTAGTTATCGGCGGACACAACATCTTTATTTGTATGTGGTGCTGAGGATCGAACCCGGGCCACAAGCATGCTAGGCAAGCGAGCTACCACTTGAGCCACATCCCCAGCCCTTTTTTTTTTTTTTTTTTAACAGGATCTAACTCAAGGCATTTTAGCACTGAGCTACATCCTCAGTCCTTTTTATCTTTTGAGACAGGGTCTCACTAAATTGATGAGGGTCTTGCTAAGTTGCTGAGGCTGGCCTCAAATTTGTGATCCTCCTGTATCAGCTTCCTGAGTGTCCAGGATTATAGATGTATGCCACCAAGCCCAGCCCAATGCACTTTAATTTGATGGCAGTTAGGGATTTAGCTTAATGGCAGTTACTTCCTTCTTTGAGGTCATATCTTCCTTGTAGCCACCGTAGGGATCTTTCAAAATTGCAAATCTGCTTTATATACAACCAGAGATATGAAAAATTGTGCTGTATATGTGTAATAAGAATTGTAATGCACTCTGTTGTCATTTATTTTTTTTAAATCAATTAAAATATTGCAAATCTGACACCATTATACCCTTGCTTAAAATCTTTCATGATTGCTATCTCTTTAAGAGATAAACCTAAGCCCCAAGACAAAAGTCTTTTAGGTTCCCTCCAACCTTTCTAGTCTTATCTCCTGCCTCTTTTTCCATAAATCTGAAGACATTTCCAAATCATTCAAGGCTCTTGCCTTCAAACCTTGTCCACCCACCAAGTCTTCTTCACCTTTCAACATCTTATCCCAAAATGCCTCCTGAAAAAGTCTTGTAAGGCTTCCTTAACTCCCCCTACCAGTGTTGTTCTTTGCATTATTATGCACCATACAGTGTTATTTGCATTCTTTTCTCCACTAAATACAAGTTATTTGAAGGCAAAGCCTGTCCTGAAGACCCCAGGATTTAGCTTTGTGTCTGACTAGAGATGCTGAGGGTATGAATCAACAAAAGGAATGATCTTAGGATAGGAATGGAATCATTGGTATCCTAAGAAGTGATATCATTGGTGGGGGGTTCAGGTCTGCTCCAGAGCTCTAGGGCTGGGGCTCATAACCATTAAATGGCCAATGCCTAGCTCCATTTTTCAGTGTTCTATTGAATCTTTTTTTTTTGTATCCTTTTGCCCTCTCTGGCCTCCTGCATCTGTGCTCTTCCTTCCTTTAAATTTTCTGGTTATAGATTTCCTGCTTAATGCACACATTAGACTGGGGGTGTTGCTCAGTGGTAGATGCGTGCTTAGCAGTCCCCAGTACAGGGGTGGGGGTTGGGGGAGGAACACATACTAACACATAGGGATTAAGGTATAAGGTGTAGGGTTGTGTTTGCAATTCAATAATAAGAATACTTTTTCTAGTTCACTATTTCATTGAATTTTTCCTTTTGCAATGCTGAGGATTGAACCCAGAGTCTTATGCATGCTAAACAAGTGCTCTACCACTGAGCCACACCCCCAGCCCTCACTGGATTCTTATATAAATCCTGGATAGCTGGAAAATAAGCTTTCTCTCTCTCTTCTTATAGACAGAAGCCATGGAGAAGGAGGTCCCTTGGCTAAGAATTTAATGGAGTCTTACAAGAGCCATAGTCTCTAAGCTTCTCTTTGTGTAGCTAAGGGACACGTATCTGGGACATGTGGCTCAACAAAGGGCCTCTGTCTTCTTACCAGATGGTCTGGAAGGGAAAGGGTGAGGAGGTGTGTAGGGGAATGAAGGAAAGGAACTAAGCACTGCTCTGCATGATAACATCAGCCAGCTGGCTCTGAGAGAGATGACTCCAGAATTGGGAGATGCTTAAAGCTCAGGCTTAGGTAAATTGAATGTAAGAATGCTTTTTTGGCTAGGTGTGGTGATGCACTCCTGTAATTGATACTACTCCAAAGTCTGAGGCAAGAGGATTGAAAGTTCAAGTCCAGCCTGTTTGACTTAGTGAGACGCTGTATGAAATGAAGAAAAACAGCTGGGACTGTAAAGCATTTACCTAACATGCCCAAAGACCTAGGTTCAATTCCTACTACTGCAATAAACAAACAAACAAACAAATAAAAATTTAAAAATAAATAAAAATAAAAGTATTTATTTTTCTTTTTAAAGAGATAGTGTCTGACTATGTTGCCTAGACTGGCCTTGAACTCCTGGCCTCATGCAATTATTTTACCTCCAGCCTCCAAATGGCTGGACTTCTGGCACATGTCACCATACATGGAAGGATTTTTTTGGGGGATTGGGGAGAACTGGGGATTGAACCCAGGGGCTCTTTACCACTAAGCCATATCCCCATCCCTTTTTATTTTTTTTATAATGAGATGGGATCTAATTAAGTTGCTGAGGCAGGCCTCAAACTTGCAATTTCCTGTCCCCATCAGGCTTCAGCAGAGTGCAGTTTCTCTGTCCATGATGACTATACATGATCCACTCCCAGCTGACACTCTGAAACTGCCCTTGTCTGTCTGTCTGTCTGAACCCTTTGCTTTGACAACTCTGCAGGATTGGTTTCTTAAAATCCTTATCTGACCACTTCCAGTGACTCTTGGACTCTGCATTCATCTCTCTCTGCCTTTGCTCTTGTCTCAGCATCCTGTAACCCTGTGGATTAACCTTTCTTTCTTTTTCCTTTTTTTTTTTTTTTTTTTTTTTGTGGTGGGGGCAGGGATACCAGGATTGAACTCAGGAGCACTTAACCACTGAGCCATATCCCCATCCCTTTTTTATATTTTATTTAGAGACAGGGTCTCACTGAGTTGCTTAGGGCCTCACTAAGTTGCTGAGGCTGGCCTTGAATTTGTAATCCTCTTGCCTCAGCCTCCTGAGTCACTGGGATTATAGGTGTGTACTACTTGGTGTAGCCCTCTTAACCATTTCTTAATCTTTCTGTGAAATATTTATTTATTTATTTATGTGGTACTGGAGATTGATATGTGATCCATTTATTGTGTGAAGTATAATGTGTGACTTAGTGTTTAGATATTAGAAATTAAGACTGGAAGAAAAGAAGTTATGTTCACCCTGCTTATAACTCTCAGGTGACCTGGAGAATTTAGAGAATCACTGATGAAAGTGGTGAAGCCTATGAATTTATTGTTATTTAATAAATTCTGACATTGTGGAAAGGTACCAACATGTTTCATGACGGACTCACTCACGACCAACATGCAAAAGAGGTTGAGTGACTGGCCCAAGTTCTCTAAGCTTTTTCCACAGGACCAATGGGGTTCGTTTGCTGGTCAAGGGAAAAGCCTTTAAAAAACAGTACTGGGAAAATGACACTTGCACAGGTGAATGAATGTCTAATGGTTCAAGTTTAGGCATCAGTGGAGGGAGGTATAAAAATCTAGCTCCTCAAATCACACTTCAAAGGCAACCACCAAGTCTTAAAAATAAAACTCGCCCTGCATGGCTGGCTTGTGTGGGAGACAGTTCATGGTCTTTTTTAGGTTGGGCAAAAAGGACTGGCACATTAACACTGAGAACAAGGAATTCCACTGAAGGTCACCTAGAAGTGGAGAACAAAGGAGTAGTACTTAGGTCTCCTGACCCATAAAACTTTTCTCAACCAGTGAACCAATGTTTATTGGGAATCAGTTATGTGACTGCTACTATGATAACGTATACTAGGGAAGTTAAGATACACAAATCTTATATATTAAAGCATTTATACTAGCATGTACGTGCACACACAAAAGGCCATTTAAAGGAACCTGCAGACAAAGAAAACTTCAGAGAAGTAGCCAGCTAAATTAGGATGAAGGCATTGTGGCTGAGATGTTTTGTGGGGCAGATCTGTAAGAAAAGTGCTGCAAATTGTCTTGGTTCCTTCCAACTAACAATGTTTCATCTGTTTGTAGTTAGTGAGTGTCATTTAGGTTTTCCACCTCTAGGATCTGAGATAAGAACTAGGAAACTCTGGGGAAATGGACTTGTTTAATGACAGTAGCAAAGGGAGTAATTAAACAAGCTCATTTAGCTGAGAAATTCTGTGATTTATGAGATACTAAGGAAACGGGGTCTCCCAGTAACGTTAGGAGCTTGGGAGTGTGGACTTGTAGATTTCTTGACCAGCTCTGTCCTTGTTATGCAGAGTGACCTTAAGACCTTCACCCTACCTGATTCCCTTCATTTCCTGCTGATGCCTGGGCAGCTCAACCCTCCCCTTCCAGCTGGGGGCCCAGGCTCCACCCACCTTGACCCTTCCTGTCACACATGCATTCAGAGTGGACCTTGTTTCTTTCTGAACAGGAAGTTGGGTTTTTTTTTTTTTTTTTTTTTTGGTACCAGGGATTGAACTTGGGGCACTTAACTACTGAACCATATCCCCAGCCCTTTTTTATTATTTATTTATTTATTTTTAAATATTTATGTAGTTGTAGATGAACACACAGTATTTTTATTTATTTTTATGTGGTGCTGAGGATTGAACCCAGTGCCTCACACATGTGAGGCAAGCATTTTACCACTGAGCTAGTTCCTCAGCCCCTTTATTTTCTATTTTGAGACAGGGTCTCACTCAGTTGCTTAGGGCTTCACTGAATTGCCAAAGCTGGCTTTGAACTTAGAATCCTCCTTCCTCAACCTCCAGAGCTATGGGGTTTACTGACATATGCCACCACACTTGGCGGAACAGAAAGCTTTTTTCAAGAGACTAAGGAAAAAGAAATTGTGTATGCTAGCCATCATATAACACGTGTAGGGTATCTCAGTGTCCCTTATTTCATTTTATTGCTCTGTATGTATGCCTGTCAATATCAAACTCTGTTTCATGTGGATGTGTTGTAGTTTAACAAAAGCTGGAGCAACCTTCTTTTCTGTCATGGACCCGCAACAGACCATACGATGCCCTCTGCAATTAATATTGATTGGATTATTAATAAAATTGCCCATTTTGGAAAGTGATGCTAGCTACCCACCCAGCAGTTTTAGATCTTTAGAGTGGGTTTAAGCCACATAAAAGTGAAGTGTTAACTTACATAACACTTTTTTTTTTTGTGGTACTGAGGAATTCCCAGGGATGCTCTATCACTAAGCTACATTCCCAGTTCTTTTAAACAATTTTTTTTTTTTTTTAAATTTTGGGAGAGGCTCTCACTAAATTGCTCACACTGGTCTTGAATTTGTGATCCTCCTGCCACAGCCTCCCATGTAGAGGATTACAGGCATATGCCGCCACACCCAGCCCCCAAACACTTGGCTATTAAAACAAAAAAATCTTGTAAGTTCTTGGTTTTTTTTTTTTTTGTACCACATGAATAAACTTCAATACAACTTACATAAACCCACAAATACAATACAATCGTAAAATGTTAGGCAACTACAGTGTCTAAACTTGACATTTTTGATTTTGTTTTCAAAGTGAAAATACTGGGCTAGGGATGTAGCTCAGTGGTAGAACACGTGTCCAGCATGCACAAGACCCTGGGTTCAATTCCCCAGCACAAAAATAAATAAATAAATAAATAAAAGAAAGCATCTCCTTTTTTTTTTCTGACAAAGTAACTCAATATCACTTGATCAAAGTTAGTAAAAGTTTTCTTAGAAAATAAACATAGCTTTTTGTGTTCTAGAGTCTGTTTTAAGTGTAGTTTATACATTATACAAATGATATACTTTATATTTCTCTTTGTATTTTTCAATATGGATATATTTCAGGATATATTTAAACATTTTACATATTATACTCTTTGGTAATAATAACTGCCATTTACCAACCACAAATTGTGTGCCATTCAGTTCACATTTATTGGTTTCTTTCTTTCTTTCTTTCTTTCACTGGGGATTGAATTCAGGGTCTCTTGACCACTGAGCCACATCCCCAGCCTTATTTATTTATTTATTTTTTTCTTTTGGTGGGGAGTTACTAGGGATTGAACTCAGAGATTGAACCAAAGATATGGCTCAGTGGTCAAGTGCCCCTGTGTTCAATCCCCTGAACTCAGGGGCACTCGACCACTGAACCACTTCCCCATAACTTTTTTGTATTTTACTTAGAGACAGGGTCTCAATGAGTTCTTAATGCCTCGCTAAATTGCTGAGGCTGGCTTTGAATTCCAGATCCTCCTGCCACGAGAGGCGCTGGGATTATAGGTGTGCGCCACCGTGCCCAGCCCCAGCCCTATTTTGTATTTTATTTAGAGACAGGGAATCACTGAATTGCTTAGTGCCTCTCTGTTGCTAAGGCTGGCTTTGAACTTGCGATCCTCCTGCCTCAGTCTCCTGAGACACTGGGATTATATCCCAGATGAATTCTTTTTTTTTTTTTAATATTTATTTTTCAGTTTTTGGCCGACACAACATCTTTGTTTGTATGTGGTGCTAAGGATGGAACCCGGGCCGCACACATGCCAGGCGAGCGCGCTACCACTTGAGCCATATACCCAGCCCCCAGATGAATTCTTATCAAAAGACCTCCATTGGAGCCAGGTGTGGTAATGCATGCCTGTAATCCCAGTGGCTTGGGAGGCTGAGGCAGGAGGATCACTTAGTGAGGCCCTAAGTAACTCGGTGAGGCCCTGTCTCTAAATAAAATACCAAAATAGGGCTGGGTATATGGCTCAGTGGTCAAGTGCCCCCTGACTTCAATCCTTGATACCTTCCCTCCAACCAAAAAAAAAAAAAAAAGGTGGGAGGGCGCTGGTGATGTGACTCAGTGACAAAGTGCTCTTGGATTCAATCCACAGTACCAAAAGAAAGAAAGAAAAAGACCTCCACTGGGCTGGAGGTAGGGCTTAGTGCTACAGCAATAGTGGGGCACTAAAGCAACTCAGTGAGACCCTGTCTCTAAATAAAATACAAAATGTGGCTCAGTGGTTGAGTGCCCCTGAGTTCAATCTCTGGTACCTCTCCCCCCCCACAAAAAAGAAAACCTCTACCTCATAAAAGTCTTTTTTGTGTCGGGGGGGCACTGAGCCCAGGAGCAAAAGGTCATGGTGAGGGCTGGGATGTGGCTCAGTGGTTGAGCACTTACAAATACCTCCCCCCGCGCCGCCTGGCAACACACACACACACACACAAAGACATGATAGCCGGCAGGAATGGAGATCTTGTATGACTCTCCACAAAATGAACGTACAAAGGCTCACCTCATCACCACCACTACTCTCAGCACAATTTGTAGCATGTCAATTTTCAGCCTCCCCTATGATTCTAGTCACTGGGGAGATAAGCCAATTACCTGTTGTCAAGTTTATGACATTAGACCCTTTCCATCATGAAAAGAGTGCCTCCTATTTTCATTGGAATAGACCCTTATCTATTCATGTTTGTTTTCTTTGATTCTGCTGAAGATGAATGTGAAATGTATGAATTCCTCAAAGATCATCAGGTGGGGACTGGAGGTGTTTGGAGCCTCTTATTGCCAAAATACACTAATAGCTAAGAATCAGGAGGTAGAAAGTAGGTACTTTTTTTTTTATATATATATTTTTTGAGATGGACACAATACCTTTATTTTGTGTATTTATTTTTATGTGGTGCTGAGGATCGAACCCAGGGCCTCACACATGCTAGGCAAGCGCTCTACCGCTGAGCCACAACCCCAGCCCAACTTTTTTTTTTTTTTTTTGTCACCAGGGATTGAACCAAGAAGTGATGAACCACATCCCCAGCCATTTTTTAAAAATACTTTATTTAGAGAGCATCTCACTAAGTTGCTTAGGTCCTCACTAAGTTGTTGAAGCTGACTTTGAACTTGCGTTTCTCCTTTCTCAGTTGCTGGGATTATAGGCATACTCTACCATGACCAGCTGAAATGGGAAAAATTATACCTAATGACCTATTCACAAAATTTTTGCCTCCTGTTCCCATGAATCTGTTCTCTGTTGACTTCAAAGTTTTATTTAATTATTTATTTTATAAGTTCCTTGAAATTATGTTATTGGGAGGTAAACAAGATACAAATTATATAAACTTATCTAAAGCAGTATTAATGGTACATACTTAAACAAGTGGTAAATGTGATGGGAAGAAACATTTTTAGTAAAATATGTGTGTATGTGTGCATGTGTATGATTATTCGATGTGCATTCTAGCTTTATAAAAAAATACAGAACGGTGTGGTTGGGGCTGTGGCTCAGCTATAGAGCGCTTGACTAGCACATCCTCAGCACCACATAAAAATAAATAAATAAAATAAAGGTATTGTGTCCATGTACAACTAAAATTTTTTTTAAAAATATATGGAACGCTTTAGGAATTGCCTGTCATCCTGTGCAGGGACTGTGCTAATCACTGTATCCTTCCAATTTTAGTATGTGTGCTGCCAAAGCAAGCACAACTTCAAGATTTTCACACCCAAGTGAGGAATGGAATGCTTCCACCAGGAGACATACTTAAATGGGAGCTAATATTACCACCTGTGTTTTGTCTCCTTGTGTCATCAGGAAAAAAAGAAGGGTGGACCTAGGCATGTACTGCACATGACTGGGGTCGCTGACCTCAGTTATCAAGTATCGTTGCTGGAGGACACTATGGGTAGGGAGGAGGATGGCTTCTGGGAGCTCCTTCTGGGAAGTGTAAAGAAGAGGGCTGTGTGTGCCTACTGGGCAATAAAAGAGTGGGCGATAGGGGACTTAGGCCATTGCTCTGGTTGCCTGCTCCCAAATTCCCTATCCTATTTGTGTCTTTTCCAATGAGAGTGCCTTAGTGGAGTAAAGACCCTAACCTCCGCTATAGCAGGAGGCATACCCTCTTCATTCTTTGAGGGGATGGGAACTACATATTGAACCCAGGGCCTTGTGCAGGCTAAGAATGTGCTCTACTGTTGAGCTACACGGGCAGTACTCTGTTTTCCCCTTCCCGCAGGGAGAGTGCATGGGCATGTACCTGCACATAGCTAGTTTAGTCAGTTGTAAATCCCTGCCTTTGAATCTGGAGGAAGTGCCAGCTATGAAGAGAAATGCAAGCAGGTGTCCCTTAGGGGCAGTGCCTGAAGGGGCTTGTCAGCCAGACTCTTCTGCAGGCAGGTTAGTGTTCTGAGTGCCTGAACAACCTTGGTTCTGGCCCATTTTCTTTTCTTTCTTTTTCTTTTCTATTTGTCTTTTTTTTTTTGTATCAGGGATTGAACTCACTGAGCTGCATTCCCAGCCCATTTGATTTTTTATTTTGAGACAGGGTCTCTCTAAGTTGTTTAGGGCCTTGCTAAGTTGCTAAGGCTGGCTTTGAACTTGTGATCTTCCCACCTCAGCCTCCCAAGGCACAGATGACAAGTGTTCACCACCATGCTGGGCTTCTGGCCCATCTTATAAACCCGGTTCTCTAGTCTTCCTGGAGATTGCCTTTTGGTCAGTTTATTTTGGGGGTTACTGAGGATTGAACTGTGGAGTCTTTATCTCTGAACTATACCCCCCAGTTTTTCTATTTTAATAGATTTATTTTATTTTATGTGTGTGTGTGTGTTACTGGGGATTGAACCCAGGACCTCATGTATGCTAGGAAAGTGCTCTACCACTGAGCATACTCCCAGCCCTTATATTTTTTATTTTGAGAAAATGTCTAGCTGATTGCCCAAGCTGACCTTGATCTTGTGATTCTCCTGCCTCGACTCCTGAGAAGCGGATTACAGGTGTGTGCCACTACGCATGCCAGTTAATTCCTCCCTTGCTCAAGTTATCCATGGTCTGTTCTGATGTTTTCAGCCAACAGCTCTCACTGCTACAAGGGAGATGTGAGCACAAACAAGTTCACCTTTTTATATTGTGATTCAGACCATTCATGCTTCCCCCCTCCTTACCAGAGCACTCCATGTTTTTACAACTTCATCTTTGTATAGAGGATAGAATAGATCCTGTAAATGAAGAACTGGGAATGTAGCTCAGTGGTAGAGGGCCCTGGATTCAAGCCTCAGTAGGGGGGAAAAAAGATTAAAATCACACTTCTTTGAGGATTTCCTTGGAATCTATGACCAAAAGTAGATGTAATTATGAATAATGACTTGGAAGATGGGGAGGCAAGAGACCACTGTGTCGGGGAAGGAGAAGGCAAAAGGAGGAGCACACAAGATGCAGGAAGGAAAAAAGGAGAAAAAGAGAAACTTCTCTAGAAGAAAAGAAATGGAGAAAGCAGCTGTTTGAGAAGGTAGGGGTCATAAGACCCCTGGTTTCCATCTGCAACACCACAAAAAACAAATAAATATATGTGTGAGGTCCTAGGTTCAATTCTCAATAGTAAGTAAGCGAGTAAACAAACAAATAAACAGGCTGGGGTCATAGCTCACTCTTAGAGTGCTTACCTGGTGTGTGCAAGGCCTTGGATTCAATCCACAGCACCACAACAAAGGATTTATTCATCATTTCTTTTTTTGTTCTGGAGATTGAACCCAGGAGGATATCACTAAGCTAAGTTTCCGGTCTTTTATTATTATTATTATTATTATTATTTTGAGACCAGGCACTAAGTTGCTGTAGCTGACCTTGAAATTGTGATCTTCTTGTCCCTGTCTCCAGAGTGCCTGGTATTACAGGCATGTACCATGGTACTGGATATACATTTCTTTCTTTTCTTTTTTTTTTTAACTCCTATTTTGAAGATGGGTTTTAGTTCATAATTATATACCATCTCTAAGGAAGTCGGGGCTTTTTGTGTGTCTGTGTGTGTGTGTGTTTTTTTTTTTTTGTTTGCTCATGAGTACATTTAGTTACCCTTTATTTGGGGAGATGGCAGCCAGACCCAGAGGGTGCTGAAAATCTCACTTGTTAGCGAGATAAACATCAGTTATTGTCACCCCCTCTTCTAGATGATATGGCAGATTTTGTGAAGGGCAGGCCTCACTGGAGTTCAGCTTTAAACAAAGTGAAGGGGAATCATTGTGTCAAGGATATTTTAATTGGCGGCTGTATTGTGTGGACTCATTAGATAATTGCCAACCTTCTCCTTCACTTTGTGCTGTACAGACCTGGCTATGGAAGAAAGCGAAAGCCCTTGGAAAAGAGATTAGTAAAAGGAGAATCTGTGGGGCTACAGAGCCCCCCAACCAGGAGGGCCAGACCTGGAGGGAGGAGGGGAATGGGAAACAAAAGGCCTGGGGCTAGGAAGGAAAAAGAAAAGTAGAAAGCACTGGAAGGACTCTGGGTGGAGGTAGTATTGGAAACTACCGCAGAAATCAAGGCTACTGGGTGCAGAGGCACATTCCTGTCATCCTAGCTACTAAAGAGGCTGATGTAGGAAGAGAGCAAGTTCGAGGCCAGCCTCAGCAATTTTGAGAGACCCTATCCAAAAATAAAAAGGACCAAGTATATAGCTCAATGGTAAAACACCTCTGGCTTCAATCCCCTGTACCAAACATCATCAACAACAACAACAAAAAAAAAAAAAAAAAAAAAAAGAAAAGAAAGAAAGAAAGGAAAAAGAAATCAAGATTCGGAGAGGAGGCTGGAGATGTAGCTCAGTCAGTTGAGTGCTTGCCTAGCATGTTCCATCCCCAGCACCACCACACACACACACACACACACACACACACACACACACATAGACTGAGAGAAGACAAAGAACAAGTATAAATGTCCAGATAGGGATCAGGACAAATAAGAGAATCCTTTGCTAGAAGCCCATAGTCAAAGAGAATGGCCTACCACAGAAGTGGAGGCTAGAGGGGCCTCCTCTAAGAGATGACTCAGGTCAAACCCAATCCTTAGTCCAAAGGACTCCTGAGAAGGGGGAGACCCAGCAGGGGGCTGAGGGGAGCACCTTATCCTCACCATGGGAAGGAGGCACAAGTTGGTGATTCTGACCTCAAAACAGAGAACCTGGTCTCTCAGAGACACAAGGGAGGGATCCAGAGGAAGCCCAGGGAAGTGACTCATGACCATATCATGCCAGGATGAGGATAATCATGGATGGAGACTGGGAAAGGAGACTAAGGTCACAATAACAGGAGGGGAGCCTACCTAGCTCAGGAGCAAATGGACCATAATTATAAATAGGTTGGGGGGGGGGGTGTGTGCCTTAGTGATTGAGCACTTACCTAGCATGCATGAGGCCCTAGGCTCAATCCCCAGAACTGCAAAACAAAACAAAACCAAAAAACAACCAAATAAAATTTAAAGAAAAACAAAGACAACATTATTAGTGGTGGATTCCTCTTCCTCCCTCGTTGGAAGTTTTCTTTAAAAGTGAATATAGCTGGGAAAGGTGGCACATGTCTATAAACCCAGTGGCTGAGGCAGGAGGATCACATGTTCAAAACCAGCCTTACCAGCTTATGGAGGCCCTAAGCAATTTAGTGAGACACTATCTCAAATTAAAAAAAAAAAAGAAAAGAAATTTTAAAAAGGCTGGGAATGTGACTCAATGGTTTAAGCACCACTGGGTTCAATCCCTGGTACCAAAAAAAAAAGTGAATATAACCTGGCACACACCTGTCACAGCCTCCCAGTGACTCAGGAGGCTGAGGGAGGAGGATTGCAAATTTGAGTTCAGCATCAGCAATATAGCATGATCCTACCTCAAAAAATAAAAAGAAGTGGGCATGTTCAACCCCAATACTATAACTGAAAGCTGGGTCCTCATCCTTGACACCAATCCAATAATGAAGAAAAGGTCTTAAAAAAAAAAAAAAGGAAAAAGTTGTATTGCTTTGCTAGCAAAGGAGAAACACAGGGGACTCCTGTCCCAAAGGCTGTGATTCTGCCCATCAGCAGGAATATAGGTGATTCTGAGAAAATGAGATTAGGAAGGAGAGACCAGTAAGGAGAAGATCATGGAAAAGATGATCAGGGAGGAGAAATTTAGGGAAAAGAAGATCAGAGAAGATCAGAGAGGAGATCAGGAAGGAGAAGTTTAGGGAAAAAAAGATTGGGAAAAGGAAAAAAACACATAAATTTCAAAGCCACAAAAGGATATGGTCAAAGCATCAAGTGAGGGGCTGGGGATGTGGCTCAAGAGGTTGCGCACTTGCCTGGCATGCGTGCGGCCCAGGTTCGATCGTCAGCACCACATACAGACAAAGATATTGTGTCCGCCAAATACTAAAAAATAATATTAAAATTCTCTCTCTCCCTCTCTCTCTCACTCTCTCTCACTCTTTCTTTAAAAAAAAACAAAAAACAACAACAAAAAAAACTCATCAAGTGAACCCTGTTCCAATACCAAAACAAAACAAAAACAAAAGTGAACATAGGGCCGGGGGCAGTATTGCACACCCATATCTCAGCTGCTTGGGAGGCTGAGGCAGGAGGATTGTGAGTTCAAAGCCAGCCTCAACAACAGTGAGGCACTAAGCAAATAAAATACAAAATAGGGCTGGGGATGTGGCTCAGGGGTCAAGTGCCCCTGAGTTCAATCCCTGGTACCCCGCCCCCCCCAAAAAAAAAAGTGAACATAGCATACATCTGTAATTCTAGCAACTGGGACACTAAGGATGGAGGATCCCAAATTCAAGGCCAACTTGGGCAATTTAAGTGGCCAGACCCTATCTCAAAATCAAAAAGGAGTAGAAGTGTAACTCAGTGTTAAAGCACCCCTAGGTTAAATCCCTAGTACCACTACCCCACAAAGAGTGAACATATCTGAAATTCAATCCATCTTAAAGTCTCCTTATAAAAAAGTCGTCCATTATTCTATTTGTCTGGCATGAATGAACAAGGTTCAAGATCCCCAGCACCAAAGCGGGATGGATGTGGGGGGTGATGGGGAATCCAAATATCCATCAGTAAGGAAATTATTAATAAATCTCACATCCAGACTAAATAATTTTAGAAAGCAGTTGAAACAAATAGACAATCACACATTGAAAGATAAATTATTTCATTAAAAGAAATCATAGGACTGGGCTTGTGGTTCAGAGATAGAGTGCTCGCCTAGCATGTGTGGGGCCCTGGGTTCGATCCTCAGCACCACATAAAAATAAAATAAAGGTATTGTGTCCACCTACAACTAAAAAATATATTTTTTTAATGAAATCATAGCCAGGAGTGGTGGCACACACCTGTAATCCCAGCTACTGTGGAGGCTGAGGCAGGAGGATTGCAAGTTCCAAGTCTAGCCTGAACTAAGACCCTATCTCAATATAAAAAATAAAGCTGGGCCTGTTGGTAATCCCAGTGACTTGGGAGGCTGAAGCAGGAGATTGCAATTTAGAGGCCAGCCTTAGCAAGGCCTTGCCTGGGAGGGCTGGGTCTTGCCTGGGGGGGCCTCACAACAGTGTTTTGTTTTGTTTTTTAAGATGGGATGCTCCCTGAATTGCCCAGGCTGGCCTCAAACTTGTGAGCCTCCTGGTCCTGCCTCAGCTTCCCAAGTAGCTGGGATTACAGACCTGTGCCACCAAGCCCAGCTTCATAATGGTACACATCTTCTCTCATCCTTTTTTTTTTTTTTAAAGAGAGAGTGAGAGAATTTTAATATCTATTTTTAGTATTTGGCGGACACAACATCTTTGTTTGTATGTGGTGCTGAGGATTGAACCCGAGCCGCTCGCAGCGAGCGCGCTACCACTTGAGCCACATCCCCACCCCTTCTCTCATCCTTAACAGTCAAGCTGACCTCATTATCCATGGGCTGCTGGTCAGGCCACACAATAAGTTTCTAGAAAGATTAGAAAGAGACCCTTAAGGAATCTGGGCATCTTGGCAAATGCCTGTAATCCCAGAGGCTCAGGAAGCTGAGGCAGGAGGATTGCGAGTTCAAAGCCAGCCTCAGTAATGGTGAGGCACTAAGCAACTCAGTGAGACTCTGTCTCTAAAATACAAAATAGGGCTAGGGATGTGGCTCAGTGGTTGAGTGCCCCTGAGTTAAATCCCTGGTACCAAAAAAAAAAAAAAAAAAGAAGAAGAAGAAGAAGGAGAGCCCTAAATTTGGGCCTGCTTGAGTTCAGCAGGAACATAGTTGTCTTAGACCTTCAGCTCTGACAGTCACCTGGAAGACAATCCAGTTCTGGTTAATTCTGTTCATCTAAGTTTAAATGTCATCTCTGCTAAAAAGCCTTCCCTGACCCATCCAGTCTCATTTTCCTTGCTCCTTCTGTGGCTCATTTCATCGCACCCCAACCTTTTTCTTTGTGTACTAGTTTGTCAAGTTACAGCACCCCCACCAGACCGTAGCACCATCTGAGCAGAGGCCTATCCTGTCCCATTTTTTTACCTCTATCTCAGGACAGCACCGTGGAGGACGAATTGCTCACTGGTATTCCCAGAGAGATAGCTGCTGAACTTAGTCTAATCTTCACTTTGATCCTATCTATCCCAAATTTGGCATTTGAAGCTTGGTGTTCAGTGGGTGGGGTTACCAGGAAGGCTCTGGAACAAACCCCTGCATTTCCTAAGCAGGGCTGCAGGTGAAAACTTGAGCCCACAGCCCAGCCTGGCGGTTCTGTGTGATTCAGTTCCCTTGGCCTGGCTGTGACAAATGCCTGCCCACACCCAAGACTCTGGGCTGTTTTTGCTGTGGACTTGAGTGTCTTGAAGTGACAGAGGAACAGACCCAGAGGGAAGGGAGGGTACAGAGGTGACTATATCTGTCAGCTACGCCAGGCTCAGGAAGCCAGAGAAAAAATGAGGAGTATTGACAAGGAGCACGAATGTTAGTTACCGCCTTCCTTTTCCCACGCAGCGTGGGAAGGACACCCTGAAAATCCCTCTCAGAAGCTAAGGGGAATTTTCAGCTTTCCCAGTTGCCTTGGAGGAGGGGTCATCAAACTGCTGTTTGGGTGTGTGGCTGGCTGGTGCCTGTGCCCTAGAGAGCTCTGCAGGGTCCTCCCACCCCTGAGATAAGGGAAACAAAGCAGGCAGCAGATGTTTGCCCCCAAGCTCCTGGAGCAAGGAGGCATCTCCCACCACTGCCTGTGTGTGGGAGTCAGCCAGGGGAAGACAAGGGAAGAAGGGAGGGGTAGAATGCCTACGAATGGAGGCTGAAAGGGTGCTCCAGGTGGTACTGAGAGAAGACTCCTGTCAGGCCTGGGAGTCCTGGATCTGGGTTTCAGGGGCCTTCTCCTCTGACACTCACCCTTCTCAGCATTCACAGCATCTTTGTCACTGGACTCCTAAGGGTAGGAGGCAGGAGCCTAAAGTTGTCCTTTCTTCCTCCAACACCTTGCTCCTGGGATCCCCACCCCAACTTGCACCGCCCAGCCTGGGCGCCTTGACTGGACAGACCTAGTTCCAGAAGATGCCAGAGATTAGGAGATTCCATATATTTAACCCATAGGGGCTTCTGCATAACTTTTGCTCAAATTCTGCTCCCCAGAGTGAGGTTTATACTTCCAAGGTTTCTTAGGTTGCTGAGTTTGGGGGAGATGGGGTACAGATGCTTTGGGTGGATCAAGAGGAGACACAAATTCCCTTGGGGACTCTGGAGCACTTAACCCTCCTGAGGGCTAGGACTGCTGCCCTTCTCTGGATAGAATTGAAGTTACCCTTATATTCCCCGTCCTCCCAACCCTTACATGGGCGTATTGGTGGGTTATATTTACCCTCCTTGTAGAATGGGAGAACACTTTTCAAAGTTACTTATAAAACTTCAAATCACAACATTTGGGGCTAAGGTTGTAGCTCAGTAGTAGAGTGCATGCTTGGTATGAATGAAGCCTTGGTTTCAGTCCCCACCACCTCAAATTATTTTTTTTTTAAATTTAAAAATCATAGCACGATCGAATATCTGAGAAACAAGAATCCATCTTTTTGTTTTTCGGTGCTGAGGACCAAACTTGGGCAAGCACTCTACCACTAAGCCACACCACACCTCAGCCCCAGAGTCCCTTTTGTCTTATTACAGATGAAGGAAATATTTTCAAGAAATATTTATTTTCTGAGAAAAATTGACACAATGAAAGAAGCAAAGCATAAAAACCATAAACCATTGAACCACATGGTACCACGACTTAAAGGTCAAAGGATGTATGTTCTTCGGGGACGAGAGACAGACACTCTAGACAGTCATTCTTGGATGACATTCTACCTCTAAGCCCTTGCAATCCCCTCTTGGAGGGTGATGATCCGCCTGCTGGTCCGGCTGCTGAGATTTAGGTCACCCTTGCTCTAGGCTAGTGTCATCCTGACATTAACAGGCCATGAAACAGCTCCAGACTTATAGCCCCCTTGCATGTTCTGCTTTGCCCTTAACTAGCCATTCCTCACCCTACCTGAGCTTCAGTTTATTAATTTGTATCATTAAGTCTTGACAGATTATTTATTATTCATTTTAATTTTTTGGTACTTGAGATTGAACCCAGGGGCTCTTTACAACTGAGCTATATCCCCAACCTGTTTGATTTTTTAATTTGAGACTTTCTGGCTAAATTGTTGACTGTCTCACTAAATTGCCCAGGCTAGCCTTAATCTTGTGATCCTCCTGCCTCAGCCTTCCTGAGATTATAGGCATGCACCACAGCTCTTGGCTTGACAGTTAATTGAATGAGTAACTTAAAATAATGTGTGAATGCCCCCAGTTGCTAGTAAGCTCATTAATATTAATTTCTCCCTGTCTAAACATTTCCCCCAAGAAAAGTTGGGCATGGGAGAAATAATTAGACACAGGCTTCTTCACTGGCTCAGAGGCAAAGCCCAACCAATGTCCTGACATTAATAATACTGACCATAGCTGAGGGTGGTGGCACATGCCTGTAATCCCAATGGCTCAGGAGGGCAAGGAAGGAGGATGGCAAGTTCAAAGTCAGCTTCAGCGATTTAGCAAGGCCCTAAGCAATTTAGTGTGACCCTGTTTCAAAATAAAAAATAAGCCAGGTGTAGTGGAGCACTCCTGTAATCATAGTGACTCAGCAGATAGAGGCAAGTTTGAAGCCAGCCTGCAATTTAGGGAGACCCTTTCTCAAAATAAAAAATAAAAGCTGGGCGTGGTGGTACATGCCTATAAGCCCCAAAGCTCCGGAGGCTGAGTTCAAGGGCGGCCTCAGCAGTTTAGCAAGGCCCTAAGCAACTTGTCGAGACCCTGTCTAAATAAAAATAAAAAGAGCTGGAGATGTAACTCAAGGGGATAAGCGCCCCTGGGTTCAATCACCGTACCAAAGAAAAAAAAAAGTAATAAAAATAATAATAGCCATGGGTGCTGTACTTGGGAGTGTGAGGCAGGGGATCACTTGAGCCCAGGAGTTCAAGCCAGCCTGGGCAACATAGCAAGACTTGTTGCTAACAAACAGATACCCTAACTATTTCCTCCTGAATATTTCCCTGTTTGGGGTATAAAAATGTAAGTAGACTGGTGGGGATGTAGCCCGGTAGTAGAGAGCCTGCCTAGCTCACACACATGAGGACTTGGTTTCATGGCCACCAATGCAAAAAGAAGAAAGAAAAAAGCAAGTAGATCACCTTAACCTACTATCCCCATTCTTGTGGCTAAGGAAACTGAGGTTCAGCTTATCCAAGGTCATGGAATTAGCCCATAGTAGACTCTAAAGACTCCTATCGGCTTGATATAAATCCCATTCTATAAAGCCCTAGCCAATGTGACATTCCCTGCAAACCTACAGCAACAGAAAGCTCCTCAAATGGGTTATGCACACCCAGCTTTGTAGCAGATAGTTGTGCTCCTGGGTTCAACTCCAGGAAGACCCTTGACCTGTCTTTCGTTGGAGGCCTGGCGCACCACACACAGGACCAAGCCAGTTCAGGGTGAAGGTCAGAGGCTAGCTGAAAATGGGAGACTGTCTTAAGCTGTGTCTTTGGCTGTGACTATGTCAGGGAGGGGGCTGAAATATTGTAAGTGGTTACCGAGGGTACAACCTCTTCCCAGGGAAAGGGTGGGGGTGGGGTGGTGAAGCTGGTTAATTGAGATGGGAGGGTGGGGGTGGGCAGGGACTTCCAAGCTTTCAGATCCGGTGCTGTTCCCGTAAACAAGTGCAACCCTCAGCTCCCTGGAGGGCCTGGGGAGCAAATGTGTGCATCTTTGCTTCTTTCCCAGCAGCTGTTCGCTGGAGGACGCAGCCCTGCCATCTCCAGCAGGCCTTCTCCTGGCCTGCCCCAGCCCCCAGCTCAAGCCTCAGGAAGTGGGGCTGCTGAGAATCTCTCCTCCAGTCTCGCCTCCTGCCGAGAGTGTCCTCTGCCACTGCATTTCCTGGCCTAATTAAGCTGGGTAATGAGTAGCTAAGAGGAGGGGATAAAAGCCCTGGGCGGCTTAGAGCTTGGGACAGTTTATGACAGGGGCGTCTGCAGCTGGTGACTTTCTTAGGAAAGTTATTTCTCCTAACCCTGGGAAGTTGCATGCTATTTCCTCAGCAGAGTGATCCCTGAAGTTAAGCATAGGGAATATCGAGTCCTAAGGGGACCTGGCTAGAGGGTCCTGGAGGTGACAGATGGGGCAGCGCTATGGGTCTGGGGAGGGACTGATCTGAGCTGGAGAGTAATCACAAGCCACCAGGGCTAATGCCCTTAGCTTAGCCTGAGGCTAGAGTGTCCTTGGTGACCACGTGTGATTCCCCAGGGCTTGGGTGTTATGTTTCATTTGAATGATAGGACTGTGCACAGTGGGCAGTTTCCTAAGACTGTGTCTGGCTGAGAGTAAGGAAATCTGAGCTACCCACTCTGCTCCTGACTCCCTCTCAGTCCTCTTTTAAAGGTGCTAAGAATTGTGTCCTGGAAAATCTAAGGCTCTCCAGTAGCCAGGAAGAAGTGGGGGCGGGGGTGCTCTCAGGTAGGGCCCCTGGGGTGAAGAAAGGCTGACTCCCGGAGTTGTGGACCCAGGGATTGCCCTTGGAAGACAGACACTCAGGAGCCCAAAGCTTTTTTTTTTTTTTTGGTGGGGGGGGGGCGGGGGGGGCGGGGGGGGAAGGTACCAGAGATTGAACCCAGGGGAGCTTTACCACTGAGCTATATCCTAGTCCTTTTTTTATTTTTTAATATTGAGACAGTGTTTCACTGAATGGCTTAGGACCTTGCTAAATTGTTGAGGCTGTTCTCCTGCCTCCAGCCTCCTAAATGTGTGCCATGGGCAAGACAAGGATCCCAAAGCTGACTATGAATGTCGCTCTGCTGCTAGAACACAAAACACACTCAGTCTCAGTCACAACCTCTGCTCTGATTCTTCTGCTATTGTACCTGTGTGTCTGTTTGGTTTTTTTTTTAATTTAACCACTTTGCACTCATTGCTTAGTTGGCCAGGGACCTCTATGATATACAGTGGAGCAGAGGTAGGCCAGGTTTTGGAGCCTGGAGAGTCTCAGAGGGTTACTTAGGAGATTTTGTGATGCCAGCCGTTGTTTTCAAATGCACAGGTGGAGATATCTAGTCTCCAATCCAACTTCTTCTTGCTCATAAGAGAGGCAAGATTTGGCTACATTTCTCAGTATTTTTGTTTGTTTTTATTTTGTTTTGTTTTTGTGAACTGTGAACTAAACCCAAGGTCCCTCTACCACTGAGCTACATCTTCAGCCCTTTTTAATTTTTTATTTTGAAACAGGATCTTGCTAAACTGCAGAGGCTGACCTCGTACTCATGATTCTCCTGTCTTATCCTTCTGAATTGCTGCAATTGCAGGTGTGTGTTGCTGCACCTGACTGACCTTTTCTAATTATTCTAAATAAGATCTTGTAGGTGCCATAGTGAATGTCTAAAATCCCAGTGACTCAGGAGGCTGAGGCAGGAGGATCATATATTCAAGGCCAACCTCCACTATTTAGCAAGACCCTGTCTCAAAATAAAAAACAGAAAAAGCACTGGGGGTGTAGCTCAGTGGCAGAGCGCCCCTGGGTGCAATCCCCAGTACTGCAACAAAATAAAATTAAAGAGAATTGAGGATATAGCTCAGGGGTGGAGTGCCCCATGTTCATTCCCCACTATCAGTACATAAATAAATAGACCTACTTTAGCCCATGTCCTCTGAGACTGTGTCCTCCATCAGCACTCTTGCTGACTGTAACTATAGGCACCAAAACTGATGAGGATCCTTCTTCTTTCTGATCATTTCTCTGCCCATTACGCTTTCCCCTTGTTCTCATCATCTTATCTGTTCTCTTAGCCTCCTGTTTCTCTTTCTAAGTGAGAAAATAGTTAGATCACAAATAACTCTGTGTTTCCCCTCTGGCTGTAGGGCTGTACTAGTCGGTGGAGTGGAAGGAAACCTGATGGCCAGGTGCTGGGCCAGAAAGAGCACACTAGAGCAGAGCAGGAGCAGCAGCCCCCAGCCAGGGGTCCCTGTGCTCTCTGGGGGAGGGCCCCTGAAGTCCAGATTTGAGAGGACTGTACCAAGAAGAGAGGAGAGCAAGCCGGAAGCTTCACCTCTGTGACCCTGGCCACCTTCTGGCTGGGAAGCCAAGCCCAGAGCCTTGGCATCGTCCTCCAGCCCTGAGCAGCTGGGCAGGCCAGGGAGCCAACTAGCTCTGAATGTGTAATCCTGGTTAAAGAGAATGGGGGAAAGAGCTGGTAATTTCCCAGGACATGGACAACTGAAACCCGATACTCTTGTCAAGGGAGCCCTTTCACTGAGAGGCAGGGAGAGAAAGGAGGAGAAAGAAAAAGAAGGAAGGAGGAAGGGGAAAGTGTGAGAGGCCACTGGGGAGCCAGGGCTCAGCAGGAAGCACTGAGCACAGCTATAACTCGAGTCCTCCATTTGTCACCCACATCGGTTCTTGACCTGAGCCTGGCTCTTGGTAAGAACTAAGAGAAATGGTTGATGCACCCAGTGGGGAGAGCAGTGGCTGCCACAGCTCTCAGAGGCCTGTCCCCCAGCCCATCTCTGCACTTTAGGAGCTGCAGGCCCTTCCTTAGATGGCTTCTGGCCTTTTCTATAAAGGAGCCAGCTAATGAGTTAAGATAAAAGTCTGCCAAGACCTTTCACACTGGCCAATAAGAAGCAGTTCTTTCCTCCTGTCATTCAGCAAATATTCATGGACTAATTGGATGAATGAAAATAGGCCATTCTGCATGGTCAAGTGCATAGTCAGAGAGGAAGCATCCGATTTGAACAGATTAGGATTGTTCATCAATCTTCAGCTACAAAGAACTGCAGGTGTTAAAAAGGCTAAAAGTCACAGAAGTCTGGGGAGGCTGCCTTGTGACAACTCTGGGCTAGGTGCAGTTCTGGGGATTATAGACATCTTTAGCACACTCTCTGTCCTTGACTGAAGCAACAAGGCTTTCAGCCAAAACAACTAGTGAATAATATTGGAAGAATTCCAGTGAAAACCCAAATGTAGCTGGCATAGGCCTGTAATCCCAGTGACTCAGGAGGTGAGGCAGGAGGATGGAAAGTTCAAGGCCAGCCTGTGCAACTTAAAGAGAATGGGGGAAAGAGCTGGTCTTACACACATACACGAAAGAGAACCCAAATGTGGGGTACGGTCAGGAATTGGTTCAATGGGTTAGTCCCAGTGCAATTGAGAAGGCAGCTCCTCCTCCTTTTGTTCCTCCTCTTTTTCTTCTAGGGTGCTCTACCACTGAGCTACATTTCCAATGCTCTTTATTTTAAAAAAAATTATTATTATTATTATTACTATTATTATTATTGGTACTGGGAATTGAACCCAGGGACTCTTAACCACTGAGCCATATCCCCAGCCCGAGACAGGCTCTCACTAATCTGCTTAGGGTCTGGCAAACTGCTGAGGCTGGCCTTGAACTAGAGATCTTTCTGCCTCAGCCTCTTGAACTTCTGGGATTACAGGTATGCACCACCATGTCTGGCTTTTATTTATTTATTTTTTTATTTTGAGAAAGGGTCTTGCTAAGTTTCCCATACTGGCCTCAAACTTGTCTCTTTCTCCTGAGTCACTGGGATTACAGGTATGTATCACCATGCCCTGGCTACAGAAGCCTTCTTTAGTTGAAATATTCTTTAAGGTCACCCTCTGAATCAACAGCTGCAGCTGCTTATACTGTGTGCCAGTCACTGGCCTAGGCACTGGGGAGACTGCAAGGAACAAGAGAGGTTCTTGCTCCCCTGGTGCAACTTTCCATAAGGTGTCTGGTTGCATTCTTATTGCACACTTCTGTATTTTATAGATTCTTTATTGATTGATTGATACATCATCTATTTTAAAATAATTCAAAGCAGTTCATGATTAATGGCACTAGTACCATAAACTCCCAAACTAGATTGAAGGTTTAGGTCTAGGTTACAAAGAAAGCCAGATCAAGAGAAACCTGGATTAAAGGAAGACTATATTACCTGAGCCTGAAAAGCAGCTCTTAGCTGCCTGGTGGCCCGTTCAAAATGGAACACAGTGGGTCTAATAAAAAGGAAGCATTACTGTACAGGTTCCTTCTTTCTGGAACCAACATTTAGGCTTGCTTCTCACCACTGTATCTATAAGCCTGGCTCAAGTGCATTCCACTTCTGTAGAAGCCCGGAGCCCTGGGATCATTTACCTCTGTGCTCCCGCTCTCATCAGCAATGCTCTGCATCCTCAGCCTGAGTAAACACCATCAGTCATACTTCAGGATTCAATGGCAAGGACACTATTCTTCTCAGTGTCCTGAAATGCCTTCCCTGACCCTGTGTCCAGGCCCTTTCTACCTGGCCCTCTCAGAGTATCATAGTTGCTTGCATCTTTCCCCACCAACTGGGAGCTTCCGCAGAGCAGGAGCCCCATCCCTCATCTGCAGGGCCCAGCACCATGCTGGGTACATTTGCTGCTAACAAGACTTTACACTTAATGTTGTACCACACACCATGCTAATTGTCATGCACATATTATCTCATTTAACTCTTACACTAACCCAGTGACTTAGTTGCTATCATCAGACCCATTTTACAGATGAAGCATACAGTAAGAACTTGTGAAATATTTCTCAGCAACAATAGTTCATAATAAAGACCTGTGGAGAATCATATTGCAATCTTTTTTTGGTATCAGGGATTGAATTCAGGGTTACTCAACCACTGAGCCACATTCCCCCAGCCCTATTTTGTATTGTATTTACAGACAGGGTCTCACTAAATTGATTAATGCCTTACCAGCGCTGAGGCTGGCTTTGAATTTGCAATTCTCCTGTTTTAGCCTCCCAAGCCACTGGGATTCCTGGTGTGAGCCACCACACCCTGCTCATACTGCAGTCTTATAATGAAGTAAGAGGATTATTATTTTGGAGGTGGAGTTGCTAGGGATGGAATCCAAGGCCTTATGCATGCTAGACAAACGCTCTACCAGGAGCTACATCCCAAGTGTAAGATGGATTTCTGTAGCATGCCAACTACCCAGCTGACGTAGTCACATTGTGGAAGCATCTTGGAAGGCTGAGGCAGGAGGATTGCAAATTCTAAAGCCAGCCTCAGCAATTTAGCAAGGCCCTAAGGAACTCAGTGAGACCTTGTCTCAAAATATAAAAAGGGCTCGGATGTGGCTCAATGGCTAAGTGCCCCTGGTTTCAATCCCTGGTACCAAAAAAAAAAAAGAACACAACCCCACATTCTGTAGTTCAAGTAACAGAGAGATTAAATGGCTGAGCTCACATCTAAGGCCATCTATGACCTAGCAAGTGCAGGAAGAGATCTGACTCCTACCACTCTGGATCATTTTCTTTCTTTCTATATATATAATTTTAAATTTTCCAGCAGCTGTACTTTATTTTTATTATTTTTTAAATTTTATTAGTTGTTGATGGGCCTTTATTTATTTTTATGTGGTGCTGAGGATCGAACCCAGTGCCTCACACATGCTAGGCAACTGCTCTACCTCTATGCCACAATCCCAGCCCACCCTGGATCATTTTCTAGTTGGATTTAAAAATGCATCTAAATTCTGCAAACAAGGCAAGAAGAAAGTCCAGAAGTGGGAAGCTTTCACCAAAGCACTGCCTTTGTGGTGGCAAGGAGCCACTGTACCACACCAGCCTTAGCTCTCCTGACAATCTGTGCAACAGCAAGCCTTGCCTTTCATCTCTTCTTCCCTCTCTCCCTCCCTCCCTTCCTTCATTTTCAGTGCTGGGGATGGAACCCAGGGAACTGCACCCCTGAGCTACACCCCCCAGCCCTGTCATATTTCTCATTTTTCTTGGAGTAGCCGCTCATTGCCTTCTCCATGACACATCTTCCTTCTCAGGTAATTTGAAAATCTCTCTCTGTCTCTCTCTAAGAGAGAGAGAGACAGAGAGAATTTTTTAATATTTATTTTTTAGTTTTGCGGTGGACACAACATCTTTATTTTATTTTTTATGTGGTGCTGAGGATCGAAACCAGCGCCCCGCGCATGCCAGGCAAGCGCGTTACCGCTTGAGGCACATCCCCAGCCCAAGAGAATCTCTCTCGTTGCAAAGACAGGTATTGGTGGTGTACACCTGTAATTCCAGTGGCTTGGAAGGCTGAGGCAGGAGGATCTTGACAAGCCAGCCTCAGCAAAAGTGAGGTGCTAAACCTCAGAGAGACTCTGTCTCTAAATAAAATAAAAAACAGGGCTGGGGTTGTAGCTCAGTGGTAGAGCACTTGCCTAGCATGTGTGGGCTCTGGGTTCAATTCTCAGCACCGCATATGAATAAATGAATAAAATAAAGGTTCATTAACATCTAAAAAAATTTAAAAAATAAAATAAAATAAAAAACAGGGCTGGGGATGTGGCTCAGTGGTCAAGTGCCTTGAGTTCAATCCCTAGTACCACCCCCTCAAAAAAAAAAAAAAAAAAAAAGACAGATATTGGTGAATAGCCATGCTTCTAACCTTTGTTGATTCGCTTGGTTCTGAGTGCTAGAAGGAATATGTGCCCTTGGCTCCAGAGCAGTGATTGTGCACCAGGAGTGATTCCGAGACATGTTGATTGTCATAACTGGGAGGAAGTGTGCTACCCAGAGGATAGATCCTGTTAAACAGGCGGCAGTGCACAGGAAGGCCCTCACCCCAAGGATCTATCTGGCCCTAAATGTCAGTAGCCCCTGGGAAGAGAAGTCCTGCTGTACAAGGAGAAGGAGGGAAGGACTCTCTCTACTAACTTCCACTGGAAGAAGAGTTCCCACTGATTTCCTCCCTCGCCCTGTTCATTGGGACTCTAGATACCTCCTCAGAATTATTGGGTTTGTGGTACCCTTTCCTCCTGCCACTTTGTTTGGCCATTTGATGTTTTCATTTTGTATATAATATTTTTTTTAAAAAAAGTGTATGTGGGAGGAACTATTTTATTTTATTTTTTAAAAATATTTTTTAAGGGCTGGGGATGTGGCTCAAGTGGTGGCACGCTCGCCTGGCATGCGTGTGGCCCGGGTTCGACCCTCAGCACCATATACGAACAAAGCTGTTGTGTCCGCCGAAAACTAAAAATAAATAAATAAATAAATATTTAAAAAATTTTTAGTGGATAGTGGACCTTTATTTTATTTATTTCTATGTGGTGCTGAGAATTGAACCCAGTGTCTCACACATGCTAGGCAAGCTCTCTACCACTGAGCCTCAACCCAGCCCGGAGGAACTATTTTATTAATCATGAAGTGGAGCTCCAGCAAAATGATATTTTGTAAAAGGCGAAAGATTTATACGATCTGAAGAGAAACCAGAGTATGATATTTTGTTATCCACAAAAAAGGGTAGATTTTTGCTTTGTATATTGCCATGGTGGGAAATGAACCCAGGATCTCATGCATGATAGGCAAATGCTCTACGACTGAGCTACACCCAAGCTCAGGGCTTATATTTTATGTATCTTATTTTAACTTTGCCTTATAAATTAACTTCATCTGAAAAGTTAAGAGTAGTTTACCTCGAGAGGTAGATACTATTTCTATTTACCAATAAAAGACTTAAGTTCAGAGAGGTTGAATAACTTATCTGGGTCACCCAGCCATTCATTCTTTCCACCCCAGCTCTGAGCTATCCAGTTTAGTGTTTCTGCTGCTTTCCACACAAAATAGCAGTGGGCTATGCAGACAAATAATAAATAAGTTGTCAGGGTCTGGGGATGTAGCTCAGTGGTAGAGCCCTTGTCTAGCATGTGCAAAGCCCTGGGTTTGATCCTTAGCACCACAGCAGGGGAAAAGAGTTGATAAATAAAAGGCATGTTTGCTTTGCTTGAACACTGAATCCATCCTTTGCCTTCTGAATAAAACGGTAAAGACAGGCTTCTGAGGAAATATGGATGTCTGGTGGTAAAGATCAAGGCTGGTACACTTCTTTCCTATTTATGGCATCTTACTTAAGCTTCTCAGCACTCAGGTGTGCCAGCAGTCACACAGATTAACTTCAGGTTGCCAAGAAAACCTCTGAGGGCTCCCCACCACCCAGCTCATGGCCCACAGCGCCCTCCCTGGGAGTAGACACCCTGGGGTTCTTCTCTTGTGTCCCCCACCAACCTAGGCCTTCACTAATACCTACCATTGGCACTGGGGACTTATTAAACGGCGCCAACTCAGGGCCTCTGACTACCAAGCCCAGAGTTTGTTGTGACAACATTTATCTTGTTAATAAAAGCATACTCTGTGTGTGTGTGTGCGCACGCGCTCTCGTTCCACATTACTAAATACTACCCTTCTAAAAAGATGGCCTTCATTCAGGGTTTCAACGGGGCCTTGGCCTCCTGGCCCCTCTGAGCAGTTTCCTGCCCCCTGCCCTCTATCCCAGGGATCTGCCTCCCCTGTAGTGGGGAGTAGAGCTGGGCCCCTCTGGGCTTCTTCTGCTCAGATTAACCCCTTCCTTCCAGTTTTTCTGTGCCTGGCAAAGGGGCTCTGGGCCAAGTGGCCAGACACTCATTGGCTCCAGGGCAGGCGGATGCCATAAACCCGTTTTCCTTGGGGACTCCAGAGCTCCACGTCTTACTTTCAGAAAGCACAACTGTTTTGTTTGAAATGGCCCCAGGGAGGAGGGAGAGCCCAGGGCTCTGTACACATGTTCCTCATTTGCCATTGGTGGGGAGCAGGGGCTGAAGGGGGGCTGCGGGGGTGTGGGAAGGCAGGCACTGGTGGGGAGAGAGCAGGCTGCAGCTGCTGCTGCTGGGAAGTTTGGCTTCAGGGAGGAATGGACGGAGAGAGTGCAAGGAAAAAGGGGTGGGACTTGGGGACAGGGGCGGTGTCACGGGGGAGGAGGGAGCAGGTGGTGACTTGTTTATCTGCTCAGCTGTTTTGTGTCCAGGAGCCTGAGAGAGAGACAGAAGCAGCTGGGAGGAGAAAAAGCAAGGAGACCAGGGGCCCTATTGGTCCTTGTGCCTTAGCCACAGGTCCTGAAACCAAAGCAAAAACCACCAGAGAGTGATTCATTTGGGTACAGCCCTCCCTCCCTCTGCCCAGAGGGGTTTCTTTCGAGCCCATATGCTAGTTTCTGCCATGCAAACACCCTGGCAGTGCCCTCTCTGCCTTGTGCGGAGGTTCTCATTGGGCAAGAATCCCCATGGGTTAGTGCAGGCACAGGCTCACGTAAAAGAAATATTCCAGGGCCTTGGTCTGGTGTGCTCTTGAACATGAACTGGCACAGTCCTTCAGGGAACCAAACTGGCTATCTCCTAGCCTAGATTTCAGCCAGGCCCATACTAATGAATATTGTCCCAAGTGGAATCAGGCTAGCCACCCTGCCTCGCTGCTCAGTGTCCCTCAGTACTTCCCTCCATGCATTTGGATTTCACCCTCTGACAGTCCAAGACCTGCACAGGGCTACTTATGGGTCCTCTTCACGCCCCAGCGCTCATTTGCATGCTAAATTGTTTGGAGGCTAAACTGGGATGCAGCTTAATTTGCCCTGTGGTCTTTTGACCAGGTTAATAAACTTACCACCCCTCTCAGCACATAAGGATTTGGAAGGTAGTTATGCCTTTAATTACAGTGCAATTACGAGTCTACTTGCTCTTTCCCTTCAGCTCTTTCTCCAGCTTATTATTTTCTTCTTGTTGTTTGTTTGTTTAAATGAGAACATTTGCTGGAACTCTGGTAGATGATTCCCTATCCCTACTACCCTGGAGGCCTGTTGCCAGAGGTCTTTTTCTGCCTTCTTCTCTGTGCACAAAGCCAGGGCATCTCTGTTGACAAAGGGTCTGCTCTTCTGGCACCGGGCCTGGTGGTTAGGGACAGGGTAAGAAGTGCAGATGCCTTTTGAAGACTTCTGCAGATGCCTATCCTGCTCCTTTAAAGCAGCCAGGAAAATATTCACAACACCTGTGGGGTTGGGGGGGGAGACCCCATCCCAGCTTATTGCTGTCTGAGTACTCTGCCCCACTGACCTGTATGGTACCCCTAGGGCAGAAGGCTGATAAGGCCTCTTTGGGTAAAGAGGAAGGGTGATGCTCTCTGCGCACATGTGGTCTGCTTTGCAGAAGGACGATGTCCTGGGAGAGGCTGTCTGGAGAGGTGGAAAAAGCAGGGACCTGGGAGTTGGTGAATTTAGCTCCTGGTTCCAACCAGTGTTGCTACTAAATTGGGCCCCACACTTTCCCATGTGGGCCTTCCTGTGTAAAATGCAGGATTGGAGGCTCTGATCTTAGGGTTCTTTCCTACCTTACAGATTCCCTTGCTTTTAGAATGCTAATTTCTGTGCCTATAGCCCATTTCCTTCTCCAGAGACAAGGTAGCCCAATAAAATCACCCCTTAATGATGGTCACACAGCCAGGCTGAATTATTGTCTGTCTTTTCCTCAACCCAAATGCTCTGGCTGAAGACCTAGTTAAAATTCTCACCATGGGGAAGCTCTGCAAGTTTGCCTCTTGCAGCTCAGGAGTTCCAAAGGGCAGAAGGGCCAGCATACCATCTTCTTGAACAATTCCTGTGCAGACCTCTAAGGAATCAATGGTTCCTTCACATTTTCTTTCCCAGGGAAGTACCATGAGTTCCACTTTACATGATGAAGTCAGTGCTCTTGGCCTTCAGATGGACTCCATTCAATTTATAAAATGTTTTTTTTTTTTTTTTCTTCTTCTTCTTTTTTTTTTGGTATTGGGGATTGAATCCATGGCACTTGACCACTGAGCCACATCCCCAGCCCTATTTTGTATTTTATTTAGAGACAGGGTCTCACAGAGTTGCTTAGTACCCGACTTTTATTGAGACTGGCTTTGAACTTGTGATCTTCCTGCCTCAGCTTCCTGAGCTGCTAGGATTACAGGCCTGCGCCACTGAGCCTAGTCTTTTTTTTTTTTTAGGTACTGGGATTGAACCCAGTGCTTTGCTGACAATGGTTGCAATCATCACAATAATATCAACTATTGTTTTTTGAGTGTCTGCTATAGGTACCATTCATTTTCACAGATGTTTTTATATATATCATCTTTTTTTTTTCCTTTTTATTGGTGCATTATAACAGTGAGATTTGTTATAATATAATCATATGGGCACACAATAAAACAGTGATCAATTTAATTTCCCAGTACCTCCTCTTTCCTACCCCTCCCTCCTTCTTCTATTCTACAGGTCTCCCTTCTATTTTTTTTTAAATTTGTTCTAATTAGTTGTACATGACAGTAGAATGCATTTTGACACATTGTACACAAATGGAGCACAACCTCTCATTTTTCTGGCTATACGTGGTGCAGAGTCACACCAGTAGTGTAATCATACATGTATATAGAGTAATAATGTCTACCGTCCTTCCCATCCCTATAGCCCCACCCCTTCCTTCATTCCTCCTCTGCACAATCCAAAGTTCCTTCATTCTTCCCTATGGCTCCCCGCCCCCCCCCCCCCACTATGTATCAGCATCTGCTCATCAGAGAAAACGTTAGGTCTTTAGTGTTTGGGGATTGGCTTATTTCACTTAGAATGATGTTCCCTAGTTCCATCCATTTACCTGTAAATGTCATAATTTCATTTTTCTTTAAGGCCTAGTAATATTCCATTGTGTATAGATACCACATTTTCTTTGAAGGGCATCTAGGTTGGTTCCATAGTTTAACCATTGTGAATTGAGCTGCTATAAACATTGATGTGGCTGCATCACTGTAGTTTGCTGATTTAAATTCATTTGGGTATAAACCTCAGAGTGGGATAGCTGGGTCAAATGGTGGTTCCATTCCAAGTTTACTGAGGAATCTCGATAGGGCTTTCCAAGTGGTTGCACCATTTTGCAGTCCCACCAGCAATGTATCAGTGTACCTTTTCCCCCCACATCCTCGCCAACACTTATTATTGCTTGTATTCTTGATAATTGCCATCCTGACTGGGGTGAGACATACATCATCTAAATGGATTATTTTCGTATGTGTGCATGTGTGGTACTGGGATTGAAACATGGGTGCTCTACCACTGAACTGCATCCCCAGCCCTTTTTATTTTTTATTTTGAAACATGGTCTCACTAAATTGCATAGAACCTTATGAAGTTGCTAAGGCTGGCCTCAAATTTGCAATCCTCCTGTCTCAGCCTCTCGAGTCACTGGGATTATAGGCGTGTGACACCATGATTGGCTCCATTTTTAGATAAGGAAAATTCATCAATTAGTTTTTGATGGAGCCAATATTTGAATCCAGGTCTACTTAACTTCAAGGTCAGAGAAGAAATTCCAGTGAATTTTTAAGCAGCTGTGACTGGTGTGGCTGAGCCAAATCCTTTAGTCCTGGGTGTCACTTGCCTCAGCATATATGCTGTGGTCAATGTCCACAGGCCTAGGCCTCCACAGTCTACTTGCACCAAGTTAGATGAGGAATTTTTTTGTTTTTGTTTTTGTTTCATGGTGCTGGGGATGGAATGCAGGGCCTCATACATGCTAAGAAAGCACTCTACCACTGAGCCATTGCCCCAGCCCGCCTTTGCAGCTTCTAAGCTCATTGAGGCCTCTGGGGATCCAGGCTGAAATAGCCACATGACCCAGCAGCTGGGCAGAACACCAAGAGAGGAAACCACCTGGGCAAAACTTGGTCAACAGAGAGGCCCTGGCTTCAAGTCCCATTTTGTTTTCAAACTTTTTATTATGATAAAATAATAACATAGAGAAAGTTTGAATTGTACAAATAATATTCATATATTAATTACCTAGAGTCAACAATGATTAACATTTTATGATATCTGCTCCCTTGCTCTATCTACTAAATCATTTCCTTCCTTCCTTCCTTCCTTCCTTCCTTCCTTCCTTCCTTCCTTCCATCCACCACCCCCCACCCACACACACACTTTCTTTCATAGGGATTAAACCCAGGACACTGAACTATATTCCTAGCCCTTTTACTTTTTTATTTTAAGACAGGATCTCACTAAGTTGCATAGGGCCTCCCTAAATGGCTGAGGCTGGCACCTAGCAGTTTGATCAGATTTTGATTAAACTTCTTTGGCAAGAAATGATGTTTAGTTGGACACAATACTAAGTATTGGACAATACTAAGTATTGTCTCTGGTTATATTTTAATAATGGAGGCTGACATCTTGTAGACTGTCAGAGCTAGCCACCAGCGTGTGGTTATACAGGGTGAACTTCTTTGCCTACTTGTTAATTTAATACAGGATTAATTGATAGAGGTAAACCTGCTATGGCAAAGTCTGTGTTTGTTTTCTTGGCTAATTGCACAGACTTTGGTAATACAGTTTTTAGAACATATCATTTGCACATGAACTCTGGGTTAAGATGAAAAAATGCTCATCTCTTGAGTTAAAAACAAATAAATAGCCAGGTGCAATGGTATATGCCTGTGATACCAGCCATGCAGGAGGCTGAGGCAGGAGGATTGCCAGGAGGCCAGCCTGGGCAAGTTGGCAAGACCCTGCATCAAAATAAAAAATAAAAAGGACTTAGAATATGGCTCAATAATACAGTGCCCTTGAGTCCAATCCCCAGAATCACAGAACAAAACATAAACACCAACATAAAATGGGTGAATGCAGGTTTATAGGTGGTAGTGCTGTAGCTTGGTGGTAGAGCATGTGCTTAGCATGTGTGAGGCCCTGGGTTCAATTCCCAGCTTCACACATGCACACACAAAATTCAGTTTTCTCCATGAGAAGCCCAATCCCAGAATATAGTTAAGGAATTGAGCAAGCCATTAAAAACCAGGGAAGCATCCTAATGATGGCAACAGGGCTCATTTAGAATGTGACACTGTAGCCTTTGGTTTTAAAGAACAGAATGCGTAACTGGAAGTCACCTAAACAATAGAAGTGAGTCTTATCTCACATAACAGGAAGTGCAGATGGAGATGTTTGGGTGAGTTGGCAGCTCAACTATGTCAGGGCTGTGTTTGCGTCTTTGTGATTCTCTTGGCTTTCCTCTCATGATCACAAGGTGGCTGTTAAAGCACCAAGTGTTACATTCTATTGTGCCAATAAACAAAGATGTCAAAAAGGGAAGAAAATCTTACCAAAAGCATCCCCACTACCATCAAAGCCAATTTCAGTGTCCCCTTGTCTCTTGGACTAGAATAGGTCATATACCTACCCTGAAGCCAATCACAGTAAAACAACAAACAAACAAACAAACAATCAAACAAACAAAAAACCTGGGATTCCCAGGTTACCAATTATAGTTTAGAGTTGAGTCTGCTATCCCTGAAAACATTAGTGCTGTGAACAAAACAATAAGGGAAAGAGGAAGAATTGGGTCGACTACCAGCAACATCTTCCCATAATAACTCAAGACAGTCATCCTGGGCTGGGCTGGAGCTCAGGGGTAGAACGCTTGCTCAGCAGGAGCAATGCCCAAGTTCCATCCCCACCAATGCAGAAGATTCATGCAATATTATATTTATGTGCAGGGAGGGATTGATTCCAAGGGGACAGCAAACCTTGAACTTTGATTTGCAACACCAAGTATAAACCCTGATTATGGATCAAGATGCATCAGTGTTTTCTGAGAAAATTGTATTTTTTATTGTTCAAGTGAAAAGAAGAGCTCATTTTAGGTTAAAAACAAAGAAGGAAAAAACAAAAACACCTGCAAGAACTCTGGAACAGTGGGTAGGGATTGGGGTAGAGGGGATACCAGGTGTCTAGGGCTGGAGGGTGAACATTGGGGGCTGTGGCTCTAGGCATCTCACCTGTGCCCCTTTACTGTTGTTATGCAACAGCCTGGGGAGCCCAAGTTTTGTCTGAAAGGGACAGCTCCTGAGCCTTGTACCAAGGAGGTTTCTAATGTTGCTCATATTCTCATTTTTAAAAATATTTATTTATTTTTTTAGGTGTAGATGGACAGAACACAATGCCTTTATTTTTATGTGGTCCCACCTGTGCTAGGCATGCGCTCTACCACTGAGATACAATCCCAGCCCCATATTCTCATTTTTCAAGGAAGTAAAAATTTTATTTATTTTTTAATTAATTAATTAATTAATTTTGCAGTATTGGGGATTGAACTCCAGAGTGCTCTACCACTGAGGTACATCTCTAGCCCTTTTATTTTTCATTTTGAGACAGGCTCTTTGCCAAGTTGTCTAGATTGACCTTGAACTTGTGATCCTCTTGCCTCAGTCTCCTGAGTTGCTGGGATTACAGGAGTGTGCCACCACACTTAGCTATATTTTAAATTTTTATGTGAAATTATCTCATTTTTAAAAGCTAGCAAAAAAATTTTTTTTTCCAAAAAATAGTTTAAATGTATGGGGCCAAATACAACATCTATAGGTCATACTTTGACCTACAGGTAAGTGGACATAATGGATTCCATTGGGAGGAAAAATCAATGCATAAGGATAAAAATTTTATTTTGGCTCATAATTTTCAGAAGTTTCAGATCATGGCCAGTTGGCCCTGTTGCTTTTTCTTTGGGGCCTATAGTGAGATGGGACATGGGAACGGGAGATGTGGCGGAGGAAGCTGCTTACCACGCCAGCAAGAAAGAAAAGACATAGGAAGGGTTTAGGTCCCTGATATTTCCTCAAGGGCATACCCCCAAGTGACCTTACTCTCTCTCACTGGGCCACACCTCCTAAAGATTCTACCACCTCCCAATAGCACCAGAGCCTGGGACCAAGCCTTCAACACCTGGGCCTTCAGGGGACTTTCAAGATCCAAAGTATAGCAGTGATAAATTTACTAAAAATCATTAAATTGCACACCTGAAACATATGAATTATATATAAAATGCACCTTGACAAAGTTAACAAATAATTGGCCTAAAGTCTATAATTTTGTAATTACAACTAGAAAGTTATTCCTAAGTCTCTCCAAGCCTGACTTTGGTTTTGTGGTGGGACTAACCACACTGGAAGTTGAGAATTGACATCAGCTTATGAAGGAAGGACTATAGGTCTAGGGATATATTGCTAGAGGGTTTGCCTGGCATTCATGAAGACCTGGGTTCAATACCCAGTAGTTGGGAGAGTTGGGGGGTGTGTGTGTGGAGGGGGAAGGGAGGGAGGAAGAGTATAGCCTAGTGGTTAATATGTGGCTGTGTAGTCAACTGAGTTCAATTCCACCTTCCTCAATGACTAGCCATATGACTTTGGACAAGTTTTATCTCTAGTCTGGTTGTCTTCTTGAGATTTGTTTCCCTCATCTTTACAATGAGAAGGATAATAATAATACCTAGACTATTAAATGAAATAATACAGGTAAAGCATCTGGAATAATTTAAGTCCTCAAGCTACACAAACACACACACACACTGTTTTGTGGTGCTACAGATCAAACTCAAGACTTAGCACATGCTAAACACAGACTCTACCACTAAGTAGTAACCTCTTCTCCTAAAAATATATTTATTATTAGGATTTCTTGCCACAAAGCACACCTGGACTAAACAGTCTCCTTCCTGGGTGTAATCTCCTTCCTGGTGTAATCTTCTTCCTGGGACAGAGATTACCTCCAAGTCTACTGCCATTGACTGAGGCGACTGATGGTACCATTAGCTGCTACTCTAGTGTTCTGTGGAAGGCTTGGATACTCTGCCCACCAGTGAAAGAGCTCTCTTTTGCACTCAGGGGCAAATAGGACTCTTCCAACCCACACTCTCAGTGCAAACAGATTTAAAGTCAGGCACGATAGCACACCCCTGTAATCCCAGTGACTTGTGAGGCTGAGGCAGGAGGATGGCAAGTTCAAAGCCAGCCTCAGCAACTTAGCAAGTCCTTAGGTAACCTAGTCTCAAAATAAAAAGTAAAAAGGGCTGATGATGTGGCTAAGTGGTCTCAAATAAAAAAAAAAACCCCAAACAAAACAAAACAGATTTAAGAAGATTTGAGGCTTTCTAGAGCCCTGAAGAGCTGTGTGTGTGTGTGTGTGTGTGTGTGTGTGTGTGTGTGTGTGTGTCTGTACTGAAGAAAAGATAGCAAACCAAAGTAGTAGCTCTTGGCAAATTCAGATTTTTTAAACTCCTGAGAGGATCAATTAAAAATCCTTTGTTAGAGGTTTATTTATTTTTTTCTTTTTCTTTTTTGTGGGACTGAGGATGAATTGTAAGAGCTGCTAAGGCCCAATGCATACTGGATCAATACTTCTGATGAACCACTGGTTTCCTTTGAAAGTCACACATCAGAGACACTTGGAGAAGTTAAATGAGGATGCTCTGACTCCAAGTCTCACCCCATGTGGTTAGTTTTTCTGTCAATCTCCACAGTGGTCACTGTGTAGAACTGAGCTCAGTTGCAGCCATCCAAACCCTGAACTTCCCAGCCTCTGGAGAAGCTTACCTTCCTGTCTTCCACTTGTTTGATTTTCTGCTACTGATTTTCATTCCACCCCAGCAAATATTGCTTTTATTTTTTTGAGGTACTGGGATTGAACCCAGGGTCTCACACATGCTAAGCACTGAGCTACATCCCCATCCCAAAATATTGCTTTTTTTTTGGTACTGGGGATTGAACTCAGGGGTACTCGACCACTGAGCCACATTCCCTATTTAGAGACAGGGCCTCACTGAATTGCTTAGCACCTCGCTTTTGCTGAGGCTGGCTTTGAACCTGAGATCCTCCTGCCTCAGCCTCCGAGTTGCTGAGATTACAGGCAGCACCACAGTGCCCGAGCCAACTATTGTTTTAAAAGGACCATGAGCCAAGCATAGTGATGCACACCAGTAATCTCAGCAACTCAGGAGGCTAAGACATGAGAATAATAAGTTCAAGGCCAGCCTCAGCAACTTAGACTAAGCAACTTAGCGAGACACTGTCTCAAAATAAAAAGAGCTGGGGATATGGCTCAGTGGTACAGTACTTCTGGATTCAATCCCCAGTACCAAAAAAAAAAAAAAAAAAAGAAAGAAAGAAAGAAAAGAAAAAGAAAAAAAGAAAGAATGAAAAGACTAGAGGGCTGGGCATGGTGGAGTACATCTATAATTCCAGGTACTTGGAAGGCTGAGGCAGGAGGATCATAAGTATAAGTTCAGCCTTGGCAACTTACTGAAAAACCTGTTTCAAAATTAAAATAATAATAATAATAATAATAAAATATAATAAAAAAAGAGGGCTGGGGATTTAGCTTAGGGGTAAAGCAGGCCTGGGTTAAACAAACAAACAAACAATAAAAAGACTTTGAGACTCCTGAACTTTTTTTTTTCTTTCAATATTGGGGATCGAACCCAGGGATGCTTTACCACTGAGCTACACTTCAGCCTTAAAACAGTTTTTAAATATATTCCCAAGAGTTTACTTGAAAAGTAGTCACTCTGGCCATCACTAGGGCCCTAGGAGCTTCTATACTCATGTGCAGAGAAGGGAGGAGGCCCTGCCTACAGGAACACACAGCACCCCTGAGAAACCTAGGTTGGGGTACAGCATTCCTCACCTTGCATTGCACGTGTAGCATGTGAACCAGCAATAAAACCTCTCACAGGGGCATTGGGGGCTGAGGAGAGGTGCACAGAACCTGGCTACACTCATAGGCTACTCTGGACCCCTGTTCTAAAAGAGACCCAGAAATGTAAGGGAGAGAGAAATATGCACATCAGACCAGACTATCTGTCCTTGTCCTTAGTTCTCATATCTTTTGTTCCTCTTGTTCTCTCCCTGTCCACATTCTGTCAAGTGATGCCCTATGCCTCAGTAAATTGCCACCAGCCTCTTAGAGAAACAAGGACATGCCTAGTACAGTAGCATGTGCATGTAATCCCAGTGACTTGAGAGATCCAGGCAGGAGAATCATAAGTTTAAGGCCAGCCTCAGAAATTTAGTGAGACTAAGCAACTTAGCAAGACCCTGTCTCAAAGTAAAAACCAAAAAGGGCTAGGGATGTGGCTCAATGGTAAAGCATTCCTGGGTTTAATCCCCAGTATAAAAATAAATAAATGAAGGAACAGGGCATTCTTTATTATTTTTTTCCCCTTCTGTTCTGGGAATCAACCCAGAACCCCATTGCATGCTAGACAGGTGTTCTGCCACTGAGCTGCGTCCATAACCCCAACAAGGGTATTCTTACTAGTAACTAAGCACTCCCACAGGGCCAAGGAGTTTGGGGGAGGTGGGAATGAGGTGCAGGCGTGAGCCTACTGGCCCTCTTCTGTGGAAATGCCCTGTCGGGGACGGCTGTCACCATGTGGTTCTCGCCCACCCTTGGGATGGAAGGTGAGTGGTGAGGACTTTCAGTGCACTTTTAGTGTTAGGTGGTGGGTGGGACTGTGGTGAGCAAAGCAAGACCCACAGTTGTCTTGTGATGTTAGAAATTTGAAATGAAACTCGAGATCTTGAGTCACCCATGTGATTGAGGCCTTCTGCGTGGCTTTTACTGTCTTGAACAGAAAGTCCGGAGCCTGAACAATGCTTCTGACTAATGAATGCTTCAGCCTAAGTGATTTAGCTGAGGTTGACCCACTGGCTCATTGATCTTCCTCATTCTAAATTCCAGCGGCAATTGAAGTCCCCACCACACAATTTAGAACTCGGTTATATATCGCCTGGTGTTGTTCTTGTTTCATGCGAGCTTTTCTTGCCTCTGGACAAGAATTACAAGCACCTTCAGGAATGGGATCAAGTATGTCTGATACTTCTTTAACCTCCAACGCCACTCAATAAATACTTCTTGATTAGATCAGACAGTATCTGCAATGCAGTGGGAGCCCTTGTTGCTCAGCTTTTATAGCTTTGCTTTCCTAATACTGGGTGCAGACAGGTGCTCAATAAATGGCTACATGAAGGAGTGATTTCTTTTTTTCTATTAACAAAGGACAAGGCAGAACTTTCTGAAAACTTGCAAGGTGTGCTTAAGTTTAACTTGGCTTGCTGTTGGTAGTAAATCTCCACTAATGAATTAAATTGTGTTGAGTAAGAAATATGAAGTATGAGCTGAATTAAGTACCCCCCCACACTTTTCATATCTTGAAGCCCTAACACCCAGTACCTTAAATATGACTGTATTTGGCGATAGGACCTCTAACAAGATGATTAAATTAAAAGACGGACATGGGGTGGCCTGACTTCAATGTAACTTTTGTTCTTATAGGAACAGGAAGTTTGGACACACACAGAGAAACAGGGGTGCCCATGGACAGAGAAAGGGCCGTCTGAAAGCCAAGGAGAAATGCTTCAGGAGAAATCAAACCTGACGACATTTGATCTTGGACTCCTAACTTCCAGAATTGTGAGAAAAGAAATTTCTATTGTTTCAGCCACCAGTCTGTGGTATTTGTTATGGTAGGCCTAGCAGACTAATACAGAGAGAGAAGTTGAGACCCCCACAAGGGAAGTACTTTCTGTCACAGGTTAAGTGTCTAAGCTTTCTGGAAATCCCCAATGTCATGTGTCCACATGCGTGGGAGTTCCTGAAGGTGCACCACAGTCTAGCTGTGTCTTGCAGTTTGGCAGGGGGTGCTTAAGTTTAACGTGGTTTGCTGGTTGTAATAAATCTCTACTAGTGAATTGAGTTGGTGTTAGTAGTTCTTTTTTTTGGGGGGGGGTACTGGGGATTAAACTCAGGGGCACTTGACCACAAAGACACATCCCCAGTCCTATTTTGCATTTTATTTAGAGAGGGTTTCACTGGGTTGCTTAGCATCTTGCTTTTGCCAAGGCTGGCTTTGAACTTGTAATCATCTTGCCTTAGCCTCCTGAGTTGCTGGGATTGCAGGCATGTGCCACCGCACCTGGCTTGGTGTTAGTATTTCTTACTCAGATAGTGTTATGGGCTGAATTGTGTCCCCCTCAAATTCATATTTTGAAACACTAATATCCAGTACCTCAAAACATGACTGTCTTGGGATTGCTTCTTCTTGTGCTCCCTCAAAGCAAAAAATGAAAAATAAAAATAAAAAGAGTTTGTCTCCATCAAGAATTCTTCCTCTGGATCCTGGACTCTCCATGTTCTTCCCAACTCTATCACACTTCTGTCCCCATATCAACACAAGCACCAGTGTAATATGTCCTGCAACACTGCAAAAAAGTACACGACTCAAACTGTATTGTATTGTGTTGAGGTGACTCCTGGGAACATTCTCCCAGGGTCAGTTCTTTTTGAACCGTTGGATAGCACCAGGAAGTCCCATCCAAGGACTTATATGTCTAATATAAGCAGTCACTCCCTTCAGGTTTGGGCAAACCTGTTCAGCCAGGACTGTAAGTAGGGGAGGCAGAAGCCAAGGTCCTAGGTACCAGCCAAGAAGTTGTACTCTAGATGGGCATGTAGAGATGTGAACCTTAACAATTCCTGGGGAAAGAGCTGAGACATGAACAGTCAGAGGATAGAAATGCAACAAATGAGTGCAAATCTGTTTAGACCATGTAGACAACTGCCTATTTGTTTAAGAGATCCAACTTATAAAAAAAGTAAATAAATAAAAGAAAAAGGAAAAAGGAGAGAGAGAGAGAGAGAGAGAGAGAGAGAGAGAGAGAGAGAGAGAGATGGAGATCCACCTCAGACTATACCAAGTAGAGAAGCCTTGGCCCAAGGATTGGCAGGTACTCCCTGAAATTTAATCCCTGAACATCTTTCTCACGTGTCTGTTAGATTTAGTCTTCCCTTTTCTTCTGGGTTCCTATTTTCTAACACTAGTTATATTTTGCCTAGTTCTGCCCTGCTGGGAGCCATTAGCCAAGTAGGTATGACAATTTCCTTGCCAGCGTACCCCATGTTGCAGTGACATTGAATGTAGGTGACCTTGCTCAAGGACCAGGGCGGATTAGGGTGTTCCGGGTTTAAGATAATCGTGTTTAGGGCGTTCCCAGTTTAGGTTCCAGGTTTAAGGTTTAAGATTATTCCTCCTGGGAATAGGGCGTATCCTGCTGCCTGAGTTCCCCTTGAGTTCTCACGGGATTCAGACAGTATATTTTGGAGATAGAAGCCCAGTGGAGGTGGAGTTGGGCAGAGAACGTGGATTTGGGCAGAGAACGTGGATTTCCCCAGAACGTGATTATAGACGGCTGGTGTGAGTTCGGGAATAAAGAGTTGCTGTTTGAATCTACAAGCTGTGTGGTGGCTCGTGATTGTGTGCCCAGCCAGACTGCGGCATTTGGTGGCCCCTACGGGGAACTTCTGAAGCTTAGAGGTAAGTGAAATTTCTCACCCTTGAGGAAGAGAAAAAAAATGGGTGAACATTTCAAAAAACAATGTGTTATTGTTTTGATTTATTTTGTTTTTATTTCAAGTTGCCTGTTCCTAGAACTTTCTCAGGCAAACTGAGGAAAATGGTTGACTCAAGGTTTGAAGTTGTTCGCCTCCGAGGAAGAGAAATTGTTAGAGAAAGGAGGCACCCCAGTAAGACCAAGAACAGTTAGGACATATGTTGATACAATACAAAAATGTAGCCCATGGCTTTTTAAAGACGAGTTATTAAGTATATCAATGGGACCATCATGGTATCCTGTAGAAAGATTTTTCTTCAACAAGAAAGAGAGGGCTAGTTCTGTTTGCTACACTTGTCTAAGATCTTGGTTTCTACAAAGTTCTGATTAATTTACAAAGCTAAAATGTTGAAACAACAACCACTCTTTACTTATTAAGTTCCATAAGGTAATATATTTAAACATTATGTGTGTTTTCATAAATTGGTAAATGGAAAAATGTTTAATATTGCTTTGTGTCTGTGTCTTTGCTAAAACAAGGTTACTAAGAGTTAAGATTCTATTATGTGTAATTTATATACAAAGAGTAGAAAAATTTTCAGTTGGGTTTCAATTATAGTATCATAAAAAACATGAAAGTCTTTCATCTTATTAAAGTGGAGTAATTTGTCTAAATCAGAAATTTTATAAGAGTTGTTTCAAAATGTAAATTTATAAAAAGGGTTAACGGTTAAAAAAGAGATAGAAAAAGATTCAAGATGTGGAAATATATTTTAATATAAAAGGTTAAAGGAAAAAGAAATGATTCTAGATGAGATAATCTGTGTGGTAAAGTAAAAAGTTGTAAAATGCCATTTAAAAAGATTTTGAGGAAACTAGACTTAATTTAAAAGCTTGAGAAAGAAAGAAAGAAGAAAAAGGTATTTGTACATGGCAGATTGAGACAAAGCTTCTCAATGGAGTTAAAAAAAAGCCTTTGGTTGAAGGGCAGCCATGTAAACTAACATTGAAGCGATTTAAACAAAATCTAAGCCTCGTTTAAAAGAGTGAAGCTGTAGGTGGTGAAAAAGTACATTTAAAAGTACAGTATAGATGATAATTAAAAGGCTTTAAAAGGTTAAATTGAAGGTGGTCGAGATACCTTCATGGCGGAAAAAAGATTGCTTTATTGCATCATTCGAAGCCTAGTTAATCTTAAAGGCATTACTTTAAAAAAAATGGGAAGATAATAGGATAAAAGATATTTAGATAAAGAAGATTAAAAATTTAAAGTGAAAAACTTTAAAGACAGAAGTATAGAAAGTTAAAAACAAAAAAAGATAGAAAAGATGTAGAAAGATAAAAAAATGTAGGAAGACAAAAATTTTAAACCCACAAAATAGGAAGAAAAAAAAAAAACTAGGAGGAAAATAAGCAACTAAGGGTAAATATACAAACCTTAGGGAAAAAAAAAAAAACTAGAAGATAGAAATAAGAAAAAATGGTTGAAAATGTCAAGTAAGGTATTACAGATAGAAAATGCAAAAAGCTAAGACAACTATTAGATACAGACATACTTATTAAAGCAAAAAGAGGGAATTGGAAAGGGGTATATATCCCCCAAAGATAAACTTAAAATAACCCTTTTTACCCTAAACTTTTTAAAATTTAGATTCATCAGGACTTAGTGCTGCGGAAAGGCATATATATCCAAAAAATGTACATAAGCCTAAAGTACTTTGGAAAGATATTCTAACAGGACAATGGAAAGGTCCTGACCCAGTGATTGTCTGGAGTCGGGGGTCTGTTTGTGTTTTTCCACAGGGAGAACAGCAGCCGATTTGGATTCCAGAGAGATTAACTAAAACAATTTCTACAGATCGAAAAGAAGATGATTTGACTCAAATCCATAACAGCTGATATCCAGAATTCCAGCTTGGCCATTCTTACATCTGCGACAGTGATTAACCAGGATGCTTTTTTCAATAGCTATTTTATTATTGCATTTTTCCACATCATAAGGTTCTATTTTTATTTTTTGAGCTCATACAAACCTAGGTTAATGTTTTTCTGATCAGTTTTATTTTTTTGACTGTGGAGTTTTTAAACATTGCAATGGAGATTTCACCCAGGTAAAGCTACAAGGCCTTTACTATTTTCTTATGTGTTGTACGTTTGTGTACACTCTTGTGTTTTGTGTTGTATGTCTGTATGTGCGTATGTCCATATTTCTTATATGAGGAGCGCTCATGAAAAAATGGATCCGAATTATTATTATTTTTTTTATTCACGTGATTTAAATGGTTTAATTTAAATTAGGTAAACAGCTGTTAAGGATTGTTTTTAAAGTAGGTTAACAGATCTGTTTGTTTACTTTCACCTTTCTTTTTCATTATATTTAATAATTATTTTCAGGATAATGTCTCTTTAGCATCATTGCCAGAATTCCTATCTTCATCCCAGTGCCGGTGAAGACAAAGATACAACCAGACTACAGCTTCTATGATAGCTATCACAGTAAACTGTATAAACTGATGCATCAATGAATATAACTCAACAAGTAATGCTCAATCAAGGAGTTAACTTACTTTGGGAGGAAACGGATTTGGGGAGGAAATGGACATATTGATAAATTCCTCCGCTTTGAACTGCTTGCAGAACTTGCCTGGACTATGTAACTATCGTTTGGTGCAGCGAATTGTGGTAATGCTGGCATATCTTTGCTGATGGTGTCACCAGTGATGCAATTTTTCCCAAGGAGCTGTCAATTGGCTTGGTGTCGTGGCATTTCTGTATCCTCCTCCCTTCTGCTAGTGATGGTCTAAAATTTGGGGGCCAATGGCTTATGCTGGACCGGTAGTCAGTGACGGGTATGATTCAATTGCAGTGGTATCAACCTAAGACAGGAGGCTGACGCCTAAAGGTCAGTTTTCCGATGACGGGTAAGAACCATATGTTGAATTGGACAACCTACCAGGCACGGTCCATAAGCCACATTAACCTCACTCCCCCACTGGCACCAAGGCCAAATTTGGGGGCCAACAGAGGTGAGGCAAAGAACCTCACCCCCCCACTGGTGCATAGACCTATCCACAAGTATGGCTGTATGCTGGACCGGTAGTCAGTGACGGGTATGATTCAATTGCAGTGGTATCAACCTAAGACAGGAGGCTGACGCCTAAAGGTCAGTTTTCCGATGACGGGTAAGAACCATATGTTGAATTGGACAACCTACCAGGCACGGTCCTTAAGCCACATTGCTTGTTGTTTAATTAATCAGAAGGGGGGAGATGCTGGGCACTGCCCAGTTATGTGGGATCTTACCTGAGCACATAAACTCCTTTCAGGTTTTAGAAAACATTTTGCAGTTAATAATTACAGGCACTTCTTGGTTTACTTAGGTTTGCTTTATTTGTATTCTCGAATTGTTTTCTAGTAGACCATTACTAACATGCCATTCAATAGCACTTTTTTCTTTCTTTCTTTCTTGTACCAGGGGTGCTTAGCCACTGGGCCACATTCCTAGACCTTTTTATTTATTTTTTTAATCTTTATTTTTTAAATTATTTTTTAGTTGTAGATGGACACAATACCTTTATTTTATTTGTTTATTTTTTATGTGGTGCCAGGGATCAAACCCAGTGCCTCAGGCATGCTAGACAAGTGCTCTACCAAAGAGCCACAACCCCAGTCCCTATTCTTTTTGTTTTGAGATAGGGTCTCAATAAGTTGCTTAGGCTCTCACCAAGTTGCTGAGACTATTTTTAAACTTGCGATCCTCGTGCCTCAGCTTCCCGAACTGCTGGGATTGTAGCCATACACAACCATGCCTGGCATACAACAGCACTTTTTTTTTTTTTGTACTCAGGGGCACTCCACCACTAAGCCACATCCCCAGTCCTATTTTCTATTTTTTTATTTAGAGACACGGTCTCACTGAGTTGTTTATTGCCTCGTCCTTGCTGAGACTGGCTTTGAATTCATGAGCCTCCTGTCTCAGCCTCCCGAACCGCTGGGATTACAAGAATGTGCCACCACACCTGGCTACAACAGCACTTATGAGGATGGTATGGACTGCTGGGTTACATGGTTCCCATCTTGGTGTGACCTCCTTAGTGTGTTATCTAGAGCTGTGTCCATTGGTGTGGAGTGATAGAAGACCCTCTGTGAAAGGGCAGCCTGACACCTCCTTTCCTTACTCACCAACTGAGTCTAACCTAGCGGGGTACAATATTGCTCTCTTTGTACTTCCCCAACACTGAAGTTTCTTCTAATGCCATAAGGTCTTGAGACTTGATGACCATTGAGAGACTGGCCAGGATAAATCTCAGACTTTCCCAAACTTCAGAAATGCCTCTACCCTCCACCTCTACCAGTTCAATCACTCATCCTAGGAACATGGCATTATTCTTCCACGTTAGTCAGCTGTCCATTGCTCAGATAAAATACCTCATAAAATCAACATTAAAGGAGGAAAGTCTTGCCAGCTGTGATGGTACACGCCTGTAATCCCAGCCACTCAGGAAGCCGTGAAAAGACTGCAGGTTTTTTTTTTTTTTTTTTTTGTAGTTGTAGATGGACAGCATGCCTTTATTTTATTTATTTTTGTATGCGGTATTAAGGATCAAACCCAGTGCTTCACACATGCTAGGCAAGTGCTCTGCCACTGAGCCTCAGCCCCAAGGAAGACTGCAAGTATGAGGCCAGCCCCTGCAACTTAGCAAGACCCTGTCTTAAATGCTTTGTCTCTCAGTGGTAGAGTGCCCTGGGGAAGGTGTGGAGGGAGAGGAAAGGTTTGTTTTAGCTCACAGTTTTAGAGGTTTTAGTTCATGAGCGTTTTATCCTGTCTCCTTAACAAGTACATCATGGCAGAGCATGTGGTGGAGGAAATCTCTTTACCTCATCAGAGCTAGGAAGCAAAAGAGAAATGAGGGGGCTGGGGTCCTTATATATCCTCAGAGTGTCAATGACCTAACTTCCTCCTGCTAGGCCCTACTTCCTAAAGGTTCCACCACCTCCCAATAGTGCCACAGGCTAGGGACCAAGTCTTTAGCACATGGGCTTTTGGAGGATATTTAAGATCTAAACCATAGCATCAACCTAAAGAGAGATTCTGCTTCTTAGACTTGAATATACATCAGAATCACCTGGGGAGCTCATTAAAGAACAGATCTGGGTTCCATCCTGGAGTTTGAGTCAGTAGGTCTGGGAAGAATCTGAAATGTTTCCTTCTTTCTTTCTTTCTCCCCTTCCCTCCCCTCCCCTCCCCTCCCCTCCCCTCCTCTCCCTTACCCTCCATTTCCCTCCTTTTTTTTTCTGCAGTGCTGGAGACTGAACCTAGGACCTCCTGCATGCTCTGACACTGAGCTACATCCCCAGGCTCTTATCATGCCTTCTTGACATCCTTGGGAATGTTGAGGGAAAAGCGTGGGTCTGGATTCTGGGCAACAGTTGACAAAACAGAATCAATAGTGGATCTTTGGGGCCTGGCACAGTGGCACATGCCTATAATCCCAGCGGTTTGGGAGGCTGAGACTGAAAGATTGCAAGTTCAAGACCAGCCTGGGAAACTCAGCAAGATCCTGTCTCAAAACAAAACAAAACAAAATGCACCAAAATGCTATATGGCATAGGACTAGGGGTTGTAGCTCAGTGGAAGAGCTTTGCCTAGCATGTATGAGGCACTGGGTTTGATTCTCAGCACCATATATAAATAAATAAAATAAAGGTCCATTGACAACTAAAAGTATTAAGGTGTTTTTAAGGTGTAAAAGTTTAAGGTGTTGCCTTGCCCCAAACCACCCCACCCCACCTTCATACTCTAAGTAGAAGATATTTCCATGTTAGGTCCTCAATTATTATTCTTTTCTGATCCATCTTTTTTCCCCTTTTTCTTTTCTTGTAGTGCTGGGGATGGAATCCTTGTGTATGCTTGGCAAGTGCTCTACCACTGAGGGACACCCCCAACTCCTTCTGGTTGATCTTAATACTCTTACCCAAAAAGGTCATTTGCTTTGATCCTTTGGAGGTTTCTGGGTTCCTGGCCAATTTCTCCTGCTCTTGTATTTTCTCTGAGTTTTCTTCAGTTGACCAGAAAGGATTTTAATCAGATTAAAAAAAAACAAAAACAAAAACAAAAAACACTGAGAATTGAACACAGGGGTAACCTACTACTGAGCTGTATACCCAGGCTTTTTTTTTTTTCTTCTAACTTTATTTTGAGACAGGAACTCTCTAAATTGCTGAGGCTAGCCTCGAATTAGCAGTCCTCCTGTCTCAGCCTCTAAAATTGCTGGAATTATAGGCATGTGCCACCATGCTGGCAAAGGGATTCATTTGTGTGTGAGAGTATTACTGGGGATTGAACACAGGGGTAATCTATCCCCAAGATACATCCCCAGCCTTTACATTTTTTTTTTTTCTTTTTTGGTTTTGGGACAGGGTCTCACTAAATTGCCCAAGCTGGGCTCAAACTTGTGATCCGCTTGTCTCAGCATCCTGAGTCACTAAGATTAAAGGCATGCACCACCATACCCAGCCTATCAACTCTTTTTTAAATTTTGAAACAGGGTGTTGCTAAATTGCAAAGGCTGGCCTTGAATTTGGGATCCTCTAGTCTCAGAATTACTGGGATTATAGGCTTGAGCCACTGCGGCCAGATCCTCTGATCAGATTGTTTAAGCTAATCTCTTCACTCAAAACTCAGTTCAACCTAGAGCCTGGTGTGGCCTCTCAAGGTACAGGAAATGAGCATCTTGTCTGAAGGCAATTTCCTGCCCAGCACCAGTCCCATTGTACCATGCATTTGTTTGTTTTTGTTTTGATTTCCCAACTTTTTTTAAAAATATTTTTTAGTTGTTGATGGACCTTTATTTTATTTATTTGTATGTGGTGCTGAGAATCGAACTCAGTGCCTCTTGCATGCTAGGCAAGCGCGTTACCACTGAGCCACAACCCCAGTCCCTTGATTTCCTAACTTTATTTAGAAAAACAAATCCGTGTCTCACTGTCCCCCACACCCTCCCCGTCCCCAACCATAACTTAAAGTTTAGAGACAGAGAGGGAATGAAGGGCCTGGAGGGGAGAGTTGAGCCAGAGGTGGGAGGAAGAGGAAAAGTCCCCTGCAGTTGCTGAAACACCCACTTCTTGTCTTTTTCTTATTGTGCTGGCAGGTGTGCTTCTTGGTCATGGGACCATCAGCCCCTTCTGTGCCTCCAGGGGCCACAGGGTCAGTGGAGGAGGCTTCAGAGACACTGGCCACAGCCCAGTCGGCCTCAGCCTGCCTGCTGCTGGGCCACCTGTGCCACCATGGGTCTCTGTGAGCAGGTGGGCCCACAGCAGACTCCTCATAGTTCCCCAAGAGCAGGTGGCCTGCCTCTTTGTTGAGTGCAGATTTGCAGTTTAGGGTGGATCAGCAGGCACTTGATGGTCAGCAGCACATGTTGGACGCCCAGCTCAGCCTTTTAGTCCATCTTGACACAGATCTCACCATTTCCATGCCTGGTCTTGTGCTACCTAGGTGACCTAACTGAATTTCTTTACCCTAGTCGGAGGCCTGGATGCCTGAAGGTAAGACATTCCTTTTCAGGTGGGTTGCTGAAACTGGTTGGGTCTAAAATGACTGTCAGTCATGCATACGACTGGGGAGGCTGAGGCAGGAGAATTGCAAGTTTGAAGCCAGCCTGGGAAATTTAGAGAGACTCTGTCTCAAAAAACAGATGGGGTTGGGGATGTTAGGATGTAGCACCCCTGCCTTCAATACTCAGTATAAAAAAAAAAAAAAAAAAAAAGGAAATAAAAAGCCTGTCTCCCCTGTGGGAAGCACATTCAGTATCAGACAGTCTGCAGTCTTCATACTTGGGAGGACAGGGCTGCTCCCTAAGCTAGGTTCAGGGACTGGGGAAAACCAGGCTGAGAAATAATGGCAGGTCCTAGAACCCTGGGAAGATAATGGTCAAATAGTGAGATGGATGCATATCTATTTGAAATCCACTGGAATGGATTTCTTTATATTCTTTAAGTGCACTCGATAGGACAGAAATTAATATGAATCAGTGCCTTTTGCTTAGCACCACATGATTTATTTATTTGTTTGTTTCATGGTACTGGGGGCTGAACCCAGGGCCTATCACTTGCTGGGCAAGTATTTTAACATTGTCCTCTGTAAGGACAGCCATCTTAAGTGACAGCCACCATCTTCAGGCATTTCTGAGAAAGGGCATTTCTGAGAAAGGCTCACCACTCCCTCATACCAACTCAACCCTTAACCTCCCACATTAGGACCTGCCCAGCTCTGAGCCTCCCCCAAGCCTGAGTTGCCTTTCTCCTCTATGGAGAGATGTGCCTTTATTTGTCAGTTCTGACAAATAAACTCCTGTGTGTATCTCTACCTGGTCTCTTTCATCTCTTGCTCGCTGGTTCCTTGCTTGCTGGTTCCTCACTTTCCTTTCAATCCCCAGCTGTTTCTAAACTGTTATTTTGAGACAGGGTCTCACTAAGTTCCCCAGGTTGGTCTCAAACTTTCCACCCTCCTGTTTTAGCCGCTTAGGTAGTCATCAAGTTTGTACCATGGTGTCCAGACTTTTTTTTTTTTTTTTTTGGTACTGGGCATTGAATCCAAGGTATTCTAACAATGAGCAACATTCCCAGCCCTTTTGGTTTTTAATTTTGAGATAGAGTCTCAGTAAGTCGCTGAGGCTGCCCCTGAACCTTTGATCCTCCTGGCTCGGCCTCCCAAGTTGCTGGGATTACAGGTATGCATCACAGTACCCGGCTTGTTTTTTTCTTTAACGTGTTGCTGAGATTGGAACCCAGGGACTCCCATGTGCTAAGTAAGTGCTCTACACAGAGCAATATCCCCAACCCCAACCCCAACATCACATATTCTTTTCTCTTTCCTCTGCTACCCTCCTCTCAAGTCCTTTCACTTCCTTCAGCTCTCCACCTAAGGACCTTTGCACATACTTCCCCTTGGCCTAGAATGATTTTCCTCTCTGGGTAACTTCCATCTATCCTTTAGATCTCATTTGAGCATCACATCCTGTGGGACACTGTACTGCTCTGGGTTGGATTTTCCTTCTATGTGGTTCATGTCCTTTCATACCCTAAATGTAATTAAATTCATGTAATTAATTAATTATTCAGGTTTTCTCTTCCTCTGTAGATCATAAACTTCACAAGGGCAGGAACCATATCCTTTACATTGCTTGGTATTATAGCAGAATCTCAATAAGTATTTGGTGAACTGTTATGCTCGAATTTGGGACCCCCAAAAGACCACCAGAGACAAAGATCGATGTAAGCAGCAAAGAGGTGTTTATTGCGAGCTAGCTCAGTCCTCCGTGCTTACACAGCAACTGGTGACGCTGAGAGGCCCAAGCCCAGGGTTTACAGCAGTTTTATACACTCTTTGGAGGAGGCAGGGACCCCCACATACATCATAGCATCTCTTAGCAAATCATCACACACAGCGGGAAAATCAAATAACAACTCTAAAACCTGATTAGCACATTCACTGGCAGGAACAAGTTGGGTAGGGGTGATTGGTTGGTTAGTACAAGAGGGGGATTCATTTGAACTGATTGGTTTAAGCCACAAGGGGAGTACTTGCTGAAATACATGGTTTCCCAACATGTTATCCACCACCACAAACTACTGGGAGGGTCATCTGGCATCCCAGGTATTTTCCCTGTCTCATGCTGATTGGTGGTTGCTAGGGGGGTTGCTATGGATCCTCACCTAGCCTGACTGAGTCAGGGACACCTGGCGCAGCAGATCTCTCCTTCTTTGGACAGGCTTTGCTCTGAGGTAGAGGCTGTTTTTTCAGAACAAATGATAGAAGCAAAGAATCAATCATTTCTTCATCAGCTATGCTCAATAATTGCTGGGCACTGGGGATATAGAAATAAAATTCAGGGGCTGGGAATGTATCTCAGTGGTAGAGTGCTTGCCTCAGTTGTATAAGACTTAGGTTCCATCTCCACCACAATAATAATAATAATAATAATAATAATAATAATAATAATAATAAAAATCATCATAATCCTTGTGATCAGGAAATCTACCCTTGGGCCCTTGGAAATAAGACCTAAAATACTGAACCTGAGAAGTGCTATAGAGGAAGCTTGGGTATGGCCTGGGGTTCCTACATTTGATCTCTAAGATAGTGAGTTCCTGTCTTATGTTTGTCCCAAATGTCCTTGGTCTTCTGGCGGAAGAAAGTCTCCTCCTTTGTCACCCCTAGTCACTGACCCCAGGAATGGTGTTCTCTTTCTTCATGTTGCCTTTGCCGGAAAACTTTTCTTATCAGCTCCTGGGTCTCCTTTTGGTCTTTTTCTTCTCTCCTCTAGTTTCTCCCTCCCCATCCCCAACAGTGCTCTGGAGCCCACCCAGTTGGCCCCCTTCCCTCTTGCCTTAGTCAGCTCCTCACCCTGACAATAACTGCATTTAAAGATTCATTGATTCATTTGCATGTAAAAGATAATCCTTTTGGCTCCAGAGCAATTCATTTCTTGTTTTACAACTTTTAAAATTAGTTAAGACCCCTGAATTTGCATTTTAACAGAGACCTGCCAGGTTCCACATTTGAGAGGTGGAGTCATCCCAAATTGTGACATTTGCATTAGGGTGAAGAAATGTCACCTAGGAGATTGTTCTGGCATACCTACGAAACATTGTAAATGCAAATGGATGTTCTTGGTTGGTCGGGGAGGGTCTGCACACAGGCTCCTACAGCCCCAAGCCCTGATCTTGAGCCTTTGAATATCATTGTCTTCAGATTGCTTTTTCCTGTGGACCTTGGTTTCTCTCTATAAAATGGAACCACAAGCCTCCCCAGAACCTGTTCTCTCCACAGGAGGAGCTGAATGTACCTGTGTGCCAGCCTTGGGAGACAGAGAGCATGGGTCACAGAGCAGAGTTGTTCACTCCATGCATCATGGCTTCCCTGTGCATCCTGCAGCAGCTTTCATGACCCTTCTGTGAGCAGAGGAACCAAGTGTCACCTTCTAAAGTGCAGTTCCAAGCTGGACACACAGGATGGAGATTCCTGATGGCTGGTGGTGAAGCACAAGGCTTCCAGGACATGGTAGAAAACCTGATATGTTAGAAGGAGGAAGGCGAGCAAGGAGGAAAGGTGAGGGAGAGGGTGTCCCTCCCATTCTCCTTCCTGTCATTTCCTCCTAAATCTCCTTCTTCATTCTTCTGCATTGCTGCTCAGGATCACCTCTTTGATGACGTGCTCACCTACTTCCCTTCCAGGCTCCTAAAGAATTTGTCTTTTAAACTGGGAGTGATGGTGTAGGCCTGTAATCCCAGTGACTTGGAGAGGCTGAGGCAGGAAGATAACAAGTTCAAAGCCATTCTCAGCAAAAACAAGGTGCTAAGCAACACAGTGAGAACCTGTCTCTAAATAAAATGCAAAATAGGGCTGGGGATATGAATCAGTGGTCGAGTACCTCTGAGTTTAATCCCCAGTACCCTCCACACACACACACACACACAAAATTATATGTAGATAATACCATCTATTGTTTTTAGCATTTTCATGTATGTGGCCTTTCTCCTGAAATGTAGTGGTTTTAACTTCAGCTGCAAATAAGAATCACTAGGGAAGTTAAAAAAAAAAAATTGGTCTGGGGTTGTAGCTCAGTGGTAGAGCATTTGCATAGAACATGTGAGGCACTGGGTTTGATCCTCAGTACCACACAAAAATAAATAAATAAAATAAAGGTATTGTGTCCATCTACAACTAAAAATATTAAACATATATAAAAAAAATCCCAGAGCTGCTGGGTGCTGTGGCCCATGTCTGTAATCCCAGCAATTTAGGAGGCTAAAACTGGAGGATTGCAAGTTTGAGGCCAGCCTGGAAAATCTAGGGAGACCCTCAACAATTTAACAAGAACCTGTCTCAAAATAAAAATAAATAGGTCATGGGGCGTGGTGGCGCACACCTGTAATTCCAGTGGTTTGGAAGTTTGAGGCAGGAGAATTGGGAGTTTGAAGCCAGCCTCAGCAACTTAGTGAGGCCCTAAGCAACTCAGCAAGATTCTGTCTCTAAATAAAATACAAAAAAAAAAAAAAAAACCATGGTTGGGGATGTGGCTTAGTGGTTAAGTGCCCCTGGATTCAATGTCTCTGGCACCAAAAAAATAAGTAAATAAAAATAAAACAAAATAAATAAATAAGGTCTGGGGATGTAGCTCAGTGACAGAATGCTTGCCTAGCATGAGCGAGGCTCTGGGTTCAATTCCCAGTACTGCAAAAGAATTTAAAAGTTAAAAAAAAAAAAATCCTAGAACCCAAGCCCCAAGTCCAGGGCATCTGATTTAAGTCCAATGTAAGGCTGTCATCTGTGGCTGGAGTATTCCCCAGGCGCAATGAAGGCTTAAGGGTAGGACCTTGCCCAGTAGTTCAGCATTCAGAAGATTTAAGACTATATGGGGCAGGCGTGGTAGTTCACACCTGCAATTCCAGCTACTCAGGAGTCTGAGGCAGGAGGATCAAAAATTTGAGGTCAGCGTTGGCAAGTTAGTGAGATGTAGCTCAGTCTAGGTGATTTATGCCCTGCCCCTTTTAATTCCTCACTCCCTACTGCCCCAAAGACTGTGGATTGGAGGGTGGATTAAAAGGTCCTTTACAAAGCAAGTGTCTGAGGCCTGAGAAGATCATCTGGACAATGGCAACGGGAAGGACACACAGAAGTGCCCAGTGGGAAGGTGGTGGAGGTGAGGTGTGGTGGGATTCCCGTTGCTCAGTCTTTGGAGAAGCAGGTGGGCACTCCTGAGAAGGGTATGTAATACAAGCATGGCCACCTAGGCCCCCGGCCCCAAAACTAAGTTCCTGGTGAAGGAGATTGTGGTCCCTCACGGTCCATGCTGTAGAATCCCCTCCCCCTCTGAATGATGCTTTCTGGGGCTGGGGGTGTAACTCAGTGGGAGTATGCTTGCCTAGCATGTGCAAGGTTCTGGGTTCCATCCCCAGCACCCAAAGTCAAATACTGTGTTTTCATTAGTTAATTAATTTAATTTTGCAGTAATAGGATTGAACCCAGAGTTGCTCCACCGCTGAGCTACATCCTGTTATGCTCGAATTCGGGACCCCCAAAAGACCACCAGAGACCAAGATCGATGTAAACAGCAAAGAGGTGTTTATTGCGAGCTAGCTCACAATAGCGCACACAACAACTGGTGACGCTGAGAGGCCCCAAGCCCAGGGTTTGCAGCAGTTTTATACTGGGAGGGTCATCTGGCATCCCAGGTATTTCCCTGTCTCATGCTGATTGGTGGCTGGTAGGGGGTTGCTATGGATCCCCACCTAGCCTGACTGAGTCAGGGACACCTGGCACAGCAGATCTCTCTCTCCTAGCACTGTGCCTAGCATGTGCCATGCCTGGGGTTCCATCCCCAGCTCCTCAAGAACACCACAGCTACTGTCAGACCAGGGGCCCTACTGTTGCCCTGTTAGCAGATGGTAGTGACCACCCCCTCTGCCTCCTCCTCAACAATGGCCACAGACCCCCTGAGGCTATTTTTTGTCTTTGGATTCAGAACCCATTTTGAAGACCTCAGGACACAAGTATTTTTTTTTTTAAGAGAGAATTTTTAATATTTATTTTTCAGTTTTCGGCAGACACAACATCTTTATTTTATTTTATGTGGTGCTGACGATCGAACCCAGCGCCCTGCGCATGCTAGGCGAGCGTGTTACCGCTTGAGCCACATCCCCAGCCCAGAGGACACAAGTATTGGCATGACTGATGCTGAATCCCTGGCCTAGCCAAGATGTGAAAGGAAAAAGCCTCTCAGCCAGGTGCGGTGAAACAACCCTGTAATCCCAGCTTCTCTGGAGGATCACAAGTTCAAAGTCAGCCTTAGCAACTAGGTGAGACCCTTTCTAAAATAAAAAAATAAGATAAAAAGGGGCTGGGAGTGTAGCTCAGTGATAGAGCACCTGCTTAGTATGCACAAGGCCCTGGGTTTCATCCCCAGTATTAAATTTGAGATTTCAAAGTTTGCTCCCAACAAAAAAAGGACAATAAAAGCAAACATTTATTGAGCATCTTTGTATGCCAACAATGTGCAAGATACTGGAATTTAGCAGGAAACAGATAATAAGAAAAACAGTAGAATATCGTTGTGGGTGGCATGGCCCCCGAAGATTGTCTGCCTGAGTTAAAATATGTCACCTAATTTATTGAGGGCATGCTTAGCAGGCATAATGCCCTGGGTTCAATCCCTGGCACTTCCCACCAACCAAAAAAAAATTTTTTTTGGTACCAGGGATTGAACCCCAGGGCACTGAGCCACATCCCCAGTCCTTTTCATATATTTTATTTAGAGAAAGGGTCTCTCTGAATTGCTAAGCCTGGCTTTGAACTCATGATTTTTCTGCCTCAGCCTCCCCAGCCACTGGGATTACAGGCGTGTGCCACTGTGCTTGGCCCCACCCACCAAAATTTTTACTTCATTGGAGGCTCACTTTTGCATCTGTCAAATAGTAGAATCACTTATGACACAGAGTGGTCCTGAGGCTGAGGACTATATAAAATAACGTTCAGAAAGCTTTTTTTTTTTTTTTTTTTTTGTACTGGTATTAAACCCAGGGATGCTTTAATTTTAAGAGAGGGTCTCATGAAGTTGCTTAGGGCCTTCCTTGCCAACTTGCTGAGGCTGGCTTCAAACTTGTGATCCTCCTATCTTAGCCTCCCTTCACTGGAAGTTCAGCTCTGCACCACCATGCCCAGCTTGGAGCCATTTTGAACAAATATTTAGTGAATATTGCATTTTAATGGGGGAAACTAGATATTGAGCAGAAAAATTTCCTTCTCTCCTTCCCTTCTTCCCTCTTACTTTCTAAATGGGGTCTCACTATGTTGTCCAATCTGATCTCAAACTCCTGGGCTTAAGTGATCCTCTTGCCTCGGTCCCCTAAGTGCTGAGATTGTAGTCATATGCCACCATATTCATAAACAAATAATGTCAGGAATGACAGTAGTTGCATCCCTTAGTCTTGTGTTTCAGAGTTTGATTCTTAGAATGATGAAGTAATTTCTCTGTAGACATTCTGTACTTCTTGGTTCGTGATGGTCTGTTGGGCTCTGCTGGGGTGTAACGCCTGTGGTTTGTGTATGACACCATTCGTTTCTCCATTCTGCTCAGAGGCCACTTTACTGGCAAACACAACTGCCTGAAAAACAGGAAGAAGGCACTCCAACTGTTCACACTATGGTGAAGAGTCAGAGCACGGGTTCAACTCGTGCCCATCAGCCTTCATGCCAACAATTCTGGGCTTTCTAGACACAGCAATTTTCAAGTCTTAGCTGAATGTTCTACTATCTCCCTCTAGGTCCCCAACAACTGTTCATGTCACCATACTTGATTTTTTCCCCTTTTTTTTCTTTCCAGAGCAGGAGGTGGAACACAGGGTCTTGTGCATGCTAGGTAAATGGTCTACCATTAGCTACACACTGGCCCCTATTGACTTCCCCCCTCCCCATTTTAGGCTGACTTCCGAATATAGAAGATGAAGCTTTAGCCCTCACTCAGCTCTGAGTCCTACTCTTGATCACCACACATGTTATTTGTCCCTTCATCATCCCAATATTTATGTCTTCATTTTCTTAACTCTATATTCAGTGCTTATATTAGAAGGCTGAGCTGAGTAATTGATTATCCGTTTTTCTTTTTTGCACAACAGTTTGTATTTCATTTATATATAAATATATATGTTATTTTTTCTTTATATATTCTTTTTTTTCTTTTCTTTTTTGATACTAGGGATTGAACTCAGGGGCACTTGACCACTGAGCTATATCCTTAGCTCAGTTTTTCATTTTATTTAGAGACAGGGTCTCACTGAGTTGCTCAGTGCTCGCTTTTGCTGAGGCTGGCTTTGAACTTGTTATCCTTCTACCTTAGCCTCCCAAGCCATTGAGATTAAAGGCATGCAACATTGCGCCCAGCTCTTTATATATTCTTATATAAAAGTTATGTATATTACTGGGCCGGGGATATGGCTCAAGCGGTAGCGCGCTCGCCTGGCATGCGTGTGGCCTGGGTTCGATCCTCAGCACCACATACAAACAAAGATGTTGTGTCCGCCGAAAAGTAAATAAATAAATATTAAAATTCACCCCCCCAAAAAAGTTATGTATATTACTTTTTCTTTTCCTTCTTTTTTTTGTTTTTGTTTTTGTTTGTGGTTCTGGGAGTGGAACCCAGGGCTTCACATATGTTAGGCAAGTTCTCTGCTACTGACCCACATCTCAGCACTTGATATAATTAATTTTCATACATTGTGCTAAATTCTTCAAATGGCCTTTAAATCTGGACCTCGTGTATTTTGGTTCTAAGTGGTCTTCTTGAATTTTTTTTAAAATTTCTTTTGTTTTTTCTTTCTTTTAATTGTAGTTGGACACAATATCTTTATTTTATTTATTTGTTTATTTTTTTATGTGGTGCTGAGGATTGAGCCCAGTGCCTCGCACGTGCTAGGCGAGCACTCTACCGCTGAGCCCCAGCCCCAGCCCCTTGAAGTATTTCTTTTATGATTTTCTTCACTGTTTTCTCCTTCTGAAACATGGAATTTTCGCATATTGAATTTCTTGAAATCATCCTTTTTTAAAAAAAATACTTTTAGTTGTAGATGGCACAATACCTTTATTCTATTTATTTATATTTATGGGGTGCTGAGGATCAAACCTGGTGCCTCACACATGCTAGACAAATGCTCTACCACTGAGCTACAACCCCAGCCCCTGAAATCATCCTTTTTTTTTTTAATATTTATTTTTTAGTTGTGGGTAGACACAATATCTTTATTTTTTATTTTTATGAGGTGCTGAGGAGTGCCTCATGAATGCTAGTGAGCGCTCTACCACTGAGTCGCAACCCCAGCCCTCAAATCATCCTTTTAAAAGATCTTTTCTTATACTAGGGGTGCACACCTGTAATCCTAGCAGCTTGGGAAGTTGAGACAGGAGGATCGCAAGTTCAAGGCCAGCCTTAGCAACTTAATAAAATGCTATCTCAAAATTAAAAAAAATAATAATAAAAAGGGTTGGGAATATAGCTCAGCAGCAGAATTCCCCTGGCTTCAATCCCCAGTACTGAAAATATAAATAAATAAATAAATAAATAAATAAATAAACAAATAAAATTGATTTTTGTATTGGTTTTGGAGAGAAACTAAATTTAACCATCTGCCCTTTTCTTCTTGTTTTTTCTTCCTTCTTCTTCTTTTTTTCCCCAGCCCTGGGGATGGAACCCAGGGGTGCTCTACCGCTGAGCTACATCCCCAGTCCTTTTTGCTTTGTATTTTGAGACAGGGTCTTAATAAATCACTGAGGTTGGCCTTGAACTTGCGATCCTCCTGTCTCAACCTCTCTTCTCAGCCTCTCCAGTCGCTGATATTCCAGGCGTGTGCCTCCGTTCCCAGCTTCATTTGCCATCTTTAACAGTCCACTCACCTGTGACTATGTCCTGATTCATAGGGTTTATACACAGTCCTTGTGAGTTTGGTTATTCCACTGCCTGGTCCCTAGACGATGAGCAACACATTAGAGGGGGAAGATTGCTGAAGGAGAGTCTCCAAAAGTAGTAAGTTAACCGCTTGGGAAGGTATGAAAAAAATCATAGAAGAAATATATACAAGCAGAGCAATCTACAGCCATTAGAACAGAGGCCTACAGAGCTAAAGAGCTCCACAGCATCCTAAATTTAGTGGCAGTGAAATAGAAGTAAAAAGGTCAGATTATATTTACCATTCTCTAAGAAGTGAGGAAGAACACACTAAAAAACTTGTGTGAGGGGATCATGAACTGTAATTGAATTTCATGCATATATGAATTCAATGGGATGAACCTAATTACTATGTATAACTACAAAGCTCTAATTTTTAAAAGGTTAAAAAAAAAAAATCTGGGCAAGGTAGCACACGCCTGTAATCTCAAGTGACTCAGGAGGCTGAGGCAGGAGGATTGCAAGTGTAAGGCCAGCTTCAGTATTTTAAGCAACTTAGCAAGATGCTGTCTCAAAATAAAAAATAAAAAAGGGCTGGGGATGTGGCTTAGTGGTTAAGCACCCTTAGGTTTAATCCCTGGTACAAAAATAAATAAATAAATAAAAGTTTAAAAAAAAGGATGCCCAAGAATGATGACAAATGGTTAGATATCTTTTTATATCTCAATGCTTAGGTTTACATGGTAATAAAATAAATAAATACCATATATAGAAAAAGACAGACTTATGTGAGGAATATTACTTATACTGTATAGTTTTAAAAATGTTTTCAGGCTGGATTACATTTGTAATCCCAGGGACTCAGGATGCTGAGGCAGGAAGATCACAAGCTCAAGGCCAGCTTCAGCAACTTAGCAAATCCTGTCTCAAAATAAAATATAACTTCATATTTTATACATTCACATACTGAAAAACTTAGTTGAAAAAAAAAAAACTTAGTAAGAGGCACTGGGTACTTTCCTTTTTTGTTTCAAATAGACATTAAGACTCATGAATGTTAAGGAATTTTTTTCAAAAATCACATAGTAGTTCTGTGAAACAGCTAACTTTCCTGTTTCCTAAAAACATTTCCATAGTTAAAAGCACAAGCTCTCAGTATTTGGAAAAATCCTTTTGTGCCATGTGGCTGTTCCCATGACCCACCTTTGCTCACTGTGATCTCCTGCAAGGATCTGCTCTCAGGTGATTAGGTGACCTGCTAGAGGCCAGTGAAGACATTTGAAGACTTTGAAGACCTTTCCTCTCAGGCTACCAGGGAAGGCAGTATGGTGGAATCCGCCTGGGACAACTGCACACTCTACTTGCTACCAGTTGTGTGATCTTAGGCAAGTTACCGAACCAACTAGCCCACAGGTGCTTCAGCATACTTTAGCCGTTATCCTTTCCATTTCCTTAACTGTGGAGATCAGAGGCTCTCATTTGTTTTATATAAAAATGGTATAGAAGTCTGATGTTGTGGTGCATGTCGGGAATCCCAGTGATACCTGGGATTCCTGCTGAGGCAGGAGAATTGCAAGTTCAAGGCCAGCCCCAGCAATTTAGTGAAACCCTATCTTAAATATGAAAAAGGATCTGGGGTTGTAGCTCAGCAGTAAAGAGCCTCTGGGTTCAATCCCTACTACCAAAAAAATAAAAGTATAGAAGTTGGGCATGGTGGCATAGTCCTGTCATCCCAGTGACTCCAGAGGCTGGAACAGAAGGATTGCAAATTCCACGCCAGCATCAGTAATTTAGTAAGACCCTCAACAACATAATAAGCCTCTGTCTAAAAAGAAAAAAATAAAAAGGTCTGAGGAGCTGGGTGTGGTGGCGCAAGCCTATAATCCCAGCCTTATAAATATGATCATGAATTCAAAGCCACCTCAGCAACTTAGTAAGGTCCTAAGAAACTTAGCAAAACTCTGCCTCAAAAAAATTTTAATTATTTATTTGGTACCAGGGATTAAGCACCTACCTCTCTGGAGGAGCTGGGGATATAGCTCAGTGGTAGAATGTGTGCTTAGAATCAAAGAGGCCCTTTGTTCAATCTGGCATCAAAAACAAAACAAAAAAAGTACTGATTTTATCAGTACATATTGTATACATGTATTGAAATGTCACACTATATTTCATAAATATGTACAATTACTACATTTCTTTTTTTTGGTACCAGGAATTTAACTCAGGGGCACTCAGACACTAAGCCAACATTCCCAGCCCCATTTTTGTATTTTATTTAGAGACAGGGTCTCGCCAAGTTGTTTAGCACCTCCCTTTTTGTTGAGGTTGGCTTTGAACTTGTGATCCCCTGCCTCAGCTTCCCCAGCTACCGGGATTACAGGAGTGCACTGTGCCTGCCATACAATTACTACATGTTAATCAAAAATCTGAAAAAGGGTTAGAGGTGTAGTTGGTAGAGCATGTGCCTATTATGCATGAGGTTTTGGGTTTTATCTCCAGCACCACAAAAATAAAATTTAAATATGTCTAAGGAGATGGAAATTTTTTTTTTTTACAGTAACTAATGTTTATTGGGCACTTTATATGTCAAGTACTGGGCTAAGTTCTTAGCAGACCCTATTCTTTATTTAATTTTCAAATCCATATGCGGTAGAGCTGTTGGCATATTTTACATTGATTTAAAAATGATTTAAAAAATCAGAATCAGACATAGATAGTAACATGAAAAATTCATTTGGTTGTTGTAGAGGCCAGAAGGGTGTCTGTGGTTTGGGTTTGCAAGCCTACATGGGGATGTGGAAATGTTAATTATTCTGATTTTATCATTGCACATTATATGTACATATTGAATGATCACACTTGAACCTCATAAATTTATACAGTTAAAATAATCGTTTAATAGAAAAATAAAATAAAAATAGTAATAGTATTTAAATCTTCAAACCTATAGATAATTCCTATATTCTGCTATAGGTTGTGTATAGCAACAGCATATGGTGTCAGTGGGAAGAAAAAGATGTTTCAGTGAAAATACCTTTTAGATATTTGTGTGGCCAGCAACTATCTTTAATTCTGAAAACCTCTCTGGTCTTCAGTTTTGGGGTTATAACCCACCTGTCTTTTCAGTTTCTGGGTGTGTCAATTGTCTTCCATAATGTGTCAAAAACAGAGCCCTGTTTCACATTTTACAGTCTCTGCACTTGGCAGAATATTCTTCCAGAATGGCCTCATGTTTTACACGCGTGACCCACTGTCGTCAGGTGCCACACCTTTCCTGCAAAACAATGCCCAGGGTACACTGGGAGGAGGCCCCTTGGAAGTGATTTCAGCCACAAAAGGCCTCCTTGGAGCAGGCTCTCACCACAGAGCCCAAGAGGTTGAATCTGGACAAGCTGTCTCTGCTCAAGCAGGCCCTACAGAGCCTGTCGTCAGCCTCTGGGATCTGGCCCTGCTGAGATTCACTGATTCTGACCTGTTTTCAGGTATGTGAGCCCAACCCTCCTCTTGGTCTCCACCTCAAGACCTGGGTCCTCCACTCCACCAGCCCAAGTAGCTTCTGCCTGACTGACGATAACTCCAGCCTGTGGACTCAGCTGGCCTCTTACATTCCCTAGTTAAGGCCTGACCTGGGGTTCCTAGAGCTAGCCTTTTGAGATATGAAATTTAGCTTCTCCTTTTAACCAAAGCTTTTCAAAAGAAAGACTTTATATTCAGCTTTGATGGGGTATTTTAAAAAAAAAACATTCAAATTATTTATTTCATATTTATAAAAAATGTATTTTGCATTTGGTACTGGGGGTTGAACCCAGGGCCTTCTACATGCTAAGTTAGTGCTCTATCACTGAACAACATTCCCAGCCTATTGTTTTTTAAACTGGTGTTTATTTTCAATAACCTTATTTCCATTTTGATTAAGTGTCTTCAGAAGGAGACCACTCAGTGGATGTTCCCATGCACTCAGTGGCCTAAGCCACTGAGACTAGTCTTCAGTGGCCAGCTTCAGTAGGCAAGTGCTGGATAGGAATAGAGGGTGCCTGCACTCCTTCAGACCAGTCTGCACCTTCAGATTGAGTAGCAGTGACCTTGGGAGCAGTCCACCATCCACTTACCATGAAATTCCTCCTCTGTTCTATTTTCTTGTCTTTTTTTTTTTGGTACTAGGGATTGAACCCAGGGGTGCTTTACACTGAGCCACATCCACAGTCCTTTTTACTTTGAGACAGGGTCTTTCTTAAGTTGCTCAGGCTGGCTTCAAACTTGAGATACTCCTGCATCAACCTCCTTCAGCTGGGATTACACACAAGCGTGGACCAAGGCACTTGGCATGCATTCACCATTTAAATCTCACAGTGGGAAGGCTGGGGGTGTGGCTCAGTGGTGGTGCACTTGTATCCTATGTACTAGGTCCTGGATTCAATCTCCAGCCTAAGAAAGGAAAGAAGGAAGGAAGGAGGGAAGGAGGGAAGGAAGGAAGGAAGAAAATAAACCTCACCAAAGAATATATGTAGCCTGGTGCAGTGGCACACGCCTGTAATCCCAGTGGCTGGGAGGCTGAGGCAGGAGGATCATGAGTTCAAAGCAGCCTTAGCAACTTGACAAGACCCTAAGCAACTCAGTGAGAGCTTGTCTCTAAATAAAGTATAAAAAATAAAGTTAAAAAAAAAAGTATAAAAAGGGGTTAGGGATGTTGCTCAGTGGTTAAGTACCCCTGGGTTCAATTTCCAGTACCAAAAAAGAATCTATGTGGTAGGTACTTTTTATCCCCATTTTCAGATCAGGAAACAGATGTGTAGAGAGTTTAGCCAGGCATGGACCACCAATTTGGAAGTCCCAACAATTTGGAAGGCTGAGGCAAGAGAATAGGAAATTCAAGGCCAGCCTCTTAGCAAGGCCCTAAATAACTTAGAGAGGCCCTTTCTCAAGATATAAAATAAAAAGGACTGGGGATGTGGCTCAGTGGTAAAGTGCTCCTGGGTTCAATCCCCAGTTTAAAAAAAGGGGGTGGGGCTGGGGTTATGGCTCAGTGGTAGAGCGCTCACCTTGCACATGCAGGGCTCTGGGTTCGATCCTCAGCACCACATATAAATAAATAAAGTAAAGGTATTGTGTCCAATTACAACTACAAAAAACAAACAAACAAACAAACAACAACAACAAAAAAAACAGTGTAGAGAGTTTAAATATCATGTCCAAGGCCACAGTGCTAGAGAGGTAAGGTGGGGTGTAAAGGAAAGCGACTGCAGCCTTCCTCAGGGCTTGATCTACTCCCCCGACTCCCTTGGAAGCACTGTTCTTGACTCCCCCTATACCTAACTCTCTAGCCTCACACCTCTCCACACTTTCCACTGTCCTGTCTCTTACATTTTATTGCTTCTACTTTTTTATCCTCTGCCCAGTAAATTGCCCCATAATCCAAGATCACATTTTTTTTTTAATGCTGGGGATGGAACCCAGGGCCTTGAACATGCTAAGCATGCTCTCTCCACCAAGCTACACCCCCAACCCCTGCAATCACATTCTGAGAAAGGATACACTTGCCAAAGTTCACAGATTCTGGAGTGCCTCTTTGTGACACTTGCTGTCCAAAACTATGTTCTATACCTTAGGAAGACACAGAACACATAAGCCCATAGGCTCATGCAGATACACACACACACACACACACACCCTCACCGCAAACACAAAAGTGTATAACCCCCCCTATAAACACATAAACATCAACACAAATATAAATACAACCTCCCATATAAATTCACATGCATACACAGAAACATTTATATACATAGCTCCCCACATGAAAACATTCAGCACATAAATATGCATATAGGTACCCCCACAAACACATAAATGCACAGACACAAGCCTAACTCACCCCCTATGAAGACACAGAGAAACCTACACAAACAAGTGTAAACCCCACGCCTGCCCCTCCCAGAACCCTCAGCCCTTGGGGCAGCTCTTCTCCAGCCTCTCCTCAGAGGCCTGTGCTACTAGGGGCTGGAGGGAAGTGAAACCTGCCTGACAGGAAGTGAGACAGCTGGTGCTTTTCTGGTGCTTCTGACACAGCTGTTGGGAGCACTAAGCAAACAGCTAGTTTCTGGGGCTGCCCTGAGGTAACTGTGGAGCACTGGGGTTCTTGGGCTTTGTTTATCTGGCACCCTTCTCTGACCTTCCCTAGGTGGGCGTTCAACTTTCTGTGGAGAAGGAATCCCTCTCTCCACAAAGGGTTTGTGAAAAACACTGTGGGTTCAAGGACACTTATTCCCAGCCACAGAGGCACATGGTACCTTCCTTTCTTCTTAGTCTGGAAACTTTTCAGAGTTTTCGGGTACCTTCTTTTAAAATTGAAAGATGAAGGCAAGAAGATGAAGTAGGTATATCAATTAAGGGATTATTGAAAGGGATTATTTTTCCTTACAGTAGACCAGGCTGATCTTTACTTTTTTTTTTTTTTTTGTGCTGGGGACTGAACCCAGGTGTGCTTTACCACTGAGCCACATCCCCAGCCCTTTTTTTGTATTTTATTTAGAGACACGGTCTGACTAAATTGCTCAGTGCCTCCCTAATCTTCTTCTTTTTTTTTTAAAGAGAGAGTGAAAGAGGGAGAGAGAGAGACAGAGAATTTTAATATTTATTTTTTAGTTATTGGCGGACACAACATCTTTGTTTGTATGTGGTGCTGAGGATCGAACCTGGGCCGCACACATGCCAGGCGAGCGCGCTACTGCTTGAGCCACATCCCCAGCCCGTTGTTGTTTTTTTTTTTTTTTTAAAGAAGAACCTTTTTGGGTGCTGAGGATCGAACCCCGAACCCGGGCCGCACGCATGCCAGGCGACTGCACTACCGCTTGAGCCACATCCCAGCCCCCTCCCTAATCTTCTGAAACTGGCTTTGAACCTGTGATTCTCCTGCCTCAGCCTCCCAAGTTGCTGGGATTACAGGCTGCACTACTGCATCTGTCATACCCAGGCTCATCTTGACCAGCGTTAGTAATAACTTTGGTCTGGTAGGCCAGGAAAAGTATCTAGATGCTGGGACACAGATGTTTGGTGGCCTCTGTTATGTATCACCAGAGAAAGAGGGAGAAGGACCTGGAACCACTGAATGGAGGATGTAGCATACATGGTACCAGTGGGACAGTGATATGGGATTACTGACCTTTTGCCCTGGAAGTTTTGCTGTTGGCAATTACTGTATTCTAAGAAGAGATCTGAGGACTTGATGAAGTTGAGGGTTTTTCAAAAGTCTAACTCTAGGGCTGGGGATGTAGCTCAGTTGGTAGAATGCTTGCCTTGCATGCACAAGTCCCTGAGTTTGATACCCAGCACCTAAAAAAAAAAAAGAAAGTCCAACTCTGGTGCCTGTAATCCCAGTTACTCAGGAGGCTGAGGCAGAAGGATTGCAAATTCAAGGCCACCTTTAGCAACTTTGGGTAAACCTGTTTCAAAATAAAATAAAAAGGGGTGGGATATAGTTCAGTAGTGGAGCATCCATGGGTTCAACCCCCAGGACCGCCAGAAAAAGACAAAATCAACTCTGATTCAAAGGGATTAGTCCCTAACATAATTATGATGCTGGTGAGACTAATTCTCTCTTAAAATTCCCTCTTGCTATCTGATATACCATAGAATAATGAATGGCAGAACTGATAAAAAGCTTGGATGTAATATAGTATAATGATTCCAAACTGGGAATTGGGAATTAAACTCAAGGGTACTTTGCTAGAGAAACATCCCTACCCCTTTTTTTGGGCTGGGGATATAGCTCAGTTGGTAGAGTGCTTGCCTTGCATGCACAAGGTCCTGGGTTTAATCCCCAGCACCACAAAAAAAAAAAAAAAAAAAAAAAAGAAAAAAAAAAAAAAAAAGAAAAAAGAAACACCCACCCCTTTATTTAATTTTTAAATGTATTTTTTAGTTATAGGTGGACACAATATCTTTATTTTATTTTCATGTGGTGCTGAGGATCGAACCCAGTGCCTCACACATGCTAGGCAAGTGCTCTACCACTGAGCCACAACCCCAGTCCTTTATTTAATTTTTATTTTGAGACAGGGTCTTGCTAAGTTGCCCAGGATGCCCTAGAACTTGTAATTGTTCTGCCTCAGCCTCCCAATTTGTTGGAATTATGTGTGTGTGATTATGTGATTATGTCCCTCTCACCTTATTTATTTAATATATTTCTTTGAATTGACTTACTTTATTTAAAATTTTTTTTTTTTTTTGGTACTGGGGATTGAACCCAGGGGCACTTTACTGTCAAGCTATATCACCAGTCATTTTTATTTTTATTTTTTTATTTTGAGACAGAGTATCCCTAAATTGCTGAGGTTGGCCTTGAACTTTCAATCTTCCTGCCTTAGCTTCCCAAGTCACTGGGAGTATAGGTGTGTATCACTGCACCCAGCTAAATTTTTAAAAATTCAACCAAAACAGTAATAGTCATACTATTATGGGCTTAATGTGCTAATACACATTTTTAAACTACATGTCTGGTTTGGGGTGTATCTTAAAGGTAGATTATATGCTTAGCATGTGTGAGGCTTTGGTTTCAATCCCCAGCACCACCAACAAAAAACCCACATAGCTATTAAAATAATTTATATTCATTTATGAACTGCTTAAAAATCATATCATGCAGCCAGGTGTGGTGGTGCACACCTGTAATCCCAGTGGCTCAGGAGGCTGAGACAGGAGGATCAAAAGTTCAAAAGCTAGCCTTAGCAATGATGAAGTACTAAGCAACACAGTGAGACCCTGTCTCTAAATAAAATACAAAATAGGGCTGGGGATGTGGCTCAGTGGTTGAGTGCCTCTGAGTTCAATCTCCAGTACCAAAAAATTTAAATAAATAAAATAAATCATATCATGCATCCTGATGATATAGTCATCATACTTTAGGAATCACTGATCTGGTCTAACATCACTCTTTTTGAGTTTTATTTCTCTCTCTCTCTTTTTTTTTTTTTTTTTTTGGTGCTGGGGATTGAACCCAGGGCCTTGTGCATGTGAGGCAAGCACTCTATCAACTGAGCTATATCCCCAGCCCTATATCACCCTTTTTGCAGGTGAGGACACTGATGTCCATAGACATTAGTAATTTGTCTGAGGTCTCACAGTTAAATACTTAGATACTACTTTGAATCTGTTCCTAAAGTCTCCTAATTTACAGTCTTTTTTTTTTTTTCTCTTTTCAATGCTAGGTTCAGATCTAGGCTTTCACACAGGCTAGGTAAGCGCTCTACCACTGAACTACACCCCCTGTCCTCTGTATTATTATGTTTTTAGTGGTACTTGAGATTGAACCTAGGGGTACTCTACACAGTTACATCCCCAGTCCACCCCACTCTTTTTCTTTTGAGGCAGGGTCTCAGTGAACTCCCAAGGCCGACCTCAAACTTTGATCATTTTTTTATAAAATCTTTTTCCCACTTGGTTGACACATTATCCTTTCTTATCCTTTTAAGAATATTAATTATAGTTCTGTATTTCCCCCCCTCATTTCCATGAATTACTTCTGTTTCCCCTTGGGTTCTTTATGTGTTTCTTTTCTTTTTTTGGTATTTGGGATTTAACCTAGGGGCACTTAACACTAAGCCACAACCCCACCCTACCCCACTTTTTAAAATATTTTTTTAGTTGTAGATGGACACAATATCTTTAGTTATCTCTTTATTTTTATGTGGTGCTGAGGATCGAACCCAGTGCCTCACTCATGCAAGGCAAGTGCTCTGCCACTGAGCCCCAGCCCCAGCCCCTCACCCCTTTTTTATATTTTACTTAGAGATAGGGTCTTGATGCTTAGGGCGTCACTAAGTTTTTGAGGTTGACCTTAAACTCATGATCCTCCTGCCTCAACCTCCCAAGTCACTGGGATTACAGGCATGTGCCACTGTGCCTGGCATCTCGGTGTGTTTCTTACTCATGTTAGAGATTTTCTTCAAATGTCTTGTGATTCTTTCTTCCCTAAAGTGAATCTCTAAAAATTGGATTGCAGTGTCTTTCTGTATTCCCTTCCTTCCTTCCTTCCTTTTATTTGTAAGAGGGATTGACCCAGGGTCTGATGTATCTATTTTTTTCTGAGACAGGGTATAAGTTGCCCAGGCTGGTCTCAAACTTGTGATCCTCCTGCCTTAGCCTCCCAAGTAGCTGGGATTAGAGGTGAGCACCACTGTACCCAGCATGCAGTATCTTTCTTTATTTGTGAGTGGGGCTTATCCCCCAAAGCTTCAATGTAAAGATGAAGTACTAAGTAAAAATGATGACCTTTTATTAGGAAAACCCCTACATGTCTGTATCTAGAGGTCTTTTTCTTCTGGGGTCTCAGAGAAGAATTAGTCAATGTCCTACCTCTGGGTAATCTGAGAATGGGTGGGAAAAGGAAAATCAGAGTTCAACATTTATTTTTTTATTTAGGAAGCTAGGGATTGAACCCAGGGCCTTGAACATAGAGTTGGATCTTTAGATCTGCAGATTTTCATTTGCTTATTTCCCTTTGTAGTCCTACTGAATGTCCTCTGAGCAATTTCTCTTCCAGGCATCCCAATGCTGGTGGGTGATTCATCTGGGTGGCCAGCCCTGTTCGCCCTGGTTTGGGCTGTGGAAATATCCTTTGTCAGGTCCAACATATTTATGGATGAAGCACGAAGTCGGCTATTAGTGAAAGAGAAGAGAATCCGATTTGGGTCAGAGGTGCTGATGAATGGCCAAGAGAAGAAGGCCAATAGGAACCTCATGGCCATCAAAAAGAGGGAGATCATGGAGGCCATGGAGACCCACAAGTTTCCGCCCAGTATGCACTTCTTCAAGGCCAAGCATCTCATTGAGGACAGCCGGGTGTTTCATGTAATAAAGAAGATGCCTAAAGGTAAATAAAGTTTGGAAGGCTGGGGCTGTAGCTCAGCGGTAGATTGTTTGCCTCGAATGTATGAGACACTGGATTCGACCCTCAGCACTACATAAAAATAAATAAATATACAAAGATATCATGTCCATCTACAACTAAAAAAAATAAAAAAGGTAAAATTTGGAGAGGGATAGTTTTGGGGTGCTGGGACGTGGGAAGAAACTAAAATTGGAATTGTCACTGTCATGGAAGTTGCCCATTATCCTAAATGGAGTAGCAACTACAGTTTTCTTTGCTCTTATTGCCAACCTAAGAAGCAAGGATTCAATGGTGGTTACTGGTTCATCCTCGAAATCAAAACTTTGCTTCCTAGAGGACTCAGCCTCAGAGTAGGCTGGGATATTCCTGGTCTTCCCTAACACAGCATCCAGGGCCCAGAGAACTTTATTATTCCCTTCATAAGTTTCCTCATGACAGTTTCTTCTAACCTTTCTCCAGGGACTGTCACCAAATAGGATGCAATATGATACAGCATCCTGGAGTAGTGTAACACCTTCCTATGATAAGAAAAATCATTTTAAAAAAGAGAATAAAATTATGGCATTTGCAGGTAAATGGATGGTGTTGGAGAAGATAATGTTAAGTGAAGTTAGCCAATCCCCAAAAAACAAATGTTGAATGTTTTCTCTGTTATAAGGAGGCTAACTCATAGTGGGGTAGGGAGGGGGAGCATGGGAGGAATAGATGAATTCTAGATAGGGAAGAGAGGTGGGAGGGAAAGGGAGGGGGCAGGGGATTAGCAAGAATGGTGGACTGTGATAGACATTATTAGCCAAAGTAAATATATGAGGACACGAACTGGTATCAACATACTTTATATACAACCAGAGATATGAAAAATTGTGCTGTATACTTATAACAGGAATTATAATGTATTTCACTGTCATTTATTTTTTTAAATCAATTAATCAATCAATCAATACAATCATATTACAAAGTTAAGAAAAAAAAGAAAAATCATTTTAAGTTTGCACATCTAAATAACTATTTAGCTACTTGTTGGAATGGAGATGTTCCTCAGTGGTATAATGCTTTCCTAGCATGCAGGAGGCCCTGGTTTGAATCCCCAGCACCTTCAAAACAAAACAAAACAAAAACTCCCCAAAACAACAACAAAAAAAACCCAAAATAGGTTCTTCCAGCTTATGAGGACTTTCCTATACCTCTTTTTTAAATGCTATAAAGAGAGGGGTTTTGGTTTTGTTTTGTTTTTTGTTTTTGGTACTAGGGATTGAACCCAGGAGCACTCAGCCACTGAGCCACATCTCCAGTCCTTTTTTGTATTTTATTTAGAGACAGGTCTCACTGAGTTGTTTAGGGCATCACTAATTTGCTGAGACTGGCTTTGAACTCGTGATCCTCCTGTCTCAGCCTCCTGAACCACCGGGATTATAGGTCTGTACCACCGTACCTTGAACCCAGGAATTTGAGGCCAGTCTTTGCAACATAGTGAGACCCCCATCTCAAATAACAATAATAACTGAAGTCAATAAAGTAGCATCCCAGCTTGTGGGGAATGTAAGGGTTAGAGAGGGTGTCATACCAGAGCTCACAGGGCTGGGACACCTGCTGAGAGGCTAATGTTGAGATCAGGTGCTAGATGGAGCAAGGAGAACAGGGGACAGTATGTAGTATTTCTTGAGGAACACCAGAGTAAAACTCATGTTTGGTCTGAAGGACAAATGTGAGGTCTCAAATGGCAAAGCCTGCAGGCCAGAAGCTGCACAGATAGTGGCCCAGAGCAATGATTGAAATATCAGTGCAGGGAGAGGGGTTGGGGATCAGGACATGAGAATCAAGGACAAGTCTGGAAACAGGTCTGGGTTCCTGATGTTCAATTTCATTATATCCCTTCTTGGGGTGTTGAGTAACAAGGTCTCAAATTACTCTCAGGCTTCAACTGAGAAAGAAAAGCTGACAGAGACCCAACTTGAACCCCAGTCTTTGGATTCCAAGTCTGATGCCTGATACCCTCCCACCCTACCATGCTGCCTCTGTTGAATGAGACCACCCATGACATCTAACTAGTGAAGGAGGAAACCAAGGAAGCCCCACTTTTTTTTTTTTTTTTTATGGAACCAAGGCCTCAGACTTCCCAGGAAGCGCTGAACCATTAAGCTACATCCCCAGCCCTTTTAATTTTTTATTTTGAGACAGCGTCTCATTAAGTTGCTCAGGCTGGTCTCAGACTTGCAATCCTCCTGCCTCAGCCTCCTGAGTAGCTGGGATTACGGGCCTGCACCACCATGCTGAGTGTGAAGCCCCACTCATAGCAAAGAAAACTGTGGCCCTCCTGAGAAGACAAAGGCAAGAAGTAGGACAGTGAGGTCTTGGAATGGGAACAGGAAAGGTACATTACATTCGAGTCTGAGGAATTTGGCCAGAAAGATAGAAATTCACATGTTTCACACTTCTTCTTGTCCTTCTACACTGCCTTTACAGTCTCCTAATCCCTAGTATCTGGACTTCACCTCCTTTGTCCCTTTTCTGTTCTTCCCTTTCCAGGGGCTGCCTTACACCTCCATGAATTTGGCATGGCGAGTATGGAATGGCTGGTAAAAAATGTCACCTACAGGCCCCACTGCTATTTCTGTATCACCCCAGAGGGGATTCTGCAATTCAGATTTGCTCAGTCAACTCCCCAAAACCTTAAGGCAAGAGAATGTTCAAACTGGGTTTTGCTGGAGGATCACAGAAAAAAGCTAAAGGACACCGTTGAATTTGATAAAAGGTGAGTGATGGTTCAGAAAGCATGTGTTACAGACCTATCCTAAGCAATGAGCAGTATGTAGGTATGAAATCCTTGGTACCACCCATGCATAAAAATCTGAGCTCAGAGGGCTGGGGATATAGCTCAGTTGATAGAATGCTTGCCTTGCATGCACAAGACCCTGGGTTCAATCCCCAGCACACACATACACACACAAAAGAAAGAAAGAAAAAAAAAAGTACTATCTCACAGTTATGGAGAGCCTGGATTCCAAGGTCAAGGTGCACACAGGGTTCTCCTGAGGCCTGTCTAATAGGTGTGCAGATGGTTGCCTTTTCTCTGTATCCTCATGTGACTTTTCCTCTGTGAATGCACATCTGTGGTATCTCCTCCTCTTTTTCATAAGGACATCAGTCCTATTGGATCAGGTTCCTACCCTCACATCTTCAGTTAACCTCAATTACCTCCTTAAAAGGAACATTTTGACTGGGCATGATGACACACACCTGTAATCCCAGTGGCTCCGGAGGCTGAAACTGGAGGGTTGCAAGTTCAAAGCCAGTCTCAACAATTTAGCGAGGTCTTAAGCAACTTAATGAGACCCTGTCTCAAAATTCAAAAAATAAAAAGGGCTGAGGATGTGGCTCAGTGGTTAAGCACGCCTAGGTTCAACCCCCAGTACCAATAAATAAATAAATAGACCTTCCTCTAAATATAGTCACATTGAAGGTTAGGACTTCAATATGTGCACTTGGGGGAGTGGTGTGACAAATACACTCACTTGTCCAAACCCAAAGAATAGAGACACAAGGTACAACCCAAACAGCAAGGCTTTAGTGATGGTCTTGCAAGATTGGGTGTCTGGTACACCCAAAGCAGTTACCATCAGCATTGTATCCTATAGAACATGAGGTCCTTCCCCTGGTTCCTCATTGGCTGAGTACTCTGGGGTATACCATCTTCCCAAAGGTCACCTATGTTTTACTGTCTCCTATTAGGTTATTTAGAGAAATATACCTTTGATGGGTCCCACCTCCCTTTTGTTTCCTTGTGGGAAAATATTCTTGGGGCACGTATATTTTGACATATGTGGAGCTCTTAATTCTTTACCTAAGTTACTATTTCTTAACAGAGAGATTTCTATTTTTGATGGTTGGGCAACCCCTCCCCCACTTCCTGTTTGTCAAAGGGCAGTTCAAGTGCTTGGACTTTGGATCTGCCACATCCATGGGCTATGGTACTATTGTGTGAGTTAACTGCGTATAACTTTCCATTCAGTTCTATTTCCCTTCCAGCTGCAGTCCTTACATCCCCATTTTATATCTAAGGCTAAATAAGTGTATTCTGAAAATGGACCACTGGATTTTGTATTTCTCACAGTGAGGACACAATTCATTTCATTATATAACCCCCCCCACACACACACACACAAAGAGAGCTTGGTCTAAGATGTGGATAAAATGGGGTCAGGTTGGCCAAATATGTGGAAGAACAGGAGAGTCTCGCTAGTGTGCACTCCGTCTTCAACTTAGAGTAAGCAACCAATTACCTCTTCACTGGACCTGGGCTTATATCAGAAAGACCAGGCATAGTAGTACATGCCTGTAATCCTAGCTACTCAGGAGGCTGAGGAGGATTGCAAATTTGAGATCAACTTCAGCAATTTAGGAAGACTTTATCTTAAAATAAAATAAAAAGGACTGGAATGTAGCTCAGTGGTAGTGTTCGCCTAGCATGTATGAAGCCCTAGGTTTAATTTCCAGAACTGCAAAAACAAAAACAAAACCCCCAGATGCTTCCCTTTGCCTCTTCCAGGTCTCTGCTCACTAGGGTGTATCCTGGTTTATTCTTGGACTCAATGGCCTGAATCTTCCTTAACTCCTCTTCTTTTTCTTTTTTGCAGTGTTAGTAATGGAACCTAGGGTTTTGTGCATGCTAGCCAAGTGCTATATCCCAACTTTTATTTCCCCTTCTTTATCCTGTAGCTTGCTGAGGGCTTTCACTATGGTGACCAAGAACCCCGAGAAGATTTATCCCAATGAAGATGCCCTTCGGACAAAGTTTCAAAACATCTTTCTCTCCATCTCTGGCCTTGTCCGTCATGCTCCAGTGTTCAAGGACTATATCTTCCAGGGGCTGAAGGAGTTCCACGCGGATAATGTGTTCTTCTTGGAGATCAGAACCATGTTATGGCCGGTGAGCCCAACTCTCTCCTCTTTCTTTTCTTTGCCTTGACCCTCAGATCTTGCCTGGTGGGAGACTGACTGCTTATGAATGTATAACCCAGATCTCTGTTGCAAAGGGATATGTCCTTTCCAGGGACAATTGTGCTCAAGGAAGAGCAAAATGGACTGGGCTAGCCCCAGAAAAATGGTGACCAGAATCGTCTCTGTCCTTTTACCTCCCTTTTCTCATGACTCCCCACATCTCACTTCTACCATGATATTCAATGCCTTCTGGGGTTTCGGGAACCCTGGTCTTGGCATCTGAGCAGTGCTCATGCACTTGTATCTTTCTTGTTCTGGTTCATTACGTATCCAAATATAGTCCCTTAGGAGGGATGATGCTCTTGGTATGGGGACAGTTGATAAATCTGATACATGTATCTTGTTGCATGTGATATTAGGAATGGGTAAGTCCCTGTGGGACCCCTTTTGTGGAGTGTGGTTACATTGGGTGGGGGGTGGGTTGCTAGGGAATAAACCTAGAGGTCTTCTAACTATTAAACTATATCCCCAGCTCTTTTTAGCTTTTATTATAAGACAAGGTCTTTCTAAGTTGCCCAGACTGGCCTTGAATTTGTAATCCTCCTGTCTCAGCCTCCTGAGTTGCTGGGGTTACAGGCATGATCCACTACGCCAAGCAACATGTTTACTTTTTTTTTTTTTTTTAAGTACTGTGGATTGACCAGGGCCACTTACCAGCAAGCTACATCCTCAGCCTTTTTGTTTTTGAGAAAGGGTCTTGCTAAGTTGCTGAGGCTGGTCTTGAACTTGTGATCCACCTGCTTCAGCCTCCCGAGTTGCTGGAGTAACAAGCACAATCATGCTCAACACTATCTTGTTTCTTGACTGTCCCATTATAGCTATATCCTCCCTTGTTTCCCCTAAAATCATTCTGCATCAAACCTTCTTTCTCTCTCTGGTGCTAAATCTTGAACCCAGGGTCATGCAGATGCTAAGCACATGCTTTACCACTGAGCTACACCTTCAGCTCCTAACTTCTTTAATCTCCCTGAAATATGGTTTTTGTGTGTATGACTCCCAGTGTTGGTGGGCTAAATGTTCAACTCCTTGGCATGTATGAGAACCTCTCACAATTCAGAGTATATTTACTAGCTGGGGTTGTAACTCTGTGAAAGAGCACTTACCTAGCACATGTGAAGCCATAGGTTGTATCCTCAGCACTTCATGAAAATAAATAAAATACAGGTATTGTGACAATTCATAGTATATTCACTTATCTCAACCTTGCTCAGTATCAGGGATTGTGCTTGGTGCCAAGTGTACAAAGGCAGATGTATAGGGTAGTCACATGCTCTTAAGAACAACAGTTTCTGGGTGGGAGGCCCACATAAAGGAGCAGATATTCTTGTAGATATTGTGAATTTATCAGTATATATATAAGTTGTAGGTGGACACAATACTTTTATTTTTATGTGGTGCTGAGTATCGAACCCAGTGCCTCACGCGTGCCATGTGAGCACTCTACCATTGAGTCCCAGCTCTAGCCCTTATCAGCTATTCTTGTAGTTGTAAATATCCACTTATAGAGTATGGAGAGAAGACAAAGAAAGAAAAGTATTACCTGGTGGGAAGGGAGAAAAGACCAAATGTGTGTTATAGAGGAAGGAGAAAGCTCTAGTGTATTCTGGAAGGTGAGGATGGGTCCCCTGAGCTGAAGGGTAAATGCAGGGAAGGGATTCTACCAGTGGGAGCAGCATAAATGAGGGTATAGGGTTGGAAGTATAGCTCAATGGCAGAGTGCTTGCCTAGCATGTTTAAGGCCCTGGGTTCTATCCCCAAAAACAAATAACAAAGGTATAGATTCCATCGACATTTATTTGGAGTCTATTTGGAAGTATAAGGAGCTTGTCATGACTATGTCATAAGACCCTAGGGGTACTCATTGAAAATAAGACTGGGAGCCAGGTGTGGTAGAGCCTGTCTGTAATCCCAGCAACTCAGGAGGCTAGGGCAGGAAGACCACAAGTTTAAAGCCAGGCTGAGCAACTTGGAGAGCTCTTGTCTCAAAATAAAGAATAACAAGGCCTGGGGATGTAGCTCTGTGGTGGAGTGCCCCTGGGTTCAATCCCTAATACTGTAAGCAAAAAAACAGAAAAGAGTCCATTGGATTTGGAAATTAGCAGATCATTGAGCAGTTTCAATGATGTGGTAAGAGAAGCCAATATCTGGGAGTGGAAAAAAGGAAATGCAGGTGATAAGTTGGAGCCAGATTTGGTTGATTAAATACCGTGACTGTGATTTGAGAGAAAGAAAGTTGAGGTAGCTAGACAGGAACAGAGGATCCAAGAGATTTCTATTTAGGGTGAAAGAGACTTTGCACACAGAGGGAAGAAGCCTGGAGAAGTTAAAAATAGAAGTGAGAAAGAGCTGAGGATGTGACTTAGTGGTAGAACATTAGACTAGCATGTGCCCTGGATTTTTTCCCCCATATTTTTTAATTGGTACATTATAGTCCTACATAATGGTGGGATTCATGGTTATGTATTTGTATATGCACACAATTTAACAATATAATTTGTGTGCCCTGGACTTGATCCCCAGCACCAAAACCAAAACAAAAACATCATATGAGGAACAAAGTAAGAGATGTAATGTACCCTAGGGGACAAAAGAAGAGGTTGCCCCAGTGCCCAAGGAGTGAGACTGTCCTTGAATCAGAGAAAGATCTGGAAGATTTGAAAGGCTGATGTGGGATAGATGCAGGCATTGGAGGAATTGGAGGGCTTGCTCAGGGAGAAGACCCTTCTCTGTCTCTCTTATGTTTTTATCATGGGTGTGGTAGGCATATCCACTGGATGAAGGGCAGGAAGGGGAGAGTGGTGGATGCCTCCTGGGAGACAGAATGAGTTACTGATCCCAGATAGTTAACATAAATAAGATTCCCTGGAGATGCTGAGGGCCAACCCAGGTTGGAGACAAGATTCTGTAGAAGTCCACACTAAAAAAATCTGCCTTTAGAGTCTTGCATTTTGTCCAGAAGCAAAAGATGACTGAGATTTCGGGTATGTGAGATATCTGAATTTCAGACCTTAGAATTATAGACCTGAGCTGGGGGAAGCTGACATTCCAAGTTGAGGAGAGCAGCCCTATGTAAGCAAATACTACTAGGAAATTCTGTTGGTGAGTATAGTGAAGAGAACTTTCCTGAGGATTTGGGGGGCAGGAGAAATAGGGTGTTGGCATGGGCAGGATTCCTGACAGTTCTAGCTGATAGACTCAGAGTTGAGCTGGTTTTAAAGGATTTCGGAGGCTTAGGGAAAGTGATTTTTGGATAGAGTCTCCTCTCTATCATCATTAGTTTTGAGGTGCCAGGAATTGAACCCAGGACGTGATGTATGCTAGAAAGTGCTCTACCACTCAGCTACACCTCCACCCCAAGTCTCCTCTGGGTTGTATTCAAAGTAGTATGCTTTTTCATTCAAAGCCTTGGTGACTGTTCTTTGAGCTCATGGAAGGGTCCACAGGGTGGCAGTATTGTGGTTTTGTTACCACATTCTATGGTTTTGTTAGGTTCAGAAATTTTATGGTAAGTGTACCCAGAAGCCCTGTACCACAGGGCTCCAGAGGCCTGATTCATGTGGACCAAATTCATAAGAGATGGATGAATAAATAAGAAATCAGAATGCTGTTTTCAGAGAAAACTGTCAAGCAGACCACACATTTATGCTTCCTAATCAGGAAATCCTCTCCTTAAAGCCAAAATTATAGTCAGAGCCCTGTCACTGGGTTCTGAGAATTTAAGGGATTCAATAACAGTGTTCTTAAAGTTTTAAAAAAATCTGATGAACCTTTTTCCTAGGGGGGAATAACTACTATAATAATTTGAATTTTTTTTTTTTTTTTTTTTTTTTTTTTTTTTTTTTTTTTACTAAGGATTGAACCCAGCATGCTTTACCACTAAGCTACATCCCCAGTACTACTTCTTTTCTTTTTTTGGTATCGGTGATTGAACCTGGGGTGCTTAACCACTGAACCATATCCCCAGCCCTTTTTTTTTTTTTTTTTTTCCTCACTAAGTTGCTTAGGGCTTTGCTAAATTGCTGAGCCTGGCTTTGAATTTGCAATCCTCCTGCCTCACCTCTGGGTGGGATTACAGGCATGCACCACAGTTTTTGTTGTTGTTTGTTTTTTAATTTGAACCAGGGTCCCGCTAAATTGCCCAGGTTGGCCTTGAATGTGGCCTCCTTCATCAGCCTCTTGAGCCCCTGGAATTACATAAATTGACTAGTACATTGTATTTGCATGTATTTATATACATATATAAAATGAAACAAACGTTTATAGAAACACTGTAATTTCAGTGGCTGATGTTTATTATTTCTTTTTTCTTCTTCTTTTTTTTTTTTTTGGTACCAGGGATTGAACTTGGGGGCACTTAACCACAGAGCCACATCCCCGGCCCTATTTTTTGTATTTTATTTAGAGAAGGGTCTCACTGAATTGCTAAGTGCCTCACTATTGCTGAGGCTGGCTTTGAACTCCTGATACTCCTGCCTCAGCCTCCCGAGCTGCTAGGTTTACAGGTGTGAGCCACCACACCTGGCTTGTATTGTTTGTTTTTTAAAAGATATGATTAAGGTTCATAAATTGACTTTTATCCCATTTTGAGTTAGTGTTCTAGGATACTAGACAATGAAAGATACACCTGCCCCCCAAGAACCAGTGATTGGAATTTTTAAAATGTTTTAATTAGTTATACATGACAGTAGAATGCATTTATATACTTTGATATATCATACATAGATGGGATATAATTTCTCATTTTTCTGAGTGTACATGTTGTAGAATCATATTGGTCATGCAATCACATATATACATAAAGTAATAATGTCTGTTTCGTTCTACTATCCTTCCTATTCCCACATCCCCTCCCTTCTCCTTCACTTCCTCTACCTAACCTAAGGTAATGCTATTCTTCTTTAGTGTCTCCCCCCATTGTGAATTAGCATCCCCATGTTAGAGAAAACATTTGGCCTTTGGTTTTTGGGGATTGGCTTATTTTGCTTAGGATTATGATATTCTCCAACTCCATCCATTCACCTGCAAATGCCATAATTTCATTCTTCTTTAAAACTGAGTAATATTCCATTGAATATACATACCACAAATTCTTTATCCATTCATCTATTGAAGGATACCTTGGTTGGTCAGTTATTGGAATTTGAGGGTCCCACCTCCCTTTCCCTAAATTGGAGGCAATTAATTAATTAATTAAGTCTCAATTTTCATTTTTATGTGCATCCTGGGTTGACTTCTCCTTTTCTTTTGATATGTTAATGTCCTCAGTAAGGTTTGAGGAAGGTGAGCTCTGGAGAGTCCCTTCTCCCCACTTGGGTCTCTTGTTTGTTTTATAGTTCTACTCTCTGGATGCAGATTTTTATTTGTTTTGAGACTTCCTGGTTTTTGATTGTTTTTGTGGTACTAGGGATTGAACCTGTGGCCTGGCACATATTATTTAAGTGCTGTACCACTGAGCTCTATTTCTGAATTCTTGAAAAGTGAGAGGAGCATCTTACCTTTGACTTTTTTCACTGGGCTTATGAGCAGAGTAGATAAGAACCAGGCACAAATAATGCCTTTTTTTTTTTTTTTTAGTACTGGGGACTGAACTGAGGGCTCTCTACCACTGAGCTACTACATTCCCAGCCCCATTTTTTAAGTTTTTAAATAGGGTTTCACTATGTTGCCAAAGCTGGTCTTGGACTTGCAAACCTGCCTCAGCCTCCGGAATCACTAGGATTACAGGTATGCACCACAGCACTGAGCAAAAATAATTCTCTGGGGTTGGTTCATCTTCTCAAGAAAAGGATTTCTGGTGACATATGCCTATAAGCCCAGTGACTTGGGAGGCTGAGGCACGAGAATCACAAGGTTCAAGACCAACCTGGGCAATTTAGGAAGAGCTTGTCTCAAAATATCAAAATAAAATAAAAAAGGCTGGGAATGTAACTCTACTGGGGTAGAGCATTTGTCTAGCTTGCATAAAGCCCTGGGTTCAATCCCCAGTACTGCCTAAAAAGAAGAAAGAAAGAAAGAAAGAGAGAGAGAGAGAGAGAGAGAGAGAGAGAGAGAGAGAGAGAGAAAGAAAGGAAAAGAAAAGAAAAGAAAAGAAATTCTGAGAGATGAACTGGCATTGGGGCTGGCCTAGGTATATGGAAGAAACTGCACTTCAAAGAACAGTTGATTCCCAGGCTTGGAAACTCTCCTCTCTCCTTGCAGGGTCTCCTCTCCATCTAGGTCCTTCATTTTCTCTGGGCACAGTGCTTTTACCCACTTCTGAGACTGTCACATTTGACTTCTCCCTCCTTAGCCTCCCTGTAATGTTTATGTCCAGCATCCTGTAGGTGTCTTCTTATTTATGTCATAACATATAAGCCTCAGTTTCTCAACTTGATTGTGACTTATCTCAGACTGGCTATTGCCTGGTATACTCAGCAGGTAGCAAGTGAGATAAGTGTGCTTGTTCTTGGTGTCCTCAAATTTTGCAATACAGGGGCTGTGTGTGGCTCAGTGGTAGAGCAGAGCGCCTGCTTAGTATGCTATAGAAATTGGATTGGAGGATTTCAATCCCTAACACCACAAAAAAGCAAAAACAAAACCAAAAAACCTACATATGAATAATTTGAAAATGCTGCCTAAATTCTGTTTTTAGACCCTGACCTCCAGGATCCTAATTCTGTGCTGCTTGGTAGGGTGAGGAAGCTGCAAAGTTAACTAGCCCCACTCTTTCTGCCCCCTCCTGGTGATTCTAATGCAGATGGCCTGATTCAGACCACATTTTGAGAAAGGATAGGGCAACTTGGCCTTTACAAAGCATTTATTTCACCTGCAACATCTTATTTGAGCCTTGCAACCCAGTTTTGGAGAAGATGGTAATTCATTTTACAGAGGTGGAAACTGAGGCACAGAAAGGTCAAAGAACTTGATTAAGGTCACATTGGTTGTCAGGAGTGACCAGACAGAAGTCAGGGCTCCTAAATTGGATGCTATCCTCATTGTGTCAGGCTCTAGGAACATCATGGCAGCCTAAGAGAGCATCTGGTTTCAGTGTTAGGACTTTCTGAGGAAAAACGATATCCCTAGGACGGGCTGAGCTGATGCTTGACCTAAACTGGAACTGGCCCCTGGAGGGGAGTAGCTTCCTGTGTCGCAACTCCTGACAGCCTTCTTGGTATGGGCCTGGAGAGAGAGACTTTAACACTTGCAGAAGCTGAGGGAAACAGAGAGGGAGAAAATGGCTGAGAGGTTATGGGCCTTGGTTTGGTTGAAGGCTGTTACTTTTATGGTGAGCAAGATAGGGGTGTTTTGGGGGGGATGCTGAGAAATTAGATTGGAGGGCCAGAGAGAAATGTCAGAGTAATGGTTTTCCTGTTCCATTCTCCCCACACCTTCTGTGGTGAGTTATTTCTGCTTTCTGAGCCAGTGGTGGAGAGCGATGGGGACAGGCCTGGCTCCCATCTTCTCTCTTTACTCTGCCCAGTCCCCAGCAGCCCCTAGCCAGCCTTTCCAGAAGGTGGAGGGATGCTGGGATTTCAGCTTCTTGTTGAAGCTGAGGGGGATGGGATTTGGCCGTTTATTCTAGCCTGACCCAGGAACAAAGGCCTCTTGCAACCAAGAGTCCAGGCCTTAATGCCCCCCCCCCATTAGCCAGAGTAAGGGGGGTGGGGGGGCATCCACACATTAACAACTAAAAACAGTCTGCACTGGAATTCTTTTGCTAAGCTCCGTTACCTCCCCCTTCTAGGTCTCGGGCTGATTCAGGGCCAGGGGATGATGTTGATGGACTATCCTGGCTGCTGGGCTCCCATTGTGTTACTAATGCTTGATAACAAAGGCTACTTGCCTCTAGCAACTGTCGCTGGGCGGGTCTTATCTTCTGGGCTCCAGTCCCTGCCCCCACAGCCAGAATCTGAGGCCCAGATTGGGTCCCGTGGAGCTCTTGGAAGATCCAAGAAGCTTCCAACAGGCAACTGCCCTTCCCTTCTGATGGGAGAGTTTAGGAGAGAGACATGGCAGTGGCCAGAAAACCCATGGTGGTCCTTTCCGGACATTTTCTTTTTTTGGTAGTGCTGGGGATTGAACCCAGGGCCTGGTGAATGCTGGGCAAGCACTCTACCAACTGAGCTATATCCCCAGGCCTCCAGACATTTTCTTGACTATCACTTCTATAACAAGCCCCAGTAATGCCCCAGTCTTGCGCTTTTCTTGGATTCTTAGCAAAAACTCTTCACTAAAAACTCTACCTGGCTCCCCACACTGACCACTGTGTCCCATTATTGATGTCACCAATGTCATGAATATTCACTCTATTAACTGCTCCCCTCTATAATTGTGCTACTTACTTATCTGTGAAATTCAAGAAAAAGTAGGTCTTAACTCAAGCTGTACATTATATATGTATTGCCTGAGAAGGTGAGGGGGAAGAAAACAGGTTGTAACCGTCCCTGCCCCCAGATACTCTGATTTGATTGGCTTGAGTGGAACTCAGGCATTTTCCCCTCCTTGGGTATTGCCCATGTGTCCCCAAGGGTGAGACTTTGTTCTCTCTCTCTCTCTCTCTCTCTCTTTTTTTGTGGTGCTGGGGGATCGAAGGCAAGCACTCTACCAACTGAGCTATATCTCCAGCCCCCAAGGGTGAGACTTTGAGACCCCCTAGATATCACTAGAATAATAATGACAGTTCCATAATTTTTCAATTATTTAATTAAACTGTAGATAAAAATTGGGACTGATGGTAGAGTGCTTACCTAGCATGCCTGAGTCCCTGAGTTTCATCACTACCAGCATAAAAACAAAACAAAACAACAACAACAACAAAAAAACCCACCCCAAACTGCTATATCCAGGTAATATGGCTTGAATATGGCTATGGGACACTGAGTCTGGTGCAGTGGCACATCCCTGTAATCCCAGCAACTCAGGAAGCTGAAGCTGGAGGATCACAAATTTGAGGCCAGGTTCAGCAACTTAGCAAGTCCTATCTCAAAATAAAAAATAATAAAGGTCTAGTAGCTCAGGGATAGAGTGCTCCTGGGTTCAATACCCAATTTTCAAAGCAAAACAAAAACAGTACAGTGAACTTATCTCCAAACAATTGGTGGAGAGGGTCCTGGAGATTGAACCTGGGGCCTTGCAAATGCTGTGCATATGATCTACTGCAGAGCTACACCCCCACCCCCCTATAGTAGCATAGTAGCTTTCTGTATGACTTTGTTTTAAGATAAAAGATTGACACTACCTACTTGTACTTAGAAACAGTAAAATTCTTAGATATTAACTCATCTTCCCAGAATAACTGCAGGTTTACAGTGTTTTTTTAGATCTGGTGATAAGATTTATAATCATGAAAATATAATTATCAAATAGTTATAATTTCTCCCAGCTACTTGGGAGGCTGAGGCAGGAGGATAAGCAAGTTCAATGGCAGCCTCAGCAACTTAGCAAGATCCTGTCTCAAAATAAAAAATAATGAAAGTCTGGGAGTATACCTCAGCGGCACAGCTCCCTTGGGTTAAATCCTCACTACCACCAAAAAACAAAAAGGTTATTATTTCTGAATGCTTTACAAATATTAACTCACAAACATTTGATTTTACAATAATCCTCTCAGGTATGACTGACTGAATTCAGATTCTCCCTTGGGAACCTGAATCCAGAAGGCCCACCAGAAGCCTCAAACCTGCTGAGTCCTTCTTCAGATGCCTGCCTTCATGAGCAGAGTCAATCAATCCACACTGGCTGTGTGGCAGTGAGGAGTGGCAGGTCTCCCCAACCAGAGGACCTCCCTCTCCTTGCAGGGTATTGTTAAATTTTCAGATTGGGTCCAAGGCACGCCTGTCAAACCTGCAATTTGTGTGCCAGAGGTCAGGGCTACAGAGGTACAGGGCCCTGGCAATCCTCGAGGAGATTTACTGGGGCAGCAGGAAACTTAGAAAATGCTCTGAAAGGTGTTTCAGCATCTGCAACCCAGGGAGCCACATGCTGCCTTCTTGGACTCTGTGCTGTGGAAACAAGCATTGTGCATGGAATCTGGGAAGGTAGAGGTCCCAGCTTCTCCAGTGATAAGCCCAGGAATGTCAGGATGGATGATTTGGAACCACTACCATTTCAAGTCCCTGTCAGGCCCCTGGTTGCATCATTTGCTTATCTCTGCATACTTGATTAATAATTGTCATTTTTTTTCTCTTTCTTTTGCCTCCTTCTACTCTGCTAGCACAGCCCTTCCCTGCACTCCTCCAGCATTCATCTGTTCATCCATTCCCTAAGACATGTGCCTGCATGTGACAGTTAGGATCTTGAGTGTCCCCCAGTGGCTGGCCAGCTTGAGAGGTCATGGAAACTTTAAGAGAACCGCCTAAGTAGGATGTCATTTTTTTTTTGGTACTGGGGATTGAACCCGGAGGCTATTTACCACTGAGCTACATTCCAGCCTTTTAATTAAAAAAAAAAAAAAATATATATATATATATATATTAGTTGTAGTTGGACACAATACCTTTATTTCACTTATTTATTTTTATGTGGTACTAAAGATCGAACCCAGGGTCTCGAATGTGCAAGGTGGCACTCTACCGCTGAGCCACAACCCCAGCCCCAGACTTTTAATTTTTTTATTTTGAGAGAGGATCTTACTAAATTGCTTAGGGCCTCACCAAATTTCTGGGGTTGTCTTTGAACTTGCAATCCTCCAGCCTCAGCTTACTGAATCAATGGAATTATATGCATGTGTCACTGCACCTGGTGGGATGTGCCCTTGAAAAGGATTGTGGAGCACTAGTCACTTTTTGTTTTCTTCCTGGCTACCAGGAGCTTCCTCTGTCCTGAGCTCTTGCCATGACTCACCAGGGAATTTGAGAAGGTTGTAGTCCCAGCTTCTCCAGTGATAAACACTGTGTGATAAGGGACCCACCACAGTCCCAGAAGCAAAAGGGAAGAGACCATGAGCTGAAATCTCCAAAATTGTGATCCCAAACAAACTTTTCTTTTCTCTCCTGCTCCACTACTGGGGATTTAACCCTGGTACATTTTACCACTGAGCTGCATCCCCAGACCTTTTTTTATATTTTATTTAGAGACAGGATCTCACAAAGTTGCTGACAGCCTTGCAAAATTGCTGAGGCTGGCCCTGAATTTGCAATCCTCCTGCCTCAAACTCCTAAATTGCTGGGATTACAGGCATGTGCCACTGTGCCTGGCAGTCTTTCATCTCAGGTTTTCATTATTATCTCAGGTATTTGTTATGGTAGCACAAAAGTAGTAGACTAGGGCTTGGTAATTTTAAATTTCCTGTGGCCAGTATTCTTAAGATAATATTGATTTATGAAGTACTAACTTGAATGCTATAGGAGAGAAGGTGGGCTGATTAAAACTACATGAACTTCACCCTCAGGAGTTTCTAATCCAGTTGGGGTTCATGGGCAGGTGGCTCAGATAATGTCAGAGCAGTGAAAGCATAGGACAAAATTCTATTCTTCCCTGCTGCAAACCAGCTGGGAGATGTTAAGATGACTTCAAGTAACAATTTTGAGTTGGGTTAGTACAATGGTTCTCAAACTTTCTGGCTCCAGAACCACTTTACATTCTTAAAACATTTTAAGGATCTTAGAAAAGTTCGATTTGTGTGGATTATATCTGTTGTTATATTCTATATTAGATATTAAAATTTGAGAAAATCTTCAAAAATTCAAGACTGCACAAGCACAGGAAACATTACCTCTTAGAATGATATCATCACACCTGATGCAACTTCAGGAAAATTCGACTGTACTTTCATGAGAGAATGACAATGAAAAAGACAACATCTTAAAATTACTATGAAAAGAGGGTTGTAGGGCTGGGGATGTGGCTCAGTGGTTGACTGCCTGTGAATTCAACCCTCTGTACACCCCTGCCAAAAAAAAAAAAAAAAAAAAAAAGAATCAGCCCTTACATATTATTTCACTCTACAGTCTCTGCAAAAACTCCTACCTCCTGTCTTGACCCTCAACTACCCATGAACCCCTTGGCAGAGTTTCAACCTAGACAAGCAACAGGGAAGGGTAGGAACTGCAGGGAATGAATACTCCCACTGCCCAGTTCCCCTCACAGTAGCCGGGCTACCCAGGAGACTTCAGCTGCCATTTAATACCAACCTTCCAAGTGGACATTGTAGGGACCCTTTGTTTTTGCAGTGCTGTGGGTGAAACCGGGCTTCATGCATGCTAGCCAAGTGCTCTACCACTAAATTACCCCACCTCCCACCCCAGGGAGTTTCCTTATAAACTTTTCCATTATGCAGTTCTTCTGCATTTTTTTTTTTTTCTTTGTCTTACTCATACCCATTTCTTACTGTGCCCTAACCATGTCACAGTTGGTCTTCCCAGTGGCCTGGCTCTGCCAGGAGGTAGGAAGTAGTAGGGAGGATAGGGGCTGGATAGTGGGGAGATGACATGAATTTTAGGATTATAATTTCTGGCCTGTATCCCCTCTTCAGCAGACCTGTTCTTCATTCAACACAACCCTCTGTCCTTGTTGAGCACCTACACCATCTGCCAGGCACTGTTCTGGGTGTAGCACAGGCATACCCCTCAGCCTCAGGGCATCCAAGGGTGTAATTCCAGTGGGGTTAGGACTATTCATATAGCTATAAAGAACGAGTCAGAGGCCATAGGAGACATTGGATAAGCCAGGCACTGTGGCACAATCCTGTAATCCCAGCAACTCAAAAGGCTGAGGCAGAAGGATTGCAAGTTCAAGCCTCAGCAATTTAGTGAGGCCCTGTCTCGAAATAAAAAATAAAAAGGGCTGGAATGTAGCTCAGTGGTCAAGAAAAGGTGTTTTAGTCAGCTTTTTTACTGCTGGGACTAAAAGACCTAATAAGAACAATTTTAAAAATTTTTAAATTTGTTTTCATTAGCTATACATGACAGTAGAATGCATTTATGCACTTTGATATATCATACATAGATAAGATATAATTTCCCATTTCTCTGAGTGTATGTTACAGAATCATATTGGTCATGTAGTCATATATATATATATATATATATATATATATATATATATATATATATATATATATACACACACATACAATAATAATGTCTGTTTCATTTTACTATCTTTCCTATCCCCATATTCCCTCCCCTTTCCTCCTATCACTTCCCTCTACCTAATCTAAGGTAACACTATTCTTCCTTAGTGCCCCCCTGCCTTATTTTGAATTAGCATCTGCATATTAGAGAAAACATTCGGCCTTTGGTTTTGTGGGATTGGCTTATTTTGCTTAGCATGATATTCTTCAAATCCCATCATTTACTGGCAAATACCATAATTTTACTCTTCTTTAAAGCTGAGTATTATTCCATTGAGTATATATATATATATATATATATATATATATATATATATATATATATATCACATTTTCTTTATCCATTCACCTATTGAGGGACACTTAGGTTGGTTCCATAGTCTAGCTATTGTGAATTGAGCTGCTATAAACATTGATGTGGCTGTGTCACTATAGTATGCTGATTTTAAGTTCTTCGGGTATAAACCAAGGAGTGGGTTAGCTGGGTCAGATGGTGGCTCCATTGCCAATCTTCTATTTTCCATAGTAACAGACTGCACCAATTTGCAGTCCCACCAACAATGTACCTTTTCCATCACATCCTCACCAACATTTATAGTTGCATGTATTCTTTTTTTTTTTTTTTAAGTTGTAGATGGACACAATACCTTTATTTTATTTGTTTATTTTTATGTGGTGCCAGGGATCAAACCCAGTACCTCATGCGTGCTAGGCAAGCGCTCTACTACTGAGCCACAACCCTGGCCCCAGTTGCCTGTATGCTTGATTATTGCCATTCTGACAGGAGTGAGATGAAATCTGAGAGTAGTTTGGATTTGCATTTCTCTAATTGCTAGAGATGATGAACATTTTTTCATATATTTGTTGATCAATTGTATTTCCTCTTCTGTGAAGTATCTGTCCAGTTCCTTAGCCCATTTATTGACTGGGTTATTTGTTTTTTGGTGTTAAGTTTTTTGAGTTCTTTATATATCCTAGAGATTAATGCTTTATCAGAAGTACATGCGGTAAAGATTTTCTCCCAATCTGTAGGCTCTCTCCTCACTTTATTAATTGTTTCCTTTGCTGAGAAGAAGCTTTTTAATTTGAATCCATCCCATTTATTAATTCTTGATTTTACTTTTTGCGCTTTAGGAGTCTTGTTAAGGAAGTCAGATCATAGGTGAAGATAGGGCCTATTTTTTTGTTCTGTTAGGTACAGGGTCTCAGTTCTAGTGCTTAAGTCTTTGATCTACTTTGAGTTGATTTTTGTGCATGACGAGAGAGAGACATTTAATTTCATTTTGCTACATATGGATTTCCAGTTTTGCCAGCACCCTTTGTTGAATAGGCTATATTTTCTCCAGTGAATGTTTTTGGCACCTTTTTCTACTATGACAAAACCATATTTATGTGGGTTTGTCTCTGTATCCTCTATTCTGTACCATTGATCTACAAGTCTATTTTGGTGTCAATATCATGCTGTTTTTGTTACTATATCTCTGTAGTATAATTTAAGGTCTGGTATTTTGATGCCTCCTGCTTCACTTTTCTTGCTTAGGATTGCTTTAGCTATTCTGGGTCTCTTATTTTTCCAAATAAATTTTATGATTGCTTTTTCTATTTTTTTGAAGAATGTCATTGGGATTTTAATAGATCTGTATAATACTTTTGGTAGTATGGCCATTTTGGTAATATTAATTTTGCCTATTCAGGAGGATGGGAGATCTTTCCATCTTCTGAGGTTTTCTTCAATTTCTTTCTTTAGTGTTCTGTAGTTTTCATTGTAGAGGTCTTTCATCTCTTTTGTTAGATTGAGTTCCAGGTTTGTTTTGTTTTGTTGAGGCTATTTTGAATGCAGTAGTTTTCCTAATTTCTCTTTCAATGGATTCATTGCTGATGTATAGGAATGCATTTGATTTATGGGTGTTGATTTTATATCCTGCTACTTTGCTGAATTCATTTATTAGTTCTGGAAGTTTTCTGGTGGAATTTTTGTATTTCTAGATATAGAATCATGTCATCAGCAAATAGTGATAGTTTGAGTTCTTCTTTACCTATTTGTATCCCTTTAATTTCTTTCTTTTGTCTAATTACTCTGGCTAGAGTTTCAAGGATGATGTTGAATAGAAGTGGTGAAAGAGGACATCCTTGTCTTGTTCCAGTTTTTAGCGGTAATGCTTTCAGTTTTTCTCCATTTAGAATGATGTTGGTTTTGGGTTTAGGATATATAGCTTTTACAATGTTGAGGTATGTTTCTACTATCCCTAGTTTTTCTAATGTTTTGAACATAAAGGTGTGCTGTATTTTGTCAAATGCTTTTTCTGCGTTAAGATGATCATACGATTCTTGTTTTTAAGTCCATTAATATGATAAATTATGTTTATTGATTTCTGTATGTTGAACCAACGCTGCATCTCTGGGATGAATCCCACTTGATTGTGGTGCACTATCTTTTTAATATGTTTTTGTATGCGATTTGCCAGAATTTTATTGAGAATTTTTGCATCTATGTTCATCAGGGATATTGGTCTGAAGTTTTCTTTCCTTGATGGTCTTTGTCTGGTTTTGGTATTAGAGTGATATTATTCCAAACTCCTTGAATGAGTTTGGAAGGATTCCCTCCTTTTCTATTTTGTGGAATACTTTGAGGAGTATTGGTGTTAATTCATCTTTGAAAGTCTTGTAGAACTTGACTAAGAATCCATCTGGTCCTGGGCTTTTCTTGGTTGGTAGACTTTTGATGGCATTTTCTATTTCATTACTTGAAATTGATCTATTTAAATCATGTATCACCTCCTCATTCAGTTTGGATAGGTGATATATATCTCTAGAAATTTGTCGATGTCTTCAATATTTTCTATTTTATTAGAGTATAAGTTTTCAAAATAGTGTCTAATTATCTTCTGTATTTCAGATGTACCCATTGTGATATTTCCTTCTTCATTTTATATTTTAGTAATTTGAGTTTTCTCTCTTTTTCTCTTCGTTAGCATGGCCAATAATAATAATTTAAGGAGAAAAAGTTTATTTGGGGGCTCATTTTCAAGCGGTCTCAGTCCACAGTCAACTGGCTCCATTTCTTAAGGACTCAATGGGATGCTGAGCATCATGGTAGAAGAGTGTGGTAGAGGAAAGTGGCTCAAGACATGAAGATCAGGAAGGAGAGAGACTCCACTCTCCACATACAAAATATTTATACCCCAAAGGCATACCTCCAATGCCTACCTCTTCTAGCCACACCCTCCCTGCTTAGTTACTACTCAGTTAATCTCTATCAGGGGATTAATTTACAGATTGGTTTAAGGCTCTCATCACCCAATCGTTTCTCTGCTAAACCTTCTTGCATTGTCTACACACGAGCTTTTGGGGGACACCATACATCTAAACCATAACAAAAGGACACACAGTACAACCCAGTTTTAGAGATGACAGGTGGTTGGGAATGAAGTTTTGCTCTGCACCCCTCTGATGTCTACTTGGGACCATGTTTTGTTCACAGGTATATGAACTGAATGGGGAGATCCACGACCAGTTGTGGGTAGTGAGGGCTTACCAAGAAGTGGCTGACAAGTTTAAAAGGACTCATCCTGAATTTATGGGATTCAGACTCATTTTTTCGGATTACAGGTGAGAGAATATGGCTGACGCTGCTAGAGTTGGGAGAACAGGATAGAGGCACTGTGCTGGGAGGGGAGCAGAGAGGAGGAATAAGGTTGGAGGCTGGGGGTCATCAACCCAGTGATTGATGCCACAGGGCTGTGGGTTTGGTGTGTGCATTTTTTTGTGAGTGCAGAAGTTAAGATCTACTTTGAAATCCCTCTAGTTGGGGTCTTCACAAACAAACTGAAATGAAAAACTGTGGTATTTTTCCAGATAATTCTAAACTATGAGGCCACACTGGCCAGGGTGATGATAGGTATAATATTTTTGCCTGAATATTAGGATAATTGTCCCACATTTTTGCTTCCATTTGTTTGTTTGTTTTGGTACCAGGGATTGAACCCAGGTGTGCTTAACCACTAAGCCACATCCCCAGCCCTTTTTTAATATTTTATTTAGAGACAAGGTCTTGCTGAGTTGCTTAGGGCCTCAGTAAATTGCTAAGGTTGGCTCTGAACTTGGATCCTCCTGCCTCAGCCTCCAGAGCCACTGGGATTACAGGTGTGCGACACCACACTCAGTCTTTTTTTCCATTTATTGCTGGGGATTTGCCTAATGTCAGCTGCCTGCTGTGTGTGGCCATGTATGAGGTCTTGATAGGTCACAGGCCCTGTGTGACACTGGCTCAGGTCTGTATGTGGAGACCCCACAATAGCCATGTGTGCATGATCTAGGGGGATAGTGAAGAAAGACCCACTGCTTCCCCAGTTGTACGTGGAATGCTTTATAGCTTAATTTTGCCGAATGAAGAGCTCTGCCCTTAAATTGAAGAGCAGCTGATCTTATGTGGTGTGACCTGTCCCTAGCCAGAACCATGCAGAAGGCAGGCAAATAGATGTCACTCTGAGTCAGGGCAGGGTAAGGGGCACCAGTGGGATTGGGCAGGCAGTTCTCTATCTGCTCCACCCACCCATGAGGCTGGGCTGTGGAGAGCCATCAGACTTACCAAAAGCCAACTCCCCAGTCCTGTCCCCAAGTTCTCCTCTTTCCTGTTGGGAACTGCAGGAGCTGAGCCCCTTGCCTGTGTGCTAGTCCTTCCCCTAACCCCAAGAAGAAACTCACAGGATGAACCAACATGATTGCTCCTTGACACCAGTAGTCCCCTCCCAGGGCCAGTGGTAGGAAGGGGTGAGGGCTGACCTAAGGGTCAGTGCCCTCCATGTTCCCTTAGGCTCTGCAAGACGCCATGGATGGGAGTCAGGCAGGACTTCTTACTACCCACAGGATCGAGGATTAGAACAAGTGACCCAGTAGCTGGGCAGAGACCTTTGTGCCATTGTGACTATACCAGCCTTTTGTCACTTAGTACTTTTGTTGTGTGTCTGCTTGCCTCACCTGTCCCATGGACTTGAAGGGAGAAGGTACAGAGGGAAGCAAGACAGCTTGGTTATATGCTTTCTGGAGTGCCCAGGGTTTTGCTGACTTAAACAGCAAATGGCCAAATGGTTACCTGATCCAGTTCCTCCATCGGGGATTTGGGTGGATTGTGGCATTTTGTAGGCGTCCAGTGGACAAAGGACCTCCACATTTCATGACTCACCCTGCAGGGATGTAGGGCGTACCTGGAATAGGCCCAATTTAGCCTCATGCAAACAAGTGAAATTTTTCCCATGGGTCCCCTTATCCACCTACTTCTCAGAGGCTGTGGGTCTCCCTGGAGCCAACAGGGCTCCTGGTCAGGAATGATTTGGTTGGGCTGGGGTCATGTGTGTGGTTTTGTCAGGAGTTGCTGAATACTTTGACCTAAGCAAGCTCCAGGCAATGATTCTGTTAATGCTGCCATCTCCCAGCTTCTCTCTGTCTCTCTCTCAGGACCAAAAGCTTGGCTCTCATTGCACATTCTGTCCGAACTGCCATCAAACTTCGAGAAGTATTCCCTGACATCATAGCAGGGTTTGACCTGGTAACCAATTCTGTGAAGAGAAGGGGGGAATGTGGGGTTGCCTGTGGCAGGCCAAGTAGGCTGTTCTTTGTAAAGGGGACACCTTGTACAGAGCAGTGCTCACCAACACCCTTGGGCTGTGGCTGCTGACCCAGCAGAGCTGGCAGGGTTTAGCACTGACCCTCTCTCAGAGGCTGTGGGTGATGGCAGCCATGGGAGAAAAGAAAGCAGAAAAGTCACATGGCTAAAAAAGAAAGTTCTAGAATAAGAAAGGAATTCAGGGAGTTTAGACAACTATGGGCTTGTTCTACATTCCCCTACCTTCCACCCTTTTATTTAGACCAGTGGTTCACCTATGCTGGATTTTTACAACTGTCACCTCCTATTGTAGCACACAGAAGGGAGCAATTTGAGATGGGGCTAGTAGCCCTGGGCAAGTTCTCCAGGATGGTGGGGCACAGTGGCCCATGCCTGTAATCCCATTGGCTCAGGAGACTGAGGCAGGAGGATCACGAGTTCAAAGCCAGCCTCAGCAATTTAGCGAGGCACTTAGCAACTCAGTGAGACACTATCTCTAAATAAAATATAAAAAAGGTCTGGGGATATTCTCTGGTTGAGAACCCGTGGGTTCAATCCTCAGTTCCAAAAAAGAAAAAAGAAAAAAAAAATTCTCCAGGATGTGAAATTTGTCCCTTCCATCTCCCTGCCTCAGCCTCTGGAGTTGCTGGGATTACAGGTGTATACCACCAGCCTGGCCCTACCAGTCATCCTTAAAATTTTGTATGACTTAGGTCTCAAGAAGCAGTGGCAGGGTAAGAGGAAGGCTGTTCCTAGGCTGCAGTGTATACTGCCAGCAAAGTCAGGCCTGTGCCAAGCCACATGTCCCCTCATGTCTGTCCTGCAGGTGGGGCGTGAAGACACTGGCTACAGTTTATATTACTACAAGGAGGCTCTGATGATTCCAGTCACACATGGTGTTCAACTACCTTACTTCTTCCACGCTGGGGAGACAGGTGAGCTGTAGTGAACACCAGTAGGGAACAGAGGAGGTGGTCAATAGGAGAGATCCTCATCAGCTCTTGGGGTCCTGTGGTATGCAGGGTCATCCTCTCTATGCCTCGTGGCATAGGCCACAGGCAGTGTCAGACCCTTACCCATTTTCATAATCCTGAAAGCAGTCTGTGGAAAGGGGATAAAGTACTCAATGACAATATACTTCATGTATATTATTTCTATTTCTCACCCCAATCTTCCTGGGAAGTGTTTCTATTTCTATTTTATACACTAGTGTTACTGGTCCATAGTTAAAAGAGTTGGTGAGTGCTTGGCATGGTGGCACACACCTATAATCCCAGCGGCTTGGGAGTTTGAGGCAGGAGGATTGCTAGTTCAAAGCCAGCCTTGGCAATCTTAGGGAGGCCCTAAGCAACTTAGAGAGACCTTATGTCTAAATAAAATATAAAAAAGGGCTGGTGGGCTGGGGTTGTGGCTGAGCAGTAGAGTACTCACCTAGCACATGCAAGGCCCTGGGTTTGATCCTCAGCACCACATAAAATAAATAAAGAAAATAAATGTATTGTGTCCAACTACAACTAAAAAATAAATATTAAAAAAAAAAGGCTGGGGATGTGGCTTAGAGGTTAAGCACCCAGGGGTTCAATCACCAGTACCAAAAAAAAAAAAAAAAAAAAAAAAAGATCTGTGAGTAGTAAAACCTGAATTTGAACCCTTTCTGGTGATTTCCATCTTATAAATGAGTTATGATTGAGAAGTTAACTGACATACTCAAAGTCACACTAAAACTGACAGGACTGGGACTAGAACCAGGGCTGCTCTGTCCTCTTAGGGTATTGTCCACACTCACAATGCCAAAGAGGAAAATCACCTTAAGAAGCCATAGCTGCTATTCTTTCTGAAATATCTTTAGCCTAGCTATATCTTTGTTCCCCAAAGCTCAATCCATGGGCTCACTCAGACAACTTTAAGTGCCTCCTATATTGTAGTTCTTAAAGTGTGTAAACCCTAAGACATATCATGGATGCAATTTCAGATCAAAAGGTAGATTTAGGGGAGGCTGTCCCTATGGGGCCTAGAGAAGATCTCTGCAGCAACTCCCTGCCATACGCACAGGAGATCAAGAAGATAAGGAGCAGCGGGTAGCTTGACCTCACAACCAAACTTAAACCTTGCTTTATCATACCATCCAGTAGAGGAAGTGTCCCTGTGCATTCATCTCTTCTTCCTGACATTTGAGTCAATTTAGATCCAATTTAGATCAAAGTCTGCTGTGGGAGATTTCAAGAATTGTTCTTGAGGAATGGGGTAGGGGTATGGGGTTGTTAACCTTGAAGAGCTTATAGCCTAGTTGGGAAAATTATACTTACCTATGTGAAAAAAATTTTGGCAGTATAAAAACAGTGTAATACAGATCTAATCTAGTATGTATGGTCCTTGGAGACAATTTTGCCATGACTTGGGTATTTAATTCCCAAAAATAATGTCCTCATTTAAAAGAAGAAAGTAAATATTTTATTTTATTTGGGTACTGGGGATTGAACTCAGGGGCTCTCAACCACTGAGCCACACCCCCAGCCCTATTTTATATTTTATTTAGAGATGGAGTCTCACTGAGTTGCTTAGGGCCTTGCTAATTTGCTGAGGTTGGCTTTGAACTCACAATCCTCCTGCCTTAGCCTCCCAAACCGCTGGAATAAGAGGTGTGCATCACCATGCCCAGGGAATTTTTCTACTTTATATGTGGATTAGTTAGGGTGCCTTTGGGTGCAAGAATGGAACACATACATCCAATGGATTGGGCCTATTTATTTATTTATTTATTTAAGAGAGAGAGAGAGAGAGAATTAATATTTATTTTTAGTTTTTGGCAGACACAACATCTTTGTTTGTTTGTGGTGCTGAGGATCGAACCCGGGCTGCACGCATGCCAGGAGAGTGTGCTACCGCTTGAGCCACATCCCCAGTCCAGCCCATTTATTTATTATCACAAAATAAACAATCTCTGTTGTGCTCATTAAATTGATGATTTTTGCCCTGCTTGGGTGTTGGATGGTGAAGTCACATTCAGGTGTGACCACATCCAGTGAAGCAAAATATGAAACATTTTCATCCAGTGTATTTTTTAACATCTCTAATTTTTGTTTATTTATTTTTTATGTGGTGCTGAGGATTGAACCAGTGCCTCACACGTTCGAGTGCTCTGCCACTAAGCCACTACCCCAGCCCCAGTGTATCTATTTTTATTAGGGAGAAATTCCAGAAACTCCCTACCAGAGCCAGGCATGGTAGTATGTGCCTGTAATCCCAGCAGCTGGGGAGGCTGAGGCAGGAGGAACACAAGTTCAAAGCCAGCAATTTAGCAAGGCCCTAAGCAAGTTAGTGAGACCCTGCTTTAAAATGAAAACTAAAAAAGTAGGCTGGGGATGTAGCTCAATGGTTAAGCACCTCTGGGTTCAATCCCCAGTACCAACCAAGAAACTTCTACCCAGACCAGCATTAGGACTGTCCTAGCTGCCAGGAAGGATGGGAGTCTGGATCTGTCATTTCACCCTGCAAAGAGAACCATGGCAGCAAGGAGAGTGCAGTGGGCATGGCTGGGGAGGAGGCTGCAGGAGCATCTGCTCTGGCTTTGTTAGTGGTGGCCATTGGAGTCTAGCAGTTGATGAGGTCTCATGAACACTGTTAAATCGATAAAGGATCCAGGCACAGTGGTGCACACCTGTAATCCCAGCGACTCAGGAGGCTGAAACAGGAAGATTGCAAGTTCCAGGCCAGCCTTAGCAAATTAGTGAGGCCCTCCACAATTAGTCAAACTTTCTCTCGAAATAAAAAATTAAAAGAGTTGGGAATGTAGCTCAGGGCAGGCACCCCTGAGTTAAATCTCAAGTACACACACACAACACACGAACATCTCTAAATAAATAAATAAAATAAATGGATAAAATTTAAAAAGGGAAGAGGGGCAGAGGTTGTGGCTCAGTGGTAGAACGCTTGCCTAGCACGTGCGAGGCCCTGGGTTCGACCCCCAGCACCACATAAAAATAAATAAACAAATAAATAAACAAACAAACAAGTAAATAAATAAAGATATTGTGTCCAACTACAACTAAAAAATAAATATTAAAAGAAAAGGGATGAGGATATAGCTCAGTAGTAGACACACACATACATACACAATCTACAGAAGAAAGTAAATGCATATAGATAATTATACTGACATTATAAATAAAGAGTGTTCAGTATATTGTTGTAAAGATCATAAAGATCATTGTTGTAAGGGTTTTGCTACATACTAGTTGAACATCCTTGATCAATTTATAAAACCTATATAAGGGGCTAGGGGTGTAGCTCAGTGGTAGAGCACTTGGCTAGCATGCATGAGGCCCTCATTTCAATCCCTAGCACCACAAAAAGCACCCAAACAATAACAACAATAGAAACCTATGCAACTTTCAACTTTCTCATCTGGTTAGTAAATAAAATAATATAGTAAGAGAGAGAACAGGCATACCATACCTCCCTTTAGCATAGTTACAAGAAAAATATATGGTATGTATGTTAATTTCCCTTTGTTGCCTGGGAGAGTTGGAGTCTTTACCTGTAGATGATCTATGGGTCAGATCCATATATCCCTGTCAAAACTATCCTTTTTCCCCCAGACTGGTTTGGTACTTCCATAGACAGAAACCTTATAGATGCTGTAATTTTGAATGCTACCAGAATTGGACATGGATTTGCTTTGACGAAACACCCAGTAGTCAAGGCTTATACTCAGAATAAGGACATCCCCCTAGAAGTGTGTCCCATCTCCAACCAGGTATGCACAACCCTTGGGACTAATCTTATGATCTTCTTGCCCCACTTCAACCTCTGTTTTTACTTTTTCTCTATAATTTCTCTCTCCTTTACTCGTTCTTCCACTCTCCCTTATCCATTAATAAAGTTATTTAGGAATGGCCTTTTGCCTAAACCACTCATAATAAAGAGGCAACAGTAAGGGTCCTAATGGGTGGGGGAATTTGAGCAAAGCTATGCCCAAAGTGAAAGGGAACATCAGGCAAGAAGTTAAAGGGGCCATGGGATATTGCTGCTTCCAGCTGTTTCTTGGGGCTGTTTGTGCATCTGTCTTGCTGTATTTGAGAGACTTCTCTGAGCAAGACTCAACAGTGAGTCAGACATTGGTGCTGCTGATAAAACTCTGGGAACATTAGGAAGAGCATGGGAACTAGTTCAGAATGGGGATGGGGATAATAAAGGAGCTGAGTGAGCTCACAGCCTTATCTCCCTCGTGATGAGTCTTTTTACAGATCTGCAGATCAACATTTGCCTTTCTCCCATGCCTCCTATTGAACAGGTCATGAAACTTGTGTCTGATATGAGAAACCACCCTGCAGCTGCTCTGATGGCCTATGGGCATCCCATGGTGATCAGCTCTGATGACCCAGCTGTCTTTGGTGCTAAAGGCTTGTCCTATGATTTCTATGAGGCCTTCATGGGCATCGGGGGGAAGAGGGCTGACCTGAGGACACTCAAAAAGCTGGTCACAAACTCTATCAAGTGAGTGCCTGTGTATTTCCCTGAACCTGCCCCACCCTACAGCTCTTTTTCTTTTCCTGTTTTGTAGTACAGGGTAGGGAACCCAGGACCTTGCCCATGCTAGGTGAGCACTCTACCACTGAACTGCACCCCATCCCACCATTTGTTTGCATTTTCTTAGAGATTTGAGACAGACACCTCAGTGGTTTTTGTGGTTCTCCACATTGTCACTGATTTGTTCTTGCTTTCAGACTGGGGAGATGTGTCCTCTGCAAGAATCTAAGGTCCCCTCATGTTTCCTGTCCTATTCCCATTTCCTTCCCTTGGGCTGACCTGTGCTCTTCTTCTTGCAGGTATAGCTCCGTGTCAAAGACACAGAAGGACCTTTTTATGAAAGTTTGGAAGCTCAAATGGAATCAGTTCATAGATTATCTGGCTAGGAGGCCAAGGTGAAGAGAAGATGGCCATTTATTATCTCTGCATCCCTCCACTGGCTTCTTCACCTTCTTTCAATTATTCTTGAATCCACTCCAGGATAGCCTCCCCCTTTATTTCATAGCAAAACTGATCTTGTGAAGGTCATTGCTGGCCTGATATTGCTTGATTAGAAACACTTGACCAGATGTCCAAACTCATGTTTTTCAAATATTCTTTTAATCACAGTGACATCAGCTCTCTTGTTTTTGTCCTCTCTGCTGGCCATTGCTCCGGGTTTCCTTTTCCAAAGTCTCTTCTCTATATGGTTGGATTTTAGGACTCAATCCGGGTCTATTCTTCTAATCCTAATTGTGTTACCTTCATTCCTGCCTTTCTTTTTTTTCCCCCCCTCTCCTCCTTCTGAATTCATTTCTAGCTAGTCTCATCTATTCGTTTGATTTTTAAATACCATGGATTTGCTGATGATTCCAGAATTTATCGATTCACTTGGAAAGCTCACTAGGATCTCAGAAGCCTATTATGTGCAATGCTGAACTCTCAACCTTCTGGACTCTTTTTGAATTCTTTCCCTTGTCTTTCCCACCTTGGTAAACAGTATTTCCACCTATTCTCCCGAGTTGCTCAAAGCAGAAATTTTCAGGGAAATTCTTGATCCTGCTCTCTTTCCCACTTCCCACATCCAAATGTATCTCTAATCCATCTGTGTCTTTTCTCCGTTAGCTGAGTCCCAGCCACTGTTACCCCCTTGCCTGAGGTTTCACATTAGCCTCCCAATTGATCCCCCTTTTGTTACCAGCAGCCTAGCTCAGGGGACCCTGCCTGGATCCTGGCTGGCTGGTTTCTGCCACCCTCCCACATAATAGGCAAAGGTTGGGAAAAAGAAAAGTAAACTTTATGTAGTTTGAGCAAACTGGGAAGAAGCAGCTAGATTGCTTTGTGCCATTAGGTAATGCTTTTCTTCTCTTTGTGCTTTCTGATTTATTTTTCACAGTTTGATTTTTTTAACTGTTAAAAAATTAAAATAAATCAGGATACTTTGTTGTTTACAACCCAGTGCACCAAGAATAAAACCCAAATGTTGCAGCAAGGCACAGAGCATCCTGTCTAATCTGGATCCCTTCCAGCATCATCCTACCCAGAAACCCCTAGTACACCAGAATCAGGCCACACTGGTCCTTTGTTCCCCAAGTGTCCCAAGCTGTACCCCCTGCCAGGGCTTTTTCTTATTCTCTCTGCTTGGAACATGCTCTTTCCATTCTTGTCTAATTCACTCCTGTTTACCCTTCAAGTTTCAGGCTCATGTCACTGTCTCAGGAGGTTTTCTCAGTCCCCTAAACTGTTATTCTGCCTTGAGGTACTTTGCTCTTTTCCATCACAATTCTTACCACCATTTGTAATTGCATATTTATTTGTTTACAGTCTCACCTCACCAGGCTGTAAGCTCTATGTGAGCAGGCACTGATGACTGTTTCTCACAAGCTACACATACTCAGAGCAAGCTTATTTATGTTCCCAAACCTAGTTAGTAGGTTAGCACTTAATAAAGGTTGTGTTGAATGCACAGGGGCATCTGTATCTGTGTTGTTAGTTTTTTTTTCTTTGTGTGTGTGTGTGTGTGTGTGTGTGTGTGTGTGTGGTGCTGGGGATTGAACCCAGGGCCTCACACATGCTAAGCACTTTAGCACTGAGTCATATTCCCCAAACCCCTCTCTCTGTATCTGCTGAGTTGGTTGCTGAGATAGGAGGGAATATAGTCGTCTCTCCACCAAAAGGCCTCCTGTGATCAGATTCTGGCTCCTAGCCTGGTCTGTGGAGAAAGAAGGCAAGAAGCCAACTATTTTCTCAGTCAACTACAGGATATGAAGGAGAATCAAGAATTCTTATCCTGGGCGCCGTGGTGCCCCACCTGTAATCCCAGCGACTCTGAGGCTGAGGCAGGAGGATTGCAAGTTTCAGGCCATCCTAGGCAATTTAGTGAGGCCCTATGCAGCTTAGCAAGACTCTATCTTAAAATAAAAAATAAAAAGGGCTGGGGATGTAGCTCAGTGATAAACTGCCCCTGGGTTCAATTCCCAGTGTGTATGTGTGTGTTGGGGGGGAGAATTCCTTTAAAGTCCCTCGAGCTGGGAGGCTGAGGCAGAAGTATTGCAAGTTGGAGGCCAGCCTCAGAAACTTAGGCTCTAAGCAACTTGGCAAGACCTTGTCTCAAAATAAAAAATGAAAAAGGCTGGGAATGTGGCTCAGTGGTTAAGCACTCCTGGGTTTAATCCCTGGTACAAAAAAAAAAAAAAAAGTCCCATGTAGATTTAAATCTCTTTCCATCTCTCATCCATCCCCTGCATCTGAGGGCAGCATCCAGCCCTCTTTTCATTTGTAGTTTATTGCTGTTTGGCTCATGGTACTGGGAAAAAAGCCTTGCTGCCCACAGGTCCCCAACCACAAGCTATATCCAGGTGTAATTTGACCTCTAAGATCCTGTCTAATTCATTGCCTTAACCAATCCTGTAGATGCGCTTAGGTCCAAACTCAGCTGATTTACATTAATAACTGGTGAAAAAGGAACTTAGCAGAATGGGCTTTTGGAGCAGGTTGCCATGACTACAGGGGCCTCCAGCAGAGGTGGGAGGTCTCTATCCTGGACTTGGTGTCTAATTTGGCAGGACGGACCAGCAAGTCTTTACTTCATGTTCAGTTCTTTTTTCTTTTCCTTTCTTTCTTCCTTCCCTTTTCACTCTCTTCTCCCCAATTCCTTTTTTCTTTTCTTTCTTTTTTCTTTTGCAGTATTGGGGATGGAAACAGAAGCACTCTACCACTGAGCTCCATTCCCAGCCTTTTGTAGTTTTTATTTTGAGACAGGATCTGGTTAAGTTGCCCAAGCTGGCCTTAAATTTGTGATTCTCCTGCCTTAGCTTCCCAAGTGGCTGGGACTGCAGATATATATCACTGTGCCTGGCTCAGATAGTGATTTTTTTTTTAGTTCCATTGTTTTTATTAGTTGCCACTTTATTGTAAGGAAGAACTTTTTCACTGTGTGGCTCATGGATTCTGATTTTACTCAATGGGCTAAAATCCATTGTAGTTGTAGTACTTGCCTAGCTATCATATGTAAGGCCCTGGGTTCAATCCCTAGCACCACAATAAATAAAATAAAATAAATCCCATTAGTATTGTAACCCCAGCAACTCGGGCTAAGGCAAGAGGGTCACAAGGTCATCCTGGGCAATTTAGCCAAACCATCTCAAAAATAATAATTAAAAAAAAATGGGTATATAATACTCAGGGGAAATACTCAGGAGAAAAGCACTCCTGGGTTCAATCCCCAGTATCAACCTCACCCCTAAAAATTAAAACCTACAAGTATCATTCATTTGGATATTTACACTATCTCATCTTTAGTCATAGGATTCCTGTTGAGCTGGCTCCTGATAAATTCCTGTAATTTGGGTTTTTTCAACATCAGATATTGAATTTAGACACTGTACCACTGAGCTACATCCCCAACCCTTTTTACCTTATCTTGAGACAGGGTCTTGCTAAGTTGCCTAGGCTGGCCTCCAGGCTGTGATCCTCCTGCCTCAGCCTCCCTGGTAGCTAGGATTACAGGTTTGTGCCATCATGCTTTGCTAAATTCCTATAATATTTTGAGCACTTCCTTTTTTTTTTTTTTTTTTTTTTTGCACTCACATGACGCAGGAGGATTGCTTGAATCCAGGAGTTTGGGGCCAGCCTGGGCAACATAAGAAGACTCTAAGCCCCCATTCCCCACAAAAAGTCTTTCAAATATATATAAACCTGGGGGCATGGTGTCACAAAATCTGAATATCCCCTGTTCTGGGTTCATTCTTCACTTGGTACAAGGAAAACATGGAGGAAGTATGTTGAGTTGAAAAGCCTAGCTAAAATGAGGTAAAATTGGTAGACTCTAAGCAACTCAGTGAGACCCTGTCTCTAAATAAAATACAAAATAGGGTTGGGGATGTGGCTCAGTGGTTGAGTGCCCCTGAGTTCTATCTCTGGTACCCCTCTCAAAAAAAAAAAAAAAAAATGATAGGATCTGATTTATAGACTGATAGAAATCCTAAAAGTTTAGCTATATCCTACTTTCAAGAAAAGTTGCTCCAGATTTCCTCAAGAAGATGTACCTGCTTAACTTTTTTTTAAAAATATTTTTTTAAAGAGAGAGACAGAGAGAGAATTTTTTTTAATATTTATTTTTTAGTTATCATTGGACACAACATTTTTGTTGGTATGTGGTGCTGAGGATCGAAACCGGGCCGCACGCATGCCAGGCGAGCGTGCTACCGCTTGAGCCACATCCCCAGCCCCCCTGCTTAACTTTTAAAAGTCATCAAAATAGGATTTTGTCACTGGCCTTAGCTAGGCAAGTGCTGTACCACTGAACTACACCCCCAGTTCCTAAATATTATTTTCACACAGAGTATCTTTTACTTTTTTTTTTTTTTGGTACTGGGGATTGAACCCAGGGTGCTTAACAACAGAGCAACATACCCAATTCTGTTTTATTTTTATTATTTTATTCTGAGACAGGGTCTCCCTAAGTTGCTTAGGGCCTTCCTAAATTGCTGAGGGTGGCTTTGAACTTGCAATCCTCCTGCCTCAGGCTCCAGGGTCGCTGGTAATGTGCCACCATACTGCAATGTTACTTTTAATAGCAGTCATTCTAAAAAACATAACCTCCTCTGTCCTTGCTCTAAGTGAGAGGGGTATTATTTAAACATCTGGGGGCTGGAAGAGCTCTGAGGTACCTGGAGTATAGTATGTAGAGGGGAATAATTTTGGTTCTGCTTTGCCCTGAGAACACCCATATCCTTTAATGCTCACCCATAATGATGTCACCAGACAGAGCTACTGGTTTCCATGTTGGCTGGGCTTTTCACCTGGACCCAGTCTTCCAAAGGGCCTTTTCTGAGGAACTGTTCAGAGACCAGACCTTAGGGGATGACCTGTCCTGATTCAGCCAGACCTCCCTGAGGCTAGGCCAGCTCTGCGTTGGGGAAGGGTGGAGTAAGGAGTTGTTTACATTTGTAGAGTGTGTGAACTCACAAAGGCCTAACATCCTCTAAACCCAGGGGTGCTTTACCAACTGAGCTACATCCCTAGCCCTTTTTAATTAATTTATTTTTTGGAGACAGCTTCTCTGGCTAAATTGCCAAGGCTGGCCTCCAACTTTCTTTTCAAAATACCTTTATTCTATTTATTAATTTGTATGTGGTGCTGAGGATCGAACCCAGGGCCTCACATGTGCTAGGCAAGCACTCTATGGCTGAGCTATGTGGCCCCAGCCCCTGGCCTCCAACTTTCCATCCTTGGGAGTAGCTGGGATTACAGCCTGCACCCCTGACCTAAAGATCCTCTTCTCTAACCTTCTGGTTACAGAAGTCTGAGTTGAGGCCCAGGGAGGGTCAGTAATTCTCCTAAGGTTGCATAGTGGGTGATAGGAGGTTTCCAAATGTTTAGCTCAGTGCTGGAGTTTTCTCTCACTGTTTTAAATGAGTGTTTTTTCCCTCCAACTCCCAGTAAGCAGGATAGTTTTCTGGTTTAGAAAGTGATTTTTTTTTTTTTTTTTTTTTTTTAGGCAGCTTGAGTCCCTAACCTGCCCTTGGACAAGGCGCGCCTCCTCTCCCTTGCTCCTTACCCTGAGGCCAGAATGCATCAGCCCTACTAGGAATAGCGATTTCCCTGGTTGAGCAGGCTGACCCCTCCTTTGACCTCTGGCTCTCCTCCGACCAAGTCCCAGCCCCGGAAGCAGCCTCGGTTTCCTGTCCCCTCCTTCCCCAGGGAGGAAAGGCTCTGGAAGCCCTAAGAACCCTCCCTTTGTCCACCGTCCCTGGGCAGAGCGCGCTCTCACCCAGCCCCGCCAGCCCAACCCCGTGTCTTCCCTCAGCTTGCAGACAGCTGTGGCCCTCTGAGACCCCAGCAACTGCCACTAAGCGGGAAATGGCCCGAGACAGAAGCATGTGGACAGCAAATGGCGATTAGTGTGAGGATGGCAGGAAGGACCTTCGCGGAGAGAGCCTCCTCGGGTCACCTGTGGCTGGCGACGAAGGGCAGCGGGTTGCTGCTGACCCCTGGCGGCCACGTGTGGCACCACAGGAATGTCCCCCAACCCGCCGCCCCTCCCTCTGCGGTTTCCTGTCTGGAGTGTCCTCTACTTGTCTCCTCCCATTACTGCCCTAGTTAACTCTATTGTTTACTTTTTAATTTTTTAAATTTTTTTTTATTTTTGTGGTACTGGGGATGGAACCCAGGGTCTCACACATGCTAAGCGAGTACCACTGAGCTACATCCCCAGGCCATTACTCTTAAATAACAGTAATTTCCCATAGCAAAACATCCGTGCTGTAGTATATTTATAAAATTCAGAAAGTACAGGTGAAAACAAAGATCGCAATTAATTCCCCCAGTGTACATACTTTGGTTTATGTACTTGCCCCAGATTGAATGCCAGGTCCTTCAGGGTCTCATTCGACCCCTACCCCAGCCACATCATTTGGCTCACATGCTTACTTTAGAGGCTGGTCTCCCCTTCAGGTAACAAGGACCACTCTTGTCTTTGGGCCATACTGCATCTGTATCCACTTAGAATAGAACCCATAGCACAGGATTGGAGAGTAATGCCATAATAATGTTAAATTTTTAATTATATTTATTTTAATGTATCATTATTGTTGTTGTTGTTTTTTGCCCTGCTAGAAATTGAATCTGGGGCCTGGATATGCTAGGAACATATTTTACCACTGATCTATGTCCCCAGCCTTTATTATATTAAAAAAAAAAAAAGTTGTGTGGGCTGGGGCTGTAGCACAGTGGCAAAGCGCTTGCCTAGCATGCGGGAGGCACTGGGTTCGATCCTCAACACCGCATAAAAATTAACAAATAAAATAAAGGCATTCTGTCCATCTACACTCCAAAAAAAAAAAAAAATTAAAAAAAAATGTCATGACCTCCAAAATTAGTGATTTTTCAATTTGACTAAGAACAAGTGAAGCTAGAGGGTTATTTAGATGCATCTTTAGTAACAATTTCATCTCATGCAAACATTCTGCTTCTGTGGTTTTATCAGGGCCTCACAATGGGTCTGTTGACCATAGCACAAGGATAGAGAAGCAACATGCCCTACAATAAAGGGTAATAGTTTACTGTGACAGGGGTGTATTTTGTTGTCCCAGTCTTTTGTCCCACCATGGTGGTCCATCTCACCCCTGGAAGACCTTCTGCTAAGCTCCACATCTCAATGTTCCCAACATCTCCCAAGATGTGGACTAAACCTTTAACACATGGGTCTTTGGGGAACACTTAAGATCCAGACTACAATAGGGGTCACTCTGAGTCAGAGCATAGGGAAGAGTACCTATGAGATTAGGTCATTCTCCCTCTGCTCTGCCCAACCATGAGGATGGCCTCTGGAGAACCATCAGATTTACCTAGGGCCAACTCAACTCCCTGCCCTGTTCTCCTATGGGGACATGGCAGCCTGCAGGGGGTCCCATGTCTGTGTGGTAGTCCTACTCCCAATATAGGAGGAAATTCATAGGATGGGCTAAGATGGTTGCTCTCAGAGGCTCCCTGGAACCAGCAGTCCCCTCCCAGGGCCATAGGAAGAAAGGGGTAAAGGCTAAACTGGGAGGATCAGTATCCCTCATGTTCCTTTACACTCCGCAGGAGATACTGTGGTCACAGCCATATTGGAAGATCTTGGCTCTGCCCTGACCTGCAAGTGCCCTGAAGCCTAGGGAAAGTCTGGGAATTTACAATGTCTAGGAGGGGTAGGTGGCTGGGAGTCTAGAGGAATAGCCACCAGGTGTTGAATAGGGAGGTCAAGAACCTAACCAGGGGGGTTCATTTGGAAGTCACATGCTTTCACAAAGCTTACAATTCTGTATTCTGGGGTTTTCTTCCTCTTCCTCCCTTGAGTTTTAAATTTTTTCTTGATCAGTTTTCCCTTGCCTCTTCCTTTTCAGACTTCCCTTCTTCCACCCATTCCTCTCCTTTCTTTTCTTGTTGTTGTTGTTGTTTTATTTGTACTGGGGATTGAGCTCAGAGGCACTTACCCACTGAGCTACATCCCCAGCCCTATTTTCTTTAGAGACAGGGTCTCACTGAGTTGCTTAGTGATTCAATAAGTTGTTGAGGCTGGCTTTGAATTTGGGATCATCCTGCCTCATCCTCCTGAGCCATAAGGATTACAGGCATGGGCCACCTACAAATAATGCTCTTCTTTCCTTTTTATTGCCCTTTTTTTCTCCTTAGAAATCAAACTGTATTCAATAAAGACACAGAGAGAGAGTAGCCCTGAGACTGCCACGGATCAGGGAAGCAAGCCTGGCTTGAGAAACACTACCTGAACCTGGCCAATCTCTCTGCAGGATCCCAGTGAGGGTCTCTGACCTTTATGCTGTGCCAGCACTTCATGCATCTTGGGCCAGCTGGCCTCTCTCAGGCTTCAGTTCTCTGGAGAAGTTGGTAAGGGGATCCGGGAGAGGACAGACAAATGAAGGTAACAAGGGTGGCAAAGGTAAGAAGAGTTGGGCAGGTTTGGGGACAAGGGGAATATGAGCACAGGGCTGCTAGAATAGCTGTCTGAGGGGAACACATCAGGGTGACCCTGAGCTCTTGATTTTCTTCTACAGATGGGTGGGGGGATCTGAAAGTCATCCTTGCACCCTTTGCTGGGGGCAAGTAGCGTCGGGGTCAAGGGTAGATGGGCTCAGTAACACAGCACTTTGCTGGGCAAGGTATAACATGACTATCATTCCAACAACTGAGAGACTGAGGCTGGAGGATTGAAAGTTTGAGACCAGCCTGGACAGCTAGGTGAGACCCTGTCTCAAAATGAAAAAAGAAAGAAAGAAAGAAAATAAAAAGAGATGTAACTCAGTGGGACAGTGGGGGTGGTGTCACATGCCTGTAATCCCAGCTAGTCAGGAGGCAGAGGCAGAAGGATCACAAGTTGAGGCCAGCCTGGGCAAGTCAGGGAGATCCTTTCACAAAATAGAATAAAATAGAACAAAATAAAATAAATAACTAGGAATGTAGCTCAGTGGTAGAGTCCTTGCCTAACATGTGTGAATCTCTGAGGGGTCCCCAGCACTGCAAAAATAAATAAATAATGCCCATTGCTTTCCTGCTTCAAACTAAATCCACTGAAGAATTGAATAACACATGCAGAATAGATGCGGGGGGGGGGATGTCAGCCTCATTACTACTTTTCTTTTCTTTTTTTTTTTTTTTTGCAGCGCTGCGGGTGGAACTTGGGGCCTCCTGCATGCCAGGTAAGTGCTCTATCATTAAACTACACTACCCTGAGGGCTGGGACTGTGGCTCAGCAGTAGAGCGCTTGCCTTGCATGTACAAGACCCTGGGTTCGATCCTCAGCACCATATAAAAATAAATAAGTGAAATAAAGGTGTGTCCAACTACAACTTAAAAAAAAAAAAAAACTACACCACCCTGGCCCTTCATCTTCATTACTGCTAAAGGCTTATTTGAATGTTGGAGCTCCTAGCATTTAGGAGACAAAATGGGCATTGCAAATGCTACCACTGCATTACACTTAACCTGTGGTCATTGGCACAGGTGTAACCCCAGCCTTCCTGGCAGATCACCCAGGTGACAACGGGCTGACTCCCTGGAGAGAAGACTAAGCCACATTTGCTGTGTTCTTTCTGTGAAGCTCACCTGTCAGGTTCTTCATGTTTCCTCTTCCCTGATGGAGAGAGGCCAGGAGCACTGTGAACAGAGAGAGGTTCCTTGTTCAGGGAAACACAGGGGTAGGGAATGAGTATTTCTCCCCTAAAGAGATGATCTCCACCCCTTCTCAGAATTCTCCCTCAGCAGGACTGAGTGGGACCTGGGGCAAGTCATGTGTATGAGAGAATATGTGAACAAGAGAGAGATAGGGAGGGAGACATCCCTGCAAACCCTTTACTGACCCTGACCAGGCCAAGACCACCAACTTCCCTGTTATCTATTCTCCACTCTCCTATAATCACAGCATCTCTGCTATTCCTGTAGTAGGAACCCATGATTGTTCTGACCTTGGCCTAGAGTAAGTTCCTGCCCTTTGACAGCTCTGAGCGCTGAACAAGTTCTTTGAGTGGTAATCTTATGTGACCACCAACAGTGACTTTTTGTAGCCATGTCTGCTCCCTGTTCAGCCTCTTGAACCCCTGGGGCCACCTTACCATTCTTCTAGCCTTTCTGTAATACACACACACACACACACACACACACGCTCACATATGTGTATAGATAGTAAAATGTATATACTATATAGTAATATATATATATATATATATATATATATACATATGAATGTATATATACATATATAGTAAAGTGGGATGTGTGACTTGAGTTTTATAGATATCAGAAATTAAGATTGGAATAAAAGAACCTGTGATTGCCTGGTTTATGACTACCAGGTGACCTACAAGTATTCAGTGAACTGCCATTGATGAAAGAGGTGTGGCCTGCGAATTTATTGTTATTCAATAAATTCAGACACCATGGAAAGACATGTTTGGTATATATTAATGACATAATATGCTCTTGAGTGTGACAGAGCAAAATAGGAGCCGGGTACTTAATTAGTTTGTGGAGGTGCAATATCATGCTTATAGTGTTCTCTCCTGATTTGTTTATGTCAGTGAAACACATCTTTCTTTCTTATGAAAGCCAATATCTTTGAAGGTTTGCAGTTTGCAAGTTTGAATCCAGATTCAACAACTTAGCAAGACACTGTCTCAAAATAAAAAACAAAAGGGCTAGGATGTAGTTCCGTGATAAAGTGCTCCTGGGTTCCTGGGTTCCTTCCTCAATACTGGGGGGAAAAAAAAAGCGATCAAGTTTGATCAAGTTGCAAAGCTGCACAGTGGTACATGTCCATAATCCTAGACACTCAGAAGACTGAGGCAGGAGGATTGCAAGTTTGAGGCCAGCCAGCCTCAGCAATTTAGTAAGATCCCCCATCTCATGTGTACATGTTTTAAAAAGGAAGATCCTTTTCTTTTTAAGTATTGGGGATTGAACCCAGGGCTTTACACAAGCATCCCTAACCCCAGGGAAGCTTTACCAGTAAGCTAGCCCTTTGCAACAGGGTGCAACAGTTGCCAAGGTTGGCCTCAAACTTGCAATCTTTCTGCATTAGTGTCCTGAATCATTACAGCTGTGTGCTACCATGATAGGCCATATTAAATTTTTTGTTTGTGTTTTCGTTGTGCATCAAACACAGGGCCTTACACATGCAAGGCAAGTGTTTACCTCTGAGTTATATCTCCAGCTTGTGGGCATACTTTAAACGTAGCACCCCAAGAACCTTCCAATTAATAATTCCATTTCTAAGTAGTTCAACTGCAGGAAAAGAGGTTAAGAACATTCCACTCTTGGAAAGCTATGTCCTGTGGCAGGACCAATATGTTGGAAAATTGTGGGTTTGGCTCATGTGAGTCAGTCTTCCAGATCCTGATCAACTGTGTTTGTGCTGACTTAGATTTTGCCCTTCAAAGCTGAGGACCAAAGCATATTGCTAATTTCTTGGTTATCAGAGTTTCTGTCCATTCCCCAATCCTTTCCTCCCTATATTGTTGACTCATTCATTCTTAGCATGACTATTCCAGGGTCAAAGGGTCTGGAAGGCAACATTCTATAAATTTCAACTAGTGGGAAAGGAGACTTCTTTCTTGCAGCAGGATCCTACCCTTCCCCCTGCCCATCATTGCCAGACTAAGCTCTGGAAGTACTCAACTTCCTCTTGGCTCTCAAATGACCAAAGTCCATTATTTCCTTATTTGGAGTTTAAGTGGTGAAGCACTCCTGGTCTGCAGCTGTGCTCAAAAGGTATTTGCTGAAAGTAGTTATCTGACTTTTTTTCCCTCCCTCTTTGCCCTTGCTGAGGATTGGGTGCATGCTAGGCCAATACTTTATTATGGAGCTACAGCCCCAGCTCAAGGGGCATTTCTTTTCCACCTTGTGTTCTACAGGGATCTCAACCGTCCTACAAAGTATGAGCTGTGGGCGATTATTCACATACACCTTAAACTGGGTGTTAGCTTACTGCTTGCAGGAAGTAGAACTTAAAATATTTACTGAAAAAAAAAATGAAAAAATTGGCATGGGACCTTCATTCTTTGATTGGCTGGGGTTCAGAGGACTTGAACCCTAAAAGGTCTGCATGCCCAACCTCACGTTGAAATCAAGGTTAAGTTCCCTCTTATTAAAGCTGTCCGCCCCGCCCTCCCGCGAACGTCACCCAGGTTTCAGGACGCGGGGACAGGCACGTTCCAGAGACTCAGTAGTTACTCAGAGGCAGTACAGGTGTCTGCCCACCACGGCCGGGCCCACCGTGCCACCGACTGCAGGCCCCAAGTCTTTTGTCTACGAGGTGACAGGCTATTGCTCTTCTTCCCCTCTCAGCTGCCACAGGGTCAGTGAGGCGACCGCGGAACGCGCCCTCCGGTGCTCCTGGGGCCAGCCTCGGTGCGCTCGGAGCTCGGACATCGCGGACATCGGACTACAACTCCCGAGAGGCCTCGCGCCGGAGGCCGCTGCAGGGCTGCACCGCGGCGGCGGTGCGGGCTGCACAGGCAGCACGTGCACACGGCGGGCGGCCGATGGCTGCGCTCGGCGGGGTGGCGGCGCTCCGCGCGGCGCTCGGGCTCTGCGGACGGGTGGCGCGCGCGGCTTCGGGGCTCTCACCCCGGAGAGGTTATGCCCTAGGCCCCGCTGAGGTGAGAAGGCCCGGTTTCGTGCGAGGGGCGAGAGGCGGGAGGGCGGGCCCAGCGGCCACCCGGTGACCCTGGCCTCCTGGGAAAAGGCCTTGGTGAGACAGCTGTCTCCAGTGCACTTCCATCTTCCCTGAGGCTCGGTGCCCCGGCGCGCAGAGATCTACCAAAACAAGCCCCAGACCTTGGGATGGTTTCTTGGCCCCTTGAGGCGCGCAGCTCCTCCCAGCCCCGGGTTTCTGGGCAGTTTCTAAAGTCGTATTTTCCTCTGTCTGGGAATGATTCCTGCTCTTCTTCTTTGATTTTCACCATGAGAACGTTTTGGGTGTGGTTTTAAAGCAGATTTCAAAGAGACTTGGCCTCTTGCGGTGGATGCCCTTTTGAGTCACACCTATAGTGCACAGCGCAGAAGTGATTGTCGGGTTGGTGCAGCTTTTTGCTTTGATCCCATTCGCTGTGGGCTTTGCTTGTAGGGAGCAACTGTTACGTGCAGAATTCAGGGAAGGTGAGCGAGATCATAGATGATGAGTGGGAGCAAGAGAACTGGGATAGGTAGAGTCCATGATTTGTTCCAGATACTGTAGAGGTATGTGCATTTCTCAACAACTTGGAGGAAGGTGTGCTGCTGCTGTTAGTGAGGAAGTCTGAGACTGGAGTTAAGTGTTATGTACTTTTTCCAGGGTCAAAAGCTGGTAGACTATGCTAAGAAGTTTAAACTAGGTTTGTTAATTACATAATGCTCAGCTGTTTTACTTTTTTTTTTTTTTTTGGTACCAGGGAATGAATCCAGGGTCAAAAATCCAGTGGTAAAAAATGAATTTTACCACTGATCCACATTCCTAGCCCTTTTAAAATTTTTAAAAAGAATTCTGAGACAGGATCTCACTAAATTGCTTAGGGCTCTTCTGAGTTGCTGAGGCTGGCCTCATACTTTGATCCTCCTGTCTCAGCCTCCTGGATCACTGGGATTATAGGCATGTGCCATCATGCCCAACACTTTTGCCTTTTCTTTAGAGCAGAATCATATGTCTTCTAAACCCACAGTTTCTGTATGTAATAAAATAATGTCCCACATTTACACAGTGTAGTCACAGTAATCCTTTTATTTTATCTTTTTTTTTTTTTAATTTTTATTTTTTTGGTACTGGGGATTGAGCCCAGGGACATTTTACTGCTGAGATACATCCCCAGCCCTTTTTATTTTTTATATTGAGGCAGGATTTCACTAAATTACCTAGGACCTAGCTAAATTGTCGAGGCTGGCCTCAAACTTATGATCTTCTTGCCTCAGCCTCCTGAGTTGCTAGAATTATGGGTGTGGACCACTGTGCCAGCATCTTTTTATGTTTTAAAATCATTTAAAACACATAGGGCTTGGGATGTACTGTAGCACATTTGCCTAGTGTGAGCAAAGCCCTGGGTTTGATCTCCACCACCACAAAAAAACAAAACAAAATCCCCAAACACATAGTGCTTACTTTTTTGCCAGGCATCATTCTAAGTACCTAACAATTATTAAATTCATATAATCTTTGTAACAACTCTGTAAGGTAAGCTATTGTTATTCCCATTTTACAGATGGAGAAACTGAGACACAGAGAGGTTAAGCAACTTGCCCAAGGGCACACAGCTGGTAAGTGGCAGTATCTGAAAAATCAGGTAGTGTGGTGCTAGAGTCCAAGCTCTTAACAATGTTACCATTGTTATTTTACTTAGACAAGGTCACAGAGCTAGAAGTAGCCAAGCTAGAAGTATGGAATGTGTTGATAAAAGGACTTTGTAAATCATAATGATAAAAATATAAGGAGATCTTCCCATAATTTATAGTTAATTGTATTGGCTCTAGCATCTTTGCAGGTCCTGAGATATCTCCAAGTGACTTTGTTGGTAAAAGTAAACAAAGGGAAGAAAGGGATGTAGCATAGCATCGAATTTATGAGTATTAGCTTTAGAATCAATCCTGCTGGGCAGTGTAGTGGTGCACACTTGTATCCCAGTGACTCTGGGAGATTGAGGCAGGAGGATCCTAAGTTCAAGGCCAGCCCCAGCCATTTGGTGAGACCTGCCTTAAAAATAAATTAATTAATTAATTAAAAAGAGCTGGTGATGTAATTCATTGGTCAAGTACCCCTAGATTCAATCCCCATATTGGGGTTGTGGGGTGGGGAAGGAATCCTTCCTGCACTGTTTATTAACTATTTAGCTTAAGGCAAATTACTTGGTGTTCTAAGTATCATCAGGAGGTGTCAGTAAGTGTCTATGTAATGGGAATAGTACTTACCATGCAGTGGTTTGTTTTTTTGTTGTTGTTGGATTTTTTTTTTTTTTTTTGAGAATAAATAAGATCTACAGGTAGTAGTTGCCTAGTGACTAGCATAATGACCTCCCAGTTGTGGAAGTAGCTGTAGTAGTAAGGATTGTTTTTACCCTTGAACCATATCAAACCAATATAAGTAAGAAATAAAACCACAAAAGAGTATCTTATGGTCCTTTTATTTCAAATTAATGTTAAGTGTCACACATCTTTTTTTTTTTTAATTTTTTTTAGTTGTTGAAGGATCTTTATTTTATTTGCTTATTTATAAGAGGTGCTGGGAATTGAACACAGTGCCTCACACATACAAGGCAAGCGTTCTACCGCCGAGCCACAATTCCAGCCCCAGTATCACACATCTTATCACCACAAAAATGAATTTCAGTTAGAGAATCTGGCCTAATACTTAAGACTAGTTTAAAAAAGATCAAGTGATACAGAAGAAAAATCAGAATACAGAAATAGGAGAGGATAGAAGAAAAAGTCTATCCCTTTCTCCTCTCTCTATTTTTTGGCGGCACTGGGGATTGAACCCAGGGGTGCTCTACCACTGAGCTACATCTCAACATCTCAACCCCAGCTCTTTTTTTTTTTTTTCATTCAGGAACTTGCTAATTTGCCAAGACTGACCTCAAATTTGCAGTCCTCCTACCTTATTTTTCTGAATGGCTGGGATTATAGGCCTGCCCCACTATGTCTGAGTCACTAACTCTTCCCTCTGGAAGGGATAGGGTGATCAGGAAGAACCTAATGGGAAAAGTCTGTCTTAGTTCTCTCTAGTCTTTCGTCCTTTGGGTCATTCAACATGCAGTCAACCTTTCTTGGGTACCTTCTAGGGTATAAGCACTATATCCAGGGGTGGTAGAAGGGCAGACCAGATCCCCCCTTTGTTCAGACCCATGTAGTGATTCTCTTTGAGAAGGATAAGAAAAGTAGTTGTAGTAGTAAGGATTTCCATTGTCTGAAAAGAACAATGGTTCCTTTTCCCAGAAAAAGTATGCACATAGAGTTTTAAGGGGGTTTACCTTGAAATCTATTCACTGGCCCCAAGTTAGGATCCCATTCTGGTAAAATTTGTCAGATTGCAGGGAGCCTGAGGGCTGTTGGGTGTGTGAATATATACTGAGTGTAGAGAAGACCTGGAATGCATAGCTGGGGATGGCAGGAGATAAGGGAAGCAGCATTTTCCGGACAAAAAGAAACCTCCTTGAACCCCTTGCGTGCTCTTAGGTGCTACCCTTGATCAGTGCACAGAGTCGTGATTTAGCTGCTACTTCATTTTGAAGTGGAATCCTGAATCCACACTTATGAACAGGGTGGTCCTTGTCTCATTCTTGCTGAAGTTGTTTTTTTTTTTTTTTTTTTTTAATGCTGGGGATTGATCTTAGGGACTCACACATAGTAGGCTCTGCTAGCTGAGCTTCATCCCCAGCCCTGAAATTGATTTTTGTTCGTCTAGTCAGATTCTTCAGTGACTACATATTAAGCACCCTGTATACCCTAAGCACATTTTGCTAGGAAATGCCATTTGGAGATAATGACACTTCCTTAAAGTGATGGTACACATAGTTGGGCATGGTGGTGCATGTCTATAATCCCAGCAACTCAGGAGGCTGAGGGAGGAGGATCATGAGTTCAAGGCCAGCTCTAGAAATGTAGCAAGACCCTGTCTCAAACTAAAAATAAAAAATTTAAAGAGCTGGGGTTGTAGCTCAGTGGTAAATAGCCCCTGGGTTTAGTCCCCAGTACCCGTCCCACATCTGTCTCCCATCCCCAAAAAAGTGATGGTACAGTGAATGAATAAAACTGCCATTGTTGTGTGTCTGGTTTGGTGTCTCCTACTGTAAGTCTCCTGGGCTGGAGCACAAATAAGATCAGTCTTTGAGACTTTGGGTACTGTTTAGGCATTTGTTGCATGGCACAAGGGTCTTCATTTCTCTCTGGCAGCTGTTTTCTGGTGTCACAGGTGCCATTAATTTGAGTTACTACCTCCTGTTTTTTAGTGTCCCTGCCTCCAGCTTGGTGTTGGAGCTGTCCTTGTCCAAGTCTGGGAGGTTCTTCATGTGCTAGCATAGAGGAGCTCAAGGCGGCTCCTCTAGGTGTCACCCGCTCAGTGGGAGGGGGACAGGATCATTACTTTGCAGTTACTCCTCTTCCTATTTTACTTGACCCAGAAATGTGTCCTTAGACCTTCTTGACCTCAAATCCTCTTGATTTTCCTCTCACCCTGCCTGCTGCTCCTCAGTCTTTTGCTGGCAGCATTTACATGGTCTGTCTTTAAATGACGTTTTTCTTCCTAGTTCCCTGAGAGCAGAGACTGTCCCCATTTGCATCTCCAGGACATTCTTTCCAGTGCTGATATTTTCACACCTGTCCCACAAGTCCAGAGTAGAAGTATCTTTTGTTTTCTTCCAACTTCCCTGCTTCTCCTTGATTTCAATGAGAGATCAGCATCAGCAGATTAGTATCCATTCTTCCAGGTTCTTAACGAACCCCCCCACACCCCCGCCAAAAAAAGGCATTGGGGTTCCTGCGCTCCTCCCTGTGGCCCTGCATCTGAATGGCTAACAAGTGGCTGCTCTAAGTCCTATGCAGGATCTGCCTGTTCTTTCCATTTAAAGCCACCATCTGTCTTAGATTGCAGTTGATCCCGACTGGCCTCCACCCACTGCATTCCCTCTAGTCCATTCAACCCGTTTTCTCTGCAACCAAAATTTTTCTACAACATAGGTCTGATGACGTCACTTTCCTGTTTTAGAGTTCTTAAATTGGCCTAGGAGACCTGTGATGGCCAATCCTTCCAGCTCCTATTGGTTAGGTACCCCTGGAGCAGGCTCTCCATTTTTTGGTACTGGGGATTGAACCCAGGGTACTTAACCACTGAGCCACTTCCCCAGCCCATTTTTAATATTTTATTTAGAGATGAGGCCTTGCTAAGTTACTGAGGCTGGCTTTGAACCTGTGATCCTCCTGCCTCAGCCTCTTGAGCTGCTGGGTTTAAAGACGTGCGCCATTGTGCTTGGCATGGTGCAGGCTCCTTTAACCTAACACATCCCCTCATCTCTCTCTCTCTTTTTTTTTTTGTACTAGTGATTGAACCCAGGAGTGCTTAACCACTGAGCCACATCCCCACCCCTTTTTTGTATTTTATTTAGAGAGACAGGGTCTTATTGTGTTGCTTAGGGCCTGGCTAAATTGCTGAGGCTGGCTTTGAATTCGTGATCCTCCTGCTTCAGCCTCCTGAGCCACTGGGATTACAAGCATGCGCCACCATGCCTGGCTCCTCTCATCTATTTAGTTGTAGTTGGGCACAATATTTTATTTATTTATATCTGGTGCTGAGGATCGAACCCAGGGCCTCACACATGCTAGGCAAGCACCCTACGGCTGAGCCACAACCCCAGCCCCTCCCCTCATCTCTCTCTTTTTTTTTTTTAAGTAATTTTATTTTTTTTGAGAATTTTAATATTTACTTTTTAGTTTTCGGCGGATACAACATCTTTGTTTGTATGTGGTGCTGAGGATCGAACCCGGGCACACGCATGCCAGGCGCTTGAGCCACATCCCCCGCCCCTTCCCCTCATCTCTTAAAGTAACATTCAGTGTTGACTGTTCTATGGTTCCTTGTCTCAGCATTTTATCCACTGAACTGTAGGTAGGGACCTTGTCTATGCTCCTCTCTTGCATATCTAATCTGCTGTCCATGGGGCTTGGAGTTCAGGCTCTAGGAGAGTTTTGTTATATGCATGCATTTATTTAACTCTCTCATTGCCTACTTCAGTATTACCATCTAAGAAACCACCTGTGTTTAATTCTTATTTACTCAGAACTCAAAGCTTATTTGCATTTGCAAAATGCTGCAGTTTTTTAAAAATATTCATTTTTTAGTTATATATAGACACAATATCTTTATTTTATTTTTTATGTGGTGCTGAGGATTGAACCTAGTGCCTCACGCATGGTAGGCGAGTGCTCTACCTCTGAGCCACAACCCCAGCTCCAAAATGCTGCAGTTTTATTGGTTTGTTTTCTAGACTCATTTGTTCTGTCACTCCAGCTGGGAAATCGGGACTAGAAGACTAGATATCTGTGTTTTTAGTTGCTTTTCACAGACTGAGTCCTGTACATAGAGTAGATGCATGCTGTAGAATGGCATGACGTAGCTGACAGCAACAAAAGAAAAGTAGCAGATAGGTTAGACTTTTTAGACAATTGAAAACATCCATGTGTTAGTAGGCATTTTATAAAATAAGAAATGGAATGCATTTTCAAAAAAGAAAATATTCAACCTCATGAGTCCAGAAAATGCAGATGGAGATGAGGAACTATTTTTTTTTTATATTTAGAATAAAAAATGTCATCATTAACTGATACACGTGAAAATCGATATTGTAAGGATGAAGTGTGTTGTCAGTGGCCATGTAAGTTGATAAGTGTTTTTGGAGAACAGTTTGTCAGTAGGTGTTACATAATTACAGTGTTTGTACTCTTCAATTTATTACTCCTGCTTTAAAGATTTACCCTAGCTAGGCGCAGTAGCACACGCCTGTGATCCCAGCAACTCTGGAGGCTGAGGCAGGGGGATCATAGGTTCAAAGCCAGTTTCAGCAAGTAGTGAGACCATTAGCAACTTAGTGAGATCCTGTCTGAAAAATAAATAGAGCTGGGGTTAAGTGACCTTGGGTTCAATTCCTGGTACAAAAAAAAAAAAGAATGTATCCTAAAAAGGGCTTGGGCTTGGGCTTGGGTGTAGCTTAGTGGTAAAGTACTTGCCTGGCATGAGCAAGGCCTTGGGTTCCATCCCCAGCACTGGGGGAAAAATGATTGGTGGGGGGTGGATATAATGTTAGTGGGTTATTCACTCAGATGTTATGTAGCTAGAAATGATGTCTAGAAAGTAGAGTTAAGTGTACTGATATGGAAAGATAGCTAAGAGATACCAGCTTAAAAAAGGCAAGATTAGCAGGATATGGTGGCACACACCTGTAATGCCTTGCCAATTTAGTGAGACCAATTTAGTGAGACCCTGTCTCAAAATGGAAAAAGGGGAGCTGGGCATGGTGGTGTACCCCTGGAATCTCAGTGGCTCAGGAGGGTGAGGCAGAGAAAAAAGGAAAGAAAAGTAAGATGGAAAACAAAGTGCAGTGTGATTTCATTTGTGTCTAGGCATGCACAAGTACACATACATGGGTATATGTAGCTAACGTGTAAAAGATGTATGTGCTATGTAATCCATAGATGGTCTCTGAAAGATACACAAGAGAGGGAAGAGAACCAGGTAGAAGAAGGAGACAATAAACTTTTACAGCATTTCTGTATTGTCTGTATCCATTGAGTTGTTTCATTTGTTTAACTTTGTATGTGATAAAAAATTTCTGATAAAATAAAATTTTAAATGATGCTTATGAAGGCTGTTATAACTAGTAAAAATATTTATAATATATTAAGCAAAAAGAACAAGATGCAAAGTTACACATATATAATTGCAATTTATGTCTCTAGCTATAGGACTGACAATAAGTAAGGGACAATCTGGGCATGGTGATGCATACCTGTAATCCCAGCGACTCGAGGTTGAGGCAGAAGGATCGCAAATTCAAAGCCAGCTTCAGCAATGAGGAGGTGCTAAGCAACTCAGTGAGACCCTGTTTCTAAATAAAATACAAAATAGGCTGGGGATGTGACTTAGTGGTTGTGCCCCTGAGTTCAATCCCCAGTGCCAAAAAAAAAAAAAAAAGGAAAGAAAAAGAAAAGGACAAAAAAAAAGACAGGGATATGGTGTTTTGTTTTGTTTTATTTTTTGTGATACTGGGATTTAACCAAGGGCTGCTTTACCACTGACCTATGCCCCCCAGACATTTTTTTTTTTTTAATTTTTATTTTATTTTGACACAGGGTCTTGCTGAGTTGCCAAGGCTGGCCCTGCACTTGAAATCTTGCCTCAGTTGCTCAGCCACTGCTCCCTGCAGAAATGTATGAATTGGTTACGTTAAAGTGCTAGAATTATATTTTCTTTGAATTCCTCTATTTTCTAATTTAAAAGTTGTTTTATATTAATTATGCAGAAATTTTTTTTTTCAATATTGGGGATAGAACCTAGGAGGACTCTACCACTGAACTACATTCCCAGCCATTGTATTCTTTTATTTGTTTTATTTAGGTAAGTAAATATATTGGATCTTGGGGATTTAACCCAGGGGCAATTTACCACTGAGCTGCATCTCCAGCCCTTTTTTTTTTTTTTTTTTTTAAGATTTATTTTTTTAGTTGTAGTTGGGCACAATACCTTTATTGTATTTATCCATTTTCACGTGGCGCTGAGGATCGAACCCAGGGCCTTGCACATACTAGGCGAGCACTCTACCACTGAGCCACAACCCCAGCCCCTCCAGCCCTTTTTTAATTTTTTATTTTGAGATGATTTATTTTTATTTTATTTTGAGTTGATTAGGGCCTCCCTAAATTGCTGAGGTTGACCTTGAGCTTGGGATCCTGTGTCTCAGCCTCCTGAGCCACTGAAATTATAGGCATGTACCACTGCACCTGGCTCTTTTATTTTTTATTTTGAAATTAGTCTTGCTAAGTTATCCAAACTGGTCTTGAACTGAGATCCTCCTGCTTCAACCTCCAGTGTTGCTGGGATTACAAGTGTATGCCACTTCACTTGCTGCAAAAAGTAATTAAAATATTTATGTGCTTAAAAAAAAGCCACAAAAAAAGGGAATGATTGTTATAATTAGATTTAGCTAATCAGAAATCCCATGCCTGGCATAGGTCAGTTGTAGAGTGCTTGTTTAACATGCACAAGGCTCTGGGTTTGAAATAGAAAAAAAAAATTTTTTTTTCTTTGTGTTGTAGTTTTTTTTTTTTTCCTTGTGATGTAGTTGTTCAAGGGCTCTGAGTGACTGACCTGGGATGACATTGAGCCTCTCTGTAAGGGTTGTTTCTTTTTCCTTCCTCCCCTTCTGCTTCTTGACTCCTGTGGTGATAATTCTCCTTTCTTTTCTCTGCAGAGCCCACCCACTTTTGGGTTCCTATTGGACATCGATGGAGTGCTGGTGCGGGGTCATAGAGTGATCCCTGCTGCTCTAGAAGCGTTCCGCAGGCTGGTGAACTCCCAGGGGCAGCTGCGGGTGCCTGTGGTTTTTGTCACAAATGCTGGGAACATCTTACAACATAGCAAAGCCCAGGAGCTGTCTGCCCTGCTGGGGTGCAAGGTAAAGCAGTAGCAGCCAAGGCGTGGAAGCCAAGGACTGTGTTCCTAATGGTCCTGATGGGTTCCTAATGGAACCCCACTCTGGCATTATGTCCCTTTCCCTGGGTTGGGGTACAGGGTCAATAAACCTAGTTAATGGCCAGTTGGGTCAGTGGAAATCTTTCAATCCTATGCGAAAATAACTTGAAGTTTTCCTTGCCTCATGAGTAAAGACTCATTAGCTCCTTTACATACATACACACCACATACATGGTGAATGAGCACCAAAATCTTGCCTTTGTAGTTGGCAGTTTTAGTTTATCCTCTTTGTATCCAATTTTCCCCCCTTTGGCGCATCAGGGTTCTCTTACAGTTTTAGCTGCTAGAAGGCAAGGATCACATTTGTGTAAAACTCCACGTGCCAGGAGGGAGTGTGTAGTAACAGCCCTTGTTTTTCAGAAATAAGAGGTGGACTGGACTCAGTGGTAGAATGAGCATTTGCTTCCAAAAGTATTCTGTCTTCACTCACTAGTGATTCCATGCTCCATCCTGACATGGACACAATCTTGTGTGTTGAGGATGAATTCAGGGGCTGGGGTGTCGCTTAGTGATAGCTACTTGCCTAGCGAGTGTGAGGCCCTGGGTTCAAGTCCCAGCATTGAATAAAATATGGTGGCGGTGGTGGTGGTGATGGTGAATTTAGTTTTTGGAAGGAATCCTTTGGAACCAAGGCACTAACAAAAGTGGCTGATTGGTTGGGTGACACTACTTGAGATTGAACACAGAGGTAAAGGAAAAAAACTGGTTCCCTTATGGGGTTTTCAGAGAGGGTTTCAAAAGTGTTCTCAATAAAGGCTGCAGTAAAGGTTAGTTTAAATATTAAAAAAGGTTAGTTTAAATATTAAAAAGCCAAGTCTTAGGCTGGGGGCATGACTCAGTGGTAGAATGCTTGCCTAGCATGTACAGGACCCTGGGTTCAATCCTCCACACAAAGTCTTTTAGTAGAACCAAAAACAAAAAGTCAAAGTCTAGGGTAGATTTCTGTGATAGTGACAAAGAGCATCTGAGCAAACCTGTGGTTTCCTAGAGTGGGATTGTGAAATCTAAAGGGGTGACAGGGAGTAGAGCCCAACAGAATTGGTGAGTGGTCAGACCTCACATTTGATGACTTTTTTGTTGTATCTGGTGTATCAGAAGCCAAATTAGGCAGATTCCTTTTATGACTGTTTGGGTAAGTTTTAGAAGCGTCAGGTGCCAAACAGGGCTTTTCCACCTTTCATTTCCTGGACAATTTTTTCCTTCCCAGGTAAAAGAATCTGCTACCTATGTCTCCATTATTTTCCCTCAACTATATGTCTTCCTCTGCTTTCCTTTCCTGTCCCTACAGGTGGATCCAGACCAAGTCATTCTTTCTCACAGCCCCATGAAGCTCTTCTCCCAGTACCATGACAAGCGGATGCTAGTGTCTGGGCAGGGACCTGTGATGGAGAATGCCCAAGCGTATCCTTTTGCTCTAATTGGAGAGGGGTTTGCCTCCCTCAGCCAAGTAGGAACGATAGTGAGGAGTGCTGGGTTCAGGATGCCAGGGTACACAGGCAGTATGGTAGCCTCTCAGGGAGTGAGAACAAGTTCTATGTATGGTCAGTCTTCATGCCTGGCAGTTCTTGAAAGGCAGTCTACATAATCAGAATCTTCTGCAAAGTTCAAACTACAGAGTCCTGGGCCTTACCCCTGGATGAGGAGTCTTACTTCACTAGGTTGAAGGTCAGATTCTGGAATTTTATTTGTGTATTTACTTTTATCCTGGAGATTGAACCTAGGGCCTTGAGTATGTTAGGTAAATGCTATACCACTGAGTTACATCCCTAGCCCAGGAATATGTACTTTAAAAAACCAAATAGCTCTCTGGGTTATTCTATAACTAGGTTTGGGAAGCATGGCCTGGCTCTCTTCCTTGGATGCTCAGCTAGAAGAGGATGTGGTTACTGTCCTCAAGCAGCTGCTTCATTTATTCTGGGTCTTCTGGGTATCACGCTGTGCTATGTGCTCTAGAGGGAAAAGGGGACCAAGGCAAAGAAATTGGGATTGTGACTTAATCAAAGGGTTTGTACTTGAGGCAAAAATAACACATCCATGAACAGCAAAGGAATATTTTAGATGGCATATGACATGTTGGAAGTGTAGCTCAGTGGTGGAGCACTTGCCTAGCTTGTGTAAGGCCTTACATTTGAGTTCCAGCATATCACACACACACACACACACACACACACACACACACACACGTTGGCATATGACTGAAGGCTGCAAAGAGTGGGATGGGTTTTTAGGTGTCACGGCATCAAAGGGAAGGGACTGTCCCTGCAGCTGGAATGACAGTGACCGTGGCTTCATGGAGCATTAGGGCTTTGCCCAGGAGGTAGTTAGGATTTCCCAGCTATGATAGGTAAGAGGTTAGAATGGAATGGGGTGAGGAAGAAGAGGGAACAGGAAGAGGGGACCTGGGGTAGGAAACCTTGGGAGCAAACTCAGGGCAGAGGGGGAGTTAATGCAGGCAATATTGCTGATGGGATAACCTGATGAAGTTGTCATTTTGGGGAAAATGATTTCAAGAGTCACTTGAAACCATGTCCAGTTAAGACTAAGTTGGAACTAAGAATGGGAAGATGGAGGCAGGTCTTGAAGGAGATAATGCTGGAGCTGACTTAGCTTATCTAAGACTATGCCTGGCTCCCTAGACCTCTGTATCTCCTCTGAATGCAGCATTTCTGGCAGCGCTGTTCTTACAGCGCTGTTTATGTGGGCTCTGAGTATGTGTAAGCTCCTTGAGGACAGAGATTTATATCCCTTTCACCTGGGGTGTGACCTGGCACCTGGAATGTGCCCAGTGGCTGTTGAGTGATTGCCCTGGCATTACTCACCTCCAACCACTTTGCCAGTATCCTCACAGCCTGCCTGCTGGCACCTGCAGGATTTATGACAAGAATGCCTGTGTGGTGTGATCAAGACTGGATCTGGGTTCTGCTCACTTGTGATCTGATGCATTCTGAAAGGCATCTTCCCTAGAACTGTCCAGCTTTGCTTTCCTGATCTTGCTCCAGACTGGGCTTCCAGAATGTTGTTACTGTGGATGAGCTGCGGATGGCCTTCCCAGTTCTGGACATGGTGGATCTTGAGCGACGGCCGAAGACCACGGTAATAAGGAATACAGGTTGGGTCATTTCACCCTCTGAAACACTCCCAGAGTCTCAATGTTCAGTTCTATCCTGTTCCCTGTGTTGGCTCCTCTCACTGACCTCACTGCCTTCCTGCTGAGAATCGCAGTTTGTTCCTGCTTCTGCACTATGGCCTCCTTGGAGGTAGCATCTGGCTTCCTTAAAGTTCCCTGGAGAGATGAGAGTGTCCCAGAGAAGCAGAAGGAGCCAAACCCTGACCTTTCTGCATTGTTTGTAATTAGCTGGGATCCCCATTCCTAGCCTTAGCATCTCCTCCACCAATAGTTTCGTATTTACTAACAGGCTTTCCCCGTGTTGCTGGGAGAATCATTAACCTCTGTTAAATCACTCAACTGCTATTCCTTTATCCTGAAACATGGTACAGAGTTGCCTTTGTGAGGAGCAGATTGCTCATGAAACACTGGCAATCCTGCTTATCCAGCCATGTGCCTTTGGGTTTGTCTCATATTCAAACACTGGCTTGATTTCTTTCTTTCTTCTTTTCACTCTCCACTCCTGCAGTGCTGGGGATTAAACCCAGGGCCATGTGCATGCTAGGCAAGTACTCTACTCCTGAGCCCATAATTTCCTGTCTCTTGTGATCCAGGCTTCTCAGTGATCCTCTCCAATATGGCTTCCTGTCTCTTGACTCACTTTCTCATGTGAACTTTATGTATATCACATAATTTATGTCTGAAGTCACACCATTCTCAAAATTAGATGAAATTCAGTTAAAAGCAGTTTTATTTATTTATTTATAAGTCCTTCTTCCAGAGTTTTCTAACACTCTAGACACTTCCTCCCCTTGGAGAATTTTCTCCTTGAACCATGCCAATTCTGTGGAGACCCAGAATGTAGAGTGAGGACAGATCTCAGAGTATCTTAGAGCCTGAGTCCCACAGAAGGAAGTAACTCACTCCTGGTCACATAGCTCTTTGGTGGCAGAGCAATGGTCTGTGGAAGGAATGGACTCCAAGAGCTTGGTAAAGTGAAAGATCCTGCCTCCCAAACTGACCTCAAGACAATGGTCTGCCATGACCTGAAGGTTCCTTTTTCTCCATGGGCTGCCTTTGTCTTTAGCTACCTGGTTCTAGAGTGTCTTGCCTGGCCCCTGTCTTGCTTCCTATTCTAGCTGGGGAAAGATGGCTGACCACCCCTCCTCCTCACTGACTTCATTTGTGGTATTCTTCAGCTTGTGCTGGGACCAACCTGGTCGTCATCTTTTCTCCTTTTTCTGCGAATCTTCTTCCTTAGTCGTGTGCCGCTTTTCCTTGGCTTGGGCTGCACTGTGGGAAGGCCTCTGATCTGTGTGCAATGTGTCATTCCTCTCACCCACCCCTAAAGACTGGTGTGTGATTCTCCAGGAGTGGCAAGTGACTGTTGGTTGATGGGCCTCTTTGTCTCTTGGCAGCCCCTTCTGAGGAATGACTTCCCGGCCATTGAAGGTAAAAGAGGTCCTCCTCCCAAGTGGGTGTGGGGTCTTTTTCTTTCTCCTATCAGGACCTCAGGCTATTTTACTGTGACTGTTTACTTTCAGCCTGCTGTAGTGACAGGAAGGCATTGGGCAACAGGGCACCTGGGTTCTGGTCCTGGATCTGCCATTCCTTACCTCTGAGACTTCTGTTAATTTTTCCTTCCTCATGCCACTCACTTTATGCTGAAAAATTGTAAGCTTAGAGAGTGTTAGAGTGCAGAGGCACCCAGAGGCAATCTGGTCCACTGTTTCTCAGTTCTTCCGTTGTATAGGAAAAATTTTGGAACATTCCCTTTGGAATCCTGAAATTAAAATCACAGATAATTTAACTGTCATATACATATATTAAATATTAGTTAAGTTTATTATAAAGCCCTAAATGTAATAGGGGAAAATAAAAGGAAAACATTTTAGTAACAAGATTGTAATGCATTTTAATATTAATATTATTATCCAAGAAGTAAAATGCTTGCACTAAACATAGAGTCACGTGAGTGTTCTAGCTACAGATGCAGACTGATGTAAGAGTATTGATAGGTGTGAAATATATAGGTGTGTCATTGGGGCAGCCTTGACATTGGTGATTTTCCAAGGTAGAGAATAGCTCTTGATAAAGTTGTATTTTTACACGATAATTATATTTTTGGAAATAGCAGTGTTTATTAAAACAGTACGAAAATACTTTATGATTATTTGTAAAATGGAATTGGCTCTTTTACCTGTGAACAAGTTGTTCACTTCCATGAATATCAGGTGGGACACTTGGATGCTATTAGGACTCTACTCCTGAGCCCATGATTTATTAGGACGTGGGACAATTTAATTGTGTAGGACTATCTTCATCTGCTAAGTATGTCATTGTGACAAAATATATGCTCCAGTTTTATTTTGCTGAACCCAGGGCTTCACATATGCTAGGCAAGCACTCTACCACTGAGCCACATCCCTAGCACCCATATCCTTCAATGTCTAAAACACCTCCCTCTGGAAGGTACTGCCCCTTTGAGAATCACTGGTCTTGAAGCTCCTAGCAGCACATTTACAAAGTGCTTGTTTTGGCCTGTGCTGGGTTAGGTGTTGACTATATCTCATTTTTATCCTAATAACAGCAATATAGGTAGGTGTTGCTATTCTGTTAACTGAGGAAACTAAGGCTTAGACAAAGTAAGTAACTGCCATAGTCCTATGGGCAAATTTGCAGAGTCAGGTTCGAGTTCAGGGCTCTATTAGTCCAGTCCCCTGCTCTTGGCCATTAGGTTGTTTTGCCTGCTGGGGCTCAGATAGAAGGGAAAGCTGAGGGACGGAAAGCTCCCTGCAGAGTGCACTTGGGGTACGGTGTACTTGAGATTTATTGCTTTTATAAAAACCTCTTCTGTAAAGTACCAGTGGACACCAGTTAGAGAATGTTAAAGTGCAGAGGCTCCTTTCTGGGTCCTGGGCTTTGTTCACCAAGGGTGAATGGGTAAGTGGCTTGGTCAGGTCTGGTTCAGAGAACTCTGCCCTTGCCCATGTCTGTGCACTGAGGTGAAGAGCTTTGAGTGGGTGGCACCAGCTGGCCTCTGTTGCCTCCTGAAGGCTGTCTGCCTACCTGCCCATCACAAAGGGCAGATTGAGTACCCTACCCTCCTCACCTCTGTGCTTTTGCTCTTTAAGGGGTGCTCCTCCTTGGAGAGCCAATCCGCTGGGAGACAAGCCTGCAGCTGATCATGGATGTCCTCCTCAGCAATGGGAACCCTGGAACTGGACTGGCAACAGCCCCCTATCCCCATCTCCCTGTCTTGGCCAGCAACGTGGATCTTCTTTGGATGGCTGAAGCCAAGATGCCCAGGTGAGGACTGAGGGTCCTCAGTCTTGGCTCTGGCAGCCCACTGCTAGCTGCTGCCTGAGCAGTCCTGTGAGCACTTTGCCACCCACCATTCTGAAGCTCTGGGTGGTCAGAACCTGCCTAGCCAGGCCCTGTAGTTGCTATAGTAACTTGGCCTTTGGAAGGACATTCAAGGATCACTTCATATGTTAAATATTAAACTAAAAGTGCAGATTACTGGGCATGATGGTGTATCGAAATGATTTTGAACATATTATCCTGCTCTCATAATCTTTTTTTTCCCTATTTTTTATTGGTGCATTATAGTTGTACATAATGATGGGATTTGTTGTTACATTTTTGTATATGTACACAATAGAACAATATAATCTGGTTTCCTTGTCTAGGGGACAAGGACCAATTTTTGAGGTATTATTAGTGCAAATTATTCAACTGCTCCTCCTTCCTTGCCTCTGCCCAATAGCATTGGTTCTTTCACTTCTTTGTTTGCTTTTACCCTTGAGATGTAGGGGCAGGGAAGCCAGAGTTCTTCTGATGGTCACAGAGACCAGACAGTGGAGACAAAGTGGATAAGGTACATGGGTATTGAGGAAGCCCACGCTCCCTGCTCAGCCGTGATGACCTTAATATGTGCTCTGTCCTTTTCTGAGGCTGACAGGTGGCCCTTTTTCTGACCCACAAAGTGCTTGAATACAAAAACAGTTGATGCTGCTGTGTGCTGTTTGGATGCTCTTATCTGCAAGGCCAGTCTGCCATTCACTCCCAGTGGTTGGTCAACAGGGGTGGTCAGAGCCCCTGATTGCCTCAATTCCATGACTCATAGCCCCAAAGATACAGGGATGTACGGTATAATCTGTAACTTGAGGTTTGGCATTGTCTCTAAAGTGTTATTCCTAAGGTTTGGGTGTGCTGACACTAGTTTGAGCCAGGGGTTGGTTATGTAGTTGTGAACTCAGTAACAAGGGGCAAATTTCAGTTTATGAATCAAATTCAAGATTAATTTTTCATTCAAATTATCCAGAGTTGCAATAAAATTTTCATTCAATGGTTTACAAATTAAAAACAGAATTCCTTATATAAATAAGTGACACTGAAATGTAATTAATGTGTAACATGATATCAGTTAGGATTTTGTTTTGGATGAAAACCCAAAACATATCTTAAACAAGATAGAACTTTTTTTTTTTTTTTCCCTCCTCACATGAAATAAGTCATGCAGTTCAGAACCTGCATCCTGTCAGTGATCTTCTGTCTCCCTGCTGTGCTGTCCTAAGTCCTTCATTATATAATCCAAAGTGGCTGCCCAAATACCAGCCATCACATTAGCATTCCAAGCGGCAGGGAGGAGTAGAGGAGGAAGAGAACAACAACACCCCCTCTTCAATTTTAAGGATACTTAAGTTTAGCTTGGCATTTTTGTTTAAATGAACTGTTTAATGCTATTTTAGCTTTATGGCTACATCCAGCTGCAAGGGAGGCAGGGGATTTATTTTTTATACCTAGTGGCAATACGCTCAGCTGAAAGTTGATACCAAGAGAAAAGGGTCTGCACAAATCTAAAGCACACTTTATCTAAAGCACACTTTATTTATTTTTGGGTACTGGGGATTGAACCCAGGGATGCTTAACCACTGAGCCACATCCCCAGCCCCCTTTTTTTTCAAATAGTTTAAATCTTGAGACAAGGTCTTACTAAGTTGCTTAGGGCCTTGTTAACTTGCTTGCTGACAGTGACCTTGAACTTGTGATCCTCCTGTCTCAGCCTCCCAAGTTGCTGGGATTAAAGGTGTGCACCACCACATCTGGCTAAAGCAGACTTTAAACTTAGGTTTCTGGAGTCAGACCATCTGGCTTGTAATTTTAGCTCTGCCACCATGAGGACCTTCTCTCTTGTTGGGCCTCAGTTTCCTCATGGGTAAAATGAAGATAATAGTATCTAGCCCAAAGGGTATTTTCGAGTGTTAAATGTGAGATGATGTCCCCAGTGCTAGAAGAATGCTCAATTAATGTTCGCTCCTGCTAGAAATATTTTAACCTTTCTCTATCACCCTCGGGGCCCTGGAGTAAAAGGTTGGTATAGTGGGTACTGCATAGGGCCTGGCAGGTGGCCTGGAAGACTGAGCTGCTGAACCTTCTTCTTGGACAGGTTTGGCCATGGTACCTTTCTACTTTGCCTGGAAACCATCTACCAGAAAGTGACAGGCAAGGAACTGAGGTACGAGGGTCTGATGGGCAAGCCCAGCATCCTCACTTACCAGTATGCGGAAGACCTGATCAGGCAGCAGGCGGAGAGGCGGGGCTGGGCTGCCCCCATCCAGAAGCTCTATGCTGTAGGGTAAGCTCCACATCGCTGCCTCATCCCTTTCACAAATTTCCCTCCCCTTTTTCTCTGCTCTCATGGCCCTTGTTTCCCTGTATCTGAGTCACATTGTACCCACAAAGTTGTTGTCCACCTTGAGACACTGAACTTGGGTTTTCTCCTCTTTTCCTTTTCCGGTTTGGCTGCCCTGCCAGAGATAACCCCATGTCTGATGTCTACGGTGCCAACTTGTTCCACCAGTACCTACAGATGGAGAAGCGTGGCAGGGCAGAGGAACTAGTGGCTGGTGGCCTGTGGAAGCAGCGACCCTCAGCAACCCAGAGCTGCGCCTCCATCCTGGTGTGCACTGGAGTGTACAGTCCCCAGAAGCCAGGGTCCATGGGGCCTGCCCACGGAGGAGCGGAGCCTCCATTCCACGGGCACCGGGACTTCAACTTCAGTCCGGGGCTCATGGAGGCATCTCATGTTGTGAACGATGTGAATGAGGCTGTGCAGCTGGTTTTCCACCAGGAAGGCTGGACTTTGTAGTGATGGGTGTTCATCAGAGGCAAGGGGGAAGGAGGGAGGGAGCTTGGGCCACAGGTGAATCCTGTTCGCTGGGTTCTGGTCAGGTCACTGGGTGTCAAGTCATGGCCTGGTTCTCTTGCCACTTTGCCTGCTGCCCCAGTGCTGGGATGTAACTGGTCAAGAACCATGGTATACTGGGGGTGCAGTCAGTGTGCATGAGCCCTGGGTTCCATCTCAAGCACTACAAAAACAAAACAATAACAACGAGAAGAAGACAGTGACTTATTTTTCCTGCTGAGCAGTAGCCACAGTAATGTACCAGGGGAGCATTTCATGTGGAACCATTGAGATTTCTGAGCCCAATTCCCACGTGCCTCTCCTGGCAATCTGACCTCTGAATGCTCCTTTTACCTCTGTGCCTCACTTTCCTCCTCCTTTTAGTAGGGACTTCTGAAAAATGGGGAGGCAGTGGGAATAATGTGGAAGTTTCTGCAGAGCCTTCGCTCTCACTGAAGGAACCACTGTGTTTCAGCAGGGTGTGTAACTAACACATTCTAGTTTTGACTGTATTTTAGTTTATTGCCCAGAGACTTTGGGGCTTTTTTTTTTTTTTTTTTTTTTTAATTAAAGTCATCCTAATAAATATTCATTATACCATCTCTTGTGACGCTCTGTCTGGAATGTGCTGAAGTCCTGTGGGGAATGGGGAATGGGTGAGTGGTATACACTAGTCTCTCTGGAGGCAGAGAGATCTGTGGCATTTCACTTCATAACATGCTCTGGTCTCCTTTCCTAACTCTGTTCTTCTTCCCACCCGCAAACCCACACCCAGCCTGGGCTGTGAAGCCTGAGTCTGTCTAGGAATGAGTTATGCCTGGCTTTGGCATATGGTTAGCACGTTCCTTGGCATGAAAAAGAAGAGGGATCTTGTTTATGGTCTGTTCTAAAGAAGGGAATTTTCCTGTGGAGATTCCCCAAAGCATGTGTTTCTTCTTATAGTTCTTTATTTAGGAGTTCGTGTCTCCCGTGACCTCAGCATCTGTCACATCCTCTGGTGCTGTAGTTTGGAAGCTGAATGTCCCTCAAAGTCCCATGTGTTTAAAGTCATGGTCTCCAGTATGGTACTTTTGGGAGGTGGTGCAACCTTTGGGAGGTGTTCAGCTCCTGTGTTAGAGGCTTAGTCCCCAGTGCAGGCAGGTTCAGATGTGGACATTTGGGAAATGAGGACTTTGATCTCATCTGTTGGTTAATCCATTGATGGTTCATAAGTTTTTTTTTTTTTTTTTTTTTGAGTAGTGGGGTGTTAGAGTTTGTAAACAAGTCAAAATAACACCTGGCATTTTGCCAGGGGAATGTTAGAGTTGGTAAACAAGTCTGGATGGTGCCTGGCAAAATGCCAGAGGGAGTGGTTTGAGAAGTAACAAAAGCGAGCCATTAAGTATGGAGATTCCTTATTGGTTGACTGATGTATCTAGTTTATGCTAATTAGATAAGCTGTGTGGAATGTATAAATACTGCTCCTGTCCAATAATAAACGGCTCCCACTCCTGCTGTATCAAGTACACAAGTTATTCGTCACCCCCGGTTATTTTGCTGCAGCTGGACTGTGGCAGTGGGGATTGAACTCAGGGGTGCTCAACCACAGGCCAGTCCTTTTTATTTTTTATTTTGAGACGAGGTCTCACTAAGTTGCTGATGCTGGCCTCAAACTTACGCTGTTCCTTCCTCAGCCTCCTGAACTGCTAGAATTACAGACATGCACCACCATGCCTGGACTAGAATTTAATGGACTATTAGAAAATGGTGGAAACTATAATAGGAGTTGGGACCTATTTGGAGGAAGTAACTGGGGTGCCCGCCTGAGGGTATATCCTGTCCCTGGCTCCTGCATCTCTCTGTCTCTTACTTTGTTTCCCAGATGCCATGCAACTCTGTTCCAGCATGTGTTGCCTACCATGTTGTTCTGTCTCCCCAAAGGCCCATACTAGTCAGGGACTGAAACTATAAGCAAAAATAAATCTGACCTCTCAATTGATTTTCTTAGGTATTTTCTCCCAGTGATGGAATGCTGACTAACATACCCCTGATCAGGGTAGTGGAACCCCAGCTCCTTCCTCTTCTCTCATTTCCAGGCAATGAGATGAACAGATTTTGCTCTGCCAAGTGCTTCTGCCATGTTGTACTGCCCAAGAGAGTGGGGCCATGCTATCATGGACCAAATCCACAACCGTGATCCAAAATAAGCCTGTTTTCTTGACAAGTTTATATATATCAGCTAATTGCCACTACCCAGCCTGGCCTTTCCTTCTTCCTTAAGACACTCTTGGCTATATCTGACTGACTTCTTGACACCTTTGATTACCTCATAATTGTTTGGAGGTGAGGGAGCAAAGATTGAGAGAGGATGGCCGTGGAATAGAATCGAAAGTGGGCATCCTGAGAGCTGAACCAAGAGCACATTTCATGCTCACTCCATGTCGTACCAGCACTTACCACCGTCCCCACCCATAGTCCTAGCGCCTTGCCCCTGGATTGTTGTAACCTTCTTGTTTCATCTCCTTCCTCTGTCTCTCTCCCTCCCTTCTATTCACTGGTGTCCATACATCAGTCACATTATAAACTAGTTCTGTTCTCTGGTCAAATCCCTTCTGTGACTCCCTGTGTCACTGAGTAAAAGCCCCGAATTTCTTACCATGGCACAAATGCCTCTCCAACCTGTTGCTCCATCTTGGACCTCACCAACTATTTCCCCCTCCATCACTTTATACCTGAACAATGGCCCCCTTGCTGTTCCATGCAATCTGTTGTCTCAGGGCCTCTATACCTGTAGTTCCCATCCACACCTGGTTCACTGCATCTCTTCCTTGTTTGCTTGGTAGCCCTGAGGATTGAACCCAGGGGCACTCTATTTGAGTTACATCCCTAGTTCTTTTTATTTTATTTTAAAGACAGGGCTAAATTGCTGAATCTGGCCTCAAACTTGTGGTCCTCCTGCCTCAGCCTCCTGAGTTACTAAGGATTACGGATGTGTGCTACTGTGCCTGGCCCTTTTTTTCCTTCTTTTTTTTTTTTTTAATATTTACTTTTTAGTTGTAGTTGAACACAATACCTTTATTTTATTTATTTTTATGTGGTGCTGAGGATTGAACCCAGGGCCTTTTACGTGCTAGGCAAGCGCTCTACCACTGAGCCACAACCCCAGCCCTCCCCATCACTTCTTAAAGATCTGGTGGATAGATCACCTCATAGATCTCTGAGAGTTCTTCTAAAGAATAGTATCCTGTGCTGGGGCTCAGCAGTGGAGTGCTCACCTCACATGTGTGCGGCCCTGGGTTTGATCCTCAGCACCACATAAAAATAAATAAATAAAAAATGTATTGTGCCCAACTACAACAACAACAACAAAATATTAAAAAAAAACGGGGGAGGGGCTGGGATGTGGCTCAGGAAGAGCGCTCGCCTAGCATGCATGAAGTACTGGGTTCGATCCTCAGTACCACATAAATATAAAGATATTGTATCCACCTATAACTAAAAAATAAATATTTTAAAAAAAGAATAGTATCCTGTATCCCCCACCTTATCCTGCTTAATTTTCTTCATGGTAATTATCACCCCATGGCCTATATGTACTTGCTTATTCTATTCTAAAATAGAGATACCATGGACTTGGTCTGACTCACTCACTGTGATATTCCTCACACCTAATACCTGACATTTGGCAGGATTGAGTAGATTGTGTTGAATAGATGGCCCCTGCTGGCCCTGTAAGTCCTCTTATACAGTCCTTACAAATATACCTTTCTTTTTTTCCTTCTCCCTTGATAAATATGGCAAAAGGGAAAAGACTGCTGGGCGTGGTGTTGCACACCTGTAATCCCAGCGGCTTGGGAGGCTGAGACAGGAGGATCGTGAGTTCAAAACCAGCTTCAGCAACTGAGCAAGGCACTAAGCAACACAGTGAGACCCTGTCTCTAAATAAAATACAAAGTAGAGCTGGGGATGTGGCTCAGTGGTTGGGTGCCCCTGAGTTCAATATCTAGTACCAAAAACAACAACAACAACAAAAAACGGAAAAGACTTAGACTTGGAATGGAATCTCTGTTCTGCTCTGCTCTTTAGCTGTATGATCTTGTACAATCTCCTCCTTTTTTTTTTTTTTTTTGTACCAGGCATTAAACCTAGGGCCACTTAATCAGTGAGCCTCATCCCCAGCCCTTTTTATGTTTTGTTTTGAGACAGGGTCTCACTAAGTTGCTTAGTTTCTCCCTAAGTTGCTGAGGCTGGCTTTGAACTCGCAATCCTCCTGCCTCAGCCTCCAGAGTCCTCCTTCACTTCTTTAAGCTTTCATTTGTAGAGTTGGCATTGGCACTGTCTGTCATAGGATTGTATGAGAAGTAAACCAGCTATTTTAAGTACAGTTTTCATCATTCAGGCTATTTTTTTTAGGCAATAGGAAATTTAGGGGTAGGCATTTCAGGGCTGGGAGAGTAGCTCAAGGGTGTCTCCAGGGACTCAGGGTATTGTCCCACCATCTTGTGTCTGTTTCCTAAGGTCAAGATGGCACATGTTATAGTTTGGATCTGAAATGTCCCCCAGAGTCTTATGTGTTGAGGGCCTGGTCTCCAGCCTGCAGTGCCATAGGGAGGCGGTGGAATCTTTAAGAGGTGGGGCCTCTTGGGAGGGGGGTGTGCCCTTGAAGGGGGATATTGGGACCCCAGCCTCTTCCTCAATTTACCCCTTGGCCACTTTGAGGTAAGCAGTTTCATTGCCTTGTATCGTATTGTATTGTCATAATGTATTGCCCCACCACAGTCCCAAAGCAACGGGAACAAGGGAACTTGGACTGAAACCTCTGAAGCCCTGAGCTAAAATAAACTGCTTACCTCAGGTATTTCATCACAGCAACGGGAAGCTAACACAGTAGGATTCTGCTTTTGGGGTTTTTTTGTTTGTTTGTTTTGTTTTGGAGGAGGGGGGCCCTGGGGATAGGACCCAGGGCCTTGCACATACTAGGCAAGTGCCCTACCACTGAACTACATCCCCAGCCCCAGGACGATTCTACTTTGAAGCCTTGTCTGTGCCCCAGAAAGGAAGGAGGAAAGAGCAAAGAGAACATGTGGAACTTGACTCCTTTTTAAGAACTTTGTCAGAAGTTGTCCCCTGTCCCCCAGAAATTCCAGTTCTGTCTGGGTGGCTACAGTGTAAGGAGGCAGGGATAGAGCACAATGCTGCTCAAACAGAATTAGGGTTTTTATTTTTTTGGTGGGGAGAGGTACCAGGGATGCTCTACCACTGAGCTATATCACCAGCCCTTTAAGTTTTATATATTTTTATTTTGAGACAAATTCTTGCTAAGTTGATGAGGCTGGCCTCAATACTTGAGAACCTTCTGTTTCAGCCTCCTGAGTCCTTAGGATTATAGGCCTGTGCCACCATGCTCAGCTTGTTGTTTTTCTTTCTTTAATGTCTGTTGTATTCCAGGCAAGCACTGAACCACTGAGCTATATTCCCAACCTTAGGATTCTGTTTGTAAGGAAGGATGGCAAAATGGATATTGAGTAGGTACCTAGCAGCACCAGCTACAGCACCTGGTTCTCCAGGTAGCACTTACCTGTGATTATTTCAAGTTCTCTGAGGACATGGGTCAAGTTCTGGCCTTTCAAAGCACCTTGTTTAACTGAGCTGCTGGGTTAGGTAATAGTGTTGCTAACTGACATTTGCATAGCAGTTAACATTTTTCAAAGAAGTTTAAAACTGGTATCATTCATCCATACTGTGCTGGAGCTTCACCAACTCCTGGTGGAGAGAAATAATTCTTATCTATTCCAATTATATAAATGAAGCACAAAGGCAGGGACCACTCATTCTTTCATTTCAAAAACAGTGAAGGTCTAGGGCTGGGGATATAGCTCAGTGGTAGAGTGCTTGCCTAGCATGTGTGAGGCCCTGGGTCGCTCTATTCCAAGCACTGCAAAAAATAAAGCAAAACGAAACAAAACATTGAAGGTTTATAAGGTTGGGGCTGGGGATGTGGCTCAAGCGGTAGCGCGCTCGCCTGGCATACGTGCGGCCAGGGTTCGATCTTCAGCACCACATACAAACAAGGATGTTGTGTCCGCCGAAAAACTAATAGACAAATAAAATTCTCTTAAAAAAAATAAATAAAGTACCAGGCACTCTAAGTGCCATAGCTACGACCAATCACTGGCAGCAGCACCCACCTTTGTAGAGTCCTCTTTTGAGTGGTGACAGCCAAAGTCATAGTATATGTAGGAAACCAGTCTAAAGGTTAGTCTCCTAATCCTGAGATTAACGTTCTATCCGAGACACTGCTCCAAATATCTTTCCACTGCCTAGCCACCCCAGACCCTTCTCCAAGCGTTGCTTCATGTTCTATAGTAACTGCTAATGTGGATACAGACCCGTGAAGCTCTCTTTGGGTCTCACAGGTCAAGTTTACCAAATGGAATGGCCGCTGAGTGTGGGAGAGCTGGAAAATGAAGTCTGGCCGTATGCAGAGAGACAAGAGCCCTTAGTTCAGATGGAGTGACAGAATGACAGCATCTCTGTGTCTGTCTACCTCTGGCTCAGTCCCTTTGGCTGGGTGTTATTTTGGTTCTTTGGTCGTTTCTCCCCCTTTCTTACTCGTTTGGGTTTCCTAAAGATGTCCCAGGCTATTCTGGCTTGTGCACAGAACAGCGTGTGCACTGCAACCTGATTGGTGGAACTCTATGTGAGAGGGCAGGGCCACAACTCAGCTCTAGTTCCAATCCTGTCCCTTAGGGACTTTGTCTAAACTGGAACCTAAACTCAGGACCAGCTGTCTTTTTGTTCAGTCCCAAACTAATGAAATGTCACTTTTTGTGTTTTGATGGAGCCAAGTGAATAAAAAATAAAGTCTGTATGTCAATTTGAATAGGACATAGTCCATATTTTAATTAATTCCCCCCCCCTTTTTTTAATAATATGAAGATTTGGGCTAGGCATGGTAGTACATGCCTGTAATCCCAGTGGCTTGGGAGGCTGAGGGAGGAGGATTGTGAGTTCAAAGCCAGCCTCAGCAACTTAGTGAGGCCCTAGGCAACTCAGTGAGATCCTGTCTCTAAATAAAATACAAAAAAGGGCTGGGGATGTGGTTAAGCACTCCTAGGTTCAATCCCCAGATACCCCCTCCCCCCAAAAAATGAAGTATGGAAGATTGAACTCAGGGATGCTCTACTCCTGAGTCCCCCAGCCCAATTTTTAATTTTCTAAAAATTTTGAGAAAAGGTCTCAGTTGTTCAGGTTGGCCTCAAACTTGCAGTCCTCCTGCATCAGCCTCTTAAGTAGCTAGGATTACAGACATGTACCACCATATTTTTCTCCATATTTTTATTTTTAATCTAATTAATTTATTTATTTTTCAAACCCAGAGCCTTGAGCATGCTAGGCAAGTGCTCTACCACTGAGTTATATCCCCAATTCTGAGCCCATATTTTTAATAAAATTATTAACCTGGGACAGTTATAGTGAACTGATAGGATTCCCTTAGATCTCTTCAGTGATTACCTTGAATTCTGACCACTGCGACTCTTCCTGGGCACTTCCTCTGCTGGCAGCCCTCCTCAACTCCTGAGGTCGCCTCCCCTAGGCTGCCTGAGGCAGGTGCAGGGAGCACATTGGTAATCAGGACACCCTGCAGAACTAGGGTTGCTGTAGCAACGGGATGCTGCCTTGAGGGCGGAATTTTAAAATATCTCAGCGATAATTTTTTTTAACATCATTCTGTCACTTCCCCAGTGTTTTGTGGTGCCACTGAGGTGGGCCATGCTGGGACGCCTGTTTTTCTGCCTGGGCTCTTGGCAGCTTCTGGGGGCTGGAGGTGGGAAGATGTCTCAGAGTGTGAACTACTCGGAAACTGACAGAGCCTCAGCTTTTGTTTCCTGGATCCTCCAGCTGGTGATTCTAAAGCCTTGTGTCATTTTCTCTTTGGGGGGGAGGGAAAGAATAAGGGCCTTCACTTGAAACTCTACCTCCTCCCGCTCTGAGTGTGGCCTGCCACCGGGCATTCCTGGGACCCTCCTCCTTCTTCCCTTCTTGTCTCCTGCTTCCTTTGTGCATTCTGACTTCCTCTTTTTAACAAATGACTGTTAATAGCTGCTAAGGCTTCATATAAGACTCTGGCCTTGCCCTCTCAGAGTGCAAACATTTTTATGAAGTTACAGCAATTAAGACAATGTCCCATTGGCAGATGGAGAAACAAACCAATAGAGCAAAACAGAGCACTTAGAAACAGATCATGTATGAAAAATGTGACTTAACAGAATAATTCTGTGTGTGCTTGTGTGGTGCTGGGGATCAAACCCAGCCAAGTGCTCTGCCACTAAATTAATCTTCAATTCCTGCTCATTTTTTTAAAACGTTTTTTGTTTTTGTTTTTTTTTTAAGAGAGAGAGAGAGAGAGAGAGAGAGAGAGAGAGAATTTTTTAAAATATTTATTTTTTAGTTTTCGGCGGACACAACATCTTTGTTTGTATGTGGTGCTGAGGATCGAACCTGGGCCGCATGCATGTCAGGCAAGCGCGCTACCACTTGAGCCACATCCCCAGCCCTCCTGCTCATTTTGTAGTGTGACTTGGGTCAGGTCTTTCCTCTGCTAGTGGTGACTTGGATCCAAGCCCTTTCCATTTTGTGCTGTCATCTTCCACACATGGCTTTCAAGGTCCCTGAGGAAGAGAGAGTGGATGACCACGAAGGGTTTTTTGGCCAGAACAGGTGGTAGTGTACATCACTTGTGTCCATATTCATTGGCTGGGTACATGATTCTAATGCAACTACAAAGAGGATGGAAAATATGTTCCTCCTCTGTGTGTAGGGAGAGGACATGGGATTGGACCATCTCAACATCTCTCTGGCCTTTTACTATTTAGTAGGATAAAGAAATTCCACCTTGCTAAGTTTTTATTTAAAATTCCTGAACAGCTATCTAGTGTTAGTTGATCCTCTGTATTTCTTGAGTTGATCATAAATGTTTTTCTTTTCTTTTGCTACCCAGGGTTGAACACAGGGGTGCTTAACCACTGGGCCACATCCCTAGCCCTTTTTTGTATTTTATTTAGAGACAGGATCTCACTCAGTTGCTTATGGCCTTGCTAAATTGCTGAGGGTGGCTTTGAACTTGTGATCCTCCTGCCTAAGCCTTCCGGGTCTCTGGGATTACATGCATGTGCCAAAGAACCCAGCTGTTTTTATTTTTCAATCTGTTAATATAGTAAATTACATTAACAGATCCTGCCCCCCCCTTTAACTCTTATTCTAATCCTTGGAATAAATGCAAATTGCTATTGGGTATGGGTGTCGAATTCCTGTAATCCCAGAAATTTGGGAGGCTGAGGCAGAGGGATTACAAGTTTAAGGCTAGCCTGAACAATTTAGTGAGACCTTTATCTCAAAATTCAAAATTAAAAATGGCTCAGTATGGTAGAACGCCTCTGGCTTTAATCCCCAGTGCCACCCCCCCAATTGGTTGTTACATGTTTTTGGCTGCTACTAGTTAGTATTTTATTTAGGATCTCTTTGTGTTCATAAGGGAGATCTATGTCTTAGTCCATTAAGGCAATTATAACAATACTACCTTAGGTAGCGTTTATAAAGAAACAGACCTTCTTAAATTTTTTTTTAGTTGTTGATGTACTTTTATTTTATTGTATTGTATTTTTATTTATATGTGGTGCTGAAGATCGAACCCAGTACCTCACACATGCTAGGCAAACGTTCTGCCACTGAGCCACAACCCCAGCCCCTGTACTTTTTTTTTTTAAACCATGTTTCTGGATATTGGGAAGTCCAAGACCAAGGCACTGGCAAACTTGGTGTCTGGAGAGGAGCTGTTTCCTGGTTCCTGGCCTGCTTGATATGGAGAGGTCTGCTCTGTTCTCTGGATCCTTGCACTCTGGACTTGTAATGGGAGTGGGAGCTCTGAGGATCTCAGAATAGCTTCAGGATCATTTGTCCATTGCTTTGGAGATTAGCTCCTGGATTCTGTGGAGATGTGCAGCTGTGACTGTGCACTGGGGATTAAAGCCAGGGGCTCACTGTTTCAGAGGTCTTAGTCCATGGAAGGAAGGCTAGCTCCATCCATTGGGGTTCCAGGTGAGGCATGGTGGTTTGAAGAGTATGGCAGAGAGAAGCAGCTCACATGATGATCAGAGAGGAGAGAGAGAGAGAGAGAGAGAGAGAGAGAGAGAGAGAGAGAGAGAGAGAGGAGAGACACTCTGTCTCCCTCCTCCCTCTTTGGATACAAAATATATACCCCATAGCCACCGCCCCCCCAATGAACTACTTCCTCTAGCCACACCCCACCTGCCTCTAGTTACTCAGTTAATCCCATAGGGGATTATCACTGATTAGGTTAAGGCTATAACCCAAACATTTCTCCTTCAAACCTTGTGTTCTCACATGTGAGCTTGTGGGGGACACCACATCTAAACCATAGCAATCACTGTAACAGAATACCTGAGAAAACCAATTTACAACGGAAAAGCTTTCGGAGGTTTCAATCTGTGGTCACTTGGCCCTTTTGCTTTGTTTTTGTTTTATGTGTTTTTGTTTTTTGGTATCAGAGATTGAAACCAGGGGTGCTTAACCACTGAGCCACATCCCCAGCCCTTTTATTTTTTATTTTGAGATAGGTTCTTGCTAAGTTGCTTAGGGCCTCACCAAATTGCTGAGGCCAGCTTTGAACTTTTGATCCTCCTGCCTCAACCTCCTGAACAGCTGGGATTATAGACATGTACCACTGTTGCTTTGGGCCTGTGATGGGCCAATACATGGTGGAAGTGCATGGCAGAGGAAAACTATTCATTTCATGGTAGCCAGGAAGCAAAGAGGGAAACAAGAAGGGGTCAGAGCCCCAATTCCCCTTCAGGGGCACACTTCTTCCACTAGGCCTACCTTCCTAAAGGTTCTACCACCTCCCAATAGTGCCACAGGCTGGTGAACACGCCTTCAGCACATGGGGATACATCAGATCCAAGTGACATCCTTGATCTCTATATCAAGGAAACTTGGCTACACCCTTAGTGTTCTCTCCCAAACAGTCTTTCGCATTCTTTTAAATATAGATTGGCTAATAATTTTCCAAATCTTTCTTTGAGTTCCTTTTTGTTTAACAGTTCCATCTTTTTTTTTTTTTTTTTTTTTTTTTGTGGTGCTGGGGAATTGAAGCTATGTAGGCTGTGCATGCAAGGCAGGCACTCTACCAAGTGAGTTATATCCCCAGCCCCCAGTTCCATCTTTTTAAAAAGATATTTTTGTTATACTGTACTGAGGATTGAACCCAGGGCCTCACACATGATAGGCAAGTGCTTTACCATTCAGCTGTATCTCCAGCCCAACAATTCCATCTTTAAGTTAAATAGTCAAGGGGAGTTAGGCTACTCTTTCAACACTTTGCTTAAAGATTTCCTCACCTAAATAATCTATTTTAATTGTTTAAAATTTCACTGTCAAGCTGGGTATAGTGGTGCATACCTGTAATCCTAGCTACTTAGAAGGGTGAGGCTAGCCTGGGCAACTTCTTTAAAAAAATTATTATTTTTTTAGTTGTAGTTGGACACAATACCTTTATTTTTATGTGGGGCTGAGGATCAAACCCAGGGCCTCGCACATGCTAGGTGAGCGCTTTACCACTGAGCCACAACCACAGCCCCTAGTCTGGACAACTTAATGAGACCCTGTCTCAAAATAAGAAGGGCTGAGGATGTTGCTCAGTGGTAGAACACTTGTCTAGCATTTGTAAGACCCCAGGTTCAATCCCTAGCAACATACATATAAACTAATTCTCTCTTTCTCTCTCTCCCTTCTGCAAAAGACTAGGATATGAACACAATACAGTTGTGTTCTTTGTCACTTTATAACAAGGATGACCTTCCCTTCCCTCATTTCTTTTTCTTTCTTTCTTTCTTTTTTTTTTTTTTTTTTGTACTGAGGATTGAACCCAGAGGCCCTCAACCACTGAGTCACATCCCCAGATCTTTTTTTTTTTTTTTGTGTGTGTGTGTGTGTGTGTGGTGCTGGGGATTGAACCCAGGGCCTTGTGCATGTAAGGCAAGCACTCTACCAACTGAGCTATATCCCCAGCCCCCCAGACCTTTTTATGTTTTATTTAGACACAGGATCTCGCTAAGTTTCTTAGGGCCTCTGAGGCTGGCTTTGAACTTGAGATCCTCCTGCCTCAGCCTCTGGAGCTGCTGGGATTACAGGTATGTGCCACCATTCCTGGCCCTTCCCTCATTTTCAGTACATGTTCCTTATTTCCATGTGCAACCTCTTCGGAATGGCCTTTACTTAAACATTCTTTTTAGGATTACTTGGATATTTGCCGCAGTCTGGCTGGGCACAAATGCCGCAGTCTGGCTGGGCACACAATCACAAGCCACCACACAGCTTGTAGATTCAAACAGCAACTCTTTATTCCCGAACTCACACCAGCCGTCTACAATCACGTTCTGGGGAAATCCACGTTCTCTGCCCAAATCCAAATCCACTGGGCTTCTATCTCCAAAATATACTGTCTGAATCCCGTGAGAACTCAAGGGGAACTCAGGCAGCAGGATACGCCCTATTCCCAGGAGGAATAATCTTAAACCTTAAACCTGGAACCTAAACTGGGAACGCCCTAAACACGATTATCTTAAACCCGGAACACCCTAATCCGCCCTGGTCCTTGAGCAAGGTCACCTACATTCAATGTCGCTGCAACATGTCAGCAACATGGGGTACGCTGGCAAGGAAATTGTCATACCTACTTGGCTAATGGCTCCCAGCAGATATTCCCTAAGAGAAGTGCATTTTCTCTAACACTTCCTTTCTTTCTGAGCCCTAAACAGAATCCTTAGCACCATACGTTTTACATCCACCTCAAAACTCTTCTACTTCTACTCAAGATCCAATTCTAGAGCTGCTTCTACATGTTTTTCCCTTTAGTATTTGTTACCTCAACTTCTTGGTATTGATTTTTCTTTTTCTGTGTGTGTGTGTGTGTGTGTGTGTGTTGCTAGGAATTGAACCTAGGGTCTCTTGCATGTTAGGAAAGTACACCAAGCTATACTGCCAACCCCTTCTGGTACCAGCGTCTGTCTTGGTCTGTTGAGGCTGCTGTACAGGACACCCTAGGCTGGCTGTCTTAAAACAACAGAATCTTACTTCTCACAGTCTGGAGGCTGGGAAGTCCCTTATCAAGGTACTTGCAGATTTAGAGTCTGGTAAGGGCCTGTTTCCTCACTCAGAGATGGTTTCATATAGTTAAAGGGGCAAGCACTCTTCCTGGAGTCTTTCATAAGGCCCCAAATCTCATTCGTGAGATCTCTTACCTCAAGACCCAATATCACTTCCCAAATGCCCCACCTTCAAGTACCATCTCACTGGGAATTCAGTGTCAACATGAATTTTAGGGAGATGTAAGCATATACGAGTAGCAGCCTATGTAGTTTAGTTTTTTTTTTTTTAATTGTCTGATTTTATTGAGTATATTATCCTCATAGACTAAATGACAAGGGTTGGGAGGGTAGCTTAGTTGTAGTGTGATAAGGGTCTTGGGTTCCAATCCAGCATTGCAGAAATAGAGATAACTCACAGCCTTGTCTATTTCTGAACAATTTAGGGTGGGATCATCAGTTCTTTCATTATTGGTAGAATAAACAAAAGCATCTAGACCTAGAAAATTTTTAGCAAAGACTTTAAATTACCAATTCAGTTTCTTAAATAATTTAATGTATTAAGATTTTTCTACTTTTCTTCGGACAGTTTAGGAAAGTCATATTTTCTGAGGAAATTTTTCATTTTCTGTAAGTTTTCAAATACATCACTATAACATTTTTTATTTTGTAATTTGAAAAAAAACCCTCACTGGGGCAGTGGTCCTGTAATCCCAGTGACTCTGGAGGTTGAGGCAGAAGATCGCAAGTTCAAGACAAACCCCAACAACTTAGTGAGGCCCTAAGCAACTATCTCAAAATAAAATATAAAATATAAAAAGGGATGGGGATGTGGTTCACTGGTTGAGTGCCCCTAGGTTCAATAACTAGTACAAAAAAATCAGTATTATATCTGTCATTTAATAGGACATATATTGTGATTGCTGATTATTTAACTTTTGTGTGTGTGTGTGTGTGTGTGCACGTGTGAGTGCATGCATACATATGTATTGTGTGTGTGTGTGTGTGTGTGTGTTGGGGAATGAACTCAGGGTCTTGCATTGCTAAGATACACTATCACTAAGCTATATTCTCAACTCAGTTTTAGCTTTCTACCACACATTGTGTTCTGACTTCTGTTATTTCTGCTGAGAAATCTGCTGTCCACCTAATTGTTTTTTTACTTTGTAGTTTCTCTTATGATCTTTTTCTTGTCTAAGTGTTCTGTGGTTTTACATCAAAGTATCTAGGAGCATATTTATTTTGATTTATGCTATTTAGGATTTATTGTGATTTCCTAAAATTGTGGATTGAAGAAGTTCTTTACCAATTTTGGAAAATTCTCAGCCAAATTTTCTTCTCCTCATTTTTATTTTCTTCCTCTGGAACTTCTATTACACATATTTTGAGTCATTTTTGGACAAGAATCTCCCATGTTTTTTGCCTCTCTTTTGTGATATTTTTAATTTCTAGCTCTCTGTACTTTATTCCAGAGGATATCTTCAGATATTTTATTACAGTTGTTAACTATTCAGTTGTGTCTAATATACTGTTTAACCTACACATTAAACTTTTTTCAGTTACCGTATACTTGACATATACTTGAAATTTGAAGGTGTGTGTGTGTGTGTGTGTGTAAATTTTTTTTGATCTTCTTTTCTTAATATATCAGTAGTGGGGTTAAACCCAGGGCCTGGCACATCCTAAGCAAGCACTCTACTACTGAGCTATACCCCCAGCCCCTTTTTATTTTTATTTTGAGACAGGGTCTCACTGGCCTTTAACTTGGGCTCCTCCTGCTTCAGTCTCCTGAGTAGCTGGGATTACAGGTGTGTGCTGCTGTACCCAGCTTGCTGTGTTATTTTCAACAATTTCATAGGACATAAATTGCTGCATAGTCCGATCCACTCATAATGGGCCACTTTGATGAGGCTGACTTTCACCCCAGGAAGGTTCTTTTAGCTGTTTCACTGATTCAGTTAAACTTCTAGCTGGTCTTCCTTTTCCTTTTCCCCTTGCGTTGCCATCAGGGAGTACCAATCCTCTAAAGTACTCAAAGATAAGATCTCAATTGTTTTTAACAGTGCCCATAGGCTTGTATCCCCCGACCCCCATACTCTTTTCCAGGGCTGCAGAACTTTTTTTTTTTTTGGCGTTGAGGATTGAACTCAGGGGCACTTAACCACCGAGGCACATACCCAGCTGTTTTTTTGTATTTTATTTAGAGACAGGGTCTCCAGAGTTGCTTAGAGCCTTGGTAAGTTGCTGAGGCAGGCTTTGAACTTGTGATCTTCCTGTCTCTGCCTCCTGTGCTGCTGGGATTACAGGTGTGTGCCACCGTGTCTGGCTAGAACTCTCTTTTTTTGTACTTGCCTCTACTCCTGGATAGGAACTTGGCACCATTGCTCTGAAGTCAGGAATAGTGGCTACTTTTCTTGGGGTGATACATCTTCTCTGTGAGTGGAAGTTGTTGGGAAAAAGGGATGGTAGCCCCTTTCCCATTAGCCTCTGGCTGCGTGCAATCTATGCCCATCAGTAAGCTGGTTTGAATGATTTGGCCTAGTACTGTGGAACTACTGTGCCGGACTCTATAAATAGGGATTGGGTAGGGAGGAAACCTAGCTTGGTGCAGTGTCGCACTCCTGTAATCCCAGCGGCTCAAGAGCCTGAGGCAGGAGGATCCCAAGTTCAAAGCCAGCCTCAACAAAAGTGAGGTGCTAAGCAACTCAGTGAGACCCTGTCTCTAAATAAGATACAAAATAGGGCTGGGGTGTAGCACGGTGGTCAAGTGCCTGGTCAATCCCTGGTCCCACCTCAGACTCCCCCAAAAGAGAGGGAACCTTTTTGGCTGTTCTTTCTAGAATAGTTTCTGCAACAGGCAGCAGAGGGTGGAGAATGAGAAATGCTGGTAGTCAGCACCTCAGTGGAGGAAACTGGTGTTTTAGACTAGGAACCCATGGAGAGGGAGCGCTTCTTGACCACACCTTTCAGAATAGAGCTTCTGTCACAGTGAGCTGAAGGAAGTGGGGGAGCAAGTTGTACCTCATGTGGCCAGACATGCTCTTATTTACTGAAATTTACGGAATTTTTTACTAAAATTATTTTTTAAAATAAGTGTTTTCCTGGGGCTGCGGTATAGCTCAGCAGTAGAGCACTTGCCTCCCACTCATGAGGCACTGGGTTCGATCCTCAGCACCACATAAAAATAAATAAATAAAATAAAGATATTGTGTCCATCTACAACTTAAAAATATTTTAAATAAATAAATAAATAAGTTTGTCCATTTGCCATATGCCCTAGAACAATTTTCAGGAACTGTATTTATTTCTTATTTTGAAATGTGGTTCTGCTAGGTTGCCCAGGCTGGTCTTGAATCCCTGGGCTCAACTGATCCTCCTGCTTCAGCCTCTTGAGTAGCTGGAACTACAGGTGTGTGTCACCGTGCCCGGTTCTCTAATATTCAGAAACTTTAAATGGTCGCTCTTTATTGTTTTGACCAGTTATGGTTGTTTCACTTGGACAAAAATTCACAGAGATCCATGCACTGCCATTCTGAAGGACGTGTCCTTGCCTTAGCCTTTTTTTTTTTTTTTTACTATATTATCCTTTTTTCTTTTTTTTAATTTGTTCTTTTTAGATATACATGATAGTAGAGTGTATTTTGACATATTATAAATATATACATGGAGTATAACTTCCCTTTCTTGTGTTTGTACGTATGTGGTGTTTCACTGGTGATGTATTCATAGATGAACAGAGGAAAGCTGTGTTCAGTTCATTCTACTGTCTTTCTTATGTCCATCCCTTCTCCCTTCCCTGCTTCATTCCCCTTTGTCTAATCCACTTAACTTCTATTCTCTGCCCTCCTCCCCATTGTGTGTTAGCATCTGCATGTCAGAGAAAACATTCAGTATTCAGTTTTTGGGGACTGGTTTACTTCACTTAGCATGATAGTCTCCAGTTCCATCCATTTACTGGAAAATGCCATCATTTCATTCTTTATTGCTGAGTAATATTCCATGGTGTGTGCGTATGTATGTATATGTATATGTATATGTATATATATCACATTTTCTTTATCCATTCATCTGTTGAAGGGCACCTCAGTTTAGCTATTGTGAATTGAGCTTCTTTAAAACTGATGTGGCTGTGTCACTGTAGTGTGCTACTTTTAAGTCCTTTGGGTATATACGTGGGAGTGGAATAACTGGGTCATATGGTGTTTTCATTCCAAGTTTTCTGAGCATCTGCATACTGCTTTCCAGAGGGGTTGTACCAATTTTCAGTCCTACCAGCAATGTATGAGTGTACCGTTTTCCTTACATCCTCATCAACATTTATTATTATTTGTATTCTTGATAATTGCTATTCTCACTAGAGAGGGAATCTCAATCTAGTTTTAATTTGCATTTCTGTAATTGCTAGTGATGTTGAATATTTTTCATATATTTGTTGACCATTTGTATTTCTTCTTCTGTGAAGTGCCTATTCAATTTTTACTATTCTTATTCTTTTTCACAGTATTCCCCCAAACCCCCGCCCCCCCTTTTTTGTGGCATTACTAGAGATTACCATTGAGATACATCCCCAGGCCTTTTTTCATGTTATTTTTTAATTTGTTTTTTGGTTGTAGATGGACAAAATGCCTTTATTTTATTTATTTATTTTATGCTGAGGATTGAGCCCAGTGCCTCACATATGCTAGGCAAGTGCTCTATCACTGAGCCACCACCCCAACCCCCCAGCCATTTTTAATTTTATTTTTTATTTTGAGACAGGGTCTCACTAAGTACCCAGACTGGCTTTGAATTTGCAATCCTCCTGACTCAGCCTACCCAGTAGTTGAGATTACAGGTGTGTTCTATACTTAATCATGTGATCATGGTAAACCTATTGATATTATAACTTCATCTTCTGAAGTTCTTGGACATTGAATCCTCCTGTCTGTTTCCTCTATTGTCTTTCATTCATGATGGGTTGTTTTTTTGTGTGGTTTGTAATTTGGGATTGTGAATTCGCTTTTACTGGTATTTTTTTCTATTGGAACCCTGTAAGGCCTGTGTTGCAGGTATGTCCCTTCAGTACTCATTTATATTTGTGGTAACTAAGGTACTCATGTTTATTTCCAGCCTATGACCAGTGTTTATATTGATTTTTCACCATGATGTTGTTAAAAAGTCCCAAATCTGTATGTGGAAAATTCCCAGGAGAAATTTTCATTTCACTTTAAGCCTAGGCCAGACTCACTCATTTCCACGTGGTCTCCTGTTTTTGTGGTAGATTTGTTTTTCTGTCCACCCTTTCATTGACTTTGATGGTTTTATGCAGGGAACTCAGCTCATTCTTCCTGTCTCAGCTGGATCTAATGCCATGTCTCCTATCTCTGCTTGGCTATTATCTAACTTTGCAGCATCCTTGTCCAGTAGATCTTGCCACAGTGATGGGTATATTCTATATCTGCACTGCCCTACATGGTATTCATTAGTAACTATTGAACACTTGAAATATGGCTAGTGAATAGTAGGAATTGCATTTTAAATTTTAACTAACATTAAATCAGTTTAAGTCTAGATGGCCATGTGTATCTGGTCCCCACTTTGTTAGACAGTGTAGCTTCCTGAGACCAACTGCATATCTGAAGGCATACAGCATCTTTCCTTCATTTATTCTGGTTTTTAGATCCCTCAATATTAATGACTGCAAGATTTCCTGTGGTGCTGGTAGCGTATAACTCAGTGGTAAAGTGCTTGCCTAGCATGCATGAGGCCTTGGGCTGATCCCCAGCATGGCAAAAAAGAATTTATCTTCTTGTGAGATTAACTATGCATTTAAAGATGTTATAGCTAGGTGTGGTGGTGTACACCTGTAATCGCAGTGGCTCTGGAGGCTGAGGCAGGAAGATTGCAAGTTCAAAACCAGCCTTGCCTCTCGTCTACGTCCTGTGCAGATGATGGAAATGGGGTCCCCTAGGTGGTCTGGGCTGGCTGAGAAATAGAAAATAGAATGACAAAAAAACCGCAGGACACAGAAAATTTTTTCAGAAAGTAGGGGCAGGATGGGCAAGTAGAGGGTCAAGCTTCTATACTCTGGCAAAAGGAGGCCGATCTTGCTTTATTTATATGGGGTTGGGGGACATCAAAGGCAGGGATAAGGTTTCAAGGGCTAAGTCTTGCTTGGTCGTTCTTTTTTTAAAAAAAATAATATTTATTTTTTAGTTTTCAGCAGACACAATATCTTTGTTTGTATGTGGTGCTGAGGCATGCCGGGTGAGCGCGCTATGGCTTGAGCCACATCTCCAGCCTTGCTTTGTGGTTCTTACAGTCAGCAGGTTGATTGACATCCTGGCAGGTCACACCCATCTCAGGTGCTGTGTGGGATTTCTGGCAGAGCTTGAGGGGGAAGTTCACCTGTATCAGGCGATCAATCCCTGTGGGGGGTGCCTCGGGAAGTTCCCAGTGCCAGACTTATCCCCTCATTAGGCTACTATGTGCAACAGAGTTCACACACAGCCCACTGAGGGCTGTGACACTTGTCAATCCAGTGCTCCTGGATTTGATTCCCAGTAACAAAACAAAACAAATGTTATATTTGTCTAGTGTTTTTGTTTTGTTGGCAAACTGCAAACTCTTATATTATATAGTTCACCATATCACCAGAACTAGAATTCAGTGTCTTCGTGCCTTTGTCTGTTGTTGTCATTGTTCATCTATCTATCTATCTATCTGTCTATTTATTTATTTTTGCAGTACTGAGGGTTGAATCTGGGGTGCTCTACCATTGAGCTGCTTCCCTAGTCTGCTTTTCTTCTTTGTTTTTATTTTGAGACAGGGTCTTGCTAAATATCTGAGACTGGCCTTGAGTTTGTAATCCTCCTGCCCTAGCCTCTGAGTAGCTGGGATTAAAGGTGTGTATCACTGTACTTGACTGTGTCTCCATTTCCTTTCCATTTCCTCTCCATTTCTATAAAGCATTTGTGTGTGTGTGTGTGTGTGTGTGTGTGTGTGGTACCTGGGTTTGAACCCAGGAGCGCTTAACCACTGAGCCATATCCTCAACCCTTTCTTGGAATTATTTTTTTAGAGACAGGGTCTCACTTTGCTGAGTTGCTGAGGCTGGCTTTGAATTCATGATCCTATTGTCTCAGCCTCCTGAGCTGCTGGGGATTATAGGCGCGGGCTACCGTGCTCGACTGCAAAGCACTTTTACTAAAATGCAGGTCTGATCACATTACATTTCTTTTCCTGAGAGTTCCTTATTCCCTCTGAATGCAGCCCAAACTCAGCCAGGCAGACATGGCCCACTGTGACGTGGCCCTCCCCATTCTTCAGCCTTTCATTGTGTGTTCTCCTTGTCCTTCAAATCCCAGCACGAAGGCCTGCTACCCCACACCCGACCTTCTTCATCTGGCTTCTAGAATGCTCCCCCAATCCCTACCTGCTTTCTGTCCTTCAGTGTCTTCTTGTCCTTCAGCACACCTCTCACCAGCAAAGGCTTTACTGTCCCTCTCATATCTGTACCTGTTCTGGACCCCGTGTACAACTTGGTCATAATGTCAGAATACTTTATTGTGTGTTATTGCTTATGTTTCCCTCTTAGGAAAAACTTGCCTTTAACTTTTCTTTTTAAGACTCTGGAACCCTAGCACCTAGCTCAGGGGCTGACACGTGGAGCCACTGATGCAGAGGCTTCTTCTTTGTCCCTGTGGGTGGTGGCATCACTGTGAGTCATCCAGGGAGTAGCTCAGGGCATACCAGAGAGCTCTGAATTGGAGAGACGTGGTGCCTATTTTCAGAACTCACACAGTATTTTTTTTTTTTAATATTTATTTTTTAGTTTTCGGCGGACACAACATCTCCGTTCTTATGTGGTGCTGAGAATCGAACCTGGGCCGCACGCATGCCAAGTCGAGCGTGCTACCGCTTGAGCCATATCCCCAGCCCTCACACAGTATTTTTGAGGCTTCAAGTTCCTCAGACGCTGAAGCTTCGCAGACTCCTTCTTCTTCATCTCGTCCCCCGCTGGGTTCCCTCTTCCTGAGCCACAGTGTATGGTGATTGTGTGACTCTAAGCCAGAGAACTCAGCTTGTGTCTTTTCTCCTCTTATGTTCACTCAGGGAGCATCTGTGGGCTCCACACACCCTTGGATGGTCCCCTTTGGTCCTGTCCTTTCCTCTTGTTCTGAGGGTGAGAGGCATTGACGATGACCAGAGAATGGATTAGAAAGGAAGGGACCATGGCTTGGTCCTAGGAAAGGCTCTGTTCCCTGAGGCTTCTGTACTGTTGAGCTGGCCAGGACACCTCTCCTCCCTCCTGGTCTGTTTCTGCTTCAGGAAAGTGGTGAGCCACTGACCTTGTACTTCTAGGAGGACAAGAATATTGTGTCACTAAAGGAGCCCTGTCTAGTGCCCAACACTTAACAGATACTTAGGGAAATGGTTTTGGATTGATAACCTGCTTCGTTTGTTCCTGTCCCCTGGATGCCTATGAGCTGCTGTCATTTGGGTTTGTGAGAAGGAGAGTTATAGCTGGTGAAAGCACTGAGTTGAGTCACAAGTCTGCATCTAAGCCTAACTCTGCCCTTAACTAGCTGTGTGACTTGGAGTGAGTTGCTTTACCTCTCTGACTCTAGGCTTCCAGGTATTGAATGTAAGCCATCTAGCATCAGCCCTAGGTGTTTACAAGGTGCTCAGGAACTGTGTCTTTCCTTTTCTAGATCGTTATGGGATGTTTACATTTACTTTAGGTATGAAAATGACTTTTTGTCTTCTGGCCTCTTATCTCTGTCACATCCTTTTTTTTTGTGTGTGTGTGTGTGTGTGTGTAGCACTGGACATTGAACCCAGGGTTATTCTATCACTGAGATACATATCCATTTTATTTTATTTTTTGAGACAGGATCTTGCAAAGTTGCCTTCAATTTATAATCCTCCTGCCTTAGCCTTCCAAGTTGCTGGGATTGCAGGGACCTGTCACTGCACCCAGCTACTTTTTTATTTCCCTGCCAGTATTGAGGATTGAACACAGGGGATTTCTACTACTGAACTACATCCTCAGCTGTTTTTATTTTGGAATGGTATTGCTAAGGTGCCCAGGTTGGTCTTGAACTTCAAATCCTCCCACTTCAGCTTTCCAAGTAGTTGGAATTATAGGTGTGTGCCACCACGCCAAGCTATCTCTGTCATATCCTTATTATACCTTTGCTAATCCCTTTCCAGGCTGAAGCAAAGGCTGTGTGTGGAGGGGGTTGGGGGGTGGGGGAGGGATACAGAAGAGGCTGGAAACAGCCAAGTATAAAGAGGTGCTCCCGCCAGTATTCCAGCCACCAACTAATTCCATAGAGTGATAGACTGCACCCTGCTTCTCATGGTGATTATTGTTCTTGTTTTTAGGGTCTATAGGCTAAATGAAATTGGGCTAAAGAATCTCTTACAGAAAGTTAATCTTCCTGATTGACAGATCACTTCCTAGAAATCCATAGAATAACTTCACAGGACAGTTGAAATTCAAGTAACCAGGGAGGAAATCTGTCCTCACAAAGGTACCTGTGAGGGGAGGGCCAGGAGTGTGTGTGAGTGGGCAGGGTCTCCTGTGTTCTCTCAGGAGTCCAAGTTCTTTGCTTCATCAGCTGCTTTTGCTTCTTCAGTTGCTTCATTGACTTGGGCCAGCTTCCATGTTAGCTGCTGGCCTGTATTTTCCCTAGGGGAGACTCAAAGACTGGCTATAATCACTCCCATTAGCAGTTGGCAGCTCCCCAATCCACTTCTTTATTTTTTTTTTTTCAATCCACTTCTTTACCTGGACTGGCTTAACCCCGACGTCTGCCGGACCTGTAGTGATGCACACACCAGTGGAGCCTGCATCTGCTAAGCTCTTGTTCCCCATTTTGCCCCATGTCTCACCCTCCCACATATTAGCACTGGCTAGAATGGCTGAATCTCACACCCTAGCAGCTTTGCTTTTGGCACTGATGGAAGTGTAGAGCTGTGTGGGAGCAGAACTCTGAATGTGGCTTCGGGAAGGAATCCAATCCAGACAGTAGCCACTGGTGGCCCTGCTATGGGTAAATGCTCCTTAGGTGGCTAAGATGTGAACTGACCAGAATTATGGTATCACTAGCTGCCTTTAACTGAGTGTATGCTCTGAACCATACCCAGGGCCAAGCCACTTACACACATGATCTCTCAATACTTACAACAACCCATTTAAGGTAAGTTTTACCAATAAACTGAGGCTTAGGTGAAATAATCAGGCTAACTTCATTCAGACTGTTAAGTGGCAGAGTTGGAGCACCAGCTCCAATCCACTTCCTCTCATCCTTACACCTGCTCTGCCTTGTGTAATTGAACATGGAATTTTTCAAAGGTTGCCTGTGCCAAGGAGAAAGAGAAACAGTGCAGGTCATGAGGTCTAAATCCCAACTCTGCTATGGATTAGTTGTGCAGGCTGGAGACAGCAGGGTTGGTTGAAACTGACCCTTATCCAAGAGGCAGATTTAGGGATGCAGGCTGGGCAAGTAACCACTGTAGTCCCACTGCATCACTTCCCTGGTGCTATGTGGTGTTACCAAGATGAGCCTGCCACCACAGCTTTAAAATAATGAAATCAGGGTGGGGAGCTTGCAGCCTGAAGGATGTGGAGGAGGAGGAAGATACAGGCAAGCCTCCTGCCTAGCTTCAATGAGGGCTGGGAATGGGATTATATAGGAGTCCCAAATCTTTCTTGAGCCCCAAATGTTCTAGTCATAGAAATTTCTAGTCATAGAAAGCTCCTATTCCCCTAAAGGTGGCCCTACCTTCTTTCTTGCCGAGTGTCTGCCTGGATATACAGCCCATGCTATGGTCTAAGGCCCATGTGGGTGAGTCAGTATGAACTCTGAGCTTGTTGGTGCAGGGTGGCTGACATAGTCCATTCACTGTTCCTTCTCTGCTTTGGCAGGTTGTATCATTCCCTGGCTTCCCCTTTGAGCCTTGGTTTTTATCAGGTGACCATGTGTCTTAATGGCCCTTTGTTTTCCTCTGTGCTAGATACATTTTGTTACTTCCAACACCTGTTTAAAAACCTTTGAGAATAAATACCAAAGCCTTGCTTGACTGGGGGCCTCTCCATCAATCCCTTCATTCATTCTCTCTCCCTAAATACTTACATTCAGGGAACTTCCTGATCCACTGGAAAATGGAGCTTCCTTGAGGATGACCCAGAATTCAGTGCTGGGTGCATGAATATGCAGAACTATATTTTTAGGGCTGCCTTTTAAAAATCCGTATTGCCTGACTCCTCCATCAGTTTTTAATGCCTTAAGGAGAGGCAGGATTGCCCAGTGGAAAGGGCACCGGGTGGGGTGGGGTGGGGGAAGCTGTCCTGCTGCTGACTGCAATAGGAGCTACGCTGACCAGGTGCAGAAGCCTGAACGTGTGGCCTGAGTCTTGTGCTTGGCGTCTATAACAAGACCAAAGTCATCCAACCATTGATGGATGCTCCAAGGATTCAGCTAGTGGAACTCCCAAAGGACTTCCTTAGGAATCCTGTGCTTGCTAATGTCCTCCTACCGTCGCCCCCACCAGTCGGCCTCGTTCCTCCTCATTCTGGCGGATACTTGCGCCTTTCTTTGCATCCTCCAGGCCCACACTACTCCCCACCCCGACTCTAATGCCTCAGCATTCTCCTCCTCCTTTTCTTCCCTCTGATCCAGCAAGCCAGGCTTTCTCCTCCTCTGGTCTCTCCTCTCCCCCTTGAATCCAGTCCTGGTTTCCCCGCCGCCAGCTCCCTTTTTTGTCGGCTGGGCTCGCTCCCCGCCTCCGCCCCCGCCTCGCCCGCCGTCACCATCCCCGCGGTCCGCTCAGCTCCTCTCCTACCCCCCGCTCCCAGCCACCCAGGGCTCGGCTCGCCCAGTCCTGTGGCTCCAGTCCGGATCTCGGTGCTGCCCAACCCGGGTACGAGTCCCGGCAGCTGGGGAGGAGGCGGCGGCTGCTGGCCCCGGCTCCCCTCGGCCGCCTCGCCAGCCCGAGGTTGGCGGGGAGGGAGCAGCTGGGCAGACCTCGGAGCCCCTGGGAGGACAATGCACCCGGCGCTCAGCAACCCTCGCGCGGTCTCATCCTCGTCTGGCTCCTTTCCGCCGCCCCCTGCCGCCGCCCGGCTACAGCCCCTCTTCCTCCGGGGGGGTTCCTCCCGCGGCCGGAGAGGCTCGGGCGACAGCAGCACCAGCACCAGTACCAGCCGGGGGGGAGGAGGCGGCAGACGCGGCGGGGGCGGCTGCTCCCCAAGCAGCAGCACCGGCGCAGAGAGAGAGGACGACGACGAGAGCATCAGCATCAGCAAGCCACTGGTGCCGGCCACCGCCGCAGCGCTCCCGGGACCCCTGGCTCAGGGGGGCGCAGCGGCCGCCGACTCCGCGCCGGGCGCCTTCTCCTCCTCCACTGCCACCACATCCTCCACTTCCACGCCCACCTCCTCTTGCAGCATGACGGCTGCGGACTTCGGCGGGGGCGCAGCGGCTGGGGCCGTCGGGGGCTCAGGGGGCCGCTCCGCCGGGGGCGCGGGCGGTACCGGGACTGGCAGCGGCGCTTCCTGTTGCTCGTGTTGCTGCTGCTGCGGCCGCCCGGCCCGGTCTGGCCGCAGGGGTCGGCGTCGCGGCTGCACCCCAAGCCCGGGGTGCCGCTGGGGCTACCAGGCGCTGTCCGTGGTGCTACTGCTGGCGCAAGGCGGTCTGCTAGACCTGTACCTCATCGCCGTCACTGACCTGTACTGGTGCTCCTGGATCGCCACCGACTTGGTGGTAGTGGTGGGTTGGGCCATCTTCTTCGTCAAGAACAGCCGGGGCCGTCGGGGCGGCGCGGTGACTGTCGCGCACAACCACCATCAGCACCACCACCACGCTGCGCCTCCTCTGCACCTGCCCGCTGCCTCAACAGCCTCTGTTGGGGCCCCGGCCGGGGCCAAGGCGCGCGGCGGACGCGCGAGCGCCGGAGGCCCAGGGAGCTGCCCGGGGGCGACCGGGACGGCGGGGGAGTTCGCCTTCGCCTACCTGGCCTGGCTCATCTACTCCATCGCTTTCACGCCCAAGGTGGTGCTTATCCTCGGCACGTCCATCCTGGACCTCATTGAGCTGCGCGCGCCCTTTGGCACCACCGGCTTCCGCCTCACCATGGCGCTGTCGGTGCCCCTGCTCTACAGCCTGGTGCGGGCCATCAGCGAGGCGGGCGCGCCCCCAGGTTCTGCGGGACCCCTGCTGCTGCAGCCCCAGCAACACCGCGCTGCTGGCTGCTTCTTGGGCACGTGTCTAGATCTGCTCGACAGCTTTACCCTGGTGGAGCTGATGTTGGAAGGGCGGGTGCCGCTGCCCGCGCACCTGCGATACCTGCTTATTTCTGTCTACTTCCTCACCCTTGCCTCGCCGGTGCTCTGGCTCTACGAGCTCAACTCCACAGCGGTGGCAGCGTCGTCCTGGGGCCAGGCCTCAGGCCCTGGCAGCTGCAGCCGCCTTCTGCGCCTACTAGGTGGCTGCCTGGTGGACGTGCCCTTGCTAGCGCTGCGGTGCCTCCTAGTGGTGAGCTACCAGCAGCCCCTCTCCATCTTTATGCTCAAGAACCTCTTCTTCCTTGGCTGCCGAGGCCTGGAGGCCCTAGAGGGCTGTTGGGACCGGGGGAGTCGGACCTCCCCTAGTCGGGCCAGAGGCAGTTATGGTGCTCCACCTTCTGCCCCACCGCCCCCGCCGCCACCACCTCAGGGAGGTTCCCAGCTGGGCCACTGCATCTCTGAGAACGAGGGGGGTCCCCATGGTTATGTCAACACACTGGCTGTTGCTTCCCAGAATTGAGGGAGTGAATGAGAGGGAGCCTTGCTTTGAGGTTGAGGCCCCAGGCCCTATGGCCTCAGATCTTTTCCCGGGATTTGGTTAGGCTTTGTTGGGAAGAGGTGACTTTTACTAGGGTTGAGGGCCAGCACATCCTTTTGCACACTTTAGGTAAAGACAACTCAGAGGGAGCAGTAACCGTGGGGGAGGTGGGTCCACTTACCCTTTGCTCCTTTTTCCATATCCTACCCCAGTACTGACCTCCACGGACTGGATGACTATGCTTCCTGCTTTCCCTGCCTCACCCAAATTCCCATCCATTGTGGGAGAGAATGGAGGAAAGGGGGTTATCCAGGCAGGGGGGCTGCACCTTGGGCCTTCACCAGCATCTTTTAGGCTGTGGTTTGAGGTCATTGACCCCAAATCCACTCTTCTCCTTGTGTATCTATTCCAGAAAGTAGATGAAGAGAGAGGTGGGGGGCGGGGTGGGGAGGAGGCATTGTTTCCTTGTGTCTACCCTGTGATCCTTGCAACCACAAGGGGGGTTGGGGAAAATTTTGCTGCCCACCCTCCACTACCACCAATCTCCTCTTTCCTGCCTGAATTTTTGACCACGAATCCCCAGGAGAGTGGGCCTTGGAGTTACACAGTTGCTTTCCTCAAGGGAGAAGCTCTCCCAGGTCTTCCTCAATCCCACTCCTCCCTTCTTAGCTTGGGAGGAGGGATCCATATTCTAAGGACCAAACAGCACCCATTCTTGGGTGAGTGAGCATTTCTACCTCTGTGCTTTCCACTTTGTTGCATCATGCACTGATGCTGCTTGCAAAAAATAAAGAAAATATAAAAGTTGTGTTCAGTGTGGCCCCAGGTCCCATTGGGGTTTGGTGCCAGTGATTACAGGGTCTGTGGAGTATCAGCCATTGGCTTGCCCATCTTTTTTCCTCATCTACATCCAGAATGCTTATCCTTCCTGTACTGGTGCTGGCTGGGTTAGAACTGGCTCAGAGAAGCAGCTTTAGTGTCTGGATTGATGTGAAGTTGGACTTCCCATGGACCCAGGGGAGTAGGACTCCCAGTCCCCATCTGTTTCTCCTCCAGGGAACTAGTATAGATCAGGAAAGCGGCAGTGACCTTTCTGTCTCTGCTCTGCTTATAGAACTCACTAGGAACAAGGCAGGCTGCAGAACCCTCCCTGCCTGGCCAGCTTTCCCTCCTGCTGTTCCTCTTACCGAGGTGATGACAAGAGACGAGCAGGGTTGCCCACTTACAAACTTGGGGTGGGACATCACTCTTGGAATCCTTGAGGCAGGATAAGTATTTTTAGGGGTGGTAAGTGTGCAGGAAGACGGTAGGGACCAAGGCCAGGAAATACTCACTTTCCCCCACCCACAATAGAATGGGATGGGGGCAAAATTTTAGGAATTTTGGGTTCCCCTTCTTTCTTCTGCTTTGGGAGTTCTATGTAGTGTAACAAACCCTGGGCCAGGATCCGGAAGACATAGATTCTCGTTCACTCACTATCTTTGAGTAATATATTATTTTTACTTTCTTGGCCTCAGTTACCTTCCTAGTGTAGCATTCTTTGTATTTAGGTCTCTTGAAAGCCCTGATTTTAGTGCTCTCTGTAAGGGTAGGTAGGAGAGGAGCCAGCCAGGATATACTTGTGGAACATTCCCTGCTTCTTCTCTGGATGTATTTGCAGCCTCAGGCTGGAAGAGCAGGTGCTGTTGGCACCAGGGCTGGGGTGGGCTTGCAGGGTCTTTTCCTACTGCATTGTCTCTAGCCTTCTCTAGAGTCCTCAGCACAGGGAGGGGCCCAGAGTGCCAAGTCATGACAGTGCACTAATCCCACAGCCAGGACACCCAGCCAAAATAACCTCTTGTTTTGGTTCAGCTGGGATCCTTTGGAAACCAAGGGGATGCTTGGGGTTTCTTCCTCCCAACTGCCTGGGGGCTTGTGGGCAGAAGCCATCCATGTGGACAGATCCGTGAGGGGCTAAAGCTTGACCAGAGTGCTCTGGAGCCTGCCCTGCTCTGCGCCGGCAAGGGTGGGGAAAGGTTTACAGTCAGCACCCTCTGGGCTCTCACCCTTCTTGCACTGCACTGGCTGGCTGGATTTGACAACAAATCTGTTCTGCCTTCTCCCCACCCCAAGACTGACTCCCCTTCTTTTCTTTTGATTGGACTCAAGGTTCTGGGGCCCAGGCCCAGGTGGGAATTGACAGCTGCTCCTGCTATTCCCATATCTTCTCTCCAGCTTTGCTGTTTTTCTGCTACCTAATCTCAGTGACTGTGAAAGGACATTATGTCTGAGCCATGGCTGGCCCTGGCTGGCCCCTGACCCACCTTTGTTCTACTCTTTTGATGGCCATCTCCCTGCTGAGTGACTGGGTATGAACTCTGAGTGCTGTTGGGTTTTGGTTGGGGGTGTGATAGGTTCCAGTGAGCTGCCACTTCCCTGGGTCTGTGGAGATGATGGCAATGGGGCCAATTCTGGCAGAGGCCCGGCCTGCTCAAGTCCTGCCTAAGGTCCCTTCTCCCCCTCCCACTCCCAGCATCCTCTTTTATACATTGAGCACAATTAATTTGTGCTTAGGAGGCAGGTCCCTTCCTTTTGGTGTTTTTTTTGGGGGGTGGGGTGGGGTGGAGGGTACTGGGGATTGAACTCGGGGGCACTTGACCACTGAGCCACTCCCTAGCCCATTTTTGTATTTTATTTAGAGACAGGGTCTCACTGAGTTGCTTAGCGCCTCGCTGTTGCTGAGGCTGGCTTTGAACTCATGATCTTCCTGACTGAGCTTCCTGAGCCACTGGGATTACAGACATGCACCACCATGCCCAGTTTGGTATGTTTTATTTGAGTCTTTCACTCATTCCCCCTTTTCCAGTGTCAATAAGAAATGTTACTTAAAGCTTCTCTTAAAAAAATATTTATTTTTATTTGTTTTCCTGGGGAAAATGCTCTACTACTGAGCCACATTCCCAGCCCCCTTTCCTTGCATTCCAGGCCATCTAAATTGCAGGGATTAAACCTGAGATGTTCCCCAGGGGTCTGATGACCAGGATAATGTGCTGTCCCTGAAGCCTGTGCCAGCAGTATGGTTTACAGAAAAGAACTCTGGGCTCAGAATCTAGACCTGCCTGCTCCTGACGTTTGAACATGTGTGTGGGTCCTCTACCTGAACCCCTCAAACCTTACCCATTTAGACTCTCTCTAAAGACTATCAATTGATTGAAAAGGGGTCTCCCTTTGAAACCAGGCTGCTTCAAACTCCTGGGCTCAAGCAATCATCCTGCCTCAGCCTCCTGAGCAGCTGAGATTATAATCATGCAGCACAATCTTGCTAAGACCATTCCCTTTTAGTATGCCCTGATAATGAGCTGGTGGATTTTTGTAGAAGAGAACTAGCTGGGAGCTAGAGCCCAGAAGGAGGAGGGAAGTGGCACCTCACTAGCATTTATCACTTTTTTTTCTTTCTCTTTTTAAAAATAAAACCAGACTCTGTTCTGAAAATAAAAAACTTGAGACTTGTGACAAGCTTCCTGTGTGGTTTGTTTTAAGATCTTCCTGTCCTGATTTCCTTACTGAATTCTTAAATGTCACTGTGACATTCGTTGTCATTTCATATGTTGGTATAAACATTGTGGGTACACCTTGGCTAGGTAGTTGGAGTGATTTGGGGAGGCAGAAGGCTATGGCCTGGGGCTGGGGGTTCTAGCCAGGTCTTCTGTAGGTGTGGCTAACTGTGGAGAGGGACTCCCCCAGTTGCCTGAGTTTCTCCCAGAATAGCTTTCCAAAGGGGGAAAGGCTAGAGAAAACAGATTTTTATTTAATTATTTTATTTTATTTTTTGAAAGAATTTTATTTTATTTTATTAGTTTTCGGCGCACACAACATCTTTTTTTTTTATGTGGTGCTGAGGATTGAACCCGGGCCGCACGCATGCCAGGCGAGCGCGCTACCACTTGAGCCACATCCCCAGCCCCATATTTAATTATTTTTAAAAAAACATTTAACATTTTTTTTAGTTGTAGATGGGCACAATATCTTTATTTATTTTTTTGTGTTGGAAATTGAACCCAGTGCCTCATGCATACTAGGCAAGCACTCTACCACCGAGCCACATTTGAGATGGGGTATTGCTATATTACCCAGGCTGGTCTTGAACTCTAGGGCTCAAGCAATCCTACCACCTCAGCCTCCTGATTGGCTGGGACTGAAGTCATGTGCCACTGTGCCTGGTAAGAAACAATTTTAAATACTCTTTCCTTCCTTATCACTCTTGCCCCAGCCAGAAGCATGCATTCTTATGTATGAATGAGAAGAAACAGCCATGTCTTATTTATTTATTTATGAACAGGAAGGAAACTATTAAGTCTAAGGCAGAATCTTGGGTCTGCACCAAAAAAAAAAAAAAAAAAAAAAACCACAGTAATTTTTTCTTAGCACAAAGGCAGCCAGTACTATTCACCCCACTCTGTGTTGTTACTCTATAGTCTACTGCTTTCTGCTATTCCAAAGGCTTTGTAGCAGTCTGGTCCAGCAGGGTACAGGAGGCCAAATCAGAGCGTGGAAGAACCAGGGAATCTGTTTGTGTGGCTTGGGCAATCCCCAGACCTGGAACTGGTTCATCATTTATAAACAGGGGCAAAGAGTCTACCTCACAGAGCTGTGGTAAGAGTGGATGAGGTGACATTTGCTAAAATGGCACTTTTCCTCAAGACACTGATAATCCCAACTGGGGACCAAATTGACATGCAGAACAATTATAGAACAATATAAGAACACGTTCTTAAATCTGGTGTAAAATAAGATTAATTTGGCTAAGCATGTTTTGCATTTGTGTACTAGAGTTAGGTCAGCTGGTGCTCACCAATTGGTCAGCTGGAACATGTCAGAACGCCCCTGGGAAAGGTGGAGAAGAGCTTCTGGTGACCAGCATGACAACGCAGGGGACAATCTGACCCTTCAGGGCTGGCTCCAAGAAGGAACACAGAAACAGATCCCACCCTTGACTGTGGGATTAGCTCATTTTCTCCTTGTCATCTGTTTTCCTGAGGCCTGGGAAGATGAGGTAGCTTGTGAATGCCACACTGCAGTCAGCAAGGGAAGCCAGGTCTGTCACCTCCAGAATCTGCAGCACCTTGGGAGCCTCCAGTTCACCTTTCCCTCCACTGAAGCTCAGTACTGGCTAAAAAGCAGGGCTGTTTTTCAGTTTCTATGTGAGTCCCATGGAAGAGGAGAGCAAAACCAACCAGTGGGACACCCTATTAGGGCGAGGGCTCAGGTGGGGGGCTGGCCAGTGGCAGCTTGCCTCCCCTCCTCCTCTTGGGTCACAATTACATCTGGAAGGATCCAGTAAGCTAGTTCCTACAGCAGTGTTCACAACCCGAGGGGCTGCTCCTCCTCCGAAAGGAATCTAGGTACCAGGGAGTAGGGGCATGTTGGACACGACTTCTTGTCACCCTTCACATCATGACAGGGGGTCTCCCTGTTCCATGAATGGACAAGGCTGGCTCTACTGGGTGACCACCTGTGTTTACCGCCCTAAATAGACAAGAGTGAGGTCCAGTGCCAGGACCAGGGGAGGCCACCAGGCATGGAGAGCTGGGGAGTGGCCTAAAGCAAGATGACCCTGGGAGCCATTGGGAGTGACATGATGGAGGAAGTGGGGGCGTACATGTGGGGTTGGAGGTAGGTTCTTTATATTCTTCTGTAATATAATCTATAGGCTCTGTGTTGTTGCCGTTTTCCCACATGCACATATTCACTCAGTTCACACATTTATTGAGCACCTAACATATACCAAGAATTGGAGCATAGATTACTTTTATAATATGGAAAAGCAAACTAGAGGGAAGAAGCAATAAATAACAGCAGGAGAAGCAGCCAATCAGCACCCCAGGTCACAAGCTGCTCTGCCCCAGGATCAGGTCAGTGTTCAAGAGAACTAAGGAGCCACTTGGCTTCCTGCAAAGGTAGGGGTATACTGGACCCAGGTGTGGCTAACATGGATCGGGTGCTTCCTGGGTGTGGGACACCTCAGTGCCTCTCATGAATTTCATGGACTCTTCACAAGACCAGGTGAGATACATACTCCTGCCATCCCCAATTTAGAGTGACCTGAGGCCTGAGGAAGATGGCCTAATTGGTCACTCAGCCAAAGAGCAGCAGACCTGTGGTAACTGTCTCCTCTATGTAAGGAATCTTTTTGTCCACTATACCTGGCTTATTAGACTCAGGGCCTGTGCTGCAGTTCTCTTGGACCCTTGATCTCCTGCATAACTTGGAGCCCATGTGTCTGGTGGCCCTCAGCTGGCAGGCCAGCTCCGGAAGTGCTAGGGCAGGACACAGCTTGATACTCTTCTGCTTTATTTAGGAAAGAAGGGCCTCAACTGCAGAGTCCAAACATTATAGAATTAAAACTGCCTTCAACCAGGTGTTGTGGCACATGCTTGTAATCCCAGTGGCTCAGGATGCTGAGGCAGGAGGATCCAAATTCAAGGTCAGCCTCAGCAACTTAGATAGGTCCTGAGCAATCCAGCAAGATCTTGTCTCGAAATTTAGAGTTGGGGATGTAACTCAGTGACAGAGCACCCCAATCCATAGTACCACAAAATAAATATTTTAAAGAATGTTCATGGCATTGTAAATACATATTTACCCTTGTGCCCTGTTAAATTTTCAAAGGGGAAAAAAATGCACATTCAGGGATTCCCTGCTTGAACAAACTCTTTGCGACCTAAACACCTTTGAGGATCTACCTAAGAAGGAAAGAAAAACTGCTTTTTGAACTGAAGCACTACTGTATCAATTGATGTTCAGATGATCATCTAATTGTGCCTCCTTTTCTTTTTGTGGTGCTTGGGGTGGAACCCAGGGCCTCATGCATACTAAGCACTCTAACACTGAGCCACACCTCCAGCCCTTATGGTTTTTTTTTTTTTTTTTTGTTTTGTTTTTTGACTAGGGTCAAGATAGTAGGCAGGAAAAAGCATAACATTTCTCTGTATGAGTCAGAAGTGTACATGATGGAAGCGTGACTGTGTCCACTAGACACCAGTCATGGGTAGATGATCCACTGAATTTTGGTCACGTTGGCTGGTGCTTTCTGCCCACCCCCAAAGTCTTCTGCTGCCTTCTATCTAGAGGAGGGTGGGAAAAGCAGAGCTTAAAGGCGTCTGTTGTTGGAGAGGCTTTTGGGTGAGAGGGTTTTTGTTAGGCAAAAAATTAGGCACAGCTTTAATTATACATGCTCTTGATGACCTGGCATCCAGCCAATAACACATGCCACACTCAGGTTACATAATTTCCAGCACTTATGGTTAGCAAAGACTCAAAGGAGATTGAGGGCTCTGAGGAAGGGGGAGGGAATGTGAGGAGAAACAAGGGAATGACATTAAAGAAAGAAATGAAGCCAGCACACGGTGCATGCCTGTGAACTCAGGTGCCCTGTAGGCTGAAGCAAGGGCTGCCTGAGCCTTGGAATTCAAGGCCAGCCTGGGAAACAGTGAGAAAAGGAGAGGGGGAAGGAAGGAAGATTTTTTTATTCCATTTGTATGACATGTCCAGAGAAAGCAAATCTACAAAGTGTACATTAGGGGTCACCTAGGGATGAAGAAGTTAGGTGGTGATGACTAGGGATGCTGGGTTTCTTTTTGGGGTAAGAAAATGTTCTAAACTTGATTGTGATGATGGTTGCTGAATCCTGAATACACTAAACATCACTAAGTTGTACAGTCACCTATGAATTGTATGGTATATAAAGTATATTTTGGGCTGGGGTTGTGGCTCAGCGGTAGAGTGCTTGCCTAACATGTGTGAGGCCCTGGGTTCGATCCTCAGCACTACATAAAAATAAATAAATAAAATAAAGGTATTGTGTCCAATTACAAGTAAATAATAAATTAAAAAAATCAAGTATATCTTGACAAAGATATTAGGTGAAAAAATCAGTAACCATGGAAATAAAGGGGACTTAAGAGACAATGGCAACTGAGGACATTCTTTTTTTTTCCCTTTTTAAAAAAATTGATTTTATTTTTTTTAAAATGACATTCTTGTTATTTTTATTTATTTTGGTACCTGGGATTGAACCCAGGGGTCCTTAACCACTAAGCCACATATCTAGCCTTTTTTTTTTTTTTTTTATATTTTAGGGACAGGGTGTCACTAAGTTGCTGAGGCTGGGTTTGAACTCTTGATCCTCCTGCCTCAGCCTCCCAAACTGCTGGGATTTCAGAGTGTGCCACCATGCCCAGCTCTGAGGACATTTATTGATAAGGCCTCAAAAAGCAGCTAGAATTCAAGGTTTGTGATCAAGATGTAGAGTTTGCTTCAGGGAACCATGCAGTGGCTTGGGGTCACTTTGCTGTCAGGCAAGGCCCTGCTTTAGCAAAAGCAGAATCGCCATGGTATTCTGCACTCTGGACCTCTAATACATATCTACTGGGAGCTGAGGAAATGTCACAGGAAGCTTGGTTGGCATCTTGATCCAAGATGCTCACTGTCAGGATTACTAGAGAAGAAAGAGGGAGCCTCAGAGGCTGGTGGTTGGGAGGGGTTGATTCCTTTTCTCCCTCTTCTGGTCCTTTGCTGCTGCTGCTGGACCGAGTATGGGGCACACGCTGGTACTTACTGCCTTGGTGGCCCTGCTGCTGCTGCTGCTAGGCAAAATCTGTCTGCAAGAAAGAATAGATCTACGGTAACATGTGACTCAAAATAACTAGTGGGAATTCTTGGCAGAGTTAACAACTTTTTATTGAATCTCTTTCATGCACGCACAGGCCCAGGCACATATGCCTTGTGATGTTGGCTTCTTGTCCTATCAGAGTCCTCTCCACGCTGAAGCTGGGAAGACATGAAGGTCTGATGCCCAGAGTGGACAGCACTCGAGGCCAGGATCGGAGGCATCCCTGTGTGTTCTTCAGCTCCCGTCTACCCCAAGAAGGCGCTTGAGGAAAACTGCCTTCAAACTGGGGCCTGAATCTCTCCTCAAATGCTGTCTTGAACCTCAGACCTTCAGGTACACAGCAGCACACGTTCCCTGTCCCCAAAGGGCCTGCCTAGATCTCCACTGCCTTCCCTCCCCGCCCCACACCGCACCTCACTCTGCACCCCCCTGCCCAGTGCTTCCTGAGCTCAGGGCTTCAGCCCAGGGTCCAGGCAGGCAGCCCTGAGGAATGCTGGGCCACAGCCCTCCCACTGACAGGTGGCCAGTCAGTGAGCTCAGGATTCCAGACTCTTCTCCCTGCTGAATGCTGTTAGGTTTCACATCACACGCTCTATCCTGTCTGCTTTTAAAACTCATCTGAGGTGACTTCCAGGCATGTCTGGCACACAGTCCCCTCCCCTGCAGGGCACCAGCTCACCTTTCATGAAAGGCGTCCTCAGCAGGCCTCTGGGCTGCTGTCCCAGCTCCCAGCCTGGCCTATAAGGTTCTCTCCACCCCGAGCTCTGGCTTCCTCCCCATCCACATCTCTCCTGCCCCCCCCCCCCCCCACCAGCACTCACCCCCCAGGCTGCTCCCTTCCCTGGGACTGTGACATTCCCCCAAACCAGCTTCTCCCTGGGCCAGGGCCCTGCCAGGCCTCTCTTCAGTCTTTATACCTTGTTCCTTCATCCCCATTCCACGCTTGCTAATTTTTGGTTCTCACTAGATGTTAAACTCCTTGGTGGCCAAGGCCGCGGCATGTGTAATATACTTTTGTATCCCAAATGCCTGGCACACAGTAGGTGCCAAATAAATGCTGAATGAATCAATGAATGACTCATCCACGAGTTCCTGGGAATGGGTTGTGACTTCTTGTGGGGACACAAGATGAACAGATGGTCACATAAAGAAAAGTTAAGGAGGGGTACTGGGATCAGAATCAGGATGTGTACGTTTTATTTTCCTTAATTTATTTTTGAGACAGGATCTTGTTGTCACACAGGTTGATCCTGAATTTCTAGGCTCAACTGATCCTCCCATCTCAGCCTCCCAAGTAGTTAGGACCACAGGGACATGCCACCATGCTTGATAAGACACCTACATTTTAAAGGCAGATGCTTCACACACACACACACACACATACACCCACATGCACATGAATACCCTATGGAGGGTCTGGACCAGGGAGGCCCTAGGAAGCGGCCTGCTATTCTGTAGCAGACCTCTCTGACTCCACACTGTCCCAGCCAGAGTTCTTTTGGAGATCTTGGAAGAAAAGCTGCTGCTGGAGGCTCCTCAGGTCCTGCAGAAGCTCAGGAGACAGCTGCTCAGCTGACTTCCCTAGGTCCTTTTCTTCCTCCTCCTCCTCCTCCATTTCCCCAAGCCCATCAGGGGGCTGTGGGGAGCTCCTGGAGATGTAGCCTTGGTCCGACTGCACGGACTGCCGCTGCTCCTCCTCACAGGGTATGGAGGGGTCCTTGAGGACCAGGGCAGCATCTTCCCATGCACCCTGGGCCTGGCTATTCAGACTCTGCTGCAGAAGTGAGAGCATCAAGCCCTCCAGCTGCTCCCTCACACCATCGGGGAGGTGGCCAGGTGATGCCACTGGAGTGCTGCAGAGAGGCGAGTCCTCAGGGTCCACGGGGAGGAAGAGGATGTTCTTTCTCTGGAGGCCACGATCCTCCAGCAGGGGGCAGGCCTCGCCCTCCTCCACCAAGGTCAGCCGGCTGGCGTCGCTGCTGTCAGCAAGAGGAACCAGCTCCACTGCACAAGCAGCAGGGACCTGCTCTCTGGGGAGCACCACAGTTTGGATGGCCTCCCCCGGGGGCTGCAATTGGGGTACCACCCTCGACATTCCCCTTCCTTCCTCACCCATGCATAAATCTACCATCAGGCAGCCCTCCGAGGCAGGTTCCCGCACCAGGGGCTTCTGCCTGACAATCCCGCTCCCTGGTGGCAGCAGTGGCTCCTCAAACACTTCTTCGTCCAGGGATGGGAGGTTCTGGTCATCAGTGGAGCAAAGGTTCTCACGTTCAAACCAGTCAGGGCACTGGGTCTGCCACTCCCGGAACTTATCCACGGCCTCTTTGAGCTGCCAGCCACTGGGGCTCTGCAGGTAATTTTCCCCTGTGAGCTCCTGGAGGCGGTGCATCCGGCCAGGTTCAAACATCTCCAGATCCTGGATCCGGAAGTAAACCTCCTCTAGCTTGTCCATAAGAGGGTACCTGGAGGTGATGTTGAAGAGGTCAGGGACATCGCTCTCACTGCTGATGCCAGTGAAGTAGCAGATGATGTAGGTGCCAAAGCAGGCTGGCTTCTTGAAGTCTGGCAGGATCATGTTCATGGCCGCTGTGAAAAGGTCCCCAGTGGGCTTCCAACGGTCACACCGCAGCTGGACAGTGGCTTCCTCCCAGCCCAGCATGGCCTGCCACTTGGCCCGGGTACCTCGGGAGCACAGGATAATGATTTTGAAATTGTTCTCTACCATTTCCTGTTTCTGCCGGCCGACCCAGGTCATGACCCCCACCTCTGAGATGACTTGTTCTTCCAGGAGGTCAAGAGCCACTTCAGTGCCACAGGTGGTGATCAGGAACTGGGCAAACTTTAGAACCACATCCACGTAAAGAGGGTGGTCAGCTGAGTAGACAATCCAGACCTTCTTGGGCTTTAGCGGTGGGGGGGTCAGGTCAGTAGTGGGCAGGACACCTAAGGGAAACCAAGGAAAGCAAGACCACATGCTTAATCCCCATGCCCCAGGCCCAGGGTAGTGTCCCTCTTGGTCAGCCTGTAAAGGCCCTGGATCAAGCACAGAGTTTGTCTTTCTAGCTTAAGAAACACAACCCAGGTCTTTTAGAAGAAGCAAAATGTTGTCTTGCCTTGTTTGGGCTGCCTGAAAAAAATCAGTTTGGTGCCTTTCTTTCTCTCACATTCCTTTCTGGCCTTTAGCCTATACTTTAATCATTTTAATTGGAAAAAAAAAATGGTGCAAAGACTGGCTATGTGCATGCTCAAGGAAAGACCTTTCTTCACAAGATATGGTATACTTACTTTTCTTTCTTTGTCTGGGTGATTAAAAATATGGTGTCCCAGCCAGGCACAATGGCGCAAGCTTGTAACCCCATTGACTTGGGATGCTGAGCAGGAGGATCACAAGTTTGAGGCTAGCCTCAGGCCTTAAGCAACTTAGTGAGACTGTGTGTCAAAATAAAATATAAAAGAAATGGCCGGGGATGTAGCTCAATGGTAAAGTACTCCTGGTTCAATCCCCAATACCAAAAACATGGTGTCCTAAGCCTTGGTGTTTGGGGCACCCTGAGAGTCCTCTGTGTGAGGTGCCAGAGGGTGGGTACTAAATGTGAGGTCTTCTGAAGGGAGGGGCTCAGGGGCCAGACCACAAGAGGTGACCCATTCATTCATCCTGAGAACCCACCATCAACCTTTAAAAACAATAACACACACAAACCAGCCCCTCAGAGACCAGAATACTGACCAGTGTATTTGGTGTCATCTCCATATTTTTCATGATGAGACCCTGAAATAAAAAGAAGTACATTGGAGTGACTCTACTGAAGGGAAACAGGGACCAGGACCAGCTCACAGGGTGTCTCACAGGAGCACTGCACCACCCCTGACAAAGGACAACTGATAAGATAGCAATCCTCCAGATAATGGTTATCAGAGGCTTCTGGGCTTTCGCAGAGACACCATGTTGGGGAGCTGCCCAGCCACAAGGCCTGGTTGGTTGCTAGTGTTACTAACACCTCTGAAACTCAGTTTCTTCCTGTGTAAAATGAGTCTGAAGTGGTGGTAGATGCGATCATGTGTGTGAGGGGCCCTGTGCATTGTACACACTTAGTCAGCTGGGGTCCCTGGGATATTTGTGGTATTGACCCAGCGAGGCCTGTCACAGAGGCTAAGCTGCAGGGAAATTGGGGATCTGAGCCATGGTGAGGGACCAGGGAGGAACTTTCATGAACAAACTCTACTGGCAGGAAAGTTCTTCCCCAGAAGTGTCCTTGCAAGAGGCAGATAGCCTATGACATTTCTTTCCAGAGCTTGCACCCAGCCACTTACAACATTTCCTCCTGGTATTTTTGAGGTGAGGAAGGGGAACCAACATACTTAGGCAATTGTAACCCTTGGACATGTGATGAAAAAACTGCATGGAACAGACTCTTCTGTGACATTTGGGGTGAAGAGAGTTCATGGATGACCATGTAAGAGTTATTTTAATTAATTAATTCTTTCTTTCCTTTTTGTGCGAACTTAGGGTTTCACATACACTATACAAGCAGTGTTGTACCACCACCAAAGATTTGGAACCTTAATTTCAATCCTTACTCTTTGGTCCTTTTCTAATTTAAAAGGGCAATCTATTGACAGTGTGTAACTAGTGGGGTTTTCCTTTCCTTTACCTGGCAGCATGCAGCACTTCAGGAAATGGTCAGAAGTATTATGGCAGCTGGGGATGCTGCTCAGTGATACAGCACTTGACTAACATGCACAAGGCCCTGGGTTCCGTCCCTAGCAAAACACACACACACACACACACACACACACACACACACACTCTACAATGGCAGAAATGAAACAAAACAAAAATATCTGCTAACATCATTATTTTACCTTTTCTTTTTTTTCCCTACAGTGCTAGGAATTAAATCCAGGGCCTCACATGAGATCGGCAAGTGCCCTGACACTGAGCAATACCCCCAGCACTTGACTGAACCCAGGAGCACTTGATTGAACCCAGGGGCACTCAACCACTCAGGTCTATCCCCAGACCTTTTTTTTTTTTTTTAAATTATTTATTCATTCTAATTTGTTATACATGATGGCAGAATGCAATTCATTTCATATTACACATATAGAGCGCAATTTTTCAAGTCACTGGTTGTACAAAAAGTATTTTCACACCATTCGTGTCTTCACACATGTACTTAGGGTAATGCTATCTAAGTCATTCCACTATCTTTCCTACCCCCATGCTCCCCTCTCTTTCTCTCCCTCCCCTTTGCCCTATCTAAAGTTCCTCCATTCCTTCCATGCTCCCCCCACATCACCATTATGAGTCAGCATCTTCATATCAAAGAAAACATTAGGCCTTTGGTTTTTTGGGAATGGCTTACTTCACTTAGCATTATATTCTCTATATCCATCCATTTATCTGCAAATGCCATGATTTTATTCTCTTTTAAAGCTAAGTAATATTCCATTGTGTGCATATACAAAATTTCCCTACCCATTCATCTACTAAAGGGCATCTGGTTTGCTCCATCCCCAGACTTTTTTGAGATACCGTTTGTATTATTCACTTAATCTTTATAACAGTCTTATGGTGTCAGTATTATCTTTGTCATTTTACAACAGACAAATCTAAGGCTCAGAGAATTAAGACATCTTCCCAGGCAGTCAGTGGTCTATGAGCCCACATCAGCCTGATGCCATGTTCTAGATTTCTGGAAACTGGGATCACTGTTTAATGTAAGAGAGGCAATGTCTATACTTAGTTGAGATTACAGGGCTGAATTGAAGGGCGCCCTCTGAGCACAGCCTTATAGGGAAGGTCTAGCAGTGAGACTGGTTAAGAAAGGAGGAGAAGGAAAGAGAGAAAAATGAGGAACAGTGGGAAGCCCTCTGCCTGTCCCAGAGCTCCTTACCTGTTATCCTCCACGTCATGCAGACAATCAACAGGATGATGGAGCCCACCAGCAGGATAGAGATGCCCGTGATGAAGCCATACACCCACAGGGGTATATACTCTGTGGTGAGCAGAACAGCGTGAGTGACAGCAAGGGTCCCAGCGCCATTCCCCAGTCCCTGGCTCTGTCCTCTCTGGCCTGCACCAGGACACACTGAGCCTCAGGTTCAGCCTTGACTGCCTGGCTGGGTACAAGGCTCAGTCAGGAACCCCTCTGACCCCTGGGGAATGTGGGAAGGGATCTGAGCTTACCTGCAATTTTGACTGCAATTAGAACAAAAGAAAAAAGAGAAAAGAGTGTTCTTAATTATTAGCAGTAATTAAAAAACCCATCACTCATGTCCACGGAGGGTCTAACCCTAACCTTATACCCAATACTTTGGATATGGGTCAAAAATAATGCAGCCACCTACACGAAGCACCCTCAGTTGTTGGTCTAAGAAGAGGTGCCTCACCTCCCACTCGGAAGGCCAGGTCTCTTCCAGCCTGTGCCATGTCTGTTGTTGGCATGTGGCGATGGCTTTGTGGGAGTTGGGGACCCATGGCTTCTGAAGGAGAAGTAGGCAACTGGCTCAGGTAGGAAGCTGGGGCTCTCCACCACCTTAGCATGTGATCTGGAACAAGCTATTTAACATCTCTGCCTCAGTTTCCTCATTTGTGAGCCTGGGGTGGGGAGTCTCAACTTCACCATACTGTGACTTGCAATTTGTAAGAAGTAAAGCACTTCCATTTTATTGGTGCCTAACTGTAACTGTGTGCTAGTAACAACCCCATCTTCCAGTCAAGGAAGTTAAGGACAAGGAAGCCACAAACTCTGCCCAAGGCCACACAGCTTATGAAGGGCTGTGGGGAGTGAAGCTCAGGAGAGTGTCCTCAAATTAAGTCACCCTCCCCACCTCTCCGCCACACCTAGGACCAGGTCAGGACTCAGCTCCAGGGGATGACCTTCACCCAACCTCACCCCAGACAGACACAACCCAGGGCAGAGGTGTCCCTCTTACCTGAAGTCTCTGGAACGTCTGGGCAGGGGATGGTCATGGTGTGTCTAAGGCAGTCATTAAGGCAGCTGTTGAAGAAGGGCTGGACCTGGGAGAGAAGAGGAAGAACTGGAAGAGGGCCTCTGAGAGGTGGCAACATACACCCATCCCCATGCTTTCTCAACAGCACGGGCCATTTGCAAGTAATGGACCCTGGGTGGCTAGGCCAGATCTCCATGTGGCTGTTGAGCTGGGCATGTTGGCGCTTGTGTGTAGCCCCAGCTACTCAGGAGTCTGAGGCAGGAGGATCATCTGAGCCCAGGACTTTGAGTCCAGCCTAGGCAACGTTAAAACACTCTATCAAGAAACCCAAAGATCTTTCCAGGGGCTGCTGAACCAGATCTTCTATCTGTGCAATGGGTCAAAGGTCCCCTGCCCAGGTGGGGTTGGGAGAACAGGGCAGCTGAAAGGCAGGCTGGTGCCTTCCCTGCCAGGGCATTACAGACAGAGCGGTGCTGGGGCCGGATACAGCGCAGGCCCACAGCTGCCCTTGCTTACCTCGCCCCCTGGCAGGAAGGCCCACCTGTGCACACTCTCCCACACCTGTGTGCATCACGCCCACCCACCTGTACTCGGTGGCGACAGCACCAGTTAGAGTTGTGTAGCGGGAGAGTGAGGTTGGCTCGCTGGTGGAATTCCTCTTGTTTGGGCTGCAGAGAGGAGGACGGAAAAGGCCAGTTGGATACGAACTTGCTGCATCACATCCCCAAGAAGCTTGGGGACATCACCCTCATGGACCAAATGCACTTCTCAGGAAGGCCAGAGGGGGAAACGCTTTTCAGATTTCTATTCCAGAAAAATCGACCATTCTGCAGGGCGAGTGGTTTGCTGTCAACTGATAAACACAGTAGTAACTGGTATTTCCCCCTCTGCGTGGTTGCTGGGGACTGTAGGACAGATCTGTGTTCACACCCAGAGGGGGACAGACCACACAGCACATCTTTTCTGCACTAACCTGGCTTCATCTTATTTCTTATCTGTAGGCCCCCTTTGTCTTAATTCCCACATTTCTTCTTCTTTTTTAATCTTCAATCCTTTTTGGAGTCAAGCTCAGTGGCTCACACCCAGCCACTGAGGTAGTCCCAGCAACACAGGAAGCAGAAGGACTTCAAGTTCAGGGCCAGCCTCAACAACTTAGCAAGGACCTAAGCAACTTAGCAAGACCCTGTCTCAAAATTAAAAAGGGCTGGGGATGTGGTTCAGTGGTGAAATGCCTCTGGGTTTAATCCCCAGTGCGCGCGTGCCCGTGTGTGTGTGTGTGTGTACACACACACACACATATAAATCCTTTTTGTAATCAAGTAGAATAAAAACAGCAAAATAGAGAATAAGGGAAGAATGGGGGAAGGAAGAACAAAAAGGACAGGGGGTGGTGGGCAGGGCAGAATTGACTCTATTTCATCAGCTAAAAGATGGAAAGAAAGACCAACTCTACAGCTCGCTGGGCGCCCAGGCCACTCCTGACTTGGCAGTGTTGGGCTCTGGAGCTATGTCAGAGGGGTGACCATTACCGCAGGTATCTGCTGTATGTGCTCGAAGCAGCTGTGGTCCTCCATATGTGGAAAACTGTTGAGCAGGATCTGGTAATGGGAGGATTCGTTCCACAGCGTGAAGCTCACCCGCAGCTGGTGGGCCTCTAGGGTTTCCACGGTGATGTTGGGGTCCCACAGGCTGCCTGTCAGGGGCACAGATGTGGGCTGGGAGTGAGAAGGGGTGTGCACGCCCATGTGTGTGCACGTGCATGTGTCTGCACTGGGTACAGTTCTCCCAGGCCAGCCAGTTACCTGAGCTCACACATGGCGTGGTTATCTTCATCCTGAAGTCCTCACAATCTGCCAACCCAGAAAGAGAAACAATTAAGCCTCTGCCTCAGGAAGTCTGCTCTTCCAGACTCTGGGCAACAGCAGCCAAAATCATGTTCCTTGGGAAGACTGTTCAAAGACGGTCCCTTTATAGCAAGCTCCAGGACTGGACTGCTGCCACTGGCCAAAGATCCAGTGTATTGGCAGTGACCTGTCCATCTCAGCCCTTCTCTCTCAGAGAACCTTCCTGATTCTAGTATATGCCTCCTGAGCGCACTTTGGGTAGCCACAGTCTTGCTCCTTCTAGTTCTTTCTCTCCCCACCCGGAGCTTCCTGGCCCACAGATGCCTCTGCCTTTTTATAGGCTGAGAAGTACTTTGGTCCCCACAGCAGTTTCTCAAACTTTTGTGGACATCATCATCACTAGTTCCTCATTCAGCAGATCTGTGTGGGTGCTGAGAATCTGCATTTCTAACAAGTTCCCAGACAATCTGTTGATGCTGCTGGGTCCACAGACCACACTGAGGATCACTGCCCAACAGTGATATTCTTTTTTTTAAATATTTATTTTTTAGTTGTAGGTAGACACAATACCTTTGTTTTATTTTTATGTGGTGCTGAACCCAGTGCCTCACGCATGCTAGGCGAGTGCTCTACCTCTGAGCCACAACCCCAGTCCCCAATAGTGATATTCTTGGTCCCTTATTATGGTTTAGATATGAGGTGTCCCCTAAAAGTCATGTGTGAGACAATACAAGAAGATTAAGAGGTGAAATTATTGTGCTATGAGAGCCTTAACCCAATCAGTGAATCAATCCCCTCCTCCCCCATAAGGATTAACTGGATGGGAACCAAAATCAGGGTGTGGCTAGAGGAGTGGGGCACTGGGGGTATACCTTTGTGGTTTATATTTTGTCATGAGGAGACCTCTCTCTGCTTCCTGGGTACCATGTGTCTAGCTACTTTCCTTTGTCGTACTCTTTGCCATGATGTCCTGCCTTACCTTGGGCCCTGAGGAATGCAGTCAGCCATCTATGGATGGAATCTCTTAAACTGTGAGCCCCCAAATAAACTTTTCCTCCTCTAAATTGTTTTTGTCAGGTCTTTTAGTCAGAGTGGCAAAAAAGCTGACTAAAGCATCCGTCTTCCCTAATCTCCTTGATTATAATCTTTTCCTTTGGTTTAAAAAGACAGGTGGCAAGTTTGAACTACCTTAGAGGGACAGGATGAGTCAGTCTACTTTAGGAACAGGAGAGGGGGTGGGGAGATTTACTCATTCAACAAAGACCTATTGAGACTTGCACTGTCCTGGGCATTGGGCACTAAACACACCATAGTGAGTAAAACAAAGTCCTGCCCTCTGGAGATGACACTGCAGTAGAAGAGCCCACTAAAAGCAAACCTAGAAAATGCAATAACACGTCAGAGAACAATGAATCTTACTGATTCATTGGTGTGTGTGTGTGTATAAGAAGAAGGTCATCACCATCCTTAAGTATTTCCTGGGCTTGGGGTAGAGTGCTGTGGGGTGTGCTTGCCTAGCATGCAAGGCCCTGGCTGAGATCCTCAGCATCAAAAACCAACAAGCATTTCCTAACCAGCTACATAAACAAGGAGATTTATTAGGTTCTGAACAGTACAGAAGTGTGGAAGACTCAGACCTTGTCCTCAGTGGGCTGAGGTTCTAGATGTACCTGGCTTTGAACAAGAAATGTAGGAAATGGCTGAGATTCAGGGGAGGACAGAGGTATAGAAGGTGACATAGATAGAAGGTGTCCAGTATGCTTTAGAAGATAGACTTGGCAGTGATCCCAGGCAGCATGGGTCAGTGAGGGGAGAGAAGAAAGTGGGATAATGGAGATGGGTGGGACAAATGCAGACAGGGTGTGTGTTGCGGGGGGCGGGAATGAAGAATGTGACTGGAACTAGGCTGAGAGCAGGAGCCACCGCTCTTCCCAGCGTGACTTATCTTCCTGACATTTTCTGGGCTCGAGCTAGTTCTCTGGATAGAGGGAAGGGCTCTTATTCCCATCACACTCCTGGGATCCTGGGCCCATATCCAGTGTTGGCTAATTAAGAAGGGGCTGCCTTCAAGGGGTGGAGGCTGAGCCTCACGCTGAGGAGCTCCCAGACCCGGGCGCCTATTCTTTCTGTGGGTACCACATGCTGGCGATAAGCCGTGGTTGAACGCAGCAGGGAGGCTGCTGTCTGCCCCTGCTGCCAGCTTCTCATCCCAGAGTTGAATGATGGAGGAAATGGCTTAAGAGGAGGCTCTTACCTGGCACAAGGAGCTTCTTGGACAGGTGGTTTGGGTCCCCGTCAGGGATGGGCTTGGGCAGGTGGTGAACAGTCACCTCATACTCCTGGCCGGGTTCTACCACAAAGTGGCTGAAGGCAAAACGCCACTGAAGAGAAGGGAGGAGGGGAGGTTGGGTGGGTCACACACACCTGTCGTCCATCTGGGCCCACAGGATCCCATCCCTACCTTCCCCCCAAACCAGTCAGAAGTAGGAATAAAACAACTACCACAGCAGAATCTGAAATTGGAGGCACAGTGTCTTCCTCTGTTTTTCTCTGGTCTTTCCTGCCTGCTTTAAGAAACCTCGGCTGGCCTCATCAGTAGAGAGCCTTGTCAAATGCAGAGGAGGAGGGCAGAGGCTGGGGTGTGGCTCAGTGGTAGAGCAGGAGCTCAGAGCTCAGCAAGCACAAGGCCCTGGGTTCCACCCCTGGCACCCAAACAGAACAGAACAGAAGCCCCTGCAGAACATCTGGTGGACAGTGGAAGCAGCCCTCCCCCTCCCATCAGCTCTCTGGAATTCCCGAACAATGGGCGTAAGTGACCTGAGCTGGAGGGCTTGAGGCTATTGGACCTGGAACACAAGAGGCAGCTATATACTGTTCACTGACTCTTCCTCTTACAAGGCATAGTGGGGGGTCTCTGTGGAGAATGTTCTGAAGCACATAAGAGCAGAGGGAGAGCTAGAGATCCCTCTCACCCTGGGTCTGCAGTGAGATACGTTTGTACTGAGCTACCTTCCAGATAGTACAGATATAGAATCCAACTCCTTTTTTAAAAAAATTTTGAGAGATAGGGCCTTGCTGCATTGCCCAGGCTGCCCTCACACTCCCGGCCTAGGTGATGCTCCACCTCAGCCTCCAGAGTAAACCCCATTCTAATGACCTGGTGGAGGGGGCTGGGGGGGTCCTTTGCTTCTAAGTAGATCAAGGCACCAGGTCCTCGCCCTCCACATAGCAGCCAAGTTTGGGGTCCTCACTTAACATTGAGGGGGGCTCTGCCTTCGGTGCTTATGTCTTTGGCAGATCTAATTTGTTTTAAAGCAATCATCTGCAAATTTAAACCAGTAGTTTTTCAAACTAGCACCTATATCAGGTTAGACAGAGGGTCCTTAAACACCAACTGCTGGGCCCCACCCTCAGAGATTTTTTTCCAGGAGGTCTGGGATGGGGCCAGAGAACACGCATTTCTAACAAGTTCCCAAGGGTTGCTGGTGGTCCAGGGAACAGCTTTGGGAGCGGCTGCTTTCAACTAACTACACAAGACCAACATTTTATCTTCCAGCTGTGAAAAGCAAAACCAGACCCAACTGTTAACACTCACACCCACACCCCACCCATAGCAGGTCTTTGGCCTGGGGAGTTATTCCTCTTGGAGGCAGGCCCTGGATCAATTCAAGTTACAGACCCAGGAGGTAGAGCTGTGGAAGTGGTCTTCCAATTCAATTTCCTTAAGAATGAATAGCAAAGGGCCTGGGGTAGTTCAGTGGCAGAGCATTTTGCAGGAGGCCTGAGTTTAATTCCCGGAATACTGGGGTGGGGGATAGGGAACAGAGGAGGAGAATGAATAGGTAGGTAAAATGTGAGGAAAAAGCAAGGGTGGGAATATTAGGCTGTGCCCCCCCCCCCCCCATGGCTCACAGCAGACACTACGTTCTCTGGGAGCAGCCATCTTGAATTCCTCAGACCCTCCAGCACCTTCTTATTACTCTAAGTTAGGGTCCAATATGGGGACAAGTCACACTGGTGTCATCAGAAGAACACAATCCGATCAGGAGCTGTCTTCTTACCCGCTTGCGGTGATGGTTCAGTTGGGACAGAAACTCAAGCTCAACACACAAACGTTCATTGGTGTTCAGCTGCAGGACAGACAGCTCTACACCCTCAAGGAACAGGATGCTGGCTAAAGGTCAGAGGGAGGAGAGGAGACAAACAGATGCAGCTGCATAAACCACTGGGTGTGCCACTTCCCTATCTGCTAGGCTTGCTCACTCCTAAAGGAAAACCTGCCCATCTCGCCTAACCCCCCACTTCCTGTTCCTTTCAGCTCACTCTCTGCCTCAGCCTACCGCCTTTCAGACAGCTGCCACCCAGCTAGGTGAGGATAAGTGGCACTTTACACCAGACCAGCAGCAGAGGCTGTGCAAACTTGCGTCTCACAGCAGCAATTTCCGCCATTCTTTCAGAGAAGGAGCAGCGAGCCTGTGGGCTGGGGACTCAGAGGGAACCAACCCCAGACCTGTTCACCAGGGTTGGCTCTATTTAGCCCCCAGTCTTCCCAAATCTGTAATCAGACTCTAACTCTGAATAGGTTTAGGGGATGTTTTAATAAGTGTTGGCCCCTAAGTTAAGGGAAAAAGTGCTGGCAAATGTGCTACTATTTTTCCAGTAAACATCTGGAATTTTTCATAAAATTAACAACTTGCCCAGGGTAATAAAAATTTTAGGTCTTCCATGAAGGATAGTGTGATGACAGGATTTTGCTGTGGGCTCGCCTCTAAAACACTGAAAAGGTATTGGCAGAACGATTGATGGATCCTTCCAGCACTGAATTGCAGCCTTCAAGTCTGAGCACAGGACCAGAGCCTAATTCTGAGTCTGAATGGGAGGCGATGTCTAGCTGTGGATTCACTTGGACGTGGTGGAACCCCAGGGCCTGGCTGACATGCCCACTCACCATCTGTCTGTAGTGTCCATTCAATGTGCACCACAGGGACCAGGTCTCCGTGCTGGGTTCTGGCAAGACGCAGCTGGATCTCAATGTGTTTTGGGGAGGAGGGAGTCAGGTTCCGAGGGTGGATCCAGCTGTCATCCAGGCAAGTACCTGGTAGCCAGGGAGAAGCAACAATCAGAGATGGCACCTTTCCTATCCCCAAGAGGCCCAGAGAGCTAGTTCCTGAAAGGTTTAGGGCCTGCAACCTTCCAGCTTGCAACCCTCCAGTTGTGACCCTCCTGGGGTCCTCAGCCCCACTGTCCGATTGCTCTTTTCTAAGGCTGGTCTGGGGTAACCACAAAGCTCTGAGTCTAAAGGGCAATTTAGGGAGATGAGTTTTGAGTAGAAGCAGGGGTTGGAAATGGATCATGGGCAGTGGTAAGAGCTGATTTTTACATGTTGGGGTCCCTAATCAGCACAGACACAAGAAGTATGTGCCTCACCCTTGAATGAAACCAAGCCAAGCAGCTGGGGATGTGGCTCAGTGGTAGAGGGCTTGACCAGCTTATGTGAGGCCCTGGGTTCCATGCCCAGCACCAAAAAACAAAACAACCAACACCACAGATGTCTCACTTTACAGTAAGAGCCGTGGCAGATCAAATTGTCTTAAAGGTACACTAGGGCAGCACTTGAGAGAATACTTTCAAAATCTAAATGACACTACCCGACTTCTACATGTAAATGTTCTCCATACGAAGCACAGGTGCCCACACCTGGGACACGTTTGGGATTACTACAGCCTGAACTTGTAGAGGGGCTGCAGATATGCTGCCAGAAATCAGCACAAGCCAATCACAGTATTAACAAAGCAACAAGAAGAATAAAAAAAAAAGAGGACTTACTGTTCTTGACTCTGCAGTCTAGCTCCTGTGGAAAGAAAGAAGGTAGTAATTATAGCTGAGAAAGAACTTAACCCATGCACTGCTGGACTCCAGACACCTTCCCAAGCTCATTTGTGGGGATAAAACTTACACAGCTCTCCCTTTCCACATTTGGGGATCTCTCTGGGAGGTCTTTCCCCACCCTTCTTTCATCCTGACCAACCAAGGGGAAGGGGCATGATAGATGGCAAAATGGAAGTGGAGATTTTATAAGTAACTGTTAGAAGCTGGGAACTTTACAACTTTAAAAGACACTGAGAGGGGCTGGGGTTGTGGTTCAGTGGTAGAGCGCTCACCTAGCATGCACAAGGCACCAGGTTCAATCCTCAGCACCACACAAATGTAAAATAAAGATATTGTATCCACCTAAAGCTTAAGAGTAAATATTAAAAAAAAAAAAAAGACACTGAGAGGTTTGTCTTGGGGCACCATCGTGAAAAGGTCTCCAAATCTCTTGAGGCTTCCAACCTTTGGTCTGGATAACCAAAGGTTAAAAGGTGGGAGGGATGAGAGCCAAATCATGAGTCCTGAAGCAGACCAGTTATGGGAAATCCACCTAAGTCCTTATACACTTTCTAGAAATGTCGGGGGCTTGGGATCCAACTTAGGGCCTGAAGGAGAGCTCGGAATATAAAACCATTCTTCTGAGGGGTGACTTCTACGTGTTCAGTTTTGGCAGTGCAGAAGGGAAGACCCTGGAACTCAGGCTCAGGTACTTTGAGTTCTTCTAGCTGCTCACATGGACCAAACTCATTCTGGGCTGAAGCAGATCAAAAGCACACATTTAAAACCAACAAAGTAGTTTGGTATGTGTGCAAGATTTGCTATAATGGATCAAACTTTGCACTCCTAGAATAAATTATACCAGATTATGGTGTATTATTCCTTGTTATTTGGGTTGGCACTTGCTTCTCTTAAGAAGGAGCAGAGAGCAGGGCTGAGGCCTGGGAGGGAGCAGATGAGCCCCTGGGGCTCATACATGAAGTGGACATAGGGATCAGTCTGGACACATTCCAGATTGACTCTGATGTGCTCTTCTTTAGGACACCAGTGCACATGCTCTTGGGGTCTAGACCCTGCACTCGGTGCAGCTTCTAGTATTAATTCCCAGCTGCTGGTCCTGGACTTGCATCACAGCCTTTGAGGTGCTCCTCAAATTCAGCAGAGGCCAGCATGCGTCCTCTGCTCTCCCTCTGACAAATGCCTGCTTTTTTCTGAATGGTAAGATTAACTCCCAGGACCCTGTCCTTTGTCCTCCCACTTGAAACTCCTAGGATGGAGGCTTGGAGGATAAGAAACTGGTTCAATCATCTTCATATGGGGAGCTCCTCTAGAAAAGGCAGATGGATACTCCATTTGGAATTAATTCCATTTTATCCACTGGCAGCTTCTTAAAAACCATGGCAAAATGATGCCCATGATGACCAAGAGGAAGTGGGAAGGTCTGAAAACAGCTGACTGACAATGGTGCTGGTGGGTATCCTCCTCTAGTCCTGAGAATGATGAAAATAGCTTGGTATGTCACCATACTGAGCTACTGTTTGGTCTTGCTTTTCGATAGTTATTGCTATGTATAAGTATTTCCCTTCTTTTTTAAAATTTTGTTTATTTATTTTTATGTGGTGCTGAGGATCGAACCCAAGGCCTCATACGTGCTAGATGAGCACTCTACCACTGAGCCACAATCTCAGCCCCAGTATTTCCCTTCTATTACTATTATGCCTGTAGCTTTTCTTAAGAGCATCCCTGAATCTTTTCCCCCCTTTGGTGTGGGGATTGAACCCAGGGCCTTGTGCATGCGAGGCAAGCATGCTACCAACTGAGCTTCATCCTCAGCTAGCATCCCAAAAGCTTACCAAATACTCTCCAGCATTTATGAACATAGCTTCATACATTTTCTCCTTCAAATTACTGATATAATGGATTATACTGATGATTTGCTATAATGGATCAAACTTTCTACTCCTAGAATAAATTATACCAGATTATGGTATATTATTCTGTTATTCTGCTATATTAAATTTGCTAATACATTATTTAGAATTGCCTCTAACTATATTCATAAGTGAAACTGGCCCATAGCTTTCTTCTTCTGTATAAGATTTATCAAGTTTGAGAATTAAGCTTACACTAGTTTTTTAAAAAAGGGTAACTTTTCCTTTTTTTTCCTGTGGTACAGAATGTTCATTAATGAAGAATGGCTGAATAAAGAAAGATCTAGTTTAAATCTAAATATCCATTGAAATGGAACTGTTTGAATAGATTGCTATCTCCTAGGGAATACTGTGTAAATATTAAGGAGAATTAGTTACACAGATATCTATAACCGAGAGAGATAGCTGTGTTGTTGAGTGAGGAAAATATGTCGCAAAGAACTTTTTGTACTTTAATCCCATTTTCTATAGAAATAAATGATGAAAAAGCCTCCTAATATATTTACATATGGTTGAGCATGATTATATGAACATAGAAAAACATGGAAAAATCTATATCAGCTGTTAACACACTGGTTATTGAGGGTAAAAGGGATAAAGAGAAAGAGAAGAAATTTGAGGTGGAAAAGATTTAATCAAAACAGAAAAACCTGCATATAAGCAAAATGCAGCTACAAAATTCCTTTAAAGGTCACAGTGCATGAACTATGTACATATTCTAACTTCTTCTCAAACCATATGAAAACTATAATGGGATTTTTTTTTTTTTTTTGGTGGTACTGGGATTTGAATCCAGGAGCTTTCTTCTACCACTGAGCTAATATCTTCCTTAAAATATTCTCAGACAGCCAAGGAGTATCCAATAATTGAGATGGGTTTCCTGTATAAAAATAGATCAAAACAAAATTTTAAATAATGCTCCTGGAGGAAATAAGACAATGCTTCAAACAGAATAAAATTAAAACAAATAAAACCATTATAGCTCCAAAGAGAGAAGAGGCGACATTTCATTCATAAGACAAGGACAGGATATTGTGAGAAAGTAAGCAGAGACTAAAAAAACGAACTTCAACAATAAAAACCAGGGCTTGGATTGTGGCTCAGTGGTTGAGCGCTTGCCTAGCATGTGTGAGGCACTGGGTTCGATTCTCAGCACCCCAAATGAAAATAAATAAATGAAGTAAAAGTCCATCAACAACTAAAAAATAGAAAGAATAAAGACCAAAGGGTTGGGCTATAAAAATCAAGGAAATTTCTCTGAAACTAGAACAAATACAAACAAAACTAGAAGAAACACGAACATTAGAGAATTAACTCAGGGAACATAAGATACAATTAGTCTGGATTATGAAAAAGTGAATAAATAAAAGTGTGTGGGGGTGCTGGGTTGTGGCTCAGTGGTAGGGTGCTTGCCTAGTATGTGTGAGGCACTATGTTCGATTCTCAGCACTGCATATAAATACATTAATCAAATAAAGGTCCGTCAACAACTAAAAAATAAATAAATGGGAAGAAATCATTAAGAAAAAAGAAAGAAGAAGACATTCTAGAGCTGAAGAACTCATGTTGCCAAATTAAAAAGCTCCAATGACCTATATAGCAAATGAAGAAAAAAGATACAGACCAAGGCCCAAATACCACAAAACACTATAATACCATAATAAAAAGGAGATTTTAAAAGTTTCCAGAAAGAAAAAAACAGGTGAAATATCTTAGAAAGAGCAGGAAACGCAATGGCATTGGCTTTGTTAGCATCTGTACTGTTTGCTTGAAGGCAATAAAGCTATGTCTTCAATATGCTGAAGGAAAATAATTCTTAGACTACTTATATCCAGCCAAACTATCAAAAAGAGGTGAGAGTAGAATAAAGATATTTTCAGGAAAGACTAAAAAAAAAAAAAATATATATATATATATATATATATATATATATATATATATATATATACACACACACATATACATACATATGTACATAGTTTATTATATATTTATATCTGTCCCTCATAAACTTAGAAAATTGCAGGAGCATATGCTCCAGGAGATGTATGAATGACCTCAAGCAGGAAGACACAGGATCCAGGAGTTGGCAGATTTGACCATGATGGATGTCTGGTATCAGAGCTATGTTATAGGTTCACAGAGGAATCAGTTCAGGTCGGGGCTGGTGGACAGAGGGCTCTGGGAGAGTTCTCTGGGGGAAGGGAAAATGGAATTGATGGAATATTTGATGATTGGAAGGAAAATACAATGAGAAAAATCTGATAGAAAAAACCAAGACTAGTTACATGGAAAATTATACAAGTGAAAAATTAAAGCAATGATCATCTCAGAGGAATAGGTGGAAATAAACTTATCAAAAAAAGAAATATAATCAAAAGGACACAAATCTGCTCTGCAGAGAAAACTGCTTACTTGTTTAATAAACACCAATTTAACTAAATTGTGATATAATATAAAATGGCAAAGAGAAGTGGAGGGAAGAGGGTAATGTAATTCTCATCTACGAAAATAGATAATATCTACAATTGACAAATTAAGAATGAATAACATAGTACATTTAGGAATATGGAGACAAACGTTAGAGGAAATAAGTAAGGAATTTTAAGCAATTGCCCTTGGGGAGCTGGTTAGATGTGAGGCAGGGATTTGCAGTTTTTGTTTTAAACATCTTAGTACCAGTTTTAAAAGAAGTTTTTCTATGATGTTGCTTTAAACAGATAAAAAGGTTGAAAAATGAATCCAACATGGTGGCACATGACTGTAATCACAGGCACTGGGAAGGGTGAGCAGGAAGATCACAAGTTCAAGGTCAGCCTGGACAACTTAGCAACACCTCGTCTGAAATTAATTCATTGAAAGAAAAGTTGTTGGGGCTGGGGTTGTGGCTCAGCAGTAGAGCACTTGCCTAGCATATGTGCGAGGCCCTGGGTTCGATCCTCAGCATCACATAAAAAAATAAAAATAAACAGAATAAAGGTATTATGTCCAACTACAACTAAAAATAAATTTTAAAAAATGTTGTTAAAAAAGAAAAAAGATTGAAAAATGAGGTAAACAGCTGGGCCCAGTAGTACACACCTGTGACTTGGGAGGATGAGACAGGATTGAAGTTAGAGGCCAGTGTGAGCAACTTAGTGAGACCCTGTCTCAAAATAAAACAAAAAGAATAAGATAACAAAAAGGGTTGGGGATGCAGCTCAGTGGTAAAGTGCCCTGGTTTCAATGCCCAGGGGGGAAAAAAAGATAAAAACATTAATTTAGGGAAAGAAATAGTGAATATTTTCCCTTAGAATTTCAACACAGAATTTATATTAATATAACATTTTTAATAACATAAAATTAATACTAAGGATTATTTTTGGATACTAAGATCTTGTTCTAACAAATTCTTTACCCTTAATTTTTCTTTTTGTATCAGAGCTTGAACCTAGGGGCACTTAACCACTGAGCTATATCCCCAGCCCATTTTATTTTTTATTTTGAGACATGGCCTTGCTAAATTGCTGAGACTGGATTTGAACTTGAGATCCTCCTGCCTCAGCCTCCTGAGTTGTTGGGATTACAGGCATGTGCCACTGTGCCTGGCCAAATTTCTTTACTTCAAACTTATCTTGGGGTTAGGGTTATAGCTCAGTGGTAGAGCACTTGCCTAGTGTGCTCTATAGGCCCTGAGTTCAATCCATAGCATATTAAAAAAAAAAAAGGAAGAAGAAAAACGAGAAGACCTAGCCACAGTGGGAAGACTAAAAAGAAGAAATGAAAGATTGCACTAACTCTGGGCATTCAATGAACATTACTGGGTGCCTGATTCAGAAAAGTGGGCTTTGAAGTTGTACACAGGGTCCTGCTCAGCTCCACAAGCACTTGATGGTTGGCCTGGAAAAGAGTAACTGGCTCCTCTAAAGCAGGTTAGCACTGCCAATCTCAAAGGTTGTCATGAGTACTGGAAGAAAGCATATGTGCCAACACAGTTCCTGGTACCAAGCTCCAGGTGAACATTGGTGCAGTGCCACAGTGTGCCCAGCCTGGTGCTTTCATCTGTGAGTGATATGGCATGTGAAAGCTCTCCTATAACCTATGAGGCAAGGATCACTCCTTTTATGAGGACACTGGCTCCTAACACTGGGGTGACTGGCACCGGTGATAGGGAAAGCTTGACTGGATCCGGCCCAGGTCTTTTTACTCTAAGATGCAGGCTTCTGTTTGCTGGATGCTAACTGATGTCACTGTCTCCTGATGGGAGATTAGTCTGGCAAAAGCAGCAAGCAGCCAGGGTGAGAAGTCAGGCATGGTAATCAGGACTTGCTAATTGCTGGTTTTACCACATACAGTGTCCCCAGTCCTGCCTGCTCCAGTGTCTACACTATGCAAGCGTGTCCACACTATGCAAGCGTGTCCACAGAACACAACTTTTTACTGTCTGGAAGAGCAGTAGAACTGAAAGTGGCTTTTGGCAACCAGAGGATAAAAGGGTTAAACCAAACAGTCATTCTATCACCACAAGTGAAAACCACAAGTGTTCAGGAAAAAATAACTTGTTAACGAAATGTATATCCTGTCTATGAAACTGAGTTTAACGTTCTTACTGACCAACTCCAAGTTGTCACTGTCTTTGCTTATGGGCTTTCCTCAGTCTGACAGTCTTGGGAAACCTGCAAGAAAGCCCAGGCAGGGGGATGGCCAGCCAAAGAGGGAAATGCAATTACTTATGGTGTCTCTAGGACTGGTTTCTGTGGGGAAATCAGTCATCAGGGTTTTGAGGTGCTAAATCCAGGCAGACAGAACCAGTGCTGGGGCTGGTCTCAGTTTATGGCTGCTTTTCAAGCAAAGCTAATAACTCCTTCCTTGGGCTCATTCTTTTGTTCTTTCACTCAATGCATATTTGTCAAGTCTCCACATCCTGTGCTTGCATTTGAGCTAGGAGAAGAAAAGGCATGCAGAAGCCTCCTTCCCATTTTAGGATGGAGTCATCTAGGACTAAGTCCAACCGGGGTTTTGTTGGGCATTCATATTCTGGAAAATGATGTGGCTCACTTTGAGGTGGTCACCCACTCCTTACATTGTGGAAATGAGGGAACCCAGATCCAGCCTAAATTGCCCAAGGTTACAGAAACTCTAAGTGATGTTGGGATGTAAATTCAGGTTTGTGGCTTTCTTTCCCATCACTATATCATGCTATATACACTAAAACTTCGGGGGAGGGTCAGAATTTGAAGGGTGTGGTTTTTTGTTTTTCCTTTTGCTTAGTACAGGGAATGAAACCCAAGGCTTTAAGCATTCTACAGCTGAGTTACTCTCCCAGCCCTTTTTTAAAATTCTAAGACTTTTTCAGAACTTTGCCAGGTTGGTCTCAACCCTCCTGCCTCTGCCTCTAGAGTAGCTGGATGTGTACCACTGTGCCAACCTGAAGCTTCTTCTAAAATGACTAGTCAACAGACAGGGAAGCTGTCTAGGGAGATGAGTTGTCTGTGAGCCAGGAGCAGGTAGAGAGGAAGAGGAAGGAAGAAAATGGACAAATCTGGCCATGAGCATTTCTCTCCAGTCTTCTCTGGAATCAGGCAAGGCCTTGGGTTTGATCACTAATGCAAAACAAAACAACGACTAAAACCCTTTTAGTGCCAGGCCGGTGGGCATGTCTGTAATCCCAGGGGCTTGGGAGGGTGAGGAAGGAGGATTGTGAGTTCAAAGATAGTCTCAGCAATTTAGTGAGGCCCTAAGCAACTCAGTGAGAGCTTATCTTTAAAAAGGCTGGTGGGGGCTGGGGGCTGGGGTTGTGTCTCAGCAGTAGAGCGCTCGCTTTGCATGTGGGAGGCCCTGAGTCCAATCCTCAGCACCACATAAAATAAATAAATAAAAAACCCTTTTAGCCCAGCCCATATCACATCCCTATCTCCCTTCGAACTTCCTTTCACACTTTCCTGCTCCACAGACCCTCCACTCCAGCCACACTATTTACCTAAGGACCTTGGCTCTGGCCCTTTTATCACCTGGAATACTCCAACCAACCTCTTGGAGGTTCCCACCAGCTCTCAGGGATGCCAAAATGTCTTTTCAAAAGGACTAGCCCAGCTGGAAGTAATTTTTCCTTTCTCTGGTCTTTGGTATGCTTACAGTTGTGCAAAATGTGCTTGCTATAGGTTGCCTTCTAAGACAGCAACATTCCTCCTAGATGATTTTAAGCCCTGGACACAGGAGTGTTTCTTTCTTTTGGGAGTGGGTGCTGGGGATCGGACTCAGGGGCACTCCACACTGAGCCACATCCCCAACCCTATTTTTGTATTTTATTTAGAACAGCATCTCTCTGAGTTGCTCAGTGCCTTGCCATTGCTGAGGCTGGATTTGAACTCCTGCCTCAGACTTCCACACAGCTGGGATTACAGGCGTGTGCCACTGCATCAGGCCCAGGATTGTTTCTTTACAGGTTCAGTTCCTAGCATAGTACTTTGTATTTGGCAGGTACCTGACAAATGGCCGTCTACAAAGGAACACCAAATCCTCCATGTTGGGACACAATCTGCAGGAAGGACCCGATGAACTTTTGAGTCTACTGTTTTGGCCAACAGTAGAAATCAAAAGGACATTTCCCAACATTGGTTACATTTAAAACTTTTTTTTTTTTCTGTAAAACAGGCATTCTCCACCCTCTTTTGGTAAATCTTCTACAATATTAAAGAGAAATATCCCTTTGTTTCACATCCTCTGACTCAGACACTGAATATTATTCCCTGGGGTCAATGGTGGTGCAGTAAGGGGCACGTGGGGGATGGTTTGGGGGGGGGGCAGTAGCTGAGAAACCAGAACAGGGAGGAAAGAGCATGGAAGGGAGAAAGGAAGTGTATTTTGAGGAGGCGGGGGCATCTGTTTTGCTGTTCCATTTTTTTCTTAAAGGTCAAAGTTGCATTGCAAGGCAACTACCTGACAGGTAGATGGGGATATGTGTGTGGGAATCCTCCTTGACAATCACAAATCTGCCTACATCCCACAGCGTGCCCACCCTGTTCCCAGATCTGAGTGTTGGTGGCAGAGGTAGTAGTGGGAAGAACAGTGTCTTAAGAATCATCTGCATGGCGCGCCCCTGAGGTTCCAGTCACGTGGGAGACTGAGGCAAGAGGACTGCTTGAGTCCAGGAGTTCAAAGCCAGCCTGGGCAACACAGCGAGGCCTCATCTCAAAAAAAAAAAAACAAAAACAAAAAACAAACTCAAGGCTCTGCTCCTCCGCAGATGGTCATGCCGCGTTTCTCTGCTTGGTGCTCCTGTAGTCCTGTAAGCCATCCCTGCTCACCAGGGATGCTCTACTTGCCAAGTCCCCTAGAAGCGGAGTTGAGGTCAGTCCTCGTCCTCTACTCCCGGCTCCTTGGAGGCTTTAGTGCACCAGCTAAAGGGGAAAATTTCAAGCGCCACCTCCAGCCTCCCGGGGTCACGCTGTGCTACCGGGTAGAGGATATGTGTAGAGCGCACCGCATAGAGTCCAGTCCAGACTCATCTTGGCCCCTGACACGTTCCCTTTACCGCAGCCGGTTTCCAGCCAGTCCTGCCAGCCTCCCAGACCCGGCCGCGCGCCTGGGTCTCCTTCCCCAAACTTTGGCCCGGGCGGAGTCTTCGCTCCCTCCTCCAGCTCACGACGGCGAGTTGGGTTGTGCAACACGCGCCGGGCAACCTTTTTCCATCCAACTCCCACTTCCCCCGCGTCCATACCGCAACTCCCACCACTCCGAGAGCGCCGCGATCTTTTTGTCCACGCCCTGTATCCTAATGAGACCCCCCAACGCAGATTTCACGTCCTACCCCTGGCGGTAGTTCCGGGCCGCCAGCCTCTGCTTGCCCTCGCCCCCGCAGTATTCTCGCCGTGTCCGCGTCTCTAGCGCGCTTCGGGGTCTCACCTGCTGAGAACAGACCGGTGCCGGGTGGTCCAACAGCCGCAAGGAGGCGCGAACCGGGGCCAGAGCGCTCACATACAGGAGAAGCAGCCCCATGGGGAGTCCAAGAACCACGGGCGGCCAGCGGGGCAGAGCCCCCATGGCCGCGTCACGGTGGCGAGGTCTCGCGGCCCAGGACTGGGGGCGCACACGGAAACGCCCTGAATCTTTTAGTTACGGTGAAGCAGTACGCGGTACTTAGCCAGCTTCCGGCTTTCAACCCGCGCTTGGGAGGGGCGGGCCTCGCTGAAGGGGCGGGGCTTGGGCGGGGGCGGTCCCTCTCTTGGCCCAACTTTCCACACAGTCCCAGTCGCTTGGCCTCCGAACTCTCCTGCCCCGGCTCTGCTCCGCTGCCTCACCTGCAGCCTCGATTCCGCAGGGCGAGCGGTCACTTGTTCTCCTGCCTTCATTCACTCCCAAACTCAGTCTCTGTCCTCATCATCAAGCCGTCAAATTAGATTTTAATCCTCCTCCTCCACACTTCTTTCTCTACTTAGTTACTTGCGTCCAGCCCCAACTCAGGATTCAAGGAACTCGATTTTCTTTTCTTTTAATTTTTCCTTTTTTTTTTTTTTGTACTGGAGATTGAACCCAGGGACGTTTAACCACTGAGCCACATCCTCATCCCTTTTTATCTTTTGAGACAGGGGGAAGTTGTTTTTCGTAGCCCCTATTCCTTTTCATTTTCCCCTCCACCTCTCAGTTTTTTCTCACTCGTTCTGCAGTCTCTCAGATTTCCTTCCCCAAGCCCTTTTTCAGGGTAGTGAGAGACAGCTCCAGGCTGGGGAAGGAGTTTAGAGCAGTCATTTCCCAGCCTGCTGGTGGGAACTCTGGGAGATTGCTCTCCTTGAGGTAGGCATCCTGTCTCCAATCAGTGTTTCCATAGCGCCCAATTGTGCGTATTGCCTAAGAGGTTTATTCCATCTCTACTGAAGGACTGTCCGCAGCTAAAATTACATGTGCAGATGTTCCTCGAGCGACGATGAAATTGATCCCAGTAAATCCACTGTAAGTTGAAAATATCCTAAGCAAAATGCATTTAGTACCCCTAGCTTATTATTGTAGTTGCTCGCCTTCGAGGACGGGTGATTGATTAAGAGGTGCTCTGCTGGCTGCCCAGCATATCCCAGTTTCTGACTGCCTGTGGCTACCTGGGAATGATCAAAATTCCAAATTCAAAGTACGGTTTCTAGTGAATGCAGATAATTTTTTTGCACCACCATAAAGTCGAAAAATCATAAACCATAAGTCGAACCATCCTAAATCACGGCCCATCTGGAATAGTGTCCGTTTTTCAATATCCACTCTATACAAAGTGTGCCCTTTGCATCTTCTCTCGGTCCCTCTAGGATATCTCAGATGAGTCAGGGGTTCCTTCGCTGGATTCCTGCCACTCCCTCCTGGCCTGGATCCTTACTTTCTGCCTGGTCACTTAATTTTTCTCTGTATTTTCCATTTGTTTGGATAAAGCTTCCAGATCTGGGATGGTGGCTTTTCTCCCTATCCAAAGCACTCCTCACCCTTTCCTCACTTCTGGCAGGCCCTAAGTTTTTATTCACCCTAAATTTAAACAGATATAGAGAAGTGTTATGTAAAAGTTGACATTTGTGGTAGGTAACTTCTAAGATGGCTCCTGTTGGTCCCACTTCCCCTTATTCACCCCTTTTTACATACCAGTCCCTTTGAGGATAGGCAGGACCTAATGCTTTGGTTTGAATAATAGAATATAATAGAATAAGGCAAAAACATGAACTATCACTTACAAAATAAGGTTACAGAAAGACCATGACTTCTGTATTGCTCAGCCTCTTTCTCCCAGGGAAGCCAGGCTATGAACTACCTGGGAGGGGCCCAAGTGGTAGGAATCAAGAGGGTCTCTGGCCAGTAGCCCGTGAGGTGTTGAGACCCTCATTTCATAATTATAATTATTAGTACATAATTAAGCCAAATAATATAGATACAATATATACATTGATATATTATTATTATTTTGAGATGGGGGTCTCTATGTTGCTCAGGCTGGATTTGAACTCCTGGCTCAAGTGATAGTCCTGTCTCAGCCTTCCAAGTAAATAGAACTATAGGCACCTATGTTTCACTATGCCTGACTTGATAAGTAATTATTAAACATAAAAATAAACTGTTATTTAAAATTTGCCTCTTTTTAAGAATTTCTTTTTAGTTATAGATGGACCTTTATTTATTTAATTTATTTCATTTCTATGTGGTGCTGAGAATCAAACCCAGTGCCTCACATAGGCTAGGTGAGCTTTCTACCACTGAGCACAACCCCAGCCCTGAAATTCATCTCTTAATGAAGTGAATGGATTTTTTTCTTCCTAATTTTTTCATGTGTGTCTGGACGAATATTGCTTATTCATCAAATGAGACAAAATTCAGTTAAATTTATATTTAAATATTTTAGAAGGCCTAGGGTTGTAGCTTAGTGGTAGAGGCTTGCCTAATACTTATGGCACTGGGTTTAATCCTCAGCACCACATAAAAAAATAAATAAAATAAAGGTATTGTGTTCATCTACAACCAAAAATAAATAAATAAGTAAATTTAGATGTGAACCTTAAAAAACTTGCTTACATCAATAACATGACGTTAGTTTTGTCACAACCATGTTACTCAATTATTTTAACCCCTCCTGAGTTGCATGCTAAAAAGTAGGAACCCATCAGTCACCAATTTTTTTGTTGTTGTTGTTTTGTGGTGCTTGGAATTGAACCCAGGGCCTCCTGCATATTAGGTGAGTGCTGTGCCTCTGAACTATATATATCTATAGCCCTCACTAAATACTTACAATAATTTGGCAGCGACAATTTGATTGAGGCTGTTTTGGAAAGGCAATATTTGAAACACACCTGACTTGCCAAAAAAAAAAAAATTCCATTTATCCAACTACATACCTACTATTTGGGATTGTTCCTTTGTGTCATGTCTAGGGTACTTTCCACACCCCAGGCTGGTGAGGGGCCTACTTTTCTTCTGAAACTGGGAGAAGGATGAGAATGAAAACAAGGGTGGGAAAGGAAGGAGTCTTCATATACATCTGCCAACTTGATGGCTGATAACTTCCCATGCAGGTAAATTCCTGAGAGGACTCAGGGATGCTGAAACTCTGGAACCCCATTCCCTCCAAGACAGGATCAGCACACTTTTTCTGGAAGGGATCAGATAGTAAATATTCTAGGCTTTGCTAGACTAAAATGTCCCAATTACTTCTTAACTCTGCTCTTATAGCATCCATAAACAAAGGAGAGTGGCCATGTTCTAATAAATTTATCTGGACACTTAAATTTGAATTTATCTACAATTTTCACCTGTCCCCTTTTCATTGCTTCCCCTAAGTATTTAAAAGTGTAAAAACCATCTTAGCTTGCTAGGTGGTGAGGGAGTAGACCAGAGGCCCTAGCTTGCTGACCCCTGCCCTAAATCATCCATATAGGCATGCCCCCAGAAGAGCCTCCTGGGGCTCTGGGGAAGGTGTACTCTAGTGTGAAATTGCCATTGGGGCTCTTGAGCCTGGCTGCATGTTAGAGTCACCTGGAGTGATTTACAAAATACAACTGTCCATCCCCACCCTTGACTCAGATGATCTAAGTATTTTATTTATTTATTTATTTATTTATTTATTTATTTATTTATGTATGTATGTGGTGCTGAGGATGGAACTCAGTGCCTCACACATGCAAGGCAAGTGCTCAACCACTGAACCACAACCCCAACCCCAGTCTAAGTATTTTTAAGAATTTACCATGTGACTCTAATGCACAACCTGATTTTGAACCACTGTTCTGATCACTGTAGGCTCTGCACTGTTTCTAGGTTATTACTGTGCTGCTTTGTGATGTGGTTACTGTCTTTTATCCAGTAGAAGGCATCATTAGTGTAAGATGAAGTCCATTAAAACCTCTAAAATGGGTTTCTAGTTGGATAAATTAGGTCTTGCCTTGCCTACAAGATGGATCCTCTCTGATAGTGATGGTTCTGGCTTCCTCAGCTCTGTGCTCCTCTCAATCTTCAGTACATGCGTAGCTGAGGATGTGCAAGCTGCTCCATGAACACTTGTCAAGTGTATAACAATAGCAGGCTGCTTTGTTTATTGCATGTTCTCTGGACTTTTTTCTTTTCCCTAACAGAGCCTCATCCTGAGGAGATGTAGAGACTAAAATTTAAAAAAAACTGTATTTATTGACTATGAAAGAAGCTATAGAGTGATACCAGGAGTGAGAATCAGGTAGAAATTGGAGAACTTTGTGGTGTCTTTGGCTATGGAAAGAAGGAAATGGTCACTGATTCTAGGCAGTGAGGAAGATGGGATTAGGAAATAGTCTGTGATTGATGTTCATCTTTTCATTATTTGAAATCATGTCATTTATTTGACTTCTTCTGGGTGTACTCTGTGTGTATAATCTCAATGAAGGAAGGACTGGGAGTCACTTTCCACCTATTCTCAGTATCTAGAATAGCACCTATCTCAGCAAATGATCAGTAAATATGCTTTGAGTAAACTATTGAATAAATGTGTCACCTGAGATTTACTAAAGCCCGAGAGGATTTATTTCTGTTTGGAAATTTTTCTTACAATAACTGGTGTTGAGTTGCAAAATTTAAATCCTAGTTTTTCTTTACCTTTAAATTTAACTTACAAAGTTCTCCAGTTCATTTATTAATCTAATAAATAATAAAATAAGAACAATCACTTTTACTAGTTCTTTGACTCGTGTGCTCTGAACTCACAGATGTAACAGATTAGATCCTCTTTAAACATTTAACACCACTTAAAGCTCGATTGATTAAATTTCCTTAGACATTTCAAACCACAGCACAAATTTTATGTGTCTGCTTCTCTGCATTTCAAATGCCAACTGATAGTCTTAAAAATTTAACAGGCAAGATAATTCTAAGCCTATAAATAACACTTGAAAATATAATCAATCAAACTGTTTACACACTGTAATTGGTTATTGAAATAATGGTCACCAATTTGATCATTCTTTTTCACACTGACTCTGGGCTTGATTGTTGGTATCATTTTGACCAGTGGAACAATAGCAAACTGGGGCTGTTCCGTCTTGCCAAGTTTTGGAATTCTTAGGCTTCCATGCAAGGAAGGCTGGGCTAACCAAAGGAGGATGAGAGATCATGTAGAGCAGAGACAGGCCATCCCAGGTTAGGTTCCCTAGACCACCAACCTTCCAACAACCAGACATTGGCCATTCAGCTCCAGCTGAATCAGACCAGAGCAGAAAAGCTGCTCCAGTGACACATGGAATGGGGAGAAATAATAAGAGAAAACTTAAGCCACTAAGTTTTGAGTGGATTTTATTATGCAGCTGAAACAAAATGATATACAACCTGTAATTCTTCTAATATAATGGATCTTCACAGGCCAAGACCTTTTCCCCTGAAACCTGCAACATTTATTCATCTTATAACAGAGCTTGCTTTTATGTTTGTGCTTCAAATTTGAATCAATAAGGTAAGGAGCCCTGTATCTATCTATCTATTTTAAAAATATTTATTTATTTATGTATCTTTAGTTTCAGGGGAACACATTATTATGTTTTTATGTGGTGCTGAGGATTGAGCCCAGTGCCTTATGCATGCTAGGTGAGCACTCTACTACTGAGCCACAACCCCAGCCCCCCCCCATCTATATTTTAATTAACTATTTTGCTGCTTGATTGGATTCTACACCCTTCTAATATTTTACTTCCTCTCTTTTTTCAATTCTCATTCATATGAGATATCTAAGACCATATGTGGATATCTCCCCCATGGCCAATGGGACAATCACCCTTATAACTATTTATAACTATACATTTTGATATTTTAAAGCAAATTAATTTTTAAAAATAATTTTTTAGTTGTAAATGGACACAATACCTTTATTTTATTTGTTTATTTTTATGTGGTGCTGAGGATCAAACCCAGTGTCTCACATGTGCACTGAGCCACAACTGCAGCCCAAATAAATGTTTAAAAAAATTTTCTTTCTTTCTGTGTATGTGTTTGTGTGTATGTGTATGATTCTGGGGATGGAACCCATATGCTAGGTAAGCACTTTACCACTGAGCTACATCCCCAGCCTGTGATTTCTTGATATAAAAACAACATCAATGCAATATAATTCATACTAAGGTAAAAATAAAGAGAATATCATGATCACATTAATGTAGACTAACCAATCACCCTTTTTATAAGTTGAAATTTTCTTCTAGTACATTTCATATTGTATCTCTTCTGGACCACCACTATATGGTTATTTTTCTTAGACTTGTTCCAATACAATTTAATGATTATTTCCTTTTTATTATACAAATTGTAACATCTCCAGTAGAAGATCCTTTAAGCTTGCTCTTGTCATCTACCCTGGATGGTCTAAGAGCATCTTGCCTTCTGGGAATTTCTCTAATTGCTAGAGATGATGAACATTTTTTCATATGTTTGTTGATTGATTGTATTCCTTCTTCTGTGAAGTGTCACTTCAATTCCTTAGCCCATTTATTCATTGGGTTATTTGGTTTTTTTCAGTATTACGTTTTTTTGAGTTCTCTATATATCCTCGAGATTAGTGCTCTATCTGAGGGACGTGTGGTAAAGATTTTTTTCCCATTCTGTAGGCTCTCTCATTACGTTATTGATATGGGATAAGCTGCTTTTCATCAAGCTACAGTTCTTTCAGTGGTGTGTTAGAGACCCCACCCAGGGTTCTCACAATGTATATCAAATTGAGTCTGAATTGGGTAAGTCTGCTGTGGACCTTTTTCCCACCCCTGGTACGGGAGATTAAACCTAGGGGTTCTCTACCATTGAGCTACATCCCCAGCGTTTTTTGTTTGTTTGTTTGTTTGTTTGTTTTACAGGATCTCACTAAGTCACCCAGGCTGGTCTTGAACTTGCAATCCTCCTGCCTCAGCCTCCTGAGTCATAGGGATTACAGGCATGTGCCACAGTGGCCTTGCAAAAGCACTATTTAAAAAGTGGTGGTAGTGGCGTCCAGTTTGAGTATTGTTAAGCCAAAGCCCTTGGATAGGTTCTAGGAGGTTTGTAAACACTTGAAAATAATTTGCAAAAGGCTAGTGTGGATGTGGTTTCCTCTGGAAGGAGAAGTCATAAATTTCATTAGGTTCTTGAAAGAGTGTTGGCACTAATGAAGCTGAGCAATATCACCATGTTACACAACCACAATGCTGACTTAATCTACTCTTTTTACTTAATGATAAATGAACTGAAGTTCTGATGAAGCAAATTACTTGCTTGAAGTCACATAGTTTGTAAATGGTGGAGCCCAGGGGGGAGGGAGAGAGAGAAAGGGGGCGGGGCAGGTACCAGGTAGTATGCTTGGTAAAGAAGCTCCTGGGGCTGGGGCTGGGGCCCCGTGGCAGAGCACTTGCCTTGCACATGCGAGGACCTGGGTTCAATCTTCAGCACCACATAAAAATAAACAAAATAAAGATATTGAAAAAAAAAGATTAAAAAAAATAAAAGAAGCTCCTAACTCTTAGTCTGGGGTATTCCTGTTCCATGACCCCGGAACAGGGAATCTCTGCTGCAGCCAGGATTATTGATTACGTGTGTGTCTATTTTTTTTGTTTTTTAAAGGAAGAAGTTGGATGTAGAGGATGAAAAAGAAATAACGTTAGGTGAAATGGAGCAAGATGTGAGAAAGAACAATGTGGTAAGGGGAATCCAACTGTGACGTGCTAGAGAATTCATATGAGAATAAAGAAAAGTATAAAAACATTTGCAAAATATCTCCCAATTAAAATCCCATGAGACTTTTTTTTTTTTTTTTTGGTACCAGGGATTGAACCCAGGGGCACTTAACCACTGAGCCACATCTCCAGCCCTTTTCTTTCTTTCTTTTTAGACAGGGTCTCACTAAATTGCTTAGGGCCTCACTAAATTGCTGAGGCTGGCTTTGAACTTGTGATCCTCCTGCCTCAGCCTCCTGTGTGCTGGAATTAGTGCACCACCACGTGCAGCCTCCTCAAGGCTTTTTTAATTTATTTTTTTTCTGGAATAGGAGGGATGGAATTCAGGGCTTCGGGCAGCTAGGCCAGTGCTCTCCTACTGAGCCCCACCCAACCCTTCACCAGCTTTTTCACAGGATGAGAAAAGTTGATTATAAAATTATATGGCAACTCAAAGGACCTTGAATATCCAAAGTGGGCTTGGAAAAGAAGAATAAAGCTGGGGAAATTAATCTATTGGACATCAAGACTGATTCTAAAGCTACAAGAATCAGAACTGTACTGTGAGGTAATGGCATAATGTTCAACGAATATTCTAAGGAGTGTTACCAACTCCAACTGGATCTCAACTTTTTTTTTTCTGATACCTGGGATTGAATCCAAAGGTGTTCTACTGCTGAATTACTCCTTTTGGCCCTTTTTTTCTTTTTATTTTCTTTCTTTCTGTCTTTTTTTTTTTTTTTTTTTTTTTTTGGTTGTGCATCCAGGGCCTTGTGCATGACAGGGTCTCACTAAGTTGCCCAGGCTGGCCTCTAACTTGTAATCCTCCTGCCTCAGTTTCCCAAGTCACTGGAGTTACGGGCATGTGCCACTGTGCCCAGCTTGTTTCTGACCTTTGAAGTGACAGATCAGATATTGTCTCTAAGATTTCCAGATTGCTCCCTGCCACTTGCCCCTGGGCTGGGGATTGAAATCCAAGCCTAGTGCATGGTAGGCAAGCAACTTTACCACTGAGCTGCATCTCCAACTCAGCAAAATACTGTTATGCTCAAGGAAAAAAAGACATGTTAGGCAAAGAAAAGGCATGGAATTTTCCAAGGAATGAGAGTAGTCAAATGGATCTATGGAGTCACAGCAAGGAAGTCAGGCTGTTGGAATATTCTGGTTGTGAGAAGCCATTGGTGTATGACTGGCAGGGAGGGGACACTCTCAGACCTGCCTCAGAAGGCTTATCTGGTAGTGCAGAGTAAGGTGGACTGGAGCAGAGGATGCCCAAATGCAGGATCTGTTTAGTCCTTCACCTGCTTTTTTAAAAATGCATCCATTCATTCACTTATACAATTTTTCATTTATTTGAGACTTACTGATTACTTAAGCTTTGCCAGACTCTACACTCTGGAGACCTCAGATGAAGGACATGGTGCTTGTCCTTTTGGAGTTCACCAATTTGTAGAAACAACAGACATTAAATAGACCACAAGCAGGGTAGTCCCTGTCTTACATATGGGGTGCTGTGGGTATCTGATACAGAGAAGAGGGCAGTGTAATAGAGATACAGGGGAACCTGGTTATATGGTCCACAAACTTTTTAGGAGGTGGTAATGAACATGGAATGGGAGAAACAAAGGAGCTCATTCTTCTCATTGCTCTATTATAAAATTTCAAACACGAAGAAAAGTTGATAGTATAATTAATACCCCTATATAGCCATAGCCTAAATTCAGTGATTATTTTAACATTTTGTCATAGTTGCTTTATCTGTGTCTATGCATGTGGCCATACATGCATTTCTGAAATACTTGAAAGTATGGACATCATGGCCTTTGACCCCAAACAGATAAGCGAGTATCTCCTGACAGAAAGGACATCTTACTATGTAAGTATAATGCCTTTATCATACCTAAGAAAATTGCAATAACCCTTTAGTAGTCAGCTAATATTCAGATGAACTCAATTGTGCCCCTAAGTGTTTTTACAGTTATTTTTCTTAAACCAAGGTTAGTTCAAGGGTCACATAATTTATATGGTGTGAGTGTGTGTGTGTGTGTGTGTGTGTGTGTGTGTATGTGTCTTTCTTTTCTTTTTGGTCCTAGGGATGAACCCAGGGCCTCAGGAATGCTAGGCAAGCACTCTGCCACTGAGCGGCATTCCACCATGCGACCAGCGCACTGGTTTCATTAAAGAGGTTCTTGGCATAAAAGTTAACTAGTGAGATCGAAATAAACACACAGACTCAGTTACCTTTTTCTATGACCAGGTCCGAGACGGCTCCCCCTCTGGCTCTCACCTCGAACCACCTGGTAGGGCAGCAAGGATTACTCAGGGCTAGCAGGAGAGAGAGAGAGAGGGAGCATGCCAGGGAGTAGCCTTTTATTAGGGAACAAGAAATTCAGGGGAGAATTCCATCCAATGAAGGTTGAGGGGGGCCTCACTCCAAGGTCAGAGTCAGTGATTGGCCCCCGGGGTCAGTGGTCAGTCACACCCCCACACGGACAGGCTCTCGTACCAGGAGAGGGTAGGGAAAGCTCCGACACAGTTTAGCCAGAGCGCCTCAGACCCAAACCGGGAGCTGCCCAGTCACGTGTGAGAATGGCTCCCCACAGCTGCATGCCTCTTGTTATGTCTCTTAATCTAGAACAGTTGCCTCATCCTTTTAAAAATGACATTGGATATTCCACATTTTATTTGTCCGACAGTTTCCTTGCAGTGCTTCTTAGCATTATGTTTGTTCATCCCCCATACTTTCTCCAACTGGGAAGAGAGGTCTAAAGCCTCTATTTGAAGTTAAACATATTTGGCAAGAACACCTTGTAGTTGATATATATTTCAGATAATATCACATGAGGAGGCCCCTCATGAGGGGATTTAACTCAGGGGCACTTGACCACTGAGCCATATCCCCAGCCCTATTTTGTATTTTATTTAGAGACAGGGTCTCACTGAGTTGCTTTAGTGCCTTGCTTTTGCTGAGGCTGGCTTTGAACTCATAATCCTCCTGTCTTAGCTTCCCGAGCCCTTGGGATTACAGGTGTGTGCCGCCGCGCTTGGCTTTAATTTGTTTTTAAACAGCTTTATTGAGAATAGTTCACGCGTTGTGCAACTAACCCATACATACAGTATACAGTTCTATGTTTGTTTGTTTGTTTTTTCTTCATCCACAGGGTTGTATAACTACCAGCATGGTCTATCCAACTGTTACTGAGGCTGAGTCTCATAAAGGTGGTGACCACCGGAGAAGAGAGACCTTCTAATTTCACAAAGATTTATTGAATCCTGTGAGCCAAGCCTGGCATGGAGCCCTAAACTCAGAGAGGCCATTAGATGGGTGGAGAGTTCCGTGGGATCTTTGAGAATGCAGCAGTGGGGTTGTGGTGATGGAAGTCAGTTTCCAAGGAGAAAGTGGGTGTTGGGCCATGGAGCTGCCACACAGCAGACTGGCTTGTGTAGTCGTAAAGGTCACAGGAAAGCAAGGTCTGGGATAGGGCCTGCAGGGGGAGCAGAGTGAAATCCTGAGGGAATCCCTGGGCAGACTTGACTCCTTTCCTCTGCCTTCCATATACCATGTCTTGTTTTCTCTTCCTGACCTGCTCTTCTCCCCCAGCTCCTGAGGCTGCAGCTCTGTGTTTGTTTTGAACAGCCTTGCAGATAAGCACAGGAAATCTGGAGGCCAGGTGAGAGGGGAGGGAGGAAGCCAGTAGTATTTGCTGAGTACCCACCAAAGCAGGACCTGGCACAGGCTACTAGGTTATCTTGTTTAATCCTTACAACCACCTGGTGAGGTGGGTATTTTATAGAAAAGTAAACAAGGTTGAGGAGATAAGGTAATTTACCCAAGGTCACACAGCAGGGATTTTGTGTGCATGAAAATTAAGTCCAAATATAAGTTTGGAGAAAGATAGTCAAGTTCTTCCTGCTCCCCCACACCTTCATGACCTTGTTCTTGGACCTCCTAAAAGTCTCTGGTCCCTTGAACCCTTCTTTTTTTCTTCTTCTTCTTCTAATCTTACAGCCTCTTTTGGTCTCTTTTCCAGTCCCACCAGTGTTGAATCAGCCAGACCATCTCTGCTGACCATCTCTGGGTTCTGGGCTGTGATAATGACCTCCTGGATGCACTTGAGGTCTGGACCTCTACAATGTATGATTCCAGGAAATGCCATCAATATGGCCCATCTGTGTGGATGGTGCCTTCTGTTGTGCAGCACCCAGGACAAGCTCCTGCATGTGAGGTTGAGTTGAACTTCCTTCTTCCCTTCTTTCTTCCCTACCTTTCTTCCTTCTTCTTGTCTCTTCTCAAGTGTGTCACATTAGATTGGGTAGAGAGAAGTGATGGGAGGGGAGGAGAGAGGAAGGGGGGATAGGAAGGGCAGCAGAATAAAATAGACACTAGTATTGCTGAATGTATATACACGACTGTATAACCAATGTGATTCTGCAACCTGTACACTCAGAAAAATAAGAAATTATACCCCATTTGATTCAAATGTATAATATGTCAAGATCATTGTACTGTCATGTGTAACTAAAAAAAATAAAAATAAATAAATTAAAAAAAAAGAGAGAATCCACTTGTGAGAATCCACTCTTGAGATCAAGCTTGTAATCACTGTGATTAGACCTGTCTCTCTGGTACATCTGGTCCTTCTAGAAGCATACCTGAAATTCATCATTCTTGGCCTGCCTAGAGTGAGAAATCTTCCACACGAGGGTACCCAGCAGCAAATGTCTGCTGCTTTTGTAATTTGTTTAGGCTGATAAAGGCTAGGAACCGAGAACCTTCCATTTTGTGTAGAGAATATGCTGCTCAGTCAGCACTGATGTGGCCAAGCCACTCCCAGTCTTGTGTAAGCCACCCTTCCACTCTCCAGACCCCGGGGACGTGTGGGTGTTCACAGTAAAAGCCTCTGTGAACGAAGTGATGGCTTCCTAGCCTACCTTTGTGGTTGTCTGAGGGTTTCCTCCAAGTGCCCGTAGGCATCATTTCTTCCAGTCCTGGGCAGTTCATTGAGTGTTCCTAGCCAACCCCCACTGAGTGGGGCTCCCAGTTCATGCTCTTAGGGCTTCTGAGCTACCTGTGGAAGACATTACTCATCTCAGGACACTGTCACAGCAGGACTATCACCAGGAGTAGCATGGCACCGGGACACCAGGGTGAGCCTTCTCTCTCTCCCTGACACCTGGTCCTCAGGGCGATGTTTGATGGCGGTGGCTGAGGGGTTGCATTCTGCTCCTCTTGCAGCAATTTCACCATTGGATTGAAATGTGCTTTGTCCTTGGACTTTCTCTGCCACCCATTCTACGTTCTCTGGATTCTCTGGAATTACCTACTCTGCCTGGCTGCCCAGGCTTGGGTCACGTATTAGCTGGACATATATTTGGCGGGAGGCAAAAGAGACCAAATTAATGTGGGCTTAAAACAGGAGACTTGGTTTCTTTGTACAAGTTCAAGTCCGTATGAGGCTGTGCTCCACAAGGACATCAGCAGGCCAGGCTCCTGTCTTTTTAGTCTACCATCCCTGGGCTAGTGTCCCTGTCTGCATTTATAAACTTTTATGTGTGTCTAGAAAATACATGCCTAGACATATATAATATGGCATATATAGACAGAATCAGGCATCTGAGATTTCAGGCATTCACCGGGGTTCTTGGAACACAAACTCTCAGATAAAGGAGGGAGTACTTTATGACTGTGACCTAGAAGGTACACATATCACATCTGCTCACATTCCATTGACCAGAATGCTGCAGCTTCTGTAGATGCTATGGAAGTGGCCTTATTCAGAACAACCATGTGCCCAACCATGTGCCTGACCCTGGGCAGGACTCTAGTGAACCCCTGCTCAGTCCCTCCCTCTCCCTGCTATAGGCCTGTTCCATGGTGTGGGGTCAAGCTCCCTTTCCACAGAGTTCATAGTCACCCCTCACTGCAAAACAACACTACGACCTCCCCCTGACAGTCTGGATGCTTCTCTTCCCACAAAGATTCTCCTTGACTGACCTCTAGCCAGGCCCCCTGAGCCCCTTCCCCACTAGGCCTCAGCCTTGGTCTATGAGGACTTGAATGAGCACTAACATAGACTCTAAGAGCTCAAGGCCACCTCCCTAGGATGACCCTAGGCAGGACTCTAGTGAACCCCTGCTCAGTCCCTCCCTCTCCCTCATTCTCTCTTCACAGCCTCCAGACACCTCCGTGCAGGTCAAAGGTGGGTTCAGTTCGTGCTGGACTCTTCCCTGTTGCAATGGTGTCTCGCTGGTTAAAATCTGTCCTTATCAGTTTAGGGCCCAGCTTTGTTCCTTTTGACACCTCCCACCGTTCTTTCCTGGGTGGGACTGGATTACAAGATTTCCCCAAACCCTTCCAGAGGGAAGGTGACTTTGAGGTTATGGGATGCCTAAGACTGTTCAGAGTCCACCGTTGCCTCAGACGGGACACAGAGCCCCGGCTTCCCAGATTCCACAGTCACTGCTGCGGAATGATGGAAAAAGAACAGCATGGAGCAACGGCCACATCTGGCCCCTCCTGTACGGGCACTGAAGTGAGGCTGAATTGACGCTGCCCTTTTACCTCCTCATGGCTCTTGTCGAGCGGCTCCTCCTGCTTTAGGTAGAATGTGTGTCTCCTGGCTTAGGTGGGCTGGTGCTGCGGGTTTGCTTCTCTGGAAGTAGTCCACTCCTGCTGCCTCCTGCAGGTGGTATAGGGGAGGAAGTCCAGATTGTGTCCTGAGAGGGGCCAACCTGCACTTCAAGGAGGGGGGCTTGAGTTCCTTGATGGAAGCAGTAGCTGCAGTTTTCCACATGCCAAGACAGTGGTTGGCAAGGACCCCCACTGTGACATGAAAAAGTTTCTCTCTGGGTTATGGTGTGCTGTTTGCATGCACACCAGCTGGTTCTGGCATACTGCTGCCCACACCTAATATACACCCGGGAGGCTCACATGTTACCAGGGCTCAGATGAAAGTCACTGGGCCTCACTGGCTGACATCCAGAATGTGTCCTGGCGCTGCTGCTGCCTCATTCTTTGGGGTTGGATCCTGATTGCATCCCCAGGGCAGCATGGGGACATGCCTTCAGTGTCCTGATTCCTTATAACCCTCAATTCCACCATGTGAGATGATGGGCCCAAGCATTTCTGTGTCTGGGTGGGCCTTCTTCTTAGGGGAGCAGTGATGTGGTCTTAAGTTTGGTATACTGGTTAGCTCTTCACAGCTCCTGCCTTGCAGGAATTCTCCTTGGTGATCTAACCTTGGGACTTCCAGGCTTCAGAGCACTCATTCATCCCTGTTCTGATGACTTTGTAGATATTTGGCTCATGATTTCCTCTTGGTCACTGTTTCAGAGACCACTTGGTTTATCATTTGGGCCCTCCATCTGTCAGAGATATATTCCTGTCATCATTTTGACAATCTGGTCCATTCCCGGGGCAACGTATGGCATGATTTTATTTTATTAAAGGGAGAGCACTATGATCATTTTAAACACCTTTCTTGGCCAAAGTGGGTTGTTAGGCACTTATTTGTTTACTTAATTGTTCAGCTCCCCTAGGCTCTGGGGATGCCATAAAGATGAAAATAAAGTGCTGATAAGGACTGTTGCCACCAAAACCCCATTTCCTCATGTCTTTTGCAGGTTGTATTAATGAGGGTTAACCACCTCCCATGGGTGGGACAAATTGTGGGTTCCCAGGGTGATTTCCCCACCCCATGGGGTGTGTCTCCATGCTAACACTGTAAACAAGTGTCACTTCCCTTAATATCTGCCTCCCTGCTTTCTGGCTGGTTTCCTTTTATGGCAGCCTCCTCTCATTTGGTCCGTGCTGACTTCTGGAGTACAGGAGTGAAGAGGCATATTCTAAACACTCATTCCAACCAAACACTTGCACCTGAAGTGATGAAGTGCCCTTGGAACACCTGAATTCTCATGCCCAGAGGTCTGGAACATGTCTTCTCCAATCCCAGCCTGCTTGACTGATGCTTTGATGTGAACCTCCTGTTTCCTGATAGTCCTGAGGTTAAGCCTTTCCCCTGGCAAAGCACTTGCTTAAGTTTTTGCAGGTCCTTGCTAGGGGTTGCTGGGGGTGCAGATGGACATCTTCTTCTTTTCCCTTCTTTGTGAACAGCATGCTGATGCCTCTACCTCAATGACTGGGTTTGAGCATGTGCTCACTTATGTCTACTCATCACCAGTTTCACTCCTGGACTGCCCCACTTTAGTGGAATTGGACTGGTGACCCCTGCCCTCTGCAATTCCTTGCATTCCCCTTTTCAAACTTCCTTAAGTTTAGCCAACTCCTTCCCTAGTTGTCAGCTTTAGATCTGCCAGTGCTACCAAGATAGAGTCTGGCTAAAGATGACTTAGGGGAGGACTCTATGGGAACCCCCTTTTACACTGGGGGGTCATTAGCACCATAAATTACATTTACTTCCTAAGCCCTGCTTGTGGGCTGTCCCAATATCTAGGGATGCTACTGGCATTTAGTTTTCCTAGGCCAAGAATGGTACTTATCAATCCATTCAGCAAAAGTCCCACCTCAAATGCTGACAGTATCGATGTTGAAAGCTCTGCACCTACTGTGTTCCCCTCTCTCCCTGCACCTGCTGTCTGCTCCAATTCAATAAGCAGCTACCTGGGAAAACCTGACTGGAGTCACAGCTCCCTCCTTTTCTTTCTTTTTTTTTTTGGGGGGGGGAAGGGGACACCAGAGATTGAAATCAGGGGTACTCAACCACTAAGCCACATCCCAGCCCTATTTTGTATTTTATTTAGACAATGGGTCTCACTGAGTTGCTTAGCACTTTGCTTTTGCTGAGGCTGGCTTTGAACTTGAAATCCTCTTGTTTAAGCCTCCTAAACTGCTGGGATTACAGGTGTGTACCACTGAGCCCTGTCCCTTCTTTGTCCTTAAACCTCAGTTTGTTTAAATTTGTGGGTCCAGTCCAGCCATTGTTGGGATCAGCCACATGATCCTCAGCCTGAGTGTGTTTCGGGTCATCTCTGTAACAGGGAATGGGAGGCCTTTTATTGACCTTGAACTTCCCTTGCTCCTGTGTTGAACTGCAAGGTCTTTCTTATAAAATCCTGCCCACAACTGCTAAATAGAATCTGCCAGCCACATAGTTGGAGTTGGTTGTAATATGACTGCTTTCACTTCATTTTATTGCTGAATAAGCACCCAGGCTAGGCAAGGGCCTTTTACCAGGTCAGGGCTAGCATGGCGAGACTGGAAAGCACCCTGGGAATTCTGAGGCCATGTTATTCTTAGGGGAAGGGGTCTGCCTAGTCAGATCCTCTTGAGATTCTCCACTTTCCTGCTTTCTGAGGCTCATGTGGGGGAGAATGTAACATCTTCCCCCACCCAGTCCACAGTAATGGCTGACACCCCTGTAACAAGATAAATTAACAAGAGAAAGGCACAACACATTTATTTGAGTTTTATGTGCAAGAAGTTATTCAGGGGGCTGGGGATGTGGCTCAAGTGGTAGCGCGCTCGCCTGTCATGCGTGCGGCCCGGGTTCGATCCTCAGCACCACATACAAACAAAGATGTTGTGTCTGCCAATAACTAACTAACTAAATAAATATTTAAAAAAAAATAAAAATAAAAAAAAAGAAGTTATTCAGAAATGAAGACCCAAAGGCTCAGAGAAAACTTTTTTTTTTTTTTTTTAATGCTTAGGTGAGATGAAGAATGGACAGTCTTACAGAAGTGTGATCATACAAAGAATGGGGGTGACCTAAAGGTAATGAAGTGGGGGGGAACTTGGAAAGCCCATTTGTTAAGAGTCTTATTGGCCTCTGGGTATAGGGCAGGATTTCTCTGGAATGAGGATCCCATGACCTATTTTCAGGCAAGGTAGGTCAGAGAATTCTTTATGATCATGCTGTAGGCAAGAAAGCAGGGTGAATGACCTTTCTTCTATGATTCTCTCAATGTCCTTCAGCTTTAAACATACCCCCAACATGCCATATTTTGGGGGTATTGTGTTCTGAGTTCTGATTCTACCTCTCTGGTCATTTTGTCTCGTTCCTTTGTTGACTTCTTGCCAAGGCTTCTGTCTCTGTCCAGAGAAGGTACACTGCCAGTGGGAGGGAGTATGAAGTTGGGGACCTGGGTGATCAGAAGGAAACCTGATGGTCCTGAAGGTCCAGAAGTTCTGAATGAAAGGGAGGTGGGAGGACTGAGGTCAATGGCATCCATGAGGTTGATCCACAAGAAATTGCTGATGTTGATCATTTTTTACTATAAAAACAACAATTTGTAGTTTCAGTGATTTGGGAGATTGAGGCAGAAGGATTGCAAGTTTGAGGGCAGCCTGAGTTGCTTAGCAAAACCCTGTCTTAAAATTAAAAACAAATTAAAAAAAAGGGCTGGGGATGTAGCTCAGTGATAAAATGTCTATAAGTTCGATTCCTACCACTGCAAAAACAAACAAACAAAAAAACCAAGAAACTAAACACCTGCCCTCCCCAGCAAAACAAAACAACGCAGCAATTTCATCTGGTTCAAACTAAAACTTCAGAAATTGCTTCTGTAGGTCCTATGTCTAACTATACTTAAAAGAGGTCTATTCGAAGCTCAGGTTACATATACAAAAGTGACTAGAAACTACTAAAGCAGAAAAGGCTAGCAATGCTGCGGTAACAGACTGTGGTGCAGACTGTCCTTGTGAGGGGAAGGGGACTCATGTAAAATGCTACATATCCACCAAGTAGCTCTTCTCTTGCTGAATGGTTTAGTGTTGACCTAACGATCCCTCTCACTATTGCTGGAAGCTAGAGGAGTCTCTCTATCCCTGAGTCTACATGCCTCCTCTGGAGTGATTTTTCAGAGTAGGCCCTGAAGTTCTACCATTTTGTGGGTCTGCTCAATAGGCTGGAGGAAGATCAAAGTCAGAGGTTTAGAAACACTTGATAGTCGGGCTGTGGGTGTAGCTTAATGGTAGAGCATCTGCCTAGTGTGCCCGAGGCCCTGAGTCCTATCCCCCACAAAGAAAGAGTTGGTAAAGACATGGTACTTCCAGGTAAGCCCAGAAAATTCAATGCTGAAACAAAAGGTTTGATCTAAAGAAGTCTCCCCACGTGCTGCTTTTTACCTGTGTGATCATAAGTCAAGCTCTCTGCACCTCAGTTTCTTCATCTGTGAATGGGGATGACAAAGCCTATCTCTTAAGGCTGCATATTAATTTGCTCCAGCTACAGTAACAAAATACCCAGATGGGAAGCTGAAACAATAGAAATTTATTTTTTCAAGGTTTGGAATCTGAAAGTCCAACATCCACGTGCCATCAAGGTTAGTTTCTGGTGAGGCCTTAATTCCTGGCTTGCAGATGGCTGCCTTCTTACTGTGCCCTCAATGGAGAAAGAGGTCTCTGCTGTCTCTTCCCCTCATGGTCTGTAAGATGAAGACCGCACCTATACGACCTCATTTACCCTTTCTCACTTCCCTATAGGCCCCATCTTCAAATAGTCATATTTGAGGTTGGTGCTTCAACAAATGAACTTGGGGTTTACAATTCAGTCCATAACATACTATATTGAGGACTGAAGGACATTGATTATACTCTGGAAATGGTAGCTCTTTTGATGTAGGTCAAGGAAGAGGTTAAGCAGGCTGCAGAGAATCAGGCTGATGAAGGAAAAAGGAATCTGAACAGAGCAAGACAAAGATCGTAGGTGAAGGACTAAATGTTAATACCACATTCTCACTTTGTATTATCAATATTTTGCTATACCTTGATTTATGCTTAAATTCACTGTTTAATAACTGCCTATGGTTTTTTTTTTCCCCTTGATGTCAAATTATCCCTCATTTCCTACTTCTCATCACTAGATGGGCCTTGTCTATGTTCCTCATTATACAATTATTTTAGGCTTCTACCTTTATAGTTTCTGTATTATCCCCCTCCCCCACCCCCATGAGAATCAAATCCCAGGCCTCATGACTGCTAGGAAAATGCTCTACCACTGAGCCTCGGTATGCCCAAGGCCTACCTTTATGTCTTAGATATTAACAGGATCTTCCTGCCTGGTCTTCTGCCTCCATCCAGTCCAATCTGTTGCCACTCTGCAGACTGACTGGTCATGTGGAATGGGGACTAGATCACATCACTTCCCTACTTGAAATATTTCCAAGACTTCCTATTATTTTCTTTTTTTTAAATATATTTTTAGTTATTGATGAACACAATACCTTTGTTTTATTTATGTATTTTTATGTGGTGCTGAGGATTGAACCCAGTGCCTCACACATGCTGGGTAAGTGCTCCACCACTGGACCACAACTCCAGCCCCCCTATTATTTTCAGTGTAAATCCAATCTTAGAACAGGCTCACAAGGGCCTCCATGGTGCATTCTGGTTCCTGCTCATCTCTCCAGCCTCACTGCCTCCCAACTTCTTTTCTACTCTCCAAACCAGATGTCTCTGGGACTCTATCCAGGCTGTCACCCACTCTTGTCTGCTCCCCAGACTCTCCTACCAGATTCATTTTCCACATCTCTGATTCCAGGTTACACAGTCAGAAAGCCTTTTGTTGGAGATTGGTGGGTACCTAGCCCATGTGCTCACAGGGCACTATAATCTTCCTGTTCTGATAGTTATCTTACCAGAGTGAAGTGCAGACTTCTCTGTCACCCCTTTTGGGTGGGCTGACTATGTCTACAGTTCATTGTTGAAGCCCCAGCACATGGAACAGCAGCTTGCATATAATAAATTCTTCATAATACTGGATGTGCTATGGAATCAGTATGGAGATTCCTCAAAAGACTAGGAATAGAACCACCACATGACCCAGCTATGGGAGGGGGGATGACAGCATCTCATTAAGGGGTCCTTCTTCCTGCCCCAGATAATCCAAGCCACCCTAAGACTTAGAATCTCAAATAATTAGTAAATAACAAAGCAAAATACTCAGAATTAATTTTGCATTGCAGAATGTGAAGCCCCTGATAGGATCACATGGGTTCTGGAACTAGATGAAAGAAAAAATGGCTCCAGTGGTTTATTTAAATGGGTACATCAAAGTCAGGGATAAGGTTTCAAGGGCAGATGTCTTGCAGTCAGTAGGTTGATTGACATTTTGGCAGGACACATGCATCTCAGGTGCTGGGTGGGCCATGGCAGAGTAGGAAAGAGATTCACATCGTCCCTGGGCAACTGACCAGAGGAAATGTCCATCGGTCATTCCCAGACACCAGATGTTTCTGTCCACGAAGGTTCCATGTGTGGTGATTCACATGCAACCCATGGATGGCTTGTGACACCCAACTATACCACTCCTTGGTATTTATCCTAAAGAATTAAGGCCTACTATAGTGATACATACATACTCCTAGCAGCACAATTCACAATGGCCAGATTATGGAACCAGCCTTGGTGTCCATCAACAGATGAGTAGATAAAGAAAATGCGGTATATATACACAATGGAGTTATATTGAGCCATAAAGAAAAAAAGTAATTATGTCATTTGCAGAGTTGATGGAACTGGAGAGCATTATGTTAAATGAAATAAGCTAAAACTAAGAAAGTTAAGGGTCATAATTCTCTTTCATATGTGGAAACTAGAGAGAAAAAAAGGGGGAGGGAGATCTCATGAAAATAGAAGGGAGAGCTATAGAATAGAGGGAAGGGAAATGGGAGGGAAGAGGGGAGAAAAAGGTCCTGGGGAACAAAATTGACCAAATTTTATTGTAATATGTGTGCTTACACAAAAATGTAATAACCAATTACACTATTATGTACAATTAAAATGAAAAATGAATACAATTAAAACTTTCCAGACTGAAAAATAAAAGAAAAAAGAAGGAAAAAGAAAAAAATTAATGCTTGAATTAATTATCATTTAAAATCATTTTTGGGCGGTACTGTGGATTGAATACAAAGCTTTGCACATGTTAAGCAAACTTTCTATCACTGAACTATGCCCCAGGTCCCTACAGATATTTTATATTTGTATATCTATGTTCATAGCATCATTAACAATTGCCAAAAAATGGAAACAACCCAAGTGTTCATCAATGGATAAATGGATAAATGAAATATGGGGTATACATACAAGGCAAAAAAAGGAAGGAAATTCTGATGCATGCTATAACATGGATGAAGCTTGAGAATATTCTGCTAAGTGAAATAAGCCAACCACATAATGACAAATATTTGTACGATTCCTCTTATGTGGGGTACCTAGAATAGACCAATTCATAGAGGAGAAATTAGTCTTTCTGACTACTCAAGATATCTCATATAATCCCTGCATGCCTGGGCTTGGGAGAAGGAGGAATGAAGAATTAGTGCTCAATGAGTACAGAGTTTCAGTTTGAAAGATGAGGATGAAATGAATTGCATGTTGATGATGGTTGCATAATGTGAAAATATACTTAATGGTTAAAATGCCACACTTTATATTATGTACATTTTACCCCATAAAAATTGCTACACTAAAACCTTGATTCTTATTCTTCTCGATTCCTATGCTTCTCTCCCATGTCCAGTGGGTTTCCCTTGTGTGAAATGTGCTGGCTGAGAAATACAGCCAAGACACAGAAATAATTTTGAAATACAGGGTGGGACGGCTCTGTGACCTTAGGAGTCCTGCTTCCACACTAGAAGGAGAGAGAGAGAGAGAGCGTGAGCCCACATTTGCTTTGTTTTTATATGGGGGACACACAAAGGCTTTTCCATAGAATATTCTTCACCAAATAAGGAAGAGAGTGGGCAGTCCAAGCCCAGTGGGTTACACCCATTCCGGAGTTTTGAGAAAGCAGACTTCCTAGCCAAGCAAAGGCAGTGATCACACAGAGTGGGATGAACCACAAAGCAAAGCCAGATCAAAACCTTCTTGGATCAAGGCCGAGTGAAGATGCTATCATAGCTCAGGGGTGGTCCCCCACACTAAAATATTTTTATAAAGTTCCAAATGAACAAACCAAAAACCTTAAGGTAATATGTTAGAAAGGAGGGCATGTGGTGAAAATGGATCAGTGGGGCCCCTTCTAGGGATTGTAGTCAAGATTTGGAAACCTGCAGGGGGCAGATGAGGTGAAGGGGTCCACCTTAGCCAGGTTCATTGCCTCTGGATGTGCCCAGGTTTCCTTCATACCTGCTCAAGACTCTGCTGTTGGGCTTTGGTTCTTTTTAACTGAGATGTTGAAAACAAAACAAAACAACAACAACAACAACAAAAACCACTCAGCATCTTATGTAACATTGTTCTTGGAGTTTATTTTACCTACAAGTAGGTGCCCTGAAATAGGTTTCTTTTGCAATTGTGGGAATGAAACATTGTTAAAGCATCCAACTGTTTACAAGGATAACCATCTTGCATGATTTTTGTAATACATCATTTATCTTGTTATCAAAAAGTGGAGTCTCTTTCCCTTCCCCTTAGTCTGAGATGGCAGTATCTCATGCCTATAATTCCAGTGACTTGGGAGGCCAAGGCAGGAGGATTGCCAGTTCAAAGCCAGCCTCAGCAATTTAGCAAGATCCTAAAGCAACTCAGCGAAACCCTATCTCCACATAAAATATAAAAAGGGGCTGGGAATGTGGCTCACTTTTTAAGCACCATTGGGCTAAATCCCTGGCACAAAAATAAATAAACAAACAAACAAAACAAAACAAAAAACACCACAAATGAACAGAAGCAACTTTGTGTGGCTTCTGAGGCTGGACTTTAGGAGGTGGTTTAATTACTGCTTGTATGCTTTCTCGGGGAGCCAGCTGCCATATAGTAAAGAAGTTCAAGGTTAGATACTGAGTGGTGAGTTAGCACAGGCAGTGACATAAGCCACACTGAGTGCTGAGCACGTGACGTGCAAATGAAGACTTTTTAGACTTTCCAGTGCAGCCTAGCTGCCATCTACCACAACTTCATGAGATGTCCAGTGTGTTAGCTTTCCATCACTATAACAAATACTTGAGATAATCCACCTGTAAAGAGAAAAGTTTTATTTTGGATCACAGTTTCAGCAATTTCACTCCATGATTGGTTGGTCCTGTTGCTTTTGGGCCTGGGGAGAGGGAGCAGCATGTCATGGAGGCAGTGTGAGGTGGAACAAAATTGAAAGGAAAACGAGGAACCGGAAATTGGGTGAGCAAGAAATGAAAGACGGAGACCAGGCAGAGGGATACATGAGAGTTTATTTGTCAGAGCTGACAAATAAAAGCACATCTCTCCATGGACAGAGGCAAAACTGGCTTGGGGTTAGGGACTTTCATGGGGCAGGCTCAGAGACTATTTTTATATTTTGAGATAGGGTCTCACTAAGTTTCTAAGACTGGCCTTAAACTTTAGCCCAGTGCCACTGTGCCCAGCCCCTCACTCCAGTGTTCATGCACTGTGATACTATTAAAATAAAATAAAAAATAAGTCCACCTAAACTCTATCATGCCAATGCTTCATGCTTCATTTATTTTCATTTTTCTTATGCCTTTCTAATCCTGATGGTAGGCATACAATGGGAGTTCAGCAATAATGTATTTATCAAGTACATACAATTTTGTAGTTTCCCTCTCAGAGCTCTATAACATCTATCCTCATTCTCAACAAACACTTATGGAGATCTCCTTTATGTCATTCACTGAGGATTTAGAGCTAAACGTTCATACATTTTCCTTTCATATTTTAAAAGTTTTTTGGAGTTATAAACAGCATGCCTTTATTTTATTTATCTTATTTTATTATTTTAAAAATATTTTTAGTCATAGATGAACATAATATCATTTTTAATGATATACTGTAATTATTTTTTATACCTTTATTTATTTATTTATTTATTTTTTATGTGGTGCTCAGGATTGAATCCAGGGCCTCGCACATAGCGCTCTACCGCTAAGCCACAATCCCAGCCCACAATATCTTTATTTATTTACTTATTTAATGTGGTACTGGATCAAACCCAATGCCTCACATATACTAGGCAAGTGCTATGCCACTGACCTACAGCCCCAGCTTCTTTTGTCACATTTTGGACTACAAAGCACATAATTATTCTTTTGGAACTACTTTTTAGTAAAACACAAATGGATCCAAGTGTTTTTCCTCTTGTCTATTTATAACTTCAGAGGATTTGTAAGGAAAAAGAGGGAGTTTCCTGGTTGAAAACTTTGTTTTTAATACAGTTTTAAATATGTTCTTTACAATATGCTCTATGTTTATCAAACAATTAAATTAAAAAATATCAGGAGAGCTGGGGATGTAGCTCAGGGGTAGAGTTCTTGCCTAGTATGCATGAGGTCCTGGATTCAATCCTCCTCAGAACCACAGAAAAAAGCTGAATCTGCTGATAGTCCATTCCAGACAAAGACTGTTGGGATATGTGAATCCAGGAGTACACACAGGAAAATGGGCAGATCCAGGCAGGACTGTTACCAGGGTCACCCCCTGACCCTGCCCCTCCAAAACAGGCTTCTAACCCTGGAAAATCCTCTTTGCTAAACTAGTGGAGGCTGGATCTTCAGATTCTCCTCACCCTGCTGGCTGAACTTGGCGATTCGTAGAGTCTGTAGACTGATGGGCGGTGCAGCCAATGGGACAGCGCTCTGAGAGATTCCAAGGCAGGGAGCAGTTGGTGGGAAGGGCAGGGCTTTGCAGGGGAGCACGAGGCCTCGCGAGTGAAAGGAGAGTAACCTGGGCTCAGAGCTGTAGCCACAGGCGGTCCAGACCCGATCCAGTCCTAGAGAAATTGGGCTGCGGCGCGGAGATCCGGGGCTTGTACTTATCATTTGACTTGTGGTACTGGGACTTTGACTCTGTACTTTGACCTAAGTGACAAAACTGTTGTTAAAGAAGGAAAACAAAAATCGTTGAAACACCAACGAGAGCTGGCAGGTGAGGGTGGAAGGATCTAGTGCCGTGGTTCCCCTTTTCCATTGTGGCCGTTGGGCCATAGAGAGGAGCCATGACCATGTGAAGCAGCAGAGGTCCCACATTCTGACTGCTGAGTTAGACAAACCTGGTTTCTAATCTTGGCACCTGTGTCCACTCAACTGCCTAATTGTGGGGGAGTTACTTAACCATTCTAAATTTTGATTTTTCTTATCTATAAAATAAGAATAATTAATACTAAGTACTGAATGTGATAATGATCTCATAAGTATCAGTTTGTAGAAAAGTGCCTGGCACATAATAAATGCTCAATAAATATATTGTTTCTCCCCTGTCCCTGTATTTCTTTGGCACTTTTATTTGAGCAACACCCTTCTTGGCGGGCTCATCAGGTAGTCCTGTACCCACCAGCTTGCTCTGGTTGCTGCTTCTCATTGTTTCTGTGTATGGTCTGTTTGAATGTGATCTGATAAATCAGGGAGTGATTTAAACATATTGGCCAGGTGCAGAGCTATGCACCTGTAATCTCAGCTACTTGGGAGTCTGAGGCAGGAGCATAGTAAATTAGTGAGATCCTGTCTAAAAAAGGGAGGCTGGTAGTGTCACGGGTTCAATGCCTAGTATCAGCTCCAAAAATATTGCTGAGAGAATGTGCCTTTAAAGATACTCTTAGCACTAATTGTGACATCTTTTCAATAAAACAAAAAGCATTTTTTTTAAAGAGAGAGAGTATTTATTTATTTAGTTTTCGGTGGACACAACATCTTTGTTTGTATGTGGTGCTGAGAATCGAACCTGGGCCGCACGCATGCCAGGCGAGCTCGCTACCGCTTGAGCCACAGCCACATCTCCAGTCCCCCCACCCCCCCCTTTTTTTTTTTAAATCCACAACCCAACCAGGAAATATCAAGTGTTGACAAGGAGAAATTGGAGCCCTGCGCATGGCTGGTAGGAATGTGTAGCTACTATGGTAAAGGGTATAACAGTTCCTCAAGAAATTAGGCATGAATTTACTCTGTTATCCAGCAGCTTCACTTCTAGTTATACACCCCAAACAAGCAGACTTGAACAGTTATTTGCACACCCATGTTCATAGCAGCTGTATTGACAATAGCCAAAAGCTGGAAAAAGCCCATATATTCATCAACAGATGAATAGATAAATAGAATGTGGTCTATATGTACAGTTGAAACTATTCAGCTCTTAAAAGAAAGGAAATTCTGACATATGCTCTAACATGAATGAATCTTGAAGATATTCTGCTGAGTAAAATCAGCTAGTCACGAAAGAACAAATATTGTAAAATTTCACCTACATGAGATACCAGAATAGTCAAATTGACTACTAGAAATAGAATGGTGGTTGCAAAGGTCTGAGGAAGAGGGGGAATGGAGATTTGGCATTTAATGGGGACAGAGTTTCCATCTGAGAAGATGAAAAAGTTCTGGAGATGGATAGTGGTGTTAGTTACGTATTTAATGCCACAGAACTGTACACTTGCAAATTGGAAACCAGGATGGAAATTCCTCAGAAAACTTGGAATGGAACCACTATGTGGTCCAGTTATCCCCCTCCTCAGCATATATCCAAAGGACTTAAAATCAGCACACTACAGTGATGTAGCCACTTCACTTCAATGTTTATAGCAGCTGAATTCACAATAGCTAAGCTATGGAACCAATCTAGATGCCCTTCAACAAATGAATGGATAAAGAAAATGTGGCATATATACATGATGGAATATTACTCAAACATAAAGAATAATGAAATTATGGCATTTGCCAGTAAATAGCTGGAACTGGAGACTATCATGCTAAGTAAAATAAGCCAGTCCCAAAAAACCAAAGGCCAAATGTTCTCTCTAATATGTGGATGCTAACACACAATAAGTAGGGGAGGAAAGAGTAGAAATTCATTGGATTAAACTAAGAAGAATGAAGGGAAGCAAGGGGATATGGGAATAGGAATAAATAGGACAGTAGAATGAATTGGACATCACTTTCCTATGTTCATATATGATACGTGACCAGTGAAACTCCACATCACGGACAAGCACAAGAATGGGATCCTAATTAGAATAAGTTATTCTCTATGTATGTATAATATGTCAAAATACACTCTCTATTGTCCTGTACATGCAAAAAGAACAAATAAAAAAGAACTGTTAAAATGATTCAAATTATAGATCATACATTTTGCATATTTTATCACAATAAAAAACTCAAAATATTCACTAAGTACTTCAGATCTCAAACTAAATGACTGGTAACTGTCATATATAGTGACATGTGTAAGAGAGGACACATTACCCAATTTAAGCTAATTAAAAACATGGCAAAGCCTTCCCCTTCTGTAGAGATGGTCTATCTAATCCACCAGCACAGGGTTGCCATATCCAGGCAGTGCATAATGGCCAACGTTGTTATTACTGTAGATGAAGAATGGTCATAGGTCCACTCTGAAGAGCTGCAGTCAGAAGTCGTGTGCACCATCAAGAAAGATGAGGGGATGTTCCACCTCTTTCCTCTTTACCATTAGGAAATTTCCTGGTAAAGATGTGAAGTATAGACTGCCATAGGACACCTAGGACAGCCAGACACAGGGAGAATTTTGAAATTTATTTGTTTGTTCCTTTCCTCCTTCATTTGTCACATATAATTAGGTTCTTACTCAATGCAATTCTCTGGGCAGGCCAATGTGGATTTGCAAGTGTGAAGAAAGTTTAATTCCAGACTCTGAAGCTTGCTCATAAGAAGAGGTGAGGTCTACCCTTGTGATTTTAACAAGTTGGGCTGTGTGGTGGCCAGAGGTGCACAGGCTTTACCATAGGCTGCCACAGAGAGGCAGGAAGAACCACATCATGGGTCTGCACCTGCTGCTTGTCCAGGGTAGTTGTAGACTTGAACCTGAGAGCTGGGGAGGGATCTAAAACTTGAGCAGGGCTTAGAATCCCTGGCAACTGTTCTCACCTTCTGACCCTGTCATCTCTTTGCTTTGCTTTCCTTCCTAGGGTGCTGTCAGAGTTCTGGTCTCAGATTCCGTCGATTCCCTGAGAGTCTGAGGACATGGCTGCAGCAGTGGTGGCTGGACTGATTCCTGTACTACACTCTGTGGCCGGCGACAAATCTGGCTACTACATTGGGCGGCAGCTCTGGTTTGGCCTAATCGCCATGTATGGCGTGGTGGTGTATGTGGTCCACATGCCTTGGGTCCATGTCTATGAAGATTTCTGGTGCCATGGCAACATCACTTATCCGTGCTTGATGGAGTGTTTTGAAAACAGTTATACCAGTCCTGTAACAGGGACTTGGTACTTGTTTTACTTCATCTTCCTGATCTTCTTCTTCCTTATGGAATTCGTTATGGCTCAGATGCGGCACAAGCAGTTAAAACTAAAGTCTGTGGAGGCATCGGCAGTGGGAGTAGAGGAGGGATCCGTGGTGGGAATCCAGGAGCATGTCACCCGTCCAAAGAAATCCACCCTCAACTTTCACCGGGAGAAGATCCTGTTGCTGTCGTACCTCCTTCATTTCATCCTGCAGATGGGCTTCCAGTGTTTTTTTTTGTTTATTCTCATGTATCGACAACTGCCCATGGTGACTAGAACCACCATTCTCTGTGGCACAGATGGTTGCCCGGGCCCCTATTTCTGTCTGTTCAGGGCGACCATGGAGAAGCGGATGTCCATCTACACCCTCATTACCTTGTCCTTCATGATCATTGTCTTCTGCTTAAGTTTCTTTATGTACACTATTTATCATTACATGCTGAGGGGACTTTCCATTTTCAGGTTTTGGGCGGATTGACGTTTAAGAGAAACAGCACCCTTCTCATGTAAAGCCATTTTTCCCTTACTATAAAGTTTTGTGTTCTTTTAAATTCTGCATTTGGGGCAGGGATCCTTCTTGTTAAACTTCTTGGTTTTTCTCTTTTAAATAATAAACATTTGCTGTTCTTATTTCCTCTCTCTACATCCAGGCTGAGGCTGTCAAACTATGGGGTGGGTGGGTGGTATGCAATTGATAACATCTCTGAGATCTTTAGTGTTTGCTATCTAACTGGTCTTTTCCCAAGGCCAGACAGTGAACTTTGGACTTCATTCTTCATCTTCAAATCAGGAAGCGTTTTCATAGTTTTAGAACTAATGGCTTTAGCTTGATTTATTTGTACCCTGGCCTCTCTAGTATTGGCTCTTCTCTAAAGGAAAATTTTTAGCTGGACTTGCGGGGTGTGTCCATCCTGAGGCCCCCCAAACTCCTAGTGAGGGCTCACTCCAGCCACCTTACACTGGTCTCCAGCAAGAACTTAATAAGTTTGGTTGATTTCTGTGGGAGGGAGGACAGGTGTGGCCAAGGTGGTATCAGCGTACCACAATTGTGCCTTCTTCTCTAACCTGGCCTGCCTATCTGGAGACACACCAGCTCAGCCCACAAGGATGCTATTAACCATCTACAGGGGCTCCTGTTTGCAAGCACAGGGGGTTTGACCAGATGCAGCTAAAGCTCTTCTTATTTGGGGGAGGGCAAAGATGGGGACCAGAGTGAGGACTCTGCTGTGTAGATGTGGTTAGTCACCTCATCCTGTGATAAGTGAATCACCCCCAAAATTTGATGACCTTTCTTTGTCTGAGACTTGGGTTCCCCAGAGGCTGAGTGTGAGATGTGGAGCAGTTCCAAGAACTGGCCTTGCTGGTTACACAAGTGACACATGTGGTGTTCCCATGTCACCTAGTTGAAGGTGGTTGGGATTCTCCTCTGGTGTGGTCATGGTCCTGAAGGCTGACTGTGGCATGCCAACCCCAAGATGGTCCCCAAGATGTGTCCTGGTATCTTTGTCTATGTGCAGGCAGGGATTGTGACTTGCTTGTAACCCAAAGAATGTGATGAAGGATGTCACTCCTGTGATTATTAGGTAGCAGTTTCTCCGTTGATGACTGAAAAAATAATCTGCCGGGTTCTGAGGGCCTATGGAGGGAATCACATGGCATGGAATGGCAGGCCCTGTAGGCAAAGAGCTCTGCCCACCACCACCACTGACAGCCAGTAGGAAAATGAGGACCTTGGTCACACAACTGCAAAGGAACAGGCTTCTGACAAAAACTTTGAAGTGAATTCTTTGAAGTGCATTGTCAGTCCTCTGGATGAGAACATGCCCACTTAGGACTTGGTTTAACTTAGTGAGACCATAGGCAGAGGATCCATGCTTGGGTTCTTGACCCATGTAAACTATGACATGATATATGCATGTTGTTTTAAGCTTCTAAGTTTGTGGAAACTTCTTGTACAGCAATAGAAAACTAACACATTGACTCCGGGACTCCCAAATGGTCCAGGAGCCAAGGGAAACTGGTGGTCTGGGCATTAAGCATCTGTGGAGAGGCTTTTCTTTCATCCCAACAATTCTCCTTTGCCTTCTCTGGCAGCTGACCCAGCCACACTGTAGGAGGCCTGAGCAAGTCTTAGCAGTGAGTACCAGAGACTGAGACTGTGGGAAGCCACTGGTGAATTACATGAGGATCTTCTCTCGGTATAGTAGCTGCGGAGATTTAGGTTTGGTATTGCGAACTATCCGTGGCGCTCTCGCAGCAATAGATTGCCCAGTTGGTTATGCTCCAGAGATGAGCATAACCTATTGGAAACTGAACAGCCCACCTCTAACTTTTTTGGTGAAGAACATTCTATGGAAGGCCTTTGATATTTCCTGATATAAATAAAGTAGGCGCAGGCTCCCGTTTGCCAGAGCCTAGAAGCTCCATTTGTCTGATAGGCTTGCCCATCCTGTCCCCGCTTTTGAAACTACTCTCTGTGTCCTGTGGTTTTTTCGTTGTTCTATTTTTTTTAGCTTTTATTTCTCAGCAAGCCCATTCCACCGCCCACGCAAGATGTGACAAGATGAGACCACTGCTGCTCCAGCCCCTTCCCCAGGTTAGAATGCTCCTGTGTAGACCAGTGCCAGGGCAATGTTGACCATCCCGAATAGAACCAGCCTGCTCTGCATTTGGGGTCAGCAAGGGAGACCTGAGGTCCCAGCACCATACAAACAAGTTATCTGCTAGATTCACCAGCCTCACCAGGCACAAGGCTCAGCAGTTGGAACTTCATAATGCCACCTTTAATGCTCATCCTGTGAAGGGCCTCTTCAGGCACCAAGTCACCTGCATAACTGTGTGCAGTACCTTATAAGCCCCCTTTTTGAAACTCAGTCAGGTTTGCAGGAAGGCCAGCATCCTGTAGGACCCAAATGCACTCTGGAGTTATGAGGAAGAGGGGTTACCTCTCAGATCTGAAGGGCATTTTAGGGGAAATATAGTCCAGTGTTGATGAATACCCAGTGCTTACAGTTTTTGGCATATAGACTGGGCTCAATGAATACTTTTGGGGGCACACAGAATATAATAATGTTCTCTCAGAGACTCCTGACACATTTCTAGGACTTGTGGGTAGTGGGGATAACAGGTTCATTGAGATTCAAAACTCAAGTCCTGCTCTTATAATCACAAGTAAATCTTTCCTGTCTGCTGTCCTTCGGCTTATACTAATTATAGGCAATGATTCCCAGATTTTAGGACTGTACCGTCTTATTTCAAAGACTAGATGGAGGCTGCCTCAGAGTATCAGTTTAACTATACAGGAAGGACAGTTGGACAGACACAGCAGTCAGTCAGAAGCTGTGAGCATGAATCTTCATCTGCCTGTCTAGATAAAGATTGTTCCAGGCTGAGGCAACACTGAGAACCCTGACCTTGAGATGGTGGATCAGTCAAGGTTCAATCAGGGAAAGATATCACAATGGTAATTTGAACAGGAGAATTTAACACAAAGACTCAGTAACTAGTAAAAGGTAGTTAACTACTTAAAGAGGCAAAAAAGAGACTCAAAAGAGCCAGAAGTAGGGTTGGGAATGTGGCTCGGTGGTCGAGCCCTTGCCTAGCATGAGTGAGGCTCTGGGTTCGATTCCCAAGTGATGGTCTCAGCTTCCATATCCATAGAACCATTGTTGTATCCTTCAATTCCCACCTGGGAACTGTGACCTCCCAACCAGAGGAGTTTAAGGTTGCTGAATGGGAAGGAAAAAGTTCTGATAATGTTTTATTAGATATGATAATGACAGGGGCTTCTCTAATTTCACCCTTTTATTCTCAGAAAAATATATTCTGACTATAATAAAAATATATTCAGCACCATATAGCGATCACTGATTCGGAGCACATGCTGCAGCCATAAGACAGACTCCATTCTTCCCAGGTGCTGTCTCACCGTTGACACTGTGACAGCGCTTTCAGTAAGCCAGCCACCACTGGCTTCTGGGCGAGGGGGACTGTGGTAAGATTCCATGGGCATGAGCTATTGCCACACTTTCTTTGCTGTGAGTTTTTTTCCTTGATTAAACACGATTCTAGGAGAGAACCAGGATGGTGAATGGGACAGTTCAGAGTCCACTGATGGTGCTGGTAGAAGCATCGTAGGCTGTTTACCTTCAGAGAATGCATCTGCTCTAGTGAGGACAAATCTGTGTTTTCTCATGGTACAAAAGGTCCAATTAAATCACTTGCCATCAGCTGGCTGGCTGGTTTCCTGGGGGAAAGGCTCCATGTGGGCCTCAGTGTTGGAATCTTCTGTTGGCTGATGAGGCACTCAATGAGAGCAGCTGCAAGTTCAGTGGGGAGGCCCATATTGTGGGGCCCCTGAGTAGCCTCCATCCTCGCCACCATGGCCACTTTGTTCCTGGGTCCACTGAGCAATTACTGGGATGCCTGGGAAAAGAAGGTGACTTGCACAGAGTGTGTCATTTTTTCCACTTGATTGTTGAGAATTTTGTAGTGAATGCCCTTTGGTGAGCAGGCATGTGGGACAAAAAATGTCTTTAGCTTGTACCAATTCCTTCCACATCCTATTCCTTTCAAGTCCCTGATCACCCAGCCAGGTTGTCAACAACTGGGTTTGATTTACAAATTGGTGTGAAGAAAAAAGAACTAGCTAAGTGCATAGCTCTATATCAAGTGCTAGAGGCTATGTTGACTTTCTCCAGTAAAAGTACCACATCTGGGATAGAAGATGCAATCAAAGTTACCATCTGATTAAACTTACAATAACCCAGTCATTCTCCAAGATACATCCAACTTTTACAAGGCCCTAACAGACATGTTAAATGGAAATGGGATTAATATCACCTCTTTTGTGTCTCTCAAGTCTTTGATATTGACATTGATGTCTGAATTTCTTCCAGGGATGAGATATTCCTTCTGGATTAATAATTTGTTAGGGGGGAAAGTTCCAGAAGCTTCCACTTAGCTCTCACAATCAAAATCACCTTTATTACATGGTGAGAGAGAGAACTGAGGCGAGGAATCTTTCATTTTCTAAGTATATTTATTCATAGTTTACATTCAGGAACTGAGTTAATAACCACAGAATGGGTCTGTAGACCAACCAGGATCACCGTGTGGCTGGGGCTGACTCCATTCCCACTTTGGTGGGAATCTGTGGTGTATTGGATTCTTAGGAATTAGCATTGATTCAGAGCCAGTGTCTAATAATTTCTTAGCAGTCTGGGAGTTCCTTTTTCTTCAGTGCTTGGTCACTGTTGTAAATGGCTACAGATCTCTTCAGGGAAGTCTTGGGGGAATATTTACTCTATACCTTGCAAAGCTGCATAGTTCTGCCCCTTCATCCAAGGGACTGTCGGTAAATTGGCTTATGTCTGGCAACTAGGTGAGAGGCCACAACTCTCCATGGGTTTGATTCAAATCAGGTCTTTAACTACCAGGCCTAGATATTTTTCAGTTATATAAATTAGGGTTTAGTAAAGCTTTACTGTAGAGGAACAGGTAGTAAATTTTTTGTTGTTTTGTAAATGGGGATTGAACCCAGGGGCACTTAACCACTTAGTCACATCCCCGCTCCTTTAAAATTTTTTTTTTTTTATTTTGAGACAGGGTCTTGCTAAGTTGATTGAGGCCTCACTAAATTGCTGAAACTGGTTTTGAATTTGTGATTCTCCTGCCTCAGCCTCGAGAGCTGCTGAGATCTTAGGCGTGTACTACCATGCCCATCTGTAGTAAATATTTTAAACTTTGCAGGCCAAATGGTTTCTGTTACAACTGCTCAACTTTCCTGTTATAATAGAAAAGCAGCCATAGATAATACATAAATTATCACATATTTGTGTCTGTATTTTTAAATTTTATTTATAAAATAGACTGAAGCTGGACATGGGTCATAATTTATTGACTCTTGATATAAATTCAGCAATATTTTAGTAGGCTGCCAATTTATTTTATTTAAAATTTATTTATTTATTTATTTGTTCTAATTTGTTATATATGAGAACAGAATGCATTTTGATTCATAGTACACATATGGAGCACAATTTTTCATTTCTCTGGTTGTACACAAAGTAGAGTCACAACATTCATGTCTTCATACGTGTACCTAGGGTAATGACGTCCATCTCATTCCACCATCTTTCCTACCCCCATGCTCTCTCTCTCTCTTATTCCTCTCCGTTGCCCTATTCAAATTTCCTCCATTCCTCCCATGTTCTACCCCCCATCCCCATTATGGATCAGCCTCCACTTATCAAAGAAAACATTAGGCCTTTGGATTTGGGGGATTGGCTTACTTCACTTAGCATGATGTTCTCCAACTCCATCCATTTCCCTACAAATGCCATGATTTTATTCTCTTTTAATGCTGAGTAATATTCTGTGGGAGGCCATCCTCACACGTGATTTGAGTTACCTCCCTGGCTGGGTGAGAGGTGCTTAGGCACAGCTGTGTCAAAGCTTTCCCCACCCTTCTCCAGGTCCGAGGGCTTGTCCTTGCAGGTTCAAATTGTGAGAAACCACTAGGGCGTTTGAATTAAAGAGACAAGACTCTAATTACCTTTAAAACCAGCTCCAGGATGGCTACTCCTAGCTCCAGCGTCCAGCCACCTAATGTGGTATCGAGGTTTACTGAAGAGGCTAGCGCACGAGAGAGAGAGAGAGAGAGAGAGAGAGAGAGAGAGAGAGAGAGAGAGAGAAAGAACGCACGCCAGGGAGTGGACTTTTATTGGGGAACAAAAATTCTAGGGAAAATTCCACCCAATGAAGATTAAGGGGGGGCAGCATCCCAAGGTCAGGGGCGACGATTGGGTCAATTGGGTCTTCGGGGTAGTGGCCCACTGGTAAAGATCTTAATACCCTCAAACCCAAACACATGACCAAACCCATTCTCAAATCCCATCTCTGAGAGTCTGTCTCTTTAGACCATTCCTAGTACCAATTCTGTATCAGGGTCCAGTCTGAAAACAGAACCACACCAATAATTTGAAGAGGAATTTTTTTGTTTTATTTATTTTTAATTGACAAATAAACATTTCATATATTTATGATGTACAACATGATGTTTTGACATATGTGTACATTTGGAATGGCTAAATCAAGCTAATTAACATATATATTACATTACATATTTACCAATCTTTGAGGTGAGAACATTTTTTTTTGTCCTGGGGATTGAACTCAGGGGCACTTTGATCACTGAGTCACATCCCCAGCCCTTTTATGTATTTTATTTAGACAGACTGAGGCTGGCTTTGAACTCGATATCCTCCTGCCTCAGCCTCTTGAGCTGCTGGGATTGTGGGCGTACACCACTGTACCTGGCATGGTGAGAACATTTAAAGTCTACTCATCAATTTTCAAGTACACAACACATTGTTGTTAACTGTTGTTAAATTAATTTCTTAATTTCCTAAAAAAATTATTTTAAAAAAGCTATAATTTCCTTTTTTTCTAATACGGGAATTTAGATTAATAAATTTCCCTCTAAGTACACCTTTAATGGGATTCCACAGATTTTGATAATTCAGAATACTTTCTTTTTAAAAAATATGATTAGTGCATTATAATTATACATAATAGAGAAATTCTTTGTGATATATTCTTACATGCATATAGCATAAATTGGTCTGTTTCATTACCCCAAGCCTCCCTTTTCTCTCCCCTCTTCCCTCCCCTGATTCTCTTTTTCTACTTGACTGGTTCCTCTTCTGTTTTCATGAGTTTCCTTTTTTTCTTAAGGGGGGAAAAAATAACATAAATAGTTGTGACTTATAAAAGGTGATTAACTATCAAACCAGAAGTAGCAAATGCAAAAAGCAGCTACTAACTCTGGGATTGAGGGAGAATCAATTAGGAAGAGACTGGGAACCTAGAGGAGCTCTTCCCACTGCCTACCACACAGCCTGTAGCGGTAAAGAAACTTGTCAGAGAGGATGGGCCAGAGCTGGTCACAGGAGTGGCCCAGTGGGTGGAAGAGAAAGGTGTTGGAAGGCACTGCAGGCTGGAGCTGGTCTGCAAGGGCTCCTGAGATGAGCATGACCAGCACTTTCACACACCACTCCTCTGCTACCTGCCTAAAAATAATGCACCTACCTTGGAGAGGAAGTCCCTTTATTCTGCAATGGCCTTGCAGTGTCCCTTCAGTACCCTCATTGTCAAAGCTCCTGTTAACAGTGAGCCAGCTGGTAAAGGAGAAATGTTTAGGGTCAAACTCTAGTATCACAAAGCAATGGAAAGCCTGGGTTTAGAGCTAAGAAGGACAGGAGTGAATAAATCTGTTTAATGGAAAATAAAAAGGCCACTACTATACTTGGATGTGAGGAGTGGGACAAGGACAAGGTGAGAAATGAGATCTGAGATACAGAGATATAGAGGGAGTCGGATCACATAGGGGATGATAGATCGTGTCAAAGACTTTGGATTTTAATAGAAGTGCGATGGGAACACAAGGAACAGTATAGAGAAGGGGTACAATTAGATTCACTCAGAAAGGTCAGTTTGATAATTATGTGGATTCTTGTGGGGGGCTGCCCTGCCCATGAGCTAAGCATCCCCTCTCAGCATGGAGTAAAGGGGGTTTCTGTCTGCAATGCACACCACATACTGTGCGAAGCAAGTGGCCTTCACCTTCACTTGGCAAAGAAGTTTGCTTCAGCTCTGGATTTGGGCATTACTCAATGGGATTGGAAACACCCCCCTTTGAAACCTTATCCCCTGCCTTATTTGGTGTAGAATATTCTATAAAAAATCCTTTGTCTTCTTTTCCCTATAAATAAAGGGGTTCCAGGTGCACTCGCTCTCTTACCTTCCAGCGTGGAAGACACCCCTTAAGGTCGCAGAGCAGTCCCACCCTGGATCTGAAAAACTCATTTCTGTGCATTGCATGATTTCTTCGCTGTTTTCTTAGCTTAATGTTGCAGCCAGCTCTTTTGAACCCAGCTTATCTCGCCAGCAAGGGTCGCTGGCAAGAGATTCTTGACTTTAGGGGATAAAACTGGAGGCAAAGGAGGCTTCTGGATACCAAGTGCTAGTTAACCTACCCTCTGTCCTCTCCAGGTTGCACTTTCTCTCCTGGGTGAGTGTGCAAAGTCTTAGTTAATCTGGGACCACCAAAGGGCCCTGCTGCACTCTTTACTCTCAAAAGTTCTAGTTTGAGACAACATATTGCATTGTCACCCTAGTTCTTACATGCCTCCAATCCTCTCCCTTTTTGAAAACAAGCCTGAAATTTCAAGATTATTGGGTAGAAGTGACTGCCCTGTCATTGCTGTGTTTGGAGAATGCTGTGGTACAGGGAACATCTCAGGGCCCTTTCCAACACCCAACACTTAAGAATCCTCTCTTCCTTGCTTTCCTCAAGTTGTCAAGTCCCAGCCCATTTGTATAATACCTGATGTGGAGTGCTGGCATTCCTTTAACCTTAGATATCCAGGAGGACTTGGGGAGAACTGCACAAACATTAGCCCGATTCTGAAGACCATGAAACCCTCCAGGGTGTTTGCAGAAGTCCTTTTGGTTTTCTAATAAGACTCTCAAGACAGTAACCAGGTGCAGAAGGTGAAGCTGTCTTTAAACTTCCTCTGGACCTTGGAACAAACAGATCACTCACCTTAACTGACTTCATTGTTTCCTTAGCCAAATCAAAACCTCTCCATAGGTGAAACAGGAGAATCTGGCTTCCTGATGCCTCTGGCCATTTTGCTTAACCCATTGCCCTCTTGCACCTTCTGTCATACTTTCCCTCCCGTCTCCATGTCTCTCTCCAGTGCTGACAACTTTTTGCCCCATTTCTCATCAAGCTCTGCCCTCAAACCTTTCATTTATACCTTCAGACCTTTAATTCCCCCTAGAGTGCTGTGGAGTGATAGAAACTTCTTTTTTCAATCTCAGTGACCTTTGCATTTTAACAGGAATCGAGGTCTGAGACCAGTTCCCAACATTTGCTGTAAATAAGAACCACTTGGGAAGCTTGTCTAGAATGTACATTGATGGGATCCAACTCCTGAGAATTGGATTGAATAGTCCTGGAATGGAGTCCATGGATCTGTGTTTTAACCAAGCATCCCTGGTGATTCTTATAGGTGTTTCAGGAACTGGGCTTTGAGAACAATTCTTCAAGATAAATGGAGGAGAAAATAATGCTAGAATTGCATGTGGCAGCTGTGAGAAGAGGCTTTACTGGGTACCAGGAACCAAGCCACCACAGAGAGTTGTATACAGATGTGTTAACTATATTTTCTGACTCCAAAATTATGTAATGTGGTATGTCAATAAAGACCATTGAAACACCTGGGCTAAACAGTTAATTTACTTGATGGGGTTATAATGGGATTGTGTTGTAATTGAAGTTTCTCAAGAGAGCTAGGTCCTGCCCTGCCTTTCTTCCCTGTGGGATTCTCTGGGAAATTATTTATTAGAATTTCAGCCAATTAGAAATATAAATACTATTTTGTTATGAGCTGAAATAATGTCTAATAAAGTACGATGTAAAGTCCTGTAAAGCCTGGAAGGACTCATCACTTTGGTTCATGGTCATCTCATGCTATATCCCACAGAATAAAATATTTTTTCTGGTTATTTTTATTATTTTAATTTGTTCTTTTAGATATACACAACAATAGAGTGTATTTGACATTTTATATATGCATGAAATATAACTTATTCTAATTACGATCCCATTCATGTGGTTGTACATAATGAGGAGTTTTACTGGTCATGTATTCATATATGAACATAGGAAAGTTACATCCAATTCATTCTACTGTCCTATTCATTCCTTCATTCCCCTTTTTTTAATCCAATGAACTTCTGTTCTTCCCTCCTCGTCTTAATTGTATGTTAGCATCCACATATTAGAGAGAACATTTGGCCTTTGTTTTTTGGGGGGATTGGCTTAGCATGATATGCTACAGTTCCATTCATTTATCAGCAAATTCCATAATTTCATTATTCTTTATGGCTGAGTAATATTCCATTGTTTATATATGCCACATCTTCTTTATCCATTCATCTGTTGAAGGGCACCTAGGTTTGTTCCATAGCTTAACTGTTGTGAATTGAACTTCTATAAACATGATGTGGCTGCGTCACTGTAGTATGCTGATTTTCAGTCCTTTGGGGTTGTGCCATGGCATAGGATAACTGGGTCAAATGATGGTTCCATTCCATTTCTGAGGAATCTCCATACTACTTTCCAGGGTGATTATACCAATTTGCAGTCCCATCAGCAATGTATGAGGGTATTTTTCCCCCACATCTTTGCCAACATTTATTGTTATTTGTACAGAATAAACTCTTAAGCTGACGTATACAAATGTGCCTGTGAAGAGTAAGAGATTGAGATATTTCTCAGGCCATTTGCCTCATAAGACATATGGTAATAGGGGTAGAGAAAGATAAAGGGGTAGAAATACAAAGAGAGAATGCTTGGTTTGGCTTACTATATGGAGGTAGGGAAAATAGAGTATGAGAAAGTGTATACTGACTTTTTACCATGCAGCAATCTAGCCCATTGGCAACTGTGGCTCAAACAATGATGAATACTCTCATCAGTAAGGTTAGAAATCACATTTTATTTGAGGAGACATGGAGAATGGATGCAGGAAGAAGTGGCTGAAGGCCAGGCTGGACCAAAAAGTCTAACAACAAATTACAAAGCAGAAGTGTGGCCTTATGCACATGATGGATGGCTTTCACTTTGGTGATGTACTTCCATGGTTATGTTTAATTTCTAGCATTGGTTCTACCTCCAATTCTTTGAATCCCATTCAAGAGAGCATAACAAACTGTAAGAGAGACTACTTTTGTTATAAGGCAAATCTTGAATCTGTTCTGATTGATTACAAATGTCATTTGCAGGGGTTGGAGATGAGGCTCAGTGGTAGAGTGCTTGTCTAGGATGCTCAAGGCACAGGGTTCTTGATAGATTACTGGCAGCAAATGATACCTGGCAGTTAGTTGTGCTCCACCAATGGGTTTTAACTTTGTGGTGCACACCTCCAACCTGTGTCAGGAGCTGGGGCAAGCAGCAACTTTAGAGAAGGTTCATCCTCTGCCACTTTCTTTAATCCTTGAACTCCTCTTTTCCTGTCATGCAGCTCCAGACTCCAGAGTCCAGGTTCTGGGTAGTGGGGCAGGCTGGAACAGTGCTCCAGCAGAGAAATGGGTTGACTAATGTCCTGCAATTCCCAGAATGGCCTTGGTCATCAGTGGGGAGAGAATGGAGGATTCCATTCTTATAATTGTAATCAACTATGATACATGTATCTCTAGGAGAAATTTTCCCCCCTTTTAAAAACAATGGTAAAGTATATATAGCATAAGATTGATCATCAGAACCATTTCCCTGCTAGTACTGGGATCAACCCAGAGATGCTCTGCCACTGAGCTACATCCCCAGCTCTTTTTAAATTTTTTATTTTGTGACAGGACTGGCTAAGTTGCTCAGGCTGGTTTCAAACTTGTGATCCTCCTGCCTCAGCCTTGTGAGTCCCTGGAATTATGGGATCATACAACATTTGTCTTTTGTAACTAGCTTATTTCACTGAGCACAATATCCTCAAGGTTCACCCATGTTGCAGCATACTGCAGAATCTCCTTCTTTTTTAAGGTGAAAAATATTCCTTTGTGGTTATGTACCATATTTTGTGGTACATACAAGCAATTTGGGTTCCTTCCATGTTTTACCTATTGTGAATAATTCTGCTATGAATATGGGTGTATGACTATTTCTTTGAGAGTCTACCCCCCTCCTCTTCCTCCTCCTACTTCTCCTTCTTTTTTATAGTAGACATCCTAACAGGTGGATAGTTTTGATTTGCATCTTCTTAACAATTAGTGAATTTTGAGCATCTTATATGTGCATATTATCTATCTGTATATCTTCTTTCCCCAAATGCAACTTTTTAATTAATTTTATTTTTTGTGGAACTGGGAATTGAACCCAGGGCCCAGTGCATGTAAGGCAAGTGCTCTATCTCTAAGCTACAGCCTCATTCTCCATTTATATATCTCCTTTGGAGACATGTTTATTTAAGTCCTTTGTCACTTTTAAATCAATTTTTTGCTATTTTTTGTTAGTGTTATATTCTGAATATTAATCCCTTATCAGATATATAATTTACAAATAATTTCTCCTATTCTTTGTCTTTTTTGGGGGGGATACCAGGGATTGAACCCAGGGGCACTTGGCCACTGAGCCAATTCTCCAGCCATATTTTGTATTTTATTTAGAGATAGGGTCTCACTAAGTTGCTTAGTGTCTTGCTTTTGCTGAGGCTGACTTTGAATTTGCAATCCTCCTGTGTCAGCCTTCTGAGCCTCTGGGATTATAAGCATGCGCTACCGCCCCTGGCTTTTTTTTTTTTTTTAATCTGTATTTTAATGCACAAATTTTACAACTTTTTTGAAGTATAGCTAGTCTTGTCTTTTGTTGTCTGTACTTTTGGCATCATAGCCAAGAAATGATGGCCAAATCCAATGTCATGAAGATCTTGCCCTTTGTTTTCATCTAAGAGTTTTACCACTTTAGGTCTTAAATTTAGGTCTCTGATTAATTTTGAGTTAATTTCTGTATATTAGGTTAAGGTCTAATTTAATTCTTTTGCATGCAGATATCTAATTGTCCCAGAATTATTTGTTAAAGATACTGTCCTTTCCTCCATTGGAGAGTCTTGGTATCCTTGTCAAAGATCAGTTGACTATATATATAAGGAATGACTTCTGGATTCTCTACATTTTTCTATTGGTTTATATGTCTGTATTTATATTATTACCATACTGTTCTGACTGATTGTAGCAAGTTTTGAAATTGGGCAGTATGAAGCTCCAGCTTTGTTCTGATTTTTCAAGATTGTTGTGGCTATTTGGAGTCCCTTGTGATTCCACATGAATTTTAGGATGGGTTTTTCTATTTTGACAAAAATGATATTAAGATTTTGATAGGAGCGGTCCTGAATTTCTGATGGTTTCAGTAGAATTGATATCTTAATTCTAATTTATGAATGGAGTTGTATTTCCATTTATATGTCTTCTTTAATTTCTTTCCACAATGTTGAGTAGTTTTCAATGTTTTTTTTAATTGAAATTTTAATGTCTTTCATTACTTTGTTTAAATAATTCCTAAATATTTTATTCTTTTTGATGCTATTATAAATGGAATTGTTTTCATTTCAGATGTTCATTATTAGTGAATAGAAATACAACTGATCTTCATGTGTTGTCTTTGTATTCTGCTATTTTGCTGAATTCATTTATTCTAGCTTTGTGTGTGAAATTTTTAGGGTTTTCTATGTATAAGATACATTATCTATAAATAGAGATAACTTTACTTCATACTTGCTAACTTGATGGTTTTTATTTTTTCTTGTGCAATTGTTCAGATTAGAATTTATAGTGCTATGTTTAACAAAAGTGACAAAATGGGCATCCTTGCCTTGTTTTTGATCTTAGAGGAAGCTTTAATCCTCTACCATTGAGTATGATGCTGTGTTTTTCATCTATGGCTTTTTATTATGTTGAGAGTGCCCTTCTATTCATAGTTTATGAGTGTCTATTTTGAAAGGGTGTTGAATTTTGTCAAATACTTTTTCTGCATCAGTTAAGATGAACACGCGTCCCCTCATTCTGTTAATGTGGTGTACATACATTGATCAGTCTTCATGTGATAAAATATCCTTCCATTCCAAGAATAACTCTGATTGTCTTTGGGTTTATAAACCCTTTGATATGTTTCTGAATTTGGTTTGTAGTATTTTGTTTGAATTCTCTGCATCAATGTTTATAAGGGATATTAGTCTGCGTGTCTTCATCTGGTTTGGGTATCAAGATAATGCTGGGCTCATAGAAGGAATCTCAAAGTGTTCCCTTCTCTTCAATTTGGAAAAGTTTGAAAAAGATGTTCTTTACATGTTTGCTAGAATTCACAGCCATCAGGTCCAGAGTTTTTCTTTGTCAGGAGATTTTTGATTACTAATTCAAAATTATTATTATTTATAGGTCAATTCAGATTCTCTCTTACACCATAATTTAGTCTTGATAGGTTTTTTGTTTTTAGGAATTTGTTTATTTCATCTAGGTTACACATTTCTTGGTATATAGTTTTTCATAGTACTCTCTTATGAGCCTTTTACGTTTTTGTAGAAATGGTAGTAATGTCCCCACTTTGGTATCTGACTGTAGTAATTTGAGTCTTCTTTTTTCTCAGCTTATCTAGTTAAAGGCTTGTTAATTATGTTGGTATTCTTAGATTCGAATTTTGGTTTTATTGATTTTTCTCTATTTCTATTCTCTATTTCATTTATTGTGTTTGGATGATAAATTTAATCTTTATGGTAATGCAAAGAAAATAGCTCTTCTATTCTCTATTTCATTTATTGTCATTCAAAGCTTTATTATTCCCCACCTTCTTCTAGCTTTGAGTTTAGTTTTTTCCTAATTAAGTTGTAAAGTTAGTTTGTTGCGATTGGAGATTTAAAAATTTTCTGACATAGAATCTTACAGCCATGAATATTTTCCTTTAGTGCAGGTTTCATGGCATTCAGTAAATATCCGTTGTTATATATTTGTTTTCATTTGGTCTCTAAGAACAGTATTTTCTCAGGATTTTGTTTTCATTCCACTTCTTGTTTAAGAGCGTGTAGTTTAATTTCCACTAATTTGTTAATTTTCCAGCTATCCGTCTGTTACTGATTTTTATTGTCATCCCCTTGTGGCTGGGGAAGATACTTTGTATGGTGTGTATCTTTTTAAATCTATACAGATAATTTGTAACCTAATATGTCTTATTCTACAAAATGTCCCATGTACCCTTAAGAGGAATGTTTATTTTGTTATTATTGGTGGAGTGTGCTTTGTATACACCTGTTAGACACAATTGGTTCTCTATATCCTTTTTATCTTCTGTCTAGTTGTTCTATCCATTACTGAGAGTACGGTGTGGAGTATCCAACTATTACTGTAGAAATGTCTCTTTCTCCCTTCAATTCTGTCATGTTTTGCTTCATATAGCTTGAAGGTCTACTATTAGGAATGTAACTATTGACAGTTACTATGAATTCTTGACCTTTTATTGATATAATATCTTTGTCTCTTTTTGAATTTTCTTCACTTAAAGTCTTTTTTTTTTTTTTTTTTTTAATGGTGTTAGTATAGTCATCCCTGCTCCCTTGGTGACTATTTGTATGGAATATCTTTTGCTTTCTATTTTGTCTTTGTATATTAAGTGAGTTTCTTGTAGACAGCATCTAATTGGTTCATGTTTTTTAAAAAAATTCATTCTGCAAATCCCTGTCTTTTGATTTCAGAGTTTAATTCATTTAAATTTTAAATAATTATTGTTAAGGAGGAACTTACTTCTGTTATTTGTTTTCTATATGGCATGTGGCTTTTTATTTTGTCCCTGATTTTTTTTTTTACATAACTGTCTTCTTTTGTGTTTAGTTGATATTTTAAAAATAATGAACATTTAAATTCCTTTTGTGTATATTATATAGCTATTTCTTTGCAGTTACCATAAAGATAAAATTTAACATCTAAACACTCTAACTTGAATTTATAACAGTTTAATTTCAATAGAAAAACCCTTCCTAGTCTCTTCCTCTTTCTGTGGTTGATGTAATAAAATGACATACTTCCCTCTATTCTCTCTCTCTCCTTCTCCTTTTTCTTCAGTATTGGGGATTGAACCCATGATCCCTGTATGCTAGGCATGCATTCTCCCACTGAGCTACATTCCCAGCCTCTAATAGTTCTTTAAAATGCATTAATTTATTAAGTCATGTAGAAAACAAAAATGCAGAGTTATAAACCAAAGTCACAACGATGACTTTAGAAGCATGTAGAAATTACACAGAAAGTAAAAAGCGGACTTTCAAATCATTGTGACAACGATGCTACCTTTTACCTTTACTGAGATCTTTATTGTTTCATACAGCTCTCAGTTTACTGTCTAGTGTTCCATTTCACCCTCCCTTGAGCATTTCTTGCAGAGCAGGTCTGGTGGTAATGAAGTCCCTCTGTTTTTATTTATCTGGGAATATTTTAATTTATCCTTTACTTTAGAAGGACAGTTTAGGTTTTTTTTTTTTCCCCTTTTAGAACTTCAAACATGTCATTCACTTCTTTCTGGGCTCCAAAGATTCTGATGAGAAATATGCTGTTGATCTGATTGAGAATCTCTTTTATGCGATTGGTTGATCGTTCTCTCTGCTTTTAAGATTCTCTCTTGAGCTTTCCAAAGTTTGATTATAATGTGTCTCATTGTGGGTCTTTTTGAGTTCATCTCAGACTTTGCTGAAATTCTTGGATGCTTATATTAATGTCTTTAAATAAATTTTGGAATTTTTCTGTTGTTGTTCTTTCAAATAGTCTCTCTGCCCTTTCTTTTTTCTCCTCATTCTTGGACTCCCATAATGTGTATGTTGGTCAGCTTGATGGTGTCCCACAGGTCCTTTGCGCCCTTTTTACTTTTCACCAATCCTTTTTCTTTGTTTTTCAAAGTCTGTTAATCATTTCCATTGTCCCATGTTCAAGTTCATTATTTTTTCTTTTGAATATACAATAGCTTCTCACACAGAGATGACTCTGAAGCTCTTCTGGAAAGGTTGTCCCTTCCAGATCCCTGGCCTTGCTCAAGGGCGAGAAGGCGTCGCAGGTGAGACCCTTAACAACGGGATGGTCTGATTACAAACTGTACAGCAGTATTTACAACAGGCAGACTGTGAGGTCATGGAGCCTGGAGGGGCAGGAGTGGGGGTGTGCAGGGGTGTGGGATGGTGACATGGGGGCCCTGTCCACCTCTCGGCACCCCTCTGAGATACAGATCAGGTTGAGGGCATGAAGGTGGTCTAAGCAGGAGGACATGAGGACAGGATGGATGGGCTTCATCTGGACTCTGTCACATGGAGGTAGCTCTGGCATGACAGAACCTTGCACCTGACCTTGATTATTGTAGTCAAAGGAAAGCCTGAGGTTAGGAAGCGGGAAGGCGGATATGCCTAAGAGCTGCTGAACCAAAGCAGGGGAAAGTTCACGAATCAGGCAGAAACCCAGGAAAAATTCTCTCTCTTCTCAAGACCCAAAGAACTGCCCAGAATCAGGCAGAAAGGAGACAGCTGGCATTCTTTCTGCTTAATGTGTCTATGCAATAGTTTTCACATAATGAAAAACTATTGAAAATCAAGGTGTGGAAATAGAAGAGATGGGGCTAGTCAGAAGAAAAATGAAGCTTGCCAAATTTCAGAATGTAACTGCATTCCTTCAAGTCCCTTGGGTCCTCAGTCACTGGATGCTTTTCTCCTGGCTCTCAGGGGCTGTCAGAAGGGCTGCAGAAGACTTGACATGGTGGAGAGTAGACATACTCAAAAATCCACTGTGGATGTGGCTCACTGGTTTCATTACTTCTTGCACCCATCCATCATGGTGACAAGTACCATGTGTTAATCTTACACTAGGTCAAGCTAAGAAAGGCCCACTGCCCTGGAGAGGGAGTGCTCATTTGCATCCTTTTCCATCTCAGCAGCAAAAGGCATGGGGTGGGTGTGGGTGCATGTCCCTGATGATGCCCTTCCTTCTTCCCTCCCTCCCTCCCTCCCTCCATACCTCCCTCCATCTCTCCCTCCTTTCTTTATTTATTTATATTTGCAGGACTGGTGATTGAACCTGGGGATGCTCTATCACTGAGATACAACCTCCAGCCCCAGCCCTTTTTATTTTCTATTTTGAGACTAGGTCTTGCTAAATTATGGAGGCTGGACTCTAATCTGTGATCTTCCTGCCTCAGCCTCCTGAGTTGCTAGGATTACAGGCCTGTGCCACTGTGCTTAGCTCTGTTGATGTCATTCTTATCAGTTCAGGGAGAAGACCATTCTGGTTTTCCTCCCTGTGTTGGCTATGGAGAAGGGAGACCACGGAGGTGAGGGGAAAGGACTGGGAAATCACATTGGTACTTTTTTGTTTGTTTGTTTTCTGGGGGTGCTGGGGATTGAACCCAGAGCCTTGTGCATGCAAGGCTGTGGAACCACATTGGACAGGACACTGAGGAGCTGTCAGGAGCCCACCCTGCAGCCCACGTCATTGCCCAATGGCACTGGATGATACAGACTAGAAGTTCAAAAGGAGTAGACAGGCAGAATGTAAAGTTGAATGTGCATGTGTGCAGGCAAGTGCATGCCTGTGTAGAATCAATAAAAACTCCACATTTCTCTCTAGGAGCCAAATGTAAGCAAGAACCAGATATCAATTCAAAAGGGCTCCCCTCTCCATCATAACCCAAATCTCAGCAGTACAGTGATAGAAATTTGGGAAACAGGATAAAGAATGACACCTAATCTTAATTTCTAGAAGACTTTGTCAGTAGTGAAAGGAACCACAGTGTCTGGGTGGGCTGGGTGTGGAAAGCCATGAAGAAGCAATGTTTCTAGACTCTGGTTAACTCAAGAGTATTGGGTGCATTTTTCCATGTTTTCATGAATCAGTTCGTGAGAATACAACTCATCTTCACCAAGGAATGTGCTGCCCTCTCTTGCAATTTCTAATCAGCTGGGACTGGAAGAGATCCAGTGGGTAATTTTTTTTTTTTAAAGACAGAGAGAGAGAGAGAGAGAGAGAGAGAGAGAGAGAGAGAGGAGAGAGAATTTTTTTAATATTTATTTTTTAGTTTTTGGCGGACACAACATCTTTGTTTGTATGTGGTGCTGAGGATCGAACCCGGGCCGCACGCATGCCAGGTGAGCACGCTACTGCTTGAGCCACATCCCCAGCCCCAGTGGGTAAATTTTGAGTGAACTGTTGGATCTATTTTCTCTCAAACAGTCAACTATCACTTTTCAACTATCCTTGGTATAATTGAAAGACACAGCACTAACAGGGTGATGCTCCAGGTAAGTGCCAAAGAGCATAAGAGGTGCCCCCACAAAATCTATTTCCTCCTCCACTGTGAATTCCTGATGCTCTCTCCCTTGTTGGGGTCCCCCCTTCACTGCCACATAGTTAGAGTGGGTCTGGAGGGAATCCTGCTCTAGAATGAGGAAAGGATGAAGTGAGTCTGACAAGAAGTGACTTCTGTAAGGATCAGGGATTCATTCACCCACTTTCCTCTCTCTAGCAGGGCTAGCTGCAATTGGGTAGACCAGTTGTCTGAAGGGAGGCTTACCCCCTCCCCACCCACTAGCCTGACCTTAATTTCATCCTCTGTCAGTGTGGGAGTTACTAAGGAATCCAAACCTTTGTGCTGTGGGAGTGACCAGAAAAGCCAGCCACCTCTTCCTAGGGGGATGCTGAAGCCTCACTGCACATCATGGGGAAGCTGCTCTTGGACAAGTACTGAGTCAGAGAACCACAGCAGGGAGGAGAGAGTAAAGACCTGAATGAGAGGATGTCCTGGTCTCCTAAAGCAAGACGTGGTACACATATAGCTATCATAGGAGTTTGGAAGAATGGATGGAAATGGAAGTGAACACAAGATATGCAAAACAGTCATGTCTGAACCTGTTTGTGGATAGCAGAGTAATGACTTATGCTGGGGATACCTTTGTGCATTGTACTAGTGAAAAGAAAAATCCTTCCCTTTCCCCCAACCACACATAGAAAAGCACTTGAGTTCAAAGGTAAAGTTTGTCACACTCCAAATACAAAATGATTTACTTTACATGCAGCAAAATATACAAGAAGTGAATTCAAAAACAAACTTAATTCATTATATTCGCTTGGCACAATTGCAATTCAGTTTAAAAAAATATTGTTTAAAAAGTACTGAAACTGACCTGAATTCAAGTACGATGGTTTCTTCAGTAACATTATTGATCAATAAAATATCACGTGGAATATATTGAAGAAAAATGCCTTCTTGAGGTTTTTCCCTTAAACTTATCTGTTTTTCAAATATTTTTTTAGTTGTTGATGGGCCTTTATTTTATTCATTTGTTTAACCCAGTGCCTCACACATGCTAGGCAAGTGCTCTATCACTGAGCCACAACTCCAGCCCCCAATTTATCTGTTTTTTAAAAATACAGTTTTTATGCCTCAGGCGTGGTGCACGCCTATAATCCCAGTGGCTCAGAAGGCTGAACCAGGAGGATTGCAAGTTCAAAGCCAGCCTCAGTAGCGGGGAGGCACTAAGAAACTCAGTGAGACCCTATCTGTAAACAAAATACAAAATAGGTCTGGGGATGTGGCTTAGTGATAGAGTGCCTCTGAGTTGAATCCCTTGTACCCCATGCCCCCAAAATACAGTTTTAAATGTTAACACAACTTGCAACGGTATGAATTGCTTTTGTATATCTTGTGGAACAAAAATGCCAGGAGTTACTGATTCCCCTTTTAGAAGCAGAGGCAGTGGTGTTTTTGATTTCCAAATGGTCCTAGATTCAGATCTCACCACAGTTAAACCAGAAGAGGGAATTACAGAGAGGGAACTAAATATAGATGGGTGCAAACACACACATATGACATATGCACATAGACAACCAATTATGTACAAACTCACAACACAGAAACTCATGCTTTCATTCTCCTGCACCCACCAACACACCCAGCATAAGGAAACCAACTCAATCGCACAGACAGTATGGAGTGCATTGCCAATATTTATAAATTATAAAACCAAACCCCAAAAGAAAAAAATTGTTACTACCTAAGGAAATTATAACAAATTATTGGACATACACAAAGGCTGGTAAAACTCTCCTACAGCAGTTATTGGTGAACCCTTCCTCCGTGGAAAATAAAACTACAACTATTTAATGAATACGGTAAAATCAAACCTGGTTTACATATGCAAAAGTGAAAACAGTAAGGTGGGTGGCTACAAAATTTAAAGGCACTCTTCTTCCTTCCCTTCCCCTCAGAAAACAAAAATAAAATAAACCAGAAAAAAAGAAAAAAGAAGAAGAAAAGAAAGCTACAACATGCTGTCAAGAAAAATGTCAAACTACAAAAGACCACTCGAGGGAAGCTCAGCCCCACCGGGTTCGGTGAGAGCTGGGAGCAGCGCCAGCTCGGTCCTGTCCTGGCTCGCACTGGCGCGGCTGGCCGGGCTCTGGTCTGCAGCTCGCGTGGCTTGTGCAGGCAAACGGATCTGTCGCGAAGAGCGGAGGTGGCCGGGGCTGCAGCCGCGGGACTCGGGGTGAAGCCGCCACTCTGCCCGCGTCCCGGGCCCTGCGCGCCTGTCCCCCAGCGCTGCTGTCTCCCCCGCTCTTCCTCGTCCCTCTCCAGTAGGCTGGGCTCTTGCTGGAAGTCACACCCCTCTCCTTCTCCAAATGCACAGGGCCTGGCTCTATGGGGACAGTGAGGCTCATACAGAATGTGTACAAACGATTTTTTTACAAGCGAAGTTGAAAGACACCCGTTTGCTCGAAGGTCCTTTCTGAGCGAGCCGCCGCAGGGAGCGTAGGTCCTCTCGGGCCCCGGAGGCGGCGTTGGACCCGGCTCAGGGCTGACAGCCAAGGACCCGCGCAGGGGCCTCGCCCTCCGCCGAGATTCTTCCCCCGGCTTCGCGCCTGTCGCTCGGTGGACACACACTGCTTCGCGGCTTCTCTTCCTGCCTAAAAGCGGGCTCTCCCAGACCTGGACCCAAGCCTTCAGAAAAGCTAGGCATTTCTGAAACAAACTCATTGGGAACCTTGAAACAACCTCCAGGCTCCAGCCCTACAGTCCTGGAGCTCCTCTTGCTCCCGCAGCGCTCCACGGTGCGTGCGCGCGCAGCTCCTGTCCTCCTAGATGCCCGCCTGTCCTGCCCCAGGTTCTTCCAATTCGCAAAAGATAGTAGGGTACCGTTGGAGCTGTGCTAGGCACCCCCAGAGAGGTTGTTGTCGGCCACGTTCTCCATCTCCTCTACTGTCGTGTCACAGGCGTCCACCAGCTCCTGGGATGCGACTTCAGAGAACTTGGAATCTCAAGCAAACTGCCCCAGTCTTTCTGAAATCAAGACCTGCAGAGGAGGAGATGGAGAGAACCAGAGCTGCCAGTAGAGGGTGGAGACAGTGTCACAGCCTCTTAAGTTACCTCCTCCGGATTTAGTTCTTTAATTCCCTCCACAAGTTCTATGAAACAGTTTCTAGGAAGCTTGCCATCCTGGTCACTCTCGTTTGATTTTGTTCCAGTATGTCAAAGGTCCTCTAAGATGTGGTGCCAGGACTGTACTAGATGTTCTGATGAGAGTGGAATTGAGGGCTCTCTGGTTCTAGACCAGTAGCTTTTCAACCTGGCTGTACATTGAAAAATTTTGAAACAGTTGACCCTCTCGCACAAAAGCAGCCTGAACTCTTGTGTATATTGTGAGTAGTCACAGCACGGTGCTGGTTTCCTCAGGGTTCACTGCCTGTGGCAGAAGCCATCGCTCATTGTTTTCTTTCTCCCTCTGCATCACTCAGCTTCAACTTCACTGCCACAGAACTGCCTCCCAGGGGCCCCTACCTGCCTGCCTTCTTTTGACAGCAAGGAGTGGTCTCAGATCAGGAGTTTCAGTGGTTGGACTGGAAGCTGCTGCTGAGTTTCTAGCTGGTCTTGGTCTCCTCCAGCCACAGGGTGGGGTTGGGCTGTGGGAGCCAACCTCAGCTACTGAGTGTGGCAAAAGGGTGGGGGAGTGGCTTCTCTGGAGGAGGTGGCTCAAGCCTGCCCTGCCAATGCCTGTGGACACACAAGCAGCAGTTTTATTGGGAGTGGTCAGGCTCTGAGCCAGGCAGGCCTCTGCCTTCTGAGCAGCTACAAAACCTTTATTTTCCAATGAGTGCCACTGCTTGGAATTCACACCATCACCATCTTTACCCATTTGAATCCTACCTCTCTGAGACCTGGCATAGTTTCAACAATTTCAAGATACATTTTATGGGCACCTCAGTCTGAAGTGATGGCTTTTTCTTGTAGCTTTGGAAAGCTGCAATTGTGTTGAATCAAGATCATCTGCTATTTAGACTGTTCCTGTCATGCCTTAGCTTTGAATTCTCTTGCTCTTGGTTTTCTCATCAGTAGAATAAAGAGAGTAATAATGATTATTTCATCTTGTATCATCTCCATCCATCTACCTGTGGGGTCAGTGTGAAATTCAAGTGAATTAAGGACCCAGAAGTACAATGTCCATCTTAAAGAGCTAGACAAAACAAGTAGTTGTTGCTTTAATTTTTACCATGACTCAGGTCGTTAACAATGCCCTCCCACTGTCTAGCTCAGGCTCTCTTTGAATTATTATTTAAATCTTATACTGTCTTGTAACTGAATGATTGGTGTGTTTGCATCCTCTGTCCCCAGTGTTCACAAGCATCCTGAGGGCAGGGACCATGGTCTGCATTGTTGCTGCCACCATAACTTGCTCAGCAGTGTCAGCTGCTTGGATGTATGTGATGTGTTCATGGGAGAGCATGACACTCTGGTGGGAAAGCCCAGCTCTGAAGGGCAGAGAAGACGAGAATTTCACCGCATAGGGTGGAGGTGACAGAAAGGTGCAAAGAGGAGTCTACAGATAAGAAAGAGCTTCTTGCCTACCAATTCTTCCTGCAATTGTATTGAATTGCAGGAGTCTACAAATAAAAAAGAGCTTCCACAAATGAAAAAGAGCTTCTTGAATACCAGCATGATGAGAACAGATGGGTGAAACAAACTTCTATAAATCATTTAAAATAGCACACACAGGGTCTTCACATCCTGCCATCCTCCCCTCTCCAGCTCACATGGTCACCAGCCTGGGGCGTCTGGGTCCCTGGAGACCTGAAGGAAATATAAGGCTATGCTCAATATTGCAGAGGCCATACCACAAGCTAAGCAAAACTATTGCTTTGAACTAAAGTAATAACTTAACTGAGCCTCACTGGTCATCATATGCTGGTTATAAGCTCTAATTAGCAGTTGAATGCCTTGGGGCACAAAAATCAGTTCTTTATTTTATTTTATTGAGTTGCTTAGGGCCTTACTAAGTTGATGAGGCCGGTCTCAAACTTGTGATCTTCCTGACTCAGACACTGTGCCCAGCTCCATTCCTACTTTGACCATGTTGCTGGAAGGTGATTTGGTCATTTCCATATTTCAGTGGATGGATTTTTGTGCAGTCCACCTTGCAGATGAATTCAAACCGTAGGTGTGATGACATCTGCCTGAGTATGTAGCATAAGCCAGTGTCTGAGGGTGGGAACATTGGTGGCACCATAAGAGAAAGCTCAGGAGGGATCCTGTAGCTCCTGGTCTTTCAGGATCATGTGAGGAGTTCCTGCTTACCACGGTTTCCTAGGTCTCTTAGCTGAGACATTGAAGATCTTACTGAGACTCCCTCGTCTGCAGAGGAGCAGGTGGCCCTACCTGGGAGCTGTTAGGGCCCAGGGTAGGATATACCAGTGGTCCGAGGCAGGGAAGCCTATTGTTATCTTGAGGAGTTGCCCTTCCTTCTGAGGACTATCTGTCCTGCAAAGTGGTGGCCAGTGACTTGTCCAAAAATATGAGTCTTTACTATTACTTCCAGGTTTTCTTCACTCCTTTGCTTTTCTATCAACCAGAGAGAAAGGAGAGACCTCTGCTGCTATTCAACACGGTTCACTGGGGAGAAAGTTCTGGAGCTCAGGAGGTTGCATGGGGAGTTGGCTATGGCTGTGCCATATGTGCCAATGCTCTCCAGGGGCTGTGTCCCCCTCTCCAGCCACATCTTGCTTTTCTTCAAAAACTTGAGAGGCTGGTCCTTCACAGTAAAATGCTTTCAGGAAAGCGCCTAGGACAAGGGATCTGAAACTGTTCTGAATCCAACCCATAGTCCCCAAAACACTTCACCAGGAGACTTGGTAGATGCATGTATATCTAGTTAAGGAAATGTATCATGAAATCATACTTGCCCTTGTGACATTTGATATGTCCTATTTTCTATTATCCTATGCTAAGATTTTCTTCTATTTGTATTTATGTTTACTATTATTTTAATTTGCACATATTTATGGGGCACATATTTATGTGATAATTTGACACATGTATAAAATTGTGTAATGATTAAATCAGGTCATTAACATTTCCATCTCCTTAAATATTTAAAACTTTTTTCTTGATTGACATGTAATAATTGTATATATTTGTGGGGCCCAGTGTGATATTTCAGTACATGTGTACAGATGTGCTGGTCAAATCAATATAATTAACTTTTCCATCGCCTTAGCATTACTCTGTCTGGAGCCTTCATGTTTCTCTCTTCTAGTTATTCATAAGTGTATATTTACAGCTGCTTGGCCAGTCTAGCTTTTATTCTTCTAAAAGAGATGGACATTACAACCTTCTAATGGCTCTACATCTGCATTTTAAAAAATTTAGTATTAGTTTTATTTACAAAGGAAAAAGTAATCTCAACAAAATTCAGAAACAGTGTGTGAGGGCTGGGGTTGTGGCTCAGTGGTAGAGCACTTGCCTAGAATGTACAAGGCCCTGAGTTTGATCCTCAGCACCACATAAGAATAAATAAATAAATAAAAGTACTGTGTCCAACTAAAACTAAAAAATAAATATTTTTAAAAAAAGAAGCAGTGTGTGACTGCTTAGAGTCAAAAAATAACACATACAGCAAATATTGTTTCTATTAATCACAAAAATATTTATAATTAAGTTCCAATAATAGCTAATGCCATAATTAGCATTCATTTAAAAAATTAATTTGCATATACAAGTAATTATAATATTTTAAAAACCCCGCTTCAAACATCCCAGCAAGGGCAAACCCAGCAGCCCTAGATTTGCCGACAGTGCCATCTTCTGGGTAGCTTTATTATAAGCAGTTTTGTGAAAATTTTGTTTTAAGTATCAATATACGCATGTGTATATTGAGTCTCACTAGAAAATACAGTTATGACTACTGGTTGAAGTCAAAAAAGTTTAAGAAACAGTGTTTAAAAGTTCTCCTGGAAGTATTTTATGGTGAGGAAAGGCTAAAAGGGATTGTGTGTGTGAAAGAGATGTGGGGCTTCCCGTCCTCTGCTGAGATGACAGATGCTATGCAGATGTTTTATGATTTGCAATCTCCTTCCCTCCCCAAGTCATGCCCAGAAGAGGGATTTTGGTGACCTTCCCTGTATCCCTGGATCCTTCCCTCCACCCTGGGTGGCCTGGGCAGGAGACGCAGGGCTCACATCTCTGTGGAGAGGAGGCTGGGCTCACTGCAGTATTCGGTCTCTTTGCTCATCTTCACCTCGTAGGTCTGGTCTCGAGACGTCCTCCTGACACACCATGGCTATCTGGCTCTCCCCAGAGGAGCATCTAGAGTGACCAGAAGGGAGGAAAAGTATTAAGAACTATCTTGCCCTCAGCAAGTGAGGTGTCACACATGCATGTGCATACACACAGACATAACCACTGTGGCCTCTGCTTCCTGTAGCTGCTGATTAAGGCTTTTAAAGAAGGCCCTGAACTATACTATAGAGGGCAGGGAGGACCAACTGTAGATGGCATGTCTGATTCTGACACTGGCTCCCTGGAGTAAAGATACAGAGAAGAAACCTCATGTAGAGAGGTTTGTTCTCCTGAGCAGAGGTAAGTAAGCCTGAGTTGGACTCCTGCTGAGCCTGAGTCCTTGCTGAGCCTGAGTCCCTCCTGAGCCTGGGTCCTTCACCCAGGGTGCCCCATACCCTCCCATACCTGGATGTACCTTGGACTAGAATGCTTCCCCCTCTGGAACAGGTTTTTCTGCTGATTTGGTCTCACCTTCTATAGCTCTGGGCTAATTGCTTTTCCTCTCTTGTCTGTGTAGCTCGGTACTTCCTGCCAGTTCTCTTCCTATGAATGTTGCATGCCAGGGCCAGTCTAGCCTCAGACCCATGAGGTCACCTGAGAAAGATTCCACTTATCTGATTGGAACTCAGAGCCCCTTGCTTTGACCCTAGGCCTCTGAGCAACTCAGGCAGGGTCTGAGCAGAGTTGTCTGGAGAATAGCTACAGACTACTATCCCCTTACCCCCAGTCAGAGAGAATGATGAGATGCTGGAGGACCTTCATGGAGTAGGGGGAGAGGGATGTGGAATGTGCTTTGGCAGCTCAATGGGATGGGCTGGGGGAAAAGAATGGTTGCAGGAAGGTGACATCACTCCATGGGGACCTTGTGTACAGGACCTGGGGGCCTGCTCTTAGCAAGAGCAATGCCAGAACTATAGCTGTCCTTAGCCTTGAACTGAGATATAAAGGACAAAGCCCAGAGCTGGAACTCTGGTTGTATCTTCCTCATCACTGGTTGAGGCTCAGCATCTGCAGTTTTTAGTAACTGTGATGGGAAGAGAGGCAACTGATGTTTACAAGCACTTAGTATGTGCTGTGTGTGTTGCATTTCATTGAGATCAGAGGTTTCTGCTATTCTCTGAAAGAATTTAACTGAAAGGGGACACTTCTCTTGGTTATTCACTGAACTAAATTCCCAGATGTCATTACCTTTATTTTATAAATGAAGATACTAAAGTGAGACAGAATAAAAACTTACATGCATGTTGGTGAGAGAGCTGGGATGCAGACACAAACCTCCCATCTCCCTCCCTGGTACCCCTTCTGTGGCACCACAGGAAAACACTGGCTGGCAGCCTGGGCTCCAGGGTGACATGTAAGAAGGGTAAGAGAGTACATTGCTCATCTCATGTGTATTTTCTCCTATTACTGTACCAGTGGGTATCTGTTTTAGTTAGCTTTTTTTTTTTTGCTGCTATGGCCAAAAGACCTGACAAGAACAATTTGAGAGGAGGAAAAGTTTAGTTTGGGGCTCACAGTTTCAGAGGTCTCATTTCATAGAGAGTCAGCTCCATTCCTCAGGGATTGAGGTCAGGCAGGACATCAAGGTGGAGGAGTGTAGTGGAGGAAAGAAGCTCAGGACATGATGAAGAAACAGAGAAAGAGAGAGTGAGAGCTCTGCTCAACAAGGACAAAATATATACTCCAAAGGCACACCCCAGGGACACACCTCCTCTAGCCACACCCTTCCTGCCCAGAGTTACTACTCAGTTAATTCTTATCAGGTGATTAATTCACTGGTTGGGTTAAGGCTCTCAAACTTATTGATTTCACTTATAAACTATCTTGCATTGTCTCACACATGAGCTTTTGGGGGACACCTAATCTAAACCATAATAGTATCAAATTCCAGAATCATCCATGCAACTGGTTCAAAACGCAGATTCCTGGTCCTAGTCGCAGACACTCAGGTTTGGTAAATCCAAGCTGGCACCAGGACTCAGCTTTTTGAACAAGTCCCAAGAGCTAATCCTGTGGCTCATGGCCTTTTGACCACACTCTAAGAAGCACTGTAAAAGGCTACAAGCTCTTGGAGAGCAGGGGCATCTTCTTAGGCATATTTTACATAGACTTTTGCAGAGTAGCTCAGGGACTCTTGTGATAATGACAGCAGATGACCTAAGACAGAATCACTGCTAACCCATAGGGTGCCTCTGTGCAAATAAGAAGAATGACCCCCACTGGAAGCAGCTTAGGGGGTGTGGTCTGAATAGTGAAGCACAGGTAGGGCCTTAGCCCTTACCTCTGAGGGGGCTGATCACCTTGTACCTGGTGCAGCCTGCACAGTGGTATGTGATAACCTTCACTTTTGTCCCCTTCCCAACACAGGTCATTTTAATTTCAAAAGAGAGTTGAACATTTGAGAAACCCACCTATAACTAGTGCAGATCCCTTGAGATGGGGCTCAGTCCTGCTTTAGGTGACAATCATCCCCCTCTATATTTTGAACTACTTCCTACAACTTCAAGTCAACACCAAAAATAGTTTCTAGGCTTTGATGGAAAGGAAGAATTCAAAATAAATAAACTGGAGGCCAGGAGGTCATTCAAAAAGCAAAGAAAACATGAGCCAGCTGAGGCTCCTTAAGACTCAGAAAGCAGGTTATCATGTCTCACTGCTCTGTGCGGTACTGGGTGGGAAGGTCCCCGAGCACTTTGCAGGCTGCTGAGCTCCTCTCTGGTTGGTTGGCTGGACCTTCCAAGTGGCTAATCCAGTGGTCCATGGATGGTCCTTACCTTCTGTTTTGATCCTTAGGGCTGTCCTGACCAGGGCAAACAGGGTGGCATTGAACATGACTGTCCCATCGCTGTTCAGAGGCATGTTCATGGAGACCAGATGCTGGAGGAGAGAGGAGGCAAAGCCAGAGATTACAGAAGATGGTTCTCAAAGGCCCTACATAACCACCATGGTGGAAATGCTGGGAGGGTGCCTGGTGACTTGTGTGGGTGCTGCTGGGAGTGGGTGGGTGTGAAGCGTGGGTTGCCGCAATGTACTCAAAACCTTCTCTGGGGAGAATCTGGGCTTTGCTGTGAGAACTCTTGCCCTTCTCCACAGAGTGGGGGACGGATGGAATGTGTCCTTGGACCTTCGCTTCCACAAAAGGATGTTAAGCCCACCCTCCCTGCTGTCCCGCCCAGTGTGGCTCAGCCTCAGGGTGTGCTTCTACTGGCAATGAAGGTCAGCTGTGCACCAGGCACTGCTACATCAAGCCGCTTCAGAGGCTTGCTGACTCCAGGTAGGGTGGTATGCCTCTTCCCTCTTTCCCACCTCCCAAATGTCATTCCACAGATCCCTGTGCTCTGCGAGGGGCTGTCAGCGCACACGAGGTCATCGTGAGAAAGAGCAGCGTGATGCTCATCATGGCGTCCACACCAGGGTCAAGGAGGCTGCTTCTCAGACCACATGGGGTCCTCCTGTAGATCTTGTGCCAGGAAGTGCTGTCCTTTCCTGAGACACTGGGTGTTTTTGAGTCTCACGGGCAGTGTGAGTTGGAAAGCATAAGGCCCTGTACTCAGACCTCCTAGTCCTGTCTGGAGGCTTCCATGGGTACATTTCAGCTGCTAGGCACGTCCTTTTCCCATCGTGCCTCTACTTTACATTGATTTGTGCTTGTTATGGTTTGGATTTCAAATGCTCCCAAAGGCCCATGTGCTGAAGGACTGGTCACCAGTCTGTGGCACTACTGGGAAGTGGTGGAACTTTTAGGAGGTGGGACCTCATGGATGGAAGTTAGGTCATTGGGAGCATGCTCTTGAAGGGGCTATTGGGACCCTAGCTCCTTCCTGTCTCTTTGCTTCCTGACCACCATGGGGTGAATAATTTTCCTCCACCATGAGTTCCTGTCATGCTGTAATGTGCCATTACAGGCCCAGATCCTCAAAGCCAAGCAACCATGAACTAAAACTATGAGCCAAAATAAATCTTTCTTCCTCATAATAAACCCTTTTTCAGGTATTTTGTCACAGTGATGGAAAGTTTGGTTAACTGAGTGCTCTTTTTCTCCCATATTTTTTGTGACCTGTATAAAACATAGCATACACAGAAGGTTCTATAAACCCTCTCTTCTCCATTTTCTATGAGTGAGTTATCCACAGAACCAGATCTTTCTGCCACTTGTGTTTTTGCCCTATGCAGCTCTCTGGTCTCATTCCTCTCCAGCTCTTTCTCAGATCATTATTATTTTATCAAGGAATACAAAGTGGTGAGAATGGAGGTGGCATGGGATTTAATAGAAGAAGGGCAGGAGTGGGAGTGACGTTCCTCAGCAATTGCTGGGCTGCATCGTTAGAGCTATCATGAGGCAAGAGAAGAGTCAGGGGCTCACAAACTTAGATGCTCACTCTTAGGGTCAAGGAGGAAGTGTGTCTAACAGAATTTAGCATTTTTTGTCTTCACTTATTTCATAGACTCACTTATAAATTTGATAAAAGTGACAGAGCCTCTTCTTGTGTGTGCTTAAGTGATTTTGCATACAATATTAGGGCTTTGCAGATCCCTGAAGCCAAGGCATGGCCTCTCTGATGGCCCTCTGGTTCCTGGGAAAGAACTCACCCATCACATAGGCTAGAGGTTCCACAAGAGACCAGGAACAGTCGTTTATTCAGAAAGGTCACAAGGCTCAGTGGGACTTGAGGCTTCACTCTGTTGTTCCTTTACTATGTCTGAGAACTTAGTCTAGAAGGATCCTTACAATATGATCTGCTCAGGCTCATTTCTTCAGGCACATACGTTATTATCTTTATTTCCTTAAGGATTGTTATGGTTTAGATGTGACGTCCCCCCAAAAGCTCACATGGAGACAATGCAAGGTTTGGAGGAGAAATGATTGGGCTATAGCCTCATCCTAATCAGTGGATTAATCCCTGGTGGGATTAACTGGGTGGTAACTGGAGACAGGTGGGGTGTGGCTAGAGGAAGTGGTTCATTGGCGCCAGGGATATGGGGTATATATTTTGTATCTGGGGAGTGGAGTCTGTCTCTACTTTCTGATCATCGTGTGAGCTGCTTTCCTCTGTCACACTCTTCTGCCACATTGTTATTGCCTCACCTGGAGCCCTGCAGAATGAAGATGGATGTCTGTGTATGGATACCACTGAAACTGTGAGCCCCCAAGTAAACTGTTCCTCCTCTACAATTGTTCTGGTCAGGTTTTTTAGTCACAGTGGAGGAAAAGCTGACTAAAACAAGGATATCTGGTCTGATCAAAGTCCCAAGGTAAACAGGCATCTTGCTTCCCATATTTCCTCTCTTTCTTCCATGATCCCAGTTTGTCTCTTACTTTGTAGGCCACACTGTGAGGTCATAGGCTTCCCAAAATCCAGCAGGGGCTGATGTGCTGGAGGAGTGTCACCACATCTAGGAGTTTGAAGCAACCCCTGTGGGAGGAAGGAGAGGAGGGGAAGAATGATCAGTCTTTGCCTGCAGCCCAGCTAGGGAGGTGGGGGTCCACCTACAGAGGGGTACTCTCCATAGTGTGGCCCTGCTGCAGGATTGCATGGTAAAAATTTAAAAAGAATATGCACATGTTAAGATTTTTTTTTTTGTTCCAGGTGAAAGGGATTTTAGTAGTGTAATTAAATTCTCAATATATACTTGCTGCTTTAATTAACTAATCATCTGACCAAAAGGAATTTATGGGATGTCAATCAAAAATGATAAATAGATGAGGGTATCCTTAGAACTGAGGTCAGGAATAGAGTCAAGATCTTCCTGAACCTAAATATTCTGATGGGAGTACTTATTATTATTCCTGAACCTGGGCTTTCCTGTCCTTCCATTCAACTGACATGTTCTCAACTTAGTCAAAGGTTCTTGGCCTCCTCCTGGAGTCTGGCATTGTCTCGCATGTAAGGTTTTGGGGGACATCACATCTAAACCATACAATCCTTAAGGGAATAAAGTGTTAGGTGTTTCCCATTGATCCACCCCATGCTGATCCATCATGGACCTCTTCCATAGGTATGGTCACCCAAGCCCCTTTTAGTTCAGGGAATCAAGATTTCCCTCAGGGAACATACTTGGCCTCAGGGTCATACTCTGCCCAGATTTTCTTAAATTCTTCCAGGTGGTAGGGACCCAGGATTGACCAGTCCCTTGTCAGGTAGTCAAAGTTGTCCATGATACAGGGAGGAAGAGCATGAGGAAAAGATTAACATTAAACAAAGACGAGTGGGAGGAGAGAAAGGGAGAGAGAAGGGAAAGCATATGGAAATGGTAGGAGACCCTCAATGTTACACAAAATTACATAGAAGAGGATGTGAGGGGAAAGGCGGGGGGAAACAAGGGAGAGAATTGAACAACAGCAGATGAGGTAGAGAGGGATGATGGGAGGGGAGGGGAGGGGGGATAGTAGGGGAAAGGAAAGGTAGCAGAATACAACAGTCACTAATATGCCATTATGTAAAAATGTGAGTGTGTAACCGATGTGATTCTGCAATTTGTATTTGGGGTAAAAATGGGAGTTCATAACCCAATTGAGTCAAATGTATGAAAGATGATATATCATGAGCTTTGTCATGTTTTGAACAACCAATAAAAAAAATGCAAAAAAAACCCCACAAAAAACAAAGTTGTCCATGATGACAGTTACAAAGAGGTTGATGATCTGCAGGGAACAGTAGGTACCATGAAAGGCTCCACAAGGACTTTCTTACACACTTGCCATTTGAACCCACCTTGCCAGCCCAAGCAAGGCAGAAGCCAACATTTCTAAATACCAGAAATACATCAGCATGTCAAACACTGGCCCTAGAACTTGGGTCTCTTAGATATAAGCATGACTCCACTGCCTTGAGCTTTGGCTTTGTGTGGGGTGAACCTCACTTGTGGGCTGGAGAGTTTGCCCTATATCAAGGTGCCAGGGAGGGCAGCCAAAAACAGAGGGTGGCTTTATCTGCCACATTTCTACTCTTTTGTCCATCTATTAGTTTACTTGGCCTAATTAAAAATTAATTTTATGCTCTGAATTTTTCTTTGGTATTGATCGGTCATTTCATATATGTCAGATTCAGTGCCCTCACTCATTTCTTTGTAATTGTAGTTTCAACTTTGAGTTATTTAGAAGAATGAATTAAATATTTTAAGTGGAGAGGTTTCATCAGAGGGGCTATTTTTTTTAAAGACAGAGAGAATTTTTTAAATTTATTTTATTATTATTATTATTATTATTATTATTATTAGTTTTCAGTGGACACAACATTTTTATTTTTTACTTTTATGTGGTGCTGAGGATGGAACCCAGCGCCCCCACGCATGCCAGGCGAGTGCGTTACTGCTTGATCCACCTCCCCAGCCCAAAGGGGCTATTGTTTTTATGGCTAATTTCTAACTTTGCTACATTGAAGTCAGAGAAGTTTTAGGATTTGTAAAATTCTGCTTTGTGACTTAAGTTATGGCTAATTTTTGTGAATGTTTCTGGGTGCTTGTAAAGGATGTGTCTTGCAATTTATTGAGTAGAAATTTATTAATCTGTTAATTGCTTGTTATTTGGATTTTTTTTACCCTTTCTTCTATTTTGATCTGTTTGATCCATCATTTTCTTTTGGCCGCATTCAAGTCCCACTGTGTGTGTGTGTGTGTGTGTGTGTGGTTGTATTTATTTCTCAATCCAGTTCTGTCCCTGTCTGATATATTTCCAAACTATTTAGTTCTGAAACCCGAGTTGAGCTAAAACCCGATTCCCTGCTTCTGCTGGCAGGAGGGGTCTGCACAAGTTGTGGGCCTCTGCAGCCAATTAATTCTTAATTCTTAATTTCTTCTTCTTTCTGGGTTCTTGTCTTGAATAATAAAATCCCCAGACCAGAATGAGTGAATGTTGCGGTAGAATTTACTGCAGAACAGAAATGTAACTCCAGCACCACTAGAAAAGACCCAATAGCAGCCTAGTCTAGGGTTTATATAGCACAAGTTTCATGGCTATAGGTCTAAACTTATGCTAATAAGGGGTTGAAAGAAGTACTAATGCTGTTGGTCCAAATTTATGCTAATTGGTCTTTGGAAAAATACTAATGCTATTGGTCCCATTTAGGTTTGCCTTATGTCCATTTTCTCCCTTCTTCAGGAAATAAGAGTTTGAAGTCATTTAATTGCGCATGCTCAGTGGTGTGTCTGGCCCTGGGACTCTGCGTGGAATACACTTCAGCAGCGTGCATCCCCACTGTGTGCGAGTTGCGCTGCTGTAAGGTGACAGATCATCACTGGTGGGACTAGTAGGTCGGCTGCACAACTTGGCAGATAGGGAGCATGTCAGTTATGTTATCGTATGGACACCTTGAGCATTGTTTTGCGTGCCTTCTCTAGCCCTTTATTTTCATTCTCTTTAGGTCGTTTTGTTTTACTGTCTCTCATAAATAGGCTACAGCTAGGATTCTTTTTTTTTTTTTCAAACCAGGGATTGAGCCCAGGGGTGCTTAACTACTGAGCCACGTCCCTAGCCCTTTTTTTAATTTTGAGACAGGGTCTCGCTGTGTTGCTTAGAGTTGAGGCTGGCTTTGAATTTTCAATCCTCCTGCCTCAGCCTCCTGAGCTGCTGGGATTATAGGCGTGTGCCACTCTGCCTGGCTGATTTTCTTAAGGAACTGCTATCTGTGCCCATTTAAAAAAAAAATAGGATATAATTGCACATAATTGGATGAACTGATAGTGTAACCAGGGCCTTACCTGGAATGTCGTATTTGTGAATGATGCTCATGTAATCAGCAATGATAAGCCATTTTTATTTATTTGTTTGTTTTGGTCCTGAGGATTAAACCCAGGGGTGTTTTATCACTGAGTTACATCCTCAGACCTTTTTATTTTTTTATTTTGAGACAGGGTCTCATTAAGTTGCTTAGGGCCTCACCAAGTTGCTGGGGCTAGTCCTGAATTTGTGATCCTCATGCCTCAGCCTCCTAAGCCACTGGAATTACAGGCGTGCAACACCATGTGCCATCAGCTAGAATTCTTAAAGTCAACAATAGGATATTGATCTTTTAATGGAGAACTTTAACTCATTTAATTTTTTGTAATCATTAATATATTTTTTCTGCCTTCTGATTTTATTGTCCCAATGTCTACATTTTATTCTATTCTTTGCTACTTTTGCTCTTTCTTTTGATGAATTACTAAGGTTTTCATTGTCTATATTTATTTTTGTAGCTTGGAATATACACATACCATTTCTATTTTTCTAGTTGTTGACCTTTCAATATTTAATATATGAATTTATACATACTTTTCCCTTAGTTATCTAGAGACTTACACAGTATCCATTTCTTTTCCTGAAACAAGAGAAGAATCTTAGCACAGTTTCATGTTTCTCATTCTACTGCCTTGCTTCCTAATTTGTTGAGATAATATGAGATTTTATTTCCAAATTGTTAAAGTTTGGGGCATTTCCTCTTAACAATTACTTCAGCTTCATCTCTAGCACTGCCAAAATCTTATTTGGGTTTAATAAATATTTAGTAATTTATATGTTCATAACTTCTAACTATAAATGTTAGTTTCTTCACTCATATCTTTTTTAAAATATATATTTTTTTAGTTTTAGGTGGACACAATATCTTTATTTTACTTTAACATGGTAAATGCATGTTAGAATGCATGCTAGGCAAGCATTCTACCACTGAGCCACAACCCCAGCCCTTCACTCATATCTTGATTCTCATATTCTCTTTCTAGACTCATCCTTCATTCTGTGGAAGTACATAATTGTATAATTGTGACAAGGCCTGATTATGTGAGAGGATAAACTTTTGAAGTGGTTATATCTCTGGAAATGTTTGTTTTGTGTTGCTACTTGAATACTAATTAGACTGCATATAGAAGCCTAAATTAAAAAGTACCTTTTCCTCATAATTTTGAACATATTATTACATTAACTTCTAGTGTGCACCCTTGTTGAAAAGAAGTCCAATGCCAGTATGCTTTACAAAGCAATATTTTTTCTCTTCTGCAACACCATTCACTGGAGAGACTGTTCTTTCTCCATTGTGTGATCTTGGCACCTTTGTCAAAAATCAATTGACCATAAATATTGGGTTTATTTCTGGAATCTCTGTCCTGTTCCATTAATCAATGTGTCTGTTTTTATGCAACTACTGAGCTGTTTTGATTACTATAGCTTTGTAATGGATTTGAAGTCAGGTAGTGTGATGCCTCCAGCTATGTTCTTTTTTGCTCAAGATTGCTGTGGCTATTCAGGTCCTTTGTGGTTATACAAATTTCATTTCTATTTTTGTGAAAAATAACATTGGCATTTTGATAGGGATTGCATTGAATTTGTAGGTTGCATTGGGTAGTATGGACATTTTAACAGTATTAAATCTTCTAGTCCATGCATATGGGAATACCTTTCCACTAATTTGGGTTGTCAACTATTTCTTTCATCCATGTTTTATAGTTTTCAGTAAATAGATATTTTACATCATTGGTTAAGTTTACTTATATTTCTGTATGCTGTTGTGAATAGAATTAATTTTTAAATTTCTTTTATAGATATTGTAGTTTTAGTGCAAAGAAATGCTTCTAATTTTAGTGTGCTAATTTTGTATCCTGAAACTTTCCTGAATTCATTTATCATCTCTAAGAGCTTTTTGATGGAATTTTTAGGTTTTCTTTAAGATATAAGAACATGTCATCAGCAAAGAGACAAATTTACTTTCTCCTTTTCTACTTAGGTGCTTTTTATTTACTTATTTTTAGTTGTCCAACTGCTCAGGCTGGAACTTAGAAGACTATATTGAACAGAAGTGCTGAGAGCTGGTACCCTTGCCCTATTCCTGATCTTTTGCCTATGAATATGATGTTAACTTCGGACTTTACACATATGGCACTTATTGTGTTGAGATACCTTACTTCTATGCCTGATTTGTTGAAAGTTTTTATCATGAAAGGATGTTGAATTTTGTAAAATGTTTTTTTTTCTTCATCTATTGAGATGATCCTATGGTTTTTGTCCTTCATTTGGTTAATATGCAAATCACATTTATTGATTTGCATTCCAGGTTTAAATCCCACTTGATGGTGGTGAATGATGCTTTTAATGTACTGTTGAATTCAGTTTGCTTGCATTTTGTTGAGGACTTTGACATCTATGTTCATTGGGGATATTGGTTTGTACTGTTCATTTCTTGTAGCATCTTTTCCTGGCTTTGGAGTCAGGCTTATGATGGCCTTGATAAACTTCCATTTTTTGAAGTTTTTCCACTTTGGAAACTTTTAGAATATTTTATTTATCGTTGGTATTCTAAAAAGTGATCATAATGTATCTAGTTAAGGAATTTTAAAAATTAACATTCTGTACTTAGTAGGCCATTTCAGTCTGAAGGCTCATATCCTTATTTGAAATATTATTTGATCTTTAATTCATTTCACACTTCCCATTCATTCTGTTCTTTTTGTCTGGAATTTCCATTTCAGAGATAGGATTTTTCTGGCCCTACCCTCCATGTCTAAAATTTTATTTCATATTTTATCTCTATCCTTTGAGTATTAATGAGAAAACCCCCTGGTTGATCTTTTGGCTCATTCATTCATTCATTCATTCTTCAGCTATGCCCAGTCTATTCCTCCCATCTACTTAAAAAAAAAAAACATTTCAACCCTTGTATGTCTACTTCTCTAGTTTATTCTTTACTTCACTCTTTTTAGTAATGGCTGCTGCTGCTACTGCTATTACTTCTAATTTAACAGATATGTTCTCTAGTCTCTCTAATGATATGAATTATATTTATTGTATTTATATCATACACACAGGATTTATATTTATTTCAGTAATAGAATAAGTTCTGTTTATTCTTTTTTCTCCCTATGAGTCCATTAATCTGTAAGTCTAGTGTGAGGTGTCTCTTTCTTGATGTTGGTTTCTCCCAAATACTTTGGAATTATTGTTGATTTCTCTTTGTGACAGAGAACCCAGTTCACACCTCTCTGGACAAAGTCCTCCTACTAGAGGGCTCTCTGAGGATCATGAAAGAAAGACAAGATGAGCTGCAGGTAGACTGGACAGGTGGCTTCTTTTTGAGGTTTGGGTCCCTGAGGGGAGGGTACTCTGTCTTTCAGAAGCAAAAGCCCAAGGGTGTGATATCAAGTGCCATTGCTTCTAAGTTATGAGCATTCACAAATGTTCCCCAGCAAAGCAAGTCTCTGAGGAACCAGGGGTTCCAGGCTGTGGCCCCAGTTCTCTCCTGTGCCTCGAATCTGTTGACCCTGAGCTTGGAGACTCCCTGGGCTGCTCTCACTTCCCCATAGTCTCACCCTGTCTGGAGGTATGCACTCCTCAGGTCTTGTTCCTTGGTCAGTTGAATCCCAACTGCTTTCTTCCATTTAGGAATCCCTCAACATTTCTGGCTAACCCAAGGCACTCTTTCACGTTTGTTTGTTTTCCTATTTCCAGCAATAATATTCTTTTTAAAAGTATCTTCTGTCATCAAGAACTTTAGGAAAGTGCCCCTCAATGGGCCCAGGTTATCATTCTGAGATCTGTGTTTAACTCTACTTAAATGTGGCACAGGCTTAAGTATTACTTTTAAATGGCAGCTTATATGGCCCTTGTGTTCTGATAGTTTATACTCTGTGGGAGATTGTGATGTCAGGCTGATATTTAGATAGTCCACCGCTGTGATACAATGCATTTTGAACAAAAACTATATTTAGGCTTATGTGTGTTTTGCAGAACACAGTGGAGGTGGGTCTATTGGATAAAGGGTCCCAGACCTTCAAGAAAGGGACATCATGGAATAGAATTGCTGCCTAGTATGTAAAAGAGATGAACTGAAATAGACTTTAGAAATCATCTGGTTAAGGAAGGACAAATATTTTTCATCTACCACCTGGGACTAGGTGGAGCCCCAGAATGCTAGGCTGTGATTAGCAGGAAAGTAAGAAGTTGGAGGCAGATGAGGGGATCATTATGAACCTTCTAAGAAGGAAAAACAGGCTCAGAATGAACACAGGGTACTGTGACAAACACCCCCTTCCCCAGCATTCCAGAGGTGGTGGCCTTCCAAGAAGTGTTGAGGCTCAAGGCTGACTTCAGTGAGTATAAAAGTCAGTGCAGGGGACTGTGTACCTCCCATCTACTTTTAAAAAAGTTTCAACCCTTGTATGTCTACTTCTCTAATTTATTCTTTACTTCACTCTTTTTAGTAATGGCTGCTGCGGTTGCTATTACTTCTTCTAATTTAACAGATATGTTATGTTCTAACACAGCAGATGGTACACACTCTAGCATAGTGATCAAAACCCATATTTGTTTTATAGGGAAACTGAGGCTCAGAGAAAGTAGATGTCCAGCTCAAGGCCACAAAGCCAGCATGCTGCAAACTTGGCTTTAAAGCTGTTCAGATTTCAAGCCAGGGTGCTTTCAGTATTTGACTTTGATCCCACAACTGGCTATGGGTGGTTACCAGCAGATGTCAGCATCCAACAGGTTGCTCCTGGAAAGTTAATACGAATAACAATGAAACAAGCAGCTTCCCAGTCAGGGGAGGGGTAGTGAGGGGAGCACCCACTCAGTCCTTTCTCACTCTTCCTACTCACTTCTCTCTTCTACACCCAGGTGGCGCCTGAGGTCCCACCCAGCCTCTGGACTTACTGTGGACATACATAAGAATTGTGCCCTTGGCCCTCAGCCAAGGTCCCCACAACCAGCAGGAACTGGAGCTGAGAGCAGTGGAGGCCTCTGACTAAGACCTGCTCCTGGGCAGGGACACTGGACCCACTGCCTTCCTTTCTTTGCCATTTTAGCTCCTATGTCCGAACCCTCTTCCAAATTTAGGTTCTTGTATTTTGGAGTGTGGTAAAAATGAATGACCTGGGGCTTGAACAAACTTAATCCATCTCTGAAATCAGAGGCCTCCCCTCTCCACCCTGTCTTTTAAGGGTATACTTGTCCTTTTATCAGGTGTCAAGGGAGCTGTTTTTATCGCAAAGTTTTGGACTGAGGAACCCTCAGGTCTTTCTGCACTGAGCAAGTGGGGAGCTTTCTTAAGCTCCTGGCCAGTGTGCTGCGCTGGGCTGAGGAAGTGCTGCCCAGTCTGACTTGGGGAACTCAGCAGGAGCCCTGAGGAGGCTGGAGAACTCTGGTTTGGGGAAGGAGAAGGAGTAGTGGGCATCTGGGAAGGGGAGGCCCCAGGAACTGCTGCATGTTTGAGGAGGCACTACCTTCCTCCTGTTCTCCTTTCCCTCTGTCTTCTTCCCTCTCAGTCCTTAGCTTATGAATGCCACCGGATGGAGGGGAATTTGCGGGCCACTTAGAGTCACAGAACACAGGCCTGGACCCTGAGAAGGAAAACTGAGCTGTGGCCAATCAACCTGCAGCCCATAGAAAATCCTGGGTGATGTTCCAGTTCCTGCAACCCTGAGGGACAGTCAGGAGCAAGAGTAAGAGGAGAGAGAGTAGGGGGCTGGGAATGTGGTGCTGAGAGCTGGGAGATGCAGTAGGAGGCGAAGGAGGCCAGGGTGGGGTGAGAAGCTCTTCCTACCTGCATCCCAACGACTGCATAGATGAAGAACAGCATCACTATCAGAAGAGCCACGTAGGGCAGGGCCTGGAAGGAAGCATGGAGGACACCAATTAGGCCCAGGGGACAAGATCCCTTCCCAGGGAGCACTGTGTCCCCTTCTCTGCAGCCATCAGCTGCTGCCTGACTTTGGGCAGGGGGCACTTCCAAGAGCCCTACAGAAGAACTGGGCACCTGGAAGAACCTGAGAAATGGGCACTGACTTCTCATTTTAGTTTTTTATTTGCTTTTTGTGGTGCTGGGGATGGAACCCAGGCAGGGGACACTCTACCACGGAGCTCCACCCCGGCCCCTAGCTTGGTTTTCAAAGCAGGCTGCAGTGTGATGCTGCAGTGCCGCACTACTGTAGTGAGCAGAGTCAGGGGAGAGCCGAACCTCCTTAAACTGCACAGAAATATTAGCACATGGCAGAAGAGAGTGGTGGAGGATGGCGCCCCCCTGGCCATTGACATCTGGGGAAAGGTGGAGGAGGTGGGCTGTGCCCCTCTTTATTCAGCTGACTTTTGCTCCACTAGTTGTGGGAGCAGGTTTTACTGTTGTGAAAGCACGGAACAAGAAGAAATGTGAAAGCTCTTGAGCTTGAGTCCTGTTCCTATCACTCACTTCCAGATACCTGAGTTGGGCAAATTACCGAAACTCTTTTAGCTGTAGTTTCCTCATCTGATGCTTTGGAACAATAGCCTTTTGGGGTTTGTGGCGTTTAAATGACTTGAGGCTTGTAGAATGTTTAGTGAACTCTCACAGTCACGTGCCACACATTTAATTCACTCAACATATTATCTGACAACTTAATTTTCCAGAGCCACAGCTGGGGAAAGCACCTTGGGCCTCCACACCAGTTCCTTTTGTGGGATCCCAGAGCCCACATGCTTGCTCCGAAGGAAATGCGTCGCCAGTGGCTGCACACCACCAGATGGCACTGCAAGCTCACTCAATGCGTTTTCCATCCAGCTGCACTATAAAGTCCCATTCTTTATAGTCACCCCAGCCTGTTGTATGTTTCCAGCCCAGTGAAACATGGAGTGGGGGGCCGGTGCTGTGCGGGCACTCATAGCTTTGGACCCCAGGGATCAGTAACCAGGTCAACCCCCAGTCCTGCTTTCATCAGAGCTGACAATTCAAATCCCCAGAGAGCCGCCCCTCCCCCACCTGGGCAGAGCCACGATAGGGAGCTGCAGCTCCTTGTTAGGTGGGGAGTCAGCTTGGGCTTGGTCTGGAGGAGCACTGGCTCCCAGAGTACAATCAGGCTGAGGCCTTGACTGCTGGACCAGCCTGGAGGGGACTGCCTTAGGAAGGGGACTCCAAAGCAGGGAAGCAGGGGCCCTAGAGCATCTGTCCTCTGGCTCCAACCGCAGCAGGAGACACACCTGGACCAGAGACCAACTCTATGCCCTATCTGAGGCCTGGACTGGCCAGGGCAGGGGACATGGAGATTGTTCTTTAGAGATGATGATTCTCCATCCTGGGGACTCTGAGAGTGGCACTTCCGCAGGAGGAGAGAGGCCTGCCTTCTGCGCGGGGGCCAGGGGAGCAGTTAGGGGATTCTCCAAGGAATCCCAGGGACCTAACTGCTTTGCTTCTCTTTAACTTCACACTTACATAACACTCCTCAGAGCTGCCAGAGGTGACTGTGAGCCTGTTTTTACAGGTGGAAAACGATGGCTGAGAAAAGGAAATTAATTATGCAGTAGTCAGGCAATCCTGGGGCCCTGTAAGGGGTCTTCTTTCCTGGAATTGAGTGACACTGGGGTCCCTTAGGGTTTGGCGAGGGATGATATTGATCTGTTGGGGATCAGGAATCGGTTCTTGTTCCCTGGTTTGAAGATTAAACACCCTAGAGATGCTGAGGTAAGTGGACAGAGCAAGTTTTATTTAAGAAAATGATAGAGACACAATTCTCAGAAGAGAAGTGGGGGCTTCAGAGCCAAAAGTCTGTGGGAGGGAGTGTGACTTGCTCCTTTATAGACTCCAGAACCTCTCTCTTTCGTTATTATCTTCTCTTTCTTCCCCCATATGTGTGACTGAGAGCAAGAAGGAACAGGAGGACAAAGGTTAATCTTAAGCAACCCTTTGTTCTCTCTTTAATAACCAGTCTTCATCCTCTCTCGACCCCCATCCTTCATTATCTATACTGATTGCCTTACCTTTGCCTCTGCCTCAGTTTCCTGAGGAATGTGACATATCCTGTCCACTTAGGCCAGATGGCCTGCCAGAGAACTGCTTTTTGGCAAAGAAAATGTGTGGGGGTCAGCACATTGGGTGCATTTATAGAATTATTTTCTTAACCTGTGTCCTCGCCATCCTCACCTGTCCCCTAACAAGGACATATCCAGATAGGGTCAGCAGACATGGCTAAGAGGTTCCCAAACTGCAGGAATTGGAGGGGGTCAAAGAGGTTATCAGATGATCTAGGCCTCTGTTTTTCTGATTTGTTCCATCCCACAAAACCCCTTTGTCCAGTAAATTCTTAATGTAGTAAACACATACATGTATTTCTCCTCCCACTCTGCGTACTCTGCCTTCAGGGAAGTGAGGAGCTCCAAGAGTCTCAGATTCTTGACACCCACAGTTGAAGTTCCCCCACTTAAGCTTGTTCTTTCTTCTTTTTCTCCTTTCTGGAACACAGTGGAACTGACAGCTGGGTTATAAAACCCTAAGCCTCCTCTGTGAGCTCCTCTGGGGGAACAAACCTCTTGCTAAGGGGAGAAAATAGAATTTCAAGTAGATACACAGGTGATAGAAATAGAGAAGGAGGCCATCAAAGACCTCAAAATAAACAGGCAGGGGCAGGCCCAGGGACAGCACAAGGACTGCTGCCTGAAGGTCCCTCTCCAGGCCCTCAGGGAGCCCATGTGACAGGCCCCCAATACCACAGTCTGCCCCCTGCCTTATAGGGAGCAGGAGCCCTAGGAGGAGCTGAGGCAGCTCTGATTTTGAAACCTAAGAAATATGTTGACTCTTCTCCTGTCTGGAGGGTCCAAAAGCCAGGAGAGACCCTCTGGCTTGGTTTCTATGCAGAACCTCCAAGGGGGAAATGGGCATGCTGTAAAATCTGCCTCTGAATTTCCCTGCTCCCTCAGGGGTCTCCTGATCTGAGTAAGAGACGAGTGGTCCCTGAAGCCATCCCACCAGGTCAGGTTAGAGTGGACAGACCTGAGGAGCCCTCAAGGGCTTCGGGCTAGTGGGGTGTTCAGGGAGTGGAAACAGGCTTGGGCCATTTCAAGGGAATAGTGTAAAATACAGGAAGAGGAAAGGAGCGGGTGGAGTGGGCCGCCAGAGACCCCTCCTTCCTTGAGGGGAACCTGGAACGGGAACAGTAACAGGAAACTCAAGGGCCGGTTCTCTCCTGGTGCTGGCAGGGCTGGGTGAGCTGCACTGGCTCTGGGAGGCGGGAAGTGGCTCTCTTGAGGGTGGCCAGGTGCCAGCTCCCCAGGCTCTGCAGCACAGCCTGCTGCTCCTGTGGGCAGGGGGCTCAAGACGGGAGGTCAGTTCTTGTAGTTCTTGGGACTGGAGGCAGAAGGGGGCAGTGCTGTCTGTCCTGTCTTTGGAGCCCTGGCCAGGCATGTGCCCACACTCTCCGGCTCCTCCAGGTCCCATTGCTGAAGGTGAGCCTCAGCCAGCAGAGCCCCCTGCAACCCAAGAGTCATAAACCCACTCCAGCTTGCCTTGGCCTCGATGCCGACCCTCTTCTTCCCCTTCCCTCCAGGACTCCAGGGAGGGAGATGATCCATCCTAAATAGATCCCTTGGTCCTCAGAGAGCAAGACCCAGACTTTCCAGGGATCACTGCAAGTGACACCTCCCTACCTCCCCTCTGTGCCCTCACCCCTTCCAGGGTCTTCCACAGCCTGGACAGGGTGGAGCCTCCTAGAAGCCCCAGGGAAGAGGGGAGTTAGAAGTTCACCAGCTTCCTTCCTGCGAGGAAGGCAAGTGCTGCAAGCCAGACCCTCACCCAGCACCAGCAGCACCCTACTCCCCAGCCCTTTCCCCTGTATCCACTAGGGGCAAGGGCTGTGGGAAGCAGGGGGAGGTGACACAAGAGAACTGCTGGAGTCCAGAGCAGCCAGGGCTTGAGACCCCTTCAGTGGGCAGCCCACTCCACCCGTCAGAACCCCTGAATGCAGTCATAAGGGACAGCTGCCACCCAGTCTCCTCGAAGAGTGCCAGGTCCCACTCAGGGTGTAGGACCCTCAGCTGAGCCAGACAGGGGGAGAGCCAGGAACTCCAAGGGCAGCCAGCTCTAGGCCTAGTTTCCAAAGCATATGGTAGGTCCTTCTGGACTTTCTGTTGCTCCATGCAGGGCATCACTGTAATGCCAGATTCGTGGGACCCCAATAGACCTCCAGGAGCCGAATCCGATGCAATCTCACAAGAGTCTTTATTGCAAGTTCAAGCCTGGACTCACAACCATTGCCGATGCAGCAGTCCCAGGGAGTGAGTCCTGGTCCTTTGTTCAGTGAGACTTTATAGGTTTTTTTTTGAGGATACTCTATGCATCACAACATCACACAGCAAATCTTTCCATACCGCGGGAAAAATCAAACAACAACTCTTAACATTGATTAGCACATTCACTGATGGGAACAAGTTGGATAGGGGTGACTACTTAGTACAAGAGGGGGATTCCTTTGAACTGATTGGTTTAAGCCACGAGGGGTGTACATGCTAAACTTCATGGTTTCCCAACCTGTTATCAACCACCATAAACTACTGGGGGTCATCTGGCATTCCAGGTATTTTTCCTGTCCTCACCTAGCCTAACTGAGTCAGGAACACCTGGCACCACAGATCCCTCCTGATATTTGCAGACAAACAACTCAGCAGGGTGGGTATGTGCTTAGGAGTGCTCTGTGGGTTTTTCCAAGGACAAGTGTCATGCCCCCTTCCTTGGACAGGCTTTGCTCTGAGGTAGAGGCTGGTTTCTCAAAAATGGAGTCACATCAGTTTATCATCACAAACTAGGAATGAAGGGGAAGAGAGAGGGATGGGATATCAGGACCACAGTCTCAGGGCCTAGGCACAGCCTGGCTCTGCGAGACCACATGACTGACTATTGACCTAGAAAGCTGGACACTGGCCTCCCACCCATGACCAGGGAGCAAGGACTTGAGGGAAGAGTCCAGTGCAGCTGACCCACCCCAGCCTGCCTCCCCTCAGCCAAAGACTGTTCTCAGAGTGCCCCTCCTGTACCACCTCTCTCTTACTGTGTTAACTATACCTCCTATTGCCAATGGCTCCTGGGATGAGCTGGGGTTCCCTGCCCCTACCCCTGGGGCTCCCTGGACCAGAGCTGGCACAGGAAGCAAGGATGGCCCTTCTTCTGCTGCTCAGCAGCTGTGTGAGAACAACTTCCCATGGGGCACCATGCTTTCCTCATTTCTGAGATGAGAGGATGAAACCAGATCTGGCAGCCTTTGGCCAGGTCGCAATGGGCTATGTTGTGGGTCACCACCAATCTACCTAACCTCGCCTCTGGTCTGCTAACTTTTGGAATTTGATGAATCAACCCACTGGTCTTTCTAAAAACTCACACTTGGCTCAGTTTGAAATGTGTGATGGCATCTTTTACGGGGGGTGGGGGGGAGGCTGTACAGGGACAGTTCAAGGTCACATTGAGAGGCATCTCTACCACTTTAGCCAAAGGGGGTCATGGACTCCTACATTAGGAATGGTCCAATTGACAGAGTTTGTTTTTCAGCATCCAGTTTGCTGCAGAAACGTGGGTTTAGCCCGACTGAAATGAACATCAGGAATTTAGAAAGATGAGAGGGGCACCATGGTTGGAGTGACTAGAAGTTCAACTGCCCTCTTAGGAACAAATGCCAGCATAAAACTTCTGCAGCGGCCTTCCACTCAGAGCCGAGGGAGGCTGGTAGTCACGGACATGGATAGCAGGAACTCATCCTCCTCCTCTCAGCTTCTTGGCTAGACCCCCTCTCTTCTCCTCTTCCTGGAATCCTATGGCGGCTCTCGCAGGTGGTCTCTGCAAATTTCCCATGTCAGATTAAGCTTAGTCTCAGTCCTCGGGATGTTTAACAGGAAATGGCCCGTGGGTCCAATTCTCTCCCAGTGGCTCATTAGATAGACAAGATCACAGGGAATTACCACCCAAAGGAGCTGGGGGAGACAGAACACCGTTATGCGCGCAGCCTTTTCACAGTTCACACGAGCACAGGCAGAGCAAGGCACTCGACGGACACGTGGTTACATGCAAGGGAGCCAGGCTGGGCTCCTGAGACTCTGGAGGTTGGAGTGGGTAAGAGTGGGGGTGCTAGAGGGTTCACAGAAGCTGGGCGCGTGGTCTGGAGGGTCGGTCTTACCATAGAGGGAGAGCATTGGGTATGTTCAGCTGGCTTTAAAGAAAGGCAGACAGAGATAAGCTGTAATGAGTCTCCAACAAAGATACCCGGTATTCTAGGTCTTGGCTAACACAGGAGAGACACAGTGGCAGGAGAGGGCACAAGGAAACAAGTGAAAGAATACAACAGCATGGGCCTGCCAGGCTCGGGGACACCACCTTGCATTCAAGCTGTGCATCGCTGGGCCTCACGTCTAACAGGGCCCCACAAGGAATTTGCCTACCCGTGATGTCTCTGGCCACAAACTGAGCAACTCATGCCTATGATAGATAAGCAGATGCGGTCTTTTGGACTCTGGGAATGCAGGTTTGTCTTTGTTTTGAATGTCCTAAGACTTTCTCCAAGGGCTTCCACCTTCTGCCTCTCTGCACTTCAGCTCCTGCCAGGCAGAGCTCGTCTAAGGTAACACCTGCTCGTACCCTGTGCCTGTCCTGCCCACCCCAGTTAAGCAAAGGGGCTCTTAGCCTCAGGGGAAGACTGGATTCTAGTTATCATGAAGGAAGATCCAGGAGGTGGCCCTCAGCCCTCTCCCCAGCAGGGGCTGGTTCTCAAGGCAGCGGCTCAGGCAGGACCCGGCCTTGCTTGGCTGTAGGTCCATAGGTGTGGAGAACCTTGGCCACTGGCATGAAATAATAAGCGTAGACTTGCTAGTTCATCTTGAAAGTCCTGTAGACAATTTAGGACAGTATTATTAACACCCGACGAGGTTAGGCTCTTGGGTCTGAATGCTGGCTCATTTGGGGGAAGAAGCTCAGGTGCAGTCCTTTTCCCAGTTCCCTGTGCCTGTCTCTGTGAAGATGACCCTACTTTTGGGGATGAGCACACAGAGCTCAGTCCCTTCTGATCTTGACCATCTGAGCTCTACTCTTTGTACAAAGCCTTCACTCTGCTCTTACCCCCCACTTTCAGCTGGTTCTTCTTTTATTCTGTTTTTAAGGCACAAACAAGGAAAATGTGTAATAAAAGTTTTGGAGAGCAAAAATGTGCAGCCTGAAAATACTTTCTTGTTGATGGATTTCTCAGCAAATTATTTTTAAAAATTTCCCATGGAAAGTTAGTAGGATGTCCTGTTTTGGGGGAATGGTGCTGATACAGGGTGAGGTTAGGGAAGAGGAGGCAAGGGATGCGCCTCTAGTTATTTACAGAACACATTCTAAATCTCAGCTTCTGTTTCATGAAGGTCACCAGTTGCTGGGGTCAATCTTCATGCCTGGAGGGAGTGTGGTCACTAGGGTTTGGCTAGTGGAGATAGAAACAAACAGACAGAGTCTTTTTTTCTCCACCCTTCCTCTCCCACACACATAAAGGAAATAAAAGCACCCAAGTCCCTTTGCCCTTGTTATGTGGCAGTTGCCATGATGTTCAGGTCTAGGTATCTTCTGGCATCTTCCTGAGCCCCAGGCTGGTCTACTGAGTGTTCCCTGTTTGATGGCTGAGGAGTTCTGTTTTTCTGGGATCCAGTGGGATGGGTGCTGGGTTTCTGTTCTCGCGACTAAAAGGCTCAGGGGTCACTCTAGTTAAACTGGGCTAACTGGGCTGCACGAAATAACCACACAAGAGACAATACCTTTTTCTTTGAGGTCGCTGTGACAGCTCCTCTGATCTTAAGGGTCCAGCTCCTCTGACCTTAACGGTCCGCAGAAAGAGAGAGAGAGCGCGAGAACTGACCCCTTTTATTGAGGGAAGCTTTTCAAATGAGGCAAGGGGTCAAGTTTCAGGGGGCTGAGTATCTTCATGATGTCCACTGTTAGCAGGTTGACCGACACCCGGGTATGCCACACTCAAGGGCACAGTAAGAGGAGGGGACACACACAAGGCACTTCCATGGAAGATTCTATCCTAAACAGGGCAAGGGGTTATATTACAAAGGAACAGGTGAGTATAGCTTCACCCATGGGGCTGTAGCAAGACACACCCATGCACGAGACACTGACCACATTTCTGTGACTGAGCACCTCAGCACCCAGCCAGGGAGTGTAACCTAGTCACGTGTAAGGTTGGTCTCCCACATATTCCCCCTTTCTTAATATATAAAAAAAATAATGCAACTGGGAAATTTTCTTTCAGTCACTTGGCTCTTGGTCCAAGGTCATCACAATCTGCTATTGAAACACAAAAAGAATTAGTAGAAAACATATTATCTTCATAACACAACACAATAATCTGGACTATTATTACTTCGCCAAATACTCATCAGAAGATTTTAATCTTTTCCCAATTTTATTGGGACGCATTGTGTTTGGCCATAGTAACAGACATTTTCATTGCCATGGCATTTAGGTCTCTCCATAAACCATAGAGCAAAGGGCTCACTCACATTATTCATTACATTGTCTTCTAGAACATCATTACTTAGTTTTCATCCTTTCATCAGCACTTATCTGAACATGAAGGATTTTGGAAGTAATTTAAGTCAAACATTAAGAAAATCCATACATTGTAAGTTTTAAGACATAGCCACAAAGGCTGCAATTGAATAAGCAAGGAATAATATTTAAAGTAGTCACTTCAGGGATTATGAGACCAGCTGTTTGCCTAGGTCTGGTTAATTGACATACACCTGTTTTAAAGCCTGAATATTAACTTCAGCATATTATAGCTCTGAAATATTAGCTGACAACAACTAACGATACAATAAGTTGTATTCTTACAGGCTACAGGGTATTTATCATTTTTTTCTCTTAACTCTCACATTTAAGGAGTTAATTAGGTCTGTCAGTAATATAAATACTCTTGGGAAAATCTGTTTTAATAATCTTCCCAACAATTGTCCATATAGGTAAATGTAGTCTTAGTCACTAAAGTCCAGCATAATTGGCTGGCTTGGGTCTTTTATCTGCTGTCTAGCATAAGTTTCTGTCACTGGTGTGGTCAATTTGTCGCTTGGCTACTTTGGCTACCTCAGTCACGGGAGCAGGTGATAACTGGCTGGTGACAAACCTCAAGTTGATGTCCAGTAGCTCAGTTTCTTTTTGGAATGCACACAACTGAGGCGTGTCCATTAATTATACTTAAAATAATACCCATAAGCCAATCATTTGTCTAATGTAATCACACTGTGAGGAAACTCTAAATAAGGCCATTCCAACATTTTCTCCCTTTATTAAATTTATTGCCAAAGGAGAACCCTGATTTAAGAAAGGAAAAGGGAAAAGCATAGAAAAAACAAATGGGAACCAAGAAAGAGGAAAGCATCCAGACATGGCCCATTCACGTAGCTGCAGTTGTTTCCTGCTGTGGGGAGCAGGCAGTCACTGTTGACTAGGTCTCTGTTACTTGGGTTCCAACCTGAGCTGGATGTGGGAAGCAAAGCAGTCATGGGGCAGGAGACCTCTCTCAGAAGGGGAGAAGAATTAGGCCTTTGCACAGGTGTGGGGGGGTGAGATTCTGTGCCTTACCTCTGTTGGCCCCCAAATTTTCTCCTGATGGCCCCTCTGCAACTGTGTCTGTCTTAGGTTGTTCCTCCATTGACTAACCAGTTATCCTCCAGGGCCAAACAGGGTGATGTGGAGTGTGCAAGGCATTGTCCCCGAGAGTGCTCTCTGTCTCCTTGATAGATAATGCCCCTGTGGCCTCCACACCAGCATTTACCTCAGGATCAACAAACTCAGGTTTTTTCTCCATGGAGGGCCCAGCTCACAGCACCGAGCTGGTGAGGCTGCGTTCTGGAAGGAAGGAGAAAAGCCATAGACAGACAAACAGTAATATTGTGACAAAGCTGAGAGGTAGATGAAGAGGAGAGTAGTGCTAAGACTCAGGGCATGATCCCTCATAGAACTGGCTCTTAGTTGGTGTTACTCACATCTGGTCCATAGCCGCCATCCATACGGGTGCAGAACAATCCGTTATTTCAACACTGTCTTTTTCTCAAAAGATACTTCCAGACAGTCTGTTTACCATAGAATCAATATATAGGTATAACTGACCATTACAGTCAGGAAAATCAATCTAGTTTCATGGATAGACTTTCCAGTCCACATTGCAAGATGCATTAAAGGTGGACCTGAAAAATGGGTCCATACAAGTCTTTTCATAATTTTTATTTACCTGACAAGTTCGTGAAGCTGCCTGGCTATAAACTCTGTAGCTGGAAATTGACCTTTCTGTGCCAGGTTTCTCAGTCAATATCATGATGATATTGATGGTTTAAACTCTCCTTTGATATCTGATTTAATTTACTGAATCATGTTCAGTATCATTAAGACTCTCAATATTACAATTTAAGAAAAAACTTTAAAATATTTGTAAAATATAGTGTGCCACTCTGGGATCCTGTATTCGCCTTTTCTTTATTTAATAAAATTGAATAAAGGCTAGGCATAAGTCATAGTATCATTAGTTCAAGTTATAGATTATAGTACAACTATTTAAATGATTAGATTTACCTTTTATTGATTATTATAATTTTTTAATATAGACTAGTTGATCCTCCTCACAATTTAGAAGGAACCCTCAATCTTTTTTTGAGAGAAAGTCTCAAAATATCTCTATATTTTAGAATATTATCCTTTAAATAGGTATCTCTTAATTGTCTTTAAAAATATGATTAAGGTTATTTCCCAGTGTAGAGAGCACTATATAAATCTTACTGTATTTTTTTATAGATAATGGGTCAAGCCAGAGAACTTTATATATAATATCAATGATTTTTTTAAAGTTTGTAACCTTTATTGTTTAAAATTAATATACAACTTTAATTTGGAGAACCTTAGTCTTAATAAAATGTTTGTTTTTTTGTTAATTTTATAATTATCTAACAAACAAAATATGTAAAAATTAGTATCTCAGTGTCTTAGAATCAATCAATTTAATCTTTTTTTTTTAAAGAGAGGATTTTTTTTTAATATTTATTTATTTTTTTTAGTTTTCGGCGGACACAACATCTCCGTTCGTATGTGGTGCTGAGAATCGAACCCGGGCCGCACGCATGCCAAGTCGAGCGTGCTGCCGCTTGAGCCACATCCCCAGCCCAATCAATTTAATCTTAAAGGACAATTGTCAAAATTGGGATCTAAGTTAGCAGTTTAATATACTTAGTGTTTAATTAATGATGTGAATTTATTTATCATTTATCTTTGCTTAAACAGCAAGAATTATTAGGCAATAAAGATTTTTTTTAAGGAAATAAACTTAACATTTTAATAGGTTTTATCATGTCAAAATGTGGACAGAATCTTAGCTCATATCAGTATAGTCAAATTAGGAAAATAGCCTGAAATATCCTTGAATTAATCAGTTAAAATTTTTATAGTCAGTCCAGTATATATAAATCTCTTTTTTAATCATTCTAACTTTTTACATCATTTTTTTTAGATAATATAAAAATCTTTATTTAGGAAAGTACTTTTATCATTGAAATATGAATATAAAGACCTTGTTTTACCCAAAGATGATTTCTTTCTTCTTTTTAGGATCCAATGTGTGCTTTTTCTTTGTTGAAGAATCTTTTTCTTTTAGAATTTTTTTCTGATTATACTTTGGAACAATTTCTGAAAACCTTAGAATCTATAAACAAATTATTATACTTTGATAAGAAATATCAATGAAAATATAGTTAAAATCCTTAGATATTTTGTAGACAGAATTATAATTTTTTATCATCTTATGAATTTGAACAATAACTTTGAAAATTAGAAACTACTTGAAGATTGTATTTTCACTAAAAAACAAATTTATAGTAAATACATTTATCTTGTATACCTGTTCTAAAAGGCAGAGTACCTGAAAATGTATGTATAAAACATATAAATTATGGGTTTTCTATTGAAGAAAAACAATTAACAAATATAGGTTATCTAAATATCTAGAAAAATATATATTAAGAATAAGGACATTACTTATAATTGTATTAACTTTATGTAACTACGTGGTTCTTAAAATATTTGGATCCATTTTAATTTATTTTTTACTTAGGAGTGCACTCTTTTATGTGACGTCACTTGATGTAACTGAAATAAGATCCTTGTGCATACATATTTACTTCTTATGGTCAGAAATGAGAATAAGGATTTTTTGGTCATCACAGGAACATTGTCGGCTTTTGTTCCTGTGGTGAGCAAATGCATCCCCATAACCTCCAAAATTAAAGTTAAATACAAACAAGCATGTTTGATATTTCTTATTAATAGAAAATTATTTAGTAACACAACTATAAGAAAGGTCAGTTATTTAACTCAGAGCTAACTTAAATTTAGGGCTGCAACATAGAAACCTGTGGAATTAAATTTTGTCTGAAAAAGATATCTTTCATTAGCATTTACAGGTGGACATTCTTAAAAATACAGGCTCTGAACAGCTCTGGTAGAAATCTGAAACACAGTAGTACAGGTTAGTGGCTGGAAGGCGGGACTAGACGTCCTGTCTGAGTGACTGTGGAAGAACCAATTGGAAGCCCACAAAAGTTTGGGAGGTGGGACCAGGAAGCTTGCTCTTCTGGCCAGGTACCAAGTGGTTACCATGGTGACGCAAACAACGTGGAGTCCGCTGCCCATTGTCCGGGCAAAAGTTCCCCAAGTTTTCCTAGCTGATTGCATTTTGCTTGATTTTTGTCTGCATTTTCCCCCGCCTGGCCAAGATCCTGCTGCGGTAGCAGCTTGCTTTGTCTCTGCGACCTGCGGTTGCAGCCTGTGTACTCCCGCATCCTACACTTCTTTCTGTGGCACGTGGTTGCTGCTGAAGGTTTTTTAGCGGCAGACACCAGTGTTACCATCAGATCTTAAGCTAGTCTGTGTTCGGCATTTAGGTCAAGTCATTTAAGGGTTAAAAGCATGCTGGCCACAGGGGCTAGGACCCCATAGCGAGCAGCAAGCAGCAGCGGCTAAAGTCTCTTGTCCCCAGCGGCTGAGTTACATCCATTCTGATTCATAGGACAATCATGTAGTAAAAAGGTCCGTACATACTTTCTGAGTATTGACAAAAACAATAGAAAATTGAAACTTATTTCTCTCCAGGTAAACATCACATTTTCTCTCCCTTTTTCTCACTCTCCTAGTGCAAACTTCTAGACCATAAAGGCCAAAAAAATCTTTTTTTTTTTTTTTAATGCGGTGCTGAGGATCGAACCCAGGTCCCCCCCCCCCCCCCCCCCCGCCACCGTGCTGGGCGAGCGTTCTACCGCTGAGCCACAATCTTAGCTCCCAAAAAATCTTTTATAAAGATTAATAAAAACAATTTTTTAAAATCCACAAAAGTGCGCTTTCCATGGAGAGGACTCAACAACATAGCCCATCAATCATCTTAATAACTATATTTATTTAGAGTCTCTAGAAGTATACCCCAATATTAAAAATTTTAACATCACAGATTTTCCTTTTGTCTAATTCACTTACTTTCTTCAATTCTGCCCAAATACTCTGCAATCCTAAACATGCTTAACTTCTGGAGAGAATTACCAAACTCACTAACTTTCTTTAATATTTAAATTGGAGTTCCCTTAGGAGCCAGCATTTGTCGCTTTTGTCCCAGTGGCTTAAAGCCACCGACCTTTCGGCCAACGTTGGACGCCAATTGCCGGGTTTCTGTTCTCGTGACTAAAAGGCTCAGGGGTCACTCCAGTTAAACTGGGCTAACTGGGCTGCATGAAATAACCACACAAGAGACACAAATACCTTTTTCTTTGGGGTCTCTGTGATGGCTCCTCTGACCTTAAGGGTCCGCAGAAAGAGAGAGAGCGCGAGAACTGACCCCTTTTATTGAGGGAAGCTTTTCAAATGAGGCAAGGGGTCAGTTTTCAGGGGGCTGAGTATCTTCATGATGTCCACTGTCAGCAGGTAGACTGACACCTGGGTAGGCCACACCCAAGGGCACAGTAAGAGGAGGGGACACACACAAGGCACTTCCATGGAAGATTCTATCCTAAACAGGACAAGGGGTTATATTACAAAGGAACAGGTGAGTGTAGCTTCACCCATGGGGCTGTAGCAGGACACACCCATGCACAAGACACTGACCACATTTCTGTGATTGAGCGCCTCAGCACCCAGCTGGGGAGTGTAACCCAGTCACGTGTAAGGTTGGTCTCCCACAGATGGGAACTGGGAGGGCAGAGGGAGGGATTCTGCACTACCTATAATGCCAGGGGATAAGGCAGAGTTCCCAGGAGGTGTGGGCTCTTGCTTCCTCTTAGATCCACCTGAAAACCAACCCAGCTGCCCATTACTGCTAAGAACCTGGGCAATTCCTTCCTGAATAGGACCAAAATGGAGACAATTCAGAACCCTATTGCTTCACCTGGCCCACTGAGCCACTACTTTATTTTTCTCTCTTAAATATTTAGAATCCTTAATTTAGATTTTTAAACTTTCATCTTAGCTGTCTTTTTTAAAAAAAATCTCATCTATTTCAATCAGATTTTACATCAAGATTTATCTTTAAAGTCTTATCATCTTGTTTATATTGTATATTTTTTATTGGTACTGGGAACTGAAGCTAGAGGCAATTAACCACTGAACTATATATACAGTCTTTAAAAAATTATTTAAAAATTCGATACAGGGTCTTGCTAAGTTTCTGAGTCTCACTAAGTTGCCAAGGCTGACATTGAGCTTGAAATCCTTTTACCTCAGCCTCCTGAGTTGCTGGGATTATAGGTGTGCACCACTGTGTCTAGCCTATTATTTAACAATAGTTGGACAATCCTTATGAGTGTCTGTGTAATAGCAGATAAGAAGAGTCGGGAGGAGCTAAGGGTAGCTGAGAGGAAGGCTCTTGAAGATCTCTCTGTTAGCTTCTGCAGCCTAAGTAATGACAACTTTCCAGAGAGCCTCACTTTGGAAGAGTCTAGAAACTCATGGATTAATATTAAAGCCAGGCTGTTCAGAGGACTTTTGACTTGCTGGAGCTGTGTTGCCTTTAACATCTCACACAAACTTTTTACAAGATCCATGGTCTCAAAAATAGAGTCATTTGTAGTCACTCAGAAAGCAATCACTGAGTGAGTTCTATGTGGAACAGTGAAGAAGCCTAAGACAGCCCTTGTCCTCCGAGAACTCCCATCTGCTCATACCCAGACAGCTGTGCAGGACACTTCCTAGATGATCCCTACAGTCATTTGAATCTTTGGTGACTGTGGGGAGCCATTCTGGCACGTGATTGGGCACCTCCCTGATTGGGTGTGAGGCGTTCTGGCCAAACTGAGAGCTTATCCCCACCCTCTCCAGGTGGGAGAGCCTGTCCATGTGGGGGTGTGACTGACCATTGACCCTGAGACCAATCACTGACCCTGACCTTGGAATGCTGCCCCCCTCGACCTTCACTGGATGGAATTTTCCCCTGAATTTCTTGTTCCCCAATAAAAGGCCACTCCCTGGCGTTCCCTCCCTCTCTCTCTCTCACTCTCTCTCTCTCTCTCCTGCTGTCCTGAGTAAATCTTGCTGCCCCACCGGGTGGTTCGAGGTGAGAGCTAGAGGGAGGGCCGACTTGGACCTGGTCAAAGAAAAAGGTAATTGAGTCTGTGTGTTTATTTTGATTTCACGAGTTAACTTCTATGCTACGAACCTCTTGTATGAAACCAGCATGCTGGTTGCACGGTGGAGGTGACTGCCCAGCTGTAAGTGGAATTTCTTGGTGAGCTGAAGGGGACCTTGGACTCACTGGCCCTGGGCATTTGTGAGTCCCAAGCTTCACCCTGAGACGTGTTTTCACTGTCTTAATGAGCACCTGGTACCATGCTCTGAGAAGCTACCTAGCAGGAGTTCTGCTTTTGAATCTACATTCCCCTTACTCCACAGCCTGGAATACTTGTATATCAAATCTCTGCCCTCTCCCAGATTTCTTCCCAGTTCCTTTGGATTAGCTTATAGTTTTTCTAACTGTGGTCTTCCCTGAAGACTTGCCATATAAGGTTGCAGACCCTTCCAGCGTTCCCCTTCAGTTAATAGAGCTTCTTTCTCCACTTTCTGGCACTGTCTCCACTAATGAGAGGTAAGGAGTAAAGTTTTGAGCAGCCAATTCGTTCAGATTTGATAATATTCAAGGGTTTCAAAATATTGGGGCAATTAACTTCATTTGTTTGTGAAGTTGGTATAATTGAATGAGATTCTTTAATAGCTGAGGCAGAGGTGGAACATTTTCAGTCCCACAAATGATTCCTGGCTCAAGACAAACAGAAAGCAAAAGCCGTTACCATATTTCTATTTCCTTACACCAATTGCCTTGGTTTGGTGTAATTGGCAGTGGTGATGGAATGGCTCTGGGAAACCTTTTATGAATTAAGTTCAGAGTCATATTAGAAGCATCACCTCAGTAGATGAAGTCTTTGTTTTTGGAATTATCCACTGTTCCTTGTCATAGGATACAAGCTCCATACCTCACTTTAGAGGCTGAGGGAGGAAGCCCAAGGAATGCCAGAGGCCAGGGAGACAGATTCTCTTAGGTGGAAGGGATTTTTGCAGGAGGATAGTGTGAAGATCCATGGAATTGTTTCCCAGTTGTCATATCACACTCTCTGGAAAGTTAAAAGGTAGTTGATAAATAGCTTTTCACCATAAAAAAAAGTTTTTGAAAATTATTTTTCAAGCATAGCCGGAGGGGTAAGGATTACTAGGAATTCAGGGCTAAGCAGCAGGTAGGTAGGCTGGAATACTCAGTCAAGAGGATATCCTCTTGAGATCAGGGAATTAGCATTTTGCAGGGGTCATGGATCATGGGTCATGACTGTACTTTCCTTGACACACAGGTTGTTGGAGTAAACACTAATCAATACCTAGAAAAGCTTGTAATAAGAAGGTCTCTAAAGAATGTGATAATGAAGGAAATAGAGAGGGGGAGCTGGCTATTTCCCTTATTTCCAATCTTTATGTGAGAATCAAAGCAGAGTGACCTTGTTGTAGAGTAAAAGAACATCTGAAGAAATCTGCCTGCCCAGTGGGCATGCAAGCTATCCCACATACACTCCCCCCTCTTGTAGGTACGGTGAGGCCCTCCATTGTATCTTGGCTTGCCACTGCCCAGTAGTCTGTAAGTAATAAAATGCCCCAAACTTCTCTGTTGAGTCCTTCCAAGTTCTATCTTTGGGATCAGAAAAGAGTACACTGGGGCTTTTGCAGTTGAATAACTTTGAAAGGGGCAGATAACCTTCTGATGTCCTCCAGGGAAGTCTGACTCTTGGCTGTGCAGAAAATGACTGCTCCATCTCAAGGACTGCCACTGAGATAATGACAGTCATGAGATTAATAGGGTCATGAGATTTCCTTTTTCTCTCAAATAGGGGTCAAAGCAATGTCATGGGAAAATATGAATATTTTACTGGCTGCTCTGCCACAGGAACACTTACTTTTTTTTTTAAATCTCGCTTCCAGAACTTAGTAGGAGGATATGATATAAATTCCACTCCAAGCCACCTGAAGGTCTGGGTCCAGCTTGTAGCGCCCCCCCACCAAGCTCCACTTCTCTGTCTGCTCTCTCATATCTGTTTGATGTGCAGGACAAGACAGCTGGTTCTGTAGGGACAATATCATGCCAAAGATTGAGGGGTTGGGGTTTTGTAGGTGAGACCTGGAGGTCAGCTAGGGCAGAGGACAATAACCATGCTGTACACAGAGAAATGAGCATGTGATACTGCACCCAAGTTCCTGGCCAGGAGCCAGGATGTGCAGGTCAAGGGTAGGTGGGCTTTTTGTATCCTTTTCCACCAGGAGACTTGCACATCCCAGTAACTGAAGTGTGGTCTGCTAGCTGTGGAGGAGTCATGAGATACTGACTCAGAGGCAGTAGAGATGGTGAAGGTGGAAGGAATTTTAAGGAGGTCAAAGTGAGCCTCATAAAGATGAAACAAGAGATGCAAGTTTCAGTAAGCACAAGTCAACTGGGATGTACAGTAGATGAGGGTAGGTGTCAATGGCTTTCAGATTTAAGAGCAAATGAAGGAAATATGGCTACCTTCAAGCCATTTTGCTGCAGAATTCCTGTTTTGTATGGCACCAAGTGAAACTCCTAATGTTAACAAATGTCCTTTACAATTTCTAAATTTGGAAAGTGGAGGAAAGCTTCACAATGATTAGATAAATAAGATAGCTCCTAACCAGGTTTCTTCAACTCCTTTGAAGAAACAGTTTTGGATTAAAGATAAGCAGTAAGGTACTTTTGGCAGTTTTTGTGACATCTCTGTTAAGGTAGCTGTGTTTCCATTTTTTTCTTTTTTTGGTCCCTTTTTCATATTGTTTTTGTTATATTCTAGATCAATGCCCTTAGTTTATTTTTGTTAACCAGTTTTTCTTCCAACTGAGGATATTAGAAATTGTTCTATCAGACCTATTGGCAAAGTATCAAGTGCACAGGGTGCCATACTGAACACTAGGATTTCTTAAAAATGCAACATTCTTTATATGATAGCAATGTTTTTGCTCTCAGTTTAAGATTAAGGTATTTCTCAATCAGTAAAAGCTATGTTTCATAAAAGTATTTTTTCTTGTAATTAATAGAAGACTAGCTTAATAGAATTTCTGTTTGTGGCTTTGGTCCCACTTTTATAATAATTTATCTTGACATTTTATGTGAAATTTTAAAATAAAACTTTATTATTTAAAAAAAAAAGAATTCCTGTTTTGTTCTGGTGTGAATGGAGAGATGGAAATGGATCTGTGGAGGAGGAGTGCTGGGCAGAGGAAGATGAGGGAAAAGGACTGGATGGGAAAGGGCAGAGAGCATTTAAGGACAAAGCCATAGAGGGGAGAGAGGGGAGTGGAAGAGCAGCCCCCACCCTGCTCCCATGGCCAGTCCACGAAACCCACTGGCTTCCACCTCTCTCTCCAGAGTGGAATTTCAGTGAGAAGGGCCCTTCTTGTACTTTTGTGACCCATATGTATTTGAAATACCCCATGTAGGTATAGAGCATGGGTAGTGGGAGGACCCCAGGAGAGACTTATGAGATTTGAAGGTTTAACAAAGGGTACCATGGGCCGAGACATAGAGGGACTCTGGGCTAGGCCAAGGTGAACTGGGGGAGTGTGTGTGGGGGGCTGGATTCTAGCTATAGGACTGGAAAAAGACTTAATCCTCTCCATTACTACCTTTAGCATCAGCTTCTTGGGGATGAGATTTTTTTTTTTTTTAAAGAGAGAGTGAGAGAGAGAGAGAGAGAGAGAATTTTTTTTTAATATTTATTTTTTTTTTTAGTTTTTTTCGGCAGACACAACATCTTTGTTTGTATGTGGTGCTGAGGCTCGAACCCAGGCCGCACGCATGCCAGGAGAGCACACTACCACTTGAGCCACATCCCCAGCCCCCAGATTTTTTTTTCTTTTCTTTCTTTCTTTTTTTTTTTTTTGCCTGTTGAATTCAGAGGAGAGTTAAGAGTTAAATGAGATGAATCCAAAAGTGAACTATAAATAGAAAACCATTGTACAAATGGAAGGATCTGCTTGATAGTTTCAGGCTCCTTCCTTTTCCTGCACCCTACCTGTCTACTCCCCTAATATAGCCACTTTTCCTGTAGAAATTTCACTTCGTAGGACACAAATATGTACATACTCACATTTACTTTTTATTTTTCTTTTCAAAGTATAAATAGTTTGAGATAGCATTGCAAGTTGATGCTACAGATTTTGTCAGTATTTTATTCCACAAAGAAACCCTGTGATTGCAATGGATTCTCTTTGCCATCCTGGGAAGCAGCTTGCTGTCCTTCCTATATTTTCCTGTCATGGGGCTCTGAGCCCCTCTGCATAGCCTTTTGTATGGGTCTGCACTGCTGTCTGTAAAAGGTAGAGCCCACCACTGCTATTTCCTGTTGCTGTCCCCACGGTGCCCCCAGTGCCAAGGGTTGTATGGCACAAGCTTTAAGCACAGAGGTCTGGCCTTTAAACTCACAGTCTGGAATAGCACCAGGGAATAGCACTTAGGGTTTGTTCAGTCTCCAAACTTGGAGTCCACTCAGGAAGGGAGGAGGCTCAGAGCTTTTTGTAGGAAGCCTGTTTTTTTTTTTTTTTTTTTTAATAATCTGAAGATTTATTGGAAGAAGTTAAGACAAAGTGTATAAACCCTTCCTCCCATATCCATCCTTAAACAAAGACAACCCACAGTTCTTGGAAATAGAGGGGTATTGAATCTGGAACTATTGGGTAAACAGGGAGGGGGCAAGAGGCTGAGGGAGGGGATGTTGGTTGGAAGGGGAACAGACAAGGGCTTCTAACCATGGTTCAACTGATTGGGAGAGAGCATGTGACTTGAGAAGTGCTGTTCAGGTGTCCACAGACTTGGCACAAAAAATTTCCAACACACACAGTGTGCCTTTGTTCAAATCCTCTGCTAAAATCCTCAGTGATAACAACCATACAGAAGCCATATTTATGATTTTGGCTCATAAACTCAAGAGCCACACACCATTAATGCTTGGACAACCCCCTGATAACTGATTATCCTGAAATCTGAAGCAAACCTGCAATGATGTGCTGCTGCTAAATCACAGCCTTTATTGCACTAATTTTGATTAAAGATATGCTTTTGAAGAATGATAGGGATCAGTCAGAAGATTTAATCTCAAATATAATGGATCATCCTGACACTTCACTGTTCATCACTGTCATGCTGACTTTTGTATGTGTACGTATGCCTAATCAAGTTTGCCACTGTAAGGACTCAAGGGAAAAGTTGGCTTTCAAGTGAGATTGAAAATGAAGCAAAGGGAATGAATCAGGACATCTTTCCATTGAGAGGCCATGAAGGAGGCCTCCAGTGAGACTGAGCATGATGGAATTTTAAGCGTCAGTTAACTTTTCAATCCCATGTTTCTGGGATTAAAAAAGGAATACTGTTTAGGATGCACCTACTGATATATAAATCATATCTGAAGGTAAATAATGTGACTTCATAAGGTGCTTTATGTTTTGTTATCTTTAAACAGTGGAAAATGAGTTGGAAGCATCTGAGGAGTTGTAACTTGGGGGGTCTTAGTGACCCCCTCGTGCCTAATTAATTTAATGACTAAGCACTGTATTACCTCAACTTCCATTTGGATTGCAGTTCCAAGGGCATTACTCTAATTGCTTTGAATCAAAGTGTATTTCTATAATAGTATCTTGTTATCAATTTTTAAAATGTTTAAAATTTTGGTCGCAATAAACAATTCATCTTCAGTATGAAAATAGGTTAGATATTGAAAGTTATCTTGTCTGTCCTTTAGTGATGGAAAAAAATTTTCAAAAACTTTTGCCCTAAATATTTTTCATTTAAGACTACACATAGGGCTGGGGATGTGGCTCAAGCGGTAGCGCGCTCGCCTGGCATGCGTGCGGCCCGGGTTCGATCCTCAGCACCACATATCAACAAAGATGTTGTGTCCGCCGAAAACGAAAATAAATGTTAAAATTCTCTCTCTCTCTCTCTCTCTCTCTCTCTCTCTCTAAAAAAAAAAAAAAAAAAGACTACACATAGAAAATAGTATGTATGCTTGTATATGAAGCTATTTACATAAATGGAATGTAAGCCATGTAGGTTAACTGCAATGTGCATATTCTCTAATTTTGATAGTTGCTGCCCTTAATAATTTTAGATGAAATTAAGCCAAAAGATAATTGTATTTAAAATATTTTAGAATGTGGGAAAACAATTAAACATATAATCTATCTAGTTTAGGAGTTTTTGTTTGTTTGTTTAATCATTATGGTAGCCTTAACTGGATAATTTAGTTACAACCCCAAAATCATTCTATAAATAAACTAAACAAAAGTAATAATGACAAGAAAAAGGTATTCAGTTTTTGGTATTAGAGCTTAAACTGGCTTTATTTGTATTTAGGAAAATTAATCCATTTTTCTTCATTGTGGTAGAATTTTAAAAATTATTTTACTTTTATCTAAGTTAACATTGATTTATAACTATTTTATCATAAAACAATGACAGTTGGAGAAGTTATGATGGGTATAATTTTTTTTTACTTTAACCACCTTCTTTTATAGCTTTTATTATACAACAGCATACCCAGAAATATTTCCCCACACTAGCATGACTAATATACTCTAAGTTCCAATGATAGTAATTGTATCATGCTCAAGTCACCAGCTAAGAATTGAATTACCACAATGTATTTTTAAGCATTAAGAAAAAAAAGGAACCCAGAACACAGGAAAGTCCTAAGTATAAAAGGTATTTAATATTTAAAATTTTCAAGATAAAATTTAGAGAATGAAATAGGATAATACCCATTGTAGTTACTCAACAAAATTGTAGTTACTCAATTCAACAAAATCAGCTCAGAAGCAAATTGAGTTTTCACACTGAGTTCTTACAGACCTGCCTGTTAACCTGTCCCCTTCTGCCCAGTTTGCTTTTATTTCCTAAACTGGCTTTGATTGACATTCCCCCCTCTAGTCCTGGATCATTCCAACTAAAAATACAATGGATTATTCACTAATGTTTCTGTTTGTTACCAAATATCATAGTAATTTCACTGTGACCACAAAAGGTTTTCCTTGATATAATGACTATGATTTCAAAAGACTATAATTAAGTAAGCAAAACTTTTGCTGTTATGGTTTTTGACCAATCACAGAAAATCTATAAGGCAATTCTTATGAAATTCCTTTAGAAATCATCACATTTCTGTATTGCTCAGACTTTTGAATCACAAGCTCTCCATGACAAAATATGAATTACAAACCCAGAAGAGTCCATCTTAATCTCATCATAAGTGCACACCTAAAATGTTTAAAAACCCATAATTCTGGCATTTAGAAGTCTTTTCTAAGATTTGTTTCTCCTGAAAATCACACACCTTCCCAGCTTCAGATAAAACTTGGGAGCTTGCCTTCAAGTTCCATGTCATTTTTCAAGTAACTAAATATTCTTGTCTTCAGTTATACCTTTTCAGGAAGTCTTTCCCACTTTAGAGCAAAGCAAAACAATTTTGCTTTTTTCCTTGAACATAAAAGTTCTAAGCATTTTTTGAAAAATTTCCAAGCAACTTTCACTGCTTATATGCAACCATTTAACCAATAATTTACCATTAACTAGTGTTTTCTTCACTCACAAATTCTCTGCCTAGGTTCTCTCCAGAGACTTCCCCTTAACCCTCAACCCATACCCTCACCCTTTCACCACTGCATCCCCCACCAGCCTTTGCCTAGTCTTCAGTCTTACCCCTCCCATCACTAGTGACAAACTGAGCCCTTGCCCCCCATCTCTCCTCCAGTGCCCCCAATAGGAATGACCAGAGTACTCTGAAATCTTCATTAAGTTAAAAAAAAAATAAAGTGTCAGGGGGAATCAAAGATCTGGGCTGGGGCTGTAGCTCAGTGGCAGAGCACTTGCCTATAATGCCCAAGGCCCTGTTCAATCTGCATCACCAGGAAACAAAATACCATAACCCATCCACTACTGGTATGCCCATCATTCCCTTCTTAGTAATGTTCTATTCCATTAGAATGCCCAGATCCCCTACCAACACACAGCTCCTGGGCATGACCAGCTTGTCCTCTCCCACTGTAGCTCAACACATGAGTCCCCACAATTTGACAATCTGCTTTAGCTAGCAAATCCCCTCTGCCTAAGGCATTTAAAATTGAACAGCTTCCCCCCCGCAACATCCAAAAGTTTTATCATCACACTAAGAATTTCTCTGGCAAATGTGCATTCAGGCAGGCAAGTAAGCAGGTGGGTAGGTGAGGGGTCTCTGGGCTCCATCTCCAAGTGCCATCTAAAAGGCATCACACTGGTTGTGATTAACGATTTAACATTGTTGCATCAATATTAAAATGTTCTATAGCTTAGGAATCTTCTGGAAGCAAAGTTCATAGTACAGAACTAGAAGGACTGGAGGCTCAATTTAGAAGATGCAGCATCTGATGACTATCCTCAGGACAAGAGGGGTGCCTGTTGGCATTCCTGTGCCTGGAGGATGGTGCTGCTGGAACATTCATTCAAAGCTGATGACCCCTCAAGCCAGTGCATCTGCTTTGGACTTTTGAACCATCCCCCCAACCAGCTCATCTGAAAACCTTAATAGGCAGCCTCCTGAATACAGGACTCCTGAACAAGGCCTAACCACAGGGCACTGGAGAACTTCTCCTCTTCCTAAGCCTATGGAATTCACTCTGCAGGCATCAACTTAAGTAGGCTGTCTCCTTTAGGGTCTCCTCTCCTGCACTGCTATGATTCACATGGCAGGGGCTCCATTTGTCCTGGTGCCATCTGCTTGCCATGATGAACACTACAGTAACAAACCACATCCATGAGGCATTGGGTGACTTCTGCTGGAACCATTGCTGCAGCCCCACCCAGGGGTGCACATTCAATCCCCATCCTCCCCAAAAGCAATACCAATCCACCCCACCTGCAGGGCCTTTCCTCCTGCACCATTACCAACAATCCTGACTCCAACAACACTCCTGTGACTTCACCAGGCTTACCAGATGACCAGAGGCAAGGTTTCAAGCGAAGGGATAACCTCTCAAGAATTAGAGGGAGAAGGAGGGGTAGAGTGAACTCACAGAAGAGTTTAGCATGGAACCTAGGAAAGTCCAGAGGGGAGGGCACTGCCACCTGGAAAATAAAGTCTTGGTCAATATTTTCCTCCAGACACAAGCAGCCTGCCTTAGCAGCCCCCGCCTGGCTTACATGTTAGGCACCTCAGTTAACAGTTGGGGATGGCAAATTGGGTCGCGATCACTTCTCAGGCCACCCCTCGCCTCTGACTTGGGCTCCACCATACTGAGCCCTATTTACATACCACCCTGGGCCAGAGCTGTCAGGCCTGTGAAGCTAAGTCCAATTTCTTCAAGACCAGGCCTCGTCCCCAGGCAGGTTCACAACCCTTTGTTCAATGAGATGATTCCTCCACTTGGATATAATCATTTTTTAAAGAAGGGAATCTGGGGGCTGGGGTTGTGGCTCAGTGGTAGAGTGCTTGCCTAGCACAAGTGAAGCCCTGGGTTTGATCCTCGGCACCACATAAAAATAAGAGTAGCAGCTACTCAGATGAGTCTTACCCTGTTCCCACCTTTCCTGAGGGGACCTTTTATAGTGATATTGCTCCCCTCAGTGGATGGTCTTTGTGCAACTAGAAGAAACTTAATACACATTTTTAAACAAAAGTTTTGACATTTTAAGATTGCTGGTTTGCTGCCTCCTTTCCCAGAAAAAGAAGTTGAAGTACATCTTCCCTGTGAAGAGTCTGGAGTAATGCATTTGTTTCTGATGATTTTAAGCAAGACAATTGTGTTATGCACATGAATCATTTAGTAGCACCAAAGGAAAGAATTTACTTTTGCCTAGTCCTGTTTTTTTCCTGCTTTGTAGCCTTCCATTTATTTTCCCCCCAGATTAAAAGTGCACATTAATATCTCACTCCTTGATTAAGCTCAGTTTATTATTGACTCCAATGCTCTCATCTCCCCCAAATGCTGGAATTAAATGGTAATTAAGTTAACAAAGCATTTTACTTAACAGCAGGTATTTCCGTTTTCTGGATGAAGTTCCATTAGCTCTGCTTGCTACAGCTGTGATTTGCTCATTTTCTTTGTGAGCTCTTCTGCCTCCTCCTCTTCCCTCCTGTTGTCTATCTTTTGGCCAATCTGCTCTTCTTCAAGGGAGAGGACTGAAATTCAAGTCTATGAATTGTTCTTTTCTCCAGAAGCAATGCACATGCATTGGGAAGAACATATTGAAGGTGGAAAGAAAGGGAGGCTCAAAGATAAATGTCTGTTCATCTTCCTATTTATGTGGCAACCTGACAAATTTGACTTAAGGGGGATCATTTCAGATCATCAGTCTTATCATCTTTGTAAATACACACTATTTGGTTTGACTCCAGGTGCTGCAAACCTGATCATCACATAGAAAGGATGCTCCATCAGCACAGCTAATGAAGTTACCAGGAGTGGGAACTGAGATCCCCCAAAGCATCCTGGAGCACCAGGTGATACTGGATCCTGAGAGCTGAGGTCAGGGAGGATCTGACCTGCTGAGTGCTTGGAATATTCTGCAGGACCTTGATATGCCAAGTGTTTTTAAGAGGAGGAAGCTTTTCATCCTTAGCAAAGGAGTTTCTATCACTTAGAACCATATTTTGAAAACAACTGGAAAACATTCGCTGAATTAAAGTCATCTCTTAGTTATATCCACACTGGGAGTATGTTATCTGAGTAAAATCCATCAACTTTCAGGATACACCAAGTTTCCATGGCTGGGATGTGTTCAACATTGGGACCTTTGTTTTTGATACAATGGAGACCTTTTAGGTTAGCTTGGAGAGAGGGGGTAATAACCTTGCTTTTTACTCAAGAGACTGTTATGAGCTGTATCAAAATGGCAGCCAACTGTATTCATTTAGCAGTGGAAGGTAAAGATGTCATGAATGATTAAATGAATGATTAAAAAATAGTTTGGGATTCCTTCCTGTTTGAGATATTTTCATTAGACTTGCCTATTGCATTCAAATAATTCTTTTGGATGAAACTCTCTCACCTAGTGAGAATCTGATTGTAATAATGCATGTATGATTGAGTGTATAGATAGGTATATATGTGACTTAACTTGTTTCCACTGATATACATCTTTATTTTTAAAAAGTCCACTCCAAAATATTGAAAATAATACATCCCTGGAAGGTTTATTTTCAAATGGCAGGCTCCATACTGTGGTCAACATCTGGTTTACTTTTTGTGTTTGTAACTTTCTAGTCACATGGGCTTGATGACCAGACAAAGTGTGGTGTGTGTTGAATGCTGACCAATATAGAGAGGTTTTTCTTTTCTGATGAATTTAAACTCTTAAGGAACAGAAAACTGTTCTGGTAAAAAGAAATTATTATTAATACTTAATTAATTGCTCTTGTGCACATGCTTCCTCCAAAGCATCACATTGTTGTTTCATTTTCTTTTTTGAGGTAGAAAGTATTGAAACCAGGGGTGTTCTACCACTGAACTGCAATTACAGAACTTGGATGATGATGATGATGATGATGATGATGATGATGATGATGATGATAATGATTTGGTATTGGTGATTGCATTCACAGGTGCTTTACCACTAAGCTATATCCCTAGCTCTTTTTACTTTTTATATTGAGACAGGACCTTGCTAAGTTGCCAAGGCTGGCTTTAAACTTTCTAAATCCATCCTTGAACTTGTTATCCTCTTGTATCAGCTTCCTGAGTAGCTAGGATTCCAGGTGTGCACCACTGCACCCTGCACAAAACATCACATTTGCAGCCACAAGAGATTTACTGTTTTAAAGTGACATGGATCCAACACCCATTACCGCACTTCCAAACTGTTCTAGGCAATGGCTTTCAGGTAAGAACAGGCCACTATCAAGTCATAAACTGAAGCTTTTCCTTGTTTGTTTTAATTCTACCCAGTGAGTTGGGTTAACAGTACTTGTATTTATTTTGACCATGTCCTCAGAAGGGCAACCACTTCATCTGCTGAATTTTAAAAGTCTAACTGTGTATTCATCTTTTATGCTGGTATCTGTTCTTTTCTGAGGCCAATTCTAGGCATGTGGGGAAGGCTATTAATAGGACATATGCAGTGGCTTCTGGCATTTTGTGAACTTCCAAGTGTTATCAAAGCCTGGACTTCTTGGAAAGAGGAAAAGTGCATTTAGCCACTTGATTTTGGACACAGTGATTGACATGGACCCTTATATCACCATCATACCTTTTAATTGCTTATGATTCTTCTTGACTTAAATACAAGGAAATCACATTGAAAAAGCTAAACACCTATGTATCTACACCAGAGTTTGCTGCAGTCTGAGAACAACACTTTAATCCAGATCTTTGAGCTATTTAGCCAGGCTTTTGCACAGATTGTTTTTCTTTGGTATTAAAATGTTCCCAATTTTGAGTGGAAGTTTTCACACACATGTGCAGTTCTCCTCCAACCCTTGCTTTTCTTAAACAGGATGTTGCTTGCTGTAAACACCATGCTCCAAGGGTGTACTTTAATGAACAGTATTTTTTTTTTTAAACAAATACCACTAGTGTGTTTTTTTCTTCTGTCCTTGCTGAACTCAAGGGACAGAGCCATCCCCATTGCCTGGGCTGGAAGCTGGGTGGGGAAAGGCTGGTCCTAGACCCTGGCTCTCCTAGTATCTGTGGGTAGGAAAAGGTTTCTCTCTGGGCATCAGAAACAAAGGTTTAGGAAGTGCACAGTCAAGAGGTCACTCCTGTGACATTCAGTGCATCCCATTTGTCATGCAGGCCCCACAGAGTCTCACAGGCTTTGGCTTAGATCCTGGCTCTGTCTCCTTACAGGGCAGAGGAGGCTTGTTCATAAACCTTAGCTTTTCCATCAGTATAATGGTGTGCTCATTCCATCTTTATTATAGAGTCTTCAGAAGACTTGGTACCATAAATCACATGTGGGGGTGGGGGGGCAGTGGAGACAAACGCCACTGCAGGGAAACTGATCCTAGGCCATTCCTGCTAATATTACCCTGCTACCAGCCCATTTCTGCCATGGGCTCTGACCTCTGCCCACTCTGTTCCCTATGCTGGTCAGGTCCAAGTCTTCAGGAAGTTCCTTTAGGAAGCCTGTCTCCACCCCCAGTTGAGTCATGCAGCACCCCAGCTCCTGCCATCCAGACCCCCTACTTCTGGGACTGCACAGGACCTGTAGCTCATTTTCTTAGGCCTGTGACATCAAGTGTCCTGAATGCCCTGAATGCTGACACCTGCCTCCTGACATGTGTCTTCTCCATACAAAGGAGCTTCTGTCTCACCTCCTCCAGGAGGCTTGAGCATGTCCTCCCCACAGGCCCCATGTACTCTGCTTGGGGATCCAGGCTGCAGCTAGATAGTGCTGGTGCAGTGCTTATGCAGCATGCCAAGAGGATTCAGAATGCCAATTGAAATGAGGAAATAATTAAATTTTCTTAAGAATATTTAAAAGCATATTCCAAGCATGGAAAAAGGAGTGTATTAAAAAAAATTTAAAAGACAATTCTGCAGGGGAAGAGAAGGACAGCAGTGGTGGAGACGTCAGCACTGAGTGAAGACACTGAGAGAGGTGCCTGAAAGGGCTCTAGATCCACGACAGCCAGAAGATACGCTGCCCTAGGTGGAATTGGGTCTGGCTTGACTGTTTCTAGACCTGTAAGCTCTAGACCCCCCATGGCTAGAAGAGCAGCTATCGGAAGGAGAGATGCTGTCTCAGTAGAGGTGGCCCCAGCTGCCTCATTGTCCACAGCTGTTATAATTGCTGCCAGATGTGGAATGTCCTCTGGCCTGGCTGCTTGGGACTGAGCTACCTTTTGCTTCATAGATGGCTCTATGGCCTCTGGTGGCTCATGCTATCCTTCTGGGGATGGTGCCAGATCTGACCCTTCCTCCAGTGTTGCTGGTATCACTAACTGTTCCTTTTCCTCAAGCTCAAGTGCTCAGAAGAAAAGGTCCTGAACATAACTCCCTTTCCCTGAGCCTTTCCAATTTACAGAATACTGCTGCCTCCCAAAGAAGCTCCAGCCCCTGTACCCACAACATCACATAGGCATGGAAAGCAGAGGTGTGAGGCCTATAACCTCTTGTCCAGCCTTAACCCAGGATGATGTTGGCAAGACTGGCTGGGATGAGCCATGGAGGGGATGGGTCCTCACGGGACTTGGCTCTGAGCCCCTAGCCTCCCCTCTTCCCTCTGTGTGCCCCTCTTCCCTCTGTGTGCCCCACCCTCTGTGTGTCTCTCCTCTTCCTGCAGGTGAAGCCTCAGACCTCAGCCCTCTAGTATAAATCCAGACAAGTGTGGGACCCCTGGTTTTGCCCAGCTCTCCTTTACCCCAGCCTCCCAAGTGTCTAAACTCTGGAGACAGGAGCCCTCCCTCTTGACCCTAAGTCCATTTACTTCTTGTTTATTCTCCTCACAATGTGGGTGGAAGATTCCATACCTAGAGGGGACCAGAAGTGTCACCTTAAATGTCCTGTGCCCCACACCTGCCAGGATGCTAGTGGAACTGACTTCCCAACTGAAATGAAAACCCAGGAGCAAGTGGAAAATATATCTGTACTGTAGTGGCACCCCCTCCTCCACAGAAAATCTTAATTAAGCTTCTCCAGAGACCCCACCATAATCTTTCTTAGACTGTCAGCAGACTTTCTGCAAAAGAATTTTCAGGCAGGAGGTATGCCTACAGAAACACAGTGTGATAAGCAAAACTAACCCAAGGCCTTCACAGAGGTGTTTGTATTTCAGAGTTAGGTCCTTGAAGGGCAGCTTGTGAGAGAAAACAAAATAAAATAAAAACAAACTCTCTTTTTCCCAGGTACTGATTTTCATAGAAGAAAGAGAAAGTCCTTAGGGTTATTTTGGTCAAACCTGGGTTGAGCTGGGAGCCAAGAAGAATGAAAAAAATAAAAAAGAAAACCAGTTGTCATGTAAACTTCTGTAGATTGTGAGCCTCTGAGCCCCCTCCCCCTATACGCTAGGTATAAAGTTCTAAAACTTCCTGAACTTGGGGTTCAGGGGGATTGGTTGATTACAGTGAAAGCTTTTCCCTCTGAACCTGGTTGCAATCAATAAATAAATCCGCTTCCTGCTACTCCCTTGGTGTCTGGCCTCTTCTGTCTCTACAACAGTATTGCTCCCTGAATGATACACTAGGTGCCTGGAAATGTGCCTACACATAGTAGGTGCTTCATGTTTGTGCAAAGAATGAAGTCAACCAGCTCCTTCCCAGATATCTCATTGGCTCAGGGCCTCTTAGTATACCCCAGAGATCACTGTTCTGGCTACATGTAGGTTGGGGTCCCTCCCAGAGGGAGTTCTCAACCTTCTTTCCAACTGGGGAAGCTCTCTGCCTTAAGCCTCAGCAAGCAGGGGAGGGGACAGTCACAAAGAAAAGCCCATAGCCCAGGGAGCACATTCCACAGGGCTAGCTAGACTGGCACAAGCACTTGTAGGGCTCATCCCAATTGGAGAGTCCTCAAAACACCCTACAATGGTGTTCCTATGAAAACCCATTTCCACAGGGTTGACTAGGGTTCAGAGAACTGCAGGGCTTTCCCAAGACCCAGTCAGGAGGGAGCAAATTCTCCTGGGTTTGGAGGTGGTGGCACCTTTTATACAGCAAGTCTAGCACCTGCTAGGTGATGGTGAATCTTCAGGAGGTATGTGGGAAGGTGGATATGAAAAAGGGGTCCTTGATCCAGTTAAATACCAAGTGGTTTGCAAGCTTCTCCACCATGCCTATCTCCAGGATCCCCACTCTCACAGGTTCAACCAGGGTTGGGGTTGATTTGTTTTCATCCTAGGGTAGGACCAAGAAGGGACAGTTCTAACAAGTAAATAGTAGCAAACTGCAAAATGACACATTACTAGTGAAGTGAAAATAGCATCAAAAACATTTTGTCCATAATCATACACACACACACACACACACACACATCCCTGGGATGGCTCTGGGGCTGTTGCAGGGAATAGAGTGGTGGGCTGGTCTGTGCTGACTTTTCCTGGGTTGTTCTGTGTCACTTCTGAGACTCCAGGCAAGGGCTGACACAGTTTCTTAACCTGGGTGAGGCATCCCCTCAGTGGTTTTCTGAGGCCTGAGCCTTGGTGATTTGGGAGACTTTATAAGAGATCTTGACAAGTGAGCTAGTTGGAGCTGGCTCTGCAATGTGGGTGCTTGGTTTCAAGTTCTGTTAGGTCCATTGTCGAAGAAGTGAGGTTACTTCTTGGGGTCCCCTTACCTGATTCTCTTCTCGACACAAGACTGCCCCAAAGAATCCCTGGGATGCTAGTTCCCCCATCTCCCCATGACACATGTATAAGTGGACACTATTATGCCTAGCCCACCTTCCCTCTGGCAGGCCTGTGTGTACCCAGTACCCAAGCTTTGGGGAGCTTGGGTACTGGGTACACCTGAGTTCAGACCCAGCCCCTTGTTCTTTCCAGGTGTGTGACCTTAGGCAACTCATTGTGCCTCTCAGGTCCTTCCCAGTCTTCACACCTGCTCCCTGGGGGTCATTATAGCATAAGCTTCCAAGGGTATCGTTAGGTGTATGTGCCCATAAGTACCTATATTACCTGTGAAACCCTAAGGCAGGAGTCATAAGTCCTTGACACACAAACTTAAGAGATGAAATAGTCATTAGAAGGGGAGAGACAAAGAGTGACACACAATTCAATCCAGACCTGGGTCCCAGTGAGATCTAGGGAAAGCCATTTACCCTCTTGGTTATGTTTCCCACTCTGCACCACAAGAAGTGTGAAGTGACTGAGATTCAGAGATTGTCCTCCTCCCGTATAAATCTTCTAATAATTCCCTAGGACATTTAGAATTGGCCTAACTGCCTCCTCTCATGAGATGGGTACCACACAATTGTCCTAGTATCTGCAGCCTCCTGGTGCCTAAAGACTGTAGCTCCTGCCCTGTAGCTTCTGAGGAACAGAAATCAGCAAAAGTTTTGGGATATCACTTCCAAAATTTGAGTTATGCAAAGTCTGATTTCTTTCTGGCTAATTCCCCTTTCTTCTCCTCTCCTCTCCTTTCCTCCTCTTCCCTTTTACTTTCCTCTTTCTTTTCTTTTCCTCCCTCCTTTTCTTCCTTCTTTCCTCTCTCTCTCTCCCTACTCCTTATGGTTTGAATATGAGTATCCCTCAAAAGTTCCTTTATTAATGCAGAAATGTTTGGAGGTGGGTTACCAGGAGCATGTCCCAGAAGGGTGTATCTTCCCTGTAGCCTATTCCTCTCCACCCCCCCCCCCCGCCCCCCCGTCTCTGCTTCCTGACTCTGCCATGAGCTGAGCAGCTTTCCTCTACTGGGATCTTCCTCCATGATGTGCTGCCTTACCTTGGGCCCAGAGGAACAGTCAGACATCTATGGACTAAGATTTCTGAAACCCTGAACCCCAAATAAACTTTTTCCTCCTTTAAGTTGTTCTTGTTGGGTATTTTGGTCACAGCAACACAAAAGCTGCTAAAACATCCTCCCTATAGGGGATCAAGTTGAGATATTATGAGCTGCCCTGTGGATTATGCCAAAGCCAAAAATTCTATAGTATCCTGGCCCATGGATAGAAAAGCATTGAGGCTCTGCCAACTGGATCCTGCCAATAGAAGAGAAATGAATAGACCCCATGTCTCATCCTTGGCCAACAAAATTCAAGTGCACATCTCCTGGAAACTTTTCTTTTACACCCTCTTTTCTTTGACAATGTAGCAGCCATATTGTATCCAAATGAGAAAGGATAAGAAAATTGCAGATCTCAGCCCAGAGTTCCTATATCAGTATGAGCAGGCTCAACTTTCTGGGCTCAGTCACACAGGCCTCAACACTTACAATAATACTGCAATTGGTTTGTATTAATGCTTTGTTGCAGACACAGTAGTCAATTCAGATTATTAATCCACTGATGAGGTTACAGTTCTCATAATCGAATCCTTTCAGCTCTGAACATTCCTGCATTGCCTATCACATGGGCTCTTCAGGGCCATTAATGATCCAAACCATGAGAGATAAAAGTCTTGTTATGTTGCCTAGGCTGGCCTCAAACTCCTGAACTAAAGGGATCCTGCCACTTCAGCATCTTGAGTAGATGGAATTACTATAGGTATATGATCAACATGCCCAGCTCACCTAGGTAAGTTTTAAAAGGATCTTGATGGCACTTATGTCAAAACTAAAGGGGTCAGAAATGTTAATAGGAAGACAAATTAGAAGCCCATTATATTAATCTGGGTGAGAGGTGAGCAAGAAATGGAAAGTTGGAAAGAGGAAGTTGGATTTGGTTAACTTTTGAAGATAGACCCCAAAGATTTGTTGATGAATTGGACAGCCAACTGGATCCTGCCAATGGAAGAGGAATGAACAGGCCCCATGACTCAACTTTGACCAACAAAATGTGAGTGCATATTTCCTGGGAACTTTTCTTTCCATCTTCTTCTCTTTGACTCTATAGCAGCCATATTGTATCCAAATGAGAAAGGATAAGAAAATTGCATATCTCAGCACAGAGTACATGATACATATAATTTTAGTAGCTACTAGAATTAAAGCAATGCAGTCCAACCTATTGAATGTGTGTTAGTATAATCCATGGCACTTGGTGTTCTTCTTCTGGCTTCTTAAATAATGTTTCCTTTATTTATATAACCAAAGGATTTTTTTATTAATAAGCATATGAATTCAAGAAGGAATATGCCATCTGTTTTACAACGTGAACTGTGTTTTTGGCATTTGAGAGAAATATCCAAATTTATCTAAGCAAATTTGTTAAACTAAATTTACACTTTTCATTGAATAAATTCAATGCAAATGTATTGCTACTACTGTGCTGATTTTTTTCAGGGTGAAAGCAGATATTCTTATATTTCCATGTTTTCTTGTGAATGATTCCTAAAAGGAGTGTGTGTGTGTGTGTGTGTGTGTGTGTGTGTGTATATATATATATATATATATATACACTTTAAAATTTGAATTTGTGCAAATTCTGAGGGAAAAATTCAGATCAATCTTTTTAAAAATATATTAATACATTGTAGCAAAATCTTAGCTACCTAGGACTAAATTTGTGAATGCTCGGTTTTGCTCATCTATAGGCTTTGGATTTTTAATATTCAATATTTTGGATAGGCATCTTCATGAAGTGTATTATATACATCTTCACTTTTTTTAAAAAGAAGATTGGCACAGATAATTCAACATTTCTCAATGTCTCAGGTTCTGCATTAATGTTTATGATTGCAATTGTTTGCATCATGATTATGCCACACTCAAGAACTCTTGATGACTATTGGTTAGTCTATTTGTATTTGTTTCCTGATCAAATTGTTCCTGTGGTAGAGAATTTTTTTTTTCAGTATTGTAAACTGAACCCAGAACCTCACACATGCTAGGCAAGTGCTCTATCACTGAGCTATATTCCTACTCCCTTTTAAAATTTTTATTTTGATACACGTTCTAAGTTGCCCATATGGGCTTCAAACACCTGACTCACCTCCCTTATGAACAGATGCAAGTTTTAGCCATTCAGATAAAATACTCCATTTCCCTACTTTCCTTATATCTAGATTTGAATAGATGACCACATTCTGGCCATGAGATGTAAATTGAAGTGGATGAATGTTCTAGAAATTTCCACATTAGGGAGGAGTTTGCTCTTCACTTCTTTCTTACTCCTGCATATAATAGAAGTACTTGTGGCCATCCTGGAACCCTGAGGTGATTTTTGTGATTAGACCCCATGAACTGGGAATGGCAAAGCAGAAAGATGGGAGCCTGGATCCTTATGATATGAAAAGTTGCCACACTTCCTCTGCACTACATACCTTCATTCTTCTCTCATATGAGAGAAAAATAATTAACTTACTTAAGGCATTGTTATTTTGAAGTTTTCTGTCATGTGCATCCAACCCCAATTTACTAATTTACATGTTTTTTTGTGCCTTCTGTTGCTTTTTTTAAAAAATGTCACTCTAGATGCCTAGTTTTCTGTCATTATTCTTTGTTTAGTGATTGTGGAGGACTACTATCTGCTAAGTGCTAGAGATAGTGTTGTAGGCAAAACAAACATGTATGTGTTCTAGGAGCTTAAATTATATTGAGGATATTACTATCCATTGGGGAAACAGATGACCAAGTTTGTTAGCCATTAAAAAGGCTGGAGGGGCTTGCCTTTGAATACATTTGGCTACCTATACTTTCTTATTTTTACCTATGCTATAGTTAAGTATGATGGCTTACGATTGACTTGTGTTTGCGTGAGATGTATTTACTTCCATGCTTGTTACAAGTTATAAATAAAGTATCTGTTTTCTATTTATTGGAGAGCATTTCTATTGTGAAATAGGTATGGTGGCACATGCATGTAATGCCAGCTACTGGGGAGGATGAGGCAGGAGGATTGCAAGTTCCTTGCACAACTTTGTAAGAATCTGCCTCAAAAGAAAAGTAAAATGGGCTGGAGATGCAGTTTAGTGGTCAAGTGCTCTGGCATTTGAACCCAAGGCTATTGAACTAATAAATCCCCCAGACTGGCGCAGAATTTTTCCTCTTAACAGAGGCCACCCTAAATGGGCAATTTTCTTGGCACCTTCGCACCAGAATTTCCCAAGGTGGAAAGGGCAATTTTCTTGGCACCTTCGCACCAGAATATCCCAAGCTGTCCAGGGCAGTTCAAAGCAATGATTTATTCACTGCTCCCCACAGCACCACCTTGGATTTTATTTATTTATTTATTTATTTATTTGAGATAGGGTCTTGCTATATTGTCCAGGCTAGTCTCCAACTCTTGGGCTCAAGAGTTCTCCTGCCTCAGCTCTCTAGTAACTGGGGCTTCAGTTACAGTCCACACCACAAAGCTGGACTTCATCCTCTATTTTATGGTAATAATGTCCTTCATTTTCTTTAGAGTTTTACCATGTATATGTGCCTCTCTGTACACATAATTCAGTTTTACTGATTTTTGAACTGTGTATTCATGAAATTGTACTCTACATATATTTCTGTATTTTCTCTTTTTTAGCTTGACATTGCATGTGTAAGATTCAGTCATATGAATTACTTCAGTGAACATGAAGTAAGACAGTTCCACAATTTCTCTCCACCTGTGAAGCACACAAGTTATGTGCTTCCAGAAACAATCACTGTACAGTAGATACTTCCATTCCAAAAGTGAGAAACTGAAAAAAAAAAAAAAAAAAAAAGAAAGAGGGACAGGTCCCAGGCAAGTCCAGGGAAATTCCATTGGACTTTAAGGCTGAGATGAGAAAGGTCTTGAAAAATAGTCAAAGAATGGCTTTTCCTGGCTAAGTACCTGGATAGGCAAGAAATGAAATATTTCAGGGTGCTTGTCTCATGGTGGCTATATAGTTATCTTGTCTGACAGCACATTCTCTAAGAATTGATCATCATATTGGCATTACAAAGGGGGATACGGTACAGCAGACCCAGGAGTTAAAACGATCCAAGTGTGTCTTGGGAGGAAAAAATTAGAGAACCTGAGGATGAAACTGTGGAATTTCCTGAATGAATGAATGAATGAATGAACGTGAATACAGGAAACCTTAACAGGATTGTGAGGGAGTGTAAACTGTTTAATTATGATGGTGGGAGGTTAGTTGTAAAATGATGACTCTCAACTCCTCTCATTTTGAAGGCATTTTAAACTATTCTTAATAAACACTAGGAGGCAGGGAATAAAGATAATTCAGACCACTCTCCGTTTAGAGACAGTCTATCTACATCCTTAAATGGATGGCTTCTGTTATCCTCTTTTCAGGGCTCTGACGAAAAGAAACTCGAGGGCAATTCAGTTACCTGAATGAAATACGGCGCCAGGTGCCCGGTAGATTCGCCTAGCACAGCGCAGGGACTGCATGCGGACATTAACTTCTGCTCCTGGCCTCTCTCCTGTCCTGCTATAATCTCCACAGCAAATGACCTACAGTGGTGAGGGCTTCTGAGATACTCGTGTGGGTAGCCATAGTGTCTCAGATCAAATTACTACCACGTTTCTTCGTAAAGCTGAAGGCAAGAGGTAAATTCAACTTCACTTTCGAGAAAGGCTGCCCACTGTATCCGCCACTCGAGTGACAACACCAAGTACTCCCCTCAGCGGTGGCCCTCGTCTGATATCGGCAACCCGCCGCGAAAGAGGAGGTGAGCAACGGTAAGGTTTGGGAAAGAGGCTCCTCCGCTCCTCCGGCGGTCCACTTCCTACGGCGGGAAGGAGACAGGGTGTCTCTGCCCTCTCGCCGGATCCGCCCAGGCGCTCCCCTTTCGTGTCCTCAGGACTGTGCGTACGCTCCGCGCCTTCGACTTGGCTGAGCGCCGAGTTGCCACCGCAGCTCCGAGTCAGCCGGCTTCCCGGCTCTGACCTGGCGTGCTTTGAGAAACACGGGGAGGCTGGGGGCCCGGCAATCTGTTCCTAGGCCGGGAGCCCAGTCGCGCGGCAGGACTGGGGGCGGGGCGGGGCTGGGCGGGGCCAAGGGGGTGAGGCGTGATGACGCCACGGGCGCCCCGCCCACGTGGTGCCTGCGCCGGCGGCGGTTGTGGTAGTTGGGCGGGTGGTAGAGATCGCAACGGCTGCAGCATTCCCGGGGAGCGTAAGACGGCCACGGTGGCTGCAGCTCCGAAGTCGTGAGGGACCTCACGCCTCCCTCCTGTCGTTGGCGCTGAGCCTTCTGCCTCTCCTGCCCGGCTCCTCGCCCCCGGCCCCGTCTGGACTGGGAAGAGAGGCCCCGGGGAGGGGCGGAGCTGTAGGTGAGGCGCCAGGAGCCCCTCCCCCTCTGCTGCCCGAGCTAACCCTTGTTAAGTCTCACACTTGTCCTTAGACCCACTTAAAATCAGGCCTCCCATCTCAGGATATCTCTAAGTACCTGGTCCGGGAGGTCACAAATGAGCGGGGAGGGGAATAGCCTTTGACCAAGAGGAGCTCACTTTTCCCATAGACGTTAGCCCTCTGTTAATATTGCAACTGGTAAGTATAAAGTAGGAAAAAATATAGTTAAAAACATTTGTGGGCTGGGTTTGTGGCTCAGTGATAGAGTGCTTTCCTTGCACGTATGAGGCACTGGGTTCAATTCTCAGCATCGCAAATAAACAAATGATTAAAATAAAGGTCCATCAATAACTAAAAAAAAAAATTTAAAAATTTGCTCTATAATTTGTTGACCTTTAAAAATAAAATTTGAATTCTTACACTTCAGGGAAAATGGGTGCGGGTTTGAAAATGATACCTGCCATAAATGCAGCTGAAGTAAACATACATTAGTTCACAAATTAATGCTTTCAACAGAATGAGTAAATTAGGAAAAGTTTTAACCAGTTTCATTCTATATTATGTAGCGTGATCATCCAAAATTTTATACTTTTCTTGTACAGAGGGTATGTATTTGGGTGTTTTTTTTTTTTTAAACGGAAACATTTTAGTTTTTAATTTTTAATTTTTTTAAAAAGCAAGGTATGCAATTAACTTAATAGGTTGAAATTTTTAGCATTATACCCTTGCATTTATTTATTTATTTACTTTAAAGAGAGAGAGAATTTTTTTTTTTTAATATTTTTTAGTTATTGGCGGACACAACATCTTTTGTTTGTATGTGGTGCTGAGGATCCAACCCGGGCCGCTCGCAGGCTAGGCGAGCTCGCTACCACTTGAGCCACATCCCCAGCCCCCAGCCCCCCAAAAGGGAAACATTTTAAATCCAACTGATACTTTCTGTCACCAGTGGACTAAGATTTTTTTTCTCAGTAAAATTTTCCTTAAATTATGTGCTTAACAGAAATTGAATTATTTTGTTACAAGACTGCTTCCACTTGAAATGCTGTCACAAGTAACTTGGAAGGGAGATATCTTGTAATGCTATTCTTAGACGTAATAATGCATGAACTTAGTTTATAAACTCTTGGACTATGTATTTGACACGTTAAAAAATGCACAGTATTAGTGTTGACCATCTCTTAATAGTTAACCTATAAATACTGTTCTATAATTTTCTTTCCTCAGAAACAATTGGTCTAAGTAGTGCCACTTGGGTCCAGGATTTTCTTCAGTGTCATTTAGCAAACCTTTAAGCAATTAGCAAACAATTGAATAATCCAACAGAGTACTTGACAGTTTTTGCTTTTAAATTTCACAGGAAGGGTTCTTCACTCTTCTGGAACTCAGAATAGCAAAATTAGAGGAAAAGCCCTATCATGATTTACTGCTCTTAAGAGAAAAAGCCCACATTTTCAGGCTATAATGTTTCAGAGCTGCTCCCTTTTGGCTCTTCACCCACTCCCCTCATACTGTAGTTTGAGCATCCCACCACCTCCTAGGTATCACACTGCTGCTGCTTTCTCCCACACCCTCTTTCATCCCATTTCCAAGGGAAGGGTACCCCTGGGGTCCCTCCTACCTCTGACAAGCCCCTGAAATGCCTTAAATCTCCTTCTTGGAGAGGTGCTACCTTTAGGAACTTTTGAAAAAATATCTAGAAGATAACATCACAGACCTAGGGTTCCCTTCAAAAAATATCTAGAAGATAACATCACAGACCTAGGGTTCCCTAACTTGCAAGTGCAATGCATTAACTGGCTACTGAAGGATCGCTGTTTGGTCAGTGATCATTCTCTTCCCTATGGTAACTTGCCAGCAGCACTCCTGATAACAAAAATTCACTGTATTCCCCTAGGTTGCTTTATTTCCCCCCAATATCTGAATTCGGTCTTAGCAGTGATCATACAGCTCCACTGTAGGTCTCTTGTGATGTGAGGATTGTCATGCTTGGGCTTACAGAACCAATTGAGTTATTGAAATAAAATGATAAATATTTTATCAATTATAAATATCATTGAAATAAAAAAGTTGGAAAAGGAAGCTTGACTTTCAAGACTGAGGCTAATGTCGAGGTTCTAGTTTGGCCTTCAGAGGTCAAGAACAGAGGCTTCTTCACCTGAATTCCTCACAACCCAAGTGCCAGGGAAAGAAGGACACCCAAAGCAGCGGGTGCCAATTGAGAATCAGCATCATTTTCAGGTTGATTAGTGTACAACTATGTCTTCTCATGCCTGACGGCCACAGTGTCACTCTGCAGGGCACACATGCTGATAAAAACTCATCTCAGATTTATCTTAGTCTTTTCCCCCACATCCTTGTCAACACTTATTATTGTTTGTATTCTTAATAACTGCCATTCTGACTAAGTGAGATGAAATCAGAGTAGTTTTAATTTGCATTTCTTTAATAGCTAGAGATACTGAACATTTTTTCATATATTTGTTGACTGATTGTATATCGCCTTCTGAAAAGTGTCTGTTCAGTTCCTTGGCCCATTTATTAATTGGGTTATTTGCTTTTTTTCCAGTTCTTTATATACCCTAGAGATTATTGCTTTGTCTGATGTGCAAGTGGTAAAAATTTGCTCCCAAGCTGTAGGCTCTCTTTACCTCACTGATTGTTTCTTTTGCTGAGAAGAAGCTTTTTAGTTTGAATATATCCCATTTATTATTATTGATTTTGATTCTTGTGCTATAGGTGTCTTACTAAGGAAGTAGGAGCCCAATCTGATATGATGGAGATTGGGGCCTACTTTTTCTTCTTTTGGACGCAGGGTCTCAGGTTTAATTCCTAGGTCCTTGGTCCACTTTGAGTTGAGTTTTGTGCATCATGAGAGATAGGGGTTTAATTTCATTTTGTTGCATATGGATTTCTAGTTTTCCCAGCACCATTTATTGAGGAGCCTATCTTTTCTCCAGTGTATGTTTTTGGCTCATACATAAGGTAACTGTAATTATGTGAGTTAATCTCTGTGTCCCCTATTCTGTGTCATTGGTCTACCAGTCTATTTTGGTGCCAATACCATGCTGTTTTTGTTACTATTGCTCTGTAGTATAGTTTAAGGTCTGGTATAGTAATGCCACCTGCTTTGCTCTTCTTGTTAAGGATTGCTTTAGCTACTCTGGATCTCTTATTTTTCCAGATGAATTTCATATGACTGCCTTTTCTATTTCTATGAGGAATATCATTGGGATTTTGATTGGAATTGCATTAAATCTGAATAGTGTTTTTCATAGTATGATCATTTTGACAGTATTAATTCTGCTTATCCAAGAACAAGGGAGATCTTTCCATCTTCTAAGGTCTTCTTTAATTTCTTTCTTTAGTGTTCTGTAGTTTTCATTGTAGAGATCTTTCACCTATTTTGTTAGGTTGATTCCCAACTCATATATGGCTGGTGGGACTGCAAAATGGTGCAGCCAATATGGAAAGCAATATAGAGATTCCTTGGAAAACTTGGAATGGAACCACCATTTGACCCAGCTATTCTATTCCTTGATCTATACCCAAAGGATTTAAAAACAGCATACTACAGGGACACAGCCACATAAATGTTTTTTGCAGCACGGTTCACAGTAGCTAAACTGTGGGACCAACCTAGATGCCCGTCAGTAGATGAATGAATAAAGAAAATGTAGTGTATATATGTTGAGAGCCACAGCCAAAGGGGCCCCAGCAAACTTCCAGCTGCCAGCAATCCAGCTGCCGGCTGATGATTGGCTCACAGCGGCCCCAGCAACATCTAGCTGATTGGCTCCTTGGCCCCAGCAACATCTAGCTGATTGGCTCCTCTGCGGTGATGCTCATTGGACTGTTTCCCTGCCCTTTCAGACCACGGAGCTGCTCATTGGGGGACTTTTTGGCTCTGCCCACGTGACCCAGCCAATCGGCCTCAAGAGCAGGAGGATTGTGGGAGGTGGAGAGAAGCTTGTGGGGGGAGAGACAGGCGTGTGGAAGGCTGGTGGTGGCAGTTGAGGCTCTGAGGGGTTTTTCCTGAGATGCTGTTTGTTTGGCGTGTTTGGTTCTAAAAATAAAGTTAGTTTCTTTTGACAAGTGGCTCCTGATTGTGCCCAGCCAGACTGCGGCATCTGGTGGCTCGCACGGGGAGCGACTGAGGGTAAGTGAACTGCTCGCCCCTGAGGGCAGGGCGAGAGGATGGGTAGCCATTTTAAGATTCTTCTTTTGTTATTTTGTTTCACTTTTGTTTTAAGTTGCCTGTCCCTGGAGATGAGTGAGACGGAAGAAAAACCGCTCACATCTGAGGAAAAACTATTTACGTCTGAGGAACAGATAGGGAGAAAGGACGGATGCACATGTCAGGAGGATAGAAAGGCTATAATGACTTTTTGTTGTTCCCTTTTTATTTCATTCTGTCTCGGTTTTGTTTGGCGTCATCTTGTTGGGTTGTATTATAGTAGAAATACGGGATCAGAAATTAGTAAAAAACAAACTGAAAGAGTGTTAAGTAAATTGTTAGAGGAAGGAGGCATCCCAGTAAAATCAGTAGCAGTCAGGGCATACGTTGATACAATACAAAAATGTAGCCCATGGCTTTTTAAGGAGGAGTTGTTAAATATATCACAATGGAACCATCATGGTGAAGATTTAAAAAGAATAGAAAAGAAAAGCCCAGGGACTCTGCCAGTTGGCACATTGCCATTGTGGACGTTCGTATCTTGTTTGCTTAGTCCAAAGCCTTCAGTTCAGACAATGGTAGAGGAAGGAGAAGACATAATGATTCAAGTAAAAGAGAAGGTCTCTCAAGTTAGTCAGACAGAGGAAAAGATTCAAGTAAAAAAGAAGGTCTCTCAAGTTAGTCAGACAGAGGAAAAGATTCAAGTAAAAGAGAAGGCCTCTCAAGTTAGTCAGACAGAGAAAGAAAGTGTAAAACAGAAAAAGCCATCAGGGGGAAAGTTACAACAGGAGATTGCTACTAACACCTTTCTATCACCAGAGGGTGTAAGTGTCCAACCAACAGCACCACCTCTACAGGAGACTGCTACTAACACCTTTCTATCACCAGAGGACGTAAGTGTCCAACTAACAAGGCCACCTCCATATGCTGGGAGGTCCCCAACCCCCGCAGTTGATAGTTGGGATCCTGAGACAAGATCTCAAATATTAACATGCCCTGTATTTGAGGCAGGAGGGCAGCGATTTTACCAAGTTTTAAATTTCAAAACAGTGAAGCAGCTAAAAGAGGCTGTAACAACCTATGGTCCTCAAGCACCCTTCACTGTAAGCTTGGTCGAATCCATTAACAACTTGAACATGACGCCAGCAGATTGGGCTAATATGTGTAAAGCTGTGCTAAATGGAGGACAATACCTGTTATGGAAGGTTGCCAATGAGGAATTTTGCAAGGAGACGGCTAGGCGAAATGCAGCAGCTGGTTATCCTCAGAGAAATCTAGATATGTTGTTAGGAAAGGGACCTTATGAGGATCAGCAGCAACAAATTGCATATGATCCTGGCGTATACGCACAAATTGCTGCAGATGCAATTAAGGCATGGAAGACTTTACAAGGACATGGAGGTTTACAAGGTCAATTATCTAAGGTAATACAAGGAGCTAATGAACCTTATGCTGAATTTGTAGATAGGCTTATTCAAACAGCTACCAGAGTTTTTGGGAATACAGAACAAGCAATGCCATTACTAAAACACCTGGCTTATGAGCAAGCGAATCGTTGGTGCAGAGATATCATTAGACCATGGAAACATGAAGATTTAAACACATATATTAAATTATGTAGAGACATTAATGAACAAGAGCAAGTCGTGGCAGCTGCAGTAAAACAGGCTTTAGATGCCAGAGACATTAATGAACAAGGGCAAATTGTGGCAGCTGCAGTAAAACAGGCTTTAGATGCCAGGCCAAGAACATGCTACAATTGTGAACAAACAGGACATTTTAAAAGGAATTGCCCCATTGGAGGAGGGTTTAACAAAACTAGGTATCCAAGGAGTAGAATACCAGGTATTTGCCCACGATGCCGTAGAGGGAGACATTGGGCTAATGAATGCCGTTCTCAAACCACCATAGAGGGTACTCCATTATCGAAAAACGAACAAGGACCAGGTGTTTATCCACGATATCGTGGAGAAAGGCATCAGGCTCCATTGCCAAAAAATGGACAAGGGGGCCCAATGCTCCGGGGCCCAAAACCACAAATATACGGAGCACTGGAGGAACCCAGCAACCCCATCAGGGTAGTGCCCAGGACACATTGTCCATCAGATCCCTCATCAGACAAACCAGAGGGAGCGCAGGGTTGGACATGTGCGCCTCCGCCAGAGCAGTACTAACTCCAGAGATGGGAGTTCAAATCATTCCCACAGGGGTGAAAGGACCTCTTCCCAAAGGAACAGTAGGCTTATTATTGGGACGCAGCTCTTCTACTCTAAAAGGACTTATGATAAGTCCTGGGGTAATTGATCCCGATTATGAAGGTGAAATAAAAATTATAGCCAGTTCTCCAAAGGGTATATCAGTAATTTCACCAGGAGATAGAATAGCACAGTTACTAATAATACCCAGCCTACATGATAAATTTTCCAGTCGTACTGTAGAAAGAGGTTCCAAGGGATTAGGTTCCACAGGTGTAGATTGGGCTATGCTTTCTTTAAATTTAGATTCTCGCCCCATGCTAAAACTAAATATTCAAGGACATGAATTTAATGGGCTACTGGATACAGGTGCAGACCTTAGCATCATCTCTCGTCAAGAATGGCCAAAACATTGGCCATTACAACAAGCCACTCAAACGCTTCGAGGCCTAGGAGTGGCGACTAATCCCCATAGAAGTGCAATGGTATTAGATTGGAAGGATCCTGAAGGATGTGAAGGAACTATACAGCCATATGTATTGGATCATCTTCCCGTAAATTTATGGGGACGAGATGTCCTAGATCAATTAGGTTTGACATTAACAAATAACATCAACCAAAATGCACCCACTATTATGACTAGACAAGGTTTTAGGAAAGGAAAAAGATTAGAAAAACAAGAACAAGGTATAGCAGCACCAATACAAATAGATCAAGGAACAGACAGACATGGGTTGGATTTTCAGAAAGGGCCACTGAGACAATAAAAATTACTTGGAAATCAGAAAGACCAGTATGGGTTCCTCAGTGGCCCCTGACTAAAGAAAAGATACAAGCAGCCCATGACCTGGTCAAACAACAATTAGCAGAAGGACATATACAACCTTCTGTATCTCCCCATAATACTCCCATTTTTGTCATCAAAAAGAAATCTGGTAAATGGAGATTATTGCAAGATTTAAGAGCCATTAATAATGAGATGGTTATTATGGGACCTGCTCAATCAGGGATTCCTCAATTGTCTGCTTTGCCAAAAACCTGGTATGTTTTAGTTATAGATATTAAAGATTGTTTTTTTTTTCAATTCCAATTCATCCTGAGGATAGTCCCCGTTTTGCATTTACTATCCCTGCACTGAATCATGAAGGTCCTGATCAGAGATATGAATGGAAAGTACTCCCTCAAGGGATGGCTAACAGCCCAACTATGTGTCAAATTTATGTTAACAAAGCAATCCAGCCACTTAGAAATCAAAATTCTGAACTACAAATATTTCACTATATGGATGATGTATTATTAGCACACAAAGATAAAAACACATTGCTAGAATGTTATGCCACACTTACAAACTTATTAAAAAATTATAATCTAGAGATAGCAATAGATAAAGTACAATTAAATTTTCCAATTAATTATTTAGGAGTTCTATTATCCTCAACCATGGTCCGTCCACCAAAAATTCAAATACGAGTAGATCAACTCAAATCACTTAATGACTTTCAAAAGTTATTAGGAGACATAAATTGGATAAGGCCTTATTTAGGTATACCAACAGGAGAGTTGGGACCTTTATTTGATATCCTAAAAGGTCCATCAGATCCAAATTCACCCCGAATGTTAACGCCTGAAGCAAGAAAGGCATTAAAAATCATTGAAACATATATGGAAAATATGCATTTGGATAGAATTGATATAAGTTTGCCTTTATTATTTATTGTACTACCAACAAAAAATATTCCTACAGGAGTATTTTGGCAAGAAGGTCCATTATTATGGATACATTTATCTTATTCTCCTAACACTATTCTTACTAGGTATCCTGAGGCTGTAGGACAATTAATACTCAAAGGAATAAAAGCAGCAAAGGGAGTGTTTGGAATTTCTCCCAATAAAATTATTACTCCATATACTATGAATCAAATTGATGAGTTAGCTAATGAGTTAAATACTTGGGCAATAATCATGTGCAAATCTAATGTTTCATTTGATAACCACTTACCATCTAATCCTTTATTGTCTTTTTGGTCATTGCATCCTGTAATTTTTCCAAAAATGACAAGAAAAACACCTATCATGAATGCTCCAAATATATTCACTGATGGGTCAAATAATGGTACAGCAGCAGTAGTTACCCCTGATCAAACTTTTACATTTTTAGTACCCAAACAATCAGCTCAAAAGGTAGAGCTTAATGCAGTTTTACAAGCTTTTGTGATGTTTAAAGATTCTGTATTTAATTTATTTTCTGATAGTCAGTATGTAGTTAATGCTATAGTATCTCTTGAAGATGCTGGTAGGATTTCCCCTTCTTCTACTGTTTTCTCTTTGCTTTCCACTATACAAAGTCTAATCTGGGACAGAAAAGATCCATTCTTTATAGGACATATCAGGGCACATACAGGATTGCCTGGAGCCCTTAGTTTGGGCAATGATTTAGCAGATAAAACTACACATGACATACATATTTTCTCTACACTAGAAGAAGCTATAAATTTTCATAAAAAGTTCCATGTCAATGCTAATACTTTACAAAAGCGTTTTAAAATAACTAAGGAACAAGCTAGACAAATAATAAAACAATGTCAAAATTGTGTGACCTTTTTACCACAAGTTAATCTTGGAGTCAATCCTAGAGGATTGATACCTAACCATATTTGGCAGATGGACGTCACACACTTGCCAGAATTTGGAAAATTAAAATATTTGCATGTTACAGTTGATACTTCTTCTGGATTTTTGATGGGCTCCCTTCATGCCGGAGAAAAAACTAAAGATGTTATAGCTCATTGCTTACAAAATTTTGCCACTGTGGGTGTTCCAAAACAGTTAAAAACAGATAATGCCCCTGGTTATACTTCTACCTCTTTTAAACAATTTTGCTCAACATTTGGCATTACTCATATAACAGGAATCCCATACAATCCACAGGGACAAGGCATAGTTGAAAGAGCTCATCAAACTATTAAAATGTACTTATTAAAGCAAAAAGAAGGAATTGGGAAGGGGTATATATTCCCCAAAGATAAACTTAAAATAACCCTTTTTACTCTAAACTTTTTAAATTTGGATTCATCAGGACTTAGTGCTGCGGAAAGGCATATGTGTCCAAAAAATGTACATAAGCCCAAGGTACTTTGGAAGGATATTCTAACAGGACAATGGAAAGGTCCTGACCCAGTAATTGTCTGGAGTCGGGGGTCTGTTTGTGTGTTTCCACAGGGAGAACAGCAGCCGATTTGGATTCCAGAGAGATTAACCAAGGTCCTGACCCAGTGATTGTCTGGAGTCGGGGGTCTGTTTATGTGTTTCCACAGGGAGAACAGCAGCCGATTTGGATTCCAGAAAGATTAACTAAAGCGATTTCTACAGACCAAAAAGAAGATGATTTGGCTCAAATCCATAACAACTGATATCCAAAACTCCAGTTTGGCTATTCTTACATCTGCAACAGAACCAGGATGCTTTTTTCAATATCTATTTTATTATTGCCCTTTGCCATATCATGAAGTTCTATTTTGTTTTTTGAGCTCATACAGACCTAGGTTAATGTTTTGCTGATCAGTTCTATTTTTTGACTATAGAGTTTTTAAACATTGCAATGGAGATTTCACCTGTAAAAAGTTATAAGGCCTTTACTATAATGTTATGTGTTGTATGTATTATGTTATGTGTGCACACTTGTGTTTTGTGTTATATGTTTGAATGTCCATATATCATATATGATGAGCGCTCATGATAAAATGGATCCAAATATTTTTTTTCACGTGATTTATATGGTTTAATTTATATTGGGTAAACAACTGTTGAGGATTGTTTTAATATGTAAACAAAAAAGAAGGTTAACAGATCTGTTTGTTTACTTTCACCTTTCCTTTTCATTATATTTAATAATTCTCTTAAAGACAATGTAAATTGTTAAGAAAATTGTTTTCTTTTAGTGCCTTCTGTAATGTTACATAATTTTTTCTTTAGCCATTATTGCCAGAATTCCTATCTTCATCCCAGTGCCGGTGAAGACAATGTAAATTGTTAAGAAAATTGTTTTCTTTTAGTGCCTTCTGTAATGTTACATAATTTTTTCTTTAGCCATTATTGCCAGAATTCCTATCTTCATCCCAGTGCTGGTGAAGTCAAAGATAAAACCAATCTACACCTTCTACAATAGCCATCACTGAACTGCTTGCAGAACTTGCCTGGACACATTGTGAGCTCACCTGTATGCATTTTGAACTATCTGTTGGTGCAGCGACTTGTGGTAGTGTTGGGGTATTTTTGCTGATGATGTCACCGGTGGTACAATTTTTCAAAGGAGCCCTCAATTGGCTTAATGTCATGACATTTTGCATCCTCCTCTACTAGTGATGGTCTAAAATTTGGGGGCCAACAGAGGTGAGGCAAAGAACCTCACCCCCCCACTGGTGCAAAGGCCTATCCACAAGTATGGCTGTATGCTGGACCGGTAGTCAGTGACGGGTATGATCCAATTGCAGTGGTACCAACCTAAGACAGGAGGCTGACGCCTAGAGGTCAGTTCATCCGATGACGGGTAAGGACCATATGTTGAATTGGACTGCCTAACAGGCATGGTCCCTAAGCCACATGCTTGTTGTTTAAACAGAGAGGGGGAGATGTTGAGAGCCACAGCCAAAGGGGCCCCAGCAAACTTCCAGCTGCCAGCAATCCAGCTGCCGGCTGATGATTGGCTCACAGCGGCCCCAGCAACATCTAGCTGATTGGCTCCTTGGCCCCAGCAACATCTAGCTGATTGGCTCCTCTGCGGTGATGCTCATTGGACTGTTTCCCTGCCCTTTCATACCACGGAGCTGCTCATTGGGGGACTTTTTGGCTCTGCCCACGTGACCCAGCCAATCGGCCTCAAGAGCAGGAGGATTGTGGGAGGTGGAGAGAAGCTTGTGGGGGGAGAGACAGGCGTGTGGAAGGCCGGTGGTGGCAGTTGAGGCTCTGAGGGGTTTTTCCTGAGATGCTGTTTGTTTGGCGTGTTTGGTTCTAAAAATAAAGTTAGTTTCTTTTGACAAGTGGCTCCTGATTGTGCCCAGCCAGACTGCGGCATATATATATACCCATATTACATATATATATATGTAATATGTACATTTTATATATACACACACACATATATATATATACACACACACAATGGAATATTACTCAGCAATAAAAGAGACTAAAATGACATTTGTAGGTAAATGGATAGAGTTAGAGAATATGATGCTAAGTGAAGTTAGCCAGTCCCAAAAACCAAATGCCGAATGTTTTCTCTGATAACATAAGAGGAGGCTGATGCATAGTGGGGTTGGGAGGGGAAGCATGGGAAGATTAGATGAATTCTAGATAGGACAAAGGGAAGGGAGGGGGCAAGGGTTGTATAAAAGATGGTGGAATGAGATGGACATTTGTGAAAACACAAATGGTGTGAATATACTTTGTACACAACCAGAGAGATGCAAACTTGTGCTCTGTATGTGCAATATGAATTGTAATGCATTCTGCTGTCGTATACAACAAATTAGAATAAAAGGTAAAATTATAAATAAATATTTTATACATTAAAAGATTTGTCTTAGTCAATATAAGATTACTTTTTAAATCAGGAAATTTATGATAAAAATACTTGACTCTGATCACCAACCTGGTTTGTCTTTTTCCGCCCTTTTTGTGGTACTGGAAAATAAGCCTAGGGGGATTTTACCATTCCTCCATCTCAGATTTTTCATTTTTTAAGACAGGGTCTTGCTAAGTTAAAGTTAGCAAGGCTGACCTTAAACTTGCAATTTACTGCCTCAGTTTCCCAAGTAGCTGTGATTACAAGTATGTGCCACCATACCTGGCTGGGATCTGATGTTTTAAATATGTTTTCTTTTTGAAGTTTCTCTTCTAAAATAAAATCTTTTTCCTGAAAGAAATACCTTTCGAAGTTGGTCAGGAAGAGATCCAATTGTGTTAGTGTGTCTTCAGCTTTATCATGGACTGTATCTTTGTTTTGTTTTTGCAGTGATGGAGATTGATCCCAGGGACTGGAGCATGCTAGCAAGTGCTCTTCTATGAGCTGCACCCCCAGCCCATGCACTGCATCTCTATGTTTTGTTTTTCAGGGTCACATTTTGGGAGGTATGTTTGTGTTTTGTTGGACCTTGATTGATGTTGCTGGACATCAGAGGACTGGAAAGTGAGATTAATGAAGATTATTTTTGTCCATGGACTCTCCCAGTTGCTTGGGATCATTCTGTATTCTAGAAGCTATTTTGTTTTATTGGTTTTATTTGAAGGAGCATTTACTGGCATGCTAAGCAAGGGCTCCACAACTGAGCTACACCCCCAGTCCTTTTTATTTTTTTATTTTGAGATAGGATCTCACCTGCCCAGGCTGTCCTCAAACTTGTGATTCTCCTGCTTCAGCCTTTCAAGTCACTGGGATTACAAGCAAGCACTCCTGCACCCTGCCTAACTCCTCCCTTTCTTCTCCTTGAAGATTCAAACCAGGGCCTTGCACATGCTCCATGTAGAACTGCTGTATTGCCAAAAGCCAGGGAAGGTTTCATGAGAAAAATACCAGAACTAAAGAATGTCAACTTATTTCTTTTCTACTTACGTGCTAATTCTGAACTCTCATGATCATTATGAAGCAGTATGAAAGTGAGGACAACTTTCTGCATCCCACATCCTTTTAAAAACTGAAGGACTGTACCCATCCCCAGCCTGGGGAACACCAGGGAAGATGGGAGTGGAGATTATCCTCTGCCCCTGCCTGTGTAGCACAGGCTCACTAAACCTATGTGAGTGTATTTCCTGCTTTCTATAAATTGTAAGAGCTTCTGTGGGACTAGGGGGGGAAGGATTGTAGCTGCTTCTCCCTAATTTTACCGTATTGCGTAAATGTATTTTTTTCTGTTTCCGTCCTATTTTTTATACAGGCAGGTGGTGGAATCCAGCTAGCCAAGATCTAGACAGGGTCTCTGGCCTAGGCTGTGAACAATAATAGTTCCTGCCCTCTAGGAAATATTCTAGATAGAAATGCCCTGGTGACCTGATTCATGCATTCCTAACTCAAAGTCATCCTGATTTCTCCTCTTGCCTGTGTTCTTGCCCCCATGTCACATCAAACGCAGCCCTGGGTTTGTAGTAGAAAACAGTAAAATCAGAGACACATTTGAGCCACAGCTGCCATTAATTTTCTCAGTCTTTGTGCTAATTCCCTCAATACTATGAAACACTGCTGCCTTCTTGCTCTTTTCCCTAAAGGTGTGACACATGGACATTTGACTTTTCTAATTTTGAGAGCTGTTATAAAGAAAAGGTTTTATAGGTAAGAAACTTCATCCCTTCTGTTTCCTTTCTCTTTTTTTTTTTATATATATATTTATTTATTTATTTTTCGGTGGACACAACATCTTTGTTTGTATGTGGTGCTGAGGATCGAACCCGGGCCGCACGCATGCCAGGCGAGCGCGCTACCACTTGAGCCACATCCCCAGCCCCATCCTTTCTCTTAATTTATGTCTTTTTACACGAATTTCTGTTTTATGATATGGTTATATTTAGCAAGAGGGCCAGAGGCTATTGGCTCAGTAATAGGATCAGCTCTCAGCCCATAAACAAATCTTTACCCAGCAGATCTCATTTGAAGTCTCAGTAGTATGCTCTGTGTCAGAACTGAGACCTGGCATTATGACTATCCTCCCAACTGTGAGATCCATGTATTTAGGAGGTGTATTTTTCAGATTAGAATGTCCTTTTCCTAAGGAAAAAAGCTACATGGATAGCCATAATTTTTGCAAATATTATTTGAGCCTTTGCAACATATTGGAGCTTGTTCCAGTGCCCTCGTGTACCGTCATGTGCCATCAATAGTTCTAATGGCTATTTCTGTCTATTGCTTCCCACTTTATTGATTGTGGAAACCTTTTCAGAAATTATAACTTTTCTAAAGTCTACCACATAAAAGGCACGAAAATAATTTGAATTTTCTGACTCCATATTTAGTGCTTTTCCCAAATTCTCACTGTTTTGTGTTTTTTTTTTAATGCTGAAAAATAGTCTCAACAGGCTCTCTGCACATGGTTGTGTCAGTTGTATATAGCAAAAGGGCAGACTAGGGCAGGAGGCCACATATGGTAGGATATGTCCTGTACTCTGCTCACCCCAATCTTTTTCTAATTTCTATAAAGGCACTGTATAGGCTTCTCTGAGAACCAAGTATGTCCCACCTCTGAAAAATAAGGAAGGCAGGGGCTGGGGCTGGGGCTCAGTGGTAAAGCACTTGCCTAGGATGGGTGAGGCACTGGGTTTGATTCTCAGCACCACATAAAAATAAAGTTATAAAAAATTATGTTTTTTAAAAAGTAAGGAAGATAATGTCCAGGGGCTTCTAATTGTAGCTGATGTCTTCCCCTTAGATACTGTCTGAGAAGCTTTGTGGGTACAGGATAGTTATCACTGCTGGTAGTTTTTCATTAGCTTTCTTGGTTAGTGAGTGTTTGTGCTTGTAATCATCACCAAGTACTGAGTACACGTGTCACCATTATACATTTTTTTTCTCTTCTAGTTTTTGTCTTTTCTATTCTTTCTCCCCTGCTGAGGTCAAAAGCCAGTGGTGTAGATGTGGAGCAAGATGGGAAATACCTGTTGGCATTGCTTGGCCTCTCCACACTCAGATATCATGATCAGTAGGATTGACCAGGCATTTCTTGCTCAGCTGACCCATGACTTTCCAGTGTAAACTCTTCTCTTGTTATAAATGACAAAATGTCATCTCAATTCTTACCTTGCTAATAACAGTCTGACTCCCTGAAATTCAGTTGTTGTGTTGTAGTTATCTTCTTTATCAAGAGGCTCCATGGAGAGCTGGAAATTGTAAATGTTCCTAAAGTATCAATATATCCCATCTTCCCTTTTCTACATAAGACTATTTAGCCCCCACTTAGCTTGTGTGTTCCCTGGTTCACTCCACCCAAAGTGGACTCATGAATAGGGTTCTCCCCTATTGATGTTTATTCCACAGGATCTAACCAGACAGCAGTTTCATTGTAGCTCAGGTGGGAGTTGTTCTCAGTGATGTAGTAAGGCCTTGTCATAGTTGCAGAGTAGCAGCTGCTCAGATGATTCCACCTCCTAAGGGGACCTTTTATAATGGTATTGCTCACCACAGTGGGTGTTCTTTGAAAGACTAGAAGAAACCATGTTCAATTTAAACAAAACTTTTTTGACATTTTAAGGTTACTGGTTTGCTGCCTCTTTCCCCAGGAAAAGGAAGTTGAAGTACATCTTCCCTGTGAAGAATCTGGATGGAGTTGTGCATTTCTTTCTTTCTTTTTTTTAAGTGCATTTGTTTCTGATGATTTCCAGAAAGAGAGTTGTATTATGCACATAAGCTGTTGACCAGCACCAAAGGAAAAGAAAGAATTGTTACAATAGCATTTTCCCTGCTGTTGTAATCTTCCATTTCTTTCTTCTTTCAGATTTAAAATTCATCTTTCAAGAAGACTTTGGTTTGGGTAGCCTGCCCCCCAACCCCCTGTAGGAGGTCTCCCTCTTGAAATGAGAAAAGGCTCTGTGCCCAGGTCCCATCTTGCCACAGCTTGACTGCCTGTTGCTGGCCTGATGAAGGTTATAAGAAACATCATACCTTCACAGTCTCTCCAGATGTATTCATTGTCATAAACGTTGCACTTCAAGCCAGTTATTTGATTTATGTCATTGTACTTTGAATCTACCTGATAGTAATTGTCAGGGATGATGGTATGCACCCAGTAGCAGCCTTTAAGCCACCTGTATATATATTTGAATTTCACAGTTTGGTGGTAATCCTTTCTTCTTTTGATACTTGGAGTTTCAGGCTATTAAAATTACAATAAACTCTTGAGGTACTTTAGATGCTCTTCTGCTTCAGTTTACATGTTTTATTACACTATCTTGTTTGTGTTTACCAACAGGATTACAAGAATATGTAATGTCTGGCAAAACAAATAGGAAGTAAAGTAAAAGTATCTTGCTCAGCTTAGCCTATCACTGCTTCTTCCCCAAGTCAAGCATGCCCTTTAAACTTTAATGGTTAACAATTACCCGGAGACCTGTTTTCAGGAAAATGTATAATCAATTCATTTGATGGAAACATTTTTTACTAAGATGATATGTTTTTATCCTAGTTTTCCTTGAAGCTGTTAAGTATTTGGAGATATAAATTTGAATAAATAGAATATTTATGCAGCTCAATATGAGAGTTATAAAAGATGGTCTATGAGATCAGGTATTATGACACACTTAGTATAAATTTGGTTATGTCTTCTTTTAGAGCAATTAAGTGATGGCAAGTTTTCCTAAATAGCATAAGAGCTGGTTGAGTTGATATTTGGAGCTTATTGTTATTTCTTGCCAATTTTGTTTCACACTTAGTAGCATAGGGAAAAAGAGATGTTATACAGGCCAATTGGAATATGTGGATTCTTCTCCAGGATCGAAACAGTCAAAGAGGAACCACTTGGTTTACCATGGGTCTGAAGTACTTTTGAACTTTTAAAACCATTTAATTAAAGTGGTTTCAATTATTTTCCAAGTCATTTTTGTGTCTTATTCTGTTAAGAAAAAGTAGTTAATGTTTTTGATAGTTTATCAGAATTTGTCGGATTTTTCTGGTTTTATAAATAATTATGCTGATTTACTAGGAGGAGGTTGGGGGATTTTAGAACAGTTGCTTTCAAGTAGTGATGGATTTGAAGCATTTTTTGAAAATATCTTTAAGTTTTTGTAGGTTGATGAGATAATGTACACTTGACTGTTATGTGATCAAACTTTTATTGCTCTTCTGTTTATTTACTGGTGAGTTTAGATGAGTTTTCAACTCTAAACGAGGATAATACTACTCTCTCATAGGGATGTTTGTGGTCCAATAATTAGGGTCCAGCCAAATAGTAGTGGTTGTCATGTTAATATTTCAGTTTAGGAACTTACTGGTCATTCAGGGAATCCCTGAAAAGAATAGACAGAGGTGCATGTGTTCACTCGGGTGTTTGTTGTGAGCTAGCCATTGGGCTGAACCCTTTAACTGCGATCTCATTCTCCCATTAGTCCTGTGAGATAGGCGCTTTTCTCTTCTTCTAGCTACACATGAGAAGATGAAATCACACAGGGGTTGCCATTGCTGTTAAGTGGGAAGTCAGGATTGAAAGCCAGACAGTCCAATCTGGAGCCTGTGTCCCTAACTCTCCCTATAGACTGCCTTACACTTGGGCATGCCCAGGAGTCTCTAGGTGGAGTTCAAGTTCAGTCCTGCTCAGGGTTGATTTTAAAAGCTGATTGACCAGTCCAGTCCTGAGGAAATCTTCTGTCCCTGATTCCTTGGCTCCCTAGTGGATGCAATCCCCAAAGTGTTCTTGTGTGGGTTTAGTCCCTCATTCACCCCTTATTTCGCTTACCATGGACACCCTTTGAACACACCAGTTGGTGTTCATGGTGGGCCATAGATCATGGCCAAATGGGCTGGTGGTTTTAAAAATACTACATTCAATATAGGAGAAAAGGTGGACGGGTTCACTTCCTCTTGAAGGAGTGGATTTGGGGGCTAAGATGGGCAGGCCTCAGAGACCCTGTTAGTGGTTTTAGGAACTCTTAGTAGCATTTTGCTTACTTTCTATCCTTGGAGATATAATCCCAAGATAAAATCACTTTCTATAGTCGATTTATAAAAGATTACCTTGCAAAATAACTTTATGTTAAAACCTACTGATAGTCTCTAATCTGTGGCTTATGGTTAGGGTCAGATGTTGAACAACCTGTACCTGCTATTTAGAAAAAAGAAAAAATCCTGGAGGCTGGGGAGGGAGAGAATGAGTGTGTCATTGCTATCAGAGTTCACTTTTGGCTCTCCATACCCAGTTTGTGTGAGGCATGTTATTAGGATCTGAGGATCCTAATGTGTTTCTTCCAAAGCCAAATTAAGTAATTTTTATCAACCCACTGCTAATGTGTGAACTCCTTAGGAGTCCTAATTGCTTATTACTGCTTCTGTATCATTGTATGTAGTAGATGTTAAATGAATGTTGGTTAGATCAGTAAATGGAGACATTTTGTTAAATTAATGAAAGAGTATTAGTTTAGCTACTCTCTTATTTCCAATTTCTTATTGGACTTTCAAAACACACCCATAACCACCAACTATCAGAGACAGTTTTTCATCACTTTTCTGGCATGTGTGAGGCACTGGGTTCGATTCTCAGCACCACATATAAACAAACAAACAAACAAACAAATAAATAAATAAAGTTCCATCTACAACAAACATTTTAAAAAGAGGGGGTGGTGGAATTGAGCTGTTACATTTTGAACAACAGTATGAAAAAGTGAAGTGCTTGTGACAGCAAAGGAAACAATGAGCTCTGATAATTCCTAGTCTTCATCACAACTGCCATGGTCATACATTGCTGGAATCTGTTTCTTCTATCAGGCTTAGAGTCTGGGTGCCAGGTGATTGCTGTGAATGCATTGAGCGATTTTGGATTTGGAAGTATAGAGAGGTTGTTAAAAGAAATGTTAGAAGGGTTTTTTTTTTTTTTAAATTACTGTAGGTAGCACAAATTCAAAACTGTACTGTCTTCCAAAAATTCCTAAGGAAATCTTATCTTCACACAGTTTGCTGTAATTCTGCTGGAGTGAGCCCTAGTTGCTTAGTACATTTGAATACCTAAGATTTCTTCAGTAACTTATTGTCTATAGTTTGCAGTTTAATTTTGTTACCAGTCTCTGGACAATAGTTTGTTTTTTTTTTTCCCAAGAAAGATTATTATTTGTAAATGTGTTCAGCCATTGTGACATGTGGCGCTTATTAAACGTAATAAGAGGAAGCCCTCATGCACCAAGTGTGGAAGCTCTTTCCGGCTCTGCAGAGCCTGGTGAATGGCACTTCCTTATTTGTTTTGGGCTATCTCTATAGAGGGGCATGGCCAGCTTCATTTTGCTTATGTGGTAGTTACTGAAATAGCAGGAAATGATGTGAACCCTAATGCACTGTTGATCCCTCGAGGACCTGAGTCTGTGCATTCCTGGTCCTATGAAATTGAGTGAAATTGGTTGAATTTTCTGAAACTCCTGTTAGTGGAAAAACTACTACAGAAGTATGTGGGACAGGAAAGAGATTTTTAAGGGCACAGTATGTATATTAAGTTGTGAGCTAAGTGATTTACCAAAATATTGGTTCATAATGTTGGCAGTGTCTTCAGTGCTTCTTCTCAGTTTTTAAAATTTTATATTGAGATAAAGTATCACAATTTTAACCATTTAAAAATAGACAATTTAGTGTATTTTAGTATATTCACAATGTTATGCAACCATAACTGCTGTGTAATTCCTGAACATGTTTATGGTCCCCCAAATATACCCTGTACCTATTAAGAACTCATTCTCTTCCCTCCCCTGAAAATTTGGCAACCACTAATTTGTGTCTGGATTTTCCTATTCTGTATATTTTATGCAAATGAATAACTCGAAAAATAAATAGTATCTAACTCATTCTTTGACTAAGTTCAGCTTATTAATGGCTCTGATGTTCTCATTAACCACCCCCATGCTGTAATTAAATGGTTATTAAGTAAACATAAGAATTTTACTTAAGTAGCAGGTATTTTCTTTTTTCTGGACGAAGTCATTTTTGATAATGAAATCTCAGTCCTTGTCCCACACAACTATCCAATAATGAGGACAAGGTTTTGATAAAAAGGGAAAAGCTGGTGTGGTGGTGCACACCTGTAATCTCAGTGACTCTGGAGGCTGAGGCAGGAGAATTGCAAACTGGAGGACTGCCTTAGCAACTTAGTGAGATCCTGTCTCAAAACAAAAAATTAAAAGTTCTAGAGATGTGACTCAGTGGTAGAGTATCCCTGGGTTCAATCCCTAGTACCCTCCCCACCCCCCCACCCCCCCACCCCCCCACCCCTACAGCTGTGCCCTGTTGGCAATCATTATTCATTTGTAGCCATGAGAGATAGCTGTTTCTTGGATCTGCAAATGTCAACCCTGAAGTCTGGATTACTTTATTCCTGTGGTCTGTGAGTCAAAGGACAGATAACTTGTTTTAGGATGTGAAGAAGGTTAATCTTGCTTCTCCATGGTTAGGGAAGGGGAAGGGGAAAGGGAAAAAAAAAAAACATGTCAGTTTTAAAATAAGCTGCAGTGGCAGAGCAAGGGTTATATTCAAAGCTTGAGGTGGACACGATGCACTTTAGCTCTGCTTACTACAGCTATGGTTTGCTCAGTTTATCATTGCGAACTCTTCTGGCTCGTCCTCTTCCCTCCTGTGTCTATCTTTGGCCAATCTGCTCTTCAGGTGAGAGGACCGAAATTCAAGTCTATGAATTGTGCTTTTCTCCAGAAGCAGCACGCTAGGAAAAACACATTGAAATGGCAAGAAAGGGAGACTAGAAGATAAACGTCTGCTCACCTTCCTATTCATGTGGCAACCTGATGAATTTGACTTAAGGGGGATCATTTCAGATCATCAGTCTTATCATCTTTGTAAGTATACAATATTTGGTTTGACTCCAGGTGCTGCAAATCTGATCATTTCGATGTGTTGAAAGGACTCTAATGGGTCCCAGTAAGCACAGCTCATGCTGCTGCTAGAAAATTAACCTAGCAGTGGGAGCTGAGGTCCTCTAAGGCAGCCTTAGGCACCTCAGCAGGTGATGCTGGACCCTGAGAGCTGAGGTCAGGGAGGATCTGACCTGCTGAGTGCCTGGATTATTTTACAGGACCTTGATATGCCAAGTGTCTTTTAGAGAAAGAATCTTTTTATCTTTAGCAAAAGAGTTTGTCACAAAAATATTTTGAAAATAATGGGAAAATATTTTTATTTTTGAATTAAAGTTATCCCTCATTTATATCCACACTGGGGGAGTATGTTATCTGAGTAAAATCCATCAACTTCTAGGATATACCAAGTTCCCACGGCTGGGATGTGTTAAACATTGGGACCTTTGTTTTTGATATAGTGGAGACTTTTTAGGTTAGCTTGGAGAGAGGGGATGAGAACCTTGCTTTTTACTCAAGAGAGTGTGTCAAGACTGTTATGATTTGTATCAAAATGGCAGCCAGTGGCAGAGTGCTTGCCTAGATTGTGCGAGGCACTGGGTTTGATCTTCAGAACCACATAAAAGTAAACCAAAAACTAAGGCAGTCTTTCCATCTACAACTACAGATTTTTTTTTTTTTAAAAGCAGTGCAAGGTAAAGATTCCACGAATGATTAAATGTATGATAAAAAATACTTTGGGATTCCTTGCTGTTTGAGATGTCTTTTTCAATTAATTTAAATTTGCCTATTGTATTCAGACGGTCCTTTTGGATGAAATTCTCTCCTCTAATGAGAATGTGATTGTAATAACCAATGCATTGAGTGTGTATGTAGTTATATGCATGATGCAACTTGTTTCCACTGTGATATGCATCTTTATTTTAAAAAAATCCACTCCAAAACATTGAAAATAATACATCACTGGAAGATTTGTTTTAAATAGCAACATTTATACTGAGGTCAACATCCATTTATTTTTAGTGTTTGTAACCTTTTGGTCACATCAAATTGATACCCATCCTTGATGTGCTGAATGCTGACCAATGTAGAGAGGTTTTCCATTTCTATTGAATTTAAACTCTTAATGAAAAGAAAAGTGTTTTGGTAAGAAGAAATTATATGTTAGTACCTCCTTTATCTTACGTCAGGGCTTCCCACAAAGCACCATGTTGCTTGTTGTTTTGTTTTGAGGTAGTAGGGATTGAAGTCAGGAGTGCTCTACAACTGAGCTGCAGTTCCAACCCTTTTAAAATTTTTTTTGCAGTAGTGGGGATTGAATTTGGGTGCTTTACTGCTGAGTTATGCCTCCAGCCATTTTCTTTTTTATTTTGAGACAGAGTCTGACTAAGTTGACGAGGCTGGCATTGATATTGCGATCCTCCTGCTTCAACCTCCCGACTTGCTGAGATTTCAGGGCATGTGCCACCATGCTCAGCCCAAAGCATCACTTTTTTACATCCACAAGAATTTTACTGTTAAAAGTGACACATGGGACATGGACCCAACACCCAATGCCACACTTCCAAACTGAAGCCACAGACAGTGGTTTCCAGGTGAGAACAGGCCAGTGCTATGCCATTGCTAAATTAAGCTTTTCTGTTTGTTTTGGTTCTACCTAAGTGAGCTGGATTTGATACTACTTGTATTTATTTTGAGTGTGTTCTTCAGAAGGGGAACCATGAACTATGTATTCATCTTTATGCCTAGAGGCCTATTCTCTTCTGAGGTAGATTCCAGGCAAGGAGGAGTTGGTGTGTGTGTGTGTGTGTGTGAGAAAATTGAAACCATAAGTCTATAAGGACATATGCAGTGGCATTTGATATTCCATGAGCTTATAGTTGTTATCAAAGCTTTGAGTTCTTGGAAAAAGTGCATTTAGCTGCTTGATTTGTTTGACACAGTTGACATGGATCCTTATATTTAACTATCCTGAGTGCTGACACCTACCCTGATATGTGTCTTCCCCCTAAAAAAGAAGTTTCTGCCTCATTTCCTCCAGAAGTCCTTTGCTTGTCCTCCCCACAGGACCCATGTACTCAGCTTTGGGCTCCAGGTTGCAGCTAGACAATGCAGGTGGTTATGCAACATGAGAGGATTCAGGATACAAATTGAAATGAGAAAATAATTAAATTTTATTAAGAATATTTAAAAGGATATTCCTAGCATGTAAAAAAAAGAAGTGTAAGAAAAAATAAACAGGACAGTTTTCCAGGGGAAGGGAAGGACATAAGTGGTAGGGGAGCTGGCAATGAGTGAAGATCAGGAACTGACACTGAGGGAGGTCAGGTGCCTGAAAGGGCTCTAGATCCACGACAGCCAGAAGGTGTGCTGCCCTAGGTGGAATTGGGTCTGGCTTGCTTCTGGACCTGTAAGCTCTAGACCCCCCATAGCTGGAAGATCAGCTGCCAAAAGGAGAGATGGCTGTGTCTCCACAGAGATGGCTCCCAATTTCCCAGGATCCTCAGCTGCTGGGCCATGTGCTACCAGAGGTGGAATGGGCTCTGACTCAGCCCCACATAAATCTACCAGTTCTTGTTGCATATTGGCTGGAAGGTTTGTTGCTCCAGGAGTAGGGGGGCGGGGCTTTACCCCCACAAATGTTAGCCCAGCTGTCTCAGGATCCACAGCATTTGGACCATGTGCTGCCAGAATTGGAATGTAGTTTGACTCAACTGCTTCTGGACCTGCAAGCTTTAGATTCCCAATGGCTGGAGGATTAGCTGCCTCAAAGCAAGATGTCTATCTCCATAGAGGTGGCCCCATCCTTCCCAGGATCCTCAGCTGCTGGGCCACGTGCTGTCCAGGTGGAAACCTGCCAGCTCTTGTTCCATATTGGCTGGAAGGTCCGTTGTCCCAGGAGGAGGGGGCTCTACCCCAATAAATGTTGCCCCAATTACCATGTGATCCAGAGCATCCAGACTATGTGGAATGAAGTCTGGTTTGGCTGCTTCTGGACCTGCAAGCTCTAAATCCCCCATGACTGGAAGATCAGCTGCCAGAAGGGAAGATGGATGTACCTCCACTGAGGTGGCCACAGCTGCCACATATGTACAGCTGGAATATGTGCTGCCAGAGGTGGAATGTCCTGGGACTGAGCTTCCTCCTGCTTTGTAGCTGGACCTGTGACTCATGGTCTCTCCCTGGGGATGGTATTGGAGCTGACCCTTCCTTCAATGTTGATATTAGCACTGATTATTCCTTCTCTTCAAGATCAGGGCCTCTGTCTCTGGGCTACCCCAAATCTAAGGATTGAATTAGGAAGGCTGCTGACAGAGACAGCTCTGTATCTCAAACATGACTGCCTTTCCCTGAGCCTTTTCCATTCATAGAAGACCCCTGCCTCCAAGAGAAGCCCTAGTCCCCACAACAGGATGTCTTCCTAGACTAGGGTCCCCTGCCTGCAGGCTCCTGTTCCTGACCAAAAGCCAGCTCCTGGAGCTTCCTCCTGCTGGGGCCAAGTACTGACCCCCTCAAATGTTTTTAGTCACCCATCCCAAACCTCCTCACCATAGGGCTCAGCCTCACTGAAACACAGGTCCTTCTATAGTCTGTGGCCTCAGAGTAAGGTCTGAGCCAGGTAGCACATAGGCCTAATACCTCAAAGAAGTAAGGCTTGAGGCAGAGGTACTGCTTATGTTTGCCAGGTCAGAAATTCTCAGGGTATTTGTTCAGCCAGGTTTTCAGGATGGAGCAGGAAGCACCAGGGGCAAGCAGGCAGACAACAATCAGGGGCCTGGCCTGGCCTTCCCCTGGACCTTTCCAAGGCCCCTTATCGGGCCACATTACTCATGTACAGATGGGCACGGAGAGCAGAGTTGTGAAGCCCATGTGTGGGCAGGCCATTCCCTACACATCCTGTTCAAGCCTGGCTTGGATGGGTTGTGGTGGGAATAAATCCTGAAGAGTGCCCCTGGTCTGAGCCACCAGCCTCCCCTCTGCTTCTCCCTGGATGCCTGGGATCCCACCTACAGCTGTCTCTTCCTCCTGAAGGTGAAGCCCCAAATGTCAGCCCTCTAGTGTGAATCCAAACAAGTGTGGGACCCTGGGTTTGCCCATCTATCCTCTCCCCCAGCCTCCCAAGTATCCCACTCTGGAGAAAGGAGCCCTCCCTCCTGATCCAAAACCCAACTGAGGAAACTGCTTTGCCTGATGCCTCAAAGAAGTAAGGCCTGAGGCAGAGGTGCTGCTTTATGGGGAAGGGGACAGTCACACAGAGAAGCCCACAGCCCCAGGCAGCCCATTGCATAGGGCTAGGCCTGGGGCAAGCACTTGGAGGGCTCATCCTATTTGATCCTCAAAACACCCTAGGATGGTGTTCCTCCGAAACCCCCAGCTTTCACAGAGCTCACTGGGGCTCAGAAAACTGTTATGGCATTCCCAAGACCCAGCCAGAAGGGGCAAGTGCCCTTGGGCTTGGAGGTGGTGTGCACCTTTTGTATAGCAGGTTTAGCACTTGCTGGGTGGTAATGAAACTTTGGAAGGTATGCAGGAAGCAGGTATGAAGAATGGGTCCCCACACCACAGGGCAAGCACCAGGTGGTTCATAAGCTTCTCCACTATGCCTGTCTCCAAGGTCCCTACCCTGTCATGCTCATTCAGTGTTTGGACTGACTCATTTTTGCCCTTGGATGGAACCAAGAAGGGATAATTCTAATGTGGAAATAGTCGAAAACTGAAAAATGACTAATGTCCATACAGTGAAGTGAAAAAGAGCTCCAAAAGTATTTTCTTCCATATTTACACACACACACACACACCACACACACACCACACACTACACACACACACACACACACACTCACACACACCTGGGGAGCCTCTGGGGCCATGTTTGGGGTAGGGTGATCAGAGTATTGGGCTAGATTATGCCAACCCGCCTTGGCCTGTTCCCTGTCACTTCTGGGTTCCTCCAGGAAAATCTCTAGATGCATCCGGGGGGAGAGGACTGACCTAGCATCTCCAGACACGGGCGAAGCCTTTACTCAATACCTGAGGCCTGAACCTTGGCAACTGGGAAGACAACAAAAGATCATCACTCCTTCATGGTCTCCAGACAACTGAGCTGGCTGGGGCTGGTTCTGCCTGTGGGTGCCTGGCTGCCATGGACCCAAATTCTGTTTTCCCATTGTCAAGGAAGTAAGGTTATTTCATGAGTCCCTTTACCAGAGTCTCTTCCTCACACAAGATTGTCCCAAAATTCACCAGTAATGCTGGCTATTCTGCTCTTCCCAAGATACACAAGTGGACACAATTACACCAACACACCCCTGACCCATCATCCCTCAGGCAGGCCTGGGTATACCCAGTGGCCCAGCTTTGGGGACACAGCTGGGTTCAGACCTGGCCCCTTCTTTCTAGTTTTGTGACCTTGGACAAGTCATTGTGCCTCTCAGGGCCTCCTGAGACTCCCTACTTGTTCCCTGGGGGTCACTTTAGCATCTGCTTCTAAGTATGTCATCAAGTGTATGTGGCCTATAAGTACCTGTATTACCCATGAAACCTTAAGGCTGGAGTCACATGTTTCTAATGCACAAACTTTAAAGGGGATGATCACTAGAAGAGGAGGGAAAAAAAGATTGTAACACAACCAAATCTGGGTCCCACACAGAGATCTAAGGAAAGTCTCTTCACCTCTTGACCACATCCTACTCTGTACCATGGAGACTTTGAAGTGAGATTCAGAGATTACCCGACTGGTATAGATCTTCAGATGGCTTCCTCTCATAAATTGCACATCCCACAAGTGCACCCCACAGGGCTCCCAGTGACCATAGCCTCTTGGTATATAAGGCTTTTAGTCCCCTCCCAACTAGGTGGATTAGACTTGGTGTCTGGCTTCTAAGGAACAGATATTGACAAAGGTTATGGGATATCACTTCCAAGACTTGAGTCATGGGAAGTTTGATTTTTGTCTGGCTCTCTCTCTCTCTCATCCTCCCTTTAGGGAATCAATCAAGATACTTTGAGCTGCCCTATGAATGACCCCAGGGACAAAGATTCTATAGTATCCTGGACCACAAACAAAAGCACTGGGGCTCAGCCAAACTGGATCCTGCCAGTAGCAGAGGAATGAGCTTGGAGGCTGATCATCTCAGCTGAGCTTCAGTACAGGATTCTGAGAAACTTGGAGGTAGAGGCATCAGCTGAACTGGCCTGGATCAGGTGCCAGAATCTGTGACATCATTATTGTCTGTGGATGTCAGCAGTGAGTTAGGTGAATGCTGTCTTGCAGCAATAGCTCCTGAGGTATCTAGGCCCTAGGGTCTGCCCTTCCCCTCCTCCCTCTTTCCAGGCTTTCTCCAGCCACACTGGTCTCTTTTTCTACCTTCTCCCTGGCCAAACTTACTTTGCCTGCTGGTCTCAGCACTGCCAAGCCTTTCCAAGAATATTGCTCCAAGAATTGAGCAAGGATGGCTCCCTTTTATCATTGTGCTTTTAACACACACACATTGTGCCAACTCACTGAGACTCTCAGATCCATACCTAGTGACCCCAGGGTTACCTGAACCAACAGGCTATGTTTTCACTACAGTACTTGGCATTTTTAATGTATAATTGATTTGAGCTTTTGGGCATTTCCACCTGCAGACTGGCAGCTCCTAGAGGGTAGGGCCCATGGGGGTCAATTCCAGAGCCATACCCGGGCCCAACAGAGGCTCTGCCCATGTGAGTGCTAGGGCACAGTGCTTGTATTGTGTGCAGAGATGCTATTGATGGGAGGTTCCACTGGGTGGGAGGCAGAGCACACAGCATGACCCTGGGGGCTGTTCCCTGGTTCCACTTGCTCCATTGAGCATGGTGGGCACTGCTGCCCCCAGTGACCAATGCTAACAATGAACCCAGGCAGGAAACCCATTGTCAAAACCTTCACCTAAGTGCAGACATATTGTGGGTCCCAAGGCTCAGGAGGCAAAGGAACCATATCTTCCAGTTCTAGAGTGATGGAGGAACAATAGAGATGCCTTTGTCCCTCTGACACACTTGATTGGACTTGGGTTTCCAAGTCACTCATCCCAACCAGGGCAATGATGCAGGGCCCATTTTCAAAGAGGAGTGGTCTTGTGCTTTTCCTTGCTGTGCCTGACCTAGATTCTCATTAAGATCTAGACTGCTCTCTGCTCAGAAGGATCTACAGAGATCAGAACATCTTTGAAGGAGGTTGGTGGGCCATGGTCATGGATGGAAAAACTGGGGCCACCAAAAACTGCAAGCAGTTCAAGCACTCTGATTTATAGAGCAGGAAATTGAAGTTCCTCTACACAAAGGATATCTCATCCTACTTTATCAAATCACTGAGCCCAGAACCTCATAGTCCATCCTCTTGAGGCTGCTCTGGGTTTGTCCCTGGCCCTGTCAGACTCAGGGAACCTGGTGGTCCCCCACCATGAGCTTGGCATATCCCTCCTGTCATGCAATGCCCTTGCTGGACTTGTTGCTAAAAGAGCGTAAACCCCTGCCCCATGGCAGAGCTGCCTAATACCTCATCCTTATTTCTTTGCCACCTTCTCAGTGTTCTTTTCTCTTCTGAACCCTTTTCAGCAAGTCACTATTGTGTGAGTGCATGCATGTTTGTGTTTGTGTCATTGTACTCTGAATGGACCTAGTAAGTGCAAAAGGAAAGGACCCCACATGGAAGGACAGTCAGGGATTCCCATGGTGTTGGGTTCTTTTCCAAAGCAGACTCTGCTGGCATGGGGAACTCCCATACAGTTGGTGCAGAGCTGGCTGGAGCGCCACAGCTGCTAACATGCCTGGTGCTAGACATGGTTCTAGATTTATAGGTCGCGCTGCCTCTAGCAAGGATGCCAGGAGCAGAGCTGACTTGAGCTCCACGGGAGATGGGTGATCCTGTGCTGGAACTAGCTCTCCTCTGAAGCTGCTACAGAGCTGGCTCTGGTCCTGATTTGCAGCTAGACTTGGTTGTTGATGGCTTCGGCTCTGAGACTACTGACAGTTGGTACCACATCTAATGACAGAAATGTCTCAGATAAATGTTGCTCTTTGTTCTGTCACTGCTTCTGCAGCTGAATCTAGCTTTTGAGATTTTTCCAGAACTGATGCTGGAGATAGAGCTGATGGCAGCACAGCTTTTGAATATAGTTGATATCCATGAATGGCACAATTGAAAGTGATTTGAAGACTAAATTTTGGTTTGTATAAATTTTAAGAATAAAACATAATAAATCATAAAGAATATGAAAGAAAATTAAAACAAAAAACCTTCTGTCAAAGAGCAGGCCATAAGCCTCTGGTGCTGAATTTCACCCTGGAGGTAGCTCAGGGGCTGGCCCTATGTCTGGGACTGGTGCTGTGGGGGATGCTAGAGTCACTGGTGCTCTATTTGTGGAACTGGAACAAAAGATGGTGTCTGGAAAAGTGTTAGAACTGGCTCTATCTCATCCAGTAGTGTTGGGGCAGTTCTAGAATTAGCTCCTTTTTTGGAGACCAATTGTCATTATAGTTTGGTGTCAGAAAGTGTACAGCTCTGGAACTAGAGATGTCTGTGGTTCCATGGCTGGCTCTGGCTCTATGTCTGGGGCTAGTACTAGATATTGTGCTAGAGGAGGCTCCAGCTTAAAGCCCCACCATGGCCCATGGGTATGATGCTGTCCCAATGTTGGGCTGTGAGCTCTGAGGGTAGGGAACATGCCAGGGGTTCATGGTTGTATTCTAACATGCAACAGGAAGAACACAGGAGCCTGAGGAATGGATGGATGGATGGATAAACCCAATAATTCTTTGTGTCTCCATCTTTTGTGTGTAATGTAAGAGCTTTTGGGAGGATCAGATTGATTTGTTCAATAAACAGTAAGTGCTTTCTGTGTGCCAGGATCTGTTCTAGAGGCTTAGGAATATAGAACTGAATATGCACAGGCCTCCTTCATAATGTGTTGTCTTAAGCAAAGGTTAAATGAGGGAATGCAGGTCTCAGGGATGTGACCTGACAGCTGAGAGCAGGTGCTTGGAGGAAGGTCATATACAAGTTCAAGTCCAGCAGCTCAGCACCAGCCCAGGTGGGGCTTATGGAGGAATAGATGTAGGATTACTGCTCTGAATTGCCCTGCTACTCATGATCCCCCTTGACTTTCTCCTCACTGGTCTTCAGTTTTCCCATCTGTGAAAGGTTCATGTGAGAAAATCTTTCCCTAGTTTCTTAATTAAGTTGGCCTGGACCCTAATAGACAAAGAACTCCCTGTGGTTTGTCTCTCTCTAGGTAACCTTGCAGAGCAGGGTTTGAGTTCACCCAGGCTGTGTCCCCAGAGATTAGCTAGAGTCCCCCTTTCTTGGCAATGGCTGATCTGGGTGGGGGGTTCTGGGTCCCACCCTCAGTGGCCATGATGATCCAGGCATTGACAGTATACGAGCAGTGGTCCAGCTTGGTGAATAATTGGGGCCAGCCACAGATCTTTCCAGATAGATACGTAAAGGGCTTCCTCCCTTCATTCATTCTTATTTTCTCTCAACTCCATTGCTTTTCAACAAGTGGACAATCATCTTTCATTTAACCAGACAGCTTCATGAGGAAATTGTTGTTTCCAACATTTGCTCAAAAGAAGGCTGTGATGAATAACACTGTTCATGTGTGAAATGTAGAGGTTTTTCTATGGATTGAATCCCCTGAAATGGGACTACTGAATCAAAGGGTAAATACATTTGTAATATTGGTAGATGTGAATACTGAAGATGCTAGCATTGGAGGACAACTTGTATTCTATGAGCAATAAATATTCCTGGGCTGGGGCTGTACCTCAGGAATAGAGTGTTTGACTAGCATGCATGAAGACCTGGGTTCACTCTCTAGTACTGAAAAAAAAATTTTTTTTTGTCCATCCTAGCATTATCTCTAAATCTAACTTTTTTTATTCCATCTGGTTTTGTCTCAAGCAGTTATTAATCATTCAGCAATATATTGAGTGCTTATTACACACCATGCTCTATTCTAGAATAAATAGATTGCTGTGAATAGAGAAAATCCTTGACCCAAAGGAATTTAAATTCTAATGGAAGGAGACAAACAATTAAGGTATATAGTTATATGTGAAAAAAAAGCACAACAGGAAAATCTATATGCTTGACATTTTTATATTAATCAAGAGAGGCCTCACTGAGAAAATGCCAATTCAGTAAAGATTGCTTCTCTCCTGGTTTCATCTCACTGTTTATTGCTGTATTCTATTCTTTCCATTCTTACCCTACAAGTGTAGTTTTCTAATTGTTTCTTTCAGGCTATATATTTTTTGTGTGTTTTGGCTTTTTGGTTTTTGGGTAGTGCTGAGGATGTAACCCAGGGCTTCATGTATGTTACCCTGTGCTTTATCACTGAGCCACACCTGCAAACTCCTAGAATATACTTTTTGAAAAAGCTGTGTTTGTCATAATTTACCCAATTCTTAGTGATTTTATAGTGAAAATGATTTTCATAAAATACGCACATTTGCTCTTTAGCCACTATGCATCTAAATATTTGAATTAGCAAAAAAGTAGGAATTAATATGCATATATTAATATTTTAGGGTATCTATTTGGTAAATGCTTAATGAATGAAATGCTGAGCATTTGTAGGCAAATAAAAATATTTTTACACTGTTCATAAAATAAAAACTGTTTTCTTCCTATTGTAGTGCTTTCTTTTCCTTTGCCAATGCAGTTGATGTTTTGTGCAAGAGCCAGGAGACTCCTCAGATTAATATTCACTTAGCCTGTATGGTAGTATACAAAAAAGGAAGAAAGACTCAGAAGAATGTTATATGTTTCCTTCTTGATTGTTTTATTATGATATAGTGCTTTCAATTTTGTGATTAAAATTTGTAGAAAGTTATTATTTGATTCAACTCAAATATTTGGGCTAAAAACAAAGAGCTACTGTATGAATAGCAAGTTCATCAATATTTAAAATGTTTTTAGCTGTGTCTAATCTGTATTTCACATTGTTAAGACTAAGCTGCCATTTGTTTGCATTTAAAACCAAAGTACTGCTTTTCTGCCAATCCGTGCAGATGTGTGCTCCATACAAGGTGTCAGGGTTGTATGAACAACCTATACGGTCCTTTTTTGAACACTGCATTGGCAGCTCTTAAAACCATTCCAGAAGAAAAGCATTCCACTCTATGATGTGGCATGTCTGTAATATGTCTGTAGTATGATTTCCACAGGGAACATGTTTTCACCATTTGAACACAACATCAGGGTAAAACAAACTGCCTAACTCTCTGTGTGAACTAGTTTTAAAAAACTACAGAGAAGGAAGAAGTGCTGGTAGCCATATCTGTTGGAATGGCGTGCAGTCAGGATTTGCAGAGAAAAATATTTTAATACCTAATTTATGAACAGAAATGGCTAGGATAAAAGCTTTTTGGAGTTTTACAGATAATTTTGCTTTTTTTATGACCCATGTTTTGTGATTTTTCTCTTACATCAGGATTACTAATGTAATCCTTTGTACTGATTAAGAAGAACTCTTATTGAGGTTAAAGAATGATGTGATCAGCTTGAATTTGTTGTGTTGTCATTCTGTTATCTTTATACACAATTTGAGTTAAGTAATAACAGAGCAAAGCTTTCTTCTACTCCCCTCATCATCACTTAACTTTTGGAGTTTTTTAAATTTATATATAACAGCGGAATGCATTAGAATTCTTATTACATATATAGAGCACAATTTTTCATATCTCTGGTTGTATATATAGTATATTCACACCAATTGGTGTCTTCATACATGTACCTTGGATAGTAATAACTTTGGAGGCTTTACCAAACAACTTATGTGAGTTCCCAAGATTGCAGAATTTCCATAGTGTAGAGCACAGCTGTACATTTTCAGAAGAAGTAAATAAGAGCCACTTTAAGAGGTGAGATTAGGAGAAAGATGGTGAGGGACTGGGGGTATGGCTTATTGGCAGAGCACTTGCCTAGCATGCAGGAGGCCCCCCAGCACTGCAAAAAAATAGGAGGAGGATGAGGATGGAGGGGGCTAGCAGCATAGTGTATTGGCTCAGTTTCAGCCTCACACAAGTCTGGAAGTATTCCCCACTTTTGACATGAAACAGCCTATAAACGACATGCAGCCACAAAGCACTAAAGTTGAGTCAATAACTCCAATCAGTCTGGATTTTTAAAAAAAATTGATTCAACATACTTCTTTAAAAACTTAGGCTGAAATACTTTTTAAATGATTGATACAATTTATACAAATGTTTGAATGATGTCACTATGATAACATGATATGTTAACTTTTTATCACTGTGGCCAAAATACCTGAGAAGAATAACTTAGCGGCAGGAAAAATTTATTTGGGGCTCATGGTTTCCAAGGTCTCAGTCCATAGATGGTCAACTTAGGCCCTAGGCCTAATGTGAGGCAGCACATGGTAGGTGAAAGAACTTGGTTGAGTAGTGCTGTTCCATTCTTGGCAGCCAGAAAGCAAAGAGAGGGGAAGGGGCTGAAGGGAAGACGAACCCTTCCAGGGCATGCCCCCAGTGACCCACCTCCTTCAGTCATGCTCCACTTGCCTACAATTTAATCCATTCAAATTAGGATAAACTGATTGAGCTATAGCTGTTAACGATCCAATCATTTCACCTTTAAATATTCCTGAATTGTAGCAGGAACTTTGGGAAGGGGATATTTCATATCAAACCATAATATTCTACCCCTGGCCCCCAAAAGCTCATGTCCATCTCACAATGCAAAATGCATTTAGGTCATCTCCAACAGTCCCATAGGCTTAACAGTTTCAGCATTACACCAAATCCAAGTCCAAAGTCTCATATGAAACCCAAGGCAAATTCTTGGCTGCAAGCTCCTATAAAATCAAAAGCAAGTTAAGTATACAATGGCATAGAGTAAACATTCCAATTCCAAAAGGGAGGAATATTGGGCCATAGAAGGGATGGGACCAAAACAATACAGAAATCCAACTGGACAAATAGGTCCTATAACTCCACTTATAGCATGTAGGACACATGGTGAGGTATGTTCTCCAAAGGGCTTGGGCAATCCCACCCCTTTGGCCTTGCTGACTTTTAACCTGACTTTCTTGACAGTCCACATTACTGGCATCTCTTTAATTCCTGGGGTCTTCATTCCAGCTTTGGCTTCATTTCCCCACTTCATTCATCACCCTCTCAGGGGAAGCCTGCAGGAATTCTGACCTTGGTACACTGCCTGAAATCTCAGTGGAAGCCTTCATGACCCCTTAACCTCAGCACTCTGCATTACTGCAGAATCAGCACCATGTGGATGACTTTAATGTCTGCTGCCAGCTTGCACAGTAGTTGAGCCCCCTGAAATCATGAGGGCCTGTGCAGCTGAGCAAGGTGAAACAACTTCCGAGGCCCCCTGTGTGAGCAAGATGCCCCACAATTTTTTCTCAAAGGAATTTTCCCTTCTACATCCTTGACTTTCAGTGAGTATGGTCTTGCAAATTTCTGATGCCTTTAAGCCATTTTTCCTATGTCTCTGAGCAAAGTAATTAGTATCTGTTTAGTGGCTGTAATCACAACTGTCTTGGCCCAGTTTTATAAGTATTTTTCTGGACAAGCAAATTTTTTACAGTCCTTTTGCTCTGCTTTCTGCTCCTGATTCTTATAGTAAACCTGGCTAAAAGATAGAAATAACCATGCCCCCTCCTAACTACTGTGTGGCCTTGAAATTTCCTGTGCCAGAATGTAAAGAATGGCCTCTAGTTCAATTCCAATAGAGTCCTTATTTCCCTCCATGAGTACAGTCTACATTCCTATCAGCATTCTAGATTTCTGAACTTCTACCAGAATCATCTACTAAGCTTCTCTTACAACATGCTAAAGCTTTCCCAGCCTGCACCTCTAAACTTTTCTGATCTCCTCCCAGAAACCAGCTCCAAAGGCTTCTGAACTGGTCAGTTCAATTTCTGTGAACCCATAACTCTAGTCAGTAGGAATTGCTGCAGCAGCACTTCCCAGATCATGGTACACAGTACTCCAGCTTCATCAGGATCACTGGAGGGCTTATCAAAATGGATGTCTGGGTCCAACCCCAGTTTCTGATATATACAGCAAGCCCAGGATGGGCCCCCAAATTTATACCTTTAGCAAGTGCCTAAGATAATGTAGATCTGGGGGCCACACTTTGGAAGGCTTGGGGCCTGAAGTCCTTGGGGCTGCCCTAGGGAAGACATCCACTCCTGTCCTAAAGCCTCTAACTGTCAAGCCGGGAGGAAAGCATTCCTGACATACTCTCTGTCCTGGCTTACCTGAATTTCAGCCCCAATTCCTACTGTTTTTGAATAGGCAGTGTAGAAAAAGGTAGTAGAATACTCAGTCTGGGTTTGAAAACAATATTCATGAAGGAGAGTAAAAGAATGGCAGTGCCCAGCCTGGTGCCATCCATTATCTTTGTTCTGTCAAAAACCCCAGGAGGCCAAACTCACTGTAAATTCACTTTTTAGTCATGGACAGCCCATTCCCGATTTCCTAATGGTCTTAACAACAAAGAACACAAGGCCAGAGCCTTGTCCTCCTGGGGAATCCCTGGGCTGGGTGCAGTAGGCGCCCCTGGAGTTCTGATGAGGAAGCAGCAGCCTGTACCTCCCAGCTGAGGCCTGCAGTAGAGAGAACTGCCCCTCATTCCAAGAGCTCAGCTCCCCATTCTGAGGAAGTGCAGTGCTCAGGAATCACAAGTGCACTATGACTGTGATAGCCTACAGTACCCAAAACATGCCACCCCTCAGCAGACCTAATGATAAAAGAAAATTCAAGAATTTACCAGAGATTGGGAGGCAGGGTGGTGTGATGCAAAGAACACTGAATTGGGAGTTGAGATTTTTGTTAGTTCTTGTCCTGCTTCTACTTGGATATGTGATAATTTCAGGGTTTTTTTGGTCTTTAGAATTTGACCTATAAATGAGGAGGAGAGATAGTACTAATGACCTCAAGGGTCCCTTCCAACTCTGACAGTCTTGAATTATACAAAAAGTCATAAAATCTGTGGTATGAAAATCCAGTTCCCAATTAGGTAGAGTGAAGGAGACTAGACCTGAGGCATTTGAACCTTGGGCTCTGGCTTGGGGTGGGTAGAGAGGAGAAAAGGGACTTCCTCTTGCCTTCTGCTTTCTCATCTACCAACACAGCTCTGGCCCTGGTGACCAGGACCACTTTCCCTCCTTACCCAGCCTTAAGTCCTGCCCCCTGACTTACCCACTCAGAATTTATAATTTTTTTTTTTTTTGTGGTACTGGGGATTGAATTAAGGAATGCTCTATTACTGAGACACAGCTCTTTTTATTTTTTATTTTGAGACAGGGTCTTAAGTTGCCCATGGTGGCCTTGAACTTGGAATCCTCCTGCCCCAGCCTTCCCAGACACTGGGATTACAGGTATATGCCATGGTGCCCACCCCAATTTTAAATAATTGGGGCACTCTCTTGCCGCAGTCTGGCTGGGCACAAAATAACCGAGCCGCCACACAGCCTTGTAGGTTCAAAACAGGAACTCCTTTATTTTCCGCACTCCCACAAATGCCACACATGCAGCCTTCTCCCTGGGACACACCACACACCAACTGGAAATCCCTCCTCCGGCACTTCCCCAGCCAATGGGAACTCTCCAGGAATCCCCTGGATAACTCCAAAGTAGCAGGCCTAGGCGGACAGCAGGGGTCTAATATGCAATTGAATACACAGCTTAACATAACCATTATCATCTCAATGGCTTGCTGGCATCACCTCTCAACCACGCTGTTCTGGCAAAAATGCCATGAGTCATTCCGACTCAGCTATGGCTCTCAGCACTCTCTCTGCAGTGGCTTCCCTTTGTGAAGAGCAAACACTGGGACCAGAGACATGAAGCTGAGGTCACAGGAGAGTATGGGATGTTTAGTGTCTTTCAAATTCTGCCTGGGTCCTTGCTTTTTCTTGCTTTAGGTCCTTTATCACCTCGAAATTTTATCGTTTAACTTTTCTGAACTATTTCATCAACTACAATAAAGGAAGAATATCTAACTCACAAAGATAATGTTTCTGGAAGACTAGCCCAGGGCCCTTATTTTCAGTCTGTCTCATTCTGTGATGTGTTAATCCCAAAGTGTCTGGAAAAACATCCTGCACAGAGAGACAGTTTGGGGGATTTGGTACAAAGGGCAGGGGAGGCCCTAGGTGGGTGGTGGCAGTGTAGGTTGCACTCATAACTTTGACAAATGCACACTTTGTAAGTGTGTGTGTGTGTGTGTGTGTGTGTGTGTGAGACAGAGAGAGAGAGAGAGAGAGAGAGAGAGAGAGAGATGCTGGAGATAAATCCCAGAGACTGATGCTTGGGCATGCTAGGTAAGTGCCATACTATTGAGTTAACACCCCCAGCCCTATACACTTAACTGGATAAATTTGGTTCCCTCTTTTCTTTGGAAATAAGCTTTTTCCTGCTCTGGGACAGTTTTGAAGGACTTCATTTATTTATTCACACATTCATTTATTTATCTCACTGGGATTCTGAATCAAACATCCTGACACCTGGAGGCCTGTGCTCACTGGAGCAGATGAAACCTGGGTGGAGGATATGAGCCTAGCTCCCCTTTCAGGAGCCTCAGGAAATTCTTTCTCTTGCCTTAGTGTAGATGGGCAGATTGGGGGTTCTTAATAGCTGCTTTTCATTACTCATGGTGTAATAAATGAACTAATTTCTACCAAGGACTCTTCCTGGACTAGGGTACTGAGTGGATATATCTCTGGAGCAGGGCAGATATGTTGCCATATTATCAGGCAACTTCAAGTTCAAATGCATATCACCATGTAATCTTTGAAGTAGGAAAAGCAGGGAACAGGGAGTGTTGGAAATGGGTGGAACAGGCCTACTTCTTCATTATGGGAATGAACTTGGGACTCAGTTTAGGCCCTAGAAGGAGCATTCCAAACCCAGATCAAAAAGGTCCCTTCCTGCTTGACAGGTGCCAATAGCTCTCACTACCCGTCCTTTTCATTCCCTTGTTCCCCATCCCATGTCCTCTCTGACCTCACCAGCTACTCCTTTGCAAAGGGGCAAGTATGACCCAACTGAGGTCATTAGAGCCAGTGACCTGCACCACTTCTGTGAATAAGATGCTCTCATTTAAAAGGATGAAACTTGACTAAGTTACCTAATTTCTCTATGCCTCTGCTTCCTTACATGCAAAATGGGATAATAATAGAATATGCCCTCAGGAGTGTAAGGATCAGTTAGTTCATATGTAAAAAGCACCTGCAGGTTCTGGCACTGTGGAAGCCTCGGTACCTTCTGCCCTCTGCCATTGTTACCATTACTATGGATGTATGAGCCATCCCTGGGTAGCCACCTGGTCCTGGCTTTGCTGGCTGCCTTCCAGCACTGCCTGACAGTCCCTAACACTACAGAAGGCACTTCCTGCCCCTAAAACAGGCAGATCCAGTGCAGTGGCAGGGTGTCCTGGCAGTGCCTCTGGATTGAATGGGTTAATGCCATAGCATCCTAGGGACATGGGAATCCCTCTTTTCTCTGCTGGACCCCATGTGTTCCAGTTTCTTTTTCAATGGCAGGGACATAGTCAGGGAACCACAGTGTACTTTCCCACCAGGCATTTTTTTTTTTTTTTTACACAGAGTGAATAATTTCCCACATTAAATAATTAAATGTAATAACTAATACTATTCTTCCCACACAAAGGTTTTATGCAAGTCATATAATTATTCTTTTATCATTCACAGTAACTCTCAGTGCTCAAGCACCAGGCAGGAAAGAAACCTGTCATAATGTTGTAACAAAATGCAAATCTCTGGGTGTAAGAGCTGTGGTGGGGAGGACTATCTCTGACAAGCCCATTTGTGCCTGTCTGCTGTGCACTGTGTGTGCCCTATACCCTGTAGGTATCCCACAAATAACCATCAGGGCAATGCCAACTCTCCCATTAGGCCTTAAGAATGGCAGGAGCTGTGCCCACACAGCACAGGCCTCCTGGTCCTGTGCTGATGCTGGAGTCCCTAAGGGGTGGAAGGAGTAGCTGTGTTCCATGCCCAGGCACCTCCCCCCGTTCTTTTCTGCTCCTTTTGAGTGACACGTGTGGTGAGTTTCTGGGTCCAAGGGGTTTCTGGGAAACGTTGTTTCCTAAAGATTCAGGAGGAAGCTGAATTAAGTTGCACCTTAGCCTAAGGCAGTGGTACCCAGTGTAGAGAGAGCACTGGCCTCCAGGGGACATCTTGAAGCTCAGTAGAAGCACTGCAGTGATTCCAGGAGGAGGAAAAAAAACAAAAACAAAAATCTGGTATTAGTGTTTAGTGGGCAGGGACAAGGATGTTGTATGTTTCACAATGGGTCAACTCTGCCCAACGAAGTATGATGTGTCCCATATTGACTTTTGAAAGACATTTATGTAGGGTACTATATGCAAATAAGGCTCACCAGTATAATTGTGCCCTGCTCTGAGTTATTCCATGCCATATAGAATAGCAGCTCTGAGCTGTTCCATTTTGAGTGTAAGTGCTAAGGCAGAATGACTTGCCAACTTGTCTGGGCAAATAGCCACTAGATGTTGAACATTAAGATCATATAAAAAAGAATATGCACAAACTGAAAAATAAATAATGCTAATAAAAAATTACCATCTCTGAAATTATTGTATTAAATCAGAAGCACATGGATGCATGGGTGTGTCAAACCCATATTAGGGAAATCAGGCCAACAAATAATGCAAACCTCTCACATGAAACACATGGTGCTGATCTCCCTGATGCCCTCAGTATCTCCTTTAAATCTGCTTCTTGGGTCAAGTCATTTAAATGTCTCAAGGTTCCTGCTGAAATAGAATATTATCTTCCTAGGAAGAGCAATGTGTTAGTTCTGAGTCCCATGAACACCTGGGGGAACAAAACGGATGAAGGTGAAATTCATATTTCTAGTAGTAAGGGATTAGAAAGCAATGTCATAGTTGATTCTTTAAGGGGAACTTACAGGAAACTGAACGGCCAAACTGTTGAAAGTTTGGAATCATAAATGCTGGCTACTTATTCTATGGATGAGATGGAAAGCCAGACCCCTCCTTTGCCACTCCACTGATGGCAAAGAATTCAGGTGCTCCAGGGCACCTTTTCCCTAAAAGCTACCTACTCCAATGCCCTTGGAAAATAGAACCAAAACCCCAATCTGGAAGCTTGATTGTCTGATCATCTGCAGGCAATGTCAGGGTAACACACCTCTGTAAAACATGTCAGATTTTGGAAAGAAAATGCTGAGGAAGAAAAGCAGAGAGGAAGATTGTTTCCGACTTTCTTATTTCACTGGTACCAGGTACTATGGACCAAATGTGGGTTTCTGGGCTGTCCTGTCCCTTGGCTTCTCAACATTGCATTTTTAGTAATAGCATCAATGGCTAAAAGAGATGTATAGACTCCATCTTTTTTCTTTTTCTTTCTTTCTTTTTCATTTAACAGATTAACTCCCGGACTCAAGGGATCCTCCTGCCTCAGCTTTTCTAATTGCAGGAAGCCACCATGCCCAGCGGAAACTCCATCTTGCCCATAATTGAGTACATCCTTGAATTAATCATTCCCTCCCTGAAACATCTACTTTTGGTGGCCACTCCTGCTTAAGTGGTGCTTAGTAAGGCTATTTGTATAGAAATAGGGGTGCACAGCTATCGTCTCTCCCTGGTCTGCTTGGAAAACAGTTGTGTGCATATTGATCTCCTGACACTAGAAACCACACAGATCAACCTGTGATTTGGGGAAGGAGCATTAGCTCTAGGCACGGTCAGGTTTGGCATTCCTTGGTATGTCTGGGTTTGTAACTCCCGAGGGTTTATACATCTGATTGAGGGAATCTCCCATGAAACACCAGATGATATTTAGGCAGCCCAGTTGGCCTGGATGTCTGCAGCTATGGTCACCAGTGAAAGAGGCTCACAACACACCATCATTTTCCCCTGTAGGAACTGAACTCTCTGTAAAACTAATGACTGACTCTGGACAACTCCTTCAATTACCTAAAATAAATCTCCTCATGGTGGCTCTGCTCCAGGCTGGGCCAGGACATCAACCCTCATATTTTCCTTAAAAAGGAATCAGGTCTCACTTAGCCCCCACGATGACCACATGACATAGCGTGTGTGTCCAAAATGACCAAACCCATCCATGTGAATAAAAAATGACTCTGGAAGGGGTTTTAGTAAGCATTTTGAGAGAGCAATTTGTATTTTGATAAAGAAGAAAAAAGTCACTAAGGTTACCTGGCAATAAACCACAAAGGAAATAGCAAACAAAATCTTCTAGGCAATCCTCCCTTTTCTCTCCCTTTCTCCCTTCCTTCCCGTCCTGGAAGCTGGGGGGAGATATGTGGAGAACCATCTGCATCTGAAATCTGGGCCTGCCCTGTCTTTCTGGGATCCTGACTCCTGGAGAGGCATCACAGCAAAATTCCATGTGGGAAAAGGAGGAATGAATTTGAGGAGAGGTGGTGAAACATGCATTGCTCTGAAAATTTTAGTTGCCCAAAATAGCTTTCACTTTGTCCCAGGATGGGGCATTGGGAGTTACTCCTGTGACAATTGGCAGAAATATCTGGTCTCTTAATGAGATTTGCTAAGAGAAATGCCCAGTTTTCATTATGCACAACAGCTGGTAGACTGTTACCCAAGCTCAGAGAACATCCACTTCTGTCTACCTTTTAGCTCCCCTGTTGGGAAGGGGTTGAGGCATCAGGACCAGGCAACCCTAGCAGCAGCTGGAGTGGAAGCTGAAGGAGCTGAGGCGTTTCTCACCCAACCTGAACATCCGTGGTGTGTGGTGGATGCTATAAGGAGCCAAAGGCTGAGTCCTGGGACAGCCAGCCTTCTGGAACCCTATTGCTGAGGCTCCCATGCTCTTCTGATGGAACCTGGCCTGTTGTTGACTTGGCCAGATGCCCCTTTTATGATATGAGTAGTAACTAGTATTTGTTTTCTCAAAGTACTAATCATAATTATAATCAAGCAAAATAAATCCAATTTCCTGTCTCACTGTAATCTGGAATCCAAAACTCCCTATAGTTTGGCTATCCTATCTGTTATAGGTTGAATTATGTCTCCCAGAATTTACACATCCTAAAGCCCTGTACCTCGTAATGTGACTGTATTTGGAGATAGGGTCTTAAAAAAATAATTAAACTATACTGAGGTCACAAGGGTGGGCCCTAATCTAATATAATTGGCGTCCTTATAAGAAGAAATTTGGACACAGACACATACCTAGGGAAGACCTCATGAAGACTCAGGAGAAGACAGCCATCTTTAAGCCAAGAGCACAGGCCTAGAACTGATCCTTGCCTCACGGCTCATGAGGAACCAACCTCACTTGCACCTTGATCTCAAACTTCTGGCTCTAGGACTGTGAGAAAATCATTGTCTGTTGCTGAAGTCTGTGGCACTGTATTAGGCAGCCCCAGGGGACTAAAGTGTTATCTCTCCACCGGCATTTCCTGTTGCTTCCTGCAGAATCTCTCCAGCCAAGTCAGGCTGCACTCCTCATTGTCCCTTGACTGTGCCATCTTTATTCCAACTCTGGGCTTTTGTTCATATGGTGTCATATACCATGTCTTCTCCCTGGAGTGCCTGACCCCCTCCTTTCATCTAGCAGGAGTCAGCAAACCACAGCCCTTATGCCAAATCCAGCTTGTCCTCTGTTTTTGTAAGTAAAGTTTTACTGGGGCATATCCATGGCCATCCATCTGGCATTGTCTATGCCTGCTTCCATTCTACAGAGGAGAGCTGCAGAGCTGCAGGAGAGACCACACGGGGCCTGCAAAGCCTAAAATATTTACTGCCTGACCCTTTATAGAAAGAATTGGCTGATCCCTGATCCATTCACATCTCATCAGTTCCTGGAGACCCAGTTCTAGTCTGTAGAAGCTTCTAGTACCCTCCCCTGCCCACCAAGTTTTCTCTTCTGATCTTCTGGAACACTGGGGTCTGAGAATTTTAAATAAAAACCTGGATTCAGTTTTAGATACACTAACTCCCAGCCAAAATATTACTCTGGGTAATATTTAACCTTTCTGAACCCAAGTTTCTTCATCTATAAAAACACAATGATATTTTTCATTCCAAGAGCTTTGGGCAAGAGTTAAGTGGAATAATATTTGTAAAAAGAACTTTGCAAAATAATAAGTACATAATACATAAATATGCTAATATTAAAACTAAATTTAAACTATTTTTTCTTAAATTTTGCTTTTATTTCAAAAGTATTAGGTTTGTCTCCCTGACTAAAGTACAGAGACTGTTACCTTAGAATTCTGTGGGCTCCTTTTCTGGTCCTATGGAACTATAGTCACACTTTTTTCTTTGTGAAGTTTTAAGTGTGTTCCTATATGCTCCTTGTATGTCTTTCCTTGCTCTCCATCCTTTTCACTATGCCTTATTCCTCAAGATTTGACTTCTGTAAACTGTATCAAGGAATTCTCCTTCACTGGGCCTCCTGCTGGGTTGGCCAATGGGTAGCGCTAACATGGCAGGAAAGGACCAGTCTTGGGTTCAGGGCTCTCCTGGCCACATCAGGCAACTTCTGAAATAGCTTTGCTCAAGATCATGGCTGCGGGGCTCATGAATGATAAGAACTAGTGATGTAGGTACTACAACAAAGTTGCCTTAGCTCTGTGGCAGGTGAAATCAGACATTCTGATTTTAGTTGTTGCCCCAGGAGACTCTTAGGAGGAACTATGGGATGTTCCATCTGATTTACTTTTCTCTTGCAGAAAAAAACAGCATGGAAACTTATTCCTCACTATTTATTATTATATTATCATATAATGTTATACATTATAGATTATATATTATATACATAATAATATAATAAGAGGATAGACTTGGCATAAGGACTACCTGGGTTCAAATCCTGGATCTTTTTAGCTGCTTGTTTTGAATAAGTGATTGAATTCTCCAAGCCTCAATTTCATCATCATAAAATTGGCACATATAATATGTCATTTATGGAGTTAAGTCAGTTAATGTATGTAAATTACATGAAAGTAGCTGGCACATGTAGTGAATGATCGAAAACAAAACTATTATTAATATTAATAATATTATCATTAAAGTATAAATGACCAATAATGCTGTTGTACACTCTGAAGGGACAAGATTTTAAAATGATTGGGCTAGACTGGAGATGGATTAGGGACACACCGGTGGGTAACCATTTACTACTAAACCTTGGGAGCTGGAATAATGTCCCCTCTACAGCCTAAACGTAGTACTATGCCTAAAAGAATCAGACTTCCAGAGGAGTCCTGAACAGAAAGGCCACCATAGACCATGGCCAGAAGATCCCTGTCTCGTCCATAATGGTTGCAGGTGAGGTGTGTTATGTATATATATGATATTATTATAATATCTATATTGGATGAATTTATAAAGCCTTTTCCTAATCACAAGAGAGAGGGAGGGACTGAAAGAGACCTGAGGATGTGCTGTGTCACTAAGAGAAGGACAGAAAGTGGATGTGACAGTCCTGGTAAAATGTCCCTTATCTAATAATCCTGCCCAGGGCCTCCTTGCTAGTGACTCTCAGAAGACAAGTGGGAAGCAGAGCAGTATACTTAGGAGCATGGACTCTGAGCTAGGTGGCCTGAGTTTGAATCCTGGCTCTTCCCCTTTGGAGCTATCTGGCCTTGGAATATGTTACTTCAATCCTCCATGGCTCAGTCAAGTCAAGGGAGCAAAGAAAGTAGGCCCAGACTGGAATATCCAGATAAGTATAATACTGAAGGACACTGGTCCTCTCTCTCTCTGGCTTACTGGAAACTATAGCAAACCAGTGTTATCTGTAGAAACTAGTTTGTTGGAATGCTAGTCCTACAACAGAACAAAGTAAGCTAATGAAGTCACTGCTTGTGTAGCTCAACATATAAAACATTTTCCCCTGCCACAGAAAATGAACTCCCACATAACAGAACATTGTGGAAAGGACAAGAGCTACTTGTCCAGCCAGCCACCATTGGACTTTATGGTGAAGTGTTGTGAGGCATGGAGGCATGACTTATCCAGTTCATTGCCATTGGACCTTCCCTATGGGCAAGTTTCAACAACCCTTATGTTTTCTACACTTTTTTTTTATATATATATTTTAGTTGGTCTTTCTGCAGTCTGTCCCCCTGCACTAGCACAGTTGGGCTGAAGACCACATGCATGCGAACTGAAAGACTCCTAGTTCCTTGTGTGATCATGAGTGATTTGGGACTATATCATGGACATTATAGATATCATGAGACTTTGAAGCTCCCATGAAAGAGTTCTGATGCTTTTGTTTTAGCAGGTGATGGACCTGTTTAGCTTCAGGCTGCAATTCTGACCAGCCTGTGATTCAGTAACAGTTCTAGTTCAAAGCCTTTGCAATTGAGTTTGTGTCCCCAGTCACCAGTCTATTCTACATTTTAGTTCTTAAAGGATATGGTTTTCTGTTTAGGGAGTTATGGTGAGCTCAGGAGTTCATAAGTGACTTTTCAGGGTCACTTTCCTGACCTGCTGCTGGTGTGCAACCTCCCTGGCACTTCACAGTTCCCCAGGACTCCCTGTCTCCAGCCCTGTGGACAGAAAGCTGAGACTCTAGTTACCCCACAGTAGTAGGCATTTCTATGATGGTACCACATCTGGTGCTAAGTGGCAGGAGGGCAGAGAGAGGGGAGAACTAGAATAGGGGTTCCCCATTCTTCAGAGTTTGGGCTTCTATGAACTCAGGGGTGTGCTTAGAGGTTACTTCAGGAGAGCCTGGAAAGAAGAAGAGAAATGCGAATTCCTCCACTTTCTTTGAGCATTTTGGGTTCCCTTGCTGTCTCCTTGAGCATTCACTGCAGGGCTTCTTTTGGAGCTGTCTGTGGCCCACTGTCACTGTCTGCCTTGCCTGAAGGTGGGGATCCCAGTGGACATTGAAGCCCCGGCCCCAGGGGTTATTAAGATGAGTAATGTTCTCCTTCCCCAGGGACAACTACTACTTTTTTTTTGCCCTTGGAGATTTCTCCTACTTTCTTCCAAGCTCAGCTACCTATTTAAATATATTTTTGGCACATTCTATGTAGTACTTAAATGGGATTTTGCTGGACTTTGAGTCAGAATTTATACAATAAACAAGAAGTGTTAAGTGGTCATCATTAGCAGAATGGCAGCCTGGTGACATGGGAAGAGCAGGTGCAGGGTTCTTGAGATCTGCATGCCATGTCCTGCTCGACCTTTTGCCAAGTCATTTGAATTGAGGCAAGTCAGTGAGGCAAAGATGCCTAGTTTATCATCCATAAAATTTTCTTCTCTTTCTTTCTTTCGTTTAATTTGTCCTCTTTTGTTTTTTTTCTTTGTCTACTTTGGAAGAATTCCTGGGCTGACTCCTCTCTTACACATTCACCATTTTAGCTGAGGTTATTCTATTCTACCCATTGTTGAATGTTTACCTACTTATTTTTTTTTTTTTTAATAAAATGGGGCTCTTTATTTTTTACTTTTGTTTGATGGCTATTCTCTCCTGGTCAATAATTATTACATTACCTTTTGGGGGATATTGCCATTCCTTTGTCTATATTGATTTATTTTATAATATCCATGTTTGAATTTGTAAGCACTTTAAAATATTAAACCTTCTGAGGATTCAATTATATTCTCCCTGAAGTTTTGTTCAGGTTGTCTTATTGGCTGTGTCATTTGATGCTAGATTCCAGTATCATTGGATGCAGACTTTTGTTTGTTTCTCAAATGTGGTTCTTTTCTTTTTCAGTCTAGGTTTTCCTAGATGTGTGCTGAGTCTTGGTAATGATTTTGGCATCTTTGTACGAGACCCACTTTTATACTGGGCTCTCATACAAAAATGCCAGAAATTACTATCAAAAAAGCAGTGCCTACTACATCATTTCAGTAATTACTGGGGAGAATCCAGGGATATGTGGCTAGTTGGATACGCCAATAACCAGTCTTTGACTGAGGTCCCCCTGCTCTTCCTGGGTGTTATTAGATACCTAGAGAACTGTCCTATCTCTCTGTTCAAGAAACTTCCTGTTCTGTTGGTGTGATACAGACCCTGCTGCATGTTATTTGGTAAAGGTAGGGTATGAGAAAAAACTCATTTCTGAGGTTGAACTACAATATCCCCAACACCCATCGTTTTGGCCATCCAGAGTTGCCTGTACTCCCTATATTCATAGTCCCCAAGCTCAGAGCATTACCAGAATCACTGCCACCTCCTGCAGCAGTACTTTGTGGCCAACACTATGAGTTCTGATTTTGACTTTAATTCCAATTCTATTGGAATTAAACAAGAAGATGCTTGAAGGGAAAACTATCTAGAATTTTTTTAAAGAGTAATTTATCCCAATTTAAGGTTCCTCCTCTTTCTTTGAGCATTTTGGGTTCCCTTGCTGTTTCCTTGAGCATTCACTGCAGGGCTATCTGTGGCCCACTGTCACTGTCTGCCTTGCCTGAAGGTGGGGATCCCAGTGGACAGACATTGAAGCCCCGGCCCCAGGGTTATTAAGATGAGTAATGCTCTCCTTCCCCAGGGACAACTACTACTTTTTTTTTGCCCTTGGGGATTTCTCCTATTTTCTTCCAAGCTTAGCTACCTATTTAAATATATTTTTGGCACATTCCATGTAGTACTTAAATAGGATTTTGCTGGTCAATAATTATTAAATTATTAATATTAAAGGCAGATTATTCTACATGTAAAAGCTATATTCAAAAAAGCTATAAAATTGTCTGGTTTTACAAGGATAAATGTAAACCATTAAAATTCTCCAATTGGACAAGGTATGCAAGGATTTTTATGTTGTTGGGGTTTTCTTTTTTATGTTAAAACACTGAGAGCAAAATAACCTACTGGAATATAAAGATATAAATATAAAGCTGAATGAACATGCCACTAATGGAGAAAGGGATATTTTTACAGATCCAGTATTTTCCCCCATCATGTCTCCATTTGATGTCAACCAAAACATCATTGTCCATTTGGTTTTAAAAAACACAATGTACTTGTGCACATACACCAGTTAAAGGAAAGAGGAAGGGGAAAATGAAAGAATAGAGAAAGCTCTACCACAGTAGTCAGGATGTGGTGGGATCAAATTGGTTTTCTAATGGCGAATATATTCTTGGTCTGTAAGAACAGTGTTCTGGAGTAAAGCAGCAGGTTCCCTTTTTGGTCGATGCCTCCTGTCTGCTGCTGGAATGTGTCAATTGTATCTTCCCCCTCCATTTCCAACTGCGCAACTGTGTCTGTTTCATTGATTGACTGCCGGTCAAATCAGAATCTCATCAGCCTCGTGGATAAACCCTGTTGTTCACAGTAGGCTTTCATTAGTTTACTAAATGATGTATCATAGAACCATCCATCTCCACCACCTTCAAGTGAATATAATATAATCAGTGTTCTCAGTCTTGATTATTTCTTGGGTTTTTCATAGATCGTGCCAAGCAATGTAGTCTTCTCAGCTGCTGCTTCACCCACATGGTACCAGGTCCTCACCAAACGAGCACAAAGCTGCTCTTGGATTTTGATATTTATTGCCAAACTGCTTTCTATAAAGGTTGAATTATTTTCTACCCCCACCAGTACTGTATGTGAATATCCCCTTCTATAGACATTTGTCAACCCTGGGTAATATTTTTTAAATCATCACCAATTTGATAGGTGAAAAACAGTTATCTTGTTGTTTTGATTAATAATGTTAGTTATTGGCAGTTAGATTAAATTTTTTTCGTATGTTGATTGGCAGGGCACATTTAATTTTTATAAATTAATTGCCTCATGACCCTTATTAATCTTTCTGTTGTTGTAGGGACCCCAAGAAGTTCAATGTTTTGGTCTCATGCTCTTCTTTTAACCTGTGGACAATAATTTTGGGGTCACAGACACTTATGAGGTTGTTCTTTTATAAGACACTGACATCTGGTCTGCCAGGCATCTCTTAGATGTATTCCTTGCTAGCATTGGCTTACAGATGTCTTTGTTCACAACAAAGCCTGTGGAAAGGGACAACCCAAAAGCCCTGGAATTCTAAAAGAACTTTACATCTGACCTGCCTTTAGGACTAATGGCTGAGAGCATAAACACTAATCACATACATGTGGATGATGTGCAGCTGATAGGATGACTCTGGGCCTTGTTTCTGGATTCTAAGTTCTACTAGGGGTGGACAAGATCCAATGTAAGATGGGAATTTTTAAAGAACATGTTTCATTATTTTAAAGTTTACTTTTTTACCATATAAATATAGCATAGAAACGTAGGGAAGGGATAAAAGTAGGAAGAAGAAACAAGTTATCTGTTGTCCTCCTAATAAGGAAGAAGTGCTGTTAATGTTCTCGCAGTCCCTGAACATAGATTTTGTGCTGTAGGTGCTTTTGTTCCTGCCTACAAAGAACTTGCAGTGTTTTGTTCCTTTTTATTGCATTAATATATTTTAATATTATTTATATTTATAGAAAAAAATCCATAAATACAGACTCTTTACAAAAAATATAAACATTATCAATAAGGGTAAAGTTTCATTTACCTTCCAGGCAGTCTCCTTACTCTCCCTCCTCTTCTGCCTCTTTCCTATCTAGTCCTGTATTCTTTTTCTGTGTATATATTACATATAGTGTACATATACATATATACATATGCATACTATTTTTATGTATTACGTACGGACATATACACAGATACATATATATGTGTGTATATATGTATATGTACATATATATGGATAGTTTCTCCAACTTGCTTTTTTCCCCACTTAATATGTTGGAATATATGGAGCTACTGCATTCCTTTAACTGCTGCATAGCAATCCATAGTATAGATATGTTATAGTTTACTGATCATTTCTTATATAGAGGAACATTTAAGTTATTTCCAATTTTTTTGCTATTCAAACAATGTTTCCATGAATATTTCTTATATATGTCCCCTTATATGCATTTTGAAATGTTTCTCCAGGTTAGAGACCAAAAAATGGACTTTGCCATGCATATTTAGCTTAACAGAATTTTAAGTAAAGCATTTTTTAACCTTCTCTCCTATTTTGACCTTAATTTCAATCACTATTTTTCCTAATATATTGGTCAGCTCCACTTTGCTGTGACTACTACTGTGATTACCTGAGGTAATCAACTTATAAACAGTAAAGGTTTATTTTGGGTCATGGTTTCAGAGATTTCAGTTCTTGAATTCTTGGCCTTGTTGCTTTGGACTTGTTATGGCATACATATCATAGTGAGCTGGTGAAAGAGGAAGACTGTTTATCTCATGATAGCCAGGAAGGAGAGAGAGAGATAAAGAAAGAGGGGGATGCCCTTCAATAGATGAATGGATTAAAAAATGTGGCATTTATACACAATGGAATATTACTCAGCACTAAAAAATAACAAGATCATGGCATTTGCAGGCAAATTGATGGCATTAGAGCAGATTATGTTGAGTGAAGTTAGCCAATCCCTAAAAAACAAATGCTGAATGTCTTCTCTGATATAAGGGGGGTGACTCAAAATGGGATAGGGAGGAAGAGCATGAGAAGAAGACTACCACTAAATAGGGAAGAGAGGTGGGAGGGAAAAAGAGGGAGAAGGGGAGTTGCACGGAAGATGGAAGGAGAACCTTATTGTTATACAGAATACATATATGATGTTGTAATGAAAAAAAGAAAAAAAAGGTATGTCACATTAGATTGGATAGAGAGAAAGGATGGGAGAGGAGGGGAGGAGTAGGGAGAATAGGAAGGGCAGCAGAATAGAATAGACAATATGATTGATGTATGTACATTCCATGTATGTATTATATGTCAAAATACATTCTGCTGTCATGTATGACTAAAAAAATTTTTAAAAAATTTAAAAAAAGAAAGAGGGGGAAACTGGGATCCCAAATATCCCATTCAAGGACATGCCCTGACCCAATGACCTAACTTCTCTTTATTCTCTCTACAAGGCCCTACCTCCTAAAGGTTCCCACACTTCCCAATACCACTGCAAGCTGGCAAATAAGCCAGCTTTGGAAGGACATTTAAGACCCAAACTATAGCACCTAGCTTACAGGATTTTGTTAGTATTTTAATTTCTCTCTCTCTCTCTCTCTCTAATTTAAATGCTAAGATTGTTATTTTATACAAACTTTAAATTTCATATATTCCTCACTTTCCTTTTTGCTTCTCTATCTTTTGGAGACCATTTTTCTTCATCCTGGTGGTGTTCTTCTATACATTTCTTTGGTGCTGATATCTAGATGGTGTGCTCTCTTGGTATTTGTAAGGATTCTTATGGTCATTCATAAAATACAGCAAGCATTACTGGTGAAACAAGTCTAGGTCCACAATTATTTTTTCTCAGCACTTTGAATTTATTATTATTATTTGTGGTGCTGAAAATTGAACCCAGGGCCTTTGGCATGCTAGGTGAATGCTCCACCACTGAGCTATATCCTAAGCCCCATCTCTCAGCACTTGGAAGATACCACATTCATATTTTTCGGGCTTCCTTGATTGGGGTAGGGAAGGCTGAAGTCATTCTAAATTTTGTCCTTTGTAGCTGATCTGTACTTTCTCTCGGGATATTTTAAGATTTTTTTCTTTTTAGTTTTCTACAGAAAATTATGGAAAATACTATGATGAACTACCATGTACCCATCCTTCAGCTCCAAGTATCAATTAAAGGCCAACCTTATTTTTTCTATGTTTCTACCTATACCCTCTCCCTGTCAGGATTATTTTGAATAAAATCTCAGATCTCATTTCATCTCTACGTATTTTAGTATGCATTTCTAAATGATGCTCTTAAAATTAAAGCATTAAAATTATGGTGGACATATTATAGAGAAGAATAAAAGCTATGTATGAAAGAGGTTCCAAAAGTTTGTAAAATATATGGAGTTTGAGGCATCTCAGCCAGACCCCTGAGGCTACCAGTTTATTCTCTTCTGTCTGTAGTTAGGAGTACTACAAAGAAGCATTTACTAGCCCAAATTTATAACCCTCCTAATTTCAGAGGCTGAAACATTTCTCCAAAGTCATGAAAGTGAATCGTGGAGGAATTAGTACAAGAATTTCCAATTTAGGACTCTTTCTGTGAACCCATGCTCTTTAATTGGTACCAAGGTCTCCCAAAAGAGGTAGGGAATGGGAATCAGGGGTTTGGAGAAAGAGGAGCTGATATTTCAGGTGTTTAGCAAAGAAAAATTTGACCTCACCTTTCAAAACCATGATAGCTCCAATAATCAACAGATACACCTGTTTTTATTTTCAATACCCAAATGTTTTAATCTTTCTATATAAAATTTATGTGCATTATATGATGAAAGATTGCATGATGCCAGTGTAAAATGAAAACAGAAAAATATGAAAAGCTGGGCATGGTGGCACATAACCTGTAATCCCACCAACTCAGGAGACTGATGCAGGAGGTTCCAAGTTTGAGGCCTGCCTCCATGCTTTAGTGAGACCCTATCTCAAAATAAAAAATAAAAAAAGCTGGGGATGTGGCTCAGCGGTAGTGCCTTCCTGGGTTCAGTCTCCAGTATGGAAAAAAAAAAAAGAAAAGAAATAGTATAACAAAAAGTGTATGTAAAACAAATGACAACATACTGGATTTTTCTTTTTTTATTATGAAACTATTAAACTATGCAGATTTATGGAATATGGTATAGTAATTCAACACATCTGTGATGAATAGTATAATCATTTCCATCTCTTCAAACATTTTTTCACAATTTTGGTTAACAAGTAATGATTATACATATTTATGGGATACACTTTGATAGTTCCTTAAATGTATACAATATGTACTGATCAAATCAGGGCAATTTGCATTTACATCTCCTTATCATAACTTTGTGCTTGGACCCTTTGTGCTCCTCTCTTCTAGTTCTCCATAAAATTATAATAGGCCATTGTGAGCTACAGCCGTCCACTGTGCTGTGGAGCACCAGAACTCACTCCTCCATTATAATCTCTCTGTGTCATCCCCCTTCCTGTGCCCTACCTAGCCTCTAGCTGTCACAGTATAGAATGTCCTTCTGCTAATATATGCTTTCTCTACAAATTCTTTAATTATAGAAAAACGACTGTTTGCCAAACACTCTTCTAAAGCTGGGCACAATGCACTGAATAAAACTGACATCCTTGCTCTCCCACAGGTTATATTCTAGTCAGCCAGAGGGAACAGGCCCTAAATACCCATGTATACATTAGATAAGCACCATGGAGAATTTTGAGCCAGAGAAGGGGATAAGAAGTGTCAGAGGGAGGCAGTGTAGTTGGCTTCCCTGACAGGGGGTCTGAAGGAAGTGAGGGAATCAACCTGAGAGAAGAGCACTTGGCATATTAGAGGAACAGAGAGTCTCTCTGTTTGACAAGGAATAAGCAAAAGAGCTGGAGATAAGATTAGAGACTAGCAGTGGGGCGGGAACTGTGCTGGGTCTTCAGCAATGGTAAAGATTGCAGATTTTGCTTTTAGCATAGGAGCTCCATTAAAAGCAGTTCTTCATTCCTCTGAGAGGGAAAGAAGGCTGGGAATGTTTGTAATGGTTGGCAAGGCTGTTTAACTCATTCTTCAACTAGATGGAAATGATTTCCCAGTGATTTGTTCTGTGCTTCCTTCACTGTGTGCCACAATCTCCTTCCTTTGATGCACAGACAAAATTTCAAAAATGTTTGCTGTTATAGATCATGCTTCTAAATGTTTTGTTTTGGTACCGGGGCTTGAATTCAGGGGCACTTGATCACTGAGCCACATCCCCAGCCCTATTTTGTATTTTATTTAGAGACAGGTGTGGGGAGCCACACTGAGTGACCATGCCTTCCAGTCCTGATGCACTATGGGGATCTGAATGATCACTGTAATCTGGCGTGGTAGTGCCATGACTCCTGACTCAGTCTCCCCCCCATCCCCTCCCCACCCCACTTGGATAGCAAGGAGGTTCTCTTTGTGGGGCATGCCCCTAGGGTTGAGTTACACTGTTTCCTTTGTAATACTACCTCTTTGCCCTATTTGGGATAGAATGTTCCATGGAAACTCACTTTGTGTTTCCCCTTCTCTTGCTCTGCCTTTGGGCATGGCCTTCCTAGATGTCAATCAATCAGCTGATAGCAGACATCATGAAGCTAAACCTAAGCCCCTGAAACCTGACCCCTTGCCTCATTTGAATGGCTTCTTCCCAATAAAAGGATTCAGCACATCACGTGCTCCTGGCTCTCTTTCCACAGACCCTTAAGTCAGAGGAGCCACCACAGCACCCAAAGAAAAAGGTACTTCTCTGTCTCTGATTATTTTGTGCAGCCCAGTTCACCAGGAGTGACCCTGAGTGTTTAGTTGGGTCTCACTGATTTGCTTAGCAACTCACTTTTGCTGAGGCTGGCTTTGAATTCAGATCCTCCTGCCTCAGCCTCCTGAGCTGGGATTACAGGCATGTGCCACCACACCCAGCCTAAGTGCTTTTGTATTTGAGACTGTGTGTGTATATTTGAGTTTCCTCAGGTTTGTGTTGCTGTTTTAGTGTTGAAATGCTTATTCTCAGATGTTTGCCTTCTGGTTTGAACCTAGTTAGAGAACCTCAGTGTCTGCTGAAAGAAGATATTTGGGATGAGCTGCTTTTGGATGTAATACCTCAGAAGAAAAGCAAGCAGACAAGTGGAGGTGGACAAATCTTTGATTCCATTATGGTTTGTGCACATCTCTGTATCTAGAGAATAAAGTATTCAACTAAATGACCTGTAAGGATCCTTCCCATAAAGTCAGTGGTTTGATGAAAATCATGGGCCCCCATATCAACCAGACCAGTATTAAATCCTGTCTCTATGAGGAAATAGTCATGCAGATTTGGGTAAGTTTTTGAATCTCTGTGCCTCAATTTCCTCATCTGCAACATAAGGATTATAGGGCTGATTATAACCCTAGTTTTAAGTATTGTATTAAAATGTTTGTCAAGCACTGAGCCTTGCTTGGCGTGTTGCACGCCTCACAATACATTTTTTGAATTGATTCAGGTTTCTGGGGCTAGTGTTTAGTTAGGTTGGTTTGAAGGTGTGGTCCCAGAAACACAGATTTCTTGGTTGTATCTCAGAGAGCCGCCATGCTATTTCAAGAACACATAACTTGGGGTAGAATCTGTCCTCTTTGCCTCTAACCCTAAACTGTAAGTCTGGCTCCAACATGTACCTCTGATGCCTTCTTGTTATGTCACAGTCCAGTCACGTTAGGGCAGTGGGACAAGTTGCTGAGAGACCAAAGAAGACACCTAGAGATGGGATATAAGTTTTATCAAGAAGTGTTTATGGAAGAAGTTCAATGGCAACAGGCTGGACAGGTGTTTCACCAGAAGGTCCAGTGACAACATGCTGGATGAGTGCATCTCTGTCTCACACAGATGCATCTGGAGCTTTGCTAGAATATAGCACCCCCTGCCCCACAGAATATTTTGTCTAGGGGTGGCCACTTGGATGAGCACTTCCCTCTCCATAGTTCTCTGATCTGAAGCAGTTACCACAAGGAGGGGTTTTTCTAGGTTAGGTTACAGAAGCAGCATTGGCTTAGCTTGCTTTGTCCCACTGTGCAACCAGCACACCTAAGGAACTTGGCACTCATCCAGAGGGCAGCTATCTATAGATAATATTAACTTCCTTCATTCCCAGCACATAGGAGAGAAAGCCAGTATCCTTTAAGATAATATGTAGCTGAATATTCCATCCCAACTCACACTCATTGTTCCCTTAAATTGATTAGGTTTTGAGGAATGGAAAGGGGCATTTGGGAACATGGTTTCCTCCTTTAAGGATCCTTTGGTTTTTACAACTGAGTTCTCTGCTCTGTAGTAGACCCCTATTCCTAGCCGACCAGGCATCTCAGGGGAAGTATATTCAGGATAGAAATTCAGATCCCTCATTCCATCAGAGACCCTGACTGTCTTATCACACACAGATTCCAGCAACAACTGCCCACATCACCTAAACAGGAGGACCCTTTTCTCAAGGAAGGTACTTCTAGCTACACTTACATGCATACATGGTGCCAAGTACTTATAGTGGTAAAAAATGCTTTTTTGAATGACTTACATCTTTTCTGTTACAGTTTAAGCCCAGTTCTTTTCTTCTGTTCTAGGTAAAGATGAAAACAACATGATGCAGTAGACTTTGATGGGTTTGAAGGCCTACCACTGAGTTTTACTGATCCAAGATTCTTCCTATTGTCCTTATCCTTTTCATGCTAAGGAATTTCCTGTCTCCATCCACTGTTTTCATCTGAAGGCCCCCTAACTGGACCACTTTATCAACTGCCAACATCCCCTTCTTTATTTCTACACTATTCTCCACATGGCAGCCAGAGTCTCTCTAAAACATGTACGTTGAATCATGTCATCTTCCTTAAAAACCTTCGACAGCTTCCCTCTGCTCTTAGTGTCAAAGTCTAGTCCCTGTATGATCTGGCTTCTGGCTGTCTCTCCACCCTAGCCTACATCATTCCCTTGTCCTCCAGAAGCTGCCACCACACTGTGACTATCTACAGCATAAACTGCCCACTGCCCACATGCTATCAGGAATACTTCTGCATTCACTCTTCATGTGGCTGGCTCTCCTTTAGCTCTTTGCTGAAATGCTGCCTTCTCAGAGAAGCATTCCCTGACTGGCTGTGTCCTTCCCAGTCATTCTCTCCCATTACTTCAGCTTCATTTTTTGTATTTATTTGTGTTTACTTGTTCAGTGTCTTTCCCCTCGTAGAACATTAACTTCGTGAAGGGCTTTCTTGTTTACTAGTGTATCCACAGAACTTAGTACAGTGATTGGTATTAGTAAGAACTCATTAAGTAGATGTTGAATGAGTGAATAATTATTATTTATAACAGTAAAAATTGCAGACAATTGAATTATGTAATATTAGGGATTCATAAAAATTATGATAGAATAATATGATTAGATATTACTCTGCATAGAGAAATATTTTATGGGAAGAAAAACTATTAATCCAATTTTGTAAAATAACTGTCTGTATCAATTATTTTAAAAAACACTGCAAGGATAGGTACCAAAATATTGATAGTGTTATGTCTGGAGGCAAGTGATTTTTCTTTCTTCTATTTTAAAAATTTTTATTTTATTTATTTTTTTGATTAGGGTTCTCACTCTGTTGCCAAGACTGGCCAGGAATTCATGGGCTTAAAAGTCTCTTGCCTTAGCCCCCTGAGTAGCCAGAACTATAGGGGTGCCCTGTTTTACCCAGCTTTCCTTTCCTCTATTAAAATACAATTTGTTTTAAATATTTTCTACAGTGAAACAAGTATTCCTCTTACAATGACATGGATGATTCTAAATGGAGTTGTACATTAATGCCCTGGCATGAGTGGGATTGGGTAGATGGTCTTTTGGAATCCCACGTGTGATTTGACCTTCTTCTGGTTTTGGCTTTTGAATGTATGAAGAGTGATCCCAGGCAACATGTTCAGTTGATCGTCAGCACTACCCTCAAAAAAGTGGACGAATATGTGACGTCCCAGGTTTCCTGTACTTCTTCAAAGCTTTGGCATCAAAGCCCCAGAGAGAAACACCTCTTTGCAACTGCCAAATGGGAAGTAAACAATGACAAGCATTAAAAGAAAAATGTCAAATTGGTTTCAAGATTTTCTAAATTCCTTGTATAAATGGCAACTTAGATGAAAGATCAGAATTCCCTCTCTAGCATGTTTTCAGATCTTGTGAGCTACTACAGATACTATCTTGTGAGACTTGGCGGATGGAAAAATCAGCAGCAGCTGGTTAGTAGCAGCTTCTCTTTTCCATTCCAGCAAACACTAAGCTTGACTGGTTCTTTTTTGCTACTTCAAAGCTTTGTGCTTAACTTTCTTAGGCCTAATTTCCCATTGACAAAATGGTATTTGTAATACCTCTTGTGATATTTCCCCCCAATATCCATTCTTCCTTTTTGTAACCATGCAATTGGCTGCCTAGAATAAAGAATATATGTCCTATTCTTCCTTACAGGTAGGTGTGGCCATATAAGAAGATCTGACCACGCAGGTGTAAGGTGAAGTGGCATATTTGACTCCCATGAGATATTCTTAAATAACTAGGGTTCAGAGAAACAATTATTAATGGGCACATCTTGAACTGCACATGGGACGGAGCACATGGGAACTCGAGGATAACAGAAATTTGGTCTCTAGGGAGTATTTTTTCTTACAGAACAGGCACATTTCATGGGACTTTCCTAGCACCTAGGCAGCATGTCTCACTCAAATTCCTGTGGTTTCCTTGTTCTGATTCTATGCTCACTAAGCAACCTTCCAGTTCACATTTGGTTTCCCAAACACAAAGAAGAAATTAGCTTATGCTCACTGGAAATAGCTCCTTTAGATGAGTCCATTGGCATGGATGTAAATTTAGCAACCATACATTTGTAGTGATCCTGATACTTTCTTTCTCCACATTTTTAAATCAGTACATTATAGTTGTACATAATGGTGGGATTTGTTGTTATATATTAGGACATGCAAATATTATAACAATATAATTGGGCCAACGACACTCCCCAGCACTTTCTCCCTCCCTCCTCTCCTACTAACCCCCTGATACTTTCTGAGTTTACTAAGAAAATTGAGTTTTGGACTGATATTCAGGTAATATTTGAATGAATATATGCCAAATCTAGGCTAGACCCTGAAATAAGATGCCCTTGAGATATGCATGTAACATTGATGACCCCCTTGTCCCTACTAATGTGTATCTATCAAACTATATATATAAAACCTTAAATATTCAACAATAGGATATTCATATTCCCCTTCAGAATGCACTATCACTCTTGACGTCTTTCTTTGCCATTTAGGAAGACCTAAATCCCAAAGTTGAGATTTATTTATAGTGAGGATCAACTTTATGTATTATTAGCTTTTATTCACTTAGATTTATATTATAGCTTTATCTAAAAGAGGATCCAAGAAATCTTTAAGTACAATAAAATAAAACCAAACTCAATATTAGTCACAGCTAACATTATTGAGCTTTTACCATATGGCATGCAATGTGAGCTTTTTATGGATTTTCTTTATCACAGGAATCCTTTAAGGTAGATTCTATTATCTCTATTTTATAAGTCATCCAGGTAGTTAATAGTGTATTAGGGATCTGAATCTGATTTTACTAGAGCATGTATTTAAAGTTAGTAAACAAACAGAACAAAAATGTAATGAGAAAAAGATAAAAAATGCTAGCCAGTTGACAAAAAAATGCACACTATTTAGGTCTGAGATACTAGCAGTAAATGCAGAGATTAATACATGATGGATTTAAATAGTTCTCACTGTGGAGCTATGCTGGGAGCCATTAGCCAAGTAAGTAGGTATGACAATTTCCTTGCCAGCGTACCCCATGTTGCAGTGACATTGAATGTAGGTGACCTTGCTCAAGGACCAAGGCGGATTAGGGCGTTACCGGTTTAGGTTCCAGGTTTAAGGTTTAAGATTATTCCTGCTGGGAATAGGGCGTATCCTGCTGCCTGAGTTCCCCTTGAGTTCTCAGGGGATTCAGACAGTATTCTTTGGGAGATAGAAGCCCAGTGGAGGTGGATTTGGGCAGAGAACGTGGATTTCCCCAGAACGTGATTGTAGACGGCTCGTGTGAGTTCGGGAATAAAGAGTTGCTGTTTGAATGTACAAGCTGTGTGGTGGCTCGTGATTGTGTGCCCAGCCAGACTGCGGCATTTGTGCCCAGCCAGACTGTGGCAGAGCTATACAGAGAATATTTGTACATTTTTCTTTCTAACCCTGAGTTTTGAGAGGAGTTTAAGAAAGTCTTTGAATTAATTTAATGAATGGCATCATTTTGAAGCCAGATTTAAAGTTAGGTAGTCAGTGTAGTTAGATAAATCGGGTCTAATATCGAGTGAAATCTAAAATGGAGACCATGCGGAGAATGACTCAGGGAAAACACAGGACAACTCATGGAAGTCCCGAAAAGGCCCTAGGCCAAAGTCCACCTCAAAGAAATGTTAATGAACAGCCCCCAGCAAAAAGGTGCTGACTCAAGTCCTTCCTGACCAGATTACTTCTTTGGCCCACCTGTGTCCCACCCCTTGGGCCTTCCAACCTACATTCCATCACCAAAACTATAAAAAGGGGAAACAACCGCACTTCCACGGATTCCACCTCTTGGGTCCCCTTCTTCCTCTGGGAGAAGTCTTTTCTGCTGTCCTTTAATAAACTTCTAATTTCTACTCTGACCTTGCCTCGGCGTGCTTCTTTGGTGTTATTCTTCAACATTGGGGAAGCAAGAACTCGTCACCGGTCAACAGCGGTAACATATTGGAGGTCCCAGACCGAGATTCTACACCGAGGTAAGTGCACGCACCCCATGTCTGTTTGAGGTGCATCTCTTTCTTTCTGGAGGGTAAGGTGGGCACCCGACGGCTACTTAAACGCAATTAGTGCAGCCGCCACTCTTCAAGACTCGGGTGAGAGGTTTCCCGGCCTAGGCAGCTCTCAATCACCTGTTCAATACAGAGCAGGCATGTTGGGTTCTGCCAAAGCCGCTTCCAACTTTTCTGTCTGGGCCTGGAGAGCAATTGGCGTGAGTACACAGTGTCCCGAATCCCGATCTGCCTCGGATGCGTGGAGGTGGAGGAAGGAGTTTGGAACAACTGCGGAATTCCGGTCTGGGCTACACTCAGATGATTCCTAAGGTTCCTTTCTCTTGAGCCCCCTCCCGACAGCCCTCAGGGGTATCTAGGGTGATCGGTAGATGAATGGCACTGAGGGAAAGCCCCAATCACATTTGCCTCCGTATGGGCCATGCAACACTCCCAACCTCGCATCCATTCCTCCTGGATGCTCCCCTTCCTTCGCAGGTCAGAAATGTTAGCAATTCAGGTTGTAGGACTGAGAAAGGCATGGGATAATTAGCAAAATCTGCCCAGGTTCCCTAAGATGCATAGGTAACTTTCACTAGTCTGTTTTACTGCCCCAATGTTTAAAATGTGTTGTGTTCCCTAAGCTGCTAGAGAGGCATTTTTAGAATCAACTCCTCTGGTAATCTGCTACCTTACAACCAGTAGATATCCCTCAACACTCAGGTGGCTCCTTTAGTCTACAGAGCAAAGGCAACAAAGAGCGCATGATTCTCTTTTGCAATGGGTTTTTAGTGACCGGGAGGATAAGCAGTAATGCCCTTAAGTCTGAATCCTCCCAGGGTCTCTGGCACAGGGCAAACTGAGACCCTAGCACTTTGCTAAAGGGGACCAGAAACCCCTTGGCAAAGCAAGGTGAGAGACGGGTTTTCTGGACCGTTTAGGAAGCTCAAACTTAGGGAGACGTCCCTAATGAGAACAGTTTTCTCTGGCGCGGCGTGGGCGCCTGAGTCCTGTTTTCTTACTCAGACGGGAGCTTCTCTCTCTCCAATACGCCAGGTGCACTACTAGCCTGCCTATTGAAAAATTGGGATAAATTTGATCCTCAGACAATCAAGAAAAAGTGCCTCATTTTCTTGGCCTGGCCTCAATACAAACTCTCTGATGGAGAAACCTGGCCACCAGAGGGAAATATCAATTTAATACAATATTACAATTTGATAAAATTTACAAAAAGGAAATGGTGTGAGGTGCTGTATGTTCAGATTTTCTTTGCTCTAAGGGAAAATCCTAAATTATGCCAACAGTGTAAAGTAGACTTAGCTATGATATCTGCCATGAAGAGAAAAAATCTTGGACTCACTGAGGAAAAAGAATCAAGAGAGAAAAATTTGGGCCGATCAAAGTACATACCCCCTTCCCCCTTCAAGACCTAAGGCAGATAAAAACTGACTCTAGTGGAAAATTAGGAGATATGCCAGATTGCCTGGGATTGGATCTATCCAAAGGAGCTAATCCTGTAAGTAAAAGGGAAACTGAGGGACTCCCAGCAGCTGCCAGAGCCATTTTCGCTTTGGGGAATTTCCTCATTTTTCCCTGCACTGTAAGGATTGCTCCATCTCTGTCCACTTAAAAAGAAGGGACACTGAATGCAGTAAAGTCAGTCACACTGAGACCCTTGATTTTACACCTCTGTGAAAACATCTGGTCCACTCATGAGGAAATCTATGGTGCCACTGATAAGAGTCATAATTAAATGGAAGTTCAAAACCTGGAGAGATTTTTTTCTTATCTGGTCTGTTTTAAAGGTTATTATAGATTGTTTCTTGGGGATGAACTTGGCTGAATGTGTATCTAAAAGATTTTTTTATTGTAACATCTGGTATCTAAATGAGTTTGAAGCATTGCATAATCTTGCAGTTAAAAGTTGGGGTTAGGTAATTGTTTAGTTTGTGATTTCAGATAATTCATGCTGGAGAACTTAAATACTTAGGATAGAAAATTAAAAGAATTCTACTTCCAAGTTGGCAAGTAACTCCCAATCATTTAGTTTTATTTTGAACTGGGTAGCCTGAGAAGATTTCACTAGGTGTACCAGTGCATTAACTTGGGCAAGGATAGTAAATTATGATATGGTATCTGTTCCGCTCAGTGTGTAAGATTTAGGAAAAAAATGTTAAATTGGAACGTTGGTCTGGCTTATTGAAATAACATTGAATAGCAACAGTCTTAAATTTTTAAAGCTTAATTTTGGATATACATGGTAGTGTGGTTCTCTCAAGATTTTTTTTCAGGTGATTTAATGTAACTTAATACTACTTTAGGAACTTCAGAACAAAGGAAGTGACTTAATGATCCTAAAGAAATTTCTTCTGATGGTAGAGATCCTATTTTCAGTTTTGTGTGAGCAAGTTTTTCTAGTGTAGGAAAATGTAAAGGTATGAAATTTTATAAATTGTATCTTAAACTTGTATCATAATTTTCAACATCCAAACCTGAAAATTGTGACTTATGGTTAAAATGCCTTAGGCATGAGGTTTCTGCTCAGAATTCCAGTTTTCCCAGTTCCTTCCAGACCTCAGCCAGGACTTAAGTTGATATGCAAATAGAAGAAGCCTAGAGCACTCAGTATGAGACAGATCTGAGGCCCAAGAAAAAAAAAGAGTAAAGTGTCTTTTTATGGGAACTCAAACTAGATTAAACCAAAGAGTAAGTTGTATGGCATTTACTAATTACTGGCCGGTCAATTTTTTCTAGGACTTTTGCTTTTTTCTTAGATTCTGTATTCTTTTTTGAGCTCGTGATTTTGATCCTACAGACAAGTTAATGTTTTTCTGATAAGTTCTATTTTTTATCAACTGGAGTTTTTTTAAACATTGCAATGAGATTTCACCTGAGAAAGCTACAAGGCCTTTACTATTGTGTTGTGTTACACTTGTGTTACATGTTGTATGTCGGTATGTCTGTATGTGTGTATGTCCATATATCATGCAGTGATATGACAATTGACAGATGAGGAGCGCTCATAAAAAATTAAAAAAAAAATGGATCCAAATGTCTTTGATTCACGTGACTCAAATGGTTCAATTTAAACTGGGTAAACAGATGAAAATTAAAAATTTTTTCTTTAAAATTAAGCTTATAAGTTTTTCTAGGTGTTCAAAAAAGGCCCTAATAAAGTGTTAAATCTGCTTAAATTCAAAAAATTTACAAGTATTGTTTCAAAATGTGAACAGAAGGAGGTTAACAGATGAAAAAGAAAAATTAGAAGTTTCTAGGTATGGATTTAATAGAGGGAAAATGTGTTTCTGGATAAGAGTCTATATGATTAAGTAATTAAGAGGGTTTAAGTAAATGATAAAAAAGGTCTGTGTAAGTTGCTTATAAGTGTAAGTTTTTGAGCAAGTAATCTTAAAGAAATTAAACAGCTGGTTAAACAAGTACTGTTTAGAGAATTGTGCCATTTCTTTAAAAAGCTAAACTTGATTAATATAAAAACATCAATGTAATTGTGGTGTTAATGTGTCCATATCTTCCAGGTATACAAGTCTGTAAGGTAGAAGCTTTAGAAAGAGCATTATATCAAGCTGGTGTTCTAAAATTGTATGGTAATTTTAGATTTAAAAAGAAACATGTTGATTTATTTATATCATTTGTGTTCTATAACTGGACTTGTTATCCATAAGATATGTAAAGTTCTATGTTACTTTTTACACTGAGATACAATTTAAATGTATTTTTAAGTTAATGAGAGCCTAATCTGTGTGAAGGTTTTATTGCAAAACACAAAAGTACATTACTACTTTTCTACAAAAGGTTAAAAGCTTTCAGCTTTTCTTTAATTCATGTTTTAGGTGTGATATTATATTGTGTTAGCTAATATTCATGTGAACTTGAGCAACAATTTATGTAGGCTTTGTAAAATGATGTTTGAAAAGCAAAGATCAGTGATCAGTTTCAGAACTACAGTACTTAAGATTTATGAAGAGCCCTGCCTTACTTGAGATAAGGCTCTGTCCATCTCACTACATGTGAAAGTGACTATGAAAGAAGTAGGCCAGATTTCAGTACAGTTAAAGTTGTGTCCAAAAGTTGGTTTTTGTCATGATTACCAGGATCTCAAACAAGGGATTATAACGTATAACCCTGCCAGAATTCAAGGTAGCTATTATATGAGCTAAATATGTTTTTACTCTTGATAATTTTATTTTGTAGTTTGCTTATAGATGGTTTAAGGATTGCCTGTTAATGTTTTAAGGAGGTACTGCTTTAAGAACACACAACCTGAGTCAACATAAGATAAGGAGTTATCACCTACAGGAGAGAGAGATAGACATTAAAGCCCAGTACTCTTAGTATAAGGCTGTTGAAACTTATTTGCTGGATGTTTAAGATTAAGTTTTAAAATTAAAGTTAAATTAAAAGGGCCAAGAAAACCAATATTTGGCTCTTGCCCTCTAAGTCAGTCTGAATCAGGGAATAGGGGACTTCTCCAAAGAGCTTTGCAACTCTAGGCCACATAACCTCCCGATCAGGGAGATTAATGAGACCAGTGGAGGACAGAAAGCCAATCAGTGCATTTGCTGTGAAAGAGGAGGGTCATCAGAAAAGGGAGACATCCCTGATGCTTCCAAGGGAAGCCACATGGTCAAGCAAGGCCTGGACCCATCCTAGCGCAATGGCACTAGCAGAACTGAGAAGCTGCTGTGAAGTTCCCGAGGACTCCCAGGGAAACTCAGCTGACTGTTAACAATAGATAGAAACAAAAGTCAGTTTGACTTGCTTCATCTTAAACACTTAGCAAAGACAGTCAAAGCCAAAGCACAGCTGTTCCTGGACATTTTAAATAATAATAATAATAATAGTTAAATGTAACTGGAGGCTACAAAAGAGATTCTCAGACAGGAATGCCTGATAACTATCAAAAGGAACTGCCAGAGTAGTTTTTAGTTTAAGGCCTTTATTTCTAACCTACACAGGTAGGCTTAGTGTTTGCTAGTATGGTTATCCAGCCCTAAGTAACAGAATTAAGGTCTCTCTATTAGACACAGAGGTCATACTAATAAAAGGATTTTTCAAGATCAGATGACATTAAATTATTAAACTGTATCTTAAGGAAAAGGACATCTGTAACCCTAAAAGTTAAATGTTGTGTTTGCATCCCTGACATTTCTCGCAATGTGACAAATATCCTTAAAGATTTACATGCTCAGATAGAAGCCATGTCCTCAGCAACTTTGTCATGAAAACAATATCTTAGCTCCTGGTTCTTGGTACTTCCTGGTGGAAAACATTGTTAGTCTTTGTCTTTGCCATCATACTCATTGGCATATTCCTGTGCTATGGCATTTATTGCTGCATCAATATGGTTCCAGTACTAATGAATTCTTGTTTCTCTTATAGACCACCCATCACTCAAATGGCCCTCCAGCCTATTACTTCTCAATCAGACTTCTATCATGGACCACTCGATAGACCCGATTTTTAAAGGGGGACTCCAAACTGCTTGCCCCACATCGTCCCTTTTCAGCCTGAAGAAGCCAGAAAGATCTTATTCGCCCCCCTTCCTTACAGCAGTAAGGAGTTCCCAAATTAGAGGGGGGAATGAAGCCAGATTTAAAGTTAGGTAGTCAGTGTAGTTAGATAAATCGGGTCTAATATCGAGTGAAATCTAAAATGGAGACCATGCGGAGAATGACTCAGGGAAAACACAGGACAACTCATGGAAGTCCCGAAAAGGCCCTAGGCCAAAGTCCACCTCAAAGAAATGTTAATGAACAGCCCCCAGCAAAAAGGTGCTGACTCAAGTCCTTCCTGACCAGATTACTTCTTTGGCCCACCTGTGTCCCACCCCTTGGGCCTTCCAACCTACATTCCATCACCAAAACTATAAAAAGGGGAAACAACCGCACTTCCACGGATTCCACCTCTTGGGTCCCCTTCTTCCTCTGGGAGAAGTCTTTTCTGCTGTCCTTTAATAAACTTCTAATTTCTACTCTGACCTTGCCTCGGCGTGCTTCTTTGGTGTTATTCTTCAACATTGGGGAAGCAAGAACTCGTCACCGGTCAACAGCGGTAACAATTTCAGGTTACTTAACCCTATGGTGGTCCCCATAGGGGTAACTTCTGATTTTACTTTTGAAACAAAGCCCAGGATCTAATGCTAGAACTATAGCTCTCTTAATTAAAAAAAAAAAAAGTGAAGGGAGAAGAGAGGGACCAATCCAAGTCTACAGCCAAGTATTAACTGCCTTGATCCTCTCTCTTCTGGATGCCACTCTTTTGAGGTCTAAGTTTCTATGACATTGTATGGTTTACTATATAACTAACCGTTTTCCTGCTTCTGGTCTTTTTTCCTGCAAAACCATCCTTCATGTTGCTTCTGGTCTTTTTTCCTGCAAAACCATCCTTCATGTTACTTCTGGCTTAATATCTCCAAACATTGCTTTTTCCATTTCACTCCTCTCTTCAAAACTCTTCAGTGACTTGAAAATTGCTTACAGTAGGAATGTTTAGCGCCTTGTCCAACCAGACTCCTACTGAATTTCATGTTCTAATCATGTCCAAAATATATTTTTTAAAGTACTGGCATGCTATAGGCAAGCACTATACTGCTGAGCTATACCCCCAACCCCTTTTTTATTTTGAGGCAGGGTATTGCTAAGTTGCCCAGGCTGGCCTGGAATCTGCCATCCTCAGACTCCGAAATAGGTGGGATTACAGGCATGTGCCACCACATCTGGCCCAATAGTTGCTCCTTAACTGGAAGATTCATACATGGGTGTGTGTGGCGAGACAGAAAGGGGAGATATTTGAAACAATGGGTAGAATCTAGTGTATCTTATTCAAGTGTCAATTGACTAGACAATTACTTCAAAAATATTTTTATGCTAAAATAAACAGCATAGGATAGAATCTAACATTTACATAAATTTTAAAATTTAAACTTTAAAGACCTTTTCAGGGTTTTTGTGAGCCACATTCCATGACCCTGAAAGGTATAAGTTCCTTGCTGCCGCAGCCCGGCTGGCTGGGCAAAATAGCTGGGTGGTGACGAATAATTTGTGTACGTTGATACAGCAGGAGTAGGAGCCCTTTATTGCAGGACAGGAGCAGTATTTATACATTCCACACAGCTTATCTAATTAACATAAACTAGATACATCAGTCAACCAATAAGGAATCTCCACACTTAATGGCTTGTTTTTGTTACTTCTCAAACCACTCCCTCTGGCATTTTGCCAGGCACCATCAGACTTGTTTATGAACTCTAACATTCCCCTGGCAAAATGCCAGGTGTTATTTTGACTTGTTTGCAGACTCTAACACCTTGCCCTCACCAAACTCTCCCTGTCAGTGATAGATGGAAGCAGATGACAAAAACTCACACTAGCAACACCTTTTGTATATCCCCACCTCCCAGCTTCTACACGACTCAGATCACTGGTTTCACTTCACTCCTCATAAGATCTTCCTTCAGGTTCCAGCAGCCCTTCCTGACATTTCTGCCCTGTCAGGAAGTCACACCAATTTCTGGGACCGCTAGCATAAAGGGCTTCGGCTTGTTTTATATTATCATGCATTTAGAAAAGTTAAGAATCATCTAGCCCAATTCCCCATTAAAAAAAGGAGAAACCAGGGAGATGAAGGGATGTGTCTTGTCCTAATTTGAAGATGAGCCGGTTATCTTCTGCTTCCTCACATGTTGAAGTTTGAACATTAGAGAAGCAGACTCACTCAAAATTGGCCTCCTTCATCTGATCTGAGTCGATTTACCTGTCTATACTCACTGCCTAACTCTGGCTTCAAAAACAGGGTTGGGTCCTAGCTTCCTTCACCCCTGCAGGGCGGTGCCCAGCACCAAGTAGGAACAATTCCAAGGAACTTCATCACCAGAGCTCTTTTCACTTACACTCATTCATCTTCTGAGGCTGAAGATGCCACACAACTCTGTGGAGGTGGCAGGGCAGGGTTCCTCCGCTTTAGAGGCAAAATAACGAAACTCCAGCCATGCTATGAGCTGACAAAAGCCGGGACCAGAATGCAGGATTCTCGAGTGCAGCGCCTCGATCCTGGGATGTTTGGTAAATGGTAAAATGTAAGCCAGTTTAATCAAATCAACCACTGCCGAGAGCCTGGTACATTTGGCGTTAATGGGCAGAGGCTCAACCAAACACCTGGTACCTATCGGAAAAGTTGAGAGAGGCAGGCACTGAACCACCACCACAGCCTCCAAATATGGGAACGCTAGTCCAGCCAAGCGCCAGACAAAAATTCCGGCGCTCCCGCAGCTGCGCAAGCGCAATGCCACAAACCCACGCCCCCTGATCTCGGCGTCCCAGGGCACGCCGGCGCGCTCAGGAGTGCGCAGGCGCAGAGGCGCGGGGGCGTAGTAACACTGCCAGCTCTGCTCCCCGAGGGCATTGATCAAGACCCAGCAGCGCGGCGATTCAAATTCAGCAACTGACCTTTCTGATTCGTCGCCTGCCTAGCCTAGGTGACACAGCCTTGCCGTGCGGGTGAGCGTAAAGTTGCACGGTAACAGACTGAGAGCGAGAAGAAAGGAGTTGAGAAAGGGTCGCCTTGGAGAGAAGTTAGTGTGGAGCTGTGTGCAGTAATGGGTCTTCTATCTGGGCGGGGGCGCGGGAAACGATCCGGAAGCGGAGGAGGAGGAGCCAGTGATTGATGGGCGAGAAACCAATGCGAGGGTACCGGGAAGGCGGGGTGGGTAGGGATAAAGATAATAGCCAGCACGTGTTTAATTTGGCGCAGCTGTACTGCTTTTCATAGTTTATGGTCGCTACACTGTAAAGCTCTTTTTCTGTGAAGAAAGTGAGGCTTAGATTAATTTCAGCAAAGGTAGGGCTGGGATCCCAAACTTTGCAATATGACCCCAGAGCCTATGCTTCGGGACTCAGAGTGGAAAAGGGTCCAACAAAGAGGGCTGGGATGAATGCAATTGACGAATTGTGGGTGAAAGTGTCATAAAAGTGGAAGTGAATACTAACAGATAGCTGGCTGGATCCCACCTAGTGTGAGAACCTTGAGGATGGAGAGGGGAGGGGACAAAAGGCCAGAGCAAGGTGAGAATGTGGACCATGCCGTCTCCCCAGCAGTAGGAGCTTTGCAGCTCTGTGGCATGATGTGGTTTTGTTAACAGCAGGTGCAGACAAGCTTTTCTCTTCTGGCTGTGGTGTTTTGCAGGTATGTGAAGTTAAAGCATTTAGGAGCACAACAATAGTATGGAATAATATAGTACATGAAACATGGTTCAGGCTGCATTAAAAAAATACCATAGACTGGGTGGCTTAGACAACATTTCTTTTTCTCCCCACCCCCTTTTGAACTCAGGGACACCCTATCACTGAGCCACATCTATAACCGGTTTTATTTTGACATAGGGTCTCCTTAGTTGCTGAGGTTAACCTGGAACCTTTGATCATCCTGCCTCTGCCTCCTCCTGAGTCATTGGGCCTCCAGTGCCCCCAATTTTTTTTTAATTCTAATTAGTTACACTTGACAGCAGAATGCATTTTGATTCATTGTACCAAATGGAGTACAACTTTTTCATTTCTCTGGTTATACACGAAATAGAGTCACATGATTTGTGCAATCATACATATACTTAGGGTAATGATGTCCATTCCATTCCACCATCTTTCCCACCCAAAAATTTATTTTCTTCAGGCCTGGAGTCCAAGGTGGTTTTGTTGGCCAGTACCTAGTGAGGGCTCTTCCAGCTTGTATTAGAGCAACCTTCTTGGTGCATCCTTACTTGGTGAAGAGAGATGACACTTTTTTCTCTCTTTCTGAGGCCACCTGTCCTACCAGATTGGGACCCTATCCTTTGGACTTTATTTAACCTTAATTACCTCCTAAAAATCTTGTCTCCAAATGCAATCCCATTGAGGGTTAGTTAGGCCTTCAGTACATGAATTTGGTGGTGGTGGAGACAGTTTAGTCGGTAGCAATAGTTTATACTCAGTAAATAATGAGTGATAATTGAAGACTGGAAGAAGTGAACACAGTCAGAAATAATGTGTACTTGAAGTGCTTTCACAAATCTTAACCTCACTTAATAAGCATTAGATTTGCCTGCTTATTGTGTGTCTTAGCACTGGTGGGAAACTCCAGGGAGAACTTGGGTGGCAATTCATGGTTGTACCCCACACAGCCCACCTGAAAGGTCTGGAAAAATGATAACAGATGTCCTCAGTAGTGCTTAGTGAATCCATTATTTTCAGATTTATCTAAACTGTTCTTTAACTGTGATTAACTTGTGCTGCGTCTGGAATAATGAGATCCATAATTACCACCCACAAGGAAGTGAAATAATGATCACTTTTGTTCTGTATTGTTTTATGTTGTCATTCTAAAGTTTGGTAACCTAGTCTTTCTTTTTCATCCTGCTTATCTGGGTGGGAGGAGAAGTTAGGAAATACAAAGCTCAAGGACTTGAGGTGTGGCAGAAAGAGTTGGTTGCCGAGTTAACCATGTGCTGAGTGAACTTGAGCAGGTCACTTAGTTCTGAGTGCCAATTTCTTGTCTATAAAATAGAGCCAAGAAAAGTACTTAATATAGTAGATTGTCATGAGGTTATATGAAAATAGTTTAAGCCCTTAAAGCAGTAGCCCTTGGACTAGATATTCAAGTTATGGGACTTCTCTATTCATACTTCTGATGAACATAAACCAGTCCCCATGTCTGTTTATTTATTCATCACAATTTTATTGAATTCCTGCAAGCTGAAGCCCCTCATTTTGAGTCCTGTGGGAAGGGAAGAACAAAATAGACAAGGTTCCTCTTGAGTAGCTTATATTCCAGTGGGGAAGAACAGTAAATAAAATAAGTTCAGATAATGCTAAAAGCTGAAGAAATTAAATACAAGGTAATGTGATAAAAGAGCAACTTAAAATAAGGCAGCAGCTGGGCATGGTAGTGAACACCTATAATCCCAGAGACATGGGAGGCTGAGGCAGGAGCAGGTTCAAAGCCAGCCTCAGCAAATTGGCAAGGCCCCAAGTAACTTAGCAAAACCCTATCTCAAAATAAAATATAAAAAAGGGCTGGGGATGTGGCTCAGTGGTTCAGTGCTACCGGGTTCAATCCCTGGTACCAAAACAAAACAGCATATGTTTGAGGGGTGGGTGGTGGCAGTGTAGTATGGTCAAACAGGGAGAGAAAGTGAGCTGAGTTCTAAATATTGACTCACCATTCTCAGGCAGAGGAAATGGTAAGTAGAAAGCCCAAGCTGATTGGGTCAGGTTTTCTCTTGGGATTTAGAACTAAGAAACATGAAAGATGAGAGTTGAAACTAAAGGTAAAGGGGAGCTGAAGAGACCTTGCATTGGCTAAAGTTTTGGGGAAGCAGAAACTGCAAGTAAGCTGAGGAAGACAGACTGTGGCTCCATCTGACATCTGAGTGGGGTAGTGGTAGGTAGTCCATGGTGTTTACCTGTGGTGAGGTTCCTAGAGGTGTCTTAAAATACTAGTTCATCTGCAAGAAGTCCTATCTGCCAACAAATGGCTTCTGCTCCTGGTTTTCCCAGATAGTCTCAATTCTTAATCTCTCAATATGTGTTTTTCAGTGAATCTCCCTTTTGCTTATGCTAGTTATTTGTTGTAGCCATTGTTGAAGCAGAGCCATATAGACCTGGATTCAGATCTCTGGTTTTCCTATTGACTGTTTATTTATAAATTATTTACTTTTTTCTTTTTCTTTTTTGGTGGTGCTACAGATTGAACCCAGAGCCTTTTGCAAGCTAGGCAAGAACTCAACCTCTAAGCTACACCCACATCCGGCAGTTATTTAATTTCTGTAAGCATTAGTGTCTAACAAGTGTACGCTTATAGTTTTGTACAGATTAAATGAGATAATAAAAGTTAAAGGGCTTGTGGAGTATTTAACACATAGCTCAAAATTTGTTAGCTGCATTTCTTCTCCTTTCCTTTATGTTTTAATGAATTTTCAATTGCATATCTCCCTTTGTTTCTGAACTTTCCTAGTTTTTGCTTTGGTTGTTTTGCTTTTGACTCACCCCTTCTGTAGTAATCTCTACATTAGGGTAGTCATTTTAACTGCTCCTAAACTGTAATGAAGAACATCTTGGAAACTACCTTTCCTCTCATAGATGGATTGACACCATCACTGGTCTTACTGAGGCCAGTGTAGTAAAGTTGTGTTTTATACTTATTAATAGAAGAGAAAGTCCTTCCAGATATCTTAGAGAAGTGACATCTATAAAGAGAGGTATGAAAACAGGGTGGAAGAGTCATTTCTCCAAATGGCAATCAAAGGAAGAAAGGATATTTAAAAGCTGTCTTAGAGGAAAATTAGTTTGAGGAGAACAAAGATGAAATAAATACGGAGCAGAGAAGTTTCTTGAAACCTTGGCTTGTCAAGGAAAGACAAATGTTGTGGTCTTAGTGTTGGGAAGATGGTCCAACTAGAGCTTGGTGGCAATGAAGAGAGCTCTTCTGGTCTGGAACCAAACAGCAAACATTTATTTCTTGAGGCCAGAAACAGAAGTAGGGAGCAGATCTGGTTTGTACTAGAAATGGAGGCTAGGATGAAATAAGCAGATGCAAGCTATCTGTAAAATAGGGCTGTGTATGTTCACTGTGCCTTCTAAACAAGCTGTACTGATAATTCTCTGCTTTGTGCCGTGGTTTTATAGGCCTTCACAACAGAAGGGAGAGCAGCTTTGGCATGCCAGTACTGCATGGCAGAGGTGTGGGAGAAGGATGCTGCCAAAATGGAACCACAAGCAACAGCCTTGGTCCCACTGACGCCCGTTTTCAAGAGGAAAGCTGTCAGCCTTCCACAGAGGCATCAGAAAGGTATCCAAGCAGCAGTGAAATTGCAGGGGGATTTGGCTTAGGGACTTTCCTAGGCTGCATTCTGCTATAGCCATTTCTGATGAATGTTGCTAGATATTTTGCATGATTTTGGTATGGCATCTTGAGGATATACACATGGTAAAAAGAACACGGTCTTTGCTTGCAAAAAGAAAAAAAAAATAGTACAAACCCAGGAGAAAATTCAGTAACAAGTATTATGGCTATGTAGTATGGCATCTCTGTAGCTTTCAAACCATTTCTTCTCTCATGAGAGAACAATCACATTTCTTTTTCTTTTTTTGTCCTCAGGACCATGACTAATAAAACTCAGGAAGTTGTTGGCATCCATTTCCCTTTTCCCTTCCCACCATATCCCATCCAGAAAGACTTCATGGCAGAGCTGTACCAGGTTTTGGAAGCTGGCAAGATTGGGATATTTGAGAGTCCAACAGGCACAGTGAGTATGAGTGGTGAAGAACCATAATTAACACAACTTGGAGGGAGCCTGACTTGCTTTACTGCCTACCTCTGCAGAGATTTTCATGGTTTGAAGTTAGGCAAAGCAGTTGCTCAGTTTATCTTTCTGAGTAATAGTCACTTTTCTATTAAATTATTGATTACAACTCCAGGGTCTGAAAAACACTAGGCAACCTACAATTTAAATGGCAGAACTTCATCCATAACACAGAAATATTCCAGATTTTTCTGGCACCTAGCTGCTTCACTTGAGGAACATGAAAATGACTTTGGATTTTTCACAGATTAAACAAATAGGTCTGGTCTTCAGGATCTAGGTTACTGAGTGCTCGAGGGATTTGACCAAGTTTCTTTGATTTTTATTGCCCAGTTTTTCTATTCATGTCTCTGATTTTTACAAACAGCATCCTATTTGTACTTATGAAAACAGTATCTTTCTGAGAATATCCATTTTAATAGTATTTGAAGGTTTTTTTTCCCTTCACCTTGTTTCATTTTGTTTGTTTGCCGTTTTTCCTCTCAGTTTGGGTTCCTTGTGTGGAGGCTATCCTCATGGGGTGAATCTTGTTGTCCTTCTGTTGCTGTTTAAGGACAGGTACCAACAGGGTGGTCGAGGAGTCTGTACATGTAGCCGTCTTGTGGTCTTGTAGATTGTGCTGCTTTATTGGGGCCTCGAGGTTTGGGTAAATCTGGAATTTTCCCTGGAGTCATTCAGTTTCTTCAGAAGAGCTCCTATTGGCTTCAGGTGTGGTCCTTCCCTCAGTTCCCTGCTCTCAATCTAATCCTCTTTCCCTTCCCCACTCTCATCTTGTCTCGCCAGCATGTCAGGTCATCTCTTTGCCTTCAGTGCCAACTGTGGCCCTGCCAGCTTCAGGGCCTTTCTGAGGCTGACTGGCAGAACCTTGGGCTTTAGAGTCCTCACTCTGCTAAGTCAGTTCCATTTCTCCCTCTTTTTAAAAAAATATCTTTATTTTATTTATTTATTTTTATGTGGTGCTGAGGATCGAACCCAGGGCCTTGCACATGCTAGGCAAGTGATCTACCACTGAGCCACGACCCCAGCCCTCCATTTCTCTCTCTTTTGCATCTTTCTTAAATTGGTTATTTCCCCTCTTCTATTTTCTTTGTTTTTGTGCTCTTTTATGACTTTGATGCAGCTTTAGTATGTTTCTTTTTGGAAAAGAACTTGGGAGAGTGGACTTCATCCTTGTTTAACCTGAAGGCCTCTCTCTTTCTCCCTCGCAGAGCTTTCCATCTCCATCCTCTGCTCGCTTCCTACTTTTCATCTTCTTCCTCTGCTCAGCCCTTGCATGTTGATGCCTTGGTTCTGTGGCCCTGTGTGAACCTACTCCTATGACTCAGTTGCCCTTTATGTTCTAAAATCTTCTAAATCACCCCTCAGTGGAACTCTCTCCTGTTATCAGTGCCTTGGTACCTGCTGATGCCTGGCATCACACCCAGAATGGAGGTGTGTGTTTTGTTTTTGTTTTTGTTTTCTGCCACGTTTTCCAGTGCATAGCTTTCCCACCATCACTGACTAGAGGGTTCTGTACCTCTGCATGTTCAGCTCTAAGCCCAGGGCTCCTGCAACCAGCAGGTGGTTGGAATAAATGAATTTATTTGACGTAAATTGTTAATCTAGGATGGTACTCCATGAAATAACATTGCTTAAAGCTAGGTATTCTGTGAATGCTTTATTGAGTTTATTTCATTGCTGAGATGAACATTTGGTTATACAGCCTTTTAATAGGTTTCAATCTACAATTTTTTTTTTTTTTTTTTTTTGTCTCTTCATGGAGCTAGGGATGGGACCCAGTGCCTCATGCACACTAGGCAAGTGCTCCACCAGTGAGCTCCACCCCAGCACTCTAGATCTACAATTTTTGTGGATTTTTCTGTATCTTCTTATAGGATATAAAATTGTGGAGCCTCAATTAGTCTTATGTAAGTGAATACTCATTTCCTCAGCTCACTTTCAGGTGAAGGGTAGAGGCTTTATAACTAGGCATCTGTCCCTGGGTCATTATTATGAGGAAGGGTGGTGCATCTTGCCTGTCTGAGCCCAGTGACAGGTAAAGCCCCTGGCTCCTCAGCTCACAGGCAACAGCTACCCTGGGTTCAGCTGGGGAGTGCTGCCTGGAACTCTGCCATTTAGTTTCTCTCAAAAGCTGAGAGAAATGGTATATGAGGCTTTTCTAAAGCAGTGTGATCCATCCACTAATCAGAAGTGTCATTCTGGCATAGGGCCTTCCAAGATTTGATGAAAGCTGAGAGTCTGCATCTTGGCAGAGTGGTAATTTTATTATTACTTATTAATAGCAAAAAATAGCTAACTCCAGTTCAGTTATCGTGTCCCAGGAATTGTTTGGATCCTGCCCCAAATATTAACGTTTATGTATATTAACCAATTGAATGCTTGTACAAGGAAGGTATTACTATTATTATTCCCTTTTATTTATTTATTTATTTATTTTTGCATATATGGAAATGGTTCTTGAGAGGTCAGCCCAGAGTCCTAGAGCTGGTAAGCAGAGGAGCCGGAATATGACCCAGGCAGCCTGGTGGTGGCATCCCTCTCTGCTGGCTGCTTCCCCCGCTGCACATGTGTTTTACTGCAGTGCACTTAACTGGAGCAGGTCTAGAAATCCACCCTGGGTGCTCAGATCCCTTTGGGTTAAGCAGGCTCTGAATGCTAACTGCCTAGACAGAGATTCACCTGAAATCAAACCACCGTCTGGACCCTACAAGTAACAGCCTTTGGGGCTCACTGCAGTCTCCTCTCTAAAAGAATTGGGTCATTTTCTTAGGGCTCCATAATGAGGTGCCACAGACTGGGGAACTTAAACAACAGAACTTCAGGGTGTCAGCAGGTTGGTTCCTTCTGAGGTTTCCTGACAGAAGGATCCATCCAGACTTCTTTCCTTGGTTTGTAGGAGGCCATCTTCTCCCTATGTCTGATTACATTGCTTCACCTCTGTCCTTGTCTTCATCTGGGGTCCATGATCCCGTTTCCAAATAAGACCACATTCTGAGACACTGTGGTTAGGACTTCAGCATGGGAGTTTTGAGGAGATACATTCAATCCAGAACAAGGACTCATGGGAAATTCTGATCTTTAAATCAAAACCAGAAATGTGGGCATGTAATCTCAGCAACTTGGGAGGCTGAAGCAGGATGATTGCAAATTTGAGGCCAGCCTTGGCTATTTAGCGAGACAGTCTCAAAATTAAAAAAGGGCTGGGGATGTATCTCAGTGGTTAAGCTTCTCTATGTTATGTCCCTGGTACCAAAAATAATAAATAACTTAAGAGTAGATTTTCTAGAGCAGTTGGCTTCCTTTCAAAACAAAACAAAACGCTGGTACTCATGTGACTGGTCATTTTATATTTGCACATCAGTTGCATTGAAGCTGAGAGTCAAGTGTGGCTCTCCTTGGCAAGTATATGAGATTTCATGCTATAAATTTTTTGGCTATAATTCTTTTGGGGGGGGGCAGTTATTTATGTAATATCTCACCACTGTCTAATTAGCAAGCTGTATTTATATATAACCTGATAAACCACTTTAAATTCTCTTTTGGAACAATGAACTGGTATACTTAAAAAGGCGTTCTCTCCTGCTTCTTGGGCCCAATTCTTATTTCTCCTGTCTTCCTGTTTTTATTGGCTATTCTGTGGCCTATCTTCCTTTCCTTTCCTAGGTGGTCTTAGAGTATCATCTTAATTTTTAAAGCCAGAGCTGCTTTGACACCATACTAAAATGGAGAAAGTCATTTGGGAAACTTTACATTTTGCTCTGTTTCTAAAGGTCATTTTCTTCCTCCAGGGAAAGTCCTTAAGTCTCATTTGTGGGGCCCTCTCCTGGCTCCGTGATTTTGAGCAGAAGAAACAAAAAGAAGAGGCACGTCTCCTGGAACCTGGAGCTGACCCCTTAGGTGGTGGGAGGGACCAGCCCCCATTTTCCTCATCTTCCTGCCAAGAGCCCCCTGACACCCTGAGGCCTGCCGGGGAACCAGACTGGGTTACCCAGTTTGTACAGAAGAAAGAAGAAAGGGATTTGGTGGAGAGACTAAAGGTGAGATCTTGTGTAGTAAGGAGCAGTGGTAATCAAGTAAGTGGGCCTCAGCCATTGTTTTGGGCCACATATGAGATTTAGGTATCCCTTGTCCTTCACCTTTGCATTGCCTCGTAGCCCTCTGTCAGTTTTCTTGAATCATTGGTGCTGCCTCTTTCCTGTTTGTTTGAGCTGATGTCTAGGCCTTCTCCAGTCATTACTTACCTGGGAAAGGATCCTAATTGTTGCTCTTGACATTGTGGTTTGGAGGGGTGGGGCTGCAAACTCAATTATGCAGTGAATTTGGTTACTAGTGTGGTTTCAAGAGGGAGGATAGATTCCCTGCACTGAGTCCTGCAGAGGTTGAAGGTGTGGCGGGGGCTTCCTAGGAAAGGCATGGTTGGACTCCTGCTGGCATATCCTTTATAACTGTTACCCTCTATAGGAGGAGCAGATCAGGAGGAGGAAGCGGGAAGAGCGCCTGCAGCAGACCCGCCACAATGCACAGCTCAAATATGCAACCAAGCGCCTGGTGAGTTTGTCCCACCACAGAGTCCAGGCAGGTCACACTGCCTGGAGACTCGAGTGAGTGACCAGGGCCTCAGACTCCTCCCTGTCCCCCACTGGCCACATTCTCCTCACCCAGTAGTTGGGCAGCTTGAGTGGTGGAGGCATAGAGCCTGGGAATGGATTTCTCCAGTCGAACAGTGAGGTTTGTGTTAATAGGCCTCCCTGGGTGCTTTGTTCTTGGTGATGGCCACAAATGCAGGCTAACTCCTTCATGAGGTGGGGGCCCCAGTGCTGAGTCTTCTTCCTCTTCCCACTGCCAATTCTACACAGAGACAAGAAGAAGAAGAGACTGAGAGTCTCCTCCGCCTCAGCAGGGAGATGCTGGCAGCAGGGACAGAGGCAGAGCAACTAGAGCAGCTGGAATCTGGGGAGGAGGAGCTTGTTCTTGCGGAATATGAGAGTGATGAGGAGAAAAGAACAGCCCGCGGGTAAGACAGCTGCTGCCACCTCATGCTACCACCCACAGTCATTGGGGACTTCTGGGGAGGCAGCTCTTCCCCCATGCCAGAGACACTTGTGAAGAATCTGCTGAGAGGGAGTGGCAGCCACCTGCCCCTTTTGCTTAAACCAGGAGCCTTCTCAGGGTCCAGTGATAGCTGGCTCTTCTCCTGTGCCTGTCAGTGGCCTCTTATGTATTTACTCAGTTTACCTCACAGCAACTCAGTGATGGCAGTAATTGGAACTGCAGCCCAACTAGGTGCTATGCCTTGACAGAGGCCACAGGCTAAATAGGTAGAAGGGCTGGGATGTGAACCCAGACAGCCAGGCTCTAGATCCCATGCTCTCAGCTTCCAAGCTGCACTGTGTGAAGTTCATGACCCAAACCAAGGAGTCCCTAGTTTGAGCTTTTTTCCCTCCTTACGGCTTCTGTTGGTCCAGATGCTTAGGTTTCCACTTTATTAGTCACCTGCTGGGAGCATCAGAAAACCCTAAAGAGAACAACTAGGCCATTTCCAGGCCATACAGCCCTTCCTGAGATCCTTTTTTCTTACTCCCAGCTTAATTCCACTGGTGCCCTATGAGTGTATGCTCTAGGTATGGCCTTAGTCGGATGCTACAGCTTGGAGTTACACTCCAAGTGTGCCGGGCATTTCTGTTCTGTCTGAGGATTTGCTCATGCTGTTTCCTCTAAATCATCCTGCTCTCCTCCCTTGGCAAATGCCTTCACCTCCTTTCAGGCCCTGCTCATTTGTCATCTAAGTGGTCCTGGGTATCAGCCCTTTGCTGTGTTTTGCTCAGGAACTAGCTTTGTTTGGGTCTGTCTTCCTCTCTGTGACTGGGCTGTGTGCTGTGGGGTAGGAGCCTGGGCTTAACTCTTCATGCCCAGGGCCCACAGTGTTTGGCTGCAACTAGCTGCACTCTGGGCAGGTTAGTTGAACTGAATAATCAGACAGTGGTTAGTTTCAGTCCTTGTAGAAATTCAGAAATGCCAAAATGTCAAAGTCTGTAGGTGGTCTAGAGAGGATTCGTGGCCTTATTTAATTATTTCTAAGTTTGTGTGGTGGTGCATTTTACTGGTAGGAGAGGGCCTATGAGTTTTCAGTCCAGAGGCAGAAGGCCTGTGACCCACCCCGCCACCTCTACAAAAAATTCCTAAGGGTCCTGACCTAAGCTCCAATATGTATTGGCCATTTCACCTGCAGTCCTCCTGGTGACAGCCAAGATCATGAATGTGGCCCTCCAGGGTGTTGCTGAGTAGGACTGGGAGAGCATACTTCCCGTTTCTGCTTGAAACTTTGTAGAAGAGAAGATTGGGCGCATTAGTATAGATTTCTTCCTCATAAGTATTGTCATCCTCTGAAAAGTTTCCCCTGATTTTCCCTCGTGTGCTAAAACACTCCCCAAGACTCTGGAGGGAAGAAGGATGATGGCATCACTGGTGGTGGGGAGAAGATGCTGGGATCTGCACTCCAGCAGAGTTCGGGGCAAGGATGAGAAAATATACCTTTGGCCCTTCCCTGAGGGTGATGGGGAGAATCATGAGTGTCCCATAAGCCCTTCCCAAAGGTGGCTTTGTAGCTTCTACTTCTTCCCTAAAGTCCGTTGGAAACAAGGTAAAGAACTGAGAGGTGTTTGTGAATATTAGAGAAATAATATTCTTAGGGTCTGGGCAAGAGCTATTAATCATGCAGCTTAGCTTCCCCAGTTTCTGATGCCCTGGTGTTTTCAGAGAGATGTGAGCCTTTCAGGACATTACAGATTCCTCATATAAAACTTCTGCTGTGCAATTCTTTACATGTCCTTCCCCTCACCTAGATCCTACTGACCTTGTCTGACTTGTGATGAGTAATTTAAATCCAAGCCTTTGAGACAAAACTGACAACAGTTGTTTATTGATTAAGAAGCCAACCTTGTAAATAACTTTTCTAATGGTACAAGGCAATTGCATTTCTGCTTAAAAAAGAAAAAATTCATTCATGGTGAATAAAGCATTTCTATTCCATATGATGCTCCAGTAGATGGCATGAGTCTATAAGAGCATTTTCTGTTTTTAAGCAGCCTCAACTGATAATGTTGGCTAAATTTATCTCCGAATTTCAGTGCCAGTAGACTTCTCATTCACTTTTGGAAAGGGAAGTCTGAAGCACTGAGAAGAGTAGAGGTTTGGTTACAAGTGACAGCATCTTTCACTTATTGAGTTGGTTAGTTGTGACTTCACCAGGAAATGTCTGTGAAGTTCTTACTGCTGCCAGGCTCTGAGTAGGGCCCTGAGACTCAGCAGACACAGACCTTCTTGCTGCCCTGTACACATGACAGGAGACAGACCAGGAATATGTGGCTTTGAATGAGATGTCACAGTGAAAAGGTGCAGATTGTCATGGGGTATGTCAGGGCAGCAGACCTACTTCAGGTTGTAAAGGCAAGAAAGGCCATGTTGATGCTGAGATCTTAACATGGAGCAGGAGTTGGTACAGTCGGGGAGAGAGCCTTCCAGGTCAAGAGAACAGTTTGTCCAAAGTCCCTGAGGAAATCAAAATTCTCTTGGAAAACTGAGGGGAGTGTAGTTTTCTACAGGGTGGACAGTGGGAGGAGAGGAGCCCACTATGACTCTCAGAGTCAAGCACCCAGTCTCCAGCATTTCAGCTTGCAACATAGGTTTGGGGACGTGATGCCCTTCCTTTTTTCTCTCCACATTTCCCTGGGTTCCACAGACCTGAGTAGCAGTGGAAGCTGGGCCTAGAGCCTGCCTGAGTGTCCTGAGCCAAGGAATACCTGCTGCTTTGGTAGAGGCTTGTTGCTGGGCTGTTGCTCTGTGTTGCCCTTCAGGCTCAGCACTCACACTGAAGCTTTGTGGGCTTCTCAGGAAAGGGGCTCCACCCTACTTACCAGTGATGTTTTGTAGTTGACCTGAGTTTGCTGAGGGAAGACTGTTCTGTGTTCTGTTGCTCTCACAGAGTGGATGAGGATGAGGATGACCTGGAGGAAGAACATATAACTAAGGTAAGATGCTGAGTCCTTATGTATTTCTGTGTGTGGGCCTGAGTCAAGGGCTCTCTGCCTCTGGCGAGAACACAAAAGTCACTACAGCTGCTTCTTAGCCTTCTTTCAATGAAGAACTTAAATCCACAGGCTTCATGGTTTCCCAGGCCCAAAGATTGGTCTTTTGTTACTTACCAGAGGGGCCTGCTCCCAGGGCCTGGGCATGTTGCCCCAGATCACTGAAGGCAGCTGTTCGGGGCCAAGGGCTCCAGTGGTTTGTCTCCAGTGGGCAGTGGTAGAAGGTGAGGGGTGGGATAGGGAAGAGCACATTGCCTTTAGACTCTCCTGTGTGTGTTTCTTCTCAATTGTATTCATGTTTGCATGGCGTGCAGTGAGGTATGGCTGTGACGCCGCTCAAATTTAAAAATATTTGATTTCGTTCAAGACTTCTGTGTTCTGTTGAAAGTAGATATCCCACCCCCACCCCCCCCCCCATTTTTCTCTTTTCCTCTTCTCTCTCTGCTGAATCCCAGAGTAGAAAGAAGGTATTCAGCACCACCTCTACCTCTTTCTTTTTCTTCAGGGGGATATATGGAAACAGTCTTCCCCTGACATGCTCTCACCAGATGATTGAGGAATCTTTGCCATGTTAAAAATCAGCTGTGGGGAAATCATCTTTCCTACGATCACAAGCCCTTCAGAGTGGTTGGGTTAGAAGATGGGCATGACTTATGGGAGGAGTGGCCTCTGTGGGCATTCCCTTGAACTAGAACTTTAGGTGGCCTGTGCAGTTCCTAGTCCCCTCATCAGATGAGATCTGATGTGAGATGACATTATCTTTCCTCAGGTGTGTGCTTTACAGCCACTCTTCCTGTCTCCACAGGCTTTAAAGCCATGGCATCCCTCTATGTGCAGAGAATATTTGGGGATGTTAGAGTCCCCTCTTTGAAGTCCCCTTTTTTTCCCTTGACCAGATTTATTACTGCAGTCGGACACATTCCCAGCTGGCCCAGTTTGTGCACGAAGTACAGAAGAGCCCCTTTGGCAAGGAAACCCGGCTCGTCTCCCTTGGCTCCCGGCAGGTTAGCAGAGGCAGATGTCCCAGCCCAGGTGCCATTCAGCTTCCTCTCTGTGCCTTTATCTTCCAGGCATAGAAAGTCGATGGGGCTGAGGCTGGCTGAGCAGTAGAAGCACAGCCCTGTCCCTGACCCTACCACCCCTTGTTGGGAGGAGGAGAGGCCAACAGGGCAGGTCTGCTGGTTGCTTGCATGTCATTTAGCCAGCACCATTTCTTTGCCTCTTTTTTGCTCCTGTCTTGTAGAACCTTTGCGTGAATGAAGGTGTGAAAAACCTGGGTTCTGTGCAGCTTATCAATGACCGCTGCATGGAGATACAGAGAAGCAAACATGGTAGGCACTAGGACTGTATGGCCTGGGGCAGTGCTGAGGGCAGGAGCAGGGTGGAAATGACAGAAGGGCTGTGATGGGGTTTGACCAGGGACGTGGTAACAAGGCAGAGCAGGCCCTGGTTCCCTCCTGAGGCCCCCTTCTTGGGAAGGTGTACTTATTTCCTAGGTTAGTGTCAAGTTCTAGTCCTTGGAAATAATTTTACAGGCTCTTTACAGAGAATACAACGTACAATTTCAGAGTGTTCTAATGAGACCATTTGGAAGGGTCCTATAGACCCCACCTGGTGGGAGTGGGTCTCAACATCACCAAACATACTCTTGGCTCCAGAGAGAGTTGTTCTTCCTGTCATTGTTCCCCTGTACCTGTACCACCTGCAGAGAAGAAAAACAGAGCTGAGGAAGACAAGCCAAAGAAGAGGCGGCAGGAGACCAAGGCTGCCTGCCCCTTCTATAACCATGAGCAGATGCAGCTTCTCCGGGATGAGATCCTGGTGGAGGTGAAGGACATGGAGCAGCTGGTGACCCTTGGGAAGGAGGCTTGGGCCTGCCCTTATTATGGGAGCCGGTTTGCTATCCCTGCAGCCCAGGTAAGTACTCCGGAGGGGTAGGAGGTAGTTCTTGGCTCTAACTGGAGCTGCAGGCCATGAAGGAGTTCCTTGTTCCTCTTTAGTTTGAGAGGATGCCCCCCACTATGGCTAGGCTCAGGGTCATACAGCATACTGATGCCACCTAACCATTTTTTTCCAGAATATAGGGTCAGGGGAGGCCCTTGGAGCCTTAGTGGCTTCGGGCTTCAGGGCCAATTGGTATTTTTGGGGGATACCAGATAGAAGCCAGGAGAGAGTACATTTCTGAGAAACTACAGTGAGAGGAGCCTTGGGGGCTAAGATGAGGCTCAGTAGCAGGAGTTCAGTCCCTTCTCTCGATTCTCTTCAGTCAGATCATCTCCAATTTTACTGTTTCATATACTTGACATCGTACATCAAGCTCCTGAGAAAAGGTCTGTTGCTATAAATGATACTCTGCTGTAACTTTCTCACTTGAATCTCTCTACTCATGGTCCAGACTGGAAATAGAACAGGTCACGTCAGGACTTAGGTGGGCTGGGCAAGTTCATTGCAGGTTGAGCCCTGTATCTCTCCCCCTCCAGCTGGTGGTGCTGCCCTATCCAATGCTGCTGCATGCTGCCACCCGGGAGGCTGCTGGCATCCGTCTGCAGGGCCAGGTGGTCATCATTGATGAGGCACACAACCTGATTGATACCATCACAGGCATCTACAGCACAGAGGTCACCGGTTCCCAGGTGGGTTGGCCTCTCTCTGTCTTGACATGCCAGAAGGCGGAGAGACTTTATAAGTATTTACCTCTATAGATACCTATACCTGGAATTCCTTGGAACATGGGGTTGGGCAGAGGCTGCACTGAGCCAAGGTACTGGTCTTGGCTTTCCATAAAACTGTGGGGACCCAGCTTATTTCATTGCTTTTCACCTGCCCATGTCATCCTGGGCCCCTCCAGTCCAGGATGCTGCTAATGTTCTGTCTTAGCTGGGATGGTGGCATGAGGGAAGCAGGACTCATCAGTTGTGATGGTGCTCTGAGGAAGGCACAAGATCTCTGTAATCTACTCTCTTATGTATTGTCTACTATACCAGGTATCTCTGCTCTTTATGCTGACCTTACAGTGGGATGGTAAGTTTACTTAAGGAGCTTGCTGGTTCAGAGAGGGCTAAGCAGTTGTGCCTAGAAGCGCACAGTTCAGATGGGAGCCAGGATTTGACCACTGGTTTTTGACCATGAAACTCACTGAGCATCTACCATCTGTGCTGACCAAAGCTTGGGTTGACCTTAGGCCAGGATGCAGTGGTTACCTGGAACCTCACTCTTAGTAGACGACAAGTTTTTTCCCAGCCCAGTAAAAACCAGCAGGGAGATTGCCTGAGGGATTCTCCCTCATGTTTTGTCCAGGCCCATAGCAGACATGAAGCAGAACCTCCTTTTCCTCTCTTTCAGCAACCTCAGCCCAGGGGCCTCAAACCATGCCTTTACATGAGCCCCACTTTTGCTCCCCATCACCTTGACCTTCCTGTGTGTGCTGGTGGGCATTTTCTATACATGGTCTAAGGTTTCATCTGGACAGCCCTCTGTTCTTGGCCAGAGCCTGGTCTGCCTTCACACCATTGTCTGTGTTCTCTCCCCAGCTCTGCCAGGCCCATTCCCAGTTGCTCCAGTATATGGAAAGATATGGGTGAGACACTTACCCTCTGAGGTAGAAGGGAGAATTCTGCTCAGTCTCAGTGGCCCCACAAGTCAGCCTCCAAGACTCTGGCTTGGGCTCAGAGCGGGCATCGGCTTTATGCTCAGGTCCTAAGTTCATTGTGGTATGTCCTTCATGAGACCTAGGCTGCTTGGAACAGAACAGCTGGCTCTGAGGGCCCTGGGCCTTGGCCAGCCTTTTTTTCTAGGGAGAATTTGTAGTTTGTGGCCCAGCTTGAGAGGTAGCAGAAAGACAGGTTGTGGCTGGGGGCAGATGGAGGGAAGCTGCTGTCTGAGCACAGCCATGTGACGTCTGTTGATTTCTCTTCAGGAAGCGTTTGAAGGCCAAGAACCTGATGTACATTAAGCAGATTCTGTATTTGCTGGAGAAGTTTGTGGCTATGCTGGGAGGTAGGAGAGCACCTTCCCCAGGCTCACCCCTGGCCTGCAAAACTTGTTGGTCTTTGTCCTTGGATGCCGGTTAGGGCTCCTAGATCTTCTGTGCCCTTTAGGATTGTCTGGGTCATTAATTTAGGAAATTCTCATTCCTTTTTATTCTAGTTGTCTGATTTTCTATGTTTTTTAGAATCCTCGTTCATTTGCCCAGGTTCTGAGTCCTTTTATTTTGCCAGACAGAACTCTATGGGTGCAATAATAATACATTATACTATTAAATTTATGACACCTTGTGACATAGTTACTGTCCTGGGGTGTTTTCAGAGCATTTTTATATGTATGCTCTCATTTGCCCCTGTGAGGAGAGCAGGCCAGGTGTTTTAGCCCTCATTTATAGATGAGTAACTAAATCTCAAATCAGGACCTGCCTGTGGTTGATAAGCCCAGTGAGTGAGCCTTCTGGTTCCAGGCCCAGGCTTCTCATGCTAGTCTGTGCTGGGATCCTTTCCTTTGTCAGGTGGTAGTGCCTTTGAAGGTTTTTGTAGAAAGTAAAGTTCCTGAAACCCAGTGGGGTTTTCTGGAAGGATCTTATCCTGTATTGCTCTTAGATTCCATCTCTGCCTTGGCCACAGCACCATATGGCCGAGGGCAGCTTGTGCTTGTTCCTGTGCCCCTGTATACCTGGGGCTGAATGAAATTGCAAGGCTTTGTGTTCCTTTTGTAGATATGTGAGCTTCATGGAACCCCCTGCCCTCTCTGGCTTTTTTTGCATGCTATAAATAACCAAGAACAAATAAAAATATGTTTGAATATGGATGTTCTTCTTAGTAGGTACAGTGTAGAGCGAGAAGACAGGGAAATGGGGGTCAGAGGACCACTATCCTGACCTGTTTGCATTTTCTTTTTTTTTAGGGAACATTAAGCAAAATCCTAATACACAGAACCTCTCAAAGACAGGTGAGGGAGTTGCTCTCCTAGGGCCCAGAGGGATCTGAGCCACTTCTAAGCTTTAATCTGGGACCAAAGCTAGGGGCTTCAGGGCAGGTTCCCAGCGCCCTTCATTTGTCTGCTCTTAGGAACAGAGCTGAAGACCATCAATGACTTCCTCTTTCAGAGCCAGGTGGACAACATTAACCTGTTCAAGGTAAAGGCCTCCACCACTTTTTTTTTTAATATCTTTGTTTTATTTATTTATTTTTATGTGGTGCTGAGGGTTAACCCAGTGCCTTACACATGTGAGGCAAACGCTCAATCACTAAGCTACAACCCCAGCCCCCGCCACCACTTATTAGCACATCAGGTTTCTTTCTTATTACTGCCTATAGGCAGACACTGCATTAAGACTATGGGAGACATAAAAAGCAAATTCCTTCTGTAGTCGAGTAGTTTAAGGTCTGAGAAACCAAAACATACATACACATAATTACTTAACCCTTCAAGCAACATATCGGCAGGAACCAAACAGTCTAGGGTCATGGGGTTTCCAGGTGGTGAAAAGAGAGGCTCTTCTTTGTACCTTACAGGCCTCCCCACCCCTCTCCCACGTCTTCCCACCCCCCCTTTCCATCTGTCTTCAGACACAGTCTTTCCTCTGGACTTTAGGACAGAAGCAGGGAGCTGATTAAAGGAGCATGATCCTGGTTCCATCTGGTAGGGCTGAGCTGAGTGAGAATGGTGCTGGTGCTGCTTGACCCATTGACTCCCAGTTGCAGCCTTGGGTTCAGTCACAGCCACAGATGTTTCTTACTCTAGTCCTGAATGTCCAGGATTCTCCTGATGGGGTACAGCACTGTCACTGGGATGACAGCCTACGGATTACAAATTGATAACCATAATCACCCTTCATGGACAGAGTACTACTACATACTGGGGCTGTGTGCTGGGTCTGTGATTCCCAGGTGAATATGCTGTTGCCATTTGAAAACAAAGGAAGCCGAGGCTCAGGGAGGTTGCTCAGGAGGATAAGGAGCACAGGACTCGCCCCAGTGCATCAGTGCTGAGTGGACGAGTGCACATTTAAGCCCAGCTGTACTATCTTAGACTGTCCCTTTCTGCCCACCTTTCTTCAAACCAGCTTTCCCCAATTAACCCCTTTTGGTCACTGTCAATGCCATTATCCCGTCAAACACCCTGGAAATCTGAGTCATCCTTGGTACTTTTCTTCCCTTTGTGTCCTATAGCTAAATAGTTGCCAAGCTCCATGGCCTAAAATAACTCTGGAATTATCCCAGCTTTTCCCTCCCACCGCTGTGACTTCCGTGCAGGCTCTATTTGCTCCTGCTTTCTTCCTGGCCCCTGCTTGCTTCTGTTCTCGCCTCCTTCCTTTCATTTACTTTACAAGGTACAATTGAGTGGATCTTAACTAAAGATGTCACTCTATTTATTTACTTATTTATTTAATCAATCAAGCCCATGGCCTCGTATACACCATGCCAGTATTCTACCACTGAGCCTTTTTAAAAAATTAAATTTTGAGACAGGATCTTCCTAAGTCGCCAGGCTGTTCTTGAGCTTATGATCCTCCTGCCTCAGCCTCCTCTGGGGTTACAGATGTGAACCACCACACCTGGCTAGGATGTCACTGTTTTGTAGAAATCTTTTATTTATTTATTTTTGGTGCCAGGGCTTGAACCCAGGAATGCTTTAGCACGGAGCTACATCCCCAGCCCTTATTTTGAGACAGGGTCTCACTTAAGTTACTTAGTGAGACAGGCCTTGCTAAGTTGCTGAGGTTAGCTTTGAACTTGAGATCCGGGATCCTCCTGCCTCAGCCTCCCAAGTTGCTAGGATTATAGGTGTGCCCAGCTTCTTTGTACAAATCTTCCCAGACTTTTCAGTCTTATCAACTTAGCATTCCTCGTCAAGACCAATCTACACATGTTCAACTGCCAACTAAGTTGTACTCCAGCCTTGCTTGAAATGAGCCCCAAGTTTCAGTTCTTTGTGCCTTTGCTCATAGATTTTTTTATTATTATTATTATTTATATTTTGGTACTGGGAATTGAACCCAGGGGCACTTAAGCACCGAACCATGACCCCATTTTTGAGATGGGGTCTCAGTAAGTTGATTAGGGCCTCACTAAATTGCTGAGGCTGGCTTTGAACTTGAAACCTCCTACCTCAGCCACCCAACTCATTGGAGTCACAGGTGTGCACCACCATGCCCAGCTGAGTCTAAATTCTTTGAGGCCCAACTTACATGATATCACTTGGAAGGAAAATAGAGGACATATAACTTCTATTGATCACCCTTAGATCAGAGCTGTTGAGATGTTGGTGAGAAGGTTGTATCTGTGATTTGGCAGAGCCCCCACCTTGTGAGCCGCTTTGTTTGGTGGTTGGGATGACTGGTTTCTCATGTAGGTTATAACTCACTTGTTTGTGACACATGCGTGCCATCGATGTTGGTTTTGCAGGTTCAGCGGTATTTCGAGAAGAGCATGGTCAGCAGGAAGGTAACCACCTTTACTGTGGGTCCAGAGGGAGCCAGTGGCACCCTGCCTGCTGCCTCACTGCTTCCCTCTCTGGCCCATGGACTCATCTCTGTCTTCCCTCTCCATGGTGGGAACTGTTTGTGAACTGGGCGGGCTGTAGGCTGTGGGGTCTCCACTCATACTGCTTCTCATTCTTCCATCACCCTTTTTCCACCCTACCCAGCTCTTTGGCTTCACAGAACGCTATGGAGCAGTCCTCCCATCTTCCCAGTTGCAGCCCAAACTGACTGGGTTTCAGCATTTCCTAAAGAGCCTGCAGCCTGGTGTCACCGAGGGTGAGTTGGGAGGGTGGAAAAGCAGAGCCAGCTGCAGGCTTAGGGTAAGGATGTGGACCTAACTTCAGGGCACCTTCTCCCTGTCCTGCTCTGTACAGCTCCTGCAACCCCTGTGGAGGAGGATGAGGCCAGGGCCCTGCGGCCCACTTCCCCACTGATGCACATCGAAGGCTTCCTTGCAGCTCTCACCACTGCCAACCAAGATGGCAGGGTCATCCTGAGCCGCCAAGGTAATTAGCTGTTCACTTAAAAGATGGTTCGATCAGGCTCATTTCCCAAGAAAGAGAAAACCTGATGGGGCCAGGGAATCAAGCCAGAGACTTGACACATCCTGTACCTGCCTAGCATAGAATGAGGAGGCATAGTGTTGGCTGGCCTCCCATGGCCTGGGGCAAGCAGGGTTCCTGGGGAGCCAGGATGCAGAGATGCTGGGTCCTCTCAGACAGCATTGCTGGAGAACCCTATAGCCCAGTGTTAAGATTAGGTGGGCTTGGATTCGAGTCTTGGTTCCATCACCTGCATGCTATGTGACTGACCAGTTTCTCTCTGCACTTAGTTTCCTCTTAGAAATTGGAAATGTGGGAAGGAAGACAATAGTACTATCTACTTCAGTGGGTTGTGCTGGAGATGAAATGAGGTTGTTTTTATTAAAGAGAAAGAGCTAGCTCATGGACTCAACTTGAGCCTGTGCTCAGGCTGTTCCCAACCTTCTCCCCATGTGTGTGTATCTCTTTTCAGGCAGCCTCAGTCAGAGCAGCCTCAAATTCTTGCTCCTGAATCCAGCTGTGCACTTTGCCCAGGTGGTGAAAGAATGCCGGGCAGTAGTCATTGCAGGTGGCACCATGCAGCCGGTAAGGATACCAATCCCAGCCTCTGGTGTCCCAGGTATTGGGATGGGGCAGGGGCAGCCTTGCACACCAAGCCTCTTCCCTGTCAGTCCCCTGGACCTCCACACCAGGAAGCGGTCAGCTCATGCAGGCCCAGCAGTGTCCGCTAGGTGGCACTGCTGTACTTTTCCTGTTTGGGCTCTGGGTGTAGGTGGGGGCACCACTGCTTCCTCTGGTTTCTGTAGCCTGCAGTAATCGGAACTCTGCGGTACCTCATTGCCATTCCCTTTCTGCACCCATCACCAGAGGTATCAACCTGCTCTTGTAAAAGTATTACATTTTCATTATAGAAAGCAAAGAGAAGTAAAAATGGGAAAAAATAGAACATAATTTCACCAACAGAAGATTTATGTTGGCATATATCTTTGTAATAGTCTTTTTTTACATATAATTTTTATATGTGTGCATACATATTTTAAAAACAAAAAATGGCATTCTAGATGCTGCTAGTAATTGCTTTTTCAGTCAGCAACAAAATTTCATAAACATTTTTCCCTGACAGCAAGTATAGATTTATTTCATCATACTCTAGCTGCACTGGATTCCAGTTATATGAATGTGTTCTGTTTCATATAACCACTCATGTTTTGTTAGACATTTGGGTTCTTCCCAGTTTTTCTCTGTTTTAAACAGTACTGTGGTAAATATAACTGGATCTCTGCACAGGGATTATTTCCTTAGCCTCACACTCTGAAGAGAACTCACTGGCTGGCTGACTGCTCAGAGCCTCAGGCAGTGGTTCCCCGCCTCAGATCCCTGCGGGAATCACCACTGTGGCTTTCTTTTCATTCTGTTTGACTAGATTCATAGATTCTTATTCATCCCATATATTAAAGTTTGTAGTCATTATTGTGTTTGACTCAGATCATCTCAAATTTGGCTGATGGGAGGAGCCCCTCCTGCCACCCCATAGTCTTGGAATGCCTTCTTTACTCTGGACAACAAAATGTCCCAGACTGAACTTATGTTTGCCTGGCTCCACAGCGGGGTCATTCCATTTCTCCAGGGTTTCTGGTTTCTTTCAGTGGGGGGCAGTATGTAAAAATCTGGGTACTAGGGTGACCCTGATGCTGCTGAGTTATCATTGTTCCTGGGTATTTCAGCAGACAGACCTAGGAAATGTGCTTTCAGAAGCACGAGTCTGTATTGATGTTTCTAATCAAAATCAAAGCATCAATTTATATGACCCCTAGCGCATGGTAGAATAAATATATAATTACAAGGAAAAAATGTTTATGACATTTGTTGCTGAATGAACATTTGGTTTCTTATTAATATAACTACTTATTTGTTCAATCCCACAATATACGTAAAAGTTTCAAAATTATAAGACAACACTATTTCTAACTGATCCAAGTTTCATTTTTTAAGATTTCTTTGCTCTGTAAGAATATAAAGTCATTTGAAATCAGGCTTTTCTCTGTGTGCTTGCTCACAGTCTGACAGGTCACTAGGCTTTTGTTGTTTTTGTTTCCAACTTCAGAGTTTGCTTTTTCATTTTTGACTTAATTCTGTTTTTAAAGTATATAACGTCCATATCTCACTCCCATCCCTTTAAAAAATATTTTTTTAGTTGTCAACGGACCTTTATTTTATTTATTTATATGCAGTGCCGAGAAACAAACCCCATGCCTCACACATGCTAGGCATCCACTCTACCCTGAGCTACAACCCCATCCCCCACTCCCATCCCTTACCAGCTGGTTCTTCACCCCGATAAGGTAATAATTTTCAGTAGCTAATGCTTTATCTCTTCATTGTCGTAATTTGGAGTGTTTTTGCTTTGTTTGCAAAAATAAGCATGTATGTATATATGTGTGTGTGTGTGTATATGTATGTATGTATGTATGTGTATGTATGTATATATATATATATATATATAGTTTCCTTTGTAAATAACATCAAAGGTATGATGATAGTTGTTTCTTACCTGTGTGTCCTGGCAATTCCATCTGTTAGCACTAAAGATGGTCATTCTTTAGTGGATGTAGCAGGGCTAGTTCAACCAGTCTCTTATGGGCAAATAACTTCCAAAGAAAGATCCTTATGTGCACGTTAATTGGTATTTATAGGCTGTATCATCAGAGTAGATCTTAGATATAGGATGCCGATTAAAAACTACATCTAACTTGCTAAATACTGTCAGATTCCTCTGCCCAAGGATGGCAACTATTCTGTATCCTACCAACAATATCTAAGAATGCCTATTTCTCCACAGAGTGATTAAACTCTTGGATTCTTGCCAGTTTGATAGGTGAAAACCCTGGAGGTTCTTATTCAGTGGTTTGAGCTAGGACCTGGCACTTGGATTTTTTTTGAAATCCCCTCTGGTGTTTTTTTGTTTTGTTTTGTTTTGTTTTAGTGCACAGCTAGGTTGAGAATCTCTGTGCCAAATTGGCCAAATTTCCTTTGCTATTCCCACAGGTTGTCTAATGAGGCTGCCAACACTGGATGTCATTAAAGGTTGTTTTTTTTTTTTTTGCTAATGTATCACCCACCTTTTCTTTCAGGTCCTATTTCTACCATACTGGCTGCCTCCTGGCCCAGACTTCTCTGCTGTCTGTGCCAGGGCTCTACCCTCACCCATGGACCCCCAAGTCACGGCCTGAGGTTCCTTTTCCTCAGACCTCTTGGAGGTCACAAAGTCTTGACATTGTGACCTACAGGTGTCTGACTTTCGAGAACAGCTGCTGGCATGTGCTGGGGTGGAAGCTGAGCGAGTGGTGGAGTTTTCCTGTGGTGAGGATCCATGTCCAGGGTGGGACAAACCAGGCACACTCTGGCCCCAGTAGTCTTGGTTTTGCTGCATGCGAGACCCAGGGCTGAGGAGACCACGGGATAGGGGCCTTGCCTTCTCCAGCACACTTCCCCTTGCCCTTACACTCTGCCCCACCATCAGCATTGCCCACTGTTATTGTGGCAGTGGGGTGGGTGAGTAGGTATGTTATAAATCTTCCTCATCTGGAAGACAGGTTAGGAAAACACCCTCCCTGGACTTTGCCTGGCAGAATAGTCTGCCAGGTTCTCATCCCCTTCCTGGGTCTCACCAGGCCACGTGATCCCTCCAGACAACATCCTGCCCCTCGTCATCTGCAGCGGGCCCTCCAACCAGCAGTTGGAATTCACATACCAGAAGAGAGAGCTGCCTCAGATGGTGAGTGCCAGCAGCAGCCTTCCTACAGCCCTCCTAGGGCAGGGGGGAGAGCTCTTGGGTGGGTGGTCCTGACTAGTCCTGGTACAGGGGAAGTTCGTGACCATCACAGCTGGCACAGGATGAGTAGGATCTATAGATGTTTATCAAGGAAGGTCTGAGCCATTCCCCTATTCCTTAGGCTGGTAAGTAAAATTTCTTATAACCTTCATGTATCCCTTTAGTGTGGAATGAGAACACTGCTCATTTCCTTTGGTTCTATGGTCCCTTGGTTATATGGGCTCCTGCCCCGGACCAGGGTTGCAGGTTTTAGGCACATCTCCAGTGGCATGCCTGGGGTGTTCAGTGCCTGGTATCATGGATGATGTCCTTTGGGACATTGGGAGTTGGTGAACCAATATTATATTATCACTGGGATGCTGACATTGGGACATGTGCCATAAAGGTGGGCAATCACCAGAAGGAGTTGGGCACGTTTGGTAGGAAGGTGGCTGGCACATTCCACTCAGGAAGCCAGTTGGCCATCATCCTCCGTGGCCTAGTCACACAATGGTTCTCTATCCTTGGTTTTGGGGTAATGCAAGCAACTCTTATGTGGGTATTACTGCCATGATGCTCCTTATCTGTCTTTCATAGATGGACGAGACAGGCCGCATTCTCTGTAACCTATGCAATGTGGTCCCTGGAGGGGTAGTCTGTTTTTTTCCCTCCTATGAGTACCAGCGCCAGGTCCATGCTCACTGGGACAAGAGTGGTCTGCTGGCCCGCCTGGCTGTCAGGAAAAAGGTGAGTGGCCCTTCAGCTGGACCCCTCCCCCTTTTGAGGACAGTGCTGCCCAGAGCTCCTCCTGGAATTCTCTTGCTGTCAAATTGGGATGGTTCAGCTTCTCCTAGTTCTCACCCCCACCTCTTCTGGCCCCTGACTACAGGCCCAGAGGGTTCCCCAAAGCTTGACTCAGTGAGGTCCTCCTGTTTCTAGGTCACAAAACCCAGGGTCTCAAGCAGACCTGAGACCCAGCATTCCAAAGCCTTTTTCTGGGAGACATTCTTTCCCTTCTTCAGATATTCCAGGAACCCAAGAGAGCAAGCCAAGTGGAGCAGGTGCTGATGGCATATTCTAAGTGCATCACGGTGAGAAGTGGGTCCAGAGACCAAGTAGGCCTGGCAGCTGGGTGTAGTTGGGAGGCATCCAGCTTTGGCTCAGCAGCTCTGGGCTGGGTTTCTCCTGTAGAGCTGTGGCCAGGTGGGAGGCACAGTGACGGGTGCCCTGCTTCTCTCTGTGGTCGGAGGAAAGATGAGTGAAGGGATCAACTTCTCTGATGACCTGGGCCGGTAAGTAGTGATCCTCTTCTCTGCTGGAATTGAGATAATGGCCCCTGCCTGTGGTCTGATGCCATCTGGGTCTGCACCCAGGCTGACTATTCAGTGTCCACTGTGGGGCAAGGGCATGTTAGAATTATAGCATCCCTGATTTGGCCCCCTTAGAGCAAGGGGAATATGAGGCAGACCATAACTTTATTAGGATCCATTCATTGGCCTGGGCTAGAGCTTTCCAGATAGTAGGTGTTGGGTGGGGTAATGCAAGCTGTGAAAGACAGCAGTTGACGAGATATGAGGGAGGTGTGAGGGAGGCCTTGACTCGTGTCTCCACCAGGTGTGTGGTGATGGTGGGCATGCCCTACCCCAACATCAGGTCTCCAGAGCTACAAGAGAAGATGGCCTACTTGGATCAGACCCTTGTGAGTACTTCCAATGTTCCAGAGGATGAGAGGGTTGGAGAAGAGCTGTGTCACCCCTAGGGCTATGGTAGCAAGGCCCTAGGGTGCAACTTTCCACTATGCTGATGTTTCCTCCAAAGGTTTGGGATGATTCTGCCCACCCTCTTGATTTTCTCCATGACATCACCTGTTAGGCCAGCTGCTGGTTTAGGCTCATAGAGCCTCTTGGCCTTGCTCCAAAAAGAGGTGAGAAGTGACCCAGATTGTCTCTATCCTTTCTAGCCTAGGGCCCCAGGTCAGGCCCTCCCAGGGAAGGCTTTGGTGGAGAATCTGTGTATGAAGGCTGTCAACCAATCCATAGGTAAGCCTGGGACTGTTCCTGGCCATCAAGGCAGTTAGGAAAGATGGATGGATATGACAGGAAGGAGGGATTTTACCTGCCCTTTCTTGCCTGAGGGCTGTGGAAGGGAGGAGGACACATGGCTGTTCAGGAGGTTGTTTTACTCAAAGCCATAACCTTTGTGCCTACCCAGGTAGAGCCATCAGGCATCAGAGGGACTTCGCCAGCATAGTACTTCTGGACCAGCGGTATGCTCGCCCCTCTACCCTGGCAAAGCTGCCAGCCTGGATTCGAGACCGGGTAGAGGTCAAAGCCACTTTTGGCCCTGCCTTTGCTGCTATGCGGAAGGTCAGGCCTGCCTTTTCCTTCCCCTGGGAGCCTCTCCTCCCTGAGATATAGTTTCTTACTGCTTTTTCCTGTCTCCACAGTTTCATCGGGAGAAGTCAGGCCATTCCTGACTGCACCACTGCCTGTCACTATCCCCCACCCCTCCCCCCATTTGGCCTTAGTCTTAGGCCTAAGGTGGAACCCATGTGTAGAATTGTGTTCAAACCAGCCCACAAGGGCTGTCAGGATCCAAGCTTACATAGAAAAGCCAGAAGCAGGTTCGTTCATCCTCAAGAAATAGTAGGTCCATCCTAGCCATGCTTAGGCACAGCCCAGGGTCAGCTTCCTGGCCAGCCTTTGTAGGAGGTTATGTGGGCAGCCACCACCTTCTCAGAGGTGAGGCCCATCCTGCCTCTGTGCTTTCACCCTCTCAGCTAACGATGTCCATTTCCAGCCCCTTTCCCCACAGGCTCACTTCCCAGCTGCAGCCCTGTTCCCTCCCCTGTCCCTCAGTCTCTGCAAGGGTTTTATCTCCCTGGCTTGGCTCCAGTTCCTCCTCTAAGTCAGCGGCACCTCCCTCCCTCTCAGCCACTCGAGCAAACTCCAAGACACCTTCTACTCTGACATCAGTGATCATGCCAAGGGCCATTAGGCTCTCAGCATGACTATTTTTAGAGACACTGTTGTCACTTTTTTTTTCCTGTGGAAAATCTCCCTCCCTCCACAATAGCTGCCCCTGCTCCCATACCCCCTACCTGGAGAAAGGGGCTTCAGTATCGTTAAAGTCCTGCCCCATCACCTGGAGACCACCAGGGTAGGGGACAGGCTTCAAGGACAGAGCTATGCCCTGCACAACTATGATTCCTTAATTAAAATTGCACTGCTGGCTTGAGCTCCATTCCTGTATTACCCTTCTTTATTGATTCATGTTGCTGTATTCTCAAAGATCTTTAGAAGAGCACCCTGGTAAAGGGTGGGTAAGGCAGTCACATGAGCAGGGCACAAGCGGGTGGCATACACATACACCCTGTGCAGGGGGTCTAGGTGCAGATCTGGGACTGTCCACTATCCCAGCTGAGATCCTTAGGCTGAGAGGATGGTAGGCCCAGGAGCTGCTCCTGGATGTTTCCAAGAAGGCAACAGTCAGGGTTTAGGGAGGGAGGAGCCACCTAAGACTCCCAGTCATCCTCATCTTCCTCTCCTGGTGGCTGCTGTGGGGGCGGCAGAGGGGGGATGGAGTCTGACATTCGCGCAAAGGCTCCTCCTGGTCCCTCACTGGCTCCAGTCCCAGGTCCCTTCCCGGAGATACCTGGGAAGGAAGACTAGTTAGGGAGGTTGGTCAGGGCACTAGTTTACCCAGCCCTTGGGAGATTTAAGAATAGGAAGATACACACAGGATTATATATAATACAAAATGTCTCAAGGCCGAAAGGCAGGGCACCCTGCCTCCTACCTTTACGCCTCAGGACCAGCTTGTTGAAGAGATCCGACATCAGGTCTCCACCCTGGCTCGTGGCTCTCACTGCAATAGGGAAGCCATGGTGAGGGAGTGCAAATGGGCCAAATAGGACATCTCTAGGTGCAGCCTCACACTCTTGGCTTGCTCACCCCACCTCTACAACACTCCCCAGCCTGCTCCCCAGCCACACGTTCACCTCAGACTCTTGGAGCTTTGGTCTCTGTGGATCCTGCAGTGGCATTAACAAAGTAGTTAACATTTTAGTTCTCACAATGAGGACAAGGCCCAGAGTGGTTAGGCAATTTGCCTGTGGTTACCAGGCAGGTCAGAAGCAGACTGGGACACAAACCAAGGGCCCTGCTGCTTTATGCCAAGGTAATGCATAATGCCAGGTTGGGATTCACAGCAGACAAGCCTGAAACGTAAAGTAGGACTGAGCTAACCCCCCAGGTCTTCAGTCTTTTGGGTCCCTGACCATTTCCTTAAATGACTCTGGGCCAATATTCTCCTTTGTGGTTGAGTTGGGTGAGCTTAGAGGGGAAGGCTCTACTAAGGAGTGCCTGGCCCACGTCAGGATATCCACTGGGGTTTCCAGTGAATACCTGGAGGAAAAGCTTGGGGTGGTGTGGCTGGGCAGAACACTGTGGGGACTCGCGGGAAATGGAGGGGCAGGTGACCTTTTGTTTGGAGTCTTCCTGCAGTGGGCCAAGGGTCCCCTCACCTTGTTCCTGCTCCTTCTGTTTTTTCTTCTCCAGCTTGCGCTCTTTAACACTGCGCAGCTTGGCCTTGCCGATGCCCCCAGCTTGGCGGATGGACTCCAGCAGAGTGGCCCGGCCACTGGAGGGGTCAACCACTTCCTTGGGAGCTCCCTGGACTGGAACTGGGAGGTGGGATGGGCATAAGGAAGAAAGGCTGCTCAGGCAGGGCTGGGAGGAACAGCCTCCAGAGCCTGACTATGGGGGAGGGCACCTCTCCTGAGGAAGCCAGATGGTGAAGCAGGGGCTTCTGGGACTGTGCAGGGCCTGAACTGTAGCCAATAGGTTGCAGTTTTGTGTCCAGGTATCCCTGGTCCCTCTCCACCATCCCATTTAGCTGCCACCCTGCAAAAGTGGGCCCTATGAATCACTGATGTGCTGATAAGTGTCCCATCTTGACACATGGAAAAAAAAAAGGATTTTTGTTCCCCTTCTGGAGGCTGGAAATAGACTGGGAGATACAATATTAAAATAAATTCTGTGTTCTCAATTTTTTAATAGACTTCTTCATTGGCTTAACTGGGAGTGGGAGACACAGAGCCCTATTTTCTAGGTTCCCTCTAAAGATTCCAAAGCTCGACAATTTGAAAACCACTATTTTATGAACCTAGTGGAAAAAAATATTTGAAATGAGAACTATTCTGCAAATCTAGGAATAATGACTACTTGATCCTTTCAGGGATCTGGAAACTGGACAGTTGAAGGTGCCTCCAAGGACTGAGTCCACCCGGCACCACCCCTACCTGAAGGAGGTGCACTGCTGCTGTTGTCGTCCTCCCTGGCACCTAGGCTGGTGGAGGCCACAGTCTGGGGTGAAGGTGGGGGTGGAGGGGCGCTGGCCAGCAGCATAGGAGCTGGGGGTGGCGGTGGGGGCGGTGGTGGTGGTGGGGGTGCTGTCAGCACCCCATCTTCTAGGTCTAGAATGAAAGTGTGTGAATGCCTAGGATAAAGGAGTCCAAACAGGGGAGCTCCCTGGGCCAATTCCCATACTAGCTCCCAGCTCACCCGCCTTGAAAGGCTCTGCAACCTCTGTAGGAAAGGTGGGCAGTTCTGGAATGGCACCGGGAGCAGAGGGAGCAATGCCTGGCCCCAAGTCAGCACTGTACATAAGGTCATCAGCAATGCCAGGCAGGTCAGGCAGGTAGGATGGCACATCAATCTCGGGTACTTGGCCCAGGTCTGGCACATAGAAGTAATTCTCTGGAACCTGTGGGATTGGGTGGAGGTTCATGAGGGTCAGCAGCCATCTGGGAACACAGGGCCTGCTTGTGAGACCTGGAGGCAGAGCCAGTGTGACCCAGTGCAGACCCCACACAGCTGGGTAGGTAGGCAAAGGGCATAGTAGAGCCCTTGTCTAGAGAAGCACCCTGGCAGGGCTGACAGACCCCACCCATCCACACTGCCTCCATCTCTACCTGCTGTTCCAGCTGCTCTCTCTTGCTGATGGACAGAGGGGCATCAAATAGCTTCTCCTCCGTCTCTGCCCCCAGCATCACATGGGTCTTTGTTACAGCACCAGCCAGGGGGTCCAGGAAGACATACTTCTTGTACCTACAGGGTGGGGTGGGTGGCATCAGGCAGGCCTGGGTTCCTGACCACCTCTCCCAAGGCATCATAGGATGCAGTCTGTTGTGGGTTCTCAGTCCTTATAAACCAAACTAAACCAAACCAGAAAAAAATAAGCTGTCAGCTCTGGACTGTTGTTGCACCAGAGCCATGTCCCTGGAACCCCTGCTAAGCCCAGCCTCCCTCCCACCCACATCTCTGCAGCCCCACCCTCTGGCCATACAAGTTCTCAGTAGTGTTGAAGAGCAGCAAGGAGCTGACAGAGCTGATGTTGCTTGGAAGACCCCCAAGACCTTCCTCAGCTTCATCCTCGGGCTCTGGCTTGGTGTTCACACAGACAGGAAAGTATTTCAGCTTCTCCTGGGGTGAGTGACAGGGATGGATAGTGGGTTTTGGCACCAAGCTATATTGACCCCCACCCCCATCCCAGTCAGAATCTTCTCGGGAGACAGATTCCTCAGCTTCCCCATCAGCATTCATGGCATTAGGGTGTGATGAGTGTGGCCATCAGACCTGCAGGGCCCGCTCATCCAAGGGGCGGTGCTTGCTCTGGATCCTGTGGCGAGGCCGTCTCTGCAGACCAGGGTCCTGTGCCCCAGTAAAGATGGAGCCGTATTCCTGCAGACGCTCTGGGGCTGGGTACTTGGCACTGGAGAATACCTGTGGGAACCAGGATATGGTCAAGAGACCTGAGAAGCTCCAGAGAGCCTAGGGTTGGTTAGTGGGAGGCATGGAGAGATGACCCTGGGCAGGAGGACAGCAGGGGCATGGAAAGATGGAAGGACTGCACACCAGCTACAGACCACAGGGCCCCACAGGCTACCTTGATGGCCTTCTTGCTGCCCTTGATCTTCTCGATCTTGGCCTGGGCCAAGGAGACCCTCTCCCCAATGGCCTGCAGCTGGCTCCGGCTCAGCTCTACCCGCTGGGAGATCCTGCCACAGAAAAAATGAGAGAGCTGGGGTTACTCCCAGCCCTGCACCTCCTGCTGTCAATAGCAGACTTTGCATGAATTCTTCAAACAGTGTCACCTGACCATCAGAGTTGATGTTGCCCTGTCCAGATGGTCTCTACCAGGAGACCAACCTGAGGGGTCTACACATTAATGGCACTGAGTTCTTTGGAGCCCTGGGTAGGGAAGAGTAGCCACCTGGCCCCAGATGGCACCTGCACATGCCATATGAAGGGACACAGTCCCTGCCTCCAGGAGTTTACAGTCTCAAGCAGGGTATACGGAAAGACCATTGTGATTACCTACACATATGTATAGTTACTTACAGTTGGAAGAGCATTTGTACCTATCCCTCGTGGGCACATGATGCCAACAGACTACTGGCCTCTGCCAAGGAGGAAACTAGAGTTGGGTGAGACTAAGTGAAGGGTAAGCCCGGTCCTATGGGCCATCATCTACATTCAAACTCCAGGCCTGTTGAAGGACTGCCTCTACAAATGAACAATGACTCACAGAGTAAATCCTAAATCCTGATCACAGCTTACAAGTCTCCAGGTGGCCAGGCTGCTCACCTTTTCCACCCTCCTCCAGATGTGTTGTGGACTTCATGCACCAGCCACCCTGCTATTCCCTGATGTGCCAAACACATTCTCCTATCATGGCCTTTGCATCAGAATGTCATTTCTACTGACATGTACATGGCTAGCTCCTTTACTTCAGAGTCCCCTCCTTGCCCACAGAATCTTTGAAGCGCACCTGTACTTTCTGCCCCCAGCCTGCTATGCTTCTCCCCACAGCACTTCTGGGCACCATGCATTGCTTGCTTGTGTGTGCTCTAGATAGAGGTCAGGCCTGTTTGTTCCTTGCTGTGCCTAAAACAGTGTCTGGCATTTGGAGGCACCACTGTATGGTTCTCACATGATGGAGGCTTCTTCTAACTCACACTCAATGTGTGTGAGCCTCCTTTGTGTGTTTCCATACTGTTGGGCCATAGCAACTCTGTGCTCTTTGAAGTTATGTCTGATTCATGTGCCACAATATCCTCCCAGTCACTTCTCCAGCTCCCCTACCGCCAATAAAACTAGCCCCTGCCTACATTCCACGTTCACAGAGGTCCTCTGAGCAACTGCCTCATGACAGCAAGCAAATGTCTGAGGCATAGGGAATAAGGAAGCAGAGGCCAAGTCTAGTTCATGGAAAAGGTAGGAAGAGGAAATGGGGTGGCAGAGGGATTTCCAAAAAAGATGGAATAGTCAGGAATCTGGCAAAAACCTCCTCAACCACCCCACCAGCTCTAGAAGGTCTTAGCACCCCAAAATCCATGGTCTCCATGTCCTGGTGAGTCAGTCCCAACCGCACCTGGCTTGCACGTGCAGGACTTAGTGAGGTGATAGAGGCGGGGGAACTGAGGCATGCACAGGTCCCAAAGCTGCTTCTTCCCCTTAACAGGTCTGTGGATGGTGGCAGAAGAGAAAGAGAAAGGGAGGAAGCTGTCTCCTCCCAGCAGAACCACCTGACCCAGTGGGTCCATCTTCTGCAGGGAGAGGTCTTCACCTACTGTAATGAGTGCTCAAACACGAGATGCTTCACTTCTCTCCAGTCCCCCACGCAGCCACATTCTACTGAAACAGTCCTAGGAGTTAGCCAACAGCTCTACTCAGAGTTCATGGGACAGCAGAAAGGGCATGAGAATGCGAGATGGACAATAGTTACTCTGTTCTAATTCTGTCATCAAAGAGAGGAGGACTGATATCTCAAGGCTGTCAACATAAAGTTCCAAAACAAGGCCTGGCAAATTTCTGCAATGTGTTATTAAAGAGAGGGTCTGTAAGCTCTTAGAGAAGGAAGAGGCAAGTCCTAGGGGCTAGTGTGTGTTAAAGAAAGAAAATCCATCACATTTCTTTCTTTGGCAAGGTTTTAGAGAGGGGAAAACTTTCAAAATGGTGCCATCTTGAATCATAAAGGATTTTGAGTTTCTAACCAAATCCAATGGACAAGATGAAGCTATGGGGGCTGGAGGAGAAGACATAGAAGAAAGATCACAACCAGATGAACAGCAGCACCCAAAAGGCACACAAAAAGAAGGGAATGACCTTGGCCTTTTACACAGGTAAAAGGCAGGGCCCTGTCCCATTCATTCAACACTTGATTAGAAAACTGGGCACATCATATAGAGGTAGGTCAAGAGGCACAGTGGTATTAGGATTCCATCTTGAAAGGCCAGAGGATGGACTACAATCAACAAGATCCCACTTACAAAAAATAAATGTGAAGCTCAGCATTTAGGTCTAAAAAATCAAGTACACAAATATAGAAGGCAGAGGGAACGTGGTTAAGCAGCAGTTCAGGGAAGAAAGACCTGGAGGTTTTAGTTCACTAAAAGCTCAGTAGGAGCTAAAAGCACATTAAGCAGCTTAGAAAGTGAGTGAGATCTCAGTGATCCCTCTCTTGCCCTCCCCTGTCCTTTCAATAAGCAGGGAACATACACCCTTCTCATACACCCTTCTCAGAGGCACAGGAGAAAGCAGAGCCCTGGATTAAGGAGAGCTGCTTCATGCTAGCACCAGTTTTAGCCACCAATGCATCCCCTTCAAATTGGGCTCTGAACTCCCTTCTAGACTATAAAGTCTGTCTTCTTCATTGTCTCTAGCATCTGGGGCAGAGTCTGACATGTTACAAGTGGTAAAGAGAATGTGACAAACGACCAATCGTACAAAGGAGGCTGATGAGTGAGAAATTCATGTCGTAGGAAGACAACTGAAGGATGTTCTGGCTGAAGATGAGACGACTTCGAGAAGATGATAATTCCCTTCAAATATCAAATATATCAAAAGGGCTGTTAGGTGGAAAAGTGATCAGACCTAGACAGCTACATTAGTACCAGTGAGTGGGGTTACAAAGAAGCACATTTTGGTTCTACATAGAATTTTCTAGTGAAGAGCTGCATGGCTTTGCAAGACCATCAGATTCCAGATGGATGACTGCCTGTCAGAGATGCACCAAGCAAGAGTCCTACCTCAGGGTGGGGGATGGAAGACATGGTATCTGGGGTTCTTTTCTCATCTAAGAACCTATAGGTCTAAGTGAAGCCTCCAGATAGTCTCAATTCTTAAGATCATACACCATGACGCTGAGGGAGCGTACAGACCTAGGCTGACGAAGAGCTTACCGTTCATGTGCCCCTTCAGTTGACTGGCAGGGATGGTCTGGAAGGATGTGTTAGGAAGGGCTGTTAGGCCACAATGGGGCTGGGATGTTGATTAACAGTGCCCTCCCAAGGGGCGAAAGGTGGAACAGTGGCATGAGGGCAATGTTTGTGCCATTCCTGGTCTAGACCCTCTTGGCTTGGTAGTCTACTTAAGGCAGGTTAGTTTCCAGGCTCATTGCTGAAGCTGCAGCACATGTGCCCAGGCACTGGCAGAGAAGGCTGCCTCTGCCAGGGGTGAGAATGGAACTAGCTCACTCAATATGTCCCAGCACTTGGGCCTCACAACTAGTCCACCCTCCTCCACCAGCACTGGAGGGTGGCATCTCCAAACATCCCCCTCTTTTCTTTCCCTCCCCACCCCTCACTGTTCAACAAACAATTTGAGGGTGTTCTGTTTGAAAAACACACTGCTGGGGACTGTGGGGAGAGATGAATCAGACAACATATATCTGGCCTCAAGGTGATTCAGGTCTATCAGGGAGGAAAAAAAGGGACATCAATAACTACATAACCACAATGTCCCATGGACTGGGACTGCACATCTGTTTAGAAGCAGAGTGACCTTGGGCAAGTCACTTCTTAGTATGTGCCTTGGCTTCTTTTTTTTTTAGAGAGAGAGAGAATTTTAATATTTATTTATTTTTTTAGTTTTCGGCGGACAACATCTTTATTTGTATATAGTGCTGAGATCGAACCCAGGCCACACGCATGCCAGGCGAGCTCGCTACTGCTTGAGCCACATCCCCAGCCCGTGCCTTGGCTTCTTTAGCCAAAAAATTTGAATTGTAAACTTGTATATCATGGAATGACTGTGGCTCCTGGACAGCGCTCCTGTGGCAGCTGACACACCTCGAGTACTTGGATCACACAGGCTAGGAGAGGAGACTCTATAGGCACGCACAGGAAAGTGCACACTCCCGCATGGTGGACGCGGGTGGGACTGGGGAAGTTTCTTGGAAGTATCTGGAGCAGAAATGAAGAAGGAAACTCCAGGCAAAGGAAACAGTCTCTTTGCAAGAGAACACCACACAGGATAGGTGTCAGGGCATGCAATTCCTCTGGTGAAGCATGAAGCTCTAAAGGAAGCACCCAGGGACTGCTCTCCCCTCCCGTGTGAGAGTGGGAGGGCAGGACAGTACGTGGACTTCCTGTCCCCACCTCCAAAGACGACCCCCATTCCCTATGGGAATATTTCCTATGAAGCCAGGAAGGCCCCCACCAATGCTATAGCCTGTCACACTCTGGGTGGCAGGCCCTAGAGGCTGCCATGAAAGAGCACCCACTGCCACTGGAATAGCTGCCCCTCCCCTGCCTCTTCCCAGCCTTGGGGAAGCAGCGCTGAGCTTGGGCTCCCACCAGAGTCTTCTCCACAGTCTGGGATAATTAAGAATGATCTGCTAATTATTCAGGCAGCTGATTGAATGCTTTGTAACCCTGGGGGCCACCAGGTGCCAAGAAGAAGGGGGAGCACAGACAAGGGGAAAGGATGGGAAGGTGAAAAGGAGAGAGAGAGAGAAAAGGCGAGAAGGAAGAAAGGATGGAGGGGAAGTTTGGTGGAGAAAATGAACCCTTTCCCAGGAGGAAGGAGCTACACAGTGCTGCTGCTTCTGGGCTGGGGCAGTCGGGAATGACAGAGGACAGCATCCCTACGTCCACACACAGAATGTGTCCAGCTCTTACTCCCCCCATCCAACCCCTCCTGCCACATCATCTAAGTTATGTGAAGCAGGTGACATCTCTGGGCAGATATTTTGGGGTTTGGCTTTTCCAGGTGAAGATGGGCAAAGAGAGGGGAGGGGGATCTGCAGGGCATGGCTGTTGAGAGCCTGAGAAGTGCTTGTCATTCCCGCATGGCTCCCCACTGCGGCAGAGCAGAAGGAAGGAGGCCAGCTTGGAATGCTAATTTGCCATGAACTCACCTACTTGCACAACCTACCCAGGTTCTGCTGAGGCCAGAAGCTGTGCCTGGGCCTGAGATGGGGACAGTGGAGTGGTGAGAGTCTCTTCTATACTCACTATCTCTTCTTGGCAAGAGGTTTCCGAGCAGGGAGCATGTTTAAGGGGTGAGTTTTATGCTGGGGTTCACAATTCCACTTCCCCAGCCTGTGGACTGCTGCAGGATAGGGGCAGGTAGATAAGGACAGGGGTCCACACTCCCCATCCCCACCCCAAAATCAACACTGACTCCTTCCTTTCCTGCATTCTCTGTTCCCAGCCTGTCATCAAATCTGTCACTGCTTCCTTTAAAATGTCTCTTCTCCAGTTTTCACTGCACCTTAGCTGGACCACAACTTCATCCCAGTCATGCCCTGACCTCAAGAAGTTTCCAGGGTGGTCCTGGAATCCACCCTGACCCACTTGTCCACAGATGCCCGAAGAGCCGTCCCAAAGCTCTTCTGTCCCATCGCTTCCCGCACAAGGACCTTGCAGGGCTCCCTGGGACTCCTGAATCACGCACAAAGTCTGTCCAGGCTGTGAGAACCCCCACAGACTGGCCCTACTTTCCTGATCCCAACTTTCCACTCATAGCCCTACTCACTCCCATTCCTGCCAGAAAGTGTTCCCGCAGCACACAGAGGACGTACAGAAACATGAGGCAAAGCTCCCAAAGATGCATGATCCAGAGGGAATGCAAGCCCTACAAACACACAAAAAAGAGAATTTTTACACCTTGTTCTGCACTGAAGGAGTTGAATGTGTGGGGCAGGCAGCAGTGTATGCTACTCCCAGCACAAAAGCTGAACTCCTCTAGAGCCCATGACACACTATGTTCCAGGCCACATTCAAGCTTCTAATAAGCCTGTGGTTCCCATTTCTAGACTCCACCAGATGACCTGCATACCCACCTTTCTAACCATAACCCTCCTTAAGACTCTTCCTGGCCATCTACTGGGGCTTCCCCTGGCCATGTGGAGTGGCCCTGTACTTTTCCTTTCTACATCTATTTCCTCCTTATGCAAGTAACAGCCCCATTTTCTTTAGGGAATCTCACTCCCAAAAGCTCAGTCCTTGTGCCTCACAGGCAATACATGTGACTTAGGTCTGAATCAATCAGTGTGTTATCACCCCAGCAATGATTCTGGGAAACTCTAAAGAGTCATGCCAGGCCACACAGGCAAGAGTGACATCTGGAGGAAGTGCTGGCACAGCGGGGAATATTCTTTTCTGAGTGTAGGAGCTCTGGCCCGACCAGTTATCCCCTTGCCACCACTGAAGAAAGACCTGTCTGGGAATGGAGCCAACCCAAAAGAAGCAAGCTGAAGAGGAATGAAAGCAAAGCCAGGTCCTGATGTCACCGTTTAAGCTCTTCAACTCTGAAGCCTGCTCTACCGATTTGTTACTCTTTGTTTAGGCAGGTTTGTGGAGTTCTAATTGATAGATGTGCCACTGATTTTCTGTTTCCCTTCTCTAGATCCCTGGAACCCCACAGTCCATGCCAGGCACTTAAGAAACAACCAACCCTTTGCTTTCCTATTCTAGACTCTAAGCTCCTTGAGGACACCATGGCCTGTACATTTTAGTATGTGATAGGGGTTGATGAGGTGACCTGGAATCTGGCTGAGAGGGAGCCTAGACGCAGGTCCAGGTCTCTGAGAAGCACCCTACCCTCCCACGTGGAGGGCCTGCACCTATGCTCAACCAACTCCACACTCCCCTGCCCAGCTGGCCGTGCACAAGGTGCCAAATATCAGGATACAGGAGGAAGATATGCCCAAAACCCAACACTCCTCTTCCAGAATGTAGAGCCTACAGTCACAGTCCTGGTGAGGAGATACAACGATATCTAGGAATTGGTTCTGGCATCCTTTCCAAGCACTGGGCATGGAAAGGCCATCATCTGGGGCTGATGGTTCTTAAAGGCCTATGTCCTGTTACTTATGTGTCCCTTGGGCACATTCAGCATAAAAATAAGCACAAAGAAGGCATCTAACATTTCCTATAACACTGTCAGCAGGTTGATGAAAGGCATCATAGAAATGATATTAACAGATAAGAACTAATATTCGCTGCTTCTCCCTTCATGTGCTTTAATTCATTTAATCTCAACAATAAGCCTACAAAGAAGATGCCATTATTAAAATAATAGACAAGAAAACTGAGGCTTGCAGGGGTTAAGTAACATGCTCAAGGTTACAGAGCAAGCAAATGAGGAAGTCCAATTTGAGCAGAGGCTTTCTGCTCCAGAGGTGATCCCCTTAACCATATCAATACCCTGCCCCTGTTACAGTCACATTCTGGACAGTCTTGGAGCAGGCAGATGAGTCAGTGGGCAGAAGAGCCAAGAGAATCTGGGATTTACACCAAGTCCAGCTGGAGACAATATTTCCTCCCCTACTGGGGAGGGCTTCCAGGAAGAGACTGACTTTGAATGGTTGCAGGCAGAGAATACTGCACAGGGAAGGAGCAGGGGTTCCAGGTCTGGCATACAACCAGGGATGGGGTACAGGATGATTTGGACCATGAAGGAACTTAAGTCAGACAGAGTGAGAGAAAAGATCCTCCCATGTGAAGCATAGTGTGGGCACCCAGGCAGAAGGCCTGCCTCATCTCACATGACTTAAACCAAAGTCCAGAGCTGTGTTCTGGATAAAACCTGGAGCCTCTGCAACGAGCAAACTCCATTGCTATAATCATTTATATTTTTTGATTCTGGGGATTGAACCCAGGGACTCACACATGCTACACAAGTTCTCTACAACTGAGCTACATCCAAGCCCACCATTCAATCATGTTAAATAAACAATGAATGAAAAATCAGTGTAGCCAGGGTCTGTACCGGATAAGCACTACAGATTCAGAAAGCTGCAGCTCTCTCAGCTCTGCTATGGTTTGAAAGTGCCCCCCAAAGGATATGTGTTGAAGGCTTGTTCCCCAGCCTGCAATGTTATTGGAAAGTAATGGAAACTTTAAAGGTAAGTCCTAGTGGAAGTTAGGGCCTAGGGCAAATTAGGGCCGTGTGTTGTGCCCTTAAGGAAATATTTGGTCCCAGACTCGTTCCTGTCTCTCTCACTCTCTTTGCCTTTTGGCACCATGAGGTTAACAACTTTCTTCTGTCACACCTTCTGCCATGATGTACCACCTCACCACAGGCCCAAAGCAATGTGGGCAAGTGACCATGGACTGAAAACTTTGAAGCCTTAAACTTTTCTTCCTTTAAGTTGATTATCTCAGGTATTTTGTCACAGTAATGGAAAGGTAACTAACACAAGTTCAAAACCATCAATGATCTCAAAAGCCCTGCCCATCTCACCAACCCCTCTTGCTCTAGGTATATCAGCCTCCTTTCAGGTCCTTCCCACCTCAGGACTTCCACTTATACCCTTCTCTCTTTCTGGAATATACTGCTTCCTGACCTAATCTCCCACCCCTAGATTTTACTATAAATGTTATTTCCTCACACCTATCCTGATCCCTGTAGATCAAGTCAGGCTACCCATTACAAGTTGCATAGCAACTCATTTCCCTTCACACAAATAATAATAATCTCACAGACTCTGGAGCCACCCAGCCCCTGAGTTTGAACTCTGGCTTTGTCACTTGGCCAAATCTCTTAGCCTTTCTGTGCCTCAGTTTCCTATAAAAGGAGATAACAGTACCTCAAGTATACCAAGGGCTAAATGAGTGCACTCAGTGCCTGACTAATGTAAACACTATAAAAAACATTACAACTGTAATTAACTGATTGTGCAATTGATTACAGTCATACAGTAGATAATGGTGTTTCAGACAACAAAGGACCACAGATATAATGGTGGTCCCATAATGGAGTTAAGAAATTCCTGTCACCTAGTAATGTCATAGCCATCATAACAGTGCCCATAGCACAACACACTATGCCCATGTTTGACTGAGGTGATGCTGGTGTAAAGAAACCTAGCATGCAGCAAGTCATGTCAAAGTACAGCATACACAAATGTGTATAATACATAATACTCAATAATGATGATCAACAACTGTTCCTAGATTACGTATGTACCATACAATCCTTTTCACTATTATTTCAGAGTGTACTTCTTCTACCTATAAAAATTTACCATAAGGGCTGGGGATATAGCTCAGTTGGTAGAATGCTTGCCTTGCATGTACAAGACTCTGGGTGCAATCCCCAGCACCACCAAAAAAAAAAAAAAAAAAAAACTTTCCTGTAAACAGTGTACCAATTACACCAGTGGCAGCCTCATCTATCTCATATTTACTGTGTGTCTTGATGATATGAACAGGCCACGTGGAGACTCTTGACCTACTCCATTTAGATTTATGTAGTGCACAACATTTGTGTTCACACGACCACGAGATCATTTAGCAACACATTCCTCAGAACACATCCAGCTGTCATTAAGGGAGGCATGACTGTATATAAGTGTCCCTCCCCCCATAGTACATACTCTAGTTGGACAGTGATACTAGTTTGCTCGTTGCTGACTCTACAGAGGAGCACAGTGCCTTGCATACTAGAATGCTGAGTATATATTTGCTAGCAGCAGGAATAAGTGAACAGGGCCCCCTGGGTGGGAGAATGTACAGAGCTACCAGTGGGACCTGAGGGATCTATAGGAAACACAGGGGCCACAGGGGACAGTAGGTGCTGGGCTCTCAGGCACTTAGGAGAAAAGCTTTCAAGCTGGGCTCCTGATCTGAGCCCACTCCACACAAGGAAGCTAGCAGTGTCCCCCACCCAGGACCCAGAATCACTAAGAAGTCTGCTCCAAGAGTGTGTATCCTTGACATTGGAGAAAAGACTGCTCAAGACAGGGGGCAGCCCTGCATGGGGCAAGGTGGAGGAGAGTGGAAGTACCTACCTGCTAAAGATGTCTCCAGAGACTTTCTGTAGGTATTGCAGGGCATCTGCCACCTGTTGAATGGCTTCCTCTCGCCGCAGGTCAGGTTGGATGAGAGGCACTGAGTACGTCTGACCTGCCAAGGAATGCTGGGTCCTCAAAGGAGTCATAGTGCCTGTGGGTGGGAACAAGACCATCAGGACCAGAGCCCCATGCTCACCCATACCCACCACCACAGGGCAAGGTGATGTTGAGGTTCCACCTGTGTAAGAGCAGGGAGAGGGAGGAGTGAAGAACATCTGGTGAAAGGCTAAGGCTCCACAGAGATGAAATTCTGCTGATGCCTTTTGAGTGAATGAGGGAAGGAAAAGCCAGTACCACCGACTGGGTAACTGGTAGGGACAACAGTTCAGAAAAGGTGTGACATTTCATGACTTCCTAAAGCACCCTTTACATACATTATTCTCAGTTTGACCTCCCATTCTTGGATAAACACAAAGAAACCCTGGCTGCAGAGAAACAAAAAGCATGGAAGCAGATATGGAGGCGCAGGGGGTAGGGGGGGACAGGGATCATTGGAATAGACTGCCAAATGACACCCAACTTTGGGAAAGCAGGAAGAATGTGGACAATTGGGTTCTTCCCACTTTGGCCCCTGAGAAACTCTAGGGAGTAGCCAGTGACTCTAGGTATAAGAGTGCTTTACTCACCCAGGCCAGCGATAAGGGGACCAGAAGGAAGTTGGTGCATGTGGGGGTGGAGAACAGGAAGGAAAAACACGCCTTCGAATTGCAAGGCGAGGGCAGAGTCTATTTATATTGGGTTTAATTAACTCCGCTCCCTGGTGCCACTAAAGCAGCAATCACACTGCAGACGGCACTGATTTGATTGGCAAGAGACACGCCAGGCAGAATATTAAGGCACCAGGTCCCTATAAATAGGCTTAATCACAGCCCCACTCTGGAAGACGGTGAGGAAGACATTAATCAGGCCTGGCACGGCGCCCTAGACCTGCTCTCTTAGGCACCATACTGGGGCCCTTGGTTGCAACAGAGGTGTGAGTGGGGCGGGTAAGTATGGCAGGAAGGGCTAGAAGGCTTCATTTGAACTTAAAATGCTGTTTGACCATGACTAACCTCTCTGAATCTCTGATTCTTTCTGTCTCCATTCTATAGACTGAGAACTGGTACTGCTCTCTGAGAAGTCTTTGTCCCAATAGGACTCCTTGGCTCTGCCTGCTGGTTTCCAGAGCTCTTCCTTTTGCCTTACTGGCTCTCTCCTACCCTCTGTAGGCCAGTATTTTTCCTGATCTGAGATGATGATCATTTTGCTCTTCAACTTTTCTCCAGCAATGAGCTCCTCCTTGGCACTCACACTTCCAGAAAAGAAATTCTCAGCTTCCTAGACCTGAACCTGTCTTGAATACTCATCAGGACCCAAGAGTTACTCCTCACTCCCCACTTCCCTTCCCTTTTATCAAGCAACCAAGTGGAGCCAGCTGATCCCCAACCACCTAAGGGACTCAATCCTCTGAAACCACCATACCTCTTTCAAGAACTCTCCTCCCCTCCCCTTCTTTATATTGATACTGATGCAAATCAGCTGGCCTTCCTAACTTACTTTCTATTCCTCAGTTCTCCCATCCATAAAATCAAGAGGGGGAAAGAAGATCCTTTTTGCGCACGTCTTGAGATGAATTCCTCGTTAGTTACCACATCTGGATGTGTGTGTGATTGCCCACGCACATGTGCGAGAGGGTAATACAGGCACAAATCTCCTAAGGAAGTATCACATCCGTTGGAGAATTAAGAGAGTGAATACAGCTGGTTAGCGGTTTACTCATTCTGTCTGCAAACATCTACTGATCAGCTATTAAGTGCAGGCCATGATCACAACAAAGATGAAAAAGGCACTAGACAGAGAGATAGCCTCAAAAACAACTAAACCCCCTACAATAAGCACTCTAATTCACCTATAAATACAGAGCTAAGAGTTAGAGGAGTCCAGAAAAGCCTGTTGACAAAATCTGTACCTCTCTACCAAGGCCCAGAGAAAGGGTTCAAAAACATTCTAGGTAAAAGAAACAGCTTAACCAATGGCATCTAGAGGAATATAAGTGGTTTTGCATGGTGAGAATATAACATTTTGGGGGAAGTTACAGGGAAGAAATGATAAAAAGAGGCCAGTTTGTGAATAACAGTGAATACCATAGCTAGAAGTTAAATGGGTGCTGTTCAATATGGTGGGCACCAGCCATTGAACACATGAAATGCAGATAGTTCAAATTGAGATGTATTGTAAGTATAAAATGCACACTGAAATTAAAAGACTTAGTAGGAAAAAGAATGTAAAATCTCTCATTAATTTTTATATTGATTATATGCTGAAATGACCATGTTAGACAAACTGGGTTAAATAAAATATATTACTAATATCACCCATTTCTTTTTACTTTAAAAAAATGAATATCCATATGTACAACAATGAAAGAAACTTGATCCCTAATTCTCACCTATACAAAAGTCAAACACAAGTGGATCAAAGACTTAGAAATTAGACCTAAGGTTTCTACTTTGCAACTGTTGAAAGAAAATTGTGGGGAGGTGGTGTTGGAGTTGTGGCTCAGCAGTAGAGAGCTCGCCTAATATGTGCAGGGCCCTGGGTTTGATCCTCAGCACCACATAAAAATAAATAAACAAAATAAAGGTGTTGTGTCCAATTACAACTTAAAAATAGATATTTTTTTTTAAAAAAAGAAAGAAAAAAGGTCAACACTTCAACATACAGGCATAGGCAATGACTTCCTCAATAGGGCTCAGGAAATAAAATCAGGAGTTCATAAATGGGATAGCATTAATTTAAAAAGCTTCTGCACGGCAAAGGAAAAGAAAAGCATGAAGAAAGAGCCTACAGCATGGGGGAAAATCTTTGCTGCTATTCTTCAGACAGAGAATTAGCAACCAGACTATATAAAGAACTGAAAAAAAAAACTTAACTCCAGAAAAACAAAATAAAACCCCCAAATCCAATAAATGGACAAATGAACTGAACTGATACTGCTCAAAAAAAAAGAAATACAAATGGCCAACAAATATATGAAAAAATGTTCAACATCTTTAGCAATCAAGAAAATGCAAATCAAAACTACACTGAGATTTCATCTCACTGCAGTGAGAATGACACTCATTAAGAATACAAAAAATAAATGCTGACAAGGATACAGGAGAAAAGGAACATTTTATACACTATCAGTAGGACTGTAAATTACCACAGCCCACTATGGTAATCAGTATGGAGGTTCCTCAAAAGGCTGGGAATGGAACCACCATAAGTCCCAACTTTACCATTCCTTGGTCAGCATACTACAGCAAAAATACATGCATACACATGTTTACAGCAGCACAATTCACAACAGTCAAGTTATGGATCCAACTTAGGTATCCATCAACAGATGAACTGATAAAGAAAATGTGGTACACAGAAACAATGGAGTATGACTCAGCCAATAAAGAAGAGCAAAATTATGGCATTCATAGGAAAATGGATGGAACTGGGGAACATAATGCTAAGTGAGATAAGCCAGACTCAGGGTTATGTTTTCTCTCATATGTGGAACTAGAGAGGAATAAGGAAAGAGAAGGGACTTCATGAAAATACAAGTGAGACTACTAGAGAAATAGGATTGGGGATAGGAGAAGGGAAGGGGAGGCAGGTAAGGGGGAATGAAACAGACTAATTTATGCATAAATGGATAATTGTTATGTATAATTAGAATGCACCAATAACATTTTTTTTGAAAATTAAAAAAAAATATATCACATGTGGCTAGCATCTTCCTTCCTTCCTCTGTGTCCTGTATAACTAAAGAAATGAGTCTCTGTTCCTCTTTTCAAGAAAGAGACACCCTTGGATGAATTCTGGCCTAAGCACTAAAATTAATCATAATATTTTCATTTTATTGTCTCTTCCTCCTATATCCTGTAGCTATTAAATGATTATCATGAAGATAATCTTTATTGACTCTTTCAGTAGACAGAATTTTCATATGCAATATTTTTATTATTAACTAATAACACTATGAATAATTATTACTTTTAACTAATAATACCTATATACTTGAGAACATCCTATCAAAGAATTATTTAATTATTAGTATTGGTGAATATATCATTATCACCAATTTTAGATAAGGAAATGGGGTTGGACAAACCAAATAACATTTTTTCCAGCATCAAAATGCTAGCATATGATGAAGCCCAGACCTGAACCTATGTTGTCAGAATGCAGAACTTTTGGTACTTATCAGTACATTTTATTGTTTTATATAAAAACACAAATTTTAGAGTTCCAAGACTGTGTTGGTGCTAATTAAAACACCTTATCTTGCCCAGCATAATGGCACACACCTGTAATCCCAGCAACTAGAGAGGCTGAGGCAGGAGGATCCCCAATTCAAGGTCAGCCTCAGCAAAGTAAGCAAGACCCCTGAGCAACTTGGCAAGACCCTGTCTCAAAATAAAAAATAAAAAAATAAAAAGGACAGGATGGGGGGAAAAAAAGGACAGGATGTAGCTCAGTGGTAAAGGGCCCCTGGGTTCAATTCCCAGTACCAAAACACATAAAAAAATTAAGACACCTTATTTTGATAGTTTGTCCTATGTAAACCTAAACTAGTTATGTTTTTGACATTAGGGAGGCTGAGCCACACTGTGACAAACACTTCCTAGTCACTTTGAATCATTTCAACCGTATAACTTCACAACACACTTTGGAGTTATGTGTTACTGTGGACTTACACATATGAGAAAACTCAGGCACAAAGAGGTTCGTTGGCAATTATGTTTTGAAAAGTCTGTGGTGATCATTTTAAAAAGATGATGGAAAACATGGGAAAATACAATAAATAGCTAAGAAGTCATGGGGGACTTAATTGAAAAATAAAAGGTGAAAAATTCACCACAAGTATTTTCTTGTATTGGGGAGTTTTATTGTTAGAAATCCTAACTCCTCCTCGGTTCCTTAATGGATGAGTGCAATTCATGCTAGGCCTTTGATATTTCCTACTTATTTTTTATTGTTTAATACATTCCACACCCATAAACATTCTTTTAAAATGGTGTTTTTCTTGCATCTATTTGCCATGTTCACCAAGATATTCTCCAGATGTTTTAAGTTGACAAATCAGAAATGTATACATTTGTCGCGTATCGCCTAATATTTCCATTGGACCGCACTACCTTAGTCTGGGAAAGACCGAGATCTCTCCCCAAAACATGAACCCACACTCGACGCCTCTTTCATACTGCGGTTTATAATTTCGGAAGTGCACGGAACCCCTCCTGCAAACCATCCTCTCCCAGGATCTATCCCGCAGTTAAACAGCTCTGCACAAGGCGATCAGGAAACAGGCGCGGTCCGAGTAGGACCGGGGCCAACTAAAGGGCCGGCCCAGCGCCAGGAACTGTGTCACGGTTCCGAGCGGGTCGTCCCCATCACCCCGGGGCCGGGCGGCCGGGAGGCAGCGGAGCCTGGGACCCACGGAGCCCCACCCGGCCCGGTCCCGGTCCACTGCGGGCCTCGGCCTCCGGCGAGGGCAGGAAGCGACCGGGCTGGGCCAGGGGGCGCGGCGCGCGTCCCGGGGGTCCCGAAGCGCCCCGAGGGCGGCAGGAGCCCAGCACGGGGCCTGCGGTCCCGCCGCCGCTGGCTCTCCCTCGCCCCACGCAGGGCCACGAGCTCCTCCGGTGCCGGTGGCCCGGCCCTCCCGCAGCCCTCCTCCAAGCCTTCACGTCCCCTCCTCCGCCCCGCCGCCGGCGCCAGCCCGCGAGCCCACAGCCCGCGCCCCTCACCTGCGCGCCGCCGCCGCCACCGCCCGCCGCGCTCCTCTTCCGCTCGGCGCGCGCCGCGGGGTCCTAGCGCCGTCGCTCGCACGCACCAGCTCCGCCTTCCCGCCGCACTCCCGGGCTGGAGGTGGCGCGGCCCCTGCACGGAATCCACCGCCTGGGCTTGGAGCTTCCCAACGTCCGCGCGGCAGACGTCCGCGCGGCAGAGTTCAGAGCGCCGGGCCCAACCAACATGCCTGCTTTAATCAGTCTTGTAGCACACCCTGATTTTCCTTAGTGCCCAAACCCGTTTTAAAATTAAATATAGAAGCCAGACACAAAAGGACAGATATTATCTGATTTGACTTATATGAGGTACCTGCACCAGTCAAATTCATAGAGACAGAGAATAGTGATTACTAGGGATGAGGAAGACGGGATAGGCAGTTAGTGATTAAAGGCTGCAGTTTCAGTTTGGGATGATGAAAAAGTTTCGGAGATGGATGTTGATGATGATTGCACAACAGTGCGAATGTGCTCAGTGCCACTAAACTGTACACTTAAAAATGATAAGGGACTGAGAATATAACTCAATGATAAAGCGCTTATTTAGCTTGCCTGAGGCCCTGCGTGCCATCTACAGCTCTGAAAAACAAAAAAGAAGAAGAAAAGGAAAATAAAATAGTTTAGAGCGTTAAGTTTTATGGTACATATATTTTAAAGCTGGATAAAAGAAGAAAGGAGGGAGGAAGGGATGAAATGGAAGGAAGGAAGAAAGTTTTGTTTTGTTTTTTAAATTAAACATATAAAGAGAACTTCAGTTCAGGGCCTGTAATAGTCTCCCCTAGAATCCACGGACTTATCTGGGGAGTTTTTGTTCCTTCCTTTTTAGGGTAATCAGATAGAAATACAGGATGCCCAGTTAATTTGAATTTCAGAAAAATAATTTTTAGTATAAGTATGTCCCATGATTAGTTTCGAATATACTTATGCTAACATTTGTTCATTGTTTATATACTTATTTGAAAAATTATTTATTGTTTATCTGAAGTTCAAAATTAACTTGGCATTTTATATTTCTGTTTACTAAATCCAGCAATTCTACTTTTTCCCCCCTATACCGAGGATTGAACCCAGGGATGCTCTACCACTGAGCTATATCCCCAGCTCTTTATTTTATTTTATTTTAAATATTTTTTTAGTTGTCAGTGGATCTTTATCTTTATATTTATTTTTATGTGGTGCTGAGAATTGAACCCAGTGCCTCACATATGCTAGGCAAATGCTGTATTGCTGAGCTACAACCCCAACCTCTTTTTTTAATTTCTTAAGACAGGGTCTTACTAAGTTTCTGAGGCTATCCTCCTGCTTCAGCCTCCCTAATAACTGGGATTACATGCATGCACCACCTCACCGACAACACTACTTAATACTCTTCTACTCTCCCAGTTTTGTCCTCCTTCCAAAAGGACAATGAAGGGTGCAGGCATTGAGTGACAACAAGATCATTCTGCTGTCTCAATAGCTGCTATCAGAAGTGAGAAAGACTGGTCTCCACTTATACTGTAGACTGAATGGTTGTGTCCCCATATGTTGAAGCCCTAAACCCCAGTGTCATGGATTTGGAGATGGGTCTTGGGTAGATAACTAGGGCTAGATGAGGTCATAAAGGTAGGGCTTTCATGATGGATTTAGTAAGAACAGCAAACTCCCTTTGTCCTCTTCCCACCATGGGAGGACAATGAAGGCAGCTGTCTGCAAACTAGGAAAGGAGCTGAGGGAACCTAATCATTTACCACCTTGACTAATACAAACATATTTCCCCCTCACCCACCTGAGTGATAGCTGAGTGGCTTAAATTTTCAAGATACATCAATGAAGGGGAAATGTGCTGTGCACAGGGCCCACCCATGCCAAAGAGAAGCCATGCCTGTCATGAAGGAGAGCACACAGGCTTGGAAGCTCTGCCACTCATTCTTTGTGTGGCCTCGGGAAGGTCACTTAATAGGGCCTCAGTTGCCCCATTTGTAAATTGGGTTTAAGAGTGTTTGCCCTGCCTCCTTTCAATTACTGCGAAGAAAGTATGTCAATATGCTTGTAATCTATAAAGTTTATTTGAACATGAAAGGAAATGTGTATGTGCTCCAGGATGTCTGTCTAAACATAGACATACACACACACACACACACACACACTCCACATCATATGTCAAGCTTGGCCGTGTCTGCTAACAAAAGTGCTCTAGACAGCACTCCTGTGCTGGAACTAGACTATCCATGCCTGTTCATCCTCCAGACCATCTACCCTCAACTTCACAAAAATTGACTACTGACAGACTCAGCCCAGACCTAACCATAAAGATTTCCCAGGAGCTCAATTGCAAAGGTATCCAAACCCTCAAACTGCAATGAGAATCTTTGAATTTAATCAAGACAAAGAAAAGCTGGATGTAATGTGTGGCTACTGAGGCTCCACATACCCTTGGGCCTGAGATAACAGGGATGGTCCTCAGCAGCCTTGCCAAGGCTTGCTACTATTTTCCAGCCTCTTGGATTCCTTAGAATCCATGTGTGTTGATTTCAGAAATTCCTCGTGGACGTACAAATAGAGCAAAGTGTCCTGAGCCTCTAATCTATAGAAAGAAAACTGGAAAGAAGAAGAAAAACTCAATATTTAAGTTCCATCCTCTAGCATGTTTCATTGTTCTTGGAACAGGCTCCCCTTTCCTGGAGACCATTTTCCTCTCCAATGGTAAATTTTACTGAGATTCTTTACTTCTTGGGAAGTTTTCCAAAGATGCCTGGAGAAAGGATGGAAATGTCTCACCCTCTAACCAGACAAAAGGATGCAGCCAGATGATACAGCCAACTTCTCTTGCTCAGGTTTCTAATGCATTTGAAAGAAAAACAAAAAACCTTAGTCCAGAACTCTGCCCAGAGAGCATTGTAATGTGCAAGCAAGGGCAAGAAATTTCTCCTCCAGGAGCCTTGGACTGACCTCATCACTAGCACCAGAGCCAGTTTTATTAAACACCCTGTGTCCAGAGGGAGTTAGTTACATCATCCTCACCTACTGGGAGTTAAACCTTACACAGTCCTACTCCTCCAGGAAAACTCCTTGGGGACTACAGCCCAAGGGATCTCCCCTTCTAGGAAATTCACAACACTGACATCTTGACTGGACAGCTTAGCTCCCATAATATGCTGGGGGGCGGGGTGGGGTTGTGTCTCTGAGAGGCAGCAGGGTGTCGAGATTATGAGCAAGGCCTCTGGAACTAGATTGCCTGGGTTGCAACTATTCTGCTTTAAAACAGAATGTTAGTTGTGCATGTTACTTGTGTCTCTGTTTCCTCTTCTATAAGTGTGGGATCAATAAAAATCTGGCATCTATCTTTGTAGTGAGAATTAAATTAGTTAATATATCTCAAGTGTTTAAAATGATAGTCGAGGGTATAGCTCAGTGGTGGAGCACTTGTCTGGCATGTGTGAGAGGCCCTGGATCTGATTCTGCAAAAAAAGGAAAAAAAAAAAAAAAGATGCCTGAGTCCATCAATGAATGAATGGATAAACAAATTGTGGTAAAAATATTTAATGAAATATCACTCAGTTATAAGAAGGAAGGAAATAATGATATTATGTTACCAACATGGTTGAACCTCAAAACCACTATGCTAAGTGAAAGAAGCCAGATACAACGGGCTATGTATTGTACAATTCCACTTACACTAAATACTCAAAATAAGTAAATCTATAAACAGAAAACAGATTGGTGGTCTCCAGGGGCTAAGAGAATTGGAAATGGCTATTTAATAGGTATAAAGTTTTATTTGGGGATGATGAAAATGGCTTGGAAGTACATAGTACTATTGGTTGCACAACATTGTGAATGCACTAAATGCTATTGATTATTTCACTTTAAAATGTAAATTTTATGAGATTTCACCTCCATCTGAAAACCAAACAAAAATAAACAAAGAGATGCCAGAACATAAGAGCAGTAGCATTAGTCAGTGTTAGCCTTCGTGTATTCCTTGTTTCACCAATGCTGACTGTGTGTTACACCTTCATATCCTCCTGTGTATGGAGATTAACAAATGTGAGATGGGATAAGAGAATGTGGGAACTTGGAAAAAGCCTCAGAGACTACAGAACCGCTGCTGGATGGATGGCAGAGATGGGAACAGAAGGTCACAGTCTTTGCTGTGTGCTTTTCTGAGATACCTTTTCCTTTCTTCAGCTGCAGAATAAAGAAAACAAAATAATTTCCCTCATCACCATTCTCTCAGCACACGTTTATTGAGTGCTTTCCCTGTGCCTTCAAACAAGTTGGGGAAACAGATACTTAATTGGAACGTGATGCATGTTTTGATGGAGGCAGAGGAAGGGAGCCTAAGGCTCTTGGGAGCATGTTGTTATTATAAATAAACTGAGTGATAAATAAAGGTCTAAGTACAACACAAGTTTATTTCTCACTAATAGAACACCAGATCAAGGTAGTATGCTCTGTGTTGCTTTAAGTCAGGGACCCAGGTTTTTTCCATCTATGATGGCTCTGTCCTCTTAACATGGGGCCCTAACATTGCTGTGTTCCATGGGAGCAGAAAAAGCAAGAAGTAGAGCAGGTGGGAGGTTTGCTGGAGCAGGCTGGGAAGCAGCATCTATCACTCTTGTTCCTTTTCCATTGGTTACAGCTTGTTCAGATGGCCACCTCCAACTGCAAGGGAAGCTGGGAAATGTAGTCTTGGGTACTACTAGCAGTAGCCAGTTTGTGCTACAGCCATCAGGAGGTGAGAAGATGTACAGGTGGGTATGAAGTGAAAAGGAGATAAGACTGTAAGCAGTTTGGTGAAACTGAAAGGTAGAGACGGGTGGGGAGAGGATAGAGAGGTAGACCAGAACCAGACTACAGTACTAGATTTAATTTTTGGAGTTCCTACTCTATGCCAGGCTACACGCTTGGTAGGATTGCAATGATATTAGGTTATCTGCCCTGTAGGAGAAGAAGTGAGAGTTCCTTTACCATTACTGGTTTTGCATAAAAAAACCCGATTTCCTAACAGTCTTATAGAGCTTCACTGTATACAGAATATATATATATATATATATATATATATATATATATATATACACACAATATTTAATACTTATAAGAATTTGGTGAGGAAAATGTTACCATCACTCTCTTTTCAGTTGGAGACAAATGAGGTTTTGTGAGGTTTAAGAACTTGTCCAAAGTCAGTCCCACCTTTATTTATTTTTTTAAAATGTTGTACCACTATATTGTCCAAGCCACCTCAAGTTTCTGCACTCAAGTGATCCTTCTGCATAAGCCTCCTGAGTAGCAGGGAGTATAAGTATATGCCAGGGCATCCAGCTTCAGACCCCGCTCTTAGTAAGCACTCTTATCCACAGTATTATACTGTCCTTCAAAGACCATTTGACCCAGCTATCCCACTCCTTGGTTTATACCCAAAGGACTTAAAAATCAGCATACTACAGTGACACCACAGCCACCTCAATATTTATAATAGCTCAACACACAATTGTTAAACTATGGAACCAACCTAGGTATCCTTCAGCAAATGAATGGATAAAGAAAATATGGTATATATACACACCGTGAATATTATTCAGCCTTAAAGAAGAATGAAATGATGCTATTTGCCAGTAAATGGATGGAGCTGGAGAATACCATGCCAAGCAAAATAAGCCAAACCCCCAAACCAAAGGCTGAGTGTTTTCTCTGATATGCAGATACTAATTCACAAAAAGATTAAGCAGGGGTGGTGCTACAGAAGAATAGAGTTGCTTTAGATTAGATAGAGGGAAGTGAAGGGAGGGGAGGAGGTATAGGGGATGGAAGAATAGTAGTATGAATGAGGCATTATTTCTGTACATTCATGACTACATGACCAGTGTGATTTTACATCATGTACAACCAGAAGAATGAAAAATTATACTCCATATATGTATGATGTGTCAAAATGCTTTCTACTGTCATGTATCACTAATTGGAACACATTTTTAAAAATCTAAATAGTAAAAGAGAGAGAGAGAGAGAGAGAGAGGATCTTAGAAAGGAATCTGCACTTTAACTAGAGTATGTTGGAACCTGGGGTTATGGCTAGTGATATTGAACAAAGTCATTCCTTTCCCAAGCCAAAACTGGCCTCTTGCAGAATTGCTTGGACTATACTCAGTGACATCAGCAAGAAGGATTTCATGAAGTTATGAATACATCCTTCTTTGGTAGCACACCTGGATCTCCCAAGTGACAAAGGACAGTACTTTTAGAGGAAGGGTCAGGGAGCTTCAGCACTTCTCTGAGCCCAGTATGATCCACCTGAGGTCTTTACAATTCTCCTACCACCCCCATTCCTGCCTGCTCTGCAGGAGCTGAGGAGCTAAGCAGGGCTTCAGGCCAAGCTGACTTACCCACCAGGCAGAGAAGGCACAGTGCCTAGGGCCAGCAGAAAGCTTTTCATTAAACTCAGAAGGAAAAAAAAAGAACTTTGGATGAAAGATGTCCTAATATATAATATTCATATATTCATTTCTAAACCAACACAGTCATAAAATACAATTTTAACACTTTTTTTTTTAATGGAGTAGGGCCCCACGAAAGCAAAAGTGCTCAGACAGTATAAGTCATAATGAGCTTGGTGTGTGAGCAAGGGAAAAGAGAAGAGTTGTGCATATGTGCAGGTGCATGCATGCGTGTGTGTGTGTGTGTGTGTGTGTGTGTGTTTTTCCAGGTAGAGACTGGATTTTAGGCTCTCATCTCTCCAGCTCTTAGATTTAGGATCATGCTTAGGGTTGCAGGTTGACAGCATCCTGCATCTCACCATACTCTACACACCATGTCACATTCTAGAGAATCCAGAACCTATTGCTGATGCTCACCACCCTGCTTGGATCTGCATTACAGGCACCACACCCCTCACTTTATAGCTGAGTCCAAAGCCCTGAAATCCAACTTGTGTGGGAGCTGGGCACAGGGCAGTAGGACTAATCCTTGACATAGCTCAGGGCAGATTATCCCAGCCGCTCAGCAGCAGCAGCTGGGCTCATTCCCAGGGAGGGGGAGGTCAGAGCTTGGTTGCTGCCCCAAGTGGGCAGGCTGGGAAGGTGGATGTCCCCACAGGTTTTCTGACTACCAGTGGTAAGGAGGGGGCTCCACTGGGTAGGGCTAAATCTCAGAGGTGGGATTATGTAAATCAAGCCAATTCTAGCTAGAGATCTAAAGCTAGAAAAAAAATCCAGCCTCGGGGAAAGAATTTAAATTATAAAAATTTAAAAGTATGAATTGTGAAACAATCCCTTAAGGTGTTTATTTTGCCACCAAGACATTGCAACACAAAACTGTATGTGTAAATCTCCTTGATACCCACACTACCACCCATGTTTTAGCATCTTCTTTGTTCTCTTTCTGAGTGGCTAAATTGTTCCCTATTTTATATACCAAGAGGCCCCTGGAAGATCCCTACCTCTTGAGAGATTGATGGGAATACAAGCCCCAATTTCCTTAGATCTCATTGGGTTGCAGGAGGATTCCTCCTCATCCTGAAAGTTTGAATCTGAATAGAGCAGATGTAATCGATATGCAAATTGCCTTTCTGGTACACTAAATGTTTATGCATACAGATGATAGTCTAGATAGGAGACAGCAGGAGTTGTATGAGCTGTGGGTGGTGGTCATTTTGGTATTTGGGTAAAGGTGAGGGCACCAGGGTCTAGGTAACATTGGGTGACTGAAGAAAGTCAGAGTGGTAAAGTTGAAACCCAAACAAGAGTCCTATCTCTATGGCACTACTGGGAGATGGTGGCACCTTAGGAAGGTGGGGCCTAATGGGAGTATGTTAGGTTGTTGGGGGATGTGCCCTTGATGGGATATTGGGACCCCTCTTTCTGTCTCTCTGTTTGCTTCCTAGCTGCCATGAGGTAAACAGGCCTACTGTGCCACATGTTCCCACCATGTTGTACTATGCAGTCACAGGCCCAAAGCAACAGGGCTCTAAGTTGCTATGGGATGCAAACACGAACCCAAACAATCCTTTCTTCCTTTTATGTTGCTTAGCTTAGGTATTTCCCACAGCAATGGAAAACTGACTGATACGCCATCTTTGGGCCATAAATTTCTCTAGCACAGGCACTGTGCCTTATTTCTTCTTGTATTTCCAGTATTAGCACCATTCTATACTCATAGAAGACTCTTAAAAAATATTTCATCTTGGTTGGGGTTGTGGCTCAGTGGAGAGCACTCACCTAGCACATGTGAGGCCCTGGGTTCGATCCTCAGCACCACATATAAATAAGTAAAATAAAGGTATTATGTCCACCTTCATCTAATTTGTGTGTGTGTGTGTGTGTGTGTGTGTGTCAAAGAGCTATCTGCTATAGTGGACTAAAATATTAGACTAAAGAGACCTTAAGGAAGAAGGCCAGGACCTAAAAGAAGTTGGAGGAAAAGGGCTAAAGTGCACTGGAGGCGGAGTCTCCTTATTTTCTGGGATGTTCGAGGGAACCCTAAGAAGTGGAAGGGAACTATGTGTTAGCCCAAAAACAGCTTCAGGGACCAGCCTCCATCTGTATTTTTTTGTAGTAGCTTACTCACTGGTATTCGCCTCCATTCTTGCCCCTTCAATCTATTCTTAACATGGCAGCCAGAGGCATCCTTTTAAAAACATGTCAGATCAGGTGACTCCTCAGTTCCAAATACTCATCTCAGAGTAAAACTCTAGTCCTTTAAAATGGATTAGATGTTGAAAGATGGAGTTGTAATGCCAGATTCGTGGGACCCTAATAGACCTCCGGGAGCCGAATCTGATGCAATCACACAAGAGTCTTTATTGCAAGCTCGAGCCTGGACTCACAACCATTCCCGATGCATCGGTCTCAGGGAGTGAGTCCTGGCCCTTTGTTCAGTGAGATTTTATAGGTTTTGGGGGGATACTCTATGCGTCACAACATCACACAGCAAATCATTCCATACCGTGGGAAAATCAAACAACAACTCTTAACATTGATTAGCACATTCACTGGTGGGAACAATTTGGGTAGGGTTGATTGGTTAGTACAAGAGGGGGATTCGTTTGAACTGATTGGTTTAAGCCACGAGGGGTGTACTTGCTAAACTACATGGTTTCCCAATATGTTATCAACCACCATAAACTACTGGGAGGTCATGTGGCATCCCAGGTATTTTCCCTGTCTCATGCTGATTGTGGTTGCTAGGGGGTTGCTATGGGTCCTCACCTAGCCTAACTGAATCAGGGACACCTGGCACAGCAGATCTCTCCTGTTATTTGCAGACAAACAACTTAGCAGGGTGGGTATGTGCTTAGGAGTGCTCTGTGGGTTTTTCCAAGTACAAGGGTCATGCCCCCTTCCTTAGGACAGGCCTTGAGGTAGAAGCTGATGATATTTATTTTCAAAAATGGAGTCACATCAGTTTCTTAGAGTCTAAAGAGGTCCCTATGACCCTCACCTCCTGGTATTCACACCGTTGCATAATCTGTGGGCAGAACCAATAACTTGTTTATATTCAAGAGCAAACAGCAAAGGTAGCAGGACATACATGATTACATATGCATGTAATTACATTACATAAGATTGCAAAATTATAATACCATCTTTCTAGAGGCTAGTTCTTGTTGCCTTTGAGGAAGCAGGCTGATGTGTTGCATCTGCCATATGGAAAGAGCCATGCAGTAAGGAGCCAAGCTATCTTCTATTAACATCTAACAAGAAACTTGGGCCTTTCAGCAGCCTGCATGCTGCCATGTTAACTTGGAAGCAGATCCTTCCCCAGTCAGGCCCCAGATGAGAATCCAGCTCTGGCTGACATTTTTTTTTGTTTTTAATTGAGATACAACTTGCATACCATATATTTGCCCTTTTTAATTTAATTTTTATTTTTAGGTGGACACAATATCTTTATTTTATTCTATTTATTTTTTAAAATATTTATTTTTTAGTTGTACACAACACCTTTATTTTGTTTATTTATTTTATGTGGTGCTGAGGATGGAACCCAGTGCCTCACGCATGCCAGGCGAGCACGCTACCATTTGAGTCACAACCCCAGCCCTATATTTGCCCTTTTGAAACACATGATTCAATGGCTTTCAGTAGATTTACAAAGTTGGGCAGCCTTCATCAGTATGTAATTCCAAAACATTTTCAATATACTAGAAAGAAATCCTGTACCCATTTGCAGTCTTTCTCTATCCTCCCTTCCCCCAGTCCCTGGTAATCACTATTCTATTTCTCTCTCATGGACATCTTTATTGAAGCCACACAGAGGACCAAGTTAAACTGTGTCCAGATTCCTGACCTGCGAAACTGACATAATGCTCATGTGGTGTTTTAAGTCTTTATGTTTGGATAGCACCAGAAAACTGATACAACTTTTACCTCCTGCACGTAGAGTGCTGCTATTACAGTATAGGAGTTTCTTTGGAACTGTGTGGAGGGCAAAGGCTGGAAGAATTTTGAGAGACATTATAGAGAAAGCCTAGATTGCCTTGAGCAACTGTTGATAGAAATCTGAAGTTGGAGGTCTTGCCAGAGAGGGCTCAAAGGGAGTAACGATTTTATTAATAGAACTCAGAGAAAGGGAATCCTTGTTAAATAGAAGCAGAAAATCTTAGAAAAATTGTCTCCTGCAGTTCTGTTGGACATAGATTATATAAGTGAAAAAGTGGTCATATATAGCTAAAGAAAGCCCCAAGCAAAGTGTCAAAGGTGCTGCCTGGTTGCTTCTTACAGCATATAGTATAATGTGAGAGCAGAGAGATAAAATGAGGGGAAAACTGAATTTTCAAATTATTTAAAAAATACTGTAGCCAGGTGGCACATACCTGTAATTCCAATGACAGGGGCGCTGAAGCAGGAGGAGCACAAGTTTGAGGCCAACTTAGACTTTCAGCAATTTAGTGAGATCCTGTCTCAAAATAAAAAATAAAAAGGATTGGGGGTATAACTTAGTGGTAAAGTGCCCCTAGGTTCAATTCCCCAGTACCAAAAATCAAAATAAAACAAAAAAACTGTAATAAAAAAAATCAGGACACAATGATTTTGAAAATTCTCAGTCTCCTCACATGGCAAAAGATGCTAAAAATAAGAAATGACTTCTGAGAGTAGGACATGGAGATAAGCCCTGGTCTAGAGAAAAAGCAGAGGGCGTGATTGTAGAATCTTTTGTTAAAACCAAGCAAAGATCAAAGGATCAGAGTAGTACTGAGTCACACAAAGGCCTTAATCTCTTAAGAGATTAACAATGTGCCTCACAGAACCTCTTAATCAAACCATAGGGTCTCCAGGAAGCTTAAGTGAGTTGCCCTGGTTCATCTCCATAGCAGCCAAAGGTAGAGCAGGGCTTATCTCAGAAAGGTCTCTATGTGTGTGGCATTTGCCTAACGGAATGAACCCATCTGAAATCCACAGAAGGTGCAAAATGTCTTTGAGAACACTTTCAGCGTGAGTATCGCCAGCTTGGACTTATAAGGAACAGCAATGTGCAAAATGAAAGAAGGCTGATCAATCCCCAAAACTGCTGGCAAGAGGAACCTGACAAAACCATTTGTCTGCAGAACACATGGCATCTTTCATGAAACCGGAAGGATACTCCTGAGGGCAGAAATCTAGAAGACAGAGCTCAGAGATACGGAATTATTCCCAGGTCTTAAAACCTAACTGGGGAACACTGCCATTTGCCCAGCTAGATTTCAGACACTATGAGCCAGCAATTCTTTTATAGCTCCCCTGTCCCTGCTTTCTGAACAGTGATGTCATTGGCTGTTATCCCACCCCTGTATGTTGTGCACATGGGGGCAGATAACTGTATCTCTCTCTAGATTTACAGATCAAAGGATCACCCAAAGGAACCTCATCTACATCTCAGTCTGACTTAGAAGAGATTCTAGACTTTGAACTTCAGGGAATATTGGGAGGAACAGAGGTATTTTGCTTGTGCAATGGACATGAGTCACTGAGGGGACATAGAGGAGACTGCAGTGATAGACTCTAAGGTGAACCCCGTAGTCCTCACCTTCCAGTATTCACACCATTGCATAATCCTCTTCCCTTGGGTGTGTGCCAGAGCCTATGATTTGCTTTTTTTAATATATATTTTTTGTTGTTAGTGGACCTTTATTTAATTGATTTACTTGTATATGGTGCTGAGAATTGAACCCAATGCCTCACACATGTTAGGCAAGTGCTCTACCAGTGAGCTACAAACCCAGCCCCCATGATTTGCTTTTAATCTATAAAATACAGCAAAGGTGATGGTATACATATAATCACATGTCCATGCTTATGGATATAATTTTGTAACATTTGTCTTGCTAGGGCCTCTCTCCCTCTCTAGTTTTAAAGAAGCAGGCTGATATGCTGCTTGCTGTCATATGGAGAGGGCCATGCAGCAAGGAACCAAGAGATACCTCAAGTTGGATCCAAAAAGCCACTAGGGCCTTCTATCTAGTAGTCTATAAGGAACGAATGCTGCCATGTGATCTTGGAAGCAGATCCTCCCCCAGTTGAACCCAGGATGAGAACCCTGCCCTGGCTAACATCTTGGCTGCAGCTTTACTGTGGACCCATCTCAGCTGTGTCCAGACTCCTGACCTGTAGAATCTGTGAGATAGTGGGTATTGTTTGAAGCTGCTAAATTTATGGTCATCTGTTGCACTCCCACACAGCAGTAACCCAGCCTACAAAGCCCTTCCCAATCTGAGCCTCACTCCCAACAACCTGCCATTCTGGCCCTTAGCTGGTCTTCAAATCCATCAACAAGCATCTGCCTTCCAGCCTCTGCTCTTGCTGTTTCCTCTCCCAGGAATGCTCTTCCAGCGTATAAACTCATGACTCATTCCTGTCTTCCCTCAGATTTTTCCTTAAATTTTGCCATCTCAGTGAGTCCTTTCCTGGCCATTATTTTGAAAAAAACACAACTCACCTCCAACCCCATCCCCAGCCCTCCTTAGTCCCCTTTTTTATTTGCTTCCCCCCACCCCTAATGCTCTGTCATCATTTTTGCCTGTTTTTATTACTCCAGTATTCCAGGTCATGGGAGGTGCTCGTCAAGTACTAACAGGGAAAATAAATGAACCATGGAGATTTGTAGATGTGGGGGATCGTTATGATAATGAAGAAGAAATTGGAAGGCTGGCAGATTTCTAGGGAGTCCAGCTTCTAATATACTTTTCCTTAACACATTTCTTGCTAGAGAAAATACAATCCTGTAAGTAGGTCTATTCTTATATCCTATAAAATAACACTGACTATATCCATCTAATTACTTATGTTATGGAAAGTGACTATACCTAGCAATTGGTCAGCAATCATGGATGTGCGTTTCATTTCATCTTCATTACATTACACAAGGATGTCCAGTCAGGACATCGGGAGACTTGACCAAGATCATTTTGGGTACTTCATTCCAGATCTGCGGGCCAGAAAGGAGGTCTCCTGACCCTGATCCAGAATTGGAGAAAGTGACTTGCTGGGAAAGCTTCCCCAAGAGCATTTGGCCCTCTGGAATGGGAGACAGGAGCTGGGGCTTCAACTCCTGCCCCACTGTCCTGCCATTAATATACCAGCTGTCCTCTGGCAAGCCCTCTCTGCCTGGGAGAGGAGCTGGCATTGTCCACCGGGCTGAGTGTAGGTCACTTTCCAACCAGGCAGGGATGATGAGTGATTTGCCAGATGCCAGATAAATAGAGAGAGGGCAGGAAGCCCCAGGGCCCTCCGCCTGTCTTCCTCTTCTGTTTGCTGTCCTTTCTTTTCTGTTTCCCCTTGTCTCTCCTCACTCCTTTGTCTTTATTTTTCTGGGTTGCTCAACCATTTTCAGTATTTGTTTCTTCCCGAGTTTCTATATTTTTCATATCCCTGATGTTCCCCTCCACTGTTTGCCTCTATTTCGATCCTAGACTCTCTTCCAAGCTCAGGAGCTGTCAGGAAAGCTCACCTCTTTCCACAGCCTATTGGAGTCTGTGGGGAGCTTCATCTAACACTATGAAGAATCCGTGCATGGACTGCAGTATTCCTGAGGCATGAGGGAGCATTCTGTTCAGATGTCTCTCTCATTCATGGTGATTAGGGAGCCTGCACTGAGATCCACACCCCTTAGAACAGGTGTATCCAGAGATCACAACTGCAGTTCAGGAAAATCGATTGACATGTTGTGGACCACTCTTCTATTCCTAAATTAATTGTGTGACCTTTAGGAAGTCACCTAACCTCTCTGAGTCTTATTTTCTTTATTTGCAAAATTGAAATAATATCTACTTCATAGGGCTGTTGGAGGATTCAGTTCAACTGAAGACGCACTTCCTTAGTGATTCCACTGTGCCGGGCACTGTGTTAGTTGCAGAGGAAAACAAAGATGAATTAGACCTACGCCCAACACCCAAGGCAGCTGGGAGAAACTGACATTTAAATTAACCTTTATTCAAGCAGAATAAAATATGCTAAAGAGAGGTGTATGCAAATGCTCTGTGGGAACAAAGAGGAATCTGTGATGAGCTCTGATTGGGGAGAATGTTGAGGTTTTTCAAAGGTGTTTTGTCAAATAGAATTGCAATAGGCAAAGAAAGGACTGGAATGACAAAGCAAGAGGAAGTACCCTGAGCAAGGTTACATAAGCTTGAAAAGGGTTGAGAGGGGTGCTCTGTGGATGTTGGCCCCAAGGTAGGACATAGGTATGTACAGATATAGCCAGAAGCAAGAAAGGTAACTGATGTCCCATCATAGCAACATTCTTTTAGCTTCCAAACACTTTTTTGCCTGTGATCTACAGTGAGTACTGTAGGTTATACCCTTGGTCAGCATAGAAACACGAATATATAGAAAGAAGTAAGCAGATCTAACTGAAACAGAAGTTTGAAGGTGATATATATAACCTCACCTCAAGTGGTGAACTCGGATATTTTCTTTTCTATTTCATATTTTTTTTTTTAGAGAGCCAACCCAGTTTATTTTGTACAGAACACACTAATATTTTTTTACTATGTCTCAGTTGTCATAATTTTTCTCCATTTTGATGATACATATATATCCCTAGGATAATCACAATGATAAAGACTTCCAATCACTTTTCAGTCTATAAGCAAGTACCATCTTCACTTCACATGTGGGAAAAAACACAAGTGTCTAGAAAAGGACTATTCATTCTTCTTTCCTTGACCTCATTGGATCTTTTTTGAGGACCATGAATAGACATGGAGACCCAATTTCCAAATGAGTTTGTTTTCCTAACATTCTACTTTATATATATATATATATATATATATATATATATATATATATATATATATATATATTTGTATTACAATGTGATTTTTAGAGTAAAATGACCAGACTCTCAAAAATCATTTAGTTGCTTAGTGATCCCATTCATGGCATCAAAAAAGCTAGATTGAAGAAAACCAGCAATTTTATAAACCAGTAAAATTTTTTTTTTGATTTGAGCCTTTCTGTTCCTTTTTTTTTTATTGGTTGTTCAAAACATTACAAAGCTCTTGACATATCATATTTCATACATTTGATTCAAGTGGGTTTTGAACTCCCAATTTTACCCCAAATACAGATTGCAGAATCACGTCGGTTACACATCCACATTTTTACATAATGCCCTATTAGTAACTGTTGTATTCTGCTACCTTTCCTATCCTCTACTATCTCCCCTCCCCTCCCCTCCCATCTTCTCTCTCTACCCCATCTACTGTAATTCATTTCTCTCCTTGTTTATTTTCCCATTCCCCTCACAACCTCTTATATGTAATGAGGATCTCCCTCCATTACCATGCAATTTCCCTTTTCTCTCACTTTCCCTCCCACCTCATGTATCTGTTTAATGTTAATCTTTTCTTCCTGCTCTTCCTCCCTGCTTTGTTCTTAGTTGCTCTCATTATATCAAAGAAGACATTTGGTATTTGTTTTTTAGGGATTGGCTAGCTTCACTAAGCATAATCTGCTCTAGTGCCATCCATTTCCCTGCAAATTCCATGATTTTGTCATTTTTAGTGCTGTATAATACTCCATTGTGTATAAATGCCACATTTTTTTTATCCATTCATCTATTGAAGGGCATCTGGGTTGGTTCCACAGTCTAGCGATTGTGAATTGTGCTGCTATGAACATCGATGTAGCAGTATCCCTGTAGTACGCTCTTTTAAGGTCTTCAGGGAATAGTCCGAGAAGGGCAATAGCTGGGTCAAATGGTGGTTCCATTCCCAGCTTTCCCAGGAATCTCCATACTGCTTTCCAAATTGGCCGCACCAGTTTGCAGTCCCACCAGCAATGTACAAGAGTACCCTTTTCCCCACATCCTCTCCAGCACTTGTTGTTGTTTGACTTCATAATGGCTGCCAATCTTACTGGAGTGAGATGGTATCTTAGGGTGGTTTTGATTTGCATTTCTCTGACTGCTAGTGATGGTGAGCATTTTTTCATGTACTTGTTGATTGATTGTATGTCCTCCTCTGAGAAGTGTCTGTTCAGGTCTTTGGCCCATTTGTTGATTGGGATATTTGTTTTCTTATTGTTTAATTTTTTGAGTTCTTTGTATACTCTGGATATTAGGGCTCTATCTGAAGTGTGAGGAGTAAAAATTTGTTCCCATGATGTAGGCTCCCTATTTACCTCTCTTATTGTTTCTCTTGCTGAGAAAAAACTTTTCAGTTTAAGTAAGTCCCATTTGTTGATTCTTGTTATTAACTTTTGTGCTATGGGTGTCCTATTAAGGAATTTGGAGCCCGACCCCACAATATGTAGATCGGAGCCAACTTTTTCTTCTATCAGACGTAGAGTCTCTGATTTGATATCTAGCTCCTTGATCCACTTTGAGTTAACTTTTGTGCATGGCGAGAGGAGGGGATTCAGTTTCATTTTGTTGCATATGGATTTCCAGTTTTCCCAACACCATTTGTTGAAGATGCTATCCTTCCTCCATTGCATGCTTTTAGCTCCTTTATCAAATATAAGATAGTTGTAGCTTTGTGGATTAGTCTCTGTGTCCTCTATTCTGTACCATTGGTCCACCCGCCTGTTTTGGTACCAGTACCATGCTGTTTTTGTTACTATTGCTCTGTAATATAGTTTTAAATCCGGTATCGCTATACCGCCTGATTCACACTTCCTGCTTAGAATTGCTTTTGCTATTCTGGGTCTTTTATTTTTCCATATGAATTTCATGATTGCTTTATCTATTTCTACAAGAAATGCCATTGGGATTTTGATGGGCATTGCATTAAACCTATAGAGAACTTTTGGTAATATCGCCATTTTGATGATGTTAGTTCTGCCTATCCATGAACAGGGTATATTTTTCCATCTTCTAAGATCTTCTTCTACTTCTCTTTTTAGGGTTTTGTAGTTTTCATTGTATAAATCCTTCACCTCTTTTGTTAGGTTGATTCCCAAGTATTTTATTTTTTTTGAGGATATTGTGAATGGAGTGTTTTTCCTCATTTCAGTTTCAAAAGTTTTGTCGCTGATATACAGAAATGCCTTTGATTTATGCGTGTTGATTTTATATCCTGCCACTTTGCTGAATTCATTTATTAGTTCTAGTAGTTTTTTTGTAGACCCTTTTGGGTCTTCTAGGTATAGAATCATGTCATCTGCAAATAGTGATAATTTAAGTTCTTCCTTTCCTATTTTTATGCCTTTAATTTCTTTCGTCTGTCTAATTGCTCTGGCCAGTGTTTCGAGAACTATATTGAATAGAAGTGGTGATAGAGGGCATCCCTGTCTTGTTCCAGATTTTAGGGGGAATGCCTTCAATTTTTCTCCATTGAGAATGATGCTAGCCTGGGGCTTAGCATAGATAGCTTTTACTATGTCGAGGTAAGTTCCTGTTATTCCTATTTTTTCTAATGTTTTGAACATAAAGGGATGCTGTACTTTGTCGAATGCTTTTTCTGCGTCTATTGAGATGATCATATGGTTCTTATCTTTAAGTCTATTGATGTGGTGAATAACATTTATTGATTTCCATATATTGAACCATCCTTGCATCCCAGGGATGAATCCTACTTGATCAGGGTGCACAATTTTTTTGATGTGCCTTTGTATCCGATTTGCCAGAATTTTATTGAGGATTTTTGCATCTAGGTTCATCAGAGATATTGGTCTGTAGTTTTCTTTCTTTGAGGTGTCTTTGTCTGGTTTCGGAATCAGGGTGATGTTGGCCTCATAGAATGAATTTGGCAGAGCTCCCTCTTTTTCTATTTCCTGAAATAGGTTGAAAAGTATTGGTATTAATTCTTCCTTAAAGGTTTTGTAAAACTCCGCTGTATACCCATCCGGTCCTGGGCTTTTCTTGGTTGGAAGTCTTTTGATTGCTTCTTCTATTTCATCTGTTGATATTGGTCTGTTTAAGTTGTGAGTATCCTCCTGACTCAGTCTGGGCAAATCATATGACTTAAGGAATTTATCGATGTCTTCACTATCTTCTATTTTATTGGAATATAGGTTTTCAAAATAATTTCTAATTGTCTTCTGTATTTCTGTAGCGTCTGTTGTGATATTGCCTTTTTCATCCCGTATGTTAGTAATTTGAGTTCTCTCTCTTCTTCTCTTCATTAGCATGGCTAAGGGTCTGTCGATCTTATTTATTTTTTCAAAGAACCAACTTTTAGTTTTGTTAATTTTTTCAATAGTTTCTTTTGTTTCAATTTTGTTGATTTCCGCTCTGATTTTAATTATTTCTTGCCTTCTGCTACATTTGCTGTTGTTTTGCTCTTCCTTTTCTAGGGCTTTGAGATGAAGTGTGAGCTCATTTATTTGTTGGTTTTTCCTTTTTTTGAGGAATGACCTCCAGGCGATGAATTTCCCTCTTAAAACTGCTTTCATTGTGTCCCATAGATTCCGATATGTTGTGTCTGTATTTTCATTTATCTCTAAGAATTTTTTGATTTCCTCCTTTATGTCTTCTGTAACCCATTGATCATTCAGTAACATATTGTTCATTTTCCATGTGATGTAGGATTTTTCCTTCCTTCTTTTATCATTGATTTCCAGTTTCATTCCATTATGATCAGATAAAATGCATGGGATTATCTCCACCCCTGTATATTTACTGAGGGTTGCCCTATGGCATAATATATGGTCTATTTTTGAGAAGGATCCATGTGCTGCTGAGAAAAAAGTATATCCACTTGATGATGGTTGATATATTCTATATATGTCAGTTAAGTCTAGGTTGTTGATTGTGATATTGAGTTCTATAGTTTCTTTATTCAACTTTTGTTTGGAGGATCTGTCCAATGGTGAGAGAGGTGTGTTGAAGTCACCCATAATTATTGTGTTGTGGTCTATTTGATTCTTGAACTTGAGGAGAATTTGTTTTATGAACGTCGCAGCACCATTATTTGGTGCATAAATATTGATAATTGTTATGTCTTGTTGGTGAATGGTTCCTTTTAACAGTATATAATGTCCTTCCTTATCCCTTTTGATTAACTTAGTCTTGAAGTCGATTTTATTCGATATGAGGATGGCCACCCCTGCTTGCTTACGAGGACCGTGTGCATGGTATATTTTTTCCCAACCTTTCACCTTCAGCCTGTGTATGTCTTTTGCAATCAGATGTGTCTCCTGGAGGCAGCATATTGTTGGATTTGTTTTTTTAATCCATGTTACCAGCCTATGTCACTTTATTGGAGAGTTTAAGCCATTAACGTTTAGAGTTACTATTGATATATGGTTTGTACTTCCAACCATGTTTGATTATTTATCTTCTTTTTTTTTATTTAATTTAGTTTGTTTCTCCATGGTTAGCTTTCCCCCCACCCTCTGTTTTTATAGAGGCACTTCCCACTGATGGTTTTGGTTATTGTTTTTCATTTCTTCCTCGTGTAGTGTTTTGCTAAAGATGCTTTGCAATGCTGGTTTTCTGGCTGCAAATTCTTTTAGCTTTTGTTTATCATGAAAGATTTTTATTTCGTTGTCGTACCTGAAGCTTAATTTTGCTGGATACAGAATTCTTGGTTGGCATCCATTGTCTTTCAGTGTTTGAAATACATTGTTCCAGGATCTTCTCGCTTTCAGCATCTGTGATGAAAAATCCGTTGTTAACCTTATTGGTTTACCCCTGAATGTAATCTGCCTCCTTTCTCTTGTAGCTTTTAATATTTTCTCTTTGTTCTGTATATTGGATATCTTCATAACAATGTGTCTTGGCGTTGGTCTACTGTGATTTTGTGTGCTCGGTGTCCTGTATGCATCTAAAATTTGTATATCCGTTTCCTTTTTTATTTCTGGAAAGTTTTCTGTAATTATTTCATTCAGCAGGCTACTCATTCCCTTGGTTTGAATCTCTGTACCTTCTTCTATCCCGATGACTCATAGGTTTGGTTTTTTTATGTTATCCCATATCTCTTGGATGTTTCTCTCGTGATTTTTAACCAGCCTTTCTGAGTTGGCTAGGCTCTTTTCAAGATGATATATTTTGTCTTCATTATCTGACGTTCTGGCTTCTACTTGCTCCACTCTGTTAGTGATACTCTCAATTGAGTTTTTAATTTGGTTTATCGTTTCCTTCATTTCTAGAATTATTGTTTGATTTTTTTTTATAATCTCTATCTCCTGATAAAGATGCTTAACTTCTTCTTTTATCTGTTTATGTAATTCATTTTCAAAGTGTTCTTTCACTGTTTGGATTTGCTGTCTCGTATCCTCTTTAAGGTTCCATTCCATCTGTCTAAGGTATTCCTTGAGTTCTTTATATGACCATTTTTCTGCTGACTCTAGGTCCTCCTGAATATTTAGGCTGTCCTTCATTGTTTGTACCCCTTTTCTTCCTTGCTTTTTTATGCTGCTCATGTTACTTCTTGTTCTGTTTGACTGCTGAGTTACTGTTTACTCTTATAAATTTATTTGATGCTTGGGAGGAAAGATATTAGAAGGGAAGGGAAGAAGTCACTAAAGAGAATGAGAGTAGGCAGGTAGAATTCAAGGAAGGGGGAATAAGAAATTGAAAAGAAATGAAAAGACAAAAGAAACAAAAACAAAACACATACAAAAAAGTTAGAAAATAAAGAAAGAAAGAAAAGAAAAAAATTTTTTTTACAAAAATAATAATGATAATAAAAATAATGAAAATTAAAATTTAAAAAATTATAATAATAATAAAAATTAAAAAATTAAAAAAAATAGAAACATTAAAAAAAGTTAAAGAACAACAACAACAACAAAAATTGAAAATGAAAGAAAAAAAGAAAAAGAAAAAAAATGATAATAATAATAATAATAAATGCAGTCATAGAGTTCGATTAATTTCTCTTCCAGTAGGTGGAGCTGTGCCCTCTGGGTCAAGCTTCTCCTCTCACTAGGTGGGAACCAATCACTGTGTAGCAGCTCTTCCTCACAGACTGGGCGGGTCTCCAATCCTGAGTGCCTAGGGCCTTCTCTTGTGTTTCCTCAAGCCAGGCCGCGCTCACCTGTGACGCTCACCACAATACTGGCTACATGCCATGTCTGCTGCTCCTGGGAGCCCTGTTGCGCTGGTTTCAATGCAGTTATCTCCTCCGCCCGTGACGTCAGTTCTCTGCCAAGGTGGTCTTACATGCAAATGGTGACCGTTCGTTCCCTTTGCCGGGTGACCAATGCAACGGGTGGGTCCTGACTGTCTCTCCCAATCCCGGTTTCAATCCTGTGGCCACTTCCTATGAAGGCTCGGTTGGTTTTTATCTCTGAAAGTTCCTAAGGGCCAACCAGTTATTTCAGCGGGATTGTTAGTGCTGAGTCATGAGAAGCAGGCGAACCGGAGCTTGGATGCAGCCGATCCGGGCTCGGTGTGTGTGTTCTGAGGGGCCCAGACTGTACACCCCAGATCCATGTCAGCTCAGCATTGCCTAGTGATCCTGAGCAAACAGCATTTATATAATTTACAGCTCCCTATGCCCTCACAGTTGAAGAGGTCAGAGACTTGATCTCTCCCCGCCCACTGCCATGTTAGATCTCCTCAATGATATTCATGTTGCCCTTACAGCTTCCTGGCATAAGAAAGTTCTTGGGATTATACAAACTGCTGCTTCTGTTTCCAGTCCAGATTTCTAGAAATTAAACCCTGCCGCCGTCGCCTCTTCCCCGGGGCCACGCTCAGGGGCGCCGTGCTCGTCCGCGACCGTAGCTGCGCCGCCGACCGGTGCCCAGCCCCCGGGGCCCAAGCGGCTGCCACCGCGGCTCTCCGGCTCCCTCCTCTGGAGCACGGGTCCCCTCGCAGGGGGATGCAAAACGACCCCAGAGCAGGCTCTGCCTGAGGGTGCAGCGGCGAACAGGCGACCCAGGCGCTCAAGGCTGCGGTCCAGCCTTTGGAGGACAGGGCTCGGCACGCAGCCTAGCTCCAACCTCTAGGTGCAGCTGCCGGACAATGTAGACATAGCCATCAATACAGCTAGCAGAGAGCAAATGGCGGCTCCTGTGGAGTGGATTTTCGGCATAGAAACCGCAGCCCAGCCAACGATCCCAATCCACAAACTCTCCCTGTATAAAAAATATTCCAAAAAAAAAAAAAAGGCGGGGCGCACTGAGCTTTCTTTGCCTAGGGTACTTACAATCCACTGCTGATTACACATTCACCTTCTCTGCCCGGAGAGAAGCGAAAGAGGAAACTCTATTTCATATTTTTAAAATGACCCATTCCATTGATTGTATGATCCACTACTGCCTGAGTATCACAAAGCATTGTGTAGACAATGGGGAAATTACTGAAGACGTTTTAAAGAAAGTAGTGATGCTAGCTAGCTTCCTTCATCCTGGAAGCCCCTCTTGTGGTAGTGTAAGGTAATGTTAAACGTGGGGTGGGCTGGGAGGCAGAGAACTCATCACAGGCTGTTGTACCCGTCCTAGGGAGAGATCAGTGAGAACCGGGAACTGATCAAATGAACCCAGGACTGGGAAAGGGTTTTGAATGTAGCTGTCCTCGGGTTAATATTTCCAGGGTTGGTTACTATAAAGGACTATGTCAATGTCAGATTGAAGGGGCAGATCTAGCTGTGAGTCTCTTCTGGGTGTCTGGTGGACCCATGCAGAACCTCTAAACTTCGCTGATTTTCTTGCTGGTGGTCCTGTTGGATGCAGTAAAAACTGGTAGGGAGAATGTGGCTGGCTCAGGGCAAAGTCATCGTCACAGCAATCCTTATGCCCTACAATCTAAGTGCCTATGTAATTGGGGATGGGAGAAGAGCACCATCTTCATACATCACATAGTTTTTCAGATTCAGGCCCAGCCCACAAGGCTTCTGCCTTTCTTCCTAAAAAAAAAAAAAAAAAACAAAAAACAAAAAACAGGAGTTGGGAGCATTTCTTCCTTCTTGGCCACCAGGCTCAGCCATGGGCACAGACCTGATTGATGGAAGGGACTGAAAAGAATGGGCCTCATGCCCAGATGATGTTGGGTCCAGCTTTACTATTCAGTAGCTGTGTGATTTGGGGGAAATCACTTCCCTTCTCTGAGCCTTATTTTTTTCATGGCCAACAGGAAGGTGCCTATCATTTCTCAAAAACTATCAACATGTCCAACATCACTTAACAAACAATTCCAGCAATAGTGACTGGCACAGCATGCTCAGGCAACTATCTTAACAACTTTATTTGCCTTGTAGGGGTTGGGATGTGTGCCAGAATCACCTGACAGTCAAAATCGTGGTTATGACTAAGATGGCTGTAGCCATGTCAAGCTGGGTCCCTGCAATCTGACTTTTTTCACTCACAATGTTGTTACATGCACCTGTGGTTTGTTTCTTATTGTATTCTATTGTCTGAATATACCACAATTTGTTCATCTATTCATAAGTGATGTACATTTGAATTGTTTTCATTTTGGGAGCTATTATAAATAAACCTGCAATGAACATTATTTTTCAGGTCTTTGTGTGATGAATGCTTTGATTTCTTTTGGGTAAATATCTAGGAGTGCAGTTTTAGGTTTGATGGTAACTATATGGTGAACTTTTGAAAAAAACTGCTTACCCATTTTCCAAAGTTACACATGGGATTTCTGGTGTTCTGCATTCTGGCTAACATTTAGTGTTGTCAGTTTTTGCAAATTTTAGCCATTCTGGTGTGGAATGGTATCTTATTGTAGTTTTAATTTTCATCTCTCTAGTGGCTAATGATGTTGAGCGCTTATGTACTTATTGGCCATTTGGATAATCTATTTTGTGAAGTGCCTGTTTAAGCCTTTTGCATGGCTGTGATTTTTATTAGCATGCTTATTTCTTTGTCCAAACCTCATTTCTGGGCTCTGGACAAATATACCAACAGGCATTCTTGATACCTCTGCCTGGGTATTTCAAAGGGACCACAACTGAGTATAAAGGTAAACCCATAATCTTCTCTCTCACTCTTCCTCCACTCTCTTGGGAAGGTAGCCTCCACCACAGATGCATGTTCTAGTAGATGACCTCCTTACCACACAGCAGCACAGATCAGAAACTCAGGAGTTGTTCCTGATACCTTTCCTTTATTCTCCCCACACGCATCACTATCCCTCCTTACCTATCTTGAACCCACTCGATTCCTCTCTCCCTACCATAACTTAAGTCATCACCATGACTTACCTGGGTTACACAATAGCCTTCCTTTAGGCTGTTCTACTCATAAAAAAAATTAGTATCAGACCTTTTGAAAACACAGATTTGGTCACATTACTCTCTTAGTTAAATCCTCAGGGGTTTCCCATGACTTTCAGGGTAAATATTAATTCTTTGATGTGACTTATGAGATTGGGCCATGTTGCAGCTGTAATTCCAGGCTTTCTCCTGACTCAGGGTCTTTTACGTGCTGTCCCCACTTTTTGGAATATTCTTTCCCTTTTCTTTACGTCACTAATACCGGTGTATTCTTCACATCTCAGTTCAAATTTCACTTCCTCAGGGAAGTCTCCTCTAACCCTTACATTAGATTAGGTTCTACCACTATATGTACCTTTCTTCCATAGAATTAACCTTTTTTTTTTTTTTTTTTGTACTGGGGATTGAACCCAGGGGCACTTAACCATTGAGCAACATCACCGGCCCTTTTTATTTTTTATTTTAAGACAGGGTCTTACTAAGTTACCTACAGCCTTAAATTGCTGAAGCTGGCTTTGATTTTGCAATCCTCCTGCCTCAGCCTTCTGAATTGCTGGGATTACAGGTATGTACCACCATGCTTGCCTGGTTCATCATCTTAAAATTGTGTATTTCTGTGATTATTCAATAAAAGTATTTTTCTGTCACTAGAGTAGTAATCTCTGTAAGGTAAAACATTGTTTTGTTTATTATGCATCTGTAATACCAAGACCAGCTATAAAACCTGTGTGGCCCAGTACAAAATGAAAATGGAGTGTCCCTATTCAAAGAGGAAAGAAAGTTTCTTAGCAATGCTAAAATATTCCATTTTTCCTTTTGTCTTAGTCATGGTTCTCTAGAAGAACATAATCAACAGGAAGTATAATTATAAAAAGGGGACTTATTAGGTTGGCTTATGTGACCAGAAGCTGAATGGTCCACAATGGCCATCTGCAGGCTGGAGAGCTGGAATAACCAGTAGCTGCACAGTCCAAGAGGCTGAAGCCCCAGAACAAGAGGGATCAATGGTGTTCCCCTAGCCCCAGACCGAAGGCTTCTGGAGAATCACTGGCAGAGTCTGCTTTGGAAGAGTGAAGAAGCAAGAGTCCAATAGCCTCAGAACATCACAGCAGCAATCAAGAAAAGCTTCAAGAAGAATGGAGCTTGCATTTGCTGCTGCTTCCTTGTTCTTCCAACTTTTATTCCCATCCAAGCCATCATCCTATTGGACAATGATGACCATGCTTAGGGAGTGTCTCCATTTCAGCTGGTTCTCCCACATGCCAATCATTCCTAGATACACTGTCATTGATCCTTGGCATCTCTTAATCAAATCGAGTTGACAATTCAAATTAACAATTATACCTTTCTTCTGTGTTCTCTCTGTTTTGACTTGTCATGGTGTTTTTATTTACTATTTATCATCCTAAGTTAAAAATTAAATTATTATGATGAATTTTACCATTCATTTTTTATATTGCATGATATAAATTTTAAATGCAAACAAGAGCATTTAACTCATTCATAGAACCACCTAAATCACACTTTGTAGCTTTTACATGTATGTGTGTGTGTGTGTGTGTGTTTATATACATGTATACATATATTGTACATATGGTTCCTTGCAGAACAGTGGATGCTGTGCAAAGCTAACTCAGCTGTTTTTATTTCACTCCTTGATACCCATACATTCCACCCACATCTCTGCCTCTAGGTTATGGATGAGGGAAGAAGAACTGGCAGGAAAAGAGCAATTAGGTTTCAGGTTTTTTTTTCTCTCTCCCTTTTCTTCTTTCTCATCATTTCAGTACAGGCGCACCTGGAGATATTGCAGGTTCAGTTCCAGACCACTACAACAAAGCAAATAAAGCAAGTTACACAATTTTTTTGTTGTTGTTTCCCAGCGCAGGTAAAAGTTATGTTAACACCCAGGCGCAGTGGAGCACGCCTGTAATCCCAGCGGCTCAGGAAGCTGAGGCAGGAGGATCACGAGTTCAAAGCCAGCCTCAGAAAAAGCAAGGCAACTAAGCAACTCAGTGAGCTCCTGTCTCTAAATAAAGTACAAAATAGGGCTGGGGATGTGGCTCAACAGTCGAGTGCTTTTGAGTTCAATCCCTGGTACTAAATAAATAAATAAATAAATAAATAAATAAATGTATGTTAACACTATACTATAGTCTAAGTATGTGATAGTGCTATAGTCTGAATCTGAAATGTCTTCCAAAGGTCCATGTGTTAAATAAAGCCTTGGTGACCAGCCTGTGGCACTATTGTGAGGTGGTAGACTAAACAAAATGAGACTCCATAGAAGGAAGTTAGGTCATTGGGGACATGCCCTTGGAGGGGATATTGGGATTTCTGCCTCTTCCTCTCTTTTTGCTTTCCAGGTGCCATGAGTTGAATGGGATTCCTCCCCTATATGCTTCTGCCATGATGCACTTTGCTGCCGCTGGCCCAAAGCAATAGGGCCAAATGACCATGGACTGAAACCTTAGAAACCATGAACCAAAAAAACTTTTCCTCCTTATAAGTTGATTATCTCAGGTATTTTGTCACAGAGATGAAAAGCTGACTAATACAAATTAGTATGAGTCAGCTTTTAGGTGATTAACTCATTCGTGGAACCACCTAAATCACACTTTGTAGTGTTTTAAAAAATGTATATACCTTAATTTAAAACTATATCTAAAAATGCTAATGATCATCTGAGGTATTGAAAGATTGATGCCCATAAACTTGCTTGATGTGTGATTTCCAGAAACCTTCAATATGTAAAAAACACAATATCCATGAAATACAATTAAGCAAGGTTCAATAAAACAAGTAGCCTGTATAATTGGTTGGTCGACACAGGGAAGTAACACCAGTGAGAAAGGACAGTAAGTCTAGTTAGGGAGAATTTCCTTCTATTTCATCATCTTAATATAAGTGGTTGGTCAATATAAGGAAGTAACTCCAGCAAGAAAGATTGTATTTCTTCAAACATCATTGCTTGCTTTCTGTGAACAAAACAAGCTTTGGTTTTAAATGGAACTCGTAGCTTACAGTTTCATCAGGGTCCCTGCTCACTGAGTCACATACCTATGACCTTCACTTGTACTGGCCCTGAATCTCCCCAAACTCCCACCCCCAGAATTTTGCCCTCACAGGCTATATGTAAATAGGATGACAAGGAGATTGTTAGTCACCTGTATCTCCCTTGTTCGAATGCATGATCCTTTGTCCTAGTGGACTTTGCTTACAAACACAAATGTAGAAATAAAATTATAATTTTAAGACCATGATGGCAGAGCATCAAGCCAAGTGTGTGGTCCTTATGCATGTAGGACCCTGAGCATCTTCACAAGCCACATCCTTATAATGGTGGTCCTGCTAACACCTGACACATAGTAGATGCTCAATAAATATGAGTAATATGAATGAATGGAGGGCTGTCATGTGATGTAAGATAAACAGGTCATTTGATTTTGATGAAAACTAAAGGCCCCTTGGAGATCCCACATAAACTTCGAGGAGCTTGGTTGCCTGGCTTTGCCTATCTTGGGGGGAGATGCTTCCTCTAATATTTCAGAACAGGAATGAGAGGGGAAAAGGGAGAGAGGGGATAGAGAAGCTGATGGATCTGATCTGTCAATTAATCACTGCACTTTGCACATACAGCATGTAACACCTGGTAGCCTGCACTCTTAGGATGTGGCCTAAGTGTGAATTAAGCTTCACAGCTCACTGACTTCATTTACCTCCAGCCCTGCTCTGTCTTGAGACCCGCAGCTCCACTTCATTAGCACACAGCCTCTGGGGCCCATCCTGGAAGGGATGGGGTCAGAGCAGCTCAGCTAAGGCCAACCCCACAGGCTTCTGGGGGTGCTCAACTTCCAGCCAACTGTTCAACACATGCAGAAAGATCTCTGAGAATCACAAAGACCAAGAGTTAGGAGGCCTCAGCACAAGATCCGGCTTACCACACACATGCCACTCTGAGACTTTAAACAAGTGTTGTCACCTCTCTGGGCCTCATGTTCTAATCTGTCAAATGAAAAATAAAATGAACTAGATAAGTGGCCCAAAAGGAAGGTTCCTCAGAATCTCTAATGTCTCAGGAGTTGCACTGATTAGGGGAGGGGAGCCTGCCCAACTTCAGTCAGCAGTTATAACGCTGATAGTAATTTAGAACACGAGTACAGAGCATCCCTGCTCCTGGCATGTCTTATATGCTTTGTGTACGTGAACTGACCCAGTAGTTACAGCACTCCTGGAGATGGGTTTTTAACTACGCCCACTTTCAGATGAGGAAACAGGTGCTGGATGGTCACACATTTAGTAGATGACAGAGCAGGGATTCAAACCCTTGTAGTCTGATTGTAGAATACATCTAATTTAAGTATGCTAGTCTCTTTTATTTACTTACTTACCTATCCATCCACTACCAACCCATCTATCCATTCATCCATCCATCTGAGTTTCATGTAAGAATTTAATTGATACAGGAATTCTCCAGAAAGAATTATTTAAAAATATTCGAAAACGACTGAATGTTGCTATTCAAACTAGAAAAGTCCCCAGGGGTGAGGTGCTGCTACTGCTTCCCACTTCCTGGGTCATTCTTAGAGCAGTTTCTGTGGGTGGGGGTGAGGAAGCGTTGGTGGCAATCAGAATAAGAGAATATTTTAAAACAACTTGTCAAACATGACAACCCACAGCTTGTGTGTGTAGACAGATGCTCTATGAGAAAGCGCAGGCACTTGGAATCTTCCTCCCTTCTCCCTTTCCTCCTTCTTGCCTCCTCTTTTCTAGCCAGGAAGGCAGAGCTAGAGGAGTTTTAAGGATGACTTGGATAAACAGATTTCAGAGGGCTCACCCAGGACCAGTGGGTGACAGATGAAGGCAGGCTGATCACAGCTCAATGTGAGGAAAACCTGCCTGGCCATTTTATCATCCTAAGGATGAAGAATCAATCCCCTTGTGATGTAGGTACTGGTTTTGCCCTGGGAAGTTTTGGGCAGAGTCTGCCAAACAGGGAAGATATGCTGGGTGTCTGCATTGGGTGGAAGGGTGCCTTAAGTGGGTGAGCTCCCTGATCCTTCTTTCTCCTAGATCCTGTAATTCCATGCATATCCCCCGATTCTACTTTAGGACTCTTAGGGCCAGAGAAGTGCAGACCTTAGTTCTAACTCATGCAGTTAGGAGGACAGAGAGGTTAGAGCAGTAACCAGGGTCCTCCAACCTGTAACTCCAGCTTGCAGCTTTCTCAAGTATGCTCAAGTGCCACCCCACAGAACCTTCTCAAAGCTAGTATTAAAGAGGGAGGAAAATTCTTTTTATGCTCTCCTTTTTTCTTTTTTTTTTTTATACCAGGGATTGAACCCAGGGGCTCTTAACCACTCAGCCACATCCCAGTTCTTTTATTTGTTCTTTTTAGATATCCATGACAGTAGAGTGTATTTTGGCATAACTTATTCTAATTAGGACTCCATTCGTGTGGTTGTACATGATGTGGAGTTTCACTGGTGGTGCATTCATACATGAACATAAGTTATGCCTGATTCATTTAATGTCTTTTTATATTTTATTTAGAGGCAGGATCTCATTGAGTTGCTTAGGGACTCACTAAGTTGCTGAGTGCTGGCTTTGAACTCACAACCCTCCTTCCTCAACCTCCCGAGCCATTGGGATTACAAGTGTCCAGTTTCTTTTCATGCTTTTCTGATTTCAGGGTTTGCTGAGTTGTTCAGTGTGCCTGTCATGGAGGTTTCTAACCTTCTCCAAATTTGACACAGGACACTTATTGGATGGGGGTGCAATGAGGAAGAGGTATTCCCACCTGCAGCTGGGCCTGAAGGTTCTGTATGAATCTGAGCTTATTCCCTAAACCATCTGCTTACCACTTTCTGTTCATATAGAACATTCATAGATGTAGGTTAAAGGGACACCAATACTGTTCCATTTCACAGATGAGGACCAGAAAGCTCAGAGACAGTAAGGGACTCACCCTGGTATCAAGACCAGAGGAATAAACTGTCTTGTGACTCCAGGAAAATCTTCACCTCTGCCATGAAAAACTGAATATTGCACTCTGCTTTATGCTCCCACAGCAAGCCCATGATACTGTTGTAAAGGTGAAGAAACCAGCCAGGCGCAATTTTTAAAAAATTGAAAACTACTGATTATCGCCATTCAAACTAGAAAAGTCCCCAGGGGTGGGGCGCTGCTACTGCTTCCTGGGTCATTTTTAGAGCAGTTTATGGGTACCTCTGTTCTCTTTCCTGTAAGCTGGGGTTAATACATAGGTAATCCCAGTGGCTTGGGAGACTGAGGCAAAAGGATGGTGAGTTCAAAGCCAGCCTCAGCAAATGTGAGACGCTAAGCAACTCAGTGAGACCCTGTCTCTAAATAAAATACAAAATAGGGCTGGGGATGTGGCTCTGTGGTCAAGTGCTCCTGAATTCAATCCCCTGTAACTGACCCCCCCCCCCCAAAAAAAAAGAAGGTGGAGAAACCAAGACTCAGAGAGGTTGAATAACTTCCTTAAGGTCACATTGCTAGGAAGGGACAGGTATCTTGAGGGTTCAATCCCACAGCTGCCTTTTCCAGAACCCATATTATTTTTCATGATTCAATTCTATTCTTAAATCCAAAGAATCCCCAAGGAAGTGCCATCCTGGAGAAGGGACCTGAAGGCTCCACTCAAGCTAGAGAACTTGGTACTTTCAGACAGTTCAGAAGCTGGCAGGAATGGCTTCATCCATCAAGCTGGTGATTGGGGTAAGCTGGGCTTCCCAAGTACGAAGTGCAGCTGCAGCATGGCTTCAGGGACTCCCTTCAAGGGCAATGCTATAAACTGTGTCCCCTTAACTGACATTGGCTATATGAGATGCAGAAAACCTTGCTCCCGGGGCTATACTTAAGAGAAGTCCTGGCTGAGAAAGCCGAGGACAGCGGATCTGAATGGGATTTCTGGCTCTGCTATTTACTCGCTTCAGGTAAGTCACTTTATTTATGTGTACCTCTGTTCTCTTTCCTGTAAGTTGGGGTTAATAAAAATACTCCATAGGCTTTTGATGAGGATAAAGGAAGTTACATGTCTGAAAGTATTTTGTACATAGTACAGCACTACCCACTCTGTAATAAAGCTAATCTCCATTGGGCAGGTGCTCTGTGTTAAACATGGTTGACATCATTTGATCACACATACAATTAATTGTAAGTTCATTGCTATCCCTACACCCCGCAGTGTTCTCTCTATGTCAGTAGGTTTTCCATTACTGTAATAAATACCTGAGATTGTCAGATTATAAAGAAGAAAGGTTTATTTTGACTCACTTTTGGAGGTTTCAAACCATAGTCGATGGGCTCTGTTGTTTTGGGCCTGATGCGGCAGCACATCACAGCAGGAGTGTGCAGCAAGGAAGCTGCTTGTCTCAAAGCAGCTGAGAAGTGAAAGAGAGAGGATGTCAGCTTTTTTGCTGCTGCGACTAGAAGACCTGACCGGAACAATTGTAGAGGAGGAAGAGTTTATTTGAGAGCTTGAGGTTTCAGAGGTAAGACCATAAACAGCTGGCTCCATTTTTCGGGGCTCAAGGTGAGGGAAAACCTGAAGTCAGAAGAGTGTAGAAGAGAGAAGCAGCTCAGGTGGTGGTCAGAAAGTGGGGAGGGGGAGGGAGAGGGGAAGAGGCTGGGGAAGGGGGAAGGGAGATCTCCACTTGCCAGATAACAAATATATACCCCAAAGCCACATCCCTAATGCCCATCGACTCCAGCCACATCCCACCTGTCTTCAGTAACCACTCAATCCCATTAGGTGATTAATTCACTGATTGGTTTAAGGCTCTCCTAACCCAATCATTTATTCGCTGAACCTTCTTGCACTGTCTCACACGTGAGCTTTTGGGGGATATCTCATATCCAAACCATAACAGAAGATGAGGGCCTAGGGTCTCAGTATCCCCTTCAAGGACACTCCCACATTGACTTAAACTTCTTCCACTAGGCCCTACCTGTTAAAGTTTCCATTGCCTCCCAATAGGCTGGGGACCAAGCCTTTAACATGTGGACCTTAGGGGCCATTTCAGAGCCCAACTATAACTCCATATCAGACATACTAATGGTGCTGAGAAAAAAGAGGAAGAGGTTCAACAGAAGACTTGAATTGCAGTCTTAATTCTACTTTTACTGGTTGTATAGCTTCAAGAAAGTTACTCACCCTCTCTGAGCCTCATTTTCTTCTTTTGAAAAACAGGAATGATAACAGTACAGGTCTTGCTTACTGTTCACTAAGAATCAAATAATAAAATGAATATGCATGATTGCACTTATGCATTATTTGTTTACCCTTACAACAATCTAGTATGTGAATTCAGTTATTACCTCCATTCTAGTGAAAGAAACCAAGACTCAGAGATATTTAAAACTATAAAGTGAAATTCAAATGCCAGCTAGGGTTATCATGGCTATTATTATATACCAATAATGCAAACACCCATGAAACAGATCCAAAAGAGAGATCATCTTTGCTTTATTTCCCTGTGGGCTGATAGTCTGATTTATTTCAAGTCTGCAATAGAATGCTTAAGAAATGTGTGTGATCCAGATGTTCTGCTGTGTGGTTGTGTTGGTAGTGGGGTGGAAGGGGGATGATTGCTATTCTCCCCAGAGGCAAAGATCTGGAAGAAATGATCCCTGAACACCCTATCTAGGCATCCAGGATCCATTTAATCATTACTATCTCTTCCCCAACCCCACCTGCCCACCCAGAGAGCTGTCCAACCAGAGCCAGGTGAAAACCCATGGGCCTTCTGTGCCAAAGTGAGAGCATTTCTCTCCAGAGCTATTCAACTTGTGGACAGGGCTGGTCACACAGGTAAGAAGTGGGAGAGAGAGAGATGCTGAATTAGTACCTGGTCCACAAGAACCAAATGCCTTGCTATTCCTGCAAATGATCTTTAGGCATCAAAGCCCTCATCAATATCCTTTCTGCTCCATCAAATTTAACTAGAATTATGATTTTAAAACATATATATCACAGCTAAGATGAAGCCTGAGCTTGTTCCATAATCTTAGTTTTGAAACATCTTATTATTAATAATATATAAAAGTAGAAAAAGCACATTGTGTAATATATATCTGCATGTATATATAATATAGACATGTTTGTAAACCCACACACACATATATGCATGTATTCACACACACACAATTTAGCCAAGCACCTAACCATATCATTTTAAAAGTGAGACAGCCCAGTTCACTGAAGTAAAGTGCCATTTTTTATGGCTGCATTCTTCCCCACAACTAAGTACCATCATTTATTGTCCTCTTTCTTCTCCCTTCAACCACTACCTTATTCATTCATTATTTGAACACCTATTGTACTGAAGGCCTTAGACTTAGTGCAGGTTTAAGTATTGAGTGGGTACCCAGATTTATAAGCCACTAATTCTTTCTCTCAAGGAGTTTCAAGCCTAGGAGAATAATATACAACAAAGAGAGTGGTGAATGCTAGAAAGGGATACAGAAAAGGTGCTACAAGAATCAAATGAAAGAGGGGAAAAAGGAAACTACTCATGGCATAAGTGCCATTGATGAAGAGCATTGATGAGACAGAAATTGCCCCTTGATGGGACACACAGGGATTTGGGCTGAGAAAGAGCATTTTAGACAGAGTAGAAAACACTTGAAAGATAGAAAGGGAGTCAGGAGCCATGGCACATTTCTGTAATCCCAGTGACTCAGCAGGCTGAGGTAGGAAGATTGCAAGTTGGAGGGCAGCCTCAGCAATTTTGTGACACCCTGTCTCAATATAACATGAAAAGGGTTGGAAATGTAGCTCAGTGGTAGAGTACTTGCCTAACATATGTGAGGCCCTGGGTTCAATCCCGAGTACAGAAAGAAATAGAAAAGAGATAGAAAGTATGGTTGCGCATGGAAAGGGGTAAGTGATCCAATTTGGCTGGAACCTATTATTCAATAGGAGAGAGGTGAGAAATAATGCTGGAAAAAGAGGCTGGAATGCAGTGCAGAGAACGGCAGAGACAGTGCACTGGGGAGCCAGCCTCACGGCCTGGCTCAGAGAGGGGAATCTCAAGTTCACCCCAAGGTCTGTTCTTCCAGGGTTTACCAATTCTCACCACCATCAGGGGATGAGCCTATGTAACTGACAGCATCTGAAGTCTGGAGCTGCAGCCTCAGAATTCCCACTTACCAGCTGTCCTGTTTTGGGAAAGCCATGACTTCCTTGGGCCTCAATTTTTTTTCTTTTTCCCTGAGCAGTTATAGAGTGCCTGCCTAGCATGTACAAAGCCCTGGGTTCATCCTCAGTATCTTAAAAAAAATGCCCTAAAAAAATAATAATCTCCCTCTTGCCTTCCTGGAAAGTAAGAACTGAATGATAATGAACATGAAGGTGTCTCATACACTTGAAATGCTGTACAAATATAAGGCATTATTTTTATTGCCCTCTAGCCCAGGAGTTCTCCACATTTAGGATGCATTAGAATCACCTGGGGGCTTGGTAAACATGTAAGTTTTGGCCTTCTGGTTATGAAAAATTGGTCAGCCGCCAAAAATTGAGTCTGTACTTGCCTTCCTACTCTCATCAACTAGAAATTATTATATTTCAATATACACATATATAAGTAAAAACCAATTTTCAGTCTAGCAGCATAGAACTATGATTTCAGAGAAAAGGCAAACAAATTAGGTTAGCCCTTCAATCACCTTGGTTTTCTGCCTGGAGAAACCTCTGAGGTTGCAGTGCAGGGAGGAACCAAAGCAGAGCACGGTAGCCTGAATTGAGGACATGAGTGGAGTTTGAAGAGGCTGAGATGGTGGCAATTTAGAGAGCAGAGTGCCAGAGAAGAGGGAGTTATGAAAAGAAATATATCTAGCAATCTGCAGAAAGCCCTCCTTGAATCTGTTACTGAGCACTAAGCTGCAGATATACAGGGTGAAATTCTATAAGGCTGAGCAAATAATTATTGGAGGGGGGGGTGCTGTAAGCTGAACAATTGTCAAGGCTCATACAAGCCTGGAAAAAATTAGAATAAAGATCAGAGTGAAGAGACTTTGATGGCATTCAATGAGATTCGTGAATGATTACACTTTAGCAGTGGAGAGAAATTAGTCCTAGAGTAAAAATTTCCATAGATATGCCTTACAAATGCTTAAAAACAAATCTTGAAAGGATCAAGCTGACCCACAAGTAACTTGCCTACCCACAAGAACAAAGTCCAACAAAATTTAGTACTCAACAATCATGTTCAAAATGTCCACTATAGAATAAAAAATTACTAGACATGTAAAGAAGCAAGAAAATGAAACCCCAAACTAAACATAACAAACAAAAAAGATCTGCAATACATAAAAAAAATAATAAAAGGAACTTATAGAGTGAAATTATTCAAACTAATAAATAAAGCACAGAGGAAAAAAAGACTGAAAAAATTTAGAGACCTGTGGAACAATATTAATCTGTTTAGATAGTTGTTTCTTTAAACTGATTTTAAAAAATTCTGCATTATGCATCTGCTATTAATCATATTCAGTAAACTTTTTTTAGATATTGTATTTCTAGAGGTTAAAAAGTCTTAGAAATTTCATTTAGCTCTTTTTTTTTTTTTTTTTGGTCTTTCATTTCTCTCCTCATTGTGTCCACATATTTCTGTACATCCTTGAACATATTTAGGATAGCTGTTTAAAACCTTGCCTGCTAATTCCATCTCTCATTCATTTAAAATTCTGTTTCTATTGATTATTTTTCTTCTTGTTTTGCATCACAAAAAGATAAGAATGATCAAGGACTTCTTGTCAAGACATTGGAACAATATTTGTAAGTGCTGAAAGAAAATAAAAGTCTACCTAGAATTAATTATCCAGAAAAAATACACTTCAACAATAAAGGACAAATAAAAAACTTTTTTTTCAAAGTTATAAAAATGGAGTAGGGATGAATGGAAACAAAGTATTGTAGTGCTTTTCATTATATGTGAAATATTATAATATTATTTGAAAGTAGAGAGTAAGGAGTCAATAACAAATATTGTAAACCCAAGATCAACACCAAATAAATAAATGAACAGGGAGTATCAATAAGCCAACAGTGGAAATGAAGTGGAATACCAGAAAAAATAATCTGAAAGAAATCAAGAAAATGTGGAAAAGAACAAAACCCAAATGAGATAAATAATAAAAGAGCAAGAAGATAGATTAAACCCAAACATATGGATAATTAAATTAAATGGAGGCAAGTTAAACAGTTAAATTAAAACATAGATTGTCAGAATGGATTAATGAAAAGATCAGATTCAACTAAATATAACCTACAAGAAAAACACCATAAACACTTAGATAGGTTAAGAGTAAAAGAGTGGAAAAATATATATTGACATATTGCTAAAAGATATATTGCTGGTGTCCAACTACAACTAAAAATTAAATATTTTTTTTTAAAAAAGATATATTGCTGTATTGGTTTTCTATGGTTGCCATTAACAAATTATCACAAGCCTGATAGCTTATGCAATAAAAATTTCTTATAGTTCTATGTGTTAGAAATCTAATACAGGTCTCAGTAGGCACTGACATGTCTGCATTCCTTTCTGGGAGTACTAGAGGAGAATGGGCTACTTTGTTTTGCCACCCACGTTCCTTGACTCATGGTCCCTTCTTCTATCTTTAAACAAGTAATGGTGAGTCTATAGTCTTTCTCATATTTCACTGCTCTAACTAACCATTCTTTTTAGTCACATCTCTCTGTGACCACTGTGGGAAGAGGTTCTTTGCCTCTAAGATATAGCATATGATTAGGTTAGCTCCCCTGAGTAATCCAGGACAATCTTGCCATCTCAAGGTCCTTCATTTTAAAGACTTTAGCAAAGTCCCTTTTGCCAGGTAAGGCAATATATTCACTGGTTCCTGGGGTTAGGCTACAGACATTTTGGGGAGCCAATATTTTGCCTACTACACATGCAAACATTAGTGAGAAAACTAGAGTGGCTATCAGACAATTGCCCCCGGATCATTTATCAAAATATACCATATTTTGGACGGTATAAAAGTTTCAATAAATTTAAAAGATTGAAATCAATAGAATATGTTCTCTGACCGCAAAGGAATTGAATTGGAAATCAATAATAGAAAGACTTGGAAGTAAACAACACACTTTTAAATAACAAGGGAAATTACAAAAGATTTTGAAAAAAAAAATGTAAACAAAACATATGGGCTGCAGCTAAAGCAGTGCTTGGTGAAAACTTTAGAGATTTAAGTACTTATATTAAATAGAAAGAAAGGAAAAATCAATAATCCAAATTTCTACCTTAAGCTAGTGATAGAGGTGCAAATACAAAACCAAAAGTAGGCAGAAGAAAATAAATAATAAAGGTAAGAGTAAAAATCAATGAAATAGAACACAGACAAACAACAGAGAAAAAAATCAATGATACTAAAAACTGGTATGCTTTGAAAAACTTTGAAAATATCATAAAATGGATACATTTCTAGCTAGACTGATTTAAGGAAAAGAATACAAAAATTACCAAGATCAGGGATGAAAAAGGAACATTATATAGGCTACAGATTCTAAAGAGCTAACAGGAAATATTGTGAACAACTTCATGCCAATAAGTTTGATAGCTCAGATAAAACTGATATATTTCTTGAGAGACACTGTACAAGTTTCTTATTGCTATTGAAATAAATTACCATAAACATTGTGTCTTAAAACAATACAATTAATTTATTATCTTATCATTCCACGAGTTAGAAGTACAAAGGGAGCTTCATCTGGCTAAAATCAAGGTATTGGCAGAATTCTATTTCTTCTGGAGGCTCAGAGGAGGAGGATCTGTTTTCCTCCGTATTCCAGATTTCACAGGCAACCTGAATTCCTTGACTCCTGACCCCAGGGAGCAATCACAGCAGTCTGACCTCCGCTTCTGCGGTCACATCTCTTCTCTGATTCTGACACCCTGCACCCCTCTTATGAAGGCATTTGTGATGACATTGGGTTCGCTTAGATGATCCAGAATAATCTTAACAGTTCAAAATCCTTAACTGAATGATATATTTGAAGTCCCTTTGCCATGTAAAGTTACACATTTACAGGTTTGGGGGATTAAAAAATGAGCAACTTTGGGATGTTATTCTGACTACCAGAGATACAAATTACCAAAATAGATACACAAAGAAATTAAATATCTGAATAGGCTTATACTATAAAGAATGTGTATTAGTAGTTAAAAATCTTTCCACTAAGAAACTTACAGGCTGAGATGATTTCAGATTTTAGTCTGTCAAATATTTATGGAAGAAACAAACATTGACTCTTCATATCAAACAGAAAAATTACCCTAAAATGATATTAGAGACCTAAACATAAAAGCAAAACCTATATCAAATTGATTTGAAAAGGGAGGAAAATACCAAATGTTAGCAAGGATGACGAACAGCTGAACTTCATATATTGCTGGTAAGAATAAAAAATAGTACAACCACTGTGAAAAACAACTTGGCAGCTTCTTAGTAAGGTAGAAATGTACTTTCTATAGTCCACCAATTCAAATTTTAGGTTTTTACTTCTCAAAAAACATGTGAAACATATGAAGACATGCATACACACAAAGACCTGTCCTTTAATGGTAGTAGCTATATTTAAAAAAACAACAACACAGAAGTGGAAGCTGGTAACAACCAAAATGTTCATCATAAGGTGAAGAGATAAAGAAATTATGGTATATTTACTATGAATGCTACTCAGAAATAAAAAAAAAGAACAAAGTAGTGATATTTGTAACAGAATGGATGCACCTCAAAAATATTATGATGAAAAAAAAGACACACTGTCTGGGGGTGTAGCTCAGAGGTAGAGTGCTTGCTTAGCATGCAGGAGGCTCTGGGTTCCATCCCTAACAATGAAGAAAGAAAGAAGGGAGGGAAGGAAGGAAGGAAGGAAGGAAGGAAGGAAGGAAGGAAGGAAGGAAGGAAGGAAGGAAGGAAGGAAGGAAGGGAGGGAGGGAGGGAGGGAGGGAGGAGGAGCCAGGTGTGGTGGCACACACCTGAAATCCCAGCAGCTGGGGAGGCTGAGGCAGGAGGATCTCCAGTTCAAAGCCAGCCTCAGCAACTTAGTGAGACCTTGTTTCAAAATAAAATGTAAAAAATAGGAAGCACTCCATGGTGGAGCACTTGCCTAGCATGTGTGAGGCACTGGATTCGATTCTCAACACCACATTAAGTAAATAAATAAGTAAAATAAATAAAGATATTGTGTCCAACTACAACTAAAATAAAAAAACAAACAAATAAATAAAAAGGGCTGGGGAGGTTGCTCAGTGGTTAGGTGCCCCAGAATTCAATCCCCAGCACTGAGAGAGAGAGAGAGAGAGAGAGAGAGAGAGAGAGAGAGAGAGAAGGGGGGAGATACAAGACAGTAATTATTGTATAATTTCTATTAATATTAAATTTTACAACAAACTAATATGTATTGACAGGAAGCAGGTCAGTGGTTAACTGGGACGAGAGGAATTAACTGCAAAAGAGGTTATTTTTTGCAATGATGGCATTTTTATTGCAGTAGTGATTACATGAGTGTATTATTTGTCAAAATTCATTGAACTGTGTGCTCAAAATGAATGCATCTTAGTATGTATAGATTAGGCCTCAATAAAGTTGATTTCTAAAAATAAAAGAAAAAAAATTAAAGAAACAAACATTTGGGCCCCATTCCTAGTGATTCCAATACAGCAGGATTGACATGGGGCCCAGCTATCTGCATTTTAAACAAGACCCATCAATAATTATGCTCCACTTATAAAAATAGTACTGGTCTCTCCAAGCACCCAGTTCCTGGGCAACCAATAAACTAGGCAAGCAGAGAAAAGTAAAAATATAAGTGTTTGAGTTTTCTTGTGGCCTTGTTCCATCTCCAACCTTCATTATTTAGTTGGAATATCCTCCTGGGTACTCTGATCTCCCAACTGTTGCCTCAGCTGTGGATACACTTGAATCATTCGTTATTTACAGAAGAGTGTTTGCTGGGAAAATAAATGGAAGAAAAACAAAATAAAAACTCATTATAAATGCAGACTGACCAATTTATTTGCAGAGAACAAATTCCTTCCTACAAGGTCATTCAAGTCTGGCACCAGGTGGGCTTGGCTGACACAGTTCACTGGGTACATTATATCCATAAATATGCTTATCCTGGGGGAAGAGCAGGTGGACAGGGAGTCTGATGGGCCACCTGTGTGGAGAATGAAATAGCACAACAAATACACTAAAAACACTCATAGTCCTGCCTCTTCCTCATCCCACTTCTAGAAAAGAGGAAAGAGTCATTTCCCTGCCAAATTAGATGAAACCAAAGGGCTCTATTTTCATTCTTTGGTGTTTTTCTGCTACCTGGCATATCATCCCCATCTTCTGTTCCCCTGCTGTACCTACCTGTTGAAATCTTCCTGTCCTTCATGACCTGGTTTAAATAACACTTTCATCAGGCTTTATCAGATTCCCCATAGTCAGAGGAAATCTGTCTCTCCCCCCTGAATTCCTGTGGCACTTGACTTGAAGAACTCTTGCAAAAATCTTGACTTAAAATTTACTTATCCATGTGCATGCCATACCTATTGTATTAGATTGTGATATACTTGATTGTAGAAACTATAACCTCTGACCTAGGCTAGCTGAAGCCTGCATAGATCCTAGTAGAATGCTTTGCACTTAGTGGGTGTTTTACATGCAATTATTGTTGAAATGAATGAATGATTTGATCCATGCTCGTTCATTCCTATGAGTTTTTGCTCATGCTGTCCTCCCTTCCTGGAAAGCCATTCCCACCTCAACTATTACTTCTTCCAAGAAGACCTCCAGATCCCCACATTGTTGGCTCCTACAGCACGCTGTTCGTCTCTCTATTTAACCACTTGCCACCACCACCATATGTCAAAATTAATTATTACCTGTTTTACCTACTTATTCATAAGCCAAATATTCCATCCTTATCTTACCACCATCCACCCCAGTGTTTGCTAATAGCATGCAATTCCTAAAATTTGAACCGAATGATCTCTTTAGAAGTTTCTGGAAGCATTAGCCCCTGCTACAGAGGGCTGCGTTATTTAGTTTGTGTTCCTATTAGACTGACCAAAACTGCCTAAAGGTCTCATTCCCAGAAAAAATCCAGCACAGCCTTCTGGCCCGAAGTTTCCACGTGACTGAATAAAGAAGCAGGTCCATAGGTTTTCCTGAGGGCCCTTAAGTCCCATGATCCCGCGTTCCAGGGAATCCCCAGAAGAATAGATTGTTGAGTACAAAAGTGGTGAGTGTGGCTTCTCCTCGCAATGTTTTTAAGATGGGGCCCCAGTTCTCTGGGGTGACTGGACATAGAATTTCGGGACCTGTTCGAGTCCCAAGAATTCCTCTCCTTTAGTGTATTTCTTTCTACCTTTGCCCTCGTCCCCTCTTTTCAATTTCCTCGTTCTCCCAGCCTCTTCCTTTTCTTAACTGTTTCTTTTACCAGCCCGGCTGCACTGTCCCAGTACCTCTGCTTTGGGTTTCTCTCGCTTTCCCTTCCTCGCCAGTCGGAATTACCTCGTCCATCTCGGGTCCCCTTCGTTCGTTCCGCTCCCTCACCCCTGCCCCCACCCCTGGGGCCACACACCCGCACCTCTCTGCCCTGCGGGATGCAGAGCCTCCTCACCGAGCCAAGACGTGAGAGGGTGGGTGGGTCCTGGCGCCGCGGTCCCGCCCCTTGGTGCGTGTGTGAATGTCTGTGTGGCGGTGACGCGGCGCCGGCGGCAGGCAGGGGAGGGAGGCCGGGCCCGCCTGAGAGGAAGGCGAGCCGACCGCTGGGGCTGCTCGGCTCCTGCGCGCCCTCGCGCTCTCCGCCGCCTGCCGAGGCGCTGGCAGGGCGCAGGCGGCGGCGGGCGGCATGGAGAGCCTGCTGGAGAATCCGGTGCGCGCTGTGCTCTACCTCAAGGAGCTCACGGCCATCGTGCAGAACCAGCAGAGTCTCATCCACACCCAGCGCCAGCGCATCGACGAGCTGGAGCGGCGTCTGGACGAGCTAAGCGCCGAGAACCGCAGCCTGTGGGAGCACCAGCAGCTGCTGCAAGCGCAGCCTCCGCCTGGGCTCGTCCCCCCATCGTCAGCCCCGTTGCCGGCTCCTCCGGCCACCGCTCCCGCCGCGGCCCAGGAACCGCTCCAGAACCACGGACAGCTCCAATCCGCCACACCACAGTCCGCGCCCGAGCAGCCACAGCTTCAGCACCACGGACAGCTTCTGGTGCAGCCCCAGGCGGGCCCCAGCAGTAGGGCTCACTCACCCCAATCACCCCACCAGCACCCGGTGACACTTGGGGCCGTCGCTGACAAGGAGAAGGAGCGTCCCCCGAGTTGTTGCGCTGCCGCCGGAGCCCTCCTTCAGCACAAATCCCCCGCCGCCCTCGGCAAGGGCGTCCTGAGCAGGAGACCCGAGTGAGTGGGGAAGAGATGGGGACTGTTGGGAGGAGAAGCAAGTGGGTGTGAGGAGGCAGGGGGGAAATCGGATGCACGCAAGAGTCTGAAGGACTAGGGTAATGTGAACTGAAGGAATGAGAAGCTGCCTTGGGGTAGAAGCGTGTCAAGGAGATTTGGGGGAAAGAAGGAAGGGATATCAGTGTTTGAGGTTTTATGGATATTGGAGCAAAAGGGTTATTCAGACTATCTTGGGGGCAAAGAAGCAAAGAAATGGATTTTAAGTGATTGGGCTGTTGGGAACTGGAGGGCTTAAAAGGGACAAAAGTGGGAGGAGGTTGTGGTGAAGATTAAACTGAAGAAAAGAGAACCATCGAAGGATTTAAGTTAGGAAAAAAAAATTTGAGAGTTCGGGTACAAAAATTATTTAAACAAAGTGAAATATTTTTTAAAAAACCACAAAGGTTTGACCGAGAGGCTTCTTAAGAGCTTTAAAAGGGATGGGGTCCAGATGGAGTAGCATTGGAATAGAGAGGAATTCAGGAGGTAGAGGTAAAGCTGAAAGGCAGGAGTGATGTGAAAAGAGAGGGGATCTGAAGACAGGGGGAGATAAAGGGTAGGCGAAAGCATTTCCCAGAGGAGCGAGATGGCTCTTTAACTGATGCAGTGGGAGTCAAAGCCAGGAGTGGCTCATTTAGGGAAGCTTACTCCGCTCTCATCTGAGTGGCCACCTTTCTTCCAAATCCCTGCAGAGCCAAAAGAGTGCAAGGAAACAACTCACCAAGCCAATGAAGGACTCTTGATATAGCTTGGGGATTCAGTCTCGTTACAAAATTTTCCTCTGATTCAAGGAGGATATCTGTGCAGAGTGGTCGGCAGTTGTGGAAAGGGAACAATGATGAGGGAGACAGCTGGAAAACAGTAGTTATGTTAATGCGGCCTCTTTAAATCTGTTATGTCTAATGATTTCAAACCTTATTTCCCCTTGGTTATTTGCTGATAACTGGAATCTCACATTGGGTACCAAGAGAATGGTACCATCGCCAGTGGGGTTCTAGAACCTCAAGCTTTTTTCACTCATGAGATCCATGAACTAGGAATGTGGGAAGAAAAGATGAAGGGGAGCTAAAATATCTTCTCCTCTGTATCAGGAAGTCTGTGATCACATCAGCTTTCCCTCTCTGATTAAACAGGTGATGAAAGAACTGCATGGAAGAACAGCCCTGGGGAAATCAGTACCTGGTCAGCACCTGGCCCTGATGATGATGATACTAAAGGAATGGAGGGAATTGGGAGTGGGGGAAGGTGGAAGGAGGCCTAGGAATCTTACCCTCATTCAGTCTCAAGTGTGCTTTATTTCTGGAGGATACTTGTGAAAATTCACTGTATTCCTTAAAAACTCATTTTCTTCCCAGCATTCTTCCAACACAAAACCCCCTCATTTTGTTGGCCCAACTGCTGCAAAGTTAGAGGAGGTGGGTCAGGACATGTTAGTTCAGAAGATACATTTGATCAGAATCATGGGATCTAAGGAGTAAAGATCTAGAATGATTCGGCTTGACAGATCTGAAGTATTTGATTCAAGCCCCAAGAAAATAACAACTTTCTTCTTCAACTCACTCAATGGCCCACTTATCCTCTCAGTTTCATGGTTTTTCTTTCTTTATCTGACATAAAAAGCAGAAAGTCAGTTTTTCCTCAATTCCCATGGCTCAGCAAAAGGCAAAATTTTCCCAAGGTATTATGCGGTCTTTCCCCCAAATATAGGAAAATGAACTATTCCACTCCATCTCCTTGGAGGCAGCCACAGCTTCCTGATAATTAATTCTTCACCTGATTCATCTCTTCATGACATTTGGGGTCTCCCTTCTCTCCCACTGCACCCCCACTTTCTTTGCATCTCTTCAGGGGACTGTGTGAGCAAGAAGGGTTGATGACATATCTTTTTCTTGCATAAAGACTTTTTCTGAGGCTCCCACAGTGGTCTAGAGAGCTCACACCTTATGTCCAGATGCTCCTTCTTGGAAGCCAGGGACTTAGAATTTACCTGGCTTCCTATCCAGCCTCACATGTCAATACCATGTGATGTCCTTGTCCTTATCTTTCCTTCTCCCCTGCCCTGCTTTTGCTTCTCAAGAGAGCGTAACAAAAATAAGAAATAATTAGCATGATGGAGGAGAGTAGAAGTTATTGAAAATCTTTCATTTAGAAGTTGTGCCAGACACTAAGAGGTTAATAACACCAATAGCTCTTTACTTTCTCCAGAGCTTCAAGCTCTGCCTCTTGTCCCCAGGCCTCAGTACCCAGAGACTTAGAGAACAGGGATATGCCTGCATTACCTCCTCCCTGCAACTCTCTTCCCCTAGATGTGAAACCATTCACATCTTGGCTGGTGGGATGACTTTTGGACCACCTGTTTCTTTTCCCACTGTTTTGCTTGATGTCAACCCAAATTTCCCTTAGAACCTTGGGAAGGAATCACCATTGCTAACTATGTGTTTGGTCCCCATTCTGGATGTTTGACCTCCTCACACCCCTCTCTAGAGTGCAGGGCTAGATGGAGCAGCGGGCAGGGAGAGATCTCCATGGATAGGTTGAGGTAGGGAGAAGAGCAGAACCAAAAGCCCTCTGGCTGGTATTTCTCCAGGGAGCTCCCTGATGAATCAGTTCCCTATAAGCATGCTGAAGCAGGAAGAAGAGATCACAGAGAGGACTCTGGATCATAATTTCGCTGTAAATATTTTCTCATTCCTCTATGCCTCATTATATAGCAAGAATGTGTCCTGAGCATGGAGACTGAAGAGAGGGTGGTTTCTGTGTTAGATGCATTATTTCAGCACAGAGTTTGAAGTTATCCCCTTAACTCCCTTTCCTGCTCAATTCCAGGAGAGGCAGAAACCCTGGAAAACCTGTGACTACAAAATAATGAATCATTTAATTGCCACCTGGTCTACATTAACATGTGACCTGCCTTCTCTCCCTCCTTCAACTGAGGGACACACAAAGGGGGTGGCATTGGAGGTCAGACTAAGGAAGAAATTATGTGGAGGTGTGTGAGCCTAGAAATATTATGAAAGAAAAATCCTCAAGGGGTTAAAATTCTTTCTCTGCATGCTTCTCAACTCTTGCTAAGCTCTGGCCCCCACTGCTTATGCTTCTTAATGAAAGCAGCAAACATAGCTTTCTCCTCTTTATTTTTTCAATCAAGGTTCACAGCATTTACAGAACTGACTATTATCCCTTTCCTGGTTGGAGCCAGGCCTCAGCCTGACCTGGCAAAGTCCCCTTGCCATGGAAGCACATGACCCTATCTAAAGCTGCTGGCTTCAGTGTGACCACAGCTTCTCTGTTTAAGCACAGTTGCCTACCTACTCGATCATGCATTTAGAGTATGGATACCAGCACTTGCCTGTATCTCCACACCCATAGGCAGGTGATTACTGGAAGTTAGATAAGATTCTTATATTATACTTCAAATTCAGCTTTTACTCCAAGCTCCCTATCTCAATGTGGCTGCAAAGTCTGAATGGCTTAGCTTAATAATTCCTGCCTTCTTTCTTCCTCCTTTGTCTTCCTTTTATATCCTTCCTCTTACTTTTCTTTTTTCCCTCTCCTCTGTTTTTCCTCCTTATTCTTTTCCCCTTTCTTCTCTTTCCCTTGAATTCTCTCTCTCTCCTTTGCTTCCTTCTATCCTTCACTTTCACTTAAGCTACACAGGTTTGTCTCTTTCCTCTCTGCACTTATCCTTTAATCATGAAATAAATCCATTTTTTTCTGATGCTGGGAATGCCACCTGGGGCCTTGCACAAGCTAGGCAAGTGCTCTATCACTGAGATACACCCCCATCCCTGCATGAAATAAATCTTGAGTCATCTTTGGAGCTCCTTGGTCTAATGCTGGCTGGAGGCTGGGGATGGCTAAAAGAGCTCTTGCTTTTAGCTGGATGTAGTTTTTAGCCTGAGTTTTCTAAGACATGAACAGCAGGTGTTTCTGTTGTTATTGAGTGAGGTCTGCTTGAAGATGGCAGTTCCTGTCTGCTTGATGATGGCAGTTCCTGTCTGGTCCATTCTGGAAGCTATTAAGAAAGGGTGAAGGTCTATCAGTCAGCCAACTAAATGTATCATGTATCCAGTCCATTCAAAACCCTTCACTCTGTGCTGTAGAAAAATAGGAAAGAAGCAGGTGGTCCTTGCTCAACCCACATGAGACACATATCTGGAAACATTTAAACAAGTGTAAGCATATTGGGGTGATCTAAAGCTACCTTCTATCAGAACAGCACAGGATAAGAAAGATGTGTATACATATTAGGTTCAGAGCCAGAGAATTCTTGGTTGGATTTAAGAAAGGGTTCATGTCAGGAAATAGTAAAAGTCAAGGATAACCAGAAAGGAAACAACCAAGATGATTCAAATCCTAGAGATGTCTGCATTGCACGTGGATATCATTCCATCCTCTGATGGTACAGTTCCCCACCTCTTGTACCCTCCTGACCTGGAAAGCCTCAGCACACAGGGAATCTATCTTGTGTCTAGAAGGCCTGAGGAAGCATTATACAGCCAAGTCTCACCAATCTGCTTATCCTTTTTTTGTCTTCTCCTACCCTCACAATGGAGAGGACTCCTATTCAATAAGTTGGAAAATGGGGCCAGAATGAAGGCTCATTGAGAAGAGGGAGTAGGTGTCTTTTTGCTCATTCCTGGAAGCTGGTGTAGAATGAATGGGCTGTCCCCTACCTTTCCAAGGTCCTGGAATGTTGTTCTTACCTTCCCTTCATCCAAAAAGAACACAATTTTAGAAAAACAGGTCATTTCTTTGCCCCTGGGAAAGCCCTGTGCCTTGCTCCACCGCATCTTTCTCCTTCCACACTCTCAGGCCCTTCCCAGACTCACACAGCCAACACCACAGGGCCTTACGAAGACATCCTGGCACATTTTCCCCTTGGCCCAAAATCAAGAGAGAGGAATAGCAATTGGTCCTGCTGATTCAGCAAATATCTATCTGTGCAGCCTGAGTTTCAAAGGTCACTTATGCAAAAAGAAAAAAAAAAAAAAAAGGTGGAGGTGAGGTATGTCCTATGGTTTAATAGCTGTCTTTAAAAGTAGCACTAATATAAAATAGGAAAGTTCTAGTATTAAAACAACTTTAACACATTAAAAAAAAGAAAGAAAAAAGAAAAAAAGGTGGGGGGCAGATGGGGTCAGGCCTGGGTGGAAAAGGAAAGAAAATGAGGGTGATATGAAAAAGGAGGAGCAAGCTGAGCCAAACAGCTGAGCCAGGGTCTGGCAAGAGGCTCAACTCTTGAATTTAAATCCCATGTAAAGATTTTTAGACTTCTTCTTATTGGGGAGCCCAAACATTTTTTTTCCCACTGGGGTTCAAACATTCTTGGCAGCTCTGGACACAGGGTAACAGCAGTTTAGTTAGGGGACACTTTCATTTTGCAGCTGGCAGATTCCCAAATGTGAGGCCATCTGGCAGAATTTCCAAGGTTTGGGCCATTGCAGCAACTTCTTCCTCTGCTTCTGGAAAAGCACGATGCACAGGTTCCCACAGAAGTGGCAAAGGGTTTCTTGTTTCCATAGAGCAAAGGGATGGTCATCTTCATTTCAAGTGATGAGGGCATTAACCAAAAGAAAGGGAATCAGGAGTAAGGTGAGGAAGAAGCTGGACTTTTTGACTGAAAGGAGATTCTGGAAATCATAGAGTCACAGAATGTTCAAGATCTAGATAGTCAGAACATGAGCTCTGGGAAAGACACACCTGGGGAAGAATCTTGTTTCACCATCTACCAGCTGTGAGTCTTTACATTCATTATTGCCTTCCTTTAAGCCTGTTTTTTAATATATAAAATGAAAGATAATATCTACTTTAAAGGATTGTTTTAAAGTTCAAAAATTAGATATTATCACTTTTTAGCACTGTTCTGAGCACATAGTAAGTGCTCAATACATGCCAGTATTTTGGCATAAAGAAAGCAGGACCCAGAAAAGACAGGAGGCTCATCTGGTGGCAGACAGCAGCACTAGAGTAGAATCCACATTCAAGATTCTTTCTATTCTGCCGGGCCACCTTTTCACATGTGCCTCTTTCTCATTTATTCTGCCTCTGCACAATGGGCACCAAAACTTATTCAGAGGCAGGAATGCTGAGCTTAGCTTGAAAAGCAGCCAGGCAGGACAAATCCACCACCCCTTAGTGATCCATACTGAGGTCTCACATCTTCATAGCTGGGAAAGGCATCTTTTAAGCTTAACTGAAATATTTTGTGTTGCATTTTAAGGTTATTTGTTTTTCCCTTAAAAACACCAAACAGATCTGAGTTAGTACTAATGCCATATGGTGATATGAGGGACCGCTACCCTGTTTCCCACTGACCTGTCAAGGACAAAAGTGATGAGTGAAGGGAATGAACCCAGAAAGCATCTCCCACTTCCACAGAAAGAAAGCTGAATCCATTTCTCCAAATTGTTTCCTTCTAAGGGATTAAAGGTAAAGCTGCTTTTTTGCAGCATTCTGAGGTCAGAAAGCAGAGGAAAGCAGGGAGGGACAGAGAAAAGAAGCCTGATGTGTTGTTGTGAGTGCCCTGGATGGTAATGAGGGGGCTAAGGATCCTACTTTGTTTGGTCAGGCCTAAAGGGTAAGAGTCTTCTCTTAAAGACTTTCTTCAATGAGATATATTCTAGATAAGGCAGGCTTCAAAAATTCTACCCATGGTGGTCATGGCTAAAGACCACTATGCAAAAACTATTAGAGTGTGTGAGTGTGTGTGTGTGTGTGTGTGTGTGTATGTGTGTGTGTGTGTTGAGGCCTGGGTAAGATGGAGGATGGGCTGTTTTGCTGTTGCTCTTTGCTTGCAACATCTAATCTGGAGGGTTATGTAACCGATGATGTGCTGAGTGGTACCTATCCTCCCCCACGGGCCGGCTGCTGTGGACAGAGGGCATGATGCAGCCTGTCCAAGTCCCTGCCTAGAGAAGGTCCTAGCCTCTGGCTTCAGAACATTCCATCTAGGCCCAGATACAGAGACTGAGAACTTTAGAGGCTGTATCAGAGTCCCCCAACCCCTTTGGGGAGTCAAGCAAATGTCAGACCTGGATGGAACCTGGTCCAAACTTCTCATTCAGCAAATGGAAAAAAAAAAAAAAGGTCCTGAAAGGGCAGTGACTGGTGCTTCTAAACTAGTTAGTGTCAGGACTTAGGTTTAGAACTCAGAATATCTTTCTTTTAAAACTTATCTAGTTCTCTTGGTCTTACATAGAGATGAACCAGAAGAGCTAGTCAGGGCTCTTCCATGGGTGTGCTGGACCAAAATTACAGCTAGTAATTGGGGCTTAGGGGACCCAAGGAGGTCCCTCAGCCTTCTAGAATTTCTCACCTATGCTGCCAATTCCACAGTCAGAGATTGCTTTGAGTGCTTCAAGGTTATCTTCTTGAATAAAACACAAATTCTCCTAGGACAGGAGAAAAACAAAACATTTAGCCCTATCAGTCTTTCACACTTCAGCATGAAAGCATGTATCTGGGCATTTCCCAGGGCAAGGCTTGGTGAGAGACGATACACAGCAGCACTAGTTGACTATAGGCCAGGCCAGGAGGCTCATAAGGAGCTGAAGGGTTCATGAGGGAGGCTGTTGAGTGTCTAAATGTATTTTTATTTTCACTAAATTTTGCAAAGAGTTGGAATTGTCTTGCTTGACCTTGGCAAAGAAGGGAAAGGGACACAGGGCATCCCACACCGGCTGGTTGTAGAAAAGTTATTTGGGCTATAGAAGGGATACTTTTCCAGTGAGCTTCATTCATGTGTAAAGTCACAAGAAAACAAGTACATAAAGGGGCATTGGGGAGCTTGTTTGCTTCTTTCTAGGATCTTAACATAATGTTTTTGATAGTAAAATGTCCCAGGACTCTTGGGGTTTGCTGAGATAGGAAGTGTGAGTTGGTAGGGGTTGGTGTCCATGAGCCTGAAGAGAATGGGAGATGAGAGCCAAACTCAAGACCTAGGTGCTTAATAAATACTAACTGAATAAATAAATTCATAATTGTGTGGGGCCCAGGCAGGTTCATGACTTATGGAGTGGAGAGAGAGAAGGGTATGGTATCAGGGTTGAGAAAGAGCTCTGCTGAAGGGAGCTTCCCCCAGGAAATAGGTTGTGCTTTAGCTCAACAGCACAGCTCCTTGCATGTGTGAAACTTGGAGGTTCAGCTCTTCACGTTGGTAGGGAAGTAAGGGGGTGATGGTGGATGGAGGACTGCCCATCCCTACTAATGACACCCACCCCAATCCTACACAATCCTACATGTGAGCAAGAAAGCCCTCCTTTCCCTCTGCCCCAGCCTCTGAGCAATCTCTCAGCCTAGGAAGCTCATTAAGAACAAAGTTAATGTTTTATCTCAATGACACTTGTGTGTGCGTGCGTGTACACACACACACACACACACACACAGCCTGTCAGAAGGTTGGACAAGCAGTGGACAATGGGTCTATGAGGATGTGAGGGAAAGGAGGCCTGAATTACAGCCTGTTTCTGGAGGAAAGAAATGGGCTGGGGTGTGGGTCCATGGTAGAACATGTGCCTACCATGTGCAAAGCCCTGAATTCAATCCCCAGCAGAGAGAGAGAGAGAGAGAGAGAGAGAGAGAGAGAAGAGAAAGAAACAGAGAGACAGAGACAGAAACAAACATAAGAGAAAGAGCAACCTGGATTCTGGTCATGACATAGCTAGCACCCAGTCTGCAGGCCTTTCTGTGACGCAGTACCAGTCCTGTTCAGGACAAGTCAGGTCTTGATGGAAGGTGAGTGGGTGTGTGCATGGTGTGGATGTGTTTGAGACTAAGTGGATATGGCGTGCATGGGTGAGTGTGTTGCTGAGTTGGGCTGGGGTGATGGATGACAATTCACCTCACACCACAGGCTGTGTAAACCTCCCAGCAAAGATCAGCATAGCTTTATCTTGCTATCTCCAATGACGCAGAGTCTGGTCACACTGTCAGGATTCTGGGTTCCTTCTCTGCACAACATGTTTCATCTCTCTTGCTATCCATTTCTCCTGGGTCTCCTCCCTATAAAATGGGGTGAGTCTAGAGTCCACCCATCCTGCTATCAGTACCCTACTGTTTGGAACCCACAAACCAGGCTCCAGAAGAGTGAGCCCAGAGGCAGAAGGCTGCCTGGAGGATGGGTGGTTGCAGCTGGTGTGGTCTGGGATTCTCTACTGAGGTGTAGTGTTTGGAAGCTCAGGTACACTGCAGCAGAAAGCACAAAAATCTGCAAAGTGGTTTTCTTTGGCCAGGGCCTGCTGGCTTTGGACATGCCAGGTCAAAGCAATATTCTGCCTGCCTTCAATCAGGAATGTACTCCTATTCCAGGCAGAGAGGCAAGGGAATTCCACAATTTCTTCCTTGATGAATGATTCCAATCTACCACAATTTTCATTCAATGCATCAATTTAACACAATGATTATTTAAAAACAACAGAAACAAAAAAAAAATCTGCAAAGTGGTGGGGAATTTCTTGCTTGGGCCTAGCTTCAGTATTTCCAGTGCCAAGCAAGCCTCATATTTACAGGCCCTGTAATGGGCCTGGATGCTTCCAAACTGGCACTTTGGGCACCTTTGACATTCTAGATGCTTCTTACTAAGAGCCCCTCAGGGAAGACCAAAGGAATTTCCAGAGACAGGTAGATGCTATCTTTTCAAGCATCTGGATTTTGATCCAGAAGCTAGGACTCTGGTTCTCATGCTTCGCCCTCCTCACAGACCCCCAAGCAAACCTCTCCTCTGCGCAAGGGGACAATCATTTTTCCTTCTCCTAGTCCCTCTACCCCAAGTCTGGTGAAGCAGAGCCTTTAGCGGGTTGCTGCAGCAGAGAGGGCCTCCCTCCCAAGAGAAAAATGCCTTCTGCAGGACAAGAACCATAGGAAGGAAGCCCAGGATGGGGGACTGAGGGAGACTCTGAATTCACTCTCCCTTTCAGGAAAAATTGTGGTAGACCCCCGTGCGCCCTTTAGCAGGATAAAGTGAATTCCGCAGAGGATTCCAGCTATCAAGTACCCCGGAAATTTCCACTGGGCTCCCTCTGGTCATTAATGCGTACAAGCGGGGGCAGCAGAACAGCGTTCGGATCTAACCTGTTCTTTCCTTCCCCAACCTGACAGGGATCCCGCTCCCTCAGGCCCCTCTGAAGCCTCGCGTGCCCCAGGCGCTGGGCAAGCCAGGGGAAAGCCCTTCCTCCTCCTCCGGCCGCGCTCCTGGGGGCTGCTGGCTGGGTAGGGAGCGCCGAGTCAGGATCTCGGTGTGTGGGCGGCTGGCTAGCTGCTGACAAGCAGGATGGGATCTCCCGGCCCACGCGCCCCCTCCCCCGCCGCGCTCGGCAATCCCTCGCGGGGGCGGGGGCGGGCACCCCAGGCGCAGGAAAGCCGCGCGCCCCTGCCACCCCGCGCGCCCCCGCTGCTGAGTCACGCGCTCGGGAAGTGCGGTCCCAGCCACGCGCAGCACCTGTGCGCTCCAGCCGCCGCCCGCTTCCCGGTCCCGGCGCTGCGCACTCGCCCGCTGCCCCTGCCTCCCGCCCTCGCCCGCTGCAGCTCCCGCGTCTGGCTGTGTCTCGTCACCTTCCTCCACCCCCGCGGCCCTCTCCCGCTCAGCCCGGCGTGCACACGCCGCCGGTCGCCCACGGCGTCTGGGAGCGCCCCCTCCCCGCGCGCCGCCTCCGCCCACCGCCCCGAGCTCCCGAGGGGAGAGAAACGAGTGTCGGTGTCGCGTCACCGCCTGCCCCAGCGCTCAAGGCTGAACACTGGGCACTCTTCTCGCCCGGCCTCCCTAGGCCTCAGCCCTCGCTAATGTGAATGGATTCCCTTTGGAGAAAAAGGGAAATTAAGGCGGGAGAAGCCAAGGAAGTCAGGGATGAGGAGTGTTACCGAGTCCAGCTTTTCAGCATCCACCTCTCCTGATCTTCTTGTACCCGCAAGACACCTCCTCTGCTAAAGAATCGCAGCCCTTTTGTCTTTGAAATGTGTTTTGTAGCTCAGTTGTAGAATTCCAAAGGATCTTTGGGTCCAGCCTGTGATGGAGCAGGAAGTGTGGCACTGGGTTTGAATCAACTCTTTCGCTATTTCTATGATCTTGAGCAGGGACAGCTTCGGTTTTCTTGTCCGCAAAATGGGGACCAGGAATAGTACCCGTCTTGTGGGATTGCTATGAAAATTCAGAAGGAATGCCAGTGAAGCCTCAAGCAAGTCATGTACACAGTGAGGGTTGAAAGTAAGGTACTTGCTGTTATTTGGGGACTGTTTCACTAGCAAGAACTCGCCAGAAAGGTGTTTTGTTTGTTTCTTTGTTTGTTTTGTTTTGTTTTTTTCAATGGTACTGGAGAGGATGGAGCCCCCAGAGCCTCGGGCATCTAGGCAATCACTCTCTACCCAATCACTCTCTACCATTGAGCCACATGCCAGCCTCAGAAAGTGCCTTTTGAGGGTAGAGTTCTTGTCCTCACTCCCACTGTCTTCCATAGGGCTCAGAACAGGAAGGATTCCCTCTTCAGTTTGACAGCCCCTCAAACATCTGAAGATAGTCATCCTTTCCTCCCTAGCCCCCTTCCCACCCTCCAGCCCTTGCCATCTTCACTCAGATGAGCACACGCAGTCCAGCACTTCCTGCTCCACATGGTTTTGTGGGTGGCTCTGCCTCACCTCAGTGACAGCTCTTTCAGAGCGCAGTGCCACCAGCAAGTCTGCAGCCCAAAGGGTGTGGCCAGATCAGCCTGGGCACAGGGAAGCCCTGCCTCAGCCCCAGCTCCATCTGAGCTCTGGACCTTGCCCAGCTTGCTGTGCTGGCTGGGAACCTGCTGGCTCTCTCAACCCCAGTCACAGGAGATCTATCCAACACCTATACAATGGGATGTCAATTGCCATTTCTACGTGTACAGGTGACTTTCATTTTTACAAAATTGCTGGGACTTTTCACACAGACCTGTTGTTTTGCATTTCCCCAATCTGATTGTGTTCTTTTTTCAAATCGAATTCACTCTTTTCAAATAGATAACACATGAACCTAGTACAAGATTTAAAAGATGCAGGAGTTTACAATGAAAAGTGTCTCACCCATTTTCTAAGTATTTTTTTTATATATTTCTTTCGAGGGGTTTTTGATGTACAGTCAAACAACTGTGTGTGTGTGTGTGTGTGTATACAAATGGTAGTATACTATCTGCTGTTTTGCACTTGGATTTTCCCCCCCTAATAAAGTATGTTAGTGATCCTTCCATATTCGGTATAAAAAGAGCTGCCTCCAATCTTTTTAATAGCTGCAAAGTATTCCATTGCTGGGAGTTTTGGAAGGCATGCTCTGTGTAACCATTCTGGGTGGGCTTTTCTGAGAGTCAGGGGATTGGGTGATAGGCAGACACTGAGGGGCTCCTTTGGAGACTGTCCCTCCAGTTGCTGACATGCTACAGTCATGGGTAAGTTGCAGTTGAAATGAGATTCAGAGACTGAAAACCCTGACCCTGCTTCCTTTGTGGTCCACAGGCTTCAGGTAGGGGAAACCCTCAGAGTATTATAATCTTGTTCACAAAAAGCTGAAGCAAATCCTAACACCCCACCCCTTTTCAGGGAGTCTTCCTGAATTGATCTGAGAAATAAACCAATGCTCTTGCAAAAGGTGGTTTCCTTCTCTGAATATGCATATATTTTAATGGCATATGCATTCCTTCATTCATTATGCTTAATAAATATTTATTGAGTATTTACTGGGCTGGTTACAACTCTAGGCACTGGAGTACAGCAGTGAACAAAAATCTCCCACATCCTTTCATGAAGCTTGCAGACCAAAACATAAACAAAATAATGAAAACTTATAATGCATCTGATGGGATAAATGCTCTGGAGCCGAGAAGGGGGTCTGGAGTATAAGAATTGTGATTTCAATAGGATACCCTGGAAAGGCTACATTGGGAAGATTAACACCAGAGCAAAATCCGGAGGAAGAGATAGGAGGTTTTCAATGTCTGGGGAGAAGTCTCCTGGCAGAGGGAACAGCCTGCACAAAGGCCAGAGTGGGAATCAGCTTGGTTGTTCCAGTTCCTGGGAGTGCAGAGAGTAGCCTCGGGTGAAATCAGACTGGTGTGGGATGTAGGGATAAGGGAAGTGTGCAGGGGTGGAGCAGATCTTGTAATCATTCTCAGCTGGCACTTCCAAATCCACCAGGCCATGTTTGGAAATGTGTAGGAGCATTTTTAGATGTCACAATGGCGGATGGACTTGGGGGAGGTGGAGTTGCTCTACTAGAATTTAGTGACAGGGGCCATGTCAAACATTCTGTAGAGCTCAGGATGGTCCACATAATGAAGAATTTTCCTGCCAATGATGCCAGTGTTTCTTGTTAAGGGCATTGGAATCCACTGTGAAATGTTTGGCTTCTACCTTGAGAAATACTGGGAACCATTGGATAATTTTGAGCAGAGGATGCTTAAAAGGAACTTTGAACACTGGATTGAGAATAGACTGAAGAAGAAAGGGAGATATAGAGTGGGGTTTAGGCAAGAGGTTGGCACAAAATCCAGGTAGGAAATGGTTAGTAGCTCAGACCTGGGTAGTAGCAGTGGAAGTGGTGACAAGCTGCCCAGACAGTTGTACTTCCTGAGGGATTAATGTGTGTAGGAAAGACAGAAAATGAGGATGAGTCCAAGGTTTGAGCCAGAGTCACTAAAAGAATGAGATGGGGAAATCTTGGGTATTGAAATTTAGGAGGTCAATTTCAAGATGCCCATTAGACATTCAACTGGAGATGTTGAAATTGGCATTAGGGATGGCTGGGCATATAAATCTGGGCTGGTTTTTAATCCTTAAGCCTGGACAACACCATCAAGCAGTGAGAAAATAAAGAGAACCAGAGGCAGAGTCCTGGAGCACACTAGTATTGGGAGATGGGGATGGTGGCCAAGAAGGGACAACCAAAGGGCAAAGAAAAAAGCTTAGAGAGCAGAGGGGTTCCCAGGAGGAGGCCATGAACCTTAGAGTGAAACACTGCTCACATGTGGAATAGAATGAGGAATTGTTCATTGGCTTCGGCAACATTCAAGCAATTGGAGACTTGAAAAGCAGAATTTTGCTAGAACATTGGGATGGAAACTTGACTAGTAGTATGCATTAAAGAGAGAAGGGGAGGGCCAGGGCTGCGGCTCAGTGGTAGAGTGCTTGCCAGGCATGCATGAGGCACTGGGTTTGATCCCAGCACCACATAAAAAATAAACAAAATAAAGATATTGTATACATCTACAACTAAAAAATTTTTAAAAAGAGAGACAAATCAATTAAATGTAATGTGTGGACCCTGATTAGATCCTCATTCAAATGAAGCAACTAGAAGACATTTTCAAGACAATCAGGGAAATCTGAAGAGAGACAAGAGAATTGCTGTTATGTAGATATGAGAATGATACTGTTGTTATATCTTCTTAAAGTTCTTACCTGTTAGAGATACAAACTATTCTAGCAAAAAAATGTTGGGAGGTAGAAGATCAACAAAAGGTGTGTTTAAAGTTTCACTAATAATAAATATAAAAGTGTTCCCTGATATGTGGAAGCTAGTCCAAAATAAGGAGGAGAGGAGAGAGAGTGAGAAGGGGAAAAGGGGAGGAGGGGCTCCATCAAAAATGAAGGAAGGGCTGGGGTTGTGGCTCAGTGGCAGAGCACTTGCCTAGCATGTGTGAGGCACTGGGTTCGATTTTCAGCACCGCATATAAAAACAAAGGTCCATTGACAGCTAAAAATTGTTTTGTTTTTTTTTAAATGAAGGAAGACTGGTGGGCTAGATGAAGGGGACTGATCGAGGGAGAAGAGATAGGATAAGGGAATAACAGAGGAATGAATCTAACTTTCCTATGCGCATACATGAATATACCACAGTGAATCTCACCATCGTGTATATACACAAGACACCAAACCAAAAAAAAAAAAAAAGTCTAAAAGTAAATAGCAGAAAGATCAGTAGAGTAGAGGAAAGGAAGGAGAGAAGGGGAAGGGGAAATACTAGGGTCTGAATGATATTTTTATTTCATGCTTTTTTAATTATGTCAAAATGAATCCTAGTGTATGTATAACCAAAAAGAAACAATTAAATAGGTTTTTTAAAAGTGTAAGAAATTATGGAATTGAGAGGAATTGTAGAAAGTGGGTATAGAAAATTCTTCGATGGGTTTTACTAGGAAAGGAGGGCAATAAATGGGGTAATAACTGAAGGGGAAAGTGGTTTAAGATGAAGGATTATAAGCTGGAAGAAATAATAGTACATTTGCTTTTGCAGTACCTCAGGCAACACCATGTATTGATCCTTGCACCACAAGAAAGACCCTGTTCAGAGCTCTACAGAGAAATCTAGAAAGACTCCTATAGGAAGTGAATCATTTAATTACTTTGAGTGCAGAGGAAATATGACTATGTGCTTATAATGGGTTAGGCATTATAAGTTATAAGTTAGGCATTATAAGTGGGTTAGGCACTTTGTTAAGTGTTTCACAAACTTTTTTCTCCATATGTCCTAAAAAACTTCATGAGCTAAGCTCTGTCCTACATTCCAAGTTACTTGTCCCATTCAAACCCAGGCAGTATGGGTCTGGCAGTTGGGGCTCTTGGCCTCTACTCTCCCCTGCCTTTCTGCAGATGACTGCAGTCACGTGTTTCCAGATTTTTTTCAAATGTACTTGTCCTGGCCTCTGCCCTGGGGAATGTCACTCAGCAGGGGACCAGGGGAAGAAGGACAGACAAGCATGCTTTAAATGAATCTCTCAAGGGATTCAGATGCAGCTCCCTGCTTAAAAACCATTAGGATAGATCAACCTGAACACATTCATTTATCAACACATACACAGACATTCACACCACTGCTGTATGCAATTAGACTAGCTGGAGCTGAGGGGAAATTTTGAAATATTATGCACTGCTATACAGAAGGGAGGAGAGTAGAGAGAGGGAGCTGAGTGTGTTATTATTACTTAGGGATGGAAATTTTTATTTAGGCTCCTCAAGGGCAGGAGTCATATGTATACACTCACTTAACAAGTATTATTGAACACCTCCTGCTAACAGCACTGCTGTCGGCACAGAGGATTCATTGTGAACAAATCAAAGACCCTGCTATCATAGAGCTCTGAGTCAAGAGGAGAAGACAGGCACGAAACAAGTAAATTTGCACATATGTAATCTAAATTCAAAGGATTGAAAGGAAAAGAAGGGGATGAGCCAAAGGAAGGTTTTTGTTGTTGTCATTGTTTGGGCAGTGTTCAGAATGGAACCCAGGGCCTCACACATGCTAGGCAGGTGCTCTACCACTGAGTACCCCAGTTCAGGAGGGTTGTTTTGATAGGCAAGACCTTGCTTAGGAGATGACACTGCTGCAGAGAGATTAAATAAAACAGGCAGTAGAGGGGACCGAAGCTAAGTGCACTGACTGCCAGAACCACACTGCCTGGCTTGAATTGAAACAAGTAACCTTTTCCATGGGGAAAGCATTCCGGGAAAGGGCCCTAGGCCAGAAGAAAAGTATGTGTCAAAGAACCCAGAAAGGAAGAGGTAGCCAAGAGGGGACCCAAAAAGGGAGACAGCGAGAGAGGGGGAGAGGAAATGGGGTTGGGAGGGGCTTTCTGGAGGAGTGTCAGGGTGAGATATGTCAAGTGGGTGGAGACCCTGAGCAAAGGAATGATGTCATCTACTGCTACAGAAAACCGTTCAGGGGCTTGAAGGGCAGAAAAAGGAGACTAGCTCAACAGAGACAGCCCCAGAAAAAAATTCATAATCATTCCATATTCACTCATTTATTCAAACTTTCTTTAAATATCCATGTACTTAATTTTTGCTATGTGTTAGGCATTTATGTACTTTATTATCTCATTTATTGACACAATCTTGATGGGATGATATCATTATTCCTATTTCATAGAAGTAGTAACTGAGGCTCAGAGAAGTTAAGGTGACCCACCCAAGGTCACATAGCCAAAGTGCTATTTTCAGGAGTCACATGAGAGTGGTAGCCTCTTATACCCTGTCTCCACTCTAGGGGGAGTCCCCTGTGGTGCAGAAAGTGCTTCCTCCAAGCAAAGTATAGTCTGGGATATATACCAGTATTCAGGGACAAAAAGGATGGTGGCACTATGCCCATACAACAGTTGTTCATGTTGTTGCAGCTCTGAACTTGGCCCTTGGCCCACTCATCTCTGTCATGCAAGGCAGTACTAGGCTAGAGGGCTGGCAGAATGCCACCCACATGTAGCCACAAGATGGATGGTTGGCAGGTCACTGTGGGGCATCGAATCCCTCCAGGGCCCACATGGTCAGAAGGGTTCACATATGGGACAAAACATCCTTGGCCTCAGCTCTGTATGTGTGTGTGCACACACACGCAATGTTGTATGTGAAAAAATATATGTTTGTGTTTATGTATCTGCACATTCAAGATTGAGTGTGTGTGCATGCACATGTCTGAACATGTATGTGTGCCTACATATGCATACATACGTTTGGAGAGTTTATATTTAATGTAAGACTGAAGTTCATTTAGGACCTATGGGAGTACACTGAATGTGTGCTTGACATTAGATATGTATGTTAAGAAATGTATGTGTGGATGTGTTGGGCACAAAGGGGCACGTGTGTATGCTTGTATGTATGAATCTTTGCACACCCAATTGTGTGCATGTATGCTGAGTGTTAGAGTTCAGCTGATTTATCAGGAGCAAACAGGATTTTTGATAAGTGTGTGAGTTGGGTGGATGCCATGAGCAGAGTCAGTGTTGGGAGGTCAGTGGAAGTTATGGGATGGAGTTGGCTGAATGAGGTTTGATTTCTGTCGAATTTTAAGAGCCTGAATGTGCTATTAAGGGCAAGATCAAGGCTCTTGTATTCACAACTGAGAGGCCACCTCCGCTACAGATGCTGGGGGAGCAGGTATAGTGAGTTTGGGAGCCAGAGGCAGGTGCAGCAGTGAAAGGGGAATGGGGGTCATCAGACTTCACTTAGCCTTAGTTTCCCATCGCTCAAATGGCATTAATATAATAATAATGATAGTAATTAATAGAAATGTTATGAATTATCTTGTTATACTACATTATGATTATACATAAGATTCTTCTTAGGGTTTTCAAAAGTGTCTTGTAAATGAGAAACTCTGTAAAGGTACAATCATTATTCACCCTCACTGGGTTTCCTCACCTTTCCTGGCAAAGCAGTGCGGCCCACATTCGGCTAAGGGTGGGTTAGTGCACAGTGTAGACGTGCTGTGTGCTGCTCTGGCCTTGAGTAGTCAAGACTTGGTGAGAAGCAGCCTCTGGGGCTGGCGTGGGCCTGATGGCCTTGATCGTCCTCTCAAGCCAGTTTCGCTCAACAGCCAGGCTGAAGTCTGCCAGGTAATAAAGAGGTCTCTTGTGAGAGAAACTGGCAAGATGTAGTGATGGCCCAGCTCCGTAATTCATGCTGTGCTGCCCAGTCTGGCACCAGAATCCCTCCTGGCTCCCTACAAAGAGTGCTGGGGTTCAGAAAAACTCGCTTGGGTTTGGACAACTACATGGCTCCAGGCTTGCCGGGCAGGAAGGAGAGGAAAGCATGGAGCTGGAGGGCTGGGATGGAGCTAGTTTCCTAATGGTTCTTAGGCTGGGCTGGGTGGTGAGTATGGAAGGAGGAAGGGGCTGGGGCCCCCTGACACATTCAGGTTACAGACTGGGTTTCCTCCCCAGAGACTGCCAAGCTGATGCCAAGGCTGTGTGATACTGAACAAGTATCTTAGTCTCTCTGAGTCTCCTCTTCCATAAAATGAGGATTACAATGAGGTGATGTGTGAAAGGTGCTAACACACTGCTTTGAGCATAAGGATGAGTAGGTCTGTGTCTCTGTGGTGTGTTTTTTGTTTACATGCATGCGATTGTTTCATGTATGTGCATGTCTGATTCTCCATTTCCCCCCAGCACCCTCAGGAATAGGAACTTATTTATGCATTCTGTCTACAAACAGTATCGGCTCTATGCCACATGCCAGGCCATGTTCTGTACTAGATGTAAAGATGCATTGGTTACAGAAGTGTTCTGGAAAACTCATTCCAGTATAGAGAGATATAACATGCATATAAACAGTGATCCAGCATGGAAAAATTTGATGTTGCAGCCTGTTAGTGCATCAGGGACACCACCAACGGAGCTCAGAGGTGAGTGCTTCTGGCCCAGGTGGGGACAGAGGCCTGCAGAGCTCGGGGTAGGCCTAAGGACAAACTAGGGAAGACTTTCCAGAAGAGACGCCCAGCCCTGGTCCTATAGGTAGCCAGAATCTGGATATTTGGAGTTTGGAGGAGCCTGGAATCTCTGATTGAGGCTTCCGTCATCCTTGGTCTGTTTCTTAACTGTAAATTGGGGATATGGATCTAGGCTCTGTTGTTCCCACATCCTTGTTGCAAGACTTTTGAGTTTGCAGCTGCAGGTCTGGGAGAAGTAATTGAGTCTGGTTGAGTCTGGAAGCAAAAAGTGCAAACTAATTGGTCCAGGCACAGTACTAAACACTTTAGATACATTAGCTCATTTACTTGTTATAGAGACCCTTTGAGGTATATGATGATGATGATGATGATGATGATGATATGCTATTAGTATCCTATTTTATAGGTAAGGAAACTCAGATTCAGCCAGGTCAAGCTACTAAACAGAAAGTGAACTTTGAACTTTGGACTGCTGGAGCCCATATCAGCTGGGTACAGACATTTTCTTCTATGCTTGCCTTGTGCTACACTTTGTGCTAAGCACCAAAAATGTTATCTTGTTTGACTTCCACAATAGCCTGACGTCTTTGATGACCTCCCCTTTTCAGAAGAAATTGAGACTGAAGAAGCTCAGATAATCTGCCTGTGAATCCACAATCATTGCAGTGGGAAGATGAAGCCTGAATGCAGGCCGTCCTGAGTCCACAGCCTGCTGGTTTCCTGGGAACCATGCCATTTCCTGTTTTTTGAGAAGAGCCTTCAGTGAAATTCCTTCCCCAGAGATTTTTGTGACTCCTCCACACATTCCAAAAGGGGGCACTCCTAGGACTAAAGACACACAACCACAATATACTATGAAAACTGTAATGAACCATCGCAATATTTAGTGTCATAAAGCCACCCCCCAATTCAAAATACAGTTAAGCATCTGTTTTGCTAATAAATCTGCAATTTGGACAGGATTCATTAGGGATAGTTCCTTTGTGCTCTACCTGGCATGAGCTAGAGTGGCCTGGCTAAGGCTGACCAGACTCATCTTCAGGATGGTCACCAAATGGCTGGCAGGTTGTGTTGATTGTTGGTTGCTTTTCACATAATTCTCTCCATAGAGTTGTTGAGGCTTCCTCCCAGAATGGTGACTGATTTCCTCTTATTTCCATGAAAAAAAAAATAAAAGGAGGAAAACTAGGGCAGATCACTTTTCTGGAAGTCAAGGGAAGAGGTGTTTCAGGAAGGAGGCTTTGGCTAACAAAATCTGTAGGGAAGTCAAATTAATTAGGAACTTGGGTCTGGCAATCAGGAAGACATTGTGGACCTCCCTGGGGAAAGTTCTGCTGGGGTCTGGGGGAAGAACCCAGGTAATGGCCAGTTGGCAGGAGATAAAGATGAAGGGAAACTCATGCAAGCAGTACTCTTTCTAGAAGTGGCTGAAAAAGGAAGCAGAGAGTTATAATCAGGGGAGAAGAGATGCAGGAAAATAATATTTTTTAGAATGATTTGAGCATGTTTACATGCTTATGAGAATAACAATATTGAAGAGGGAGGAGATGGGATGAAAACAGGATGAGGCATGAAAAGGACATGAACACCACTCTCTCAAGGTCAAAGGGAGAGAAGCAACAGTGGCCCTAAGTCAGACATATTAATAACAGCTTCCACTTATTAAACTAAGTTGTGCTGTAAGCGCTTTATGTGTTTTTAACTCGTTTCATCTCATATGACCCTTTAAAGAAGATCTATGGTTCAGACGTGGTTTCTCCCCATCAAAACTCATATCAAAGCTTGGTTCCCAACGAAACAGTATTGAATGGAAGTGAGACTTTTAAGAGGTGGAGTCTAGTGTGTGTGGGGGGTCATGCCCACCCTTCTAAAGGAATTAATGCTGGTCTCAAAGGACTGATTAGATCCCATGAGAGCAGATTAGCTGCTGAGGAGCTGGTTATTATAAAAAAAAAAGAGTTATTTTGGCCCCTTCCTGCTCTCTGGACCTCTCTCTCACCATGTGACCTATATCTTGCATGCACTCTTGCCACATGATGTCATTCACCATCTTTGACTGTAGTTAAGGAGGCCCTCACCAGAACTGGTGCAATGTTATTTGCACTTTCCAGTCACCAGAGTCATGAGTCAAATTAACTTCTTTTCTTTATACATTACCCAGCAACAGAAATTTTATCATAGTGACTCAAAATGTGAAACAGACCCCTTTTGAAATTAAAAATTCCAATCAAGGGATGGGAGGTGAGGAGGGAGGGAGGGAGGAAGTGCTGAAAAGTGATATTGGCCATATTATTATATTGTTATATTGTGTGCATGTGCAAATATATAACAACAAATTCCATTAATTTGTAAAAGGATAATGCATCAACAACAACAACAAAAAACGTGGGGGGGAAAAGATTCCTACTTGAAAATTCAGAAAAAAATTTAAAACTCTAAATTATTTTAACTTCTAAACTTTTTCATACTGATGATGGAGGCCAAGGGGCTGCCTCCTGTCCCTCACAGGTTTCCTGGGGAACCTAAGACTGTGACATGTTTCTAATTAATATAATCTAGCTAAATCTATGCATGTATATCACCTGGCCTTTAATTTTTTTTCTTTAAATCAAATGGCTTCTGTGGGATTGGCAGAGAAGCAATCTAGTTTCTAGCAATCTAGAAGCAACTAGATTGATTCTCCCCAGTTTGATCAAACTGCATAAAATTTATGTTTCCTTTTTTCCATCATTTGCCTATTTCTTATGCAGGCAGCTGCTGAGATCCAGGCAGTTTCCCTGGCTGGGCTGCTGGTAACAAATGGACATCCATTTCGTCCTCATACAACCCTTTGAGAAGTTTAAATATGATTTGTCCCTGTCAAAACTCATGTCAAAGCTTGATTCCCTGTGTACCAGTTTTGAAAGGTGTGGACCTTCCATCCCATTTTACAGATGGGAAATGGAGGCAGAGTTTGTACAGAGGAGTTAGGAAGGATTACTCAAGCAGGCTTCCTACAAGCAGTGAGGAAAGGAGGAGCAGAACACTGAACCTGGCTGGACAACCCTGTCCTGAATATCAACAGGCTTGACATTTTCTGTTGTATGCACCCCAGCTGCTGGAACAGCTATAAACATGTACCTTATTAAGTGTCAGATTGCACCACTGAGCAAAGGAAATCCTGACCTGAAGGAAGAGATGGGGGACCCAGGAGAAGGAAGTCAAGAAGGTATCCTGGTAGGGCTCTGTTTGCAAGCAAGCTGTGGTTGCTGAGTTCCTCAGTGGCAGAGACTAATAATCTCAACAATCATCGTTATAAGATTTTGCATCTGTACAGGGTTTATTATGTTTCTCTCAAGGTAGTTTCACATTTGCAGTCTTACTGAATCCCACAACTCAACAAGATAAGCAAAGTGAGACAGAAACCTCATTTACCATGACCTTCCTTTCCTGAGGAAGAGCAACAGAATGGGGCCAGGTCTCCATCTTCAGCTCAGAGCTATTTCTGACACACCTCCTGGGGACCCTCTCTCAGCCCAGGCCCTGTTTCCCCCATTCATCCATCCACATCCCCAATTTTCTCATTGTCCTAGTTTCTGGCCCCCTGCACTCCGTTGGCTCAGTGATGAGCCATCTGGTCTCTGAAAATACAATCTAGCTGTTGAAAGAAGGAAAAACACAATGTCTTTCTGCTGCTTGGAAGGGGGTTAATAATTAGGTGATCTGGGGGCAACGGGTGGAGGGAAGTTAAGAAAAAAACTGATTCTAAAGCCTCTTGAAGTAATACGAACTAAGGAGGAAAACAAAAAGATTTTGGTCTTTTCGCTTTTCAATCAGTTGTATTAAAGTAAAATGACAAACAATAAAAGTCACCCATTTTCAGGGTATAGTGTGATGAGGTCTGATGGATGTCTGCAGCCACGTAACCACTATCTTAATCAAGATGTAGAACATTTCCATCACTCCAAATGAACCCTGATTCTCTTTTGCCATTAATCCTTCCCCTCCCAAACTGCTGAAACTTACTTTCTGTCACTATAATTTTGCCTTTCTAGAACATCATATAAATGTAGTCTTTTGTGTCTAAATCCCTTCATTTAGTATAATACTTATGAAATTCATCCATGTTGGGATATGTAGGATAGTTCCCTTTCATTGCTGAATAGTACACATTTCATTGTATGGATATATTACAATTTGCTCATCTATTTGCCAGATGATGGACATTTAAGTTGTTGCATTTGTTTTTCTACTCTGAACATTTGCTGCTGTGAAGAGTTTTGTGTCATTATGTTTGTATTTATCTTGGGTAAAATCCTAGGAATGCAATTGCAGGGACATATTGCAAGTGTGTGGCCTAACTTCATAAGGAAATTCCAGGCTATTTTTCAAATTGTTGCACCATTTTGCATTCCCACCAGAAGTATAGGAGAGTTCCAGGTGCTTCACACCCTTGTCAACACTTGGTGTTATCAGACTTAAATTTTAGTTCCTCTGGTGGATGTGCAAAGGGATTTCACTATGGGTTTTAATTTGTGTGATGACTAATGGTACTGAATATCTTCTCACGTGTTTATTTTTCTTTGATGAAGTGTCTGTTCAAATTTGCTGCACATTTTCCTATCAGGTTGCCTTTTCATATTAGGTTATAAGAGTTATTCATTTTTATTCTTGGTGCCTTTCAAAGAGAAAATTTGACATTTAAAAATTTTCTTGATGAAGTCTAGTTCTATTTATTTATAATTTTTGCAGTGCCAGAAACAGAACCCAAGGATTTGTACATGCTAGGCAAGCATTCTACCACTATGTCCCCAGCCCTAATTCTGGCAATTTTTTTTCTTTTATAGTTTGTGCTTTTTGGTCTTAAGAAATATTTGCCTGCCCTAAAGTCACAGAGTATCTCCTATGTTTTCTTTGAGAAGTTTTATCTGTTATTTTAGGTTTATCATCTATTTTGTATTCATTTTTTTATATTGTACAAGGCAAGGACTGAAGTCCTTTTTTTGGCATATGGATATACAATTGTTTCAGCACTATTTGTTAAAAATATTCACATTCCCTTTGAATTATCTTGGCACTCTTACCAGAAATCAATTGATGACCTATGTGCTGATCTGTATGTAACCTCTGTATTTGCTTCAATCAATCCATATGTTTATTCTCATGACAATACCACACTGTCTTTTTTTTTTTTTTTTTTTGGTGGTGCTGCTGCTGGAAATGGAACTAGGTCCTCATGCATGTTAGGCAACTGCTCTGCCACTGAGCTACACCCCTAGCACCACACCATCTTAATTAAGGCAGATCTATTTTAAGTCTTGAGGGCATATAGTGTTAATTCTATAAGTTGTTGGGTTTTTTCCAAAGTTATTTTGGCTAGTCAGTCCCCCCATATCCCTAAGAAGAGGAGAATCTTCTGAAAAAAATAAAGATCTGTTTCTTCCTGTTTATCATCTTCAGATTAGATAAGCTTCCTGGATGAGGTGAGAAAATTAAGAGAAAAGTAAAAAAAAAAAAAAAAAAAAAGAAGAAAGCAATTCATTTTCTAGGCTTTACCCTCCAGTGAGAATGGTGTTAAGGGTGGGCCATGGGAATATGATGGGAAGTGAAGTGATTTTAGGGTTTCTCCCTTTCCCTGGAATTCAAGGCAGTTCCTTTAGAGAGTTTCCCTGGAGGTTTCCTTTCAAAGTCTGGGGGGAAAGTCTTCTTGCTTGGTGAAGCAAGTCTCCAGTTTGGTGAAAGGGTGGGAGGGATCCTCCTTCAAAGTTGCCCCACGGAGATTCCTGGGTTTTCTTCCTGTATGTTCCTGCAGAGAATCCCTTTTCCAACCTCTCTGCCAATTCCCCCACTGCACTCCTGCACACATCCTCAGGTCTAAACCATGCCACTATTTTTATGGCCATGCAGTGGAATCCTGAGTCTCAAACTAAATACAGATGTGGGCGGTCATAGGTTTATAGCCTCTCATAATTTTGAGAACCTGGCACCAGTAAAGCTTTCATGATGTCCCTTCTCCTTCCAACCAGTCGGCTGGCACTTCAGCCCCCCTTCTTTCCCCAGCAGTGCCCTTTCTCAGCTGTCTCCTTCTTCAGAAGCAGGGTCCTCCTCTCAGCCTAAGCTTTCCTCCTCCTTGGGGTCCCGCCATTGCTTCTTAGCAGATCCTTCGCTCCTGTCTTGCTTGGCTGATGCCTTCAAATTCCCAGAGCCAGCCACTCTGCTGGCCCAGAAACCTGGAGCTTTCTGCTCTGCTCTTCTCTCACTCCCAAGTCCTCCAAGCTCCTCCTCCACCCAGCCTCACAGCACAACCAGAGACCCACAACCCATGAAAATCCTCAATATCGGTCCTCACATCCAGGTGTCGCGCCACCTCTAACCACATACCAGTCCTCATACCCCCTCAGACTCATCACTTTGGGAGACCTGGGATTGCTGAAGCTGGGGAGGACCAAATGTGCCCAAAGACATGGGCCCTGGAATTAAGGGTCCAAGGAAGAATTGATTTTGTTCTGTATCCTACAGCCTGGCTCATTTGGCATTCCAAGACCCAAGGACTAAGAATGTGTCATATTCTTTTTCAGGAAGGGTCCCTTTCATTGCCAGTTTCTAGTGTCCTTCAGCCCCAGAACTCCTTGGGGTATGAACCCCTCACATTACAATGTAATTGATGCACGGGAACTGTGTGACAGGGTCGCTTGGAGAAGCCCCTCCCAGGCTCTTTTGTCAGGCAGGTTGAGGGCTGTATGATTCGAAAGCCTGCCTCACATTCCTGATGTCCCCCTACGACCACCCAAAGTGTGATGATTGTGCTCGGGCCTATGGGGATCATTCTCCTTTCTTTACGTTTCTAGTAGCAGCGACTCCTTGGTACTCAGTGGTAGAGCCCCCCTGGGTTCAATCCCCGGTACTCCCCCAAAAAAATCCAACATCCAACAAAACTTCCACATCTTCCTCATCACTCTAGAGGTGAGGGAACTGAGGCACAGTGAGTTTGTGAACCACTGATAAAATATCAAGCATTAACACACATTACCTCACTTCTTAGGGGAACACTTTATGGTGTGTGTTATCATCCCCTTTTGTACAAATGAGAAAGTAAAAACTCAGAGGAATTAAGTGACTTGGGCAAAGTCACACGGCAGAGGGCAGTCTGATTTCCAGGATTATGCCCATTACTCCTCTTCAAAAGGTTTCATAGCCAGTGGACATTCATGTCTTCATTCTCTAAACCTGGAGTGGAAGTCTTCAGTACCCAGCGCAGTGCCTTGGTGCTCAGCGCATTGACAAAGATCAAAGTCCTTGTTTGAGTGAAGCTGTAGAGGAGGCTACATTTAGAGTGTGGACTAAGGGATCAGGCCTCATTTGTACTTCTCTGCCTGAGTCTACAGTTTTTCTTGACACTGCACTCAAGCCTCAGTCTGAATCTCTAGACTCTGTGACATGGCCCTTCCTCTCACTCTTCCCATCCTCCCTGGAAGTTGTCACCACAACAGATGGACACTGGACATCAGAGACTGGGAAGGAGCACAGAGGACAGGAGGAAGGACCCAGGGTTCCTGGGGTGGCAACAGCCTAGGGCTGGTGGACCCTCACAGCCTGTCCTGTCCATGTTTGAGGCCAGGGGCCATGAGTACAAACTGTCTCTGTCTACGGAAACTAGAGTAAGCCTTTCTCCCCGCAGGAGGGCCAACCTGAGGTCTTGCCACTGTCCGACTCCAGACAAGCTTATGGAATGGATACCACATGCCCCAGTTCCCCACATATGGATCACAACCCCTGCATGTGTTCATTTAAGTCCCTTATCTTTCAAAGCTTCAGTTTTCTCACCAGTCGAACTAGAATAATAGCAACATCTGTACCCTGCAGGGCTTTTAAGGGGAGCAAATACCCAGAAAATGGAACAGTGCATCATAAAGTTAAAGGCCACGCAGGTGAACCTTTCATTCATTCACTTTCCTGATCCAGCTCTTCCTTCCATCAGTTCAAATGACAGAATCAAGACAGAATTCTTTCTTCTACCAGTGATGTTTCCTACATCCCCGAAGTCAAGCACTGCTGCATTTTATGAGCACCCAGAGGCAGAAATGTCCCCTCAATATAGCAAAAACCAGGGGCTCACAGAACTTCCTGACAGAACATGTTCTACATACTTGATTCATCACTAAAGCAGATGATGACATGCAACATCTCTGCATCCCCATTTCATTGTGGTGGAAACTGAGGCCTGGTGCAGAGTGAAAGAAGGTCCCAAGAGTTCAAGCAAATCCTCAAGATGCTGGACATTTAAGCAGAGTACCAAGAAGCCTCTGCTACCAGAGAAGTAAAGAAAGGAGAAAAGTCCCCATTTGGGTGGTGGTAGGCAGACATCAGGAATGTGATCCAGGCCTTGGAATCATATAGCCCTCAACCTGCCTGACAAAAAGAGCCTGGGAGGGGCTTCTCCAAGCGACCCTGTCACACAGTTCCCGTGCATCATTTCCATTGAAATGTGAGGGGTTCATACCCCAAGGAGTTCTGGGGCTGAAGGACACTAGAAACTGGCAATGAAAGGGACCCTTCCTGAAAAAGAATATGACACATTCTTAGTCCTTGAGTCTTGGAATGCCAAATGAGCCAGGCTGTAGGATACAGAACAAAATCAATTCTTCCTTGGACCCTTAATTCCAGGGCCCATGTCTTTGGGCACATTTGGTCCTCCCCGGCTTCAGCAATCCCAGGTCTCCCAAAGTGATGAGTCTATGAGGACTGGTATGTGGTTAGAGGTGGCGCGACACCTGGATGTGAGGACCGATATTGAGGATTTTCATGGGTTGTGGGTCTCTGGTTGTGCTGTGAGGCTGGGTGGAGGAGGAGCTTGGAGGACTTGGGAGTGAGAGAAGAGCAGAGCAGAAAGCTCCAGGTTTCTGGGCCAGCAGAGTGGCTGGCTCTGGGAATTTGAAGGCATCAGCCAAGCAAGACAGGAGCGAAGGATCTGCTAAGAAGCAGTGGGGACTCTTTTAATTTTGAGACAGGTTCTCAATAAGTTGCCAAAGGTGATCTCAAACTTGAGATCCTTCTGCCTCAGCCTCCCAAGTAAATCACAGGCATGCACCACTGCACCTGGCTGATGTCAGGGATTTGTGAGAATAGTAAGTTACTATCTGTAAAGTGCTTCAAACCATATTTGCCACGTAGTAAACACTATAAAGTTCTAAGACACAATCAATGTTTTCCTTCTCATTTTATCATCTGTATCAAATAAAATTCAGACTTTGTAGTTCCCGTTTTTCCACTGATGTCCTGTTTCTGCTCCAGGATCCATCCATCCAGGACACCACACTGCAGTTGCCATGTCTCCTTGGTCTCTCCTGGTCTGTGACAATTTCTGTCTCTTTGTCGCTTTCATGCTCTTAAAAGTGTGAAGAGTATCAGTCAGGTGTTTTATGGAGTATCCCCAGTTTAGAACTTAAATTGTCTGCTAGTTTTCCCTGTTAGACTGTGGCTAGGGGTTTGGAGAGGATTACCCAGAAGGAAAGTGCCTTTCTCATCACAACTCCAAATTGATTTTTATGGGAAAGAATTCTTTGGCTCCCTCTGTTTGGCTTTCCCTCAGGGTGGAGGAAAGGGAAGTCTGCGTGGCTGAAGGACAGCTTCAGCCAAACTAAGCTAAGACCTGCCCAGTCAGGGGACTTGGACCATGACCTGGGGCAGGGGAGGTGGTTAGAGGCAGACTGAGCAGGATCAGAAATTCAGCACGGGCCAAACCCCAGGAGAAGGCCAGGGGGTCCTAGGGGAGCCCCTTGGCCAGGCTAAGGAGGCTCAAGGAATAGGTTGTGGACAGAGGAGCCACAGGGGAAGAACCAGGAGGTGAGCCCTTCTTGCTGGACTGTCCTGAGGGGCCCCACTGGCAGAAACCCCAACAAAGACTTTGCCTCCTACAGCTCTGCCAGCCTGAGCCTAGGGTGCAGAAAGGTCAGGATCCTTCAGGCTTATGTTGTTCACTGTATGGGCCAATGCAGCCAAAGACTGGGGGTGGAGGGAAGTCCCCTGGAACCTGCCCTCCATGTCTGGATAGAGAAGCAGCACAGCCCTGGAAGGAAGCCTCTGGGAAATGCAGGGAGGATCAGAGCAGAGTGCCCCCAGGCACCTCTGTGCCAGCAGGGGACTGTCTCCTTGGGCTTGCCTTCCAGAACTGCCAGTGCTGTGGCTGGCAACCAAGCTGCGTTTGTACTCTTGATGACTTTTGTCAGGAATCCCAAACCTGTCCTGGATACAGGCACAGCTGGCGGCCTGGAACTGGGGGTGTGGGTGAGGTATGCCAGGGCTTTATTCACCTACCAGGGTTCATCTGCCCCTCCACTGTTTGGGCTCTGAGCTCTTCTGGTTCTTGCCCTAGTCTCCTCTTCTTCCCCTTTTCCTCAGGCCAGAAAGCCTTGGGTGCTATCAAGACCTTTTGGTTCCAGACAATTCTCCAGGGTCTCTGATTTGCCCTAGGAACCCATGGATGAAAAAGGGAGATGAGGGAAGGACAGACTAGCAGACAACTCTAGGCTTATTCTCCATACCAGGTCTCAGCTTTCTCATCTGTAAAATGAGGGATCAGAATCAGTTACTTTTATTGTATTATTATTATTATTATTATTATTATTATTATTATTATGCTGAGATGGAACCCAGGGCCTGGTGCATGCTAAGCACATGCTCTACCACTGAACCACATCCCCAACTCTTGCTCTTTTGAAATTTCATATTAATTGCATTAATGATTAATCTGTGGTCTATAGATTACATATAAGCTATAATCCAAATAATCTATTAAAGTAATAAAAGTCCAAGATAATTGCTCATGATCCCATTCTGAAATGACATGAATATTTGTGTTGGTTTCTGATGATTTCTAGTTCTTGTCCAGGTACATATTCAATTTTAATGTATAAATAGGAATTTATATTTAACATTTCAGTTAACATTACACAGAACACTGTTTTTTCTTTTGTTTTTCCTACCTCAACCTTCTTTTATTCCCCACTCTCCTCCTGCTGCAAAGTTCACAGTTTAGTTTGCACTCATAATGTACTGATATAGTACCCATATCACACATAGAATTCACATTTGAGAGGAGAGGGGTCGTGGCCTATTTTACAAAATTGAGACCATGCTACATACATTTTTCTGCAAACTGTTTTCCTCATTTAGCCATATGTTGTAGAAATCCATTCAGGCCAAGATAGAGTGCTAACTGATGCCCTTTGATAAGTGCATAATTCCATAAGATGAAGCTATTGCAATTGATTCAATCATTCTGTGATTGATGGGGACTTGGGTTTTTTCTAGCTGTTTCTTCTTCCCAACTAAAAACAATGCTGCCATAAACATTTTGAATAATAATACCTCTAGGAACAGTTACTTGCATTTCTACAAGTATGAAATACCATGGGTGAGATTGCTGGATAAGACTGCATAAGACTTAACAGTGTCCTTTTTCCCCAAAACAAGAATAAAAATTCACATCTACACAAGTAGTGCATGAAAGCCCCTGTCTCCCCACATCCTCACCAGCACTGGTAGTTAGCAGTCATTTTAATGATTGCCAGCCTGCTTAATGAGCAATGGCATCTCAGTGCTATTTTAATTTGCATTTTCCTGTTTACTAGCAACCTGGAGCATCTTTCCTTGTATTTATTGGCTTTCCAGATTCCTCTTCTATCCATAGCTATTCACACCATTTGCTTTTTATTTTTTTCTTCTGGGTTTGTCTTTGCATTATGAATGTGTTGGAGCTCAGTGTAGGAATGTTTAACTTGCCTTTTGCGGGATGTAATGCAAATATATTTTCCCAGTCTATTATTTTTCGTTCAACTTAGTAGGGAATCTTTTTCCATACATGATGTTCTCATTTTATTTAGTCAGATATGTGTCTTTTTCTTTGATGTATGTATGTGTGTGTGTGTGTGTGTGTGTGTTTGTGGTACTGAGAATGAAACCCAGGGCCTCACATATGCTAGGCCAGTGCTCTACCACAAAGCAACATCCCCAGTTCTTTTTATTTTATTTTGAGGCAGGGTCTTGCAATGTTGCTGAAGCTGGCTTCAAACTTGCCATCTTCCTAAGTAGGTGGGATTATAGGCATGTACCACTGTGCTGGGCTAGATATGTGTATCATTCTTAATGACTTTTCAAATTCCTGTTTTGTTCTTAAAATCTCCCCAACATATACACTATAATCCTAAATTTCCTTTTGAATTTTTCCTTGCTTTATTTTTTTCTCATTTAAACAAAATCTCTCTGGAATTTATTTTGTTGAATTAAAATATGCTCCAATTTTACTTTTTTTCCAGGAGGATAACCAAATTCAATGTTTCCAATCTCCAAGCCTAGGGGATCCTAGGAGATAGCTAGGCAGCTACTAATATTGGGGTTGAGGGTGGGGTGTCTGGGAACTGATGTCAGACTCCCTGTCCCCCAACTACGGAGCTATTCTACATTTGCTGTTTTACAAAATGGGCTTCCAATAAAGATCTGATTTGGACAAGGTGTTCTTAAGCCTTAAGGAAGTCTGAAAACCCCTTTCAGATGATCTTTGGGGATCCTCCCAGGCTTGACACTCTCTGATTCCATAATACTAGGATATCAACCATTTAGTACAGAAGAGAAGGTGACAGGTCAATGGAACTTTATCCAGCAGTGACTTCAGCATTAACTCCTGAGTTGGCTCCAGGTGGATATCATACAGCACTTCAGAAACAGATGAGACCTTGCAAAATCATCTAGTCTAGTGCCTCTCAATCTTGGCTGCCTTTAGAATCATCTGGGAGTTTATAAAAAATTCTGGTGCCCTGGGCCCCTGCCAGACTACATGATTCAGAATCTCTGAAAATTATTGGAAAATTATTTTTAAAATCTCCTGGTGAGTCTTATGCAGCTAGGGTTGAGAACGACTTCTGTAGTTCAACCCTCTGAATTCAATAGTAAATATATTGAGAACCAGAAAAAGTGAATTCATATCATATAGCTGGCCAGCTATAGAGATGGTACTAGAACTAGGATTTCCATCTCCTGAGTTGGCCTTCCCATCTACATCAAACAAATCCCCCATCAACACCTTGGACTTTCCAACAGACAACACAAAGGGCTCTGAGCGCTATGTACATTTGCATATGAATCAGTATATTCTGGGTGAATAGGCATAAAGGACTTAGTGGGGAACAGGGTGGTAAAGAACTAACTATGATAAAAGATTGAGCAAGGCACATGGAAAATCCAGGGGTAGGAGCCCACTGCAGGGATGCAGGTGTGGAATAAGGCAGAGTGAGTTGACCAGGTAGGTCAGGTAGGCTCTGTGCAGGAGGTGGCATTTGAATAGGGCCTGTGGGTGACTGAAAAAGACTTGGATGGACAGAGAGTCAATGCCAACATTTCTTCCGAACAGCATTTGGCTGCCTTGGTATTACACAGAGGCTCAAAAGCCAGGGAGGGGGAGCAGCAAGGATTCCATGCAGGAATGCCTTAGTGTAGGGGGATCTAAGGTCCAGCCTGTCTCAGCCCTGTTCTGACCTTCTCCCTCCGCTCTGCCCACAGGAATGAAACCGTGCTGCATCAATTCTGCTGCCCAGCCGCTGACGCCGAGCAGAAGCCCTCCTGCTCTGACCTGGCCTCCCAAAGGTGGGACGTGGTGGCCCTTCCTCCCTTCCCCACCCCCATCTCTTTTCCTCTCAGAGCAGAGGGCACAGCACAGTGCTGTTTGGCCTCCTCTTGAGTCTTGTGTGGTTGTTTGTTTGTTTTTATCTCCTTCCCCATTCTTCCATTTCTCATTCTTTCCTCTGAGCCCAGATGAGTCATTCCCAATTTTTAAGATCATTACACCCTGCCATTCAAATTCCAAACCTATGCTCCTTCCTTCTAAACAGGTTGTATAAAGTTCAATTTTGCTAAACATCAAGGGATCTGACTTTGATTTTATATATAGATATGTATTTCACATGGCAGCGAGTCTGAATGTAGTGGGTACTTAACTCATTAACAGCGCCTGCCCATCCTCTATAACAAAGATTTTTTTATTTTTCTTTCTAATCTTTCTCCTTCCATAAAGGAGCCAAGGTCACTGACTAATTTTAGGGATTTCTCAACCCTCGGGAGTTGGTGACAACCTGGGAAGGAAGGGGGAGTGTTGACAAGGCAGGGTTGGTGTCACTACCGGGAGCTCTGGTCTTCATTTTTTCTGGGTCATTCCTGCTCCTGGGTCTCCTGTCTCCCTTCCCTGTAGCACATCATACCCTCATGCCCAGTCCTCCCTCCATGTTCCTCTCCATCTCTCTACCCCTGTGTTTCTCCATCTCTCCTTTTCTCTGCCCAAGTCAGTGCCCCTTCCCATTGCACTTTGATCTACTCTCAGTCTCTTTAACTTTGTTTTGGTCTCTTCTTCACCAGTTTTTCTGCCTCATTTCTCCACATCTCTTTTTTCTTGACTTGTTCTTTACTTTGCTTGAATTCTGGCCTGACATGGGCCCTGTCACCAGCTTCCTGATGTAGGAATGACTTTGGGCAAGTTATTCAACTCCCCTGGGCCTTGGTCTCCTTATCTGTGTAGTACTGGGGGTGGGGGTGAGGGCTGGTCTGCCTGTCAAGAAAGTAGCACTTAAATAGAACCTAACTGATTTCCCAGCTGTCCAGGGAGGTCAGGTGAGGCAGGTTATTGTCCCTGCCTTATGTGAAAGGGTCAGAAGACTCAGGGATTTGTCCGCAGGAAGTACCTGTGCCTGCACTTGAACTCGGAGAATTTGGCTCCCAATGTTCACCATTTTCACTTTTAATATTCAATAATCCTATCATCTTTCTCTTTTTATTCCATAGAAAATATCTAGATAGTTTTCAGAAGTGGTGCTATTGACCTTCACGTTACAGACATTCACCCCCTAAAATTCAATGCTACTTGTTTTCCCTCAAGGGGAAGCCATCAAAGGTTAGAGAAAGAGACAGTACTCTGACAGAGACTATGGGCGGTGGGCCCAAAAGAGGGTCACTACCTTCAGGGTCCTTAAATCTAGGACCGAGGGAGGGATGGGACTCCCTGAGTCTGACCAGATTGGAAGATGGGAGGCCAAAGGGAAGGACCAGTCTCTGTGCCAATGCTCTGGGTAGTCTCCTGGCCAAGTTTTGGGTCAGACCCAGGGACATGAAGACAAATAAATCCCACCCACTTGGATCCCTGGGAAGCCCACACCTAATGGAGCATTAGGATTCCCCAAAGTGAAAATTTCTCACCTAGGAATTAGAAGGAAGAAGAGAAGTGGTAGAATGAACTAGTAGAAGAGGAATGAAGACAAAGAGTGGAGCTCTGGCATGAGAGTGGAAGGAAGAGGCAGAAGGGGCCTGGTTCCTTCTTGTGGGCTGCCAGTGTTCAGACACATGGCCCAAGTCTCCTTCCTAGAGATCTACTTCCTTGGCAGGGGAGGAGGAGTTTGCCCCCACCCCCAATCCCACCCCATTAGTTCAACTCAACTCAATGGACATTTTCTTGATGCTAAGGAAGCACCAGGCTTCAGTGAGGTTGAATGACTTCCACCCTCAGGAAGCTCAGGCCTGGGCAGGGGCAGGCAACAGAGAGCCTCCCTTGGGTTTGCCGTGGTCTTTTCTCTGGTTCACTCCTACCCCTCAGGTTCTTCCTTGTGGCAGAACTCTGCCTGCCTGCAGCCCTGGCTCCAAGTGGGAAGGGGTAGGAGGAACCAGCATGCCCAGCCTTGGAGAAGATAGGCACGTGGAAGGTGGGGCAGGGGAGAAGTGCTGCCCTTTGGAGCCAGGGCTCCAAAGAACTAGGGTTGATTCCAAGGTTTGGAGTGGATGTTAGGAAATCCTTTACCTTATTTCCCAAAAGGTTGGTTGTTGGTCTTCCCCTTAGGCATGCAGACGCTGAGGTTGGGGCTGGAGGGGCTCTGGGGAAGGAGGGTGGGAGGTGGGAGATGCTCTGGATTGTTCATGGAAGAGCCTGAAAGCCCTGCCCACTGCAGCCTCCCCTCCACGAGGGACAGGGAGCCTGGCCTTCAAGATGGCCCAGGGCTTCAACTGCTGTCTGTCTCTGGTTCCCAGTTATTCCAAGTTGTCCTGTTTGTCTGTATGGTTTGTAGTTTCCTAGAGCCTGTTTTTTTTTTTTTCTGTCTGTCTGTCTGTCTGATGTCAGTTTCTCCCCTTCTTGGGAAGAGGACTCCTGGATGTTTCTGAACAACCCAACAGTACATGTGTCAGTTGGTCTGTCTATTCTTGACTTCCCTGGGGGAATTCCATCCTAAGGAAAGTTTTCTCCCACCAGACTCCTGCTGTATTCCTGCTCCCAACCTTATCAAAGACCCCTTCACTACCCCTTCTCCCTTCTCCTGAACCAGGTGTCCCACCTCCAGACAGGGTAGCCCAAACTTCTCCAAGGAGTTCATCTAGAGGGTGGGGGGCTAGAGCAGGTGTAAGTGGGTCACAGAGGCCCCTGGGCATCCCCTGGAACTGTGAGACAAGCCAGGCTCCTCCTACCAGTCATTCTGGCTTCCTACCAGCTCAGTCAGCCATCAGCCAGGTCATGGACTCCTCTGAGGGTTTCTAGGGATAAACGAATTGACCTCTACAGGAGATCTCTATAGGGAATTCCAAACCAATCAGTCAGATCTCAGGGCCTTTGCTATGTGGATCCAGGAAGTTGTGGGAGCTCCCTCACCTTCTCTTCCTCTGCACTATGATTAAGGCCATGGTCAGTCCAAGTTTGCCAGGTGTCTGTCCCATCCCTGCCCTCACGTCAGGCAGTGTCATCCCTTGGGGATAGCTTACCTATCTGATCAGCTGCTTTAGCCTAAGTTCAACCCTCAGCACGGAGGAAAGACACCGGGACCTAGAGAGACCCTCATGCTCCTAAAGAGGCAGAGAAGTCTCAGCCTAGTGTAGGGTAGGATGGCATTGCTGGGGGATGGGACAGACTTCTCCACCCACCTGCAGAGCAGCGTTGGGGACTGGTACAGGAGAAACTCTTATTTACCAGGGAGAGATGTCCCCTGGCATGGGAAGACTTAAAACTGAGCAAGTCTGGAAGCCTGGGTGTCCTTGAAATGGAGCTGAAGCTGGGCATCAGGGACCTAGGTACAACAGAGCCGCTGTGGTCTAGCAATGGGCTCTGAGGCTGGATCTCCAGTTAGGATTATCATGGGCTCCCTTGAGCCTGGTTCCCCACACACCCCATGACTAGGGGTAATTAGCCCTCAGGTGGGAGCTGGGAGTTGGGGCCCCTTGCAGTGGGGGAGGGGGTGGGTAGGCAGCAACTGCACTCATGGTTCTTTCTCCCAGAGGTTGGGGAGCAGGTGGGGCCCCTTCCCCACCTCCTCCCCCAGTGCTAGCTAATGACAGGGCTTTATTCTGGGGAGTTGAATAGGCTTGTAATTGCAGCCCTACTTTTGATACCACGGGGCTCCCCTCCCTTTCAGGCTCTCAGTGACATTCGGAACAATGACCAGGGAGCTGGCCAGCCGCCTCCCAGCATCAAGCAGAATTGCAGCCCATTTGTCTCCGTGGGTGGTAATGGGGCTGAGATGAGGAAGATTGGCTTCTATTAGAGTAATGGGAGGAGGCGGCAGGAGGAGGGGGCGGGGCAGGGGAGGACACAGAGCAACCAACCCCTAGTTGTGGGGAGAAAGAGGAGACCTGGAGTCAGGGGGTGCCCTGGGACCCAGCAGCCTGAACTGCTTCCCTTCCTTCTGGTGCTAGCTCCTTCCTTTCATTCCCCACCCTTCCTCCAGGATGGAAGAGACGCTAATATGTATTGAGCATGCCAGGAACGCTGTGCTAAGCACCCTCCATATTTTATCTCCCCTCATTCTGTGAGATAGATGTGATTCTCCTGTACAGATAAGCGATGTGGGATGGAGAGACATTGGGTATCTTGACAGAGGGACCACTGCTAATCGGATCTGGAGCTGGAAATTAAACCCAGATCTAACTTCAAAACGCAACCTTTTTCCTGCAAAGCTGCTATTGGATTTTTTTTTTTAAGAACTCAAGAGAAATCCTTCCAGCCATTTCATTTGGTTTCAAATAACATCTATTTCCTCTGATTATTAGTTATACATGCTAGTTGTTGGAAATGTGAAAAACACAGAAATATAAAGAGGAAAATAAAAATTGAATCCATTCATATAAAATTAACTACAGTTAATATTTGAGGATGCAAACTTTCAGTGTTTTATTTTTCTATGATTGGGTTTTACATTTTCCCAGCACTTAAAAAAAAAAAAAAAGATTTTATAGCCTGCATTTCCCACTTGGTATACTGTATCAGTCTGGAGAGCCTTATTCTTAAACTGTCCCTCCTGGACCCCCACTTACCCTGGTGACACACCCAGCTCATGCCCTCACCTGCTAACCAGCAATGTCTGCAGTGTGGCTCCAGGCTCTGCTGGTGGCTGCAGCTGCTTGATGCCCTTAAGGAAGGGGCATCCTTCCAAGAATGGCTGTCGGGGGAGCCCGGCATTAGCATGGCCAGAGCATCCATTCCGCCTCTCCTCGACTCACCCTGCTGGCTGTGATGGGCCTGAAGCATGATCAATGGACCAGCCAGTGTTTACTCAGCGATTACGGAGCAATTAAATTCCCAATCGATACAGTTTAGTCCTCAAACAGCTGGGCTGGGGCGCTTCTGCGTCACCTGCCTGCTTCATTAGTCACTCTGAGGCTCAGAGGCTGCTGGGAAACCCACTTTACCCACTGGTGGAATAGAGTGGCCAAGTGGGTGGCTCTGGGCCACCTCACACGGCTTTTCCCCAGAGGGGCACGGAAAAGCCCTTGGCTTCCCTCAAAGGCCCTGAGAAGCAGGCTCCCCGCCTGCCTGGCCCCGGGGCTCTGGAGTCTGTGCATCCTCACATCAGGAAGAAGTGGGTGGCAGGGGAGGCCAGAGGAAGTGTGTGTCTCCTTTAGAGAAGCTGGGATAGTGAGACTGAACCCAGGAGGCCAAGAAAATGCCCCTGGTGCCCTGTCACTTCTGGGAGCAGCTCTTCAGGGACTGAGGATCCCCACTCCAGCTCTATGCCCGTCAGAGCAAAGCCGGCCTGGCAGGGGGGCAGGCAGGGAGCAGACCTGCTCCTTCCTCTGTGGCCTTCTGAGCATCTCTCTGTCAGGCTCTCCTGGTCGCCATACCTGGGGTGACCACGCAAAGGGTGCAGAAGAATTTGGTCCTAGAGCTAATGAAATCTGTTCCCTGTCCCTGAGGAACTGTGTTACCTGTCACTTCCCTCTGTGTGCCTTTTGCCCCATGTGTCTTCTTTTATTAGACACAAAAACCAAAATAAGTGTGAAAGTACTTGGAGCTTGGGAGAGGTTATTAAAACATAATAGAGAATACAGGTTGAGTGAATGTCCCTTATCTGAAATGTTTGGGGCCAGAAATGTTTAGAATTTTGAAATTTGGGGGATTGGGGGAATATATTTATATACCAAATGAGATATTTTGGGAATGAGACCCAAGTCTAAACAGCATTCATTTCTATTTCATGTACATTTCATTTCTATTTCATATACACATAGCCTAGGGATAATTTTTTTTTTTTTTTTTTTTGTACCTGGGATTGAACTCAGAGGCACTCAACTACTGAGCCACATCCCCAGCACTATTTTGTATTTTATTGAGACAGGGTCTCACTGAGTTGCTTAGGGCCTTGCTAAGTTGCTGAAGCTGACTTTGAATTTGTGATCATCTTTCCTCAGCCTCCCCATTCTCTGGGCCTGAGGGTAATTTTACACAACATTTTTAATGATTTTGTGCAAGAAACAAGGTTTCATGGTATGGAATTTTCCACATGTGACATCATTTCCATGTCCAAAATGTTTCAGATTTTGGAGCATTTTAGATTTTAGATTTTGATATTAGGGATGCTTAACCTGTGTTAGAACATCTGTGTCTCGTCATGACTTGGCTTTCAGATCTCCTGATCCTCATGGCTCACCTTAGCTAAAATTGAAACTCATGTTTACAGCCAACTCTTTGTCCAGGCCAATTTCCTTGTATAATTGTCCCTCCCAGACCTTGAGACATCTTTTAAGACTGGCCTGTTCATGTGACCTAGGCTGTCTACCAAGGGTACTTAAGAGACTTAATCTTTTCTTGCTGGGGATTGTGCCATATTAAGGAAGGGCTACTTTTGCAGTGTGATTAGAGAAGACTAGAGATTCCTTCTAATTCTACATTTCTATTTGTGTCTCCTACCATGGGTGTGGGGAGAGAATATTAGCTATTATATATTCAGCACCTGAACTGTGCTATACAAGTATTATTTTATTTAACTCTCAGTTGTAGCTTGTGAAATGTTATTCCCATTTTACAGACAAGGAAACTGGGGATCAGAGAGGCTGAATGACTTCTCCAAGAGCCACATACCTGGTAAAGAGCAGAGCCAGATTTGAATCAAGTGTCTGACTTTTCAGGCCATAGCTGGCCCAGTCAGATAAGAAAAGGGAGGGGTTCAAGTACATGGGGCTTTTCTTTCCTTCCCTCTACCCTGCCCCACGAGGCTGTTCCCAGACTCATCAGAGCAGCCAAGCTGAAGAGAGAAATGACCCAGGGGAATATTTTTAGGGACAAAAAAAGAAAACCAATTCTAGGTTTTATTAGTTAAAGAAACTAAACATAACTGAAGATTATACTTCCAGAACAACAAGATGAAAGCTACCGCAAGTAATATCTAGCTCTCTCTGTGCTATTGGTAATTGCTAATGCACTTTGTCCAGTTTTCTGGGAAAACCTGTTTTTGTTTTCTGTACTGAAGAATCTTGTTTTTGAATTTCTTGGATATTCTTTTCTCATCCCCAGTAAGAGGAACCTCTTTTTGCAGGCCTAGAAAATTTCTAACCCCATGATTTCCTGTGCTTTTGTTTTGCTTTCTCTGCTGAAAAGTCCTCTTTATTCATTCACTTATAACAAATAACCTGACCGTGAAAATCATTTATAATTTCTATAAATGTATCTAATGTATGACCAAAAAAATTAAAAATTTGTCTCTTCAAACCAAGAGGGGAAGAAAGAGAATATTTGTAGCGAGTGTGACTTAATTCGATCGGTCTTCTTAAGGACTTGACTGCCTTTGAGGGGCCTTGGAATGGTTTAAGAAAGGAGGTCCTGGAAATTTCTTTGGTGATGATTAAAAAAACAAACAGGAAAGAGCTGTCTGTGAAGGAAGCCTAGAGTGTGCTGCTGCCTCCCGCAGGAGGGAGAGTGGGGAAACAGAGAGTGGGCTCTTGGATGTAGGGGCACCAGCTGAGCAGGAAAGCCAAAGGACCCCTCCAGAAGTGACTGTCCACGGTTTGCAGCTGGGGAAGTGCAGGCCAGAGTAGAACATGGGCTCCTGGATCAGACAAGACACTCTTCTCTAGGCCTGAGTTTCCTCAATATGACATGGGGGTGGACTGGCTAATTCTCAAGGCCCCTCCAGCAGTGATTCTCTTCAGAAGGTATGCTGCCTTGGCCAGGGACGGGCCACATGAGCAGAGACTAGGAGCATTTACAGAGCAAGACGACAGGTCAGGGGTCTGATTAAACAGCAGATCAAGAGGCCGATGGGGAATCCAGCCCTGGAACTATGTGTGCCCCTTGCCTATGCAAGGAAAGGGCAGAATTCAGTTGCCCAGTGCATGGGGTTTTATTTCTATATTTCACTTATTGTTTAAACACTGATTTTATAATACAAAAGAAAAAAAAATTTGTTTTTTGTTTTTGGTACCAGGGATTGAACCCAGGGGCACTTAACCACTGAGCCGTATCCCCAGCTCTTTTTAATATTTTATTTAGAGACAGGGTCTTGCCAAATTGCTTAGGGCCTCACTAAGTTGTGGACGCTGGCTTTGAACTCACCATCCTCCTGCCTCAGCTTCCCTAGCAACTGAGATTACAGGCATATACCACCAAGTCCGACTCAGAATAAAATTTTTAAGAGAAGAAAAAAATGATATCTCACAGCTCACCTCTTGTTGGCCCTCTTCCCCATGTGTCTGGAGCAGTGCAGCCTAGGTATTAAGATGTGCCCTCTAAGGGCCCCAGGGAAGAACCAGTCACCCACTCCCTGCCTCCATGCTGGCAGCTCTCAGCACTTGTCCTGGACTTGGGTGCACGGTTTTTTACTCCAAGAACAGACATGATGGGTCATGAAGGAGGATTAAGGGGAAAGTCAGCCCTGACCCTAACAAGCAGCACCTGTAAAGGCTCTTCCTGATTACAAAATTCCTCCCACCCCTCTCCTGATTCTCACCCCAAGGATCCTCACCTTCTGGCCTTGCAAGAGAATTACTGTCTCCATTTTACAGCTGAGGAAACTCTCAGAGACGATGGGCCACTTGTTCCAGGTCACCAAGGTAGAAGCTGATAGAGCCCCGAGCCAAGCAGAATGAGGAGATCCTGGTGTGGTCACCATGTTTTGTGTCTATGCTAAAGCTTTGAAGGTTTGGAGAATGAACTAGGCTATCCAGAGGTTCTCGAACTCCAGGAAAACTGACTCACCAGAAACAAATTTATAAGAGAGTTATGTATCTTATTATTATTAATTTACTGGTTCCTAATGAGAAATTATCCAAGAGAACTGGATACACATATTTATTGACAACTAAAGAATTTAAAAACATGAGCGTCCTCTCCCATTCTTTTCTGGGGCAGAGGAATGAGCCCATGTGGTTTTGTGGATTCCCTTCTGAGAAGGAAAGGGAGACAAGGTGAGGAGATGGTAGGAGAGTGCTTCAGAAGCACGGTGAAGTGGAGCCGGTGAGAGTTCAGACTAGTGTAATTCAAACCCAAGTTCAAGTCCTGGCTTGGCCACTGACAAACTCTAACCTTGGGTAGGTTATTTAGGCTTTCTAATTCTCAGCTTGCCCATCTGTAAAGTGGGGATAACGGCAGCACTTGCCTCTCAGAGTGTTTGGAAGGTAAAATGAGATGCACTGAGAGGTGCATAGCTAGCTATTTTAAAGCTGGACTTTCGGGGCTGGAGGTTTAACTCAGAGGTAGATTGTTTACTTGTGTGGTGTGTGCAAGGTCCTGGGTTCTTCCTCAGCACCACAAACACACATACCCATACACACAGCAGATTTTCAAGAGCAGAGAGGAAGAAGTCAGAAATTAGGCAAGATCCAGGGTCAAGAAGCCCAAGGATGCCTGGGAAATGTTTAGAAAGAATGGACCGACCACTTCAGGATGCACCCAGTGGCAAGCAGGAGGGGACTCGCTACCCTGTATGTGGTTCATGGTCACTGTGTTAGTCAGCTTATAATCAATTTAAAAGGAGGAAAGGTTTATTTTGGCTCATGGTTTCAGAGGTTTCAGCCCATGGTTGCTTGGCCTTGTTGCTTTGGGCCTGTAGTGAGGCAGAACAACATGGCAGGAGTGTGTGGGGGAGCAGAGCTGCTCACCCCAGGTGTCCAGAAAGCAAAGAGAGAGAGAGGGAGGAAGGGGCTGGGGGTCCCAATATTTTCTTATGGGCACACCCCCAATGACCTAACTTCCTCCCACAAGGCCCCACCTCCTAAAAGTGCCACCAGCTCCCAGTGGTGCCATCATCTGGGGTCCAAGTCTTCCACACAAGGGCCTTTGGAAGACATTCCAGATCCAAACCATAACAGTCCCCGAGCTGTGCCCTTCAGAGAGAGGGTAAGGTCCCTCCTTTGGGATGACAGGAGCAGAAGAAGCAGTCTTCAGATGTGTCCATTCAAGCCCTGCCTGTGACATATGGAGTATTGGCTAGGAAGAGCCCAACATGAGAGAAAGAGAGAGAGAGACTCTGACTCAGAACTGAGGGACCAATTTGGAGCAGAGATCAAAGCAGCTAACGGCCCAGATGGATGTCAATCAAGTCAGGCCAGCAGGCTCAGGGAGATTTTCCAGACATCACCCAGCACGAGGCTGTCATCGTGGAGGCTGAATGAGACTAAGAGCACAGGCATCTTACCAGGAAAGTCTTCTTGCCAGCAGCAGTTTGACCGTCTGCTCACCTAAAAGGAGACTGTTAGACCCTGGCAGGGAAAGGTCTATGGCCCGGCACTGCTCCCTACCCTGCCCCATGGGCTGCTCCCCAAGCTGGGTCCGAGGCTTCTTACCAGAACCATATGTCCTGCAGAGACAGTGAACAGATGTTACATGGTCTTATATGCTGCAGCAGCCAGTATCGCCCGTTCCTCCTAAACACTTTCAGATATAACCCATGTCATCTCAAGGCGCATGGAGTGTGGCCAATCTGATGCTGCCAGCTTGTGTTTTCCACTGCATCAAGAAAGACTGAGGCCAGACATCAGGAAGGACTTCTTGTAGAAGGAGAATCTGGCTCCTTAGCAACGAGATCATGTCCAGAATTACTGGTAATTCTGCCGTTTCCTTTTCTTGGGTCACAAGACTCCTGCTTTCAACAAGCACACATGTGACTTCCATAGGCACCTCTCGGCCATCAGAGACCCTATGGTGAAATTGAGCTTGTGAGGCATTGTCCTTCCCTGGAAATAACTCAGGACCAAAGGAACGTCCACCATGGTGAGGAGAGTAGGATTGACCTCAGTTGGAACAGGAGAAGAATGGAATGAGGGACTTTATAGCCCTGAGAATACAAAACACCTGGGCAAGGTGTCATGGCCTGCCCTGGAATGGGCTGGGTACATAGAGTTTGTGTGAGCCACCATAATAGGCTCTGTGAGGGGCCACAGCGGAGGACATAAGGTCCCCACTCTCCAGGGAGCAACTGACTTATGAACCAGGCTCAGAGAAGTTAAGGAACCAGCTCAACCCCACACAGCTAGTAAGCAGTGGGATTTTAAGCAAGGATGGTCTGCCTGGTTCTAAATCTCCCACTTGTTACTCGCTGCTGTCTCCCAGTCTTTCTTACTCTCTGTTATGCTTCTCTTGCCACCATCTCTAACTCGGCGCTTCAGAAATTACACCATACAGAAAGCCCAATACCTCTCCATTGAGACAACTCCAGTGCAAGACACATATAAAAAAAGATAGTTCAAGTTAGACTGTTCTTCATTCTAAAGTAACAGCCTTCCTACGGCTCAAACTCTTTTACAGTGGTCTAGGGAAAACAGATGATGCTTTTGCTTTTTGTTTTCTTATTTGACAGAATGAATGTTGGAAATCCTGAAAAAAGAAAAAGGGAGCTGCTTCTTATGAGCATTTTGCATTAATTATTTCCTCCATTTTCACTGTCTTCTTATGGCCATCTCAGTCCATAGAGAGGACAGTGGGGCACAAGGTCAGGTGACCTACCCAAGGCCACACAGCAGGTGCATGGCTCAGCTGACTTCACACCCAGGCAGTGTGGCCACATCTGCATTTGTGACCACAGTCGGCTGTCACCACCTGTGGTCTCCCATGCTCCCTCCTCTCAGGGACGCCAAAGGCACTCACACCCTGTACCCAGTTGGGCTGATACCTCTTTTACTGAGTAGCCTTCTCCCAACATCCCATTTCTGTGAACTGTTCTTTTTCTTTTGATTTTTTGTAGTGGGAGTTGAACCCAGGGGCACTTTACCACTGAGCTACATACCCAGTCCTTTTTGTTTTTTAATTGTTTATGTCGAGACAGGTCTTGCTAAATTGCTGAGGCTGGCCCCAAACCTGCCATCCTCCTGCCTCAGCCCCCAGAGTCCCTGAGACTATAGGTGTGCACCGCTGCACCCGGCTCCATTCACCTGTGGCCCTGGCTAGTCAACCACTGTCCATGTGGAGATCATCACAGATCCAGGCCATGAAGAGCCAGAAGGGGAACCCACCTAAGGAAAAACTCCATTTTCTTTCCTAAAACTCTTCCTTGCAGTCATGTTGGGGTCCCACACTGTGAGGCACAACCCAGCTGCAGTCAGAGCCCTGCCATCTTGCCAGCCCTGCCAGCATGGAGTTGGAGGGACCACTCCCCTTGAAGGTGCATCTCTGACCCTTGTGGATCTTCAAGATCCTGACTGTTCTGGAGCCTCCTCCATCATACACTGTGCACACTTGGTGCTCATGTGAAGAAGACACCAGGAACCCAGGAAGAACATTGCCGATAAGGAGAAGTTAGGGTATGAGGAACGCAAATCAGAACTCAGATTCTCCTGAGAAGGGATAGAATACACAGGGTATGAAAATCTTCCAAAGTCCTGTTTCTTGTGTTGGTTTTCTTTATTCCTCACATATCTGTTGTACATATTTGCATATAAAATAGTTCATAATAAGAGAAAAATTAAGCAAAAACTAGTGTTCACTAAGGCTTAAATCCTTTTTTTTTTTTTTTTTTTTTTTTTTGTGGTGTAGGGGCTGGAACCCAGGGCCTCGTGCATCCTGGGCAAACACATTACAACACCAGCCTCAGGCTGAAAATCTTAAATGCTGTCCAAATCAGCTGTGGGATGATTTTAGGTTGTATGTTCAAGGGAAAATTCCAGATTCTCCCTTTTAAGATGGGGAGATGAGAGTGTGAGGAGACAGGAACTGCCTTCTTCTAGGGCGAGTGGTGCAAACAGACATGAAAGGTAAGAAACTGAGGTGTACTCAGGTGTCCCCGGAATTTGTCTGCCAGGCCAAAGAAAAACATGCAGATGTGAAACTGTGTGGTGCGTTAGGGAGGGGCAGGAGGGCATTCTTGATTTGGCTTCCAGATCCGTGCCTATTTATGAGAACATAAAGTGCTTGGAAATAGTCAGGTTCCAGGGGCAATGAGGTAGCATTAGTCAGAGGTCCAGCTTAGGAGCCTGTGAGGGAGATGATATCCTGAGAAGGCCTGGGGAAGCTTCCAGAAGAGGCCTCCATGAGCACTTTAGGGTTTGCCATACCAGATGTTAGCTCTCATGGTTGAATGGGCAAAGCAGGAGGGTTCCATATTTACCACCTAGGACAGTCAGCAGTGACACCCTACTGTAAGTGGGTGGCCTGGATGGGGAAAGGCTTGAGCCCAGAGAAGTGGCTGTGATTCTTTTGACAGGAAATCCCTGGAGACAAACCAAACCTGCTAGCACCTTTTGGAACAGCTGGGGAACCAAAGCCTGGAGTCTCCAAGGAGTCAACAAGGAGAGAAAATAACTTACTCTCTCAGAGCCCTGGGGGACTGGGCAGGAGAAGTGGCTGTCACAACCAGTGAAATCAGGACAGACTCTAGAAGTGGCTGAGCCCGGAAAGCCACATCTACCCTCCTCCAGGGGTTCCTATTCTAAGCCCTGACTTCTGGCTTGGTGATGGCCGACAAGGGGCCACAGGCCAGGGGAAGGGCTGGCTGGCTTGGATCAAATGACATAAGGAAGACATGGAAAGGCTTCTACTGTGTCCTTGGCTGTTGGGGGCAGGGGAGGTGGAGCCAGTTGATGGCTATAAGCAGGAGCAGGGATGGACAGTGTGGGCCCCTGGCCCATGTGAAGGGCACAGAAAGATGGAGGAAGCTGGGCTTCTCCTTCCTCCCAGATGTCAGAGCATCTTGTTAAACTTCCCCCTTTATGATGGGAACAGGGCAATGTGGAGAGGGGACATGATTTGCCCAAGATGACACAGGAGGCAGAGGGGTGGGACTCCATCTGACTCCCAGGGCAACATTTTTGAGCCTGTTCTTTGAATCAGCATGGAATGAATTTGTTTCATTCCCTGTCACTGACACTGGTCCTCTCTTTACCTCAAACACTCTTAGCACCGTCTGGGACCCCAAATGATGCTTGGCTTCCCACGCTCAGTGCCTTCATTTTGACCACCTAAAATCACTGCATTGATTCAAAGGAGGGAGCAAAATAAGTGTTTTAGTAACGGTTGAAAAATCTTGAGGGGATTTGAAGCATGTTGTTAGCTTTTGTCTGGAAAATGCTGCAATTCTTTGTCCCAGAAGAGCTTTGAGAATGGCTGGCAGAGCCAGGGATAATCAGGTGCAATTGGCTAGGGCCTCAGGAGAAGCCTCCCAGCCTGAGTATGCCTCCAACCTTCAAAACCCTGCTAGCAAGAGCTCCCATCATTACAGCCATTGCAGAGACGGGCAAACTGCCCTCAACTTGACCTCCCACAAGTGCCCATCATGATCAAGAACAGCGACCCCCTCAGAGGTTTAGCCTCCAGGGCCTCTTTATTTCCTTCTCCCAACTCTCTGCCACCCAAGCCAGCCTCTGGCAGGAGAAAGATGGGCCTAGATGTGCCCTCTCCCTCTCCCATGCCTCCCCCTTCCCAAGCAGAGCCCCCTGCTCCCTCCGGTTCTCATTCAGCAGCTCTGCATTTGTTCCTGTCCCTTCAGCTCCTGGCATTGGATAACCTGGCCTGCCAGAGCCTGCCCGGAACCTCAGAGGGGACACTCACTACCCAGTCAGTTCCCTGGCAGGGGCTGTATGAATACTGGTACATACCTGCCCATTTATGTATAAAGGCTACCTATGGGTTCTTGGTCTTTATCACTTTCCTGGAAAAGAGATATTGGCATCCCTGTTTTGCAGATGAAAAAAATGAGTTGTAAGATAGGTATATTCACTCAAGACCACCCAACTAGTAAGTTGCAGACCTGGGGGCCTTGCTCCTCTCAAGTTCTCTTACCTCTGAATGAAGATTCCCTCAGCACTAAGAATAATGACCACCAGTGTCTGAAAAGCCTGGTGGTGTTTGATACCCAAACATTTTCTCTGTATGACCAGAGCTGCCTACAGCCCTTGATCAGTTCTCAGCATATGGAAAGTATGCCATTATTACTGATCCATAACAGTGTTTTTAGTCTGGGTCCATGAAGTCTGTATAGCCCCTGATGTGAAGGTAATCATTGACATGTCTCTAGGAAGAGAACCCAGAACTTTCAGCCAAGGTGTCTGGAGCCCAGAAAAGTTCTATAGGTCAGGGAGCTAAGAGACCAGGGTAATTCCAGATATCAAGAAAAGGAAAGGAAAAAGAAACCCTGGGTATCTATTATGGAGCTGAGTTCTCCAGAAAGCAGATTCTGAGCTTAGTGTGTGGACTTTTTGCTAGGGTACACTTGGGATGAGTCACCATAGAAGGCTGGTCCTGGGACACAGCATGAAGCAAAGACCAACTGCAAATGTCCAATAGCAGCCTTGGCCAATCACACCATGAGTTCTGGATGGAGAATGACTTATCAAACTTGCCCTATGTTGGGTCAGAATGGCTGGGTCTATACATTCCCATCTCAGTTGGTCATCAGATATACACAGCTCTGGAAGGATGTGACTATGGGCCAGGAAGTTCTCTGTAACTGAAACAATCCCTGGTGGGGACAATCTCTGAGGGATGATAGAGCTGACAGCTGAAGACAGTTCCCAACAGTACTCCTACTAGCTGGGCAAAAGGTCCTGCCACAAAGGAAGGTCTAGGTGGTGCTTTGCCAAGTCTACCTCCCATCTCAGTATCTCTGTCCTTGAGAAAGTACATAGGTTAAATGCTGTACATCTACCCACCTATCCATCCAGCCAGCTATTTATCCAGCTAGCCATTTATTCAAAATTTATGAAACATATCTTACAAACCAACCTATTGTGAAAAGCACCTGCGATTAAAAGGTGCACATGGCAGAATCTGATAGAGAAGAGAGACCATTGGTGAATAATTAGAGCACAAAGTGGTCATTGCTAAAAGAGAATCAAGTGCCAAGGATTATCAGAGCACATGAGAGGTGGATTTGACTTCCTAGGGGGCAGCAGGTGAGTCTTGAAGGAGTTGACAAGGCAGAGAAAGGCCTGAATGGCAGGGCAGGGGACATGGAGAGAAGGAGGAGATCCTCTGAGAGGTGCAATTGTCTGAAAGGGCTTGATGGACATGGGGACAGTGTGGACAAAGTGGATAGGTCACTTGGTGGTGATGAGACTGGAAAGGGAGACAGGATATATTGTGAATGGACTTTATCCATCAGTACTCTGCAGTCACTGGTGGGTTGGTTTTTTTTTTTTTAAATATTTTTTTAAGAGAGAGAGGGGAGAGAGAGAATTTTTTTAATATTTATTTTTTAGTTTTTGGCAAACACATCTTTGTTTGTATGTGGTGCTGAGGATCAAACCCGGGTCGCACACATGCCAGGCAAGCGTGCTACTGCTTGAGCCACATCCCCAGCCCAACACTGGTGGGTTTTGAGCAGAGAACTGGCATTAAAGTACCTGCATTTTAAGAAGTCAGCTCTGATGGGGAAATGACAGAAAGGATGAAGAGGTCACTGGGATCCTGGGGGAGTTGTATATGTGCCAGGACCAGGCATGCACAACAGGTGCCTAGCATCCCTCCAAGCATAAGCCAGCTTCTCCCCTGAGTCACCTTCTTTTGATGGGATGTTTGGGTTCGTCACACAAGTCATTGTGATCTTGAGCACATGTAATGTTCCTCTGAGCAACTGCTTGTTCCCCATTTTCTCAAAGATTTTCACTTCCTGTACTAGAATCCTGTGTTCTCATGCATGGGCTGACCTTCACTGATGGCTCAGGCCCCTGCAGATATATCAGCCTAATGTCTCAAGGACAAGCAAAGTTTTCTAAGAACTCCCTCATCAGGGTGCCATCCACATTCTATTTTTTCCTTCTATGGTTTTACTTATATTGCTAGTCAAGGAATTTTTTTCAGCAGCTGGATGGGGAGCCTAAGAGAGCTAAGATCTTGAGGACCCTCCCCTGCCACCACCCTGGAGCTCAGTGGAGGGGCTTAAAAGAAGTTATTCACTTTTTTTAAAGTGCTATGTTCGAGGTCCCCAAGACCACTCCAAGCTTTTGTGATCCATTAGGAGGACTCCCAGGACTCAGCATCTGATCAGCTACATGGCTTGACTTGTTATAAAGACAGGACATAAAGCAGAAGCTCAGCAAAGGGGAAAGGCACATGGAATGAAGCCTGGAGGAAGGCCAAAGGTGCAATGCAATGAAGTCAGACCAAGCTGCCCAGAGCCTTCTCCCAGTGGAGTCATTCAGTTCTTCCAGCATCGAATTGTGAGAAATGTGAAGTGTTGTCTCCCAGGGAGGCTCATTGGGAGCATAGTGCCCAGGGATTTTTCATGGAAGCTGGTCCTATAGATGCCCTCTGCCTAGTAGGTACCCAAGTTCTAGATTCCCAGAAGGAAAGCAGGCATTTACATAAACCATTTGTGCAACAGTTTAGGCAGCAAGCCATCTTCATCATTGAGGGAATGATGGTAACATTCCCAAAATCCAAGTTTCCAGATGCCAAAGACTGACCTTTTAAGAAGGGCTTTCCAAGGATAGCAGTCCCAGGCCTGCGGTGAGAACTCTTTTCTTTACAAGTGAATACTCTGTGACAGACTTATGTGTCTTCAGTCTCTTTTAAATGTTTTTATTAGTGCATTATAGTTATATACACTATTGGAGTTCACTTTGACATAATCATACATGCATAGAATATAATGTGCTTCACTTCAGTCCCCAGTACTTCCTCTTTCCCTTCCCTCCTTCCTCCTCCTGTTTCTCTACTACTTTCCAAGTATACATCTTCCAAAAGAGGAAAATATAGCCGGGCATTGTGGTACACGCCTGTAATCCCAGAGGCTCAGGAGGCTGAGGCAGGAAGATCGCAAGTTCAAAGCCAGCCTCAGCAATGGGGAGGTACTAAGCAACTCAGTGAGACCCTGTCTCTAAATAAAATACAAAATAGGGCTGAAGATGTGCCTCAGTGGTTGGGTGTCCCTGAGTTCAATTCCCAGTACCAAAAAAAAAAAAAAAAAAAAATACACACACACACACACACACTAGAACTTCATTGACAAATCATGTAATATGTCCCTTTTATAATTACTGTACAATTTAGCATTTTAGTAGTCTCTGCTACATCTAAGTTTTAATAAATTTAGATGTCCAACTGAAAAGAATAAAAAAGAAGATATTCATGTCACAGAATAAAAGAATGAATGAACCGCATCTACAGGATTCTTGTCCTAAAAATCTAACCCCCTAGCGATGGCAGCTGCTTATGTGTGGGCTCAACTCAGCAACTTCTAGAAGCTGAAGAGACTATGTCTTGGAAGGAAAGATGTTCTGGATTCTGTGGATTGAAGAAGATGGTCCCTAAGAAATAGATGATCCATCCTTCTGTAATAGCCTAGGATGAAGATTCCAACCTTTCCTCAGACTATCTGTAAACATGGAGTGCAGAGTCCAAAACAGCCAAGAACATTCTAGTGATCCTCAGCTACCAACATTCTACTGATGCTCTGAGCACTCAGGCCTCTTCTGTTCCCTGACAAAGTGACCAAAGCACTGGTCTACACTATGGGCACTGGACAAATGCCCATCCAGGAAGTGCCCCACATTGTGGTGGGCATAGCTAATGCGCCTGCCCTTGCAGGTGCTTAGCACATAGAGATTCCTCAGAGGCCATGGATCCCATGAGCTGGTGCCATCTAAAATCTCTTCACCGTGTTGCTGCTCCAGTGGGTCATCTGGAGGGCTGGAAAAGGCCCTGAACTATGATGGAAAACCCATGTTTCAGTTTTGTGGAGGTTGACAGGAAGGCCAAGTGTGGAGAACCCTCCATATTATTATTATTTTTTTGAGAGAGAGAAAGAATTTTTTTTTATATTTATTTTTTTGTTTTTGGCAGACACAACATCTTTGTTTGTATGTGATGCTGAGGATCGAACCCGGGCCGTACGCATGCCAGGCGAGCACGCTACTGCTTGAGCCATATCCCCAGCCCTCCATATTATTTTTCTGGGGATTTCTTTGAGACTATATATGTAGGAGTCTAGCTCAAAAAGAAAGCAGCCACCACCACTGTCACCATTTATTAAGGACTTCTGAGTGCCAGGCACAGTCCTAGGGGCTGTGCATGCCTTATCTGTTCCCATTGGCAAACTTGCAAAATTCTTATTAGGATATCCATTTTGCAGATGAGGAAATAAAGCCACAAGGAAGACAGGTAACTTGCCCAACATCACATAGTAAGTAGCAGAGCACTTTTAACCGTTTCCTGACACAAAACTCATGTCTTTTGTCCTCTACTATATAACCTGAGACTTTGCCATATTGGTGAGGGCTCTCCAGGTTTCCATTGCCTCCTTCTACCAAACAGCCTATAGGGAAGTCTAGGGCAGGAAGGCAAGGACAAGATCCCCTTTCCAACACTTTCATTATACATCTGGAAGGTTCCAGCCTGTTGGGTCCCTGTGCATAAGCAGACAAAGGTGGAATGTGTTCTTAGCCAGAGAACCTGGATCCCTGGGGCTGGTGGGCTCTGGTGGACTGGCCTCTGTACACGGTGTGTGCATGTGTGCATGCCTGAGTTGGCTCTGCACAGCCTCACCCCCAGGCCTTGTGAATGAACTCAAGGAAGAAGGCCTTGTAGCCTTTGTCTATATCCTGAGGGGCAGCCACAAACAGAGGCTCATGCCAAGGGCCTCTGTTATTTCTAAAAGTTTATTTGTTTTAATGCAAATAATTTATTTGGGACAAGGTGATCCCAGGAAGTACCCATAGGAGAGTGGGAAAACAAGATATAGAAGAGAATGAAGCCAATGTGGTCTTTGTAAATGATCCAGTCACTGCTTTGGGCAGCCAGGGATCAGTCGGAAAATGGTGCAGAATCTGCCTCACAGTTATCCCACCCAAAGGACAAGGGTGCTATGGCGTTTACCCCCCACCCTTCATTGTCATTAGCTGAGTGCAGCCATTGAGGGGCATCAATTACCTAGAATCTGTTGCCAGGCATATTCCAGCAATCAAAGCAAGAAAAGGGCTATTATTATAGATATTTGTGGCCCTGAGTAGCCACTAGTTCCCTAAAGAGTCTTGGAAACCTTCTGGAGTGAAGAAGCCTTGGGTGTCTGTGCTGAGAACAGGCTGGAGAAGAGATGGTGAGGCAGAGTGCTCCTCCAGGCCCTGGAGCAAGTTGTGCTCATGGTGGAAAAGGACCATTTTCGTGTTCTCTGAGGGAAGAAAGGGCATGTGCTACAGCAAGAGGAGTTGAAGTTAGATCTTAAAAAAAAAATTCCGGTGATGCTAATGGAAAAAAAAAAAAACATATCAAAGATGCCCAGACCTACATCCAACCATGCAGCTTGACTGATAGCCACACGAGAAATGGTGGAGCAAAGAACTCTGCAGTAGCAACAAGGGTTCCCTATTGCCAAGGTCAGCCCATAAGCCATCCTCCAGCTGTGAGGGTTCGGGGGGGAGTGTAGGAAGACAGATGGAGATCAGGTAAAGAGAGCATTTTTCATCCTACTCCTGGTTATTCTAGCACATCTCTGTGCACCCCAAGAGGAAGAAGTCCTTCTTCTGAGATGATTTGGAGAAACTTCCATGAAGGCAAAATTTCAGAAGAAATAAGTCCTGAAGTTGCCCATTTCTCTGTGCCAAAGTGCCCCACCTCCTTGGGCCCCCGCTTCTCCTCTGTAAAAGAGGAAGGGTTGCCAGGCTGCATTAGATGACCCTAAGTCCCCTTCCAGTCCTGACCTCTATCCCTGTCTATGTAGAGGCCACTCCCAGGACCCTTAGGTTCTTTTTAATTCACTCATCAACAAGTATTGATTGAGTACTCAGTGTTTGTCCAACACTCACTGGGGAGATGAGAATCAAATAAAATCAGGCCCTGGCTTCTAAGAAGGGATAGAAAGGGGAAAGGTAGTTTATTTATTGAGCATATACTCTATGCTGAGCACCTTACATATATGGACTCCTATTTCCTCACTACAACCCCACAAGGTAGGCATTAGTACATCCATTACACAGATGAGGAAACCAAGGATCAGAGGCAAAACAGCCTACCCAAAGCCACACAGTTGTTGAGCTTGGATTTGAGCCCCTGCTGGTAAGCATGATGCTGCTCCTCCTCCAAGAAATAGGCAGCAACTCTCTAAGGACAGGTCCTATCTAGTGTTCTTCTAGAAGGCAGGGCAGTGAAAGCCGCAGTCACCTGGGTAGGCTCCTGGAGAAGGTGGTTTGGTTTTGGGTCTTGAGGGAGGGGCTAACTGGAGATTGTTGGGGGAGAAAAGCAACCTGAGTTCACTAGCTCCCCAGAGTATGCTGCAGTGTGGCTGCTTCTGTCAAAGAGCTATCTTCTTAGGTAAGCAGGAGGGCAGCAGCCATGCTCAGCCTGCTAGTGGCTCCTTGAAGAGAAGAGGGGCCAGGAGAGAACAGATGCCTCCCTCAGCCCAGCAGGACAAGATTCCTCTTCCTCAAAGACCCAGCTCCCAAAACCAGAGCCCACCCACTCTAGAGAGGCTTACATCCAAGCCAGGCCTTTCTGTATCTCTCATTGCCCCAAACTCGTTTGGGCTAAAGATGACACTGCTTCTGTGCAAATTCACTCCCTCCAGCTTCCTAAGCTAATGGCCCTGGAGCCAAAGCACTGATAAGTAGTTAACACTTATATATAGTAGTGACCATGAGCCAGGCAGTTTTAAGAATTTTAACTAACTTTAGCCATCCAAATTCCCCTTTAGGTACCATTATTCTGCCCATTTTATAGATGGGGGAAACAAGAGGTTATGGAAGTTAAGTCACCGATGTTAAATCAGAAACACATAGCTGAGAAGAGGCAGATTCCAGATCTGAAGACAGTCATTCTTAACCTCTCTGCTTCTGGTTTTAAGCAGAGCGTCATGGACTCTGGCCACTGTTGATCCTTTTCTCTATCTGGGATACCCTCCCCAAGTTCAGGTTCACCCCCTTGCCTGGGGTTCTTCCCTGCCATCATAGCCCCTCCCTAGAGGGGACTGCAGAAGACACCCCCAGCGGTCCCCCTCCTGGAAAGGCCCAGTTGCCAGAAAAGTCAGGCCACATGCCTGTCCCCCTCTCCCCCAACCGAGCACCCGTTGCCTTTTGTTCACAGCGATGGCTCCTGCGCCCAGGCTGGTGGGGGCATGGAGGACTCCGTGGTGGCAGCGGCGGCGGTGGCAGCCGGCAGACCCAGTGCCCATGCCCCGAAGGCTCAAGCCCAGGAGCTGCAGGAGGAGGAGGAGCGGCCGGGGGCGGGGGGTGCCTCCCCGAGGGCCGGCCCCCACCGCGTGGCCTCCCCCGGCCAGCAGCAGCCTGCCCTGACAGCGCTCTGTTCCCACGCCCCTGCCGCCTCGGATTACGAACTCTCCCTTGACCTAAAGAATAAACAGGTACCCAGGGCCTCCCAGGGGGGCGGGGAGGGTGGTGAAGGGGCCCTGCCTTTGGGGGCTGTCCAGGGTACCAGGGACCTCCCGCTCTGGGCCCACCTGAGGCTCACCCTCTTGCCCTGTTCTTCTGCATTGAGCCACCTAATCTGCCCTTCCCTGGAGTCAGTTCCTCAGGGAATGAACCACAGGCCATTGCCCAACTCCCATCCGGGTCCTTTACACCACAGGGCTGTCCTTAGGCAGTCTATGCAGGGACTCTGTCCCCTCCATAATGTGCAGGAAGCCTAAACTGTCCCACAGGCCCCTAGTCAAGGAACCAACTGTTCACTGAAAAAGTCCTCCCCTCCACTCTACTTACAAGACAGAGCCCAGCTTCCATGTCCACCCAGGGCAAGCCCAATGCCCAGGCACACAGGAGCAGATGAGGTGTGAGCCAGTGTCCTGTTCTAGGTAGACAGAGGATTCCCAAGGTTAACCCAGTTCAGGGAGTCCAGAGATCCCCTGTTGGAGAACAAATCCCATGGAGGAGTTCTTGGCCTTCATCTGCTGTTCTGCAAAGCAGGAGGGAAAAGTGGTCAGACATGGGGTCCCACTGAACCTAAAACAAAGATGATGCCGTTGTGTGCTTTAGTGGACAATTAAGGGACCGGAAGGAAGGTCTTAAAATTCAGCCCTCAGAACAAAGCACAGGGTGTGTGTGTATGTGTGTGTGTGTGTGTGTGTGTGTGTGTGTGTGCTTGTGCGTGCGTGCGCACATGCTTAGAGAAAGACATGATTATGTGATGTTCTTAAGCAATAGCTTTGAACTTGGAGACAGAAATGCGATTCAATCCTTGTTGTTCCTCTGCTAACCTGTGATTTTGGGGATGATAGTTAAGCACTCTGGGACTGGTTTCCTCATCAGCAAAATTGGGAACTAGACTTTGAATCACCTCTAAGATCCCCACTGGCTCTGGAATGTGTAGGATCTAAAGAATCATTCTTTAATCCAGTGGACAAGGTGAATCTTAGGAAAGGAAGCAAGTAGTAAAGTTATAGGACTGGGTCAAGCCAAATTAACCTCTTTTCTTTCTTTTGGCATCGATTCAGGCCATTATCTTGGATTAGGGGCCAGCTGTATCAGTGCATCTGGCTTTCAGTGAAGTGTTTTAACAGAATCTCCCATGATATTTATGTGAACCAGAAAGGACTAGATGGATTAAGTGACAATGTAATCATATGTGTTGTTCTCAACCAGAACTAACTAACTCTCTCTCTCTCTCTCTCTCTCTCTCTCACACACACACACACACACACACACACACACACACACTGGTTTTCTATCAGTGCCAATTCCAGTGGAGCTAAGTGAGTGCTGTCCTTGGTCCTGTCCAAGTCAATCATTTTGACAAAGAACTGAACAAAGGCATGAAAGTTACATTTCCCAAACTTTCCAAACTTTCTAATGGCATAAAGCTGAAGGAGAACAGCTAGCATCTTGATCATAGAATCTAAGATTTTTTTTAAAAATATCTTATCAGAAGGATATTTAAATGAAAAAATTCAAATTAAATAGGAAGAAATCTAAAGTTTTGCTTGTAACTTAGAAAAGGCTGTAGCACTAGTAAATAGGTGGGCAGGCCAGGTTCTGGGAGAAAGGCTTTAGGGTTTCAGTCTACTGTGAGCTCAGGGTGCACCAGAAGTAAGTGGAGCAGCTGCCAACACAGCGCACCCACCTTCAGCATCCTTCACAGGAGGGCAAATAAGGCCCCAGCCTCAGGGTTACTGGCCAGGGCCTTGTCTGCACCCTGTGCTTTGTTCTGAGGGCTGAATTTAAAGGTGAAATGAGAATCCTGAGTTTCCTGAAGAAGGAGAGCAGAATGAGTTGGGATCAAATGAAGAAATTCTAAAGAGAAAAGAAAACAAGTTTTAAATACGGAAGTACTGGCGTGTGAAAAAGTGACTAGATGTGTTTTTCATCATTCCATTCATCGTGGTACTGTGATAGCTTTAGGAAGGGAAGGTCTTAACTTATTTAGCAATTAAACTATAGAATACCCAGTAATGATTTTTTTATTATTATTATTAGATGATCCATCAGGAACATGACAGTGTGATCTGGGAGTCACTTGGCCCAGATGAGAGTCCATGCAGTTCCACACCACTGTCTGGTCTCCTTGAGGACACAAACTACCTTGCATTCATTTTTGTACCCTTCCCTTTGCATCTAGCAGAGCATCTTAGACATAATAACATCTCATTCAGTGAGTCTTGTTTTTAAATAACCATGCTATACAAAGCAAGAAGTGGACAGGGTACCAAGAAAGAAAAAAACATGCTCTTACCTGCTCCTTGCAAAGATATTGCTGTTCCACTTAAGGGGTATCCAGCTCATAATCCCAAAGAATACTTGTGCTTTGGCTTGGGAGGAGACTCATTGAATTTTGACTGACTGAGTGGCTATAGAGAATTGTGAAGAATTCTGATTAGTATTATAGACTTTTTGATAATAGGTATAATTCTAACTGATGGTTTTGCATGTCAAGCTGGTAGGATGAGGTCAGGAAAGGTGAGGACTGGCAGAGGATATAACACAGGACCTCTTGCCAAGTGAGTCCAGCCTTGAGGAACAGCTCATGTCCCCTGGCTTGTCTATCTTTCTAGACCATGCATAGTCTGAGGGCGAGGGAAAAGGGCCAAAAGGGTATCAAAGGCAAGGGAAAGGTGATTGAGAACAGCACATATTTACAAGAGACTGGTCTCTACTTTTCTCTCTTTCTTTCTCTCTCTCCCTTTCTGCCAATGAGCTGTGTGACGTTGGGCAAGCAGCTTAACTTCTCTGGATCTTAGCAACCTCATATATCTCCTTGGGGCTTTTCATGCTGTTCCCTTTACTTCCATCTCTGAAGTTCCTGCTCCCGTCAACACTCCCGCATTTGTCCTCCTTGCCTTAGGAATCACCTAGGTACTTCTTCCTCCTCTCTGGCAGCCTCCCAACCCTCCCAAGTCTGCCCAGGACACCCATTACATGGAGGTGCTCTCTGTCACTGCTCTGCAGCTTTGGATTTTTATTTCCTGTTGACTTGACTTCTCCTTGAAGTCAGGGCAAGGGGCTTATTCATTATTATTCCCCAGGTCCTAGAACAGTGCCTGGCATGAAGAAGATGCTCAAGAGGGAGGAAAAACCTAGTGACATAAGGAGAGATGGGGAGGGGTTCTTGTCTGTGCCCCTGGGAAAACTCCCACTGGTTCCCCTGCTTCAGCGGTGCCTCTTCCAACCTCGTCTCCAGATTGTAGCTGAATCTAACCATGCTGTGCCCTGGTGTGAAAGCCCTCGGTGGCTTCCCGTTGTGTGCAGTACAAAGGCTTCTGCAGACTCCCCCGTCACAGACCCAACCCCACATCAGAGTCCCAGCCATTCCTATGGCCGTTCCCTGAACCGTCCAGCTGTGCTTTGCCTCTGGGCCTTCCCCATACCTTGGTGGATGTTACTTCCTCTGCTGAGAATGTTCCTTGCCTATCCACAGTCCTGCTTCACCTGGGTGGTCTCCACACATACTTAGGCTCAAGGTGAATCGACTGAATGCCCATAATTTACTCTACTATCTGATATTTGTCCCACTCATGAGGACAAAGACCATGTTGTCCTCAAGTCATTGGGTGGAGCAGCTTGTGCACTGAACACCTCCAGGGGCGCCATTCACTTCATAGTCCACTGGAAGAGCAGGTGGCTCCCGAGTTGTGCACGCGAAGCTGCCCTTATCTTTCCCACCACTGTTCTCCAACACCCAGCACAGTCCCTGGAGCTTCGGAAATGCTCATATGGAGAATGCATGAATGAATGAATGAGCAAACAAACGAATGAATGAATGAATGAGGCCCAGCCTTGAGTTTCTCTGTTCCTGAATGTCCTTTCCCAAAGCCCTTCCCTGTTTTAGTCAACTATTTTGCCACTGTGACTAAAAGGCCCAACCAGAACAATTGTAGAGAAGGAAAAGTTTACTTAGGGGCTCATGGTTTCAGAGGTCTCAATCCACAGACAGCAGACTCCATTTCTTGGGGTTCAAGGTGAGGCTGAATGTCATGGTGGAAGAGAGTGATGGAGGGAAGCAGCTCACATGATGATCAGAAAGCAAAGAGAGACTCCACTTGCCACATACAAATATACACCCCAATGACCATGCCCCAATGACCTACCTCCTCTAGCCACACTCCATCTGCCCCCAGTTACCACTCAGTTAATCCCATCAGGTATTAATCACTGATTAGTTTAAGGATCTAACCCAAACATTTCTCCTCCAAACCTTTTTATATTGTCTCACACGTGAGCTTTTTTTTGGGGGGGGGGCACCACATCTAAATCATAACAAGGAGATTCTCTTACCCTGCCCCATTGTCCTCTGCTCCTTCTATCCAGGACACTCTTGCTCCCTCTCACAGAGATCTTTGAGGTTAATCCTAGGGGGACAGAGGACCCCTTCAGAAAAGTGGCTGTGGCAAGGATGTAGAGGGCCCCGGTGTGATTTCCAAATTCATTCAAGCCCTTGAGGGAGTTTGAATACTGGTCTGCGCCATTGTTGATCCACAGTCCATCCTGGCCGTGTACGTTGCAAAGCTGTCTGTGCTGGTCAAGCACAGTGAGGCTGTGGACCTACGGTCAGTAGCATCCAGGTTTTGTTCTCCAAGTCTGGGCCCTAGACAGAATCCACATTCTCCCAGATAGTAGTCTCCCTCCCAAGAGATCTCACACCTCAAGCCACAGGGCCCAGTCTCACCATGGGGCACCTCTCCAAGGGGGAGTGATTGGCTACATTTCTAAGTCACTTCCCCTCTCTGAGCCTCATCCATGCAGGAGCCAAGAATGTCTCTAGGCTCCTTCCAACTCCAAAGGAGGGCCCTGGAGCATGAGCCTGCAGAGCATGGTGGTGAAGGCAAGGCATATCAGGGCTTGTACCCCCATTCAGTTTTAAAGAATAGCATTGATAGTGGCCCTGTGCCTGGTCTGGGTTCACCATGATGTGAAAACACAGTCCCAGTCCTCAAGGAGCTCACGTTCCAGTAGTGGGTACTGGCATGCAGGCAGTACCAGCTAGTGCTAACTGAGCTGTATGTCAGGCATGGGACTGAGCGTGTGCCATGAACAGTCTCCTAGGTCTGCATGATATCCCTGTGGGGTGGGCACTATTACCATCCTCATTTCAGGGATAAAAAGAGTGAGACACAGCTCTAGGAAGTAGTGCAGCCAAGATAAGGATTCCACAGAACATGATTTTAATCCAGTACCTTCTATCACCCCTTGCTATTGCAGTGAAGGGCATAGCCTCCTTGGAAAGGGCAGCCTTCCCTGCTGAGTGCTTACCATGTTTCAGATAGTGAGTCAAGAGGTGGGCACACAGGAGAGACACAATCCCAGGCCTGAGGGAGACCACAGTCCTATCCAGCACAGGTCCACCTCTCCTGTGGGCCTCCTGAACAACCCCAAAGTGCCTCTTCCCTCCCCAGACTCTGCTGCTCAATCTCATGCTAGGGTTTGCCTTGTCAAGTTCCAGAAGCTCATAAAACACAAGGTTCTGATGTTCTCAATTGAGAGATCTTGGATCAAAGGAAATCCTTGCTCATGTCTGAAAGTCCCCCTCACCTGGTCCATGTTCCCCAGCTATATACCACCTCCCCTAGCTAGTTGTCCATGCCACCTCCCTACCCCTACTCCCCCCACCCCCACTCCAATACACTGATTTGGCCACCATCTCTCAGCTAACTTGTCAGGCAATCTGAAAAGAGAGAGCCTGTTCTAATTAACACTGAGAAGCTCATTAGAGATAGAGCCCCTGAGCCCCACTCTATTGCTTCTTCTGGCAGAAGCTGAGAGATTGCTCTCTTGGGAGGAGGTGAGACCATAATTACCCATGATTCATAGGGCTCAGGGAGAAATGAATAGAGCTGCTCCTTGGCCAGTGGGTTTGGAGACCCTGCATGGGACTGTCCTTGTTCCCACACCCACCTTTCTCAGCTCTTTGGCCTGACCCTGGTTAAAAACAGAATTGGAGTGTTAGGAAGGCCTGGCTTGGATAGATGGAGCTGACCTGGGGCACTGCTGAGTTCTTTAGTCCTATGAGAATGGTGTGGGGGAGCATGGAGGGGAACAAAGGATGGGCATTTGGCTCCACACCTGGATCAGGAGGACAGTCTGGACTTTCATTTCCACTGGGGTATAGAAGAAAGTTCAGTTGAGTTCGTGTCCACAGATATTTATTAAGCCCAACCATGCATCTGTCATATTAGGAATAAAGAGACAGATATTAGTATCTTGCCTTTGAGGGATAGTCTGTGAGTGCTAAGAGAGTTCTGGGCAGAGCAGTGACCATGAGCATTGAAGGTGGGCTGCAAAGGATGGAAAGGACTTATCAGGGGACAGGGCAAGCTGGGGGCACAGCCAGCATGAGCCTGGAATCAGTGGGAGATGGTTGTACTAAACTGATTGGAATAAATGGAGATGAACCAATAACTGATTTTAAATACCTTTCAGTGAGCAGTCGCTCCATGCCAGGCACCATGCTAGGTGCTATAGATGGGTCTGAGGTTGACTAAGTAGTATTTGATACCTCAAATAACTTATGCTCTATTGGAGCGTGGGGGAAAAGGTAGACAGGGAAGGGTGGGTGGGATGGAATACACAAAGATTCATGGACAAAACTGAGCATCCAAGAGAAATTTGACTCAACATTCTGTATGGGGGTCAAAGGAAAGGAGACCCCCTGTGTGGTTGGGGAAATTGAGAAGGCTATGTGGAAGAGGTATATTCAAGACAGGTCTTGAAGAAAGGGGAACATTTGTACATGGAGGAAAGGGATGAGGGTGGGTGATGTTGAGGCTGAAGGAAAAGGCTGAGCAGATGCCCCAGCAGGAGGCCCAGGGCTGGTGGGGGCAGTAGGCAGTGGAGATGGGGTGTGATGTAGTTTGTGCAGTTAAAACAGAGGAGGCAGGTGCCGGGTCTGGTGAATGGGGGAGGGAGAGGAAGTAGGAGAGAGTTAGAGACTGCTGGATATTCAATGAGAGTCCCATGTGGTGACATTCTGGCAAGAAAGTAGAGGATGATTGAGAAAGGACAAAGGACGGGGATGGAGGCTATAGGAGACAAAGCAAAGGACAGGGCAAAGGAGGACCCAAGGACAGACACGAGGCTCCCACCCTGGATGACGGTATAAGAGAAAAGTGATAGGGTGAGGTGGAGAAAGACGATGGCTTTACATAGATGAACAGAGAGACCAATATGCTATTGGAAATGCAGGTCTAGGATCAAGGGTAAGAATGGAGATTTGGGAGTCATGTACATAACCATCAATGTCATCATCAAATACCTACCACCTACTGAGTACCTGCTATGTGCCTGATGCTGCATGAGAAAATAATTTATTCCTCATAACAAGCTACAGAATCAGCAGGATGAGCTTCATTTAACAGATAAGAAAAACTGAGAGTCAGAGATGTTAATAAACTTGTCCAAGTTCAGCCAGCATGGAGGAAGTAGACGTTGGCTCATCAATCCACTAAAGTAGAGCAATGTTATGATAGTTGAAGAGCCTCTCTTAAAGAAGGCGAGAGATGAGAAGACATTAGCTTACAGAACCTGGTGAGAGTCACCACAAAGGCTCTGCCTGAGCCACTTCCCCCTCTTAATTAGTCATTAATTATCAGCTCCCTGTCACTGCTCTAATGACTTCCAACATGGAAGTCATGGAAGATGTCAGAACTGTATGAGAAAATATGTGTATAGAATGGCAGGTGACACACTAGCATGCGGGGATTTTTGTGGCCAGAGTCTAAGATTAAGGAACCATATAGGGGCAAGAAAATCAAGAGGAAAGTTTCAAGAGGAGAATTTCAACATCAGGAGCAAGGAGGGAGGAGGGAGGTTGAGGATGGGCCATGGGAGTGGGAGCCAGAATGTGAGGAGTAGGGCATAGGGAGTTGGATCACCAGTTTGGCATACATTTTCAGAGGGAGGTAAAAGGTAGACTTGTCTTCCAAGAAGTGCAGTGGAAAACAAGATTTGATTAGTGCTCCAGAGGGAGGAGAGACAAATGGAGCTCTGTTTTATCCTGGGGAGATTTTGGAGGGTGTGCACCGGCAGGTGGGGAGCAGCAAACAGAAGGGTGGAGGTTGGAAATGCAAGAAGGGGACAAGTAGTGAACGTCCAGAGGAGGCAAGAGAGGGGAGGTCATCTGTACTGGGTCAGAAAAGGAAGGTTTTTGAGAGTCACAAAAGACGACCTTGGGATTTTCTCTTTAATTTATTCAGTACTTATTCATTGAATTCTACTGTGTGCTGGGCACTGTCCAAGCATTGGGGATACAGAAATTAATATGGCAGGAACGGTCTCTGCCTCTATGGAGCTTAAAGTCTAGGGAATGGGATAAATATCAGTTTTTAAAATTTTTTTTTTTTCTTTTCTTGGTTGAAGCCTAGACATTGACTGGCAGAAGGAGTCTCTGAGGATTATCTCAAGTCTCTGCCTCTAAACAGGATGACACCATGCCAGGGAGATGGACCCCTTTACCATGTTGGAACACCTCAGGCAATGGGCTTCATACCTCCTCTCAGTTGCCAGTAGCATCTTATAAATCTTGGGCTAAGGTTTCCCTAGGAAGCACTAATAGGCCAATGGGAAAGAGATATAAAGTCGGGGCCTCATGCCAGTTTCTTATCACACCTGAGGAGAGGTAAAAGGGTGATGGAAGTTAAAAGGGAAGGAAGCAATTTATGATGAGTTCCCCCTCACTCTCTGTACTCTGCCTTTGGAGGACTTTCCTGGATAAGCCAAGGCCAAATATCCATTCTAGGCTTCAGGGAACATGTCAGAGTTTACCAGGAAGAATGAGCCAAGCTACAATGTTCTCACCCTTCTAACATGATTTCTGCTGTAGCAGGAACAAAATGCTTGGAAGCAGATATCCATATTTCCTTTGGGTTCATGCAGTGCTGCTCAGATAAAGACCAAGTAGACAATTGTCCCATTGGTATTGTAGACAGAATTCCAAGATGGCCCCAGGATTCCTACCCCTGGGGTACAGGTCCTATATAATCCCCTCCTTTCAAATTTGAGTGAGACAAATGAATATAATGGCTATCACTCCTATAATATGTGATATGATATGTCCAACATGACTTTGAGTTAACCAAAAGGGTGGTCCTGGTCTAATCAGGTCTGGCCTTTAAAAGAAAGTAAAACCTTGGAAGAAATACTCCTCTGTGGGCTTTGAAAAAGCAAACTCCATGTTGCTCCTTGGGCTATACAGCAGGGAAACATGGGCAGCCTTTGTTAACTGAGGGCCTCTGACCTACAAGTGTAAGAAACTGGCTTCAGCCAAGAATAGTGAGCTTGAAAGAAGACTTAGATAAGATTGCAGCCCCAGCTGACACTTTGGTTTCAGCCTAGTGACATCCTAAACACAGAACCCATTTGAGCCATGCTCAGACAACTGATTTAAAGAACTATGAGAAAATAAAGGGGCATTGTTTTAAGCACCTAAGTTTTTAATAGTTTGTTACACCGCAATAACCAATACATTTGCTATGGGGTTTTTTTGTTTGTTTGTTTGCTTGCTTGCTTGTTTTGTTTTTTTGCAGTGCCAGGGATGGAGCCCAGGGCCTTGCACATGCTGGGCAACTGCTCTACACCTGAGCTACATTCCCGACCCATCCTAGTATAATTTTTAATACTTTGAAGACCCCTACGACACTAGGATAATGACACCACTGGTCAATCTTTCTTCTGCAGCTTAGAGTCTTTTGTAAAATGCAGCTACTTTTGGGAAGCCTCGTGGGTCATTTATACCTGTATCTGAATAAGCTTCTAATTGCCCCTGGAGAGTAGGGCTAGGGCTGGATACAGGAGGAGAGATAGTGTGACTTCCATAGGTTTGGGAATAGAAAAGGGCACTGAATGACAAGACTAGAAGAGCCAAAGACTAGCACTGGGGACTTCCCATTTTACCTGGAATTGTCACTAGAAATCGGGTTGTATCCATAAGGTCCCCTGGGTTAAAAGGACACCTCTGAGGGTCCAGGATGTGGGTCACCATGCTACCCTGCAGGGGGAAACAGTGAGCATTGCAGAAGTTGTGGGTGGTATAGCTGCAGCCTTTGTTGGGTTGAGGAAAGCAGGTTGCAGGGTTGTACTGAGGGGTGAACCTGGCCTTTCTTCCTCTACTCCTCATACCCATGGTCCCTAGGGAACATGGGAGTGGTGACATTGCTCTTGCCTGGAGAGGTGAGTCTCAGTTTTTCTTTCCCAATTCTTTGTTCAGGAATAACACAATATGTAAGAGAAGGGTAAGGCTATGGATAGGAATTTTTTTGATGCTGGGGCTTGAGCCCATGGCCTTATGAATGCGAGGCAAGTACTCTTACCAACTGAGCTATATCCCCAGCCTATAGGACATAATTTTAGGACCCCAGAACATTTCCTTGCTTCCTAAACTTCTCTGAGAACCAGAGTCTGCAATACCACCAATTAGGCCTCTCCCCTTAAACCTCCTTCCTTATTTAAAATGCAAACCCTCCAGGAGGTATGGTAATGTTAATGGTCATTCACTTCTCAGGAGAATACTCTTTCTAGTCCTTTTCTGAGAGTTTTTGATAAAGGATAAAGTGAGAACATAGAAACCTAAGCACAGAGAAGACCATAGGCAGGTGGCCAGAGCTGAGATAAGGCGAGCAAGGCCCCTGAACACAAACTGGTCTGTGCCAAAAATTTTCCTGGGGCCAAATCTGCCCAGGTGAGGGAACACTAGCCAGTCCCACCGAACACTGTCCTGGCTGGACAGCTCCCACTGTGAATGAAAGTGTCTTAAATTGTAGAACTGTAGGACACTGTGGCCTGAGACCCACACTTCTGATACACCTCCAACTTTTTATTAGTTTCATGTTTATTGAGCACCTATTATATGCCAGACCCTGGGCTGGGTACCGGTAATGCAGTCAAACCCTGGTCTCAATCCTTGTGATGTTTGCAAGGAAAGGGAAGGATCCCAATGTAGTGACATGAATGCTGGGGAAGCAGGGAGGGAATAGCAGCAGTTGTTTTTTGTATTTTTTTTCCTTAGCATTTCTGTTTAATTTTTAATGGTTTAATGTTTTTAAGTGTGCACCAAAGTAGAAACAATAGCACAATAAACTCACATATGGCCATAACTGAGCTCCAATGATTTTATTAATATTTTTATTAATATTAATATTGTGTTGCTTAACCCTTCTTTTTCTTACAGAGTATTTTAATACAAATTTAAGATAAGTACTTCAATACACATCTCTGATGGGAACATTTTTGATAACCACCACAGTAGCTATGGTTGGATACGATCAGCAACACCTTATTCCTCTGCCCCTTGAGACATCACCAATCCCCAGAATGGAATCCTATATCCTGCACCGCTAGAAGTCTTACCAAGGGCCTGGTATCTGAGGCCATGACATGGTAGAAATGTTCAGACATGAGTTCCCTAGTAGTCCCCAGCAATGCATTCCTTAGCCCCACCAAAGCTGGACCAGGTGACCCACTGAACTGATTGATATCCACCACTACCATCCAGGCTGTGACATCCCTTCCTAATGGATCCCTTTCCGCTGTCCTTGTTGCAGATTGAAATGCTAGAACACAAGTACGGGGGCCATCTGGTGTCCCGGAGAGCTGCTTGCACCATCCAAACCGCCTTCCGCCAGTACCAGCTCAGCAAGAACTTCGAAAAGATCCGCAACTCGCTCCTGGAGAGCCGCCTTCCGCGGCGGATCTCCCTGCGCAAGGTGCGGGCGCCCACAGCCGAGAGCCTGGCGGCTGAGAAGGCCCTTATGGAGGGCTACGGCCTCATGGGGCTGCCGTTAGTGCGCTCACCCTCCCTGCCGCCCACCTTCGCCGGCACGCTCACAGAGTTGGAGGACTCCTTCACTGAGCAGGTGCAGTCTCTGGCCAAGTCCATCGACGACGCCCTTAACACCTGGAGCCTCAAGACCATGTGCTCCCTGCAGGAGAGCGGCGCTTACCAGATTCACCAAGCCCTGCACGCAGGCACCGGGCAGCCCTGTCTGGAGACTGAGATGCGGGAGCCTGAAAGTGCAGGCGCAGGGCCTGGAGATGAGGCCAGCGAGGCCACCACCGGCCTGCCCCAGAGCCACAGCGGCACCCTCATGATGGCTTTCCGGGACGTCACTGTGCAGATCGCCAGCCAGAACATCTCGGTCTCCTCCTCCACCGCTCTGTCTGTGGCCAACTGCCTGGGCGCCCAGTCTGCCCAGGCCATAGCAGAACCCGCGGCCGGCAAAGCCGAACAGGGTGAGGCCCCTGGGCAGGAGGCCCCGGAGGCCCCCGCTGTGGGTCAGGGGGACGCCTTCTCCCAGGACACGTGCCCAGAAGTGGCAGTCAGTGGAGCACCCCGGTCAGTGGCTGCGGAGTCGGTAGTGGAGGAGGCTGTGGCCACAGAGGTGGAGGAGGAAGAAGAGGAGACTGGGGAGGCAGGGAAAGGAACAGAGGCCGAGGCGGGTGACAACTCGGAGCAGCTGAGCAGTAGCAGCACATCCACCAAGTCTGCCAAGTCAGGTTCGGAAGTATCGGCTTCCGCCTCCAAGGAGGCCCTGCAGGCCATGATCCTGAGCCTGCCCCGCTACCACTGCGAGAACCCTGCTAGCTGCAAGTCACCCACGCTGTCCACCGACACGCTGCGCAAGCGCCTCTACCGCATTGGCCTCAACCTCTTCAACATGTAAGTGAGCTCTGGCCTGGCACATTGGGGACCTGGAGAGGGCCTGGGAGGGACGGAAAAATGGTGGATTTGAATTTACAGGGGTCTCCCTCTCCACCAAACTGGGTGCTAGGTAGTTTACCACATCATCCCAAGGTCTTTCCAGGTATTTTTGTGTCATACTTGATCACTGAGATAATATTTAGGAAGTACACATTTTATTTTTCATTATAAATTTATTTTAAGAAGCATTAGAGGGGAAAATATAAAATACAGGTTTTTTATGACTACTACTATTTAAGTTGGAGTGAGGGTTTGAAAAGTGAAAGAATTTAAAAGAAAATACAGTGTTGATTAAATAATAGAACAAACTGTATGAAAATTGAGCAGGAAGCACTCAGAATAAGAAATTAGGGAAACAAACCAGGCACAGTGGCCCATGTCTTTAATCCCAGAGTCTTGGTAGGTGGAGGCAGAAGGATTGCAAGTTCCAGGTGCGCCTCAGCAACTTAGCAAGACCTTGACTCAAGAATGAATGAATGAATGAATGAATACATACATACATAAATAATTTTTAAAATGACTGAGGTGTAGCTCAGTGGTAAATTGCTCCTGGGTTCAATCCCTACTACCAAAGAAGAAAAAAGAAATTGAGGAAACAGCATTATTTCTTGGGATTGGTGAAATGAGGGACTGGGTGAAGGAGACAGAGTGTGTGAAAAGAATACAGGTAGAGATCAAGGGAAGGAAGGAATTAAAGGAGGAGAGGGAGACAAGAAAGAAAGTATGAAGCAAGCAGAGACAGACTAGAAAAAGAATAGGGGAATGGGAAGAGAAAAATTAATGGCCATAATTCAGAGATCCTAACCTGACTACTCCTTGCAACCAGAATGTGCACAGACAATGCCAAACAGAGGAAGCAGACATGCCCCTCTCAGGGAAATTCAAAAACCATGAGATACTCATCACTATCCATTCACCCCTTCCTTCATAGCCCTAGGCTCAGAGCACTGATGTCTCTCCTGCCTACATGTGTGTTCATTTATTCATTCAACTATTATTTATTGAGTGCTAGGCACTGCAACTACAAAGATGAGTAAGACCCAGCCCCTGGCCTCAAGACACTCACTGCTGTTCATAGTTCAGCTGACATAAAGCATCTGCTATCTTCCCAATAATATCTAGTGATATGTATTATGCCATTTATAGAAAAGAAAATGACTCACAAAAGTGAGGCAGGTTGCACACTGTTCAACTCTAATACGAAACAAACCTAGGGGAAGCCAGTGTGGACTCCAAATCCATCTCTCCTTTTCCTCCTCACCTGATGAGCACAGCCCTGCCCTCACCCCTGCTCCCACCCTACCCCCATAGCCGCAGCATCGGTTCTGCCTACACATAAAAACTCTGAGATACTTCTATCCCTCAAAGTGGAGAGTCTCAAACTATCCCTCCTGAAAGACCAGTTTGGTTTTTCTCACCTCATATGTTGTGGGCTGATGCTTTTGTAAAACACAATAAAAATGAATTGCTAGAAAAACAATCACATGCTTGGTTGTCCCGAAAATGTCAAAGTGCTATAAAAGGTTCCAAATGCTTACCCTCAATCTCTGTACTTACCTTCTCCTGAACCAGTAAGATTCAGCCCAGGGAGCAGCATGGGTTTGCAGACTGCACTGAGAGTGCAATTGCCTTAGGAAAGGGCACACACCCACACGGAGAGACTCACACTAGAGACCAGTAGCCTTGTGTCCACCATGCAAAGGAAAGGAGGGGGGCGTAGTGGGAGATCTCACCTCTTTTCCCCCACCCTCTCTGGACTCCAGGGTGGGGACCTGAGATTGAGCTCAGGATACAGGTAAGAAGGATGGGCCTCCTCAGTAGACCTGGGAGACCTCAGGGTAAGATCCAGAGCGAGCAAGGCAGGGATAGAGAAGGGTGCTATGCCTCCACTTGTTCTGGACTTCTCTTTGCCTATGCAAGACCTCCACATTAACCTCCTTCCAGCGCCGCCCCCAACCTCTGTGTGAGATGGGTCAGAGGAGGGATGCATCAGCGGAGACACCTCTGCAGCATAAAGAATCTCCTAGGAAGTTGGGTTTCCAAGGACCTCCGGGCCCTTTTATGGGTTTCACGGGTAGGAAGACAGAGAGGATGGAAGTCAGAGACAGCCTTGGCTCATTCTCTACTACTACTCCCCACTTCCAACCTCTCCTCCAGAAACCCTGACAAGGGCATCCAGTTCCTGATCTCGCGCGGTTTCATCCCGGACACCCCCATCGGTGTGGCCCATTTTCTGCTCCAGCGTAAGGGCCTCAGCCGCCAGATGATCGGCGAGTTCCTGGGCAACAGCAAGAAGCAGTTCAACCGCGACGTACTAGAGTGAGTGTCCGGCGCTCCGGGCTCCCCTACTCTCCATCCTTCCCACACCCCACCCGCCCAGGTTCTCCAGGCACCTCCGCTCAGACTTGGGACGTCTCAAGCGATTTCCTGGGTGAAATCTTTGCTTCAGCCCCGGCAGCTTCTTGATTGGCCGAGGGAGGTAGAGTCACGTGATCTTTAGCCAATCACTCCCCGCTGAACCAAGCCTCTGTCTCTACCTGGGAGTCATTCGGAGTGTGCTGGGGCCAGGAGCCATTAGAGTCGCTAGGGATACTTCACATCAAAGTAGCTTGAAGTACACCCACCCTGCCACCCTCCAGAGCAAGAAAAAGAGGAGGAGGAAGAAGAAGAAAGTGTGTGTATCAGCGCCTGGTCATCTCTGCCAGGGAACAGCCCCCTCAGCCCACACTCTCACTGCCACCTGTCCAGCCCCCAGGACACGTAAGCTCAGGCACATTTTTCAAATCGGCAGAGGCAAAACATGAAGGAGCAAAAGAAAGGGGACTGGATTGAGGGATTTTAGGAAGAAAGAAAGAAAAAAAGAACTGATTTCATAGAGATAAATTAACTAACAGGATGGCAACAAAGAAAATAATCTCAAAGTCCAATAGAAGGATGTGGTGGGGATCATGAAGAGCTGCCTTTCCTAGTGCGTAGCCAGTATCTCCATCCACAGAGTGAAAGGGCAGGGATGGCATTGCTTAGGGACTGAGGATCAAAGCCTTGGAGCCCCTGCTTCCTGGGGAGGGAGGGTGAGACCCCTGCTGCTCCCCTGTGTTCCTTCTCTTTCACTATGCCCCCTAAGCTCACTTCTTTATTGACCGGCACCCTCCTTCTGTAGGGACCCTCCCCATTTCTCTCCCTTCTTTTCCTTGGGTACAGTCAGCAGAATTGTTTCTTCAGAGGTCCTGGTAGAATCTGCCCCTTTTGTACTTGCTTCTGAAGTATCAAGGGCCTGCTGAGAGAGGGACAGGGACTCTTTCTGCCCCAGGGTTGGGAAGCTTGGGGAGTTACCCTGCCTGTTGGTTGATAGTATATCTGAGCCAGGGCTGTGTTACATACCTGTGGAATGGGGCAGGGATGCAGGGTATTGGATTTTGAAGGGTAGACAAGTTGCCTTCTGATAATGGACTAGGCTGGGCATCCCATGTGTTAACATTATGTGGGAACAGCCATGGCTTATAATCTCAGGGGACTTACAGATCCTGAAGACAGACCCTGACTTCACTCTTGGGGTGTTTGAGTGCAGGTAGGAAAACAAGGGCTTAGTGCTATCTGAGAGACCTTGAAATCCCTGGACAACCCTTAGTTCGGCAAAGCCAAGGTCCTGCCTCTGACTCCCAGAACTGAAATCCAGGATCTGATGCTCTCAGTGCAGATAAGACCAAGGTTTTGGAAAGGAAAGAGAATAGATAAATGCTCAGCATTTCCCTTTGGCCCTCCTTTCTTCTACCTCCAGCTCCTCTTACCCTTTATCACTACCTCTGCCATGTGGGGTATCCTACAGGGGTGTTCCAAGGAAATGATACAGAACAAAGCACACATCAGGACGTACCAAAGAGAGATCTCATTTTCTTCGTTTCCCTCTTGCCCTTCCATTTGCCCCATTGTTGTGGCCTTTTCACATGCCTTTGTCCTTTTCCATTCTCCTCACTTTGCTCTTTCCAGCTGCCCCATGTTTCCAGGGGACCCTGCCACCTCTCTGCTCTGGGGAAAGAGTGGACCTGCTTCTCTCACAGGCTCTGAATGTTTTCTTCTGCCCTCCCCAGTCCCTATGTGGCCAGTCTCTGGATCCTGTGTGCCAGGTCCACATTGATCTGAAAAGTGGGGAACAAGGAGTTTTTCACCAGGCCAGGTCATGCTGAGCAGCATAATGAAGACTAATTGCCGTCCTCCCTGGTGACTGAGTGTGGGGGAGGCTGAGGGAGCCAGCATGGGGGCCTTGGGGCTGCAGACTCAGACCAGCCACCGCAGCCTGTGCTGGGGAGGGACCAAGCTGGGGACCAGGCCAGCTGCTGAAAGGAGTCAGGCTTGGAGTAGGTGAGACTGGATTATGCTTTTCCAGTGAGAGAAGGCAGAGAGTGGGACCAAACCTTGGTCCTGCAGCTCTCATTCTTCCCGTTCCTTAGTGCATTCGTCACACACTGGTTGGCACCATGGAGAATCATCTGCCCCAAACACTGGGGTCATGCTTTGTCATTCTGTCAGGTATCTCAGAGCAGCCCTCAGGCTCTGGGGCAATGATGGGTGTCAGGATTAATAGGGAATGAAATGACATTTTTTATTCATTCAACAAACATTGAGTACCTACTGGTTTTGAAGATAGGGCTGTGCTGGGCATCCTGAGTATGTATGTGGGAATAGGCATGGCTCATGGTGTCAGAGAACTTACAGACCCAGACATCCATGGGGTGAGGTTAAAGATGAACATAGAAAGCAGGTAGACCACAGGGCCTCCTGGGTTTGGGAAGGGTTGTGTGCAGAGCGGAGCCCCGATGTTGTCCTAGTGAATGTCTCCATGCCCCTTGATTTATTCTGCAGCCAAGGGTTCCAAGGTCCTGGCACACTCAGCCTCTGAACTAACTCAGCCCCACAGAAAGGAGCCCTCCTAATTTTTGTCCAGGGACGAGGAGGCCTACTCCTATAGAGTGCCTGGAGGGCATAGAAAATTGAGAAAAGTCAGGCACTGGCAGCACAACTAGGACACTGGGGCTTTGGGCCTTTCCTTGCTGCTCCATCCCCCTATCTGGAACCTTTCAGGATTGGCTGCTTTGCCCTTCCTCCCACCAGAGCAAACACACACAATAGCAGAGTCTCCCCATGCCATTTTGCCCAGGCCCAGAAAGCTTCATTGGGATTCTGCACAGCTTCCCTGCCCCCGCCTGGTGACATTCAGCAAGTCGCATCCCTTCTATACAAAGCTGTTTGTTGAATAAAAGGACATAAATCACCCATCCCCTTGGAGACCGAGACAGCCCAAGTCACGGCATGCCCCAAGAAGGAGCCCAACCAGGAGGACAGAGGTGGAATGCCTCTCGGGGGAGAATGGTGTGGGGGGGATAACTCTTAGAAGCTAGGATGGAAAGGAGGAGAGGCAGGACCAAAGCCCAGTCTGCCCCCTCTGCTGAGTCTGAACATCATGGAGGCCCTGACATTAGCTTCCAGAGTGGGCCCTTGGTGCTCTTGCAAGCTGATGTCTTGGGCTTTTGTGTCTCATTTCTACAGAAGACACATTCCAAAAAGGAACGTATTGCACCAGACTTTAGCAAGTAAGAACAGACGGCGTCCTGAGCTCTGAGTGCCATGCCTATTCCAGGGTTTACCAGCCAAGCTTGTTTGTTGGTTTTTCAAGGAGAAGTCAGTCTCAGTTTCCACATTCGTAAAATGGCCATAAAAGGATCTTCCTCCTGCAAATTAAATATTTAAAATACACAGGAAGAGCTTAACTCAGTAATCAAAGCTTAGTAGATGTACTGTAAATGTTGGTTATTTCTGTTATGATCTTTCCCACTTGAAATCGCAAGACAGAAACCTCTACCCTGACCCCAACCCAGGGAGACCTTGAACATCTCAGGTCTAGATTGAAGTCAGATCTGCCCACTGGATAAAACCTGGCTAGATTTTCTGGAATTTGCTGAGGAGGAGAGAGATGATAGGGGAGCTGGTTCTGAGGACCACCCTGCACTTGGGACATCCTTTCTGGATGCAATAGGAGCCAGACCGCAGCCAAAGTGGGGATCCTTTGAGGATATGTGCTTCCCTCTCTCTGTTTTCACATGGCTGGGAAATTTAGCTCTGCTCTATTTCCTTCCCAAAATGTTCGCTTCAGCAGGTTTGAAAGCCAGCGGATGGGGTAATGTTCCGTGTCGACAGTGAGCGGTCTCCTTTCTGGCCTGGATGAGTCTTTCCAGTGTGACTCACATGCACACGGAGGGCACTGGTATCCATCATTTCCATGAAAATGCACAAAGGGCAACTTCTGCGCTGAGCTGGGAGCAGAAAGTTTCCTGTGTATCCCTTCCCTCCACCACGGTTACTCCTTCCTTTGTGATGTTTGGGTCAGATTTCATTATTTCTTTCCATTCAAATGTGTTGGCCAGAGTATAACAGATTGTTCTTTTTAGGGGACATTTCAAAATGAAGACAGATTGTCTGTCAAACTTAACAGACTGCAAGGCTCTGGCCTTTCATCACTGGGAAGAAATTATTCAAGAACATCCTGCCCATGGTGCTGCATGTAATCTCAGAAGAGTTCTCTCATTCCTGAGGAATTCCCACGAGGAGGAAAGGGAGAGCAGGCGAGAGCAGGCGAGGGCCCAGGCAGATTCATGGGTCTAGAGGAGGATAGAAGGAAGCCTGGGGCGGGCAGGAAGAGAAGAAGTGGAGTTACTTCCACCGCTTGAAAACTTTGCACTCCTACTGCCTAAAGGAATGGAAAGCAGTGTGTCTCTGTGAAAAGTGGTGTCTTTGAGGGACTGAGTGCTTACCTAGCATATATGAAGCCCTGGGTTTGAACCTCAGCAGCACAGCAGAAAGGAAGGCAGACAGACAGACAAGGTAGTGTCTTTGGCTTATGGTCTTGACCCTTTACCTCTCCAAGCCCCCCTCCCATCCCCTACCTTGCCATAGATAGACAAGGACTCTCCTGGACAGTAAAAATCATCATGGGAGATGAGGACTCCCTTGCTTCTATATGTGGACATCTTGGAGACCCTAGTTGAGGGGGACAAACAAATCCAGGGTTGACAATACCGTATCAGTGTAGTCACTTCCACATGTGAACTGGACATCCTGCATAACGGACATCCCTACCACTCAACCCCTTCCTGATTACTCAGGCTCTAGCTCTAGAGGGGTCTCACTCAATCCCTGTGTAACATTCAGTTGTGGCTCCAGCTGACCACTTTTTTGTTGTTGTTGTTGTTCCAGGTATTGAACTCAGGGATGCTTAACCACTGAGCCCCATCCCAGCCCTTTCTGCATTTTATTTAGAGACAGGGTCCCCCTGAGTTGCTTAGGGCCTCACTAAGTTGCTAAGGCTGACTTTGAACTCATGATCCTCCTGCCTCAGCCTTAGGAGCTGCTGGGATTACAGGCCTGCGCCACTGTACCTGGCCTGACCATTCTTCCATGTGGAACTTCTAGGAGGGGCTTTCAGGGAGTCACCCTTTCCTGAGGTCTTGCAGCAGGGCGTTGGTGAGGGAGCAGGCTGGGAAGCATAACACTGACAGCTCACATGTATCAGGCATCGACCGTGTGCAGCAGGTGCTGCTCCAAGATCTCACATTGCGAAGCCTCATTCTGTCTCTGCAATAGTTTTGTGAGTGCTGTTCATTTCTACTAAATGAAGGAACCAAGGAACAGAGAGGTTAGGTAGTCGCAGAGCTCATCAATGGCTGAGATCTAAAGCCAGGCCAAATAAGCCCTTAACCCTATACCACCTAAAGACAGGTTCTGCATGCAGTTATAGTCCTGGTTAGTCCACTTGCAAAGCACAGCACCAAAAGACCCCTGGAATGATCAGCTAGTTCAGACCTCTTATTTACCTAGGTAGAAATGGGGGGCCAGAGAGAGGATTCCACTCCATTTCTCTAGTGGCAGAGAAATGGAGTGGAATCAGGTCCTCTTGCATCCTTTGACTCTGCTTTATTTGCTGTGCTCTGATCCTGTCATCTGGGAAGAAAGCAGAGCTGAGAAACCAATTCATAAGTCTCAAGAGGTCTGAGCTAGATTCAGCTTCCTCTCTCTGCTATATGTATATTTTAAAGGGCCATCAGATGATTGTCTAATGATGCAATTTCAGGCACAGTTAATTGGCAGTGAAGGAAAAGGTGTTTTCCTTGTTTTGTTTTTTGTTTTTGTAGTCCTGGGGTTAAGAAAGGGTATTTTATTTATTTATTTATTTTTATTTTTTGGTACTAAGGATTGAGCCCATGGGTGCTTAACCACTGAGCCACATCCCCACCCCTTTTTGTAGTTAATTTAGAGACAAGATCTCATTGAGTTGCTTAGCGCCATACTGTTGCTAAAGCTGGCTTTGAACTTGCCATCCTCCTGCCTCAGCCTCCCAAGCCACTAGGATTATAGTCATATGCCACCATGCCTGGCAAGGAAGGATATTCTCAATATCTAAGCTAGAGGGGACTTTGAATCCACTCACTCACCTGGCATGTCACTCACCAGAAGTGGTCTCCAGGTACATAATGAAAACAATAGTATATAAAGCCCTGTTGAATCTAGGAACTTTACATACATTATCATCTTAAAATTCATAGCATCCCTGCCCAGTAGATGTGATACGCATGATCTCTGTTCTCTAGGTTAGGAATTGAGGCACAGAGAGATCCACTGACTTGGACTGAGTAGCTAGAGGAGGAAACCAAACTGAAACCCAAGATATCTGACCCCAAAGCTTTGACTTCTTCCCATGCCACCCACTGTTACTGGCATTGTGTCTTGCTTCTCAAAGTGTGGTCCCCAGACCAGCAACATCAGCCTTACCTGGAAACTTATTGGTGATGCAAATTCTCAGTCTCTGTTCCACTGAATCAGAAACTTTTGGAGGTAGGACCCAGCAGTCTGGGGTGAATAAGCCCACCAAGTGATCCTGTGCATGCTTAAGTTTAAGAACCACTGACCAACAGTGATGCTGTTGGGTCCCTGAGGAAAAGTGTCTCAGGCATCCACCTTGACTTCTAATTTGTCTGGGTAGTTGAAACTTAGTTCTTTGGATTCCTGAGTGTTCCAGGTGTGACTGGCAGTCATCCCCCTGAGGCCCCCTCAAAGGAGACTTTCTTTATTCCTGTGTTGTCACCAGGAACACCCTGAGTCAGCTTCTCCCTGCTCTGTTTTCCTAGCCCCATCACATTTTCCCAAAAGGCCTTGACCTTTGTGGAACATGTTATGAGTTCTGACTAACAAAAATAACCCTCCGGTGGACTGAGATATTTTTAATTAAATCACATAAGCCAAGAATTGCAGAATCAAACCAGGTTTCTACATCTCGTGGCAGACTCCCCCTGGAGCACAGCTACATACTTCTTCCCAGGCCTCAGCTGGGGCCTCACCTTCTAGATCCTTACCATCTCTTCCGGCCAATTAATACACCCTGCTGTTGCTATTACCTATTTTCAGCTCCTAACCAGTTCTTTTGTCTGCCAGACACTGTCTTGCTCGCATTTAAAGGAAAAAAAATGAGATGACGAAATTCATTTTGATCACAGTGGCATAGGACGCTTCATTTCCCCTCAACATAAACTGATTCCACACACTGATCAGTGTTAACAAGCAATTTGATGCAAGATTGTACCTGTTTATACAGATGCAGAAACAGCTGTGCTTCTGCATCCCGAGCCCTTGTCAGGTATTTGCTGCAGCCTCTGCGGAAACCTACGGGAAAGAGGGAGGCCCAAGCAAAACCTGCACAACTCGTGATTCTCTCACCGATCAGATCAGCAGCACCTCCCAAGACAGGTCCAGACAGGCTGCCTTGGAAGCAGTCCAGTTTCCCCTGGTTGGTTCTCATCACTGACTCACTTGCATGTGTGGCTGAAGGAAGAGGAAAGCATGTGCACCCCACACCACCTCTGGAATCCTCAGGGTCATTTCCCTGCAGTTGTGTACAGATCTGGGGTCAGCTCTGGATGATCTTGACAAAGCAGGCTAAGCAATCCGGTGCCACTGGGTGGTCCTTCCAAAGGTGCAGGCCACTGGGAGTTCTTCTCCAGTTGACCACATGCACAGGTCCTGTTCATTGATCTCTCATTCATTCATCATACAAAAACATGTATTGAGCTCATAAATATACTAGGGATACAGAGATGAGAAGAGCTGCCCTATCCTGAAAGAGCTCAGATGTAAGGAGAGAAGACAGGTAAGCACGTCCTGACCCAGGGAGAGAAATGCCATGGCAGACCGGAGGCAGATCCAGGGTACAATAGGTGTCAGGAATAAATAATAATGTGTGCGAAGTGCAGAGGCCTGAAAGAGGGGCCACCAGGGGAAGGAGGCGGAAGAGGTGAAAGAAGCTGGGTATTAGTGGCACAGGCTGCCTTTTTTGCTGAGGAACTAGGCTTTCATACTAGGAATGTGAGAAGGCCTTGAAGAAATGTAAGCAGGGTAGTAAGTGACAGACTGAGTGTCCTAGAAGGACTATTCTGGAAGATGGTTGGAGGAAGGGAGGCTATTGCAGTAATAGTAGGAGAGGATGAGGCCCTAAGCTGCAGCAGTAGCCACCAGGAGTGGGGGAGTAGGCAGAACCGAGAGCCTGTGACAGGAGTGGGAGGAGAGGTGAGGGGTCATGTCACTGTGAACAACCTCCAGAGCTATTGAGAACTGGGGACACTCAGTCTTTGCATATGGATATGTTGGTGCTTCATACCACTGCATTGGTACCAATTATACTGAATATGCTGTATATGTTTTCACTTTAAGAGGGAGGGGAATGCTGGGCTTGGGGACATTTCATCTGCAGAATTTATAAAACTAGACATTGTCAAATATTTACTCAAGCAAGTCAAACTGTTAAATATCAGGTAAAACAAAAGATGTACAGCCTGACTTGCCTGCAAGAAATACCAGTGCATCCTATCCTCTCATGAGCATTGCCCAGTGATGATATTCCACCCACAGCATCCCAGGTGCCCTCAGCCAGCCAGATCTCAGAAGTGCCCATCAAGTGCCAGTCAAATGCATAGAGTCGGTGGTGACACAAGAGCTCCGGACTAGGTAGCACAGTACTGGTCTTTCATAGAGATCAGCCAAGGAGCAAAGTAACTAGTTAGTAAAATCATTGCAAGAGACAGGGAAGAGTGGTCAGTGTGTAGCAGTTACAGTTGTTGGAATAGACGAGGCCATCTAGAAAGGGGCCTGGTGACTGTCTCAAGTCAGAGGTCAGATAGAGGAGGAGAGGCACCTCCAGAGAATAAGAGGGCAACCATCAGAGGGATGATATTGCCAACTGCTGGTTGGATGAGGACAAAGAGTCCACTGGATCTGGCAACATGGTGGCCAGGGTGCCGTGGATAGATGCTTGAGTGGAGTGGACTGAAAAATGAGTGAAAATGAGGAAGCAGAGAGAGCACAAGAAGGGTCATCTTCTAGAAGCATGACTGCAAAGAAGAGTAGTGAGCAATGAAGGGCCAAGGTAAGGTTTTAATTTGTAAAATAAAAACACGCACGCATTTGGGTGTTCGTGAGAGCAATTCATAGAAGGGAGAAATCAAACCATATGCAACAGCATCTCAAACTGAACATGGCCAAGACAAGTTTTGATGTCTTCTTCACTAACTGTGTCCACCCCATGTACTCATCTTTGGGAGTAGCATCTCCGGACTCCCAGTGAAGCCTGAGCTCTGAGATCCATTGACTCCTCCTTTTCCACCCTCCCACATTCCTATCACCTAAGAGGTTGCTCGGACCAAACACTCAGTTTGTCTCTGCTGCTTGTGTCTCTACCTAAGCCTCATCACCTCTAGCCTGGATCTCTGCTGTAGCGTCCTGACTCAGGGTCCAGCTCATTCTTGTTCTCTCCTTCATCCCTTTCATTCATTCTCTGCCCAACAACGAGAGAGATCTTAAAACAAAATGGATCACGTCACTCCCCTGATCATTCCCTGCCACTGTATTCCACCACATTCAGGATAAACTCTAAGATCTCTCTCTGCAGGCCATGAGAGAAATGCCCACCTCCATAGCCTCACTATCCTCCATTCTCCCTGTTACTCTGCACGACATTCTCATTGACCCTTTCTAGGTTCTTGTAAGTTCTTTCCTACCACGGGGCCTTGGCATATGTTCCCTCTTCCTGTTCAACCCTACATATCTTTAAGATATCAGCTGAAATGTCATGTCCCCAAAGAGGCCTTTAAGGACACAGCAATATAAAATAATCTCTGCTTCGTCCTTTCATGGAACCATGCCCTTTCTCTGCATAGAACTCATCACACATACAAAGAATTATTTTCAACTCTTCATTTAATGTCTATCTCTCTTCCAGGACGGAGACTGTGTTTGTATTTTTTGCCCACCCTTTGCACTCAGGAGTCACTCAATGTGTGTTCATTGAAAGAGAGCCAGGCAGCCAGCCACTATCAGGGTCAGGAAAAGCTCTAGAAGTAGGGAGGTGGGAAGTCAGAGCCCCTGCCGTGGGCTGTGTGCCCAAGTCAGCTCTGAACTGCAGGTGCCCACACAGCCTTCCTGCTGGCTACCGATGGACAAAGGCCTCCTCACACACCAATAATCAGCCTCCACACTGTGTTGGAACATACCTCCTGAATTCCTCCCAGGCCCCCACCAGGCATCTGGGGAAGAAGGCAGCCCCCAGGGGAGAGACACATTAGCACCAGCCACTGAGCCGCAGAGAGCACTGGGAAGTGGGAGATGGCAGCCCTGCTTAGACCAGGAGATGCCCACAAGGAATGTGATGTGTGCAGTCCCCCTGCAGGGCCGACTCTCCTGTGAGCATCAGTTTCCTGAAAATGGCTAATACTGCACAGGCTTGAGGAGATTAAGTCATTGTGTGATTAGTGAAGCACTAAGAACAACACTCATTAAACAAGAGCCTCCCACTGGCATTTGGACCACATGCTGCCCCAGTGGACACACAGGGGTGCACCCGAGAGGGCCCAGTTGGATCCGAAAGCCTGTTTTCTAGTAGTGGGAGTGTGGGGCAAGTCCCTATGTAGTCTCAGTTTTCCTTTCTGTAAAATGGAAAGAGAATCCAACCAGGGAAGACACCTGGAATGTATGATGTTATTTTCCTTAAAGGTGATCAACAAGGAGAGGTGACTGTCCTGGGTCAAAGTAGCAGGAAGGATTTGATAAACTGTCACCAGTCTGCTCCCCACAGGGATTCCAGGGTAGGAAAGAAAGGTGGAGCGGGGTGGAGTTTAAAGGGCTAGATGCTGCAAAATAGAAGCAATGGAAAGAGAAGCAAAGAGGAGAGAGGAAGAAGAGGTCAAGGTGCTGGCTGAAAGGTACAGGAGAGAGGCCAAAAGAACCATGCTGTGAGGGACAAGGATTGATGATGCTTCCAAGGCAGCAAGACCCTGAGGTGAAGGTCCACAGGAGCAGCACGCTGGGGGGCACACAGTCCCCTCCCAGCCCCTTCCCCAAGAGGACACAGAGTGCACCATGGGGAGCATATAGCACCTTTAGAGACCGGCTGTGGGCTCGCCCTTCTCTGGGCTCTTAGGGGACGTCAGAATTGGGGAGTGGGTTCTGCATCGAGAGGAAGCGGCTTGCCTTGGGGAGGAGTACAGAGACTACTCAGGCCTTCCCCTCCCCTACTTGGCAGTTTTGTAGTCGGGCAACTTGAGTTTTTGCTCCCAGGGTCCGAGAAATTCAGGACCATATAACACCCCACGGTGGTGTTGCAGAGAGGAAAGCAAGAATCGGGGTGCAGGGGGGGGCATCCATATTTCCTTTCATCCCTCCCGCATGACCTCTCACCTCCTTGCACTGGAAGGTGCTGAATTAGAGGCTGCTCCAGCTCCGAAGCCCAGAAGTCCTCCCCTGAGGTCCCCCCAACCCGCAGGCCCAGGAAGGATTTATCCAGCACTCCCTGTTCTGTGGTTGGTGTTTCCACCTGGCTGATCTCCCAGCCCAGCCTTTGGTCCAGGGCTCTTGGCTCATTACTGGAGCTTTTAACCACAGCCACAAGCGGGTGAGCATGCAAACCGGCTGCATGTCACCTGAGTGGAGGACGGGAAACTAGGCCATCGTGCTTGACTGAGCAGATCCCACTTTCTCCAGCTGCCACCTCCTTTCGCCACCTCCCCCAATGGTGCCCTGGCCTCCAGCACCCACCTCCGTCATTATTTTTGCAGGGGAAGGACTGGTCCAGAGCTCTGGGGCAGAAGGAACATGGAGAGAGGCGGGGTGGAGGGTGGGATATGGAGGAGGGAAGAGAAACCAAGACCTCAGTTCAGGAGCCCACAAGGAAAGGGCAGGGGAGAGGCTGGGAGGGTAGATGGACAAATGGGAGCCAGTCGTGGGGAGCAGCTGGGTGCCAGACCACAGGGGCCAAGGGTCATCCTGGGATGACCAGGAGGAGCCAGGCTTGTTGGTCTGCATTGGCCAGGCTGGGCCCACTGTCCTCCTGCTTGGCCTCCTAGGTGTGGAGGCCCCAGGGGTGAGAGGACACAATGTGGCTGTCTTCTGCTTCATGCCCTGGCTCATCCACCTCAGTCTTCCTCATCTACATCATCTCTCTATCTCTCTTTCTCTCTCGCTCTGTCCCTCTCCCCCAGCTCTCTCCCCCTTTCTAAATTGATCTTTCTCCCTCCTTTTCTTCCTTGCCTCTTTCTTTCACTCTCTAGCTTTCCCTGTCTCTTTCCCTCTCTGTCTCATTATCTTCTGTTCTCTGCTTCTCCTCCCTGTGCCCTCTTCTCCTTGGTTCTGGGTCTCCGTCTCTGGGTCTCTTCCAGAAAAGCATTGCTCTGTGGCTCAGTGGTGCTCAATGCCCATCCCCTGCTGGGCTGGGCTGTGGAGACTCACAGATGTGGGCCCGATGGTGCTGTCTTCAGAGCTGTGTTACAACTGGGGAGGGTGCAGGGTGAAGTTATGGGAGCCACCGGGAAATTGGAGTGTCCTCTCACCTGGCTGGACCTGCCCAGTCATCCCTCAGTGCCCACACACTGACATTTTTGGTTCTTATGCTCAGGCAAGGTTCTTGCCTCCAGCTCCCAGCCCATCTCTCCTGACTCCTAACCAGGCAGACAAGCACGAGAAGAGCAGGCCTCCCCCCAAGCAAGGATGAGCTTGCAGCTAGCTGATCATGGCCATGGCTTTGCCCTTGGTCAGGAAGGAGAGAAGCCTCTAACTACTTCTCAGCCCTACCCTTCCTCTCTAGAACTCATTGGTGACACTCTTTCTCCTCTTTATCCCTCCCCTGAAAGAAGTGGGGGAGGCAGACCTCCAAGCCCACCAAGATACCTTGTGGCAACTCCCCTTGCTTTCTCCTGACAGTTGACACCAGAGTTGGGGTCTGTTGGTCTTCTAGGAACATGGAGAAGGTGGGTCCTGCTCAGAGCCCATCCCTCGCGTGGCCACTCTGCAGATGTTTTCTGAGCCATTGGTGGGTGTGCTGTGCACTGAATCACGTGCTTGTAGCCATGGGCACACCTTGGAGGGCCAAGGAACTGTGAGAGGTGATTAATGCCTGGGGTTTAGATACTGCCTTGGAGTTGGCCAAGGGTGTGGGGGCTGGGAGTCCTGCCTAGCCACATGGTAGCACTACGCAGTGGGGGTCAAGGCTGTAAGGAGCCAGCAGGGAGGAGAGAAATGAGGGGAAAGAGGGAAAGACAGCTCTGAGTCTGTCAGCAGCTACGACCGCCTCGCGCTCTGTGATCAGCCTGCAGGAAGGAACAATGCTTAGATGCTCAGAGGAGGTCTGCAGCTTTGCCAGGCCTTGGTGAACAAGGCCTGTGGGACCACCCCAAAGGAGGACAAGGCAGGATGTAGGGGCTGAGGAGGCCTCCGGGAGAGATCCAGGCCAGAAAAATGAGACCACTATTAAGCAGGGGGATTGGTTGGTGTCCCCAACTCCTCTTCTTCCCACCACTCACTGCAATGGGACATTCGAGGAACCCTTCAGGTTGCGAGTGGCATTTCAGGTAGAAAGTCCCTTGAGGAGCAGGGACTCTGACCTCCTCCCTCTTCAGAAGAACACACTGAGGCTTAAAAGGGGGGAGTCCATCAATTCAAGTCACAAAAAGCTCAGCCAAGGACCAGGACCAGAACCTGGCTCTGTGCATCACAGTGCCCCATCCCACATTAAATCAGATATGTCATTTACTCCTCAGGGATCCCAGCCTACCCAACAAGCCTCCCCTGAGAACTGGGGTTCCCCAACAGGTCTTTGAGAGATCAGAAAAATACCTTCTATTTATTTACTCTATCTCCCAGGCTGGTCTCAAACTACTGAACTCAAGTGCTCCTTCCTGCCTTAGCTTCCTGCCTAGTTGGGACTCCAGGCCGCAGCTGTTACTCCATTGTTAAGCTTGCTTTCACTCTGGGCTCTTGGGACTTGGAGTAGGAGGGTCTGACCTCAGCCTCCCCCTGCCTCTGCGGCCTTGGGCACCGGCTGATTGCTCTGTGCCTCAGGTTTCTGGCTTGTGAAATGGAGGTTACAGCCTGTGGCCTGCCTGACAGGGCTGTTGTGTTGGTAGAGAGAAGGTACGAAAACACTGTGCTCTTGGGTTATTCCTGGAAGACTCCTGAGGGGAAGTGAGCTTGGGAGACCCTATGTCCATCCTTTCTGCCCACTTCAGAGGGCCCTGGCTGTACATCCCCCAGCTCAAGTACAGCAGAGGGTCCCCACCTGTCCTCACCACCCCTCCTTCCACCTGCCCTCAGCTGTGTGGTGGATGAGATGGACTTCTCCAGCATGGAGCTGGATGAGGCCCTGCGGAAGTTCCAGGCTCACATCCGTGTGCAGGGGGAGGCCCAGAAGGTGGAGCGGCTCATAGAGGCCTTCAGGTAGGACCCCTTCCTCATTCACATGTGCCTAGAGCATGGGAGTGTGGGTGGGGAAGCAGAGCAGCTGGGATTCCAGAGACCAGAGGTGAGGGGGGATCACCCTTCTGAGGCAGGCATGAGGGTGGGCTGGAGGGAAAGGAGAAAAGGAAACAAAGGGGGCAGAACCCCTTGAGCCCTCTAAGCTGGAAGCAACATGGGGCCCTCCAGATCCACTGCCCGTCACTCGTCCCCACCAGCCAGCACATTTGTATTGAGCATCTGTGTGAGGCTGGTCCTGGGGGGCACCTGGGGAGAAGTGCTGCTAGCCTGTCTTCTCAGTGGGGAAGAGGACTGCCATATGGGGCAGACAATTATCTCCCTGGGCCCAAAGCCCTCGGGGAGCTGGGTCATCCCCTCGACAGTGCCCACTGCTGGAGCTTGGGAAGCTCGTGGTGCCACCCTGTGTCTCCCCCACCACAGCCAGCGCTACTGCATGTGCAACCCTGAGGTGGTGCAGCAGTTCCACAACCCTGATACCATCTTCATCCTGGCCTTTGCCATCATCCTCCTCAACACCGACATGTACAGCCCCAATATTAAGCCTGACCGGAAGATGATGCTGGAGGACTTTATCCGGAACCTGCGAGGTGAGGAGGTGGGGGCCAGGCCAGTTCATTAATTCTGTGAGTCTGAGACCTAACTGTAGATTGTCAGCTGTTCTCAGGGTCTGGTCACCCCAGGGCAGGCTGAGAAGGTTGCTTGCTCATCTTCAAAGCAGCAGAGGCCCTTGGGCAATGTGAATACTCTCCATTGGATGGCCTGTAGGTCCCGGGCACCAGAGTGGGCACCTGGGTGTCATTAGCCCTTCCGCACTCTACAACTTAGGAGAGAAGAGCCAGGAACAGAGCCTTCAGGTCCTGGGTCCATTTTATTCAACCTTGCAGGCAGCTGTACAGCATCTGCCAGCCAAGTCCTTTGATGTTTTTTGGCATTTTAAAAAAAAAAAAATCAAAGTTATACATGCATATAATTTAATAAGATCAAAATAATTCTATAAGGCTCACTACAGAAAAAATTAGTCTTTGCTCATCTCATCTTTCTTCTTTTCCAGGGGCAAACACTTTCAACATTTTTAGCTGTTTGTTTATTTTGTGCTGCTGGGGATGGAACCCAGAACCTCATATATGCTAAGCAAGCACCTATTAGCTATTTATTTTGTGTTCCCTCTATATCAATAAGTAACATTGTCCTGCTTCTTTTTTTTTCTATTCCTTTTTTAATTGGTATAAAGTACATATTATACAAGGTATGTAAATCTGAGTGCTTGATGACTGTTTATCTTCATAGACACCTGTGTGATTGCACCTGTATCCACATACTGATTTTTACATCATCCCAGAACATTCTTCTGTTGCATCCCATTAGATACACTTGCCTAAACTTAAGCTGAACACTATTCTGCCTTCTAGCACCATTATTTTGCCAATCCTTGAACTTTATATAAATTAGGTTAGACAGAAATATATACAGAGAGAGAGAGAGAGACAGATATTTATAGATACATACAGATGTGTGCATATATGTGCATAAATACACACATATACATATTGGTATCTGGTTTCTCGTAAACACTATTGCTTATTAGTTTTTTAATTTTTTAAGCATTATATTTTAATTTCCCATTATACAACTTCAGAATTTAGCTCTTGTCCATCTGCCTTCCCCACACCATCCCCATTAAAACCAGTGTTCACGTTAGGGAGGCTGGCTACACACAGTGCAAACCTGAGTTACGATTCCTTTCCATTTCTATTTTCCTTGGAGTCAGTACTTGTATTATTTTTCTATTTCCTTAGCTCTCTAGATACCTGCCACCAGTCCATCCCGTCCTTGCCCCTGATTATCCAATTCCTGTCAATCACACAGACCTGGGAGGAACCCCAGGACTCCCATCCTCTTGCAGCCGTGTCTCCCAGGGCCTTTGCTTCTGCTCTATCTGGATGGTTGTTGGGCCAGGCCAGCCACAATCCATCATCCAGGAGTCTCCTGGGCTGGATTTCTTGTTCCTAAATATCATAGCTTCCTCATTTTTAGATGACTTTCAAAGAAAAGGCATCTTGGAGAAAAACATTTTTGAAAACTTGCATTTTCAAATATACCTGTCTCTATTTGCACCTTTGATTGGGAGTTTGCTGGGAACAGCAAATGTCCAACAGAATTCCAGAAGTAAACATGTAAATGGGAATGTTAAAACTTTGCCATCGTGCCTTAGCTGACAGTGCTGCTCTACCGTTTGAATTCCTGGCCTTTTTTACACACTCTTTTTCTCTCTTTCTGAAAAGTTGTTGATTCTGTTTGCCTTTCGTGTTTTCAATTCTCATAATGATGCTCCTTGCTAGGGTTCTGTTTCCACCCACTGTGCTCAGTACTGAGTTGATCTTTACAGCCTAAAAACACACAACCTCCAAATGTGTAAGGTTCTCTTAAATATTATTATCTCTTATATTTACTAAATATTGTTAATCCACAGGGAATTGCTTTCCAGTGTACCCCTCAGATGCTCAAGTGCCTTTTATATATAAAACCTAGGCACATCCTCCCATACATTTGAATTCACCTCTAGGTTACTTATAATATCAAATGCAATGCAAATAGTGGTCTTGCTGTTTACATAGCACCGTTTGGGGAATAATGACAAGGAAGGGCAGATGCAGGCTTTTAGAAATATTTCTGTTTGTCTGTTGGTGGAGCCCACAGACACAGAACCCGTGGACACCAGGGCACACCATTTAGTTTCTCCATATTTTCTGTACTTTCTTCACTTCCTGTTATTAAGATTTTGGGTCTCCTACTTGATCTTCTAATCTTCATAGTTTTCTATATGCCATCATTGTTTTCTTGATTGACTTTCTGGAAGATGTCCCTCAGCTTTAACTTTAAAGCCGCCTTCCAAATTTTTCATTCCTACTGTTACTGTTTTCAATTCCAGTAACTTGTTGTTGTTGTTCTCTGAATGTTCTTCTCTTATAGCATTTTATTCCTGTTTACTAGTTGCAATATCTTCTCGTAGCTCTTTGAAGATATTCATATGTTCTTATTTGTTTGTTTTACTGGCTACCTGCTTGCCTGTTCCTTCTGGGTTCCTTTTTCCAGTTATCCTTTTATTTCTTTCTCTTTTATGTTACAGACCTTCCAAACATAGTTGATGAAATGTGGTTGTCTGTAGTCAAGAGGGAGCTACTGAAAAGCTGATCTAAAGCTGTGTGGGTGCAGGTGAGGCCTGCTCACTTGTGGCCTTTCTTGGGTGATTTAGTTAAGATGCTCCCTGGTCACCTGCTACTGCAGGATCTGTAGATATTTTCTTTTCTATTGGTTGATTTTTACCAGAAGATAAATGTCCAACCTTTTGTTCAGAGGGTACAGTTCTGGCTGCCAGTGTTCTGAGATCTTTGGGGGAAATGAGATCAAGGTCTCTCAATACATAGATATCAACCTCATCTTCCTGTTTTCAGCACAGAGTCCCACCCCTGGCTGGGATTGAGTTGCCCCAGCCCCAAATTCCTGGTTTAGCCCTTCTTCAGGATTAAGTACCAGTCATCTGCTGAAAAGAGGAGGAGACAGGACAGCTGTCTAGCTCATTTTCCACCTGTGTTTATCTCCAGTTCACCTCCACTTCACTCTCTGGGGTTCCTGTTGCCACCAGTTCCTTTTGCCACCTGTGGGGTATTGGGTGGCTTCTAACCTCTGCTAGTTTAGGTTTCAGCTGTCTTAGGTTTGCTAATCCATCCCATTATTCATCCACTTGCCAGACCCCAGGGTGCTCTGTCCCTTTCCCTCTTGTCTTTCTTGATGGATCTAGGCCTTTTGGGCATCCAGAGAGCATCGAGGTAGTCTTGAACTGAGAACCTGTGTTCCTGCTCTTTCTCACCCACAGCCTGATTTCTTCAGGCCCCTGGGATGCTGCAGCACTTGTTTGCCTGACTTTAAAAACCAAGATCAGACATGGAAGAAGGAATGACAAGATAGGGAGTTAGAAGGCATGACGTCCTCTCAGTAGTTGGGAAAGCTCCTTTGAGGGCATTTGCCAAAGTCCTTCTATTTTTAATTTTTCCCTCTTATAAAAGAAGCATGTAGACATTAAAGAAAGAGTTGGGAAAAAAAGAAAAGAAAAATAAGAAAGGGTTGGGGAAAATATACAGAAGAAATACTTCTTACTTCCTGTTTCTACTTCCAAAAGAAAATTGTTTTCACGTGGGTCTATTTCCTGCTAGGACACTTCGTTGCCCGAGTGTGGACCTCACGGGGACATAGGAGCCAGGGTGGAGGGCCTCATTACCTGGGTCACCACAGGAAACCTACCAGCTTCTCTTTGCTGCCTGTCCCCCACCCCCTCCAAAGCTCCCAGTAAGGGGAGAATCTTGTCACCCATTCCACAAAGATCACTCAACAACATACTCCCTTTTGGAGGAGAGGGCCTGGGGCGGGGAGATCCTAAAGAGAACAAGACAGAACATCCTAAAGATGCTCCTGGGGTGGGGCTGGGGGAGGTCAAGACAGATCCTCAGAAGGCAGTGGGACCTCAGAAGCAAAGACACTTAGCAGGAACATGGAGGTTGTATTGGGCCATCAGGAAAGGGTCCTGCCAGGTGAGAGTGGAGGTTCTGACTGAACACATCAGCAGATGATCCTGGAAATGCCGTGGGGCCATACGTAGCTGTCATACCTCCTGAGGAGTGTGTCCTTAAAGAGGATGGGAACCAGCTCTTGAAGGCTTTGGAACAGAGACAGGAGCAGGGCCTGACACGAGCAGGGCCACCCTCCCTGAGCTTGTCTGGTAAGGTTTTGTCCCCATGGTCCAGGGCTCTGAACCCCACTGTCCCCCTCTTCTCCTCCTGCTCCCCCTCCCTGTTGGCAGGTGTGGATGATGGTGCTGACATCCCCAGGGAGCTGGTAGTAGGCATCTATGAGAGGATTCAGCAGAAGGAGCTCAAGTCCAATGAGGATCATGTCACGTATGTCACCAAGGTGGAGAAGTCCATTGTGGGCATGAAGACAGTAAGTGTCCACCACGGAGCATGTGGGATTTGGTTTCCTCTCCCATGGCTACCAAGCCACCCCTATCTCACATCTCCTTTCCTTTCCTTCTTCCTAACATCTCCTCCCACTCTCCTCCTTACCTTTTAAAAACACTTTTCTGTTATCCATTCACTGTGTGTCAGGTGCTGCGCCTTGTTCTTTCCCTTGCATAATATCCACATTGCCTCTTACCACCAGCTGCCACAGCAGGACAGACTATGGTTGAGATGTCAAGAAGGACTGCCCTGTGGTATAAGGTTGAAGTATCTGAATGGCCAGATGGAGAAGTTTAGAATCCCTTTCCAGGATGGCATGGATACCAGGAATTCCTGGAAATGGGCTATAGACTGGTGCCTCAAACCATGGAGGTGCCCCTTCATTGTAACCTGTGTCACAGGCAATGTGTTCCAAGTGTGTAATGATATTTTTAATTCACTGTGGTCTATTTATACATGCACACAGCATAATTTTGTCAAATACATTCCACATTTCCTTCTCCTTCCCATTCCTCCCCTCCCCCCATCCTCCTCCTCCTACTCCACTGGTCTTCCCTCTATTCTTCTGGTATCAGACTCTCCCCGCTCCCATTTTTCCCCTTATTTTGCTCTAGCTTCCACATATAAAACATTCAACCCTTGATTTTTCTGAGTTTGGCTTATTTCTTAGCATGATGTCCTCCAGTTCCATCCAAGTACTGACAAATGCCGTAATTTCATTCTTTATGGCTGAGTAAAACTCCATTGTGTATGTATGCCACGTTTTCTTAATTCATTCAATTATTGACAGGCACCTGAGTTGGTTCCATAACTTAGCTAATGTGAGTTTGTGCAACGATTTTTCAAGTGAGCATCCTGGGTAGATTACAGCACTACTCACATGGGCACAGAAGTGCTTTATACCATGAATATAAAGGAGGAAGAGCAGGTTCCAGTCCCTCCTGACTGAATGGCTGGCTTGGGGAGCAGGCTGGAGAACTTGGGGGCCTCCTCCAGGGCTCTGTTAGACTCCCACTCCCAGTCTGCTTTAGTGCCTTGGTGGCTGAGGTCTTAGGCCTCTGTCTGGTTTGTAAATGGTTTGCTTCTCTTACCCACTAGAGAAGGTTCGTGTGTCCTTGTAATCTCCTCGCTCTTGCACACCTGCATTTGGGTGTGCAGTAGAGAAAGGGATGGAGGAATCATTGGAAGGGGGGGGGGGATGCCCTTAAGGTCACAGAATGGAAAATGTTGACAGTGGCTGGATGCGAACAATTGATGGCTCTTTTGGAGTTCTTTTCCCCACTCCTTAATCTCCTCACTCCCTCTAGCATAATGAACCCCTTCTCCTCTGGCTTTGCTCCCCGAGAAGTGAGACGAAGGGAAAAGGCCCCAGATGAGGAGAGAAGAAGTTTAAGGGTCAAGTGCAGGCCCTGCTATAATGGCAGAAGGGCATCCCCTCTTCCTGAGTCGGCTCCTCTGCTGGAAACTGGGAGCGGGGTGCGGGGTAGGGAGGAGGGTTAGCATGGGTGCAGGGTAGGCTCAGCCGGCGCCTGGGTTCCAGGTGCTGTCGGTGCCGCACCGCCGGCTCGTCTGCTGCAGCCGGCTCTTCGAGGTGACCGACGTGAACAAGCTGCAGAAGCAGGCAGCGCATCAGAGAGAGGTGTTCCTCTTCAACGACCTGCTGGTGGTGAGCAGAGAGGACGGGCCGGGCGGGGCGGGGCGGGGCGGGGCCAGGGCTGAAGCTGCCCCAGGCCCCCCTCCCGGCTCAGTCTGGAATGGGACTCTGAAGTGGAGGGGTGGGGGGGCCAGAGCTCGCAGACAGAATGCTCTCCACGCCGTGCCTGAGTCACCGTTTTCCTGGCATTTACACATCGTGGGTGTGAGGTAGCTCAGGAGAATGTGACCCTTCCTACTTGAAGCAGAGAGACCCACCAAGGTGGCAGTGAAGTAGACCCCAAACCATCTGCCATTCCAAGTTCCAAAACAAAACAAGACAAAACCTGGGACGGGGAGCACAGCAATGTGCTTCACGTCTCAAGGCCCGGCAGGGACCGTGGGCCCACTTGGAGCATGTGCTACGCCTCGGTCTGGGGAGAGCTGGGTGGGCGCCGGTTGCACGTGAGCATCCTGCTCACATACACATACATACACACGACTGGGAGGTTCTGTGCTTTTTGAAAACAAGTATGCAGTCACCAGATCTTTAATCAGTGTCAACTATGTGCCAGGCATGTTCTAAGCGCCCGGAAACAGGGGTGAGCAGGTTTTCAACAAGATATATCTTCCCGTGGTACCACCCACATCCTCTCTATTCAGAGCCTCCTGGGCATCCCCTCTCACTCCTCCACTGCCGCATGTCATCCCACCCCGAGAGCCTCCCCTAGGGACATTCACTGTCTACTGGCACCCCACCACAAAGGCCTCCTTCCACAGGCTGTGATGCCATCTTTCTAGAGTGCACATCAGGTCCCACCTGGGCTCCAAACGGCCTCCCCGGGTAGGGGAGGGCCCAGGTCTTTGGACTGCATCTCCTACGCACTCCTGGGGCTGCTCCAGAGCTCTGGCCCCAGGGGGGCTGCTCCCACCAACCAGGACTGTCTTCTGGCTGCTCCCTCACTTAGGAATCTCCGCTCGACCTTGGTGTGGTAGTTGCCCTCTCTATGCAATCTCAATTCAAATACCTTTCCCCAGGTAGACCCTCCTGCCCACCAAGCAAGGCAGACTGCCTGGTCACTTTTTGTTCCTTACCCTGTTTCATTTTCTTCAAAACACCATTTTCTGAAATTACCTTATTTACCCCTTTCTTCACTATGCTTTATTGATTGACTGAATTACATCTTGACGGTCTTCCTCCAGCACCACATCTTGAGGGCAGGGGCACTTCTTGTGCCCTCCTGTTGTTTTAGTCAGCTTTTTCATTGCTGTGAATAAAAGATCTGACCAGAACAATTTTAGGGGAGGAGAAGTTTATTTGGGGGCTCATGGTTTCAGAGGTCTCAGTCCATAGACAGCCGGCTCCATTCCTCAGAGTTCAGGTGAGACAGAACCTCATGGGAGAAGAGCGTGGCAGAGGGAAGAGCTCACCTGATCAGGAAGCAGAGAGGGAGACTCTACTCCCAAATACAAAATATATACCTCAAAGCTACGCCGCCAAAGCCCACCTCCTCCAGCCACATCCTGCCCTCCTTCAGTTACCACTCGGCTAATCCCCATCAGGGGATAATTCACTGATTGGGTTAAGACTCTCACAACTTAATCATTTCTCCTCTAAACCTTCTTACATTGTTTCACTTGTTAGCTTTTGGGGGACACCTTACATCCAAACCATAACACCTGTAATCCCAGAGCCCAGTTCAGAGGAGGTGCTAATAAAATACTTATATACTGAGCAACTGGCTGGCTAAACTTTCATTTTAGTAGGAGAGGGAGAGAGAAAACAATTAAGCAAATAAATGAAAAAGAATATCAGATAGCAGTAAGGTGCTACAAAGACAATAAAACAGGGTGACAGATCAGAGAGACTGAGGTCAAGGGAGAGGACTTTGGTTTGTTTTTGGTTTATGTTTTACATAGGATGATCCAGGAAGGTATCTCTAAAGAAGTAGCATTTGAGTCAAGACCTAAGTAATGAGGGTAATCCAGCCACACACAAAGCTGCAGGAAGAACTATAGAAAGAGAACAGCATGTGCAAAGGCCCTGAGCTGCCCCTTTTCAAGCTGCAGAAAGGAGAACAGTGTGGCTCCTTCATAAAGCCAGTGTAAACAGTGGCCAGATCCAGTAAGGCTTACAGGCAAGGGCAGGAAATGGGACTGGCTTCTAAGTGCAGAGGCAACAGCCACAGGTAGGTTTTCATCAGTGAAAAGCACACATGTATATCTGTACATGTATATATGTGTGTGAATATATCTTGAATGCATGCACGTGTATGTGTGTGTGTGTGTGTGTGTTTGTGGGTTGATTGGTGTATTCACAAGTGTCCCTGGGTTTTGGTGCATGTGTGTGTGCATATGCATGTTGTCAGGAATCCACCATAGTCAGTAAATTTTCCTGTTCCTCTCTTGGCAGATTCTCAAACTGTGCCCCAAAAAGAAGAGCTCCTCCACATACACCTTCTGCAAGTCAGTCGGCCTGCTGGGCATGCAGTTCCACCTCTTTGAGAATGAGTGTAAGCCCCCCCCCCCTTTTTTTTTGGTGGTAGTGCTGGGGATTGAACCCAGGGCCTTGTGCATGCCAGGTAAGCACTCTACCAACTGAGCTATATCCCCAGGTCTGGAGTATAAGCCTTGATGATGAATAAATGACCCTGAGACAGGCACATGGGGGAGTGGGGGAAGTAGAGGGAAAAGGGCTGGGGGGCAGGTGAAGGGGCAAGTACACAAAGACTCCATGCCTTCCCCACATCTGGCTGGCTCTAGCCCTTGATGCTGCTGTTGCTCACAACCCTTGGGGTCCTGGGGCTGGTTTCCAGATTACTCTCATGGCATCACACTTGTGACCCCCGTCTCGGGCTCTGAGAAGAAGCAGATGCTGCACTTCTGTGCCCTGGGCTCTGATGAGATGCAGAAGTTCGTGGAGGACCTGAAGGAGTCCATCGCTGAGGTGACAGAACTGGAGCAGATCCGGATAGAGTGTAAGGATACAGTGGCCTGGGACTCCCCGAGGTGGCCAGCAAGGCCAGTTTATAGACAGACATGCCTCTTGCTCCTGGGAGCAGCCCCATTTTGCTCCTGCCCCACTTTGGACCCGCCCACATTCCCCACCTCTGCCGCTCCCAGCACCACCGCAGGCTGCTGGACAAATGGGGCTGATGTGGGTGTGGCTTTACAGTTAAATGAGGCACACTGGAGAGTGCACACAAGTGGAACCCAGGGCTTCACACACACACGCTAGGCAACCACTCCACCACCAAGCTACACCAGGTGAGGGGTTTTGAGCAGGGGGTCAATATGACAGGGCATCATTTTTGGAACACCTGCTAGGTGCAAGGCAGTTTATCTATGTTCTGCTATTCCTTGCAGTGACCTTGAAGACAGATGTATTTGTCCCACTTTAGAGATGAGGTTCAGAGAAGGAATTAGTATGTCCAGGTCATGTCTATGAGAAGTGGAGGAACTGGCATTTGCATTTTAAGTCTGGTTTCAAGGTTCTTGTTCTTTCTACTCTGAGATTGGGAGAAGATGTTCTGTTTATAGTTTCCTAAGAAAATAATTGAAATCAGAGTAAAACAAAAACCACCAGATATAGCTTAGGTCACTGCATGGTGGGGCTAAATACATGCGCATTCCTTTTTGCATTGTTTGCTCATTTGACTTCTGTGCTGTCACAAACAGACTCTTTTCAGGGGCTGGAGTGGATTCCCAGGAGGCCACCTTAGCTGTTGTTCTAGAACATTCTCAAGGATGTTTCATGTCTCTTATGGTCAAAACTTCTCAGGTGGCTTCCACACTGCCCTGGGGAGCCATTGCACACTCCCAGCACTAGCAGTTGCTGGAAGAGACATCTTTTTTCCCATCAGCTGTGGGGCAGCCTATAAATCCCTTCCCAAAGCAACTGAGGAACAGATATTGTCAGGATCTGCTGTGTCCAGAGGGGAACATCCCCTCCTGCTGGCCAGGGCAAGGGAGCAGGGAGAAAGGCTTAGGTTCCTTTTTCGGTCTTCAGGTGAAGACAAAGGGAGGAGAGATGATAGGCTGGCCATGGGGCAGGCAGGAGAGGAAGTCAGAAAGTGAAAGAGAAAATGGAAGCCAGTAGCAGCTACCATGAATTGAGCATCACTCCATGCCAGGCACTGGGCTGTAGGCAGAGCCTATCAGTTTTCACAACCACTTTCCACGGGTGTCTATTAATCTCATTTTTAAAACAAGGAAACCAAAGCTAATAGAGCTTAAGGAAGGTGTCCAAGTTCTCAAGGTAAGTGACAGCAAGCACCGCACCCAGTTTCTGCAGATTTCTTGTATGTAATTATGATGCTAATTTCTCCAAAGCCCAGAAGGCCCTCTGGAACTGTCCAACAATTCTCAGTTCAGTAAAAATATGAAGTTTGAAGGATGTTGTGATTCAGGCAATCGGGACAGATTATTCTGGTTTGGGGGCTTTCAGTTCAGTGTCCCTGGATTCTAGACAACCAGAGAGACAGAAAATGGAACCCAGGAGAGCAGCTTTAATAAAAGGAACTTGAGTTATGTCTCCTGGAACAGAGAAGCTGGAGGAGTTATTTAATAATGACTGTCGGAGCTCCAGTGATGGTGACTGGCAGTTTTCTAACACCACGGGGAGGACGAGATGGAACAAGTTTCCAGTCCAGGGAGAGGCATTAAAGTGGAATGCCAAGATAGATGTCCTGGCCACACGGGCTGTGCAAGCCCTACAGATGCCCAGGTAGGCGGAATCTCCTTCTTGAGAGAGAGCTTTGAGCACATGCAGAAGCCCAGTAGCTGAGGTGGGCTCAGTTCTTCCAGATACACGTGGATGGACTAGATATACCGACTTTGTCTTCCCTGCAGAGAAGCACAGAAAGCTAAGATAACTTGCCTAACGCCACACAGCTAGGGAGCGTCAGAGCCAGGATTCCAGCCCAGGTACATCACCTTCCTCAGACTAGCCTCTTCCACTGCCCCTCTGGCATTCCAGCAGATCTTGCCATCCCGATGTACAGATGAGACTGTGGCCCCAGAGAAGAGTTAACTGGACCTTGAGTGCCATGCCAGACCCTAAGGTCCCTCCCTGTAGCATGTAGTAGGGCTCTCCTAGTCCTCTTCCGGCTCTCCCCACTTTTCCTTGCTCACCTCTGTGGGGTAGAATTTAGGGTTCCTGTCTGTTCATGGCCTCTACCTTCCTCAGGGGAGCTGGAAAAGCAGCAGGGAACAAAGACGCTCTCCTTCAAGCCTGGGGGAGCCCAGGTGGACTCACAGTCGAAGCAAGGATCGCCTACAGGTGAGCCTCAGCTCTGCCCCCGGTCCCTGGCCCACATGGACACTTGAGGCGCTTGCACCTGGCTCCTGGGTGATTTGGGTGGGAAACGTGCCCCTTTCTCTGGCCATTTCTTTCTGTTGTGGAGCTCCAGGGTTGCTGTCTTTAATCTCATGGGCTTCAGTAGGGAAATGAGAAGGAAGGTGAGAGAGAAACCTATCCATTTTGCAAACTGCACCAGAGTTCTGGAGCCCATGAGAAATGTCACAATGCACTTTGGAGAAATCAAGTCCTGGCCCCGATGGGAGGAGCAGTGTAATAAGGAAGGATGGCCAGGAGGGTCTGGGTCTGATCTTGAATCTTGCTGTGCCTGGTGCAGAGCCTTATTCTTTCCCTAATGAGCCCCAAGCCCAGGTCAGCCTACCCCAAGATCCAGATGAGCCTCAAACTCAACTCCTTCAAATTGAATTGTTTCCCCGCCAAGTTGAATAAGCTTCAGACATGTCCCTTTTGCCATAGTCTCTACACCTGCTTCTCCCAACCCCTGCCATGCCCCCTCCTTCTATCTGCTGCCCCGACTTTATTCATCATTTTCAGGGAGCACCACCTCCCTTCCACCAGCAACAAATAAAAGGAATGGGGAGACATGGCATGAGACTTACACCCCTTCCCAACAGAACCCCAGCAAACATCGAGAACTGTTCAATAACCCAGTCATTCAGTGTCATGTTCAAAAAATGCCTACTGAGTATCTGCTGCTCTACATGGAACACCAGAAAACCAGGGTCATAGTAAGGTGTCAGCCTGAGCTGAGAAACTCCAGTGGGTTCCATGTGGTCTCAAACCCTCCATAGCTGTCCCCAGATATAGGGACTGGTCACATCAGCTGGGACTTAGGATTCACTTCCGAGCAAGACATGGGGCTCTTTTTGCTGCACGGAGATTCTTACTATAACTGTCATCTTTGCGGATGGTTGGACCTGCCATGGTGCACCCATAATTCTCCACCCAGCCTGTTAGGGGGCCCCTTTGTTTCTATAAGGTCATAGGACGTGGGTCACTGTTTTTTGCAGGGCGGTCTAAACCCCACAGCCGGCCCTCAGCTGTGATTTACCCCTTCTCACCCACAGCCTGTATCCCCGCTGGCCTCTCTTTTGGGAGCTGCAAGCACAGGTCAGGCCAGGATGCGCATCCCCAGGGACTTGGCCAGCACATCCTCAGGGACTTGGCCATCGGTGGCCTCAGCAGTGAGGCGTTTCTCTTTCCCAAACAGTGGTGCTGCTCCCTCTTGCATTTTGGAAAACAGAGGGCTGTACACTAGCAAGGGGAGCTGGCACCCCCCAGGAGTTGAGAAATCAGAGGGGCTCCTGCTGGGGGTGGGTGGAAACTATCAGTGACTTAGCCAGAAAAGTCATCAAGCTGTCCCTGGGGGTCCGCAGGGTCCCTGCTGCTGTGCCAGGCTAGGCAGAATGCCTTACTAGTAATTATAGGCCATTATAGGCTCTGATGCGTGTGGGGCACCATGTTTTGAGCTGTGAAGGCCTCAACTGATCAAGTCCTCACCACTCAACCAAGTCACAGGGACAGAAACAAAGTCAGGCTTCTCCCTCAAGGGGCCTGTGGGTGAAGGAGGCAGATTACCATGATACCCACAAACCAGGACTCACCCCATCAGCCAGCTTTCCTAGTCCATTTTGGAAAGGCTTTGACTGTGGGGAATTAGACTCCACAATGTCAACATCAGACATCTGCTAGTGTGTGGAGGCCCAGAGATATGCAGCATCTTGCCCAGATCACACAGCCACTGAGTGGTAGAACTGAGTTCCTGCTGCATGGAGATTCTTACCTGTACAGTGCAGCCTGTCATCTGCACAGATGGCACTTACGGTATTGCTGCCCTCAACAGCCAACAACAGAGATGCTGGAGGGGAGGAGTAGGGTGGGCCAGGTTTCCCTCCAGGACTGGTAGAGAATGAGCCTATGCTGTTTGCATTCAAAGCCAAAAGGGAAGCCGCGCTGGGGGAGAAGCCGGTGGAGAGCTCAGGGGAGGTAAGTGGAGGCCTGGTTGTGTCCAGGTGAGTGAGTCTGTGCCCCTCTTGTCCTTCTTCTCACCGTCTCTGTTGTTTCTCTTCTCAGGTATTAATCAATGCCTCCCCAGCCCGACTCACCATTTTACCAATTTCAAGAGATACAATTAAAAGTTACTGCTAGCATGGGTAATGCCACTCTTCCAGCCCCCAGTTAAGCTACAAGCACTTTCTGCCCACTCCCCAGCCCAGCCCTCCCTGCCCATTGCCCTCCAAGGCTGAGCTCCCAGACCAGCCCCATGGAAACAAAGCCCATGACACCCCCGTGTCCCTCCCACCCATGCTGTCCCCGTATCTACTTCCCCAGCAGACTCTCCACTGCTCTCCAGTATTTGCTGTGTTAGAGAACCCACTATTCCCTTCTCAGGTCCTCCATCCCTGTAGGAGGGAGCCTGGGTTCCCTCTAGAAAGTCACCCATTAAATCCCCAAAGTGAACATTTCTCCGGCAGACCAGCCCTTTTGGATACCTCCTAGGAAAGATGGAGAATTGAGAGTGGGAGCAAGGGGGGAGGAGTAGCTTCTCCTCAGAACATCTGGTCCCCCGGAAAGCTGGCCCCCGGGGGACAGTGATGTGCACAGGAAAAAAGGAGTCAGACTTGGGCTGGGTCATCTTAGAGGTCTTCCTGGGGGAAGAGCTGATTAATATTAAGACCAGCTGTGTTGGAGGCAGAGGGTGGTGTCCCTCTCTAAGCCACCCAGGAAGGGACTGGGGAAGTAGCATCTGGTCCCTGCCAGCCCCAGGGTGTCTCCCCTGTGGGGGACCATGGAGTTGCCCTGGCATGTTGCTGGGTCCCAGCCCTCCACACTGGATCCTCACACCCCTGTGAGACCCAACCTTACTCCTTTGCTGCCAGGCCCCTGGGGACCTCTAACTGCACATACAGATGATCCTTTCCCAACCCCCACTTCAAAGTGGAGGCTCCCACCCAGCTAAATAAGGGAGGAGCCCCACCTGGAGCCTGCCCAAGTCCTGGGAAGCCACAGGATGTCCTGGGGAGATCAGTTTCTTCTCTGTCCCCTTGGCCCCCACCCCCCACACACGTGTGTCTGGAGGAGGCACCTTTACTCGGAGGAGCTTCCTGCCCCAGCAGCTGACCAGCCCCCAGGGTGGGTATTCCATCCCCCACCCACCTCTCCCCATCTTCCTGCAGCTGCCCATTCTCAGCCTTGCAGATAAACATGCCCAGTTACCAGCCCAGCGGCTTGTTCTGCCAGCCCTGCCCAAGCCTTAGCCCCAGCTGCCCAAGGAAGACCCCAGTTGAACACCCTATCTCCCCTCCTACCTGCCCTTAGGGGCCATGTGGCTATCTGCAAGGCTGCTACCCCTCAGCTAGCTCCAGGGCCCTGCCAGCCTCTGCTCCCCTGCACAGAGGGTAGCCTCTCTACCCCATGGCCTCTCAGCTGGACCCCAAGCTCTCGTCCTCTGCCCTCTCCTCCATCATTGCCTGGCCGAGCCCCTCTGGCAGGCGCTTCTCCATCTTCTCTGAGCTATTCTGAGCTGCTACTCATGTTCCATCCTCTCTCTTCTCTTTCTTTCATGAGCGGGGAGGTGAGAAGGGGGTTAAAATGATAGGGAATCTTGCTGTCACGTCCTGCTTTTCACTTACTGACCATCAAAAATAAAGGACCCAGATTGGGGTGGGGGCTGCAGTGCAGCAGAGGAGAACTAGAGCAGGAGGTGGAGGGAGATTCTGGAAGAAGCCAAGAGCTTCTGGCCTCCTGGGAGCAGCCGAGGAGGAGGATCAGGAAGGTTGGGTCTGGGCTGAGTGACCAGGTGTTCTCCCTGAGAGGGAGCACTGTGAAGGTGGGGACAGGGAGGCAGATGGGCCCTGAGCTTAGCTTGGCTGTTCTCAAGCCACTTGTCTCCTGGGGAATAGTTCAAAATACAAGCAAGTGGGGGAAGGTGCCCATGACCTCCGGCAGTGGCTTCTGCCAAGATGAGGACCACAGAGGCTCCGTGAAAGGAAGAGTAAGCCCTAGCTGTGCCCTCTCCTGCCATGTATCTTGAGGCACCTCCATTTGTTTAGGGGGATCTCAGACCTGGACAGTCAGCCTAGGACAGTGCAGTAGGAATCTGAGGGTGAAGGATAAAGCCTGTAAGGTGCTGGGTGGCAGTGGGGCCTGTGAATCCTGAGGGGAAAACAAAGGTGGGGAGCCTTGAGAGAGAAGCAACCCACTGGGAGGACCTATTTCCAGAAAAGGGGTCCCTGAAATTATACCTTTAGCAATAAACAGAACTAGGGAATGCTGGTTTAGGGCTCAGAGACAGTTTTGGATTGGACCACCCAGTCTAGGCCTGAGATAAGTCCCCCTCCCTGTAGCTTCAGTGTCCTCCTTTGCACTGTGAGCAACTGGCCCCAGGTGGTGGTGCCCAGGGACAGCTGACAGCCCAGTAGGAAGCATCCTCAGAGAGGGGAAAGGGTTCCACCCACCCTGCTCAAAAGGCCCCAGTGTTTGTAGAGGGTTCTGATGTGACATATCTACAGGTTGGGGGCTTGGGTGTGGCATGGAACAAGATAAGGAATTAAATCCTTCTCCTTCCAGAAAAATCTAGCCCCCTTGCCACCCATTTTTCTCCACCTTGCCCTGCTAGCAGGATGAGGCTAGGGAAGTTCATACTGACCTCCATAGTCTTACAAGTACCATCCAGGTCACCTCTTCCTGCTCCACCCAAGGGATAAACAGGAGAGCCTCTCCCTTCCTGTAGCAGAGCCCAGATTGAGATGGAAAGGAGGGTGGGGCCTGACTCTGCCCTTGGCTGCCTGGGCTGTTCTTGAAGTCTAGGAGGATGGGTAGGCCCAGAACACCCCTTTCAGGGGTCCCCAGCATTCTGAAGTTGGGGCACCTTTAGGTCAACAGCACAGTGAAGCTGGAGAGAGGAAATGGGATTGAAGAATCCAAAACACCAGGCTCTGCCCCTGTGCCCAATCCGGGACAGTGTCTACATAGTGTCTGGGAGGCCCTGAGCAGATACAGATCATTACCCCTACCTTTCAAGCTTGGTCAGTACAGAGGGTCATAGGAAGGAATTAGCCCTTGACCTAGAGCTTCCCAGCAAGTCCACGAAATCAGACTGCAGATTCGGGCAGAACCCATCTCACAGATGAGGAAACTGAGGAATGGAGTGCTATGGTTGCCTGTGGACAGTCTCTTACCTCCTCTGTCCCTGCTCACAAGAACCAGAGTCAGAACCAGTTTTCCTCTGGGTAGAGAGATGGGTCGCAGGTCAGAGAAAGGGCTGAGAGGGAGGGAGGGAGTCAAAGGGAGGCTCAGGGTAGCCAGTCCTAGCAGCTGGGAATTAGTCTTGTAACATTTCATGCTTCTCTGGCTGTTTCTAAACTAGGTGTCAATTCACAACAGGCTTCAAACGTCCCAGCACAACCCCGGGCTGGGGGCCGAGAGGGGAGCACCGCAGCTGCCAGACCTGCAGCCTAGCCCCTTGAGAGAGCAGCCCCCACCGCTGCCACCGCCACCCACGCCCCCAGGCACCCTGGTGCAGTGCCAGCAAATTGTCAAGGTCATTGTCCTGGACAAGCCCTGCTTGGCCCGCATGGAGCCCCTGCTGAGCCAGGCTCTCTCCTGCTACGCCTCATCCTCTTCTGATTCCTGTGGCTCCACACCTCTGGGCGGCCCAGGCTCCCCGGTCAAGGTCATCCACCAGCCTCCACTGCCCCCGCCCCCACCCCCCTACAACCACCCACACCAGTTCTGCCCACCGGGCTCCCTGCTGCATCGGCGCCGCTATTCCAGCGGCTCAAGGAGCCTGGTGTAGACTCTGTCCCCCAGCACCCTACTGTCCTAGGAGAGCTGTCCACTGGGGGGGACTTGGGCTGTCCTTCGCTGCTCCCCACACCCTGGCACGATGTGTTCCTGGTCACTGATCACTGTCATTTTGGAAAGAACCCCAATCCCTGGAACATGGGTTTGCTTGGTCCAAACATCCTCCCCTTACTCAGCTGAGCACCCCTTCCCCCAAGAGGGGGAGACATGGCCAGATGAGGTGACACCTCCTCTTCCTATGGCTACCACTCTCCCCAGTTGGACCGTGAATTAAAGAAAAATAGAGATGAGGGACTAACAGGTGGCCGGCTCTAAGTCTATTAGTGTCCAGTGGCGAGCAGCAGAGCCCTGGATGGAAAGCAGCTGCCTCACAGCCCCAGGACCAGATGCATCTGTGGCTGAGTGGAGGAGAGTAGACCCTGGTCCCTGGAGGTACCAATGAGTGGGAGATGTGAGAAGGGGGACTTTCTCTGCTGCCCCTGTCCCCCAGGCCTGGCAGTCTCAGAGAGCTTCTCCATAGTTCCCCCAAAGACATTGGCTGTTCTGACCATGTCTTTCCCCTCTTCCTCTTCCTGGGGCTTTTCCTGAGCTGGCCTGATTCCAGGAGGGCTCAAGAAAGGGAAAGGGGAGCACTCCGCTGTCTCTGGGCCAGATGAACAGGGCCATGGAATTGCTGGATCATATATCTGCCAAATGCACTTTTTAAAAGCATTTCTTAATCTCCTGGCCCGTAAATAATACCCAGTCAATGCCAAGAGCACACAGGCCCTTGCACATAAATACACATGAGAACCAATGTGGAAGCAGAAACAAGGGGATGAGGCAATGATTTGCCCAGAAGAGATGCCACTTGGCCCCGAGGCAGGGCTCCTTTTTGCATGACTCTGTGGCCTCCAGGAGAGGCTTGGGTGCGGAGGCAGGCAGGAGAAGTGGGGCTCCAAAGGCTGCATCTCCCCTGCTACCCCCAGCCTTTAAATAGTCCCCCTTCTGGAAGGTATGGACCCACTTCCAGTAGGGATGGCTAAGAATCCTGGACTCTCAAAATTGCAAAAGACTATAATCCTGGTAACCCAGGAGGCTGAGGCAAGAGGATGCAAGTTCAAGGCCAGCCTGGGCAACTTAGTGAATTTTCTCAAAATTTAAAAAATGGGGTTGTAGCTCAGTGGTAGAGCAGGGTTCAATACCTAGTACCAAAAAAAAGAAGAAGAAAAGAAGAAGAAGAAGAAGAAGAAGAAGAAGAAGAAGAAGAAGAAGAAGAGGAAGAAGAGGAAGAAGAGGAAGAAGAGGAAGAAGAGGAAGAAGAGGAAGAAGAGGAAGAAGAGGAAGAAGAAGAAGAAATTGCAAAGGAGCCAAGCAGGGCTCCCTGACTTCCCAGGGCAGAGCAGAATCAGAGCCAACCTCAGGTGGCCACACGGAGCCCAGGGAAGTGTCCTCTCCCCAGTCAGATGAAAGGCAGCCCATCCTCAAAGTCCACAGGGGCAGTGCTATTCTCCCCAATCATGACCCTTCCAGGAAGTGTCTATCTCAAGCCAGGCCAGTCTCTAGTCCTGTGCCAACCATTGTCGCTCCTTCATTAAGATTCTCCCACCCCGTCTCCTACTCAGAGCCTGTTTTTAAAGCACCCAGAAAGACACAGTGAATATTGCCCAAGCCTAAATTGAATTGGCTTCTCCCAGTCCCTACTGCACACCCCAACCTGCAGTACTCTGGGCCAAGTAGGAGGCACAGATAATTCCTGGCTCTCGGAGAGGCCAGATGACCTAGTTTCTTATGTACATGTGTGGTCACCCAGACGTCATTATGATGTCACCCAGTGAGTTTATTTCTGTCTTTGTCGGCCCAATTTCCATAACTCATAACTTGCAGCCAATTTGCTGGCTCCCCTGGGGCTCCCAGCCCATCTGTTCCTCCCTGTCCTGGCTGCCTTGGCCCCCCTGCAGGGTCTTTTCTGTAACAGGAATGTTCCAGTCAAAGCCTTTGGAATGGAGCAGCTGACAGATGGACAGATGGGGTGCACAGGTCAGACACCTCATTGCCCTTGGCTAAGAGGTGTCAGGGCCTTGGGAGGAAGTAGAGTTGCAGTATGGAAATGGATAAATCTCAAATGAAGGTGAAAATTATGAATAGGAGGCAGGGTATGAGCTATGAAAGAATGAGCTATGAGCGCAGCTAAATATATTTGTGGGGTGGGAACCGTGGATGCCAAGGGCTGCCGAGGAAGGGGCACAGCCCAGACAACTTGGTCCCCATCATCAGGACCAAGGTCTCCTGCTCACATCATGCTTCAAGCTGAAAGAGTGCCCTCCCTTCCTGTTGATGGGCACAGTAACACTGCCCCCCCCCAAAGGCCTGACTTTCCACCGCAGGGGTCTTAGGGTTGGCACATGTATGTACTCTTTCTGCAAAGGAAGCAGATCAGCGTGGGGTCATGGGCACCCAGCAGTTCTGAGCAGGGAGGGACTCTGACCCCCTGATCACCTAGGGCAGGAGACAGCTGGGCCTCCTCACCGTCAGGGGAAGTCAGAATTCCCAACATCTGTAACTTCCCTACCCACTTAGCCAGCAGGCTAAGTTTGGGACCTGTCTCTGTCCTTTTCCACAGAGACCTAGGAGAAGCCTCCTGTCCCTCCCCATGATAGTGGTTCAGTCCTCCCAGAGGGCCTGGCAGAGATGCCCTTGGCCCTCCTGCTCTCCCAAGAGGGCAGTGGAGTGCTGACTGAGCCGCCAGACCCAATCACACCAAGATGGCCCCACTTCATCAACTCTCTAGGCCTTACTTTAGGGGACTTGGTCCCCTCTCCCAATTTATCCACCTGGCCCCAACTCCAGAATTGAGAGTGGGGGATGAAACTAGCTTTCCCACCAGCTTTTGGCCAAGTCCCACCTTCAGGCCTGAAACAGGCCCGGCCCCAGCAGCTTGTCCCAGAAGCCTGCTTGTCTGTCTGTTTGTTCACAAGTTTCACAAAGATGTCTTGCTCCCACACACACTTTTCGGCCCTGGGCCTTTGATCCCTCACCCACTTGTCCCCCAGAGCCTGCCAGGATGTCTCTTGTGCCCAGTAGGCCTCTTGACAACCATCCATCTGTCTGTCCCTGTGTTCAGCTGTATGTCCCTTCTCGCTGTGCCCCTCCTCCCCACGTACACCGTTCACCCCACTGGAGAGACACCTCTCTAGGAAAAGTCAGGGTGGCTGCACCCAGCAACTAATCCAAATGGCAAATATTTTGTAACAAAATAGCCCAGAGGTATTTTATCTGTTCAATTCATAGAGTTTTAGAGATTATATTGAAATATGTCACTTGAGCCAACTGTGTCTGTTGTTTCATTTGTTTTCACAGAGGGAGGACCCACCTTAAATCAGAGCATCTTCCTGGTTAGAGTTGGGTCAGAGGATGTACTGGTGCCCTCAGCCCTTGATGTTTCCCCAATCTTTCACCTGAACCTGTTGCCCTTTCATTCAAGAAACAGGGCTGGCTAGACCAGACCCTGCCATCGGGTTTCAGCCTATGGGAGTTGATTTCAGGTGAAAAATCACCTGAGGTTAATGATCAAATCCTGTCAGTGGGATGGGCTCCCTCCACCCAATGGACTCTTGCTCTCCACTGCCTTCTTGGGGCAGCTAGGGGTGTCAGGCTGCTCTCCTCCACCATGGCAGTCATTCCAGGATAAAGTATTTATGTGACATCGTTGGGAAGTCCTGGATGGGGAAAGTAAGGACTGGTCATCTAATGGGGGTGCACTAGGGCAGAGCTGGGGAGCAGGGCCAGGAGATTGCCTGTGGGTCCAGATCTGCCTGTGGGTCCAGATCCACCGCTGCCGTCAACACACACACACACACACACACACACACACACACACACAGCCAGTTAAGAGACCAGGTTACAATGGAGACTGGAGGCAGCTGCAGAGGGAAGAAGTATTACAACAGCGTGCACCAAGGCAGTGAGGGGATGGAGGCTAGGACCCTCCCAGTCTGCTTGGTTTTCTGCAAGGGTCCATTGGTAGGTTGAGGGAGCCCATCCCACTGACCAGATTGGATCATTAACCTCAGGTGATTTTCAGTTACCCAAGTGTAAAACCTAATGACAGGGTCTGGTTTGACAAGCCCCTGGGGTCTACTGTTCCTGAAATGGAGGGGCAACAGGTTCCAGTGAAAAGATTGGGGGGAACATTGTTGGGGAACGTAATTGGAGCCACAGAGAGCAATTTGGCAACCATTTCCTGAGCCCTACCACGTGCCTGCCAGGTCTCCTGCTGGGAGCTGCAAGAGATGCCAAGATTCTGAGAAGGATAAGACAATAGCCTGTGGCTGTAACACAGGGTGAGGGGACTCTGAAATGTGGGCTCCTGAGAGACACAAGGGCTTGGCTGAGTCAGAGCCACGTGCAGTGCTCAGCCCAGCTCTGCTCTTTGCTCCATGGTTAGGTCCTGTTTTCTCCTAACTGGGGACAGAAGAAAGAGCCTTGCTGAGTCATCAGAGGACCTCACTGAGGAAGGAGAGCAACTGGTCAAGATGGTACCTGCAAAGCAGGCCCCCAGCTCTCCTGGGGATCAGAACTCTGAATGCCCAGAAATCTAGACAAATCTAGTGCCCTCCCCAGGGTCCCACTGTCCCCTGTAAAAGGGGACATGACCTCACACTTTTCCCAGGAAATAGGAAATTCCAGAAGAAACAGAAGCCAACTAGGACCTGTCCTATCCTGGGAATTCTATGACCCAGGAAGCTGAGGACTGATCCCTTGAGAATACCCCGGAGGGGACCTAGCTCAGCCCAGCCCTGGGAGAGAGCCTGCAGCCAAAAGAACCCCACTGTTCAGATGCAGGCGGGCTACACTGGTCTAACTTTCCGGCCCCTGAAGTCATCTAGGAGGAATTCCTATCCATCCAGTGAGAATGGACACCATCATATTCTAACAAAACCCTCCAAATCCCTCTGGATCCATCTGCCATTGAGATGGAAAGCTCTGATCCTTTTTGTGATGGTGGAAATTCACACTCATCTGTCATTGACTTCGAATTTTTGCAGGAAGGGGTCCCCGGGATTTATTGGTTTCTGGCTGAGAGCAACAGGCCAAACAAGATGGCAGTGCTAGAAACTGGGGTGAATTCAATAACAAGCTTGTGCACACCTGCCAGCCAGCAGATACCTTCCACCTTCCAAGTGTCTGGGCTTACAAGTTCACACTGGGGGTGCCATCCAAAGGAAACAAGAAATGGACCAGTTATTTCAACGTAGAGGTTGGTGACATGGTAGGGGTCATGGGCAAGGCCTATATTAGAATGAAACTTCACAGGGCTCTCCAAGGAGGGAATTCTCCAGTCAGGGTCAGGTCTGAGGACCAGTGAATATGTTCAAGGCCACCTCTACAGACTAGAATGAACATATCTTCATGAGACGGAAACCAAGACAATCTGCCAAAGGACCGTAACTTGATATATAAATTTACGTGCATGAAAGAAAAAAAATCATACTCAAGTGTACAAATGGATTGAAAAACCACCTTCACTGAGGAAAATCATAAAATTGGTCTTCTAAATATTCTATCCAGGTCAGATAGTTACCAGAAGCACAGAGCAGGGAAAGAAGTGGTGTGGGGACAGGTAGTCAGGTGGCTCCTAGAGGCAGGGGTGGAGGCAGCACTAAGGCTGGGTGCACAGGCAACTGTGCTAGAGGACCCAGGCCATCACAGTAGACCCAGGAAGCAGACACCAGCAACAGTGAGGCCCAGCCACCCCAACATGGGGCACCTGCTGTCCCAACAAGTACACTTAGGTGATTCTCCTGATGAAAAAAGAATCCATTCCAGGGCTTGGTCAGCCAGCTGGCAGTTATGTTAGTTAGCATTTCATCATTGTGACCAAAATGACCGGTAAGAACAACTTAGAGGAAGAAAAGTGTATTTGGAGCTCATGGTTTCAGAGGTCTCAGTGCATGGTTGGCCAACCTCATTATTCTGGGCCTGAATCAGGCAGAACATCGTGGTGAAAAGGCATGGTAGAAGAAAGCTTCTCATCTCATGGGAGCCAGCAAGGAGAGAGAGGCGGGCTTGGGGAGCACACAGGGGCAAAATCTAATCTCTGAGGACACACCACCAATGACCTATTTCCTCCAGCCACACCCCGCCTGCCTACAGTTATCACCCAGTACTCCTTTCAAGTTATTAACCCATCAAATGAATTAATCCACTAATTAGGGTACAGCTCTCATAATCATTTCACCTCTGAATGTTCCTGCATTATCTATCACATGAGGTTTTTCTGGGGGGCACCTCATATTCAGACCATAACAACAGTCTACTGTCCACCTCCTCCCCTGTGACCCCAATCCACGAAGACTTGGGTTTTAAGTTATAATGGGATGGATTCTGTGGCTTATTGCCAGTCAGTCTTGCAACTGACAGCCCCTCACACCTCAGCACAAACCCCACAAAACTGAAGCCAGATTGACAGCAGGGCTGGCACAACATCAACATGGCCATGTGCCTTGGCATATCTGCCCTCCTCTCCCAGTCCTTACAGATGTGGCTAACTGATCACTGCTTTCCGGAACCGCCATCCATCACCAGGATGTTGTTGACACCAGGATGCAATAAACTTGCCAGGCAGCCCATGATATCCTTTCTAACGGAGGCACCTTGGAGGAAGGAAGCCACAGGGTTTCTTCCATGTCACTGCTCTCAGATTCCTCATGGAAAATAGCTCTGCTTTTGTTCTACCAATGGAACAAAAGCCACTTAGATGCCTAGGATTGCTCTCTTTAGGACTTCACATAACTGTCAACCAAATGTCTTGTCCACTGGGTCCCCTCACTTATCCACTCACCTCCCATGAAGTCTTTTCCTCTACCTACAGGGCAAGCCATAGAACTGCCAGGGTCACAGACATAAACCAGGAGAACTGGGAAGAAAGGCATCCTGAGGGCAATCCCCCCCAGGATGCATTTAGCTGCTTTAGGAGATAACTCCATTCTGCCCTCCCTCCAGGGAGACCCTTCAGAGAACAGCTTCCTCCAGGAGAAGGTGAGGCTCAGCCAGAGCCCAAAAGCCACAAGGGCCAAGGGCTGAGTTCTTTTCTGCTCCTCTTCTCTTCCCAGGGACTCAGAAATAGGCCCCAAGCCCTAGCTTGGAGGCAGGAAGATTAAAAGAAGAAACAGGAATAGAGAGGGGGGCAGGTCCAGAACTGGTCCTAGCAGGAAAATTCCATTCTGGATAAGGCTGGAAGAAACAAGAACTGGAGCTCAGAGGATGGGGAGGAGGGATGGGAACTCTCTCTTTCCCATTCCCCCTGCAGGTCTGTGTGCTTTGTTCCCAAAGGAACCAGGCAGTCTAACCCCACTAGCCAACCCCTAGCACCTCAGGGCTTCCTGCTCCCATGACCCTAAGGACTGACTGATCTCAAGCCTGGCTCTGGGAAAACTGGGAGCTAGTCACAGAAAAGTCAGGATACCCAGAGGATCATATCTTCATTTCAACTTCCTAAGAGACCTGGCTTGGTCTCCTTCTCCAAAAGCCCCCATTCCATTTTCATCCAAGACAGGTGGGCCTCCCACTACCCACCGTTGGGGAGTAGAAGGCAGAGGGGAAAGACATGGTCCACCTTCACAGGGAGTTGCAGAATCCCCAGCAGGCCTGTGAGCAGACTCACAGGTAAGTTAGTCCAACTAACTAGGTTAGTTATCGTCTTACAGATATGACTATTTAGCTTAAGAACAACAATACACAGAATGGGCCCAAAGAAAGTAGAAATAAGGAAATAATAAAGACAAAAGCAGCCAGATGCGGTGGTGCTCACCTGTAATCCCAGCAGCTCAGGAGGCTGAGGCAGTAGAATCACAAGTTCAAGGCCAGGACCAGCAATTTAGCAAGGCACTAAGCAGCTTAGCAAGATCTTATCTCAAAAGAAAAAATAAAAAAGGGCTAGGGATGTGGCTCAGTGGTAAATCAGCCCTGGGTTTAATTCCCCGCCCCCCAAAAAATTCATGACATAGGAAATACATATACAATAGAAAGGATTGACAAAGCCAAAAGTTAGTTCTGTGTAACGATGAATGAAGGTGATAAACCTCTGAGAAGACTGATCCTGAAAGTCAGCACGAATAAGTAGATTGAGGACCTCCAAGGAGGACACAACTGCAAACACCACAGGGAGTTTATTGTAAGAAGAATACTAAAATAAACTGCAAATAAACCGTAAGTCTTACGATGATAAGTTTGAAAACCTTCCCAAGATAAACACTATCCTAGAAATATAAGATATCTAGAAAGATATCTTACCAATACTCCAGGAAATTTGAAATGTATAACCATTAAAGAAATTTGAATATGTAGATAAAAGTCCATCTACCACCCTCAAAAAAATACCCCTCACATCACTAGCCTCATGATTTTTACTGCAGTTTACCATACATTCAAAGAACAGACAGCTCCAATCTCATACTTTTTCAGAAAATAAAAAGAAAGCAAGGAAGAAAGAAAAAGAACATCCCTAGGCTCCATTTCATGAGCAGAGTGTGATTTTATTTATTTATTTATTTTTTTGATACCAAGGGTTGAATCCCAGGGCGCTTAATCACTGAGCCACAACCCCAGCCTTTTTTTCTATTTTATTTAGAGATAGGGCCTTGCTAAGTTGCTGAGGCTGGCTTTGAACTCTCAATCCTCCTGCCTCAGCCTCCCAAGCCACTGAGATTACAGGTGTGTTCCACCAGGCCTGGCCATAGTGTGATCTTAAAGACAAAGACAAATGCAGACAAGTACAATATGGGAAAGGAAGATGAGAGCCAATCTGGCTAAAATACAAACATTCTACACAAAGTATTAAACGGAACCTGGCGTTGAATGGCAAAAACATGATAGACCATGACCAAGATGGGTTCTCCCCAGGAATGAAAAGATAGTTTGAAATATTTAAAAAATTTGCTCCTACAATTCACTACATTAATAGATTAAAGAAGAAAAACAATCTGATCAACTCATAGATGCTAAAAAAGCAATCCGTAAAGTTCAACCCTTATTATTGATTTAAAGAAAAGAAAACAAAGAAAGCAAACTTGGAAGAGAAGAAAACCTCATAGCCCAATAAACAGTGTCTACGATCACACTACATAATGGAATGTCAGGATTGCTGTCAAAACTAGGAGGGAGACAGGGAAGCCTCTGTCACCACTTCTAGTTACCAGGTAAAGGGAGACAAGAAAAAGAATAAGGAATAGTGATTGGAGAAATACAATTGTCATTATTTCCAGACAGTCTGATTACCTATTAAAAAGCCTGAAAGAATTATATATATATATATATATATATATATATATATATATATATATATATATATATATGCAGAGGAAGAGGCTATAGACAGACAGGGAACCCAGGTAGCTGGCTGCCCCGCCCCCCCGCCCCAGCCTGTCTGGTGGCTCCTGACCTTGTCCCTGGTCTCCTCCTGGAATCCCTCTCTTCACAATATACCCAGATGTCAGCAACTCTTGTGGAGGACCAGCTCCAGCCAGGCATAGTGCAGGACACCTCTGCTTAGTCTGGAGGGGTTGGTGACTTGTTGTGAGGGAATTTCCCACTACTGGTTAGGGTGTTGCTGATGTGGAACATGGAGTTGTCCTCAGAGCCAGGCCCTTTGATTCTGCTTACAGCTGCCTTCAGTTGGTGACATGGGTGTGGGCAGAGAAAGCCTCAGAATGGGACTGCGACAGAATTCTTGGTGGGATTCTCATTTTAGCAGTGGGGTTGGACATAAACCCTATGGAAGGACCCAGGCTGGGCAGAGAATGGGCTCTGCAATTTCTGAGGGTGCTCACCTCCCTCACCTGTCAGACAGGCTCTTCACACCAGATAAGCGACCTGACCCTGCTGGTGGACAGCCTGGAAGCAGAGAGAGCTGGAATGCAGAGCACCAGGGCCCAGGGCACCAGCCCATCTCCACCCCGCACCCTTACCAGGCTTGGCTCCTGTTGGTTCCCCCAGCCCACGCGTCCTTCCTGGGCCTCTCTGTACCCAGGGGTAGTTAATATGCATTTCAACCCCGTCAGATCCAATCAACTCTGGTTACTTCACTGAGCAACCAACCCAGAGGGAAGTCACATAGGCTCGGTCACCAGGGAACAGGGCATGTGAGGATAGAGGGCAGCAGGGACAGAGGCAACCAGATCTCACCTGCCTCTGAGCAAGGAGAAGAGGATAAGTGGGGTTCAGGAGAGGGCTCTGGAGGGGCCAGAGGAGACAGAGATAAGGAGAAGGGCAAAAGGCTTGGGGACCAGAAGAGCATGGGGAGTCATTCCTCTTCCCAGTGTGCTCAGAGACCCTCGGATAAGGGGCTATGTCTGCCCCTCAAAGTGGTAGCCTCTTGTACCCTAGAAGCCAAGGATAATATTAGTTATTTACTGCTGCTTAACCAATTAGTCCAAAACATTGTGGCTTAAAACCACAATACACATTTCTGATCCTTCACTATGGATGGGGGCCCTCCTGGCTGGATGTTTGCAGCACAGGGCTTCTCGTGAGGTCTCAGGCCCTATGTCAGCCATCTACAGTCACCCGAAGGCTTGCCTGGGACTGGAGGATCCACTTTCACAGTAGTCTGTTCAACTGGTCCACAAGTTGGTGATGGCCATTGCCAGGAAGCCTCAATTCCCTCCTCATGAACCTCTTTATTGGGTTACATGAGTGTCCACATGGATGCTCCACTCTGAGTCCACTCTGCCATATGGGAGCTTCTGTGGTCTGATACTTCCAATCTACCTTTGAAATTAAAGTTGGCCACCAGCCTTCTCTGGGAAAGGGAAGAGTCTGGGCAGGAAAGGGACTCTTTCCAGGGTAGATGATCAACACTGGAGGATCTACAGAGTCCATATACCAGACATCCAGGGACCACCTCTCCTGAGCCTCCTGCGGCCACTGCCCTCTGCTTTTCCCCTCCTGCTCAAGCCAGGGTCTAGCTTCCTCCACTGCCCAAAGTTCCACCCAGGTTAGGAATTCAGACCACTCAAACATGAATGTGTGAAAAGGTCAAGTATGGCAGAGGGTGGTGGAGCCTGTGGCAAACCAGAGAGTGACTAAAGGCATTTGCTTAAAAACATTTTTTTAGGGCTGGGACTGTAGTTCAGTGGTAGAGCGCTTGCCTAGCACCACGTGTGAGGCACTGGGTTTGAGTCTCAGCACCACATAAAAATAAATAAGGTGAATGTACTGTGTCCATCTACAACATATATATATTTTTCTAAAACAATATATATTTTTTTATAAATGTTACACTAGGCCAAATAAACCACAGCTGACAGACTCAAACAGCCCTAGGAGATGAGATTAAAAGAGACCCCAAATTACAACCCACAGCTGGTCCTTATGCACACATGTGCATGTGCACATATGTATACACACACACACACACACACATACACACACACACGCACGCACGCACACACCCCTGTACCAGCGCTCTGGCTGCTTGAAAGAGTAAAGTTGTTAGCCGGCCATAATGGTGTATGCCTGTAATCCCAGCAGCTCAGGACCCTGAAGTAGGAGGATTGTGAGTTCAAAGCCAGGCTCAGCAACAGTAAGATGCTAAGCAACTCAGTGAGAACTTGTCCCTAAATAAAATACAAAATAGGGCTGGGGATGTGGGCACAAGCGGGATGCAACCCTGCTCTCCTGGGCCACCAGGCGGCAATAGAGAGCACCATGCCAGCTCCACAGTTGGTTTTCACATGGACCCTGGACTCAGCTATGGAGAGCCTTTCTGTACCCCTTTCTCTTGGACCTCCTTCTTTCCCCACTACCCAGTCTAATAAGGGCAAGTACAGGTGTACAGAGCAGTCCAGAGGAATGCAGATGGGAGCTTCCAGAAGCCAGGAGCTGAGGCATCTGGTGTGCCCACTATACCAATGGACTCACCCTCTTGAATGGAAAAGCCCTCACAAGCCTGGGTGGAGAGTGGGAGACACTCTGGGGATGGCTCAGGGGCTCAGGGATGGAACTCGCCCTGGCCAGACTATAGATGATTATTCTGGCCACTGAACAGTGGCTCTGGGTGACATCTGTCTGCACACTGTTTTCCCCAGGGTGGCCTCCTGTGCCCCAGGACACTATCCTGAAGTGTCCCACCCCATTTCCTCTCCTCCTTTCCTTTCTGAACACAGGGACACCAACTTATCCACACCCTGCCTTCCTCCTCCTTGAAGCCTCCCCGGCCAGGGAAGGAGCAGGTGTGGCTTGGTAGGGTTGTGGGGAGAGCAGGGAAAGGGGTGAGGAAGGGAAGCAACTGTGTGGGAGCAAAGAAGAGGCCCCCTCACATGCCCCTGTCTCAGTGAGACCCATGGCACCCCCAGGGCAGAGAACGTGGAAAGCAGCAAAACGCCTGGAAAGGAAATCCGTCAGTGGGTATGGGCTGGCCGAGGGGGTCCCAGGCAGGACGCAGTCTGGAGAGAGCCCCATCCCACCCCTCCACAGAAGGGACCTCCCTTCCTCCCTCCCACCCCAAGACAGTGTGACTGGGCAGATATGGAGCAAGGCAAATAACACCAGCAGGTGGCAAAGGTGGTCCATACGTGCTTGTTAATTAAGGCAGGGCATGGAGGGAGGGACATGGGCCTGAGCACACGGACATCAGGTCTGAGTCATGACTCTGGCTCTAAGAAGCCAAACGAACTTGAAAGTCACTTTGCCTCTGGTCTTCAGTCTCCTCATCCGTGAAGTCAGTGGGTTGGGTCAGAAGTAGATGACAAATACAGCCACGTGGAGCACTGCCAGGAGGACAGTGGGTGGCCTCCGGGTGCAGGTGCCCAGGGTTCCCTCCAAGGTTCTCAGCAGGACTGCGGCCAGGGTCAGAGGAGAGGGCTGTTCCCTCAGGGTGGAGGGTGGACACTTCCTACAAGGGGGTCTCCTTCTCCCCAGCAATCAGCCCTTCCTTCGTTAGGGGGAGCCTGCAGCCCCCGTTGGTACCTCCGTCAGGATGTGTGTGCTGCTTAGGCTGTGGCAGGCTGGAGTCGGGGGTGACGAGCTGTCGCAGGCGCTGTGGAGAGGAGAGGCGGTGAGTGCATACTTTTGGTGAGGGAGGAAAGGATGGCTCCTCATGTGTGAGCCTGGGCTCAGCTCAGAGCCGGGCACGCAGGGACAAAGGAGTGTTTCAAGAGAGAAGTCAAGAACACAGCGAGGAGGAGGGCACTGCCTGGCTTCCAGTACAGGCCCTGCTCCCAACCACCTGCACACCCCTAGCAACTCACTCAACTCTTCTGTTCACGCGATTGCCTCAGTTTCCTCATCTATAAAATGAGGATAACAATAGAACACACTGTTCAGTGATCAATAAGTACATATTTTTGTTATTACTATCACTACTATTCTTTTTATTACTCTTGGTATGTGCTCATAAGGATCTATTGTTTTTCCTGTTATCAGTGGTACAACTATTACTATTGCTATTGACACTGGTCCTATCTCCTTCCCTTTTCTCTCTTTGAATGCAGATGTAACGACTGGAATCATAACTGCTTTTGTGTGACTATGAAGTGATAAGCATGATGAAATGACAATGTGTTCAGGATGGAAGCACAGAAATAAAGGAAGAGTCTGGTCCCTAATGTCCCCTTTAAGCAGCCAAACCAAATGCTAGCAGCCCCCAATTGATTTCCTTGATATGTCAAAGAACAAATAAACCGATTTGCTTAAACTGTTATAGGGTGGATTTTCTATTACTTGTAGGCCAGACAGACTTCGACAGATGGAACGTCTTTGTGGGTCATTAGCCATAGCCTCTACCAGGAAGGCATGTCCCAAACTCCCAACAGGGAGCCTTTTTCAGTGTCTCCAAGCAGGCTTAAGATGAAAGGAAGTCAGGAGCCTGTGTGTGGAGTGAACCATGCTTACCAGTTTTCCAAGAGCAAGGTATCGATGCTCTTTAAGCTTCTGTGTCTAGGTCTCTCTATGTTCTTGTAACTTGGCTTCCCTTAACCCTTTACAGTTTACCCTTGATGATCTACCAGAGGTCAAGAAGGTTTCTGAAAGTAAAGCCATTGGACCGGTCAAAGCCCTTCTCTTTGAGATTCTGTGAGGCCACAGGCCCCCCCACCCCACCCCACACAGAGCCTGTGTGTGCAACCAGCCCATCCTCTCTTGTGCCCGGCACCTACCTTCTTGAAGGAACCCTGGGTTCTCAGGAGGGTGATGACAATGAAGAGTGGGACACAGGCCATGGAGGAGAAAGCCAAGAACCAGCCAATGGAGTACCCCCAGGGAGGGTACACGTAGACGTTGTTGTATTTGAGAGGCGTGTACTTGGTCAAGGAGAAAATGAAAGTGGCCTGGGAAGAGGAAAGGGCAGATGCCGATGAGACAGAGGGACATTCAAAGTCCCTCCCTGGCCACTTGAACAGTCCAAGACAGAAGACAAGCAAGATGCACTGTGGTGCATCCCAGGTGGGACAGGAAAAGCCACTGCAAATCGTGACCCAAGGCATCAGAACTGAGGCAGGAGGAGACAGAGGTGGGGCAGGGGGAAGTGGGTGTCCATAAGTCAGGCATCGCCCCTCACCCCACAAGTCTTCTGGGGGCAGGAGGGAGGAAGGGGAAGCAGACTGGGCACATACCAGGCAAAGCCCTGGGGTCAGGAAGAGCCAGGAGATCTTCACCAGTGGCCAAGGCCGGTAGCCAATCATGTCCTCAATGTTGTCATAGAAACGGTCTGCCCCTGACCAGGTCCAGCGTGGGGAAAGAGAGTGAGAAGAACTTAATGGGTCTTTGGGAAAAACTGGCTGGCTTCTTTCCCACCCACCCACCCATCCTGGGATGGGAAACAGGAACAGCTGTGAATGAGATGTGCCCCTGGCACCCCAGTCAGAGAGCAGGGAGCAGGGGCTGGTACCATCTCTGACTTCCTGTGTAAGGATGGAGTGGAGACCCCCACTGTCCTCTTCACACAGGAAAGTGTGAGCCTGAAATGGGGCCCAGTGGCAGTGCAAATGCTTGTTTACCTGTGCAGCAGACAAGGATCTGACTGGGGTCAGAGCAGCAAGGAGCCCTGTGCTCACACATACTATACCAAACTCAGGGTTAGAAAATTACAGGACAATGGTCAGGATCTCAGACTCCAGGGGAACTACCTCTGCATTCCAAAGGAAGCGTGATAAGGTTGATTTACACTTTGGGAAAACACTGGTTTTGTTTTTGTTTTGTTTTAATGTCCATAGGTTTCTACATTTGCTTAGGCAGAGCTGGTATTCCCGCAGTGAAGAACCAACCACTCCTGGGAAAAGCCATGTAGGGGACTCATCTCCCTACACCCCTAGGACCTCCCCACTGATAACTGCCACGTGAAATCCCACCATTAAAGAGTCATAGCTTTCACTTCTAAAAGCCAAAGTTAAAAGCCAGATGTTGCCAGGTGGGTTTAACAGTTTAAGACCTCACTGTGATTGAGTTTATCAGATCCTCTCTGAGAACAAGATTTGGAAAGGGGTAGAAGAAAAAACCAGAAAACATCAGAAGCTCGAAGGGAGAAGGTAAGAGAGAGGAAAGGACACCAAGCAGGAAGGCTTAGGGCAGCAAAATAATCATCCTTCCTACTTGTAGCTTCACCTGAGTCTTTTGACATTGGTACTGTGTCCCCAACCTGGTGCAAGGGAGCCAGAAGACCTGGGGTATGACAATAGCCCTTCCACTTTCTAGCTGTGTGAGGTTAGGCAAGAGATGTAACCTCTCTGAACCTCCCTTTCCCCCTGCAAAAGACTGTCATAGAGATTCTGAGATAGTGAGAGGGAAAGTGACCAGTACGGTGCCTGACACAGAGCACATGGCTCAATAAAAAAGGTTTTTTCCCCCAGTAGTCAGGCATGGGGATGGCAGGGCATTAAGGCATTCCACAGCACTGCTGGTTATCTCAGGGCTGAGGGGCCCCAGGATGTTAGTGGAAATGCATGGAAGGCAGAATTCACTGCAGTGTGAGAAAGAAATGTGTAGCAGCCGCGATGGAAGAGGCTGCTTCAAAACCACGAGAATGAGCTTCCAGCCTGTGGAAGTATTCAAACAAAATCAGGTGACAACCTGGTTGTTAGAAAGGGAACACAGGAATTTGTGAAGGGTCAGACCAAGTGACCCTGAGAGTCCCTTCTGACTGGGGTTCTACTGGCGAAGGGCCTCAGGCCACCTCTGCGTCAAGAGCACCCTGCATGGTTATTGGTCATTCCTCTCTCTGGTCAAGGAAATCTGTCTTATCATTGTCCCAGCTCTCGCTACCCTCAGGAGAGATGCCAGGCTGCCTGGCCGTGGCTAACCTTCCCAGGAAACAGGAACAGGATGGTGATGCAAAGGCTCACGGGAAGCACTCACCTCTTGGCTCAGGCAGACCCTGTCCTTTGCCGGGGCCTCCCCTGCCCCATTCTCCTCCCACCCAGTCCTCAACCTCTCCGCCTCCTTACCGTACACCCAGCTGATGCAGATAACTTCGAACACGGAGAGGAAGAGCAGGCATATGCCACTGGAGGCATAGTAGTCAAACAGCTGGAAGATATACATCCCGCCCTGTGGAGCAGGGAGCAGGGCTGAGGCCTGGGGCCATGGCGCTGGCTGCATGCTCCTCCAGGGTGGCAAATCCCCACCAGGGGTGCCATCCTGCCCTGCCCAGGGAAGTTACTCCTTGCATCTAAGAGGATGCTGGCCCTACCCTAGGTCCTTCATTCAACATCCCAGCATCCCATCCTCTGGGAATGGACACCCACCTCCCTCTGTTCCTTTTGGGTTGGAGTATGCCACTCCCTGCAGCAGGCCTGAGTTAAGTCATGACCCTGACTCCTGCCACACTCAGGAAAAAGCCCATTCTTTCCACTGGGGTTGGATGGATGGGAAAAGGTAAGCTGGAAGTGGTACCAGCCTTCCTGGATATCACAGGAAGAAAACCTGCCTGAGGACAAAGTTACCAGAGGAAAGGAGAGCCAGGAGAAGAGACCGTGTCATTAAAGCAGCTGGATCCAAGTATGCCTAAAATCCAACTATCTCTAGACTTTGCAGCCACCCAACCCCCATTAATTTCCCTTTCTGCTTAACCCAGCTTGTATTTGGTTTCTTCGAGACCTGACTAATGTAGACAGATCCAATCAAGCAAGGCTGGTACCACTTCCAGCTTACCTTTTCCCATCCACCCAAGCCCTGCAAGAGAAACTGAGCAGGTGTCAATGCCCCACTTAGCAGATAAGGAAAGAGTGGTTCTGAGAGGGGCCAGCAGTGACCCCAAGTCACCCTGTGATGAGCCTCAAAGCAGGCTAACCACCCCACTCACCTCTGTGACCAGTAGGAGCCCTATCAGATAGCACACCATAGCAATGGTGAGGATCAGCAGCTCGCGCCGCCTGCTCTTCCGAAGCTGCCTGGGGAACATGTCCATGGAGGCCGTCACCAGGCACTCCATACAGACAAACTGTGGGCCAGGAGGGGAGCTGGGGTGAGGAGGGTGTGTGGGAGGCCACCAGCCCCTGCCCAGCGCTCTCCCCACCCAGCTCTGTCCTGGCCTCTCTCATCCCATTTGCCACACTAATGCGCGAGAAGGAGTCGGGGGTCTGGGTGAGGCCAGCCCTGCCCTTGTCCACAAGAAGGGGTCCCAACAGGGAGGATGGAAGGGGAGATCTATCCTGCCCCCAAAGGTAGGAGGCTGGCGCTGGTGCTGAGCATCTGGGAGAAGCTGGAGGGCATTGGGGGACATCTGTGTATGTGGAAGGCTCAAGCCTTGAGAACAAAATGGGCACCCCTCCCCCACCAACACACACACAGAAGAGGGTCTAAAGAGGCCTGGAGCCACTGACCAACCACAAGCACGAGCCCTGGACAGTAAGGAGGGCTCAGATTCATGGGTAGGAGGAAAGGAGTGAGAACAGTGAGGCCAAGACTAGCAGAAGCCGGAAAGAAGGTCACCCGGGCAGGGCTGGGCTGGGTGACGTACCTGGCTGTCCAGCCCCAGGAATATGAGCATGACGAAGAAAAGGCAGGACCACAGCTGGGACAAGGGCATCATAGTCACAGCCTTGGGGAATGCAATGAAGGCCAGACCGGGACCTGCCAGGCACACAGCATGCTCAGCTGATCCAGGGTCTCGCTGCCCTCAGCAGAGCGCTGATCCCCTGCACTGTCCTGTCCGTGTCACATGCACGGCTAGCTCAAGACAGGGCTGCTCAAGACAGCAGGGTGAGTCCGCTATTCTACTCCCTGGGGACAAAGCCATTCCTTCATCCATGCACACACACATCAGTCCATCCACTCCACTCTTCCCCCCTCCCTCCTCCTTCCCGCAGTTCCAAAAGCCTTGCTTTGTGCCAAGCGCTGTCCCTCCAAGGCTAAAAGGTTCATGCCACTCAGTTTCTAGGGCTCCGGTCCTCTCTCCTTCCCCTCAGGTCCCAGGCAGACCGGGGCACCTACCTGACTCGGCCACTTCAGAAATGGGCACCCCCTGCTCTTGGGACATGAAGCCCAAGATGGAGAAGACGACAAACCCTGCCACAAAGCTGGTGGCACTGTTGAGGAAGCAGAGGGCAATGGAGTCCCTGTGGGAGTAGATTGATGCAGACAAAGGTGGGGAGCAAGAGAGGAAGAGTCCAATCAGGGAGGAGAGGAGGGTAAAGAGGAAAGAAGAAGGCAGGAGGGGATGAGCCAGGGAGGGAGAAGGGAGAGAGAGACAAAAGTCAGGTGTCAGAGGAGGAGGAAAGGAAAGGAAGAGAGAAAGTGGGGAGAAAGAAAGTTAGCCTGGCAGAATGTCAATTGACACAATGTGCCACTCCCTGGGCCCAGGACAGTGGGTCTTGGTCTCAGAGCCCACCTCCAGGACTGTGACCCTCTTCAGCTCCCAGAGAGGCAGGAGTCACTCTCGCCCTGCCCCAGCCCTGCCAGTTCTCACCTGTAACAGTTGTTGTGATACTTGTTGTAGCTGCCCAGGGCCGTGAGGCAGCCCTGGCAGATGGCAAAGGAGAAGAAGATCTGGGTGCCCGCGTCCATCCACACCTGCACAAGACCCCAAGAAAGTGCCGGGGTCAGGAGTGGGTGGCCACGGCCTAGAACCAGGGAAAACAGACCCCTGGCCATAGCACAAGTCGACCCCTCAGTGTCCCCAAGAATGTCACACCCATGTGACACTAGTCCATGTGACATACTTCCCCTAGTGTCCTCCCTTCTCTCCACAGTGGACTTCTCACAGGTAGGGCCAATTTTTAGTCCTATAGACACTTAGGAAGCACCAAAGACACGTGTGTCCCTTGACTACCTCAGGTGTAGTCTGTAAACTCAAGCTGTACCCAAGATGGATGAGGCCCACCTGCATGGCAGAGCTAAGAGTCACTTGCATTCATTCAAACAGTGTATTTACATCATGCCTTAGGCAGCTGTGACCTGGGGCAAAGAGGCTACTTCATGAAAATAGAAAGAAAAACCACCAAGACTTCATGGGCATGCAAAAATGTGCTCAGACAAGTCCTAGAGGAGGAAATGCAGTTGGCCAGTAACCATGTGGGAGATGCCCAACCTTGCCCAGAGTTAAAAAAAAAAAAAGCTAAATTAAAATCATAAAATGATACTGCTTGGACCTATCAAGTTATAAAAGATTAAAATAAATATTAATCAAACCTTGCAAAGGCCCTACAGGAAGAAGGTATCCTCAAATACTGGTAGTAGAAATCTACATTTCTCTAAAGCCAGAACCAGCTGGGTGCAGTGACACACACCTATAACCCCAGAGGCTCAGAAGGCTGAGGCAGGAGGATCACAAGTTCAAAGCCAGCCTCAGCAACTTAGCAAGGCCCTAAGCAACCCAGCAAGACTCTGTCTCTAAATAAAATATTAAAAAGGGCTGGGGATGTGGCTCAGGGGTTAAGCACCCTGGATTCAATCCCCAGTACCAAAAAAAAAAAAAAGGCTTTCTAAAGCCAGTACCAACCACAGGTTCAACCAACCACAGCGAAAATATTCACCCCAAAAATGTACCTCTACTGAACATGAACAGATTTTTTTCTTAAATAATACAGTATAACAACTAATTTTATAGCGTTTATATTATAGTAAGTACTGTAAATTATCTAGATATTATTTAAAGTATATAGAAAAATTGCATTGGATTATATGCAAACATTATGCCATTTTATATGCAACTTAAGCATCCAAAAAATTGGTATCTGTGGGAGCCATAGAGCAAATCTCCCATGGATACTGAGGGATAACCCTATATTTAAAAATAGATATCACCACCAAGTTCAGTGGCACATGTCTAAAATCTCAGCAACTTGGAAGGCCAAGGCAGGAAGATCACAGGTTTGAGGCCAGCCTCAGCAACTTAGTGAAACCTTGTCTCAAAATCAAAAATAAAAAGAACTGGGGATGTAACTCAGTGGTAGAGTTTCTTTGGGCTCAATCCCCAAGAGTGGGGGAAAAAATAGATATCACCTAAATGTCCAAGGGCAGGATATGAGCTCTAAGAGGGCAGAGAGACTGGTCTGTTCTGTCCACTGACCTATCCCTGGCACTAGAACAGTACTTAGCACGTAATGGGTCCTCAGTATATTTTGTTGAATAAATAAATGACTAATGAATGGATGAAATATTATGCAGGTGTTAAAAATTACATTTACAGGTGAATCTGATAGCACGGAAAAGTCTCATAAGTGAAACAAGGATATATGTGTCTTTATATATATATATGTCAAAACACACACATACGCCAACCACATAGTGAAAATGGTTGGAAGGAAATATACTAAAATGCCGACAGAAATTGTACCTGAATGGTGGGATTATAAGAGATTTTAAATCTTTTTCAATTTTCTTCCATGTTATCTAATTTTTCTCCAGTGGGCATCTCTTGCTTTTTTACCAAAGGAAAAGAAATAGAAGACTTTCAAATGCAGACTGGTTTGGGGCAGGACCCTCTACCTCAAAGGTAAAAGGTCCCACATGGTGCCCACCTGGGGGTCCTTGAGGCGGAGCAGGTCTGGTCTCAGGTAGTAGATGATGCCCTCATAGGCTCCAGGGAGGGTGACACCTCGGATCAGTAGGATGACCAGCATCAGGTAGGGAAAAGTGGCTGTGAAATAAACAACCTGGAAGAGAAATAGGCCAAGGTCACTCTAGGTGGAGACCTGGCAGCCAGGCAGCCAGGACCCGGCAGAGAGTCTCCAGTGGTCCCCCCCACCCTCGGGTAGTGCCAGTCACACAGAGCTCACCACCAGGTTCCAACATCATAGAAACAGCCTGGGGGGAGAGCACAGGAAACTTTCCACACCTCCCCTACACATTCCAGTGGCTCTGCTCCCCAGCCCAGTGTGAGATACACATCAGCAGGGCAGGGGGAGGGGCAGGGAGGAGGAGGGGGACTGGCACTGGTGTGAGTTTCTTGCCCACAACCCTTCAAAGACTCATCTGAAACCCAGAAACTGATTAGCCTTAATCCTTCAACCTGGCTGCCCTCCCCATGGCCATGGTGAGGGTGGGACCATCCCTCACAGAAAAAGTGGCCAGATTTGGACAGTGATTTGCAGGAAGATTCAGACTGTACTTTTCCAGGCTTAGGGTTGGGGAAGCAGCAGTGGCCTGAGCTCAGCAATCCTAGGGACGCACAAAAGGTGTTCCACTCTGTCCCTGACCACACTCAGCTCCTTACCAAGGGAGCGGCCTCATCTGTGTGGTTAGGACTACTATTATTCTTATCATTAGTATTGCTTTTATTTTTACAACAACCCAAAGAAGAGGAGGCTGCTATGGGAACAGCCTAACTGTAGGGCTGATCAGAACAGTCAGCATCCTGCCATTCCTGGCTTTCAAAAACACGAAGCAGCATCTTAGGCTCTCTGTGTTGGAAATCAAGCTCAAACCCCAATTCTTTCTATATAATAAACCCACTGTTACCCAGTTTTGGCTTGAACCCCATCAGCAACTGGCAACTTACCACCCCAAAGACATTTCTGTTTGTGACTTGTGCTAAAAATATTCTCCGTGTGTATTAAATTCAACAAGCAGTTGAGTTGAAGTAAGAGTGTGTGATCCTAATTTGTGCAATATATACACATAATGGCTACAAACACACACCTACATACCTATGAAAGGAACTAGGAGGCAACACAGAGAAAGTCAACAGGGATTAGCAGATCCAACTGCCATCATGCTGGTGGCCTGTACAGTGATCAGCTCCAACAGTGGAACTTTTATGGTTCTTATTTTGTTCTGAATATTGCTTACATAAACAGGTCTTTTAAAGTCTGTTGAAAAAAGAAAGTGTTTCCTTGTATGGAGCTAAACTTTGCCTTCCTACAACTTCCCTCATTCTCACCATGCATCTCCCCTCTACCACTCTTTCAGTTCTCCTGAGGGCCCTCCAAGGGTCTCCATGGACTTTGGGAGCCACAGAGAGCCCAACAGGAGCCTGAACACCTCACCTTGCCCGTGGACTTGACCCCCTTCCAGATGCAGAAGTAGCAGACGATCCAGGCAAGCAAGAGGCACAGGGCCAACTCCCAGCGCAGGCTCCCCAGGTCATGGATTCCCGAGGTGATGCCCAGAACCCGTCTCCTAATGGATTGGGAAAATTAAAAACCAGGTGAAAAGCTAAAAAGGATGATTGCCTATCACCACGTGTCCTGATTCTTAGAGCTGACACCACAGGCCTCATATTCCAGGGCTTCCTCCGCTCCCAGCCCTGCTCACCTTCCCTGTGGTCATGCCATGTTCCCACCTGTGGTCTGTATGGCCCTGGCTGTTAGAAGACCAAATCATCATAATCCCATAGGTATCTGTGTCTTTCTAACTCATCCAGATTTCTCTGTTGTACAGATAGAGAAAAAGAGAGTGAGGATGGTGAGGAATGTATAAACAACACGTTCATGGAGAGTAGATATTTGTATATATGCAGGGTGATGGGCAAGAATGTGAGTATCGCAGGGAGGGGCTGAACTCTAAAGTTGTTGGGCTCTAGAGATGTGTATGGGGTGATGGAGATGTCGGTATGACTGAGAGAGAACTTTAGGTAATCAAGGGCCTGCATGCGCGAGGGTGTGGGCAGACACAGGGTGTTGGTGAGCATGTGTGGGGACCTGTGAGAGAAGGGACGTGTGGCGTGGTGGAGGTGGAAGTGTGCGTAATCCCATGGTAAGGTGAACGTGTGAGCGGAGGTCCTGCCCATTTCTGTGGTATAAATACTCCCACATTGGCCAGTGTCAGGTTGCCAATGTGACATCACTGAATACAGAGTTTGGAAGAGATGGTACAGTGGGCTCTCCTGGGGCTGTGGAGGCTGTTTCCAGCACACCATTGGACATGTGTGGGGTGGATGTGAGGGGGTAGGTGGATATTCGTGAGACTGTAAATGATGTGGATAGAAAAATGTGAGTCTGCGTGGACTCATGTGGGTTTGGGGTGAGTGTAAGGGGACAGGTGGACAAGTGTGGGTGGATGTGAAATTGTTCTTTCATCCTTCAGTGATGGGGGGTAGGAGGTGCATGAGTGCTAGAAAGCATGCACAGAGAGTCTTAAACTTGCACCCCAGACTTTCAAATTGGCACAATTCAGACATGCAGACTGTCTCTGCTTAGGGGCCCCTGGCATGTGACAACCAGGCCCAGCACCTACTCCCAGAATTCCATGACAGGTGAGGTGAAGTTCGCAGAATGGGTCACTTTGCTGGCTCCAGAGTGGTTCAGAAAGTCCATGCAATGCTCTGTTGGGGACAAAGTAGAGTGCATGTCAGTTAGGGACATGATGGGGAGAGATGTCCCCACATCCAATCCCCCCACCAGCCTAGGGGTCCCTTTGGACTCCCCACTTTCTAGAGTATCAGAGGTGAACTTCTGAGGAGGTTCATGGGACCAGCTCCTCCTCCTCATGTGGCCTGTGCTCACTGCTCTTGTTCTCAGTGAGCCTGGCCACTCAGCTGGCCACCCTACCAACCTCTGGCACCATCCAGACTGAAGATGATACACCCAATATGGGTAGTTCACAAGGATAACTATCACCCCCATCTACAGACAAGGGACCAAGGCCAGGTACAGCTCTTCCTGGCTTGATGCTGCTCACATGCTTCTCCCTCCCACTGTTACATAGTTAATTGTCTATTTCCTCTATTTCTACATCTCTACAGTAAGCTCAGAAGAGGGCTGGGTCCAGGTTGCCCTTGCTTGGCCTTGGAGCGGTGTTTGGCACATAATAGGTGCCCAGTAAATATTGTTAAATGACGAATGATAACCTCTTGCTACAGGCCCACTGGGTTCTCACAACTGTACTTCATTCTCCCAGGGGCTGATCTAAGGGACCACAGAAGGATCAGCCAGCAGAATGGCACCAAAGCCCACATGGGGTAGCTTTGAGGCCAATTCTGCCATATGCTGACCATCACCAGCCACCATGGCCCAACCTCAAGGGACAGACACCATCCCAGAGGCTGAAAGAATGGATACCTGTGTTCCAGTAATTGGTGCAGGTTGTCCAGGGTAGCTCAGAGGTGAAGGAGCTGAACAGGTAGAAGAGGGCCCAAGCGAGGATGATGATGTAGTAGATATTCAAATAGGACTCGATGACCACAGAGGCCAGTCCAATGCCTTCCAGAGTGAATGGTGGTGGGGCAGGGAGAATCCAAGAGATAAACATTAGCAAAAAAGTCACATACAAGCTGCCAGGTGTGGCTACAAGGGTCTTCTTAGAGTTGGGTTTATTCATTGACATGAGAAGCCATTTATAGCCTTTTTTTCCAAGTAAGAAAAGCAGGTTATAAATCACCATCCTATATATTCTCCCATTTTTTTAAAAATATTTATTTATTTATTTTAGTTTTCGGCAGGCACAACATCTTTGTTTGTATGTGGTGCTGAGGATCGAACCCGGGCCGCACGCATGCCAGGCGAGCGCGCTACCGCTTGAGCCACATCCCCAGCCCTATTCTCCCATTTTTGTAACACATATTTGAGAGTGTCTATTTTTTTAATTTTAATTTGTTATATATGACAACAGAATGAGAGCGTCTATTTTTGTTTATGAGAAAACTCTGGAAAGATTTCCACCCAAAAGTTAGCAAGAAGTTCTTGAAGTGATAGGATTTTAGTTTATTTTTTCAAGCTTTTTTTTTTTTTTTTTCATTTTGCTTGTTGCATTTTCTGTTTTTCTGATGTAATTGTGTATTGCTTGCAAAATTAAAAGATAGGAAGGATAAAGGAGTAAGAAGAGGGAAATGGTAAAAATCTATCTCTTGGATAAGAAAAAGAAAGCAGCCAGGAAGAGAGAAGTGGCCCTTGACATGATGTGCCTGGCCCAGCGTCCAGATCCCCTCGCTGCAAAAGTTGAGCTTCCATTTTAAAGCTTATCATGCAGGCTCTGGTTGGTGGGGTACACTTGGTCTCTTTAATGGAAACATGTGCTATAAAAGTGGAATCTTGCCAGGCATGATGGTGCACACCTCTAATTCCAGCCACTCAGAGGCTGAGTCAGGAGGATCACAAGTTCAAGGGCAGACTCAGCAATTTAGCAAGGTTCTAAACAACTTAAAGAGACCCTGTCTCAAAAACAAAAACAAAACAAAACAAAAAAAAACATAAAGTGCTGGAGATGTGGCTAAATGGTTAAGCACCCCTGGGTTCAATCTCTGGTACCTTAAAAAAAAAAAATAAATAATTAAATAAAAGTGGAATCTCCTCACAGTCATTTTAGAAGCAGCATTTTGCCAGGCTGAATGAAAGCCAGCTGGGAGGGGTGGTGGGTGGCGCTCCCCCAGGCCAAAGCCCACCCGGACTTTGTCCACCGGGACTGAGTTCTGGAGAACAGAGGACACAGGCTAATCAATGCTGTTTAACTGTGGCCTGTGTGGAACAACCCGTTAGCCTAAGGGCTGGCTCAGAAATCAATGCTGACCGTGAACCAAACTGCCCCTTTGCGGGAAGAACCCACTCGCAACTGTTTTGTCCCATCCTGGCAAAGGGCGGTTTGCAGGCGTGGTGGTCTCCCCGCGTCTGCGGCCAGGCTGTGGCGCTTCGGAAGCTGAGGAGCCAGGGCTGCAGTGGCCGAGGGCTCCCCCGGGAGCGGTGGGCCAGCCTGGGGGATATTTCCGGGCCACACAGACTCCCACTCAGACCACGAAAGCACAAACAAGCGGCCTCTGTGCCAGCCTCCTGAACGCTGTGCTCCCCGTGGCTTGGCGGGACCTGACAGGGCGGGGATCAGCGGGTCAACACCGAGGACCAGCGGGGGGGGGGGGGGGGGGGGGGGGGGGGGGGGTCTGGTGGCGCCTGCAGAGCGAGGACGCGGGAGTGTGGGAGCGACCTGCGGTGATTCAGAAGCTACAGTGAGTGCAGACTGGAGAGGGGGCGGTGTGAGTGAGCACAGGGTGCGTTTCCTGTGCGTCCTTTTGTGCACAGGCTGCTGGGAGCTTGGAGGAGGAGGGGACAGTTAGGCAGGGAATGGGCAGGCAGTGAGCAGCTTGCACTCCCACCGCGGGGAGGGGCACACACCTTGAGCCAGCCTCTTCCGGAGCACCCAGGCCAGGCGAAGCCCAGTAACTTGGAAGAGGAAAGGAGCCGCAGTCTCACAGTCTCTTCCCCTACCCATCCAATGTCCACCTGCCAGGTACCCCCATAAGGGTGTTCTGCAGAGGCCAGGCTCTACTGCTGCTGCCCAGGAGCTTGCTTGGACCTGGGGTTAGAACTCAGTTGAGTGGGACTTTTACATTACTGCTGAGTTCGGAGCAGAACACCCAGAAACTCCTGCAGCGCCCAGAACTTATGAGTAGAAACGTGGTAGGCCAAGCTTTGCTCTGCTCTGCCCCTCACTGCTATCTCCTCAAGGACCCCCCTGGATGTTCCAGAAGCACAGCATGAAACAGGCTTCACTCTTCCCCAATGTGGTCAGGTACCCAGCCTACCCAGTAACCAAGATGTTCCTCATGACACCTCTATCCAATTTGAACTGTGCCCAGGAAACTCAAGAATGCCTATCCCCAGGGCTCCCTTAGGCACTGACATGAGGGGAAGAGTCCTCTCTGCATTTCAAAATGTGCAAAGAACCTTTGAAGGACAGGAAGACCCCTTGGGCATCCCACTATCCCCCAGGGGACTGGCCAATCAACTAAAGAGGGGTTGGGGCAGGATGCCCCAGGCTGCTCACATTAGTGCCAACAGATTCATTGTGAGAGGAACAGACGCTGCCCCTGGTATAGTCAAGAGGGAAAGGGTTCAGGTAGATCTGGACTCAAATCCTTTGTGAATGACCCCATTTTCCTCATCTACAAAATGAAACCAATAGTTACCAGAGAATTAGGTGAGAAAGGTGCTTACAAGAGACCTGACACAGGGTAGCGCTCCATAGATGCTAGATATCCCCATCAGCATCATTCCTGTCACTACATGTGTTGTAGGCCCATCTGGGACCATGACATCAACTCAGAAACACTTTCCATGAGGCTGATGAAGCTTGAACTTTAGGGTTCCTTACTTGCAGGGACCCATCCCAAGCTCTGTACCTGATTTGGTATTTGTCATTTTGTCTGTTTTTCTTGAAGTGTACCCTCCTTCCCAAGCTTTGTAAGCTTGGGCCCTGAAAAGCCTGGTTCTCACTTAGTGCAGGAGGAGAGTGGATAAGCAAAGGGGACAGTGAGCACGGAGAGGATGATGACAGTGAAGGGAGGGACGCTGGAAGGAGGTAGGCATGAGGACGTCCCCATGTATTGGAAGGAGGAGGCAGAATACTCACCCTGGAAGAGGGGGCAGATCTTCCTCCAGGCAGTGACGCTCCCTTGGCTGGTGTACTGGCCCAGGGCCACCTCTAGGAAGAACACGGGGACTCCGCAGCTGAAGAAGAAGATGAAATAGGGAACAAAGAAGGCCCCTGCAGGAGAGGAGAGGCAGAGACTGAGCCACACCTTTCTGCTCTCAGCCCGGGGACCCTCCCAGACCTCCAGCACCTTCCTCCTTAGTGCCTTCCTCACGCCTCCCTGGGGCCCAAGATGGCCTCCTCCTTTCTCATGCTGTCAGGGGTGATGGGTGGAAATGTTCCAGACTAAACCTTGCGTGAGGTGGGCAAGGCCTTTGAAAGGAAATGAATGAATTAGGATTAGGAAATAGTATATGCACTATTTATTTTCTTAGTGTGCTTCACGAATTTCATCAGTGTATTATTTTTGGAACCCAAACAAGTGTTCTGTATAATTTGATATGCTTATTAAATTATCAAGTTTGGTACATTTTAGAGAAAAACAAACAAAAAAAAAACACCTTGGAAACATTATTTTCACACTAGTAATTTTTGGAGTGTTCCCCCACCCCCATCAGGCTCTGGTCTGAAGGAGACTCGCAGCAGAGAAAGCTATCACATAATTAGGCACTGACCAGCAGCTACTGAGGGGAGGCCAGGCTAAGAGACGTTCAGCAAATGATGTGATGGAATTGAAGACACCCCTCAGCCCAGTGCCCACTTTGGTAGAAATCACCAAGGCCGCAACCTCACCTCAGAGGTTCATCTTTGGGCAATAGGATTCTGGTTCATCACCTAATAATAACACCTGGCATTATTTGGTGCTATGTTTCAGACCCTCTTCTAAATGCTTCACCAACATCAAAATCCTCACAAAACATCCTCCCATGAGGTAAGTACTATTGCTATCCCCTTTCACAGAAGAGAAAACTGAGGCTGGGTTTAAAATGCAAAAAACTGAGGCATAAATGAGGAAACAGAGGCACCACCTGGGGAATCTGATCCTGATCTTAACCACTACATCAAAATGCCTCTAAAGTAATCTCTCTCATGTGTAGGAAAAAATGGGAAGTATAAAGGAAAAAGCTCTGTGAATCCTTCTAGTTTTCTTATAAACACACACATTATTTCTCTTTTGCAAAACGAGAACCTACTATAGATTATTTGACAACCATTTTAAAAATCTTCATCATGAACCTGTTCATATCAACCAATGAATCATTTATTGGCTGTATAGTATCATTTATTGGCTGTATAGTATTCCACTGTATGGAATTCTAGCATATTTCAAGTATCTTGTTGGGTTTTTCAGTGTACATTAGAAACACCACCACAGTGAAGACCATTGTCCATAGCCTCATGTACTTGTCTAATTTCTCCTTAATACAAATTGCCAGTAGAGGAATTGCTGAGTCCAAAGATAAGCTTTTGTTTTGTTTTGTTTTACATGCATGTGTATGTGTGTTAAAATACATACACCATGAATCATTCTAACCATTTCCAAGTGCACAGTTCAGGGGCACTAAGTCCATTCGCAGTTGTGTAACTATCACCCCATCCACCTCCTGAAACTTTTTCATCATCACAAACTGAAACTCTGTACGTATTGAACAGCAACTCCCCATTCCTGTTCCTCCCCAGTCCCTGGCAACCACAGTTCTACTTTCTGTTTCTATGAACGTGCTTACTCTAGGTTCCTCATGAAGGTGGGATCAGGGAGTATTTATCCTGATTGATTTCATTTAACGTATCAAGATGCATCATGTTGCAGCATATATCATGATTTCCTTCTCTATTAAGGCTAAATAATGTCCTTTGTGTGTATATGTCACACTTGGTTTATCCATTCATCCACTGTAGGACATCTGGGTTCTTTCCACCTTTGGGGATATACCTTGCCTAAAGGTCTTTGGCATGCATTTCACATTGCCCTCCATAACTCTTATACCACCCTGCCCCCCCTAGTAACATGTGAGAGTGAAGAAGGGTTTATGTCCTCTGGACCAGAGTGCCACCTAACTCTCCACTGAGCTACGGTCCTGTTGCCTCACGTTGGCCTCCCCAGCCTGAGTGCTACTAGAGCATTGGCGAGCACACTGCAGTGACGGAACTGGCTCAGGTTTGGGTTTCGTGGATGATTGCAGTGCCAGGGCTGAGGGCAGGATTCAGGAGAAAGGACGTAGCTCCGGGGTTCTCCCACAGGGCACTTTCTAGGAGAGCTATGGGGCATGTGGCCCACAGGCCCCTTCTGCCAGCTGTCAGATGTCCTTCTCTCTAATAAAGGAGACGGCTTCCGTTCTGACTTTAAAATGTGGGCTTTGGTCCCACAGAAGCTGGGGACCTCAGAAGAGCCTCACCTCAGGCTGGTCACATGTTTAGACCTTGTAGCGTAGGGGAGGACGTTGATTCCTCCATGTTTGGATTTCTCTCTGAGTTTCCAACACACCAGTTCTATAAATTAGCTTATCAAACCCTTACTTTGGGTGGTTTAGCAACAGAGCTAAAGTGATACAGATATAATGTCTTTCTTTGATCCTGCCATCTTGGAGATGACCTGGGCTCAGCCACCAGAGCCTGGGGCCCTGCCTCCTGCCCTCAGGCTCTCTCTTCCAGGTAGTAGGACAAGATGTAAACAGTGAGTTGGGGGCAGTCACCCAACCACAAGCATCGCCCTAGCTGTGTTCTGGGGCAAGGCCTCCTCTGGGACTTGATAACCCTCAGCTCTGGCTCTAGCAACCTAGGTTCATCCACAACACTATGTCCTGGGACAAAGAAAGAAAGCACACTTCTGCCGCTCCTCACTGTCTCCCCTAACTTCTGGCCGGTGTCAGTCTCCCACCATCATCCTGATCCACTCAAGAAATTCCATTTCCATTTCTCTGGAGTCATTAGTATAAACAGTTCATGAAAACAACTGTAAGTTTTAAAACACATAGCAATTGGGGCTGGGGATGTGGCTCAAGCAGTAGCGCGCTCGCCTGGCATGCGTGCGGCCCAGGTTCGATCCTCAGCACCACATATAAACAAAGATGTTGTGTCTGCCAAAATCTAAAAAAAATAAGTATTAAAAATTCTCTCTCTCTTTAAAAAAATAAAAATAAAACACATAGCAACATGTGTAGTGAATACTCAGTAAACATTTGTCAAATTACATATAAATAGTGTTTAGAAGGATTTCCTAAACCATGGTTATCTCACAATGTATTTCTTCTTTTTCCCCACCTAGAGCATTTCTAGTATTTATAATAAATATATATAATTTCTACCAAAAAAAAAATTAAAAAAAAGGTGCCGGCCTTGGTGGTGCATGCCTGTAAACCCAGCAATCTGAGAGGCTGAGATGGGAGGATAGCAAGTTCAAGGTCAGCTTAGAGAGACCCTGTCTCAAAATAAAAAATAAAAAAGGCTGACGATGTAGCTCAGTGGTAAAGTGCCCCTGGGTTCAACCTCCAGTATGACAAGAAAAAATATGAAAGAAAAAGGTAATTTCAAGAGGAAAAAAAATAATCAGATCGATCACAAAGGACTACATATTGAAGGGTTCCATTTACATGAAATACCCCAAGTAGGTAGATCCTTAGAGACAGCAGATAATGGTTTCCCAGGGCTGAAAGTGGGGAGGGGGTGAGGGAATGGGGAGTGACAGCTAGTAGTCATGACTTTCTTTTAGAGACAATGAATATGTTCTAAAATTGATTTTGATGATGGTTGCACTATTCTGTGAATATACTAAAATCACTGAATGGCACACTTAAAAAAATAAATCTGGCCCTTCCCCACTGTGACCTTGTTAACTTTTACTACCGATGCCAAAAAACAATCAAATACATTTTCTTCATCTGAAAAAAATATATAGACAAGTTATTATTTCTCCAATCAAAATACTTCAATGGCTCCCATTTCACTTGGAACAAAGAATTCAAGATCTAAACCCATTACTTCTCTGAGCTCATCTCCTGTTATTCTCCTCTCTCATTCAGCTCCACACTGCCTCCTCAGTGTTCCTCAAACAGGTCATTGATCTTTCACCCCAGGACCTTTGCACTCACTATTCCCAGTGTTGGGAATGTTCTTTATCCTGCATGCAACCATGGATTCACACTTTCACCTTCACATCTTTGCTCAAATATTGCCTTCTTGGCAAAACCTTTCCTGGTCTCCCTGTTTTCCATATCAAATCCCTCTGCCTGTCCCAGTGATCCAGCATTTCCTGTCCCTTATCCCTGCTTTACTTCTTGCCACTCTGCTTATCACCACTTGACATAGTACACATTTTCTTGTCTGTAATCTGTCAGCCTTTGTCAAAATATAACACTCAGAGCGGGCTCTGTTTTGTATGGAGAACAGTGCCTGGCACAAGATAGACCTGCAGTAATATTAGTTGAATGAATGAATGGAGTGTGTATAGAGTAATGGAGGACCCAGATTTCTTGGTCCTGCTGTTGCCTCATTTAAAAGTCACCGGATCCCTGTGAGGTATCATCCCCATTTCGTAGAGGGAGACACTGAGGCTGGAGGTGGAGCTGGAGCTCTACCACAGGCCTCCAACTCGATGACAGCCCTCCTTCCATGTTACCGCACTGCCCGGGAAGGAGGGGCCCAGGTAGGCACTGCTCAGCCACAGTGCACGGCTCTCCCCACCACGCCTACCTCAGTGTGAACTCACCACCTCCATTTTTGTAGCAGAGATAGGGAAACCTCCAGACATTGCCTAGCCCAATGATCTCCCCGGCCACTGACAGCACAAACTCCATCTTGTTGTTCCATTGGCCCCGATCCTTCACCTGGTCCTCGCCTTCCTGGTCCAACGTCTCTCCCTCCTCCGGGACCCAGGAGACCATAGGAGGCCCATCCTCATGGACTGCCACTTTTTTGTCCATAGCCAGATAGTGAGTTGGGAGTCCCCGTGGGATGGAGCAAGATGTCAGAGAGGCAAAGTCTGGTGGGAGGAGGAGTGAACTGTAAGACCCTGGCACAGGCCCCACCGTCCTGCCCTCCCCAGCCCGGTCTTTGCTGTTGGAGTATTGCTTTTCTTCTCCATGGCACCTCTCCATAGAGTTACACTTTGCTCTCAGAGTCATGAGACTAAACAAATGGGGAGCAAATCTCAGTTTGCAGATGTGCTGACAGGAAAGTCAAGCCTCCACAGATAAAGTGATGCGACTTGCCCAAGACCATGCAGGAGCAGAGCTGCCGTGAAAGTCCAGGCGTGGGGCATTGTAGACCAAGTGGCTCTTGATCTCTATCGCCAGTCACCATCACAGCTGGCCCGTGCGCCCAGATCCTCAGTATTTAGTAGGTGACACTAGCCCGGCCTCTGGCCTCCAGGGCAGAAGGAATCAAAGGCTGCCAGAGGTGATGGGGGTCAAAGGGCAGTTTGTCCAAGGTGGCTGTATTGTCCCCCCCAGTTGTGTGCTCATTCCTGTGCCAAGGTGATGGATCAACTCTGGGTAAACATGGGGCCGGCTAGCCCTGGATGTCTGATTGGAAGGGCAGGAGAAGGTGGGACCTCAGAACAAAGCAGGATGGGGACTAGAACTGGCACCAGGGCCAAGTATAGGCCTTCAAAGGAACCCCGTTTCTCTTCTCTCAGTTGCATTTCTGTCATGAGAAAACTTAAGGGGCTGTGTGCCAGGAGGGGTCACCAGAGCAATTGTTACTTGGGTGGTGGTCATCTCCAGATGACTCCAAGATGACCAAATGGTCTCCTTAAGAGGGAAGCCAGGACTGGGGTTGTAGCTCAGTGGTAGAGTGCTTGCCTTGCACGAGTGAGGTACTAAGGTCGATCCTCAGCACCACATAAAAGTAAATAAATAAAAGTACTTATTTAAAAGGGTGGGGACAAGCCTGGTAAGAACTGCCCGTCATTGCAGATCACTGACTATCCTTTATCCCTCCCCTCTTAAAGATCCCCAAACTCCCTGGACCTCCAAAAGGATGATGTGGGCTCCTGTCAGTTTTATTTTCCAATCCTCTCATCTGTCAATCACCAAGAGACAAATGGCAGCAGAGTTGTTTCTGCAGCCCATGTTTGCCTTCTCCTCTCTCCACCCATACAAACAATCAGCCTGAAGCCACTTGTGCCTTTATTCCCAGGCAAGTGCCAGGAGACATTGCCCCAGCCTACAGAGAGAAGCACCCATCCTGCCACCCCTCACCTGGGAGGGGTGTTGGGGGAATCAAAGTGACCAGGTCTACCAAGTGCTCCATGCTCCTCCGAGGCTCTAGAGAAACACAAGGGAGTCTTTTTATTAAGGAAGAGTCTGTGTTTATTTGTTGGTCCTTTTAACCCAGGCAACAGCCCAAGCCCAAGTCAGTTAGAAAGGCGTGGGCAGGAGCCATTTGAGGTTATGGAAATTTTTGAAGGTGACTTGGAGGGTACAGGTTATCCCAGGAGCAGAAAGCATGTCAGGGTAAAATGCCGGGATTGGGACTTGTTCAGAGGCTTCTAATGCAAGCTCAATCCAGGAGGGAGAACAAGGAGTCACCCGGGAATTCAGAGGCCTTGAACCTCAGGTACAAGAGAGAAGGAGGGAAGAAGAGAAGAAAAGAGGGCTCCAGGTTGGGAGGAAGTGGACAGCCCCAGGGGAACTTAAAGAACCAGAGCTTCAGGTTGAAAGAACAGGGGAGCTCGACCAGGGGAGAGGTCCATGACACCTGAACCCCAAAGTGACCATTGCTAATGAGTTAGAACTGGGGCACCCTAAGGAACAGCCTCTGAATCATTATCAAACTAATGAACAAATAAGTGAATGAAAACTTGGAAACATGGACTCAAAAGCATCAGAGAAGAAACCCGAGATCTCATCCACATTTTGCTAATTACAATAACAACAGAAGGTTAACATTCGAGGAAGCACTGAGCTAAAAACATACTAATCTCTATGTACATTATTGAATCTCTTCCTCATAAGTCTCTGAAGTAGGTGTTACTATTAGCTCCATTTTATATATGAGGAAGTGAAGCTCAGAGATTAGAGAACAGTACCTGGCACCTAGCAGGTGCTCAGTAAAACTCCCTTGGAAGGGCGGAATAAACTTACCAAGACAATAAGTGGTGGAGCTGGGTCTTGTTGTGTGACCTTAGTCAACTCACACTTCCTCTCTGAACTTTAAATCTTCCTGGAAGAGAGAAGGACCCCTGCTCAACAGGGATATTGCAAGAGTGGGAGAATAACAGTAAGATCCATAATAAGCAATCACTGTCTTTTTTTTTAATACCTTTATTTTATTTATTTTTTTAATGTGATGGTGCTGAGGATCGAACCCAGGGCCTTGCACATGCTAGGCGAGCACTCTACCACTGAGCCACAATCCCAGCCCCAGCAACTACTGTCTTTGCTTGCCAAGCCATAGGGTAGCTGAGCTCAGGGCAAGCCCAAACACAAGAGTCCCCAAGGGAATGGTCAGCAGAAAAGCCTTACTATTTCCAGACCAGAGGTGACTATTTTAAGACCATGATGTTCTCAATAGGTGTAGGATGGCAGACCTGATGGATAAAAGGAGTAACTGAAGGGATGGATGAAGGGAAAGCTGAAGGAGAGCAAGGACAGAACTCAGTTTGTGCCAAAGATTTGGGTTGTATTGAGGATGGGGGAGGAGACAGAAGAGAACATGTACTGACATGGGATAAAACATTTTTTTAAACAAAAATATTATTGGAAGAAGCATAACTTACAGGTAAGAATGAAAAACTGGAATGGCAGAATGAAAGCAAGAGCAAGTGAAAGGAAAAGTTGGCTCAGAGCCCTGGTTAAGTTAAGGGGAAAGAGACTGGAATTGCAGAAAGAGAGATTTAAGCTAGACTAGGGGGAGAAATATCCTGGAGGACATTAGACGTAAAAATAAACGATGTGGCTATCCTTTTGGGGTTATTTTTAAAAGCCAAAAGAACAGCATAGCCTACCCCTACTGCACCTTTCTACCTCTCATCTGTTAAGAATGGTTTAACCAGTGTTGTCCACAGCAAAGATGACTTCTGGAAATCTTCCCAAGAATTCACCCCAGCTCTGTCCCTTTGGCAGCCCCCAGCATCTCCTCCCCAGATTGTCTCCCTGCTTTATTAAAATGGGGCAGAAGATGGAGATAGGGGATGGTTCTCCCCTCCAGAAGCAAAGACACCAATGCACACATTGGGCTCTAGTCTTTCAGAGATTAGAAAGTACAAAGTTACTTTCTGTTTGGGGTGCTGGGTGTGTAGATAGAAGCCTGGCCGGGCTCTAGCAGGTGAAGGCCAGAAATGCCACTGCCTGCCAGTGGCCAGGTCCGGGCTCAGTCTCCTTGGCAGCCTATCCAGCGTGAGAATGGCCTGGCCACTGCTGCAGCCCACACCCACATACCAATACCCATTCCTACACGCACACTGGTGCCTTCCGTCACGTCTCTTTGCACACACATACCTGTGTGCATGGCACCAAAGCCTGGCTCTGTCTGTAGTCCTTCACACCCCGTGGGCGGCCTGGCTCTGCTGGTGGCTGCCCACGCCTTCCCTCACACCGCCCCCAACCTTAGACACAAACACGCCCCTGCTGCAACCCAAGCTGCTTCCTTCTTTTGGGAGCCACTTGGCTTCCGGCTCACCAGTGACCCTGAAGGGAAGGACTGTCACCCCTCACCTGTGATTGTTAGTTCCCACCTCTCTGGGCACTGCCTGCCTCCCCCACCGTCCGAGTCAGCTGACTGCCCCTCTTTTACCCACTGCCCAGGGCCAGCTCGGGTAATAGACTCTCCTGCTACATAGGTTTGTTCCTGAGCACCCAGTGCTGTGGATATTGAGGGGTACTTGGTGGCACCCATTGTCCCAGCATTCCCAATACCAGACTTTCTCTTTGGCGTGGGGAATTGCAGTTGCCTACCCCCGCTCCCCAAGACCCCCCCCCATAGTTCTGTGAAGTCCAGCCCCACATCTTATCTCTCGAGCCCCAAGATCAAGCCAGCCCCTCCACTTCCTGCTCACCTCAGTGCCCTGCAGTCAGCTCAGCTCCATACATGGGTCATTCCCAGGGACCTGAAAGGGGAATGCTCTCCACCTTCACTCCCCCTGTTCCTCCCAGCACGGACTCCCATCTGAGTTGTCCTGGGACTCCCAGACAGAAAGCCACTCTCTCTGTGTGTGTGAGACAAAGAGAGACAGAGTATTGGGAAGTGAAGGGACAGAAATACCACAAGTAACAGGAGGGATTGAGGCCAAAAGTCTACGAATCAGGATTACAACATCCAACCTCAGGAAGCCAAGCCCTCTGTCCCTGCCCCCACCCCATTACACTTGCGCTGTAGCCCCCTCCCTCCTGGCCTTTGCCCTCCCATTGGCACTGTCCCAAGATGTCCTGTCCCCTCCGGAGCTGGGCTGAGCAGGGGAAGGGGCTTAGACCCTCACATCCTGCCCTCATCTCCCCTCTTGTTCTTTGCCCCTTCCCTTTCTCCCTCTGCCCCCCACCACAGTACCATCCCCTTCTTAGGCAAGGGACAGCCCTCTCTTACCAGAGCAGCAGATGGAAGCCACCACCTCCCAGGCTGAAGACTGAAAACTCGGGAGGGGAGTTGGCCTCCCTGATGAGGGCACGGGAGGAGGGTGAATCACACACTGGAGTTTTCCACCAAGTACCTGCCCTCTGTGGCTTCCAGGCAGAGCTCTAGAACCACTACCTTCTCCTTGGGATTTTCCTAGAGAAAGCACCCAGAGCGTGTGTATCTCAAGGTACATGATGCAGAGAGGACTCAGGTCTGCAGCCAGACAGGGCTGGCTTTCCTCCTCTCCTCTAGCACCTACCAGTCTGGTCGGTTAGGTGAGGAGCCGAGCCTCAGTTTCCCACACTGGAAAAGTTAATAATCCATAGTTTGCAGGGATTATTATAGACAAGTTGATCATTGCCTGGACTAGCCCAAGAGCTCAAGGGAAGCTGTTGATGTTCGTTATGATGCCTCTGGAAGCGGGGGCTCGGAACATGGAGGGTCTGGTCCTAAGCAGCACCTCTTGGCACTGATGTACACTGATAGGATTTCTCTGGAATAGCCTGGCAGCCGGCAGTGCTGAAGGGCCTGTGTGGAGTATGTGCCTTGTGCTGCATGCCCAATGAGCTTCTCCAGAATGAGTCCCTAGTCACCTCTCTTGAGCATGCCCTCAAGGCACTGGGGACAAGACTGTCCCATGGCCCTTCATTCAGAAGGGACAGTGCCTTCTTCTAGACAAAGATGTTTCTTCAGCTACAGGTGGTGTGGGGGGAGGGGAAGTTGTGGGGAGAAGGGGAAATTTCCCTTTACATGTGCTTCCTCTTTGTCTTTTAGAACTTCCCAGCAGCAGAGGGGTGTGAAGTGAGAATCTCAGTTTGTAATTTTCCATCAAGCACCCCTACTCAACATCCCTCCGGCCCCTCTCAGCCTCTTCTGTGAGGTCCCTCATCAAAAGAAAGCTAGAGTGAGTCTAAGTTCTCAGGCCATTTGCCTCTGTGATTCTAGAAGTCAGGCTGAAGGTTGGCTCTGGCAGAGGAGGACCCGGCCTAGCCAGAATCCACATTTGTGTTACCCCCATGCCCAACTGTCACGGTGCCATCTGCATTGCTGTGCCTGCCCTGTCTCTGAATATTGGGTCCAAAATGTATTGATTATAGAGTTTATCGCAAAGGGGTTACTAGAGTCCAGGAGACTACCTAGTTACAGCTACTAGAAAACAAAATATCCAGCAGCTCCAAATTCACCCTCTTACCTAGCCTGACTCTCTTTCCCTCTCTCCCCAGGGAGTGGAGCTTGATTTTTCCCCCAAAGAGAAAGTCCTCTCTGCCTCATTCCTCCCTGCCCTTACCTCGATGCCTCTGGTCTGAGTCTCATTGGCTTAACTTTGAGCCATCCTTATCCCCTTATTCAGTCCAACTGGAAAATTCTGAGGCCAGAAACCCTGTCTTTGCAAAAAGAAGGAATCCTAGAAATTCTAGCTAAGACTGGACTGTTTCCATACTGGGAAGAGTCCTGGATTGAGAGGAAATATGGCCAAGTGAATAGTGATCTCACTGCAGTAAGAACTACTGTACCCCCTAGAATGTTCTCAACACCATCATCTTCTAACTCCAGGCATGCTTTTAGAGGACCTGGAGTGGAACCTATTTCATCAGCATCTAACTCAGGCTCAGTGCTTTACATGTTACCTCATGTAATCCCCTTAGAAATCTTGAAATGTAGGCATTATTAGCCCCATTTTACAGAAGAGAATGCTAAGGAGAATATATGCTAAGTGATTTGTCGCACGGCCATGCACTGGTCAATGATAGAACTGGGATTTGAATCTGGGTCTCTTGGTTCCAAAAATCTATGCAGTATGCAGCATACTATTTACCAGACCATACATACATAAATGTCAGGGGTTTCATTTCATAATTCTTTGTTTCTGCTGCTAGCATTTAAAACAATACTGCCTCACAGTAGGCATTTGGTTTTTACTGATTACATGGATGTATGGATGAACTGACAGACAGATAGACAGATGAATGCAACTTGATGGGGAAAACATGATCCCCATCTTTCCTATCCTGGGAAGGCTTTGCTCTCCCAGGACCAGGGAATAAGCTAAAGCAGGGAGGCTCAGGTCCTGCTTTTCTTGAACAATACTGCTGTGATGAGCAGGACTGCTGGGCCACAGGATGAACACTTTTTTAGGACTGCCTCTCCCTTGCCTCCTAACAAATAAGTTTAACTCAATAAATGTGTATTCTCCTTCATGGAGCCCAATGCATCATAATGTCTAGGTGGGGTGAAGCTAGTGGACAGCAAGGATGTCTCATCTCATCCTGGGCTTTTCTGTTATACTGACAGTCCAATGTGGGGTAAATACAAGGGATTTGCTTGAGTGTCCCCAGGGCAGCTGTCACTATTCTCTCTACTGGGTGACAGTGACTTCTATGATATAAATAATATTATCCTCATTTTTCAGAGGAGAAAACTAAGGATCCGAGAGTTTACCTTGCCCAAGGTCTTACAGCAAGTCTCAGTAAAGGAGTGTGCTCAGCTGACTGTGAGGCCTCTAACTTTGTGCACGAGTGCACATTTGTCTAAGGATAGTGAGAAACTGTGTGTACACACATGTATGAATCAGAGACCTAAATATATCTGTTTGTAAGGTCTAAGGCACGAGGTCTGAGGCCCCAAGGCAGCTTGGTGAGCCAAGTGTCCAACAAGTGCTTGCTACCGCACTAAGCCTCAGTTTGGAAATCTCCAGTTACTCATGCTTCTGCTGTTTGCTGTCACCTGCCCAAGACTCTCCCCACCTGCTTCTCTAACAGGTGTAGCCTTTGGACAAGGGAGGTTTCCCATCCTGTTGTGCTCTCTTCCTCTGGAAATTGTCTCTGCCATTCCAGGCAAGGAAAGCAGATGGGGACAAAAACAGCCCTCCTCCACCCCCACTCTCATCTTGTCCCCTCCCTTGGCCTAAACCAAGTGCAGGAACAAAACCAGCAGCATTTCTCACATTAGTACCTGTCAGCTCCCCACTCCTGGATGGCCAGAGAACCTCCCCTCACCCATCTCCCCAAATGTTTAGTGACCTCACACTCAGGGCATCAGAAGATTGAAAGGACTCTCACACCCACGGCCTCATTTGAGCCCTACAACAGACAGATGGACATATGAATGCAACTTGATGGGGTTGTAGGTGCAGTGCATGGTGCATCTGAAAAATGAACATGAAGTCCAAGGAGCTTCCACACAGACAAACAGCAAGTTAGAGACAAGTCAGGACCAGAACCCTAGCTCCTGATTTTTGAGCCAGGCAGTGATTTTCACACCATATTTTACCATTTGTGAATCTCCTGAAAGGGACTCAAATCACCATGACTGGACTTTGCCTTCCACCTGGAACTTCTTTGCAGCCTAACCCTAGGGGTTCATCTCTACAGCTTAGGCCCTAACAGTGAAGTGGAGGTCATGGCAGTGCCACCCCCTTGTGGCCACATTTAATGGTGACAGCAACTTTTTGCAAAACATAAAAGGAGCAAGGCCATCCTGGGGCGGTGGGGTCCCTCTACTGGCAGAGCTGGGGTAGTGCCCTCCTCTGCCAAGGCTCTCCTTTCCCTCCTCCCATAGGCAATGGCAAGGCCTGCTGGCCCTCTCTTAGGTCCCCAGCACCAGGTCTTGGGTAGGCATGCATAGACCAACTTTAAGGGCAGGCAAGGACACAACAAAGGGAATGCAGGAAAGAAGAAGCTGCAACCAGGCTTTTACTTTCCTGTAGCTAGTGCCCAGGACTCCCCCTTCCTTGCCTCCATCTCCTTTCTTATCCTGCAGAGCAAAGGAGGAGAGAAGGGAAGCATGGGGGAGGTGTGGAAGCTTCCTCTGGTCCAAATGTCTGATAATGAAGGGTTGTGGCTTGGCCCTGTCACCCTCCCACCACAGCAATACCCTCTGCTAAGTGGTCCACAAGGAGAACTCACTGAGGGAAGGTGAGGGAAGGGAGAGGAAGGGTCCTACAGCCACAGATTCAAAGTGGGAAGGTGGCCAAGGCACAAGGCAGAGGGCAGAAACCAGACAGAACTGCGAGAGTCAGTGGGAAGATGGGTTTAATGGAATGAAGGGTAGAAGGCCAGACACCAGCCATGCTCTCACCCCGCCAGCCCTCACCCAGCTTCCCAAGCTGCCTCAAAGGGGTCCTCTTGATACTGGCATCTCACAACTGTTTAGACCACCCCTGGAGCAGGGAAGTTGGAGTGGAAGGCCCCCAGTGCAGAAGGCAGATTCCCAAATATCTTTTGGGATATTTGGCAAATATCTTTTGTCTTGTCTGCCCCAGGTGGGGAGCAGAGAAGCAGAGAAGGACTGCATTTGCCCTCTGCTTTTGCAGTTGGCCCCACACCCAAGCTCACAGGCACCATCTGAGAGTCTGGACCCTAGCAGTGAGACTCAGGTTCTTTGAGTGACGTTCTGAGAAGTGACGTTGTGTGTGTGGCAGGGGCAGGAGGTCCTCCTTGGTTCCATTTGGGCAGCTCCTCAGCTGGGCATGTGAGCTGGCGGATTCTCTGCAAGGACAGTGGAGGTAGCTGTCACATGGTGGAGTGGGGGGCTGTCTGCCAGAACCCCTTATCATCAAAGTCTTCCTGCAGCCCCATAAACTTACCTCCAGGTACCAGGCCTATAATCACAGTCTTGCACCCACACCAGCCACTGGCTCCTCTGTGTACCAGTTACTACCCCTGCAGGCAGCCCACCATCATCCAGGGGCCTTCCTCACCCAACAAGGTGCCGAGCTCTGACCGCTTTCCTCCATACCTCTCTGAAGGGGCCCTTGAGAGTGCTGAGTTTGTAGAAGCTCCATGCAGGAATGCAGACCATGGAGGACAGAGCCAGGAGCCAGCCCAGGGCATCACCCCACCATGGGTATGTGTACTTCTTATTGTAGGTCAGTGGAGTGTACTTGACCAGGGAGAACAGGAAGGTGGCCTGGGGGTGGAAGAGGAAAAGAAAGAGGAAGTGGTGGAGGGGGGACCGTGCCTTCAGCCCTCATTCCCCTCTCCCCACAGCTGGCCTGTAGGATTTGCATCCAGGATTATCTGGACTAGTCTCCAATCTCCACCCATATTCTGCTCAAAATCCACGTCCCCCGTCTGTACTTCCAGGGTATACACCACATCACTCCAGGGCGCTTATATCCCTGGACACCTTTAGGACATGACTGTATGTCTGCTGGGTGCTTTAAGTGTTTATTCTCCCACTCAGGAGTTTGGACAATGAGTACCTCCTGGTAGTGATCATGCCTCCCTCTCCCTCTTTCCTCATTTATATTGTACACACAGTGGGGGCTCTGGGGACTTCTGACAGAAGCAGATGAAGCCAGAGCACATCACATCATAGTTTAAGACTCAAACTCTGGAGCAAGTTTGAATCCTTGCTTTCTATGACTTTCTGGCTGAGTAAGTTGCTTCACCTCTTTAGCTTCAATTTCATCTGTAAAATGAGTGTCATTGGTAGTCAGGGTTCTTGTGTGAAACTCTTTGTGCCAGGCACAAAGTGCGTGCTCTATAACTACTGCTATTATGACCACCATGGTTATCAACATTATTCTGAGTAGCCCAACCCTTGGGCTTCAGTTCTGACTGTGACTTGAGACTCACACTGGGCTGTTGGTCAAACTGTCTAACAGCCTGGACCTCAGTGTATCCCTCCGTGAAATGGAAAGGAAGAATCTATCTTGCTGTAGTTTTCTAGGCTCCAACAGGGGGAGGAGTGAAAAATCTAAGGTGATTGTCAACTCCTAGGGAGAAGTCCACTCAAGAGCTAATGACCTCCACCCTGCAGCCACCATCATCTCTCCCTCCCTTCATCTGTCTTTACTTCTTGAGGACTACCTTACCGTGCACACAGCTGGCGTGAAAAAGAGCCAACAATATTTGATAAGAGGCCATGGCCTGTACCCAATCATATCTTCAATGTTGTCGTAGAAGCGCCTGGCTCCTACCACGGAGAAGAGAAGAAGGAAGGGGGAGAAAGGACATTCTTCAGCATCTGAAGAGTCAGGAAAAGGGCCACAGACTAGGATGGGCAAGATATTATGGTAGCAACCAGTAATACTTGGCTTAGGGAGAGGCGACACTTCCTGGTTATTAAGGTTGTTAAAAGATGAAAAGGCTGGGATGAGACAGGATGTGGACCCATCTGAAATGGTCCAGGTGTGCTATGACAGGTGTGTGGGTAAGGCCCTTCCAATGGTAGCCTCTTAGGATTGAGACTTGAGGTTGGGTAGGGTGGAGTCTGGGGAAAGGTGGTGAGAGCTATAAATATCTCCCCTTGGTCTAAGGGCCCTGGGGTGAAGGAGAGCACTGGAGTTAGAGTTGGTACCCAGCGGGGAAAGCCACTCACCATAAACCCAAGCCACACAGAGAGACTCAAAGATGGCCACGAACAGGAGGCACATGCCACTGGCTGCATAGTAGTCAAAGAGCTGAAACACGTACATGCCACCCTGGAAGGAAGGAGATTAGCCAGAGAAAACAATGGACTTACCCCCATACCCCTCAGCCTCATGACTTTGGAGCACAAAGCAACATTGGTGAGGATCACAAGAGATAAGAGAATGCAGTATGTAAACTGTAAAGCACTAGGCAGATATGGACAATAATTGTTTTTTGTTATTGTTTTCAGATAGAAGATGAAATCACACAGCTATTGCTCCCTGAGAACATTTAGGGATTGATTCAGAAGCCTAAGGCATGGTGTGTACTCTTTTGAGAAAGAATCAGGATATAGGTCATCTGGTATTGTCAAACTGACAAGCTCCATTGCCCTTCTTCACCCCTGAGACTTCACTCCTAGGGCCACCCTTCTCCCTTTGAGGTCCTTCACTGAACTTGGTTCAAAGACCTAGGAAATCATACCCTCTTGCTAGAGAGGCCACTCTAGAGGACTTCCCATCCATCCTTTCCATAAGTTTTCACTTACCATGGAGCCAACTTACCCTTCAGCCATCTTTTCTGGGTGGGGAGTGGGGGAGGGGGAAGAGGTACCCTGACTCCCAGAAGGCCTGTCCTGTGACCTGGAACCCTAGCAGCATGCCCCACCTGACAGAAACAGTCCTCGTGGCTCTGCCTCCTCACCAGGTCCCCCCTTCCAGCCATCCAGACCCTCACCTCTGTGAGCATGACCAGCCCAACAAGGAAGGAGATGACAGACACTGCAAGGATGAGGATCTCCCTCCGGTTCTTCTTGCGGAACATCCGGGGATACATGTCCACCAGCGCCGTCACCAGGCTTTCTACGCACACAAACTGGATGAGAGGGCAAAAGAATTGGAGGGAAAGAGAGCTCCCACAATAAGCCTGTCAGCCAGCTCTGGCTTCTTACTCCTAGGGTCAGGCCTGCCAGCATTCCTGTCACCAGTCCCCAGAGCTGCGGTCTTTGCGTGGTCAGTGTGGACCTACTCTACAAGGTTCTCTGGGTCCACTTCTGACATTTGCCCAGTCCCCAACTATTTTGAGGATCCTTGGGGAATAAAGCTCAACCTCATACTTTCTGTGCCCCCTGCCCCAGCCCCCCCATACCCACTCATCTCTCATGCTCTGAGTGACCACCTCTTGATACCTGGCTATCTAGTCCCAGAAGAACGACCATGAAGAAGAAACAGCAGGCCCAGAGGGGAGAGAAGGGCAGCATCACCACAGCCCGAGGGTAGGCGATGAAGGCCAAGCCAGGGCCTACAACAGAAGCAGAGCAACACAGCTCCAGGCCTTAGTGTCCCAGGGCCTCCCAGTATGGGACCTTGGAATAACAGAGTTGGAGGAAACCCCAAAGTTACCATCATCACCACCTTCCTGGCCCAGGACAAGCCACCCAAACTTCTATCGGATCCCTGAATTTCCAGAGCACCACCCATCACATTCTCACTGGCAAGAATAGAACCTAGAGACCCTAGATACAAAGGACTTTTTGTAAAAGAGTGATGAGCCTCCAGATCTACTGCTCCAAACCAGAAGTTCCAAACTTGGAGTGAGTTCAGGAACCAGCAGGCAATATAAATATGTGAAGCTAATTCACTGTAAAATAAGAGGAAGTTGTAGGTAGGGCCTGGTGAGAAAGGGAACAATCATGGTCCGACTGAGGGCAATCACAATGTGTTTAGGAAGCAGATGGTACCAAAGAAAATACCTCTAGAGCTGGATTTGGCCTGGGACTTCTCACCCTACAGTAAGTAAACTGGCATTAATTTTAGAATACCATTGACACACACGGTATTCTCAAAAACATGAATGTTGTTTTCAGTTGACTCAAATGGCAAAGAACAAATGCACATGACAGAGCCTGGCTTGTCCATAGGAAACTTCTTCTGAAAAATAAAAAGTACCACTGTGATCTTGGACCATCATCTGCTTCTTCAAGTGTCAGTTCCCATACTGGGAACAGGTTTATATCACATGCTTCGTGCAAATGCCTCACACAGTGCTTGACACATTCAGGTTGAGCATCCCTCAAATGAAATACTAGGAACCAGAAGTGTTTGGGATTTAGGGGATATTTGCATAAGCTTGACCAGTTGAATATCCCTAATTTGAATATCTAAAATCTAAAATGCTCCAAAATCTGAAACTTCTTGGCCATCACCTCTGGATCCTGATTGCCAAAGTTTCAAACCAGGCTTACAGAATCCAGTGCCTTCAGCGCTTCCCAGCAACACTCACCTGACTCAGCAACCTCAGAAATAGGCACCCCCTGCTCCTGAGACATGAATCCCAGGATGGAGAAGATGGCAAACCCGGCAACAAAGCTGGTGCCACTGTTGAGGAAGCAGAGGGCGATGCAGTCCCTGTGTGGGGGCAGATGGGAGAAGAAGGCAACAGGCCAGGTCAGAAAGGGGCTATCAAAGTCTCAGTCTGCAACAGGAACCCCCGGGAAACACAACCCCTCCTGGCAGATACTCATTCTGACATCTTTGCAGAGGCCAGGGGCAGGGCTCCCTAGCAGAATTCAGATGACTATTCAAAGGGTCAGCTCTGCCCCACTCCCCTAACCCCCCACAGCTTGCTCAAATATAGAGTAAATCAAGGTGGTCTGTTATCATTTGTATATGAAGTATCCCCCAAAGACTCATGTGTTTAAAACCTTGGTTCCCAGTGCAGCAATGCTCAGAGGAGGGGTTTGGGGCAAGTGACTGCATCATGAGGGCTCTGACCTCACCAGTGGATTAATCCATTGATAGCTGAATGGACTACTGGGGACATGCCCTTGGGGTCTATATCTTGTCCCTAGTCATTCCTCTCATCCCCACACTCCTGCTTTCTCTGCTTCCTGGCTGCCACGTGCTGACAGCTTTCCTCCACCATGCCTTTCCGCCATGATGCTCTGCTTCACCTCAGACACAAAGCAATGGAGCCTGCAAACCACCAACTGAAACCTCTGAAACCACAAACCAAAATAAATCTATCTTCCTCTGAGTTGTTTTTCTTAGGTGTTTGCCACAGCAACAAAAAGCTAACTAACACATCATCCTAAAAGAATGGTGCTCAAAGGAAGTAAAATGTAAATCTAAATATTACCAACTGCCACACAGCCTCCCCTCCCTGTCATATTGCTTCCACACTTCTTGAAGGCATTGCAACTCTGATATAATTCCTTCTGACATGGACATGGATCATTTAAAACAAAGAAACAAACAAATAATTCTTGGGCATCTAGATTTGATTTTTGAAATGCATGATAGGATTTTTTTTTCCTGCTATATTTCAGCTAAACTAAAATTGGCTTAGATTCTCTGAGCACGAACCAGGTAGGCAGGAAGGAACACTGGGGAGAGGACATAAAGTAAGGGAGGGGCCTATGGGAAGAATGCCCAAGAGATAAAGTGAAAATGGGTATTGATTCAGTGTTTGCTGGGGCAAACTAAGCAGGCAAGACCAGGGCTCCACTGTATGATATTGCTTCTCAGTCTTGCTTAACTATAACTCCAGATCCCACTGACCTCTGAATCAGCCAGGATGGGCTAGGTCCCTCTTTTGGTCTCCCACTACTATTCCACCTTTTTCAGAAGCAATCCCTCTACACATTCTAAACCCCCCATAGCTCTGTGGTATTGGAAACTGGGGGTACAGATAGGGGGCAATGCAGGAGCTGGTGCAGCTCAACCCTGGTCTAGCGTGGCTAGGGAGACATCAGAGATACAGGCGTGTGGTTCAGGTCCCACTCTCCCAATCACCTGTAGCAGTTGTTGTGATACTTGTTGTAGCTGCCCAGGGCTGTGAGGCAGCCCAAACAGATGGCAAAGGAGAAGAAGATCTGGGTGCCAGCGTCCATCCACACCTGCAAAGGCAGAAGAAAGCTGAACTCCAGGAGAGCCAGGCCACTGGGCCTCCAAGGGAAGACACAGGCATGAGGCAGATGCTGCCTAGGGATGGTGAGAACCTGCTCTCAGCCATTGCCGGCACTCTCTGCCAACCCCACAGACCCAGTGGCTCTTTTCCCTGGGCCCCTGGATGGAGTATCTTGGGAACCACCAAGATGAAACAGGCACTAGGCATTCAAAGAACAAGACCACAGGACCCTGGTGGAAGGCCTAGGAGGACAGGGCAAAGCTCTAGAACAAAGCTAGGTTTGAGATCAAGTGTTCTATAATGGGAAACAAAACCTGGGTTCTGCCCCCACTTTCTCCTATTCCAGGTTCTCATAGCACTGTGACCAGCAGGGAAGGGATCCAGGTACAGGCTCCCTAGGGCTGTGGGTCCTGGATATCAGGGCCATCTCAAGCATGTAGCTTTGTTCCTCCTCCTCAAAATCCTCTGTCTGAAAAGCAGGGAGAGTGATCCTCCACTCACAAGAAGTCTCGAGGAAGAACAGAAATGCATATGGAAAATACCTATCCAGCTAAGCGGAGGCATGGTTATTGCTGTTGTTATTGCAGCTGGCTGACCCCGCTTTGCATGTTGTGATTTAATTCTAACAGCTAGAATAACATCCCGATGAGAAAGAATATCAAGGCAACAGGAGTAAGCAACTCTTCAGAGCTGCAGGAGATGGGGTCCTGTGGCTCCAGACCCTCCCCAGGCACCCTCCCTTCAGGAAACAGTGCACCACCAGGGAGCACCAACTGTGGATGCAGACATTGCCCAGGCAGGTGTCCTTACAGAGGGACACTGAACAGCTTATCTGTGCCTTCTGCTTAGCCTACTCAGGACCCCCAAATCCTCCAGCCCCCATGGTTTTCTTCCACTAAAAGCAGCCTCCAGTTCCCCCATAAACTAATGCTCCACAGCCTTGGAGCTTCCCTGCCCTCTAACCATCACCACCACCCTCCATCTCTTTGCCCCTTGCTCTCCCACATCATACTCAGCCATACCCAAGTGCCCATTTTCCTTCACATTGTAAGGTCGGGGGACCCATAGGCAAGTGAACTACCTCAGAGTCAGCATCCCCGATTGAGACAGAATATCAAGGGCTGGAGGAGAATCCAGAAACAGTGCCATTTTCAAAGCTTCCTGGTGGTCCTAATGAACAGCAACCAGGTGTGGGATCACAGCCCTATAGCCCTGAGAACTGGCATCAGGGAAACACCTAGGACACTCCTTTTGTTATATGTCCATTTCTGCAGGAATGGGGATCAAGCACAGAAAGATGGAGGAAAGGCGAGAATGTTTCCCATCTTCTGTCCCTTCACTCACTGGGAATCCTATCCCTGGTGTTCCCTGAGGCAGGAGTTGCCACAAAGGAAAAAGGATCATGTAAGAAGCACAAAAGAAGTACTAAGGGAAATCGTGACTTGGCTGTTCATCTCACCCGGCATGGGTGGGAGGTGTAGGGGGCAGGCTGAGAAGGAGTTGGGAATACAGACTAATGAGAACAGAGAAACTGCAGGAGGTTGCAGCGTTTAGAGCTCAAAGTCCAATGGAGCCTTTGACCAAAGCCCTCTCCCCCGGGGGGCTTGGCAGGCCCAGCTCTTCACAGAGCCACTGCCTGACAAGCCTGCTGGGATGGGAGATTGGAATGGGGTCAAAAGGAAGCTGAAGGAACACACAGAGCAAACTGTTCCATTCCCCACCACAGGCAATCTCCTCCCATCTGCCCATTCCAGGAGCCCCGGTTTCTAGAACTCTGATGTGTCTTTGGCTGGGGCAGAAGACAGATCAAGAAAAAAGCAAGATTGAAAAACACTTGTTAGAATGTGGACGAAATGAGGCTGTTCACAGGAAAGAGGAAGAGAGAAATCTGTAGAAAATCCAGGAAAGACATTTTCAATCTTGACCTCTCAGAACCTCCCTTTTCTCATCAGAAAAATGGGTATAAATACAACAAATAAAATAATGTGTACAAAATGCCTAACACATAAATAAATTAGTTTCCTATTGCCTCCTTTAGAAAACAGCCTTTTTTTTTTTGATACTGGGGATTGAACTCAGGGGGTACCTACCCACTGAGCCACATCCCCAGCCCCCTTTTCTATTTTTACTTTGAGACAGGGTCTCACTAAGCTGCTTAGGGCCTTGCTAAATTGCTGAGGCTGGCCTTGAACTTGCAAATCCTCCTGCCGCAGCCTCCTGAGTTGCTGGGATTACAGGCATGCACTACTGTGCTCAGGTTAGAAAACAGCATTTAAAACTTTTAAATAATTCATATCCTTTGGAAAAGATCTATCACATGATTAAGATAGCAGACTCCAAAAAGACTATTTGGGAGGAAACCCTAGCTCCCCAACATGCTAGTTTTGTGATTTGGGGCAAGTGTCTTTGAGTTTTCTAAGCATGTCTCTATCTGTAAAATGAGGCTAACCTCTGACTCACAGGGTTGGTGTGAATATTAATTTTGTCAAGCACTCATGCAAGCTTTTGCTGCTGCTTATTGCTGCTACCATCTTACAGAGCAACTCACCTTTCAGTGATAATGAGATAGCATTGATTTCAATGTACCACGCTAAATAAGACTAGTTCTAATCTGTCGTTTCAACCTCCTCCCTAGACAAAACCTTCATCAGAATTACTTAACACAGAAATGTAAAAGGTTCAACAGGGCTCTTTGGACACCCCATGTCATCCCCCTGTCCCCATCCATCTACCAAAGTTCAGGAGAATGAAAGACAGGATGAGGGAAAGCAACATGCCGCCTAAATGAAGCACACATCAGGTGTGGGGGCAGGGGCCATTCCCTAGTGTGAAAGGGAGGTGCCCTGGAGACCAGAAAAGGTAGCAACTCGCCCAAAGCACAGCAAGCCTGGCAGAGAAAAAGGCGGAAACAGGAGGGGAACACAGCAGTGTCTCTGCCTGGCTCCCAGCCCCCAGCCTCTGTGCTTGGCAGAGAGAGATGTCTTTGGTCTTTGTGTTGGCTAACAGGGATTTTTGCACCTTTCTCAAGTGCCAGGCAAATGCCAGTTGGAATTATCACACTTCCTGGGGAGTGCCAACTAGATTCAATTAGGGCTCTGGCAGGGCATCCACCCTGCAGGTGCTTCTCTGCTCACTGATGACAAAGGCCTGGCTTCAGCATGGGACCAGGACCAGGCTGCTCTTGAAACAGCTCCCTCGCTACAGCCTTAAAACACTTGGAAGACATATGCTCCCTGAACAGCCCACAGCTGGCTGGGGTTGGAAGGATGGTGTCCAGAGTGCAGATTAAAATAAGTCTTATTCCCTGCAGTAACCCAGACACAGACTCATGGCCTTGTTAATTCTCAGAGTTGAAGGCTACCTGGCCCACTTTCAAGTTGGCTGGAAGCTATTATACACCAAATATGGTACCTAGAACAGGCCTGACACATAATAGATGCTCAACACATTTTTTGCTGAATGAGTGAGCTTGTGAAAGAAACAAATATGAGCAGACAGGAACCTTGCCTTCAAGAGGAGATCTCAAAAGTATACGGTATTTAATCATCATTCAGACCTGGTTCCAGTTGCAGGTGTGAAGATGGAAATTCCTTTAAGCTCTCTAGGCCTCAATTTCCTTTTCTATAAAATGGAGACACCTCATTGATCTGCTGTGAGGATTATCTGAAACAATGCATTTAAACCTCTCAACAGTGCCAGGAACATAATAAGCCCTCACCAATTGTTAGCTATAAATAGCTGATCAAGACAAAGCCCTCTTTCCTTTTCCTCTTTCAGCCTACCTGCCCGTCTCCCTGCCCATTTCCCCTTTCTCTCAACCCAGCCCTATCTGCAAGGAAAGCTGAGTTTTAGCCACTGGTTCACAGCTCTGCAGCTCCAAAACCACAGTGCTTCCTCTTGCATGGCAGACCCACACCAGACTCTTTGCTTGACCTTCAAAGCCTTTCTCAAATATACTGCCCCCACAACCTCCTGCTTACTGCCTACTCTCTATCACAGCCCTTGGTTTCATATAAGTCAAAAGGGCTTATGATTTAGGAAACAAAATACACCTTTACATTGCTTTTTTTTTTTTTTTTTTTTTTTGCCCTGGGCTCACAGTTTACTCATTTGTGCAGCGAGGAGGCTGCACTAGATGATCTCCGGAATCCTTTTAGCTTCAACATGTCTGTCTCTGTAATCTGACTCCACAAACTTATTGCTGTCTGCATAAAATGAGGAAATAGCAATCTGCATTTCTATAATGTGTAAGAAATGAGAGAAGCCAGAATATGGTGGTACACACCTGTAACCCCAGTGACTGGGGAGGTGAAGGCAGGAGGATTCCAAGTTTGAGGCCACACCGTCAAAAGGGAGAAAGGAGGGAGGAAGGAAAAAGAAAGAAAAGAAATGGAAGAGCAAAAAGATAAGTTCTTCCCACTGGAAGACCATTGAGAAACACCCAGGACAAAGATCACTTGATTCTGTGGGGAGATTTCTGTGTAGGACTGGTCTGGCTGCTTCTGGGAGCCACATCAGTATCAGGAAAAGTCAAGAGGGAAGCCTCACAATTCTGCCAGGGGGGCTAGGAGATGAGAGTGGTTTAGCTTCTAGATCACCCCAAATTCTTCCCAACAGAGAGCTATTGCTTCTGGGGTAAACCGAGTTCCTGGGTCTTGAGAAGGAACTCTGGAGCTGCATGTCTGTCCTTGTCTCTTTCTCCCTCTCAGTGTTTTCAGTGACTGTGCTCATGCTGCACTATTTGAAAGGTCTGGAAGGCCACCTTATAGTCTCGTAAGCCTGGAAAGTCACCTGCCCTTGAGTCTCCTGGGGGCCCTTGCACAATCACAGGGAACCTTGGACAACCCAGAGGAGCATCTCTGAATTATACAATACTCCCCTCTGTGCCAGGGAGGCAGAGGCAGAGACATGGTACTGAACTGGATAACACAATCTGGGAGGCTCTGGGGTGGAGCTTACCCACACTCCCATTGGCTTTGCCAGCTTTCAAAATGGCGCTCAAAGAGGAGAAAATAAGACAAGCAGCACCACCCGCTCCCTCCCTGTGGAGCTGTAAGGAAGCTGACTATCTCTGAGGGAGTGTGGGCAACCAAGGAAGGGCGGAGGGGAGGGGAAAAGACCCAGCCAACTGACAGGAAACTTAACACCAACCCAGCTAGTGTGGGGAGGGGCTGGGAACTGCCCCCCCCCCCAAAGGGTCACATGGTGGAAGGAAGGCACCAGACAAGAACTAGAGAGGAAGTTTGGGAGAAGGAAATGGAGAAGAAGAAAAAAATGCAAACATGAGAAAAATGGGTAGACAAGAGGAAAGGAGCTCAGCTCATAAGAAAGGTGTTCAGTGACTGACATATTTGCAGTCCCTGAGAAATATAGCTAGGGCTTCAGGCCCCCTGGGTTCTCTGGAAGCTGTGGACCAAGAAGGGGCAGTGTCAGACACCTTATAACCACAAACCACTGCTAACACATGTCTGCAGAAGGAAGGGTGAACCCCACCATCTCCAGGGATGCCCTGGGATGAGCCAGGAACCAAGACCCCCCCAGAGCAAAGCCTCCAGAGCCCCTGCCTGTGGCTTCTTACCTGGGGATCCCACAGACGTGTGAGGTTGGGGTACAGATAAAACTGAATTCCTTGGGCGGCACCAGGTAGTGTCACTCCTCGAATTAACAGGACTACCAGCATGAGGTAAGGGAATGTGGCTGTGAAGTACACCACCTGGTCAAGAGCAGATGAGTGACAAGGAACTTGTGAGTTAGGAAGGAGGGACCCCAAGACTCGGCAGCAGAGACAAGAGGCAGAAGCTCCCACCCCACCAAAAAGGGCATGGGAGTTCCTCTCCTGCTCCCTCCCTCCACTGTGCAGCTGTTCAGCTCCATCTCCCTGAAACCTTGAGTCACTACCTCCCTCACCCCTCCTCCCTCCAGTTTAAGCATTTGCCTTCCCCAGCACATATTCAGTAAATATTTGTCAAGTGACTGAATGAATTTAGGCATTCTTCCAACAAGAGTGCTTGGAATTCTGGCAAGAGTTGTCAGGTATGAAAAGATCTGTAACATGTGATCTCTTCCTCACAAGAGTTTACGAGCTTAGCACAACCAGGCAGCCAAATTAGAAAAGAAGTCTTGTTGAAGCCTCCAGTTCGAGAGTCCAGCTTAGCATACCCTCTAGCACCTCAGACTCCCAAATTCTTGAGTTGGTTGGAAATCATTTGGAGGTGAACAGTCTTAATGGAATTCCTTAGCCACAGAAATGTTGTATATGAAATAAGAAGCCACAGTGTTCACAGTGTTCAGTATGCAGTGTGCTCACACACATGGAAAATTCCAAGATGAAACTCCTGGAAGTGTTCTTCCTGCCTTTGTTTCTCCTGTTTCACTTCCCAGAAGCACATGGGATTCATTCCAGGAGAGGCACAGAATCAAGGAAGGGAAGCACATAAAATCTTCGCTGGATCATTCCCTCCCATTCCAGACTAGACCACAACTGGGTGACAGTCCCCAGACTAGGGCAAGGAGTCCTAGGATGGGGGGGGGGGGTGGCTGTCTAACACAGACCTTGCCTGTGGACTTGACCCCCTTCCAGATGCAGAAGTAGCAGATGACCCATGCGAGCAGGAGACATAAGACCAACTCCCAGCGCAAGGCCCCCAGGTGCTGGATGCCATCTGAGATCTTCAGGACTCGCCTCCTGGGGAGAAAAGAGTGAGCCTGGTTCCACTTTGGATGTCAGCCTCAGGTCTCTCTCTGTTATGGTTTGGATGTGAGGTGTCCCCCAAAAGCTCACGTGTGAGACAATGCAACAAGGTTTGGAGGAGAAATGATTGGGTCAGAACCTTAACTTAATCGGTGACTTGTCCCCTGATGGGATTAACTGGGTTTTGGCTAGAGGAGGGAGGGGTGTGACTGGAAGAGGTGGTTCATGGGGGCCGTGGCTGAGGGGTATATATTTTGTATCTGGAGAGTGGAGTCTCTCTCTGCTTTCTGATCATCATGAGAGCTGCTTCCCTCTACCACATTCTTCTGCCATGATGTCCTGCCTCACCTGGAGCCCCGAAAAATGGAGCCAGCCTTTGATGGACTGAGATCTCTGAAACCATGAGCCCCTAAGTAAACCTTTCCTCCTCTACAGTTGTTCTGGTCAGGTCTTTCGGTTGCAGCAGTGAAAAAGTTGACTAAAATTCTCTCTCTCTCTCTCTCTCTCTCTCTCTCTCTCCTTTCCTTCCTTCCTTCCTTCTTTTCTTCTTTCACTCCTTCCTTCCCTCTTTTCTTTCCTTCTTTCTTTTTTTGCGAGGTTGGAGGGATTTGGGGTGGAATCCAGAACTTCATACATGCTAGTCAAGCACCCCACCACTGAGCTGCACCCTAGCTCTGATTCTCAGTTTTGTAGCCTGTGGGTCTTGTAGAGCCATGCCTCTGGGCTCTCTCTGAAGGTAGGTCAACTCTTTTTACTGGGACTGTGAGGCTCTCCTTTGCCTGGAGATGGAGCTAGATTTAAAGGGTGGCAAATAAAAATTGTGCCCAGGGAAGTTTGCTCTGAGTACTAATTTAACACAGGGAAAGAGGTGCAAGCATGCATTTTCTCAACCAGGATTTTAGGCTGTTTTGTTATCAGGGATCACACACTGGGTGAATATCAACATTTGGGGGAATGGGCTGGATAAGGAGCAACATACAAGAGTCAAAGAGAGGAGGGTATTAGCAGAGTGAATACACATGCATGTTCCCTCTCTGACATGAGGAAAAGGCCAGCACAGCCTGAGAAGAACTACAAAATTCTCATCTCTGAAATCAGTTCTGCATTAACCACAAATATAGACACCACAGAAAAAGGCCACATAGGTGACAGGACCAGGAAAGAAGAAACTCTTCTTGCTATCCAGTGAGAACTATACCCTCTACCCTTCTGTGGAACACACCTCCCACGTTCACATAGGGAAAGGCCTCACTTACTCCCAGAACTCGATGACAGGGGACGTGGCATTCTCAGTGGTCACATTCAGGGATCCATTGGTCTTCTGGAACTCTACACAGTTCTCTACCCGTGGGTCCCAGGGAAGGAAGAAAGAGAAAGTTCATCAGCCAAAATTTGGCAAAACTATAGAGAATGGAATGGAATTTTAGGAGAATGAAAGTAAGGTATCTGGAAAGAACTGGGCTATAGTTCTACAAAACCTCCTCATCCTCAACAAACCCACCTCACCTCTCCTCTGCACATTTACTGTGGGCTTATAGATGTTTGCATGAATATTCTCCTTAAAGCATGATCAGACAGCATTAGGTAAGATGCTCTGGATGCTAGCTGCTTCAAAATACACACTAATTCCCAGGAAACCATCCTATGTAAAGTCACAGCCTTTGAGGAATAGTATGAATGCCTTCTAGAAAGTAATGTAGCACAGAAGCCAAGAGCTCAGATACCAAGGCAAGGTCAGAAAGCTCTGGGTTGGATCCCAATGCTCTGGATATCTGCTGTGTGACCTTGTGAAAACTCTGTGCTCTAAGTGTCATTTCCCTGATCTCCAAAATGTAGACATTAATGTCTCTCTAGTAGGATTGATAGGGGGATTAAATTAAAATGTAAATCTAAAGTGCTCAATAAAGTGTTCTTTATTATTTGTAGTCACTTTGGAGTTTCACATAGAGAGTTGACATTCTTTTTAATATTTTATCAGTATAATAATCCAAGGAAATATTAAGACAGATACTGTTTTCCCCATTGTATATATGAAGAAAATCAATCTTCCTAGAAATTGCCTGTCAGAGTTCATAAATGATCAAGTGTGGGCTGGAATCCAAGTCAACAAACTGCCCGGTACTTTCAAAAACCTTTCTTGTTATCTCCACTACCACCTGGTGCAGGTCACCATCATTTCACAGCTCCTAACTGGTTTCTACCTTCGCTTCCCTTGTCAAATCTCCATACAGCAGCCAAGATGATTATGTTAAATCCCATCTCAAACCCTATAATGGGTATCTCATCCCACTCCAAAAAAACCAAAACTCCTTCAGCTGCCTTCAAGGTCCTCTTTCATCTAGCCCTCAACACCTCTGCCCGCATCTCCTAACACCCCTCCACTCTCCCTGTTCCAGCCACACTGGCTCCAGGCTCGACCCTGGACGTTTTGGGCACCACGCACCTCAGAGCCTTTGCATTTACTGTCCCACTAACTAGAATGGTTGTCCCCCTATCTTAACAGCTTATTCTCTCTCCTCCTTCAAATGAAAGTACAACCTCAGGAAGGCCTTTCCTGATTGTCCTATTAAAATCCCCTACCCCTAAACTCCCAACCCCATTCCCTGTTTTATTTTTCTCCATAGCATTTCTTCTAACATAATACATGGCCTTTCTCTCATAATACATACTACTTATTTATTTTGTTCATGGTCTGTCTTCCCTTGCTAGAATGACAATTCCAGGAAACACATTACCATATCCCCAGTGCTTAGAAGAGAGCCTGTTAAATGGTAGGCGCTCATGGAAGGCTCTCTCCACTAAACCATATCATTCTCCTTGAAGAAAAGCATTATTTCATATTGATGACAGGATGGCCTACGCCATTCAAGATGCCAGGCTCTGATTGAAACCAGACCCACTAATAGAGGGGACAAAAAATGTTTGAAAACAAAAGACTCAGGTATTCAGCTTGTCTCAGACTTATCTCAGAGATCCAAAGACAGATAGGCCTACTCATGTCCTGAAACAAAAGCTCTAGACAAAATTTCACCAAAATTCTTTCAAGAGACACTCTGCTAGGATCTGGATGAAATGGTTACTATCTGATAAGCTGGTTGTCAAAGATGATTCATGTGCAAAGATACAAAAAAAAAAAAAAAAGAAATATTAGAATAAAAAAGATTTTTAAATCTTGCCTTCAACAACTCTTTCTTGAAAGCTAGTCAGCACCATGCTAGACACAAAGGCTATGGAGAGAGAGTCTTTTCTGCCTTGAGATCCTGCCAACTAGTGGAAAAATCGAGCCAAGAAACACAAAAAATAAGGTAAGTGCCACAATAGGGCTAGGTCTCAATATACATACCAGTAGATACATTTGAGAAAATTTTAATCCAATCTTAGGGTGTCGGGGGAGATAACCTGACAATGGACAAATGATAGTATAATAAAAGTAGTGAAAGAGATGGGCAAGGAACTGCCTGAAAGGAAATGTGAAATATGAGAATGGTAATGGTGGGCTAGGGGTGTAGCTCAGCGGAAGAACATTTGCCTAGCACATGCAAGACCTTGCTTCATTCCCCAGCACTGAAAAAAAAAAAAAAAAAAGGCAGGGGCAACATCATAAGGACATGAAGAATACCATGTTAACCCTGAAAAAAAATTTTTCCTTGGCAAGTAAAGGATTTAAACTCCAGTTCACACTGAGTAATTTATCTGCACAAGAAAGAACTGATTGTGTCTGTTATGGTTTGGACCTGGAATGTCCCCTAAGATTCATGTGTTGAAGTCTTGGTCCCCAAAGAAATGATGTTAAAAAGAGGTGGGGCTTTTGGGAAGTGATTGGATCATGAGAGCTCTGACCTCATCAGTGGAGTAATACATTGAAGTAAAATTATTCAGAGCTGAATGGACTATTGGGAGGTGATGGAAACTTTAGAAGGCTGGGCCTGGTTGGAGGAAGCAGGTTACTGGAAGTGTGCCCTGAGGGACTATATCTTGTCCCTGGGTACCTTCCTTGCTCTTTCTCTTCATCCTGGCTGCCATGAGCTGAGCATCTTTTCCATACCATGCCTTACTGCATGATATTCTGCCTCACCTCAGGCCCAAAGCAATGAAGCCAGCCTACCATGGACTGAAACCTTGGAAACCATGCACCCACAGTTTTAATTTTTAAGTTGTTTTTCTCAGGTATTTTGTCACAGCGATGAAAAGCTAACACAATGGCCATTCCCACTTCAAAAGCAGAGATCTCACAGACAAGCTCTGAAATATTTTTGGACAATCAAAGCAAGTTGTGTGATAAGAAACCAAGCAGAACAGTGGTCAACATGCTCCCCATCTGTACTCTCCAAAAGGATAGCTACTAGTCCACATAGGTATTTAAATTAAAATTAAGTAAAATAATTTAAAATTCTTTCCTCAGAAGCTCTAGGCACATTCCAGATGCTCAATAGACACATGTAGCTGGTGCTACTGTATTGGACATGTGGAGAACATTTTCATCCTCATAGACAATTCCTTTGGACATCCTTACCCTAGATTTTTGTTGTTGCTGTTACTTTCAATATACTAGATTCAGTGATTCTATTGCCATAGGTGGCTCACATTGTGTTAGAAGCACAGGAGTTAATTGCTATTATAAATTTTATTGATGACATACAAAACAGCTCGTTCCCTAGTTAAGTCCAGATAAATTATAATTTGAGAGATCTAAAGTAGTGTCAGAAAGAAGACATGAAAAACAAGTACATAAACAAATAATAGACATATATATCAAACACTATTTTTCACCTTGAAACAAATAAATGGATAAACTATATTTTAAAAGAAGTCAGTTCTATTTGCATAAAATATTAATCAAATACATGAATTTATTTTTTAAGCCTATGACATTTTTCTTGTGACATTGGTGAATTCTCAGTATTTAATTTAATTTAGTTTTATTATTTATTTATTTATTGGCAGTGCTGGGACTGCATTGCCTGAATGTGGCAAATGCTTTTCCACTGAGCTACATCCTCAGCCCCTTACAATTATTCTTTTTTAAAAATTTTGTATTCATTCTTTTTAGTTATAAATGTAGAATGTATTTTGACTTATCATACATACATGGAGTTTAACTTCCCATTCTTGTGCTTGTACATGATGTGGGTATATGAATACATAATGTGGTCATGTATTCATAAATGAACATAGAAAAGTTATGTCCCATTCATTCTACTGTCTTTCCTGTTCCCATCCTCCCTCCTGTCCCTTCATTCCCCTTTGTCTACTCCAGCCCTTGCACTTATTTTTTTTTTTTTTAAAGAGAGAGAGAGAGAGAATTTTAATATTTTTTAGTTTTTTTTTTCGGCAGACACAACATCTTTGTATGTGGTGCTGAGGATTGAACCCGGGCCGCATGCATGCTAGGCGAGCACGCTACAGCTTGAGCCACATCCCCAGCCCCCTTGCACTTATTCTTGATGTGAGTTTTTCATGAACTAATTGGCTGATTTCTGTGAGTCCTGAGTTAAGACTGGGGATTGGGTTGCCTAGATATTGGGACAATCCCTTTCCTGGTTCATGTGGCAGAGCAAGAGAAAGAAGGGGACTCTCCAGTGGTGACCTTACCTGTATTCCACTCATGGTGGCAGCTTCCCCAGGGGAGGTCGGTGGTGAAGCTGCTGAAGAGGTAGAAGAGGGCCCAGGCCAGGACAATGATATAATAGATGTTAAGGAGGATGACGATCATCTGGGAGGCATAACCAATACCTGGGGAGTAGGGGCTGCAGATTAGGCTGGGGATGGTACCCAGATTCTTCACATATCATCCACCCCTGTATAGGAAAGTGCTTGCACTCCACTGTCAGTCTCCTAAAGCAAACAGTGTTGGAGTAGAGGCTCCTGGTCCAGCTCTCCCACTCTGGCACCAAAAAGTGAAACTTCTGGGCTCCAACAGCCCTCCAGGGCAGACTAGGACCTTTCTCCTGTCTTCTGCTGCAATAGGTATGCTTCCTATGCACTTTAATTTCATCCTCCATCTTTTCTGTTTGTTTTTGTTTTATTTTTCTGTATTAAGGATTGAACCCAGGGTATTGAGCATACCAGACAAGTGCTCTATCACTGAGCTACATCCCCAGCCCTTTTTAATTTTATTTTGAGACAAGCTCTTGCTAAGTTGCCCAGGCTAGCCTCAAACTTGTGATCCTCTTACCTCAACCTCCTGAGTCACTGAGTTTACAGGCTTGTGCCATCACATCTGGTCAATTTTACCACATTCTCAAAGTTCATGAAGTCAGTTAGTTTTAAAATGTGTAAGATTACCTTCATTCATGATCCTAATAGTTAATGTTCGCCAGAATTAAACTGATATGTTTCTTAAAAATAAAAGCACAAGAGCAGGAACATATGATTTTCATAAGGAGAAATACAAATAGTGAATGAACACTTTTATAATATGTCCATTCTTTCTAATAATTACATGTGTGTAAAATGAAACACTAATGAGGTACCGTTCTGCAGCTATAATCTTACTGCAAGTTTTTACAAATGATGTTAACTCAGTGGTTTTCATACTTGTCTGTATATTAGAATGACCTTAGAATAGTTACAAAATTCCAAAGCCCAGGACAAACCTCAGACTATTGAAATCACAGCCTCTAGAAATGGGGCACAGCCACAAATATGTTGAAGGGGCTCAGGTGATCCCAGTGTGCAGACAAGTTTGGGAACCACTGATAGAATTCAAGAGTTATTCAAGATATGGAGAAAGATGCCTACTCACATCTAGTGACACTGTCAGTTATCATTTTCCTAGGACAATTTAATAAATAACATCAAGAAATATCAACTTAAATACCCATTTGATCCAGTTATCCTAATCCTGGGAATTTATCCCAAAGAAATAATTCTGAAGTGGGGAACTATCTAAACAAATGTGTGCAGTAGAAGAATATAAATTTTATGAGTACTTAAAAATAAGCAAAAAAGCCCCAGAGAACTGTTAATTATGATATACCCACTTGATAGAATTTTATAAATCATTAAGTGATTATTGTTTAAAAAAATGGAAAATAAGAGTCTTGGTTGTAGCTCAGTGGTAGAGCACTTGCCTAGCATGTGTGAGGCCCTGGATTCAATTCTCAGCACTACATATAAATAGAAATAAAGGTCCATCAACAACTAAAAACAAATTTAAGAAAAAAAACAGAAGATGATTTTTAAAAATGAAAAATAAAATGAATTGAAGAGAGCATGCATTGTGTACATTCCATGTTAACAAATTATAAAATATAGAAAGAGAAAGAAATTTTGAAATAAAGCCATAAAACTGTAAATGAACCAAATGCTTTCAGTAAATTAATGATTAAACAAACTGTGGTACATCCATACCAAGGAATACCACTCAGCAATGAAAAGGAAAGAACTAGTGATGCACAAAACAACCTGGATGATCCAGGGATGTGAAGGGTGTCATGCTTAGTGAAAAAACCACTCATACTGCATCAGCCCATTCATATGACATTCTCAAAATGACAAAATTATAGAGATAGAAAAAAGAATAGGGGAAGCCAGAAGTTAGGGATGGGGTGAGTCTGACCATAAGGGGGTGGCATAGAGACCACTGTGATGATAGAACAGTAGGTGACCTTATGGTGGTGACATAAACCTACACATATGATAAAATCACACAGACATACACAAAAGAAGTATGGAAAACTGCTGGAATACGAATAAGCTCTGTACCAGATTTTGCTATTATACTGTTCTTATTGGGGGAAACTGGATAAAGGGTACACAGACCCCTTGGTACTATTTTTGTAACTTCCTGTGACTATATACAATCATTTGAAAATAAAAACTTAAAGAAAATCCTATACAGAGAGAAAAATTTTAAAACACCTTTTTTTTTTTTTTTTTGGATACCAGGGATTGAACCTAGGAGTTCTTTACCAATGAGTTACATCCCCAGCCCTTTTTATTTTTTATTTTGAAGCAAGATCTCACTAAGTCGCTTAGTGCCTCACTAATTTACTAAGGCTAGCCTCAAATTTGCAATCCTCCTGCCTCAGCCTTCCGAGCAGCTGGAATTACAGGTGTGCACCACCACAGCCAACACAAAACATCCTAAGTTTTAAACTTATTATGTCAAGATAATAGAACTATTACTGAAAGAACTTTTCTCATTTTAAATTTTTTAAATATTTTAATTAATTAAATGTCTTTTAAAATACAAAATTATGGCTATGTATTTAAAAAATAATTATTGTTACATATTTAAAATATACATAACTAAAATAACTTTGTACTCATTTAACCTAAAATCTTTGTCCCATCTTATTCTTATTTTTCCCTCATCCTCTAATGAACCAGGTGACCAGCTCAGTATTCAGTCCACAAACCAAAGGTTTAACATGTAGACTTAGAGTCTTATCTTAATCCCAGAACTGCTGCTCTTTACTCAGTCATCCCAAGTAAGGTTTATAACCAACTAGAGCAGACACCTGGGAATCAGGCACAGAGTTACTCACCCTCGAAGATGGGGCAGATCTTCCTCCAGGCTGTGATACCTCCCTGGCTTGTGTATTGACCCAGCGCTGTCTCCAAGAGGAAGACAGGAATGCCACAGGTAAAGAGGAAAATGAGGTAGGGGATAAAGAAAGCACCTGTGGGTAGAAAACAGGCTGTTCATGATCTGTCAATATCCTCTTCATGAGTCACATTTGTGTCCTCCCACTACCAGCCCACACTGCCAGTCAGAATCCTGGGGGTTAGGAGCATGCACACTGCAGGAGAGACGTCTGTCTAGATGTCTGCAGACACAACAGGAATCAAGAATGACCAAGTTACCTAGGATCTACAGTGTCCCAGGCCTTTTTATTGTGAGATTTCAATCTATGCCTGTACTCTACCGAACACCAATCGCTCCCTAGCATAAGTTGTGACAACAGCAAGGAGTTCATTGAATAATAAATATCCAGGAACATTAGCACAGCTCACAGTCTATAATTCTTTTAAAAAAAAATATGGCTCTTAATGTCAGGTAGGGACTTTAAGCAGGCTGAATTCAGATTTCCCTTTAGTAATCTTTCTACTTCTGTTTCCATTACCATTAACTAAGACCAACTATGAATGTCAAAAATGCTGGTATTTTTTTTTTCTACCATGGACTTTAATCTACTTCCAAAATGAACAGGGAACTTCAAAGGAAAGAGTACCAAGAAGGGAGAATTGCACAGAGAAGGGAACCCTAATATCTTCATAGGGTTCCCTCAATCCCTTAACTCAGTCCTGGTCAGAACATATGTGTGAAGACACTAACTGAGATAAGGGAAAGAACTATCAAAAAGGTTAGAAGTGCTGGGCCAGGAGCAGTGGCGCACGTCTGTAATCCCAGTGGTTCAGGAGGCTGAGACAGGAGGACCATGAGCTCAAAGCCAGCTTCAGCAAGGTAGTGAGGACCTAAGAAACTCAGTGAGGATCCTGTCTCTAAATAAAATACAAAAAAAGGGCTGGGGATGTGCCTCAGTGGTTAAGTGTCCCTGGGTTCAATCCTCGTTACCAAAAAAAAAAAGTGAAAGTAATGGTGCTCATATGGTACCTCTTCTCCCCAGCCATGCTGAATAATCTCAAGAATCACCTGGTATTAGAGTATGCAGAAGACCATTTCCTCATTCATGGGGAATAATCAGCCCTGGACTGAACACAACTCTCAGGCCTATCTAACAGATCTTAAAAGCAAGATGCAAAAGGATCAAGAGAGGCTTTGCTGCTTGCAGAACAGAGCTCAAGAATCTTTGGAGAAATTGTTTTCTATCTAGCAACCAATAAAGCAAAATTTCACCGGGCCTGGAATCCAATTTCTTTGCTGCAGAGCAAAGAAGTAAAAAAATGTAACTCATAATAAGTAGATAAATCAATCAATTGAACCTTATTCATATTTAAGCAGATATTAGAATTAGCAGATGAGGGCATTTAAAAAGTTATCCTTCCAGGTATGGTGATGTATGTCTGTAATCCCAGCAACTTGGGAGGCTAGGGAAGGAGGATCACAAGTTCAAGGCCAGCCTCAGCAATTTAGTGAGGCCATGAGTAGCTTAGCAAGACCTATCTCAAAAATACAAAGAGATAGGGATGTCGCTCAGTGGTTAAGCAGCCCTGGGTTTAATCCACAGTACCAAATAAATACATAAATAATACCATAACTATATTGCATATGTTTTTTTAAATATCGATTTTTTTAGCTTTAGGTGAACACAATATCTTTATTTTATTTTTATGTGGTGCTAAGAATCGAACCCAGTGGCTCACGCATGTCAAGCGAGCACGCTAGTACTTGAGCCATATCCTCAGCCCCCTATTGCATATGTTTTTAAAAGTTAAAGACATGAAAGAGAGGAAGGGAAGTTCCCTCCCTGGGGCCTATTGTCCCTATCCTTCATTGTCTACCAGACTTTAACCATCGTCCACAATCCAGGAGCCATCTTGGGACTACAGCATGGCAGAGCCTACAGAAACTGAAACCTGGATTGGCAAGGTACTGGAAACCTTTAGGGGCACTACAAGTCTACAGAGTAGAAACTGCACTGCCTCAGATCCATGGCTAGGTGGGAAGACCACAAACAACATGAAAAAACAAGGGAATAAAGTGCTCCAAATAAACCAAAATGCTCCAATCATAGAATCTGTTGAAAAAACAGTAGAAGAAATGTGAGAGAAGGAGTTCAGAATCTACTTAGTAAAACTGCTCCATAACTTATTAAATGAGTATATAAGGAGTAAAATCAGAGATATGTTTCAGGAAGTGAAAGATCACTTCAATAAAGAGATAGAGATCCTGAAAAGAAATCAAGAAGAAATCCTTGAAATGAAGGACTCAAAAAACCAAATAAAAAATTCAATGGAAAGTATCACCAACAGATGCGGCCACTTGGAAGACACAACCTCAGGCAATGAAGACAAAAATATATACTCTTGAAAATAAAGTTGACCACACAGAGATGATAAATTGTGTGACATTCCCTCACCTAGACACCATGCCTGAACAGTAACTGCTAAAGCCAACAGAGTGGGGCTACTGTGACTACTTCTGGGCTGATAAGAAGGACCACCAAGGCAACGGCACCGTGGCTGGGTTCGAACTAGTGCTCCAAAAGTAACTGAAAGGCAAACAGATGCAGAAAGAAATGTCTGAATTCGTCCAAGAGAGGACAAAGTTTGAAGAAGAACATGCAAAGAACTTGGCTAAGCTCTCTCAGAATTCCTTGGCTGCATAGGAGGAAAGCTCCCTGGGAGAAGTATGGGCCCAGGTGAAGCAGAGCCTGGCAGGTAAAGCCGAAGTTTATCTCAAGTTCTCTGCCAAGCTTCACAGTGAGATGGAGAAGCCCCTAATGAACTTTCATGAGAACTTTGAGAAAGACATGAAAAAGTATGACCACCATATTGCTGACCCCCACAAGCAACTCTCCAGTCGCTATGTGTCAGTGGAGAAGGCCCAGAACGCCCTCACAGAGTGGCAGAGAGACCTGGAGATGAAGGCTCAGCAGCTGGAGATCAAGCTGAGCAACAAGACAGAGGAGGACTTCAAGAAGGCACGGAGAAGTCCACACAGGCTGGCGTTGACCTCATGCCAGGCCCAGTCCAAGCGGTTTGAAGAGATGGTGACCACCACTTTGAAGCTGGAGCAGCTGGAGGTGGAGAGGGTGGAGATGATCCGGCAACATTTGTGCCAATACACACAGCTACAGCATGAGACGGACATGTTCAACCAAAGCACAGTTGAGCATGTGGACCAACTGCTTCAAAAAGTAGACCTGGCCAAAGACAGAGAGCTGTGGGTCAGAGAGCACAAAATAGGCAACATTCACCCTGCAGACATGGAGATCTAAACACACTTGTGTGGCCCCAGGGGTCCTGCCCAGGAGACGGGTTGGGGGTCCCACAGAGAGGAGACAGTGGCTCCTGCTGGGTGAAGTTGCCCTCCCACCTATTCTCCTGTTCACTGGGGAGAGAGGAGAGAACTAGTGATTCCAGAAGGGTGATCCCAAATGTTCCCAGGCCAAGAAGACTGACCTGCAACCCTGCCCTTGTCCAAGACTGAAGCCCCCCAAACCCCGAGCCATGCTTGTTGCTCTGAAAACAAACTGAGGCTGGAACTTTGTGGTCCCTGCTGAGTTCCATAGGGGTGGCCATCACACTTGTGCCTCTGGATGCCCAAGGCCCATCCTCCAGCTGGTCCCTTTATCTGTGGGGCTTTGAAAGATCAGGGAAGGGCCATCTCTGCCTCAAAGCCAATATCAGGATCAGAATCATGAATAGAAGGTGTCATCAGCTCAGCCTGCATCTAGTAACCTTTACCGCCCTCTCTCTCTATTTTTCTCATTGCATTCTGGGAGCCCAAATCTAGCTTTTCTTGGCCACTTTTCATCCCTGTGGGTCTTAGGAAGGCCTGTTTTCTGTCTTCCCAGACCAACCCTGCCTACAGAGATCAGGATGGAACTACCTCATTCGGCAAATTAATCCCAAATCAGAGCATTGAACCATGGTTCCTGAATCAGACCAGGCATCATCTCTGAAGTCTCTGGAAATCCCAATCCATCCATTCCTCAGCTGCTTTCTCAAGGCAGTCCCACCCCCATCCTGCCACCCCTGCCCTGTCTCACCAAAGGGATCTTTTCAAAGTTCTCAGCCAGCAAGACTTCATTCAGCTGTGTGCATATACAAAAGCACACAGCTGAATGAATGGAGATGAATCAAAAACCAGATGGGGTCTGTCTACCATGGTGTGCTGTCCTACACTGGGCTCCCCTGACCCCCATGGCTTAATAGGGCTGGGTCAGTCCCACATGGGAGACAGGTTAGGGCAAGTCTTTGTCATCCCCCATATGGCTCCATCTGCTTATGCATGATAGGGTTTGGGCTGCTGTCCCTTGTATGGGCATTGCAGACTCTTGTGGCCATAGGAGTTCGCTGCTACCCAGGCGTGTCCTGCCACCTGGGCCTCCAGCTCCTCTGAACTTTCCAGAGCCCTGTGCCAAGCCCCTACTTGGTGCCAGCACCTCTCTTCCCTCTGTCCATCTTCCCTGAAGAAGCCTGAGCCAAGTGTGACCCAGGAAGCTTTTCAGCACTGCCACTGGGTTCATCCTGTCACTTCCTTTCCCTATTATAAAAAACATGATCTCCACCATATTAACCTAGAGAATCAGCCTAAGGGGGCTGAGAGAGGGGAAAAAAAGACACAGTGAGCAAGGAATAGATTCTAGCCAGAAACTCATGCTCTCAGAGTCAATATTTCTTCATCTCTCCCATTGGCGACTTTGGACTTGACCCTTCCATCTCCCATGGGGTCAGAATTCTACAAGCAAATTCACTTATCTTTCCCTCAGTTTTACATGTTAATAATGGATATTAATCTTGAATCATTCTGCATCTCTTCCATTGAATCAGAATTTCTTAGCTGGGTGCAGTTTCACAAGCCTGTAAGCCCAATGACTCTGGAGGCTGAGGCCTGAGGATTGCAAGTTCAAAGCCAGCCTCAGCAAAAGCAAGTCACTAAGCAATTAGTGAGACCCTGTCTCTAAATAAAATACAAAATAGGGTTAAGGATGTGGCTCGGTGAGTTCAACCCCCAGTACCAAAAAAAAAAAAAAGATAATTGACTAGTTCAGCAAAAAATAACAACAATGGAATGAGTTTATAATATATGAAAAATTAAAATGTATAACAAGAGGTCAAAAGGATAGAAATTTAGTTGTAGTATAAAGTTCTTATATATAAAGTGGTACAATATAACTTGAAGATAAACTGTGATAAGTTAAAGATGTATACTACAAAGTCTAAAGTAATACAACAAAGAAAAAAAAAAGCCTAATAATGGAGTATTTTAAAAATCCAATTAATCTACAAGAAGGCAGGAAAGGAAGAATGAACAAAGAAAGGAAAACAGGAGAAGAACAAAGAGGAATGAATAGGACAAATATAAAATGTGGAAAAGATGATGGATTTAAACCTAATCATATAGATAACTGTATTAAATGTAAATGGCCTAAATATCACAGTTAAAAGAGATCGTTAGATTGATTTTTTTAAAAAAACTAGCAAGACTCAACTATATGCTGCCTAAAAAATGCACTTCAAATAAGAAAGACATGAAGAGGTTAAAAGTAAAAGGATATAAAAATATTTATCAAGGATGGGGATATAGCTCAGTTGGCAGAGTGCTTGCCTCGAATGCACAAGGCCCTGGGTTCAATCCCTAGCACCACAAAAACAAACAAACAAAAAAGATTTATCATGCTAGCTGCATGTGTCGGCTCAAGCCTGTAATCCTAGTAAGTCAGGAGGCTGAAGCAGGAGGATTGCAAGTTCAAGACAGCCTCAGCAACTTAGTAAAACCCTGTCTCAAAAAGGGGTGGGGATGTGGCTCAGTGGTAAAGATCCCCAGGGTTAAATCCCCAGTACCCTCCTCCAAAAAAAGAAGATATGTCATGCTAATAATAATCAAAAGAAAGATGGAATGTTTACCTTAATTATCACATGAAGTAATTTCAGAACAAAGAATATTGCCAGGGGTAAAGAAGGTCATCGCGGTAATGACAAAGGAGTCAATTCATCAAGAGGACATCATGTCTTAAACTCACATTTTCCTAAAAACAGAACTTTAAAATACATGAAGCAATCACTAATAGAACTGCAAGGAGAAATAAATTACTCATCAAAGTCAAAGATTTTAATATCCTCCTCTCAATAGTTTACATATACAAGGAGACAAAAAATCAATATGAATATAAATGATTTGAAAACCGTATCAACCAAATTGACTTACACAACATTTACAGAACATTCTAGCCAACAACAGTAGAATATAAATTATTTTCAAGTGTACATGAAATACTTCCAAGATAGACCACATCCTACTCCACAAAACAAATCTCAACAAGGTAAAAAGGATTCAAGTCATACAAAGTATGTTCTCTGACTAAATTAGAAATTGATAAGACAGGGGCTAGGGCTGTAGCTCAGTGGTAGAGCACCTGCAGAGCATGCATGAGGCACTGGGTTCAATCCTCAGCACATATAAATATAAATCAAATCAAATAAAGGTATAAAAAATATAATAATATTATTTTAAAAATCAATAAGACAAATACCTCAGAAACTTTCCACGTATTTAGAAATTATGTAACACACTTCTAAATAACACAAGGATCAAATAAAAAATGAAAAGAGAAATTAGAAAATATTTTGAGTGGGCTAAGTGTGGTGGTGCACGCCTGTAAGCCCAGTAGCTCAGGAGGCTGAGGCAGGAGGATTGTAAGTTCAAAGCCAGCCTCAGCAAAAGCGAGGCACTAAGCAATTCAGTGAGATCCTGTCTCTAAATAAAATACAAAATAGGCCTGGGGATGTGGCTCAGTAGTTGAATGCCCCTGAGTTCAATCCCTGGTTACCACCCCTGGCCCCCCAAAAGAAGAAAGTATCTCAAGTGGAATTAAATAAAACACAACATATCCAAATTTGTGGATGCTGCTAAAGCAGATTTACAGAGAAAATTATAGTATTAAATGACTATTTCTACAAAAGAAGACATATTTCAAATCAATTACCTCAGCTTCCACCTTAAGAAGTGAGAAAAATAAGGACAAATGAAACCCCAAATAAGTCAGAGGAAATAGTGAAAATCAATAAAATAGAAAATAATAGAGAAAATCAATAAACCAAAAGCTGATTCCTTGAAAAAATACAGTTTATAAACTCTGAGATGACATAAATTACCAGTCTGACAAGTGAGAGTCACGTCATCAATACAGATTCTATAGATATTAAAAGGATAATATGAACAATATGCATAAACAACTTTATGCCAATAACTGCAACAATTTAGGTAAAGTAGACAAATTCCTTGAAAAACACAAACTACCAAAGCTCACTCAATAAGAAACAACCTCAGTCTGAATTGCTGTATAACAATTAAAGAAATTGATTTTGTTGGGGGAGGGAGTAAAAAACATGAAGACAACTGTAGGCCCAAATGACTTCACTGTTGAATTTTCCAAACAAAGAAATAATGCCAATTCTACAAAAACTGTTAAGCTGTTTTAGAACATTGGGGAAGCAGGAAGGAAAGCTTTCCAGCTCATTCTATGAAGCCAACATTATTATAGATAACAAAAGCAGACTGAGACAGTAAAGGAAAAGAAAATAAAGACCAATATATTTCGTGAACATAGAACCAAAATTTTTACATCTAATATTAGCAAATCAAATCTAAAAAAGTATGTAAAAAGGACAATATATTATATAATGGAGTTTATCAGAGGAAAATAAGATAGGTTTAACATTTTTAAAAAATTTATGTAGGCCTGGGGTGTAGCTCAATAATGAAGTGCTTGCCTAGTATGGTCCAATCCCCAACACCACAAAAAAACAAACAAACAAATCAATGTAATTTTTCATATTAACAAATTAAAAAGAAAGAATCATATGATCATTATATAGATGAAGAAAAAGTATTTGACTGAATACAACATCATTCCTGATTAAAAAAAAAACTCTCAGCAAATGAATAAAAGAGAATTCCCTTCAACAATAGCATGCTTAATATTGAAAAACTGCTAAGACAGAAAAAGACAAGGGTGTCTTTTTCATTTGTACTAGGGATTAAACCCAGGAGTGCTTTACATCTGAGCCACATCCCCAGTCCTTTTTATTTTGTATTTGGAGACAGGCTTTTACTAAGTTGTTGAGGCTGGTCTTGAACTTGTGATTCTCCTGCCTCTGCCTTGAATCACTGGGATTGCATATGTACGCCAACACACCCAGAAAGGGTATCTATTTTTACCACTTCTATTCAACACTGTGCCAAAGACTTTAGTCAGGGAAATAAGACAAGATAAAGAACTAAAAGCTATTCAGATTGAAAAAGAAAAAAATAAAACTGCTTTATTTGTAGATGACATGATATTATATGCTGAAAATCCTCTGGAATGTGAAAAAATAAACCTACTAATTCACCAATAAGTGAATTCAGTAAGGTTGCAGGATTACAAGATCAGAATACAAAAATCAATTGTACTCTTACATATTAGAAAAAAAAATCACAAGTTCAGAAATAACACATTCACAACAGCATCAAAAATATGAAAAATTTAATAAATCTGACAAAAGTCATAAAAGATGTGTGCAGTCACAACTACAAAACTTTGCTAAGAAAAATTAAAGACCTAAATAAATGGAGTGAGATATCACGTTCATGGAGAGTCAATTATTATCATTAACATGTCATTTCTTCCTAAATTGATCTATATCATAATCTGAGTGGGCTTTCTGATAGAAGTTGACAAAACAATTCTAAAATTCTAGTCAAACAACTTTGAAAAAGAAGAAATTTTAGTCTTAATTCAACTTTAGTATTTATATTATTATAAAGCTTCAGAAATTAAGATGATATGTTATTGGTATTAAATAAAGAGATAAATGGCACAAAAGAGAGCTCAACCTCAGGCTCACACATATAGAGACAATTTATTTTTCACAAAGACATAAAGGAATTCAATGGAAAGAGGATAACCTTTTCAACAAATGGTGCAGGGACAAGCAAACATCCATATACCAAAACAAAACTTCAATCCACAGCTTCACTGTACTACAGAAATCAATTCAAAATAAATCACAGACCAAAATGTAAAACCTTAAACTGTAAAACTTTTAGAATGAAATATAAGTTGGACAAAGATTTTTTTTTAACATGACAGCAAAAGTAGTTCATAAAAGAACAGTGATAAAATGGACCTCATGAAAACTTAGAAGAACTACTCTTCAAAAGACTATCAAGAAAAGGAAAAATTTGGCCAAGTGTGGTGGCACATGCCTGTAATCCCAGCTGAGACAGGAGGATCACGAGTTCAAAGCCAGCCTCAGCAACATAATGAGGCCCTAAGCAACTCAGGGAGACGCTGTCTTTAAATAAAAAACAATAAAGGGCTGGGAATGTGGCTCAGTGGCTAAGGGCCCCTGGACTCACTCCCCAGTACCTAAATAAATAAATAAATAAATAATACAAGACTCAAAATGAGTAAAGGTATTTGCAAAAGATATATTTGATAAAAGATTGTGCCTCAAATATATAAAGAAGTCTCAATAGCAAGGGATGAACTACTGACACAAAGAAACTATGGATGAATCTCAAAATGATTATGCTGAGCAAGAGAAACCAAACAAAGAAAAGTACACAGTTAATGATTATATTTATACAAAATTCCAAGCAAAACAAACTAATGTGTGATGATAGAAAACAAATCAGTGGTTGCATTGGGATGCCATAGCAGTAGGTGGTGGTGGGAGGAAAGGGTTAGAAAGAGATAGAAAAAAACTTTTGGGGGTGATGGATATGTTCATTATCTTTATTGTGGCAGTGGTTCTATGAGTACATATGTACGTTAAAATTTAACAAATTATACACTTTAAATATATTTTATATATTTATAGTTTATATTAAGTTAAAGGGAAACAGACTTCTCAAATTCTTCATCTTCTAAGTCTCCTTCCAAATCTCTAGTTTGTAGTCTACACATCCATGATTCAGATACTCAGGGGGCACTTGATTACTTTACTGGGTAAAGAAATAAAGGTTATAAACACTTCATCCTAATAAGTCCATAAATCAATCTAAGATGTATTGGATAAGAGGGAGAAATTAGGGAAGACAGAACCCAGTAGCTGATATGAACATATTCACTGAGAGACCTAATTCCTCCAGAAAGACTTATCAGCTCATCTCAAGCCCTTGCTCACATCTCTGCTCGCTGCTCTTTCCCAATAAACCAAGACAATGTTTAACTGCCTGGTCCCATGGTCAGCTCCTCTCCCTTCCTCCTCTGCCTCATTCAGCATCAGGGCAGCCTGCCACAAGGAACAGAGTCCACACCTGCTAGGAAGAGCTATTGGTTCTAGAAGTATAGAAGGGACCAGGGGCGGGATGGAGCCTAAGAGGGACCCATGTGCAGACCAGGGAGCCCTGAAGCGCATTTTGCGTCTTCCATTCCCTCAGGTTTCACCATCAAAAGACGTAGTTAGTCCTGGAGATGGCAAATGGAGTTCACATTACCTGTACTCTCCTATCACCAAGCTAATCTCATCAAAATTCTAAAATGTGCTGGCTTTTCCCCCCATGAGATAGGACAGACCACACTCCCATTCTAGGAAGGAATTGTTCAGCTGGTTACCCCTCTCAAAAGGAGTATCACTGTAATGTCCCAGGTACTTTTTAAAGATAAAACTGATATTCTACATGAGCAACAAAACAGCGAGCCTACTTGAATGTTTATGCGCTATAATCAACATTAGCCTGACCAATAGTGGTCACTGAATAATCCACTAAAAATGGTAAAACAATTGTCAAGTACTGCTAAAATATTAACTATTGCTTTTCTAAGAAGAAAAGTCTCCCTTCTCTTTATTCTTTGGTATCTATAAACAGCATCAAGGCTAATGGTTTTCACTTAGTCCTCTTTACATCGCTGCCCATATTCATCTTCTCCTCTATTTCTTTATAGTCTAGAGCTAAGATTCATTTTATTATTGCCCTTCCCCTCTAAGATGTCTATTTCTGAGAAGTCTAGCTGTTACTCATTCTGCTGCGGCCTCACATGGCCAGGTCATGGCCCCAGGTATTCTACTGAAGAGGTCCCAGCTAAAGGCCAAAGGCTTAAAATGCCCAGCAAGGCCCTACCTGGTGTGCACCTCACATCCCACTTACTTCCCAAAGGCCAACTCTCTCACTCCTGGCTAGGCTTTGCCCAGACACTCTCAATGAAGCTCCCCAGCCCACAACCAAGATTTTTAAAATTTCCACCACCCACACCCACACTTCTGATCCCTTTTACCTAACTCTTTTTGTTCTTTTCCCATAGCACTCTTTGACTTCTGATATAATGTCTATTTTACTTGTTTACTATGCTTATTGTTTATTTTCTGTCTCCCTCCTTGATTTTGTAAGCCCACAAGGGCTGGGCCTTGGTCTGTTGTTTATAGATATATCCCCTAGAACAATTCCTGCCTCAGGGAATATTTGTTGTTTAATGACTGTGAAAGTCAGGGCTTGGTTAGTTTTGTGCTGATCCAAGTGACAGACTGCAGACCTCAGAAAGCCTTTAGGGCGAGGCAGGCGTGTGGGAGTAAATGGGCCACAGGTCCTGGACACTGGGGGAGTGTTTACCTAGGAGATAACTGAGGTGAGCATCGCTCCAACCTTGTCCCTGAAAATCCTACTGGTTGCTTTTTGTCTGAGATGGGATTCATTATAGTACTCTCTCAGTCTCCCCGTTTTTCAGCTATACTTTTCAACTGTTCACCCATTCTTTTCTCTCTCTTGCCTCAGCTTCTTCCCTGCTCTGGAACTCATTTCAAATTAGATCTACCAAATGTTAAAGCTGAAAAAAATCAAAGAAGATATCACTTATATGTTTAGTGTGGAACTAAAACTTGCTTTGGGGGACTTTTTCATCCCTGACCTTCTCACTGAACAAATACTATTACTAACAAAATTCCTCCAAGTACAAAAGTGGTCGTGTGAATCTGTTGGTTCAAGATCTCAGAAGCAGGCTGATAGGATACATTAGCTGGGCTTGGTACATCCATGGAATATACCAGCATCTTTCTCTAGGACTTGTTCAGAACATCCCTGTCATCCCCTGAACCCAAGCCACAATCTAGGAACCATGAATTTAAATAAAATCACTAAACCAGGAGTAAAGGGGTCAAACCAATCTGATGGTGTCCATTCTCTGAACACTCCTTCCCCAAATCAGCAGCAAAAGATTCTTTTAGGAAGAGACCTTAGTCTCTTCTTTGACAAAAAGATGACATGTTGAAGTGCTTGGGTCCATCCTCTGTAGGAGATTGTTTTCCGTGGGAGATGAGGGAAGTTAATTGGTGACTAAAAGGAAGATAAAAAATCAGAAAAATAGGCAGGTGTAATTTCCTTTAATGACCATACATATTTTCATTAATTCACCCAATGGCCCTGGATGACTCATGCCCTTCTGAGCAAACTTGGGCATTAACCTGTAGCTCCAAAGTCCTTCATGACACTCCTCTCCAGTTGTTGTCATCCATCAGCAAATAGAGAGGAGGTGTGCTAAGACCTCATGCTGGATCAGGGGATAAAATTGTGAGAGGTTGCCTAAGGGTTAAATAAAGAACTTGACTAATCTGAGGACCCCTAAAAATGTCTCAACTATCTGTTGGGATCAGTGTGTGGAAGTCAGGCTCTATTCACAGAAGGAAGAAGCCTCAGCAGCCACCCTACTGCCTGCCTCCACCTCCCCACACAGGCACCCACATGAGAAACCAAGGGCCATAGGTAATCTTTTCTTCCTGTGCCTGAATTTAAATACAAGACAGAGCCAGCATATTCTCAGGTCTACACAAACTTACCATGAAACCCTGTTGCAGAACTTGGACCTAAAAGTTTCCAGACAAATGAAGCTGCTCCTGTCACTGCTCCCTTTTACTGCCCCTTCTTCAGCTTAGTGGTTTTGCTTTAAACCTGTACATCACTATTTCCCATCTCTTCATGCCATTTCTACTAATTACCAGGCCAATCCTTACCCAATTCCAGAGAGGCTTGGGGAAAGCTGCTCACCTCCTAATCTTTCTGCCACGTGAGGCGCTAAGCTGGTTATTAAGTTCCAGATACCGAGTCCCAGTGCCCAGCTTGGTCACCAACTTCTGCGTGTGCCCTGGGCCAACCTCATCCTTCCACTAAATTCTCTAAAGGGAAGGTGCTCTGGCCCAAATTCCTCAACAAACATGGGGAGTGTCCAGGGCTAAAGAAGAAGTTGGAAGACCTCCCTCCTTCCCTCACAATGCAGACTGAACAAAGTCCTGTGATTTCAGGCCACTGGCCAGAAATTCCTGTGGAGAAAGGACATTTTAGCTCATTCCCACCACTCTGGAAAAATACAAGTTAACTTTCAATCCCAGGGTCAATCCCCAATTGCCACAAACCTGGGAATAAGACTACAGATCCAGAATATAGCTCTTGTGTTCTCCCTCAGACCTTCCACCTCCACTCTGGAATGGTGCTTTCTTTCTCTAAAATCACTGGGACAATCAAGCTTGATGGGTTTGGAGGCCCCTCCTCCCCTGAGAAAGGGTAGGTGTTGCATCACAGTACCCTCTAATCCTTGTGGCCTGTGAAATGCCCGCTCCTCTAGGCTGCAGCCCCTCTATAAAACCAGATCCAGAATTCCCAACCCCTTCCTGTAAGGTTTACACACCAACTAACCCACACTGATTATCCAAAACTCCAAAACTCTTACATACCTGGGAAATCCCTCTGGGGCTTCCCACAGGAATGTGGTGAGATTTCCCTGAAAGTGGGTTAGCAGTAACAGAATGACCTCCACTGCTGTGGGGATGGCAGAGTTACTCCAAGAGGATGCAATGGAAGTCAGTGAAGATCCAACACACACACACACACACACACACACACACACACACGTTTGTAGTGAGAAAATTTTTAAAAAGCCTCTAAGGTCAAAGGTTATGTACTAGTGGCAGTTGAGCTTCAGGAATATTATGATACCAGCTGAGTAGGGGGAAGAGACAAGGCCAAGACTGAGGAATCTCAAGACCACAGGTCAGTTTGGTATCAACATCACCATCAATGTAGCTACTATTTATTAAGCACTTTACATACATTAATTCTAGTCCTTACAACAACCTTGAAAAGGAGGTATTTACTGTAGCAGCCATTTGAGGTTCTGAGAGCTTAAGCAACTTGCCCAAGATCACACAGAGAGTAAGTAGCACAGCCAGAATCCAAACCCTGATCCATCTGGTTCCAAGCCTGTCTTCATACTTCTATGAGGCCATGCTATAATAAAAGGGCCCTAGAACATTCACATAACTTTTCTAGGTCTGTTTCCTGCAGAATGTCCTCAATGACCTCTCAGGGTCCTTCCAATTCCAGCATTCTATGCATCTATGGGACTCCCCAGCGGGGCAGTGAATGCAGGAAATGGAATCATCCTCCTTCTGGGAGTGGGTGGGGTGGCGCAGTGGCTCTCACCTCCCCCATTTTTGTAGCAGAGATAGGGAAACCTCCAGACGTTGCCTAAGCCAACGATCTCCCCAGCCACTGACAGCACAAACTCCATCTTGTTGTTCCAGTGCCCTCGCTCCAGGGTGCCATCTTCCTCCGCTTTTTCCATGACTGGATACACAGGTTTTGTCTCTCCATTACTGGTTGTGCCTGAGACCTTGCTATCCATCCCACCTGGAAAACAAGTGGGTGCTCTGTTACTGTTGGGAACCCCAAAAGGAAAGCCTCCTCTCTGCACCAGAAAATGTCCCAGAGCATAAATTGGAAGTAGACCCATGTCCTCCTTAGCATCTCTCATTGGTAGAACTGGGTAACTGCTACTGAGATATTATATTCCTTTCCCATTTTAGCAAACAAGCACTGATACTGAAGGACAGCTTCTTCTTCCCCCACACAGGCTCTCTCAGGTTTAGGCTTTGGAGCACAGAAGGAATCATAGCCTCTGGATATTTCAGTTCTCCCCACCACCTACCCTTGGCCTCAGCTGGATTAGCTTGTTATTCAGTTTTTTTTACTCTATATTCTGGGAACCATTGAAAAGATGAGATTTTACATACCCTCAAAGCCACTGATTTGTGACTGTGGGAAAAAGATTTGGTATTATGTTTATTTTCTGTAACAGCAAAAAAATTATAAAGTATGTAAATGTTCAAAAATGGGCAGATGGGTTAATAAATCGATAGATATATACAACAAACTATAGTTAATAAAGACTGCTGCAAAAAAAAGAATATTGAACCAAAGTGGTATTTATACTATATGAAGTAAAAACAGTATATATAATATAATTATTTTTGACAAATATTTTATAAAGTATTTACATGAATTGAAAGATTAGGATATACACAAAAATGTTTGTCTCTTAGGGGCTGGATTATAGTAATAGTTTGCTTACATTTTATACTTTCATCAAATAATATGTTTTATTGAGTGAGACCAGTGACTGTGAATAAGATAAGCTGAGCTATCTAGGTACCGATTCCTCCGTTTCTCTCTGAAAGATAAACTAAGGACTTATTTTTGTTTTGTTTTCATGATGACAAATGTAGGAATCTGTTACAGTAGAGAAGACAGCAAAAATGAATAAAGAGTCATAGTTCTAAGTTTACACTGCCCAAAATGCTCTAGATTGATATTGGGATCAAGGATAAGATTGGATATGACTCACTTTATTGAGCAATTACTATGGATTAGGCACTTTACCTATTTCTTGGGGTAGCATGCTATAATTGAAAGGTCATAGAGCCTGGGGAGCCTGGCTTTAGTTTTTAGTCTCATACCACTGCCTGGCTTCAGAAAAGTTAATTAATAACTCAGCCTTAGTCTACTCATCTGTGAAAGTGGGAAAGATGTGACATGCATAGTTGTAAGGATTAAATAAGGATGCTTTTCACTGAATAGTAATTTCATTCAACAACCTGAGATGTAAGTATTATTACTGCCACTTTATAAATAAGGAAGCTGCTCAGAGAAGTTAAATGTGCCAAGTGCGGTGGCGCACACCTGTAATCCCAGCAACTCGGTAGGCTGAAGAAGGAGAATGGCAAGTTCAAAGCCAGTCTCAGCAACTTAGCAAGGCCCTGAACAACTTAGGAAGATCTCAAAATAAAAAATAAAAAGGGATGGGAATGTGGCTCAGTGGTTAAGCACCCCTGGGTTCAATCCCTAGTAGAGAGAGAGAGAGGAAGGGAGGGAGAATAATGTGACTATTGCCACATAGCTGGCCAATTGCACAGCTAAGACTTGAACCCACTCTGTCCCTCCCGCTTTTCCAATTACATCTCTTGAATTACACTGACTGCCTAGGTTTATCAGCATGTCTGATGTGTCTTCTAATTACTTCCCGACCCTGATTTGATACATTGGCCCCTTCTGTAGAGAAGTGGACAGGTGGACTTTTTCATAAGCCTCAAAAAGAGTTCATGTTAACAGAACTTTCTCAGCAGGAGCTCCTTCAGGCCACAGCTCTGCTCAGCCTTTTCCTCCCCAGTTGAGCTACCCAAGGGATCCAAAATGTCAGTGAGAAAGTCAGGGAACACAACATACATTTGCTCATTTGATAAATTAGGAATGGGCTTCAAGATTATTTGTGGGCTAAGAAGGAGAAATTCCAGCAACTGTCCCTAAGAGAGTTCCTCAGTCCTTTTGAGACAGTTGACAAAAGCCTTGTGCTGATTCTGGGCCTCCCTGACAGATGTCTTCCAGTGATAGAAAGCCATCTCCCTTTACTTCTTCACCTTCCCAGGCCCTAGGAGAAACAGTAGTCCCTTCCCCTGGCCTCAGTATAGTTTTTCTCAGGGGTAGCATGCTACAGTTGAAAGGACATGAGCATAGAATCAGAGGAGCCTGGTTTCAACTCTTAGTTTTTTCTCACACCACTGCCTGGCTTCAGAGAAGTTAATGAATAACTCAGCCTTAGTCTGCTCATCTGCATAAGTGGGAATGATGTGACATATGTAGGTATAAGGATTAAATAAGGAGATACTTCTTCATGCAGTAAAATATCAGGCACTCTTTTTTTTTTTTAATTTTAGTTTCTCTCAATTCTGTTGAAGAGTTGATCATTTTCTCATTTCACAAAGAATTAAACCTTCATTTTCTGGGAACTGAACCCACATGTATTTCCTCTCAATCTAGTATTCTTTTTCTCCAACTCACATTATCCCTTTTAAGTTATCAGTCATGCAGGTTTCAGAAAATCAAGAAAATAGCATTCAGTCTTTGCATATGCACACCTAAGTGTCAGAAACATTTTCTAGAAGATCAAAGAGCCCTTTGGTCATAGTTTCTATGGATCCCACCAACCTGCAGTCTGAGACCCAGAAACAGAAAAAAAAAGAAGAAAATATTCCGAACCTTAGTGAAGTTTCTGCCAGAAGTCCAGTCAGGGGAGAAGAATTATCTAGGGGGAAGGAGAAGGTGCTAGCTATTTAAAGTGTGGCTGGAGAATGCCTCTGTGGCACTTGTAATCCTAAACTTGGCCCAGCCCACATTCCGCCCTCCTGCCTCCCGCCCTCCTGTTCTCCCCTCCCCTAGGCCACCAGACAATCCACACATGAGTGATTTCACAGCCTGGGGACCGTGTGCACACCCTGACAGGTCAAGCCAGTTGCTTGTGAGCTCATCACACATCATGTCTCTTCCCCGTAGCTCACATGCCCTCCCCTTTTAGTGACTTTGGAATCTCTCTAGAGGGATCTGGCCTTCCACGCCCCTCCCCAACTCAAGAATAGGTGCTTTTTTGGCCAGGTACAGCACAGATTAATTTAAAAGTACATTTATCTTATCATTTTGCATCTAACAATCTGGAATGGTGAATGATTTAGAAAAAAGATACACCAACTACAGAACTCTGAAAAGTCAGAAAAACTTCCCAAACACACACACACACACACACACACACACTCACATTTAAATATTTATAGAAAAAGTCGGAAAAAAATTCACTCAATGGTTAATAGTAGTTATATTCAGAGAAAGATTGGGATCAATAGATGACAATAATTCTAGTATATTGTGTGAATTTTTACATAGTGTACTAGAATTTTTTTTTTCTTTTTGATACTTGGAATTGAACCCAGGGGTGCCCAACCACTAAGCCACATCCCCAGACCTTTTTATTTTACTTAAAGACAGGGTCTCTTCATCAACTAAGTTGATGAAGCTGGCTTTGAACTCAGGTCCTCCTGCCTCAGCTTCCTACCTGGCAATATATATACTAGAATTATTTTTGTTTGTTTTTTCCTGTGGTGCTTGGGACCAAACCCAGGGCTTTGTGCATGCAAGGCAAGCACTCTACCAACTGAGAGCTATATCCCCAGCCCACTAGAATTCTTTTTTTTTTTTTAAGTTTTTTTTTGTACTTGTAGATGGACAGCATGCCTTTATTTGTTTATTTTTTATGTGGTACTAAGGATCAAACCCTTACTCATGCTAGGCAAGCACTCTGCCCCTGGGCTACAGCCCCAGTCCCTATATGCTAGAATTTTTTTAAATGTTTTTGAAAAATAGGGCTGGAGCTGGGGCTCATTGGCAGAGTACTTGCCTGTCATGTGTGAGACACTGACTTCGATCCTCAGCAGCACCAAATAAATAAATAAATAAAATGTATTCTGTTCATCTACACCAACAAAATTTTTTTAATATAAAAAAAAAACAAACACAGAAAAGGAAGTGCCAAGATTTAAAACCAAAGCAAAATCCTGTCCCAAAAGGAGTTGGTGGCAAGCATAAGTAGACAGAGCTAACCACAGGAACTTCAATTTTAGACAGGAATGGCCCAAGGAAGCCACCATAGAGAGTAAGCATCATTCTCTAGGCATGGGGCTGAGGGATCAAGGCAGAACTTTGGTTGGGAAACTGCTTAGGCTTCCACACCAGCTAAATACAGGGCCTGAGAGCTGATTCTATCATTTTGTAAGTCAGGGTCTTAAGCAAGGAACCCAACTTCCTTTTTGTTTTGTTTTGTTTTTATTATGGGGTATCCAACTTCTCTGTCTTTTTTTTCCTCATCTATAAAATGGGGAGTATATTTCTCATCTTGAAAAATTGTGTGACATTTCAGGAAATAATGAGTATTAGCAAGTTGCTAAGCAGTAGCCATTATTGATGCTTGAGGAATTATTGAGCAGGGAATGCTTCTTGAAGCCAATGGAATAGCGAGACCTCTGAGCAAAACTGGAATCTAGTCAGACTGTTAGGATGAGGGATCGCAGTGGATGACTGCATGCGGTCATAGAAATATGACTGCCATGACGGACAGCAGTGAAAAGGAAGGAAAATCAGAGGCTCTAAGGGTCTTTCTAAATTGCTGAGGCTGGCTTTGAACTTGCAATCCTCCTGCCTCAGCCTCCCAAACTGCTGGGATTACAAATGAGTGCCACCACACCCAGCTGGTTCTTGATTTCTGACCTATCTATAGGGTATGGGATGGACAGGGAAGCAGGCCAGGATAATTCCTTCATTGGAGCTTCAATGCAGCTTAAAATAATCTTATGTTTTAGCTGTCCCTTTTCTCTTCCCTTCCCTTTCCACCTCTCTCTCTAATTGTATAAAGCAAAAGACCAAAAGAGTTCTTCAAGAAGGGCTGTAAACTCAAGATGAAAAAGCTTACCTTTATAACAATGCTATTGACTTCTGTTTTTACTTATCATTGAGTGGTAGTTACTAATGGCCTACTAATTGAACTCTTAAGCATTATAAACTTGGAGTTCACTTAGGACTCAAATTCACTACTTTAAGACGCCAGAATACCATATCGCCTTGGGCAATGTTACTCAACCCTCTGTGTTGGCAGTGTACAAATGATTGGAACTTTCAGGAAAGACTCCCAGTGATCAAGTTATCATCAGAGTTATCTAGAGTTGGTCTTGAGTTACTGTCCTATCTTTTGGTGTTTATGTAACTTCTGCTTTATTACTATTTTGATTGTTATTTTGTTTCTTTCCAAATTTTTGTTACCCATAATTTCTTCTTTTGCTCTATGGAGTGGAATGAATATGATAGATATTTTTCCCTGCTTAAGTTGACCAAAATGAAAGAATAAAGAAGAAATAGTTTGAGAACCATTGGTAGATAGGTGTTGGTGACAGACCCTCACCACTGCCTGGCTGGGGTTCAGCACATATCAGGATAAGCCTTGCATCTATCTCATGTTTCTATCATCCTCTGGTCTCCTGGGTATAAGGTCAAGAAACATGGAAATAGGTAATATCAGAATCAGTATTCAAGAGTTCTTACTCAAGAGGCTGCATCCCAGGGGCTCAGGAACTGAGGCAGGAGGATCCCAAGTTCAAACAGCAACTAGGTGATGCTCTAAGCAATTTAGTGAGACCCTGTCTCAAAATAAAAAATAGAGCTGGGATGTGACTCAGTAGTAGTGGTTAAATACCCCTGAATTTAATCCTTGGTACCAAAAAAAAAAAAAGAGAGAGAGAGAGAGAGACTGCCATCAGAGATTGATGTTGAGGATGACTGAAGGCTGTACTTCCCTAAACACGGCCTACATGACAGATGTCATCAGTACTTCTTGTTGGTCAGGAGCAACAACAACCAGGCATGAACTGGAAAGAAGTTTTGACTCCTGTGGCTTGTTTAACCTCACAACCCTGTACCAAGATGACCCTTTCTGCAATGCAATCTATAATCTATTTGAAACAAAGTGAGCCATGGAAAAAGCAGGCCTGGGAGATCTTGGTTTGTATTAAATTGATCCTGGGCATATTTAAATGCCAATATGCCCTGATACACTCTTAAAAATATTTTGTGTCCACTAAGAATAGAACAAGAAACAAATAAATTTTAAAAGAAGAACAATTTGTTTCAAAAATAACATTTCTAAGCAACATCAATTTCACCTCTGGAATGGAGGATGGAATGGTGGTAAAGGAAGTGGTGGTTATATTCTTTAGAGACCTTTAAATTAAGAGGTACAGTTCTTTTTAACAATAGAAGTGAGGAACCTGTTGACTTTTTAGATCCCTTTTCAAATATCACACTGAAAGAAAAGAAAGAAGCAAGTGGAATAAACTAAACAACAAATTATGACTTGGAAGAACTGAAACAATTTGAGCAACAAAATGAATAATTATAGTATTGGACTATGACTCAATAAAATACATGCTAACAAATAATAAATTAAATTAATAAATGGTGGAAAAAAGGACAGCTCTTCCTTACAGAATTCCAATTAATAAATGTAGAAGAAAAAATAAAACTAAAAAAATCACCATTAGATAAACAGCGCTATAACAATAGTTGCAGATAAAATCCACCAATGAATATTAAAAATCAGGGAATTTTTTGAGGATGAACAGAATGTAAGAGTTACAAAGCATCTCTCCCAAGATATTAATAACTACAAAGGGAAAGATAATAACTTTATAATAGAGAAACCTGATCAACATTCCTAGTAATAAGACAACACCAGTAATAAGACATATCAAGATCCATATCATTAACCATGTAATATGATGTACAAAGGATACAGCAACATGTATGTGGTATCCTTGCCAAAAATGCAGTTCAATCATAAGAAAACATGACAAACCCAAAGTGAGGGACATTCAACAAATAACTAATCATTGTTTCTCGTTGTCCAAGTTATGAATGACAATGGAAAACTGAGTATCTGTTCAGACTTCAGGAGACTAAGGAAAATTAACAACTGAAGGCTACATGGGATCCTAGATAAGATGGTAGACAGGAGCATGGAATAGAAAGGGCATCCATGTAAAAACTGATGAAATATGAATAAGATCTTTAATGGTACTCTACCAATATTAATATCCTAGTTCTGATAGAGCACTATGATTATATGAAATGTTAACATTAGGGAAAGCTGGATAAAGCATATGTGGAAACTATTATTTTTGCAAGTTTTCTGTAAGTCCAAAATTAGTTTAGAATTTAAGGTTGAGGGTGTTGTTGTTCTTAAGATTGTTTCACTGGATTATGTTTTACTATTATGACCATCTTAGTCATAGAGATGACTTACAGAGGCTTGGAGAGAATTAAATGACATGTTCAACATCACACAAGAATCAGGATTTGAGAGACAGAAGCTGTTGGGGCCCTTGAAGATGGTCCCCCTATGCCCTTCCCCCAAGTCCTTGGGACCACTTGGGTCCCCATAGCTGGGGAGATAGTTTGGGGAGGCTTTGCTTGCTCCAAGAATGTGCTGTGTGGAGCTGGGGTTGTGGGTCAGAGGAAAAGCGCTTGCCCAGCTTTCATGAGGCACTGGGTTCGATCCTCAGCACCACATAAAAATAAAATAAAGGTATTGTGTCCACCTACAACTAAAAAAAAAAAGAATGTGCTCAACATGGTCTACATGACAGATGTCATCAGTGCTTCTTGTGGGTCAGGAGCAACAACAACCAGGCAAGAACTGGAAAGAAGTTTTGACTCTTGTGGCTTGTTTAACTTCACAGCCCTGTACCAAGATGGCCCTTTCTGCAATGCAATCTATAAGAATAAGAGGTCTACATGCCAGATATGCAGAGAAAAATTTCTTAAGCATTCAGATGAAGCCCTGAAAATCCTAGCGGGTGTTGGATTATTCCTTAGTTTGACTTAGCGTTTGGGATAGCGATGAAATTTCAGAATCAGAAAGATCCTCACACCAACCCCAGTGCCTTTCTATGAGCCTATGGATATTTCTGACTTTTCCCTGTTCTCTCTCAGCTTTTTATACCTCCCTTTGGGAATACCTAGGGTCTATAGACCTTTTTGTTTAAGAAAAAGGAAAGGCCCTGTGCCACATTCCCTAAAGCTAATTGAGTGACTAGGCTTTATATCCTGACATGTTTTGGAGCAAGATTAAGTAAGGAAGAGCAAAACTCCTTGTCTCTCCAGGTGGATATAGACAGAGCCTGGGAGTGCATGGATGTGGGGTAGAGTCACTCACAAGTGTTTCCCTTTTTCACTCTTCTACATGCTGGACTACCTCAACACGCCTTGGCCTGGCTCCAAGACTAAATCGGATAAAACCAAGGAGAAAACCAAGAACACTTATAATATGCAAGACCCAGTTTGGAAAAGCTTAGTGAACATAAGCCACCTTAACCTCCAGTCAAAGGGCTCCATAGACAGCGTAGGCCCTATGTAACTTAAGGAACGAGCATTTATGGTTGTGCAGGAAAGTTCCTTTTTTCAAGTGGTTTTTCAAATCACCTAGTGGAAAAGCTAATCAGAGTAAGAAACATTAAAAAAAAAACATAAAAAATTAATTCAAGTTTGTAAGATTTTCTAAAGTCCATGGTTTATAAATACCATGCTACCTTTAACTCAAGTGGAGGAAAATACGAGAAAAAAACTAAAACTCTAGTGCTGTGTTTATTTTGGGAAAGAGGCAAGTAGAGAAAATGACAAGAAAAAAAATGTTTCTTTTACTAAAAATTTCATCAGGCTTGAAGAAGAGTTTAAAAATCGAATTAGAAGGCTCTTTCCTATCCCAATGTATTCTACTATCATCCTTCGCTACCACTCTGCCCTCTTTAGTAAAGGAGGAAAATCAGCCTTTTCTCTTTAACTCCAGAAAAGTAACTGTAGTTATTTTCCAATCGTATCTAGTTTTTTCCAATCCCTGTTTCCCTGATTTCTTGTCTGATTCTCAAAGTACAGAATTTGCAACATCTATGTAATTAGTCTCAGCAGGAAGCTCTTGGCTGATTAACAGTGAGCAGGGGCTCTGAGTAAATGGGGAGATCTCAGTACAGCTCCCACACTCTGTACTACTGAGCCAGGGTGAAGGATTAGGGCAGGATGACAACATTGCAAAAGAGCAACTTCAATCGTTGGACAGCCTTTTATCCTCAACATTTTTGAACATCACCTCAGGAGTTCATTTGTGATGACTAAGAAAATATATAGATGTGCTGATCCCTTAGCTGACTGATGTGGAACACAAAGTGTGGCCTGAGTCTCATCTCTCACTGCTAGTGGGTCTTTTCCAGTCCAGAGGGAGAGGAAACCTAGAAGTAGGAACATGAATACTTCACTCTGTGTTAATCAGATTTCTGTTGCTGTAACAAAATACCAGAGAAAATCAACTTTAAAGGTTCACAGTTTCAGAGGTTTCAGTCCATGGTCACTTGGCCACTTGGCTTTGGGTCTGTGACACAGCAGAATATCATGGTGGGAAGCAAATGGCAGAACAAAACTGCTCACCTCATGACAGCTGGAAGCAGAGAGAGAGGAAGGACCTGGAATCTTAATATGCCCTTCAAGGGCCCACTCCCCATGACCTACTTCCTCCAACTTGTCCCCATCTTGTAAAGTTTCCACTACCTCTCAATAGCGCCATCAACTAGAGACCAAGCCTTTAACACATGAGCCTTTAGGGACATTTATGATTCAAACCATAACAGGCTCTCATCTGCTCTGGTATCTCCAAACAAGAGAAAAATAGGGCACATTCAAACTGTATGGTGCCAGTGTCCACCAGCTAAAGACCACAAGGACATGCCTACAGTTAATCAAGTTGAGTTTATCACTCATTGCCATAAGGGAGAATGTACAAGAAAGGAACCATGCAGTAAGAGGGTATTGGTATGGATTTATTACAGGATAAGCTTATGTTAGGCAATTCCAAGGAGGGTTCAGTAAGCAGGGTTTTGCTCTAGATTGAATGTTTTTAGGAAGCAGAGCTAGTTTTATGATTTGCTTTGTTGTTGTTGTGTTTTGGTACCAGGGATTGAACCCAGGGGTGTTTAATCACTGAGCCACATCCCTAGCCCTTTTTTTTTTTTATTTTGAGACAGGGTCTCACTCCCTAAGTTGCTGAAGCTGGCTTTTGAACTTCTCCTGCCTCAGAGAGCCAAAGGAGCCTCTGGTGCCAAAGGGATTATAGGCATGCACCACCGCACCCAGCGGGTTTTTAAATGAATCTTATCCAGAAGCAAGAAAAATAAAATAAAGTTAAAAGCTATAGTTGGTTAAAAAAAAAAAAAAAGTAGCAGTCACCTGTGTTAGCACAAGGTGGTGTTTGGTCATTTTTTGTGGTTTGAACAATGTTCATTTTTTGTCTCTGTTCAGACATGATCACAGAGTAGTGTTATTTGTGTCTTGATCTATCCTGCTCACAAAGTGGACTGTCTGATGTTTGTGTCCAACAGAGCACAAGACCCAGCTGTGTGGGCCCAGCTGTTTGCGATACCAAGGCCTAACTGATAGTGTCCAGGTCTCAGCTGTCAGGGACTTCTGTTCTATTTCTCAGCCATAGTAGCCACACACAGAGAGAAAAGAAATATAAAGAAGGGATGTAGCTCAGTAGTTAAGTGCCCCTGGGTTCAATCCCCTATACAAGAATGTGTGTGTGTGTGTGTGTGTGTGTGTGTGTGTGTGTGAAAGAGAGAGAGAGAGAGAGAGAGAGAGAGAGAGAGATGAACTGAGATAATAAGATAATGACCCTAGGAAGAAGAAGGATCCTTAAGCTTACTTATTCTCAAGGCCTTGGCCATAGGCCCACTTCATTTTCCATCCTTCAAAGTAAGCCCAACCCCAACTTTCTTTTTACTCTTATATTTTACCACTATTACTTCAATTTTTTAAAAAAAGTATTTTATATATATATATATTTTAGCCTAGATTGACATCATTGGGCCATTTTCCTCTCCATTCTTTCAATTTTTTAATGTTCAGAATCAGAAGTCCCAAAGCATTAACTGGAAGTCTGAAGGAAGCTTGTTTCAGTGGGTCTTTACCAAATGGGAATGAAAGATTTCAATGAAGTGTTGCTGACCCTTCTTTTACACTACCTCACCTGTCCCAGTGAATTGCCTGTTTTGTTAAGAATTTTAGATTATGAATGACCGAGCATAATAACCTGGCTTTTGGCCCCTTCCACCCCGCTGGACTTGACTTCTTTTTACTCTCCCACATGCTCTTTCTCTCTAGCCAAACTCTTTTCCTCAAGGTTTCCCAAAGATATCCTATTTGTTCCTGTCTCACCTGGCGTGGCCTCTTTCACTCACTCTCTTTTTGAATCCTACTGTTCCTCAAGACCCAGCTAAAACCCACACTTTCCATGAAGTCATCATGAGTCATTTCAGCCCTTGCTGACTTTCCTTTCAACGGAATTTCTGTGGAAATCAGTACAAAAACAAAACAAAAAAACACACACACACACTTAGTCTTTCTTATGTAGTTCCCTAATTGGTCTCAATGCAGGAGTTTGTGAACTCCTTAAGAAGAAGAGGAGGAGAAGGAGGAGGAGGAGGAAGGAATCTCAGTATTATTTATTTCCAAGGGATACAATAGTATTGAACAAATAAAAAGGTGCTTAATACATGTTTGCTGATTGATTGGTGTTAGGCTTCTGCCTCAAGTTAGTACATGAGTGTGTTTACTAGGAAGGTAGAAAAATAAAGGTGAAGGTACATTTCTTCCTAAGCATTCCACTCATAATGTTTTTCAAGACAAAGTTAACCCTGTCAAATCTGCAAGGCTGGCAGGAGTGGGGAGGAATGGGAATAGGAAAGACAGTAGAATGAATTGGATAGAATGAATTTCACCACCAGTGAAATTCCACATCTTGTACAACCACAAGAATGGGATCCTAATTAGAACAAGTTATACTCCATGTGCATATAATATGTCAAAATACACTCTACTCTAATGTATCTCTAAAAAGAACAAATAAAAAAGGAAGAAAAAAATCTGCAATGCCTTTCAGAGTGGATGTTAGTGAGAGGAACAGCTTACCTAGGAAATCAGTATATGATCTTTCCCTACTCATGATTCTCAACACTAACAGTGTGTCAGAATCACATCTAAAGCTATATAAAAAGAGATATGGATAGATTTATATCTAACTATATCTATTTATACATATTACATATAATTTAAGTATACATTTGTTAAAAATGTATATTAAATGTACATTAAGTAGGTCTTGGCCCCACCTTAGAGATATGGATTCTGTATCTTTGGGTGGGATCCAGAAAACTATATTTTTAAAGTTCCACAGGTGATTCTGATGTATAACCAGGACTAAGATCTATTGCAGCTAAAGAAGGCTACCATACAAAAATCTGCCTCTAAAGAAAATCCTAAATACCCGCAAGAAGGTAAGAGTTGAGGATATACTTCAACCATTTCCAAGTAGGAAGATCGTACATCCCACTCAGTGACTGCTGTAGCTTGGCTCCTGTATGTTTCCCAAATGCCTATGTGTTGAAGGCTTGGTGCCCAGCCCATAGTGAGAGCAGGAGCCAGAAATATAGGCTAGACAGAGTGGAAACCTCCATTGCAATAATTCCATATTTCTTATCCTGGCATGCCCAATGTCAAGTACAAAGTATCTGATGAGCCAGAGAGCACATGATCAGGCACTTGATCAACATCCTGATTAGACCGGGGACACTTGATCACCAAATGTCTCATTCTGATGGGATGTAGAAACTCCCTGCACAGTGTGGGTTCTCTAGCTTGCAGATGGGAAGAATGAGACCCATGGACAATGGACGGTGACAGCAAAAAGTAACAGAATTTATTTTTGAAACAGAAAGAAAGAGAGCTACCACAAGAGAGAACCCACATCTCAATGGAACCTTGGAACCTGCATCTCAATGGCAATCTTGGGAGGTGGTAGAACCTGTAGGAAGTGGGGCCTGATGAAAGGGAGTGAAGCAAGTAGGGGGCGGGGCGTGTATTTGAGATGCTATTGGAATCTCTACCCCTCCTCTTTTTCTGTTTCCAGGTCACCATGATGTGGCAGATGCTGCCATGTGCTGCCTCACCACCAGAGCAAAGCAACAAGGCCAAATGATCATGGACTGAAAACCTCTGAGTAAAAATAAAACTTTCCTTTTTTTGATTATCTTCGATATTTTGTTAATGGAAAACTGACCAACACAGTGACTCTTTCCCAAATCACATAAACCTTACCAATTAAAGAGCTTTTATCTTCACCTTTGGTTCAAGGGTTCTCAGTCTTGGCTACTCTTCAAAACCACCTGGGAAACATTAAATGACTTTTGTTTGGCTCCCACTCTGAGAGATTTTGATGTAGTTATCCTGAGTTGCAGCTTGGACACTGAGACGTTTTTATAAAGCTCCCTGGATAGCTCTAACGGGTGGCTAAGTTTAAAAACCTCTGTACCCTAAAGTTTCTTGCTGCTGTTAGCTAAATTTTCATTGTAGCCTCAGGAAGATGTTCCACAGCTGGTTTCGTTCTCAAAACCACCTCAGCCATCTCTTCTCCAAAATAAATACTCCCAAATCCTTTCATCTTTCCTAAGAGTTTTTAGTTCTCACCCCACCCACTGTTTTCATTGCTCTTCTCTGGATGCTCTCCAGGTTCTTAACATCTCTGTCCAGCTGCAGCATCCAAAACTTCCCCATGCTTCTCTCATGCTGCTTTCTTGTTGACTGGCTAATGGGGTCTTGGCTTTAACAATGCCCTACATTGCCAACTTAATTCTTAGTTTCCACTAGTCAAGAAATTCAACAACTGAGAGAACTCTACCTACACACTAGGAGGCTAAGAGAAACCTAAAGAAGGTCTAATAGCTGACTATTAGAATAGGGTGGCCTTCCATAGAGTTTTGCAAGGTGGCCAAAGCAGGGTGGGGAGTAAAAGAAAAGGGCATGGAGAATAATATCAAAGTAAATTTCAGTGTGAAAAATAAAGGATAATTAGGAAGCAATTCCAAATTTCCCTTCAACTCTGGGTCTTCCATAGCTGATCTCAGGCTCTGAGAGAGAAGAGAGACAGCTGATCTAATCTTTCTCCTTTCTACTTCCTCTACCCACAATTCTTTCTCCAAGCAACAAACACCAGTCATTCCAAGAGTTCTTATTTTCCCAATTCCCATAATCAATAGTTACAGCTCAGATCCACCACAATATTATAAGCTTCTTGAAGACAGTATAATGTTATCTTGTGAATATAGATAAATTGAGGAGCACTCAGAAGATAGTTGAAAGATTTAATCAAGTTAAAGTTTTTTTTTCCCCTGGGCTAGGGTTGTAGCTGAGTGGCAGAGCATTTGCCTAGCATGTATGAGGCACTGGGTTCAATTCTAAGTAACACATATAAATAAATAAAGTAAAGGTCTATCAACAACAACAACAAAAAAACATTAAAAAAAGTGTTTTTCCCTTGACCTCTGTCATGCAGGGGCCCTCCTGACACAGGAAAGAGATTCGGGGTTCAGCAGGTGCAAGAAGACCAAAGGCACAATGAGAATATTGGTCATGCTTTATTCATAGGCAGCCATAGCCATTAGCCAACCCCCCCAAGTCATTTTCATAGGCCCTTTTTATATACAGCTCAAACAAAAAAGGCATACTACCAACAGGTTACATAAGGGGAGAGGCACATGCTCACTAGTTAATGTTTATGACCTTGAGTCTATATGCTGAGTCACAGTGTTTCTGGCCTCGACTAACCGTAACATAGTTAGTTCTCAGCCCTGGCTACACACTGAAAACATAACATAGAAGTCTTAATAAGGGAACCTAGCTATAGCCATTTGGGGCCTGCCCCCAACAACCTCCTAAATTAGAAGCTGTAAACAATAATGACCAAGATGATCAATATTTACCTCTCATCAGCATCCATACTTACCAAAAGTCAGCACCACATAGTTTCAATACTAACAGTATGACACTGTGCAAGGCAACTTCACATACATTCTCTCACTTTTAGTCTTCAGTGACAACCCAGAAATATTGGCATTATCCATCCCTACTTCATAGGTAAGAACTTGAGCTTCAGATAGGAAAAATAAATTGCCCAAGATTTCAAAGCTATTAAGAAACACAGGGGGCTGGGGATGTGGCTCAAGCGGTAGCTCGCTTGCCTGGCATGCGTGCGGCCCGGGTTCGATCCTCAGCACCACATACAAACAAAGATGTTGTGTCCGCCAAAAACTAAACAATAAATATTAAAAACACAGTCTCTCTCTCTAAAAAAAAAAAGAAAGAAAGAAACACAGTATTTAGCAGATCTTTCTACTTCACCCAACAGAGGTCCCATTTACCTTGAAGTTAATAAAGCATAAGCTCCAAGGCCCCTTACTCACATGTGTGCCTTCTAGTCTACTGTTCCTAGTTTCAAATTCTTCAGTTTGTGCTATTTTTCATAGAAAGCCCCCACAATTGTCTAAACTTCAAGGCCTATGAAGCCTAGATCCACTCCTGAATTCAGCTTCCCAGGTTAACATAAACACTACTATCTTGTTTAGTAATTTCAGTCTGAAGATCTATTTCCAACATGAAGTTAAGAAGAATCCTCTAGCTTTCTGCTCTGGGAACCTATGCCGGTACATTAAAGAAATAGCAGAGTATGGTTTTGCCTTGAGCCATGTGAACATGGGTCACTTATTATCCATTCCTTCCCCACTTACTTTGTACTCTTCTCCCAAGTCAGACCATGGAGTGTCCCCTCCCGCATGACAGGCGTTGCTGATCTAGTTTCATCCTGTACCTTGTGTTTCCATTCTGGTTCTCAGATCACCTCACTTTGCACGAATGTGTGGTGATGGCTCTGTTCTGTCCCTCCTGCTGCCTCTTTCACAGTCTGCTCTTTGGACCAGAGCCTGAAGCTGCTCTGGTACAGGCCCCAGCTGCCTTTTGTAGCCAACAAAGCAGTGCTGTTGTTCACTTGGAAAGGAATGACCTGAAAAGAGGGGGTGAAAGAGGGAGTCTTTTTAAAAATATATTTATTCCTAAGTTTTAGGTGGACACAATATCTTTATTTTACATTTATGTGGTGTTGAGGAGCGAAATCAATGCCTCGTGCATGCTAGGCGAGCACTCTACCACTGAGCCACAACCCCAGCTGGAGGGAATCTTTTATACCTTGATTTCTGTTAGATAGGCCCTAATACCAGAATTCACATTTCATTCCAGCTTCTTCCTATAACTCTTCATTTCCATCCATCAAAATATTCTAACACCATTTTTTACCTACTATTTCTTCCCTTCATCTTCACCTTAGTTACTGGATCCCTGTTCTTTAGTTTTGTTTTAAATAAATCATAGTGTGTGTGAGTGTGTGTGTGTGTGTGTGTATGTGTGTGTGTTATATAAAATGTTATGAGATATGGAGAGAAAATAAAATGGCTTATACAGTGAAGCAGATTAACATATCTATCATCTCACATCTTTAGATTTTATATATATAAAGTATCTTTTTTCCCCCCTCCTCTACAAACTAGAGAAGATGCAGGTACAACTTTAGAAAAACACAGCAAAGAAATAAATACCTGGGAAGTTGGGAATTTCAGTGAACTTAGCACATCATTTTCTTCTCCCTCTAGTCTGTCCATTAGCCATCTCCCAGTCTCAATACCACCCACATAGCAGCAACCATCTCACAAATGAGAAAACTCTTTGCACAGTAAACAAATATTTTATCGTGCAATTGTAGATTAATTAATAATATTAGAAAAATGGAGTTGGAACTAGTTGTTATTCATAATATTTCCCAGACACACTTTTTCCATGCAGATATTAGGCATCTTTTAGGAATGGTTTAATTACATTCCTAAATGTGGATAGTTTAGATCCTAGACATAGCAGAAGCATAGGAAAGTTCATACATTAAAATGCCATGAACCTAGATCAGTTAGAATATTAAATATGCCCCAGAAAAGAACTGTAGGGCCAGGTGTAGTGGCACACTCCTGTAATCCCAGAGGCTGGGGAAGCAGAGGCAGGAGGATCACGAGTTCAAAGCCAGCCTCAGCAAATTAGCAAAGTGCCAAGCAACTCAGTGAGACCCTGTCTCTAATAAAATACAAAATAGGGCTAGGGATGTGGCTCGGTGGTTGTGTGCCCTGAGTTCGATCCCCAGTATTTGCCCCCCCCAAAAGAACTGCAGAGCAAACATACAAAGCCAAACATACAAACCCATGTCTTTGCTGAGGTATAAATGAGTCTGTTGGCAAATGGATACACACAGGAATTACCTATCACTAGCAGAACTGGCAATTTTATCTTGGAAAGGTATTAGTTATTAACATACAAACTTGGGATGAGACACTTTAAAACTCTGAAATTTGCTCTTGGTTTCTCTTGCCTCCTATACCAAATATCCTATTCATCAAGAAATCAATTTTCTAAAGCTTCAATTGACTCGTCCCTTAGGAACAAAACAGATGCACAGGAAAGATAAGAAGAGATTAATATCAACTCTGAGAGAATCCTCACATTTCTGTATTTGTGAATGGAAAATAGAACGATTTTTTTGCTGACAGATCCCAAAACACTAGGCTGCAGAAGGGGGGTGGGGGAACCCTGTATGGAGAGGAAACAAACTTGCAAATACTTATCACCATGCATACTGTGAATGTTATAAATTTTTAAAGCCAAGGAGGTAAGATTCCTTCATCCTCAGTTGTAGTTTGAAGACTAAAATAATACTTTGATTTGATATTAAAAAAGGATATGAACAATCTGGTGTTCAGAAGAGAACAACCAGTGAAATTTAGGAACTCAGAACATGTAGAAATAGACTTGAGATTTGGAGACTTCTTTTTTTTTTTTTTTAAGTAGACTTTTAAAAATCAGACTTTTCTACTAAGTGCAGGTACTGACCAAAGGGCAGTTATAAATGGCCCAAATTATAATAGTATTATACAATTTTAGCACCTTGAAAAAGCTGCTGCTTTTCTTCTTATGAACATTAGAAAAAGAAAGACATGCCGGGCATGGTGGCTCATGCTTATAATTCCAGCAACTTGGGAGACTGAAGTAGGAGGAGGATCAGAAGTTTGAGGTCAACCTCAGCAACTTAAGGAGGAGACTCTGTCCCAAAAGTGTAGCTCAGTAGTAAAACACCCCTGGGTTCAATCCCCAATAAAAAATGCATTACACTTTTCCTTTTCAATCCAACTTCAATAGGAAAGTATGAATAGAGAGCGTTTTAAGTCTAAGGAAGTTAATTTCTTTTTTTCAGGCACTTGTTTTAATGTGATATGGTGTATTTCTCATACTATGAATGTGGCAGAAAAAGTTTAAGCTGGCCTCCCATGACCTCTGCCTCCTGGTATTTACCACCTTCTGTGAACTCCTCCTAGTATTAACTAACACAGTTGGATATACTGAATGTCTATACATGTGTTAAGTGTTTGCTTTACAGGTTTTGGAATGACTTTATGTACACATGCATAGAAATGCAAAGCATGGAGCTGGGGATATAGCTCAATTAGTAGAGTGCTTGCCTAGCATTCACAAGGTCCTGGGTTCAATCCCTAGCACCACTAAATAAATAAACAAACAAATAAATAAATGCAAAGCATATGCCAAATACTGTAAAGGGTAAATAAGTATGCTGTAAGAAATGTAAGAAGTGTAGCAAGAAGAGAAACAGTCTAAAGAAATTTGGCATTCTTCTTACCTTAATTCAAGATAGAACAAAAATTTAATGTAAAGAATAAAACTGTAAAAATATTAAGCACTACCATGTAGGTACTTTTATTATCTTGTAATGGGCAGGACATTTCTAAGCATGTCAGGAAAACCAGGAATTATAATGGAATTTTACTCAGCATTAAAAGAGAATAAAATCATGGCAAAATCAGGTAAATGGATGGCGTTGGAGAAGCTAATGCTAAGTGAAGTTAGCCAATCCCCAAAAAACAAACGCTGAATGTTTTCTCTGCTATAAGGAGGATGACTCATAGTGGGGTAGGGAGGGGGAGCATGGGAGGATTAGATGAATTCTAGATAGGGAACAGAGGTGGGAGGGAAAGGGAGGGGGCAGGGGATTAGCAAGGATGGTGGGATGTGATGGACATCATTATCCAAAGTACATATATGAAGACTCAAATTGGGTGTCAACATACTTTATATATAAACAGAGATATGAAAAATTGTGGTATACATGTGTAATAAGAATTGTTATGCAAAACAAAACAGAAAAGTACATGTATAAAGGCATGAATTGGTGTGAACATACTCTATATACAAAGATATGAAAAATTGTACTCTATATGTGTATTGTAATGCATTCTGCTGTAGTGTATTTAAAAAAATTAATAAAACTAAAAAATTGGAATTGGAAAACTAAAGAAATTTATATCCTAAAACTTAATAATTTCTATAAAGAAACCAATTATAAATAACATTGAAAGATGCAAAATAAGATGATCAAAATTTGCAACACAACACAAGGAAATAATGTCCTCAATATATGTAGCTCTTAAAAATCATTAAGATTCCATATAATGCAAACCTTCATAGCCATTAAAATGATACAAGTTGGGTTGAGGCTGTAGCTCAGTGGTAGAGCACTTGCCTAGCACATGTGAGGCCCTGGGTTGGATCTTTAGCACCACATAAAAATAAATAGAATAAAGGTATTGTGAAAAAAAATCTTTAAAAAATGATGCAAGCATATTATGATATTGTGAAAAGTTGGAGTAGGAGAATCCCCTCTTCGTCACTGGACAAATTATTTTATTTCTCTATGTGTCAATTTCTTCCTTTGTAAAATAGGAATAAAAATAATTCTAATGGACAAAAAAATGATACAAATGGGTGTTTATGGTCATGTAGAAATGTTTTCAATATTAACAAAGAAAAGGAAGTTACAAAGCAGTTCACAGAGTGTGATCTCACTTAGGTAAAGGTTTACAAATTTTCATATATGCATAAGTATGCACAGAAAGTTGCCTCAAAATAAATTCAGTTAAATCTTAACAGTGGTCATTTTTGGGTGAAAGATGATTTTTCCATTATTTTAGGTTTTTTTTAAACAAATATGCATGCATAAAACAAAGAAATATATTTTTAAAGTTTTGAAAATATTAGCATATCTATGAAGCAAATCTATTATTTGACACAGAAGTTAATCAGGTAGCAATGAAACAGAGAAATACAGAGCTTTGGCTTATCTTTGGTTTCCACTGTATACCTCCAACTATACAAATGGAATGCTAACCACGTTCTTTTGTGAATTCTGTCTTGTTGGGGGTGATTATGCTGACAGATAGTACTTCTATTCAGAATTGTAGTTTGAAAGCCAAGATGATGCCCTGAATATATATTTAAGATGGATATAAAGTTGTAATCTGCTCAATGAGTAAAGTGAAGGGATTCAATCATAGCACATGAGAAAGAATAATGATTATAATTAATGATATTAATCCAGGAGTTGAGGATGAGGGCTGGGGTGGGGCAGAGATAATGGAATATTCAAAATGGATAATTTGAGGATAAAGATATCCTCAAATGTGAAAAGGCTGTCAGGAACTTGAATTAGTTGTTCACATCCTCACAAGAACTTGGATGGATGAGGCTTCAAGACAATGGATTTCAGGTCTTTGTAATAATCTTGTTCTAGGCATTGTCCTGGAGACATATGGTTACTATACTCTTGTGGTTCTCAAACTTTACCGGCAGGTATCACAATCACCTGGAGGGCTTGTTAAAATGCAGTTTGTTGGCACCACTCCCAGTTTTTGAGTTAAGATGTCTTGGGTCAGGTCCAATAATATGATTTTCTAACAAACTACCCTGTTGTGCTAGTGCTGCTGATTCAGAAACCACACTTTGATAACCATTATATATTCTAAATGGTGTCAGAGCGCCAGGAAAAGACATTTAAATCAGATTAAGAAAAGAGTAACCTAGAAAACTTGAGTTTGTGGATAAGCTGAATTTTGAAAAATGAGGAGGTAGTAGTTGAGGATGTAGCAGTTTGCAGAAAGGACCAGGTAAGATGGCACACGCTTGTAATCCAAGCCATTCAGGAGGCTGGGGCAGGAGGATCACAAGTTCGGGGCCAGCTTGGCAATTTAGTGAGACCCTCAGCAACTTAGGGAGAACTTGTATCAAAATAGAAATAAATAAGTAGAAAGGACTTTAGTAGCCCAGTGGTAAAGTGTTCAATTCCTAATACCAAATGAAAAACAAACAAAAATTAGAAAGGGATAATAATATTTAGGGAGGAACAAGCACAAACCAATGTTCATTCAGTATTTATTTATTAAATGTCTACTATATGCATAGTATTGTTCTAGTTGCTAGGTATAGAGAGATAAAGGAAGGTAAGGCCCCTGCTCTCATAAATATATCACATATTACAAAGTCCTACAAAAGAACAGAACAGGTTATTGTGAGAGAATAAGAGGGCCTTTGAAGAGAGCATTTAAGCGAATATCTCTCAAAGAATAAAGCTATAGGGCTGGGGTTGTGTTCAGTGGTAGAGTGCTCACCTAGCATATGTGAGGCACTGGGTTTGATCCTCAGCACCACATAGAAATAAATAAAATAACGCCATTGTATCCACCTACAACTAAAGAAAATATAAATATTTTTTAAAAAAGAATAAAACTAGAAGGCATTACAGAAAGTAAGCCTGGTAGCCTGGTACATGTAAAGTGAAAATCAATACGGCTGAAGCACAGTAACAGAAGGTGTTACGTGGAAAATGAACCTAGAAGACAGTATACAGGGCAGATCGCATAAGACAAAGAAAGTAATGAACAGATTGGCTCTTTGGGCAATTTGTTCTGGTAGTAATTTGAAAAATAAACTAGAGTCACAAGACTGAAGGCTGGTTTATGAAAGTCATGTGAAAAGTGATGGCAACAGAGGAGATGGAGATGAAAGGTAAGTGAATAAAAAGAATTTAGTTGCATCTAATTGCATATGAAAAATGAGTAGTAAGAAATAATAGAATGGTTCAAAGTGTATTGCCTGGCAAATAGCCATTCTTTTGAACAAAGAATAAAGAACTGGTTTGGGGGCAGGAAGGAGGTAAGTTTGGTTTTTGACAATGATTTGGATTGAATAAAACAAATAAAAGTGGAAATGTTTCCTGCAGTTGAGTAAAGAACTTATTTTAAAAAGCATGGGCCGGTGATAGAGACACGGGAATCATCGGAATAAAAGTGGTAATTGGAAGAAGACTAGGGTAGCCACAGTGTATAAAGAAGGGTCCCTGATGACATTACTTTAAGCATTAAAGAAGAAAAAAAAACGTTTTAGAATGACCAAGAAGCCAATAAAGAAGAGAGTGAACAGTGTCAAATGCTGAAGAGAGGTGAGAAAAGCATCCACTAGCCTTAGTAATATGGAGTTCATTGGTAACTTTAGTAGGAATAACTTGAATGAAATGTTGAAAATCCAGATTACCATCAACTGAGTGATGTGAAAGTGAAATAGAACAGATGGGCTTGGCTATAATGGAAAGATAAAGAGCAAGAAAAAGAGGAAAAAAGGTTAAAAGGAGAGTACCAATATAGGAGAGACCTGAGCCTGTTTATATGCTAAAGTGATACACTGACTAGCTCATTCACATACATATTCCTAGTATTGATACCATTTCTGGGATAGATGAAGATGCTTATGATATTTATAATTAAGGAAGCTTAGAGTTCTCAACTTCTGCTGTGTTAGGTGGGCCTAGCAGGCCTCTGCTGAGGGAGGAGAAATGTTTGTGTATTTGACAAGAAGTGAAAGTCTGAAATGCCCTTTAAAAATGGGAGAGGTTTCAGGTTCCTTAAAGGCCCCCTTGCCCAATGGCTTTGAGAGTATTACCCACCTGAGTCAATGTGTGGTGCCACCAATCAATGGTGTGTTGTAAGCAGACACAGCAACCCACGAAAGTGAAGTCATATGGCTACACCTATCCAAGGATAAGGTTCTGCAGAGCCAGACTGAAGGAAAAACAACAGACCATGAGTGAGTGACAGGTCATAATCTAAACTAAGTGGAGGAATGAAGCCTGAGTGAACTAAACGGATTGGAAGAAAAAAAGTGATTAAGGAATTGGAGGTTGCTTGAAGTCAAATGCCTTGTGAAAGGGATCAAAGGACAAAGCATTAAAATCAGTTTTATGAAGAGGATCCTACAATTTAATATTTCAGAAATAAGTTTTTGACAAGAATCTAAGGTGTGGCCTGATTGGTTTACTAAATGGAGTGAAAATGCTATTGGAGATGGAGATATAGAAACTTAAGGTCATCCATGGTGAATGAAATTGCCCAAAATGATGGCAGAGCTGGAGATAAAGGGTTCCACGAACCATTGAAGTCCTTCAACGGATATAGAGGAGGAACAAGAGATGACAGCAATGAGGACAGATGATACAGCTGGGTAGCAGAGGCTTCACAGTGAAAAACAAAACCCAATGGTTTTATAATGGCAGTCAAGAACAGGGGTAAAAGACCCTGTACCCTACCCATGCTCACCTACTTATTCACAGTCAAGTGAATGAGCACTTTCCATGTGAAATAGCCCTAAAGTAAATGTAGCTCAGGAAGACCCAATTTCCAGTTAGGAAGTAGATAAATCTAGTCTCTACTTCTTAGAATAGCAAAGGAAGAGCTTTTTAATGCAAAGAATTGGCGGGGAGGATAGCAATGGTAAATTGAGGAAAGCAGTAACAGTCCTAGAATATGACCAAGTACTGATGACTGGATGGGCTTCTATTTTAGAAGACAGCAATACATACAGTGATGAGAAGCAGGGTGAATTAAACCAGCCTCAATGTTCCAACTGGAACTCTAGAGTGAAGATGCTTCTATGACAAACAGAAGCCTGGGGCACTGACCAAGACTAGGTGTGCTTGAATTGTTGTGCTGGATTCCCAAGAAACGACTAGAGATAAGCTATTTTTCATCTCAACAAAGCTTAGCGCCAATCAGAGAGGGTAGCAGGACAAGGTCAGAAAGACTAAAGTTGTTCAGTGCCCAAGTGCCTACTGGTTTCAGCACAGCAGTACAGTATGCAGAAAGGAGCCAAGTCCTGATTTGGAGTGGGGGAAGGAATGGGAATTACTTACTAGGGTTAGGTACCAATTCAGAATGGGCAAAGACATGGTTAGGTTTCTCAAAATGTCTTTCATTTTCACCTTACCTCCACAGAGATGCAGAACATGCTGGTTTGGGAATATACATGGAAGTGCTTGATGAACTCTGCAAAACTCAGACCTAAGCGGAGGTAAAACTACATGGAAAGTTTGAGGATGGTTTTGTGACTCACTTAAGGTTTTGTGTGTGTGTGTGTGTGTGTGTGTACTGGAAATTGAAACTAGGGACATTCTACCATAAGTTACATCCCATAGTCCGTTTTTTTTTTTTTAACTTTGATACAGGGGCTCACTACCTTATCCAGGTTGTACTCAAACTTGCAATCTTACTGCCTCAACCTTCCAAGTAGCTGGGATTACAGACACCCAGCAACAGATCTTATGAAAACAGGATAGTCAAGTATAGGTTATGGGTCATATGTTCCCTCCTCAGGAATACTGAATAATTTTTTTAAATCATTAAGTGGGGACTTGGACTACATAACCTCTACTATTTTGTTAAATTCTATGAACTATTAAGAAGGAAAATCCTTAAAAATTGTCCTTTAAGGCCCCCAAATCCAGTGTTCTTCACATTATGTAATTCTAGGGTTCTTGTCTGGATTTCTGGAAAGAAAAAAAAAAAAAACTTTTCTAATATACATTAGATTTTTACTTCATCTTTCTTACTTCATTCCTGACAACTCAAAAAGTTTCCTTTAAGTTCTCCAGCAGGAACCAACTAGCCACTTCAAGGCTTCTTGTGATGGTCTTTTCCCCCTACTGACAAGATTCACAGGCCAGTTCTAAAGATAAGGTCAAGAGAAAAGTCTTGCCTAGTAAATTTCATAGAATACTATGTATAAATATTAATTTTCTTTCTTCCTGCCAGAGTATGAGTAGAAATACATCTTAAAGAGCAAACAGGTGAGAAGAGTCAAGAAATTCCAAAATCGAATGAAGTTTATTCATACAATATGCTACTCAGATGCATTCTTTTGTATTGTTCTCTCCTTTTATCATGTGTGATCTCCCAATGAATGGCCCATAAAGGAAATCTGTATCTTCTATTTATTGATATCAACCACAATGTAAAGGCCCCAAGAAATATTTGATATAAATTGTGAGGATTTTAGTTTTACATAGGAAAGTATTTGTCATTTTATGAAATTTCAGACACCTTTTTTTGTTGGCAAGAAAATTATCTTCTAAGTTAAAAGATAACCAGATTTTTTCTTCCCTTTTCCTACCAACTTTCTTCCCAACCTATACATACAAATCATACACTTCATGAAACCGGGACCAAATCCACTATAAGCAAAACTTTACTATTTTCAGCAATTATCTGTCCTTCATGTTTGCAAAACCTGGTGACCTTGGCAATCGGGATAAAGTGCCATTTACTTTTCTGAAGTAACTTGGGGTTTGAACTAGTTCTGAGCATTAGGAGGCCAAAAGAAAAAGAATATTTCTTCTTGTCCCTACCATTGGTTGGCAGCAAAAGTATACAGTTCTCAAAATCTAAAGGTGAGGACATGTCTAAGTTGGTCATCACTGGTTGGTTTCTTGCTTAAAAATAAAGGATAAGGGGCTAGGGTTGTGGTTCAGAGGTAGAGCGCTCACCTAGCATGTGCGAGGCACTGGGTTCAATCCTCAGCACCACATAAAAATAAAACAAAGATACTGTATCCACCTATAACTAAAAAATAAATATTTTTTAAAAACAGAGGACAAGTGAAATCTTCAGGAATTAATCTCACACTTTCCCCCAAATGCCACTGTCAGCATAATAGGCTAATCACTTCACTCATAAAATTATTTGAGCTCAGTTCTTTTATTTTATAGTTAGAGAGCAAATAAAATACTAGGAACTGCTTTGGCACAGATTAAAAGTGGCTCCCATATACTTGCTAAATTTCCTCAGAATTGTCAAAACTCATCACTAATATTTACCTTTACTTTGTTACTATTTAAAGTTCTACCAATGTAAATGACAGGAGTTGGGTTGGGAGTGGAGACTGGGAACTGAGTGCACACACTTTTTATTATTTTTTAGATGTAATGCAATTAACCATATCTAATATGCTTTCAGAAAGCAAAAAAAAAATGTAAAACATGCTTAAAATCAGGGAATGAATTTATACTTTCCATAAGGCACCATCAATAACCCTGGTAAATTGTAAATAAATACGTAAGGGAATAATAATAGGGGGCATTGAGGTTTACAAAAGAGTAAGAGCAAGCAGGATACATCTTTCAAAACCTATCATATCATTTTCCAGTGCATATCCTCTGTTGCATAGTAGTGACTAGATATGATCCAGGCCAAGAGAAGACTGCAATTCCAAAAATATACTAACATCCATTCCTTCCCTCTCAGGCTGTAAATACCACTTGGCACATTCAGAGGCAAAGAAGTAACTATGCTTTAATTAAGCGGAGGGGGGATTTCAAAAGGAATTATACTTAAGGACCTACCGCAAAAGCAACTTTCTCCACACATATGAAGCTAATTCACATGTGAAACTTTATTGAACCTAATTATGTGTGGAACTTCAACAGCTCCATTTTTCCACAATTTACAATTTTCAAGTCCCACTCCAAACTGTCACTTTCTCCTTTTAAAAAATGAATAATCCCACCCTTTTAAAGAGGGGTTTTTAATTTTTCTTTTTATCCTCCTACTTTAAGTACTGGCTGATAATGTATACAAATGTACTACAGAATTAAAATAGTGGAAAGTAGGGAGTTTGTTCACATGCACTGAACTACATCCAGAATCCAACAATTAAGAAAAACAAATTGACATTTCCTGGACACATGGTAAAGACAAAAGTAGAGAAGAACAGAAGTGAAACACAGGTAAAATCATGCAGATCTTAAAGTTCTGTCAGCATTTGCCATGTTTCTGATTACTAGATTGTGGGCAATCATAGATTTAATGTTTGCCTTTTCAAAGTACGACATGCAGTATAATTTATAATTGTACTGAGGCACAAGTTTGAACCATGCAGGCAAAGATGGTTTGCAACAGCTTAGTAAGCCCAGCATCTATATCAACATGGCTTTTTGCAGTAACTATAGAAAGTAAAATAAACATTTGTAAGGAAAAAAATGTCCCTCTTCTTTCCCCAACTAGAAAGCTAACTACTAATGCTATTTGGGAATTTGCACAGTTCTAATGACTTTACCCTTTTAAGAATTATCAAAGACCTACCATTTTCCCCCCATGTTTCTTTTCTACTACCTTTGTCAAAATATTTGAAATGAAGGCAATGATAAAAACTTTAGAAAGAATTAAACACAAGTTAAAATATGATGAAGAATGGCAAATTTGGGAGCCAGGAAGGGTTCAGAAACATTTTAAATCAAGTTTTAATACAAAATGTTAACACAGAAGTATGAAGTAAGTTGTAAATTAGTAATTTTCTTTAAGTGGCAATAAAGCTTTATATTAGAATACCAACATTTCTTTAAATAGATGAATCCTACTTAGTGAATTCCAAAACTTCAGATTTGTACATTTGGGTGAGGGAAGAGGGCACTAATTTCTCTCTTCTGTTCTCCTCAGTTTAAATCTGTGGTCAAGGCAGACCAAATCTTTCAAATAAATTCAGAAAATCCCACAGTTATCAATTAAATAATATATTTAAGCTTCAAAATGTCAGAAGGACAGGCAACTATTCATGGGTAGAAGACTGCCTTGTATTTTCCCCAGGTCTCCAAAAAGCAAATACAATTATCAAACACACAAATTATTCCCAAACAGCCAACTTTATCCACTATACACTTCAAGAAACCAAGCACCCGAACGGCCACTCTTCTCAGCATTCTTATGATTCTCCATTGTTGATGACATAATTAACAGATGATTGGGAAGGAGAAATCAAATCTTAAAACGTATTCTAGGCATCCATTGCTTACATCTTGAATTTTTGAAAAATTGAATTACATTCAATTTTTAACCACAAGTACTGGAAGACTTTTACAAAGACCAAAAGGCAAAAAATATTGTGCTTTCTTCTATAATATAACCAGATGAACTTCTTAACCAATGGTCTTTAGTTTGGCAAAATGAAAACATAAAATTGGTTAATTAGTTACCTTGCAATGTCCACTGAAATCTTAAATCATACATACACTTGAAATCTTAAGACACACACACAGCAACATTTACAAATCTAACAGGTTGAAACACTCAAAATGTTGTCAAGTACTACGGAAAGAGTGACCAAAAAGTAGGTAGTATGAACCATACAGAAAGCATTTATAGAAACTGGATTTTATAAGAAAGCTTTTGCTGTTTTTAAGTAAGATGACTTTTGAGTTAAATCTCATACCCACTCAAACTGTAACTGGACAGTACATTTCACTTCTAGTTACTAGAAGACATTTCTTTAAAAGAGACTGGGGCAAAAAAGGGAAAAGGAGACTATAAGCTGTTTCTAGGCCCACCCCACCCGCTTTTAAAAGGACAACTGATGAATTTAAGTCAAACCACAGATTTGTAAATCAAAATGAAGGACACAAGATAGTGAAGATAAAACGCTATTTTTTGTTATTTTGTCCTTTTAAAAATTTTAGTCCCCTTCTAGTAAGAGCTTACACACTGCTCACCTAACCCTTTAACAAGAACAGAGAATGCAACAGCAGGGAAGAGGACACAGCACCATAGTTTCAAACATTTACAAACAAAAGAAAAAACAGCCAGCACAGACTAGAGTAAGACCAAGTTTCCCAAAAGACAGGAATAAATCCCAACACAAAAAGAAAATACATCTCATTGGAACAAAAGCAAAATGGAAGATCTGGTCAAGCTAGGATAGAGAAGGGAGTGATAACTCCTTGTACTACAAGGAAGGAACTGGGATTTATCAAAAAGCAACAAAGAAAAAGCAAGTTCCCAAATGGATTTTTGATGCTGAAACTGTCATATGCTGCTGGTAACAGTAAATATATATATTTATATATTCATATATGTATATTAAAAAAGGAAAAATAATCTATTTATAGAACAGTAAGTAGTCAGAGACATTTAGAAAAAAGTAAAAACAAGTCCTTTTTTTCTTTTTAAAAATGGATTTACTAAAACAACTTCATCACCCAGAAGTACTACAACCCCACATCCTCTGATGAAGCCATGGTGTTATTCAACAGCATCCTGCTGTAGGCCATGTTCAGAGTTGCCATGTTCAGAGTTGCCATGTTGGAGACAGCAGACAACATTGGGGTCAGAGCTGCAAGGCAAAAAGCTGTTATTTGCTGGTCTTGCTCATGGCCATGCCTGAAGCCTGGTGGTGTCTGGAATACTTGTAAATGAAGGTTTTCCCGAAAAGCATGCATCACTGTGGCTCAGTTAAGACATTCTGACTGGTCGTCCTCGTTGTCGTCATCATTTTCATCATCATCATCATCTTTTTTTTTTTTTGGTGGTGGTGGTGGGGGGGTGCAGAAGCCTGGATCCATGTACCTGCTCTTCTCTAAAATGTAAATCCAGAATCCAATCTAACTAGATGACATCCTCCTCCTTAGGAAGGTAAGGTGATCTGCCTCAGATGGTGCAAGGTTCTCTTATTTGGGTTTTCTTCTTGGTATAAACAAGCACAAGTGGCTGAGGCCTACAGACTGGGCTATAATCCCAAGACTTCTAACAGGAGTAATTCTAGCCTGTACCTCCTCGTTATAATGGTAGAGCTTTAAATACCAGGTGATAGAAGGAAAATGGTTCTCTAACTTCAATTACCCCAACTAAGAAGATTCAAGCAATCAACACCTTCTCATGGTGCTTGCCCCTAGGTTGTAAGCCTCTAACTAATATCAACTGGCTATAAGCCACATCCTACATGCCTTACTAGCGCACCAATATATTAATGCCAACCAGCCGCCTAAGAGCTCCATCAAGTGTCCGACTTTAGTGCAGTAAACCATACTCAAAGGAGACATGAGTTGAAATACTGGCTACTGTGCCAAGAAGACATTCTTTGCACAAATGTGTAGACGGGGAATGTAGCCCACACAATCCATGCAAAGAGGAAGCCAGAACTCAGAGGACTGTCTCTGAAGGCCATCTTTGGAAGCAACATTACGAGTGGATCTAAACCACTTTACTTGATGACTAAGGTCTCAATGTGGTCCATTTCCCCCCATGTCCCAAACTAACCAAGCATTTGCTAACTGGTCTCTTTAAGATCCTCCACTGGTAGTTTGTAGCTCATTATGTAGGAAGGAGGTGGTAATTGACCTGGGCTATCTGGCCCCTGCTTCTTTGCACAGTTTATACAGATGTAATCTTCATTTTCAGCCATCTCTGGAGATACACCCACACAAACTTGATGAAACCACTCATCACAGCCACCATCACATTGTACCCAGTCTACCTGTAGAAGACAAGATTGGGGAATGTTTAGGTTACACAACATTAAGCCCAGAATAAAAGCAAACCAAAGAGCTTTCTTGGCTTAAATGATAGCAAACAACTGGAATGTCCAGAGATAGACAATGACTTCTTATGGGGTTATTTTTCAAAGAAAGAAGCTGAGAAGTTAATACCCCCAAATTACATTTTACCACAGTATGTTCACAAAATTAGGCCTCTTAGGTACTTCATTACCTCATGAATACCTGGGGCTCCTTGTGAGGCAGAAACATGTTTGGGAAAAACTTGACAAAAAAGAAACTTCTACTAGAGCAGCCAAGTAGTTTAGCTAATATTAACAATGTCTAGGCTCTAAGACAATGCAATTAACAATCAAGAAAGGAAGAGTACAACAATGTGAAGGCAATCCTGTGTATTAGCTTTATTTCAAAGAGATAAGCCAAAGTACTAAGAGCATTAAATACCTTTTTAGAAAAGCAGTCACATAGGCCACTTTTAAAACTAATATTTTTTATTCTTCTCTTCTTCCGTTACAAATACAACTCCCTATAAAAAGTTAGCAAATATCAGAGGTCAAATCTTACAAATTAACCAATTATAACAGTCAAAGACACAGGTAAATAGGATCACTCTGGTGTTTAAAATTAAGTCTGGAAAACTGATAAGTATCAGTGGCAAATGCCAAGCAAACTACAACTCTACAGGGAAAATTCTGTGATTACGGGAGGCTGGAGAAACACTGTAGTTTGGCAACATTTTAAGCCTTAGACCTACAGTTAACAATAAAGTGACTTTTATATTTGGAGGGTGATTGTGGTAGTTTTTATGTTAAGGCAGATGAGAACCTTTAAGATCAAAAGAGCTTATTCTCCCATACAAACATTGATCATTTCATTGACAATACAGGAAGCCACTTAAACCATGAGCTTTATCATTTATCAGAGCAAAGTAAGGAATACAAAGGGATCAAAGAAAGCACTTCAGCATAGCTTATGAGAAAGAACAATGGAAGTTTTGGCTAGATAAATGAGTTTCATTCTGGGAAAGTGAGTAATTTTCAAAATTAGTTTCCATGTCCTATAAAAATTACCAAAACCATGATAGTTGTGTCTGTAATTTTAGGCTTATAACAAAGGATAGGGAAGATAATTTGTACAATAATTTTTTTGGTCTTTATTATTCCTATTTTAGAGTTCTAGATCTTAAGAGACAATATTAAAAGTATAAAGATTACTGCACTCAGAAGTTCTGAACTCTGGTATATATAATTTTAGTCTAGCTATTTAACCTCACTCAATTTCCCTGCCTATAAAACTGCCTGTAGCATTGCGTCACCTCTTCCATCAGAATCACTCGACTGTTCATTAAAAATGTAGCTGGGAGGCTGGAGTTGTAGGTCAGTGGTGGAGCATTTTCCTTGCATGTGTGAGGAACTGGGGTTTATCCTCAGCATCACATAAGCAAATAATATAAAATAAAGATATTGTGTCCATCTACAACTTAAAAAAAAAAAGTAGCTGGGACCCATCCCAGACTCAAAGTATATGGGCATTATGAATCAGAAGCCTACATTTTTAATAAGTTCCCCACCTGATTCTTTGCTTGCTTGTCTGTTTTTGTGACACAGTCTTGCTATATTGTCCAGGCTAGTCTTAAAACTTCTGATATGCCTGCCTCAGCCTCCTAAGTAGCTGGAACTGCAAGTACATAACACTGCACCTGGCTTCCAAGTGGTTCTTATATATTCTAAATTTGACTATCACTATTGCCTCTTTGTAATACCTTCTTCCTGTAAATTGAAACATCAATTACTTCCTAAATCCATTTTTACTGTATAACTGTATAATGTTTCACTTCTGAAGTCTGTTCAATAAATAAATTAATCATAATATTCTTTTTGGAGCACACTAATCAAAGACAAACTAGGGAAATAATGGCTCAAATACAGCAAAGTAGAAATAAAGGTACTGCAAGCAGGTAAAGGCTTACAAAGTGCTAACTGTATAAAAGGTGAACTCAGGATAAGTGTTTTGTTTGGAACTGGTAAAGGGGATTGAAAAAATGAGTTGTTTTTCTTTAGATGCTTAGATCTGAGATACTACATTGTTTCATAATGCTACCCCTAAACCAATAGATAATTCAATTCAATTATAATTCATGCTAATCCAAAAAAAAGTTACTGATTTATCTATCAGTATTCATTATCAAGAAAAATGTCTCGTGTCCTTTTTTCTGGTACCAGGTGTTGAACCCAGAAGCATTTTACCACTGAGTTGCATCCATAGCCCTTTTCATTTTTTATTTTGGGAAAGGGTCTCATTAAGTTGCTTAGGGCCTCATTAAGTTGCAGAGGCTGGCTTTGAACTTGTGATCCTTTTGCCTCATCCTCCCAAGTAGCTGTGATTATAGGCATGCGCCAGTGTGCCCAGCTTTCTCATGTCTTTTTAAATCTACTTTTGCACTATAGTCATTGGTTTCAAATTTCACAAAATTAAATTGACCATTCTTTTTCAAGAATGAAGATGTTATTTTCCCTTTTGTGATATGGAATGCAAGTTCCCTCCTAAGCCTAGCTCTCCCATGATTTCAAAAGAAAATATATGTACACAATTTTCCACCTGTATACAAAAACCTATTTATAATGTAATATAAGGTCTGTTATCTGTCAATTGAACACATCCCAGACATTTTTTACGTTGTTGTTATTTTAAGAGATGGGGTCTTGCTATATGCCCAGGCTGGACTAAAGTGATCCTCCTATGTCAGCCTCCCAAACAGTTGGGACTATAGGCATGACCACCACATCAGGCTTTCTGTTAAGTTTTTTTATAATTATTTTGTGACTCACTAAGCACCTTTTCTAGTGAAGGAAAAAATGACTATTAGAATTCACATGCAGTTACCCAAATTATAATTATTATTTTGGTTTTTATGGTGCTGGGGATTGAACTCAGGGCCTTATGCATGTTAGGCAAGCACTCTTAACAACTGAGCTATATCCCCAAACCCCAGTTAGCCAAATTGTGTGTTTTTGAGTTTTCAAGTTACTAAGTAATCTGTTGCCCCTGTGTCAAAATTTTCTGTGGATTCAGTTGACATTCCAAACTTTAGTGTGCTTTATGATTCTATGGGCTTTTTCAAACAAAAGTGAAACTCAAGTTTGATTAATAGATGGTTATGATAAAAATATTGATAAGAGAAGGACTATTTTTTGTTTCTTTTCTTGCTTTATCATCAAGAAAAATTATTATACAACCTATTGTCTGGGGTAGATTCCCAGTGTGCCCAGGAATGATAAATTTGCCAGTAGGTGGAATAACAGTGTTTAAACTGGTAAAGTCCCTGGTGAATTAGAATACTTAATAACCCTATCTCAAATGTGTGCGTGTGTGTGTATGTATGTGTGTGTGTATGTATGTGTGTGTTACACATTTACTTAATCCAGACTTTGATAATCTATGCTATCAGAGTTATGAACAGGTAAAGTCACTAAAAATACAAATACTTTGGTTAAGGATTCTTTAAAATCTGAGTGGCTAACAAATAGTAAATGTGAGGGGCACAAATTAATAAATTTAAATCTTTTAACTTACCATAACAAACTTGTTATGGAAGGAAGTAGTAATGGGTAAAGAAAAACACCACAGTAAGAGAATAAAAAAGTAGAAGAGGAGGGAAAGTCTATTCGTATATATAAAATGATTAAGTATTTACTCTAACACTAAAAAAAAGTGCTACTTAAGGATCAGCCCCAAAGAAGTTGTTCTCTCAATGTTAATTTGTTTTATTCTTTGTACCAATATTTTTGTAGTAGCAGATTTTGGGAAGAAAATACTTGCTTTTTAAACTAATTTTTTTGAAAACAGTTATTGTTTTAAAGTTAATTTCATCTTGAATTTGGTAATTGATGGAAGAGATAGTTTTAAAAACCATTTTATGATATTCTGGTATTATCTTTTTTTATTCTTTCTAAAACATCTTAAAAATGAGGCTTGGGCTGGGGATGTGGCTCAAGTGGTAATGCGCTCACCCGGCATGCGTGGGGCGCTGGTTTGATCCTCAGCACCACATAAAAATAAAATAAAGTTGTTGTGTCCACCGAAAACTGAAAAATAAATATTGAAAAATTCTCTCTCTCTCTCTTTAAAAAAAATAAGGCTAGGTACATTTGAGTAACCATTCTTCTAATTTTTAAAAGAATATTTCTCAATCTGCAAAATTTTAGGACAAAGTAATAGTAATTACAGGTTAGAAAAATGTCCTAAAAATGAACCCTAGAAGTTATTTCTTGCTGCATGATATTTAAAGAACAGACTTCCCTAAAAAGCATTCTTTTCTTGTCATCATTTTGTTCTAAAGATGTGTGCTGTGCATTAATTACATTTTCATAGAAAAATGTTACAAACTCTGAGAAGTTTTAAAATTCTTTTTAAAAATTTTAAAAGAAATGTACTAAATATTTAGTGAAGCTAATGTCAAGAATAAACAGAGAACCACAAAAGTTTCAAACTAGCAATGACATGTGAAACATTTATAATCTGAAATAATCTGTTTAAAATTCAACAGAGAGGGGCTAGGGTTAGAGTGCTTACTTAGCATGTGTGAGGCACTGGGTTCAATCCTCAGCACCACATATAAATAAATAAATTAATTAATTAATTAAAGGTACTGTGTCCACCTACAACTTAAAAAAAAAAAAATTCAACAATCGGGGAGGTGGCACACACCTGTAGCCTCAGCAGCTCAGGAGTCTGAGGCAGAAGGATTAAGAGTTCAAAGCAAGCCTCAGCAAAAGCAAGGTACTATGCAACTCAGTGAGACCCTGTCTCTAAATAAATACAAAAAATAGGGCTGGGGATGTGGCTCAGTGACTGAGTGCCCCTGAGTCCAATCTCTGGTACCCCCCACCAAAAAAAAATTCAACAGAGAAAAATAACACTAAGTATAATTTATATAAGCTAGTGACACGGCAAGGGTTACAGTTAAAATAGACATTTTCTCTGAACACTCCACTAAATCTTTGCTCCATCAAAATGTTCCTATAAAAATATCTATAATGTCAAGAATAAATTTCAGGATCTATGGAAAAGTAATGATCACCTCTGAACACACTGCATTTTTTGTTAACAAGTGCATTCACAGAGATAATTTCATGTTTTGCCAGGCATGTGTTAATTTATATTTAATTTTAGAGCAAATGACAACAAAAACTGCCTGTAGTGTTTATGTTATAGGAAAATGATAGGGATAATAGATGAAAAGAATCATATTTAAGTGTGAGCAGAGAAGAAAGATTAACTGACAAGGACAAAAAAGAGAAGACAAAGGGTTCATGATGTATATAAAAATTATAGGAAGAATGATTTAAAAAGCTTATAAGAGAAATACCCTATCTCACCACTAGTCTTGAAACTGCCATAAAATTAAATAAAAGAAAAAGGTTCTGCCAACACTGAGCTGTTAATACTTTAGTACCCAAAGAGAAACAGTTGACCCTCCCATCAGTCTTTTAAGTAACAACTCTGGAAGAAAATAGATTCAAAATGAAAGATTAAAATAATTCATACATATATTAACAATCTAATTAATTATTAAAATGTTTATAATATAGAAAAATGTTTATGAAATGAATAAAGCAAGAAAGTGAAGAGACAATATGACAATGATATAAAATAAACTATAGAAAATTGAGGAAGCAAATACATTTAAGTATTTATAGCTGCTATCCTTGAAAAATTAGATTATGGGATAAATATTTTACTCTTAATTCATTTTCCAAAAGTGAATGGAAAGCCCCTAAAATAAAACTAAGTATTAAGTGTCATTTTAGGAATGTGTTGCTGTACTTACATTTTAGGACTTATCCACAGAGCTGGGATACTAGTGGAAAACCTAGTTTGGGACCAGAGAGGCAGGGTTCTTGCTCTATGACTTTGGTCACAGGATTTATCTTTTCTGAGTTCCCAATTCCATCATTTGTAAAATGAGGAGCCTGAACAAAGTGACCACTTGGTCCCTTCAGTCTTTAAAAATGTGTAAGTACCTGACTGAAAAGATAAGTTGGGATACAACCTGTAGGGAATAGTGATGCAGTTTTATTTATTCTGCTCAGACTTTAAAATTGAAGGGCTATTAAAATTCTAAATACCAAGAGTATATTGAGCATAATAAATAAAACTATGAATTTGTTAATATTCTTGATGAGAATAATAGATGCCTCTAATCATTTAAAGAACTGAGGTTTTTCATAAATTCTGTCCATTTTTCTCATAAGTTCACATCAATATTAACTTAAGAATGCCAATACTGAATTACTATATTAAAATTTAAAACTGAAAAAATTTTGAATAATACCTATAAAGGTCTGAATTATTTGTTACAAAGGATTTTTAAAAAAAATCATATTCTGGGGCTGGGGCTGTAGCTCAATGGTAAAGCACTTGCCTCACATGTGTAATGCACTGGGTTCAATCCTCAGCACCACATAAAAATAAATAAAAATATTGTGTGTCCATCCACAACTTAAAAAATATTTTTTAAAAAATCATATTCTATTCAGTCACAAATACACATGAGCCTGAGTGTGGATAAGAAATGAAAAGTTTTAGGTCTTTTGGAAAAAAATATTACTGCAATTTGCTAAAGCTCTTAATATAAAAAACTGGCCCGTGATTTTTTCAGGCTGCCGTAGCTAACCGAAAAGTTCTAAGTTGCCCTACAGGAAAGATATAAGACTTATTTTAAAATTTGTTCTGCCTACTATGTGTGAAATGCTCTGTTTGCCAGGAAATGTCATATACCTTCTCTATGTTCCTATCTATTATGTTCACTAAGTATGTAATTTTTTTAAAAAAAGAAAACATTTCTTCTATTAAACACAATGATCTAGGAGGCTCACCATTCAAAACATTTTATAGAAATTAAAAAAACACATATGTTGGAAATCCAAATCCTGGATCATAATTATATTATTAACACATCAAATATAAGTCTCTATAACTTGTTTTTGACCTGTCTCACACCTATAAAAAGTTGGAACTCACCTTGTCCTTACAGGGCCTTTGGCAGTTTTGTGCAGCACATATAGCATTCTCATCATCAGATTCCTCTGCTCCTGACCAGTCATACTTTGAGGGGATGTCCAGCACTTTTTTCTCTCTTTTCTTTTCAGTACTCTCTTTAACAAGTTCAACTTTGGCTGCAGCAGCCTTTTCTTTCTTTTTCTTTCTCTCTTCTTCTTTTGCCAGTTTCTTGGCCAGTTTGTTCAGTTCCTTTGATTTGTCTGCATTTAACTTTAATTTCTTCTTTTTAGGTTTGTCCATTTTCTTCAGCTCCTTGGATTTCTGTTTTCCTTCTCCGAAAAGTTGTTCTGCCTTTTCTAGCTTCCGCTTACGTTTCTTCTCTGAAGAGTCCTTGCCTTTCATTTTTAATGGTTTCTCTTCCATGCTATCATCCTTCAAAGATATAAAATCAGAAACAATTTTAAAGCAAGACATTTAAAATCAGTGTCATTCTCTTACATGAGGTACTTAGAACAGGCAAAGTCAGAGACACAAAGTAGAAAAATAGAATTGATGTTACTGGGGGTGAGGGAAGAAGAAATGGAAATTTATTGTTTAATGTGTATAGAGTTTGTTTGCAAAAAGTTCTTTATTAACTCAATAAATTCTTGGTGGTTAAGTAGTTATCAAAAATACCAGGAAAATAGATAAGTCTGTCTCCATGATCTCATTACAAAGGGTATTTAGTGACTTCGGCAAGGATTAGAAACTAGTTTATGTGACAATGCAAAAAACTGTCACTTTATGCTGGGTATAGTGGCACATGCCTATAATCCCCGTGACTCAGGAGGATGAGGCAGGAAAACTGCAAGTTTGAAACCAGTCTCAGGGGCTGGGGATGTGGCTCAAGCGGTAGCGTGCCCGCCTGGCATGCGTGCGGCCCGGGTTCGATACTCAGCACCACATAACAAACAAAGATGTTGTGTCTGCCGAAAACTAAAAAATAAATAATAAAAAATTCTCTCTCTCTCTCTCTCTCTCTAAAAAAAAAAAGAAAGAAAGAAAGAAAGAAACCAGTCTCAGCACCTTACCCAGACCCTATACAACTTAGTGAGATCCTGTCTCAAAATAAAAAATAAAAGGGCCGGGGATGTAGCTCAGCAGTTCAGCACCCTGGGTTCAATCAAGAGTACCAAAACAAAAACAAAAACAAAATTTCAGTTTTCAAATTTCTAACACTGTTGCCATTATTCACCAATGTAATAAACATTAAAAATTTTAACAGAAAAAATATGTCTGATAACAGAAAGAAATGCAGGGGTTAGAAAAAGAAATACCTAAAAATGTAAACTTGATTATTCCTAAGGTAAACATTGAGAATTCATTTTTCTGCAGATTTGAGACTTGAGAATCTTTGACAGGAACCTAAGAATTGTAGAATTTGCTGTATTATAAATGCCTCAAGTTTATCACACCTTGAACAACATATGTAACCTCATAATACTTTGAGTTTCCTTGTATGTAATAAAGAAGACCATATGAGATAATGGATGTGAAGAAAATGATCTGTAGACTAGAAAACACTATTTAAATTAGGCTACCTTAGATTTTTTTCCTCCAAGCCAAAACCAAATTATAGTACCCTAAATGCATTTGTATCAACAACTGGTGTCACTGTACCACTGACTCCAGTACATGGAAACCAGGAGGCTAATGAAAAGAATATTAGGAGTTAGGAATTAAGTATGTTAATTTTTATTAGATGTGTGATCTTAACTTTCCATCTCTCTGATTGTAATATTTCTCCATATGAAGAATGGGGTTAATACTTGTCCTATTCTTCCCCTGCCTCTGAGGAGGCAAATCAAATGAGATCATGCATGTAAAAACACTATATGAATTACAAACTGCTATGAAAGTATAATATACAAATATGAACTCTCTCTCCTATCCAATCCAGTTCTATTTAACAATTCCCTTGATTCTTTTTTTTTTTTTTTTAACCACTACATTTTCTTGCCTAATATTGGGCATTCCAAAAGTGGAAGGCTGGGCTAAGGAGACTGTTTTAAACTAGTTGTTTTCAATTGCCCTAAGGGGAAAAAAAAGAATTTTTACAAAAATAGCCTTTTATAGAAAATTTTAAAAACCAATAGTAATAAAACAAACACCACAATCACAAAAATTAATATTACATAAAATAGCAATAAAGAAAATCATAAAGCAGAATTATTCTGGCTTAAGTGGGAGAGCATGACAGCCAGATTACTCCCCCTCAGTCATCCCCCAGTTTACTATCTAAGGAATCGGGGCATTTTAATGGTTTTAAAACCATTATTTAAGTTAGCAGTAAATCCGTACCTCCATGATATGTAGGAATCTGTCTTCTGAGGGTGGGTGGGTGGCCTGCAAAATCCTCCATATGTGTTGTGTTTCATCTAGAGATACTTCTAGGAGGTCTCCAACCATCATGAGCTCTTCCAGCTGGGCTTTAGCTCCAGGTGACAACTCCAACACCGGAGGTTCCAAACTTCGAGGAACCAAAGGGCTCTTCCGAGGTTGTTTTCTTGGAGTGCTAGAACCTTTTATAAAAAAGTACCGCAAGACAGAAAACTGAGAACCATGGACAAATGTAATTTTTTCAAAGTAAATGTTGAACAAAATGGGTCTCCCCCTCCTCCTACACTGACTTCAGATATCTGGATTCATTATATCAGTATATAAGTAAAATAAAGTTTGTTTTGTTTTTTATTTTTAAATAACTATTTATTTACTTACATGTGGGGCTGAAGATTGAACCCAGTGCCTCACAGATGCTTAGACAAGTGCTCTATCACTGAGCCACAAACCCAGTCCTTTTTTTTTTTTTTTTGGTACCAGGGCTTGAACTCAATTTAACCACTGAACTACATCCCCAGCCCCTCTGTATTTTATTTAGAGACAGGGTCTCACTGAGTTGCTTAGGGCCTCACTAAATAGCTGAGGCTGGCTTTGAATTTAAGATCCTTCTATCTCAGCCTCCAAAGTCACTGGGATTACAGGCGTGCACAACTGCACCGGGCGTTTTCTTATTTTTTGAGATGAGGTTTTAGAATGTTTCTGAGAATGGCCTCAAACTCTTAAGCTCAAGTGATCTTTCTGCCTCAGCCTCCCTAGTAGTTGGGATTACAAGCACACACCACTACATCTTAGAAAGTGAAAATGAAATTTAAAACAAATACAAAAAGATCTACAATGCCAAAGGCCACTTTAAAATTGTTTCTTTATCCTGACTACTGCATAATCTCTTACCCAGTCTCCATTTTAGACTATACCAAAAGATTCAGCAGTCAGCTGCCCTACATAAATAAATGGTTGGCTAGTCACAGTGGCAGATGCTTGTAATCTCAGATACTCAGGAGGTTAATCTCAGATACTCAGGAGGTGGAGGCAGGAGAATTTCAAGTCTGAGGCCAGTTTTGGCAATTTAGTGAGACCCCATCTCAAAAAATTTTTAAAAAGGGGTGTGTGGGGAGCCAGGGGTAGGGAGGGAGCTCAATGCTAGAGTGTTTGCCTAGCATGCTTGACGCCCTGTATTCAATCACCAGTACTGCATATACACAAAAAAATTAAAAATAAAAAATAATTTTAAAAAATGGTTATCTTCCAAATGAATAGACTGTAATATGTTTTTCCATAAAATCTTAAAAATTTATGAGAGAGAGAGACATTTTCCATATTACAGTGTTGTAACACAAAGCAGGATGAATTTATTTTTACTAGGCAAAAGAAAAGCAAACATCATGGAGAAATCATCCACCAAGGAAAGGAAGAACTTTTCTAACAATTAAAGCTACCCAACCCAAAATGAATATTCTTAGAGAGCAGTGAATCTTTCAACAATTGGTAATGATCAAATGGAGGCTAAAATGCCTAACAGCAATTTTATAAAAATGAGATATGTGATCATATGGAATTTAAAGTTCTCATTAGAACTCTATAATTCTATGTTCATTTTTAGATTACCTAATGATAGAAAATGCAAATAGAGAATAGATTTCCCAAAATAGTATTTTCAGGTTCTATTAGCATTTCATGGTAGGCATCATACTCAATTCAAGAGGGATTCACAGTCTTGAATAATACAACCCTTCTTCTCATTTTAGATTTATTTTCTCTGGATTTTTTTTTTTTTTAAAAAGGTAATACCTTGAGAACAACTCTTAGAAGCAGAAGAATAAGCATGTTCTGCACAGAATGAAGGTGCAGTCCACATGTGAGTTACTACTTCCTCAGACTTGATGGGAATTTCTTCATCACAAAAAAGATTGGGTTCTAGACTACTAGAGGACTTCACACTGGCTGTGTCCTGAAGAAGAAACAATAAGAGGTGTTCAGAATTAGTTAACCACATAGCTTATCCTAATGTAAGAATCTAAAAATGGCTTTTAGGAAGCTTCTAACATAACATACTAAAAATATGACATTAAAATTAATTATATGACATTAAATAAAATATAAAATGTTCATGGAGGATTAAAAAAAAGTAAAAATTACAATTCAAACCAAAAGGGAAAGTAAAGCTAAAAAATAATAATCCACAGAGATAATACACCTACAAAAAATATACAATTAAGTAGTCTACCTTCTATAATGTCTACAACCCACAAAAACTTCTACAACAAGTTAAGGAATACTGATCCTTTAAAAAGAAAATAAAATGGACTTAAGAGAAGAAAGTTTAGAGGTGACATTATTTTTTAAGTTGCAGATGGACACAATACCTTTGTTTTATGTTTTTCTCTTCTTTTTTGGGGGGTGTGTGTGTGTGGCAAGGGATAACCAGGGATTGAACTAAGGGGCACTCAACTACGGAGCCACAGCCTTATTTTGTATTTTTTTTGAAGAGACAGAATCTAAGTTGCTTAGCACCTCGCTTTTACTGGAGTTGGCTTTGAACTCACAATCCTCCTGCATCAGCCTCCTGAGCCACTGGGATTACAGGCATGCGCCACTGCACCTGGCTTATTTATTTGCTTTTATATGGTGTTGAGGATCGAACCCAGTGCCTCACACATGCTAGGCAAGTGCTCTACCCCTGAGCTACAACCCCAGCCCTAAAAGTGACATCTTAAGACACCATTTAATCCTAAATTTCCAAACCCTATTATCTTCCCATTTGTTTTTTTTTTTTTTTTTTTTTAAGAGAGAGAGAGAGAGAATTTTTTAATATTTATTTTTTAGTTTTCGGCAGACACACCTTTGTTTGTATATGGTGCTGAGGATCGAACCCGGACCGCACGCATGCCAGGCAAGCGCGCTACGGCTTGAGCCACATCCCCAGCCCCCCATTTGTTCTTAATATAATAAAGAGACTGACAATATACAAACTATACAACTCTGACAGCTCTAATTAGGTCTCAGTTGATTTTTCACAGAATTTGTTTTCACAAGCTCACCTATATAGCTTAAAGGTCAGAGAGTAGTCAGGAAGACAGAAATCACACCAGGTATTTAGACAGAGGTTTTTGTTTGTTTATTCAATATACTGGAAATTGAACCCAGGACTGCCCTACCACTGAACCACATCCCTAGCCCTTTTTATTTTTATTTTGAGACAGAGTCTCCCTAAGTTGCTGAGACCGGCCTCAAACTTAAATGAACTATCATCTCTAGGGTTGGTGGAGTTATAAAAACCTAAAGGCTTAAGGAAGCAGCCCTACAAAGTTGGAATGCAGACTTCTGAGGAGGAACTACTGGCCAGTTAAGTTGTGCTACCTCTGACAGAAAACAATAATGTTGGTTTGGGGAAGGGGAAAGAAGGGAAGGGAGGTAAGGGTTAGAAATGTCAACCAGTTGCCTATGCCATGATTAAAAAATATACACACACACATACACAAAATGATTATAACAAAAACATGGAATAACATTTTCTAATGTCTCCTACTGTCAAGAGTCATCTGGCAAAGGACAAATGTGTAAAGCAAGGGTTGGCAAACTATTGCCTGTGGGCTAGACCCAGTTGGCAGCCTGTTTTTGTATGGATCGTGAGGTAAAAGTAATTTGAAGATTTTTAAAGAGGAAAAGAAGGAAGGGAGAAAGGGAAAAAAAGGAGGGAGGGAGGAATGGGAAGCAGCAGCAACAAAAGAGACCTTAAAATTTACTATCTAGTCCTTTATAGAAAAAGCTTGGCAATCCCTGGTGTGGATTCCAGTCCCAGAATTATAAAGCAGAATATAAAAGAGTGTGTTACAAGTTCAGCAAAAATAGCTTAATGACTAACCCAAAACCTGATTCTCTTTTAGGGTACATGATAGGAAGATCTATTGTTCATCATGAAGCTATCCTTAAACAGGATACTTTCTAAAGCCTGTAAGTTTAAAGTAATGGTTAGTTATGAAAAGGACTACTTAGAAGAAAAATGGTTCATAAGAGAAATCTGTAAAACAATGCCACTTGCTAAGAATTTAAGAATAGTCCACAGTCTTCTTTCCTACTCAAGAATTTAAAACCTAAAAGGCAAAAGACAAAATAGTAAAACTTTCTACTTCAGTTCCCAGATGCTTCTTCTCACTGACTGGAATTATTTTTCTTATTTGGACACTATTCATTTCATTTTAACTCATACAGGAAAGCTTTCAAAATGAAAAGCCAGGCATGTTGGTGCACACCTGTAATTTCAGTAACTTGGGAGGGTAAGGCAGGATGATCACAAGTTCAAGGCCAGCCTCAGCAACTTAAGCCCTAAGCAACATAGCAAGACCCTGTTTCAAAATAAAAAGTATCCCTTAGGTCAATCCCTAGTACCAAAAAGACAAATAAATAAATAAATAGAAAGTATAGTGTTTTAATACCAAAAAGACAAAAAAAAAAAAAAAAAAATAGTGATTAGAAAACAATGATGAAAACTAATGAAAGGATAAACAAATTTGCTTTCAATTCCTTTCCCAGTGTGAAGTATGAAACATGAGAAGTACCATGTATGTGTGTGTGTGTGTGTGTGTGTGTATCAAAGGATCATACTATATATCATAAATATGTGTAATTTCTGTTGGTCAATTTTAAAATTACTTTTAAAAAGAATTACTCTCCCTAAAAGGAAATTTACAGTTTGGTCCCAATCATGGCAAATCAACAAGCAAGGCAGAATGGTCTCTCACCAAGAAATTGTTTTACACAAAGATCTGTCTCTGCCCTGTAATATTAAGTCAACAAAAAAATCTCAGTCAGGTGTGCCTATAATCTCAGCCACATGGGAAGCTGAGCAGGATAACAGGTTTGAGACCAGCCTCAGCAACTGAGACCCTGTCTCAAAAAAAAAGGGGGGGGGGGGCGCTTTTATACAAAGCCAGAGATGTGGCTCATTGGTTAGTGCACTTGGTTTCAATTCCCTGAAGCCCCCCAAAACAAACTAACTACAATAACAACAACAACAAATAACCTCTGGCAAACTCCACTATATTTCCACCCAAGTTCAAGCTACCCCAAAGTATTAACCAGTGTGAAGAAAAAAATGTGAAAGAATCTAAATGGTTAACTTACCTTTCTCTAAAATGAGCAGTTACTAGGATACATTAAAGAACACTCTGGGAGGTAATACCTACTTCTATTCTATATCCTCCTTTCTGATGTGTATTTGCAAAATATAAACTGTAATATGGACAAAGAGTTTCAGTAAAGGTAAATAATATACTTTAAAAGGAAATAATCATGGATAATTTCCAAAAAGGTTATCCCAGACACAATTCCAAAAGATCCATGAGACTTTGCTTCAACATTAAATAAATGATTTCCTAAGTAATGATTTTCTTAATGCTGCTCAAAGTATTTTAGTGGTGATTCATTTTACATTCAAATGAAGTAATTAAATAATACAAAGGACAAACCACCTGTTTTAATTTTTAAATGGTAACTAAAATTGAATGACTCATTTTATTTTATAATAATTATTTTACTTTATTCCTAAACTGATAGGGACTCTTCTTCAAGCAAATATATTAAATTCAAAGTATTTTAAGTCTGAATTCATGATCATAGCAGGGGACATCATGCAAAGGGGAAAAACATCAATCAAATGCAAATAATTCTGCAAATAAAATTTTCATCACACAAGTCAGTTTGTGACTGGACAACACAGCAGGCATTTGTCTCCAAAAAAAAAGAAAGAGAGAGAATGTCATTACACAGTAAGCACATATTCTATGAGAAAATGAATGATCAAGTGTATTTTTTTTCATGTACAGATACCAACATCAATGTAAATTTAACCTTAGATTACTGTAAGTCTTGCCTCTATTCTTCCACTTTTCTAGGTTGTCAAATACATTGTTGACACTACAAAACTCCACAATATTGTTTTTCTACCCTGCCAATACCCTCTCCAAAGAGACTGTAAACTAACTCTCCTATAAATTCTGCAAAAAAATAGAACTAATTGGGGCTGGAGTTGTAACTCAGTGGTAGAGCGCTTGCCTAGCATGTGTGAAGCACTGGGTTTGATTCTCAGCACCACATAATTAATAAATAAGCAAGGTCCACAGACAACTAAAAAAATAGAATTATTTCACACAACCACATCAAACCTGTTTTATTTTGTTTTGGGGGAGGGGACCAGGGATTGAGGGGTACTCGACCACAGAACCACATCTCCAGCCCTATTTTGTATTTTATTTAGAGACAGGGTCTCACTGAGTTGCTTAGAGTTCATCATTGCTGAAGCTAACTTTGAACTCACGATCCTCCTGTCTCAGCCTCCCAAGCCACTGGGATTACAGGCTTGTCCCACCACGCCAGGTTTCAAACCAGTTTTGATCCATGCAATACTTTTGATGTTTTGTTTTCATAGGTTATTGATGTGCTTCAAAGCAAAGCCCTCCATGTTTCATTCTAGTGCAGTGGCTGATAATTAATATTCTAGAAAGCAAACAACATAAGTACTGGAGGTCTCTTGTCTATATGACAAACAGTGATTCTATTATTCAAGTAAAAAGCTAACTTATATATGTGGCATAGGCTGTATTCCCATTCAGCTGCTCCCAGTCATTCTATTCAACTCTGCAAACAAAAATAGTCATTAACTTCTGGATAATAAGGTGCTGTAGAAGCTTAACTGATGAGGCTAACTCAAGTTTCAACTTCTTTCAAGTCTTTAATTATTGCAACTGAAAATTCCCTCATTAAAACATTCCCTGGATCCACTTTTATCTTGAGAAAAATATTTTCCAGTAGATGAATTTACAAGTGTCTCTTATAGATGATTTTAATTTTACATCCTTAAGAGTGTCTTGAGCTACATACTGAAAGGATAAATAAAAGGTAGTCAAGGGGTAGGGATGAAATTCTCTCATGTTCTACGGAAACAGTCTCAGATACAAACTCCCAGGTTACCAACACAAATTCTAAACAGAGCGACTGAGTATCACATTAAACAATTCAGGCAAAAAATAAAAAGACTTGTACCTAATACTAAGTGACAATACAAGGCCAACTGGATCCAGTACAAACTTGCCAAAACCTTCTCTTCACCACCAGTGTGGTGTCATTATCAAAATAATCATAATGATAATAAATAATTAACTGCTACAACTCTTCAAATTCTAATGATGAGCCCAAGTATTACCTATCTCTGAATTATTATATTTATTACCATCATACTTAGTACCATCCAGACAAGAAAGCAAAAGACTCATAGTATAGCTAGAATAGGATTCTTATACATGAGTAGGTACACTTTAGTAACTCAAAGAAAAAAATCTAAAAATTGAAATTGGCATTGAAAGCTTTCAATAACATCCAGGCATATTTCTTCTAGTCCCTCTAGGTCACAAGGAATTATGAAGGAAAAGGAGAAAAACACAGTTTTTAAAAAATTCTTTTTAAAAAGTTGTTTTAGCAATATATCTTTGTTTTCCCCCTTAGAGTTTGAAAGACTGTAATCACCATAAACTCAGGACAAATGAATGACTCACTTTTTCTTCCCCTTTCAGGGCTCATCAGCATTCAATAGCTTTTTTACAGACAAACTTGCCCAGCACAGCAGCACTACGCCTGTAATCCCAGAAATTCATGAAGCTGATGCAGGAGGATCACAAACTTGAGGGCCAGCCTCAGCAACTTACAAGCCCCAAGCAATTTAGTGAGATCCTATCCCAAAATAAAAAATGAAAAGGGCTGAGGATGTGGCTCAGTGGTTAAATGCCCCTGGGTTTCAATCCCTGGTATATACATACATACATAAATAAAAATTAAAACAAACTCACTGGACAGGTATGTACTCAGACCACTTGTATGTATAATTACCTTCATGTCATAGCCATATGTCTCCCGAATGTCTTCATCAGAATCTGTTTCTTCATCATCGTAGTCCATTGTTTGTCGAGGGGAAGATGATACACTGCTTACCGCCCGGTTAAAAGCAGACTGCTGGAAACTGGGTAAGTGTCCCTAAACAGCAAAGATTCCAAGATGAACAGAGAGATAGACTAAAAATGGGTAATTAGTAAGTGTGTAAGATAACAAAATGTATTGAACCTGCAAAGCCTAATAGTTTCTCAGTTAGTAGAAATTTGATTATTTGATTATGTTGCAAACATCTACCTGAATGATATTTCAGATAATATTTCACTAAAAGGACCTAAATAGGTACTCAAAGAAAATACTACGAATGTATGTAGAAGGAAGATGCCAAGAATAATACAATTGCTGATAAATTAACTGTTATTTCCCAGTCAATTGGTACAATTGATTTACTGTTCACACACTGACAAACACTACCATATAAAATTGAAAAAGAATATAAATGCTAAACTTGCCTGTAAGTCTGGATTGGCGGCTGCTTTTTGGAGTTCTGCACTGATGATCTTTTCAGTTTTTTCCCGAGCTGCCTGTTCCACCATACGCTGGCTTAACACAGAGAGCTTGGCTAAGGCAGAGGATAGTTCATCTGTGGCTAGGGCCTGCCGTGCCCGATCTTGCCAACTCATGGCACGTTCTGTCAAACATTGTAGGGCCTCTCCTTCAGGCAACCGTACGGGCAACTTCTGAAGGGATACAAGCAGTGACAGAATAGTCTCTAGCCTGGGCCTTCGAGAACGCATACAAAGAGGGCAAAGGAATTTTACTTCTTTCGCCTGCCAGCTGGAACCTTTTTTCTGGGAACCTGATTTAGGAAGGGGAACACAGCTGTTATGGAACCAGTCTTTGCAGAGCTCACACTGTAGCATAAACCCACTGGCCGTCTTGCGACAAATGCAAAATTTTACTTCTTCTATGCGGTCCACCATTGTCATCTTGGCTAGGTTGGCTGCTCTGAGAGAATGCATGGCTTCAATCTCTTTTTGTTCTCGTTCTTTGAAAACTGCCACCTGTATATGACAAACATTTCACTGAAAGAAGTCACTACAATACACCCCATTGTAACAAATGTTTATGGCTGAGGAATCTTTCTCCAAATGTGGCCTCATGATAACAAAGCATATCTTAAAAAGAAAAAATCAGTTGTAAACAATTTCCTAAAATTTGGGTACCCAGCCAGTATCCACACAAACATTCCTCATCTGGGAAACAGGCAAAGTGCAACCAGATTTGACAATTTACTTCAATAGAATACTTTAAATTCTTCTGTAGGGCAGAACAGAAAGAGGGTACTCCTTGCTCAGTGTGATAGCACATATCTGAAAACCCAGCAACTCCGGAGGCTGAGGCAGGAGAATCACAAGTTTGAGGGCAGCCTCTGCAACTTAGTGAAACCTTGTCTCAAATACATAAAGAACAGGACTGGACATGTAGCTAAGAGATAAAGTGCCCTTGGATTAAATCCCTAGTACCACAAAAGTGAGGAGAAAGAAGTATGCCTTGAAATCAAACATCTTGGGTATGAAGCCAGCAACTCTAGTTATAAGATTAATCAAGAGTAGGAAAATAATTTTTAAAATGTAAGAGCGACACGAAGTTCACTTTATTACTTAAAACAGGAAACTTAGTATCAGGTAAATTATTTAATATTAGAAAACTATTCAACAGACTAAGGGTGCAGCTAAGTGGTAGAATACTTGCCTAGCATATGAGAGACATGCCTTGGGTTTGATGCCCAGAGTCCCCCCAAAAATAAGAAAGAAAATAACTTAGCAAATTATGGGCAACTTTGTGAAACATGACACAACTATTAAAATAACAATAAAGGGGGCTGGGATTGTGGCTCAGTAGTAGAGTGCTTGCCTAGCATGCATGAGGCATTGGGTTCGATCCTCAGCACCACATAAATGTAAAATAAAGACATTGTGTCCACCTAAAACTAAAATAATAAAGAATAGAGATATGGGGACTGGGGTTGTGGCTCAGCGGTAGAGCTCTTGCCTAGCACGTGCAAGGCACTGGGTTCAATCCTCAGTACCACATAAAAATAAAATAAATAAAATAAAGTATATATATATATATATATATATATATAGAGAGAGAGAGAGAGAGAGAGAGAGACAGAGAGAGACAGAGAGAGAGAGAGAGAGAGACAGAGAGAGAGAGAGAGAGATGTGAAAAAGATTAAAACAATTTTGGGAAGAAAGCAGAGCACTAACCTTCTCTGCACTACCATTACAAACATATGCATACACACACACACACACACACAAAGAGAAAGTATATGAAAGTAAAAATAGTTAAAAACAGTAAACCTGCTAACATCTTCACAGATTTTTGCATTCAGAAAGCAAACTCACTATGTATTACACAGTTTCTTACCACCATAGCTGTGTCTCTGGTTTCTTCCAGTCCTTCCTCCAGATCACTCAAAGGTTCAAGGTCCAGGTCCTTTTCTTTTTCTTTTTCTATTAGTTCTTTTACTTTTTTCCTTCTGTTTTTACCACTCCCATATATACCAATGTCAGTCCGGGGACTTAGCACCTACAAAAATAAAATCAAATATGAACTATCATTTTCAAAACAATGTTAAAAAGTGAAACTAATAGAAGGAACCATTTATAGACAACTCACCATGTCCCAGGCACTTATTAAAAGGACTTAATACAACTTACCTAATTCAATCTTCAGAACAACTTTATGTAGGAGGTATTATATTCCACATTTTACAAATAAGAGAAACTAAGAGTCAGAAAGGAAGCAACTTATCCAAGGACATAGGGTTGGTAATTAGGAAGCCAGTCCTCAAATCTGAAACTCTTATTCCAAAGCCTATGCTCTTAACTACTATGTTCAACTGTGCAAGACAAAAAGGACTGTGTGTTTTAGTTTAAATGTGTGCTTCTGAGAAAGACAACCTTCCAGTGACAGACTTTAATAACAATAGATATATGAGCCAGGTTGGTTGCTTTTTCTGAACACTGCATGAAATTAACCAGAAATGAGTCTTAACAAAGGCTTTAGATTTCCGGTCAACATCCAATATTACTAATAGCAATCACTTGTCATAATGACCAGATACACTGAAAACAACCCTTACCAAATACTACTACTACCTATAGGTATTTATTTATCAGCTGCTGATTATAGTGCTGAAGTGTATATAAAGTATTCTTTACCTGTAACAACGTATGGCTGGAATTCTTCTTAAGAAAGGTCCGCCCAGTCCGTTCTCTCCATGCCCGTGCTGCTGCTACCTGTGACTCCACTTGGGGCAGTGCATCAAGGCGCACAGGGATAGGGCGCCCTTTAGCAGATAAACTCTCAAGCTGCTCCAAATAAGCATAGTTGCTGCCACTCTGCAAAACAAAAATAGATTCTCATACAATGGGAGTTCTATTAGGGAATCTAGCAATATACTATTGGAAGAATTTACAAAAGTTTACTGTTGATTTTTGTATAAATAAAACTAATTGTATCTCTTGAATTAATATAACTTTCAATGCCCTATTTTTAAAAGTTATACATTAATTTTAATGTTTTAAATTTTAATTGGTGCATTATAATTATACATAACAGTGGGAATCCTTATGCCATTTTTGTAAATACACGTAATATAATTTGACCAACATCATTCCCTAGTACCTTCCCAATCTGTTTGCTCTATTCTATTACTACCTTCTATTATTAAAGTTATCCCTTTTTTTGGCTGGGCGGAGGGGTACTGGGGATTAAACCCGGGACCACACCCCAGCTCATTTTGTATTTTTTGAGACAGTTTTACTAAGCTGCTGAGGCTGGCCTTGAACTTGAAATCCTCCTGCCTTGGCCTCCCAAGCCACTGAGATTAATGTTATTTTAATTGGTGTGATATATAATTGTGTGTGAGATATATATACACACATACACGTGATTCACATATATGTACATATATAACATATATAGAGCATAATTTGTAGATTTCATTCCTGTATTCAGGCCCTTCCCTCCTCCCTCCCTCTACTCTATTGGTCTTCTATATACTTTTTCTTCTATATACTTTTTTTTTTTGGTACTGGGGTTTGACTCAGGGGCACTCGACCACTGAGCCACATCCCCAGTCCTATTTTTATTTTATTTAGAGACAGGGTCTCACTGAGTTGCTTAACACCTCACTTTTGCTGAGGCTGGCTTGGAACCTGCGATCCTCCTGTCTTAGCTTCTCGAGCTGCTGATATTACAGGAGTGTACCACTGTGCCTGGCATACATTCATTTTTTAATGAACATGTAATCAAAGATCTTATTTACTTTATTAATAAGAGAACAAGTAAGATATAAAAATTAATTCAAAGGACAATCTGAGGGACAGATAGCATAAATACAATTAGGAATGAGGAAATGAATTTGCTAATTGATGAAAACAAATATTTAATGTTATCTAGGACAATGGAATTATCATTTCTACAGTGTTGAAATCCAGTGAACCATTACAGACAAATTTAATTTTCTATGAATACAAACCTAAAAGCAGGATTTTAGTTCTAATAACCACTTCCATTTTATGTTATATAATCAGAGGATAGAATGAGTACTTTCTTTCTAAGTTAACAATGTTTCTATATTGCCATATAACAAAACCATTATTATCTCTAGAACTTAAATACTACATTCCAGTAAAAAGTTATTTCTCATGTATCTAATGAAGCATTTGCCTGTAAACTCATTTTGAGAAATACACTGAAGCATATGGGTAACAAACAGGTTCTAGTCCCATGAGATATTTTAATGACATAATTAAATCATTATGGTACCAAGATAAGGATAGCTAAATGGAATAGATCAAAAAGCTCACATTTTAGGACCGAGAAATAACATTTATATTCAGGCATGGTGGCAAACACCTGTAATCCCAGTGACTCGGAGCTGAGGCAGGAGGATTGTAAGATGAAAGTCAGCCTAAGCAACTTAGCGAGGCCCTAAGCAATTCTGTGAGACCTTGTCTCTAAATAAAATATAAGAAGGATTAGGGATGTGGCTCAATGGTTAAGTGCCCAAGTGCAATCCCAGTTACCACAAAAAAAAAAAAAAAAAAGAAGAAGAAAAGAAAGAAAGAAAAAGAATTACAATTATTACTATTATCCCTCTTGTGCCCAACCATAGCTATTTGTCTATAGAACACCTTCTAGACCCAGCCTACTCCAGTATTTTAAAGAAAAGTCTGCCTATCAACAGAATCTTACACAGAGCCTAAAAGTTAATTCTCCAATGAAGGGAAGAGCCTAAGAGAAATAATTATTTCAAAATTACAAAGGAGATGCAGGACAGCTTGTCAACTAGGTCTTTCAATCATAAATCATGTTTAAGGATTATCAGATTTTCAAGACAACCAACTGCCTGAGACAGGTCAAAGACAAAACAAAGAAACTACCCTGATGAAAACAGAGGTAATTTTTAAAAGGGGGGGGGGGGGAACAGTGGCAGCTAAGGAAGCCCCAGAAAAAGTCAACTGAAAATTCAGATAGTAAAAGAGAAGTCATTAAAACTTAATACCTAGCACATGTTCTTTGTTGGATTAGCAGTTTACTGAAAGTGATTTGATTCTCCTTTTCTTTGAATATATTTCTACAACTAAGAATATTTACACATATAGTACTGCAGATGCTACTTAATGGTTTTTTACAGTCTAAGCATACTTTTTAGCACTGACTTCACTGCTTTAATATGTTGTTCCACCTAGAAAATTTGCTATTTTGAAGCCAAAGCCCTATATTTCTTTCTTCTCTATTTTTTTTTTTTTACTCCATCTGCTGTTATTTTTATTTATTTACTTTTATGTGGTGCTAAGGACCAAACCCATGTCTCATATGTGCTAGGTGAGCATTCTACCACTGAGCTACAAAACCCCATCCCCAGAGTCCTATCTTTCTTTATACCCTTTCCCGTATATTCCTATTCCCAAACACCTTTTTAGATATTTTAGTACACAAGAGTATTGTGGTGCTTAGTAAATTTTAATTTCATTTTATTTTTCTGCCTCTTATTTTAACAGTAATTCATACTTAGACAGCAGGTTAAAAAACAAAAAACCTACTAATAAGAGTTGAATAGCTAAGTTTTATCACTTTTCAGAACAAAACTTATTAATGTTTAAGTAGGTAATATTTATTACAAAATCAAACAAAGTAAGTAAATTTTAAGTACCATTATTATTTTACTGTGATTATTCTATTTTAAATAATTAAAGGTATAAAGGTTTCATTTCTGAGATAGGTACTACATGATGGGTAGGTTAATACAAAAGTCTGCTTACCTGAATAGCTTCTACTTTAGCTGTCCATTCTCGAGCCTTTTGTAAGGCTTCTTTCAGGGACAACACATTGGGTAGAAAGGCTGGAATGTTCTTAGCTTCATTCACAATGCTTTCTAAACTTGCCACACTGTGCCTAGGTCTAAAAGAACAATAAAAATAGGGTGAGATGCATGAGGAAAAGTTCAAATGATACCAACATTTGAACAGTTCTTTATAATGTATAGACAATGTTGATATACATGATTTCATTTAATTCCTACCACAATTCTATAAAGGAGGCAAATCAGTTATCTTTATTTTCACTTTATACATAAGAAAACTTTAACTCAAAGAAGATAAATTGTTTTCTCCAAAGTCATTTAATGTAATAAATGACACACCTGAAGTACTGATTCAGAATGAGTTTCAGCACCAAGCTCCTTTTACTACCCAGCACTGGACTGCCTCTACTCTAGCTCTCTATAATACCTGAAATGGTCAAAGATGCATATTTATTAGCAGTGCAGAAGCAACAGACTAGAAATCTATTAATGTTAACCATGTAAATTTAATTTACTACATTCATTAATAACTAGTTAAACAAGATGAATAAAACATAGACCTTATTCTCAATTAATCAGAATACAAGAGAAGAATTATACTAAGAATAAAATTACTATGGACTCACAACTGTAGGAAGTTGTAATTACTTCTGCCCAGAAGAATTAAGAGCTTTGACCAGGCCTTAAAGAAGTATGATTTTATCAAATGAAAGGTTAAAGAAACAAAACCAGGAGAACAAAGGTATGGACAACCATTTAAAAAGAGGTTGAGGTAGTGGCTATGAAGCTGGCCTCATGAAGATAGAACTGTTTACAGATGTGCCTAAGATGGCTGAGAGCTATAGGCAATTCTGCAGTGGAGAATTCAGAAGAGTCCTTTTGGCTCTAGTGTGTCCTAAACTAAAAAGGCCTGTTGATTACCTGTCATCATTCCACATCTATTTCTTTTTGATTACAGAAAATATGGGGTGTCAATAAGATACAAAGGGAGCACATTCCTCAGGAAAAATCACTCATGTGATGAGAAAGACTGAGAATGTACCCACAGACCCCAACAATAAGCAATTTGCCTGTGGTAATATCACAGTGTGGGGAAATATAGTTCAGAACAAAACTGAATCAGATTATCCCTTGCTCTCAGTGATTTTTTTTTAGTCAAATAAACTGACCTAGCCTCTGTGTTTGCTCTCCTGCCAGCTATGACCCTATTTGATCAAGAGAGACCCTGAAAGTATCACAGATTCAGAACCATGATTATCTGTTTACATTTTCAACTGTAAATAAAGTTTTTTTGTGTGTGGAAAACAAAGAAGCTGGTAGTTCAGTTTCAGATGGGGGCAATGTGGTGGATGCAAGGAGGCAGGTGGAGTGAGGGGATTTGGCAAGAAAAAAAGATGCAAGCAGATTAGAAATTTTGAGAGCCATGAATTTCACTATGTAAAGCAACAGACAGCTTCAAAGTCAGAGTGGTTTCATCATTCATGAAACTTTTTAATCTTGTGGTGAGAATTATTCATAAGGAGTTATGATGCACTGTGATACCTGCAATGATAAAGAAAAGTGAAGGTGCTACCAAAATACATAGTAGAAGGACCTAATTGACTTAACAAGTGAAAGAAGCCTTGCTGACATTTAAGCTTTCTCATCCTTTCTGAATAGAAGCAAATCAGAAAAGGTGGGGAAAGCACAGGGCAGGAGTGGTAAGAAGCACACCACAGAATTCAAATATAACAGTGCTCCACAGAAGAAAAAACTAAACACACACAAAGATCTTGAGAAAGAAAGAACATGATATGTTTGAGGAACTGGGGTGGGAAGGTTACTATATTTGGAACATGGAATATGAGGAAGAAAGACAAAAGATGAGGCAACATATGTAATTAAGCAAGGAGATAGATAACAAATGGCCTTATAAACTAGGTGGAGGAATTTGGACTGCATCCTGAGGGCATTGGGAAAATAGGGAAAGGCTCTAAACAAGGAAATGAAAAAGGGACACCATTAGCACAACACTAGTGACAGTGTGGAGAACAGATCAGAGAGGGTTAGACCACTGGCAGAACCTGATGCTAATGACCTAAACTACTATGACAGCAGTCCAAGGGGAAGGAAAGGAAAAAAAAAAAAAAAATCCTACAAGCAGCCCAAGCAAAATTATTCTCTTCAAAACAGCAGACAAGATATATTCAAAGGGACTGGGGTTGTGGCCTAGCGGTAGAGCTCTCGCCTCGCATGTGTGAGACCCTGGGTTCAATCCTCAGCACCACATAAAAATAAATAAACAAAATAAAGATATTAAAAAAAAAGTTTAAAAAAAGAGATATATTCAAAGTACTGAGACAAAATAATTATCAAGCCAGGCCCAGTGGCATACGCCTGTAGTCCCAACAGCCCCAGAGGCTGAGGCAGGAAGATCCTGAGTTCAAAGCTGTCTCAGAGGAGGGGAGGAGTAGGGGGGATAGGAAGGCAGCAGGATAGAATAGACATTATGATTGATGTATGTACATTCCATGTATGTATTATATGTCAAAATACATTCTGCTGTCATGTATGACAAAAAATAAATAAAACATGAAAAAAAAAAAGCCAGTCTCAGCAACTTAGACCCTGTCTCTAAATCAAATATTTAAAAAAGCTGGGGATGTGGCTCAGTTATTTAGCACCCCTGAGTGCAATCCCTGTACAAAAAAAAAAAAAAAAAAATCCACCTAGAATAATTCTACACCTAATGAAGAAAAATATATTTCATATGATTGACTCTAAGGGTAAGGAATAAAAAAGGTAGCTACTAAAGTACTTGCTTGTTCAAATTTGTGCAAGATGTTATAATTCACAGAATAAAGAAACAAAAAAGAGGGCTGGTATGAGGATTTAATCCAATTTGGATACAGGGAATTTGAGGTAACTGCCAGGGACATCTACTGGAATTATCTAAAAAGCAGAGGTTATCTATGAAAGACATTTATATTATGGATGAGAATTTAAGAGTTATTCACTATAAAGATGGTAAATAGAGCCAATGAAATTTCCAAGGAGATTACAGAGTGAAAAAAGAAAAAGATCTAGTTTAGAATCTTGAGGAAAGCCATTATTTGAAAGACAGAGAGAAGGCCAAAGGCAAAGAATACAAATACCAAGAATGATAAGGACTTAATAACCAATGCTGTGAGATCAAGAATATTAAGGATATGTTTCAGAAAGATAATTCTAACAGAAGATGGAAAAGATTCTACCTCCAACTATCTCCACTAACCTGTTTCTTCATTAATTTTATTTTCTTCATGACACTTATTATCTGAAATTAACCTATTTATCCCCCCTCTCGCTCTTCACTAGAATGTTAATTCTATGACAGAAGAGAGACCTTATGTATCTTATTCACTACTGTCTCCACAGAACTTAGAAATAGTGCAGATACATGGTAGGTACTCTATAATATTTACTGAACAGCAAAGATAAAGGGAAAATATAAAAGGACTATAATTAGGTCAGTGACATTGGAGTTAAAAAAAAGAGAGATGAGATATTTTGTTTGCAAAAACATCAGAACTTGGTGACTAATTAAATACAGGAGATTGGGAAAAGAAAATTTTCAAATATTACTCCCAATAAAACTTATTTTAGTAGACTACTATCAGTTGCATCAGGTATACCAAATCATAGTTTTATATTCCAAAATCACTTAGCTTTACCCAATTAATATGCTTCCATCTAGTTCAGAATAAAGCTATGAATAAACTTTAACACATTCTGCATGGCACCTGAAGAGCAAAGAATCCAGCAACCATTGGAGACTCCTCTTAAGTAAGTAGAGCTGTGTTAATTAAGTCACCTAAAGAGTTTCCTACAAATGCTTCCAAAGTAAGTGGCTGACAAAGTAGTTAAGTGCATAGATACTTTGGGAGGATTGCAAGAGGCTTTAAATTTCAGCTATGTCACTTAATAACCATGTATCCTCATAACAGAAAATTATGTAGATATTAATCAGCTGCTAGAGAAATGCTTTCACCAAAAAATTCCATGATTAATTACTAGCCAAATTAACTGAAATACAGTCAAATATGATGACCCCTTTACTTTAATCTCATAAAGTCCAATGGGGTACCAATGTTATGCAACTCTAACCTGATTCCTATCTCTTATTACTTTCCTGCAAAAGTCTTCCACTCTAGTATCATTTATTTTCTGTCATCTGAACATAGTCCTTAAACTTTGCTTACATCATTTCTCATATTTCCCCCTACCTTACTTCAATCCTACTCATTCTTCAAGATTCTCCCCAAATTCTTACTTTTCTCATAAGCTTTTAAACTCACCATCCAAGCTAAGATCTCTCCTTGTTCCTATAAGATTTTTCCATACCTCTCGATTAATAAAAAGATATTTCAATGAGCTTTATAACTATTATTTCCTAATTATATCATTAATTGTGGCTCTTAACAAAACACTACTTTGTATCATTTAAAGGTACCATACAAAGTATTCAACACAATAGTTTGCATATGTGAAACAGTCTACCTACTTACAGCACCATTTGATAACTCAGTGACTGGGAAAGGAGACACAAAACATTTAAATAAACATATAATGAAACAGGCCCTTATGTTTCTCCTTCCCCTTCTTCCTTCTATCTTGGTTATTAAAGAGGCAGCAGTCACCAAAATATGTGTTCACCTTGCCTGTAGGCAGACCTTAGCCTTTTCTTCCCATCGTTCAGAGACAGTGAGAAGCTCCTGTAGTTCAGCCATGGCTTTCTCCACGGCATGGTGGGGTGCTAACCCTACTCCAGAGTCAATCAGTTTCTTCATGACATCCAAAGTGACTTGTTGTGGATCTGAGAGGGTCAGTCTTACTTCATCCAGCCACCGAGCCTGCTGTAGCTCTTGCTTAAGTTGAGGCAATTCAGGTAGCTCCACATAGAGACTAGAACCCATGTCTATCAACATCTGAAGTTTGGAAGAGTCTGGCGTTTCATCCATCATGGCCTCCTGAGCACGTTCGTGAAATTCTTCTACATCATCCAGCAAATTCTGAATAGGTGAAAAAAATAAAAATGAAAAGAAAATTTTGATTGAGGCTATAGCTCAGTTGGAGAACACTTCCCTAGAATGTACAAGGCCCTGAGTTCCATCCCTACAATGTGAAAAAAAAAAAAGCAAATTAAAGATACAAAATAAGCATGGAATAGAACAGAGTTCAGGTAAGCTATCAATTCTAGACTCTCTTATAAATCTCACTATCATAGCATCAAATATTCAGATATAATAGTTAAAAGCATTATGCTTCTCAGTAATTCTATCCATAATCTTATTTTTAAAATACAATTGATTCGTTTAATAAATATTTAAGACTACTAACTTAGATGTAGCCACTGCTCTAGGCACACAGTACTAAAGACATAAAAAAGTCCTTGTCTTCAGGAAACCATATACTCTAATATATGTGGACAGACAATAAACATGAAAAAAAAAAAGTTTGTTAATATTAGTATTCTGAAAATAAAATAAGGCAACACAAAACACAGAATGACCAGAGGAGCAGGAGGCACATTTATTAGCAATGGTAGTCACAGAAGACAGTGAACCAAATCTAAAACAAGGGAGTGGGAGTGGGAACTATATGCAGATTCTAGTAGAAAAATAGTTCAGGCAGGACAAATATTATTACAAAAGCTTTTAAAAAGGAATAAGCTTGATGTCCTGTTACAAGTGGATGAGAGAGATGTAAAGAATAAGCAGAGCTCAGATTACATAATGTTTTATGGATTATGAGTTTGGATTTCATTCTAATGGCTTTGGGAAACCACTGAATGATTTTAACCACAAGTGAGTTCTATGATTTGAGTTATATTTTAGATAAACACTCCGGCTACCAAACAAATAATAAACTGCCAAGAACAAAAGCAGAAGAGAAAGCAGCTAGGAGGCTATTGCGGTAAAATAAGACACAGATGCAACTGCCACAGAGCAATTTCAAGCAATGATGATACTAGAGCAATTTTAATCAGAGATCATGTTAAAAACATGGTTCACTGTGGGATATATTTTGGAGGTAAATGCAGCACTTATTTAGAGATTGGACATGGAGTATAGGAATATAAAGGAATCAAGGATTTTGATTCATTTGACTAATTAAAAGGTTTTTCAGCTATCTATTAGTCTGCCAAGAAATGTAGAGTATGCATCTGAATATACAAAATCCATAGAAAAGAAATACAGTGAAAGCTGGAGATCTGGGAATCAACCAGTTGCATGTAACATTTAATGACACTCGACAAAACAAGAAGATATCAGGAGAGGTTACACCTAAAGAAATGGCTGATGAGGCCCTAAGCAACTCAGTGATATCCTGTCTCTAAATAAAATACCAAATGCACTGGGGATGTAGCTTAGTGGTTAAGCACCCTGGAGTTCAATCCCTGGTACCAAAAAGAAAAAAATGACTGAGACTCCTAATACACTCCAACACTTACTAGTGAAAAAAAAACAACAAAGAGAAGTAAAAGAAGGAATGTGTGGTATCACAATTGATTACAGAAAAAAGCCATTGAAAAAAGAAAGTAGCTAACTACCAAAATGAAAATGTTCTTATGAAATGCAGTAAGATCATAAATTATACTAGATTTTACAAGTTGATAGCCTTCTTAAGAGCTATTTTAAACATTCTAGCCACTTCCAAAACACAAAAATTATCAAAATATTACAAAACATACAAACTAACATACTTTTGAGATTTTACATATTCATTAAATCATTGGAACCTGAATAATTTCAGAGCTCTGTATTTTTAAAAGCTCATGTGTATTAGAAACTTCCTGCTATACTCAGATTTTAAAACCAATTTACTGTGTTTCAGTTACCTTTATTTAAATAAAGTCTGAGCCAGGTGCAGTGGTGCATGTTTGTAATACCAGCAACTCGGGAGACTGAAGCAAGAGGATTGCAAGTTCAAAGCAAGCCTCAGCAACTTAGCAAGGCTCTAAGCAACTTAGAAAGACCCTGTCTCAAAACAGAAATAAAAAGGGCCAGGGATGTGGCTCAGTGGTTAAGCACCCAAGGGTTCACTCCTTGATACCAAAAATAAATAAATTACATAAATAAATGTATAGAAGCTCTGACCCAAATTTAATATTAAAATATTTTTTTAGTTTACTTAGTTCCAGAATGTTAAAAGGTATGAAGGCTAAGAATAAAACTAAGAAACTGCCTACTAAATAACCTTAAATAACAGTATATATAAAAGAAAAGAAGCCAACAGAACAAAAAAACAGACATACAATTTCGTTAAACCAAAACAGCTGTCCATATTACAATGGATATTACTCAAGAAAAGAATTTTACACTTCACCTTTACTTGTCGAGCTTGGCTGATGACACATGGAAGACTAAATAGTTGTTGGACAAAGGCTTTCAATTCTTCTACTGTCAGTTTGGTCCTAGTCCTCCCACCATCTGAGCTTTGCCTGTTGTGAAATAATATTGAGCCATAAGTAAGAATAACTCAGTCTTTCTGATATAAAATAGGGCTCTTATTCTATTCAGAATTCAAACCTAAGCAATCTTAGAATCCTGGTGTTAGAATCCATTATAAAGGTAATCACTTCAAAATAAAATTTTAAACTCTTCAGTTAATGATTCTAAGATTCAACACTCCAAGTCACATTTCTTCCAATCTGTAAGTGCTAAATATCTCCAACATTAAATAAATTCACCCATATTAGTTTTATTAATAAAACTAAATCCTGTATGTTAAAATGTTTACAATCTGAAACAAGGGCCTTTAACCTGCCTTAGAATAACAAATCACCTAAAATTATTTCAAAATCTTGTGTGTACATGCACTTTTCTAAAAAGTTCCCTAAGCTTTTATAGATTCCAAGGGATTCAATGATCATTTAGTGACAAGATAAGATCTACTGGGCAATGTCTCTTAAGACACAGGCACAGTAGTACATTCCTGTATTCCCAGCAACTTGGAAGGCCAAGGAAGGAGGATCACAAGTTTGAGGTCAGCCTTAACAACTGAGGCCCTAAGCAATGTAGCAAAACCCTATCTCAAAATCAAAATTTAAAAAAGTCTGGGGATGTAGTTCAGTGTGGTAAACACTCTTGGGTTCAATTCCCAGTACCAAAAAAAAAAAAAAAAAAAAAAAAAAGTCTCAAAGATTCTCTGATAAATTGGTAGGTTTAAAAAAAAACAAAACAAAACTTCACAAAGTAATTTAGAACTCAATGTGAAGTATTATAGACAAAAGCTATTCAGATATAAGGAATATGTTGGAATGACTATGAAATAATACTACAGAAAAGTTAATGCATATGAATTGCATTAAGTCAGGCATAACCCTTCTATGCTCCTTAACCAACCACAGCCTCTTCCACATCCATCAAGGTTACTCTTTGCTGCCACTTGCCTTTAGCTTGTAGTATCATTTATTTATTTACAAATATTTACTGTGCACCTGCTATATGCTGTATTTGTAAGCACAAGAAATATAGCAATGAAAATCAAAATCTTTGACATTCTGGTGGAGAGAAGAAAGAATGGAGGAGATAGATATGTGTGGTGGCATAGTCTATAATCCCAGCAACTCAGAAGGCTGAGGCAGAAAAATGACAAGTTCAAAGCCAGACCAACAACTTAGCAAGGCTCAAAACAACTTAACAAGATCCTGTCTCAAAAAATAAAAAAGAGCTGGGGGTGCTGAGGTTGTGGCTCAGTGGTAGAGTGCTTTGTAGCATGTGTGAGGCACTGGGTTCAATTCTCAGCACCGCTTATAAATAAGTAAATAAAATAAAGGTCCATGAACAAATGGGGATGTGCCTCTGGGTTCAATTCCTAGTGCTCACCACCACCACCCCCCACCCACCTAGAAAGAGAGAGAATGGAAGAAATGACATTAAATAAGTAAATTGGTGTATCAAAAGGTGACAGAGTTAGAATAAAAACAAAGTAGGAAAGGATAGGGTTGCAATTTCATAAAGGACTATGAGAAAAGGCCTGTCCCAGAAAGTGATTTCTTCATTTTTGGAGTACTGGGGATTGAACCCAGGGACACTTAACCACTGAGCCACATCCCTAGCTATTTTTTGTGTTGTATTTAGAACAGGGTCTCACTGAGTTGCTTAGGGCCCTGCCAACTTGCTGAGGCTGGCTTTGAACTCACAATCCTTTTGCTTCAGCCTCCCAAGCCACTGGGATTACAGGTGTATGCCACCATACCTGGCCTAAAAGTGATAGTTTTAAAAGACCTAAAAGAAGTACAACAACAGCACCTGGATATGGTGGAAAGAGAACTCTGAGTGAAGAGAAGTGAGAATGCAAGAGCATGCCTGGTATGTATGAAGAACACCAAGAATGCTCTAGAGTGGAACAAAAAAGGAGAGTTTTTGAGGGAAAAAATGAGAAATGATATATATCACCCCTTTAGTAAAGTGCAACAGTTCTAATAAAAAGTAGATTATGAAGTTACTCAAACTCAAAATACTTTATTCAGATCCTGTGTTATTAAATATTCCTGATCTTTGTTGTTAAGAAATTTGAATTTGGGACCTGAATGAATGAATCAATTAGCTACTATCAATTTAAGGTGGATGGTCTTGAACTAAGTATGTTCTTTTCTTCTTTGGTAAGTGATATTTTTCTTTTCTGGGTTTTCCCTCCACATAAGAAAACAATACTACTGCTTTCCATTTATCCACAGGCATTTGCTTCATCTACCTTTTTTTTTTTTAATATTTATTTTTTAGTTTTAGGTGGACACAATATCTTTATTTTTGTTTTTACGTGATGTTGAGAATTGAACCCAGTGCCTCACGCATGCTAGGCAAGCACGCTACCACTTGAGTCACATCCCCAGCCCCTCATCTACCTTTTTGAAAAAGTAAACTTTCATATTTTCGTAAGCTTGTGGACTTGTGGACCATGTTTCACAAATCTCATTTGAAAAGTCATTAAACATGTCTAAGAAGGGAGAGAATGCTAGGTCATAAACTGCACATGCTGTTAATTCCCTCAGATACAAATGAATATAAAATAAATTTAGTGGGTCTTCAAAAATTATTTTCCTGGCTACAGGTAGGTCTTTGTCCCATACTATATAACTTCAGTGCTGATTTCCAGCATTGAACCCAGCAGGTCTGTCTGCTGTCTTCCTGATACAGCTATTTACAACTAACTTATACTATTACAGTTTTAAAAGTTTCTGACAATTTGAGGGAGGGAGAAAAGGAACAGCAGAAGACCTGGGCACTACTGGGAAAGACACAGCCATAAGAGGTCAGTGATAACATAGGATTTCATAGGCCAGTTAAAACTTTGGCTTTTAATCTGAGGGAAACAGGAAACCACTGGAAAAATCAAACTCTTTTTAGGTTTACCTATGTTTTTGTTTTTTGCTCAGAAGCAGCTGAGCCACAGAAGCGCAAGTCTCAGCTTCTTTTACAGCATCCCTGAGTTTTCGAAAGAGATCATTCTCTGGGTATTTTCTATCCTCAGCATCCTCCAGCATTACTCGCAATTCAATCAAATCTGTAAAAATAAATAAAAAGCCATATGCTATGATCACAGACAAAACCATTCTAAAATCCTCACTAATCTCACTCAAGTGAGTCATCAACTTAATAGTAGAAATGTAACTGCAGCTATGAAAATCTCTCCAATGCAATAAAAACTTCTGATCAGGTGCCCATTCCAAATGCCTATAGATGACTTCTCTCAGATAAGGTTACTTCATTTTTAAAAAAGCCTTCGGTGTTGATCCACTGGTTAGCAAAGGCTCGACTAAATATATATCTACTCCAAGTTATCTGTTCCATTTTGTCAGTTTTTTCATTTAAATGAAGATTCTCAAGTACAAAATTAAGCCTATATTCAACTAACCCACTAGTCTCAAAACAAAAACATCCTTAAAACTTTTGCCTCTTTAAAAGTGACAATGATTTCAGTATATTATACAAAAGAAGGAAACTTAACCTTTTTTGTGGCTGAAATTAGCAGATAATGCTTCTGTAACTCGACTGACCCAAGTGTCATAGGACTGTGCCCTGACTTTTACACCATAAAGAAGAGAAGGGAGGTCTTCTAGTGGGTAGCGATATCTACAAAAAAAACAAGAAAGAAACAGACATACACAAACACACACAAATAAAAACTTCAAAATCCAACAACTTGAAAACAAATTAAATTTTAAGTACAATCAGCTTAAGAAAAGTACAATGGCCAAGGGAATGGAATCTTGGTTCACATTAAGCAAAAACTGAACCAGGTGTGGTAATGCAGGCCTATAATCCCAGTTATTAGGAGACTGAGACAAGAGTATCGAAAGTTCAAGGCCAGCCTGGACAATAAAGGGAGACCTGGGTTTCAAAGAAGAGAGAGGGAGACAATAAAAAAAAAGCCCAGCTTTAATGCAGAGAAAAACAAGGAACATATGGAATTAACTAGTAAAAAAAACACTAATTTTAGCTGCCACTTTTAGAGCCAACTTTAAAAGAATGAACCTCAAGTAGGAAAGTGAATACAGAAGTTGTTAACAGCAGGGCACTGCGGCACACGCCTTTAATTCCAGCAGCTTGGGAGGCTGAGGCAGAGGATCATGAGTTTAAGGCCAGCCTCAGCAACCTAGTAGCCCTAAGCAACTTAGCGAAACTCTGTCTCTAAATAAAATACAAAAAGGGTGGTGTAAGGTTGTCGGGTCAGTGGTAAAGCGCCCCTGAGTTCAATTCCTGGTACCAAAAAAATAAAAAATTACGAGCAGTTTAGGGTCAGGGAAGGGAATAATTAAGAACAACATTAAGATTTGTTGTTGTTGTTTAAAAGGTAATATAAGTTTTACAAATTCCTTTTGGATACCTAAGACATTTCTTCTGCATGGGGCAGGGACACAAATCGGTTGGATGGTAGAGACATACAAGCCGCTCAGGATTACAGGAGCACGTGAGAGCAGAAAGAAAACATGTAGTTCTGCATGCTGAACACTGTCGCTCATCGTCAGGAACAAGTTCAAACACTTCTTCTTCTGACATCAAAACACCCTGAAATATAATTTATGTCACAAGATCAAGTCTTTCTAGTCTTTAAAGCAAAGAACTTAAATTGTGTTTTTCTACAGATAAATCTCCAATTTAAAGCATAAATATGTCATACCATATACAATGGTATGACATCAAAATGCTTCCTAAAACATGGCTACTTTTTTTTAATGGTACTGGAGATGACTAGATCTTTAAAACTGTGCAAAACTTAAACTTTGCTGTTGAATAATATATGTTTGAGTGATAAAACTATACAAACATGCAAGGAAATAATTACTACAAAAGTCAAGATAGTTTTTTGAGGAGGCAAGGGAAATTTTAATTGGGAGGTTAAGAAATGTAAGGTTGTCAGGTCAAGAAATATAAGTTTGTCAGTTTTTGGGGTAGCTGACTTTTCTTTCTTGACCTGAGTGATGATGAAAAGAAGTTTTACCACATAATTCATGAAGATACACACAGAACACAGGTTTTATGGGGTTTTGTCTTCTCTTTAAAATAATAAAAAGATTAACCTTTTTTTAAATTACTGCTCCAGTAACTTGAACCAAATAAATTAGTAATCTGAAAATAACACTGATGTGTACAAACATATGCAAGGACAAAGAAGTATAAAATTACCGAATTATAAAAATCAAAATACTTCAACAAGATGTCAACAGAAAAAAGTTAAATCAAATAGAAAGTAACAGCATATGAAGTGTATTATACAAACACTTGCATTTATTACACAAGAGTTCCCTTTATGGTTTCTGCTTATTTGAGAAAAGCACTTGTAAACCCAATTTTGCTATAAGAGCAATTTTTATTTTCATTTAAACAAGACTGAAACCTGATAATTTGGCAACTAATAAGATTTCTGGCTGCTTCAAAAAATTCTACGCCATTTGGCAAAGTGTATACACAAAGTGTATACTCCAAGGACTACTAATCCTAAAAGATACCCTAAATGCCAAATTCTTTTTTGGATAATGCTATAGATTATGTCCCTAACACTTTAGAGATAAACTGTTAGCACAAGGATATTAAGGGACCAGATAAGTTATGTAGTAAAGAACCCCATGTATCTTCCTAACCCCCATTTCTCCAAATTTTCTAACAAACAATTTTTTCTTGAAATATATTCTAACATACTCCAAAACTTACACATTCCTGAGAATGTTTTGAAAAATCATAAATTATCAGGAACAAAAAGAGAGAAGAAGCAAGACAGAGATACTAATTAAAAGGCTACTTTGAATAATCCAGATGAGAAACTTATGGAATTGAACCAGGATGGCATAGCAATAAGAAAAAAGAGGGGTGAGGAGAGTGATAAGAGACACTGTCAAAGCAACACCAACCAAAAAAACCTTAAATAAGAGAGGGCTGGGGTCATGGCTCAGTGGTAGAGTGCTTGCCTAGCATGTGTGAGGTACTGGGTTCGATTCTCAGCACCACATATAAATAAATAAAATGAAGGTCCATCAACAACTAAAAAAGTATTTAAAAAAACAAAAAGTTATCTCTTAAAGACGAATGAAATGGACGAGTCAAATCTATACCAACTTTTTTATATCATGATCCTGGCACTTAGTGCACAATTAAGAAAGGAAAATAGTTTGTAAAAGGGTGCAAGCAGTGGAGATATAGTATTTTCAGGTGAGAAAAGTGAGATGACAACTATATGCAAGAATAAGTATATGGGCCAAGCATGGCAGAGCACATCCATAAACTCAGCAACTCAGGAAGCTGAGGAAGAAGGATTGCAAGTCTGAGGCAAGCCTGGGCAACTTAAACTTAGCCAGACTCCGTATCAAAAAATAAAGTAAAATAAAAAGGGCTGGGGATATAAACCAGTGATAAAGCACCCTTGGGTCCAATCCCCAGTAATTATCATGTAGGAAGAGACTACAAATGATGGGTACATGGCCTCTTTTTTTTTCTTTTTCTTTTTTTCTGGTGTGGTACTAGGGACTGAACCCAAGAGTGCTCTACCACTGAGCTACATTCCTAGCACTTTTTATTTTTTATTTTGAGACAGGGTCTTCCGAGACTCCAGTCCCAAAGCCTGCAGTTTGAGCACACCCGCGACTCCATCTTGGAAAACCTTTCTCGCCATCTTTTGGTGGGCATGGCTACCAGCGCAGATCTGCGACTGAACAGGTGATGTATTGTTGATATTGGGAACTGTCAACATTGTCCTTCCCCACAGAGGAGGGATCTTGGAACTATACAAGAGCACTACAAATCTATAGGGTAAAAACAATAACACACCAGTCCCACAGAGCAGGAAAGAAACTTGAGCAATATGAAAAGATAAGTACCACAAACAATTCAAGACAACACATCATTAGAAGAATTAACAGAAACAGCAGAAAAAATGACAGAGAAAGACTTCAGGATTTACATGATTCAGATGTTTTGGAATCTCAAAGAAAACATTAGACAACAAATACAGACAGTGAAAGATCACTTTGACAATGAGCTACATAAACAAATCCAAGAAGGAAGCAAAAGATCACCTCTATAGGAAGATAGTGGTTATAAAAAAAAATCCTTGAAATGAAAGAAATAATAAAACAAATTAAAAACACAAATGAGAGCATCACCAGCAGACTAGACAACTTAGAAGACAGGACATCATACATCGAAGACAAAGTATATCATTTTGAAAAGAACGTAGACAGCAGAGCGAAAATGATAAGAAACCATGAGCAGAACATCCAAGAAATATGGGATAGCATAAAAAGACCAAATTTAAGAGTTATTGGGATAGAGGAGGACATAGAGATCCAAACCAAAGGAATGAGCAATCTGTTCAATGATATAATATCAGAAAACTTTTCAGACATAAAGAATGAAACAGAAACCCAAATCCAAGAAGCCTACAGGACGCCGAATGTGCAAAATCACAACAGATCCACACCAAGACACATTATAATGAAAATGCCCAACATATAGAATAAGGACAGAATTTTAAAAGCCACAAGAGAAAGGAATCAGATTACATATAGGGGTAAACCAATTAGGACAACGGCAGATTTTTCAACACAGACCCTGAAAGCTAGAAGATCCTGGAACAACATATTTCAAACTTGAAAGATAATGGGTTCCAACTAAGAATCTTGTATCCAGCAAAACTAAGCTTCAGATTTGAAGATGAAATAAAAACCTTCCACAATAAACAAAAGTTAAAAATTTACAGCTAGAAAACTGGCACTACAAAATATCCTTGGCAAAATATTTCATGAAGAGGAAATGAAAAACAACAATGAAAACCAACAGAGGGAGGTAGTACACCGAAAGAAAAACTACTCAAAGAGGAAAACCATGTCAAGTTAAATAACAAAAATAAACAAATATGGCTGGAAATACAAACCATGTCTCAATAGTAACCCTAAATGTTAATGGCTTAAACTCACCAATCAAAAAACATAGGCTAGCAGACTGGATTTAAAAAAGATCCAACAATATGCTGCTTACAGGAGACTTATTTGATAGGAAAAAACATACACAGACTGAAGGTGAAAGGTTGGGAAAAATCATACCACTCACATGGACTGCAGAAGCAAGCAGGGGTCTCCATACTCATCAAATAAAGTAGACTTCAAGTCAAACTTAATCAAAAGGGATAAAGATGGACATTACATACTGCTCAAGGGAACCATACACCAATAAGACATAACAATCATAAATATATATGCCCCAAACAATGGTGCAGCTATGTTCACTAAACAAACTCTTCTCAAGTTCAAGAATCAAATTGACCACAACACAATAATCTTGGGTGACTTTAACATACCTATCTCACTACTGGACAGATCTTCCAAAAAAAAGTTGAATAAAGAAACTACAGAGCTCAATAACACAATTAATAACTTAGACTTAACTGACATATATAGAATATATCAACCAGCATCAAGCGGATACACTTTCTTCTCAGCAGCACATGGATCCTTCTCAAAAATCGACCATATACTATGCCACAGGGCAACTCTTAGCAAATACAAAGGAGTAGAGATACTACCATGCATTTTATCAGATCATAATGGAATGAAATTAGAAATCAACGACAAAATAAAGAATAAAAAATTCTGCATCACATGGAGACTGAACAATATGCTACTGAATGAACAATGGGTTACAGAAGACATAAGGGAGGAGATTAAAAAAATTCTTAGAGGTAAATGAGAACACAGACATAACATATGAAATCTCTGGGACACTATGAAAACAGTAGTAAGGAAAATTCACTGCATGGAGTTCATTCCCTAAAAGAAGAAAAAGTCAACAAATAAATGACCTCACACTACATATCAAAGCCCTAGGAAAAAAAAGAATAAATCAACAGCAAAAGCAGTAGGAGGCAAGAAATAATTAAAATCAAGAGCTGAAATCAATGAAATTAAAACAAAAGAAACAATTGGAAAAAATAGACAAAACACAAATAAAATTGAGATAGGGTCTTCCTAAATTAATAATATTGACTTTGAATCTCTGATTCTTCTGCCTTAGTCTCCCAAGTGGCTGGGATTACAAACATGCAACACTGCACCTAGCTTATGTTGCCTCTTTCAAAGTAACAATTCCTGTGTTTTCATAAAATAGGAGGAAACATTACAAGTTAAAAACTAAAACCTCAAGTTAATACTTTAAAGAGAGTTAAAATCCTAATGGACAAAGGTGGGCAAAGTGGTTCATGCCTATAATTCTGTTGACTCAAGAGGTTGCAGCAGGAGGATCACAAATTCAAGGCCAACCTCAGCAACTTATTGAGATCCTGTCTCAAAATAAAAAATAAAAAACAGGTTGGGGATGTAGCTCAGTGGTTAAGTGCCTCTGGATTCAATGCTCAGTGCCAAAACAAAAACAAAAACAAATCCTAATGGATGACAATTCCTTGAAAAGTAAGTAGCAAAAAAGGGGAAACAAAAGATCAAAGGTTGAACCCTGCAAACACTAGCAGCTGAAGAGATAAGAAAAGAGATAATTTGAGGAAAATGATAGGCAAGGTGATCAAAGAGTCTGGAGAAAAGAGTAGAGCAAATGTTAGGAAAAACATGTATCTCAAGATAATACATAATGCAATGAAATGGCAGAAGTACCTGGAGCAAAGCTTAAGAGGAAGGTAAATTTAAAGGAAAAGAGTCTATAGAGAAATTTGATGCAAGTGTCACAAATAATATGATAGAGGATCAGGAAATGTGATATGTATTCAATTTATCATAAAAAATAAAAAATAACGCACCATCAAAACTCAGGTTAGCTGGGCACAGCAGTGCCATGCCTATAATCCCAGAGACTTGGAAGGCTGAAACAGGAGGAACCCAAGTTTGAGGCCATGCTCAGCACCTTAGGCCCTAGGCAACTTCGTGAAACCCTGTCCCAAAATAAAAAATAAAAAGAGCTAGGGACATAGCTCAGTGGCAAAGGATCACTGGGTTCAATCCCTAGTACCCAAACAAACACACACAAAAACAAAAAACCTCAGGTTAAATGTGAAATGTGAGAAGATGAGTCTCAACCCAATACCCAATATATTTAAATTTCAAAATTAAGACTCTCATAAAAAGAAAAGGAATTCACTTTTTTTAAAGAAGTACAATAAAATCAAATTTTAAGAACAAAGTTATAAAGTGGGAATATTTTAAAGTAGGAATATTAATTACCAAGCAAACTGTCATACATCTTCAAAAAAGTAAAGTTTTGTAAAAATCAACTTGTATATTGTGTTTTTCTTATTTCTATCATAGGTAATTCAAACAACTAGAAAAAAGAAATCCAGCCATTTAGTTCTCTAAGCTAACGTAAATTCTTAAAATAATGAGCTTTGAATATTTTGTGGTAATATTTTTACTATGTCAGCTTTATATTTTGATTCATTGATATTTTCCCATATATGCCTATTAAAAAAAGTGAAACTATCAGTTTTATTTTTCAGATCCAAATTACTATATCATTTTCCCTTAGCTTAAACCTATACTCAATCCTCTCAAGATCCTTCAAATCTTACAATATATATTATTCATCATTTGAAATAAATTTGGATATACAAACTTCTTAATTTTTTGATTAAACAAACTTCCCAAATTGAAGTGTTACTTTCAAAAAAACTTGATTTCATTCAAAGGAAAACAAGTTTCTATTGTTAAGCACCTCAGGTATGTCAAAAAATAAAATGTCTGTACAACATACCAGTTTTTTTGTTTTTGTTTTCGTTTTGGCTATCAAATATCTATCCTTCTAAAAAAAGGAGATCTCAAATTAGTATCCTACACTAAGTGAACTTGAAAGAATAAGTGATGTATACAAGGAAATAAACTTTGATCCATACCTTGCTCCACATAAGAAACTAAACTGAAATAAGTCAAATTCCTTAATATGAAAGCTAAAACTATAAAACTTCTAGAAAACATTGGAGAAAATCTTTGTGACTTTGGGTTAGGCAAAGATTGGGGTTTTGGGGGTTGGTTTTTTAGATACAACCAAACGTCCAACCCATAAAAGAAAAACAAAGGTAAACTTCATAAAAATGAACAATGCCTCTTCTTCAAAAAGATACTATTAAGAAAATAAAAGGTCAAAGTACAGACCAAAGGAAAATGTTTTCAAATCACATATCTGACATAGAATGTGTATCTGGAATATATAAAGAACTCTGAAAAATTCAATAATAAAACACCCTAATTATAAATTCAGCAAAAGATACATACATGCAAATAAGTATACTTAAAAATGATAAACATCGTTATACATTAGGGAAATGAAAATTAAAATCACAATGAAATACCACTACAAACCTATCAAAATGTCTAAAGTTAAAAAAACTAACCATACCAAGTATCAGTGAGGATGTAAGGCAAGTGGAACTCTCATACACTGCTGGTGGAAATGTAAAATAGTACTATCACTTTACGGTTTGGCAGTTTTTTGGAAAAAAAAATTAAAACATACACATACTACGTGACTCAACCATTCCACTCTTACTATTTGTCCAAGAGAAATGAAAGCATATATCTATACAAAATCTTGCACCCAGATGTCTAGAGCAGTTTAAAACATTAACAGCCAAAATCTGGAAACAATCCAAATGGATATTCACAAGTGAATGAATTACCTCCGTCGTACATCCACTCAGTGAAAAACTACTCAGCTATATACATATATATGCAACAACATGAATGAATTGCAGAGGAATTAGGCAGAGTGAGAGAAGCTAGATAAATGGGCACCATGGCATATGCCTATAGTCCCTGTTACTCGGAAGCCTGAGGTTGGAGGATCATTTGCAACAATGAGTTCTAGACCAGTATAGGAAACATATTGAGACCCTATTTCAAAAAAAACAAAAACAAAAAACACAAGACAAAACCACAAATTGTAGGAATTGTGTGATTTAATTTAAGTTAAACTCTAATAAAAACCTAAAGAAAGTAGATTAGTGGGTTTGGGGTAGGATGGCATGAGGCAAGAGAAAAGGAACACAAAGGGACATGAGGAAACTTTTAGAGGTGATAGATACATTCACAATCTTTTTTTAAAATATTTTTTTAGTTGTAGATAGACATAATATCTTTATTTCACTTTTATATTGTGCTGAGGATCAAACCCAGTGTCTTCCACATGCAAGGCGAACACTCTATCCTACCACTAAGCTACAACTCCAGCCCTATATTCATGATATTGACAGTGGCAACAGTCTCTTGGGCATAGAGAGAATCAAACTTTATCAAATTGTATATATTAAACATGTAACTTACTGCATATCAATTACACCTCAACAGAACAGTTTTTAAAGTGGGGATAGAATATCAGGCAAAGAGGAAAGAGTGACATTACAAAAGCAGGAGGGAGAGCTGGGATGCAGCTCAGTGATTGAGCACTTCCGTAGCATGTACAAGGCCCTGAATTTGATCCCAACACTAAAAGGGCAGGGGGAGGAGACAGCATAGCAGACGCTAGCTATTTAGGAAAGATTACGGAGAATGGGCCAATATGAGGCTGATGATACATATTTTTCTCATTTATTTCAATGTTTCAAATGTTTAATTTATTCTAAGCATTCAAAATCTTAATCCTTGTCAAGCATGGTGGCACATGCTTGTAGTTCTATATACTCAGTAAGCTGAGGCAAGAGGATCCCAACTTTAAGGTCAACCTGCACAATATAGTATAAGATCCTGTCTTAAAATAAAATTTCTAGAAAAGGCTGAATGTAACTCTGTGGTAGAACACTTACCTAGCATGCAAGAGGCCCTCATTTCAATCACCAGTATTGGGGGGTTGGGGGGAGGATAGGCGACGAACCCTTGGTTTTTCAGTCTTCCCTATTCATTAAATTACTTACAAGGAGGAAAGATAGATTAATGTAATCACTAAAAATGTAACTTTTATCAAATGTAAGGCTAGAGGAAAAAGAATGAATTTTCTTGTTTAAAAAAATAACACTATATGTGGGATTTTGCTGGGGCATAACTAGGCATGAACCCAGGGGTGCTTTATCAATGAACTATACTCCCAATCCTTTTTAAAATTTTGAGACATGGTCTCACTAACTTGCCCAGGCTGACCTTGAACTGTGATCCTCCTACCTTAGCCTCATGAATAGTTGGGATTACAGGCATGTACCACCACAGTCAGCTTAGAAAATTTAAAAAGATAAATACATACCTAAGGAATTCAACCTGATAGAATTCTAATTTTAAAAAGTTAGAGATGATAAAAATATAAAACTTTCAAAATTAGTGACTTCTGTGTTCAACACCTAAAGGGAACTCTTTTCATAGGTTCAGTTTTTTTCTTATTCCATAAGTAATATCAAATACAAGAGATGTAGAAAAAAAGAAAAACTATAAGGGATGTGTTCAGGAAACTCACCATTTGTACAACAGATTCCCTTAAACGTGTTTCTTCTTCAGTCATAAGAGTCAATTCTTTGCAGACCATAGCAGCCAGCCCCACATCTAAGCATTCTGGATCTGCTGCCATCTTGAAAATGAGCTCCTCATGTGAAAAGACACAATGACGCCTTAGCCGGCGGTAATGATTTACACACTGACGTCCAATAGGCAACTAAAAACAAGAGATTTCCAAATTAATTACTTACTTATAACATATTCCAGTATGGAACCATTACTTATCCTTCAAATCTTCCTTTTTAACATAAAAAAGACAGAATAAAAATCCCATCTAAGAGGGGATTATAAATAAGCATGCTATGAACCAGTTAGAATTTCAAAGGCCCATCCCACAGAAAATTTCCATAATTTGAGATGCTAAACTTTGGATCTAACATGCTAATTTTCTTCTTATTGTGTACATCAAGAAGCAGGGTTCCAAACAACAGTAAGTGTTAGCGAGGATATGAGGATATGAAAAGGCACACTCATACACTGCTGGTGGGAATGTAAATGGGTACAACCAATCTGGAAAGCAGTACAGAGGTTCCTTAGAAAACTTGGAATGGAACCACCATTAGACCCTGCTATCCCACTCTTCTTAAAAACAGCATACTACAGTGACACAGTCACTTCAATGTTTATAGCTGTACAATTCACCATAGTTAAACTGAAGAACCAACCTAGATGTTCTTCAATAGATGAATGGATAAAGAAACTGTAGTATATATACACAATATATCACTCAGCATAAAAAGAGAATAAGATTATGGCTTTTGCAGGTAAATGGATGAAGTTGGAGAATATCATGCTAAGCGAAGTAAGCCAATCCCAAAAAACCAAAGGCCAAATGTTTTCTCTGGTAAGTGGATGCTGATCCACAATGGGGGGTGTACAGGGGTCGGGGGAACTTTGGGCCAAGGGGAGGGAGGGAAATGGAGGGGGTATGTGGGTAAGAAAGGAGACAAACATCATTACCCTAGGTACATGTATGACTGCACACGTGGTGTGATTCTACATCGTGTTCAACCAGAAAAATAAAAAGTTGTGCTCCATTTGTGTGTAATGAATTGAAAAGCTTTCTGCTGTCATATATAACTGATTAGAACTAATAAAAAATAAAGTTAAAAAAAGAAGCAGGGTTCCTTGGCATATAAATGAAGCAGCAAACTCTATTAGACCAGTGTAACATGGCTACTCTGATAAGAAAATTAAAGTATTGTAAAAATAAGTAAAGAATTGTAAAATTTCAGGCCATAAAGGATTAGATGCCCTAGAACAAAAGAACAGATGCAATTAGAAGAGAAAAAGAGAAATGGAAAGAAAAAGGGGGTAAGTACTACTAAAGCATTCCACACTAACTTTTTATATTTTTGTAAGAAAAAAAACCAAAAAACGATAGTTTAAATTTTTGCATTTCTAGAAATCCTTTTAAAAACGACCAGCCTAGCAGAAGGAAAATTCAAGAAAGTGAAATAATGAGATTAAATACTTTGTTTCCATAATAATGAAATAAATGGCTAAAAGAACAATTTTCATAAATCAAATACTAAGTTTATAGCTCAGCAGAAAAGCGTGGCCTTAACATGCTGGAGGATCTGGGTTAGAACCCCAGCACCACAAAACAAAGAAGCACAACAACAAAAAATACACTCTTTAAGGTAATTTCTGCAAATTTCTACAATGATCAAGCTATAAATCAAATTATGATACGAGCCACACACTGCACCATGCACCTGTGTACCCACTCTAACTTCAACTTCTTTCTTATGGCTAAAAATTGTTCTGTTTGTATTTTAAAACTATAATATAAAAGAAAGAAAATAAGAAAAAGAACCTTTAAAAACCTTTTCAAATTCACCTCCTTTTTGAGAAAGGCAGAGACGAATCAGGGAACTCAAAGAGCATGAGGTTATCTCTGAATCAGGCATGCTTTTCAAAGAAACGATCACTTCCAAAAATATGTATTTTTAATGTATGATTAGGAGTCATATTGTCTATTAAAAACAACTCTTTCATGTCTTCATTCTTAAATGTTTACTTTTTAAACATTTCTCACACAGCTAAAATACGAGAGCAAATAGGGAAAAAAACAAACTATGAAGACTGGGGATGTAGCTCAGTGGTAGAGTGCTTGCCTACCATGCATAAGGCCTTGGGCTCAATCCCCAGTACAGAAAAAAACAAAAATTAAAAAATTAAAACTGGAGATTTCAGTTCTTAATTATTATAAGGAATTCACATAAAATAGAATTGCAGCTTATAAAAATTAGTCTCACTGCCTTATTCCAGAGATAAAGCTATTTTAACTTTTCATTATATCACTATCTTCTTCTAAAGAGTATCAAGGACCCTCACCCACAACATTTGACCTGCTTGAGATTATTCAATGAATTTATTAGCACATTACATATCAGGTAAAAAACTTAGGCCTAGTGAAATTAAGAGCTACTCAAGATCAAATTCAGTTACAGTAAGCATGTTAAAGGCAGAAACAATCCCTAACTCTTAAATCATCCTGCTTCCTACCATACACCTAGCCAAGTACCAGGTGAATAAAAAACAGGCAATAAATATTAGCTGAATTTTTTAAAATAAAGCTCAAGCTCAAGGTAAAACCTAAACTTAGTCTTGTTCATGCTAAATTATGCTGTTTCCAAAGCACAAAAAGAAGTTTAAAATTACTGAACTTAAATACAACTGTTCACAAGGTAGGCATGATGTACACACGTACAGTCCTAGGTACTCTGGAGGCTGAAGCTAGATTGAGCCCAGAAATTGAGGACAATCTGGGCAACAGAGCAAGACCCTGTCTCAAAACCAAATTAAAGCCAGGCATGGTGTCGCACACCTGTAATCCCAGCAGCCAAGGTGCTAAGCAACTCAGTGAGACCCTGTCTCTAAATATAATACAAAAAAGGGCTGGGGATATGGCTCAGTGATTGAATGCCCTGAGCACAATTCCCAGTACCCTCTACCCACAAAAAGGAAAGAAATTAAAATAAATAAGACAAGACTGCTCTTATTTCATCTTATTCATTAGCCAAGAAAACAAAAATTCTCTATGGTTAATCATGTAATTTAATAAATTAAGGTACCTACAGAAAATATAAGATCCACTATTACTTAATAATTTTCCCCATAACATTGAAAGGCATCAAAAACAGCATTACTAAAAGAAAAATGAAGTCAGGGAGTGAATATTATAAATATGCAGTCTTTTCCCAATTGATATAATGTAACCATAACTAATTATGTTTTGATATCTATCTCATACAAAAGCAGAGCAACAATCACTGACATTGTCCTTTACTCATTTTAAGATTCCAAAGTGCTCAGATAAAGCAAAGTCTAAAGGAACCATATACTCCCTCAAAAAGGGCTCAGACTGTCCATTTAAAGTTCAACAGAATGGGGGAAAATAGTGAACAGAGGAGAAGTAAAAAATCATAAAATCTTCCAAATAATGTGATAGACTCTCTACTTTTAACTTTCTAAATTACAAGAGCCACTACAGTTTCTATTGAAATATTCATAGACCTTACTCAGAACCCAGTTAAGCAAATATGACAACTAAGCTACATTTTATAGGGGTGTTAGTGGACGTACAACAGCCACTTGCTATAGAACAGACCCAGTCAGCAGTACAGAAGTTCACAGCTTCAGCAAAGTTGTAGCCCTGGTTAAATCCAGAGTGATAGGCACGAGGAAATGTCACAACAAACTCGCCAGCACACTGATTGGTCCTGTACACCTAAATGCAAATTGAGAACAGGAATACAAAAATGAAAAAAAATAAAAAAATAAATAAAACAACAAAAAGAAGACAGATTTTATCAGTCACATAGATCCAGAAGCACTTTCTAACCTAAAAATAATAAAGCATTATCTTAAGGCATATCAGAAATAAAATTAGAGTTTAAGAAAGAACTAGAATTCTACCTTCTTAAAACAGTCACTGATAATACATTATAATTTATAACAATTAGCAACCAAAAGAAACTGAAAATGTTACTCACTGAATGACTAGTCTTCTAACATAATAATTTTTTTATAATTAATAGAAATTTTTTTATTCATCTATTATAAATACCATGAAAGCATGAAATTTTCTACTACCTTGAGATAAGTTTTGGGAAACTGATTAACTTATACATTATAAAATAAGCCCCAAATTAGTCTTCCTGAATCTTACTGTTTTACAATACTATGGGTATCTTGAAAAGTTACAGATTCAATTAGAAATTTACTCTTTAGGGACAAAGTAACACTATAAATGTTAGTCTACTTTTCTCATTAAAGTTATAACAAATATTTAATTTTATGTAACTAACATTTAATTTATATTTTTTCAGGTTTTAGTAAGTTGATAATCATTTTTCAAAACAAGTTTAAAGGAGAAAAACTATTTAGAATATATTTTTATTTCATTATCTCACGTATTAAAAACTGTTAAATCTTTACATAATAGCGCTGGGGTTGTTGCTCAGCAGTAGAGTGTTAGCCTAGTGCATACAAGGCCCTGGGTTCAATCCTTAGCACCACATAAAAAATAAATTAATTAATTAAAAAGGTATTGACAACTACATCTAAAAAATAAATATTTAAAAAAATCTTTATATAAAAAAAAACAAGGATAAGAATTAGTCACTAGAGCTAACACTTCAAATACCTATATCCTAGTTAAACAGGGATAATAAGAAAAAATAAGATTTTTGTTCAAACCAGGAAAAAATGGTTTGCTGAAACAGAAGGCTGTTTGAATAAGTAGCTATATATAAAGTATGATTCATATCTTAAAATTTTCCTACTGGGTTGAAGATGAAGTTCAGTGGTGGCCTAGCACATGAGGCCTTAGGTTCAATCCCAAGCACCACAAAAAAATAAAAAATAAAAATAAAACATATTCCTTCTTACTCAAATAAGTTGTTCCCTAATTTAGCTAGAAAACAACAGAATCTTTCACTTCCAGGTACAAAACAAATGTGATTCTATCCAATCAAGAGCTAAAATAACTTTAAAAATACTGAAGGGAGATACAAAAACTCACAGGTACACCATGCTCCATTAGCACATTGGGGTTCATGATGGTGACTAACTGATGTAGGAGATCAGGCTGGGATTCAAATAACTCAGGTGCCAACTCCCTCATCACCTCCTCTAGTTGTTCTGCAGCATGAGATGGCACACCATACCATGTCTTTGGCTCCCCCCTAGCAAATGAAATAACTTGTTAGCCAGGTAGAGCATAGCTCTCAGGAAGTCAGGGCCTCTGAATCAACCCACTAAATTATAATCAACTATGTCTCATTCCATGGCCAGATTAAAGCCCTGAATCCTGACAAGCACCTCACAAATATGTTCTATTATTTGTAATAGGAAGTAGTGCAAGTATATGAATAGGCAGGTGCACTACCTCCTATCACCACTATTATAGGAACAACTCTAAGTACATGAACTGTTCAAGGGAGATCGGTAATAGTATCTTTGAACAGGAAAGACACTACATGAAAACCACTGTTCTAAATGATACTGACGAGCTATCTCAAATCACTAGTCCACTGTACATTCCTATTCTCCCCACAATGATCAAAATAAAAAGTCAATGGCTTCTAGAATACCTATAAGTTTAATTTATTTCTAGGTATTTCTTTAATTTTGTTGTCCAAAGAAAAAGCCAAGATTAGGAATTGTTGAAACCTTGAATATAGTTGTCCATAATTCTTATGGACCAAAAACTTGGCATCACTGAAACCCTAGACCACTACTCTCCCCCATAAAACTTACTGAGATGATAAAAATATTTTGTTTGTGATAGCCAATACAGTGACCCCTAGTCATATGATCATAGAGCACAAAAAAGTAGCTACTGCAATTAAGAAAATAAATTCTTAATTTTACTTACTCTTAATTAATTTAATCATAGAGCACAAAAAAGTAGCTACTGCAATTAAGAAAATAAATTCTTAATTTTACTTACTCTTAATTAATTTAAGTAGCCACATGTGGCCAGCAGTTATCACACTATACAGCACAGAAATGGAATAAGAAAATCACTAGTTTTCCACTGTATTCTGTGATCTAAGTACTATCTTCTAAGTGAAGACAAAAATATCACATAGTTAAGATATCAAAATAGTAGGTAAGAAACTAGGTAAATAAATAAAAGCTGTGAGATACAAAAAAAATTCATCAAATCAATTGAATGACTGCACATGTAACTTGGGCAATTTGAAGGAAAATGTTACTGTAAAGAAAACCATTATTTGAATATTTCAACTACTAAAGGTTAGTCATATCTTCAAATTATATTTGAACTTTATATTTGAGCTTTTAAACACCATATTTTGCCTATCAAGATATACTAAAACTGGGTTGGTGATATAGCTCAGAGATATGGGACTTGCCTAGCATGTACTAGGTCCTGGGTTTGATCTCCAGCACCATCAAAAAAAAAAAAAAAAAAGATATCAGTAATTTTCATGTATACCAAATAACCATCATTTCAGCTACAACTTTAGATTAAACTATGTGCACATACTTTACAAGGGAACAACCTGAGGCACCTCCCCTTTCCTCCCCAATATGCTATCCTACTTTTGGATAGAAAATACTTTCGAAGTGAGTTTTCCCTAATATATTAACTACTATTATTAAATCTTTAAAAAATAATAATTATCAGGGCTTGAGATATAGTTGAATGGTAGAACATGTGCTCAGCTTGTGCAAGGCCCTGGATTTGATCCCTAGCACATTCCTGCCTCAAAAAAAAAAAAAAATCACTAAGTACATATGCTATACTGAAGACCATACATACCAGTGCAAGTAGTTAATGGAATAACTCCAATGATCTTCAATGTGCCAGCAAAAAGAAGAGAAACACATTCCTACATAGAGCCATGGCACCTTCATACCAGAAATGTCCACATTAATATGTGCAAGAACAGATTGCTCCAGGACGGGCATGTTATTCAAATTCCAACCACAAAGTGCATATTCCTTAAAAAAGAAAAAAGTTAAATGAAAAATCAGAAATGACAAAAGCTCAATAGAAATCTCAAGAGAATCTTTCCAAGAGAAAGTATTTTATAATATCTACCAAAAAATCTATGCTGTTATCTAATACCTGTAATTAATCTAGCTATATATTTAATCCTGTCTCCTTTTTAGGTACTATTTAGATTTCCCTTTATTTCAGATACCTTGTTTAAAAATATGAGTAAAGATTCAGTCTGCCATTAAAATAGTGTAAGATCCATTTTTATAGATCACTACTATATTTCTACTTCATCTCCAGCAACATAAGTTCCCAAATGTTTATATTATATGTATTGAATGATGCTAGATACAGTGTGAAGACAAAACATAAGATACATAATCATGAATTTGTGACAAAAACTGAAGGCCAATATGATGTAGAAAGTCACCACCATCATCCGTCACTATAGACTCATCTATAAATATTAGATGAATTATAACATTAATAAAGAAACTTGATTCATGGTTAAATTAGAAAAAAAAAAAAAAGGGGGGGTGGGGGAATTCCTAGTTTTAAAACCAGGTGAAACAATGCCAGAATGGAAAAGAAAGCTACTCTCAGAGTTTCTTGGGGTTTCTAATGGGACATAAATGCATAACTGAGTTTCAAACACTAACCCCTGCAAATAGAGACTTAGAGTGCTTATCAACCTTATGCTGAGCAATTCTCAACAGTGAGGATGACAGGATCCATGAAGTCAAAGCATTTTCATAATAATTATAAAATGATATTTGCTTTTTTCACTAAAATCCTTACAGCAATGTGTGAGCTTTCCAGAGAAAGCATGGTATGTGACAAAATATTGAATGCAAAGGCAGAGATGAGACGATGTTGTTGTTATTATTGAGGCACTTTATCCTCTGACCTTTTCTTTTTATTTTGAGACAGGGTCTCACTAAAACTCTTAAATTAAATAGCCAATGAAAAAGCTAAAGAGAGAATTTGTTAATGAGAAAACAAGATTTGAGGAAATGACTCATAATACAGCACAAAGAAACTACAAAGTGTAGTTAAGAGTCATGAAGGACAGAATAATCAAGTTAACTAGGAACTCCAATAAGAAATAACAAGTCAGGCATGGTGGCACACACCTGTAATCCCAGTGGCTTGGGAGGCTGAGGCAGGAGGATTGCAAGCCCAAAGCCAGCCTCACAACAGCAAGGCACTAAGCAACTCAATCTCTAAATAAAATACAAAATAGGACAGGGGATGTGGCTCAGTGGTCAAGTGCCCATGAGTAAAAAAAAAAAGAAAAGGAACAACAAGGATCCCCCAACTTCGCCCTCCTTCAGCAGGAAGCATAGAAATGGAATGTAGAAAATTGGCAGTGGGGAAATGTAACAGTCCACTTTATGCTTTGAATATAGCCCTTGCTGCTACACAAAAATAAAAATATAACAGGGAGATACAATTTCTACCCAATAGGCTAAAATTAGGAAGAAGAAAAAAATAATGAAAGATAAAAGGATTAACAGATACTATTCGACTACTCGATTTCTTTTTTTTTTTGGGGGGGGGGTTGGTTAGTTAGACACCTGGTTGGCTAAAAAAAATAATCTAGTTAAAGATATGAGGTCTACATATAAAAAAGTTACAGGTCAAGGCAATATATATTAAATTCCAAATGTAGACATAAGGGTAAATTATATAGCTCTTCGGGGGACAATAAAATACTAGTCATCATGAATTTGAATTACTAAGAAAACATCACGGAAAAGGAAGAACCTGAGTTGAGCTTTCAAGGATAGCTAAGATATAGATAGAGATTAAAGTGATAGGATTAAAGCGATTGTTCAGTGATACAGCACATGTTAATCATGTACGAGTCCCTGGGTTCAAGCCATGGCACCAAAGACAACAAAAAAGATTTCAAGAAACATTCTAGGAGGCAGAGCTACAGGAATGTAAAAGTAAATTACAGAGAGAGAGAATATACTAATCTGGCTGGTGAAGGGGCAAAGTGAAAGACTAATACTTAGAAATATAGAAAATAAGACTAGAAAGAAGGATTGATCTTAAATTTTGGACTAAAAAGCTCAGATTTCATCCTTTACTCAGTAGGAAAATTTCAAACATAAACAAAAGTAGAGTTCCATGGTAAATTCCCAACAGTCTACTACACTAATATAGAACTTTTCCTAAAAGATTCAAAAATGGCTCACAGTGCCCAGACTGTTTGTACAATATGGTTCATGCAGCATGCTGGCATTTCTTCCTTCTGGTAATCTGTAATTTCGGCACATGCTTGGCAAAGAAAGGGTGCTTATGTCACTAGCTACCAATAAAAACCTTGGGCACTAAGTCTCTAATGATTTTTCTTGGTAGAAAATACTTCACATTTGTTGCCACATTTTGATTCTGGAGTGATTAAACACTTTTTGGGGGGAGAGAAGGGGCAGTTCTAAGACTTGCATCCAGGGCCTCATATGCTAGATAAGTGTTCTATAACTGAACTACATCCCCAGCTTTTTAATTTCATTTTGAGACAGTCATGCAAATTAACCCAGGCTGGCCTTGAACTTGAGATCCTCTTAGCTCCTGCATTAGCCTCCTGAGTAGCTGGGATTGTAAGTGTGTACTAACATACCCAGCCTAAGTACATTCTTCCCACCCCCATGTACTGGGGATTGAACTCAGGGCACTCTACTACTGAGTTACACCCCTGACCCTTTTTATTTTGAGACAGGTTCTTGATAAGAAGCTAAAGCTGGCCTCGGACTTGCAATCCTTCTGCCTCAGCCTCCCAAGTAAACAGGATTACAGGTGTGCATCACTGCATCCAGCAGTACATTCTTTCAACAAGAGATAAAATTCTTAAATTACTTCCAATTATAAAGGGAAAGAAAAAGTGGCAAGGACCAAAATAAAGAAAAATGAATGATCACCTCAATTCAGTTTTACATATCTCTGTGACAGGACTTCCCTATATATTACAATTTAAATATCTAGATTGAAAACCAACTTGCCTGGATATAGAAAGAAACATTTCAGGACCCATCAATAAATGTAATTTTTTAAAAATTATAAATAACTTTCTAGTTTTTACAACAGAAAAAGCTAGGCAAATTTTCAGCACAGTTAAAGCTTTAAGCTAATTATTTTGAAATGAAGAATTATAGTTTTTAAAGATATTTTAAATTCATTGTTTTTAAAACTATGATTAACATTCAAAAATAAATAATAAAAAAATATAAATCCCACATACTTAATATTTTTAAAGAATATGTCCCTTAAAATTAGAGAAGGGGTGGGGCTTGGGGGCAGGAAAGATGACGGAACAAGATGGCCATCCATTACCTTAGGTACATGTATGACTGCACATATGGTGTGATGCTACATCATGTACATTCAGAGAAAAAGTTGTGCTCCATTTATGTACAATGAATTAAAATGCATTCATATACACCTAATTAGAACAAATAAATCCAAAGAAAGAAAGAGTTGTCCCAGAAGGCTGGGGAAATTCGTGGATACTTTGATTTTACCTTTAAAAAAAAAATTAAAGAAGAGTAGTTTTCTATGAAAAAACTAAATCAGTTTGGGGCAAAGCACAAGTTTAGACAATACTATTTATACCTCTTCTTCTGGTAACATCTTTCTCCGACCATCCTTCACAGGAAATCCACTTCCAAAGTCTTTTGAGGAGATATCAGCCCCATACTCTACAATAACATCTTCTTCAATGCTGCTGACCAGACGCCAGAATTCCTTTTCTACTAGTTCTGTAGGAACCATCTACAAAAGAAAACAAAGTTAAAAGATTATTAACCCACTGTAACTATAAATCTACTATAACATAATACACAGGCCAAGTGAACACAAACTCATAACTAAAACTTTCTCATTTCCCAAAACAGGAATGACTAGGGTCTTAGCTTTTCCCACAAAGAATGGGGAACTAAGAATAGGGAAAAGTTAAGAAAATTTGGATAGTCAGAAAAAAACATAATGAACTTGAACAGTTTTTTTCTGAAAGAAGCTACTTCCCAAGAAAGATGAAATTGAACTAGGACATCGAGTAGGAAGAAGGAAATGAAAATGACAACAAAACTGAATTTTAACAACTTCGGCAAAATGTTTTGATAGAAACTAAAAAACCCAAGATCCTCCAGGAAAAGCAGCAAACCCCATAATACAAGTAACTAAACAAAAGCAGCAATAACCAAATTGCTTCATATTTTTTGTAAAGAATTTTTCACATGCACATTAAAACAGATTTCTTACTAGAAGATGACAAATTGCCACATTAAGAGTTAAAAGTGCTGGGGTTATGGCTCAGTGGTAACACGCTTGCCTAGCATGCGTGAGGCAATGGGTTCGATACTCAGCACCACATACAAATAAATAAAATAAAGGTCTATCAACAACTAAAAAAAAAAATATATTAAAAAAATTAAAATAAACAGAATAGATGACAGGTCCCTAATTTCTCAAGATTTAGTGTTATCTCATCTTTTTTATTCTGCCCATTTCCCACACAATCTTAAAAGTAAAAAGCAAACCAAAAGCTTTAGACTCAGATAAATCTTTGTATCTCTCCAAACTAACCTACTGTTGCTACTCACATGGACTGGCATATTAAAATAATCAGACTTAAAATTATCTGCCATCTCTCCAAAGCTCTGAAGTGTATATTCTCGTACAGCTTGTTCAAATCCAAAGGCTTCTCGAGGTTTGTTACATTCCTGAAAAGGAAACAAAAATATATAAGATTAATTCACTGAACCTCAACTGGAGAAAATATTAAAAACTCATAGATAGGGAAATGATCAAGGAAGGTAGTACCTAAATGAAACATATCCAATTAATCCTAGCCAGCAAAGCAAGTATCAGTTACTTGCAATTGGTATCATAAAATAATATTCTGGAACCTCAACTACATTTTCACAATCTTTCAGCAGGAAGGTGGTAATGAGATAGCTTTAGACTCTGAAGTTGGTGTTATCCTCTGCTACCACAACAAGCACCTGGGACTAACAACTTGGAATCAAGCCCAGGAATGCCTATCATTTTTTAAAGTATATATTTTTAGTTGTAGATGGACACAGTACCTTTATTTTATTTATATACAGTACTAAGAATCGAACCCAGTGCTTTACACATGCTAGGCAAGTGCTCTACCACTGAGCCACAAACCCTAGGCCCTGCCTATCATTCTTAGGATTCAGTGGATCTGGCCATGGAGAAGATAAATATTCATAGAAAAAGGAAAAGTTATGGACAATGAAATAACCAATAAGTAGTTAGGATATCTGGCTAGGAGAATGATTTGTTCATAATATCAATCACCGTAACAAAACTTAAATATTTATAGTAAAAATGCCATAGAATAGACATTATGATCGATGTATGTATATAGGTGACTCTATGACCAGTGTGATTCTGCAATCTATACAATTAGAAAAATTATACCCCAATGATACAAATGTATGAATTGCCAAGATCATTGTGATGTCATGTGTAGATAATAAAAAAAAAAGTAAAAATGCCTCTGAGTCTATTAACCTTGAACATAGTAACAAATAAATAATAATTCAAAGGCTATAAAAGATCTTTGAAGGGCTGGGGATGTGGCTCAAGCAGTAGTGTGCTCGCCTGGCATGCGTGCGGCCCGGGTTCAATCCTCAGCACCACATACAAACAATGATGTTGTGTCCGCCAAAAACTGAAAAACAAATATTAAAATTCTCTTTCTCTTCTCTCTCTTTAAAAAAAAAAAAAGATCTTTGAAGTACTTGGATATACCCAGCCAACTCCTCTTTAATGCCCTACCATGACATTTTGTTAAAATAAGTAACAGACTATGTATTTCACAATGACACCATTATTTTTTAATAAGAAAAATTTAGTACAATCAAATCAAAATCTGGACAAATAAAAAGGTATCATTCTTTATTTAACAGCATAAAAAGTGGATGTATGACACCTAAGCTCTAAAATTTCATGAGTAATTACAGTTTTCATTTTTAAAAAAATCCCATAGCTTTTATTCATTTTTATTCCAGCAATATGAATATTCTGAGAAGAAATCTCATTCAACTGTAGCAATAAGTAGGATTACTTAAGGAATAGTCAGAAAAAGAAAATCTGAGAGCAAGCTGCCACAACAAAGCTGTTACATTCCCATTTAACAGAGCTCTTCTCAAAATCGTCAAAAATTTTTTACTGAAGAACAAACAGAGCAGGACAAGCTTTCCAGGAATTTTACATATGTATATATGCATGCATTACTGTTTTTAGTTTAAAAAGGGCCCAAAAAGGTTAGGCTTGTACCTCAGCAACACACTTAGGACACCTCCAGTCTCCTTTGGGTACATCAGGTAGTGGTGGAATTAGACAAAATGTATGATAGCTGTCATCACATCCATCACACAAAAGCAATTTATCCTCATTGTTTCCTCGACCACAAAACATACAAACATAGAGATCAACCTGTTAAAATAAATAAATGAAATAAAAGTCTATTTTCTATAATAAAGAATTCTAATTTTTACCAGGAGCTCCATAGTTAAAACACAATAATGTACTCTAAAAAGTAAATGTAACTTAAGTCCTGCATATCTATTTCAAATTATTTCAATGGCTCTTCATAAAACTTCCTAAATTTCCCTCCAGAGCTTCTATAAACAAATTAATAAAAGCATATCAAGTTATTCAAATAAAAAAACCTACAAATCTAGGATATGTAAAAATTAACTTTTATTTTTTTAAAAATGTCAGTTTTCCTACATATAAATATACTTTGGTAGAGAACAAATATTGAGAACTGCTTGTAATAATACATCTAGGTAATTTACAAGTATTCTTGGTATCTGCCAGGAATTGACTTGAGGATCTACGGCCCCCACCCAGTCCCAGGGATACCAAATTCCACAGATACTCAAGACCCTTCTATAATACAGCTTAGTATTTGCATATCTATGCATATTCTCCCTTATACACTTTATACTTTAATTCCTAGATTACTTATAATACCTAATTACAATATAAATGCTATGTAGTTGTTATACTATATTGTTAGGGAATAATGTTAGGTCTTTTTTGTAAAGATACCTTTTTTTTTGGCGGTACTGGGTATTGAACCCAGTGATGCTCTATCTCTGAACTATGTATGTCCCCAACCCCTTTTTAAATTTTACTTTTGAGACAGGGTCTCACTAAGTTGTCAGGCTGGCCTCAAATCTTGTGACATTCCTGCCTCAACCTCCCAAATTGTTGGGGTTATAGGCAAGTGAAACCAAGCCTGTCCACAATTTTTTAAAACTATATTCTGCGCTTTGAAACAAAGAATGTGGAACCTGAGGATACAGAGGGCTGACTGCTCACAGATTCACATTTAATTCTCTCACACAGTTACATAGAAAGCATATGATTTAGGGGAAACAGTCTACATACAAAAGACAAAGCAAGGTTAACATTGTATAAACAATAACTGCAACTTTAGATATGCCATCAAGTCTCCTAATCAACAGCAAACCAAGATAAAAAGTGCAAAACTGAAATTAAAATAAATCCTTTCCCTCCTGACACATCCCAAAGCACTTACAAAGTTAACAGAGAGAGTTCCTTTCCGTTGTCTCATTTGCATGTTAAATGCGTCTGACCTGTTGGTAACTTTTCTTCTTCGGGTGACCTCATCTTGAAATAAAAAGTTATATGATAATAGTAAAAACTAATGTTGAGAGCTTACTATGGACCAGACACTATTTAAAATTATTTAAATTAGTAAAAAAAATCTCAAAACACTATGAGGTAGATATCATCTCTGGTTGAAGATAAAGAACCTAAGGTATAGAGAAGTTAGATAACTTGCTCAGAATCACATAGCCAGTCAGTGGCAGATTTGGGATTCTAATCCAGGCAATCAAGCTCCAGAGAGTTTAACCATTAAAGCTATTCTACCTGATGTAGGACTTATAGGGTCTCTCAAATTAGTCAGGGATTAATTTTTAAGATCATTGCCAGCCAAAACAGTTATAAAGTTTAAAATCACTGCCAGCCAATACAATAATTATAAGAATGACAAAGATGAAGTACTTAATTCTCAAAAGGGTAATTAAAAAACATAATATACATATTTAGTAAATCCTATTACAATGAATCCTTTGAGTGATAGAACAATACTTTCTGATCCTCTACCGTTCAGATGACAATCTGAATTATATGATTTAACTATCATATCATAAAATGAATAATTAATGATATGTGACTGCAATATTTTGTTAAATTCTTATAGAGTAAAACATGTCCAGTCTATTCTTTGTTAAATGTTACATAGGGAGAAGAGTGGGAACTTGATTTTTCTATTAGCAATTCTACTCCCAAAAGTTTCAAACATGCGAAGCCAAAGAAAATTAGGCTTTCTGAAGAAAGCACAAGAGTTTATTTAAATGGTGTTGTAATACATTGAGGGAAATTATTTAAAAAACATCAAATGGTTAGAATGTAAAAGTTCTGAGCTCGTCCCAGTAGATTTTCATACTAAAGGTCAGAGAATCCTCTATTTCATTTTAATTTAAAAGTCATAATAAGCTTTAGCTCACTAGGTGAAAACCAATCATTTTACCATTATTGGTAAAACTAAACTATCCTTTAGAAACTGCAATTAATTTCTGTGTAGCATATTAGACATGGAGAAGGAAAAGTCTCTCTTCTAAAATCATAAAAATTAACATTATATTGTTCCTCACACCTCAAAGATATCTGTTAATAAAAAAGGTGATTTGCCTAGAAACCATGTAGCAAGTTTACATTTCTTAAGAAATTCCCAGTACAGGCTGAAATTCAAGTTTCATTTGATTTTTTTTATAACCATATTACTTGCAATTCATTTCTTTTCACAACCAATAACAGATTTTACCTTCTTTATCTTTTGTTCCCATTGCCAGGCCCACAACCTTGGGTCCAGCTCCAAAAATCTGAAGCTTCTTCAGTTCTGTGTTTCTAGTCAGTTCTCCAGATTCTGACTAAAAAATAACAAGCAAAATTCACATTAGCATAAATATATCAATTTAAGCTTCCCCAGACCTTGCCCCCAGTACTGGGGATTGAATTCAGGGGTGCTTTATCACTAAACTACACCCCCAGACCCTTATATTTTGAGACAGGGTCTTGCTAAGTCGTTGAATTTGTGATCCTCCTGCCCCAGCCTCCAGAGTACTGAAATAATAGGCATTGTGTCCCCATGCCCAGCTCATGCATTTATTTATTTTATTTTTAAAAAATATTTTTTAGTTGTCGATGTACCTTTATTTTATTTATTTACATGTGGTGCTAAGAATTGAACTCAGTGCCTCACACATGCTTAGGCAAGCACTCTACCACTGACCTACAACCCCAGCCCATGCATTTATTTTCAAGACAGGGTTTTGCTATGTTTTCCAGGCTTGCTACAACTTCTATGCTTGCCTCTCGAAGCAGCTGAGACAACAGGAATGTGCCCACACATCTGGATGGCTTATGTATTTATTTTATTACCCAAGAAAAGTTTCTTGATCCTCTTCAAAGTGAAGGACAGTACTATTTGATTTCTTTTAAATCCACACACTCCCTCATTCACCAAAGTACTATGCAACACCCAAATTCCTTTCAACAAAATAAAATTCACCTATGTCTCAAAAAATCTTAATTATAAATTTGGTTCTGTCTAGAGACACTACTGGTTATCATAAAATAGAAATTCCCACTTCTAACCTTCTAATGAATACCTGTCTTTGAGTAGAGAGTAGTATGACTATCTCAGGTGATGAATCATAACTATCTTAAGATAATCATACAAATCTCATATCTCTTTATTGGTGATGACCTATCTAGGGGTGGGAATGTGATCCACTTTTGGCCTACTATACAAAGTTCACCGAAATCACTGGGAAATATTTTTAATCTTCTAATAAAAAAGGAAGTTTCTCAAAGAGTAAATCCTTTTGACCCACCCCCTTCCTGCTAGGAGACTCAGCCTGGTCAAAGCACACTGCTAGACTATGCAGAAACCACACAACAATTAATAGGGAACTTATCACCCACACATTAAAACAAGCAAGACAGAAAGATGGAAAGAGCCTGAATCCTTAATGACAATGTTAACATGCTATACCAATCGTAAAAAGTTTCATGCTGAAATTATGTTCTTATGTGGAAACTTTATTGTTAATGTTTAAGTTTCACATGGCATTCTATTATGTAAGCACATGCTGACAAATCAATATTAAATCTTGAAGTCAGATAATCATAATCTCCAAATGTAGTCTAATAGCCAAAATTTATTTTAAATGTATAAATAAATAAGAATAAAAATAAATCTGAATAAAATATAGACTACTTGATAGTGTACAGCTTGGTAACAAATGATGTACGCAATAAAGATTAATAAAAATAATCTAAAAATAAAACAAACCTAAAATCGCATTTCAAAATTTTCTTTAAAACTTTAAGACTTTTTTTTGCAAAGTTAGTTCAATGATAAATAACAATATACATCATTTACCATTATTAAAACAGAGTACATACTAATGAAAGCTAACATATGCTAATTATATACTAAGTGCCACAACTAAGTATTTTAATCAATTACTCCAAACAACCATATTATCATACAGGCAATAATGTTCTAAAAAGTAAAATAAAAACAACATTCTCTCATCTTAATGGAATGAAATTATAAGCAACAAAATTACAACTCAAAAGGACCCTTTCACCTGGAAATTTCTACCTCTTAAAAAGTAACATTAAAAACTACACATCAAATCTCTGAAACAAATGAAAATAGTGATTGCAGGAAACTTTATACACATCAATAAAACCAAAGAAGAGAAATAATGATTAGATTCCCAACTCAAAATGCTAGAAAAAGAACTACAAAATAAACTGTGTGGTGCTAGATCAGAATTGGACTTTTCAGTACAAAATCAAAATAAGAAGTCACAATTTTTAAAAAAATTACCTATCCCTGACCATTAAACAATGGTCATCAAGCTAGGAAATATTAAAGGAAAGAGATTCAGAAAGGGTGGTAATAAATTGAGATACACTGAATTTGTCATACCTGTGCTCTGGCCAAAAGAATTACACATAAATACAAAGATACACACACACACCTGGTAAACAGAAAAGCTATGTGGATGTCAACACATATTCAGGGGTCCTGAGTGTATAGGCAGTAACTGAAATCACAGAGTAGATGAGATGACAATAAGGAGAGTGACAATAGGGAAAAAAAATAATAAATATACAAAATAAAGCACAGAAAGAAGAGACAACAAAGATGATAGGGAATGGTCAGAGGGTAGAGATGAATACCAGAAGAGAGAGATTAAAGAAGCCAAAGGAAAAAAAAAAATCAATCTAAGTGAATTTCAAGGAGAAGCGTCAATAACCATGACCAGAAATCAAATAAGATACAACATGGAAAGGGGCCTCAGAATTTAACAAAATGGTAAAGTTATTCTTTAAAAATCACCTCAATTGTCACTTGGACAGTGTAATTTAAATGAAATTATTTAGCTCAAAGTCAGATTAGAGTATAAAAACTAAACAGGTGTTGAGGAAACTGACACAATATAGAGTTTTTCCAAGAAACTTTTCTGTGAAAAAAGATAGGAAATAAATTTTATTTTTTTAAGATGACACAAACTTGAAAACATGTATATGGTTGCAGAGCAAGATAGAAATTCAGCAGACAGAAGAAGCAGACAATATTTTTCAACTGATACACTGAAATCACTGAAGAAGCCAAAAGGGGTGGTGATGGAGAGATTATCCCTGGAAAGAAAGGTACACCTTTGCCACCAAAGATAGGCAGAGACTAAGGATGAATGTCAGTAGTTTTGTGCAAAAGAAAAAAAGAAGAAAAAGTTCTACGAAATGTTTTTATTTCCGTTCTGAAATACAACACTAGGAATGAGAGGCAAACTGGCAATACAGCAATTAAGTACAAATTTGAGTTAAAAAAAATTCTTAGCTGGGCACCACCAGGCCATATACCTATAATCCCAACTTTGAGGAAGCTGAGGCAGGAAAGAGTCCAAGTTTGGGACAAGCTTAGGCAACCTAGCAAGACCCTGTTTCAAAAAATAAAGAAGCTGGGATATAGCTCAGTGGTAAAGTGCCTCTGGGTTCATTTCCCAGTAATGGAAAAAACGATCTTAATTTCAAATCCTGAAGTAACTCTAGTAACTACAAACTGATTTCTATGACAATGACAATTACTACAACGAGCAAGAAAATTCTATATGGTTGTTATTTTTATACATACATAAAGAAAAGGAATTAGAAATAGGCAAAAAGCTGGTGGTATAACTCAGTGATAGAGCACTTGCCTAGCATGCATAAGGTCCTAAATTCCACTCCAAGAAAAAAAAAAAGACAGAATAAATGAATGAATGAGGCAAGCCTTTCATGATTTCAGAAAGAACATCAAAAATAATTTCATCAAAAGCTGGCAATCGGTTAGAGAGACTGGGCAACTCTTAAAAGCTGAGTCACTTAAGTCAAAGAGAATAGTCTACAGTGTTCCAGGTCCTAAAATGGAATCATAATTGTATATCCAACAATGATCAGAACTTTTGAAATCAAGCACACTAATAAAAAAAAATCTCTTAATGACTAAAGCAAAGTTTATAAGTTTATAATGGGGCTATCAGTTTCCCGTGAATTTCTATTAAATCCACATTCCTATCCAGGACACCTAATTTTCTGCGATCAAAGTATAGAAAAGGCAGAGTTCCTCAGTGAGCATAAACTCAGAATAAGAAGAGCAGGAATGGCCTGATGGAGAGATAGCCCATGAGCTCTAGAAAAGCAAAAAATATCACTAGCCTACTTATGACAAGACTACATACAACCCTGGATCCAATGTTTCTTCTTATTAACAGATTTATCTTGCTTCTGATTCCTACTTACAATATCAACCATTCCCATTTTTTGTTTTATTCTTCTAAATATTAAAACAATATATGAAATCCAGTTAAGTTGCCATTCCTCTCTCTATATAAGTTAATTTAAAAATACCAAACATTAGAATTCTAAGGGCACCTCACTCTCTAATCTAAAGACTTATCTTTATTAACAACCTTAAAAAATAAAACCCTTAAGACTTCAAAGAAAACAGGAGAAAAAAAGAAATTATGGAGTTTTTCTTCTTTAGGTTATATGAACACTGTAGAAGTTACACTATAATTGCTCAAACATTAAGAAATTTAAAGGACTAGTGAGTAAAAAATAAAACCACTCTTTTTTACTCCTCTCTGCTAATGATGAAAATAAAATGTACTAGAATTCAACAACATGACTTCCAGATGCAGTGGTGTATGCGCGTAATCCCAGCAGCTCAGGAGGCTGAGGCAGGAGGATCACAAATTCAAAGCCAGCTCAGCAACTTAGTAAGACCCAGCCTCAAAATATTTCTTCTCTATTCACCTGAAAGGTGAACAGAAGCAGTGGTGTAGTTTAGTGGTACAGAGTCTACCTAGCATGCATAAGACCCTGGCTTCTATCTTCAACACCTCTTTAAAAAAAAAAAGTGAATAGAAGCTATGTCTCCTCGAGCGTTAAACAACAACTGTAGGCTGGGCATGGTGGTGCACACCTGTAATCCCAGTGGTTTGGGAGACTTGAGGCAGGAGGATAGGGAGTTCAAAGCCAGCTTCAGCAAAAGCAAGGTGCTAAGCAACTCAATGAGACTCTGTCTCTAAGTAAAATACAAAATAGGACTAGAAATGTGGCTCAGTGATTGCATGCCTTTGAGTTCAATCTTCAGTACCAAAAAAAAAAAAAAAAACAGTCTATGAATGGCCTCCTATGACCACAGAACTATTCTGTCAATAAATGCACTTGAAATTCCTATTAAAAACAGCCCATGGACATTAATACCTGAGACTTGACACGTCTTGTTCTCTTTGGCAGAATGTTCATTCTTGTGCCCGGCTCTGGGGAGGTTTGGATATCACTGCTGAGAACCTCAGACGCCACTTTTTCCTTAAGGTCTAAATTGGGCATCTGTACACCCTAAAAGATCAGACACAGAAAGAGAACAGATTCACTGATAAGAAATAAGAGAATCAGTAGAAAAATAAAATAATAAATTTCCAGTAAATCCCTACAATTATACAAAACCATATAGCAATTCTTCCTTAAAAAGATCTAAAGAAGGCAATCCTATCAAAATCCCAACATGCAGCCGAGCACGGTGGCACACACCTATAATCCAGGCAACCTGGGAGGCTGAGGCAGGAAGATATCAAGCTCAAAGCTACCCTCAGCAACTTAGCAAGTCTCAAAACTAAAGTAAAAGGGCTGGGGATGTAGTTCAGAGGTACAGCACACCTGGGTTCAATTCCCAGTACAACAAAACAAATAAAAAAATCCCAATACACTTTATTTCTGTGCAAACTGAAAGCTGATTCTAAAACTGATGTGGAAACAAATTGTTTCAAAATTCTGAAAAAGAGCCATGAGGTCTTACATAATGAATATCAAAATTTACTATAAAGCTACAACACTCAAGACAGTGTGGTAATAGTGTTAGGGTAGACATTTAGAGTCCATTCCAAGATCCCCAATGGATGCCTGAACTAGAAGATAGTATTAAACCCTATGAATACTATGTTTTTTCCCTGTGACAGTTTAATTTAAAATTAAGCACAGTAAGAGATTAATAACCAAAACAGAGCAATAATAGGCAACACACTGTAATTTTAAGAAGTTAATGGTATTTCTCATTCAAAATACCTTATTGTACTTTTTCCTTTTCTTCCACCCCCGCCCCTTTCTTGGTACTGAGGAATTAAACCAGGGAAGCATTACCATTGAGCTATATCCCCATCCCTTTTTATTTTTTTATTTTGAGACAGAGTCTCATTAAGTTGCTTAAAGCCCACTAAATCACCAAAGCTGGCCTCAAATTTGTAATCCTCCTCCCTCAGCCTCCTGGGTCTCCGGATTACAGGAATATACTATAATGTACACCCGCCTAATGTTTGCCTTTTTACCTTTACAGCTTCTCTTTGGCATATCTGAAGGGCCAACAGTATTACTCTTGCTCTTGGGGACCATTATCAAGTAAAACAGAATTACATGAATACACTGTGAAACTGTGACAGGAGAACTAACAACCAAGATGGCTACTAAGTAACTAAGGGGTGGGGACAAAGCAAGAAGGCATGTTATTTCATCATCCTACTAGAAATAGTATAAGCTTTTAAACTTACAAATTATTTCTAGAATTTTTCATTTAATACTTTCAGACCCAAACAACAATTAAGCACAGACGCTAATTGAAACCACAAAATGTTAAACCACAAAGTAGGGACTACTGTACATCAATGAAACAATACAGAACTCAGAAATAAACTCACACATTTACAGTCAACTGATTTTCAATAAAGTGCCAAGGCAAATCAATGGAATGGATAGTCTTTTCAGAGAAATGATGCTGGTACAACTGAGTATTCATATACCTCTCCCTAAAAATGAATCTACACCCTTACCTCACTTTATACATGGAGGGAAAAAACTGAAAGTGCATCACAAAACTAAATCTAAAAGCTAAAATTATAAAACTTACAGATGAAAAAGAAGAAACATCTTTGTGACCTTGTGATAGGAAAAGATTTCTTAAATATGATGCTAAACACAATTTTTAAATATTTTATTTTTTTAGTTTTTTGGCGAGCACAACATCTTTGTTTGTATGTGGTGCTGAGGATCGAACCCAGGCCGCAACCATGCCAGGTGAGCGCGCTACCGCTTGAGCCACATCCCCAGCCCCTAAACACAATTTTTAAAGGAAAAAAAATCATGAATTATTCTTCAAAGAATAACCATTATGAAAATGAAAAGAAAAATTACAGGTTAGAAGAAAACATTTGCAAAATATATTTGATGAAGGACTTACATCCAGAATACAGAATGAATTCTTACAAGTATAAGACAAATTACCAATTAAAAAAAAATTTCTGAAGGGACATTTTGTTTATATTGACATTTTGTTATATGAGACACTAATATAAACATGATAAGATGCAAAACATCAGTAGTCTTTGGAAAATAAATATTAAAACCACAATGAACTATCACTATATATCTACTAAAATAGCTATAAGCCAAAAAACTGACAATATCAACTGCTGGTAAGGAAACGGACAAACTGGAAGACTCTCCATTATGGTGGGAATTTATAATAGTTCAGCCACTTCAGAAAATAATTTGGCAGTTTCTTAAAAAGTTAAGCATAAACTTACCATATAATCCAGCAATTCCATTCCTAGGTATCTACCCAAGAAAAATAAAAACACATGTCCACACAAAGACTTGTACATGAATGGTCATAGTATTATTCATAATAACCATAAAATGGAAAAAAAACAGCTGCCCATCAACTGACAAATGGATAAACAAAATGTGGTATATTCATACAACAGAATAGTATTCAGCCATAACACTTAAGTACTAATACATCCTATGATATGAATGAACCTTGAAAACCTTTAGATAAAGAAGCCAGACACAAAATCTTACTGTATGATTTCCTCTATGTGAAATTTCTTAGACAAACCTAGAGCCAGAAAGTAGACGAGAAGTTGCTTGGGTTTGAGGATAGGGAATAGGAACCAATGTGGTGATTGCTGCTTAAGCATATAAATTTATTGAAGCTTAATGTAAACTTTTTTTTTTTTTTTATGGGTACTGAGCATGGGTGCTAAACTACTGAGCCACATCCCCAACCCTATCTATCTATCTATCTATCTATCTACCTATTTGAGGCAAGGTCTTGCTAAATTGCTTAGGACATCATTGAGTTCCAAAGCCAGCCTCAAACTTAACCTCCTGCCTCAGCCTCCCAAGTTGCTGGGATTACAGACATGCATCACCACATCTAGCACAATAGGTGAATTCTATAGCATATAAATTATACCTCAATAAAGTTATTAAAAGATATATGAGCTAGACATGGTGGTACATGCCCATAATCCCAGCAACTTGGAAGGCTGAGGCAGGGTGATCGCAAGTTCAAGGTTAGCCTCAACAAATTATCAAACTTCCTTTTGTCTCAAAAGAAAGAGTAAAAAAGGTTGGGTATGTAGTTAGTGGTAAAGCACCCCTGGGTCAATCCCCAGCACCCAAATACATAAATATGTGAAAAAAAACAGGAAGAATTTTTCAAAAAGCTTGAAGCATAGAGATTTATTTTAAATAAATAAGAAAACATCCTTTGTACCCATTACCCTTTTTCTTATAAATCATTAAGTATAGCTATAATTTTTAAAACTAGGATATACACCTTGCCTTCCCACATTTGAGTGCCTGGAGAAATCTATTACACTTTGTTATGCATAAACAACCACAACCATATAATGAATAAGGTCTAAAGTTTTTAAACTGGATTTACCGACTCTAAGAACAATAATGTGGGCTGGGGTTGTGGCTCATCAGTAGAGTGCTCGCGTAGCACGTGTGAAGTCCTGGGTTCGATCCTCAGCACCATGTAAATTAATAAAAAATAGGTGGTGTGTCCAACTACAACAAAAAATAAAATATTAAAAAAAAAAGAACAATAATGCATCTCACCATAAGGCTGACACCAGATTGGAAAAGCTCGTAAGGGTATAGAATCCTTTCATAGTGTGACTTCAAAAGAGACCCAGTTCCTTTTCCTGGCAGATATCCCAAGCGGCTACCCACTTTAGACCATTTCTTCTCTTTGGTGACCATTTCAAAACCTCCTTTGCTGGCCACAATCTGAAAAGAAGGTAAAAATTATTTAGGGAAAGAAGGCAGATTCAAGCATTCTGACTCTGTATTTTGTCCACTAAATATAAAATATATTCTGGGCTTAGATTATAAATTTCTTTTCAACAAATATAACCAAACTATTTCAACATTTAAAAGAATAGAGAAAATTATTTTTGTAGGTTTTAAACTCTAAAATTTAATAAACATTATTGTGCCTACTTTCAAACAAAATTTGTTCAAAATTATTTAATAATTTATACTTTGCAATTAAGCACTGTAAGAAAACCAAACACATATATATGCCATATTCTTAGGAAATAAGAATATGAAATAAGAATAAAACTAGACATGAGAATAAATACAAGTAATGCAAAACAAAATGAACAAAAAAAGTCCTAATATTACAAAATGTACCAAGAAATTTACAGAACTTAAAAAAAAAAATGTCAACCAAACCACAAACGGAGAGGACAATTTCAAAAAATGAGGCTATAATTCTTCAAAGAGAAAAAAATGGTTGGGAGTGTACTTCAATGATGAAGCATTTGCCCTGCATGCATGATGCCCTGGGTTCAATTCCCTGCATCACAAAAAAAAAAAGGAAGGGGGCACTTTTATATGGAAGACTATGAAAGGAATGATAGACAAAGATCAGACTGCAGTAGATTTACCAGCACATAACATATACTAATAGCACATAATATATTAAGGTGGGAAGTGATAAGATGAACTGATAACTTGGCTAAATGCTCATATCAAACCAGATACGTACCATGTCCCTCTATCTTCCTAAAACTGTAAATGAACATTTATCACACCCTAAAATATAGGCAGTTTTCAGCTTCACTGAGAACAAAGAGGACTGTGACACAGTATTTGAAATCAATTTCTCCTCTATAAATATATACTACTATATCTTACTAAATGGACAAGGTGAAAAATTAAACATAAAGTTAACATGTGGTCCACAGCAGTATCACTCGTTAAGAGTCAAAAGGTGGAAACAACCCAAATGTCCACCAACAGATAAATGGACACACAAAACATAGTGTTTGTGTACACACACACACACACACACACACAATGGAATTATTATTCAACCTACAAAAAAAGGAGAAGCCAGGCACAGTGGCACATGCCTGTATCCCAGCAACTCGAGAGGCTGAGGTACAAAGATCTCAAGTTCAAAGCCAGCCTCAGCAACTCAGCGAGGCCCTAAGTAACTTATCAAGACCCTGTCTCAAAAGAAAAAATAAAAAGGGCTAGGGATGTAGATCAGTAGTTAAGCATCCCTAGATTCAATCCCTAGTACAAAAAAAAAAAGAAAAAACCCTAAGAGGATGATTTCTGAAACCAGATTGTCAATGCTCAAAGTATAACTCTGTCACTACACAGTTACATGACATCCAATTATATAAATTGAGGCTCAGTTTCCTCACTATTATGAAAACAGTTATACCTCAATGTAAGAGTTTATAAGGTGTGAAGCAGCATGAGAAGCAGCAATCTCACAATGACATTTAAGAACAATTACAAAGTATAAAACAACTCTTTTTAGCTTTAAATCTCAGTTTTTAAGCATTTTTACAAGTTAGGGAAAAGAGATGTCCAATATATCCTTGGACAAACAGATCTAACCTTTAATCACAACCTACTTTTAGTAAGTTTTCTTAAGTATTTAAACAAGGTATACTTTGTTAGTATTGTCATTTTTTCATAATGTTTTTATCAGAACATTAAAGTTATACATAATACTAAGGTTTATTTTGACATAATCATAAATGCATAGAATGCAATTTCAGTCCTCTATTATTAGATTCACAATCTAATATTTTACTTACAGTATAATAGTCACCAGTACTACTTCTTTCTCTTCCCCACTCCCTGCCCTGTTCTTCTTCCTCTACTCTACTGTCTTCCTTCAATTTACTTATTGGTTGTTTAATTGGTGATTCACAGATACACATAAAGTTGAGATTCACTGCGGTATATTCATATATTTACATAGTATATACTTCCATCAGTTTCATTCCATAGCTCTTCAGTATTTCCCTTTTAACAAAAAGGAACTGGTGGCGTTCTTTGGAATTAAACAATACAACTGACAAATATTATGAGAACTATAAACGGGTATTCTGATTAGGTTAGGTCTAAAGTCCTTCCTGATTTTGAAATTCTACAACTTTTGAACAGTAATGCACTGGATTCCTTGCCACAAGTCTATAACCCCAGCAACTCGGGAGGCTGAGGCAGGAGGATCACAAGTTTGAGGTCAGCCTCAGTAATTCAGTAAGATCCCTATCTCAAAATAAAAAAGGGATGGGGATATAGCTTGGTAAAGTAGTAAAGCACCCCAGGTTCTATCCCCAGCACCAAAAACAAAACGACAAAAAAAAAAAAAAAAAACAGGAATGCAATCTAATCTTCAGATTAAGTCCAATGTTGTTTACCTTTCAATTTGAAAAATCTTGGGCTGGGGTTGCGGCTCAGTGGTAGAGTGCTCACCTAGCATGCACGAGGCACTGGGTTCAAACCTCAGCACCACATAAATGTAAATTAAAAATACTGTGTCCACCTAAAACTAAAAAATAAATATTTAAAAAAAAGAAAAAGAAAAATCTCTGGAACAGAAAGTTCCAATTTCATAAATTAACTTAATTACTTATTCTAGAAAATTGTACAAAGTATTTATAAAAATAAAGTAGGTATGTGGAATGAGTTTTGGCTGGAAATCACCACAACAGTGTTGTTATGAATAATAAAATAATTTTTGAAAATATTTTTTGCATTTTATTCACGCTAGGAATCAAGTCACATTTAAAACCTTAAGTATTATATAGCAAAACTTAGATTAAGTTTTGGCTGAATAAAAATGTCAAAAAGATAATTTTTTAAAATAATTTTTTATACTAATGGTTCCCTGCAAAATGACAATCTCAACTCTCAAATTTATTACAAAATTCTCTTCAGTATCACAGGTTTTCATATAACTGCACTAGATAATTCTTGACAGTGCTTTACTATTGACTGACAAAAACAACTGAGCCCATAATCTCAGTGGCTCAGGAAGCTAAGGCAGGATGATTTTGAGTTCAAGGCCAGCCTCAGCAACCTAGCAAGACCCTGACTCTAAATAAAATATAAAAAAGGGCTGGGTATGTGACTCATTAGTTGAGCATCCTGGTCAATCCCTGCTACCAAAAAAAAAAAAAAACTAAAGTTGTATTCGTCATAAGACTATGGCCAGGAACAGTGCCTACACACCTATAATCCTAGAAGCTCAACAGGCTCAGTCAGAAGGCTCGCAAATCAAAGCCAGCCTCAGTAAAAAAAAAAAAAAAAAATGAAGTGCTAAGCAACTCAGTGAGACCCTGTCTCTAAATAAAATATGAAATAGGGCTGGGGATGTGGCTCAGTGGTTGAGTGCCCCTGAGTTCAATCCTGGTACCCCAAAACAAAAAGACTATACTTTTTAGAATTTTTAGGGAGAATTCTGGACTGACACTAACTTTAAAATGAAATCATAAAATAATTCAAATATAATTTAAACACAGGCAAGGTGGCACATGAATGCAACTCCAGTGACTCAGGAGGCTGAGGCAGGAGGATCACAAGTTTGAGGTCAGCCTGGGCAATTCAGCAAGACCTTATCTCAAAAGAAAACATAAAAAGGCTGGGAATGTAGCTCAGCAGTTAAGCACCCCTGGGTTCAAAATCCCTAGTACTAAATAAATAAATAAGGGCTTGGGGTATGGGTCAGTAATAAAGCTCTTGTCTAGAATGCACAAGGCCCAGGATTCAATCCCCAGTATCAGAAAAAATAATAACAATTTTTATATATATCATTATTCTCACTTTTTTTCTTAGAAGTGAAATCTTCAAAAATTAACTCTACAATATAAATAAGAATATTATCAATTATTATTTCAAAATAACATAGCAATCTTAAGATATCAAAGGCCACAAAAAGTGCTGCAAAATGTCTCAAATAATAAAGTTATCTTCACTCACAATCAGAGCAGAAATTTTTAATTATCATATTAACAAAACATATTTTCAAGGTAATTATTATAATCTGTTGCTGGTCAGTTGGTTATGTTCACTTCAGGAAATGTAATATTACAACCTAAATGCAAATTTGGGCAAAAAGGAGTCTAAACTTTTCATCTTTAAGTTTCTAAGCTATGATTCATTATACTGGATAAAGCTGGCTTCAGCCTTTAACATTATATTAGTGCTAAACTGATAATTACACTGATTAATGTAATTAATAAAACTGATACATACATCACACACAAGAATGCTGAGTATCATGAATCCCTGTAATACACTATATTTTCAGTTAAACAGAAATGATGACGAGCTCCATACAGAATATTATACACTCAGCACACTCCAATAATATCAGTAAATAGGTATTTCTTTTGCATATTGTACACCATGGAGCCAATTAATCTGAATCATTAATTCCATAACAAATTATAAGAGAGCTTTTTTTGAGCAGTACTAGAGATTGAATCCAGGGATATGCTACCACTACACTACATCCTCAGTCCTTTAATACTTTTTATTTTGAGACAGGGTATCATCCTCAGTCCTTTATTACTTTTTATTTTGAGACAAGGTCTCATTTGTCTTGAGCTTATGATCCTCCTGCCTCAGGCTCTTGAGTAGCTATAATAAAACAGCTTTTAAAGATAAGTCTGAAGGGCTAGGGTTGTGGCTTAGCAGTAGAGCACTAGCCTAGCACGTGCGAGGCCCTTGGTTCGATCCTCAGCACCACATAAAAATAAATAAATAAATAAATAAATAAAGATATTGTGTCCGACTATAACCAAAAAATAAATGTTAAAAAAATAATTAAAAAAAAAAAAAAAAAGTCTGAGGCCAGTCATGGTGGCACACACCTCGGGAGGCTAAAGCAGTTACTCAGGAGGCTAAGGCAGGAAGACTGCAAGTTCAAAGTCAGCCTCAGCAACTCAGTGAGGCCCTAAGCATAATATATCATAATACACACACACACACACAAATATATATATACATATCTCATAATATATTGTGAGACCCTGTCTCAAAAAATAAAAAGGGCTGGGGATGTAACTTAATGGTAAAATACACCTGGGTTCAATCCCCAGTATTAAAAAAAAAAAAAATCCCACTAACAAACAAACCTTTAAGATATGTTTCCATTTATTCATTGCCAAACAACTCCTACACAGAAAGCAATGTTTCCCTCCAAGTTTCTTTGAAATTCTTTATCATAAATTTCCAGACTTGTGCTCAATTTCTTGGTACACGTATATGTATGTAATGCTTGGGATCAGACCCAGGCCCTTCCACATGCTAAGCATGTACTCTATATCCCAGACCCTCTGTTCAATTTCTAAACGAAGTACAAAAATGAATCTAAACTTTTCACTTTTAAGTTTCAAAGCTATTATTCACTGTACTGGATAAAGTTGGCTTCAGCCATTAACATTACATCATAAGTGCCTCACCTTGCTCAAAGCATACAGATCCAGAATTTTTCTCTCCACCACAGGAATTTTCAGAGTAGACCCTTGAAGTTCCCAAAATTTTGCCAGTTGATCCAAGAAGTCCAGTCTCACTCTGGTCATTGCCTAAGATTAATAAAATATAGATATTGGCCATAGGAACTGGTATGGCTGAAAATAAATCAATGTGTCTTAATCTAGAGTAATTTAAAGACTTCTTTACTGTTAACTGTGTTTAAAAAAAAAAAAGCCAATAATGTAAAGAGGTTAAATACTTCTAATGAGCTTTATTCACCAAGGCAAAAACAAGCTACTCTAAAGCAGGTATGGTAGTATATACCTGTAATCCAAAATCTTGGGAGGTGGACAGAGGCAGGAGGATTACAAGTTTGAGGCAGCCTGGGCAATTTAGCAAGATCCTCTCTCAAAATACAATTTACAGATCAGTGGTAGAATGCTTGCTTAGTGTGGGCAAGGCCCTGGGTTCAACCCATAGAGCAACATCAACAAAAAAAATAATAATTTTAACATATGTAAAAAGTTCTCACTAGCAACTAAAAGAATTCTTTTAATTTGCTTAACTTTATGCTAACCAAAGTATGCAGTAAATTATTTCTAGTCTCTAAGCATCCTAATTCCATCATTTCATCTGTAGGTATTATACACACTTTTAGTACACCAACTCTACCTCAGTGATATTAAGATGCTTCATCAAGTATCTAATTACAATAGTTTAAAAGAAAAATATGTATTAAAATCTCAGAAAATACATGTTTTGGTTTTTCTTATCTTGAGAGGGGTGGGTGCGTGTGTGGTACTGGGGATTGAACTGAGAGCCTCACCCATGCCAGGAAAACACTCTTACCACTGACCTGCATCCCCAGGCCATCAAATAATATAAGCACAATCCAAGAGAATTAGTAATATTTAAAGGGAAATCTTATAAATAAAATTAACTGGCGCTCAGTGGTAGAGCGCTTGCCTAGCACCTGTGAGGCACTGGGTTCGATTCTCAGCACCACATAAAAAATTTAATAAAATAAAGATATTGTGTCCATCTACAGCTAAAAATGCTTAAAAATAAATAAACAAAATTAACAGTCTGGAGAAATTCTACCAAAACAAAACCACTTGAAAACTAGGTTTTCAAATGAAAATTTATAGAATTAAAAAAAAACCTATCTTCCAGGCTGGGTTGTGGCTCAGTGGTAGAGTGCTTGCCTGGCATGCATGGGGCACTGGGTTCGATGCCCAGCACCACAATAAATAAGTAAACAAATAAATAAATAATAAATATTTTGTGTCCATCTACAACTAAAAAAAAAAGAAACTATCCTCCAAGGACCACAAGAGGCAGAAATCTTCTGAGATTAGTCCCTGAAAAATTTTAGAATAATAAACATTGGAGAAAGTGGAATTTAAGAATTTCAGATCTCCGAAGCTGGACATTCCCATGATGAAAAATATAGTAAGAAACAATTTCCCATAATCTCAGCTAAATAAAAAAACTCTAACCATAAGCTTTTAAAAATCAGACACTTCTTCCAAACACTAAATAACTGTTCTAGTCAATCCCAATTAACACAAACTCTGGGCCTCAGTACATAAGCTAATCAAAGTTCTCTACCTAGAGGCCTAACATAAAAAATCAGGAAGGAGAATTGTTAATATAACACTTACCTCAAGTTCATTCAGGCGCTGTACTCTTGGAGTGAATCGAAAGCTTTTTACTTCACACGCAAATGGAGGTTGCCAATCCTAAACAGAAAGGACATGCGTATATGTATATATGTTTGTGTCTATGTATACAAAAATATGTGCTTTTTTTAACACAGTAATATGGGTTGGGAATGTAGCTCAGTGGTAGAGCACTTGCCTAGCATGTGCAAGGCCCTGGGTTCAATGCTCAGCACCAAAAAATAATAATGGTATGTAAGCAAGGAGTGCATTATTCATTACTTTAAGGGGTGAGTTGCCAAAAATCAGTGACAATAGAACTTGTAAGTCTTCTTTATTGTAGAAACAGAATAATATTTTTCACATAAAATAATTTTAATTTTAATATCACTTAGAGTGTTCTCAACTCTCACCAGTCTCGCTATTTACATCCCAGTTATGCTTTCTCAAATTACTCATGCAGAAAGCAATGAGTTCATGTACCACAGAACAGTGTCCAATAAACATACAGGTTTACCAAATTAAAAAAAAGGGGTAAAACTAAAGATTAGAAGGAAATTTATAGGGCTGGTGATGTAGCTCAGTGATAGAACACTTGGCTAGCATATGTAAGACTTGAGTTTGACTCCCAGCAATGCAGGAAAGAGAAAAGAAATTTTTAAGTATTTATTAATCAGTTACAGTGGCACCTGCCAATAGTTTGTTATTCAGGAGGCTGAGGTAGAAAGATCACTTGAGCCAGGAATTCTAGATCAGTCTGGGCAACATAGAGAGACCCTGTTTCCCTCCCACTCCCCCAAAAGTCAATTTTGTCAACAATTTTTTAAAATATTTTTTATTTATGTGTAAATATAAGCACTTTACAGTCTATGTTATATAAATGTTTTGATCAAAGCCCAGCTTCTGGGGACCCAAACATACATATATATATATATATATATATATATATATATATATATATATATATACACATATACACAACATATATACTTTTTTTTTTTTAAATAAGTAAATCCACAGAACAAAGACAACTTCCAGACAGATGTAACTAATTTGAGGTCAGATATTTCAAGTGGCATTCTAAAGAACATAGTTTAATTGGCCTAAACAATAGCATTTAAAGATATGAGAAGTAGTCAAAGATTTGTTTTTAATAAACCTTATTTAATATGTATACTCTTTCAGCCTTTTTAATAAAAATATAACTTTGTTTTACCAAAACAATCCTTCAATAGAATTTTTAATGAATAAATACAACATAAATAGATGAAAATATGGTTTAGGAAAAAACTTCAATGCTTCAGTCTTGGTCAGCATTAGATAATTTTGATAAAGAAAAAGTAGAAGCTTTTGGAGGATGGCAATGCATATCATCACAACAATTATTTGTTAATCCTTTGCTTGCAACTGATAATATTACAGTATTCAGCATAGTGGGAGTAAGACCTGCTTTATAATCAGAAAACTTTGATTTTGAAGTTCAAAACCTACTTTGCTTTTTTGCCCAAGATAACACATTTGATTGTTTTTTAACTTATCCAGACTTGCCTCATCTGCAAAATGAGAAATTTATTTACCTACTAGGTCTTCAAAGATTAAATAAAACATTCTATAGATGCTAAATTAACTACTCCTTTTCCCCCTTTCATCTAAGCTTTTAATTCACTGTGGTATGAACTATCATGGTAATCCTGGTGAGGGTGGATGATTTCTTAAATGCAACACTGGTAACAGGCTTATCTACCTCTAGACAAAACATAAAGCAAAATGTCTTTAAGAAGCAAAGGTTCTATCCACAGCAAAAATTCACAAACTTAATCTGCATTAAGAATCATCTAAGCATTTGCTAGAAAAGCAGATTACAAACATTCCAGATCCAGAAATAGATTTCACCCTTTTTTCTTTCCCCCCTTTTTTTTTTAAATCCCCACTCTTTTGGCAGTTTCAGAGATATGGAACCCAGGGCTTACACACGCTAGGCAAATGCTATACCACTGAATTACATACTCAGCCCGATTCTAGTCTTTTTTTTTAACATTTTTTTTAGTTGTTGATGAACCTTCATTTTATTCATTTATTCACATGCAGTGTTGAGAATAGAACCCAGAGCCTCACACATGCTAGGCAAGTGCTCTACAATGAGGTACAACCCCAGCCCTGATTCTAGTCTTAATAAGGCCTAGCAATATGCAGTTTAATAAACTTCCAGTCAACCATGGTACAGGTTATCCAGCAACAGTATTTGGAAAGCACTAGTGTAATGGGTAAAGAAAAACCCTTTTGACCTTGAGCATATCACTGAAACTCTTAGGGCATTAATTGCACCCATAGGAGTAATATCTGAGATCCTTAAAGATTGAGAATTATAATTATCCAACTTTAGGCAAACCTAATTATTTGCAATCATTGCAATTCTAAAATCTTTGCTCCTTGGTTCCTTATATCAAGGGTTTTCAACGTTTTCTTCCACTTCCACTATTGACCTAAACCTCCGAATTTCAAAAATTATTGATGCTCTTTCTCTTCCCCATGTAAGATTTTTCCATCGCAGCAGTAATCGGCCTGGAATTCTTGCCTTTTGATACCATTGTGGGAAACAACTAGAGCTCAAATTACCTTTTAAGAAACCCAAGACCTATCCGGGCGATAGAACAAGCCTGTAATCCCAGCGACTCGGGAGGCTGAGGCAGGAGGATCACAAATTTGAAGCCAGCCTCAGCAATTTAGCGAATACCTAAGCAACTTAGCGAGACCCCTTTGAAAATTAAAATATCAAACTCAAAGGGCTGGGGATGTAGCTCAGAGCTAGGGCGACCCTAGGTTCAAACCTCGGCACTCCCCCCACAAAAGTAAAAAAATAAAAAGAAAAAAAACCCCACTTAACCCTGAGAGATGACCTGCAAACATTTAACAAACTAAGCATTAGCAGGGCTTGGATGCAGCAGAAATAGCCGACGGACAGGTAGTTTCTACTGTAGAAGCATAATGAGGATTGTACATAAGGGGAAGGCACGTCAGGTCACAACACTTTAAACACCTTTCCAGACATCAAAAGGCCTGAAGCCTTTTGTTACCCTTTCCCCCAATTCCAGAGAAAAGTATCAGTGCCCAAGTTCTAAATGGAAAAGACCCTAGGAAGACCCCTTTCTGGCGTTCACACCCACCGAAATTAAACTGCAGAAGAAACTAAGGTAAAAATATCCAGAAAAGTAGCCTTCAGTTGTTCAGAAATGAGGAAGAGTATACACGAAAAAACAGAAAAACCTGAGAAGTAAAGCCACACCAAGCGTATCGAATCCCCTATACTCCCTTCTCCCCGTCTCTCCTCACAGACTCCGGTACCTTGGGCGGTCGGATTTTGCAGATGCCAGTTTTCTCGGCCAAAGGCCGGATGCGGCCAATGAAGCTGAGCGGGTCTGTGAACTCCTCCCAGCTGGGCTCAAAGACCGGACACTCCGGGGGTGGCACGAACTCTGCCGCGTAGCCCCCCGGCCCCATGCCAGCCATGGCAATAGCCAGGGGACCCCCTTAGGAGAACAAGTGGAGAAAGGCTGGCTGAAGCCCACCACGCCTTTTCACGTCCCCTGACAGGGGCCGCAGCGCATCTTTTTGAACATGAAGTGCGGGACGCAGAAACCCCAGAATCGCTTCCTCCAGTCGTTTGTTATTGTTTCCTTCAGGGCTTTTCCTCTCAGGGACCGGACTTTTCCGGAAGTTAACGTACTGTCAAATTCCTCCGCCACCGCAGGAAACAGAATTCCTCCGCCGCGACGCCTCGAGGTACGACGCTTTTCTTCTTCCTCCCTTTCGGGAGAGTCTGGTGTCGCTATTTCTCTGCTTGCCCGTCGCAGTTCTGGGCAGCTGATGACTCCGGGAGGGTCACCCTTGAGGGTCCCACGGTCTCCTCTAGGCGAGGTAAGAGTGAAGATAAGTATTCGGGGCGAGGCAGAACGCGCTCTTCCGGCGCGGAGGAATGTGTAATGCCCCAGAGGGCAGAGGTTCTCTTCCGGCGAGGAGGACGCAGTTCCCCTTTGTGTATTAGTGGACGCGCAAACAAACCCGGCCTAACGGTAGCCACCCAACCTCGCTGCTGGTTGGCCGTCATTTGTCTTATCCTGCTTGTCTACATTTGACCGAGTAACTAACATTTCCGGCATATTTCTCACACTCTCTTTTTTTCATCCTTTGCTAGTATCTTACGAACAATTGTATTTGGTCGTTTTATACCTGCCTCGTTTGCACGATAAGTTCTAAATGGAACCGATCCCCCAAATCCTGCAGAGCGGCTTTAGCCACCACCTAAGAATTCTTTTCACTCTCCTAATCTTTCTTTTCTAGCATTTGTCAGTCAACCCTAAATTATCTCATTTTAACAGTAACTAGCTCCCTTTGGCATCACATAATGTATTAAACCTTTTTCAGTTTATTTAAAAAAAAAAAACTACGGTAATCGTTTTGAACTTGTCGGAAAATCTCTAAGCCAGGGCTCAGTGGTAGAGTGCATAAGGGATCCCCAGAACCGCAAAAAGAAAAAGAAAAAATCTCTATGCCAGTGTCTATTTCTTACTTCCTCCAAATTGTGGAAAGTAACATAGACAGGATTAATGGAGAAATCTTGAAAATGTGCTTTTTAGTATTAAGTATCAATATGGCTGGGCATGTTGGCACACACCTGTTAGCTCAAGGACTCTGAAAGCTGAGGCAGGAACTTCGCAAATTCAAAGCCAACTCAGCAGCTTAGAGAGACCCTGTCTCAAAATAAAAAATAAAAATGGTTGGGGATGTGTCTCATTGCTTAAGCCCAATCCCTTTTACAAAAAAAAAAAAAAAAATGCAATGACTTCACATTTTTTTTATTTACTGCCACTTTCAAGCTTCATCTCTTCTGCTTTACTGTATAATCTACAAACTTTTTGGTGGCTTTGATGCACCATTCTTTGCCTTAACTCTGAATCTTCACAGATTATTTCCTGTGGAACATTTTTGTAGTCTCCTGACCCAACCTTGTCCCTACAAGTTCATGTATGTCTTTCCAACTTATCTTCCTTCTAATTCAATTAAATATCACTTGCTCTGGAAAGACTTCCATAATCATCAAAGTTAGTCATCAGCAACTAGTACTTCCTTCTCAAATATTTTGTTTATTATAGTTGTTTTTGGTATCAGGGATTGAACTCAGAAACCCTCAACCACTGAGCCACATTCCCAGCCCTTTTTATTTTTTTGAGATGGGGTCTTGCTAAGTTCAGGATCTCAATAAATTGCTGAGGCTGGCTTTGAACTTGGGATCTTCCTGCCTCACCTCCTGAGCCACTGAGATTACAGGCTTTTGCCACGTGCTCAGCTCCTTGTCAAAACATTTGGAAATAATTTCCTCTCTTTCTCAGACTGTAAGCTGCACAAAGACAGGGGCATTGTCCATATATTGGCCATTGTTTTCCAGGCTCCTTGAATAGTCTTGGGATATGGGGAGTATGCGATGAGACTGTTAAATAAATGGATTCACCCAATAAATAAATGAATTGGATCCACAAAACAATTTCCCTTGTGTTTTATTGCCTCATCTTATATTTGCATACACTAAATTTTGTTTTGAGACTTCCAAGAATGACATTGATAATATCCCTTCATTTTATTTACAGCATCCACAAAAGGTAATGCCCAATTATTCATACTTACCAGCCTAAACCTCACACAGACACTTTGAGGAGATAGTTCTATTTCAGTTACCCTTTGTTGAATGGCATACTACCTCAAAACTGAAAATAAAAATTATTTATCAATTCTATGGGTTTGCAATCTGATAGATTCATGGCCTCACCTGGGTTTACTCATGCAGTCACAGTCATCTGACAGCTTGACTGATTTAATGTTTAAATTTATGTACCAATTTGGCTGGCCCACAGTGGCCAGATATGTGGTCAAACATCCTGGATGTTTGTGCTGGGTGCGGTGGCACATGTGAACCAAAGTTTCCCAGCAGCTATAGAGGCTGAAACAGGAGGATTTTGAGTTCAAAGCCAGCCTCAGCAAAAGCAAGGAACTAAGCAACTTAGTGAGACCAGTGTCTCTAAATTAAAAAATAATAAGGCTGGAGATGTGGCTCAGTGGTCCAGTTCCCCTGAATTCAATCCCCAGTAAGGCAGGGGCGGCATTCTGGGTGTTTGTGATGGGGCATTTGGGGATGAAATTAACATTTAAATCAGAGACCTCTAAATAAAGCAGATTGCCCTCTATGAAGCAAGTGAGCTTCATCCAATCAATCGAAGACCTGAATAGAACAAAATACTGACCCCTGAGCAATAAGGAATGTTGCCATTTGTTTTGGACCTCAACTGCAGCATCAGCTTTTTCTTGGTCTCCAGCCTGCCAGCCTTCCCTGCAGATTTTGGACTTGCCAGCCTCTATAATCTTGTAAGCCAATTCCTTAAAGAGAAATCTCATATCCTACTGGTTTATTTTCCAGAAGAAGCTAATACACAATTAAGGTGGGAGAGTGCAAGATGTTCTCATATGTCTAGCAATTGGTACTAGTTGTTGGCTGGGAAACTTTGGTTTACATGGTTTCTAATTTTTTTTTTTTTTAAAGAGAGAGAATTTTAATATTTATTTTTTAGTTTTCGGCGGACACAACATCTTTGTATGTGGTGCTGAGGATCGAACCCAAGCCACACGCATGCCAGGCGAGCGCGCCACTGCTTGAGCCATATCCCCAGCTCTGGTTTCTAATTTTAAAATAGTAAATTGGGCTTTTTCACAGCATGGTAGTCTTAGCATTCCAATAGGATAAGACTGGAAGCAAAAGCCTAAGGTCTAGACTCCAAAATGTATCAAACACTCTCTCAAATTCTGTTGGTCAAAGCATGTCAAAAGAAAGGCCCAGAATCAGAAAGGTGGGGAAATAGCTGGGCACATGATGCATGCCTATAATCCCAGTGACTCAGGAAGCTGAGGCAGGAAGATCCCAAATTCCAGTCCAGCCTCAACAATTTAGCAAGACCATGTCTCAAAATTTAAAATAAAAAAGAACCAAGGATTTAACTCAGTGGTAAACCTCCCCTGGGTTCAATCCCAGTATCAGAAAAGGAGCATAGTGAAATAGACTTCATTGTATTTTATTTATTATTTTTCTTTTTTTTTTCCCCTCTGTACTGGAAATCAAATCTAGTACCTTGTGTAGACTAGGCAAGCTCTCTACCCAGTAAGCTACATCTTCAGCCTAGACTGCATTTCTTGATAGAAAGTGACAGAATCACATTGCAAAGGGATGTGGACACAGGAAAGCATGACTCATTGTATACAATTATAATGACTTACAGAAGCCTTAGGTTTTCTACTACTTAAATCTGGAAAACCACACGATTCCAAAAAAAGGGAGAAATGCTGAGGCTAGGGCTATAGCTCAGTGGCAGAGTACTTGCCTAGCATGTCTGAGGCACTGGGTTCGACCCTTAGCACCACATAAAAAATAAACAAAGGCATTCTGTCCATCTTCAACTAAAAAAAATTTTTTTTAATTAAAAAAAAGGAAGAAATGGCCAATGAGGTGGCACACTTATGTAATTCCAAAGACTGGAAGGCTGAGGAAGGAGAACTGCAAGTTGAGGCCAGCCACTCTTAGCAATTTAACATGATCCTGTCTCAAAAACTTAAAAGGGCTGGGCTCTTGTCTGCCTCTAGAGCTTGTCCACATTCTCCCTTGAATGTATATTCCTTACTTTACCCCAAACGACAGTGTGTGTGTGTGTGTGTGTTGTATCTCTCTCTCTCTCTCCCTCTCCCTCTCCCTCTCTCTCTCTCTCAATTACCACTGTTCTCCCTTGAATATGTATCTGCTTTCCTTAAAAACAAACAAAAACTCTCTTTGGGGAGAAAAAAAAGAGTCTGGGGCTGGAACTTCATGGTAGCAGAAGTAGAGCACCCCTGGGTTCAACCCCCCCCAGTACTGAAAAAAAAGGAGGGGGGGAGGCAATGAAATTCTAACTAAAAAAAGTCAATGAGCCAGGTGTGATGGTGCACACTTTGTAATCCCAGTGGTTTGGGAGGTTGAGGCAGGAGGATGGCAAATTCAAAATCAAACCCATCAATTTAAGGAGGCCCTAAGCAACTTAGCAAGAACTTGTCTCAAAATAAAACATAAAACCAGGTGGGGATGTGGCTCAGTGGTAAGTAAGTGCCTCTGGATTTCATCCAAAGAGTTAATGAGGGGCTGGGGAGGTGGCTCAAGCGGTAGTGCGCTCGCCTGGCATGCGTGCGGCTTGGTGTTCGATCCTCAGCACCACATACAAACAAAGATGTTGTGTCCGCTGAAAACTAAAAAATAAATATTAAAATTCTCTCTCTCTCTCTCTCTCTCTCTCTCTCTCTCTCTCTCTCTCTTAAAAAAAAAGTTTAAAAAAAAAAGAGTTAATGAAATAATTTGTTTTGCCAGGAACAGTGGTGCAAGCCTATAATCCCAGTTATTCTGGAGGCTGAGCCAGTAGGATCAGAAGTTCAAAGCCAGCTTCAGCAATTTAGAAAGCCCTAAGCAACTTACAAAGACCTATCTCAAAAAATAAAAGGGGCTGGGGTTAAGCACCCCCAGGTCCAATCCCTGGTACCAAAAATTTTTTTTGTTGTTTTGCCAAACATTAAATTAAAATATAAGATGGGCATAGTTGGCACATGCCTGTAATCCCCGTGGCTCAGGGAGGCTGAGACAGGAGGATTGCGAGTTCAAAGCCAGCCTCAGCAACTTAGCAAGGCTCTAAACAACTCAGTGAGACCCTTCTCTAAATAAAAATACAAAATTGGGCTAGAGATGTGGTTCAGTGGTTGAATGCCCCTGAGTTCAATTCCCAGTGCCTATATATATATGGTTTTGAGGCTGGGGATGTGGTTCAGTGGTAAAGTGCTTGCCTAGCATACATGAAGCCCTAGGTTCCATGTCCAGTGCTGCAAAAAAAATAAAATAAAATTGTTTCACTTTATAATTAATAGACAAATGAGGCCCTGGTAGACTCTCAGTCTAAGCATGAGCCCCTAAATCCTTTTTTTTTTTTTTGTGGTGCTGGGGACTGAACCCAGAGTCTTGCACATATGAAGCAAGCATTCTACCAATTAAGCTATATCCCCAGCCCCTCTAAAAAGCTTTTATTGTATGGGTTATATATATTGATATTTACTACATATTAGCAATTAAAACTAATAAACATTTATTCATTTAAAATAAAACAAGGGGGATGGGAATAAGAAAGAGTAGAATGAATCAGACATAACTTTCCTATGTTCATATATGAATACATGACCAGTGAAACTCCACACCATGTACAACCACAAGAATGGGATCCTAATTAGGATAAGTTATACTCCATGTATATATAAACATCAAAATATACTCTACTGTCATGTACATCTATTTTTTTTAAGAGAGAGAGAGAGAGAGAATTTTTTAATATTTATTTTAGTTTTCGGTGGACACAACATCTTTGTTTGTATGTGGTGCTGAGGATCGAACCCGGGCCACACGCATGCCAGGCGAGCGCGCTACCGCTTGAGCCACATCCCCAGCCCTGTCATGTACATCTAAATAGAACAAATTAACAATGAAAAAAATAAAATAATAAGCTATAACATGTTAGCATAAATGCATTTTCAGAATAAGAACTATATTTTCCAAAACAAAAAAACATATATAAGGAGAAAAGTGGCAATGGTTTTTTGTTTGAAAATTTCTTAATGTTTCAAACTGGATTCTCATATCTGTTTCTGAATTTAATCTTTTGCCATATGTTATCTTCATTGAAGTACATGAAGAAAATTCAGCTTGACCTAGACACATAGTTGGGAAACAAAGAAGCTTTTTTTTTTTTTTTTTTTAATTTTTGGTAATTGAGCCCTGGGGCACTTGACTGGTGAGCCACATCCCCAGTCCTTTTTTTTTTTTTTTTTTTTGAGACAGGGTCTTACTAAGTTGCTTAGGGCTCCACTAGGCCCCACAGAGTTGGTGAGACTGGCCTTGAACTTGAAATCCTCCTGATTTACCAGATTTAACCTCCTGAGTTGCCAGGATTATAAGCATGCACCACTATTCCTGGCAATCACTATGATTTCTTAAAGCCTAGTTATTCAGAAACAAAACTTTTATCAATTGACTTTTTTTCTTTTTCTTTTCTTTTCTTTTTGACACTGGAGATTGAAGCTGGGTGTGTTTTACCACTGAGCTCCATCCCTAGCCCTTTTTATTTTGAAACAGGGACTCATTAAATTGCACAAACTGGCCCTGAATTTGCAATCCTTTTACCTCAGCCTTCCAAATTGCTGGGCTTACAGATTTGTCCCCCACACCCAACTCAACTGACTTTTTTTTTTTTTTGGGGGGGGGGCAGGTTACCAGGGATTGAACTCAGGGACACTTGACCACTGAGCCACATCCCCAGCCTATTTTGTATTTTATTTAGAGACAGGGTCTCACTAAATTACTAAGGCTGGCTTTGAACTAGTGATCCTCTTGCCTCAGCCTCCAGAGCTGCTGGGATTACAGGCATATACCACTGCGCCCAGCACAACTCAATTGATTTTTGTGTACTCTGTTAGAGTAAAATGATAGTTAACTTGTACTTGAATTGATTTTTTAATCCAGTCATGATTTTGTAACATCATGCATTAGTCATTTGGAAAATATTGATTCACTGACTTATACAGATCTTCCAAATTTGGCATGTTATATAATATCAAAATCACAAAAATATCACCATTGATAACATGATACAATTGGAAAGCTGTCAAACTCAAGATGTCAGAAACAAATTTTCTAAAGTTATAATTTTCACTTGAAAGTTCAAATATTGTCATTGCCAACAAATAGCATCAATTGTTTCCATTTTAACAAAATGACTGTCAAATTCCTAAGTCTGAATAATCATCGATTGTTATACCTCTGTGTTCTATGAAAAAAGTGGCTAGTTCAGCTGGTATGTGCTTTTCCTTGAAAAAAAAAACAAACTGTATTTTCTGTATGCAATAGAAGCACTTTATGTGAATTTCCTATTTCAGCACAAAGGCTATTCAAAGACATAACAGCCAAGCGCAGTGGTGGATGCCTATAATCCCAGCAACTCAGGAGGCTGGGGTAGGAGGACTGCACGTTCCAAGATAGCCTCGGCAATTTAGTGAGGCCCTAAATGACTTAGCGAGACCATTCTCAAAAAATACAATAAAATAAAAAGGGTTAGAAATGGAGCTCAGTGGGCTGGGGATGTGGCTCAAGTGGTAGTGCGCTCGCCTGGCATGCACGGGGGCGCTGGGTTCCATCCTCAGCACCACATAAAAATAAAAATAAAGATGTTGCACCTAAAACTAAAAAATAAATATTAAAAAATTCTCTCTCTCTCTCAAAAAAAAAAAAAAAAAAGAAAAGAAATGGAGCTTAGTGGTAATATGCCCGTTTACCTGGACAATGACTACTAGTTTAGTTTGGTGTCACTACCACATTTATTCTAACTTCACTTAGCATTATCTGAGGGACCAGAATTTTACCCATCGTTGCTTTTGTACCATCAATGCAAATGTCAACAGTGGAAAAGGCAAGTAACATCTTAGTGTGAACTATTAAAATAATTTTGACCTCAAGACATTCAGAAAATGCTTTGGGGACAAAAAAGTCTGGAATCTCTGGGTCACACTTTAAAAACTATTGTTTATACTATTATTTATTCTTAATTGACAAAGAATTGTGACTCTAGAGTTTGAATTAGCATGATAAAAGATGGGAGAGTTAGAAGAGACCCACTGTAAAGGGAAGAAAGAAAAAATTAAATACCTTGCCAAGGAATAGTCTCAACCACAGATCTTATTTATTAAATATTTAAGCATTTAAATTTCAACACTGTAGGGTTGTAGCTCAGTGGTTGAGCACTTACCTCACATGTGAGGCACTGGGTTCAATCCTCAGCACCATGTAAAAATAAATCAATAAATAAAAATATTGTATCCATCTACAACTAAAAAAAAATTTTTTTTGTAAAGAGAGAGAATTTTTTAATATTTATTTATTTTTCTTTTTTTAGTTTTCAATGGACACAACATCTTTATTTTATTTTTATGTGGTGCTGAGGATCGAACCTAGTGCCCTGCGCATGCCAGGCAAGCATGCTACCGCTTGAGCCACATCCCCAGCCCCCTAAAAAAATTTTTTTTTAATTTTAATGCTGTATATATATTAGTAGTTATTTTTTCCCACAGTCTATTTTTATTGTCACAATCAACATTATCATCTTTTTTTTTATGACAGCAGAATGCATTACAATTCTTATTACACTTATAGAGCACATTTTTCATATCTCTGGCTGTATACAAAGTATATTCACACCAATTCGTGTCTTCATACATGTACTTTGGATAATAATGATCATCACATTCCACCATCATTAATAGCCCCATGTCTCCTCCTTTTCCCTTCCACCCCTCTGCCTAGAGTTCGTCTATTCCTCCCATGCTCCCCCTCCCTACCCCACGATGAATCAGCCTCCTTATGTCAGAGAAAACATTCAGCATTTGGTTTTTTGGGATTGGGTAACTTCCCTTAGCATTATCTTCTCAAACTCCATCCATTTACCTGCAAATGCATGATTTAATTCTCTTTTGTTGCTGAGTAATATGCCATTGTGTATCCCTCTCCTGGGTCTATATCCAAAGGACTTAAAAACAGCATACTACAGGGACACGGTCACATCAATGTTTGTACAGCACAATTCACAATAGCTAAACTGTGGAACCAACCTAGATGCCCTTCAATAGATGAATGGATAAAAAAAAGTGGTATATATACACAAGTAGTTCTTTTTAAATGCTACAGTTCCCAGAACACACACACACACACAATGTTTGTTTGTTTGTTTGTTTGTTTTTTAAGTTGTTCTTTTGTACACTTTATTTTTTACAGTCCTGGGAATGGAACTCAGGACCTCAAGCATGCCAAGCACAGGCTTTTATGACTGAGTTCCCTTAGTCCTATGAATTTAACATTGCAAGAAATCAGTATAATTAATAAACTCTAGTGCTGGCCATGTAGCTTCTCTGCCCCACAACCAAGTATGCACACAGACACACAATGAACAAATTTTTAAAAATCCTCTCAACTTTACTTAGGCCAAAATAATGATAGTTTTATTCTATATCTGATGATCTGATTGAATTTATTCACTTCAAGAATTCAGTTAACATTTAGGGTTTTTATTACTCGGCCATAAAGAAGAATGAAACTATGGCATTTGTTGGTAAATGGATAGAACTGAAGACTGTCATGTTAAGTGAAATAAGCCAATTCCAAAAAGCCAAAGTGGGGGCAGTTTCACTGGATTGGACAGGGCAGAGTGGAAGAAGGGAAGGGCTGTGTGTGGGGGGGTGCCACCATGCCTAGCAAACATTCTTATTGAGTGCTCACCCAGTCCAGTGTTTGAACAACTCTTTTTTTCTTTTTCTCTTTGATTTATTTTTTGTGCTGCTGGGAACAAACGCAGGGCCTCACTCATGCTAGTCAAGTGATACCACTGAGCTACATTTTCAGCCCTGGATTTCACTTTGAATCTGTGTTGTTTGTTGTCAACATGGGTTTGAGGATAGATATTGTTTTGAACTCATATTCAGTGTTCAGAAAACAGAAAATAATTGTTATTTGTACTATAAACTAAAAAGTAGGAATACATATACAGTACTTTTGAGATGCATTTTTTGTAGGCAGGGCAGGTACTATGGATTGAATCCCAGGGGCACTCAACCATTGAACCCCATCCCCAGCCCTATTTTGTATTTTATTTAGAGACAGGGTCTCACTGAGTTGCTTAGTGCCTCACCATTGCTGGGGCTGGCTTTGAACTCACAATCTTTCTGTCTAGCCTCCCAAACCACTGGGATTACAGGTGTATGCCACTTCATCTGGACTTTTATTTTTCATTTCATTTTATATGAAATGAAACCAGGGATTGAACCTAGGGGCACTCAACGACTGAGCCACATCCCCAGCCCTTTTTTTGTTTTGAGACAAGACCTCCCTAGATTGTTTAGGACCTCATTAAGTTGCAGAGGCTGGCTTTGAACTCATAATTCTCCTGCCTCAGCTTCCCAAGCCTCTGGGAATTCAGGCGAACGCCACCATACCTGGCTCAATTTTCTTTTGATTGATTGAGAGAAAGGGATAGATTGAAAATGACCCTATGTTTTTTGCTTTGTTTGGTACTGGAATTGAACCCGCTGAGCCACATCCCCAGCCTTTTAATTTTTTTTTAAGTTGTTGAAGGACCTTTTATTTATTTATATGTGATGCTGAGAATAAAACTCAGTGCCTCATGCATGCTAGGCAAGTGCTCCACCACTGAGTCCCAGCCCCAGTCCCCCAGGCCTTTTTAAATTTTTATTTAGAGACAGGGTCTCACTGAGTTGCTTATGGCCTCGCTAAATTGCTAAAGCTGGATCCTCCTATCTCAGCCTCCCAAGCTACTTAGATTTTAGGCATGCGTGATACATTAACTTAGATATAGAATGGAAGAAAAGCAATCTATTAGGGGGTCAGTACACATGTAGGGAGGAGTTATGCATTCATTCAACGTTTATTGAGCATCTGCTATGTGTTAGGTACTCTTCAAATGATGGATATATGATAGTGAACAAAAAAAAGGATCAAATATCTGTTCTCGCAGAGCTCACATTCTAGTAGTGAGTGAAACAAAACAATAAGCACAAGCAAGTAAGTATACACTATTTTGGCTGGGTACAATTGTGTGTTTCTATAGTCCCAGCTACTTGGGAAGCAGAAAGATGGCTTGAGCCCTGGAGTTCTGGGCTAGATTGCTAAATGAATATTGGATCATAAGGGATTCTTCCAATTAGGGAAATAAATCAATGTTATGTAAGTGATGATATTTGAGTTGGCCTTGGTAGGAACTTTATGGGTGAAGATTTATGGAAAGGACTAACCCAGATCAAAAGAAGAATGTGAGCAAAAGCTGAAAAATGCATGCTACCTTCAGTAAATGTAGTCAGTAATTTATAATAGAGACAAGCAGGGTCCAACTGTGGCAGTCTTTGAATGCCACATTATTACCTGGACTTCATTCTGTATTCCATGGTATCTATGATTAGGAGTATACAGAGAATTGTGCTTTAAAAAAAAAAAATCTTTTTGAGCTGGTGCATTGGAGCCCACATGTAATACCAGTAACTGGAGAGGCTTAAAGACCCTGTCTCAAAAATGAAATGGATTGGGGATGGAGCTCACTGGTAGAGCTCCCCTGGGTTCAATCCCAGTACTGAAAAAAGGAAAAAATTACCTTTTTGGAACTGGGGGTGTAGCTCCATTGTGGAACATTAGTCTATTATGTGTTTGATCCATAGCACTGAAAAAAAGCACTTTTTGGGCTGAGCATGTAGCTCAGTGATAGAGCTTAGCAAGGCCTACCAAGTGTTAGCATACACAAGATCCTGGGTTACTAACAGAGAAAATTACAAGAGGGGTGGTGAGAAACAGGGTTGGGAGGAGAAGATGGCAAGTGCCATTTAGATATCCTTAGGACTTATACCAGTGAAGTCTCAGCCTTTCCATAGTCGTAACTGTTAAGTCTGGGATTAAAGTGTCTTTCCTCTACTCCTCTTTCTGACTCTCCTGAAAAAAAAAAAGAGACCATAATTGAGTTTTGAACTTACATGACTTAAGTCCATTTCCCACAACTCTCAAGAAGAGGAAGCAATGGGCTGGGACTGTAGCTCAGTGGCAGAGCTGTGTGAGGGACTGGGTTTGATCCTTAGCACCAAATACAAATAAGCGAATAAAATTATTTTTAAAAAAGAGGAGCTGGGGTTGTGGATCAGTGGTAGAGCACTTGCATAACATGTGTGAGGCACTGGATTCGATTCTTAGTACCACATAAAAATAAATAAAAATAAATTTCATCCACAACACACACACACACACACTCTCTCTCTCTCTCTCTCTCTCTCTCTCTCTCTCTCTCTCTATATATATATATATATATATATATATAGGGGGAGGGGAGGAAAGGAACCAGCTGCAATGTTCCTAAACAGCATATTCTTTTTTATTTTTTAAAATATTTATTTATGTATGTATCTTTAGTTTTAGGTGGATACATTAGTTTGTTTTTATGTGGTGGGGAGGATCAAACCCAGCACCTCATGCATCCTATGCGAGCACTCCACCTCTAAGCCACCACTCCAGCCCCATAAATTCATTTTGTAAAAGAAGCAATATCTGCTATCAGACAAACAGTAACATAACATTTAAATATATAATGCCCTGAGTGGAGAAATTGAACTCTAGGTCCTATCCTGGCTCTATGCTACCAGGTTATTGAAGGAGAAACTTTTTAAGAAGATATTTTTAAAAGTTTACTTACTTATTTTTATGCGGTGCTGAGAATCGAACCCAGTGCCTCACACAGGCTAGGCAAGAGCGCTACCACTGAACCACAATCCTAGCCCTGAGAAACTTTTTTTACTCTTCACATTCTTGAGACAAGCTTGTTAATTACACCATAGTAACAAGACGTGATGGCTTTTTCCTGTAAGCAATACCATGATTATGCATGGCATTTATGCAACATTCTTCATAAGAGCAAAGTTGTTGGACGAAAGTTTAAACCGGAGCCGGAGGCACGCGCACCTGTACTCCCCGTGACCTGGGAGGCTGAGGTAGGAAAATCGCAAGCTCCAGGCTAGTTCAGGAATTTAGCAAGGCCCCAGGCAATTTAGTGAGACCATTAATGCCCCCCGCCCTCCAACCACCACCACCACGAAATAAAAAGGACTGAGGCTGTAGCTCAATGGTTAAATGCCTTGGGTTCAATCCTCCGAACAACAATAGAAGCTTAAACCCATAGCTTCCAGAATTACCGTTTTGTGACAGGGAATTACTGTATGGGGGCGCTACATATCCTGGCCTAGGGCTACGTGCAGAAGCCAAACTACGTTTCCCGGCGACTTTTGGCGCGGTGAGAGGCCAGACAGGATGAGCTGTGCTTCTGCGTGGGACCAGCCTTCTTATTGGTGCGCAATCCAAAGGGTCGTGTAAACTCGCGGGTGATTGGACGGATTCTTGAACTCTCAGTGGCTCCGTGGTGTTCCCTGATTTGACTTGTTTTTCAGTTGAGTTCTCACGCGCCGGCTTAGTGTGTGGTGAGTCTGGGGGTTTCGGGTTTAGGAGGAAGGGGGTTTAGATAGGAGGCTTTGAGAAGAAGACCCAGTGAGGAAGAAGTTAACTGTGGAAGCAGTGCGGAAGGGAGGAACAGGATCCTGGAACCTGGGGATACTTAGACGAGCTGGGGGCCGGAAACGCAAAGTTAGTATCTGCAAAGGAGAGACCCGGGGCTCGGCCGCCCTGGGGAGCTGCGGCAGCGAGGGTCAAGGACGGGATGAAGTGAAAAAAGGAATTTTGATTTGTACGTACCGGAGATGAGTTCCGGTATTCCCTCACCCCATGCTAGTCCAAATCTGTTTCCTCATTTGTAAAATAAGGAAAAGTAAAACTACCTAACAGAGTTGTGGTTGGAGTAAATAAAATAGTAAGTTTCGGGTTGGGGGGTGTAGTGTTAAGAGTGCGCGAGGCCCTGGTTGGATCCCCAGCACTGCAAATAATAAAAGATACATATACAAAAACTCCGGTGATTTTTTTTTTTTAAATTTTAGTTGTAGTTGAACACAATACCTTTATTTTACTTATTTTTATGTGGCGCTGAGGATCGAACCCAGCGCCTTGCACGTGCTAGGCAAACAGTCTACCGCTGAGCCACCCCAGTGTTTGTTTGGGTTTGTTTGTTTGTTTGTTTGTTTTTAAGAATTTCAAGTTAATTTATTTTTCAGTTAGAACATTCTGGATGGAGAAAGTCAGAAAAGAATGAGGGGATAGTATTTAAAATGAATTTTCCAGGATGATCTTAAGTTCGAGGCTACCCTCCACAACTTAGTAATAGTAAGACCCTAAGCAACTTAGTGAGACCGTGTCTCAAAAAATAAAAAGGGATGGAAATGGAGCATAGTGGTAGACTACACCTGGGTTCAATCCCCTTACCAAGTACAAAAAAAAAAAAAAGGTTCAGAGGACCTATACAGGGGTGGGTAGAACAGTTAAACTGTTGTGGTCCTGGTAAGAATGTTTTGAGATTCTAATCAGGTGAAGTGGTGCACTTAGAAACTCAGGAGGCTGAGGCAGGAGGATCAAAAGGCCAGCCTGGGCAATTTAGTGAGACCCTGTCTCAAAATAAAAAGAGGGTTGGGGTTTTGGCTCAGTGGTAGGCACTTGTCTACCACATGTGAGGCACTAGGTTCAATCCTTAGCACCATATAAAAATAAATAAAGGTACTGTGTCCATCTACAACTAAAAAAAAGTATTAAAAAAATAAATAGCCAGGATTGGTGGCAAGTTCAAAGCCAGCCTCAGCAAAAGCAAGACGCTAAGCAACTCAATGAGACCCTGTCAGTAAATAAAATACAAAATAGGGCTGGGGATGTGGCAAAAAGCCCCTGGGTTCAGTACACAGCACTGGAATGAAAAAAAGAATATCTTGATGGTCTGACTTAGCATGGTCATTGTAAAGATAAAATATACAAAATTTTCTTTTTTATTTGTACACAGGGATTGAACCCAAGGGCACTTAACCACTGAGCCACATTCCCATCCCTTTTTTTTTTTTTTTTGAGACAAGGTTTCACTAAGTTGTTTAGGGCCTGGCTAAATTTCTGAGGCTGGCTTTGAACTTGTGATCCTCCTGCCTCAGCCTCTCCAGTTGCCCAGAAAAATATACAAAATTTTCATATGGTTCTATGGGAGGTTCAAGATAAGTAGTGACTATGTGAAGTAGCATGAACCTAGAGTCCCAGGTACTGACAGGTACTTAGGAGAATTGCTTGAGCCCAAGAGTTTGTGATTGGTTTAAGCAACGTAGCAAGACCCCTTCTCAGAAAGAAAGAAAAATAATCAAGTGATGAATTTAAACTGCCAAACCCAGGTTGTTTGGAAATGCTGAATTAGTAACTAATGGGAAAGTCAGAAGGGGCATGATTGGGTGGAAAAGGTTTGGGAAATATGAGCTGAGTGATTTCTGCTTTTAGTTCTTTTTTTAAGCTCTAATGGGAAATATAGGTGAAAATCTCCAGAACATAATTGAGAATTCAAATCAGGAGTTTGAAAGAGATGTCATTTATTCATATTCAACAGGTAGTTGTGAATTATTTGCCAAGTCAGATTTATATATTTATTTTTCAGTCTGGGGATTGAACACAGGGACATTCTAACTCTGAGCCACGTCCCCAGCCCTTGTTTAAAAATTAAAAAAAAAAAAAAAAAAATTTTAAGCTCTGCTGGGAATTACATCCAGGACCTTGTATATGTTAGACAAGTGCTCTACTACTGAGCTACACCCACAGCCCTTTATTAATTTTACTTTGAGACAGGGTCTCACTAAGGTGTTGAGGCCTGCCTTGAACTTGCAATCTTCCTTGGCCTCCAGAGTAGCTGGGATTATAGATATGTACCTGTGTCCTGGACCAAGTCAGATTTTAGATGATAGAGAAAAAAGCAGTAGGAATAATGATGTCCTTCAAGAAATGGATGGAGAAATGGTAAATTAAAAAAAAAAAAAAACACTTAAAGACAGAACTATTTGAAGCAAGGGAGTAAAATTTTCAGTAATAGTAGGCTGCTTTGAGTTCTCATGTGTCAAACATGGTGCTCAACCCTTTTATTTGCTGTTTCATTTAATCCTTACCCTACCTGTGACATGCAGCTGAGGTTTAGAGATGATCACGTGCCTCCGATACATAACTAATAAGGGGCAAAGCTTTCCTCAAACCTAAGTCTGGGGTCTGGGTATATAGCTCTGTTGGTAGAGTGCTTGCTGCAAATGCACTAGGGCCCTGGATTCAATCACCAGCACCACAAAAAAAAAAACAACAACAACAAAAAACTCTAAGTCTGATTTCAGGGCCCATCCTTGCAATAACAAAGCCATATTTTTAGAAAAGGTATTCAGCGCTTTCAAATAAACAACTTCTTAGCAAGACCCTGTATTCAAAATAAAAAGGGCTGGGGTGGCTCGGTGATTAAGTGCCCCTGGGTTCTCTAGTTCCAATAAATACATACATACATACAAAAGATATCTCCCATAATCCTACCATACCAATTCAATAACTTTTTATTTTCTGGATTTTTTGAGGGGTGGGGGTACCAGGGATTGAACACAGGGGCACTTGACACTGAGCCACATCCCAAGCCCTATCTTATATTTTATTTAGAGACAGGGTCTCACTGGGCTGCTTAGCGCCTCATTTTTCCTGAGGCTGGCTTTGAACTCGAGATCCTCTTGCCTCAGTCTGCCAAACCACTGGGATTACAGATATGCACCACCATGCCTGGTTTTCCTGGATTATTTTTTGACAGGAGACAAATCAACCCAATTTGGAGAGGTTGGTGGAAAGAGATGTGTTTAAAGGAAATTAATTAATCATTTCTATTTATTTATTTATTTTTTCATGGTACTAGAGATTGAATCCAAGGATGCTTTACCACTGAGCTATATTATAGCCCTTTTTTATTTTTTATTTTGAGATAGGGTCTCAGTAAATTGTTGAGGCTGGCTTTGAATTTGTAATCCTTCTGCCTCAGCCTCCCAAGCAGCTGGGAATACAGGTGTGTACCACTGTGCCTGATGGGGTTTTGTTTTTTGACTTGTACTTTAAAGAATCCCTAGAACTACTGTGTTGAGAATACACTACAAGCCAGGCACAGTGGCATGTATCTGTAATCCCAGTAGTTTGGGAGACTGAGGTCGGAGGATCACAAGTTTGAAGACTGCCTCAACAATTTAGCAAAGCCCTAAGCAACTCAGTGAGACCCTGCCTCTAAATAAAAAATAAAAAGGACTGGAAAAGTAGTTCACTGGTACAGCACTTACCTAGTATGTGTGAGGGCCTTGGTTTGATCCCCAGTGTCACCAGAAAAAAGAAAGAAAACTTTTCTGCATCTCCCTTATGTAATTTCAGTGAGAGGATTGTAGGGTTTTTGTTTTTTTGTTTTTTGTTTTCCACTACTGCCAGTAACATTGATAGTAAGGAGACTTTGTGTTTTTGTTTCTTTTCCCCAGTTCTGGGGATTGAATCCAGGGGCACTCTACCTCTGAGCTACATCCTTGTCCCTTTTTATTTTGAGACAGGGTCTCCCTAAATTGCCCACACTAGCTTTGAGCTTGTCTTAGCCTCCTGAGTAGCGTGGATTATAGGTATGTGCCTCCATGCCTGGCGAGGAGACTTTTCTTGCTATCTTCCAAATATTCAATATCATTCTGATTTTATTTGAAAATAATAATAAGGAAGAGTACTTTATGATACTTCAAAATGCATGAAATTTTAGGAGTTGGAATTACTTTAAAGAATACTACATTTAAAAGCATCACATTCTCTTTAGGAGGCAAATATAATGTTGGAGAGAGGACCAACCTCCATATCCTATAGTATTCTTAATGTCTTCTAATCATGAATTTTTGTGTATTTCATAGGTGTGAATAAGACAGCATGAACTTTACCCCGACACACAGCCCTGTCTGCAGAAAGTAAGATATTTACTTATTTTTGAATTGTTAAAATAAGATTTCAAGACTTCCATAGCCTTAATCCAAGTTAGTATAGGACCTAGAAGGTTTTGGAAATGTACTTCCTAAATTTCAGTTTGAGCTATATTATAGATCTCATTTCACTATTTTGTTCAGAATTTAGATTTAAAAACCTTTTATCTGGTAATACCAGAACTCATTTAGTGTGAGAGAGCTAGGCACATTGCTAGTAGATCCTGAGTGACAGGGAACAACCAGTATATAAACATGGAACTTCTAATTCTGGTTCTGCCACCAATTTGCTATATGCCACATCATCGTCATCTTGGTGCGATAGCTCCCATCTCAGGAGTACCTTTTAGTTCAATTAACCTATTTCCGGGAGTTGTTATTAGGCAACCACCTTTGAAGATATGAAACATTAAGTAAAATAGTATTTCTGTTTCAAGCCCCCCAACCCCTTTTGTGGTGTTACTGTGGATCTAACTCAAGGCCTTGTGCTTACCAAATATATGCTGTGTCTGCCATTGAGCTATAACTCCAGCCCCCCCAAAACTTCAGTGGTTGAGAAGATATTAGGTATTTTATTCATGAAGTTGAGTGGTTTTTGTTTGTTTGTTTGTTTGTTAAGAAGGATTGAATCCAGGGACTCAGGTGCATGTCTTTACCACTAAGCTACACTTACACCCCCAGCCAAGAATAAATGTCAATGTCTACTGTATATGCTTGCGTACTTAGATGTGAACATGTATATTAACGACATTTCATTAACTATATAATTGTAGGCTTCTGATATAAAGTTTATTCACTCTGATGTGCACTTTGTTGTAAATTACAGACAGTCAAATTGGATTGATTTTCAAATGAGTGTTTTTCTTCTGTACCATTTGTTTTCTAACTTTCATTGTATAGTTTAAGTCTCTTGTTTGCTAAAAACAAATAAACAAAAACTTCTTGGACATTCATATTATCTAGTCTTAATCTGCACAATTCAAGTCTCAGATGCTAGTTTAGTTATTTTTTGTGAGTGGGTTTTTTTTTTTTTTTTTTGGTTTTTGGTTTTATTTTTGGTGCTGGTGATTGAACCCTAGGATGCTTAACCACAAAGCCACATCAGCCCTTTTTCTTTTTTATTTTGAAACAGTCTCACTAAGTTGCTTAGGGCCTTGCTAAGTTGCTGAGACTGGTCTCGAACTTGAGATCCTCCTGCCTCATCCTCCCAAGCTGTTGTGATTACAAGCAAGTACCACTACACCTGGCTCAGGCTCAGGCTAGAGTTTAGGATCTATGTGGTTGTTCCTGTTGCTGTATGTCTTAATGAATCTTTTGGTAGGCAGTGGTACTGGAATTGAATGCCAGGGTGCTCTACAACTGACCTACATCCCAGTCTCTTTTTATTTTTATTTGAGACAGGGGTCTCACTGAGTTGCTTAGGGCTTCGCCAAGTTGCTGAGGCTGACCTCAAATTTGTGATCCTCCTACCTCAGCCTCCTGAGTCTCTGAGATTACAGGGATGTACCATCGTGTCCAAATATCTTGATAAATTTCTAATTGTTACTAGGTGGTCTTTCTTTCTTTCTTTTTTTTTTTTTTTTTTTTGGTACCAAGGATTGAACTCAGGGCTGCTTAACCACTGAACCATATCCCCAGACCGCTTTATTCTTTATTTTTGAAACAGGCCCTTGTTAAGTTGCTCAGGGCCTCTATAAGTTGTTGAGGCTGGTTTTGAACTTGCAGTCCTCGTGCCTCAGCTTCCCAAGCCACTGGGATTATAGACATGCACCACTGCACCTGGTCATTAGGTGTTTTTATAATTTTATATTCCATTTTTAAGTGATTTTTTAATAAATATATATATTTAGTTGTAAATGGATCTTTTATTTTTTTATATGTGGTGCTGAGGATTGAACCCAGGGCCTCACACATGCCAGGCAAGCTCTGTACCACTGAGCCATAACCCCAGCCCTCTTTATAGTCTTTAACATCTTTTGAATTTAGCTTTAAACCATTGACACTTAGAAGACATTTATAAGTTTATTCACTAACCACTTTCAATATATATAAAAACCTTAATTGTAAGCACTTTTAGAACACAAGTCCCCTTTTCTTTAAACATTATAAGACTTCATAAATGTTTAGAGAATTTAACAAATACATACTTTCTAATTTCATAGACCAACAATTGCCTCCAAATACAGTGTTGCTTCTGGCATCAATGGTCCCACCAGGAGGAGTAGAATGGCCGATTCAGTGGAGTCTACTCCCTTGCCTTCAATCAGAGATCGTCTGGCTGTCCTGTGCCCTTCTCAGGAGCTTCTGGAATATTATCAAAAGAAGATGGCTGACTGTGATGAAGAAAATGAGGACCTATTGAAGAAGCTGGAGTTCTACAAAGAAGCCTGTGAAGGACAGGTAAAAAAGAGAGAGAGAGATAATGTCTTCATGTGGTGGTGCAGACCTGTACCTAGTTACTTGGATGGCTGAGGTGGGAGGGTGGCTGGAGCCTTTACATTTGACTACTCTGACTACTCTTTAACTTTGTTGTTCATTCGATAGCTGCTGGTGCTCTTTTTTTTTTTTTTTTTTTTTAAGTGCTTGGAGAACCTTGTGCCCTCCATAGTTTTCTTAACTTTTCAGTTTTCTAAGTGCTGCATATCAGCTTCTGACATGTCCTTCTCTTCTAACCTAAATCTTGTCATGCATTATTTCCATAGTAACTGTACCACCTACAATTGTGCGATTATTCTTTTGCTCCACCTGCATAGTGAAACCCAACTGCACCTTAATCCATTTCTCTGCAACCTATTCTCCTGGAGCAGGATTTCTCAACTTTGGCATTACTGACATCTGGCCTGGATATTTCTTTGTCCTGGGGGAGGCTGTTCTTTGTCCAGTAGGATATTTAGTGTGTTCCCTGGCCTCTATCCACTAGATATCAGTAGCATAATTTCCTTAGTTGTGACAATCAAGAATGTCTATAGCCACATGTGGTGGTACATGCCTGTGACCCCAGCGACTTGCAAGGATGAGGCCAGAGGATTGCAAGTTTGAGACCAGCCTGGGTAACTTAGCAAAAGCTGTCTCAAAATAAAAAAGGACAACTGGGCACATGGCCTGTAATCCCAGCAGCTTGGGAGAGTAAGGCAGGAGGATTATTGAATTCAAAGCCAGCCTCAGCAATTTAGTGAGGCCCTAAGCAACTTAGTGAGACCCTGTCTCTAAATAAAATATTTAAAAGGGCTGGGAATGTGGCTCTGTGATTAAAGTGCCCCTGGGTTCAATCCTTAGTACCAAATAATAATAATAAAATTATTAAAAGGGTTAGGGATGTATCACAGTGGTAAAATGTTTGCCTAGCATGTGTGAGGCCCTGAGTTCAATCCCAAAGTACTGTAGGGAAAGGAAAAAAAGGATGTCTCCAGACATTGCCAAATATTTCTGGGGCAGGGGTTGGGCAGTGGAGGTGAAGGTATCTGTGCAGAATCCCTCCTGATTGAGAACCATTGTTCTAGAAAGGTCACTCAGCATTACAGAATGAGTTGATGGTAAACGAATTCAGCTGTACCTCAATCATCATACAGAAGTTTTCTTACCCATCTCTCTCTTTCTCCTCTCCCTCACATCTGTGTCATACCTTTACTACTCTCCTGTAGCCTACAACTTGTCTTAGCCTTCTTCCCCCAACAGGTAATTTACTTTCTAGTTCCTGGAGGAATACTAATTTTCATACATGAACTACCTTCTTGCCCGTCTACATAGCTAAAGACATCTAATTCTGTCTTGCCTTTTCTGTTGTTGCAGTGCTGGGGATTAAGTTCAGGACCTCACATATGCTGGGCAACTGCTCTAACCACTGAACCATATCCCTAACCCCATGTCTTATTCTTCAGGAATAAGCATCTTTACCTATTCAAGTTTGCTTAACATGAACTTTTTCTCCTCAGTGTATAAACACACTCAAGTCTTTCCCAACCCAAAAGGGAAAAAAAAAAAAAAAAAAAAAAAGCCCTTCTTGACTTGTGCTTCCCCCTCTGGCTACTCTTTTTATCTAGATGGCTGTTTTTTCCCAACAACACTTAGAGTATTTTCACTTTTCCTCTCAGTGACTCCTTCGCTGCATCTTCATCTCTATCCTCATAAGTCCACTCAAATTTTTCTTTCTGTGTTCTCCAGCTAACTATTTGCCAAACTCTTCTCTTTTTGACTTTGCAATATTTGTCACTATTGACCTATCCTTTCCTAAAATTCCCTTCCTGTCTTGATTTCTGTCGTTTTTCCTTCTTGGTTGCTACCTAGCCTCTCTGATCAGGTTTTGTTTTGTTTTTTCAGTCTCTGTCAACAACTCCTCTTCCTTAGTCTTAAATGTCAAATTTCCTACTATATGTGATCCTATTTAATCCATGCATTATGCTACTATAGTGATGATACCCAGATTCAATTTTCTCCTGAGCCCAAGTGAAAATATCCATATCTGAACTGACTTTCCTTTTTGTATACTACCCATCCCCCATACATATATACCATATATTTCCCCTCTCTCCATACCTTATCCCTTAACTTTTTCTTTATTTTGATTCTTAGTAAATGGTTTCATTGCCTACAGTTCTGCTCAGCCCCACTTGATCAAGTTCTGTGAATTCTGCTTCTAAAATATTACTTAATCCATTCCCATATCTCCATCACTATTGCCAGAATGGTAGTTCAGACCCTCATAGTTCAATTGAGGTATATATTATAATATTTTTGCCAGTATCTCAGCCTCTCCAACCTGCACCATGCTTTTCACTCTAGCAGTGTGAAATACTATAGTTATCCAAACATGTGAGACTTTTTTGGTGTGTGTGGGAGGGGCACATAACTGTCACTTTTATCAAATACATATATATTTATAATGCTAGATTTTTTTTTTTTTTTAATAGTCAGAATTGAGCCAAATGCCATAAGCAGGCCACAGTATGACTTAGGGTTGGGTGTGTGCTCCATGGGGGTGGTGAGCATTTTCTATTTCCTCCCTTGCATGGTTATATCTAGCATGCCCTGACAGATCAACCATGTCCTCAGTTTTGGAAGAGCTACAGGAAGTTACAGAAGAGATGACTATGTTGTGGGAAAAGGTTAGAGAAACATGATGCCCTAAGAGCTGGAAAATATAAGACAGAATCAAGAATATGATGCAGTAGAAATCACAGAAAAAGCAAAATGTCTTTTTTTTTTTTTTTTTTTTTGGCCATGGGTGGGGGGCGTTGAATCGAGGTGTCCTTTACCACTGATCTATTTCCCAGGTCTTTGTATTTTTTATTTTGAAACAGGGTCTCACTAAGTTTCTTAGGGCCTCACTAAGTTGCTGAGGCTAGTCTTAGACTTGGGATCCTCTTGCCTCAGTCTCCTGAGTCACTACGATCAGAGATGTGTGTCAGTGCACCTAGCTAGCAGAATCCCTTGGCAAGGAAAAGTCAGCCATGGTTGCTTCCATTATAACAGGATGTATAGTGAAGATCAGTTACTTGTGAATGGGATCAGGCAAATATGTTCCTGAAAATCTACATTACCATAACTGAAGCAAATCTGCACTGAGAATGAGCTGATATATTTCACAGAGAGATCATTTGATCTTTTGGTAAACAGTTTAAATGGGATCTGCCTTGCCCGCCCGCCATCAAACGACCCGGCCTGGAGGCGAGAGGGGGCCCAGCCGCCCATCTGCCCTCCCAGCAGGCAGGCAACCCAACCCGGAGGAGGGGCCCAGCCGCCCGTCAGTCCAACCAGGATGTGGGGCCGGCGTGGGGCCTGGGGGTGCAGACCGGAGGAGGCACAAAACGCAGAAGCTTGGCTTGCAGGACACCAGACCGAGCTCTGGACAAACATAAGGTCTCCCCAACACCCCCCACCTCATCAAACACGTGAGAAAAACAGATGGAACTCATCTTGGAAAATCCCACCAACCCTTAAAACCCATCAACCGGTGGGCGTGGCTACCAGCTCAGTTCTGCAACGGATCAGGCACCTGGTTTCCATCTCAGAGACTAAAACTAGAGAGGCTACAGGTGGAAGCTCAAATCCTCTCACACTGGCTACCTCCACCACCCTGAACGCAGAGACTCAAGCTAGGAATAGGCAACGCCACCTACTGGAAGAAAAAAAAATAAGAGTTCTGAGAGACTTTTTAAATTTTTTTTTTCTTTTCTCTTACTTTCTTTTTCCCTCTCTCTTTTTTCTCTTTCTTTTCTTGTTATTTTTTTTCTTTCCTTCTTACTCCCTCTATCCCACTTTCAACCTCCTAAATTTTACTAACTATAAGTAGGTATCTAAATACAGATAGGAGTTTGAATCTATACATTCCTGTATAAATTACCCGTCTATTGGTTAGAGCTCTCCAAAGTTACTAAGTTAGATTAACCCCATACCCTCACTCTTTTCCCCCTAAACATAGCATCCTACACCTGAAATTCAGTTTTCTTCATGCTACCAGAAATAGTATGCCTTTTATAAAACTAATGACTATATTTTTTAAATGATAATTGAAGCCAACATCGGTAGACTTAGAGGCTATCTATAATTGTATTAATAATGAAAACTTGTGCTTAGATGATGTACTATTGATATTGGGAACTGTTAACATTGTCTTTCTCCATAAAAGAGAGACTTTGGAACTATACAAGAGCAATATAAATATATAGGGGGAAAATCAATAACACAACAGTTTCACAAAGCTGGAAAGAAACGTGAGCAGTATGAAAAGATAAGAAAAGAAAGGACCACAAACAATGCAGGTCAATTCAACATTAGAAGAGGTAATATCTGCAGCAGATGGAATGTCAGATAAAGAGTTCAGGATATACATGCTACAGATGATCTGGAGTCTCAAAGAAGACATTAGACATCAAAATCAGACAATGAAAGATCACTTTGACAATGAATTACATAAACAAATCCAAGAAGCAAAAGATAACTCTACAGGGAGATAGAGGATATATTTAAAAAAAAAAAAAAAAAACAGAAATTCTGGAAATGAAGGAAACAATAAACCAAATTAAAAACTCAAATGAGAGTATTACCAGCAGAGTAGAACACTTAGAAGATAGAATCAGACAACGGAGACGAAGTATTTCAACTTGAAAAGAACATAGACAGCTCAGCGAGACTGTTAAGAAACCATGAGCAGAACATCCAAGAAATATGGGATAACATAAAGAGACCAAACTTAAGAGTTATTGGGATACAGGAAGGTATAGAGGTCCAAACCAAAGGAATGAGCAATCTGTTCAATGAAATAATACTAGAAAACTTCCCAGACTTGAAGAATGAAACAGAATCCCAAATCCTAGAAGCCTACAGGACGCCGAATGTGCAAAATCACAAGAGATCCACACCAAGACACATTATAATGAAGATGCCTAACATAGAGAATAAGGAGAGAATTTTAAAAGCTACAAGAGAAAGGAAGCAGATTATATTTAGGGGTAAACCATTCAGGTTAACGGCTGAGCTCTCAACACAGACTCTGAAAACTAGAAGATCCTGGAACAATATATTTCAAATGCTGAAAGAAAATGGGTTCCAACCAAGAATCGTGTATCCAGCGAAATAAAGCTTCGGGATTGAAGATGAAATTAAAACCTTCCACGATAAACAAAAGTTAAAAGAATTTGCAGCTAGAAATCCAGCGCTTCAAAACATCCTTGGCAAAACATTACATGAAGAAGAAATGAAAAATAACAATGAAAACCAACAGTGGGAGGTAGTACAGTAAAGGAAAAACTAATCAAAGAGGAAAAACAAATGTTAAGTAACAAAGATAAACAAATATGGATGGAAGTACAAACCATATCTCAATAGTAACCCTAAATGTTAATGGCTTAAACTCACCAGTCAAGAGACATAGGCTAGTAGAATGGATTAAAAAAAAAAAAAAAAAAGATCCAACAATATGCTGCCTACAGGAGACTCATCTGATAGGAAAAGACATACATAGACTGAAGGTGAAGGGTTGGGGAAAATCATACCACTCACATGGGCCTCGGAAGCAAGCAGTAGTGTCCATACTCATATCAAATAAAATAGACTTTAAGCCAAAGTTAATCAAAAGGGATAAAGAAGGACACTACATACTGCTCAAGGGAACCATACACCAACAAGACATAACAATCATTAATATATATGCCCCAAACAATGGTGCAACTATGTTCATCAAACAAACTCTTCTCAAGTTCAAGAGTCAAATAGACCACAATACAATAATTATGGGTGACTTCAATACACCTCTCTCACCACTGGACAAATCTTCCAAACAAAAGTTGAATAAAGAAACTATAGAAATCAATAATACAATTAATAACTTAGACTTAATTGACATATGTAGAATATACCACCCAACATCAAGCGGTTACACTTTTTTCTCAGCAGCACATGGATCCTTCTCAAAAATTGACCATATATTATGTCACAGGGCAACTCTTAGAAATTATAAAGGAGTAGAGATAATACCATGCATCTTATCTGATCATAATGGAATGAAACTGAAAATCAACGCTAAAAGAAGGAAGGAAAATCCCTATATCATTTAGAGAATGAACAATATGTTACTGAATGATCAATGGGTTACAGAAGACATCAAGGAGGGAATTAAAAAATTCTTAGAGATAAATGAAAACACAGACACGACATATCGGAATCTATGGGACACAATGAAAGCAGTTCTAAGAGGAAAATTCATTGTTTGGAGTTCGTTCCTCAAAAAAAGAAAAAACCAACAAATAAATGATCTCACACTTCATCTCAAAACCCTAGAAAAAGAAGAGCAAAACAACAGCAAAAGTAGTAGAAGACAAGAAATAATTAAAATCAGAGCTGAAATCAATGAAATTGAAACAAAAGAAACAATAGACAAAATTGACAAAACTAAAAGTTGGTTCTTTGAAAAAATAAATAAGATCAACAGACCCTTAGCCATGCTAAAGAAGAGAAGGAGAGAACTCAAATTGCTAGCATATGGGATGAAAAAGGCAATATCTCAACAGACACTACAGAAATACAGAAGATCATTAGAAATTATTTTGAAACCTTATACTCCAATAAAATAGAAGATAGTGAAGACATCGATAAATTTCATATGATCTGCCCAGTCAGGAGGATATACACAACTTAAACAGACCAATATCAATTGAGGAAATAGAAGAAGCCATCAAAAGACTACCAACCAAGAAAAGCCCAGGACTGGATGGGTATACAGCAGAGTTTTACAAAACCTTTAAAGAAGAACTAATACCAATACTTTTCAAGCTGTTTCAGGAAATTGAAAAAGAAGGAGCACTTCCAAATTCATTCTACGAGGCCAACATCACCCTGATTCTTAAACCAGACAAAGACATTTCAAAGAAAGAAAACCACAGACCAATATCTCTAATGAACTTAGATGCAAAAATCCTCAATAAAATTCTGGCAAATCGGATACAAAAACATAAAAAAGATTGCGCATCATGATCAAGTAGGATTCATCCCTGGGATGCAAGGCTGGTTCAATATACGGAAATCGATAAATGTTATTCACCACATCAATAGACTTAAAGGTAAGAACCATATGATCATCTCGATAGATGCAGAAAAAGCATTCGACAAAGTACAGCATCCCTTTATGTTCAAAACGCTAGAAAACCTAGGGATAATGGGAACATACCTCAACATTGTAAAAGCTATTTATGCTAAGCCTCAGGCTAGCATCATTCTAAACGGAGAAAAATTGAATGCATTCCCCCTAAAATCTGGAACAAGACAGGGATGCCCTCTCTCACCATTTCTATTCAACATAGTTCTCAAAACACTGGCCAGAGCAATTAGACAGACGAAAGAAATTAAAGGCATAAAGATAGAAAAAGAAGAACTTAAATTAGCACTATTTGCGGATGACATGATCCTATACCTAGCAGACGCAAAAGGTTCTACCGAGAAACTTCTAGAGCTAGTAAATGAATTTAGCAAAGTGGCAGGATATAAAATCAACACACATAAATTAAAGGTGTTCCTGTATATCAGTGACAAATCCTCTGAAATGGAAATGAGAACAACCACCCCATTCACAATATCCTCAAAAAAAAAAAAAATACTTGGGAACAACAAAAGAGGTGAAAGAACTATACAAAGAAAACTACAAAACACTAAAGAGAGAAATAGAAGAAGACCTTAGAAGATGGAAAGATATACCTTGTTCATGGATAGGCAGAACTAACATCATTAAAATGGCCATATTACCAAAAGTACTCTATAGGTTTAATGCAATGCTAATCAAAATCCCAACGGCATCCCTAGATTAGCAAAAGCAATTCTAAGCAGGAAGAGTGAAACTGGCGGTATAGCGATACCAGATTTTAAACTATACTACAGAGCAATAGTAACAAAAACAACATGGTACTGGTACCAAAACAGGTGGGTAGACCAATGGTACAGAATAGAGGACACAGACCAATCCACAAAATTACAACTACCTTATATTAGACAAAGGTGCTAAAAGCATGCAATGGAGAAAGGATAGCATCTTCAACAAATGGTGCTGGGAGAACTGGAAATCCATATGCAACAAAATGAAACTGAATCCCTTTCTCTCACCATGCACAAAAGTTAACTCAAAATGGATCAAGGAGCTAGGGATCAAACCAGAAACTCTGCGTCTGATAGAAGAAAAAGTTGGCTCTAATCTCCATCTCGTGGGGTCGGGCTCCAAATTTCTTAATAGGACATCTATAGCACAAGAGTTAAAATCAAGAATCAAGGGGCTGGGGATGTGGCTCAAGCAGTAGCGCGCTCGCCTGGCATGCGTGCGGCCCAGGTTCGATCCTCAGCACCACATACAAACAAAGATGTTGTGTCCGCCGAAAACTAAAAAATAAATATTAAAAAAACTCTCACTCTCTCTCTCTCTCTCTCAAAAAAAAAAAGAAAAAAGAAAAAGAAAAAAAAAGAGTCAACAAATGGGACATACTTAAACTAAAAAGCTTTCTCTCAGCAGGAGAAACAATAAGAGAGGTAAATAGGGAGCCTAACATCCTGGAAACAAATATTTACCCCTCACACTTCAGATAGAGCTCTAATCTCCAGAGTATACAAAGAACTCAAAAAATTAAACAACAAGAAAACAAATAACCCAATCAACAAATGGGCCAAGGATCTGAACAGACACTTCTCAGAGGAGGATATACAATCAATCAACAAATATACGAAAAAATGCTCACCATCTCTAGCAATCAGAGAAATGCAAATTAAAACCACTCTAAGATACCATCTCACTCCAGTAAGAATGATAGCCATTATGACGTCAAACAATAATAAGTACTGGCGAGGATGTGGGGAAAAGGGTACACTTGTACATTGCTGGTGGGACTGCAAATTGGTGCAGCCAATTTGGAAAGCAGTATGGAGATTTCTTGGAAAGCTAGGAAAGGAACCACCTTTTGACCAGCTATTCCCCTTCTCGGACTATACCCAAAAGACCTTAAAAGAGCATACTACAGGGACACAGCTACATCAGTGTTCATAGCAGCATAATTCACAATAGCTAGACTGTGGAATCAAACCAGATGCCCTTCAATAGATGAATGGGTAAAAAAAATGTGGTATTTATACACAATGGAATATTACTCAGCACTAAAAAATAACAAAATCAAGACATTTGCAGGGAAATGGATGGCATTAGAGCAGATTATGCTGAGTGAAGCTAGCCAATCCCTAAGGAGCAAATGCCGAATGTCTTCTTGATATAAGGGGGGGGGCGACTCAAAAAAGAGCAGGGAGGAAGAGCATGAGAAGAAGATTACCATTAAATAGGGACGAGAGGTGCGTGGGAATGGGAGAGAGAAGGGGAATCGCAAGGAAGATGGAAGGAGACCCTCATTGTTATGCAAAATTACATGTGAGGTGTGGTGTGAGGGGGAAGAAAAAAGAGAAAAGTGTCACAGTAGAGTGGATAGAGAGAGGTGATGGGAGGGGAGGGGAAGGGAGGGGGATAGGAAGGGTAGCAGAACACAATAGACACTAATATGGCTGTATGTATAAACGTGGCTGTATAACCAATGTGATACTGCAATCTGTACACGTGGAAAAATAAGAATTCACACCCCATTTGAATCAAATGTATGATATGTCAAGATCATTGTAATGTTTTGAGCAACTAATAAAAAAATTGAAAAAAAAAAAAGAGTCTAATGGGAGCTGGTATGGTGGCACATGCCTGTAATCCTGCAAATTCAAAGCCAGCCTCAGCAGTTTGGACCAGGGATGTAACTCAGTGGTTGAGCACTTCTGGGTTCACTCCCTAGTACCAAGAAAAACTTTAAAAAGAGTCTAAATGGGAAAAGTTAGTCCATGATTGTAAGCAACCTCTTGAAATCCATTTCTCTGGAGGGCAAGACTTGATACTAGTTTTTGTTTTGTTGTTTTGTTACTGGGGATTGATCTCAGGGGCACTTTACCACTGAACTGTATCTCCAGATCTATTTATTTATTTGGTACTGGGTTTTGAACCCAGGGTGCTTAACCATTGAGCCACATCCCCAAATCCCCCCCCCCCCTTTTTTTAATGTTTATTTTATTTTTTTGTTTTTTGTAATTGTAGATGGACAGAATGCCTTTATTTTATTTATTTTTATGTGGTGCTAAGGATTGAACCCAGTACCTCACACATGCTAGGCAGGCACTTTGCCACTGAGCTACAGCCCCAGCCCCAACTCCCTTTTTGAAAAAATTTGAGACAGATTCTTGCTTTGCTGAGGCTGGTCTTAAACTTGGGATCCTCCTGCCTCAGCCTCACTAGTTGCTGGGGATTACACCCAGCTGACATAGTTATCATGTAGAAACAAAACATACCCAAAACACTTGATAGAACTTCCTGCCTCATTTTGAAGAGAGTAAAAAAAGCCCTCCTGTGAAACTGATGCAGACCCTAAAGAGAGATTGATGAGTGTTCTAAAGAACTATAAATAGCCCCAAAAGAGAGATTGATGAGTGTTCTAAAGAACTATAAATAGCCCCAAAAGAGAGATTGATGAGTGTTCTAAAGAAAATTTATGAAAACGGAGGTAATGATGTGGAATCATTAATAAAGCATAGGCAGAATCAAGACAAAAGCATGTCAAAGGAGACATTGACACTTTAAGGACTGGGGTTTAGCTCAGTGGTAGGATGCATTCTTTGTGTATAGTAGGCCCTGGGTTTGATCCCCATCATTGAAAAAGGGAAAAAAAAGGAATTGTAACATTTTAAGTTCTTTTTGGAGCATTTCTAGTATGGAAATGTAGGTAAGCTATACAGATAAATTTGATAACTATTTATGTAGCCTTCTTCTAAGTAAAAGAACAAATTCTGTATTTCCTACTAAAAGATTTATATAAATAAAATATGCTTAGGACTGGGGATATACTTAAATGGTAGAGAATTAGTATGCATAAGGCCCTGAGTTCAATTCCCCAGCACTGTAAAAATAAATAAATTAAATATATTTATTAAACACTGTCTCATAAGATGGTTAGTACCTGATCTTTTTTGTTGCTGTTAAAGAAACAGAAATCCATTTGGTAAGTTTTACCAGAGATCATCATGACTTGGAAAAGCAATAATCAAAAAGCAAAAATAATTAATATATTGCTGGGCATGGTGGCACATGCCTGTATTTCACTGGCTTGGGATGCTGAGACAGGAGGATCACAAGTTCAAAGCCAGCTTCAGCAACTGAATGAGGCCCTAAAGCAACTTATTGAGATCCAGTCTTGTAATAAAAAAATAATAAAAAGGGCTGAGGATGTGGCTAAGTGGTTAAGCACCCCTGGGTTCAACTCCCAGTACCAAAAAAAAAAAGTATTTGCTTGCCTTTTAAGTTACTGATAGAAACTCCTACCAATCAATGTAAGAATAAGTAAAACTTGAATTTTTGCATAAAATGCAAATTTATACCTGTGCTTTAAGATAGAGTTTAATCTATTTTCTATAAATAGCTTAAATGATGTACTTACCATGCACTAATTGTCCAATTACAAATATTTTCTCTAGATTTACATGTATTTATTTAAGAATGTATAATTAGCTAAAATTTTGCCAAGAATAAATATGTTTGTATAGTACCATTTACTCATTAAGGTTTTTTTGTTTTTGTTTTGGCACCAGTGACTGAACCCAGGGGTGCTTAGCTATTGAGCCACATCCCCAACCCTTTTTATTTTTTATTTTGAGACAGGGTCGGTCTTACTGAGTTGCTTAGGGTCTTGCCAAATTGCTGAGGATGGCCTTGAACTTACAATCCTCTTGCCTCAGCCTCCCATTGCTGGGATTGCAGGCATGTGGCAGCATGCCCAGCTCCATTTGGTAAGTTTTACCAGAGATCATCATGACTTGGAAAAGCAATAATCAAAAAGCAAAAATAATTAATTTGAAAATCCATCTATTCTGTGTTCAATAAAATTAGATTTTTATTCAAAAAGAACCATCTTAAGTGAGCTGTGGTAGTGATGCCTATAATCCTAATGACTCAGGAAGCTAAGACAGGAGGATCACAAATTCAAAACCAGCCCCCAAGTTAGCAAGAACTTTAGTAACTTAGCAAGACCCTGTCTATAAAAACAAAATTGCTGATGTTGTAGCTCAGTGGTAAAGTAACCCTGGGTTCAGTCCCCAGTACCAAAAAAAAAAAAAAGTAATAACTTCTTTTAGACCCAATATCTTTTTGATTACCTTATTATTTGTTGTTTTCTTTCCTTTTTCGCAGCATAGACTTGAATGGGATTTACAGCAGAAGGATGAAGAGATTGCTGAATTGCAGAAAGCTCTGAGTGATATGCAGGTCTGTCTCTTCCAAGAACGGGAACATGTTTTACGCCTGTACTCTGAAAATGACCGACTGAGAATCAGGTACCAAGTAGCTTAAGGGGAATTGTTGGAGTTGTAACTCTAAATTACATTTAAAATGATAAATGTATCTGCAATTATTCTCTTAGATTATATTCGTTAGGAAACAAACTGAGATGGAGATTTGCCTGCAGACCAGTTACTGGGGAGATTCTCAGGAGTAATATCTCTTAGCAGATATTTTGACATATACTATCTATGAGAGAATTTGAACTGTGATATATTGATAAAAAAGCCATCCCAACAGGGAGCTCTAAGGCTAGGGTGGCCTTTCAGAGGCAGAGGATTCAGACTTTTATATCTCCATATTGACCAGTCATTGAATGCAGGTTGCTTTAAGGAGAGGGCATAAACTTGGGAGAAGCAGCCCCCTTCTCCCAAGCACAGTTCTTGAGAAGGAGTTGGCTCCTGGGAGATGGTTATCTTGATTCTAAAAGGTACATTTAAGCAGTGCACTATGGCATCCTCTACAGTGTACTTCTCTCCTCCCCACCCCCAATAAAATATACCATTTCAAGCAGGGCATGGTGGCACACACCTGTTATGATCCTAGTGGCTGGGGAGGCTGAGACAGAAGAATCACAAGTTCAAAGCCAGTCTTAGCAACTTAGCAATTCTTCAAGACCCTGCTTTCAGTGCTTATGGGTATATATCCAGAAATGGCATTACAGAATTATTTGGTAATTCTGTTTTACATTTTTTGAGGAACTGCCATTCTGTTCTCCATAGTGGCTATGCCAGTTTACATTCCTACTAATAATACACATGGGTTCTAATTTCTTTACATCCTTGCCTACATTTGTTAATATTTGTCTTGTTTTGTTTTTTGGTACCAGGGATTGAACCTAGGGATGCTTAACCACTGAGCCACATCCCCAATTCCCCAATGCCCCCTCCCTTTTTTTTTTTTAATTTTGAGATAGGATCTTACTAAGTTGCTAGGGCTTCACTCAGTTGCTGAGGCTTACTTTGAACTTGCCATCCTCCAGCCTCAGCCTCCTGAATTTGCTAGGATTATAGGCATGTGAAACCATGCCTGGCAATATTTTCTGATATTTTTAGTTATAGATATACACAGTATCTTTATTTTATTTATTTATTTATTTGTTTGTTTGATTGATTTTTATGTGGTGCTGAGGCTTGAATCCAGTGCCTCACATAATGCTAGGCAAGCGCTCTATCACTGAGCTCCAGCCCCATCCCTAGCCCCATTTTCTAATATTTTTGACAGTTGCCATCTTAATGGATATGAGTAAGTATTTCATTATGATTTTGTTTTCACTTCCTTAATGACAATGTTGAGCATTTTTTCATGTGTTTATTGGCTATTTTTATATCTCTGAAGAAATGTCAGTTCATGTCCCTAGCCCATTTTTTTGGGGGGCGGGGGTTACTGGGGATTGAACTCAGGGGCACTCAACCACTGAGCCACATTCTCAGCCCTATTTTGTATTTTATTTAGAGACAGAGTCTGACTGTGCTGCTTAACACCTCGGTAAATTGCTGAGGCTAGCTTTAAACTCACAATCCTCTTGCCTCCACTTCCTAAGCTTCTGGGATTACAGTCGTGTGCCACTGCACCCAGCCATTGTCCATTTTTTAATTGTGTTGTTTTGTTGTCATTGTTGGGTTGTAGAAGTTCTTTATATGTTCTAGATACCAAACCCTTATTGGATTCATAAAATTTGCTAATATTTTCTCCAATTCTGTAGATTGCCTTTTTACTCTCTTATTGGCATCCTTTGATGCACAAAAGTTTTAAATTTGTTGTAGTCCAATTTATTTATTTATTTTTTAGTTATTTCTGCTTTTGGTTTATACAAGAAACCACTGCCAAATCCAATATCAAAAGCTTTTCCTCTAGATTTTCTTCTAGGAATTTCATAGCCTTAACACTTACATTTGGATGTTTGATCCATTTGAGTAAAATTTATTTTTTTATTTTATTTATTTTTTTGGCATTAGAGATTGAACCCAGGAGCGCCTAACCACTGAGCCACATCTCCAGCCTTTTTTTTTTGGTATCTGGGATTGAACTCAAAAGCACTTAACCACTGAGAACATCCCCTGTCCTTTTTCTGTTTTATTTAGAGTCAAGGTCTCACCAAGTTATTGAAGCTGGCTTTGAACTCGTAATCCTCCTGCCTCAGCTTCCTAAGCCACTGGGATTATAGGCGTGCATCACTGCACCCAGCTTTGAATATATTTTATAGATGATATTGAAAGTCCAGTATCATTCTTTGCATGTAGATATCCAGTCCCCGTCTCCACCATCATTATCATCATTATTTTAGTACTAGGGCTTGAACCCAGGGGCACTTTATCACTGATATTTATATGCGGTTCTGACAATGGAACCCAGTACCTCACACATGCTAGGCAAGTGCTCTACCACTGAGCTACAACCCCAGCCGCCTTTTTATTTTTTGTTTGTGACAGGGTCTCACTAAATTGCTGAGGGTCTCCTTAAGTTGCTGAGGCTGGCTTTGAACTTGAAATCCTTCTGCCTGGGCCTCCCAATTTGCTGGGAATTATAGGTGTGCATTACCATGCCTAGCTCCTACCATCTTTTGTGGGTCTGTTTGTGATACTGGGGATTGAACCCATGGCCTCATGCATTCTAGGCAGGTACTCTACCACTGAACCTCATCCCCAGCCCCAGCATCATTTTAAAAGGAGTTAGCTGTGTGGTTTCTGGATATCCCATAGTTAAGCACTTCATCTTGACAGGATCTAGCAGCATGACAAAAGCTGCTTTTCAAAATGTTCTAATTCTTTACTTCTAGATGGTATGGTCTTGCTCCAGATTCTGAGAGGATCTATTGTGATTCTTATAATCAGGTCAACCAAAACTCCTCATGATTCCTGTTGTAACCACAGGTACTATAAGATCTTTCAGGTCATATGACCTGAGTTGCTTGTACCAAAGTTTTGACCCAATGCAGAACCTCCTTTCTGCCCTGGCCATACTGAAAGCTCACTTTTCATGTTACTTTATACATGGGTTAGAACAGTATCCCAAAGTATAGAATATGTGTCTCCAAGGCCTTTCAGGCATTCCATTTCCTTCTTGATGGTAGTAGCTATAAGGTTCAATAATTTTGTCTTTTACTTTGGAGGGATTGTTCTGGCATGTGAGATCAGATTCTCTAAAATCTTTACTAATGTCTTTGTCATGTTTATCTCCAATCCTCTGGAACACACTTATCTTACTAGGGATTTCAGTGCATTTGCTATCTCTTTTCCATGCTTTCTAACTTAATATATTATCCATAGTGAAAAAAATGTGATCTGTGGAATGACCATAACCAGATCCTTTTATACTGTACTGACAAAGATCAAAGGAGTTAACATGGCACTAGGGAAAGACTATAAAAGTATACTCTTGCCCACCTCACATGAATGTGAACTGCTTTTGGTCCTTGGAGGGATGGAAAAGAATGCATTCACCTTTATCAGTGGCCACATTCTATGTACCTCAGATCACATTAATCTGCTCTAGCAAAGATACTACATCTGTCACAGTGATTGAAATTGGAAGTTACCTGGTTAGAATCTGCTATTATTCTCCAGAATCCAAACTTCTTTTGTATAAGTCATACTAATGAATGAAATGAAGGGTTGATAAGGCTCTCCTCGTTGCATTGTTTAAGTCTTTTTACCATCTTGACTGAGTATGGTGTCAAAGGCTTCTGACCCCAGAAGCCAAGAAACAAATTTGGAGGTTCTACCAACTACCAAGGATGTGCATTCTATTTATATATTTGGTAACTGGGAAAGTGTCTGTTGATTGGATCTGTGAATCTATTAGAACCACTGTGAGCTGCACAAAATTCTATTTATCCCATGGTCCCCATATGCCTTGTGCTATGGTGATGTTTCACATTAACCAGGTATCAGTGTCACCTCAGACCATATATACAGCAATCCTTGAAGTGCCAGGGTATTCTTTTTACCCTGGTGTAACTACTTGAATGAATGACTTCAGGCCTTGTGGTGAAGAATTGGGGGCAATCATTTAACTTGTACACTTGCTGTAGTGTCACAGGTCTTTGCCTTCTAGGAGATCCAGCCTCTTCTTCAGCTAATAGTCTGGAAAAAAGCACCCAAGGTTATGACTTCTTATGGAGCACAGCCCTTGGCCTCTTCTCCATCTTTGGTTATTTTGATTATTTAAGCTGTACCTTGTTAACTCCCCATCTATCTTGCTCTTTCTCCTAGGAACACTTTGTTCTATGAACTATCTCCATATCACTAGCTCTGAAGTCCCTCTTTAGAGTTTGCTTCCTTGGTGCAGATCTGCTGTCAGCTGTCTGGTATCAGTTTGGGTTCCCTGGGAAACAAACTGCACAATGAAGATTTGCTTGCAGGAAGTTTTTGGGGGAGTGCTCTAAGGAATAACCACCTCTGAGGAAATAAGGAAAAAGCCTAATTGGACAGATGGAGAATTTCCACTGTGATTCAGTTACAGCACATCTCAGCCAACACCACACATCTCAGCCAACACCACACGGGTCTCCAAGGCAAGGAGATTGGGTGTTTATACTCCCTCATTGACCAGGTATTGGATGTGGGCCGTCCCTGAGGAATGGGAGGCATGAGTCAGTGAAGTAGTTCCCCTTGGCTGAGGGCAGTTCTGGAGAGATTCTACTGTGAATCATCTGTGGGCAACATTCCTGGCAGTCGGGGAATGAGCCCATCAGTACTGAAGAAAAGGATCTAGGCAGTGCACCTCTCCATCCACGAGTTACTGTCTAAGACCAGCTGAGAAATTATTTTCTATCCCTCATCTCTGACTTCCTAGATAAAAATACCTGGTGTCTTAACTATAGCTGAGGTCTAGGTAAGTCTTATTTAATTTTAATTTGAGATTACTGTTTTAAAAACAAGTCAGAAGGGAGATCCTTGAAACAGAAAAGGTTACTTACTTGGGATCCATATGTGTGCTAATTTTCTGTGACAATTGCAGAGAACTAGAAGACAAGAAAAAGATTCAGAATCTCTTGGCTCTTGTGGAAACGGACACTGGAGAAGTGACCTATTTTTATAAGGAGCCTCCCCACAAAGTAAGTAATCTTTGGGTGTTGAATGGGGGTCAGTAATTCAGCACTTGCTAAAGAAAACTTATGGAGAGTAGTTAACCAGTATAGTACCGTGTTGACCTAAGTTTGCAAAGCATTTTCCTTCAGAAGCCTTGGGAAGTAGCGTTGTTTACTCCATTTCCCCATTTAGAAACCTAAAGCCATTGTAGAATGCTTGATTAGCATGCATACATGAGGCCCTGGTTTCTATCCCCAGCATCACAAAAGAGAGAAAGAAACATAAAGCCCAGAGGGGTAGATATTTTAAAGAGGAAAATGGGCAGACTTTGTGGAAAGAAAGTTTCAGTATTTAAGATTTTTAAAAATCTTGATTTATACTGATTACAAATGTAATACATGGTATTTATTAAAAAACAGTACAGAGGGCTGGGACTGGGGCACTTGGCCTGGTATGTGTGAGGCACTGGGTTCGATTCTCAGCACCACATGTAGATAATAAAGATCTATCAACAACTAAAAAAAAAAATTAAGAAGAAAACAAAACAGTACAGAGATCTATCATATAAAAATGACAGTTTCCCCTAATCCTCTAACCCAGAAATGAACCATTATTAATAGTTTTGTTTGTTTGTTTGTTTGTTGTGCTGGGGATTAAACCCAGGACCTTGTGCATGTGAGGCAAGCACACTACCAACTGAGCTATATCCCCAGCCCCCATTATTAATAGTTTAATATAGCAGGGCATGGTGGAGCACACCTGTAATTTCTAGCAACTCAGGAGGCCAAGAGGATTGTAAGTTGAAGGCCAGCCAAAGCAACTTAGCAAGACCCTGTCTCAAAATATAAAGAGCTGGGGACGCAGCTTGAGTTTTCAAGTTCCCCTGGGTTCAATCCCCAGTACCAAAAAAAAAAAAAAAAATAGTTTGGTATATATGCTTCCTGTTCTTTTTTCCATTCTTATAGAAATGTTTATGTGGGAGCCTGGATGGTGGCACATGCCTATAATCCCAGTGATTTGGGAGGCTGAGGCAGGAGGATCGAAAGTTCAAGGCCAGCCTTAGCAGCTTAGCAAGGTCCTAAGCAATTTAGTGAGACCTGTTTCAAAATAAAAAATTTGTTAAAAAAGGCTGGGATGTAGCTCAGTGGTAAAGCGTCCCTGGGTTCAAACTCCAGTACCAAAAAACAAAATTTTACAAAAAGAAGTATTTGTATAGGACTGGACTGGAGATAGATCTCAGTGATAAAGTACTTGCCTTGCATGCAGGAGGTTCCGAGTTCTCAGCACTGCAAAAAACAAGAAAGAAATGTTTACATGTATGTATATACTATTTACTGTTTCCATTTTTTCACTTTTTTTTTTTTTTCCCCTATACTGGGGATTGAACCCAGGGATGTTTTGCCACTCAACTACAACCCCAGTTCTTTTTATTTTATTTTGAAACAGGGTCTCCCTAAGTTGCCTAACTGGCCTTGAACCTGATCTGCTGCTTTTGCCTCCCAAGTCACTGGAACCACTGTGCCCGGTTCCTTTTTTTCACTTTTCATAGGTAATTTCTCATTAGCGTTTTTACTTATATTTACATATGAATATTTCTGTAATATGTAATATTTCTATTACTTTCTTTAAAGGCCCTTGTAAAAGAGCCCCTTTTTTAAGCATGTTTTGTGAAATATCCCTATAATTTTATTTTTTAGTTTATATCAACACTAGGTTTTATCTAAAAAAACTTTGTCTGTGTTGCCTCTCACATGCATAACATCCTTATTACATAATTATTCAGTTTTGACAAATTTAATATAAAAATAGTGTGGAATCGGCAGAATTAAGGCTAAAAAGTAAAATTTCACACTTACAGGAAAGCTACTTATCCTTTTTTGGTTCTTTAGGTCAGCATTTTTCAAAACACTATTCAGGCTGCTGGTGTATGTGAACAGAATGATTCTTCAGCTCCTAAACCAGGTAACAACCATGTTATTAGAAAGTCTCGTTGATGCAGAATTAAAAATCACAGCACAAATAATTTGAAATTTCTCCTACTAAACAAGTGATAATTGATGTTCATAATGATGCCTCTGGTGATCTAAGATCTTACTGAGTTTCTTGAATCATCTAAGAATCTGCACTTTATTCAGTGCATATTTTCTTTTATTCTTTGTTTTAATATTTTTTAAATTGATACATAACAATCATATATATATTTATGGATATATATTTATGGAGCACAGGGTGGCATTTCAATAATGTATATGATGTATAGTGATCAGATCAGAAAAAATCAACATATAAATCACCTATCATTTCTTAGTTTTGGGAACATTTAAAATCTTCTGCATTGGCTGTTTTGAAATATACAATTGATTGCCATCAACCATAGTTATCCCACTTTGCTTTTGAACATTAGAAATCATCCTCTGATCCAGCAATACCCCTGCATCTGTTTTCCTTTGTATATACTTCCCAGGCTCTGGCAACCTCAGTGTAATTTTTTTTTTAATACTTTTTAAATACTTTTAATACTTTATTTTTTTATTTTTTATGTGGTGCTGAGGATCGAACCCAGGGCCTCGCACGTGCCAGGTGAGCACTCTACCACTGAGCCACAATCCCAGCCCCCTCAGTGTAATTTTTAGTATTGCTTATTTTATTTTATTTTATTTTTAAATTTTTTAGTATTTTTAGTTATGCATGACAGTAGGGTGTGTTTTGATATACACACATGGAATATAACTTCCCATTTTTCTGGTTGTAACTACATGATGTGGATTTACATTGGTTGTATATTCATATAAGAACATAAGAAAGTTATGTCCGGTTCATTCTATTGTCTCTCCTTATCCCATCCTTCCTCCTTCCCTTCATTCCCCTTTGTCTAATCCAGTGATTTTCTATTCTCCCCCAACCCCACCTTATTGTGAGTTAGCATCCACATATCAGAGAGAATATTCAGCCTTTGGTTTTTTTGGAATTGGCCCATTTCACTTAGCATAATAGTCTCCAGTTCCATCCATTTACTGGCAAATGCCATAATTTCATCCTTCTTTATGGCTGAGTGATCTTCCATTGTGTGTATGTACTAGTGTTGCTTTTATTTGGTTGTCAATGGACCTTTGTTCATTTATTTATTTATCTATCTATTTATTTATCTACAGTACTGAGAATGGAACCCAGTTCCTTGCACATGCTAGGCAAGCACTCTACCACTGAGCTACAACCCTAGCCCATAGTGTTGCTTATTTTAAAAATAACTTGGAGCTGGGGTTGCAGCTCAGTGATAGAGCATTGGCCTAGCATGCGTGAGGCACTAGGTTTAATCCTCAGCACCTCATAACAATAAAATAAAATAAAGGTATTGTGTCCATCTACAACTAAAAAAATATATAATTAAAACAATAACTTTGTGTTTTGAAGTTTAATATGCCATAACCAAAATATTTGAATTTAGTTTTTCTTATTCCTTATGCATTCTGATTAAGTAAGATCTCACTAAGAAAGTAGACAGCTGAGCCTGGTGGTATATGCCTGTAATCCCAGCAACTTGGGAGGCTGAGGCAATTCAAGGACAGCCTCAGGAATTTAGTGAGGCCCTACGCAACTTAGTGAGACCCTGTCTTGAAATAAAAAATAAAAAGGTCTGAGGATGTGGCTCAGTGGTTAAGTGCCTCTGGGTTCAATCTCTAGTATAATCAGTCAATCAATAATATGAACAAAATAAAAAGAACTAGGGATGTAACTCAGTGGTAGAACATGCCTGGGTTCAATCCCTAGTACCAAAAAAAAAAAAAAAAAAAAAAACGCAATGCAAAGGAACATTAGTAGTTGATTCTGCTGAAAGGTAAATCTGATTATCTAGGAGAACTCCTATAGAGTTTACTTACAGAAATTCCCACTTGAAAAAATAAGCATTATAAGTATTGTGTGTTTTCCTTTGCCTTCCTTTCCTTCTGTCATAGGTAAAAGAAACTGGACTCCTCTGCATGGATAATGCTGAAACTTTTTCTTTTTGTAATGTTGAAAATTAAATAGCAGAAAGAAAAGTTGAGTAGTCTTGTTGATGGATATTTGTTTTCTAATTTAGATTCTAAAGAAGAAAAAAAAAGATCATCAATAAGAGAGAAGGAATACGGTTCTGAGCATTACCAAGGAGACATAGAAACACTCATCCTACAGGTAACGGATTTATTTTGGCAGACCAAGATGATTTCTGTCCACACGTTTAGCTTTGTAAAATAAAATGTTCCTTCAGTATCATGCAAGTATTTCATTTCACATGGGTTTTATTTAGGCATCATGTGATTTTAAAAATTGAGGTTTTCCTAATTTCTAAGTGCTTATTGGCGGGTACCAGGGATTAAACTCAGGAGCACTTGACTACTGAGCCACATCCCCAGCCCTATTTCGTATTTTATTTAGAGACAGGGTCTCACTGAGTTGCTCAGTACCTTGCTTTTGCTGAGGCTAGCTTTGAACTCATGATCCTCCTGCCTAAGCCTCCCGAGCCTCTGGGATTACAGGCATGTGCCACTGTGCCCGGCTCTTCTAAATGTTTATAGTTTAAAACCATTATTCTCTATTTGAACATTCTAGAAGTACTTCTCTAAACCTTCAGTTCATATTGCTAAGCTCTACCCAACAAAACCGTCTTAAAGTAAGAATTCAGTTTGTGGTTGGCCTAGGAGGAACACAAGAGAATTATAGAAGGAAGTTTTTCTGTACTGACAGATCAACATTTGCAGTTATATCCATTTATTTAGTTCATGAGTTCTAAAGTCTAGGAAAGTAATAAATCATTTTCTTGTTACCTGGTAATTATATGTCCTTTGGTGTCATCTTTTATCTTATTGCACTGAAGTTTCTATCCTTCTCCCATTGATTTAAATGACAGTTTCTACCTTTGGCCAGTATTTTCAGAATCAGAGAAGGAAATTACATTACATTCCTTTTGCTCTATTTTTTTAAATCAAAAACTCAGAGTCATTCTGTTTCTATGCATGCAGTACCTCTTAAAAGGGAGACAGTGAAAAGGCAAGATAGGGTTGGGGAAATAAAATTTTGTTGCCTTCTCTGTGTGATGTAGATATGGGCTTTTGTGTAGACAAAGAGTCTGCTCTTCTGTAGCCTAACCTCACTTTATAAGACATGAATAAAGAGATTAGAGTTGAGACTTTTCTCCTGTTTGTTTTGCTGCTGTGCTTTAGGTTTGTTTTACTTTAGCTTTCTTTCTGGGAAAGGCTTTTTTTTTTTTAGTGTTATGAACTAAGTGCACACAGGAGTGGATCCCTCACCCCTGTCGCCTGTCTAGGTGGAAGCACTGCAGGTGCAGCTAAAAGAGCAGACCAAGTTTTCTAGAGAACAAGTCGAAGGGCTCATGGAGGACAGACGGATTCGCATCGAGGAGATACAAGTTCAGCACCAGAGAAATCAGGACAAAATTAAAGAACTAACCAAAAGGTGAATGCTCAAGAAACATGTACCTAACAGGTGTCCTGTTTTTCTGAGTAGCTTAAAAGTTAACAATTCTTGGGCTGGAGACATAACTAAGTGGTAATGTGCTTGCCTGACATGCACAAGGCCCTGGTTTTATGATCCCCAGCACTCAAAAAAATCCAACAGTTCTGTACTGTAGCATCTGTACTGGGGATTGAGCCCAGAGGAGCTTTGCCACTGAGGTACATCCTCAGCCCTATTAATTTTTTATTTTGATACAGGGTCTCACTAAGTTGCTTAGGGCTTTGCTAAATTGCTAAGACTGGCCTAGAACTTGGGATCCTCCTGCTTCAGCCTTCTAAGCCTCTGGAATTACAGATGTACACCACCAAATCCACACCCAGCTCTCTTGTTCTTTGATTTAACCATCTTTAGTCTTTTGTTTAGTTCCAGTGGCCAGATTTGTGCCATAAAGATATCCTTTGGGGGCCAAGGTTGTGGCTCAGTGGTCGAGCACTTGCCTAGCATGTGTGAGGCACTGGGTTCTATCCCCGGCACCACATAAAAATAAAATAAAGGTTAAAAAGAAAGGGGGGGAGAAATTTAAAAAAATTAGGCCTGGGGTTGTGGCTCAGTGGTAGAGCACTTACATTGCATGTGTGAGCCACTGAGTTCAATTCCCAGCACCACATAAAAAAATAAAGATATTGTGTCCATCTACAACTAAAAGTATTAAAAAAAAAAAAAAAAAAAAAGACATCCTTTGTTGAGTATGTTTGAACACCTCAAATTTACCACTACTGAAACCAAACTATTTATGTCTCTCAATAAATCCTCCCTCCCCCAACCTCAAACTTACTAATTCATTCTTTTTCCCATTTAATTTCATATCATTACATCCATCTAGTTTGCCGACCTTGAAACCTCAGGATCATCCTCAACTCCCAGGTCTCATTTCTTAATTACAAACCATATATTTAGAAGACAGCAAGTCTTCTAACTTCATTCTCTGGCTAGGCATGGTGGTGTACTCCTGTAATCCCAGCTATTTGAGAGGCTGAGGCAGAAGGATTGCAAGTTCAAGGACAGCCTGGGCAATTTAGCAAAACCCTGTCTCAAAATAAAAAAGGACTGGGCTGGGGATGAAGCTCAGTGATAAAGTGCCCCTGGGTTCAATCCCCCATACCAAAAAAAAGAAAAGAAATTCTCTGCTTTTCATTTCTGTTGATTCAATTGTATTGTTTAAATTCTTGTAATAATCTAACTATTCTTCCTATCACTTTTCTCTTTGTGTTTTATAACCTTCCTTATGAATTAATTCCTCTATTAGGAGTTATCAACTGCTTAAAAACATTTGAACCAGGTATAGTGGTACACACTTATAGTCCCAGTTACTCAGGAGGCTGGGGCAAAAAGATTGCAAGTTCAAGGCCAGCCTTAACAACTTTGTGAGATGCTATCGCAAAATAAGATTTTTAAGAAGTTCTGGGTATTATAACTCAATGGTCGAATGCTTGTCTAGCATACACAAGGCCTTGCAGCTCAATCCCTAGTCCCATAAAAGAAAAGATAAAATAAATAAAAACCACATTTGATAATTCTCCCATTTACTGTATTATAAAGCATAAATTCTTAGGGACTCCATTGTCTAACATCAAATTAATCTTTGAGCTTCAACTCCTTCCCTCTTGCTTTAGTTCACATTGTGCTTCAGCCAGACTAATAACTCTTGTTTATATAGCAGGCACCTTGATAATAAGCATTGTCACTCCTTCTCTGAAGACATCCAGGCCAAATTAAGTTCTTCCTTTCCACGTTCCCATAATGATTACTGTGCCTCCATAATGACTTATCACCTCATAGTAGATTGTCTTTTGTTTCCTCAGGTCTTGATATATAGCCTGTGTCCTACCCTGTGTACACAGTAGCCATACACAAGTTGCACCTTGCCATTTCTTTTCTACATTAAACATCTTTTTAAAAAATTTTCTTCTGGGGTCTGGGGCTGTGGCTCAGTGGTAGAGTGCTTGCCTAGCATGTGTGAGGCCTGGATTCCATCCTCAGCACCATATAAAGATAAATAAATAAAGGAATTTGGTCCATCTACAACTAAAAAAATATATATATTAAAAAAAATTTTTTTTTTCTGTGCTAGGGATCAAACCCAGGGCTTCATACATGCTAGGCAAATACTCTTCCACTGAGCCACAACTCCAGCCCATAATTTGTAATTTGGTTTAGCATTATTTGCATTTATAAGCTTGGTCAATTTTGTCCATTAGATAGATCTTTTTTTTGTTGTTGTAAATGGACATATACCTTTATTTTATTTTATTTTTATGCAGATGTGGTGCTGAGGATCGAACCCAGTGCCTCACACATGCTAGGCAGGTACTCTACCACTGAGCTACAACCCCAGCCCTAGATAGATCATTCTAAGGTTATTGAATAGCCTAAAATCCTAGGTCATTAATGATTGTCCTTTGGGTGTCACTCTCAAATCATTGTATATTAACTGGACAATACTTTCCTAATTTGTAATTGAGAATATAATGTAAAATAGAATAAAATTACTCACTGAAAACAGGAGAGATCCTTGTGGTAACTGACTCAGTCTATCCCCGTGTGTTTACTTTTTTTTCTTTTTTCTCTCTGTTTGTGTACACACATATACCCTAATACATATATATATATATATATATTTTCATCTGGTTACATTTGCTTTACTTTGTGCCTGGCACTGTGCTATCATTTTCCTCTTATCTGTGTACCCTGTTAATCATAAAAAGAATTAAGTGAATATAACAATAGGTTTTCATTGGAAAACTAGTTATTGCTGCATGGTACTTAATATTCTTGTAGGTAATTGAATCATTTAGTATAGAATTTTTCTAGGTGGTGGTGTTAAATTAATGAGTTGCTGATTTTCAGGGATTTCTGGGGAGTTGTTTACTGGGGATTGAACCCAGGAGTTTGTGAGGCTGGCCTCAAACTTGTGATCTTCCTGCCTCAGCTTCCCAAGTTGCTGCGATTACTGGTGTGCACCACCATGCTGGCAGGGATATTCATTTTCAAAACTACAAACATCATTTTTCAATTTCTAAATCTTGAGAATAGTTATCAGGAATCTATGTAGTGCCTGTATATGTCTAGTAGTTGATAGTATTCTTGCAAATCTATTCATAGTAGCATAAAAATACATTATAAATAAGGTATATACTTTGGGGAACATCCTGCAGGTTGATATTTAAAATCTAATATATATATATATATATATATATATATATATATATACACACATACAAGTGTTGAATTATGAGACAAGGTATATATTAAAATTAATAATAAGAGAGCTGGGATTGTGGCTCAGTGGTAGAGCACTTGCCTATCATGTGTGAGGCATTGGGTTCAATCCTCAGCACCACACACAAAAAAAAGTAAACTAATAAAATAAAGTTTAAAAAAGTTTTTTAAAAAATAAGAAATGGGAAATTAAAATGGACTTAAGTATTTGAGATGACTTCATAGAGAAAGTTTATAAAGGCTAACCTGGGAGCACGGGTAGATACATTACCCTTACCAGTAAAATGGCATGGTGGCACACACCCATAATCCCAGCAGCTCAGGAGGATCTCAAGTTCAAAGCCAGCCTCAGCAACTTAGCCAGGCCCTACACAACTTGGTAAGACCCTCTCTCAAAATAAAAAATGAAAAGGGCTGATGATGTGGCTCAGTGGTAGAGCACCCCTGGGTTCGATCCCTGGTTAAAAAAATAAGGTTGCCAATGATCAGAAAAAGTGTGGTTTTAAGACTGCTAATATTTTACAAAATTCATATATTGTACAATTGGAAAAGAACCATTGTCTTCCTTTTTGGAATAACCCTATATTTCAGATGTACTATATAAGCATTTTCTTTTTTTTTTTTTAAGAATTTTTAATATTTATTTTTTAGTTCTCGGCGGACACAACATCTTTGTTTGTATGTGGTGCTGAGGATCGAACCTGGGCCGCACGCATGCCAGGCGAGCGCACTACCGCTTGAGCCACATCCCCAGTCCCCAATATATAAGCATTTTCATGTCCATGCTTGTCCTCTCTTTCATAGTCTCCATCATACCCAAGAACTGCTCTATGAGAGCACCAAAGACTTTTTGAAATTGAGATTTGAAAACCAAACTAAAGAGAAGACATGGATGCTTGAAAAAGATCAGTTGATGTCAAAGATTAAGCAATACAGGATGCAGAATAAGAAGAAAGATGATAAAATTGGAAAAGTTATGCCAGTTTTACATGACAGTCATCATACCCAAAATGAATATATTAAGGTAATGTCCTGATACCTTAGAGAAATGTTTATTTTTCTAGAACACCACAAGAACTCAGAGAATTACAAAGAACCTACATATTATCATATATAATCCATTCAGTCAAGGAAGCTGGGGTAGCAGCAGCCAAAAATAGCTGATCATTAACAAATGGGCTAGACTTTGTGGCTACAGCAGTACATAGGCTAGACAAGATCTGTCCATGTGGTGTTTACTGGTTTTTTTTTCAGTACTGATGATTGAGCCCAAGGGCACTACCACTGAACTACATCTCCATCCCACTTTATTTTGTTTAGGTGCTGGGGATTGAACTCAGGAGTGCTTTATCACAGGGTTTTGCTAAGTTGCTGAGGGTCTCACCAAGTTGCTGAGGTTAGCCTCCAACTTGCGGTCTTCCTGCCTTAGCCTCCCAAGTCACTGGGATCACAGGTGTGTGTACCACACCAGGCTTGGTGTTTATATTTAATGAAAAAAACAAACAATAGCAAATAAGCAAGAAAATTATAGATTATAAAAAGTGATAGATATTAAGGAATAGAGAATTAAATGAAGATTGCATATAATCACTGGAAGCCCATTTCAGAAGGGGAGCACAGGGACACTCTTATGTCTGATTGTTTCTGCTGAAACCTGTAATATGGAACTAAGCTTGCCAAGGAGACCTAGGGAAGGAGCATTCCAGGCAAAGGGAGAAGAAGTTTAAAGGCCTTCGGGTACATTCAAGGAAGAGGAAAGATATCACGGTTGTAGAAGATTAAGCAAGGAGGAAATGATAGGCAAGAAGCTTACAAGAGTGGGCAGATAGGTCATGGGTAAAACATATGAACTCAGTGCCAACCGTTGTCTCCTAAGGATTGTGTTTACGTAAGTAACATCTGATTTAAGATTTTTTTGTTTTGTTTTTGAGATAGCTTCACTATATTACCCAGGTTGACCTTGAACCCTTGGGCTTTAAGTAATCCTCCTGCCTTAGCCTCCTGAGTAGCTGGAACTACAGGTATACATTACTGCACCAAACTCTATTTAAAGTTTTTAAAAGGTCATTTTGCTATTCAATGAAACACATATAAAAACATGTTATTGTTGTTAGTTAATGTTTTTTCCTCTTTGAAGAAGATCTTCAGAAGCGTGGCCCAAAACATATATTGTAACATTTTATTTGGGACAAATTCTGAGCTCCATTATGTGACCCCATTTGTCTTTGTTTTAAAGGATTTCTATATACACTTTCAAAAAGGGGCTAAAAAAGTAATCTAGAAATTGGAAGTTTGGAGCTGGGAATGTGGCTCCATGGTAGAGCAACTTGCTTAGCACGCTTAAGGTCCTTAATTCAGTCTCCATCCAAAAAATAAAAAAGAAATTGTAGGTTTCCATATGTTCTCTAAGGTTCCTTGCCATCTTGTTCCTTAACTCATTTTGTATTTCTATAAATCCCTTCTTTCTTTTCTTTCATTACCTAAGTGCTAACTGAATCATCTAATTTGTAGAACTTAGTATTAATGCTTTTTGTCCTTTCAACCTGCAGTCCCTAAAGGATAAGTTGGCACAAGAGAAAAAGTTGTCCAACATGTACCAAGAGCAGTGCATTGCTCTAGAAGAAGAACTTGCCAAAATTCGAGAGGAGGAGGGAGTGAGGAGAGAGATCTTCAAGGTACAAAATTCTCTGCCACTTAAAATGGAGTGGGAAGTGTAGGTGACTGGGGAATGCTTCCTTCCTCTTAAATGCCTTCCTATTCTCCATATATAGGATCGCTCTAACAAGATGAGTAAGCGTTTACAGATAATGACAAAACGCTATGAGGCCTTAGAGCACAGACGTATGTTGGAAGTAGAAGGCTTTAAGACAGATATCAAGGTTCTCCGACAGAGACTGAAAGACTTGGAGCAAATGCTCTATAAGGTAATCTCTGGTCCTGAATTACCACAAAAGAGAAAGGGTAAGAAGTGTAGGAACATGATCATGAGGGCTCCATTGTAGCTCAGTGGTAGGGCATGTGCTTAGCTTCCATAAGGCCCTGGGTTCAATCCCCAGCACCACAAAAAAAAAAAAGAAAGATGTGCCATTTCCCTGCTGGTAGACACTAGGATCACCACCCTTCTAGTCTCCCTGAAAATCAGTTCAACAAGTACACACTACAGAGGAAACCAAAATAGACTGAAATAATTGAATGGCTGTATCATTAATACTTCTATCTAAACAAAACTTAGAAATTATCATCCCTGGTGGTACACGCCATAATCCCAGCAGCTCAGGAGGCTGAGGCAGGAGAATCCTGAGTTTAAAGCCAGCAGCAGCAAGGTGCTAAACAACTCAGTGAGACCCCGTCTCTAAATAAAATACAAAATTGGGCTCAGTGGTTAAGTGCCCCTGAGTTTAATCCCTAGTACCCCGCCCCCGCCAAAAAAAAAAAAAAGAAAGAAACAAAAGAAATTGTCATCCATCCCAATTCATGAAGTAAATTTAAAGAATTATGTCTGTTGGACAAATGGGAAAAGTGAGTAATTAATAAAGTAATTTTCCCAGACAGAGCTTTTTAGAAGCCAAGTTGCATCAAGAGCCTTCTTAGAGATTTAACTAGTCATCCATATATCCAAAATGATAACTACGTTCTGAACAAGGTTAATAACAAAAAAAGAGGAGGTGTTTCCTCTTATTCTTTAGCAGATTTACCAATAATGTTGTTTATATAGATCGCTTCTTTTTACCCATTTTTGTTTACTGCACTCTTTTCGAGGCTTCTCTACTGTTGTATGGGAAATAATCTCTTGCCTTTACTGAAAAACTAAGAATTGAATTTATTCTGTGTACTAAATATCCCATAAAAAGATGCCATTCAGCACAGTCTGCTCTTTATGACTCTTTGAAATCTCTTCCCTGTCTTTTGCCATAATTGTTTCTTCTTTTTTCAAATCTTTAGGCAACAATTAATACCCGGGCAAACCAGGACCTTGCCATTCTGTGTGAGGTCCGAGACAGCAATAGACGGGCACACAAGATACAAGGAGAACTGAAGAACATCAAATCCAAAGTGTTCGGTCTGGAGAATGAACTTAGGCTCTGTTGATGTCTACTTTCAGAGGCGGTCAGCTTCCTGAAATCTAGGAAAAGGTTATCTGCTCCCAAAAAGACTTACAGTTGACTGGAGTATCCGTTTTTATAAAGACAAAGTGAAGAATCGGAGCACTAAAAAGCTTATCTTGTATACTAAGCCTTATTCGTAATTTTCACTCTCCTGTTAACCTTTTGGGAAGTCTGGATTATAGCCTGAATTACTCTGAGGCTTTCCCACATTATTTCTCCTGTTTGTTTTAACAGGTTTTGTTTTTTAAAACAAATGAAAATTTAGGAGAAAGTGTTTTTGCTAAGAACTTGGCTGAGTGTCATTAGGAAGAACACTTTCTAAAGGAATAAAGACATTCATTAAAGTTGCCTTCCTCCTAGGCAGAGAAAGCTGCAGCACTTGGCAAATTTGCACTACTCAGCTATGGAACTTTGGAATTTTTCCATCATGAGCATCTCCTGAATTACCACCAGAGGGCAGTAGAGACCCTACTCTTAGGCAAATGATTATAGAAAAATAGAGGTGCCACTTTGGCAGGAGTGAGACTGAAATGATCCTTTATGAAAAGTTTGACATTGTATCAATAACATTTTTTAAATAATGTATATATTTCAAATTAACTATTTTCAATAAAATAAGTAATCAAAAATATTTGAGTTTTCTATATGTCTTGTTAAAACCATGTTTATATTTTTTTAATGTCTCATTTATCTCAAAAGTGCTTTCTTGTTCCCTGGCCTCTGCTGTTTTGTACAAGTTGTTCCAAATTAAATCTCGAAATCATCTGGTATTGGAGGTAGTAAGAAGAGTACAAGGGCAATGACACTAAAACTTTCTTTTTTTTTTTTTGCACTGAGTATTGAATTCAGGGATGCTTAACCACTGAACCACATCCCAACCCTTATTTTGCTTAGGGCCTTACTTAGTTGCTGAGGCTGGCTTCTGTTGTGATCCTCTTGCTTCAGCCTTCCAAGCTGCTGGGATTATAGGCATGCATCATTGTGCCCAGCAACTTTACCCATTTTTAGCTAAATTACTGTGTACTTTAATACGAGGATGAATTTTATGGTATATGAGTTATATGTCAGGTTTTTTTGTTGTTGGGTTTCAGGGATTGAACTCAACCTTATTTTGTATTATTTAAGACAAGGTCTCACTGAGTTGCTAAGCACCTCACCATTGCTGAGGCTGGCTTTGAACTTGGGATCCTCCTGTCTCAGCCTCTGGAGCTGATGGTATTATATGTCAGTTTTTAAAAATACATATACATGAATTACTCAGTCTGGTGCCTAGCATATAGTACATTCAATTGTGGTTAAATATTATCAATATTTTGGCTTTAATTTCTACCAGTTGTTTACCATTGTCATTTAGGTTCCAAGATGTAGTTAATACCATTCATTCCTTCATTCAAAATCTTAAGCCAGACATGGTGGTGTACACCTATAATCCCTGTCTCAAAATTAAAAAGCTCATTGGTAAAACACGCTTTGGTTAAATCCCCAGTACCAGAAAAAATAAAATAAAAATAATTATTATGGTATTAGAAATGTGCTGGTTCTTCTGTATAAAAACCCTAAAACTGGGGCTGGGGATGTGGCTCAAGCGGTAGTGCGCTCGCCTGTCATGCGTGCAGCCCGGGTTTGATCCTCAGCACCACATACAAACAAAGATGTTGTGTCTGCTGAAAACTAAAAAATAAATATTAAAATTCTCTCTCTCCCTCCCTCTTTAAAAAAAAAAAACCCTAAAACTGGGCATGGTGGCACATGCACATGTCTATAAGGCTAGCTCAGCAACTTAGCAAGACCCCATCTCAAAAGTTTAAAAAGGGCTGGGGATATAGCTCAGTGGTAAAGCACCCTTAGGTTAAATCCCTATACAAAAAAATAAATAAAAACACTGAAACAGTCTTTGTTCTCCAATGGTTGGTGGTGATGGTAAAAATAAAAAACCCAAGTTAGTAATGAATGAAAAGCAGTGCTATAGGTGCATAGGATAGAAGCAGCAGAGAAGATGACTCAAGGAGGTATCTTTGAGCAGAATCTTTCCATTTTTTGTTTTGTTTTGCTTTGTTGTTGCTACTGTTGTTTTGGTACTGGGGTTTGAACACAGGGGCACTGAGCTAAATCCCTAGTCCTTTTTATTTTTTATTTTGAAACGGGGTCTCCCTGTTGCTGAGGCTGACCTCAGATTTACAATCCTTGGCCTCAGCCTCCTAAACTGCTGGGATTTCAGGTGTGTGTGACCATGCCTGGCTCAAGCAGAATCATAAAAGTGAATTCAAGGCCAGGCGTGATGGCTCACACCTGTAATTGCAGTGGTTCAGGTGGCTGGAACAGGGTCACAAGTTCAAAGCCAGCCTTAGCAATTTAGCAAGGCCCTAAGCAACTCAGCAAGACCCTGTCTCAAAATATTTTTTTAAAAAGGCTGTGGATGTGGCTCAGTGGTTAAGTGCCCTGGGTTCAATCCTTGGTACCAAAAGTGGGGGAAAAGGATCATAAGTTCAAAGCCAGCCTCAGAACTAAGTGAGGTTCTAAACCTACCCCTTTCTCAAAAAATAAAAAGGACTGGGGATGTGGCTCAGTGGTTAAGCACCCCTGAGTTTAATCTCTGGTACCAAATAAAAAAAGTAAATTCAAGCCAGATATGGTGGTGCACCCTGTAACCCAAACTACTTGGGAAGCTGAGGCGGAAGATCATAAGTTCAAGGCAATTTAGGGAGACCATGTATTAGAATTAATAATAGAATGGGGTTGTAGCCCATTAGAGCACTCCTGGATTCAATCTCCAGTACCAGGGGGAAAAAGGAAGTGAATTTAGAATCAATCTGGGCATTCTAGGTAGAGGAGAAATAACATGCAAAGGCAAAAAAGAACAGAGTGGGGAATTGCAAGAACAGGAGACAGTATGCAATGTACATTAGAAGTTGTATGAAATTTCAATAAATACAATTATGCAATTCTTAAATTCAAGACTTTTGCATCAATTGAAAACATTTGGGTTTACTTTAAAATGGGGCGAGGAGCCAGGCATGGTGGTATGTGCCTCTAGTACCTACTACTCCAAGACAGATGGGAGAATGGCTTGAGCCCAAGAGTTTGTGGCTGGCCTGTGCAACATAGCAAGACCCCATCTCAGAAAACAAAACTACAACAAAAAAGCAAAAAAAAGGGGGGGGGGGGAGGGGAATAGCCAAAATTTGAGACAGCTGGTGGTAACAATTAACGTGTAAAACGAAAATTGGAAATACAAACTCACTTTCTTAAAAATTAGGGATGGACGAGAAGCATCATGCAATAATAAATCTGAGATGTTTATTTCCTAGGAATTCTTTGTACTGCAGACCAGAGTAATGTGTAATCACTACCAGGATTTATTGCTCTATCTATAGGAACAATGAAAAAGATGGTACAAAAGATCTGAAAGCAGCCATCAGTGTCATCTGCTTTGCCTTTTAAAATTTCTCTTTTAGCCTATATACATGAGTAACTTAGCAATGTCACCTTTTTATCCATAAAATGTATGTGATTTTTCACAACATAAAATAGCCTCTGGCTGTTATTTTGGGTCCAGTCTTGTGATTCTCACTGCCTCTCCACCCACACCACACTACTTGGGCTACCAAGATTTACTGTAATATTTGCAACGCAGCAGATTGTACTGTTACCACTCACTGCATACAGGATCAGAGAGAAGATGGCTACTGTCTTTATCCAAGAGAGAAATTCAAGGGTAAACTAAAGAAAGACATTGAGAATAGAGAGGAAGGGACAGATTTGAGAAACAAAAGAATGGAAATGGGATCTTTGTGATAGATGAGATGTGAGGGTTAGGGGAAAAGATACTTTCTGACACCAAAGCCTTTGTGTTTTGTTTGTTTTGGTTTAGTTTTTGTTGATGTTTTAACTTCCCTGGGGATTGAACCCAGGAGGACCTCTGCGTATCCTAGGCAAGTCCTCTGCCAACTAAGCTACATCCCCAGCCTTTTTTTTTTTTTTAACTCCAAAGTTTCCAGTTTGGAGAACCATGTTATAGTAACAGCATTAACTGAAATTCAGTGTGTGTGAGAGCTAGGCGTGGTGGCACACACCTGTAATCCCAGCAGCTCAGGAGGCTGAGACAGGAGAATCTTGAGTTCAAAGCCAGCCTCAGCAAAAAATTAGGCATTAAGAAATCCAGTGAGACCCTGTCTCTAAATAAAATATGAAATAGGGCTGGGGATGTTGCTCAGTGATCAAGTGCCCCTGAGTTTAATCCCTGGTAACCACCCCCACCAAAAATAAAAAATCAGTGTATGAGAACAAGTAGATTTCCAACAAATTTAGGAATATGGATATGGGAGTCAGGAGAAAAGTTAGGAATATAGAGATTTCAAATTATTAACATATAAAAGATAACTGATTACTGTGAATAAGATTAGAGATGGAAAGCACATATAGAATAAGAAAATAAGAGAACCAAAGAGGAGAAAACTAATGGTTGGAGGAGGGGTAGCTAGTATTGTCTGAACAACAATAAGAAAAAAGTGTTCTGGAACCTAGGGGAATATGAATTCAAAAAGTAAGAGGTTAAATTGTGTGTGCCGACAAAAGTTGCATATAAATTTCTAATCATTTTTTAAAAAAGAGGTTGAGACAATTGTCAAATACTGTAGAAAAATAAGGTAAATTAGAATTGGGGATTTGACAATTCAGTAGCAAGTGAATTTAGAGGGAGTTCAGGTACTTGTGGGTGGAAGTTGGCCTGTATTAAATTGAGGAATGAGGCAAGATGAGAAGTAGCTTTAGAGCTGTAGAAACCCCAGTGTTGTATTACATATTTTTTTGTTTTTTGTCCATGATTCCTGGCTCATTAACTTCTTCCAAAAGTGGGTCATAAAAATCCTTATCTTCCCCTGCTGTTCTATCTTAGATCTGGTCACAAAGAAATTCTCCAACCCACCCTTCCCTGATAGTCATTCCAGAGGAGTCCTGTGCCATATCCTGGCGAGAAGCCAAGAAGAATTTGAATAGGCCCTTGCTGGCTTTCCCCACCTAGTCTACTAGCAGTAGCAATCACGCCTATGCAATGAAGTCTCCCACCACCACCACCACCAAGAAAGAAAAACTAAAAAGATAGGGTTCTGAGCATATCCACACAGCTGAACACGTGGAAGCTTGCAGGAAGGCTGATGAGAGTTCATCCATATGCTGGGAAGGTGGTGCACCCCAACTCCATGGAGATGAGAGCTCCCAAACTCAGCCTGTGCGTGGGACCCTTTCAGACCTTGCTCTGTATATCTCCATCTGGTTGCTTATTTGTATCCTTTAAAATATCATTTATAGTAAACCATTAAATGTAAGCAGAGTGCTTTCCTGAGTTCTGTAAGCCACTCTAGCAAGCAAATCAAACAAGAGGTGGGGGTCTTGGGAACCCCAATCTATAATCAATTAGTCACAATTTCCAGAAGCCCAGACTTGCAACTGGGTCGGAAGTGGGGGCAGTCTTGGGGACCAAACCCTCAACCTATGTGGTCTGACATTATGTCTAAGCAGATAGTGTTAGAAATGAATTATAGGACACCCAACTGGTGTCTGCTGCAGCATTCATTGCTTACTTGCTGGTAGGGAGAAATCCTTGTCACCTTTGAGGTTGCAAACGTCTTCTATGTTGAATGTGAAAGCAGAGGAAACACAACATACTTTGTTTTTGCTTCACACACATTTGGTGTCAGGAGTGGGGGTTGTTATCTGCCCTGGTTCACAGAAGCATGTGGTTTGGGAAGAGAAAGTATGATGGAGTGGGAGATGAGAAAACTTTGAACTCTGGGTGGCTACCTAGTCACCCATGATGTGAAATCATAACTGTATTGTTCAGTTACTTAAGGTAAAAGTTATCAACGGAATTTAGAGATGGTGATAGACCTAACCCCCAAGGAATTGTCTCATTGGATATGAAAGGAAATGCAAAATAACAAGAGGCACGCTACACTCACAATCCCTTGGTTATGGCCTTTGGTAATGACTAAAATGAAAGTGAAAAAGAGCCATGTGAGCAGGGCACCATGGTGCATACCTACAATCCCAGCAGCTCAGGAAGCTGAGGCAGGGGGGTCACAAGTTCTAGAGCAGCCCAGCCTCGCCTAAATTTAGCGAGGTCTTCAGTAATGTAGTAAGACCCTGTCTCAAAATTTAAAAATGCTGGGGATTCTGGGTTCAACCTCAGTATTAAAAAAAAAAGTAGAAGAATAGTATCTTTGGTTTTAAATGCTGCAGAGCAGAAGAACATATTTGGGTTGACTGTTGCTCACTACTTTTTTCTTTTTTCTTTCTTGATTCTAGGAATTGAACCTAGGGGCACCCTACCATAGAGCCACATCCCCATTCCTGTTTGTTTTTTTGAGACAGGGTCTCATTAAATGGACCAAGTTGGCCTCAAACTCATAATTCTCCTTCCTTAAACCTCCTTAATTACTGGGATTACAGGTGCCTGAGATAGTCACCCACTGAATATGCCCATTTCCCAGGTTATGGTAAATGCTGTGATTAAGGGAACACTTTCTACAGGAGCACCCTATGTGACATTATTCACAAAAGTGAACATTTCAAGAAACATATCTGATTTGCTGTCTTAACTTCCATGTGTGGGTCTTACTAATACCAAGGACATTAAAATGATTAAAAATAGAATAGGGAGAGCGAGGAAATCATCCCAGAAGTATAGAAGTCTTTAGATGGTTATTGGAAGTCAGGCTGAATATGGCAGACATCATGATGTTGTTAGCACCTATCAAAGGTTGGGTGGGTCAATAGGACTCTCCACGAACCCCCTCCCCACCCCGAAACTTGAAAGGTCACAAGAAAGTCCACTCCATTTATCCAAGTTTTAAGGAATTCAAGAAGCCAGAAGGCAAAGATAGCGATAAGAAACACTGCCTGAAATTGTCAGGGGGAGAGGTTAGACTGGTTAATCAAGGTTAAAACTGACAGAAAGGCCCTATCGCTGGTAGGAACATGAGGCCATATGCACATGTGTGGGTATGGCCAGATGGGGAAGAGAAAAACCTTTTTTTTTTTTTTTTTTTTTTTGACTCCCTTATGCAGGAACACAAAACAATGTGATTCCAAGGCACAATCTTTTAGGGGAGGGATACTGGGGATTGAATCCTAGGGCGCTCTACATCTTGGCTATATCCCCAATCCTTTTTATTTTTAATTTTGTGACAGGGTCCAGCTAAATTGCCCAGGCTAGCCTCAAATTTGCAATCCTCCTGCCTTAGCCTCCTGAATCACTGAGATTATAGGCATGTACCACCAAATCCATCAAAGCCTGTTGGCGTGATCTTAATGGGGGTTGAGGTTAGGTTGGGAGAATGTGAAAAGGCAACAAATGACAAAATTGAAGGCAAAAGTTGGAATAAAAATTGGGGTTTTTGAACAAGCTTTATGTGAGGTGGTTATGTCTCCTTTACCTATTTTACCGATGGATAATGTGGCTGGGGACCACTTCCCCTACCTAGTACTATAACACAGAAGACATAAATCTGCCTTTCAGGCCATATTAACCAAACACACTAAATGGAAGCCAGTAACATCCCCTAACCCCACATTGAGCAAAATATAAGCTGGAAAAGCTGGACAGCGGGGTGCATGCCTGAAGTCCCAGCTACTTTACAGGTAGAGGCAGGAGGATAGCTTGAGACCAGAGGCTCAAGGCCAGCCTGGGTAACATGGAGAGACCTGTTCTCAAATAAAAGAGAGCAAGCCAGGCTTGATGGCACATGCCTATAATCTCAGTGACTGTGGAGGCTGTGGCAAGAGGATCACAAGTTCAAGGCTAACCTCAGCACCTTAGCAAGATCCTGCACTTTCAAAATAAAAATTAAAAAGGACTGGGGATGTAGTTCAGTGGTAGAATATCCCTGCATTCAATCCCCAGTACAAGCAAACAAACAAACAAAACAAAAAGGGAAGGCAGAGAAATAGAAACTGGAATGGTGGTAGAGACAAATTATCTATTGGATAGCCCTATGTGGATCCTAAAGTGGGGCTTATGGTATAACCCTGTGAGTGCTTCCCAGCAATGAGGCACTGAGACTTTGGACTAATGAATTTCCACTTAAAGGGCATTTACTACCTTGCTATGAGAACAATCCCATGACTAAAGGACACAAAATTGCCTTAAAACTCTAACTTGCTCACCTACTCTGGGACAAGAGTCCTCTGTGTTTCTCCTTTGCTAGCAAAGCAATAAAACTTCTTTTTCCTTTTTCTCAAAACAAACAAACAAAAACACTCCCCACAATGTCTTAGATAATGTCAGAAAAGCACTCTAATGGGGATGGCAGTGCCCTGGGAATTTCAGTAATGAAATGGAAAATGCAAGGAGATACTGGACCAGGGGGACTCTTTCCCCCAGGCCTGACTCTGGAACTGCAGGAGGAGCTACTGGATTCTAGAGTGCCTTATACACACCTCTCAGATGGCCAGCAAAGAGCTTCTTGATGTGTGGATGAGAGTTCCTATGTAGCTCAGTGGTGGAACACTCCTGGGTTCAATCCCCAGTACCTTCCCCCATTCCCCAACCCACCCCAAAGGATGACAGAGGTAAAAACAAAATAGAAGCCCCTGTGTTTGGGTTTTTACTGACTCATGGACAATGAACAATGTCCTGGTCATCTCAGACAGAAATGCAATAAAAATAGCCTGAGCTATTAAAGGGATGTCTATATGGGGCACAGCCGTTTGGAAGTTTGAGGGAGCATTACATAGGACTCGTTGATGCCCATCAGAAGAATGCCCTTCCAAGTTTGGAAGGTGACTTAAATTGACAAGTAGATGTCCCTGGGATCCATAAAATGAGTAGATATGGGGATACTGCAGCAATGCAGAGATGAGCTAAATCTAGACAGGTTCCTCTTATACCCTCTTAGACACAAAACACCAGTAAATACTGTGCTACCTGCCAGAAAAACACAGACAGCCAATGGACGTGGGGAAGTTTGCCCAGGGGAGGCCCCGCACATAACGGTCAAGTGGACTACACTAGACCAATGCTATTAGCCCTGGGGGGCTATAAATGGGTCTTGACAAGAATATATACTTACTCTTACTCTGGATTGGGCTCTGCATACCTAGTAAGAGATGCAAATGCCCAAAATACTATTAAAGGATTGCAGCAGTAGATCCCATACCGACTTGGGCCTCCAAGTACATTTCTTTGGACCTAGGGAAACACTTTATGGTCCATGATGCCCAACAGTGAGCAAAGAAATAGACCAAATGAACATATGTTACATTTCATCCTCAGAGTAATGGTTCAGTAAGAAAATCAAATGGGCAGTTAAAACACTTGCTGTCTAAAATGGGGAGATAAAAGACATGAGGGATTGGCTTATACATCTTCATGAGAGTGAACTCGACCTAAAGAAGTTGGTAAGGGAGGGTCCCTACCATAAACTCCTCTACTTTTCTGGAGAATCTGGAGTAGGAGCGGGGAGGATGTTGGTGCAACTGTATAATTCTTCTCATATCACCTCAAATTTTATTTTTTCCTGCCTGATACAGTGGTCCCAGGAGTAGGGATACAACTGCTGGTACTAGGAGCAGGGATAATTCCTAAACAGAAAACTAAAACTACTCATTTAACTGCTGTCCGAATTCCTAAATTCTTGGGGTGTAGCTCAGTGGTAGAGATTTGATTAGCATTGGTGAGGCCCTGGGTTTGATTCCCCAACACCTAAAAATACAAAAAAAAAAAAATTCTAAAAATTGGTTAGGGTGAACTGTGCCTTCATTCCTAGTGGCTGGCAATTAGGGCTAGCAGTAAATGCCACCATATTGCCTAGCAGTGGGGATAGCCCACTGGTTCTGCACCTCTGTAATCCTACCTTATACAAATGGGAGTGAACTGCTGTCATTGCTGCCAGCAGTCAACTATCACAGTGCCTGAACCTAACGTCTTTCCAAAGGTGGGAAAGTTTGGGTAATAATGAAGAGAAGGAAAACTGATAGCTGAGGGTAAAGAAATGAATAAATGGGTTATGAATGGAAGGAACTTCAACATTTCACTAACACCTTGAAAGAGGCTCAGAGCAAGAGATTGTCTCTTATCTCAATTACACTGGAATCCTGGAAGGGTAAAGCTATGTTTGTAAGGAACCACTCTTGCTTTCAGGACCTGCCAAAATTGCAAATCTGAGTGACCCCCACACACACCCCGAGACATATTTGTTCAATATAATGATGAACTGGACTAATTATTAACAACTGAATGGGATTCTAGTGATGTGGCATTATCTTTTTTTTTTTTTTTAAGGTGGGAGGGATTGAACCCAGGGGCCTTAACCACTGAGTAACATTCCCAGCCCTTTCTTATTTTATATTTTGTTTAAAGATAGGGTATTGCTGAGTTGCTTTGGGCCTTGGTCAATTGCCAAGGCTGGCTTTGAACTCATCATCCTCCTGCCTCAGCTTCCTGAGCTGCTGGGATTATAGGCATGCACCACACACACAGCCTTTTTTTTTTCTTCCTGGTACCAGAGATTAAACCCAGGGGCACTTAACCACTAAGCCACATCCCCTGCCAGTTTTATATTTTATTTTGAGATGGGGTCTCATTAAGTTGCTGAGACTGGCTTTAAACTTGTGATCCTCCTGCCTCAGCCTCCCAAACTGCTGGGATTACAGGTGTGCTCCATCATACCCAGCCCGTTATCCTTTGAGTTATATATCCTTTTGATTGAAGGGATTGGTGTTTGAAAGCCAGGAGATGGGCTGTGAGATGATGATACATATTTTGGTTTTCATCCACTGTTCCTGGCTCATAGCTCCCTCCCTGAGCTGTGTCATAGAAACTCTAGTCTTCTTCTGCCTTTCTGTCTTAGAGCTGGCCATAAAGAAATTTCCTGATCTACCATTGGTCAATAGTAGGTCACATATCCTCCTTCATTCCACAGTAATTCTTCCTATAACCTGGAGGAAGGAATGCTGCACAGAGGTGAAGAAGACTCTGAACAGAGACCTTGCTGGGATTCCCCACCCAGGCTGCTGGGAATCATGCCTATGCAATGAGGTCTCCAAAACACTAACAACAAAACGTAGTTGTTTTTTTTTTAATGGACAGGATGCCTTTATTTGTTTATGTATTTATTTTTATATGGTTCTAAGGATCAAATCCAGTGCTTCATAATATGTTTGGCAAGTGCTCTGCCCACTAAGCTACAGTCCCAGCCCACATATAGAATTTTTTTTTTTCTGGTACAGGTACTGAACTCAGGGGCACTTGACCACTGAGCAACATCCCCAGCCCTATTTTGTATTTTATTTAGACACAGGGTCTCACTGAGTTGCTTAGAGCCTCACCATTGCTGAGGCTGGCTTTGAACTCAAGATTCTCCTGTCTCAGCCTGCTGAGCCCCTGGGATTATAGGTGTGCACCACCACACCCAGCCACATATAGGTTTTTAAGAGGTTCTGAACATCTGAACACGTGGAGGCTTATAAAAAGGCTAACGAGAATCTATCTACATGCAGGGAGGGTAGCATACCTCAACTTCATGGGAATGAAGTTCTTGTGCTTGGGACCCTTCTAGTTTTAGACTGGAGAGACTTAATCATGTTTATAGGCTGAAAGGAAAAGGTCAGAGAAAGGAAATGAAGATATAAGAATGAGAGGGGAAGTTGATAAATAAGATCCAGTACTGATGGAGATAGGAAGAGTAGGTAAACTGGTAACTCTGAAGGGTGATCACTTCGTATTTCATAGAAGGAATAAAATCAAAGCCATCCACTGAAAGTGAGATGGGGCCTTGGTGTGATGCTTGGTGCCTAAGAAGAGTCAGTGTTTGGAAAGACAGAAAGGGGCTGATGAGGGCAAGTGGAAAACTGTTAGGAGTAGTTGGGTGCTAGGAATGCACCCTGGGCCTTGCACATCTAAGGCAAGCACTCTGCCACTGAACTACACCCCCATCCCCTTGTAGCAGGTCTTGATGAAGGATTTATTGAGTTGAAGTGGCTGCCAGTGAAAAATGTCTAGGATAGCAGCAAGTCACAGTCTGCTTCATCTGCCCTCCTAACTTCCTCAGTAGGGAAGGGCACAGAGCCAAATGAGTCTAGACTAGGCAGACCAGCCAGAAACAAAGGCAGGTGAAGGGATGAAGCTGGAGAGATGATTTGATGGCCAAGCAAAGGAAAACCCTACAAAGAAAACCCTTAAAAAACCAAACTGCTTTTTAAGCCAGGTGAAGTGGTGCACTTCTGTATTCCCAGCAACTCCAGAGGCTGAGACAGGAAGGTCACAAGTTTGAGGTCAGCCCCAGCCACTCAATGAGGACCTAAGCAACTTTGCAAGACCCTGTCTCTAAATAAAATATTCAAAAGGGCTGGAGGTGTGGCTCGATGGTTAAGTGCCCTTGGATTCAATCCTGAATATAAAACAACAAAAGTTCTGGGAATGTAAAACTCATTGGTAAAGCACTCTTGGGCTAAATCTCCAGTACACTCCCCCACCAAGAACACAAATTTTTAAAGTCTTTTTAAAAAATCTCTACATGAAAACATTGCTTTACAGGCTTAAGTTTGTTTGTTTATTATCTCACAGATTTTATTGAATGTCTCTATTTTTCATTTTCCTCATTTTACTTGGAGAACTGGGCCTTAAGCTTAAAGTGATTCACTCCTGGGATGACTGGTAGCTTAGTTTCAAATTAGCCCTACACAAGCAACTGAACATGACCCAGACTTTTGGAGCAATTACTTAATCATGTCGTATTTAAGGTGACATCAAAGTATATTCATGTTATTATGTATAGGATATTCTTTACTTTGGAGATGATGCACTTATTTTTTTGGAACTTCTAGATAATAATATTCTCATCTTAACTGGCATGTAAGTGGGTGTGGAGCAAGACTGCTCTGAGAACCCCATTGCCTCTGCTTTAGCTGCCTTCAGGGGAGTTTGACCTTCAAATGGCAGCTATTATTGTTTTTGTTTGTGGACCTTCTTGGCATCTCTCCCTCTTTGTCTCTTGAGCTGTATGGTCTCTTTTTCCAAACTAAGCCAGCCACTCTTTTTTTTTTTTAATTAAAATAGTGTTGTTGGAGCCTGGCATGGTGGCACATGCCTGTAATCCCAGCTGTTCCAGAGGCTGAGGCAGGGAGAATGTGAGTTCAAAGCCAGTCTCAGCAATTTAGTGAGGCCCTATGCAACTCAGAGATACCCTGTCTCTAAATAAAATTCAAAATTGGGCTGGGGATGTGACTCAGTGGTTAAATGCCCCTGGATTTAATCCCTGGTACTCAAGGAAAAAAAAAATTGTGTTGTTGGGACTGAAAGTGTAGCTCAGTGGTAGAGCACTTGTATAACATGAAAGGCCATAGAATGAATCCCAGCACTGCAAAAAAGAAAAACTTGTCCTGACACATAAAAAGACCAACCAATGGGCAAAGCATGTGAAGTAGAATAGACCTGATTAATATTACAGATAGTTATCTCTATATAGATAGACCCAGTTAATACTAGATATTATTATATAACATCACATATTATATAATAGAGGCATTTCAAGTTAGTGACCAAATATGTATGTTTTGGGTTTTTTTTTTTTTAAGTTGGAACAAATATTTATTTATTTATTTATTTTTGGTATCTGGGATTGAACTCAGGGGTGCTTGAACACTGAACTCCTATCCTCCTGTCTCAGCCCCCTGAGCTGTTAGGATTACAGGTGTGTACTAATGACAGGCTAGGATAAATACTTATTATACTTGATAATTCAGTTCAACTATTTACATATATGCATATATATTTGTATTATGCATATATATATATATGCATAAAACTGTGGATTCACAAGCAGTTGTAAGAAACAATAGAGCGATCCTGTGTACATTTTTCCCAGTGTCTCCCCAATCGATGATTCCTTTTTGACATGGTACCTTATAGCTATTTATGTCCCTGTAACTCCAGCTTGGACCTCAGTGTTTCTGATTACCCTTGTGTTGGCTTTATGACATTTTTTTTCCCCCTTTTGGCTCACCATGGATATATCCACTAATCACTTCAGCATTTAACAATAGCAGTGCTAATTTTAAATTAGTATGACTTCAATATTGTTATGTTGACTGTTCCAGAGCCTTTTAATTGTCAACCTTGACTTCACATTTGGAAAAGATCATTAAATATTAAATAGAGGGATCCAGAATCTGAATGAGCCTGATGTAATATCTTCATATAAATTTTTATAAGATTTCATTCAACCCCAAACTCAGTAATCAGTCTAGATTGAACTGGTATGTCTGGGGCTCTTTTCCTTATTAGAGTGTTTCCCCACTCCAGACCCATATCTCTGTGTTACTCCACAGGCCATGCCAGCACCTGATAAGCTCCTGCAGAAAATAGCTTTGTTCTGTATGTGCAAATAACTATGCTCCTCCCCGCTCTCTCTCTGAACTCCTTTTCCCCAAAAATGACCTTATGAAACTCCTTTTGCTATATGTTCTCTGCCTGCTTCTTTTTTTTTTCCTGCCTGCTTCTTGAAGACTATTTTGTCCTCATCTTTGAAATTCTGTATTTTGCCTCAAGTCAACCTGCCCAGATGTCTCTTAAGACCCCCACCCATTCCCTCTTCCCTGCCTCACACCTGGTCTCCTATTTTCTTTCTTTCAAGAGAATTTTTAATATTTATTTTTTAGTTTTCGGTGGACACAACATCTTTATTTTATTTTTATGTGGTGCTGAGGATTGAACCCAGCGCCCCGCACATGTCAGGTGAGCGCGTTACCGCTTGAGCCACATCCCCAGCTCCCTATTTTCTTTTTTAATATTTATTTAGTTGTAGATGAACACAGAGTATCTTTAATTTTTATGTGGTGCTGAGGATTGAACCCAGTGCCTCACCCATGTAAGGCAAGCACTTTACCACTGAGCTACAGCCTCAAGCCCCTGGTCTTCTATTTTCTTCTCCTAAACACTCACATTTTGAAACTGCTGCCCTGTCCATCTGTGCACTGACATTGCCTCTGGCTCTTCTGGCTCCTTTAAATCACTTTCCTATCTGACTTCTGCTTCTCCTGTACTTGCCTACGCCTTACCTCTAACTATTCTTCCAGTGTTGGTGTGTCTGGGAATGAACTTGGGCTCTCTTCCAAAGTGAGTTAGTCAGCTTTCTATCACTATAACAAATACCTGAAATAATCAGCTTATAAAGAAAAAAGCGTTATTTTAGCTTACTGTTTGAGGTTCTAATCCATGATCAATTGACCCATGTTGTCTTGGGTCTGTGGTGAAACAGTACATCCTGGCAGCAACATATGGTGGAACAAAACCACTTACCTCATGGTCAGGGGGAAAAGGAAGGGGCTGTGAGTCTGTTTACCCCTCTAAGGACAACCCCCTAAGATCTGAAGATATTCCACTAGGCCTCACCTCTTAAAGGTCCACCACCTTCCAAGAGCACCACACTGGAGAGCAAGCCACCCACATCTTCTCTTTAGGTATTATCAGTCCTATGACTCCACTTACTGATGGAAAGAATGTTATGGGATTTCTTTTCTTAAAGGCCAGAGTAATCTCCATTGAAAAAAGTATGAAGCTGGGCATGGTGAGGCACACCTGTAATCCCAGCAACTTGGGAGGCTGAAACAGGACAATCACAAATTCAAGACCAGTCTCAACAAATTAGTGGGGGCCCTAAGCAACTTAGTAGACCCTGTCTCAAAATAAAAAACCAAAGAAGGCTGGGGATGTGGCTCAATGGTAAAGCTCCTTTGGGTTAACTCTTTAGTACAAAAAAAAAAAAAAAAAAAAGAATAAATATAAGGAAACACCCACCTGTTGGCAAAATATTCAGCCCAGAAAGTCAAAATTTTCAGTGGGATCTGAAAATATAGAGCAAAAGGGTAGTTAACCTAGATAAGGAATTAATTCAAAGACTGCAAGTCCTTGAGGTCACTCTAAATCCTCTGAAGGAGAAACCAGATACAGTAGCAAATCCTTGTAGTCCCAGTTACTAGGAAAGCTGAGGCAGGAGAATCTTTAGAGCCCAGAAGTTCAGGGACAGCCTGGGGCAAACAGCGAGACCCTATCTCAAAAACAAACAGCCAGGCATGGTGGTACACACCTGTAATTCCACAGCTCAGGAGGCGGAGACAGAAAGTACAAGAGTTCAAAGCCAGCCTCAGCAAAAGCAAGGTACTAAACAACTCAGTGAGATCCTGTCTCTAAATAAAATACAAAATAGGGCTGGAATGTGGCTCAGTACCCCTGAGTTCAATCCCTGGTACCCCAAAACAAAACAAGCAATCCCCCCCAACTTCTGAAGAACAAAGTCAGAGTATGACATGTCCCTTAAAAAGACCTGTGATGAAGCCAGGTGTGGTGATGCACTCCTGTAATTCCAGTGACTTGGAGACTGGGGCAGGAAGGTCGAAAGTGCAGAGCCAGCCTCAGCAACCCTGTCTCAAAATAAAAAATAAAAAGGGCTGGGGTTGTGGCTCAGTGGTTAAGCACCCCTGGGTTCAATCCCTATTTAAAAACAAGCAAACAAACATACAAATCAGGGATGACAGGATTCAGGTACATCCCCTTTCAGCCTGTCCTCCTTCAGGACAGCCCTCTTTTGAGGATCAGATGCCTGGCTGAATAGCTGAATCCTCAAGATAGAATAATGTTTTAGAAGCTCTGGGGTAAAATAAAGTTCAGGAAAACACCTGCCCTGACCACTTCTCCCTGCCACACACCGACAGTGGGTAGTGCAGCAAATGGATGAAGGAACATAACACAAAACAAAATATCTCTTTATACCACTATGTCGTTTCACCCACTCTCCTCATCCCAATCACTAAACGGGGTTCATCTCCTTTCTTCATAGTTTCTTAGCCAGATGAGAATGCTCTATTTCAAATGGTTCTTGTAAATCGATTGGACATCAGACTTCTAGGACCAGGGCCAGAGTACTTGCCTAGTAAATACGAAGCCTTGGGTTCCGTTCCTAGCACTACACACACACCACACACACACACACACACACACACACACACAAATCAGACTTCTTCACTTGATATTTTAATATTCACCTAGGAGTGAGATGGGAGCCTCTGCCTCTGCTGAAAAGAAATATTCTTGTCCTAACCCTAACCCCTTCTCAATCTTGACAAGGCCTTCAATAGGATCTGGTGCCTGCAGAGGGCGTTGAGGCTAGGAGAGCAATGTTGCTCTTTAATTTTCCCTCTCCAGGGCCAAGTTAAATTCCAGAGAACCACATACAGTGGGGATTTTTGTTTTCTTTCTTCCATCCCCAGTCCGGGTGGCGGCAGGGCTCAAAGAGTAGTCTGTTCTGGGGAAAAGACGGCGTCTGCCTCTCTCCCAAACCAGCCCTGATCAAATCCCAAGCAGCCGGTCCTTAGATAACATGGCTGAGAAACTTGAAACCTGCAACTCTGACTCTCATCAGTGCCCAGCATCACCGTCTGGAAACTGAGACCTGCTGCTGAGATGCCACAGTGATTGAGTGTTAAGTGGCAAGGCAGGGGATTGCTCATCCGGGTTTATAGCCTGGACCTATGAACTTAGACAAAGGAGGTTTTCAGAAAGTCTGTCTGGGCTTGAGCACTTGAGCTGTTTTGTGGCACTCTGGACATGTCTTGGGCTTTAGCACCATTGTTCTTCCGTAGCAAAGCCATAAGGTAGGTTAATATAGCTGTACAAGGGCTACTCGCCTGGGTTGTCTACAGCATCCCCAGCAGGTGAGTGGATTCAATTGTGTTTGAGGCAAGGAAAGGAACATCCATACCCCATTTCTGTTTTTGGTTTTGTTTTGTTTTTCCTTCAGTGCTGGGATTGCTCTGAGAGTCCTGCACATGCTAGGCAGGTGTTCTGCTACTGAGCTACATTCCCATCCTGCCCATTTCTGTTTTTCACTTGTTTTGTTTGTTTTGAGGCAGGATTTTGCTAAGTTGTCTTGGCCTCAATCTTGCCATCCTCTTATTTCAGTCTCCCAAGTCATTGAGATTACAGACATGCACTACTATTTTTGGTCCTCATTTTAGTTTCATTAGGGGAAGGCATCCATAAGTGGGCAGATTGTAGAGGAAAAGGAACCTCAGAGGAATGGAAAATAACAACATTCTCCAGCCACATGTGGTGGCACATGCCGATAATTCCAACTACTCTGGATTGAGGCATGAGGGTCACAAATTCAAGGTGAGCCTTGACAATTTAACAAGTCTGCCTCCAGCTGGGATTGTGGCTCAGTGGCAGAGGGCTTGCCTAGCATATGTGAGGCACTGGGTTCAAGTCTCAGCACTGCATATAAATAAATAAAATAAAGGTCCATTGACCTTTATTGGACTAGCTCTGTAGCTCACTGGTAAAGCACCCTGGGTTCGATCTGCAGTACTACAAAATAAAAAGAAATTATTTCTCCAATATGAAAGAAAAGAGTTAGGAAATACAGCTTCACTCAGAGGCCTAGAGACCTACAGCCTATTCTGAAAATGCTGGGAATATTCTCAGAGCCACAGAAGGCGGTACCAGAGAGCTGAGGCATACTCAAAAGCTGCCCCAGAGTCTACCATTTACACAGCTTACCGTAGAGGAGTATCCTCTGTGTGGGTTCAACTTTCTAGGGAACAAGAGCTGGGATGTGTTCTTGGGAGAAAAGAAGGAGGCACTAAGATTTCACCCCAAGGTTTATGCACTACCTGGAGTGACAGCGAGCTGCACAGCTTCTAGTTAGACATGTGTCGTGACTTGGGAGTACGCAAGAAACTATTCAGAACTGTGAGCTGTTATGTATTAATTTCAGCTACAGATCCCTGCACCATTATCTATAATAGCAGGTTGCAGAATGCAGGCAGGAGAGAATGTCTTTCTGGAGAAGAAGAGAATTTCTTGCAAGTGGGGTTTAGAAAAAAAACATTTTTTTTTCAGTGCTGGAGATTAAACCCAGGTTATCACACATGCTAGGTAAATACTCTACTACTGAGCTACACCCTCAGTCCCACAGTGGGGTTTAGAAATCAGAGAGATAGGAGACAGAGCTTCAGAGCAATCTCACATAGCTTCTGTCTCCGCACCAACTAAAGAGAAATTAAGAAAGCCTGTTTGGGGCTGAAGCTGGACCTCAGAGGTACAGTTACTTGCCTAGCATGACATAAGGTTCAGGTTCTGGGTTTAATCCCGAGGACTGGAAGCTAAAATTAAAAAAAAAAAAAAAAAGTGCTCCTTTGTGGTTTTCCCAGCAACAAACCAAACCTGAATAGAGGGAAATAATTGGTATTACTCAGTTGCAAAGCTTGAACAAATCAAAGTTAATTTTTTGACTTGGATAATTGTCTCTTGATTTGCCGGGGGAATCCTTTTTCCTGAGGGAGGAAAGCAGAAAGAGTGATTGTAATAATTTGGAAGCAGCGCTGGGGTTGTGGCTCAGTAGTGGAGCACTTGCCTAACATGCGTGAGGCACTGGGTTCTAATCTCAGCATCACATATAAATAAATAAAAGGTCCATGGACAACTACAAATTATTTTTAAAAATAATAACTTGGAAGCAGTCACACTATGGATTGGAAAAAGGAAGCAAGACCAAGCAATAGATTGCTTACAACTTCAAAGCACATGGTTCTGGTTTGGATTATCCCTTATCTTTTTGTTGAACACTTTATCAACAATTCAAGTTTGGGAGTGTGATGAAGTCATAAGCTCTCTGTATGGGAATTGCCAGAGATCTTTTCCTAGCCCATGAACTTTATTTTGACTCTCAGCCTAACCTTTCTGCCCTCTCTCCTTCCTTTCTTTGACTTCCTTCATCTGATTCTTTTGAATTCTCTATGATGTGATCTTCACATTTATTGCTGTTGTTTATTTTAGAGGGAGCTCGCTATGTTGTCCAGGCTGGGCTCAAACTCACAATCCTCCCACTTCAGCCTCCTAAGAAGCTGGGATTACAGATGTGCACCACGCCCAGTGCACATATTCTTCTGTGAAGATGGTGAACATTCATTCTGGGCCTAGTATGCAAAATTGTGTAGGCCCATAGATGGAGAAACTAAAGCTTAGGGCTTTGATTAAGTTCCTACCTTTTTGTCCCTATCATCCAGACAGAAGTGCCTGAGCACATAGGAATTCATGAGAAGTAGCCAAGGAGAAGTGGGGTTTTCACCCTTTCTTGAGCTTCACCCCCCATTGCAGCAAACTCTGCAGAAAGATTTGGATATGATGAATTCATGGAAGGAGGGATAGGAGAAAAGATCTCAATAAAGAGTACAGCAGGCAGCACTGATGAGGGTGGGGAGGAGAGGGTGGGAAAGATCATCACGGGGCTGAATGAGTTGTGGATGTGTTGAGAGAGAGCTCACAGTTTCCAGGGTGACTTTATTTCTCCAGGGGAACTTCCAGGGGGAGCAACAGGGCAAAGGGGGAATTTTAAAAAGCACTAGGTCTGAAGTTAGAACGCCTGAGTTGGAGTCCCATCTAAGATACATATGGGTCACCTTACACCACCTTCAACAAGTCATTTAATATCTCTGAGTCCATGTCCTTATCTAAAGATTGGGAATAAGTGAAACCTATAGTTTCTATATAAATGATCTGCATGAATTGACAGAGATAAAATAAACAAGCGCTTGCCAAGATGACTCGGCTCCCCAGCACTGCTCTTTTTGCTCTGAGAAATTGTCTCATCAGGCAGGGTGCCAAATGCCTGTAATCCCAGTGACTTGGATGCTGAAGTAGGAGGATCCCAAGTTTGAGGAAAGCCTAGGTGACTTAGTGAGACCCTGTTTCAAAATAAAAAATAAAAGGAGCTGGTGTTGTAACTCAGTGGTAGAGCACCCCTGGGTTCAATTCCCAGTGCATGAAAGGAATTGTCTCAAAGTAAAGGAACTCAATCCATTCACATCTCAGACTAAGTTGTTGGCTTGTTGATTTATCATCAGAATTTCTACTACCAGGAGAGCTCCATGATATGCATTTGAATAGCAGAGGAGAGGGAGAGTGAAGGTGTGTGTGTGTATTATTATTTTTTTTAATGTAAGATCAGACCAGAGATGGGGAGATCTTCTGGAAAGAAAGACCAATAAACTACAGATCTGGATCTGGTTCTGATCCTATCACTTTCTGGTCATGTGAACTTGGTGCAGGTCACCTTGAAAATACTGAGGCTTGCCAAGCTTGTTTTTGTTAGAGGGAATGTCCTTTCCTGCTGTTCTGCTGTGGTTGTAAGAAGTAAGACACACGTAATACAAAGTTTTCTGAAAGTTCACAGGTAAAACCTTATGATGTAGAAAACAAGAAAGAAGGCATTGTCACAGTTGCTACTTGGTATCCTCTGGCTCGTGTGTAGACTAGAATAAGAATCACTCTAAGTACAACAGTTTTGTCACCCCTCCAGCAGGTCACTTGACACCTTTCTCTTCTTTTTTTTTTTTTTCTTTTCTGGTACTGGGGATTAAATCCAAGGGCACTTTACCACTGAGCTATACCCCCAACTCTTTTTATTTTTTATTTTGAGGTAGAAAGTCTTGTTAAGTTGCTGGGACGGGACTTGAACTTGCCATCCTCCTACCTCAGCCTCCTGAGTCACTGGGATTACAGGAATGCAACACTGTGCCTCTGTGTGTGTGTGTGTGTGTGTGTGTGTGTGTGTGCTGGAGATCAAACCAAGGGCATTGTGCATGCTAAGCACACACTCTACAACTGAGCTATTCCTTCAGGTTCACCTTTCCCTTCTGAATTCTGAATTGTCTGGTTTATACTAACTTTGACCCACTTTAGAAATCTTGCCAAGCCCCTGTAACTGAATGCTAAGAATCTCTGTGGTTTGATCTGCCCTTATTCCAATATCCTTGCCAAGCCAAAGATCAGAGCCCCTCCCAATAGCATTAGAGGTAAAATGATGAAAATTATTTTTCCTTTCAGGTGTGTTGTGACCCTGGGTCATTCTGGGCTGAATGTGGAAGGGCAAAAGGACAAGGAAAACCATCAGAAGAACTAGTGAGTATCTGGTTAAATTGACAAAATGAATACATTGGTGACACTATATTATGCCACCCAAATGGGCCATCATGAATAACCCAATCCATACACTTAGCTCTGGAACTCAGTTGATTAAGAAAGGAATTTGTGTGCCAAAGTCTAAGTCCTTCCCTGCTGTGAAATCATTTGAAGTCAAAGAGGGACATGGGGCTGGGGGTATAGGTCAGTTGGTAGAGTGCTTGCCTTTCATTCACAAGGTCCTGGGTTCAATTCCCAGCAGCGCGCGCACACACACACACACACACACACACAAAGGGATGTGGAAGCTGGAGGTGTGGCTCAGTGGCAGAGTGCTTGCTTTGCTGCTTTGCTTGAATGAGGCTCTGGATTCTATCCTTGGCCACCATAGCAGGAAGGAGAACAGAAGAGGAAAGGAGGAGAGCTAGCTACAAGAATTTCTTGTCCTTCTTACCCTCACCCCACTCCAACATCACCATACTAGGGCAAGTGGTAAGAACAGAGTACAGGGGTTGGGGTATGGCTCAGTTGTGGAGCAAAATGGAACCTTGGTTACATTCCCAGATCCAAAGCAAATCAAACAGTAGAAGTGAAAGAGGAAGGCACAAGGTGATCTCTTTACACCTCTGAATTTCTTTACACTTCACTGTTTGGTCCCGAAATCTGGTCTTTAAAATGTCTGATTTCTTTTTCTGCGGACCACCTTTTCTCCTCAACTAAACAGCATTCTCTGTTTTATCTCTCTCCCAGTTCCCACATAAGAGGTACTTAGAGCATTTGGTAGAATGAAATGATTGCGTGAATTATCTCAGGAGGGCCAGTCTTGAGGAGAGAATCATGGTGGGGCTCCACCTGTTTCCATGACAAAGTGCTGCAAGTGACTCAGCCTAACATGCAGTTGTGTTGCTCCCAGTGAGAAAGAGACTATTTACAGGGGCCCTGCTCACTTCACACTTGACTCAGCCAAAGCGTGCACATATTGTCTGCTCCTGTTTTGGACTTTTGGAAAGAAAGGAAGGTTTGCAAAGTGCACAAATCTGTGGGTTTTGGAACATCGCAGAGACACTTTCCAGGGGCTACTATTAGAGAATTGTCCTTTGGATTCACCTTCTGCTTAAGAACTCCAGTGAATGTTCTGGAAGATGTTTGCTCAAAGTGTTACCCTCATCCTCAAACATTACTGAGTGCTAAATTGTGCTATATTATGCCGCATATTGGGAACACACGTTCCCACTCTTAAAGGCTTACAATGACACTGAGGAATCAGGACCAACATTCAAAGTTAACTCTCAGCGTATCAAATGGTGATTCAAATGAAAAGTTCCAAGGAGGAAGGGGTTGCTTAGGACTGGGCTCATCCAAGAAAGCTTACTAGAATCTGAAATAGATCTTGGAGAAAGGGTAAAAAAAAATTTTTTTTTTTTTTTTGGCAGGGTACTGAGGATTAATTGAACCCTGGGATATTTTACCAATGAGCCACATCCCCAGCCCTTTTTTTGTTGTATTTATTTATTTATTTATATTTTAGTTACCCACTGAGTCACATTCCCAGCCCTTTGTGTTTTTCATTTTGAGACAAGGTCTATGCTAAGTTGATAAGGCTGACTTTGAACTTGTGATCCTCTTGCTTTATCCTCCAGAGTAGCTGGGATTATAGGGGTGCTCCTCTGTGACAGGCTTTTTTTTTTTAAGCCTTTTGAGATAGGGTTTCACCCAGTTGCTGAGGGCCTTGCCTTGAACTTGAGATCCTCCTGTCTTAGCCTCCTAAGTGGCTGATATTACAGGCATGAGCCATACTACATCTGGCAAGAAATGATAAATCTTGATTAACCAAAAAAGAAAATATGAGGATGTAGCTCAGTGGTGATATAGCGCTTGCCTAGCATTGGTGAGGCTGTAGGTTTAATCCCCAATGTCATAAAACAAAACAAAACAAAAGCAAAACAAAAAATTATGTTGGAGGGCAGGTTTCATATGGTCATATAAAGATGGAAACTGTTGCTAGGAACAGTGGCACACATCTATAATCCCAGCTATTCAGAGGCTGAGGCAGGAGGATTGAAAGAAGACTAGTTCGGGCAATTTAGTGAAACACTGTCTCAAAGGAAAAAGAAAAGGGCTGGAGATATAGCTTAATGGTAGAGCACTTGCCTAGAATGCATGAGGCCCTGTGTTCAATACCCAGTAACAGGAAACAAAGAAATGACAACAAGAAAGAAAAACTCAAGACTATCTGATGATCGGGGCTGGGGATGTGGCTCAAGCGGTAGCGCGCTCGCCTGGCATGCTTGAGGCCGGGGTTCGATCCTCAGCACCACATACAAACAAAGATGTTGTGTCCGCCGAAAACTAAAATAAATAAATAATTCTCTCTCTCTCTCTCTCTCTCTCTCTCTCTCTCTCTAAAAATAAATAAATAAAAATTAAAAGGCACTTATTAAAAAAAAAAAAGACTATCTGATGATAGAATGGTGGCTGGATTAGGGTAAGGGAGCTTGGAGTTAAGCAGGCTAATTAGGAAAAGTTAGATTAGTAACCAGGTGCTGTGGCACTCACCTGCAGTACCAGTGACTCAGGAGGTTGAGGCAGGAGAATCACAAGTTCAAGGCCAGACTCAGCAATTTAGGAAAACCCTGTCTCAAAAAAGAAAAAGGGAGCCAGGAGCGATGGTGCATATCTGTAAACTCAGTGGCTCAGGTGGCTAAGGCGGGAGGATCTGAGTTCTAAGCCAGCCTCAGCAATTTACCAAGGCCCTAAGCAACTCAGTGAGACCCAGTCTCTAAATAAAATACAAAATAGGAGTGGGGATGTGGATCAATAGTTGAGTGCCCCTGAGTTCAATCCCTGGTTCCAAAAAAAAAAAAAAAAAAAAGGTGGGGGCGGTTGGGAGTTCAGCTTGGTGGTGGAGTGCCCGTGGGTTCATTCCCCTGCACCAAAGGGGAAGGAAAAAGTGTTTCTGTACATTTTATTTATTTATCTGTTGGTTCTGGGATTGAAACCAGGGGTGCTCTACCCTTGAGATAGGCCCTCAGCCCCTTTTATTTTTATTTTTTTATTTTGAGACAGAGCCTTGCTAAGTTGCTGAGTGCCTCAATAAATTGCTGAGGCTAGGCTGGAACATGTGATCTTCTTGCCTCAGCCTCCAGTGCTGCTGTGATTACAGACATGTGCTGCAGTTCCTGATCCAGGAACACTTTTTTTTTTTTTTTTTTTAATGGCCCCTTGGGGCTCTCCTGGACCTGAACCAGGCCCTGTGGTAGGGCAGCATCCATTCTCATTGCCGTGTCACACAGGTGACCGGACACTTTGAACATCACCTGCAGAATGGAGATGGTGTCAGGCACCAGGAACTTTAGACCTCCACCTTTCTCCATAGCCTTTTCTCCGAGAGAGGGTGGGAAAAAAAGTCTACTGCTGACCTCAGGCAGTTCACTCTGCCCCTTTGTACTTTATCTCATTTAAATCAGATAATAATGCTTTATTTGACTGAAGGCAGAGAATTGGAGTACAGAGAACTGGAATGCAGGGTATCTTAATGATCTTTTTTAGCTTTTTTGCTTCTCCCATCCCCCTGTGGTTTTTGACTTCTTTTGGTGCTGGGGATTGAACTCAGAGCCTGGGGCTTGTTCAGCATGTTGTGCCACTGAGCTACAATCCCAGCCCCCATACCCCTATTTGGTCTTTAATTCTTCTTTGGAACTTTCCAACATATATTCTTTCCCAACAGTGATTTCATCCCTGAATGGGTAAAACTACTTGTTGGGGTTTCCCTCAGGGCCTCTCAGAGATGTGACTGAAGCCGGGAACGGAGGGTCTTCAAAACTGACCTTGAAAAAAGAAGTAGGGCTGTATTAAGTGTATAATTGCGTCCCAACTAATATCATGTCCACTCCTGTTTCCTTAAGTAGGGAGTAGGGTCATTGCAGGCAATGAAAGGCTTTGAAGTAAAAGCCATGGGTATCACCCCAATATGAACGGGCCTCTACTCCACTTTTCTGCTTGGGAGGAACACCATCAAGGACTTCGGCGGTGACTCGGTTTCCCTCAGTCACAGAATCCTGATTATAACTCACCCCTCCTTTACCCAACCCATCCTCAGTGCGCGGAGGCACCAGGGATCGGTACTTCGGCTCCACTTCCACCGGGTGCAATCGGAGGGGCTCTTCCCCTTCCCTTGACTCCTCAGGGGCGGAGCCCACCTGTGCTCCGGGGGCGGGGCTTCGGCGGAGGCGGGACAGGTGGGGTGTGAGGTAGTGCCCAGAGCCGGGAGAAACAGCCAGAGCTGGAGGAGGAGAGAGGAAAGGAAGGCGACGGGCGGGCACCTAGGGAAGCCTCCTTCTGGGCAGCTTGTAAGAGCAAGCGAGCGAGCGAACGAGGAGGGAGGGCGGCAGCGAGCTTGCGACAAGGAGAGGCGTGGAGTGGAGAGCTGAGCATTGAGGACACTCAGTGGAGGAGGAGCCGGGCTTTGCTGTGGAGAGAGACCTTTGAGGCGCCCGCGCAGCCTGAGACCCCTTGCTCACAGAGCATGAACAGGAGCCCCGCTGGAGAGCGGCCGGGGAAGACGGCCTCGGCGCAGCCCTGAGACGCTGGGCTGGGGCTGGGGCTCCGGGCGCCCTGGGCGCTGGGCCCGGCCGGGGGGCGGAGGCTGGGTGGGGAGCAGCCCGCGCTGGCGGCGGCCGCCTCGGCGCAGCGCCATGGGGAGCCCCCGGGCCGCGCTGCTCCTGCTGTTCCTGCGCCGGGTCAAGCTGCTGCGGAGGCGCTTCCGGCTGCTGCTGGTACTCGCGGTGGTGTCCGTGGGGCTCTGGACTCTGTATCTGGAACTGGTGGCGTCGGCCCAGGTCGGCGGGAACCCCCTGAACCGGAGTAAGTAGCGCCGCGGGGCGAGGGACAGCGCAGAGGTGGGAGGAGGCGGCACCAGTGGCTCGCGCGTTGGGGGGAACCGCCTCAACATTGGACTCGATTTCCAACTCGTTTTCATCTCCAGGTGCCCGGCGCCGCCCCGCGCTACTGGGGGAGAGAGGCGGACGGGGGTGGGGAGCAGCTTCAGGGCCGGACCTCCGAATTCCCGAGCCTGGCTCTGCCTTTCGGGCCATGTGGGGCCGGGACATTCTCGGGGCTTCTCGTTTCTCCCCTCTGAGAGGACACGAGGAGGCTCCAGGTTTGCCCTGCCAAAACGCTGGCTGAGACCTGGGGCACCTCCCACCTCTCCAGGCTTGCAGCTCCGCGGGAAAGAAACGCGCGGTCCACGCGTGGGCTTGAGGTTCGGTTGTAGTATGCCCTCGGCGGTCTCCACCGAGGCCATGCGCTCCAGTCGGAGCGACCCAAAGTTTGCCCACCCTCTTGTCTTTGGCTCTCTGCGTTTCCTCTCCTGCTGTGTCTTCTTGGATTCTTTTTGAATAATTCCTCGGAGAGCCACCCCATCTTCCCCCATCCCATGCTTCACCCGGCTCCCAGCCTGTCCTCTCAAGTTTCCCACCACCTCGCTGCGCAGCCCCTACTTCTCGTTCAGGTCACCTCCTGCTAGTTTTCTGAAGCCCTCCTTGCAAATCCTATAGAATCTGCAAACTTCAGAAGAGGATGGACAGCACAGTGGACCCGGTAGTGGGTAGATTATTATGTCTATCTTTAACTTTACCAAAGTCACTTGATGTTTCTGTGCCTCAATTTCCTCCTTAAAAAAAAAAAAAATGGGAGGAAACAGTCTCTTCCCCTACTTCAATAGGTGTGACTCTCCCGAAGTGCCTTTCAATGGACTTTTGATGGACTTAAGAAAGTAAAAGATCAATGTAATTAATAGCCACAAGGAGTGGAGAAATTCCCAGAATGGTGAGGTGCCCTTCCCCTGCTTGCCAGGCCCCCCGTTCAGAGTTCTAGCTCATTGAATCCCATGGCTTCACTTCCCCTTTCCTTAAACCTCAGAGAAAATGCTCTGACCTGTATTTGTGTTAACTTCTCTCCCTAGAGTTGGGTGTGGTGCTTTGCCTCCTCCTGTGGCCCAAAAGAGGAGAATTACTAAGAACAGTAACTGAGTGGGTTCAGGTTAGAAATATATATTTAAGGCCTAACCTCTTACTCTGTGCCAGTGGAGATAATTCTGGTTGGGTTAAGACTGACTTTGTCACCAAGCAAAGTAGTTTGGGCAATCAAGGGAGAAAGTGACAGTTTTTCAGGTCAAAGAAATTTAGTCTAAATGATCTCCAAGGTCCCTTTTAGTCTGGATCCTAATATTGTATAACCTTTGCCACTTGAGCACTTCCAGGCCCAGAGATCTCAAAACATACGGAGGAAAGCTGTGTTCAGCCACAGTCCCACAGCTCTACCTAGGAGAATTCTGACAAGCCCAGAATGCCTTCTCATAGCTAGTTCTTCCCTCCCTTGAACTCTCTCCCTACACAAGGCCAAGTAGCTGAGCTCTGTTCGAGTGTACACAGGTGGGAGGCCGGGAGGGATCTCCCTTCTCTCCTCAGGATACACCTTCCCTGTGTGGCCTTCATTTTGTTCATGTGACAATCATTGGGAATCTTCTGCACAAATTAAAGACAAAGGAAGGCAGTTTTGTGTGTGTGACCTCCTTTCTCCCCCATCCCTATTTTTCTTTTACTTCAGGTGTGCTTACTTCTCCAAGACCAAAACCTGTTTGCCATGATAATAATCTCACACTCTGGCTTCCAGTTTTTATCTCCTGTTGATTTTCTCATCCTAAGCAGTCAGTTCTTGGGTCTGTTGGGTTCTACTAGTGGATGAATCTGACTTGGTTTTCTTATTCTTTTTTTTCTTCTTCCAAACCTTCTCCAGAAAAATGTTCCCAACTTCCTATTCCAGAACTGGCTTTTTGTTTCCCTGTAATTTTTAACAAGAGGTTGAGCCTGGGTGCTGATGGATCTCTTCTTTCCTCTTCTCAGTCTCCTAGAACCCTGGAATCCATCTGCTATGCAAAGTGTTCAGCTCTTTCCTTGATTTCCTTATGGAATGAGATTTAGACAGTGGATGTGGTTTCTGGCACCTTGCCCCCCATCTCTTTTTTGTTGTTTAAAAACCCCAGACATTTTGCATCAAAGTTCCTTCCTGTCCTATAGCTCTTATTATCATCTCATAGCTATTTCTTTGAAGGGAGAGTTGGGGAGAAGAAATTGGGAAAGAAGAGATAGGAAAGAGGTTGCTAACATTCCCTCCTCCACACCCCACATCAATGGCAACAAGAGTAGTAAAACTGCCCCTTCCCAGAACTGTACTCCGGGCCCTTGACCATGACAACCAGAGCCCCATCTTGGCCCTGCTTCCCAATAAGCCACTCTGCCTCCTCTTTCTAGCAATCTCTGCCAACTCACTCTACCACCAGCTTGCCTGTCATCTGTAAGGCCAGCCTCCATTGCCCAGAACCTGTCATTTGCCTGTCCCTGTGTGACGGGTGTATTGGTCTAGCGCTGGAAGAAGTGTACAGAGAGATGGCAGTCACAAACTCCAGGGTGGTAAAGTAATGACAGGGGAGCATGCTTCCTTCCTGCTTCATCTTCATGAAATAACCCAGTAGTTTTAAGATATGTATGGTGTGCAATTTGGGTTCCATATGTAGAAAAAGATAACAGCCACAGTTGGGCTAGCATTAAGAGAAAAACAACCAAAATCATTAAAAAATAGAAAATGGATCCCTTGGACAAAAGAATTAGGGATGTTCACTCACTCATTTACACATATTTATTTAGTGCATACCTATTATGTTAAGTCATTTAGATGTGATGACCATGATATAGTTTCTGTTCTCTATTACTTTCTATCTAGGATGAGAGCAATGTGTTTATATAAAAGAATCAGATTACGAAATAGTCATCAAGTTTTCCAAATGTAGAACTTAGATGTTTCTGTGATGCTTCTGGAAATGGAGCATAGCTTTCAATCCATTTCATGAAAGTGGGGACATTTGTAGAGATCCTGAGGAGCTGATAGATTCTTTTTAAAATATTTTTTAATTTTAGATGGACACAATATCTTTATTTTTTATTTTTATGTGGTGCCGAGGATCAAACCCGTGCCTCATGCATGCTAGGTGAGCACTCTACCACTGAGCCACAACTTCTGTCTGAGCTGATAGAATTTTGATGGATTCCAGAAAGAGAAAAAAACAGCATAAACAAAGACTAAGCATCAGGGAAAATTTAGTGTTTGGGAATATGGAGCAACTAGGTTGGGTAGGACAAAAAAGTAGAAAGAAGAGTAAAGAATGGTGCTAATTGTGAAAAATTTTGAATAACAATCTTTTAATTTTTTTTCCTTTTGGTGCCAGGGGCACCTAACTGCTGAGCCACATCCCCAGTCTTTTTTATATTTTATTTTGAGACAGGGTCTTGCAGGCTTCACTAAGTTGCAGAGGCTGGCTTTGAACTTGTGATCCTCCTGCCTCAGCCTCCTGAGTCAGTGAGAATACAGGTGTATGGCACCATGCCCAGCTCAGTATTTTAATACCTGATATAGCTATACTGGTGTATACTGGCTGAAAAGCAGCTCTGGGAACAAACTGTTATTGGAAGTTAAAGATTATATATCTAGGCAGGTTTTTAACAAGTTATACCCATTTGTTCAGATTGGATTAGCTAGGGTTTTGCTTGAAGGTAAAGATCTGGACTAAAATGTTCTATGCTCTATAATTGACCTACTGCTGGGATCAACTTGGAGCTATATCCAAGAGATAACAATTTGGGCAGAAAGCCAGGGCAAAGGGATATTGTGCACTGGCCTCCTTCTAGATCTCCCAAAGGTGGGTTTGGCATGTCCCTGCTTATGTGCCAGATTTACCTGGATCCCAAATTGCTCTCAAGCTCAGGAACTAATTGGCTTTTGTTGCCTTCTGTCTACACATCATCTCCCTGGTTGGCCCTTATGATTTGTGATTGACTTGAGTAGGCTAAGGGAGGCACACCCACAGATGTCAGGCAGGCACTTCAGCTCCTGGGTCACCACAGCCACTCTGCTTTGGAAAGGATACAAACCCTCCAGTAACAGAGGTAACCCTGGGCAGAGCAGTAATCTGAGACACAGGGAGGGAGGGAGAAGCAAATGAGACAGATGTGTGGGCCTAGGAAGGATAATGTGGCTTAGAGTTGAAACTTAGAGCAGAGGCAGGGCACAACTGCCTTGTGTGCTTCTTGTGGGCTGGGACCACGTCTCATGCAGCCTGGCTGGGCTGCTTCTCTTTCCCATGGAACCTCTGGGTCTTTTTCCTGTGTCCTACTTACCTTTCTTTACATTGATATTTGTTTGACCTGCCTGCTGTATGCATCTTCAAATTATTTAATTCTGGGCACATACTAAGTACTCACATAGGTACTTCCTGGTTATGAACAGTCAGCTCTGAATTTCCAAGCACCTGATATTTTCCACTAGCAGATATCTGTTTATCTGTGCCTATTCCAGGATTAGAACCTAGAAATTCTTGTTCCTTGTACTATGTACTTAGAATTGATAATAACATTTGCATACAAATCAAAGGTAAGAATTAGACCATCAATGTTTTTTCATTTATAAAGCATGCTTTCTTTGGACCTTGTATTGCCTGTAGCAGGAATGTGTGTGACAATAGCAGATCATATCTACATTTGGTATCTGTCCTTTCCCTAGAACAGCCTCTGTTCTGATGTGGCCAGCAGCATCTCAGCTACACATCCACTGTCTTTATCCTCCCCACCACCCAAGGACTCTCATCTGAGTTAAGGTCCCATTCTCCTACTTGGAGGCACTGGGGCTGCTTGCCACTCGCTGTCCTAGGAGTTATTCAGACACCTGGCATGGTTATTATTGCTTTGTAGCATGAGGTCTTCTGAAATAGACACTTCTCTGCTGGTTTTAGGAGAGCCTGGTAGGTAAGTATGCTGCAGTAATTTTCCAGGCCACAGAGCCTGGTCTTGCCCTTTAGTGCTGAGCTTTATGAAGCAGAGCAGAGCAGCCGCCATAGCAAGTTTGCTTTGGAAGGGGACCTAGAGGCTGTTCTTGGAGTCAGCCGCTCACTGTCTAGTTCTTTAAGAGTTTCGTCACTCTTAGAAACTTCCCTTTTTAAATTTTCCACAAGCACTTTTCCTTATGTCTAAAGATGATGAGGTCCAAACTAGGCCAATGATACATTTCAACCTTCAGGTAATCCCCCTTTGACCTTGTGAGCCACATAATTAATAGATTTATAGATTAGCTAAATTTATTTATAGATTAGCTGATATAAAATACTACTACTGGAAGAAGAAAAATTTGGATGGCTTGGGCTGAATGAATATGTTATACATTCTGAGCAAAGATGACAGTTTTTTTCTTTTTGTATTGGGAATTGAACTTAGGGGGGCTTTATTACTGAGCTACAGTCCTTTTTTAAAATTTTTAAATTTTGAGACAGAGTCTTGCTAAGTTGCTGAGGTTGACCTCAAATTCATGATCCTCCTGCCCCAGTCTCTTAAATTGCTGGCATTATAGGTGTGCACTGCCTTGCCTGGTGACAGTAGATCTTTAAATTTTTAACTTTTATGTTCTGCTTTGAATACTAAAGTAGCCATTAGATAAACAAAAATGAAAATTTTAATTATCTCTTTGTGTGTGTGTGTGTGTACGTGTGTGTGTGTGTGTGTGTGTACGTGTGTGTGTGTGTGTGGTCTTGAAGTTCAGACCCAGGGACTCACATAGGTTGGGCAAGCATTCTAAACTATTCTACCACTGAGCTATATTTCTAGCACTCCCCCCCACACTTTTTTTTGGCACTAGGAATTGAACATAGGGGCACTTTACCACTGAGTCACATCCCCAGCCCTTTTTTATATTTTATTTAGAGTCAGGTTCTTGCTGAGTTGCTTAGGGCCTCAAACTAAGTTGCTGAGGCTGGCTTTGAACTTGCAACTCTCCTATATCAGCCTTCCAGGCCACAGGGATTACAGATGTGTGCCATTGTACTTGGCTGGATTTTGGAATTCTTAGACAAGAATTCTAGAATTAAAATCCCCAAAAGCTGGAAAATTATTTTCATGGTCTTTTCCCCCCGCCATCTTTATTTAGCCTAATTGAAAAGTTGAGCCAGGCATGTTGGCACATCCCTGTAATCCCAGCTACTTGGTTGGCTGAGGCAGGAGGACCACAATTTCAAGGCCAGCCTCAGCAATTTAGCAAGACCCTGTCTTGCTAAATGGTTGGGATATAGCTCAGAAGTAGAATGATCCTGGGTTTGATCCTTACCACCACAAAAAAAGGGGGAAAAATTGGATTATATCAACTTTGGCATCAAAAGACTATGGAGAGGTTGAAATCTGATGAGAGATGTTGGGGCCTGAGCCACTGTTGTTGAAAAAAATGACATAAACACAAAGCAAATTCAATAAAGTTTGAGGCACCCCTGACAGGTAAAACATTGAAGATGTTGGTCAGGAAATCTGGAGACCTAAAAAGTTTGTCATGTGGATACCACCCCACCCAAAGGTGTAGGAGGAAGACCCTCAGACCACCAGGGAGACTATGAACATGAAGATCTGTGGCTGTTGCCTGGCCTGAGGCTTATGGACACAGGCACAAACATTAGAGATTCTGCCCCTTTTTAAACAGCTGAGAAAAACAGGCCCAGAGACGAGACTGCATATGTTTCTTCTACCAATTTCTTTCTTTCTTTTTTTTTTTTAGTTGTAGATGGACACAATATCTTTATTTTTATTTGTTTTTATGTGGTGCTGAGGATCAAACCCAGGACCTCACTCGTGCGAGGCAAGCACTCTACCACTGAGGTACAATCCCAGCCCCTAATTTCTTCTTTTAAACTGTGTTTTTGCTTTGCCTGGCAGAGGCTATGCTTATGTCCCACTTTATAGTGGGTAAAATTGTGCTTTGTGGCATTAGGGCCTGGGAAGAGGGCCTAAGAGGGATGGGAAAAGAAAAAGAAAGGTGGTGTGGGAATAGAGCAATGACATTCCAAGGGACTTTATATATAAGTGCCCTGGAAACTGAGTGATAAATATTTTTCAATTTTTATTTTGCAAATCTTGAATGGTGGCAGAGGTGATTCATTTTAAAACTTAAAGCAAATTATTTATGGAATGCCACTTTTTTGGCGGGTACTGAGTGGAAAAATTGTGGAATTTGAAGTTAGGGTAGGGTTCAAATCTGAGATATATTATTCACCAGTTGTGGGACCTCATATCCAGTACTTATTCATTCCCAAACTTCAGATGCTTCATTTTGGTCACGGGGTTTGAATGCCCTCCCTGTTAGAGCTTTGCTTGTAATAGAAGTTTACAATAGGTGCTGGGTTAGATTTAAAAGAAGTTAGAAACTTAGTGAGTGTTATTTCCCATCACTTTCCCTTCAGAGTTTGCAGTCTGGTAGAAACTGGAGAATGGCTGGGCAGGCAGATATGATTAGATCCATGCCCCAGTTGGCTCTTTTGCCAATACTTCTTCAACTTCTCTGTCTAGTCCTACTACAGTCACTAGGCCATCATGTCCAGCACCTGCCACCAAATACACATCCTCTAACCATTCTTTTTTACTGCTTTCATCTTTAATCCTCATTTTGGACAAAAACTTGCAATGGGGATTTGGGGGTAGGCTAGGAGGCAAAGGTTTGTTAGTTCATTTTTTGGGGGACGGGTACTGGGGATTGAACTCAGGGGGATTCGACCACTGAGCCACATCCCCAGCCCTTTTTTGTATTTTATTTAGAGGCAGGGTCTCACTAAGTGTTTAGTGCCTCACTTTTGCTGAGGCTGGCTTTGAACTCGTGATCATCCTGCTTTAGCCTGTCAAGCTGCTGAGATTACAGGCATGTGCCACTCACTTGGCCTGGTAGGAAGAAAAGGTTTTTGATGAGAAAGAGATATTTTGGAGGATGTACCAGGGCACAATTGGGACACAGTAATTTGCCACTTTGCTGCATGTCCCCTGAAGTATGAGGACTTCAGGAACTCTGTTATGGTTTGGATTTGAAATTTCCCCCAAAGGCTCTTATGTTGAAGATTTGATCCCCAAGGCAGCTGTGTTCAGAGATGGGGCCTTTAGAAGATGAATGGATCATGAGGGCTTTAGCCTTATCAATAGAGTAAACTGTTTATGGACTTATAGCTTAATGGATTTAGGGAGAGGAGTTTGTCATAAAGCAAGCTCTTTCTGCTTCCTAGCCACCATGAGGTGAATAACCTTGCTTTACCATGCAGTCCCCTCCATGATGTTCTGCCTTGCCATAGGCACAGAAACAATTTAGTCAAGAGACCATGGACTGAAACTTCTGAAACTATGAGCCAAAATAAAGGTTTTGTCCCCCCCTTTTTTTTTTCTTGTACCTGGGATTGGCTCAGGGTGTTTTACCACTCAGCCACGTCCCTTGCCCTTTTTATTTTTTATTTTGAGACAAGGTCTTGCTAAGTTGCTGAGGCTGGCTTTGAACTTGCAATCCTCAGCCTCCCACGCGCCACTGGGCCTGGCAGGTTTCCTCTTTTAAGTCAATATTTTCAGGTATTTTGTCACAGCAATGGACAAAAAAGCTGACTAACACAGACTGAAGAAATGCTAGGCAGTTTTCTTAGTTTAAAATCCTAGCTCTGTAACTGAGTTACCATGAGCAGTAGATTAGGTAAAATAAATTTGCATTAAATGGTTAAAACATAAGATTAATGTAGTATATAGTATTTTTAAAGGAACATAATAAACTTGAAATAAAACTTTTGAGTTTTTTTGTTTTTGTTTTTGTTTTGAGACTGAATTCTACTAAATTGTCCAGGCTGGCCTTGAACTTGAACTTGCAATCCTCCTTTGCCTCTGTCCCCCAAGTAGCTGGGATTATAGGCTTACAACACTGCACTCGGCTTGTGAAGGCTTTAGTTTCATAATCTTTGGAAAGGGATGCCTCTTTCAAGAGTAGGTTTGGCACTTTCCTGTGCCACTCAGGGGCCAAGGGGACAGTCTGTCTTTGGTGTTCTGGCACTGGTCTTTCAAGACTCAGTTGCCTGAACCAGGAGGTGGCAGTTATCCCAGGGCCTCTGGCCACTTTGGCCTCCAAGGTCATCTTTGACAACATGGTCTCCACACAGCAGTTGCCTAGAGGATTAAAGATCTCCCTGCTGAGATCTTCTTACAAATCCTCTGATCCACTCCTTTCCAGCCTGCCTGCCAACCCAGTGTTCAAATGGATGTGTGCAGCATTGCTCATGCACACCGGCCCTAACCAGTCAGCTGGTCTCACTGGCGGACTACCAGTATGAGGGCAGTGAGGATTTCCTCCGGAACCAGAGACAAAGTGCCAATACTCATTCTCAATCCTTGGTTCTCCTTTCTTTCCATTTCTGCTAAAAGCCTGGGCAAAGGGGGATGGAGATGGAGATATATCCCAAATGAATGGCTTTTAGTAGCAGCAGAAGATAGGGGAGAAATAAGAGGAAGAGAAATTGAGGGAGAGACTTCTATCCCATTTATTTTTTGGGAGGGTCTGTAAGTCTTATTTGGTTCTATTTCAAACTTGTTAGATCTCTTAAAATACTGTATTAATCTTAAGGTTTTAAAGTTTTTTAACAAATTAATGTGATCTAATCTGTTTTCTAAATTATTGTTTTCTCTAAGGGACTGCCAGAGCATTAGCATGTGCTTGCTGATGTGATCAGTATCTTCTGCTGAAGACAGGATTGTCACATCTTCATGTTTTGGCCTTTGGTGATTTCTTTTACTTTATGAAGAGGTTAAGTCAATAAAATTAAGTTAGCTATACTTCATACAGTGATTATACTGTATTCAAAAAGGAAGTCCTTTGGCTTCAATTAAGATCTCCTCCTTCTCCAGCAATCTGTGATTATCGGAGTATGTGTGTCTAAGCAAAGGTGAATATTCCCCTATGAAGCATTTGTTTAGATAAAAGTTATGGGAGCCCAAGTTCTGTAGTGCAGAGGCTCACATGGAATGAAGGAGATGAGGCTGAAAAGGTGGTAGCAACCTCATTATGGAGTCTTTTTTATCTACTAATTTGTATTTTAATTCTTGAAATATTTATTGACCAACAATGTCTTAGGAATGGTGTCTGCAGGTAGGTTAGCTACTGGAAGTTTGTAAGATGACTTGACGTACAGCGGTCACTCACGTGGTTTTTATATCATCAAATGGTGGGTGATGAGCATCCAGCTGAAAAGGGGATAGATGAAAGCTGAAACATGTCAAGGAAGGAAGTGACAAGAGTTCAGTGACAGAGCTAATGTAGAACGGGAGAAAATACTAAAGTTCTGGATTTCACACATGGTTCTCTGCCTGTACTCTGCCATGATAGTTTCAATAAGGTCTGCCTTGCCCACCCAACATCTCAAAATGTTCTCATGAGGGGAAAAAAAAAAATGTCTGTTTCTTCTTGCATAGTCCTCCCCGTGAGACTTGGTTACCATGCTGGTCCTAGAGAAGAATACAAAAGGGACAGGAAGACAATCATTCAACCAATGTTTTTTGAGCACCCATTAAATGATAGGCAATGTTCTAGGTATTAGGGATGTGGGAAGGAATTGGAAATTTAAAGTCTTTGCCTCATGGAGCCTACATTTGTAGGGAAGAAAAGACAAATAATAATGACATCAAGAAATAGTTAAGAATTTCAGATGGGGGTTTTTTTCTGGGGGAGAAAACCATGGTAGTTGTGAAGAGGGACTGGATGGAGGTGTGAGAAAAGACTAGCTTGAAGGGTGAGGGGGCTTTCCAAGAAGTGACATTCCTAAAACAGATATTTTAGGGGTAGAGGACACAATGAAGCACCTGTGGGCATCCGGAATTAGCAAATGGGAGCTGGGTAGAGAGGAAGCAAATGTAGAACAGGGTCATTGCTGGTTTTCAGGTTAAGCACTCCTCCTGCCCTTCTTGTTGTCCTGAGAACAATGTCCTCTCCCTAGTGGCAGGAGTTAGTCTCAGACTTTGAGCTCTCTATTGGGAGTACTTGAAAAAGGTGTTGGCTAAAGGCTCTGTCTAGACTTTGGGAGAAACTGATAGAGGTTGTTCTTCCCTCATTACAAACCTGGATCCCAAAAGTAGTATGGGGAGGGGGCTGGATGTCCTATTGAGAGTCCAGCTGGAATTAACCTCTGCTCTCCCTTTCCAGATAGGATTTTTTTTTTTGGGGGGGGGGTACCTCCATTAGTGCACTTATCAAAGTCTGCCTTGCATCAGAGTTATTTATGTCTGAATTTGTCTTTCCCCATGAGATTGTGAATTTTTGGAGTGCTAGACCTGGGCATCATCCCCATGCCCCCATCTGCAGAGATTTTTTTTTTTAACCTTTTGTTGATCCCATTAAACTGTAAGAATCTGATGAAGAGGGCTGGGGATAAAGCTCAGTGGTAGAGCACTTGCCTCACATGTGTGAGGCACTGGGTTTAATCCTCAGCACCACATAAAAATAAAGATATGGTGTCCATCTACAACTAAAATAATATTAAAAAAAAAGAATCTGAGGAAGAAACAGTTGAGCCTCTCCCCAGAAGTTTGCCCATTGCACCTCCAGATATCTTGCCTAGAATTTTGGGGAGAGGTACACAGGTCCCTGACCCTGTCCATGAAACCATAGTTAGTAACTCTACCTGAGTGCTTTATCCAAGCATGTAATGTGGAAGTACTGAGAGTCTGATTGACTTGGGAACATTCTCTCAATGTTCAATGTCTCCTTTAGTTGCAGTGGACAGATGTTAGGTGGGAGAAAAAGCCAGAAAGCAGCTCTACTGCTAGGAGATGCAGAAGAGCATATAAGGCAACCAGAGAACAGTGGCAACACCATCACTTCTTGTCGCAGAACCAGAGTTGGGCCTTGGATTGGTTTTCTCTCGCCTCTTTGCCTTTGCTTGTGCTGTGTTCCAGGATCATGACAGCCCTTCTGCTTGCCTTTCAAAACTCTGCCTGCCCTGTTAGCCCATCACTTCCCTGGACCCTTCCTCAAATACTGAGAATGAGCTGAGATAGCCCTTTTTGGAATTTCTTTTCACTAAAGTTGTCTGAAATTTACAGTTGAGTATTCAATTTTCTTCACTTCTACTTCATTTGGGTTGGTATTGTATATTCCAGCTAGATTGATAGAGAAGCCAAAGATGGCTCAAGAGTCTCTGGTTAGGGAAATTTGCTTCTCCTTCCCTACAGGCTTTGATGGAATGCCAGCAAGAGGCAGGCAGCTAATTTAGCACTGAAGCACTGAGTCTGCACACCTTCCTTCATCATGGCTAAGTGGTCAAGAAAAAGTCTGTAAAGCCATCCTTCCTGAGTTTGAGCCCCAGCTCCAATTTAGTAAACTGTACCTCATTGAATAGATTACTGAGCCAGTTCCTTTTCTATAAAATGAAAATTATTTTTCCAATACTTGGGATTGAATTCAGGGGTACTGTACCCCTGATCTACAAGCTACATCTCCCTCTCTTTTTCTTTTGGTACCTGGGATCAAACTCAGGGCACTCAGCCACTGAGCCACCTCTCCAGCCCTGTTTGTATTTTATTTAGGGACAGGGTCTCACTGAGTTGCTTAGCGCCTCACTTTTGCTGAGGCTGTCTTTGAACTAATGATTCTCCTGCTTCAGCCTCTCCAGCTGCTGGGATTATAGGCGTGCAACACTGTGCCTGGCTTTCCCCTACCCTTTTTATTTTTTGTTTTGAGACAGGGTCTTGCTCAGTTGCCCAGACTTACCCTGAATTTGTAATCCTCCTGCCTAAGCCTCCCAAGTTGCTGGGATTACAGACATGCACCACTGCACCTAGCTAATGGGACTCTTAATAGTACCTACTTTGTTTAGTTGACTATTAAAGCCCCCCTCATTCTCTTTTTTTTAAATTTTTAATTCTAATTTGTTATATATGACAGTAGAATGTATTACATTTCATATTACATCTATAGAACACAATTTTTCAAATCTCTGGTTGTACGCAAGGTATAGTCACACCATTCATGTCTCCATACATGTACTTAGATAATAATGTCTATGTTGTTCTACCATCTTTTCTACCCCCATGTCCCTCCCTTCCCCCCCATGCCTTTGCCCTATCTAGAGTTCATCTAACCCTCCCATGCTCCCCTACAACCCCATTAGGAATCAGCATCCTTATGTCAGAGAATTCCCCCCGTTATTTTGATTGGTTTTAGGGTGCTGTCTCTCCCATATCATAAATAATTCTATGACAGGAATAGTGTTCTCTCTCTCTCTCTCTCGTGCTAGGGATCAACCCGAGGGCATCAGGCATGCTAAGGGCACACTCTATTGCTGATCTACACCTCCAACCCACATATATTTTTAATTCTGAGATGGCTAATGTGTGGGTCCATTGCAGAGTCCTCCAGTACAACATGCAATTTCTTTTACTGAGCTCCGATGCAACCTCAGAGTGTTTGTCAACCCAGCTCCCCAGGTAGTTGCTATGAATTGACTTGAGTTGCCCCTTAAAATAAAATTTGCTTAACCTCCTGATTTTAACAATGAAGAATTTAAGACCTAGAGAGTTTTAGTCAACCTGCTCAGATGGCAGTGCCAGGCTAAGAAATTCTGATGGGTAGACTGCTCGTTGCACCACTTGTGCCACTTTTCATTCACTTTACTTCTTCCCTTTTTGTTTGCTGAGAATGCTCCTCCTCCTCCTCCTCCTCCTCCATCATCATCATCATCATCATCATCCTGGAGATTGGACCCAGGACCTCACACGTGCTAGGGTAAGCACTCTACTGAGCCATACCCTCAGGCCTTTTTATTTTTTGAGACACAGATCTTGCTAAATTTCCCAGGCTGGCCTGGAACTTAGATCCTCCTGCCTCAGCCTCCCAACTCACAGGGATTACAGGCGTAAATCACCTCACCTGACTATTTTTTTGGGAGGCACTGGGGATTGAACCCAGGGGTGCTTAACCACTGGGTCACATCCCCAGCCCTTTCTTGTATTTTATGTAGAGACAAGGTTTCACTGAGTTGCTAAGTACCTCGCCAAGTTGCTGAGGCTGGCTTTGAACTCACAATCTTATTACATCAGCCTCCTGAGTGTCTGGGATTACAGGCCTGCGCCTCTGCACCCAGCCTGATCTGTGGTGCTGTAGATCTATACCAGTGCCCAGTGCATCCCAGGCAAGCCCACTACCACTGAACTATATCTCCAGCCCTCATTTATTTTTTCTTACCAGTAAGCCAACTGGAGTTATTGGCACTTAGTTTGGAGTGGATCATGTTTTCAGTTCAAGTACTATTGGGGGCAATCTGTGGGTTTCCCGAAAGTTCTCTGGTGATACTTTGCTTTCATATTATTGGTTGAGAGTAGCCTTCAAAGAAGTTCTTGTTGCTGTTGAATTCTCACATTGCAAGGGGCAAGATCTGATGTTCCTGGCTGGGTGTGGAGGCTGAGGCAGGAGGATCACAAGTTCAGAGTCAGTTTCAGCAACTTGGCGAGGCCCTAAGCAACTCAGCGAGAACTCTCTCTAAATAAAATATAAAAGAGGGCTGAGGATGTGGCTCAGTGGTCAAGTTCCCCTGGGTTCATTCCTTGGTACAAAAAAAAAAAAAAAAAAAAGATTTGATATTCCTCAAGCAACAGATCCCTTTGTTGTAGGCTCCCATCCTGCAAACAGGGCCTGTTCCAGTGTAGAGCTGCTGCTTCTTTTTTTTTTTTTGGTGGTGCTGGGGATCGAACCCAAGGCCTTGTGCATGTGAGGCAAGCAGTCTACCAACTGAGCTATATCCCCAGCTACTGGTACTTCTTTAGAAAAAAAAAAGCACAAATGGATTCATGCTGTCTTATCTCACTCTGTTGAATTGAGGAGAATTGAGAAATAGAATGGATGAAGTTGATTTCAAATCCAAAGAATCCTGGGACACTTGGATCATGAAACACTTTGGTAGAAAGATGTAATAAAACATTTAAAACATATAGTCTTTTGTAAAAAGATACAAGTGATGTGGGCTGAGTTTTCATAATCCTGGTCTTAGGTAGCAATTAAAAGTACATCACTGGTAATTCTATGGAGGGGGGGGAGATGAAGTGGGTGACAAGTTAAAAAACACAGTGAGGTGCCAACAAGTGGGTTCAGCTCATGTTTGGATGATTACAAAGAGAAGGTGATCAAAGAATGCTCCAGCTTGATTTAGCATTTTGAATAAGAGTTCAATCTTGATGCATGAAAATTAGAAAAATATTTACATAAGGAACATTCTACAGGTGTAAAGCTTTAATTATATGACTCAGGAACCACCACCTGGCCATTATTGGGGGATATTTAATGAAGCAAGAGCTGTCAAATTGGAAATGGTGTTTACCACCTTGAGAAAAGAAATGGATATACACTACCCAAGGTGTTTGTTGATAGAAAAACTAAAGTGGAGGGCAGTTCAATTTCTGGGAAATGGAAGTATATTGTGATATTTGGTGGGGGGAACAATTGTGAAATTATTTAGCAGCCTTTATAAATCTAAAGTAGTTTTTTTTTGTTAGTTTACCAAGGTAAACATTTTATATGTAACTTGGTGTTTTAGTTATTTTGCTGTTGCAACCAAAAGACCTGACCAGAACATTTTTAGCGGAGGAAGTTTATTTGGGGCTCATGGTTTCAGAGGTCTCAGAGGTCTCAGCCCATAGACAGCTGATTCTTGCTCTGGGACAGAACATCAAGGCAGAAGGGTGTAGCTGAGGAAAACAGCTCAGGACACGGCAATCAGGATGGTGAGAGAGAGAACATGCTCGAGAGCAATTCCACTCACCAGGGACAAAATATAAACCCCAAAGGCACACCCCCAGGGACCTGTCTCTAGTCACACTCCACCTGTCTACAGTTCCACCATCCAGTTAATCTATTCAAGTGGTTTAATGCACTGACTAGGTTAAAGCTGTCAGAACTCAATCATTTCACCTCTAAACTTTCTTGCCTTATTTCACACATGAGCTTTTGGGGGACACCTCATACCTAAACTGTAACATTTGGCTTGCTAGAAGTGATTAGGCTTCTTATGTTGAGAAATCAGAAGACCTGAGAGGCAGGTGGGGTGGAAAGCTCCACTGAAATAATTTCTTCTGGCAACTCCCCCCCCCCCCCCCGCCCCATGCAAGGGAAAAAATTGTCATGAAAGAGTTGTTTTTCTATATATTTTTTTTCTGATTCTTTACGTTGCTAAGAAGGCTTGAAGAGTTTCAGAGCAATGAACACTTTCCCCAGTTGGCAGGGGTTTCATGAACCAGTCACATGAGAGGAGCAGAAGGTGAGGGAGAACAGTGGTACTTTGTTTTCTGTAGGACCTTTCTCTGCAGTCTGGCATTTTAGGATCAGAGGTTCCACCTCTCTTCTTCTTGAAGGAAGTTTGGTCCTTTTCCACCCATCTGGGAATTTGTCCTCTGTTGCTGCTTAAAGATTCCTATGGGGCATTGGAGGTAGAAATGAGACCCCCATGGAAGGAAGAGTTCTGGAGTTTGCTGAGAAGAAAGGAAGCACAGCTTGCTACCTCTTATTAAGAGGAGAAACTAAAGCAAGAGGGGGCTGGCACTGACAAATCTCATTAAGTTTACTTATCTTATCACTGAAGTGAGTTGGGAGACTCACAAGACTGTTCTGACCACCTGCACTAGGTAAGGTATATGGGATGGTTCAGAAGCTCAGCAGGCCACAAGATATATTCTAGAATCTCTCTGGAGTAACTTAACTCAATTTTTTAAAAAATGCCACTGGGGATTGAACCCAGGGGTACTTACTATTGAGCTACATTGCCAGCTCTTTTTATTTTTAATTTTGAGACAAGGTCTTGCTAAATTGCCTAGGATGGTCTTGGACTTGTGATCTTGCTACTTGAGCCTCCTGATTAGCTGAGGTTGCAGGTGTGCGCCATTGTGCCTGTCTGGAGTAATTTAGATCTTGCTGGGGGCATTTTGATACATGGCTGTGGCTGTGATGGTGTCACTGTACCACTCTGCCCAGATCCCTCCGTTAAAGTGAGCTGGTGTTCTTTGGACTAACAGAGCTATTAAGATAAAGGCAGAGGATTTTGAATCTGTTCATTGGAAAAAGGAATTGCCTACCATGGGTGCCAGTCACTGGTCAATGACAGGGACAAAATGCATAATTAAAGAAGTGTGGGGAAGGGGATCATACTTCTAAGGAATCCTTTTGTGGGGGTGTGGTGCTGGGGATTGAGCACAGGGCCTGGGACATGCTAGGCCAGTGCTCAACCCCTGAGCTGTTTCCCAGCCCCAGGAATTTTGATACGGGCAAGATGAGCAAGTAACTGAAAGGTCCAGGAGGATGAGACCTGAGAAGAAACCAGCAAGGAAAGTCGGTGAATTTGTGCAATCAACTGAGATTTGTCAAAGGAAAGTAAAAGCCTTAGATAGTCATAGGAGTCTGGGCTAAAAGAGAACATAGAGGTCGCCCATTGTGCTCAAACTGTGAACTTCAGTGGTTGTGTTACTGGCTCAGTGGATTCTTGTCCCCTCCATCAGAAGAATCAGGCAAAAACACACTGTGAAGAGAACAAGACTCTATTGGGACTTCTTATGCCAGCAGAAACGGGAGACAGCACTGGCCAAGGGAGTGTCAAGTTGCCTCCTTTAACAAAGAAGGAAGCTAGTTTTATTCCTATGAAAGGGTAGTAGGGGTGGTTTAGAGTTTAGGAATATTAATTGACTTTAGGTGAGTTTTTTGGGGGGCGGGTACTGGGGATTGAACCCAGGGGTGCTTAACTGAGTACTACCTCCCCAGTCCTTTTTTTTTAAAAATCTTTATTTTTTAGTTTTTTTTTAAGGTGGACACAATATCTTTATTTTATCTTTTATGTGGTGTTGAGGATCTAACCCAGTGCCTTGCGCATGCCAGAAGAGTGCGCTACCGCTTGAGCCACATCCCCTGCCTCCCCCAAGTCCTTTTAAAATTTTTTTTTTTTTTTTTTTTGGTACCAGGGGTTGAACCCAGGTACACTTAACCACTGAGCCACATCCCCAACCTTTTAAAAATATTTTATTTAGAGATAAGGTCTCTCTGAGTTGTTTGGTGCCTTGTGCCTTGCTAAGTTGCTGAGGCTGCTTTTGAACTCATGATCCTCCTGCCTCAGCCTACTGAGCTGCTGGGATTACAGCGTGCACCACCACTGCACCTGGCCCTTTTTAAAATTTTGAGATAGGATCTTGCTATGTTGCCCAGGCTGGCCTCAAACTTTTGATCCTCCTGCCTCAGCCTCCTCAGTCATTGGGATTACAGTGTGTTCCGGTGCCTATTGGTGCCTATTGGTGAGTGGATTTCAATAGATGTTCTTTTTTCCTGGTTCAGCACTTCAGCCTTGAGGGAGGGGGAGTCAGCAGCCATCCTGGTATCAAATGTTACAGCTCTCATATTGGCACCGCTTCCTGCATCAACATCTTTGCTCTGTGGTAAGGAAGAGTTGCTGTAGCTGTTAGAGAACACAGAGGAGAGAGTGGTGAAAACATAAATCACTGGTAATTTGCTGTTTTGGTTACTCCTCAAAAGTTTTATGCTTTATGTGTTTTGTCCATGGAGGGTCAGGTCAAAGTTCTCCTGGCTTTACTGATGTACCTCATTTCTGAGGCCAGTAATGTTTAAAAGATTGAGAGTGTGGGGAAAGGCACGTATCATGTTCTTTTTTGCAGTACTGGGGTCTCAGTTTCCTTTTTTTGTAAATGCAGAGGCTTAACTACATGGTTTTTGAGGTCCCCTCTGACTCTGACATTATTTCCAAAGAAAATGCTATTTTCCTCATCTCTGAAGATTCTGAATTAGATGTAGATGGAGAAAGATTGGAAAATGAGACTCAGGGAAGATGCATAGGTTCAGATCCTGGCTCTGCCCACATTTAGCTGTGCAGCCTTCTCAGTCTGGCAGGAGGGCAGCTGGGCCCAGCTTATCCCCAGACACAGTGGTGGTCCTCCACCTTCCCCTTCTCACACTTTCTTCTTTCCCCCAGGAGAGAAGGGTGGGTTCCATAGGTGGGGGTTGGGAGGGAGGGGCTGAAGCTGGTTGAACTGTGGTGATAATCCTTTAGAGTATCTCTGGGAGAGGCTCAGTAATCTAGTGGGCATTTCCACAGGCCATGGTGACTATGGTCATCTTTCTCATAGTCCTCCTCTGTACTTCTGGGCTATGGACTGGTCCAGTCCCCACCCCAGGGCCTGGCCTGTCCCCCTATTCCTTCCTGCCTGCTGGGCAGCCATCACACAAATGCCACTGTGTGCGTAGCCCAGGGATGGGAGGGACTTCTGCCATGGACTTGCCAAGGAATTGGCCGCTTATTTTGGCAGTTTCCACTGCAGGCCTCCTGACCAGACCATCAGAAGTGGAGGGAACTAGAGGTGGGAGTTAGTGAGTCATGGGCTTTGCTTTGGGGAGGGAGCCTTTGCTAGAGTGCCCCTCTGGGAAGCAGATTTCCCCTCTAAAAGACAAGGGGAGGTACTTCTGGATCCCTCCTTGCAGGCTTACCGACTAGGGTCAACTAATTTGATGAGCATCCCCATGGTGTTGTGTGTAATGGGAATAATGATCCTGACCTCACAAGGTTGTGATGGTGAGTTGAAAACCTGGCACATCGAAAGCTTTCAGTAAGCTTGTTTTCCATTCCTTGGTGCGCCTGGAGTTAAGGCCGGGACAGGGTGTACCCCGTGGATGCAGACGTGGAGAAGAGCAGAAGGAAAGCAAAGGCACACCCCCACCCATGCCCCTGCCCCCAGCAGCCAGATGCCTAGCTGTTCATGTGTTTTTCAGAGCCTAGCCAGAGGCTGGCCATGATGGAAGAGTGGGCAGTTTCTTTGTGCTGCCTTCTCCTAACCCCTCGTTGTCCTGGGGCAGGGCAGACAGGCTCCCAGTCATTACCTCACCACAGGGCCCCTGTCTGCCAGAGTGAGTGGTGGAACTGCCTGGGTGGAGAGCTGTAGGCTAATTTTAGACCTGGAGACTCCCTGCCAACAGCTGTGGCTGGGCCCAGGCAGCTGGGCTAGGATGACTTGTGGGGAGGTCTCAGTCTTCTTACAGGGATCCCTGGATGCAGCCATACCCCTCTGCTCTGGGACCACATTCCTGTCTCTGCCTCTGCTGCAGAGAAAGCCTGGGAAAAGAGTTCTTCCCAGAGGGTGGGACCTTGAGGCCATTCTCCAAGGCTTCCTTTCTCCTTCTTGCATTAAGGTATTTTCATCCTGACTCACTCCTCTTTCCAAGTTACTTTGGACACCAGGAAATATTGATAATGGCATCCAGTAGAATAGGCCAGTAAGCATCCAAAAAGGGGCAGGAAGGGGCATTAGGGAGCAAACCATCTTGGATTTACAGGGTAAGTGCAGCCTCCCACTTAACATGAAGCTAAAAATCGAATTTAATGCTTTTTAGTCTTTCTCAATTGGCATTCAAGTAAATGATAAGAAAAGATAATATTTGTACCATTCATGAGTAGAGATAAGAGCTTCTGTGATTGGATGCAGCCAGTCCTAGGTTTATGCTACCCCAAAGAGTTGATACTTTGGTATATCTATTACCCATTTGAAGCCCACCAATGAGCATGCACAACTGTTGGGAAGTTCTGATGTTCTTTAGCAGTTTGCTACATTCATAACTGCCAGCTCCCAGCCCAAGAAACATCTCCTAGGTTAATTGTATACTTTATGCTGAAAGGGAAGTTAGAGAACATTGAGCTCCTCTTCTTTTTACAGATGAGGAAACTGAAGCCCAGAGAATTTCACCTAAGTTTAAGTAATTTAAGAAGTCAAAAAAAGCCTGGTTCTAGTTCTGCTATGCATACATGTGTATATTTATTTATTTTGAGGTGGGGTCTCTGTATGTTGGCTGACCTTGTACTGCCACACTCAAGTGATCCTCCTGCCTCAGTCTCCCAAGAAGCTAGGACTACAGGTTGTATGGTTTGGATATGAGGTGTCCCCTCGAAAGCTCCTGTGGCGATGCAGGAATGTGCAGGGTGAAATGATGAGATTACGAGAGCTATAACCTAATCAGAAGATTAACTCATTTGATGGGTTAATAATTTGAAAAGACCACGTATTGGGGGACAACTAGCAGGCAGGGTTTGGCTGGAGGAAGGAGTCACTGGGAGCATGCCTTTGGGATTTTATTTTATCTCTGGCACCTTGCCGTTTCTTCTCTGCTTCCTGGCTGCCATGAGCTAAGCATCTGTCCTCCACAGCACCCTTCCATCTTGATGTTCATCTTCACCTCAGGTCCAGAGCACTGGAGCTTGTTGACTATGAACTGAACCTCTGAAACTGCGAGCCCAAATATAGTTTCTGGGGTTCATTTATATTTGGTTTAAAAACAAAACAGGGGCTGGGGTTATGGCTCAGCGGTAGAGCGCTTGACTCGTGCGTGCAAGACCCTGGGTTCAATCCTCAGCACCACATTAAAAAAATAAATAAAATAAAAGTTATTTAAAAAAAACAAACAAAAAAGGGCTGGGAGTGTGACTCAGTGATGGAGCACTTGTGTAGCATGAGGTCCTGGGCTCTATCGGCAGTACCACTAAAGCAAGCAAGCAAACAAAAACCCTCAAGGAAACAAAGTTCAGGCAGGCAGTTATTTCTAGGGAAAGAGGTATGCAATTGAAGAGAGGTACAGAGGGCTTCAAAGCAATTGATTATGTCTGCTTCATAAGCTGAGTGATATTATTCTTTAAACCATCTGTATATATTCTTTTATATGCATGGTGTATTTCTTTTAAGAAGTAATTAAAAAATAGAGGGAGTTTACAAACTTGAATAAAGTGTCCTAGGGAACAGGTAAGAAGTAAACTGTTTTACAAGGCAGGGTGACAAGTGCTGAAGCAGAACTGTAATAATAATAATGCACTTGATATGTATGATCTCCCTTAATATTTGCGATGGTCCCATGAGGTACAGGAATCTTTCTATTGTTCCATTTTATAGGAGATAAAACTGAAGTTCAGAGATATTACTCACTTTGTTCAAAGGTTTCATGATGAATCATCTTTGCAGTCAGATTTGAGCATTCACATCTTTTTTTTTTTTAATTTTTTTTTCAGTTGTTGACAGACCTATATTTTATACGTTTTTATGTGGTGCTGAGAATCGAACCCAGTGTCTCACACTTGCTGAGCAAGTGCACTTCCACTGAGCCCTAGCCCCAGCCCCAGCCCAGCATTCAGATCTTAACTGTTAATGCTACTATAATGGAGTGCAGGAGAGTTGGCCAGCAGAGTGAGCTGGCCCTGAGAGTGGGCTGGGAGGTGGAAATACAGGAAAGGTACTTTGTCTCTTTAAACTTGTCTTTCCACATCTATAAAATGGAACTCATTTTACTTGGCACTCCTTCTTGTGCAAATAATTTGAATATAAAAATACTATATCAGTGTAAAACCTGACATTTATTGAGAATGAATCCTGTGCCAGCTGCTTTTCATATGGTACCTCCTTTAATCTTCCCTCTATGCCCACCAAGAGCACATGATCCCAGCATTCCTCTGTTAACAAATCTTTCTTCTCCCTGCCTTTCCTAACAAGCTGGCTTCTCCACTTTGTCAGTGAGGGTCCTGATGGGGCTGAGATGTTAGACATAATAAAGCACTGGTCTTTAACCCTAGTGCCAGTGATATTTGCCAGGTCCTATGCTCTGGGGGCCCATCCCTCTTACCTGAGAAGGCTGAAGTTTGAAACCCTAGATCTGTCCCATTGGTTTTTAACCTGACTGCACATCTGAAACACCTGAGGAACTTTAAAACCTCTAGCTTTGAGAGACTATTTATTCACAATAAGCCAAGGGTGTGGCTCAGTGGGAAGCACTTGCCTAGCATGAGTGAGGCCCTGGGTTCCATCCCCAGCACACATGTGTGCGCACTCCCCCCACCTCCCGTCCACTCCAAGATCTGATCCCAAGTCAATCACTGAGATTTGAGAGGAGGGGGAGGTAAGCATCAGCCTCCAGGTGATTATAAAGAACAGCCAAGATAGAGAATCTCAGGGGTATACTTTCTTTTCTGATGGGATGATTCCAGAAATAAAAGGTAATGAAGAGAGTCTAATACACCCATGCTTTAGGCATGTAATAAATTTTGTGTGTTCTTTTTCCTCTTGAAAAAAAAAAAAGCAACGAAGAGGAAGTACACAGAGAAGTAATGACCAGAATGCCTGTGGGCCCCTGGCTGGTCCAAAGATTATACCGGGGGTTAGGGATGTAGTCCAGTGGTAGAGCGCTTGCCCAGCATGTGATAACCTGTGGGTTCAATCCCCAGCACTGAAAAAAAACAAGCAACAACCAAAAACTAACCAGATTATATCAGGGAGGGCTAGTAATGGGAAAAGGAACAGAGAAAGAGGCAATAAGAAAGAGAAGAAAATGAAAAAGTTTCATGCTGGAGATGCCAACTTGCCCCTGTAGTGACCCCAGGCCTTTCCAGTGGTACCTGTTCTGTGTGTTCAGGTCCAGCCAATAAGCATTTGCTCATGTGGTACACCACATGGGCTGCAGGGGACACAAAGAAGCATGACTTCTATCCAGTTAGTATTCCAAGAGCTAAATTGTTCTTTCAAAGATAAAATATAGACAATAAAAAACTTACCTCCCCTTGACATGTTCTCCCCAGCATCCAGAAACCACTTTACAAGAACTAAAATTTATCACAGAGGAGGAAGGCTTTGTGTTGGAGGTGGGATTTGAACTGGGTTTTAAATGATGTGAAGGACTTAGATGTGGAGATGAGGGAGGATGAAGACAGAGGGAACCAACAAGGATGTGCTAAGGGCATGAGGAGGATCCTCGCCTGATGGGCGAGGAGGCTACCACATTCACTAGGAAGGGTGCGCTGGGAGAGGAAAGAGGTACTGTTAGTCCCAGGGCAGCTAAACTCAAGGGAAGTGGAGGGAGGAACCAGCTATGGGAAATGGGTACAGGATCAATAGATAATGTGAAGGATCTAGGAATTACTTGACCACTTCAATGAATTTTCTCTCTCCACTTCATGGTGGTGTTTACAAATGTGTCATCCAGGAACAAGAGATGTGAAGAAATCATGACTCAGTGAATGACCTCAGAATTGTAGTCTCTAGGGCCCAAATGACAGCTAAGAATGACAAGAACAGTGGTCTTCACACTGGCTGTGTACTAGACCTGCATACTAGGAAACTTTAAAAAAAAAAACAAGTTCAGCATGTAGGGAGCTCAGATGTTAGCACTCTGTCTGTCCTAACAAGTGAAAAGCTGAACAGAGTGAAAAATTAACTCTTCTCAGATACCTCAGAGAAATGAAGTCACAGGGGAACCTGCTGCCCCTGTGGAGAGAAAAGGCAGAGACAGAATCACAACTTGGTAAAGCAGAAATTTTAAAAACAATGACAATATCTCAGCTACTCAGTGGTTTCTGCTTTTATCCACATACTTGTTATATAGCTTCAGGCAGTTTTCCTTTGATTGAAACAAAAATCATAGAGACTTGGAAGGGGTTTTAAAAAGATAAACAGTGAAAATGGACAGAGGTGGGTGGTGAGTTTCATAGACTTTCTGGAAACCTGGTCCAACCAATGGGAGGATCTCTGGTGGAGAGGCAAGCCATACTTTTCATGGGGGGCAGGGGTACTGGGGATTGAACTCAGGGACACTTGGCCACTAAGCCACATCCCCAGCCCTATTTTGTATTTTATTTAGAGACAGGGTCTTATTGAGTTACTTAGTGCCTTGCTTTTGCTGAGGCTGGTTTTGAACTCACGATCCTCCTGTCTCAGCCTACCAAGCCTGTGAGATTACTGGTGTGTGCCACTATGCTCAGCTCAAACTATACCTCCCTACAAGTCACTTAGTGTGATAGATTATCTATGGAAAGGGTCCATTATCTATTCTCAAGTATAAAGGATCTTAGCATCATCAGATTGTTCATTTTACAGGCTCTGGGGTCTCAAATAACCAACCCCTATGTTAAACAGAATTCTGCGTAACCATCCCTCACAGTGCGCTTAGCAGCTAAGAGTTTAAGACAGTTCCCATGATTCTGGAGTCTCTTCTCCCTCTTCTCATATTTTCCACCACTTCATAGCAGCAATGAAGGATTGGATGGTGTAATAGTCCATTTCTGTGTCTATAACAGAATCCCTGAGGCTGGGTATTTTATAATGATAAGAGGTTTTTATTGGCTCACTAGTCTGGTGACTGCAGGGTTTAAATAGCAGGGTGATAAACTATCCAGCCACCAGATATCACGACACGGCAGAGAAACAGAAAGGAAACTGGGTGTGTACCAAAGGGGCCAAGTAGGTGTGGTAAATTCTTTAACAACCCACTCTTACAAGGACTCTTTGAGATCAGCATTAATTCCTTCTAGGACATGGTCCCCAGTAACCTAACCACTTTCTATTAGGCCACTTTTTAATGTTTCTGCCACAGTGGGAACCAAGCTTCCAGATCATGAACTCTTAGGGGACAAACTCAAACCATATCCAGATCATAGCACATGGGATCATCACTTAAGGCACTGAGGCCAACATCCAGATGTAACTTGTGTGGCTTGGAAGAATTCCTGAGATAGGGTTTTCCCCATCTTAGAGGCTCACAGTACTCTTGGAAATAGGGGCATTAGAACAGGGGTAGGAAGACTCACAGATCAGTCCCTTGCCACCAGTCATGTCAATGAGCAAGCGATAGAAACACCAAAGACTGGAGCACAGGACTCCTGAGAGGAGTGATGGAGAGTGGCTGGGAAGGATAGGCTGTGACCTCCTGTGTGGAGTGTCCTTATTGTCATTCTTTGCTAACAGAATGTGTTAGCTTTTCCTCTCTGTGACCAAAATACCTTGCAAAAACAATTTACAGGAGGAAAAGTATAAAATATAAACCCCAATGATCTACCCCCAGGGACCTACTTTTTCTAGCCATTCATCACATGCCTAAAATTACTACCTAATTAGTCCATTCAAAGTACGATGCACTGATTAGGTTACAGCTTTTATAATCTGATCATTTCACCTCTGAATATTCCTTATTAACAGGAACTTTGTTGGGGAGGGCCACCTCATATCCAAATCATAACAGCAGTCAATAACGAGGACATTGTCAGGATGTATGTTCAGATTTCACTTGTGTTGGAAGTATTGTGGAAAGCTCCTACCTGTTTGGCTGGGTGTAAAGAAATTTGGGGTGTAAAAAGGAGACCTAGCCTAAGTTCTGGCTCTGCATAGCATAAACACAGAGCTGGCATATGGAAAACAACTAGTTTTTGTGGAGGACCTTCCAAGTTCCAGGGAAATGTGAAGCATTTTATAGGTAATAGCTCATTTTAATCTTCAGGACCGCTTTATCAAGTAGGTATTATTGTTATTACTATTATTCTTTGGTATTGGACATTGAACTCAGGGTCTTCACATGCTAGGGAAGTGCTCTACCACTGAGCTACATATCCAACTCCTTAATTTTTTTTTTTTTAATTTGAGTCAGGTAAGGTGGTGCATGTCTCTAATCCCCATGACTCAGGAAACTGAGGCAGAAGTGCAAGTTAAAGGCCAGCCTCAGCAACTTAGTAAGACCCTAAGTAGTTTAGCAAGACCCTGTCTCAAAATAAAAAATCAAAAAGATTGGAGATGTAGTTTAGTGCTAAAGCACTCCTGGGTTCAATCCCCAGGACCAAAACAAACAAAAAAGCAAACAAAAAAACCCACCTTTTTTTTTCCACTTTGAGACAGGGATCTCTCTAAATTGCTAACGCTGAGTTGCTGGGATTACAGATATTATTTTCTTTTATAGGTTAAATGAACTGGGGTTCAGAAAAAAGTCAAATAACTTGTCCCAAGTTGCAATCACACTGTAAGGGACCCAGGATTTGAAATCATCTTTAATCTCTTTGGTATACTGCCCCTCCAAAATGATTTGGGTTGAGTGTTCACCTTACTGGGGTGAACCTTTTTAGTTGCCCTCTTTAAGCTTCCTCATTTTCTCCTGAATTTTTGGGACCTTTTCTTTCCCTTTAGTCACCCTGACTTTCTTTTTTTTTTTTTAATTTTTTTAAACATATTTATTTATTTTAAAGAGTGAGTGTGTGAGAGAGAGAGAGAGGGAGAGAGAGAGAATCCTTTAACACCTATTTTCTAGTTTTCGGTGGACACAACATCTTTGTTTGTATGTGGTGCTGAGGATCGAACCCGGGCTGCACGCACGCCAGGCCAGCGCGCTACTGCTTGAGCCACATCCCCAGCCCCACCCTGACTTTCTTAGTAAACTTTAATTCAGCTGATCCAATGTCCCACTCTCCAAATGTAATAGCTGAAATAAAAAACTGAAGGATCCCCTAGACCTCCAGCATGCAAATAGATGAGATGTGATCACCTCTAAGGTTGTTCCCTATTTTCAGCAATATAGCAATACGGTAGGATTATCCACAGATGTTCCCTTCCCAGGGGATAAGTGGGAAGCAAAATCCAGTTAAGCTCCAGTTGCCAAGATGCATGTCTGAACAAAAGGCACAAAGGCACCAGTAGACTAATGGTAGCCTTGACTATGATGGATCAATTCAGAATTAAGTCTTTTTTTTTTTTTTGAGATTGAACCCAGGGGTGCTTAACCACTGAGCCACATCCCCAACCCTTTTCTTTTTAAAAAAAATTTTTATTTAGAGACAGGGTCTCACTGTGTTGTTTAGTGCCTTGTTTTTGCTGAGGCTGGCTTTGAAGTGATCCTCCTGCCTTAGCCTCCTGAGCCGCTGGGATTATAGGCATGCACCACCATGCCTGGCCAATCCCCACCCCTTTTTATTTTTTGTTTTGAGACAGGGTCTCACTAAATTGCTTAGGGCCTTGCTTAGATACTGAGGTTGGCTTCAAACTTTCGCTCCTCCTTCCTCAGCCTCCCCAGCTGCTGGGATTACAGTTCTGCACTACTATGCTCAGCCTAGGTTTAAATTTTGCCCTTAGGTAGCTTTCTCATCTCTTAGAAAATGTATCTCCATGAAATAATGGGAGCAAGGGTCTGCAACTCTGTTGTATCACATTCAGTATGAGGAATTATAAGAGCTAAGATTGTAAGAGCATCAGTATTTGTGAATGGTTTTTATGTTTGTAAAGTGTGCATTTATTATACTTTATTGATAGTATATTTTTGTGCCTATATATGAATATTTTAATATCCCTCTCCCTAGCTTGTATTCCAGTATGCTTTCTTTTTCTTTTTTCTTAGGTGGGGGGAAGTGTTGGGGATTAAACCCAGGGCTTTGCACATGTTAGGCAAGTGCTCTACCACCAAGCTACATCCCAAGTCCTCCTCTTTAAATTGAACTGAAATATAACGTTGACCTTTTAAAGTGTACCATTCTGTTAGGCATGATGGTGTAGGCTTATAATCCCAGGTGTTGGACAGGTAGGGCAGGATTGCAAGTTGGAGGCCAGCCTAGGTAATTTAGTGAGATCCTGTCTCAAATAGAATTTTAAAAAGGACTGGAGGTGTAATTCAGTAGAGCACTTGCCTAGCATGTTTAGTAAACACGCTTAGTAAACAAAAATTAAAAATAATAAAGTGTACAATTCACCGGCATTTAGACCATTTGCAATATTGTGCAACCATCACCTCTGTCCAGCTCCAAAGCATCTTTAACACTCCCACAAGAGTTTGCCCAGTCACTTCCTGTTCCCCTTCTCTCTAACACCTGGCAACCTCTCATCTGTTTTCTATCCCTGAGGATTTACCTATTTATGTCTGACTTCTTTTTTTTAATATTTATTTTTTAGTTGTAGTTGGACACAATACCTTTATTTAATTAATTAATTTTTTTTTTTTGTGGTGCTGAGGTTCAAACCCAGGGTCTCGCACATCCTAGGCGAGCTCTCTACAACCCCAGCCCTGACTTCTTTCACTTAGCATAATGTGTTCAAGATTCATTCACATTGTATCATGCTAGAACTTAATTCATTTTATGGCTGACTAGTATCCCATTGTATGGAAGTACCACATTTAGTTTACCTAATCATCTGTTGATGAGTACATTTGGGTTGCTTCCATCTTTAGCAACTGTGAATAACTTTGCTGTGAATATTAGCATATCAATATTTGTTTGAATACCCATTTTCAATTATTGGAATTCCCAGGTCATGTGGCAACTCTAACTTTCTGAGCACTAAGCCAGATGGCAAATTTCCTTTGCCACACTTGACTTACCATTCTGCACTCTTCCACCTTCACCCCATCTCTAAGCCTAGATATAGACATTTGAACTGCATTTTCTTTCTTTCTTTTTTTTTCTTGGTACCAGAGATTGAACCCAGGGGCACTTTACTACTGAGCCACATCCCAAGTCCCTTTTTATGTTTTATTTAGAACCAGGGTCTTGCTAAATTGCCTAGGGAATCAAATTGCTGAGGCTAGCTTTGAACTCTTGATCCTTCTTCCTCAGCCTCCCTAATCACTGGGAATATAGGTATGTGCCTGCTAGGGCTGTTCTTTGTGAGGATTGTTTACCATTTTCTCGTTGCTCTCTTGTTCTGTAGCACAGCCATGCTCTAAAATGTTTTGATTCTTCACCCTAAGCATTTCCCAGCCTGTTTGCAGTCATTGTGATCCTGAAGTCCCCTTGTGGGTACAATGCACACCGGATTTCTAAGTCTCTTTCTTCCTCTACCTCTTCACTTCCACACCCACCTTAGATTTCTCACCCAGTGGCTGAACAATAAACAGATCTGCCTGTTCACTTCCAGTTTTATACACACATACACTCTCCACTGCCCTGTCCACTGCCAAATTTTCTGTGCTGTCTTCTGAGCTTATTAATAGCTTGGTGGTACCCCACAATTTCCCCTAAAGAGAGATTGTTCTTTTGTCTTTGCATTGATGTTGCTTCTGATTGGGTGTCATGAAGTCAGCCTTCAGGATCTTACTGCTGAGAGATTGCTTTGAATGAGATATTGTTTCTCTCTAGCTGCCTCATCACCATTTCCATCCTAGTTCAGTTGCCACCCCAAAACCAGACATTTTAGGCTGCAGGTCACTCCAGGATCACACTGCATGCTGATGTTGGATGTTCCAAACCAATGACCTCTTTGATATACTAGAATGATGTTCTATGAAATACGGTAAATTTAAATAACTGTATCTGTGGCCCCTAAATGGGGCCTCATTCTATTTTGTTCCACACTCCTGTTGGTTCTCAATCAGCTTTCAGAGAGCAAAGATTTCAGCATGTGTGAGATAATGGCTTGGAGTAGGATGAAGAGGTAAGTATGAGTGAGATGAAAGGAAATTTCCAGATTAGGATAACAAACTGAGGAAATCAGATATGTGGGGCTAAGGTAGCTAGAGATCCAGCTGGAGCAGGAGATACAGGTTAAGGAATTTATATTGATGAGGCATCACTTATAACTTTATCTTTTTTTTTTTTTTTTTTTTGTACCAAGGATTGAGCCACATCCCCAGTTAGTTTTATTTGTTTATTTATTTACTTACTTATTTTTTTATTTTGAGACAGGGTCTCACTAAGTTGCTGAGGGCCTCCCTAAGTTGCTGAGGCTGGCTTTGAACTTGTGATCCTCCTGCCTCAGCCTCCTGAGCGGCTGGGATTACAGCCAAGGGGACATAGGGACATTGCCCAGCTCTGGAAAGAATCTTTATTTCATCACCTGGTGTCTTAGTCTATTTTATGCTGCTCTAACAGAACACCTGAAAATAGGTAATTTATAAAGGACAGAGATTTATTTCTTATTGTTCTGGAGGTTGGGAAGCCCCAAGTGGAGGGACTTATATCTGGCCAGAATCTTCTTGCTACAACCTACATTATCCCATGGTAGAAGGTTGAAGGGCAGGAAAGCATATGCAAAGAGCTATAACAAATGCCTATAATCACAGCAACTGGGAGTCCAAGGTAGGAGTCCAAGTTTGAGGAGAGACTCAGCAACTTTGCAAGACAATGTCTCAAAATAAAAAAAAAATTAAAAGGGCTGGGCATATAACTCACTGGTAGAGTGTCCCTGGGCGCACAATTCCCAGAACCAAAGGAGATGGGGATGGACAGCATGTGTGTGAGAGGGAGAAGGAAAAGGGGCTGAACTTTTTACCAGCCACACACTCCTCTGGGATTACAGCCAAGGGGACTTGGGGACACTGATAATTAACCCACTCCCACGATAATGGCATTAGTCTATTCATGAGGTCAGAGCCCTCATGACTTATCAGCTCTTAAAGGTTCCACATCACCTCACTGATGCCTTGGGGATTAAGTTCCTACCACGTGAACTTTGAAGGACACATTCATTTTTGTATTTTTTCTTTTGGACAGGACTTTTTTGGGAGGAAGTAGGGGTGCTTTTGATACTGATGCTTCAGAAAGCTTCAGCTGGGAAAGGGTGAAATCATGGAAATGGTCCTTCTTTTCTCAGTGCATTTAGCTCAGGGATCCAAGCAGGTAACTTAAGTAAATGAAGCATAATGTCAGAGCCTGTTTCTCAGCATCTAGAACAGCACTGGCCCATGGTAGGCACTCAAGAAAAATATTTGTTAAATGAGTGAATAAAGGAGTGGCCACTGCTTGGCTCCAACCTCTTATTTCCATGTGGTTATGGGCCTGTTTTGCCAGTTTGCCCTACTTTTCAAGACAAGGTGGAAACCGGGGGGTTTATGTGCAATTTCTTAAATTTTAAATGTCGGCTTAAATTTATCTTAAGTACCACAAGCTACAAGGAATTTGCAACTCTTAACTTAAGGCTTTGATCTCTAGCAGATACTCAGGGTTTTAGGAGAAGCACCTCTACAATGTCATCCTTCTCCTGTCAAGCTGCACAGGAGAGCAGGTTTAAGTGGGGAGTCTCATGGAAGGAGGCAAGCTAAGATTTTTAACAACTTGAATGGTGCTTGTGGCTTGGTTCCTACATGTCTTTTTCTGTGAGTTCAGTTCTGTCTGTGCAAAGGCTGCAGTGGCAGGCGGAAGAGGCAGGATAAGTAAGTAGGCAGAATGGTATAGTAGAAGGAGCATGGACTCTGGAGTATGGATGGACATTCAGCAGGTGCACACTGATCCAGTCATTCAACTTGTGCTGCACTATTGGCAGGAGGGCAAATGGCTTCTCCCCTGAGTCCCCTGGGAACCTCAGCCCTGGATCCTTCAGTTCTCCACATAATACATGAACCAAAAGAGCAATGACTGGCCATTAGTGGGGCTCCAGCACTCTGCACCATTGCCAGCGCTGGTATCCATTCCATGGGGCTGGATAAGCACTTTGAACTCAAGCCTAGGTAAACCTGAGGTTGAATCTTGGCTCTTCTTCTTACCTGGCTAAGTATACCTCAACAAATTACTTCCGATGAGAAGCTTAACTTTCTTCATCCATAAAATGGGATTAAGTTCCTACCACGTGAACTTTGAGGGACACATTCATTTTTGTATTTTTTCTTTTGGACAGGACTTTTTTTGGAGGTAGGGGTGCTTTTGATACTGGGGATTATACTTTTATTTGCAGGATTGTTGTGAAGAATGACTGGGATAAGGCTACTATTATTATTTCCCATACTCTAAACAGGAAAATAGTGTTTTTTCTCCTCCTCCTCCTCCTCCTCCTCCTCCTCCTCCTCCTCCTCCTCCTCCTCCTCCTTCTCCTCCTCCTTCTTCTCTCTCTCTCTCTCTCTCTTTCTTTTTTTGATACTGGGATTGAACACAGGGGTGCTTTACCACTGAGCCACATCTTCAGCCCTTTCTATTTTTGATTTTGAATCAGAGTTTCACTAAGTTTCTTAGGGCCTTGCTGATTTGCTGAGGCTGGCCTCAAACTTGGATCCTCCTGCCTCAGCCTCCCTAGTTACTGGAATTACAGGAGTGCACCCACCATATCCAGCTCATCCTGTCTTCTTATTTTTTTTTTTTCCATTGCTTGGATCCTTTCTTCTTCTTATTATTATTTTTTCCATTGTTGGGAATCAGACCCAGGACCTTGAGTATGCTAGGCATGTGTTCTACCATTACACCCTAGTCCCCCGCTTTCTTACCTTGCTCCTGTCCCCAACGCAGTGGTGCTGGGGATGGAACCTGGGACCTCACATATGCTTATGCTCTACACTAAGCTAAACTTGTCTTTTGTACAGAAGCTTGGAGTTAAGTATCAGAGGTCTAGAGGCTGGTGATTACACAGTGAGAGAACCCACTGGGTCCCAAAAGTTGATGGTTCTGGTTGCTAAGGAACCATCTAGGGAGCTTGTTAAATATAGATCCCTTGAGAAATTCAAATTCAGCATGTCTTGGTGGGATCTGGGTATCATTATGTTTATCAAGTGCCCTTTGATGAGCCTCATTGACAGCCAAATCTGGGAGCCATCCTGTTCTGTCAGGGGAGAGTTAATATCCTATCCAGCCTCTGCCTCTTCACCCAGAACCTAGTGTAGGCAGCATTGTCCCTCCAATGTGAGCTCAGTCGGTAGGAGGGACTGCTGGGCCTGTGTCAGCCTATGAGTAGTGCTGGGCCAGTTAGGATAGGACCTCACCCACCCTTTGTTGCAGACCTTATCTCACCCTCTGGTGGACTCTAGGCCTACCCCAAGGCTGAGAGCAAAGGAGGAGACCAAGCCTGAGTGTTTTGTTGAGTTTCAGGGTAAACCAGACCCAGGGGTATGGATTAGGTTTCTTCCCCAGGAAGGAGAGATCCGCTGTAGGAAGATTAGCTTGTTTATGAGCATTTTCTCCATCACATCCCCCCAGGGCCTGGACCTAGTTGGCTGACCTTGTGTGGGCCACCTGTTGACAGGGAGGGCTTCCTGTGCCCTAAGCCGGGCCCCCAGCACAGTCTGCCCTCTCTGTGTCAGGTGCTCTGACTCCCCGCAGCTGTCATTGTTGAGCCCCTCTTCTGCCTGGCAGCTGCACTCAGTGCCTCGTTACACACTCTGGGGCCTCCCCTGGAAGTAAACTATCTGATTGCAGCCATAAAGGTACTGCTCCCATGTTCCACCCAAATAATAAGGACATGGAAGACGCCTTAGGGAGATGGGGCTGAGAGTCAGGTAAGAGATGCAGAGAAGGCAAAAAGAGGGTGGGAAGGGGAAGTAATAGAGAAAGGCCAAGAAACAAAGAGGTTAAAGCCTGGAAGGCAGGGCTGGGTGTGTAGCTCAGTGATAAGGCACCTGCCTGGCTTCATGTGTAAGGTCCTGGATTTGCTCTCCAGTAAGAAAAACTAACGAACCCATAAGGCAATGAAAGGAGTGTGCAGAGGATAATCCTTGCCATTATTTCAGGAGGAAAGACATCCACAGTCTCTCTGTCTTTTAGTTAAACAAGTTCCTGAGTGGGAGCTCTTAGCTAGACAAGATTCAGTGACTCAACAGAGGCAATAAAGGAGCAAGTTTGGGGGTTTGCAATCTCATCCCATGTTTCCCAGCAGTGAGATCCTGGGGATTTTAGGGCGTGTGCGAGTGACTCACCTGACTACAGGGCCTCCGTGGTTTATAGCTTCAGCCTTCATACCTGTTCCCTCTCACTTACACACCTATTACCACCTACTCAGGAGCCACACCCCAGGATCTCAAATGTCCTCAGCTCTGCTTCCTCCACCACCAGGTCAGGACTGCCACTCCCTACCCTTTTCTTCCCTTTTATTGACTCCTTCCTCTTGGAGGCCTGAGTTTCCTAGGAGCCGTGACTTCTCTGTGATAAGCTGTCAAATCCTCCATGGACTCCTGTACAGAGCATTTTCCTGTCTGTGTCTCAGGTTTCTGACCTGTAAAGTGAATCGGAGGCTCACTGCTAACTCTTTGCTGTGTGGAAGTGAATTACGTCTTTAGGGAACCTGTTGCTTGTCATATAAAAGATGATAAAATCGGCTTTTACTCCCCGCCCCCCGCCGCCCCTCACCCACACTGCACATCTGACAACCCCTCTTTCCTGCTACTATTTACTACACTGATAAGCCCTTGATGACCAAAGGCAAGTCACTAAAGGTCTATGAACCTTGTCACATCTCAATTCCCCCAATTAACTGACCTCTTAAGACGCTTGCTCCATCCTACCACTTCTGAAACATTCCACACTGCAGGCCACCCACCTCCTTTTTTAAAAAAGCATACTAGTGGGCTGGGGGTATAGGTCAGTGGTAGAGTACTTGTCTAGCATGTGGGAGGCTCTGGGTTTCATCCCCAGTACCATACACACGAGAAAAAAGGAAAAGTGCACCTGTTTTCCTATCTCTGCTCTGCTCTGCAGCTTACTCAGGTAAAATTAGGAAAATCAACCTCTTTCTAAAAGAGCCTCAGTTTGGAGCCAGGCATGGTGACCCACGCATATAATCCCAATGATTTGGGAGACTGAGGCAAGAGGATTGCAAGTTTGAGGCCAGCCTCATAATTTAGTGAAACCCTGCCTCAAAATTAAAAAAAAAAAAATTAAAAAGGGCTGGTGATGTAGTTCATTGATAAAGCACCCCTGAGTTCAATCCTATTCCCCCCTCCCTGCACCTTCCAAAAGAGCCTCAGTTCCTCCTCCTCCTCCTCCTTCATATTGGGGATTGAGTCCAGGACCTTATACATCTTAGACAAATGCTCTACCAGTGAGTTCATTCCAGTCCTTTTTATTTTTATTTTATTTTGAGATGGAGTTTCAGTAAGTTGCCCAAGCTGGTCTCAAACTCGCCATCCTCCTGCCTCAGCCCAACTCAAAAGCTTCCATTTCTTTACCTTTAAAATTGGGATACTACTTCATGCCCTTCCTGCTGCCCTAGGGGTCTTTTGATGCCCCTTTTAGAAGGGACCTAGTGGCCCTTTTTTCATTACAGACTGGCAGCCTGCCCCCGATCCTGAGATCGAATGTTCCTGCTGGTTAGAGCCTGTACTAAGCAGTGGAAGGGAAGAAAAGTTGCCAGCCTGTCCTCTGGGAGCTTAGGGTTTGCCTTGGGGAGATGCCGCCAAGCCTTGCCCAGTGAATCTACACTACAGATACTGAGCACCGGGGACGTGTTTGGGAAGGGACAATAGAGGAAGTTCACAGGAAGAGAGTTTAAGGGAGAATGTGAAATGATGAGAGCTGAGTAGTTTGAGAAGAATTTTTTGAATGAATGAATTTTAGGCCAACTTTCATGGGCTCAGACAGGATATTCAATGTGTGACTTCACCTGCTACCTCTTCTCCAAATGTCAGCTGCTCCTCCCACATCAGAGACTCAGACTTTTTCCATGCCTCTCCCTAATCCCCTACAAATACACTTTACATTGCCAGTACAAACACAGCACAAGCATGCACTTAACATTATAGATATATCTGGAACAACCGTTTAACAAAACAATATTTACACTAACTATGTGGGATGACTGGGATACTTTTCTGTTATTTTTTAAAAGCTACTGTTTGCTGGTCTGGGGATGTGGTTCAGTGGTAGAGCACTTGCCTTGAATGTGGAAGACTCCGGGTTCCATCCCTAGCACCAAAAAAAAAAAAAAAAAAAAGACACTGTTTGTGACCCACCAAATTGATTTCTGCAATCAGGTCATGATCTTTAATTAAAAAAAAATATCGTCTGGCTCAGAAGTTCCACTTGAAGCTTTTTTTTTTTAAAAATCCTGCTGTGTCTTGTTGGCCCCAGTTTTCAACTGTGAAGACCCAAGCTCAGGGAGAGTAGGAATTTGTCCAAGGATGTGTGCCTCTTAAGTGGCAAAGCCAAGAGTCAAACCCAAGTCTGTGTGATACCCAAGCCTCTTCACCGAGTCAGGTCCCTTTCTCTGGCACTTTGCCTGGGACCTCTGTCAACCTCTCATTCGGCCACTAATTGAGGATCATTAAGTGTGGCCTATTTCTTTGCACCCCAGGATATTTTGCCAAGATGACAATTAAAACGGCCTTTTACTATCAAGTGGTACATAGCCTAAAGCTGAGCGGCAGCCTTTTGACAATTAGATTTTAATGCCACTCCTCATAAACAGAGTTGGTTACAGAGGGAAATGCAGTGAGATGAGAAGGTGAAAATGATGTCCCCATTGCCTGCTGAGAAGGGAGGAGTGAGGGCAGTCTTCACACCTCCTTAGCCAAAAATTGGAGGAATGGTCTCCTATGTCACCCCTACCTTTCTTTACAGAGGGATCTTATGACCTCGTGGACTGGAAGCCTTGAGTTTTTGAAGGATATAGTGAGTAGGAATTCAGGACAAAAAAGAATGAGTCAATAAAAGGAAGGAAAGAAGGCTGGAGAAGGGTAAGCAGAGAAGGAAGGGTGAGGCAGAGAAGGAAAGGAGCTGAGGAAAACCAGGAGTGAAGACAGAAAATTTCTAGAGAAAGCTGCCAGAAGCCTCTGATATCTTTGAAATCCAGAATTATCCAAAAGCTGCCGGAAAGCACTACTAGTGATTATGGGTTTTATGGGAAGTAGGAGGCAATCAAAGGGGTTGTCCAGTCACAGTTTAAAAATCCTGGGCGGTGGGAAGGGGGAGAAGGAGGAGGGGTTTGGTGCCCTCACATTGGAAATAATGTCTGTTGAGATAAAAGGAAACAAGCTGGGCAGAATGGTATCCTGCCAACTTGGTCCATTCTCCTCTCTGTGCCAAGCAGTGGGTCTTTGATGGAGTTGTTGTACACATTCATATATGCACAGGCATACGAACTACAAACTCCATTAAGTTTGCTTGTGAGGTCTTTGTTATTGGAAATTAACAAGCAGAACTGTTTTGACATGATCTTAGTTGGCCCCCCTCCAGACATCAAAGCACAGATTTTTTGTGTAATAGATGTTATATGTGTTATAGATGTATTTGTTTTATTATTTTTCTTATTGATTCCTCTAACATCCTGGAAAGAGATGACATGAAACTAAAACAGAAAACAGCTCACCACTCACTCATTCCCTAAAGGTGGCAGCATGGATGAGTGGCAGAACCAAGATAAAAATCTAGGTCTTGTTTCTCGATCCAGAGTTTTTTTCTGCCTTGAATCCCAAGGTTAGCACATTCATCACAAGGAGGGACTTGCAGGGCACATATAAAAATCTACCATGTTGATGAAATTAGAAGGCAGACCTACAGAGTACAGGAAGGGGACCTGGGGAGGGAGAAGGGGAAGGAAAGGGGAGGTGAATGAAATTGACCAAATTATGTTATGTGCATGTTTGAGTATGTCACAGTGTATCCCACTGTCATATATAATTATAATGTATCAGTTAAATAATTTAAATAGGGGCTGGGAATTGTCATGTTGAATAGCCTTCTTAGTTTAGCTTCATTCTGTTTCAATTACACCATTATTGCATGTCATAGTTTGTACTATATTAATTGTTAGTGCTTTTGTAAGTTTGTTTATTTTTTTCCTTCGAATTGGTCTAGTATTCTAAAATTAGAGGATAAACTCCTTGAAGTTAGAGGGCCAAATTTTCTATTTTTTTAATTGACAGATAAAAGTGTACGTATTTATCATGTATAATGTGATGTCTTGAAATATATATCCATTGTGGAATAACTAAGTCTAGTAAGTAACATGCATTACCTCACATAGTTAGAATTTTTGTGATGAGAACACTATTTAGTCACTCTGTTAACATTCTCCAAGAATACAGTATGCTAGGCTAGGGGTGTAGCTCAGAGGTAGAGCACTTGCCTCGCATGCACAAGGCCCTGGATTTTATTCCCCAGCATCACACATACTCTCTCTCTCTCTCTCTCTCTCTCTCTCTCTCTCTCTCACACACACACACACACACACACACACGACAACAATATGTTACAATAACTGTAGTTTCCATGTTGTCAAATCTTCTATTTCTTCTATTCTTTATTCTGCTGTCCACAGTACCCAAATCTGCACCCCCACCAAAAAAAAAAAAAAAAAAAAAAAACTTCTCATGCATATGCAGTCTTATAAAAAATTCACCACAGGACTTCTCAGACATATAATGAGTGAATTAGTTATTTGGTAGCTCTGCTTTGAGGCAACTTGAGTGTGACTCTTCCTAGAAGGGTCACCACCATGCTGACCTCAAGCAGAGAAATGACAACAGCATCAGGCTCTCACAACAGCCCCCTCTCCTTTGTTCCCACTGTAGCCTTCAGGGATCTTGAAAGCCCAAGGAAGGCACAGCTACAGAGCCACCCCACCCCGATTCCTTGGATTGGAAAAGTATTTTGGATAAACCCCAGATTAAGAATCGGCACTTGCTGAGATGTGCTTGAGGGAGAAATTTGCCCCATCCTTGGGTTTGGCTTTTGCGATTTCTGGTCTTTCTCACGCTTTCCTGTCCCATTTTCAGAACGTTCCCACTGCGTGAGATGTTGTCTGCCCACCACACTTCATTGTCAGCGGGGAGAGTCCCCTGAAGACCCTTGTTTCACGTTACCCAGGCCCAGGATTGCTATCGTTAGAGAGATAGGGGTCTGAATAGGTCTGCCTCTTGAATTGTCCTGCATCTGGATTGATAGGCGCAGGGGGAGGAGAATGGGGCACTGAAAACAAAGCTGTGTGGAGCCCGCCAAGGATTTCCAACCCTCTCCCATGAAGAGTCCTAGATCAGTGACAAGTGGGATAGTTGCCATTTGCAATTCCATCCATCTTTTTTTGTCTTCCTTCATTTGCATAGATTTGAGCCAGTTAAGCATCAGCCAATACTCTTCTTATAAATCAGACTGTAACCCAATTTGTCTCTCATGTTTTTAACCTCTAAAACTGCACAGGTGCAATACAGCTATACTTACAGATAACATCCCTGAAAATTTCTATATGATTCAGATTTTATTTATTTTAGGGACTGAATTTTTTTTCTTTCTTCTTTTTTTTTTTTTTTTTAATACTGGGGATTGAACCCAGAGGCACTTAATCATTGAGCCACATTCCCCAGCCCTTTTTTAATTTTTTTGAGTCAGGGTTTCATCAAGTTGCTTAGGGCCTCACTAATTTGCTGGGACAGGTCTCAAACCAGCAATCTTCCTGCCTCAGTCTCCTGAGCTGCTGGGTGCCATTGCACCCAGCTTTATTTTTTATTTAAAAAAATTTTTTCTTTAGTGCTGAGGATCAAACCCAGGGCCTTGAGCATGCTAGACAAAAGCTCTATCACTAAGCCATATGCCCCCACCTAGGAACTGAAATATTTTAAATATTCTAGGAGTGCTTTATTATTTAAAGGAACCCATGATGGATTTGCTAGTAACACAAAGTTTTCATTTGTGTGTGTTTTGTATCAAATCATGGAATGTAACATTTTCAGTGGTCCAAAAATGCCATCCTTCTATGGTTAAGGAAACACAGGGTCAGGGAGGTCACTGGGATCACAAAGCTAGTGAGTTATAGAAGGACCAAAATTCTTGTCTCCTGACTCCTAGCACAGTGCTCTTTCAGGCATGGGAACAATGGAAATATGAAAGAATTATCCAGTTTTTATTTTTTGTTATTTTGTAGTTCTGGGGATTGAACCCCCAGGTGTTCAGGATGACCCTAGGTGCTCAGGATGACCTTAAATTTGCCTTTCTTCTACCTTAGCCCCTAGAACCACTGAGATTACAGGAGTGAGCCACTGTGATTACAGGAGTGAACTACTGTACCTGGCAGAATTTTCTAGTTTTTATTCTCCTGTACTTTAATTTTCACACTTCTCTCTCCCTCCCCCACCCCACTCTCTCCAGTACTAGGTATTGAAACCAGGGTCACTCTATCACTGAGCTGTATCCCCAGACCTTTTTATTTTATTTCAAGACAATGTCTTGCTAAGTTGCTCAGGCTAGCCTTGAATTTGCCATCTTTCTTGCCTTGTCCTCCCCACTAGCTAGGATTACAGATATTGCCCCTTATCTTTACTTCTACTTAAAAACATTTTGACCCTGGTGTGGTGGTACGCACCTGTAATACCAGCTACTCAGAAGGCTGAAGCAAAAGGGTCAAAAGTTTGGGGCCAAGCCTGGCCAACATAGTGAGATCCTGTCTCAAAATTTTAAAAAATTGGGTGGTTAGAGTGTAGCTAAGTGAGAGAGTACATGTTTAGTATGCATGAGGCCCTGGATTCCATCCCCAGCGACTCTTTCACACACACACATACACATGCACGCACACACACACACAGCCAAAGTTTTAATTTTTATTTATTTATTCTTTATTTTCATATTTTCCTTGGTGCATTATAATGAATAGTTTTGTATTTATAAAAAATTGCAATGATACTACAGAAAGTTCTTATCTACTGCACACCCAGTTTCCTCTATTGATAATGTTTTATTTGACACAATGAACTAATAGCAGTATCTTATTATTAACTAAAGTCTATAACTTTTTTTTTTTTCAGCTCTAGGATTGAAACCCAGGGCCTTGAGCATGCTAGACAAGTGCTGTACCACTGAGCTATACATTCTAGCCCTTGATTTTATTTTAATTTCCTTTCAGATCCTCCTATTTCAGTTTTACAAATAGCTTGCTAGGTAAATTATATTCTACCATTGAGCTACATGCCCAGCTCTCTTTCTGTTTCAGGATCCCATGTATATTACCACATTACATTTAGTTAATGTCTCCTAAGGTTCCTCTTGGTTGGGAAAGTTTTAAATATTTGAGAGCTTCACTTGTATATATGGCAACCTTTTTTCATATGACTATGTTGTGAAAATCTTTCTGGGTTAGTGTGTAAGATCTTCCACACTTTTATTATGGGGTGTGTGTGTGTGTGTATGTGTATGCGTGCTTGTGTGCATGCACTGGGTATGGAATCCAGGGCCTCATTCATGCTAGTCAAGTGTTCTAGCACTGAGCTTCATTCTCACCCCCTCCCATACTTTTTTTTTTTTGTGGTACTGGGGATTGGACTCAGGGTCTTGCACTTGCCACGCTTGCTAGGTAAATATTTTACCATTGAGTTACATGCCTAGCTCTCATTTTTCTTTCTTCTTTCTTTCTTTCTTTTTTAATTTCTTTTTAAGACAAGTCTCAGATTCTTGTTAATTTGTTAAGGCTGACCTTGAATTTGTGATCCTCCTATTTCAGTTTTACAAATAGCTTGCTAGGTAAATTATATTCTACCATTGAGCTACATGCCCAGCTCTCATTTTTCTTTCTTCTTTATTATCTTTTCTTTTTAAAAAAATTTCTTTTTAAGACAAGTCTCAGAGTCTTGCTAATTTGCTAAGGCTGACCTTGAATTTGTGATCCTCCTATTTCAGTTTTACAAATAGCTGGGATTATAGGTGTGCACCACCACACCCAGTCCTCTCCACACCTTTAAATACCACCATGTTCTATTGAGAGGCCGTACTCCATAATTATAAACTTTCCTTGGCAAAGAGTGTCTGAAAGTGACATAGGACCTAGATGTTGTCTAGCGAATTTCAACAGATGCTTTCTGCTCTCTTGGAGTTTCGACACTATCAGAGGCAGGAACTCTGGTGTAAGTGACCTGACAGAGCTCAGTGAAAAGAAATCAAGTGGCCTGTAGTACTAATGCTGCTACTGCTGCCTTCACCCCTTACTCCACAAGCAGTTTTGTGTATTTGAGGGTTCACACCTGTGGTTGAAGTGCTTTTCCATAAAAGGCCTCCTAGGACAAGCCCCACAAAAGAGAAGAACTTCATATCAATGTGAACCATCCAACAATGGCAGTAACAGCTTTGGCATGTGGAACATTCTCCATCACTAGATATTTCTGGCAGTGCTTGGTGGCAGCCTGTCAGGAGTACTTGAGTAGAGATTGGTATTAACTGTGAGGGAAACTTCTGGTGCTCAACAATTATATCTGGAAGAGATCTAAACAGTGCCCCAGTCCCAGGTCCCACAGCTGGTTTAGGCAGAATGTCTTATCTTCTGTCTATCTCTCTCTCTCTCTCTTTGTGGTACTTGGGATTGAACTCACTTTACCACTGAGCCCCATATCCAGCCCTTTTTATTTTGAGACAGGGTCTCACTAAGTTGCTTAGGGCTTGGCTGAATTGCTGAGATTGGCTTCAAACTCACAATCCTCCTGCCTCAGCCTCCCAAATAATTGGGATTGCAAGTGTGTGCCACTATTCCTGGCCCTTTTTACTTTTTATTTTCAATCAGGTGTTGCTAAATTACTGAGGTTGACTTCAAATTTCTGATCGGCCTTCTGAGTCACTGGGATAACAGGCGTGTACCACCATGCCTGGTAGGATGTCTTCTCTTATGCCCTTCTCACTTCCTCTCCAGCCCAGTCCCCTATTTTTCAGGGCATCCAGTTTATACTAATTAATTAAGATAAAATTCCCAGAGCCTTCACACTTTCTTTGTTAACTCAGTGGGGCCAGTACCATTTTGAAACATTTTTTTCTTTTAAAGTACTGGGAATTGGCCACAGGGGCGCTCTATCGTGAACTATTAGCCCCAGTCCTTTTTATTTTAAGATAGGATCTCACTAAATTTGCTTAGGCTGCCCAGGAACTTGGGATGCCCCTGCCTCAGCCTTCCTAGTTTCTGGGATTATAGGTGTCTACTACTGTGTCTGGCTTGAAACAACTTTTTCACTTATAAATTTCACCTTGGGTTTGAGTCTCTGCAGATCTCCCTTGGAATTGGTCAGAGCTTCTGATCTGCCTTAAGCCCTCCCACTTAAATCTTCCCCACCACCTCAAACCACCAGATTGGCCACCTCTGACTTCTGTTTACCCAGGCCTCTGCAACAGCACTCTCTGGTTATTCTCTACTAACAGCGATAGAAAGGGACTTCTTTTTGGACCAACTCTCTCAGACTTGAGACTTGAAAGCTAGACAACTCTGCTAAGTAGAACCAGTCATTTCTCAGAGGATCCAGGAAGCCAAGGTCCTTCCCTTCCACTCAACCTTACAAGCTGACTTTATGTGAGTGGTGCCTTGGCAGAAGCGCCAGGCTCTGAAGGCCTGCTAGGGAGTTGCTGCACTTAGGAAAGGTGGAGACACACTCAGCTGGTTTTTCTCACCCAACAGAGAATCTCTTCCAGGTCCCAGCAGGTATTTGAGACAGACACACTCTGGTGACACTGCTTCCCCCCATCACCTGCTGCCCTCCAGTGCTTCAAAGATGATGGGCAAATTATCCTGAGGCAGAGGGAGTGGAAGACACTTGCACCTACTGACCTTCAGCACTTTGCCCCTCTCCCCTTATAGAACTCCATCCTGATTTAGGAGGAGGTAGATGGGTTCCTTGAGCGAAAAGACTTGACAGCAGATAAGTGCTTTACAAAATGCAAGTGTTTAATAATGAATGAACATTAGAAGGCAACCTGGGGCCACTGTGTTTTAGGAAACCCTTTTGCACAAAGAGGACAGAAGAAAGGGAGATTTCCAGGGCAGGAAAGACATGGGAGGTAGCACTGAATGGGGAGAGGGAGTGGCCTCCTAGGGGACTTATATGATATTGAAACCTGGTTGTAGAATCAGAGAAAAAAAAAATAGCAGTTTTGCTCTCAGTGGGTCTTTACTCTCCCAAATGCTGATTTCATTGACCTAAATCAGGTCTCACTCCTATTTGCTGGGACCTATTTTAAGAGAGTCTTATAAATATACAAAGACGGAAATGCCTGGTGGGGGGTGGCAAGAGGATGTGGTTCCACTCCAGGACAGGATCTGACTCAAGTCACACTTCCCTCCTGGATTTCAGGCTGACAGGAGGGATGCCTCCAAGAGGGTATTTGGAAGGAGGCACTGAGAGCAGAACTAGAGTCATTCTAAGCATCTCCTAGAGAGGTTCCTGCCAGCCTGACTGAAGTGTGTCCTTGCTCAGTACCCTGGGTAGCAGGGCAGAGAAGTGGAGGGAGGCAGAAGGAGAACTGAAAACCTTTTCTCCACAAGCATTTCTTTTTTTATCCCTCTGGCGTCACACTGAAATTATCCACATATCTGGAGGCCCTTAGTAGACCTACTGCTTCTTTTCCAGGATGGAGACCTATCTGGCATACCCAAGTTCCCTTCCCAGGCCTAGCGAGTCAGGTTCATATTTATTGAACTAGAAACACATGGGTGTTAGACCCTTAAGTCCTTCCCTTTTGCAGATGGGCCCAGGTTGCCTAAGCCAGTTCAGGCCTCCAATATGCCATCCTCAAGGCTTCCAACTCAAAGCAGGTTTTGACAGGGGTGGAACACCCAGAGAAACAGTGTCACAGGGGTCCTGCTGGGTGGTGCTAAGATGAGACAGTACCTAGGTGGACAAAAGGGCTCTGGATAATTTTGCACATGAGGGGCTAGGGATGTGGCCCAGTGGTAGAGTGTTTACCTCACATGCTGAGACCCTGATCCCCAGCACCACCAAAAAAGAAAGAAAAATATATATTTTTTTTCTTTTTGCACATGACAAGCCTTTGAAGAACCTGGAATTCTACACACATTTGCCCAGGTGTTGAGCTGGTTTCCTGCTGGTTTTGTAAGCCATGGAAATAAGAAGGCTATTGTGTCCATTCTTTGAGGGGTTGGTGCGGTGTGGTCTTCCTTGGAGGTGAGACAGCACTGTGGGCAGGGCTAGCAACTCCCTGCTGATCCTCAGGTTTCTTCCTGCAATAATCTGAGAAACATTTGGGGGGGAAGAAGGAGGGGCTGGTAAGGGGAGTTGGCTGGGCAGAAAGGGAAACAGGCTCTTTCAAGTGCATGTCAGACTCTTTTGTGAGCTGTTTACCCGGCCTCATGCCCATGGGTGCAATGTGAGTCATTTAATCTAATTGGTTTAATAAGTAAATGATCTGGATACAAAGAGGAGGGGTTTGGGTATGAGAGGGAGGGGTAGTACTATCTACAAATCCTACAGAGTCAGCTTTGAAAGGAAACCTGTTGCCAGCTCTCTAGGGATCTGTGATAATTAAACAGGGGTGGAGATGCTTTGGAAAGAGAGAGAATGGCGAAACCCAGATGTCGGGGGTTGGAAAGTGAAATAGAGCCCTGGGTAGGTCATATAGGTTCTCAGTGCCCATCTTGAAAAAATTATTTATTCATCAAATTAATGAATATTCATAAAATTATTCATTCAAAGGTATATTCACAAAGTTGTGCAATAATCTCATGAATTTCAGGACATTTTTATCACCCCAGAAATAAACCCCCATGTTTATTATCAATCACTTCCTTTTCTCCCCACCCCCAGCAATGGCAAATGTGAATCTCTCCGTTTGCTTATTCTAAGCATTTCATATAAATTGAATCATACAATATATGTCTTTTGTGTTGGAATTCTTTTACTTAATATAGAGTAATATTTTTTTTAACATTCACCCATGCTGTAGCATGTGTCAGTATGGTCATCCCTGAATATCATGGGAACTGGTTCTAGGACCCACCTCCCCAGGATACCCAAAATCCAAGGATGCTCAATTACTTTGTACAAAATGCTGTAGTATTTACATATAACCTAGCACATCCTCTGGAGTATTTTAAATCATTTCTAGGCAATTTATAATTCTAATATAATGTAGCTGGGTACAGTGGCCCTTGCCTATAATCCCATAGACTCAGGAAGCTGAGGCAGGAAAATCACAAGTTCGAGGATAACCTCAGCAACTTAGCAAAACCCTTCTTAACAAGGATGGTGGAATGTGATGGTCATCCTTATACAAAATACATGTATGAAGATTTGAATTTGGGAACAACATACCTTATATACAAACAGCGATATGAAAAATTGTGGTATATATGTGTATTAAGAATTATAATGCAAAAAAAAGAGTACATGTATAATGGCATAAGTTGGTGTGAACATACTGTATGTACAGAGATATGAAAAATTGTGCTCTATATGTGTAATATATGTGTAATGCAAAAAAAAAAAAAAAAAAAAAAAAAAAACCCTTCTTAAAATAAAAAATAAAAAGGAATGGGGATGTAGCTCAGGGGTAAAGCACCTGGGTTCAATCACCAGTACCAAAATAAAACACAAACAAGAAGAAACTAATACCACATAAATGCTACTTTTTTTATTGTGTGTAATTGTAGTTTTTTATTATAGTTTATAGTTAAACATAGTTGTAAATGCTATTTAAATAATTGTTATACCATATTGTTGAGGGGATAATTATAAGAAAAAATGTCTGAACATATTTAGTACAAACCCGATTTTTTTCTAGAGTATTTTTCACCCAAGGTTTGTTGAATCTGCTGACATGGAACCTTAGATATGGAGGGCTGATTGTACTTCATTTCTTTCTTCTCCCTTTTTTTCCCTGGATAATATTTCATTGTATGGATAGACATTTTGTTTACCCATTCTTTGTTGGTGGACATCTGGGTTGTTCTAGTTTGGGACTTTTAAGAAGAATGCTGCACCAATGTTTTTGTTTCTCTCATGTATATAACTGTGAGTAGAATTGCTGGCCCTTAATGTAACTCTAGGTTTCATTTTGAGAAACTGTCAAACTGTTTTTCAGATTAGCTGCATCATTTTATGTTCCTAGCAGCAGAATGTGTGAGGGTTCAGATCTCCCTGCATCTTTGCCAATACTTATTGTTTGCCTTAAAAAAACAAAACAAACTTCTAGTGGGTATGATTGGGTTCTGTGTTGTTTTATGATAATTTCTTCTTGCCAGTTAAGGTATATCAAGAAACATGCTCCAGGCCACAGAGCAAAAATTTAAAACTGTTGAAGAGATGTTCATATTATTGTTTGGAGGGGGGGGGGTTCAAAATAATGTGTATGATATAAGGCCTTCTGTATCTTAAAAGTATATGTTCCCGGGGCTGGGATTGTGGCTCAGTGATAGAGTGCATGCCTAGCACACATAAGGTAATGGGTTCGATCCTCAGCATGACATAAAAGTAAAATAAAGGTATTGTGTCCACCTACAACTAAAAAATAAATATTTTTTTAAAAAGTATATGTTCCCATTGGATTGCCAAAAATTTTAAAGGTAAATATGTGGTGATAATGAGGTTGTTTGGAAATAGACACTTTTAAACAATACCAAATGATGATGTGTATTGTTTTCAAAACTTTTTGGAACATAATATGTCAATATCTACTAAAATTCTAAAACTATTCACACCCTTTGACCTAGAGATCTCATTTTGGAACTTGATCTACAGAAGGTATAACAGCTATACACATTTGAAGCATTGTTTGGCAACAGTTGAATGGCCATTAATTGGGTAATAGTTTGCTAAAGCATACTATGGGCCTACTTGTTAAAAGAAAACTAATAAATCTGTTAGTCTATGGAAAGAAGGTATGTAAGGTTGCTTAACTGTGAACATCAGTTATCAAAGGACAGATAGGAAGAGAGGAGGTATTGTTTTTTCTTATTTATCTTGGTCTTTCACTAGTTGCAGTGAATATCTGGAGTTTTTAGGAAATAAAAAAGAATCCATGCATAGGAAGAGTTTAGAATCAAAGGAGAATAGTAAATAAAAACAGATTCTGGGACCAGAGACTTTGGGTTCAATTCCTGGCTCCACACTTTATCTGGTATATGACTTTGAGCAAGTTACTTTAAATCTTTGAAGTTCAATGTCCTTACTTGTGAAGTGGAGATAATAAGACTACCTACTTCAAAGGGTTGGGGTTTTTTTGTTTTGTTTTGTTTTTGGCAGTGCTGGGGATTGAACCCAGGACCTTGTGCATGCTGAGCTATGTCCCCAATCCCCTCAAAGTGTTCTTATGAGAATTAAATGAGATTTTTCTTTCCTTTTTAAAAAAATTTTAATACTGGGGATTGAACCAGGAATGTTCTACCATTGAGCTGGATCCCAGCCCTTTTTATTTTTTATTTTGAGACAGGGTCTTACCAGGTTGCTGAGGCTGGCCTTGAACTTGTGATCCTCTTGTCTCAGATTCTGGAGTTGCTGGGATTACAGGTGTTCCTGCATCCAGAGAAATGAGATAATATTTGTAATACATTTAGCATACTACCTGTCACATTGTGAATGCTAAATGTGTTGATTCTTCTTTTGTCTCCAGGATTACTATATGCTATTCTCATTTGTTCCTCATAATAATTCCACTAGCATCACTGTATTACAGAGAAGAAGCTGACCTTAGAGATTAAGGTTGTATAGCTTTACCTTTTGGCTTTTTTTGTTGCCGTTGTTCTGGGGATTGAAACCAGGGGCTCTTTACCGCTGAGCTATATCCCCAGTTCTTTTTATTTTTTATTTTGAGACAGGGTCTCTTGAAACTGCTGAGGCTCACCTTGAACTTGTGATCCTCTTACCTCAGCCTCTGAAGTTGCTGGGATTACAGGTGTGTGTGCCACTGTGACTGGCTCTTCTGACTCTTAAATCACTGAGCAAAACTAGATGGATACTGTTAACAGTGATGTCATTTATTCAACAATGGCTATTATGTGCTAGGTATAATAAACAAAACAGGTAAAATTCTGCTCTCACAGAGCATATATTCTAGTGTGTGTGTGTGTGTGTGTGTGTGTGTGTGTGTGTTTATGGAGAGGGTAAATTTTGTTTTTGCATTTCTGGGGATCAAAGGTAGAGCCTCGAGAATGATAAGCAAGTGCTCTATCACTGGGCTATAGGAGATAGATTTTATACATTCACACACATAATATGTCAAATGATAATAAGTGCTATTAAGAAAAATAATGCAAGCCGAGTACAGTGGTGCATGCCTGTAATCCCAGTGGTTTGGGAGGCTGAGGCAGGAGGATCACAAATTCAAAACCAGTCTCAGCAAAAGTAGGCGCTAAGCAACTCAGTGCCTGTCTCTAAATAAAGTTTTTAAAAAGTGAGGTGGGGGGGCTGGGGATGTGACTCAGTTGAGTTTAATCCCTGGTGCCCCCCCCCCCCACCAAAAAAATTAAAAAAGAAAAAGAAAAAAATGCTGTGTAAGAGAGAGAGTGATAAGCTGAGGGTAGAGTGCTAACATAAATAGGATGATTGGAAGAGCCCTCTGGTATCCAGCCTAGACCTGGGTCAAGAGATCAAATGAGCCATGTAAATATCCAAGGGAAGTATGTTCTAGGTAGGTGAAATTCAAAGGCAAAGAGGTGAAGCGTGTCTGTCGTGTCCATGAAAAGGACTTTATCTTATATTCTGAGTGACTTGGGAAGGCTCTGAGCAGAAGATTGACGTGGCCTGACTTACATTTTGGTGGGGTCACTTTGACTGCTAGACTGTAGGATCCCAAGGTGGAGGCAAAGAGACTAGAGGAGAGATGACATCTAGGACAAGAGTGGTGGAGATGGAGGAAGGAGGAGTAAGCAGATTCTGAATAGGGTTTGGAAGGTGGAGTTCACAGGACATGCTGAAGGATTGCATATGGAAAAGAAATCAAATGATTTGAAGATTTCCGACCTGGGAAGTTGGGAAGCAGGAATTGTCATTTACTAGGGAGACCCAGATTGGGGAGGAAAAATTGAGTATAATTTTAGATACACTAAAATGGAATGCCTCGATGATATCCATGTGGTGTATGAGTCAGCTAGATATAGGAAGTAAGGAATCCAGCAAGCACCCCAGGGCCAAACCTAGAGACATTAACAACATACCAGTGATATTCAAAAGAACAGATGAGATTAGCCAGGCAGGAGTGTAGCTACGGAGAACAGACCCTGGACTAACCTGAAATGTAAGTTATTCAAGGGTTAAAAGTATGAAAAATGAGCATCCAGCCCAAGAATGGAGGAGACGCCTGTGAGAGGACAGGAGTCATGGGGCATCATAACTTTCTGCTTGCTATGCCTCTGTGCTCTGTGATTCTGGAGATGGTAGTGTGCCTATGTTAGGTGTTTTTTTTTTTGTTTTGTTTTCCAGTACTGAGATTTGAACCCAGGGGTGTTTAACCACTGAGCCACATCTCTAGCCCCTTTTTTATGTTTATTTAGAGACAGGATCTCACTGAGTTGCTAAGTGCCTCGCTAAGTAGCTTTGAACTCTCCATCCTCCTGCCTCAGCCTCCTGAGCTGCTTGGATTACAGGTGTATGTCACCGCACCTGGTTGTGTTAGTTTGATTTTAGAAAACAAAAAACCTTTCTGGGTTCCAATCTGGGTGGGACTTGGAGAGACCACCCTATAAAATCAAGGTCTCCTTAGCGGCATGACTTACCTCCATTCCCAGACCCAGGATCTCTACCCCAGACCTCTTCACCATGAAGTCCTCCTGAACACCAGCATCCTCCTCACTGAATCCCAGGTGCCTTTCTTTGGTACTGCATTGCATTTTTCCCCATGTTCTCAAACCCACCCTCCCAGAGTGAGGCAGAGCACTGCCAGGGAAAAGGTGCAGGAGGGAGGCAGACCTGGCTTGGAAATGCAACCCGACCTCATATTAGGGCCACGCAGATCTGGCAGCTGTGACTTCTTCTTCCTTTTTTTTTTTTTTTTAAAGAAGGTTTATTGCTTTGCTAGCAAAGGAGAAACATTTTTAGTTGTAGATAGACACCTTTTATTTTTATGTGGTCCTGAGAATCGAACTCAGTGCCTCACACATGCTAGGCAAGTGCTCTGCCACTGAGCTACCACAATCCAAGCCCCAGCAGTGACTTTTTAAAAAATTATTATTATTTTTAAAAGGACAGCAAAAATTTTATTATTTTAATAACTTATTTTTATTTGTTTTATTATTTTTTTTTATGTGGTGCTGGGGATAGAACCCGGTGCCTCACACATGCTAGGCAGGTGATCTATCACTGAGCCACAGCCTCAGACCCAACTGTGACTTCTTAATGCCTGACTTGGACTGGTTCTTTGGCCTCTATTTCCTCACCATAAATGGGGCACCATACTACAGGCTTTACAGGGTAGTAGCAAGGATTTACTGGAAGCCTGTGGACTTTGAAGCCAAACAGGACCAGTTTGAACCTCAGTGTAGCCACCTACAAGATCTGGAGCAGGCTATGTGAACTCTTTAAACCTCAATCTTATCATTAGGAGAATAGGGAGAGAAATACTTTACCTTTCTTTGCATTTCTCCTCATGTTTCAAGCCCACCCTTTCTTACAGGGTATATATAACAAATTAGTGTAAAATGCCTGGTGAAGAGTAAACAATCAATAATCAATAGCTAGTGCCACAAATGCTAAAGGAGCTGCTTCCTACCGTGTCTGCATTGAACACAGGTTAGTTTAATTGGTTTATGCACCTAATTAATGTTTCCAGCTGAAAGATTAGAGTAGAGAAATGAGATAACTGAAGCTTGGAGAAGGTAAGGAACTTGCCAAAGGTCACACAGTTAGAAAGTGGCTAGACAGGGATTCAGTGTAGATCTTTCCGGCTCTGAACCTGATTTGTTTTTCTGTTGTTGGTACTAGGGCATTGCTCAGTTTAGGTAAGCACTCTGCTTTTGACCTATATTCCCAGCTCTTTTTATTTTATTTTGAGACAGGGTCTTGCTAAATTGCTCACATTGGCTTTGAACTTGCAATCCTCTTGTCTCAGTTTCCCAAACTGGTGGGATTACAGGTGTTCGGGCTTGAGCCACAGTGCCTGGTTTAACCTGGTTCTTTACACCATATTTGATCAACAGATGGAGCTAAGCACAATGTTCAGTTAATCTAGCCTGTGGACTGCCCATGTGGCTTCCTCTTTAAGATCTCTCTTTTTAAGCTTCCTTTCCACTGTGAACCATTTTATGCAACCATCAAAACAGTAATAAACTGATCCAAGAAGCCAATTCAAAATAAATAACAAACTGTGCAGTCTTTGTAAGAAACCTGTATCTGTTTTTGTACGATGGTGAACTCCAGGGAAACCTAACTCAGTGCCTCAGCCAGCTCAAGGGAATAAATTGCATCTTACCCTACAAATTGCCTACAACAGACTCTTTTTGAAAGATGGAGAACATATTCCCCTAAGACCTAAGAAGGCTAAACAGTTAATAGCTTCCCAAGGGTTTTATGTATACTAAGATACCAACAGCTATCATGGATCATTAAATATCAAAGTTTATGCTCAAGAAGCCAAAAAAAAAAAATCAAAAAAATATTATCTTTATGAATACCCCAAGTAGGAGAAAGTTTCAGAAACCATTTTCATGCAGGTAAAATGAGAGTCACAGAGATCTGAAGGTTGAAATGTTAAACTGGTAGCAGCACAAGACTCAGAGGTAATAAGTGCCCCTTTGCTTCGTTTGGAACTTTTTTGTTAGCATTGGCTCCTTCTGCAAAGGACTCTCTCTTTATTTTCTCTCCCTTTTCGGGGGTAAGGATTAAAGTAGTCTGATCCATTTCTGAGCTGTGTTTATCAGCTCAACTTTTTAGACATCCTTGATTTCTTCTTTGGTTCACACCAGACATTGTTGATGTGTTGGTTCTGGGAGGTTCCTTAAACCAATGACCTCTGTTTCTCAGCTCAGTCTCGTGAACAAAGGTGAAGGGAGTTGAACTCCTCCCTCGCTTACAGCAGTGCTGGGAATAACTCCGGGGATGTTTACTCTCTGATTTGTCATGTTAGTCACTTTCATGTTCTTGGCTTTCCACCTCCTCCTTACTTGTGCCCTCTATGGGAATTTCAAACTCCAACAACAGCTCTATGCTGTCCCCACTTCTGTGTATGGTTTGGGCCAGATGTCACTTCCATCCCAGCACAGTATTAGTCCTAGATCAGCCTGTTGGCTCAGGAAGAGGAGTGGTGGAGAAATCATTGGGGTGGGGACAGAACATGTGATAGAGGGTCTTTATAAATTTTATTTTTAATATATTTTTAGTTGTTGATGGGCCTTTATGTATATGCAGTGCTAAGGACCAAATCTCGTGATACAAAGTCTTGAAATAAGCTTTTTTTTGGGGGGAGGGCAGGTACCAGGGATTGAATTCAGGGGCCCTCTACCACTGAGCCACATCCCCAGCCTTATTTTGTATTATTTAGAGACAGGGTCTCACTGAGTTGCTTAGCGCCTCGCTAAATTGCTGAAGCTGGCTGGCTTTGAACTCGTCATCCTCCTGCCTCCACCTCCCACTGGGATTACAGGTGTGCACCACCAGCCAGCCAAAATGAGCTTTTTTATCCACCTGAGCTGTTGTATATTTTAAGCTAACATTCCTATTGACCGAGCATTATAAATGGATTAGAAAAGAGTTGTATAGATTAGTCCTGTCTGTCCATCTGAACAACTAGAGAATTCAGCAAAGTGTGAAGCTAAGGACAATAGAGGTCTTTGAAATTCATAATTGGATGCCAAATTACTCGACTCTTGGCCTGGGTTTCCAGGAAAGATGAACTGTTTCAAACATGCTCTTGCTACCATCAGACCACATATCTTAATTTGGGGTTCAAAAACTATGGTCACTAACACTCAACCAGTTGACTTAGTCGAAATTTTTACTTTTTCCCAGAGACATAGAGCTGGTGCTTTGATTATATGGAATATCAAAACCATCACTCAATGGTTTATTCAGCCATCCTAAGAATTAATGTTTTCATTGTGTTTGTGAAGGTCCGAGTAGAATAGTAAAGATTATAGAGTTGTGACGAGTGGTATTTGAACTAAAATAGATGGTATCACAATTACACTTCAGCCCAATAAACAGATTCTTTTTATTTTATTTTAATTAATTTTTTTTTTTTTTTTTTTTTTTTGCAGTACCAGGGATAGAACCCAGGAGCACTCTACCACTGAGCTACATGCCCATCCCTTTTTATTTTATTTTGAGACAGGTTTTCACTAAATTGCCAGATTGGCCTTGAATTTGCAATCCTCCTGCCACAGTCTTCCAAATAGCTGGGATTGCAAGTGTGTATCCCTGTACCTGGCCATTTTCTTTCTTTCTTTTTTTTTCCCCAAGTACTAGGGATTTAACTTGGGGGTGCTTTACCACTGAATTACATCCCATATCCTCCACCCTTTTTATTTGTTATCTTGAAACAGGGACTCTCTAAATTGCCCAGGCTGGCCTTGAACTTGCAGTTTCCTGCCTTAGCCTCCTGAGTAGCTGAAATTATAGCCCAGCTCAAATTCTTATTTGTGAAGGTATAAAGCAAATAATTTCAACCAAGCTAACTATTGGTGTTCCTGCTTAGTTTTTTTTTTCCCTACTGAATCTAAATTCTTCTCACTTCTCAAGTATACTTGCATTTGTTCATTATTTATTTTAATTTTTTATATTTCTATTTTTTGCTGTGCTGGAGAGGGAGCCCAGGGCCTTGCATATGGTAGGCAGGTGCTCTACCACTGAGCTATGTGCCCAGCCCTCGTTCATTTATTTTTAAAAAGTTCTTGTTAACCTAGATAAGATTTTTTTTTAAGAGAGAGAGAGAGATAGAGAGAGAGTGTGTGTCAGAGAGAGAGAATTTTTTAATATTTATTTTTTAGTTTTTGGCAGACACAACATCTTTATTTGTATGTGGTGCTGAGGATCGAACCCAGCGCCACACGCATGCCAGGCGAGCGCTCTACCGCTTGAGCCACATCCCCAGCCCTAGATAAGATTTTTTAAATTTTGTTTTTCTCCTATCTTCCTTCAAGTTAGGAAAGAAGAGAAGGCAGGCAAGCAGGCAGGCCCAGTATGCCATAAACTATAATGAACGACCAGTTTTTCCTGTTTTTGTTTTTAGTTCCTCATCTGTCAGTGACAGATATGTGGTCATACTATACATCACCAGAATCCAGCCTGCATGACATGACTCACCATAGTAGTTCAAAACATCCAAAATGATCTGTACCATGTTCAATGAGATGATGACACTGTCACTTGCTGATGTTGCTGAAATGTCAAATTGCACTAAAAGGGCAGGGTGTGGTGGTGCTTGCCTGTAATCCCAGTTATTGGGGAGGCTCAGAAGTTTGAAGTTAACAGGGGTAATTTAGTGAGACCATTTCTCAAAACAAAAAAATAAAATAAAATAAAATGAACTGGGGATGCAGCTCATTGGTAGAGTACTCCTGAGTTCAATCTCCAGTACCATCAAGAAAAAAAAATTGTACTAAAGGATTCTAAATGTTTACTCTAAGTTCCTACATCTCATCAAGGATAAATAAACAATAGTTTGCAGACCCATATGGCCCTGAGTGGGAGTTTCTAAGGGGCCATGTAACTTATCAGCTTTCTGAAGCTGGATGTTCATAGTGTTGAAACTCCCGAGTCCATTCTGGCTACTGTTCTAGGGAAAGCCCACCCTGGGCCTACTCAGAGGTTCTGCTTTTCCTCTTAACTTGTTGCCTGGGATTGTTCCAGACTGATTCTACTCACACATCACTCCTCCTTTTTCCAACCCCACACTTCCTACATTCTCAAACGTGAGGTTTGCCACCTTGTTTCTATTAAGAGGGTAGCAGTGTGGCTTCCCATAGCCTTCTGCACCTGCTTGATTTTTACAATTTATAAGAGAGGGCAGAAAAGTGGAATGTTTTTGCTGATACGTAGAATCTAACCCATAACAGGGGTGGAGAGGATACAAATTCAGTAGATTAGACAAAAGGGAATGAAGGGAAGAGAGGGGGGATAGGGAAAGGAAAGACTGTGGAATGAATCTGACATAACTTGTCTATGTACATATATGAATACACCACAGTGAATCCCACTATTGTGTACATCCACAAGAATGGGGTCCTAATTGGAATAAGATATATTCCATGCTTTTATAGTTATAACAAATGAATTCTACCGTCATGTATAACTAAAAAGAACCAATAAAAATACATAGAAAAATATTTTAAAATAAAATAAAACAGAGGGCAAACTGGGGTGTATCTTAGTGGAAGAGCATTGAAGCCCTAGGTTGGACCTGAGCACTAAGTGTTATTAAAAGAAAGTGTCCTGTCAAAAGAACTGAAAGCAGGATCTGTAAGAGATATTTGCACACCCATATGGAAAATAGCAAGAGATGGAAACAACCCAAGTGTCCATAGATGGATGAATGGATAAATATGTGGTATATACCTAAAATGGATTATTGCCTGGCCTTTAAAAAAGGAAGGAAATTCTAACATATGCTACATCATGGATGGGCTTTAAAACATGCTAAGTGAAATAAACTAGACTCAAAAGGACATGATTCTACCTGCATGACGTATCTATAGTAGAACTCACGGAAACAGAAAGCTTAGGGGTAGAGCATTTCCCCAGCAGGTACTGGGCCCTGGGTACGTACGTACACACACACACACACACACACACACACACATACATACATATATCAGGACCTAGGATTGTGGCTCAGTGGTAGAGCACTTGCCTAACACATGTGAGGCACTGGATTTGATCCTTAGTACCACATAAAAATAAATAAATAAAATAAAGGTATTGTGTCTATCTACAACTAAAATATACATATGTGTGTTTATATAAACATATATAATATATATCAATATATATGTCAGGGAGGAAGAAAAGGAAGGAAAGGGGAGGTACTGGGGAATGAAATTGACCAAATTATTTGTATATGTGTATATATGTACATATACGCACACACACGCACATACACACAATAATATGTCACAATGATTATACTATTATGTATAATTATAATGCACCAATTAAAAATTAATTTTAAAAAATTCAATCCATAGCCAAAAACAAAGTTGATTTGAGAATTGTATGTGTTCTAAATAATTTGGTAATAAAACACTATTATTCTGGGGCTGGGCATATATCTCAGTTGGTAGAGTGCTTGCCTCGCCTGCACAAGGCCCTGGGTTCAATCCCCAGTACCACCAAAAACAAACAAACAAAAAAACCCAGTATTATTCTTATAAACTTCAATTTTTGTTTCTATGTTCACAATTTGATGTGATTTGGAGGTGGTGGTGTACTGAGAATGGTCTGAGCTACATCCCCAGAAAATTTTGTTTTATTTTGAGACAGGATCTTGCTAAGTTGCTGAGGCTAGTCTTGAATTTGGAATCCTCTTGCCTCAGCCTCCAGAATTGCTGGAATTACAGGCATGTGCCACAGCACCCAGAACTTGGTCAGTTAATAAACTGACACTTTGGGGCTGGGGATGTGGCTCAAGCGGTAGCGCGCTCGCCTGGCATGCCTGCGGCCCTGGGTTCCATCCTCAGCACCACATACAAACAAAGATGTGTCCGCCGAAAACTAAGAAAAAAAAATATTAAAAAAAAAAAATTCTCCCTCTCTCTCTCTCTCTCTCTCTCAAAAATAAATAAATAAACTGACACTTTGATATTATATTTTAGTATTTAATTAAGTTGACTATTCACCTAGATAAATTTGAAGCTTTTAACAATAATATTCCTATTTTTTTTCCTAAAAGAAACAAAGTAGAACAGTAGTCTCCAGGTGCTTAGAGAAGTTGAACTTGGAGGGGTATTTAATGTATAGAGAATTTCAGTTTGGAATGATGTAAAAGTTCTGGAGTTGGATATTGGTGATGGTTGCACAACAATGTGAATGTATTTATGCTACTGAAATAATTGAAATGTTAAATTTTATGTTACATACACACACACACACACACACACCCCTACAAATTGCATTTAAAAAATGGAGAGGAGCCAGGTGTGGTGGCACACCTGTAATCCTAGTGACTCTGTAATCCTAAATTCAAGGCCAGCTCCAGCAATTTAGCCAGGCCCTAAGCAACTCAGCCAGACCCTGTCTCAAAGGGATGAGGACGAGGCTCAGTGGTTAAGTGCTCCTGGTTAGTTAAGTTCCTGTACTCCATCCCCTCACGACCACCAAAAAAAGGGACCTGGGGCTGTCGCTCAGTGGTAGAGTACTAGCCTAGTATGCTCAAGGCCTGATCCCCAGCACCACAGAAGGGAAGGGAGGGGAAGGAGAGAGGGAAAAAAGAAAGAAGGGGAGGAAAGGAAGAAAGGAAGAGAAAGAGTGCCCTAAAAGGCACTAGGGTGTCCCTAGGTGTTGAGACAGCCGTCAGCTCATTGGTTGTTAATTTCTCAGAATGTCAGGCCCACTTCAGCCAGTCCCTACCCCAGAATTGTGCCTGGAAGATGCCTAATCTTCGATGACAGATATGCCAGGCCCCTCACGTGAACTTTCCTTGTCATTCAGTCATTTACCCCCAATGCATCAACTGTCTGATTTACACAATGGGAATATAAAATCAGATCCAGGTCATGTAACCTTTCTGAGGCTAGGTGTTGAGAATTGCTGATTTCAACTCATTTACGCAGTGAAAATATAATAATAAGCGAGACCTAATTTCTGCCTGCACCATGCTAATTTTCTGTCTTCTTCTAGATCAGGCCCAGTCGGTGTCCTCATCCAGATTCTCCACCTGTAGCTCACTTAACTCCAACAGGCACAGCTAAACACTGTGGTGGCACATCCAGCCCTGGACCAAGAGTAAAGGCCAAGACTCTAACCGGGTCCTTAACACTGGCTTCCCTTTGACATTAGACAAATCAGTTAACTGTGGGTCTCTGTGTCCCTATCAGCAAAATGGAAATGATTCATTGCATTGGGATGAAAATAAAGATGAAACTGGACATGGTGGCACATACCTGTAATTCAAGCAGCTTGGGAGGCTGAGGCAGGAGGATCACGAGTTCAAAGCTAGCCTCAGCAACTTAACCTAAGTAACTTAATGAGACCCTGTCTAAAAATAAAAAATAAAAAGGGTTGGGAATGTAGCTCAGTGGAAAAGCACCCCTGGATTCAATCCCCAAGCCTCCCGTCCCCCCACCAAAAAAAAATTATCAGGTTGATTGTGGTGGCATTATTGACTTTGGGAGGGGGCCTAATCCCTGTGACCAGGCTTCTGCCCCAGGTATGGTTGTTGTTGTTGAAGTTACATTAATATAATCTTTTGTGGTGAGGAGGGTAGCAGAGTCCTCATCTTCCTCTCTTGGGGAACACAGTTACTGTCATATATGCCCTCCTATCCCATTCTCTCTTCTTCCAAGAACAGGTTACAACAACCTCAGCTAGGCTTTGGCAAATCACCTTCATCAGACCTTGCAGGTCTTGCAGGAGGCAGCTCTCCAGATTAGTTAAAACACCTTATTTGTTTTGGAGCCTAATTCAGAAAAGAGAAGGCGCACAAGATGCTTAAGAGTGTGTTGTTCCAGGGACTGGGGGGTGTAGCTCAGTGGCACCATGCTTGGCTAGCATGCTCGAGACCCTAGGCTTTGTCCCAGTAAGTGGGGAGAAAGAAGGCTGGGAGGATGAGGATGAGGCTTTTGGCTGCTGGTCCCCAAACTAATCCCTGTGCATGTGTAAAGAACGTTCTTGGCCTCAGGGCCCCTACCTCTTTCTGCTTCCCTTGGATGCCATTGCTTTTTCATTCAACTAACAAAAGGACCTGTGTAAGACACTTGTTAGGAGACTAAAAGAAAAAGGAAACAGGAGATAAATGTCAACTCTATTAATAATCTAGAGGCTGTGAGTTCTTAGGGAGATATGTATCCTCTTTACCACTCAAGACCTCAGTTTTCTCATCTGTGCAAAGAGAAGCATAACTAAAAGATTATTTTGAAGACTAAATGAGACAATATATGGCAAGTTCTTAGGACAATGATTGGCCTGGACAAATACACGTTTATTTGCTGTTGTGGTTAAGCTTTGTTAAATGCACATGGTATTAACCCGTTAGTGGGGTGAGTGGGATAATGTATGAAGAAAGGCTTTGTAAACAGTGTGGTTTTCTTTCTAAGTCTCTTTTGGTATCTTACTGCAGTCACCCCACATTTCTAGCCTTTCATAATTAGCAGTTATCAAGTATTACCCACTTCTCTCCTCCTGTCTCTCTTTTAAAATTTAAAAAATAAAATTTTTTAAGAGACCCAGGGGTCTCACTATCTTGCCCAGTCTGGCTCTGAACTCCTGGGCTCAAGTGATCCTCCTGCCTCAGCCTCCCCATAGCTGGGATGACAGGTGCATGGTATCATGCCTGGCTTTCCTCATAACTCATTTATCCTTCTAAAAGCCACATTCTCAACTCTATTCTCCTGTTCTTCTCCTCTTCCAGTCATCAGTTGTTTCATTCTGGTTACTGTGTCTAAAATGCCTCCTTTCCATTTAGGACCTCCAACTATGGAAACTACTCCTCTCTCTGAAGTCAGAATGGAGTCACCTCCACCCTGATAGGAAAGAGAGTTCCTGATCCCTCCTTTCCCCCTGGAAAGAGGTAAAAGAAGGAGCTCAGGCTTTGAACCAGCTACCAGACAATTGTCCCAATTCCTTCAGGGCCTCCTGGGGCAGTGTCAAGCCTTGGGCTAGTTCTAGTCACTGTTTCTGCTGAAACTACTCTATTGCCATCTTATAGAATCAGGGTTTTCTTATATATCTGTAGCTTCTCCAAGACTCTTTGGGAAGCTGAAGATCAGTCTTCTAATCCCAGAAAACATTTGCAGAACATTTTGCCTGAGAGTCCCGCAAGTCTGGAAAATGGCATCCAATTAGCTCAGCGTCTAGTGTGCGTCTTCTTGTTTGCATTCAGCAGAACTGGCTTATTCATGCCTGTGAGTGGGCACAAGTGTGAGTGCCAGAAAACACACAGAAGTCCAGAAATGTTGGTTGTTGCATTTACCATGGAGCTGCACCTAGGAATGGGTGGAGCTGAATGTCTCCACCCATCGTACCTTCCTATCACAGCAGTTAGCATAATACTCACTGTACAGCAGGTGCTCAGTGGGTACCTGGTGATTGGTTAGTTCGTGGATCCACTTGCTCATTCTTTCCCAATCTGCTGTTTGCTCACTCATGACCACCACTGAACTCCATACCCCCAACCCCTATGCTGGGGATGGACCCCAGGGCCTCCCACATGCGAGGCAGGTGCTCTACCTCTGAGCTACACCCCCAGCCCTGACCTTCTTTGAAAAACTCCAGGATAGTCCCACATCTTCCCTGACATGCATTGTTTGTCTTTGTCCCATTCCATGAAGACAGAAGAAAACATGCCCAATAGGTTCTGAAAAGTCAGTCCTGATCCTAGGGGTCCTGAAAAGACCTAAGTGGCCCTTATCTAGGTCCATCCAAGGACTAAAGCACCTCTTTATTGAGCATGGGCCAGTCTATGAAGTCCTGGACCCTATTATCTTTAAATTATCCTGAAACCATCCCATTTCATCAGTGTTGTTTTTTGTTTATTTTTTGTTGTTGTTATTTGGCTGTTTTTTGGTTTGGGTTTTTTTTTTTTTTGCTGCTGGGGATGGAGCCCAGGCTACTCAGTGGTAACTGAGCTACAACCCCAGCCCTTTGTCCTTTTTAGTTTTTATTTTGAAAAAGGGTCTCACTAAGTTGTGTAGGGCCTCAGCAACTTGCGATCCTCCTGCCTCAGCCTCCCAAGTTCCTGGGATTATAGCTATGTATCACTGCTTCCAGCTCATGAAGGGTCTTAAGTCCATATTTCCCTAGCATAGGGCAGTGTTTATGACTGTAATTGTCACAACACTGACTAGTAAAGGGCCCTTTTAGTGTTGTGGGTTAATTTTTTTTCTGGTACTGGGAACTGAACCTAGGGGTGTTCTACCACTGAACTGATCCCCAGGTCTTTTTTTGAGTGATGTTTGGGGATACCGGGGGTTGAACTCAGGGGCACTCAACCACTGAGCCACATCCCCAACCCTATTTTGTATTTTATTTAGAACAGCATCTCTCTGAGTTGCTTAGCACCTTGCTTTTGCTGAGGCTGTCTTTGAACTTGTGATCCTCCTGCCTCAGCCTCCTGCGCCGCTGGAATTATAGGCATGCGCCACCGTGCCTGGCTCCCCAGACCTTTTAATTTTGGTGTTTTTTGTACGAGAGATTGAACCCACAGGTACTTAACCACCAAACCACATCCCTATCACTTTTTATTTTTTATTTTGAGACAGCGTCTTGCCAAGTTGCATAGGCTGGCCTTGAACCTGTGATCCCCCTGGCTGAGCCTCCTGAGTCACTGGGATTACAGGTGTGCACCACCCTGCCTGACAGTTTATTTTAGGTTTTTGTAATGATGATGGTGGTAATCATATTCTAGAGGTGACCCAGGGCTGGGCCACATCGTCTGGGGCCTCTACTGTTCAACCCCTTGGTTTCAGAAGTGGAAATTTACTAAGCTGGACTGTGTGTGAAAAGAATCCATATTCCCAAAGCTGTGGCAGCAGAATAGAAGGGACATTTTCTCTGTCTCCTCTCTTTATCCACTTCCTGGGTTCTGTGCTTTTCTCTGGATATTTAGATGAGCATGAAGCCCTGACAGCCTCAGACACATCCTGGTAAGGGCTCAGATGCCCTGTTTTGGGTCCCTGTAGGCAGCACCCAATAGGGAAATAGGTAGAGTCCTTGTGTCCTTGTGTCACTGGCTGGCAAGCCTCAGCCTGCAGTAGCCCCAACTATTCCAGCAGCTCAGGTGCCAGTTTGGCAGGAAGCTGGGAAAGCAACTGGCTGTTCTTCAGGTTTCTGGACCTGGCTCTGAACAGCAGCAGGCTTTGGGGCTGGTAGGGGAAGAGGCTCAGCTTATTGAGGCCCTGCCTATATGTATCTACTCATCAAAGAGGAGCCAAGGAAACCTTAGGATCCCCCATTCTGCTGCTCCTCTCTTTCCACCAACATTCCTTCCTGCCCCACCAGGGCTATGAGGGAGAAGGGGATAGAGCTGAGCAACCACTGATAATCTCTCAGGACAGCCTGTACAAGGGACATATTGCTGGATTATTTATTTATTCATTAATTCATTTTGGTACTGGGGATTGAAACCAAAGGCACTTTATTACTGATATACACTTCCAGCCCTTTGCCCTTTTTATTTTAAGACAGAGTCTTGCTAAGTTGCTCAGGGCCTCACTATATTGCTGAGCCTGGCCTTAAACTTGCAATCCTCCTGCTTTGGCCTCCTGAGCTGCTGGAATTATAGATGTTCACCACGCCTCTCAAATGGATTACTTATTTTTTTTAAATAAATATTTTAGTTGTAGATGGACACAGTACCTTTATTTTATTCATTTATTTTTATGTGGTGCTGGGGATCAAACCCAGTGCCTCATACATGCTAGGCAAGTGCACTACTACTGAGCTACAACCCCAGCCCTGGATTATTTATCTCAAGAAGGAAATAGCTCAACCAGAAAGAGGGAACCCAGTGGTAAGGCACACCTGTAATCCCAGCTACTCCAGAGGCTGAGGCAGGGGAATAGTAATTTACTGAGCCTGGGCAATTTAGCAATTTAGTGAGACTCTGTCTGCAAAAAAAGATAAGGCTGGAGGTGGAGTATCTCAGTGACAGAGGGTTTGCCTAACATGCATGAGTTCCTGGGTTCAATACCCAGTACAGGGAAAAAACCAAACCAACCAGGAAGTGGTAGCAAGCCCTGCTCAAATGTGCTTATGTCCATTACATTTGTGTCTCCACTTGCCCTTTGCATTTCTTTGGTGTTTATGAGAGATTTTAGGCCAAATTAGAGTAAGGAAATTATCTGGTAGTGGGGGTGTGGTAGGTGGGTGCATGGGAGGTAATTGGGGAAGGGATAGGAGAACAGGGATAGGCTAGTGACTAAATAGGTACCTGACACATAATGATGGTGATGTTGGAGGCAGAGAAAAAACTCTCAAGCACATTCAAGCATATAGAGTAATGGAATTAAGTACATAGGGGTCTGTCCTCATTCAAATACTGGCATGGACCTAGGTATTGTGGCACATTCCTAAAATCCCAGTTGAGAGACTGAGGCAGGAGTATCATAAGTTCAAGTTTGAAGCCAATCTCTACAACTTAGTGAGATCCTATCTCAAAATTTAAAGTGTGTGTGGGGGACATTGGGGATATAGCTTGGTGGCAGAGTACCCCTGAATTCAATCCCTATTACTGCAAACAGACAAACCACAACAACAAAACCACCAGAAAACAAAACAAAAATTCCAAATACTGGAAGTCACTTTGACTTTTGGCAAGATTTTTACTTCTAAGTCTTGTTTTCCTGTAGGTTTGTTATATTAAAGAAAATAATTTATGTTCCATTTAAATATAATATTAAATATAATAGGCATATGAATAAATAAGTACATATATGTGTGTATATATATGCCTACTCCATAAATGTCAATTGTTATAGTTACAGTAATAATAATTTTTATTGCATCAAGTTCCCTGGGGTGTTGTGGACTAGAAAGGAAAGGCTTAGCCACACACCTGTCTCTGTCACTGGAGCCTTGGGTTTGCCTTGAAGACACCCTCCTGGGTAACAGATCCCTGGCTTTATCTCTGACTGGGTGTGGCACTTATGGTTTCTGGTGGGGTCCAGGCCCTCCTGGCTCTGAGCCACAGCAGCTTTGTCCTGCTGAGGATCTGTGACTGGCCCTCCAGGGGTCTCTAAGAGCAGAATCCCAGCCACTGCTTTTTCATCCCGGGACTCTGCTGTTTCCTGGCATTCATGAAGCTGTGTCCTGGATGTCATGGCCTCTCGTGCCCTAGACAACCCTTTTTTCTCTAGTGAGATAAGGGCTCCATCTCTATTCTGCGTCACTGGATTTCATCACTTTTCCTCTTTGCACTTTTAGTCTCTGGTGAGCAGTTCTCTTGGGGCTTCTTTACAAATCTGTACTCATCCTGCATCTTCAGGTCCTTTGAGTCTGGCTGAGTAGATGGAACCAGCCCTTCTATGCTCTCTGCCCCAACCTTCTAGAGCCCTGGAAGGGCCAGTCCTTCCCTTCTTGTAAATCTCTCTTTTAGCTCAGGGAATGTGCAACACTCCCCACTTTTTTTTTTCTTTTAGTATTGAGGGTTGAACCCAGGGGGCCCTTTTATTTTTTTATTTTGAGATAGAGTCCACTAGGTTGCTGAGGCTGGCTTTGAACTTGTGATTCTCCTGCCTCAGCCTCCAGAGTTGTTGAGATTATAGGCATGCTCTACTATACTAGCTAGGTGTGTACTCTTCTATAGGAGCTATGTCCCAAGACTGGAGACAGAACTGCAGAGATACTGCCTCCATGCACTTTGCCTGCAGGATATCACTCCCACCCCACCCACATGCTTCTGCTTCTCTTCCAGGCATTACCCTCAGCTTCACCCCAGGTTCCCTGCTGGAACCAAGAGCTTGGGGTTTTGTTTTGTTCACTGGAGGAAGGGGGTTTTACCCTTTTGCACCACGGTTTATCCCCTTTACTTATGAATGGGCTTGCATCATCCACTGGTTTGGGCTGTCTACACCCTGTTCCATCTGCAGACAGGTAAAATCCATTTTCACATGAGCAAGAAATAAGATATGGGAGTGAGGGGTTAGACAAATCTAACTCATTGGAAGCTGACAATATTACTGTTAGTGGGTTCCCTTGCTGCTCACCATGAAGTGGCATGTGTGTGCACATTATTACCTCTTTACACAGTGAAATAAAATTCTTAACATGGTGCCTGGTATATAACCAGTGCTCATTAATGTTAGCTGCTATTACTATTGCTATCCTTATAATTATTTACCTGGTAAAATGCCCTACTGAACACAGGTAGAGGTTTGAATTCATTCTTATGTGTTTGGCTGATTGGAGGAAAGTTTCCTGGAGAGGGCCATGGCTGTGTGTGTTGGGGCTTAGCTAGTTAGTCTGAGGTCTTTAGTAGCAGGCTTTCAGACTTTATACTTACATGTGGATTTCATCTGAACTTTTCACCTGCCAAATTGTTTTTCTGTTTGTGTTTGTTTTGTTTTTGGTGCTGGGATGCCTTGCACAAGCTGGGGAAGTGCTCTGCACTGAGCTACACCCCCAGCCCTTTCCTGCTGAATTGAAAGTGCTTTGAAGTGTTTCAGTCCCTGGGATGGAGTCAGGAGCACAGGTCTACAGTTTCACTAAGGAATCTGCAACATCAACCATAGCCTGAGCAGCAAAGAGCTTCCTTTTTCTTCCCCCATGAATGACCTTAATGACCATATGATCAAAAGCAAGATCACCAGAGCAGGGATCAAAAGAAATTAATGCAAGCTTCAGATCTGCCATATCATGACTAATCATAAAGATAACAAGCTGCTATATGTTCAGTGCTTATTGTGTTGCAGGCACTAAATTCTTTAGGTGGATTGTTTTATTTGCTGTGTGACCTTGAGCCCACAGCTCTACTTTTCTGTTTCGTTTTTGTAATCTCTAAAGTGGAGATGACAACACCTAATAGGGAGGTTGAGAGGAAGCAATGAAATAATGTATGTAAGTGTCTGGAAAAAAGCACCAAAGGAGACGTGTGTGTGTGTGTGTGTGTGTGTGTGTGTGTGTGCCGTATTTCACCAAAGAGCCAAGATGATAATCTTCAGGCCTTTGATGAGTCTGCATTGCCCAGTGGAGGGAAGCGGGCAAAGCTCCAGCTGATGGCGAATCTGATAGCCTAGCTTTGTGAGGGCAGAATATGAGGCCCATGGTGGTGCTTTATCTGTCACCTGAGATGGGGGTGTCTGTCTCCTGGTACAAATATGACACCTGTTGCAGGAGAAAAAGGCCCTGGCAGCTGGTGCTCTGGGAGGAGAGGTCTGGCCAGGAGCAGCAGGAGTTCGCTTACCAGAGGGCAAGTGACAAGTGTCAGTAGTTAAATCAGCACATTCTTTAGCTCCAAGTTCCCCCAGGGGGGTGAAGTAATGCCTGGATATCTACTGGCAGGATTAATGCAGAAGCCAAGATGGGAGGAGGAAGGGTCCAGATACTCTGCACAGTGCCTTACGTGTAACGTGCACTGAGTGAATATTAATGGGCAGCAGGGAAGTATGAAGGACAGCCACAGTGGGACGAAGAGGCAGTGTAGTCTGCTGCTGTGCGACCACAGAGCCACTGCTGGCCCACAGTCTGCTTATTCTCTGGTCATTAAGCATAGGGAGAAGAGAATGAGTGTAAACTGCTCTTTGCTCTTCACAAAATTCAAAAGGGGCCAGGCGCGATAGTGCATGCCTGTAATTTGGGAAACTGAAGAAGGAGGATCACAAATTTGAGGCCAGCCTGGGCTACTTAGCAAGACCCTGTCTCAAAATAAAAAATAAAAAGGGATGGGGATGTAGCTCAGCCAAAGAGTGCCCCAGAGTTCAAACCCCAGTACTGGGGGAAATAAAGAAGTGGTGGTGGATTAAAACTTACATCTCTTTCATCTCCCGACCCCCAAATCCAAATTATTAGGAAGAGGAATTTCTCCCTTTCTTTTTTTCTTTTCTTTCTTTCTTTCTTTTTTTTTTTTTTTGTTGTTCTTTTGTTTTTGCCAGTACTAGGGATTAAACCCAGGGCCATAGCACATGCTAGGCAAGTACTCTACCAACTGAGCTACATTCCAGCTCCTTCTTTCTATGTATTTTTTTTTTTATTGGTCCATTATAGTTGTAAGGAAGAAGAATTTTATTGAGTACTTGCTGGGTGCCAGACCCCATGCTGGGTCTGACATACATAGTTCATTGGTCACAGCTGTCCTGAAGGGCAGGGTTTTGAATTTTTTGGTTTGTTTTTATCCCCACCATCCAGATAAGAAATCAAGGCCAAAGAGGTACAACCATTTTTACAAGCAGTCACAGTTTATAAGTGGTAGTTGCATAATTGCATCTCTCACTCCAAAGCCTTACTTGTCTTCCTGCTAAATGGCCAAGTCTGCAAAGGGATACTTGTACTCCTTAAATTGCTAAAGGCTAGGCTGTTGAGGATTCCAGGTGTCTCACACCACCCAGACACACCTATGACCCACAGGCAGGGCCTGGCTAGGTTTAACTTCACTGAATTTTCTCCCTGCAATTCTCCTCCTTTCTTCCCCTCAGTGTTATTTGCCCTTGCTACAGACAGAGCCACCTATTACCTTCAGTTAAAGAGAAATAGCCCTGCACTCTTGTTAAAGGTGGTGATGACAGATTTTACTCAGCACTGTTGTCATAGGCAAAAGGGACTTCCTTGTAGAACGGAAGCTCAATTTAGCTCAATTCTGAATACGGCAGAGGCAGCTGGGGGGTTATAACCAAAAAGCAGAGTGAGGGGTCATTGGGTGGACAATTACTAAGAAGAGGCCTTGTAGAACGGAAGCTCAATTCAGCTCAATTCTGAATACGGCAGAGGCAGCTGGCGGGTTATAACCAAAAAGCAGAGTGAGGGGTCATTGGGTGGACAATTACTAAGAGGCGGCCTCAGGGGACCCTTGCTGAACTGGCCTAGCAGGATTGTTGCTGAAGGCAAGAGTGGGAAGTGAGGTGCTGATCAGATATCAAAAGTGGTCCCATAGGGTTGCAGGATTCTTACTGAACTGATTTAGCAAGAGTCTTGCTAAAAACTGGGCAGGTCCAGGACAGGGCCTGAGGATGAGGCCTCCTGGAAAAGAGGGCAAAGAGCACCCAACACAGGAGAATGACTGTCACTTCCCAGCAGATGCCGGGGCGCTGACAACCCATAGTGATAGTTCACTGACCTTGGGATAAGTTGTCTTAGTGTGACTTCCAACAGTCAAAGAATTGGACCAGAGCTGAGAATTCTATGAGAAGGAACCTGCATTTGAGACACGCCTCCATGGCTACACTGATAGGGCGATGCTGTGTCTGTGGGCATTTCCTCACCACTCTCCAAAGTAGGTGGGATTTAGTCATTAAGAGCAAGGTCAAAAGAGATGACCCAGTCCAAATGCAGAAGCCAGGCAGGGTCTGTCCCCCTCCTCCCTACACTGTGACTCATTTGTCATTCAAGCCCCTGAAGCCCCGCCCCCCCAGCCACTAGCTAACAGTTCTTCGGGGGCTGGTAAGGGGGGGGGGGGCTCTGAACTTTAGATCACATGTTTGAGCTGGAATCGCAGGTAATCAAACCACTTGCCCCTGAGCTCCTCTGAAGATGGAGGGTACAGGTCCGAGAGCGTTCTTCCTCTTTCTTCCTCTTTCTCCCTTATTTCCCATGTTTCCACTTCACCTCACTGTCGCCAGCACCCAGCTTCTCCAGAACATACCCCTGCACTGAACTCCTCTGGCCTATTTTAGACTGCTGGCCAGCCAGCCATGAAAACAAGAGAGTCCTCGATGGCAGAAGGACAGGAGCAGAGGTTGAATGTCTGCAGAAACCCAAAGGCATAGATTTGCCGTTAAGGCATGTGGGATAGAGTTCTGTCTAATATAGTCCTGGGTGTTAACTAGCCCTATTTTTGAACACTGGGCTCCTCTTTAAAAAAAAAAAATTAAAGTTGTTCTTTTTAGATATACTTGAGAGTAGATTGTATTTTGACACATACATACTGGGAGTATAATTTATTCTAATTAGGATCCCATTCTTGTGGTTGTTCATGATGTGGAGTTCCACTGGTTGGTGTGTTCATATATGAACATAGGAAAGTTATGTCTGATTCATCCTACTGTCTTTCCTGTTCCCATTCCCCCTCCCTTCCCTTCATTCCCCTTTGTCTAATCCAATGAACTTCCCTCCCAACCCCTTATTGTGTGTTAGCATCCTTATATCAGAGAGAACATTAGACCTTTGATTTTGGGGGATTGGCCTATTTCACTTAGCATAATACTCTCCACTTCCATCTGTCTATTGGCAAATGCCATAATATCATTTTTCTTTATGGCTGAGTAATATTCCACTGTGTATATGTACCACATTTTCTTTATCCATTCATCTGTTGAAGGGCACCTAGGTTGGAACTGAACTACCTGTTCAGTTCCTTTGCCCATTTATTGATTGGGTTTGGTCTTCTCTTACCCCATCTGTAAAATGGAAGTAATCAGACCTGGCCTATCTCATGAAGTTCTTAGAAGGCTCAAATGAAATTGTGCCTGTGAAAAGCTTCATAAACATCAAGGGGCAGCACAAAACAAAAACCATGTAAGAGAAGCATCCCCTCTCTACCCCTGCATTCCAGAATGTGACTCTCTATCTTCAGCCACTCCCAGAGTTACTACAAGATTCTTGCACACCGTCGATGCCACTTTCTGTGAGGCCCACGTTTGCAGTTTGTGCTCTTCATTCTGTGTCTGGTGGCTACCTGTGACTCTGCTAATGCTCACATAGGGATCCTGTGACATTCAGCTTACTGCCAGCTGTTGGCTCCTGATGGTGGGTGACTGTCAGTCTCCTTTTGTGCAGTGCCCAACTCCTGTGTGGCAGGCATTCACTTTACCACTGAGCTACATCCCCGGCCTCGTGGGGCATGTTAATGAAGCTGTTGGGAGAGAAAGAGCAGCCCAGTGGAAATCTTCCTGACCACAAGGGGTCTAGTTTTATTTTCACTATTTACTAAGTGAACTTAGCTTTAAGCTGTCATTTCACCAGCCTGGGTCCATTTTCTTCATTGGAATGAGGAGGAAGTGACCTTGAAAGTCCATCTAGATCTTGATGGCCCATGATTCCCAGGTAGGACTAGCAGCTACTTGGGCCCAACAATTATGCCTGAGAGCTCTCCTGACAGGAAGGGAGCTCTGGCCTCTGGTGAGTAACAGTAGTTGATCACCAGACTCTGATTCTCTCCCACCCTCACCCCGGTGCAGCCCCGGCCTCTCTGCTTGTTGAGGAATGCATGCATGCACCCCAGTAGTTTCCTCTTCCCTCCCTCCTTCTCACCGTCTTTTGGCTTTTTGCCTTCCCAGATGTGTATAAGCCAAATGGTTCCAAAGCCTTCAGGATACAGATGACATTGGTCACAGACAGCTTCCAAATCAATCCAGGCTTCACCAGGCCTCTAACCTTATATCTCCAGCAGTTTATAACTTTGTTTGACAAACTCCAAGTTCCAAGCCTATCCTTCTTGGTTTCTCCCAGCTCTGGTTTTATCCAACAACCCATCAATTAATGGTGGGGTAGGCCTCCCCTACCCACTAGAATCCCCTGCTGCTTCCCTAGAGGGGGATTAAGCTGGAGGAAAAAGAGCACTTCTGTTTTTTTTTTTTTTTTTTTTAGTTGTTGATGGACCTTTATTTTACTTTTTTTGTATATGGTGCTTAGAATCGAACCTAGTGCCTCACACATGCTAGGCAAGCCCTCTGTAATAGTTCTACTGCCTGAGAGCACAACCCCAGCCTGAGAGCACTTCTTTTAATGTCCATTTCTCCATAGTAGCATTTGGGAAGAAATCAATCTCCAGGGGCACCTGGGGAAGAATCTCAGCCTGCAGTGAGTCAACAGTGGGAGAATGATGGTCACACCTGGCCTGGCTCTTGTGATTTCTGGAAGGCAGCAAATTCTTTTTTCAGGGAGGGTACTGGGGATTGAGCCCAGGGACCCTTTACTGTTAAGCTACTCTAGCCAAGCTCATTTCCTCTTTCCACCCTGTGGACCTTGGCCAAGGTTTTTGTTTGTTTGTTTGTTTTGGAAGTGGGTACTGGGGATTGAACCCAGGGGCTTAACTACTGAGCCACATCCCCAGCCTTTTAATTTTTTTAAGTTGCTTAGGGCCTCACAGAGTTGCTGAGGCTGGCCTCAAACTTGTGATCCTCCTGTCTCAGCCTCCTCAGGCATCATGGTGGTGCATGTCTGTAATTCCTGGGATTACAGGCATGCACCACCACTCCCAACTTGGCCAAAATTTTAATGATCTCTTGCCTCATCCACTTCATGCCTACCATATGAAGGGGGGTGAGGAGCAGAAGGGAAGATAATTACTTGTATTATCTCCATCCCTCCAAGCTTATAGATTTATGAGGTCCTCAAATTACGTTGACCTTACTTTTCTATTTGTTCCTTTCCCTAGGGTATGGCAGCTGGAGAGAACTGGCCAAGGCTCTGGCCAGCAGGAACATCCCAGCTGTGGATCCCAATCTTCAATTCTACCGTCCCCAGAGGCTGAACCTCAAGGTATGTGGCAGGGGCTGCACCTTTCCCTGCTGGTGTGTTAACATGGGCCTTCAGTTGTTCCACCTCCCCTGGCTTTAGGGAAACCTCTGCTCTGTCCTGTGAGAGACACAGGAAAAACAAGTAGTGGAATCCCAGTCTGCCATCTGGGATTTCCTGGCTGAGCCCATCCTGCCCTCCTCAAAACCTGGTGCTAGCACTAGGCCTGGCTTTCCTATTTCTGTCTTTGCCGCATTATTTAAGCTACCTGCAATCTAACCTGCGCCATGCATGCAGCCTCCCAAGTCAACCTGCACGTCTTGGTGCTAGGAGTGCAGCTCAGTGGTAAGTGCTTGCCTAGCACTGTGAGATCCTGCATTTAATCCCCAGCACCACAAAAAATCAAAAAAACAAAAAAACAAACAGGCATCATGGTGGTACATGTCTATAATTCCAGTGACTCCCTCCGGAGGCTGAGCCAAGAGGATTGCAAGTTTAAGTCTAAGTTTGGCCATTTAGCAAGACCCTGTCTCAGAATAAAGTAAGAGAGCTAGGGTGTTAGCTCAGAGGTAGAGAGTTCCTGGGTTCCATCCCCAGTACTTGAAAAAAAGAAAGAAAGAAAAGGCAAATCAAATAGCATGTCCTGCCTTTTCCTGTTATGGAGACTGAACTGTACCTTAGTGAAAATAACCAGATGCTTGCTACCAGAGGACAAGCTAGATAGACATCCCTCCCTGCACATAGCTGGGTGTGCGGTTTGTAATGGGGCGGCATTTTGCTTGATTTAGGAAATTCCTGCAGTGTTTCTTGAGCCAATGATAGGTTAGGGAAGTTGGGGTCCAGCTCAGTCTGGAGGCCCTAATCGAGTATGCAACAAGACATGGATGCCTAAGACTGGACCAGAACCAAAGTGAATCTGTGGACCTGCATGGCAGGGAGGATTTGTACCTGAGGGGCTCCCACTTATTGAGACAAGTACTTACAAATCTGGGCACAGCCCTGGGGGAGGTAGAGGAAGAAGGAGTCAAAGCCCCTGCCCTCAGGAGGCCCTGATTTAATTAGGAAAAAAACCCCACTTTTCTCCATTTGGGACAAATTGAGAAAATCTCAAAGCTCAGGAGCATATGCAGATGACACTGTTAAGGACATTTTCTCCTGAGGAATATGTGTAAGTGAATGGGAGTGTCCCTTAGGTCAGAAGCTTCCTGGGGGCAGGGACTGCTTCCCCACAGGCACTTTCAAGGGTCCCTGAATCCTGTTTATTCCCAGGTTCTCACCCTAATATTCTCACAAAGTTCATTCTTTGTTCTTCCACTAGGACCAAGAAATTGACCAAAGTGGGAACAGTAACAACAGCTACTTGAGGTGGAACAAACCTGTACCCTGGCTCTCAGAGGTAAGGGACTTTCTTTGACAGGATTAATTTTTTTTTTTTTTACATTAACAGATAATTCCAGAGATCATGGAAAACTTTCTCCTAGGGAGTATGACTGTTTGCCCCTGGGGTTCCCAGTTCATTTGATTTTCTTCCCTTAGAGAAGGAGCCCTAACATTTGCTCATGCCTACTGTGTGCCAGGCTCTGCATATCATCTGATGCCAGCTTTTGGACCTTGTAAGGTAGTACCTTTGTGTCAGTCAGCTTTCCATTGCTGACATAAACAACTCACAGGGAGGAAAGGTTTACTTTGGCTTACACTTTCAGAGGTTTCAGTCCATGTCACTTGGTCCCTTGCTTCTGCTTGGAATGAGGCAGTACCTCATGGTGGGAACTTGTGGCAGAGGAGGCCTGTTCACCTCATGGCAGCCGGAAGCAAAGAGCAGGAGGAAGGGGCCAAGGTCCCCATAACCCCTAACCATCTAACTTCCTACCACGTGGTCCTGCCTCTGAAAGGGTCCTCCACCTCCCAGTAGGGCCGCAGGCTGTGGACCAAGCATATGGGCCTTTGGGAGACATTGCAGATCCAAACTATAGGAATCATAATCCTTGTTTTATAGGTGGGAAAAACAAAGCTCAGGAAAATTACATGACTTTCATGCCCAGGCCAATCCCTAATCTTAAAGATTTAACAAGTTTCTCAAACTTAAGTTCCATAAGATATTCCAGGAAGAAAGGAGTTTATTGTTAAATGAGTTAAACAAAACAAAACAAAACTGTGTACTACATCCTCTTCTTGCAAATGGACATTAGCATATGAAATATCCTGAGAAGTTCTGCAGTCATCTGTTCGGTTTGGTTGAGCTCAGCATGGTCCAACTTATGTGCCCCCAAATTGCTTGTTCCATGAACTGTCTATTAATATTCTATGATGCTAGGGTTATAAGGAATATGCATTAGGAACTCTGCTTTACAAAATGTCTTAGAAAACAGTTAAATGTGTGAATAAAAATCATAACCAACCGGGAATGGTGTGTTCACTAACGCTGCATAAACAAAAAAGCACAACCATCCTCGTACACTTTATTTATAGGCTTTAGTACTCTTTTCTTTTGAGTAAGAGATGGAGGCTCAAGGAAATTACTGAGCATACCCAAATTACGTCCGGTAAATGCTTGTGCTAAGACTTAGCTCATGGTGCTTTGGGGATGAAAATTTTAAATTGGGTTTTATTTTAGTTTGGTTAGAATCCAGTGTCTTTTTGTCTCGAGGCCAGTGGACCTAGGTTTCTTTTCTTGATGGGGTGGTGTTGGCCAACTCATTGTCTTCAGCCACACCTATCGCAGCTGATCTCTTTAGCCTGGGTGGTTTTATTTCCAGTCTACCCACTTGCTCTGGGCAGGAGTGAAGGAGGCAGTACGGTACCAAATGCGTTGTTAGGTTAGCCACCCTGTGAAGCCGCCTCTTTTGAAAACCCTGAGAGAGGATGGATTACAATACTGGCACACTTGTACTAGGTGACATCACCAGGTAACTGTGCCCTGCCCCATCTGGAGATAGCGTTTTGAAAAGAAATTCTCTTACAAATCATTTGGTCTGGTGTATAGTCCTCTCTTGAGGGCAACTTGGATCATTTTTCTTAATGAACCAACTATTTTAAAAGGTTATACCAACACACTATTCTGCATTTACTAATAATTAATTTCCCCCAATTTTTTTTGCAAAAGATATAAATATATACGTGTGTGAATATGTAATAAAACAAAAACAGTGAACAAAAAGTAAATAATAATTAAAATAGAATTAACTTTTTAAAATTTTGAGACAGGGTCTCACTAAGTTGCTAAAGCTGGCCTCAAACATACAATCCTCCTGCCTTAGACTCCTGAGTCACTGCAATTACAGGTGGCATCACCCAACAGGATTTTTTTTAAAGAAATGTTTGAATCTGGGCATGGTGGTACACACCTGTAATCCCAGCAATTTGGGAGGTTGAGGCAGGAGGATCACAAGTTTGAAACTAGCTTTAGCAATGTAGCGAGACCTTGTCTCAAAATAAAAATAAAAATAAGGCCAGGCACAGTGGAGTACACCTGTAATCCCCATGACTCAAGAGGCTGAGGCAGGAGGATCACAAGTTCAAAGCCAGCCTCAGCAATGGCAAGGCTGAGACCCTGTCTCTAAATAAAATATAAAATAGAGGTGGGGATGTGGCTCAGTGGTCAAATGCCCCTGAGCTCAATCCCTGGTACCAAATAAAATAAAAAGGGTTGAGAGTGTGGCTCAGTGGTAGAGCACCTCTGGGTTCCATCACTAATATATTGAAAGGAAAAAAAGAAACTTGATATTTTAGTACACGTGTATGACCATTTGGGGGTGGATGACTGGTTTCCATTGCATGTTTTTTTTACATAGTAAAAGAAGCTTAGAAAAATCCTTATTAGTACTTGGGTGAGATGTGCATACCTGTAATCCCAGCTGCAAGGAAGGCTGAGGCAGGAGGAAGAGAATCCCAAGTACAAGGTCAGCCTGTGCAATTTAGGGAAACCTTGTCTCAAAATAAAATAAAAAGGGCTGGGGATGCAGCTCAGTGCTTGCCTAGAATGCAAGAGGCCCTGAGTTAAATTCCCAGTACCACAAAGTAAATAAGTAAAATGAAAGTATACAGTTCAGTAGTTTTTAGTATATTCAGAGAGCTGTGCATCCCTCATAGTCAATTTTATTGTTAATTACTTCTAACAGAAACCCTGTACTCCCTAGCTACATCCCCTTTCCCCACCCTCATCTCCCATCCTTAGAAAACAGTCATCTACTTTCGCTCTCTCTGGATTTGCCTGTTCTAGATACTTCATGGAAATGGAATCATACGATATGTAGTCCTGTGTCTGCTTCATTATCTAGTATGTTTTCCAGGTTCATCCATGGAAATCATCCATAGATTTGCTCAGCAGGTGTCGGTGTGTCACTCTTATGGCTTCATTAAATGCCATTGCACAGATAAGCCAACTTTGTAAAAAATTCTCCAACTAAGACAACAAAAGGGGTGTTTTATTGTAGATGTGTTACGCTTGCCCATGACTGAAAACAGAAAGCCACAGGTCTGGGGATGTTTTGTATGAGCAATGGGCCTCCCAGAGGTGGTCTTGGAGATGCAATGGTGGTGGGAGTTCTCTCCCCTGAGAGAGTTCTGGTCCTCAGCATGCCATCCATCAGCTTGTCCCAGCTCCCTGGCCTCTGGCATTCCTTAGTTCTGCTTCTTTGGATTCCATGGGCCCACGAGCTACAGTTTGCTTGGACCTCTTTCTACTTCTGCACTTCAGCCAAACACTTCTTCACATGGCCCTCAGGGCTCAAAAATTTCTAGGAAGATGGTGCCAAGGTATTACATTTTATCTGACTGTTGGTAGACATTTGGGTTGTTGGGGTTTTTGTTTTTTGCTTTTGCTATTTTGAAAAATGCTGCTGTGAGTATTTATGTGTAAGTTTTTGTATGGATCAGGCTTTGCTGTTTTCAGATCTCTAAATCACCATCATTGTAGTTTGTCTTATATTCTGTACATTTTAAAAAATTTTTAGTGGTGCTGGGGTAGATTGAACCCAGGGCCTCACACATTCTTGTCAAGTGCTCTATCGTGGAGCAACATCCCCAACTCTTTCATCTTTGACTGGTGGAAGGCACTTGGTGCTTATAGAATAAATGCAGGGACATGTTGTTCTGGGCTCAGCTTCTGCAAGCTTTTGTTCATTCAGTGATTAAGATGTGCTGGGGGCACCGGGGAGGGCTATTGACTCTTTCTGGGGAAGGAAGAGAATACTTCGGAGAAATACTTGAGAAGAGCTCAGAAGAATGAATAAGAGTTTGACACATGGGAAACCTGATAGGAGCTTTCAATCAGGAAATGGTATTTATAAAAGCAGAAGTCAAGAGCAGGACACTTTAGGCAAAGACAGGTAGTTTGGTGTGGGTAGAGCGTAGGTATGATCAGGAGGAATGTGAAGTGAGACTGGCAAAGTAGGTCAATCCGAAAGGCCAGGGAGAGGTTTTTGTTTTGTTTTGTTTATTATACTGGAGATTGAACCCAGAGATGCTTAACCACTGAGCCAAATCCCCAGCCTTTTTTATTTTTTAATTTTAAGACTAAGTTGCTTAGGGCACCTAAGTTGCTGAGGCTGGCCTCGAACTTGTGATCTTCCTGCCTCAGCTTCCTGAGTTGCTGGGATTACAGGTGTGTGCATCACTGTGCTGAGCCAAGGAAAAAGAGGTTTTGTTCCAAAGCTGTCTGGAGGTTTAAGCAGCAGGGCAGCCTGATCAGATTTGTGTTTTAGAATGATAATTCTGGAGACGGTGAGAGGATTCATTGGAAGGGAAGAAGCTGAGATCCACATAGGTCTGCTACAGGCCTGGCAAGCCTGGCCAGGGTCCAGCAGAGGCCGGATCAAGATGGTGAATGTTCCAGTGTGAGGACCCAACAAGCTGGCTTCACCCTTTTGATGCATACCCGCTTAAACCCTCCCCATTTCCACAGAGTTAATTGTTGTGTGTCCTTGGGGAGTCACTTTGCCTCTCTGAGCCTCAATAACTTCACCTCTAAAATGAGACCATTCCAAGAGTATCTTCTCCACTATTTCTCACTGGAAGTTCTAGAACCATAATTGGCCATAGATTTGCTCTGGCACTTGGAGGAACCCCTGCCCTTCCCTTAGCCCCTACTGAACAGGAGAGTGTGAGCAGAAGGCAGGACTGGTGTGCTGGAGTCCCATATTCCTGCTAGATATAAAATCCCCCACACTTGGAGGGACACAAATCCAGGTAGGGTTCCCAGTCCAGGCCTGGGAAGGAGGAGGGTACCGACGCTTCCCTGAGATAACCCTATCTATAGCCAAGGATAGGGCAGGCCCAGTTCGAAGGCTAGCCTGATGCTGGTAAGGGTCTAGACTCCCCAGGAAATGGCCAGCCCTTTTCCAGCAGTCCCACCTCTCCTGGTCTGGCTGCCCCAAAGAGCCCCAGGTTCCCATTCCTAAAGCAAGAAAGGCCCTGAGGGGCAGGGGCAGGTGGCCAGCCTCTCTCCTTCCCCCGCCTCAGCCTCCTGCAGCCTCTGACTTGCAGGCTGCACACAGAACTTCTCTGGTGGCCTGCCCTCTCCCATTGCCCTCCCTCTCAGTTTCTGGATCTGCCCTGAAATCTCCCCGGGAGGAGGCAGAGAGCAGGCCGTTGGGAGGAGACAACTGAGTCTTATAAACTGGACTTGAGGAATTTCCCCAGAACTAATACAATGTCCCCTTTCTTTGCTTCCTTGAAGGCTTTAACCCGCCTCCCACCTACCCAGCCCACATTCCCTCTCCCACCCACCCCAGCCCCCAACTCATATTCCTGTGACTAATGGCTGCTTCCCAAGGTCCCACATTCCTAGCATTGACCAGGCCAGCGGGCCCAGGAAGGGCCAAGTTGCTGAAGGGTCAGGGAGGGACAGGCTGCCCGGTGTCTTTTCTGGATCCAGTTATTGGGCCATGTTACCCCCAAGGCCGTGGCCATCCCACCAGCCACACCCAGACCTTTGGCTGCTGAGGAGCTGCTGCCCTTCTGCCCTCCCTCCCTCCCTCCCCTCCTCCGCTCTCACTGAAGACCTCCTGCCACTCCCTTCTATCTGGGCATCCCGTTTGGGTGTCCCTCCCACCTCTGCCCAGGTTTCCTAAGGGCAGCTCAGATTTTGGTATCTGATGGGCCACGGAGGGGAGGGACAGACTGGGCTTGTTTGTATAGTGTGATTAATTGAGGCCCCGGCACCTGGAGATGAAGCTCTGGGGACAGGGAGGAGGAAAGAGCCCAGCGAGGGAAACCTGAAACTCTGGATCTTCTGGGACAGCATCCCTGCGTCCCCTTTTCTCTTGAACTTTCGGCCCTTCCACCCACCCTGGGTACTGGTTTCTGCCTTAGCCCTTTCTTCTGAAGGGGGCCTCTACTCCAGGCCTTCAGGCCAGTCCCGTCCCTGATCACTGCCATGGCCTGAAGGGGACAGACTGCTTCTACCTGTCAGCGCTGCATGAGGCTTCTGAGAGCCTGGGAGAGCCGCAGGAGGCCCCGAGTGGGAGCAGCCCATAGGGCCCCCAGATACCTCCCGTAGCTCTTTACCAGCTGCTCCCCCAACCCCAGCCAGAAGTGTGAAGACCACTGTGTAGATAAGGTTTCACCAGCAGACAGCTGTGAGGCTTTCCTCATTAGGAGATGTGGGGGGGCAGTGGAGGGGAGCAAGATCTGAGCTGAAACCCAGCTTAGCTCCTCCTTCTAGCTCCCTATCATCTCTGCTATTCCGTCATGGCTATTACCACCCTCCCTTGCCTGGGGAATGCAAACCAGCCCCCTTCTTGCAGGAAATGAGCAGGGTGTGTGTGTGTGTGTGTGTGTGTGTGTGTGTATTTGTGTATATTTGCACATGCATGGCTGGAAAGACAGACCCATCCTTAGGCCAGGCTGTGGAGGTTGTGTTAGTCAGCTTTCCATCCCTGTAACAGAAACACCTGAGATAATCAACTTACAAGGAAAAAAGGTTTATTTTGGCTTATGATTTCAGAGGTTTCAGTCCATGTCACTTGGCCCCTTGCTTTGGGGTTTGTGGTGAGGCAGTATATCATAACGGGAGCATGTGACAGAGGAAAATTGTGCCTCCTTGTGGCAGCCAGGAAGCAAAAAGCAAGAGAAAGGGTCCAAGGTCCCAATGTTCCCATCGAGGGGACATGCCCAGTGACCTAACTTCCACTCACTAGGCCTCACCTCCTAAAGGTCCACCACTTTCTATTTGCACCATCAGTGAGGACCAAGTCTTCACCACAGAGGCCTTTGGGGGGTGTCACTGACCCAAATTATAGCGGTTCCTGAGAGGAGCTGGGGGAGCCAAATAGGAACGGAGGCATGACCACGAGCCACACCTCACAGGAGCCCTGGCTTGGCCTCTCCCTGGAGCTGTGGAGCCCCGGGACATGGGTCAGGTGCTCACACTCACCCACCATCCTCTTCTCCGTCTAGTTCCGTGGCCGCGCGAACCTGCATGTGTTTGAAGATTGGTGTGGCACTTCCATCCAGCAGCTCAGGAGGAACCTCCATTTCCCACTGTACCCACACGTGAGTGCCTGCCCGGCAACCTTGCCTGCCTCCCTCCACCCCAGGTCCTCTGCCCCCATCCTGTCTCCCATCTCCTGCTTTCTTCCTCTTCCCTTGCTTCTTTTCTGGTCCACATTCTTCCCTTTATCTCGTGGGTCTTCCTTTCCTCTGCCAGGAATACCTCTGTTGTTCCTTCCCAGGGATTCTTTCAATTCCTCTACCACCTTAGGCATCATTTCAGTTTCAGTTATCATAGTGGCTCAAACTACAGTTTACTCAAAGCCACCACAGACAGTTGTGCGGGGTGTGCACTGCATGAAGTCACTTGAATGAGGAGGCAAGTGGGAGCTGAAATCTGCGCTCTGCTGGCCAAGCCACACTCTTGGTCCCGTCTGTCTCACTCCCCTCCTGGTTTTCCCTTAACCCTGAGTAGACCAATTTGCTCAATTTCCTCTTCCCACTTCTGAGTTAGTGTCCTTCCTTTTTCCTTCCACAGATCCGCACAACCCTGAGGAAGCTGGCTGTATCTCCCAAATGGACCAACTATGGCCTCCGCATCTTTGGCTACTTGCATCCTTTCACTGATGGTGAGGCACCTCAAAGCCCCATCCTCCTTTCTGTTCCAGAATTCTGCTGGGGACTCAGAGAACATAAGCCTTTAGTTGGGAAATAAACCTGCCATTGACTGACTGGACCCTCTTACCAGAGAGAGAGGGGAAATTGAGTCATGGTGAGGACCCATCCAGATCCCCCTCAAGGCTACAACTTCTCTCCCTGTCTGTATTCTGGAGCTAGCTGGATTCTCCATCTTCACACTGCCCCCAGGATATAGAAACATCCCCCAGCCAGGCATGGTGGCCCACACCTGTGATCCCAGCAACTTGGGAGGCTAAGGCAGGAGGATTGCAAGTTCAAGGCCAGCCTCAGCAACTTAGTGAGATCCTGTATCAAAACTTTAAAATAAATAAAAAGGACTGGGTGGTGGAGTGCGATGGACACTATTACCCTAGGTACATGTATGACTGCATGTATGGTGCAATGCTACATCACGTACAATCAGAGAAATGAAAAGTTGTGCTGAGATTATGTACAGTGAATCCAAATGCATTCTGCTATCAAAAATACCTAATTAAAGTAAATAAATAAATTTATAAAAAGAAAAAATTACAAAGAACTGGGGATGTAACTCAGTGGTAAAGGGCCCCTGGGTTCAATCTCCAGTGCCAAAAAAAAAAGAAAGAAGAAGAAAATGTAGAGACCCTCACTGTAGAAAGAGGGGAGCCTCCACACCAAGTCCCCTGAGAGGAACTTAAGTCCAAACAAAAGACCTTCAACTTTATGCAATGCCTTCTTTGCTTTTACCTGGACATTCTCTCCCCACTGCCCAGGGAAAATCCAGTTTGCCATTGCTGCAGATGACAACGCTGAATTCTGGCTGAGCCGTGATGACCAGGTCTCAGGCCTTCAGCTGCTGGCCAGTGTGGGCAAGGTAGGGATAGCGTGGCCCCAGGAGCTTTCCCAGTGGTCCCAGGAGCAAAGTCATTACTGTGAGCAACTCTGGTGTGAAGAAGGGGTGAAAAGGAGCATGAGCTCTCACCCTACCCCATGCCACAAAGGGGTAGAGTGAGGAGTCAGAGTCTGGGGCCCAGAGAAGGCCCATCTCTGCACTGGGACCAGGCACAGACGTCTTTTGGGTTGTAGGCTCCTTAGCTCTGTGCTGAGAGAGGACTTAGACTCTGAGCTGGCTGACAGCTTGAGGCCTCTTCTAGCAATGGTGGGATGTGTCTTCCCTGAGCCGACCAGCCCCCTCCTGAATTCTCTTCTGTTTTCTGTTGCTTTCATCTTCTACTCTTTCCCTCTCGCTTTTCTCCTTTCTGCCTCTTCCTGTCTCCACTCACCACCTCCCATCCTTCTTCATGTTCTCTATTTTTCCTTCTCTTCTCTCTCTCCCCACACCTCTAGACTGGAAAGGAATGGACGGCCCCTGGAGAGTTTGGGAAATTTCGAAGTCAAATTTCCAAGCCAGTAAGGTGAGTAGAGAGGGTCACAATAAATATTGCTTTGTTTTAAACTTTATCTTATTTGTCTTTTAATGTGGTGTTGAGGAATGAACCCAGTACCTCACACAGATTAGGAAAGTGTTCTACCATTGAGTGAGCCCTCCCCAGCCCACGACAGACATCATGAGGTACATAATGGCTAAGGCCATTATGAGATAGTCCGCCTTTCCACCATCCCAGCTTTCCTATTCCACAGGCTCAGGGTGCCCTGGTACCCACACTTTCTGAAGTCTTTGAAACCATTCGATTTGTCCTTCCTCATTTTACAGATGAGGAAACTGAGGCCAAAGAAGGCGTGTGACTTCTTGAAGGTCACACAGCTGTTCAGTAATACTCAGGCCTGGAAAAGGTCTCCGTTCTCCTGGCCCTCCTTCTTCCCATTTTCTTTGTCCCTGGAAACACCCAGACTTGTGACATCCTTGAGTGGTTGCTCTGCCTGGGCAACCGGGAATTTCTACGGGGAACTGCAGATCACCTGGCAGTGAAGATCCCTGGGTAGCCTGGAGGGAAAGCAATGATAGCTGGAATCTAAGGTGCTGCTGAAAAGGAGGGTTTACCCGACTTCAGAGCACCACCTGGTGGCCTCTACAAGCACTGGCTTGAAGATAATCTGGGGCTGGACACAGTGGTAGAGTACCTGCAAGATCCGTGGTTCCACCCTCAGCACCAAAAAAGAAAAAGAAAAAAAAAAAAATAGAAGGAAAAAGAAGACCACCTGGCTTGCAAAGAGCACCTAATATGTGCCAGCTGTTATAGTGAGTGCTTCCTGTAGAATTCAGCCCATCAGCAAAGGACGCGAACTCTGAAGCAGGGCTGCCTGGGTTCGAATCCCCTACTCCGGCTTACTACCTCCGAGACTCTGGGGAAATTACCCAAAGTTTGTGACTCAGTGTCAGTATATGTCAAGCACTTAAATTATCAGGCACAAGGCTGCTCCTAACAGTGAACAGAGTGTTACTTTGCTGGATACCCCCAGTTATCCTGTGAAGTGAGGACTGTTATTACCCACTGACAGAAGAGAAGAGATCACACAGTTAGTAAGTGCTAGGGTGGGGCCTCTAACCCCAGGGATTAAAAAAAGGCAGGCTGCTGGGATTCTCAGAGCAGGGGAGAGGGGTGAGGGTGGTGACCTGGGGACTGAGGCGCTGTCTCCCCATTTCCCTGCTCTCTCTTCTGCCAGCCTCTCAGCCTCCCACAGGTACTACTTTGAGGTGCTGCACAAGCAGAACGATGAGGGCACCGACCATGTGGAGGTCGCGGTGAGTGCCCTGCTCTCCCTGCCAACCCCGGCTCAGTTCCTGGTACTTCCCTGCTCTTGTCCCTTGAACCCTGTCCAGAGTCCAGCTACCTCCAATCCATCACAACCTCCTCTCTCCTTTCCCAGTGGCGAAGGAATGACCCTGGAGCCAAGTTCACCATAATTGACTCCCCTTCCCTGTCCCTCTTCACAAGTGAGTAAGCTCTACCCTAGCCTGGAAATGGGGGCTGGGGTGCCTGCACATGGGGCTCAGCACACCTGGGGAATGTGGTCCAGGGTGAGGAGGGAGGGGTCAGGGCTAAAGTGCTTGGGACATGGTATGAAGGTCCAAAACAATGAGCAGAACCTAAGGGACCTTACTGTCAGGGGTCTTTCATTTTCCAGAGTCAACAACCCCTGTAAAATCCTGCTGGAAGCTCTCTGAGCACTCTCTTTAGAGCAGTGCCATTGCCAGGCATGGTGTCACAGGCCTGTGATCCCAGTGACTCAGGAGGCTAAGGCAGTAGGATTACAAGTCTGAGGCCAGCTCAGCAACTTGGCAAGGTCTTACGCAACTTAGTGAGACCCTGACTCAAAATAAAAAAAAATAAAAAGGATTGGGAATGTAACTCAGTGGCAGACGGCCCCTAGATTCAATCCCCAGTACCAAAAAAGAAAAAAAAAATTAAGTAAAAAGAGGGGTTAGGTGTATAGCTCAGTGCATGAGGCCCTGGGTTTAATCTCCAGCACTGAAAAAAGAGAGAGAATCCACACAATGGAAGAAAATATGTTCAAATCATGTATCTTATAAGGGACTTTCCTTTTTCTTGGGGTACTGGGGATGGAACCCAGGGGCACTATACCACTGAGCCACATCCCCAGCTCTTTTTACTTTTTATTTTGAGACAGGGTCTCACTAAGTTTCCCAGGCTGGCCTGGAACTTGGGGATCCTCCTGCCTCAGCCTCCTGAGTCACTGGGATTACAGGTGTACGCCGCCACATCTCACTCAGATGAGATGTGCAACTCTGGTTCTTGCAAAGCCAAAGCAAGAGAAGAAGGAACAGTAATCTGCTTTAACTTTGTAGGAAATGAGCTCTTTAGTTGTACTTTTTTTACTGCTTTTCATTTCCTTATCAAGATTTGTATCTGGAGACCCCACTAAAAATAAATATGGTGGGACTGGGGAGTGTAGCTCTCTGGTGCTTACCTAGCATGCGCAAGGTCCTGGGCTTCCTCCTCAGCAACCCCCTCCCCCTGCCAAATCCGTGGACTTCCATGGCAGGTTGCAAGAAGAGTAGGCAGGACTAAAACCCCATGGGAGGATGGGAAAGGCATGCCCAGGGAAACTGTTGTGATGGTGGGAAGTCAGTGTGTTGGGTGGAGACAGAACAGGACAGTCTGGGCTCATGGGAGAAGGTGGCATGGTTGGTGGAGGACATTGCTGGTGACCAAAGTAGAAGGCCAAAGGTCAGGGCAGAAGGGACAGGTCATGAGCTGCTGGGATGGGGCAAGAGGATGAAGGGATGTTGGAATCCACAGATTCAATGTGAACCAAGAAAGAGGCCCATAGCAAAGTTCAGGTAAGAACCAGTAAGAAGGGCCAACAGTGGCTAGCCGTGGGTGTAGAAGGAAGAACTCTATCGTGCTATCTGGGGTGAAGACAAAAAAAACCAGAGGGCCGAGAAAAGCAAGCAGCCCCCATGTGGTGTGGTTAGAAAAGAGATGAGGTCAGCTGGGGATTTGGCTCAGTGGTGAAAGCTCATTTTCAGACCTCTAGGTTCAATCATCAGTACTGCAAAAACAAAACAGAACAGAACAGAAAAGGTCAATATGCACGAACTTGATAAAGACACCAGAGGCTGATCTCCTATTTTGGCTGTTGGGAGCTGTGCTTCACACTAGGGGGCGCCCTACTCATTGTGGTTGTTGATTTGCATGCAGTCTTTGAGGCCTCATAACACAGGTGCTAGAACTCTATTGCCTGGGTTCAAGCTGGGATTTCCCACTTGCCCGTTGTGTGATCTTAGGCAAATGACTTAGATTCTTATGCTGAAGTCTGTAAAATAGAAATAATAATAGTACCAGTTGAGCATACCTAATCTGAAAATGTGAAATCTAAAGTGCTCTGAAATCCAAAACATTTTATTATTTTATTTTTTTGCATTACTGGTGATTGAACCCAGGGACACTCTACCACTGAGCTACATCTCTAGCCCTTTTTAATTTTTGAAACAGGGTCGTGCTAAGTTGCCAGCCTAGCCTCAAACTTGCAATCCTCCTGCCTCAGCCTCCTGAGTTGCTGTGATTACAGACAAACACAGCTGAAATCCTAAAAGTTTTGAGCACCTGATGGATTTTTGGACTGGAGATGCTCAACTATGCAAATCCTCCAAAATCCAAAGAACTCCAAAATCTGAAACACTATTTCAGATAAGGGATACTCAACCTGTACTTAAGTCATATGGTAGTTTTGAAGACTAAATGGATTAATATTTGTAAGACACTTAAAGTAGTACAAAATAAATACTATATAGGTTTTGGTTAAATAAATTAAATATAATGGCAACTTTCTATAAGATAGCATTAATCCAATTTGTGAAAAAATAACAGAGCACATCTTGGACTGCACCCTCTAGAATACAGAATCTGTCAGGGTCCCTTCCCTTGTCCCTCAAAGGCAAGGAGGTGGGATTCTTCTGAGACTCACAGCTTCCTTCTGTTCTTTCTTCCCTGGTCCAAGATGAGACCATCCTAAGGATGGATGAGGTGGGCCACATCCCACAGACAGCAGCCAGCCACGTGGGCTCCTCCGACTCCCTTGCCAGAGATGAGCAGCCTCCTGCTGACATGCTGCGGCCCGACCCCCGGGACACCCTCTATCAAGGTAAGGCCTGGCCACATTCCACCTGGAGGTAGCACACTGCCAGTTCCCTCGGTATTGATGGAAGACACTCAGGAGACTTGACTACCCCAATATCCCAAAAGTCACAGGATCTTTCCCCCTTGTATACAATATAACATGCATACAAGAAAGCACAAAAATATTTACATCCAATTTGACAATTCTTTGTTGTTGTTGTTTTTGTTTTGTGCTGCTATAAACAAACCCAAGGCCACATGCTAGTCAAGTGCTCTACCACTGAGCTACATTCCCAACCCTTTTAAGGTTTTTTCTTTTGAGACAGGGTCTCACCAAGTCCAATTTTACAATTCTATAAATTATTACAGAGCAAATATATCTGTATAACCACTACCCAGGGCAAGAAATAGAATCAGAATCCAGAAGTCCCCATGTATCCCTCCTGTATCACAAATAAAATTCCAACTCTTTGTCATTTAATGAGAAATATGTTGACACTAAAGCATTACTTTTATTTGTTTGGTGCTGGGGATGGAACCCATGGCCTTGAGCCATGCTTCTGGGTCAGGCTGGGAGGGGCAACCATGGTAGGGGTTCAGATCATGCAGCCTTGCCCCTGAGGATCTTAAAAATTCAAGTCACAGCCAGGCACAGTAATGCACTCCAGTAATCCCAGTGATTTGGGAGACTGAGACAGGAGGATCCCAAGTTCAAGGCCAGCCTTAGCAATTCAGCAAAGCTGAAAAAGGGCTGGAGATATTGCTCAGCGATAAAGTGCACCTGGGTTCAGTAATATGCTTTACCATAGAATTAATCCCAAGTAGTGTTTATATTTTATAAGATAACAATGCTTTCTCTCCCATTTCCCCAGTGGGGGAGGGATGAAGAAAAGACAACTGGAAGATGAAGGGATTCTTGACCCATGAAAACAAATCCAGTTATTGGTACTGCACTAGGGTGGCTTGTGGCCTCTCAAAAGTCTCTAGACCTTATTAGTGACTTTATAGGATAGGCCAGTGCTGTGATTCCAAAGTCACATTGTGCTTTGCATGTCCTCCATCCTCTGCCACCAACGTGTTCCTTGAACACCCCTGCCCCTGGAGCGAGGTGCCAGCCTATTTGGTAGCCTCAGCTGATGGACATGATTCACAGCTACACCAGTGAATACTGAGAAGTGGCTACTCAGAGGACTTCAGCCCTCACTCTCTTCCAGGTGCCTTCTCCATGGCTCTAAGCTAGCCCCATTTATGCTCTCATCCCCTGCCTTCAATCCTCTTCCTTTCCTGTCCTCAGTGCCTCTGATCCCCAAGTCCCACCTCCGCCACATCCTGCCTGATTGTCCCTACAAACCTAGCTACTTGGTGGATGGGCTCCCTCTGCAGCGCTACCAGGGCCTCCGCTTTGTAAGTCTTGGATCTGGGTTTGGGGCAGGACTGGGGAGGGATTATTGGCTGTGACTAGGGCGGGTGGTCCTGAGGCTGACTCCCCACTTTCCCTATGCCCCATCCCAGCAGACAGGATGGTCCCACAGGTCCCTGGGCCGGGCAGAACTTGCATTCTACATGGACTAACCCAGATGGACTGTTCTGCAGGGGATGCAAATGGGTGCTGTGCCTTAGGACCCCCCCACCCCCAACACACACCAACTGCTATAGTGACGATGTCAGGTGGCCTGGCTGAGGCTTCCTACAGTCCCTGCTCCTAGAGCCACACATTGTCCTGCTCAGTCCCATTGGCCTGCCAGTCAGTGGCATTTGTTAAGCTCCAATAAGGCACTGGGGTAAAATCAACGATGGGCATGTTTAGCTTTGGAGGACCTAGAGCCCATTTAGAGGCCAGAGAGGCAGAGTGAACACTGTATATTCAGATGTGAGATTGTGAGAGAGACGGGGGCAGGAAGGAAGTGGTCAGGAGTCATCATGAGGCCTGAGAATTCTCTTTAGCGGCAGTGATCTCATTTAAGGAGGGCAAAGGAGGCAGTACAGTCAGTAAGAAGAGAGGCTGTTTGGGCTGTAGGAGGTGGCAGGAAACCTTCAGAGGCGACAGGAGAAGATTGATGGCACAGGGAGGAGGGAATGGACCTGGCTGTAGCTGGGGGGTTTGAGCCAGAAGAGGAGATGAGGCGATGTGAACTAGACAACTTGACTCAAGGGTGTGTTTGGTCCAGAGGACCCAGGAGAGAGACGTGATGGGTAGAGGGGAATCCCAGGCAGCGTAACCAAATGTTTCATGCAGAGTAGCCCATTGCTCCCTGCCATAGACAGGTCCCTAGGAGCTCTGTATTATGATAACCAGGGATAGGCTAACCCGGCTAACTAGTTCCTTAACAGGATCCCACCCTCTTCCTTCTGCTTCTGCTTTCTCCACTCCCAGGTTCATCTGTCCTTTGTTTATCCCAATGACTATACCCGCCTGAGCCACATGGAGACCCACAATAAATGTTTCTACCAGGAAAATGCTTACTACCAGGACAGGTAAGTGGCACTGAATAGGGCAAGAAGGTAGCCTTATTCCCATCCAGGAGAGCTGCTTGGACTAGAGTGGCCCCAAGTGCCCTCCCAGTGCTAGGAGTCTTAGCTCTTCCTGGGTACCTCCCTCCCCCGACCCACACGCATCCTCTTCCCTAGTCTCCTTCCATTCCAGCCAATAGCTGAGCCTGCATGGCACCTGAAGGCAATCCATGTCTCTGTTCCTCCTACAGGTTCAGTTTTCAGGAGTACATCAAGATTGACCAGCCAGAGAAGGAGGGGCCCAAGCATCCAGGTACAGAGTGACAGCTGAGGCTTCTGGGTTAGGCTGGGAGGGGCAACCACGGTAGGGGTTCAGATCATGCAGCCCTGCCCCTGAGGATCTTAAAAACTCAAGTCACAGCCAGGCACAGTGGTGCACTCCAGTAATCCCAGTGATTTGGGAGACTGAGACAGGAGGATTCCAAGTTCAAGGCCAGCCTTAGCAATTCAGCAAAGCTCAAAATAAAAAAGGGCTGGAGATGTTGCTCAACGATAAAGTGCACCTGGGTTCAGTCTCTAATACTGCAAAAAAAAAAAAAAAAGAAGAAAAAAAATCCAAATTGCATTGACCCTTCCCACCCAAGGGAATAGAGAACAACATTCTCAACTTTTCCATATCAAGGTACATGTGAACAATGACACTGTTTTTAACAGCATGCTAGGGTCAGCTGGCAGAGATTTAGAGCCCTAGAGATTACTTGGACTGCTGGAGGGGAAAACGATCCTTGGCATACCATTTGGGAAGTTTTGCTAAGGAGAGGCCCTTTTTTCTCTTTTTGGAGGGCGGGGGTACCAGGGATTGAATTTAGGAGCACTCAACCACTGAGTCACATCCCTGGCCCTATTTTATATTTTATTTAGAGACAGGGTCTCACTGAGTTTCTTCGCTTTTACTGAAGCTGGCTTTGAACTCGTGATCCTTCTGCCTCATCCTCCCCAGCTGCTGGGGATTACAGACATGCATGGCCTTTCTTCTTGAGGGAGTAGGGGATGCCTAAGACCATTTACTGGGTCCTAAAAGGGGCCAGACACCTGCTGTGCACTTTATGTACTTTATTAGTGTACTTTTGTTTTTGTGGTGCTGAGGATTGATCCTAGGTTCTCACACATGTTAGGCAAGTACTATACCACTGGGCTATATCCCCAACCCTACTTTATGCACTTTATAGCACTCAATCTTCATAATCACCCTCTGAGAGGTGGATTTTTGGAGCCTTAATGCAGATAAAGAAGCTGGGGTTAATTGAAGTTGAAGAACTTTCCCAAGGTCACACAATTCATTGGCAGAGCCTGGATCCAGTCCCCATCTGGAGCCCCTTGGTGTCTCACATGCATCCTTAGCAGCAGCCTTCTCTGTCTTCTTGGGAAAAGGTTGAAAACTCTGATGAGGAATGGTTATTATTAACAGGTTTTGAGGAGGACCTTCTAGAAGAATCCCAGTATGAAGAAGTGGCAGAGGAGACCCCTGCCTCCCAGGACCAGGATACCAGGACACGGGAGGGAAAACAAATGATTGCCTCTATCCCCGGCCAGGAGGTCACTGACTACCGCCTCCGAAGCCTGCGGAAGCTCCTGGCTCAGCCTCGGGCGGCCCCACTGGCTCCCATTTCCAAGCATAACTCCACTGGTCCCTTCCCAGTGAGGGCCAGTGACATCCCAGTCCTGTCACCAGCGAGGAGGAAGAGAAAACCAAGCCCTGAGCCCAGCCAAGATTCACCTCATTCTGACAAACGGGCCCCTGGGCGCCTGGCGGGGAACCTGCCTCAAATTAAGAGACCCAGGCCCACTGGTGACCGACCCCAGAAAACTCTAGAGCAGTCCCAGTGGCTGAACCAAGTGGAATCATACATTGCAGAGCAGAGAAGGGGTGACAGGATGGAGCCTCTGGCCCCAAAATGGGGTTGGCATGGAGAGGAGGAAGTGGTGGCGGCTGCAGGCCAGGAAGGACAAGTGGAGGGAGAGGAAGAGGGGGAAGAAGAAGAGGAAGAGGATATGAGTGAGGTGTTCGAATATGTACCTGTGTTTGACCCAGTAGTAAACTGGGACCAGACCTTCAGTGCCCGGAATCTCGACTTCCAAGCCTTGAGGACGGACTGGATTGACCTGAACTGTAACACATCTGGCAATCTGCTGCTTCCAGAGCAGGAGGCCCTTGAGGTCACACGGGTCTTCTTGAAGAAGCTCAACCAGAGGAGCCGGGGGTAAGGTAAAGGGCTTTCCTGGGGCCAAGGGCTGGGGTGCTGCTGGCTGACCAGGAGGGCAGGGACCTGAGTGCTGGTAGCAAGCGCCCCCTGCTGCAAGATAGTGGAATTTCCCTCCCAACCCAGGCTCCTAAGAAGGACAAGAGCCTAGGACCCCTGCCCCTGGCAATGATCTGCACCAGTTAGTCCTTTGTTCCAGTCAGACAGGTTCTAAAATAACTGGGTATCTGACCCAGGCCCCCAGTGGAAGCATGAGAAGACTTGGTAGATATGGTCCCCTCCCTCAGAGAGAGAGAGACAAACAGGAAGAACAGAGGCTAAAAGTACAAATTAAGACCTCAGGGCTAAGCCAAGCATGTTGGTATATACCTGTAAATCCAGTGACTGCTGGTGATGGCAGCTGCTGAGGCAGGAGGGTCTCAAGTTCCAGATCAGCCTTAGCAAGTTAGCAAAGCCCTAAGCAACTTAGCGAGACTCTGTCTCAAATTTAAAAATTAAATAAAAATATCTTAGGGCTCAGTTATGAGGCATGTCTAGGGATATATATATTTGTAAATAGATCTTTTATTTTATCTATCTATCTATTTATTTATTTATATGCAGTGCTGAGGATCGAACCCAGGGCCTCACACATGCCAGGCAAGTGCTCTACCACTGGCCACAACTTCAGCCCCTGGAGTTCTGTTTTAAGACAGAATCGCATTTAAGTTGTCTGGGCTGGCCTTGAACTTGTGATTGGCTTGCTGTAGCCTCCCAAGTAGCTGGGATTACAGATGTGTGCCAACAAACCTGGCCAATTCATTGGTTTTAAAAGTATATTCACAATATTTTGTAATTTTCACCACTAATTCCAGAACATTTTTATTACCTTTATTACCTTTTTTATACCCAGGTGCTGTGGTACATCCTATAACCCCAGGGGCTCAGGAGGGTGAGGTAGGAGGATTGCTTGAGTCCAGGACTGGAGGCCAGCCTCGGCATCATAGGAAGAACACTTTTCTAATTAAAAGAAGGAAGGGATTTAAAAGAAACTCTGCATCTGTTTGTGGTTTCTTCTCATTCCTCCCTCTTCCCAGTCCCTGGCAACCACTAATGTACTTTTTATTGCTTTAGAATTGCCTATTCTGGACATGTCATATAAATGGAATTGTATAATATGTGTCCTTTTGCATCTGTCTTCTTTCACTTAGCAAAATATTCTCAAGGGTCATCCACGTTATAGAACAAGTCAATTACCTCATTCCTCTGTACTGGTGAATGATATTTCATTGTGTTAGATATACCATATTTTGTGTACCCATTCATCAGTTGATAGACATTTGGATTGTTTCTACTTTTTGGTTATTACAAATACATTGCTGCAGTGAATATTCATGTATCAAATTTTGTGTAAACATGTTTCATTCCTCTTGGGTATTTGTACACCTAGGAGTAGAATTTCTAGGTCATGTGGTAACTCTGTGTTTAACATTTTGAGGAATTGCCAAGCTGTTCTCCAAATCAGCCACATCATTTTACATTCCCATCAGCAGCATGTGAGAGTTCCAGTTTCTCTACATCCTCATCTGCACTTGTTACTTTCCATTTTATTTTGTTTTAAATAACCATCTAATGGGAACAAAATGGAATCTCATTGTGATTTAGGAGTCTTCTCCCAATAATCCACAATGTTTAATATTGTAGAGGTTGGAGGTGGTTGAGTGCTTGCTTAACATGCATGAAGTTAAACACAACTCAATAAATAAATAAATGTACTTTATTGTAAAATATAAATGCTGAATGCTCCAATTCACACATGGATTTGTCATAAATTTTACTTAGCCCAGATAATTTATATGAATAAATTAAATGTGTAATAAGTTATTGATGTAAGTTTTTTTCCTTAAATGTAATTATAAATTATTCAGTTCTTCACCAGTCATGTAACTATTAGTTTTCTTTTTCTTTTCTTTTTTTTTTTTTTTTTTGAGAGGGTCTCACTATGTTGCTCAGGCTAGTCTTGAACTTGTGGACTCAAGTGGAAGACAGGCAACACTGTACCAGGATGCAGGGCTTTGTGCATGTCAAACATGTACTTTATCACTGAGCTACATCCCCAGCCTTTTTTTTTTTTTTTTTTTTTTTGTAGAAGAACACAATACCTTTATTTCATTTTTTTTTTTTTATGTGGTGCTAGGATTGAACCCAGTGCCTCATGCATGCTAGGCAAGCACTCTACCACTGAGCCACAACCTGGCACCCCGGCCTTTTTGTTGTTGTTGTTGTTGATGCTGGGGATTGAACTCTCCGCCTAGAGCATGCTAAGCAAGCACTCTATCACTGAGCTACTCCCCGAGCCCTGCCAGCCATATTTTTTATTTGAATTGATGCTCAGTAACTAAGCATAATTATGAGATAGTGTGACAGTTCAATTCAAGTATACAGTGTATAATGATTAGAAAAATTGGCATATATCTCTCCTTCCACATTTATCATTTCTTTGTGTTAGGAGCATTTAAAATCCTCTCTACTAGCAAGTTTGAAATAATTAATTAATTGTTTTCCACTATATTTATCCTACTGTGCTATAGAACATTACAAGTCATTCCTTCTATCCACTAAACCCCAGTACTCGTTAACCACCCTTCTCCATCCCTACTTTTTTCCCCATCCCCTTCCCAGGCTCTGGTAATCACTGTTCCATTCTCTACTTCTGTGAGATCAATTTTTAGCTTCCACACATAAGTGAGAAAATTCAGTATTTGTCCTTCTGTGCCTGACTTATTTTACTTAACATAGGTCCTCCATTTCCATCCATGTTGCTGCAAATGATAGAATTTTATTCTCTGTATGGTTGAATAATATAACATTGTATATATACAACATTTTCCCATTCATCTGAAGATGAGCATTTTGGTTGATTTGATATCTTGGCTGGTTGAATAGTGCTGCAATAAACATGTGAATGTAGTTGTCTCTTCGGCATACTGATTTCAGTTCCTTTGGATGTATGCACAGTAGAGGGATTTCTGGATCCTATTGTAGTTCTAGTTAGAGTTTTTGAGAAACCTCCATACTGTTTTCCTTAGCGGCTATACTAATTTACATTCCCAAGACTCGGTGAGAGTTCCCCTTTCTCTACATCCTGGACAGCTTGTTGTTGTTGTTATATTATGACTTTTTGACAGTAGACATTCTTGTTTTTAATATTTTATCTTAGTTGTAGTTGGACACAATATCTTTATTTTATTTTTATGTGGTGCTGAGGATCAAACCCAGTGCCCGCATGTGCTAGGTGAGTGCTCTACCACTGAACCACAACCCCAGCCCTGACAGTAGGCTAAAATGATATCTCGGTGTGGTTTATTTGCATTTCCATGATGATTAGTGATGTTGAACATTTTTTTTATATACTTATTGTCCTTTTATATATCCTCTTTTAGGAAATCTCTATTCAGGTATGATGCATGCATATAATCCTAGTGACTCAGGAGGCTAAAGCAGGAGGATCTCAAATTTGAACCCAGCCTTGGCAACTTAGCAAGGCCCTGTCTCAAAATAAAATAGCCAGTGGTAGGGCTCTTGCCTTGCATGTTCAAGGTCCTGTGTTCAATTTCTAGTACTGCAAAGAGAGAGAGGGCAGGGTGTGGGGAGCAGGGAGGGAGAGAAATGTTTATTCAGGTCATCTTTGCATTTTTAAATCAGATTATTGAGGTTTTTTTTGCTGTTGAGTTGTTTTGTGTTTCTTATATATTCTGGATGTTAAACTTTCATTGATGAACAAGTTGCAAATATTTTCTCCCTTTCTGTAGGTTGTTTCTTCACTCATTGTGCAGGAACTTTTTGTTTGTTTTTTTGCAGTGCTGGGGATCAAACCCAGGGCCTCACACATGCTAGACAGATGCTTTTCCACTGAGCTACACCCCCACCCCAGAAACTTTTCTCTGACATTTCATCTCCTGTGCTGTCAATGGATTCTATTATTATAGCATCATGATTTGTTTGGGGCATTTTCTTCCCTTGTTTTTTCATGTTGTTCATGTGTCTTTCTCCTAGGTATTACAGTTTCTACGCTATAATTTGTAATATCTCTGCAGGTTACCAATACCTCACCTCTGGTGTAACCAGGCCTGTGGGGACCTTGGTGATGGTCTTCCCCGTCCTGGCTGTTGTCTCTAGACAGAAACAGGCCAGAACAACCACGTGTTGGTAGATGGAGGGCCACAGTGCCATTGTTCTCCTCCTCTGCGAGTGGGGCCGCATTGGTCTGCTCTGCCTCCTCCACTCCTTGGGCAGGGGTTCGGCTCCCAGAAGCTTTTTAGTCTGATGTAATCCCATTTGTCAATTTGTGCTTATGGGGTCATATCTAAAAAATATTTGCCCAGATGAATGTCCTAAAGCATTACTCCTATTTTCATAGTTTCAGGTCTTAAGTCTGATTCATTTTTGAGTTGATTTTTTTGTATGTGGTGAGAAATAGGAGTTCTGTTTTACTTTTCTGCATGTGCACATCCTGTTTTCCCAGCACCCTTTATTTCAACAGACTGTCCTTTAGATAATTTGTGTTCTTGCTGCTTTTGGTGGAAGTCAGTTGGCTGCAAATACCTGGATTTATTTCTGGGTTTTCTATTATGTTTCATTGGTCTCTGTGTCTGTTTTTATGCCAATACCATGCTGTTTGTGATTTTGATTTGCATTTCTCTAGTGACTAATGATGTTGAGCCAACCAGTCAACATATCTTATCAGAATGTCAATTTGAACAAAGAATTTTTGTTAACTAGAGTCAATTTATCAAGGAACCTCTTCACTGGGACCCCTCGTATTCACCTTGTATACTTAGAATGTTTAAGCTCTAAAGGACCTTAGAGATCATCACAGCTCAGTAGGTATGTGTTTAAAGATGGAGGCACTGAGCCCTGGAGAGGTCGTGCAACTTCCCTTGGTCCCTTTGCTTACGGAAAAGCTAGAATAAAACCCAGGGTCTCCTGATAACTGATCTCATGGGCTTCTACCACACATGCTCCCTTCACAATGCAGGGAGGATTACTCAAGTCCCCCACCTTTTCTGCCACAGGAGGTACCAGCTGCAGCGCATCGTGAATGTGGAGAAGCGTCAGGATCAGTTACGTGGCGGTCGCTACCTCTTGGAGCTTGAACTGCTAGAACAAGGCCAGCGCCTGGTGCGGCTCTCTGAGTACGTGTCCACACGAGGCTGGCAAGGTATTGATCCAGCTGGTGGGGAGGAGACCGAGGCCCGGAATCTGCAGGGCCTGGTCTGGAGCCCACACAGACGTCGGAGACATGTCCTGAATGTCCGGGATCCAGAGCCCAAGCTTTGCTGGCCCCAGGGTTTCTCATGGAATCACCGAGCTGTGGTCCACTTTGTCGTGCCTGGTAAGCCTCAGGAGGGTAGGGATCCTAATGATAATCATGAGCACCCAGATCTGTTTTCTCTGATTGAATCTCCCAAGAGTTTGTTGAAGAAGACACTTTATAATTAAGGAAATGGAGCCTCCCACACACAAAAAGGAATGAGCTTAAGGTTACATGACTGGTAAATTAACTAAGAACAGATGCTGACTTGTAGGCCAGTGCTCTTTCTTTCACACTAGGTTTCAGAACCGGATGTGATTATGAACTGAGATTGTTGAATAGATAAGGAGGATACTGTATACAATGGCTTTATTATTATTTATTTATTTCAGTGCTGGGGTTCAAACCCAGGGCCTCGAGCATGCTTAGCAATCACTTCACAACTGAGCCATATTCCCAGCCCTAGAGTGGTTTTTACTGATTTATTTGTTTCTTTTTGGTTCTGGGGATTGAACCCAGGGACACCCTACCACTGAGCCACATCCCCAGCCCTTTTTATTTTGAGACAGGATCTTGCTAAGTTGCCAAGAGCCTTGCTAAATTGCTGAGGTGGTACGGGGCTGGGGATGTGGCTCAAGCGGTAGCGCGCTCGCCTGGCATGCGTGCGGCCTGAGTTCGATCCTCAGCACCACATACAAACAAAGATGTTGTGCCCGCCGAAAACTAAAAAATAAATTTTAAAATATTCTCTCTCACTCTCTCTTTAAAAAAAATAAAAAATAAATTGCTGAGGTGGGCCTTAAACTTGCAGTCCTCCTGCCTTAGCCTACCAAGTGACACGGATTACAGGCGTGCACCACTGTGCCAGGTCCCACATGGTTTTGGTAATGAAAAGGGAAAACTTATAACAGGCAGGAGTATTACAGTGTTGCAGGAAAGGATAGAAGGGTAGTAAGATGGACAGAAAATAGGTCTGATGGTTAGCACATGGCAGGATTGCTAGGAGAGAGCTAATGATGAGCCCTAGCCCAAGGCCTTCTCTCAAGGGCCTTCTCTCAGGGTGTTCATGGAGCTGGATATAGAGGCCAGGTTACTCGTGAGCACTCCCTCTCTTTGGGTCTCTGCTCTTGCTAAATGATTTCCTTTAGCCACATTGTTCCCTAAGCAAAGGTCTAGTGGGGACTCCTGACTCACATTGGAGCTTACAGTGGAGATGATCATCTTTCACTTACCTATTTCTTTCTTCCTGCCTGGCCCACCGGGGCAGTGAAGAACCAGGCACGCTGGGTGCAGCAGTTCATCAGAGACATGGAGAACCTGTTCCAAGTCACCAGTGACCCACACTTCAACATCATCATCACTGACTATAGCAGTGAGGACATGGATATTGAGACAGCTCTGAAGAGATCCAAGCTGCGGAGGTGAGGAAGACCCCTGACCACGCCACAGCCTGGGCTGCCTCCTTCCTGAAGTCCTAGGCTGTATTCAGTCCAGTGCAGAGCCAGAAGTCCCACCCAGTCGCCAGCTTTTCCCCAAGGATTTAACCTGCTGATATGAACCCCATCCCAGGAACACTCCATCTCTTCTGTGCTAAAGAAGAGCTTTCCTCTTCCTCCAGGGGACTGTTGCAGATGAGTCCTAATCCTCAGCCCCTGCTTTCTCCTCTTCCTACAGCTACCAGTATATGAAGCTCAGTGGAAACTTTGAACGCTCAGCTGGACTTCAGGCTGGCATAGACCTGGTGAAGGTAATCAGTCTGTAGGGGGCTTAGGAGATATGATTAGAGACTGATTAAGAGGTAGAGAGGCATTTGAGATGTGTCAGATCCTGAAAAGGGAAGGGAATGGGGACACATTGGTGTTAGTCCCACAGTAATATTTTGTTACTGCAACAAAATACCTGAGAGAATCAACTTAAAAAGAAAGACAGGCTTGTTTTATCTCATTGTTTCAGAGCTTTCAGTTCATAGTCATTTGGCCCCATTGCCTTTGGTCCAGTGTTGATGCAAAACATCACTGTGGAATGAAGGATGCTCCTCACTTATTGGTGGCCAGGAAACAAAAGAGAGATACAAAGAGACCAGAGTCCTAATATCCCCTTTAAGGGCACTAGCTCCCCCCACACCAGGCCCACCTCCTAAATATTCTACTGACTTCCTATAGCGCTACGGATGGGCAACCAAACCTTCAGCTCGTGCATCTTTGAGGGACACTTATCCAAACCGTAGCAAGGAGCATTCTCCCTGCTATGCTGCAGGCCCAGGCCAAGTGTGGGACTAAGCAAATGACAATGGAGCATATGTCCAGAGTCCTCAGAGTCCACAAAAATTGGGGGGGAGTCAGAATTCACTATTGGATGGTAAGAACTCTGTTCTGATGCTCAGTAGTGTGGAAACCTGCCCAGTGGTTAGTTCTGTGCAAGTTTGTTAGTCATTCTAATAGAGAAGAGCCTGGGGATTCTCCTAGAATTCTCCTAGGATTCTCACCAGCCCTCTGCTGACCCTGCACCCTCCCCCCCCCCTTTTCTTTTCTTTTTTTTTTTCCTTCCATGGCCATGCAACTCTTGGTTAAAAGGGTTGCCAGTGGGAGGCAGGTGGCCCCAGTCACGCACAAGCATGTACTCTGGCTCTGCAGCCTGATCCCCAGTGCAACGCACAGGCACAGCTGACCCTGCCCTTTCTGTCCCCAGGACCCACACAGCATCATCTTCCTCTGCGACCTCCATATCCACTTTCCCGCTGGAGTTGTTGATACCATCCGGAAGCATTGTGTGGAGGGCAAGATGGCCTTTGCCCCAATGGTGATGAGGCTGCATTGTGGGGCTACCCCACAGTGGCCTGAGGGTGAGCCCTGCTCTGAGCTAGGGAAGAGGAAAAACCTTTGTGGCCTTGGTTTCTCAACCTCAGAGCTGAAAACAGTCATGTTTGTGAACATCGTTATCCTCTTTTCCTGCCCTGCCCCCCCATTATCTTTGAGCCTCCGGACAGTCCAGAGAGAAGTACCCCGAGCTGTGCTGACAGCCACAGCCAGAGATGCAGCAGTGAACATTTCCCACCCATCTTCCCCTTCATTCATTTGCCAAACATTTATTAGAAATTTACTGTGAGCTGCATGCTGTGCCCCTGTGAGGATATGAAGGTGGGAAGAGGTCCCCTGCCTGTGAAGAGGAAAATGGACCAGTAAACTGACCTGCAGCTGTGTGTTGTGTGGCTGCTGTTGTCAGATCCTGTCATCAGCCTGTGGTCAGTGCTATATTTGGTGTACCCTAACCTTGGTTAGAGGGCTTCTGCCCAAACAGGCAAGGGACCTGTTCAGTTAAGACAGCATTCAGCTTTAGTCACCCCCACCCTCCCTCTTTCAGAAAAGCCTCTAAGAGCACAGCCCAGAAGCCTTTTGCATTTCTTCCTTCTGACCTTGGCTCATCTCACCTGGAGCTTCTTGTCTGTCCACAGGCTACTGGGAGGTGAATGGATTTGGGCTGCTTGGCATCTACAAGTCAGACCTAGACAAGATCGGGGGCATGAACACTAAGGAGTTCCGAGACCGCTGGGGTGGAGAAGACTGGGAGCTGCTGGACAGGTGACTAGGGAAAGGAGGGCATCCAAGACATCTGCTGGAATTGCATTCCATATTGTGCTCTAAGGAAGGAACAGAGCTGGATCACCCAGCTGGGCCCCTTGGCTGCTGATTTCCCAATGGACAAGTAAAAGGCATGGGTTCTGAGGAAGCTCTCAGGTGACTGCCTCACACACACTCTGTAAGCTAGCAGAGAGGGATGATACTCCTGCTGTCTGTGTCACAAGGCTGCTGTGACAATTAAACTGCTCAGTAAACTGTCAGAGGAAAAGCAAAAACAGTTGATCTGTAAAAATTCAAGTGGTAATAAAAATTCAAGTGGTAATGTTCTCAGCACCAGGTGAGGCGCTCTGGCGAATATCACTGCCTCATCCCTAAACGGGGGTAGATCTCCCCACCGCAGCTGCCAGAGGCTGTGTGGAAATAGATAAGGGAGACATAGGCCAAGGGTCAGGAAAGACTTTGGGGTTCACAAAAGAAGCATTGAAGGGCAACAAGATATCCAGGAGGTTGTGGGATTTGGGAAGTCAGTGGGGGAGGAGATTTAGAGAAGAGGTAATAACCTCAGAGAAGAAGGGGAACATAGGAGAACACAGTACAGGCTGTAGACGTGGTAGGAGGGCTGGGAGCGAGTGTTTTAATAGGGAGCCAGATTGTGCAGTGAGGACTGGGGATGTGGCTCAGAGGTGTGTACCTGGCACACATGAGGCTGATGAGGCTGTGGTTCATGCTTTGGAACGGCAAAAAAAAAAAAAAAAAAAAAAAAAAAAAAAAAAATGTGCAGTGACATCAGGTTTAGGGGAGGAAGGAACATAGGGGCAGTGAGGAAGTTGCTGCCTATAATTGCATGATATTCCTCTTTTAAGAAGTTTGCTGCTAAGAGAAAGGGAAGGAAAGAGGTACCTTGAGAGTTGAGCTTAAGAGGAGAAAGAGGGGGAAGAAAGGGTTTAGTTACTGGAAGGGTGACTGGAGAAGGAGGACAGGGCAAAGTCAGGAGCACCTGGGGCAGGGGACCTTGACAAAGGCATGCACTTCTTCCTGAGAGATGGGACAAGATGTAGCCACCAATCACTGAGCACCTGTACTTGGCAGGTGACTCGCACGTTCCTTTGTTTCTCTCTCCCCAAACCCCTGTGTGGTAGGTGTAATTTTCTCCATTTTTCAAAGGAGAAAACTGAGTCATGAAGAGTAGGTAATAACTTGCCCCAGATCTTTCCCATTTAAGTGTCAGAAGCTTAAAAACTAGGCTGTGTGTGATTTTCCCCAAGATGGAAGGTGACAATACCGAGAGAACTGAAGGTGGAAAGGGGGATGTTGAGGGATGTTATGTCAGATAACTCAGATCTCAGAAAACTAGATCAAAGTTGATCTCAAAAGTTGGGAAGCCCAGTATAGTGGTTACTATCACCCTTGATCTTTGTGCTGTGCTTTGTGTGTTTGTGTGTGGGGGGAGGGGGTGGGTTGTTGTTGTTTTGGGGGCATTTCTTCCCCCCCCTCCCTTTGCAGTGCTAGGGATAAAACTCAGGACCTCACACTTGCTAAGCAAGCACTCTACCACTGAGCTACCTCCCCAGCTGTTTTTATTTTATATTGAGACAGGATCTGCCTAAGTTATCAGGGCTAGCCTTAAATTTGGGATTCTCCTCCCTCAGTCTCCACAGTCTCTGAGGTCATAGGTGTGTGCCACTGTGCACCCAGCTGGGCTTTGTGCTTTGACACAAATGTCTGTCATGATTCTTAACTTGCCTGCTTCCTTTAAGGCCCAAAGAGAATGAATCTGTTTCCAATTCCAGCTACTTGCAGCTCTGCCAGAAGTGCAGGCCTCCTTGTAAAAGGGTCACCCAATGGGCTATGCAAATAGAAAAGGAATAGGGAGGGCTGGAGTTGCAAGGGGCCCGGGGTTCCATCACCAGCACCGAAAGAAAGAAAGGGGGGAGAGAGAGAGAGAGAGAAGAGAGAGAAGGAACAGAAGCAGGGCCTGGGGATAGAATCTCCAACTCTAGCCCTTTGACTCTCTCAGATACTACCATGAGTGCCCTGTGAGCTGAAGTGCTGTTACTAGGCACTTAGTATGTATCAGGAACTATGCTTCACCTCCATCATATCTACTTATGTGTATTATATTATGTATAATATGTATGTATATGTGTATGTATATTGGAAGTAAGTGGTGAAGGCTAGAGATGATGGATGCAAATAGCACATATATTTATAAAATTGTTATCCTCTTTCTAAAGATAGCAAACAGGTTCTGACAGGTGACGTGACTTGCTGGGATTCTAACACCAGCAGCTGGGCTTCAAAGCCCGAACTCTTTCCACTACACCCAACTTCCTCTGTTCCACGGGAGGTGACCATGGGAAGGAGGAACAGGGTCTGACGTAGATGTGAGAGGGTCAGTTCCTCAGGGGCCCGAGCTGCTTCCCAGTTGCTGTGTGTGCTTCCGTGGGTTCATCCTGCCCCTCCCTCTTTCAGGATCCTCCAAGCAGGCCTGGAAGTGGAGCGTCTTTCCCTCAGGAATTTCTTCCATCATTTCCATTCCAAGCGAGGCATGTGGAACCGACGCCAAATGAAGATGCCGTAATCCCTGGAGCCACGTGCAGCTCCTTGACTTGCTGTTGTTCCCCAGCGCCCCTGCTCGCTGCTGGAGAACGGGAGGGCAGGGGGGCAGAAGCGATGGCTAGGCCCCAAGAGGCCTCAGAGCCAATTACCCTTTCCACCGGGAGCTGTCCCCTCATGCAGAGACAGGTGCCAAGACTCTTCTGCCACTCACTCAGTCAACAGAGAGAATGGCTCCTGAGACAGATGGGGCAGCCAGATCAAGGAAGGATAGACCTGCTTGAGCAATACTGTTGTTATCCATGAAGGTGCATTCCAGTCACCCCCCATGCTCCTCTTGGGAGTATTGGCCATTGAAACTGGAAACTTCTGCTGGACATATTTTAATGGGGGGTTTATTTTTTTAATCAGAGAACCAAAACTGCTGTTCAGACCCAGCATTGACTGCGAATGGGGTGAAGTTGTACATTGAAGGAGTAATCCCAATCGCAGATCCCAGATCCATTTGTGTGTAGAGATGTGTCCCTAGGGCACTGTCCCTTTCAGAGGTGCTGGCCACACGTGGAGCAGGTCTAGCTCTAGCCCAGGCTTGTGCCTTCTAAACACACATACATTTCTCCTGGTAGCCACTGAACCGCTGGCCGTCGATTAGGGCATTAACCTAATCCCTCCAGGTGGCACTAACTTCAGACCGGAAGCACAGAACTGGCAGCCAGGTCCAGGTACAAAGGTGGGGTTGGGAGATCGGGAACTAATGAGCATTGGGCTTACCTTGCCCAGTGTTGGACATATGGGCCATGCAGAACCCACAAGGTGAAAAAGACCAGAGATAGATGCCCCTTCCCTTCCCAGCTCACCTGTGAGATAAGGCCTTTGGAGAGGATAGAAAGAGGCAAGCAAAGAGGATATGGATATAATCCATCAACTTTGTGTAGATGAGAAGAGGAGGCAGAAATCAGGCAGAGAGGGATGGAAAGGGAAGTGGAAAACTTGAATCCCAGAAGCCCAGCTCCCCTATGAATTTGCCCTCCTACAGGGAGAGCCCCAGCTGCTTGGCCCTGAGGGGAAGACGAGGAAGGGGTGTGGGTGAAACCCCAGACCTCGAGACAGGAAGTGGGCAAGGCAAGAGGTGTGGGGAGCTGAGGGTATTGTCCTGAAAGGTATCTTCCCCAAGGGGAGGGGAGCAGGAGGAACTGAAAAGTAAAGCAGTTTCAGGGAAAATCACCCTTGGCCTTTTCAGTCTGCGAACACCCTTTATGTCACCTGATGATCATGCACTTATCTTGCACTAATAATCCCCGGGTACTTTTGTGGCTGGGGACTTTTCTACTGCTGCTGTTGAATTCACCAATGGTGCATTGGATGCTGGATCTTGAACTCCAGAGTCTGTGGACAGAGCTGAGCACAGGGCCTCCCTGTTGGGAGGTGCAGCGGGGCCCAGGAGCTCCGTGCTGTGACAGTCTACATCACAACGTTCAGAGCTAGGGTCTACCTGGTGGGCTCTGCATTCACCAAGAGCAAAACCGTGGCATATGGGAGGACAGAGCCCATTGAGAACCTTCTGGACTTTGGGGAGAATCCTGCCTTCCTCTAAGGAATCAACAAGGACAAAGACGTTTCGTTAATAGGCCGTGGCTTGAATGCCATACCTGTCCCCCTGGGCTGTGGCTTTTACTGGTCCCTGCTCAGGACTGTACCCTCTGGAAAGGACCGCATAGGAGGTAGGCTAGGACTGCAGTTGGCTGATTGGGGTGCCAGCTTTCTTTTTAGGGCCACTCTTATCCTTGGCATTGCACTGGAGGCAGCAGTCCCAACAGCCCTCTTTATCCACCTCTCCTAAGGACCAGGAGCCAGCCCAGCCTTCCCTGCCCTGCCCTGCCCACACCCCTCTGTCCTTGGGCCAGTGCCTTGTGTTTGATGTCTGTTACCTCCCCACCATCTGCCTTAATGAAAAGGGCCTGGCATGGCCCCTACTCTGTAGAGAAATGTCTTGGGTGAGGGGAGGGAGTGGGTGAAGGGAGGGAAAGCATTAAATACAGCATCTTCTTAGAAAAAAATGGCTCTTGTGTTTTCCTGTTGCCCATTCATGGAAGATGGTTGAATTGAGGGGCACAAGGATTACATCTCCATCGCTCTGAGAGGTATGCCGAGGACCTCCCTCACTGCCCTCCACCCTTGCTGCTAGTTTGGGGAAGTTGGTGAGTTCTGTGCTGTGGTTTGTTCAAGGATATAACATTGTCCTTGGTGTCTCACAGTCTGATAGTAGACCAGGCATTTTCTGTTCAGTAAATTAATGGAAATTGGCCATTCAGCTGAGAAAGACTATAGACACCCTGGGTGAAGAAGGCTAGCTATAGGGCCAGATGGTTTGGTGAGCAGTGGATAAGAGCCAAGGGGTAGCTTATTCTAAGGTAACAGATGGGACTGTGGTCCATGCCTGTAATCCCAGAGATTCAGGAGGCTGAGGCAGAAGGATCACAAATTCAAGGTCAGCCTCAGCAGCTTAGTGAGACACTATCAAAATAAAAAATAAACAGGGCTGGGGATGTGGCTCAGTAGTAGAGAACTCCTGAATTCAACCCCTGGTACTGCAAAAATAAATAAAAATTAATTAATTAATTAATTAAAATAGCAGATAGGGCTGGGGATGTATCTCAGTGGTAGAGTGTTTGCCTAGCATGTGCAAGTCCAATAAAAATGAAAAATCACTTCTGTTTGCAAGTTGACTGTCCTAGTTGTATTTGGCCTGAGCGAAGATCAAAATTTGTGTTTAGTAAACATGTGCTTAAGAGACACTTTGGAGGTGGGGGGTTCTAGGGATTGAATCCAGGGGCTTTACCATTGAGCTACACCCCCAGCCCTTTTAATTAATTTGTGTATTTTTATGTTGACACAGGATCTCACAAAGTTGCTTAGGGCCTTGCTGAGTTGCTGAGGCTGGCCTGAAATTTGCAATCCTCCTGTCTCAGCCTCCCAAATTGCTGGGATTATAGGTATGTGCTACCACACCCAGCAGGAGACACTGTAATGTGAAAGCTATTATAGGTTTCAGTAGGTCCTTGAAAAGGTTTGTGCATAAATGCATTAGTCCAGAATTGACTAATCTGTGATTGAGGTAGGAGATATAATAATCCCTTTCCAGGACACAGAGAGGGCATTCAGACACCAGCCTGGATAGTGGAGCCTTCACGACTGAAGATAAGAAGATTGACTCTGAGTGGATTCACAGAGATTTTTATAGATAGAAGTTAATCCATTTTACACAAAGGGAGAACTGAGGCCTGGAGCAGAGGGAGGGTATGGGGTGGGGTCGGAACCAAAGGCTAAGCAGGCTTGATCTTACATTAACCTGCCATAGGCTCAGGAGATGCTGCCAGGGAGGGAAGATTGGCAGTACTGGAGTCAGAGCTCAGGAATCTGGAACAAGGTGGAGTCCCTTACACCAGTTAATTATCACATCTTAATTCGGGTGCTATAGGGAAGAAGCCAGCACAGCTATATTGCCCTTTTAGAAGCTCTCCCAGGGGCTGTGGAAAGTGCCCATTAGCATGGCAGATCAAGGAGGAAGGAGGCAGAAGCAGTTCCAGGACCAGTACCTGTAGAGGAAGCAGACAAGAGGCAATGAGGAGAGCAGGACAGACCAGTGCTCCTCAAACTTGGATGCAGACACTGTTCACCTGGCAATCTTACTAAAATGCAAGTGCTGATTCCATGACTGGAATGGAGGCCTGAAGTACTGCATTTCTAAAGCCAGCTTCCCAAGTGATTTTGTAGATTCTTCTGGCTTACAGACCATAATTTGAGTAACAAGAGCTGCTAGACAATACCAAAGAGACATTTCACATTTTTGTCTTTCTCTTGCTAGATGGGCTGAACCAAACACTAGCCACATTAGCTTCCAGCCCATCCCAGGCTGTGGAATAATCTGAGCCAAAGATCTGTAGGAGTCATTCATTGGGAGAAGGGACTTAGGGTAGGTCTTATTAAGAACCATTCCCCTCCCCAGCGGCTGGGGAGGCTGAGACAGGAGGATCGCAAGTTCAAAGCCAGCCCCCAGCAAAAAGCTAGGCACTAAGCAACTCAGTGAGACCCTGTCTCTAAATAAAATACAAAAAAATAGGGCTGGGGATGTGGCTCAGTGGTCAAATGCCCCTGAGATAAATCCCTGGTACTCTCTTTCCCCCCCCAAAAAAAAGAACCAATCCCCACTCTTCAAGACACCTCTTTGGCCCTAGACCTATAGGCCTTCCCCTTTGGCTTGGCAAGGGAGATTCTTCTTACCCCAAACTCCTGAGGGGACAGATGGGCCACCTGGGGGAGCCCTTAGATCAGGAACCTCCCATCCTTCCTCACCTAGGTCCCAGGCTATGCTCAAAGAGGATTCCTTGAGGCCCTGGCAGTCAGGAAGCCTGTCTTTTGTGCCCCAAAGGCTGTAATGAAGACATTGATGACAACAGTGATGAAGACCAAGGTGGTGGCAGCATTGTTGAGCTGGTTTAGTCGCCATTGATTCTGTACCTCGTTCAGGTTCAGCCGTGCTGTGGAGGAGTAGGGAGTGGGGAGTGAGGATCAGAGCAGGAGCCACACCCTGAAGCTTCCCTCCCCACATGCACTAGCTTGGAGAAAATCTGGCACTTCAGAGATCCACATGGAAGAAATCAAGGGAAGTGGTCATCATTGGGCTGAAATTGAAATGCTTTTGGCCCTCCTGACCAGCACATGGTACTTCATGGGATAGGATTTGGGAATTTAAACAGGTTCTTCCAAGAGTGGAAATGAATAATCACAAAATACTATAGGGAGCTGGATGCGGTGGCGCACGCCTGTAATCCAGCAGCTCAGGAGGCTGAGGCAAGAGGATCACAAGTTCAAAGCCAGCCTCAGCAATTTGGTGAGGCCCTGAGCAACTTAGCAAGACCCTGCCTCAAAATAAAATACAAAAAAAAGGGCTGGGATGTGGCTCAGTGGTTAAGCACCTCTGGGTTGAATCCTCCATACCAAAACCAAAAACCAAAATGCCTGTAGGGAACTCTGCCACAGTGAGTAAAGACAGTCATCCGGCAGGTATTGTGGAGTGTCCATCTTCTGGGATACCAGGATAGAACAGATTTCTAGTCTTGCTGAACAGGAGTTATTTGTGCACTTGTAGGTGCAGTGGGCTAACACTAAATATCTAAATTGGCATGTGCCAACACAGGGGACTGGCTCCTCACCAATGACAACCAAGAGGATTCCGATGACCACCTGCAGGAGCAGAGAGATGCTGATGAGGGTGACAAGGGCAGTGTAGTAATGAGAGGATGGTCCCTGCTCAAGCACCGCTTTCAGCCGTGTGGCATTGGACATGAAGAGAGCCACATCCAGCATGCTCTCTGCCACACTCTTCTTGGTGGCATAATGGTTCAGGTTGATGGGTTGGTTCCTCCTGGGGTTGGAGTTCCCAGGCTGTAACGGAGAAAGCACAGACTTACCTAGGAAACTTCAGAAGGGAAGCAGTGGAGAGACTGGGAAGTGGAGAGAGATTTTAATTCCCTTCCCAAAGCAGGTGGGAACGCCCTCACCATTGATGGTGAGGCCCTGCATGGCTTATGGGTTTATGGCTTGAAGAAAAAGAAAGGGCTACTGGGCATAGTGGCCCAGACTTGCAGTCCCAGGTCCTCGGGAGGCTGAGGTGAAGGGTCTTTTGAGCCCAGGAGTTTGAGATCAGTCTGGACAACATAGACTCTGTTTCAATAAATAAGTAAGCACAGACAAAATAAATTCATATAATGAACAAAAGAGGGCTGGGGTTCTGGCTCAGCAGTCTCTACTTGCCTAGCACATGTGAGGCTCTGGGTTCGATCCTCAGCACCACATAAAAATAAATAAATAAAATAAAGGTATTGTGTCCAACTACAACTAAAAAATAAATATTTTTTAAAATAAATAAATAAATAAAATATTGGACTACAGAAACTTTGAGCTCTGAAGTGATGCTATGCTGTGACATCTACTTTATGGAGGACCCACTTTCCCTCACACCTTGATACATCCAGCAATAGGTGATTTGAAGCTTGGGTAAAATGGAATAGATGCTTTTCTCCCAAAATGTCATGGTCCCAAGGGAGGGTGCATAGCTCAGTGAATTAAACATGAGCTGCCTTTCAATCCACTCAGTCCCTGAACTAAGAACCCTGGAGCCTCAGCCCTGTTCACAAACATATTGGCCGTTAAGTATAGGCTGTCAGAATACATGTATGTAAGTATGTATATATACACACAGTAATTAGTGCATGCTAGTTAAAAACTGTTTTTTATTTTTCAATACCAAGGATTAAACCCGGGGTGCTCTACCACTGTGCTACATCCCCAACCCTTCTTTTATTTTTATTTTTAAGACAAGGCCTTGCTAAGTTGCCAAGGCTGGCCTTGAACTTGTGATCCTCCTGCCTTAGCCTCCCAAGCTAATTTAATATTTTAAATAATTTTTAGCTAGGGCTTATTAAAATGTAATTTATATTTGATTTTGGAGTATAAAATAAAACTGTTATTATCAAGAAAACTCTAATTCCAAGGATGTAATCGCAATACAGGGCATATGGTAAGGGCCTCTGGGGTGGGCCAAGAAATTCACACTGGATGCTGCAGGCCATCTGCAGTCATTTAAGAACACTTGGGAGATTGACTTAGCAGTGGTGCTTAGGATAGATTGAACCAGGATGGACCAGATGTAAGGAGACTCATTTAAACATTATGGTCTTGTGGTCTCTGGATGTGAGTCAGTGGTAGAGTGCTTGCCTAGCATGGTGAGGCCCTGAGTTGATTCCCAGCACTGCATAAAATATATAAAGCTTATGGTCTTGATTTAGGGTGAATATGAGAGGGAACTGAAGTGGCTGGTCATGAGAAGGGAAAGGAAGAGATGTGACTGCTTGGAGGTAGGGAAGCTGATCCAGAAGGTCACCATAGCAGGATGGCTCTCTATTTGGGTGGATGGACAGACAGATGGACAGACGGTCTGGTGGATGGAAGGATGGATGGATGAATGAATGAATGGATGGGTGGGTGGGTGGGTGGGTGGATGGGGCAGGTTCAGAGGATCTGGGTGTGTCTTGTACTCAGTGTGACCACAGCAAGGCACTTCACTTTTCTGTTTAACAGGTAATTACAGAGGTAAGTTAAGATGGAGGAGAAACCTATGTAACCAGAACTTTGGACTGTAAGAACCCTGAAAATGTTCTGAAATGCAGCGATCTCTATACTTTCTTTTTGTGGTGCTGGGGATTTAACCCAGGGTCTTGTGTATGCAGGGAAAGTTGGTAGAGCGCTACCAACTGAGCTATATCCCCAGCCCCTCCAAACTTTTCTGATAGCATAACCTCAGAATTAGCATTAATAATTGTTTTGGGTCAGGCACACTATTGTCATCCCAGTAAGTTAAGAGGCTGAGGAAGGAGGATCACAAATCTGTCCTAAGTCAAGGAGGATCACAGTTTGGAGTGGGGGTGGGGGTACAGACTATTGTTATTTGTAAATTTCACTTTTTAAAATTTTGTTTATTTTTTAAAATATTTATTTGTTAGTTGTAGTTGGACACAATACCTTTCAGGGTTCTTAGTTCAGGACTGAGTAGATTGAAAGGCAGTTCATGTTTAATTCACTGAGCTATGCACCCTCCCTTGGGACCATGTCATTTTGGGAGAAAAGGCATCTATCCCTATTCTTTCACGTTTCTCTCTTCCTTTCCCTTCTCATGACCAGCCACTTCAGTTCCCTCTCGTATTCACCCTAAATCAAGACCATAAGCTTTATATATTTTATGCAGCCTTGACCACTTAGAGAGACCCCGTTTAAAAAAAAAGAAAGAAAGGAAGGAAGGATTAGGGATGTAGATCAGTGGTAAAACACTCTGAGTATTTTACCAATTTAAGGTATCACAAAACAGAGCAACAACAAAAAACCCAACTCTAATCCACACATTCTTTTTGTTGCAGACTGAACCAAATCTGTCCTAAGTCAACAGAAAGGGGTCTCTGTCTCCCAGTCCTCCTAAAGTTTGCCTTTGAAGTTCAGCCTCTATGTGACCTTCATTTTTAAACTTCAGGCCCCTTACTCCCTTTGCCAGGATCCATATATCTAGTCAAGGAAGGTTCTGGATCACAGGGATGTAACAAAAAGCACCTGCCCTGATAGATGGGATCAGTGCTGGCAGTGCTCGTGCCTTGAGACTTCTGTTTCCAATGCACCCACAGGAAGAACCAAGCACAAAGGAACCACTCTGGGGAAGTGGTTGCACATTATTAAATCATCAAAATCTGCATATACTCAATACTTCCAGGCATGGTGGGACACTCAGAGGGCAATCCAAAGTGTGCGCTTTGGCCAGTGGAGCGATTTATACACTTTTCCTCAGGAGGTGAGAATGAAGACTCATGGGCACCATTCATTCAACACAGTTTGACCATACATGTCAGGTGGTGTTCAGGACTGTGTATCCCCAAGGTGGGATAAAGCATTATTGCTACTTCTTTCCCAGGTCCCTGATGAGCACTGACCCATTGGGCTGCTGGTCATTTATACCAGACCCTGGTTGCCAGTTATTTTTCACAGGTACCAACATCAGCCTGGAGCCCAGAGCCTAGAGAAATAGGAAAGAGGGCTGTAGACATGAAGGAATGGAATACCTGCCTCTGTTATTCCTTTCTGTTAGATTTTTTGGGGGCCTAGGTTTCGGCCAGTACTGGGGGCTGTGAGTTGGAGGAGGTGGGGATAGTGTCGGGGTGAGGACCTGTGTGGACCTGGGAGGCCACACACCTCATTCAGAGCTTTTGGAAATGAGTGCCAAGACAATCTGGGCTTGTTGGGACCAACAGTCTGGTTGATTAGGGACAGAGATCCCAGGACCAACACCTCACAAAGGCCAGAAGTCATTTACAACCGGTGGTCCTAGCCCATTCCCGTCACTATGAGAGTCTCTGATTCAGCCACCCCCCTATGTGTTCAGAGTACTTCTACCCAGTTCCTGCCCCATGCCCACCCACTCCTCCTCTTCCCACCCTACACTTGAATTTGTTCAGTAGCTTCTTCCTTCCAAACCCAATTAGAAAGTTCAAAATCTGATAGATCCATCTAGCTTCAAGGGAGACACCTTTCTCTGAACATTTGCATATGAAGAGTAGACAAAACCTTAAACTCAAACCTCTAGCAGTGTTTTCAGCACTGACTAAATAAATGGTGATAGGAGGAGGAAGAAGGTGGCAGCAAGGAGGAGTACTTGGGAATCTTCCCAAGCCTCTACATAAAATATCCCAATCTGGGCATAGCCTTGGTGGTGCATATCTTTAATCCCAGTGACTCAAGTGCTGAGGCAGAAGGGTTGCAAGTTTGAAGCCAGCCTCAGCAACTTAGTGAGATCCTAAGCAATTTAGCAAGACCCCGTCTCCGAATAAAAAATAAAAAAAGGTCTGGAGATGTATCTCAGTGGTAGAACAACCTTGGGTCCAATCTTCAGTTTGGAGTGGGGGTGGGGGCATAGACTATTGTTATTTGTAAATTTCACTTTTTTTTTTTTCAGCTCTGGAGATGGAGCCCAGGGCGAGTGCTAGGCAAACACTCTACCACTGAACTACATCCCCAGTTTCTGCAAACTTTTAAGAGCTGGTTGGCTTCTGTTGAATCTAATTGGAAAGCCCAGAGCTTCACAGAGTTGTGGAGATTCACAATGAGTTTAGGAGGTGCAGGCCTCAATCTCATCCTCTACTAAATTCAAGACCTCTTCCTCTCCTCTCTAAATTCAATTTAAGGAGTGCTGATTTTGGACTGCTTCTAACTGAAGGTGCTTTTCCAGGGTCTGCTTAAGGTGGTGACCCCGGTGAGGTGCCTGTCCTCTCTCATCTTCTCAAAGCACCAGTTCTCCAGAATGTCCACATGGTGGCGTGCAGGATCCAAAAAAAGCAGCAGGATGGCATTTCTGCCCCCAGGAATCCACTGACAGGACAGGATTGGTGTGAAACCTGGGCTCCTGGGAGGCCCGGGATGGGAGCCTAAAAAGGACACAAGTCTGAATAGGTCAACCGAAAACCAACCAGACCTGAGTGTCAAAGGAGAGTTCAAGAATAAACCAATACTGCCAAGTGCAGTGGTGCACACCTCATTCTCTCAGGAAAATGAGGCAGGAGGATCACAAGTTTGAGGCCAGCCTCAGCAATTTAGTGAGACCCTAAGCAACTTAGCAAGACCCTGTCTTAAAATAAAAAATAAAAAAGTGGCTCAGTGGTAAAGAAAGAATAAACCAATACACAACCAGAGAAACTCCACATCGTATACAACCACAAGAATGGGATCCTAATTAGAATAAGTTAAACTCCATGTATGTATAATATGGCAAAGTACACTCTACTGTCATGTATATCTAAAAAGAACATTTTTTTTAAATATTTATTTTTTTTTAGTTTTCAGCGGACACAACATCTTTGTTTGTATGTGGTGCTGAGGATCGAACCCGGGCTGCACGCATGCCAGGTGAGCTCACTACCACTTGAGCCACATTCCCAGCCCAAAAAAGAACATTTTTTAAAAATAGCATTATGGAAAAAAAAAGAAGAGGAAGAAACCAATACCATCACGTGTAGTGGTGCACACCTCTAATCCCATGGACTCGGGAGACCAAGGCAGGAGGATCATAAATTCAAGACCAGCTTGGGCAATTTAGCAAGACTTTGTCTCAAAGTAAATAACAAGAAGGGATGTAGTTCAGTGGTAGTGTCCCTGGGTCCTCAGTACCATAATACAAACAAACAAATATAAAGAATGAGCCAATTCTGAAGTAGGGCCAAGGCTAGGTAGAAGAATGACTAAGGGAGGGGGTCCAGGGGAGGAGCCCCAGCACAATCTGTAGCCTGGGGGCTGGTAGTTAGAAGGGGCTGGCTCTGAGACCCTGGATGAAGTTGTTTTGAAAGGGACCCCTTCATGGGAACATCTTTAAAAGTAGGGAAAGAGTTTTCTTAATCCTGCTGTGCCAGTTCATTGGCAGCCCAGCTCAGAGGCAGAGATGGGTGAAATCACCTGTGGGCCCTCCCTTGCAACCTGAGGATTGGATTAGATAAACACCCAAATCCTGCAGGATGCCATCCTTTCTACCCACGCCCAGAGCCCGCAAGCAACTCCACGAAGGGTCAGGATAAAAGAGGAGAGGGTGGGTGGCTGGCAGGGTGGTCCCCGCTCCTGCCTTCAGAGGAGCTGGCCCTTTAAGGCCAGGCCCAGGCTGGTTGCGAACAAAGGCCCGGGAATGTGGGCTGGACCAGGGAACAGAGCCACCCAGAGTGAGTCATTCATGTTTCACGGACTGGGAATTGCTGGCTCCCACTTGCTGCCCTCCCTTGGCCCTGGCCCTGGCTCTGGCCCTGGCCTCGGCCCCGGCCTCCTCCCAGGGCTCAGGGGCAGCCTGCAGGGCCTGTCTGCCAGATCTTGCACTGGACAGGCTGGAGGCTTCCTCTTACCGCAAAGCTACAAGCCCTCTGCCTGCTTCTGGTGCCTCTCAGAGCAGGGGCCAGTGGGCCTGGACTCCTGTCCTCCCCTCTGCCCCTGGGCTTGCTGCTTGGTGCTTAGTTTCCACATCCATAAACTGAGAGGAAAAAATCCTGTCTCTGGAGGAGAGGAGACTGTGAAGAAAGTGAATGATACTTTGTTTCTCCTCAGAAGGACAGACAGAAACCAAGTTGTTCTTTTTTTTTCCTTTTAGTCTGAGATCTGTCTCAATGACGCTCTGTTTCTCAGAATCTTCCTTTTATGGCTCATTCTCTCTTGCACTTGACCCCTCAATTCCGCTCATAGACAGCAGGACCCTGGGCCAGAGACGGATTTCTTTGGGCTCCCAGAGGCCCCATATGAAGTGTTATAGCTCTGGTAACCAGTTACACTCCTGCTAGCCAGTGGCACCCAAACTCCAGGCCACCAGGCGGGGCTTCTGGTTGATATGAGTTGGAGCAGGGCTGGCTGTGGGCAAACTGGAACTCTGGGGCCACAAAAAGGACGTGGGTTTGGTGACTGGGGTGGGATGGTGCAGGGGGTGGGGACATTATAGACATACTCCATGGTATTTCCCGTTTGCCACTCCTGGTTCATCCCTGGTCACCATCATTTCCCTCCCTCTTCCTCGTCCTGTAGGTTCCAGCTCAGATTCACTGTCACCCAGGGCCCTTCTGCCAAGTCCCAGTTCCTAAGGCAGGAGTGGATTCCATCCCTTGAAATCATGGATGGCTTCATTGTTCTGCCAGACAATTATTTATCCCTAATCTTTGGCCTATATTTTTGTTTCTTTACAAAACTAAAGTTGGATAAGAAAGGAATGCCTTTTAAACGGAAAAGTAAATAAGTTTTTACATTGTTTATTGACATTATGGTCACGGGACCAGGAGCTCCAATGGTTCATTCTGCCCTTTCTTGGAAACAAGATTACAGGGATGTTGTCCCAGAGGGTCAAGGAAGTTAAGTAAGTAACTGTTCTACCAAAAAGCCATGGGATCCTGTACTCTGTGTGTTGAGGACCTGGAGCCTGTGGTGGCAGCAAGGCCTGGTGGGGAAGGCCAGCCTGAGAGGGCTGAGAGGTAGTGATTTGGTCCAAGTCCCGGCGCCATGTGCTACATGTGTAAAGCTGGTTCCCCTCACTGGGCTCCTTTTCTTGCTGTGAGATTGAGGGCTTGGGTCTTTTCCAGCAGAGTGATCTAGGAATGGGGAAGCCCCCTCCTCTGAGGAGAGTCTCAGGGACTGAGGACATTCCCCCAAGAGAGGCAAGGTGGGGGGCTGGCCCATGGCAGAGTTAGTGAGTCACTTTGAACCCGGCAGCTCTAGGGCATTGGTGACCTTTGAGTGAGTCATGCCTGTTAGCCCTGAGAAAAGCCATATGGCAGTCTTCCTGTGGGTCAGTTCAAACGAAGGGCTACAAACAAATAAGCCCAGGAAACCTGGCTGGTGGCCCTCTATTGGCCTCAAAATGACCAAACACCCAGGAAAGCCAGGTCTCCCCTAAAAAGGAGATGGTGGGAAGCCAGGCTTTGAGAAAGCTAGTTTCCCATCCAGGGAAAGGGCAGATCCAGCGCAGGAAACGCAATCTGTTCAGACAAATGGATTTGGGTGGCCTTCAGTGCCAATTTCTTTTAACCCCGGTGTCTAAGATCCCTAATGCCCCATTAGAATTCAGTTTGGAAGGATAATGGATCTGCCCCACTGTACACACATGTAGGAGGTTTCCAATACATTGGACTGTTGCAGTTCCTGCTTACAGAGTACATGCCTTTGTGACTGGCACAGGGCTAAACACAGGACATGAGTCATCTTATCTAGTCCTCACAACAGTTCTGTGAAGTAGATGAAGGCATCACCATCCTAGTTGAGAAAATGGAGGTTCAGGGAGCCCAAGTAACTTGTCCAAGATGACACAGCAGTTTTTAATCCCATTCTCTGTGTGCCAGAGCCTGTAATTTGACCCCTATTCTATGTCGTCCCAGAAGTGTATTGTCTCCATGGAGTTTAGGAGCTAAAGATAAACATACATGACCTAAGATAAAGGAAGACAATTTCATAGTCCCGTGAGGGTACATACGTACACTTGCTCATCTTCTGCCTGAGTGAAATTTGCTTGAGACTCTCCTGAGTCTGCAGCGAGGCTGCATGCCTGAGCCCCTGTGCTGCTGGGCAGAAAGTGTGCTACACTCAAAGGCAGAAGGCTTGGGTCTGGGGCAGTTGGGAGAACAGGATTGAGAAAGGGACTTTTATCTGTCTTTTTAATTTTTTCTTCTTTGTGATGTCGGCGTCAGGACTCAGGGCCTTGCAAGTGTGCTGCCATTGAGTTTCACACCTTTAGCCTTGTCTTTATATATATATATATATAATATTGTAGTTAGACACAACACCTTTATCCTATTTATTCATTTCTATATGGTGCGGAGGATTGAACCCAGCTCCTCGCCCATGCTAGGCAAGCGCTCTACTCCTGAGCCAGAGCCACAGCCCCTAGCCTTGTCTTTTTTGAATTTGGAATTTGGAATGTTGTTTTTGGTGTTTATTGAACCAGGGGCGCTTAACCACTGAGCCACATCTTCAGCCCTTTTTAATATTTTATTTAGGGACAGGATCTCGCTGAGTTGCTTAGGGCCTCACTAAGTTGCTGAGGCTGGCTTTGAACTCATGATCCTCCTTCCTCAGACTCCCAAGTCCCTGAGATTACAGGCATGCACCACCATGCCTGTAATAAATATGAAACAAAAACAATATACAGCTGGATGCAGTAATGCATACCTATAATCCCAGGGACTTGGGAGGCAGAGGCAGGAGGATAGCAAATTCAAGGCCAGCTTCAGCAACTTAGTGAGACTCTCAGCAACTTAGTGAGATCTTGTCTCAAAATAAAAAAATAAAATAAAAGGAAATGGGGTTGTAGCTCTGTGGCAAAGCACTCCTGGGTTCAATCTCTAGTACCATAATAAAATAAAATAAAGCATCCTTAAGGGTCCAATGGTTAAAATAAATAGGGCTAGAAGTGTAGCTCAGTGTGGCATGCTTGCTGAGTACTGGAGGCCTTGGGTTCCATCCCCAGCACCTTAAAAAATAAAACAAATTAAAATACAACTGAGTTTATAACTTCATCTCCCCCAGACCTTAGCTTCTCCATCTGTGAAATGGGAATATCGTCCCTGCTTAGCACGAAGCATTCTTAGAAAGATACATGAGGGGTTAGTAGTGTTGCTCAGTGGTAGGGTGTTTGCCTAGAATGCAGGAGGCTCTGGATACCATCTACAGCATCACAAAAAGAAAAAAAAAGGAAAGGAAAAAATATCCATGAGATAAAGTGAACAAATGTGCTTTGAGAACTGTAAAGTATTAAACAAATATGAGGAGAGAGAAATCTCTCCTACTCAAGACTATACTCCCACCAGTGGGCCTACAGGCATTTTTATTTTATTTTTTGGCAGTATTGGGGATAGAATCCAGGGGCTTTCTTCTACCACTGAGCCACATCCCCAGTCTTTTTACTTTTTATTTTGAGACAGGGTCTTACTAGGTTGCCTAGGCTAGCCTTGAACTTGCAATCCTCCTGCCTCAGCTTCCCTAGTTACTAGGCTGCACTACTGCACCTGGTCTTTTTTTAAAATAATATGTTCTGACTCATGGCCTATCCCAACCCAAATATTTTTTCCATATTTTCATTGGTGCATTTAAATTATACATAACAATGTGATTTCAGCACAAATTTCAATGTAGGCACCATTTAGCTTCTCAGCCACCCCCAGTGTCTTTGGAATGCTTCTCCCTGCTCATCTGAAAGCCTCTGTCTTGGATTCCTGGCTCTCACCATTGAGCTGCACCCGTCTCTCAGGGAGGGAAATGGTTACACAGCCAGCCCACAAAGGGTCTCCAGGTCTCTGTTTTTGGGCTGCAGACCTCTCCCCTCTGCCCCCACCCAACTCTCTACAGGGGAGAGAGCAGACAGCTAACCTTCCTTAAGGCACTGCCTGTGCCAGGAGCAGTGGTAGGCCACACCAGATTACTCACTGCTCCCTGAACACACCCTACCCTTCCTGGCCTGCTCCTAAAGGCTTTCTTCCCCATGCCCCCTGGGGGAAGCCTCCCACCCCTTCTAGCCCATAGCCCTGAGTGCACTACCAGGCCCTGTTGGGGTGGGGGGAGGCTATACTGGCCTTAGGTCTTATTTAAGCCTCTGGATGGCTCATTCTGTTGCCTTCTTTACTATTTGGACCCCATCTTCCATATTCCTGGGTCACCAGGGTGCCTAGCTCAGCACTTTACTCACATTAGGTGCACAGTGAGTGATAGTAGCACTAATTCCACCCCTCTACCCATGTCTTTCTTTGGTGCTGGGGATAGAACTGAGTCTCACACATGCTAGGCAAGGGCCAGCCACTGAGCTACACCCCAAGCCCAGCACTTTATTTTTTTACTTGAAAGAAATACTTAGACGATTTTTCAAAAAAGGAAAAAGAAAGGCCCTTTAAGGGTGGGGTCTTATGCACTTTGGCTTCCTGGTGCGGGAAGCAGTGTTTGGGACGTGAATCTTTGACTTAAGAAAAGCTCCAGCCAGGAGCAGCCCCTTCTCCCTGGACCCGGTCAGTGGCAGTCCTGATGGGGAGCCTCAGGGAAGGAATTACTAAGGCTGGTCGTCAGGTCAAAACCTGCAAAAACTCAGACCTCTGAGGCCTTCTGTTTGGGGCAAGTTACATGTAGACAGTTCGACTACAGCCTTCCCTGTGCCAAGAGCAGCAATCTCGCCCTTAAAAATCAACAGTCTCTAATCCATGTTATGGTGGGGTGTCTTTTGCGTTCTATTCTGGTAATAATCCCTGACTGGCCCAGAAACCTCCCCCATCTCCTGGGCACAATCTCACTTGCTCCAGGCTGCACAATGAGGCCTTAGAGCTGCAACACTCAGGAATCAGGGAGAGGCCTCCGGGGAAAGGTCTGCAGTACCTCATTTGTCCACTAGGGCTCCCTATCTCTGAAATAGGTAAGTAAGACCCAAGTTAGCTCACCCTGCTGGGGAGCTGGGATCCAAGCTCTGCCCTCTTTGTGACAGGATTTGTTCCTAATAAACTGAGGCAGAACGTGTTGGGGGAGGGACGGGAAGGAAGAGGGGCTGCAATGGAAACCCCAGGAGGCCTGCTTGCTCTTTCTAGGAAGCATTTTCTGTGGGGCACATCTGAAATCTCAGCTGAGGCTAGAGGATTCCAAGCCTAGGCAATTTAGGGAAACCCTGTCTCAAAAAATTAGTGGTGGTGGGAGTGGCCCTGGAGATTTAGCTCAGTGATAAAACACCCCTGTGTTCAATCCCTAGTACTGGAGGGGGAAATTTTTTTTTTAAGAGAAAAAATATAGGAAGCATTTTCCACCTCCCCTGCTCTCAGGAAAGACTGTCATCACAAAGTCCAAAGTTAATCATAGGTTTACCATACAGAAATTTCCACAGAGTATATCTAGTCTCTCCCAATACCCAACCCAAATGAGCACTTGCTGAGTTAATTCCTTGCTCTGAGACTTCTGAACTCATCTGGCTTCGAACTTTATGGCCCACTTTGGCTTTGGGGTTCCCCAGAGAAACTTTCTCCAAGCCCACTCAGCCCCCCTTGCTGTCTATAGCCCTATTCATGTTCCAAAAGCCAACACAAGCAGCTAAACTTTAATAATAATCAAATAGTCATAATCTATGCCAGGTACAACTCTCACAAAGTTGGTATTAATACTCCAATTTTGCAAGTGAAGAAGTTGAGACTCAAAGAGATTAATTACCCAAAGTCACCAGATACTAAGGGATGGTTCCAGTATCCTAAGCCTATATATTCTTTCTTCTATATACCAGTGATTCTCGAAGTGTGTAGGTCTTAAAGCAGAAGCTTTAAGCATTTGCGTATAAGAAATGCAAATACTGGACTGGGGGTAGAGCTGGTTGATAGAGTGCTTGCCTAGCATGTGTGAGGCCATTGATTTGGTCCCCAGCAGTGCAAAAAAAAAAAAAAAAAAAAAGAGAGAGAGAGAAAGCAAATTCTCAGGTTCTTTCCAGACCTTTTGAATCAAACACTCAGCAGAAAGCCCTCAATTGGCTTTCAGTATTTTAACAAGCCCTCCAGGTGATTCCCATGCAAGATCAAGTTTGAGGCCCACTGGCATAACTGCAGAATGTGTCCATGCTTGCTCTCTTCTAAGCTTGGTGCTAGACACTTTCGTATTGATTTTGTCATTGAATTCTCTCTTACAGATGAGAAAATTGAGGCTCAGAACAATTCAAGAATTTTGCTCACCCATTTTTTAAGAATTAGATGGGATTTGAGACAGGCTAAGCCCTTGAATTCATGACCTTAACCACACACCATACAGCCTTGGAAGTACAGGATACAAACCCCTCGAAGGTAGGACCAGTCTAAAGTATTTATAGGTAGTATTTCTAGATCTTTCTATAGATTAGAAAATTGATCAAAACCTATATTTCATACCAGTACCCTTCATGCCCTAGCAGCTCCTGTTCCCCTATTCATGGGTCTGTTTCAGAGGGTCTAATGCTTTTTTCTACCTTGCAGTGCTAGGACTCAAACCCAGATCTTCGCAGTTCCTAGGCAAGGGTTCTACTACTGAGCTACTCTTCCAACCCCTCAGCCTCTCTTTTTTCTGTCAAGGCTTAGGTTTTGTGAGGGAACCTAGATCCAGATAGGTAAGTGAAAGTGACTTTCCGAACAATAATTGTAAAGCAAAATATCAACATTCCACATAATGGTGTATGAGTTTTGTGTGTTCCCTTTAGATTGTCTGCCCCGCCCCCCCCCCCCCCCCCCAAGGCAAGAATGATTTCCTTGGACTTTAAGGCAATTGGAATAAGAAGCAATAACAGTGGAGCCTACAGTCTCTGGCTGCATTCTAGGTGAGAGGACCTCACGAAGTAGATCCTATCTGACAGTGAGATGGGAAAAAGGGAAGGTGGTGAATTTCCCACCCCACCCAGCCCTGCAGAGAGCCTGCCAAGATTCCTATTCAGTCTAGTTCAACAAACATGTTTCTAGCTCCTATCATGTGCTAAGCATCTAGGATGCAATAAAGATTCCCGCCTGCCGAATAACCCTATTCTCATAATCTTCTAAAATGACAAGGCTTAGCAGAGAATAAAGTGTATAAAAGGGGGAAGACAGGAGATAAAAATATTGTTTTGATCCCACCCTGATGGATAAGCTTCATGGGAACAAGGACTTTGTCTGGTTCACTGCTGTATATCAGAACCTGGCTTTTAGCCTGGCATGAAGAATGAGCAGAAAGATGAATGAATGAAGCATTTGTCACTCACTGCATTCATTCAGGACCACAGTGAACTGAGGTCCATGACCCTAGTATATGGAGCCCTTTGGGGGTGTCAGTCAGACCTCTCTTACAACATACATCATCACAGCCTCAGACACACAGCATGTGTCTTCTGTCCTTGTGGTCCGCAGCATTCCGTGTCTCGGCCATGGATGAGACAGACTATGGATGAGGCTGAGATGTAGTGGGATGAGATCAAGATAGAGATGGAGCATTGAGTCCCAGGGATCACAGCCAGGTAGAAACAGTTCTTTCTTTTCTTAGTGGGGTGGGGGGAGTACTGGGAGTTGAACCCAGAGGCTTTTAACCACTGAGCCACATCCCCAGCCCCCCCTCTTTTTTTTCCCTGTATTTATTTAGAGACAGGTTCTTACTGAGTTGCTCAGGGCCTCACTAAGTTGCTGAAGCTGGTGCTCCTCCTGCCTCAGCCTCCCTACAGGCATGTGCCACCATGCCTGACTGGAAACAGTTCTCAGTGTTTCCCCAACTTCCATAGGCCTGCTAGCCCTGAATTAGCTGTCCCCTGCCTACTTTTACCAATCTGAAGAGGCATTGGCCCATTGGGGCTGTCACCCGGTGGCCCTCCTACCCTCAGATGTAACCTGGGTCCTCACATGGTGGTGTTTCCCTTCCTTTCTCAGAACTTGAGTGTGGGCCTGTGAGGTGAAAGCACTCAAAACCACACACTCTCCCTGCCCAGCACTCTCCCTGACACCAGCACTTGGAGCAGCAGCTCTGATGTGGCCGGCTAAGTCTGAAGGAAACTGAGGTTGAGTGAATGAGTGAATGATGGCATTGGCCGTGGTGTCGGGATCTGAATGAAGCCTGCCTGCCGTGTCTGCCCTGGGTGACCTCAGGCGGGCTGTGCAATCTCACTGCTCCTCAGCTTCCTTACTCAAAAATTCCCCTTCCTCCCTCACATTGTGAGAAACTACAATGAGGATGGAAGGGACCAGCCATTGAAAAACTCAGTAAATCCCATAACGAAAATGCTGCAGAAGTCCCGGTTCACTTCTAACCAAACCCAAGGCAGTCCTACAATTAGGGTCACCATGGATGCTGAACATGTTAAACAGCAAATCTCCATTGTTCTTCCAAACTCCCAGCATTTTCTTTCTTCCTCTATGCTGGAGAAGGTACCCAGGCCCTTGTACATGCTAGACAAATGCTCTACCACTGAGCTCAATCCAGTTCTCAGCCTCTTTTTTTCCTTTTCCTTCCTTCTTTCTTTCTTTCTTTTTTTTTTTTTTTTTGGTAATAGGGGTTGAACCAGAGTTGCTTTAGCACCGAGTCACATCCCCAGTCCGTTTTTTTTTTTTTTAATTTTAATGTTTATTTTGAGACAAGTTCTCACTAAGTTGCCGAGGCTAGCCTTGAACTTGCAATCCCCTTGCTTCAGTCTCCCAAGTAGCGGGACTGCATACACATATGTTTCTTTTAAATATAAATACACATAGTTCTTTTTAAATACCCATTTTGATTTAGAACTTACTACATTCTTTCTACATTCTTCTTATGCATTCTTTAATTTATTTTTCACAGAAACCTGTGAGAGGAAACTTAAGCTCAAAGAGATTGATTAACTTGCCCAAGGTCACATAGCTAGGAGATAGGAGAGTCAAGATTTGAACCCAGGTCTGTCTGAAGCCAGAGCCTGAATTCCTAACAACCATATCACTCTGCTTGCCACTGTTTAGCTCTTGCACTTTTGGCCACCATCCTGGTAGCCTGGAGCCCTGGAGAAATTGTGCCTAACACAGGACCTGGTCAGTAGTGTGTGCTCAGGAATGAATAAATGAGTGAACTCAGACATGGAGGCATGTGAGTCCTGCCTTTAGCTACTGGCCCTGACCCAGTCTGCAAGCACTTTCCTACAGCCCAGGACAATGCCCCAGGACAAGGATGCAGTTGTTGGGTAGCTGCTGTGCCCTCACCCCCTTTCTAAAAATACTAAAGAGCATGGGCCCTCCAGGCCACCAAATAGCCATCCAGTTGCTCTCTAGGGTCACTGCTGTTCAGCTCTGTCCTGCCACCTGGCATCTGCTCCCTCTGGGCCTCCTGCCTGACAGCTGACCCCTGTCATTCCTATGACTGTTTACTGCAAAGCAAAGTCCAGTTCTGCAGAGGTGGGAACTCCTGAGCAGCCAGGCCCAGCCCAGTCTGGCCTCACCCAGGCTGAACTGTGGGACACCAGGACAGGTTTGGGGCTTTTCCTTTAAGCCCAAAACAAAGTTAGCCCTTCTTTTTGACCTGGGTTCCATTTTCATAGCCATACAGTGGGCATATCCATCCCACCAGCTCCTTTTGCAGTTCAAGTACTAGCTTTTTACAGGGATATGGACACGTAAGGTCAGACACGGGTGTCAAGACTTGGTACCTCTAAGCAGCCATACAATTTGGGACAGCTGTTAGTCACTTACTAAAAATGCATATAATAAAATTACAAAACAATGAGAATATTATCCTATATTTGTTTATTTATTTACTCATTTATTTTGCAGTATTGGAAATTAAACCCAGGGGCACTTAACCACTGAGCCACATCCGCAGCCCTTTTATATATTTTATTTAGAGACAGGGTCTCGCTGAATTCTGGAGCTGCTGGGATTATAGGCATGTGCCACCGCACCTGGCATCCCCAGCCCTTTTTAAATTTTTTACTTTGAGACAGTGTCTCGCTAAGTTGCTGAAGGTCTCATTAAGTTGCCCAGGCTGGTCTCAAACTTGTGATCCTACTGTCTCAGCCTTTCAAGTTTCTGGGATTACAGGCATGCATGGCTGCGCCCGGCCCTTGAGGACATTTTGAAACTATGGGATGGGTAGAGAATAGTTTTCTTCTACCCTAACACTAGGAAATCCCTAATTATACAGATCACCTGGACCGTAATGTTAATTCTATCCTCTTCAGATAGGAAGGCTAAGGCAAGGGCATGACCATGTGGTGTCAACAAGCCGGCCTGCTCTCTGGATAAATCAGCAGTATTGATTGAGCACCCACTGTGTGCACTGTTCTGTACTCTGTTCTGAGAAGATAGCTCTGTTTGCTCTCTAGCCAGTCAACAAATATTTGAGCATTTGTCTATTTTGGGCAAGTCAGTGTGCAGAGGACATTGCACAGAGATGAATAATTTAGAAGGGGAATTTGTGATTAATTATAGGGATGGTGTAAGAGAGAGAAAAAAGTGAGAAAGCAGGAGCTTCTCCAGGTAGAGACATCAGAGGAGATATTACGGACCTCAATGCCATCTCAGAGCGATTTTTTTTTTTTTTTTTTGGTACTGGGTATTGAACTCAGGGGTGCTCTAGCCACATCCCCAGCCCTTTTTTACATTTTGAGACAGAGTCTCACCAAAGGTTCTTGCCAAGTTGCTGAGGCTGACTTTGAACTTGCCATCCTCCTGCCTCAGCCTCCCAAACTGCTGGAATTACTGTCATGTGCCTCCACACCTAGCTTATTTTTTGAGACAGGGTTTCCCTAAGATGTCGAGGTTGGCCTCAAACTTGTGATTCTTCTGTCTCAGTGTTCTGAGTCACTGGGATTATAGATGTGGGCCACTGAGCCAGCTCAACAGGATCTTGAAGGATAAGAAGGATCTTGAAGGATAAGAAGAATCTTTGAGTGTTCTTTCTCTGGTAAAATTACATAATCCCTGCCTTGGGATCCAATACCCTAACGAGAACAACTGGTAAATATACTGGTAAGAGGTTTCCAAATGGGTATTAATGTAACCAATAATAATTTGCAGGGCCTAGTACAAAATAAAAATACAGGACCTGTCATTCAAGTTCATTAAGAATTTCAAGATGGTGCCGGGCACATAGCACTCATCTATAAACCCAGGGATTTGGGAGTCTGAAGCAGGAGGATCAAGTTCAAGGCTGGCCTTGGCAACTTAGTAAGACCCTTTCTCAAAATAAAAAAAGTAAAAAGGTCTGCAAATGTAGCTCAGAGATAGAGCTCCCCTGGGTTCAATCCCTAGTATTAAACAAACAAACAAACAAACAAAAAACTAACTAAGATGGCAATAGTGGGGGAAAAAAGATGGCAACAGCAGAGTGTTAAACCTAGTGTGGGGTCCTTCTCAGTGCTGGGCCCTTTTGAGCAGGCTCTGTGAAGTAAGCCCAGTCCAGCTGACTGGTGAGTACTGGAGATCAGGATTAGGAATTTCTTTTTGTCAGGAGGACCACAGGCCTCGGGCAACCCAGCGAATGCTATGTTTGCAACCTGGGTCAAGGTTGGCCCCCAGAAGGTGAGATCACTTATCCAGATCAGGTTCTATACTTGGCTCTTCCTTTTGGGGCCAGTGCAGAGTTCTGTCTCTTTGAGGTAAAGGTGCCATCAAGGCCAGAAGCTCTTAGCTCTTCTCTCAAGAGTCTGTACTGGGGTAGCAAAGAACAAAACCTCAGGGGCCTTCATTGGTAGAAATGATGGGACCTGCTTCTCACTGTGAAGGGCCAGTTCCATTTAAAGGCATTCAACTTTGAACCTTATATATTCCCATCTGCCAACAGGGCATTATTTTTAGCCCCATGTCCAACTTCCATTTATAAATGGGGGAACAACCAGAGGGGGAGGACACTTTCTAAGATCACACAAACAGGCCGTGCTGAAACCAGAGCACAGGATCCCATAAGGCCCATCAAGTGCCCTTTCCCTATCAGCCAGGTGTCTTTCTGTGCTGACTGGATTGGAGGGACCCCGAGTGGGCTACCCTGTGCAGTGATCTTCACCTCCCGGACCTTGCCTGCAGAAGAGAACTGCGGCTGCCCACTAGAGTACACTATTCACTGGACTTTAGAGAGGACTTGAGGTCTGGATAGAAGATACCCACCTGCCCCAACTCTAAGCCTTTAAGTTTCATTGTGAACAGATGGTAGAACTGCCTGGGATGAGAAAGCCCATAGCAATGCCTGAGGTAAATTCAGCCAAAGGGAAATTGTTATCAAAAACCTGTCTGAAGTCAGGTGTGGTGGCACACACCTGTGAAGCAACCCCCTCTACAGGAAGCTGTCTCAGGAGCTCAAGGAATGCAGACAGGCTGAATCATAAAGCCCCCAAGCTAGGAGCAACTCCAGTTCAATTAGCAGAGAAAGTTCCCTGAAAGTGTCAAATATTTAGGCTGCACAAGACAGAATGTTTGCACATGTGCAATCTCACAGAATTTGCACAGCTCTCTGAGGACCGAAGCTGAGGCTGCATTCTATGGATGAGCAAAGTGGGCCTCGGTGCAATGAAGTCATTCTTAGGGCCACCTGACTAGGTAAATTCCAGAGAAACCAGGTTTTCCTGGTCTTAGTCCCCTGCTCTGAGGTCGGGCCCTTGACCACCATTTTCCATCACTCTACTTCTTCCTGGCTCCTCCCTCCCTCAGTCCCCCTGTGCAGAGGTGGAGCTGAGGGTTGGCACATCACAGGCACGTCATACATATTTGTAGGGTAAGAATTGAACATCCTGTCCCCTGTCTGTAATGCCTTCTGGACCTGCTTCTGGCCATAACCCAGTAAGCTCTTCCTTCCATGAAGAATGTTGTTTCCAGCATGAGGACTTTGATGACACCTTCTATCTGGTGATTGATCTGATTATTCACTAGACTGTGAGCTCTTTCCAGATAGGTACCTTGGTATGAGGCTGGCATTTATCAACAACTAGTAGTTTGGTTTATGAAAGGTCCCACTCTGATACTATAGCTATAACATTCCATTTCCCAGACCAGTGTGCCATAGAGATACCTTCCCTAGTCCTAGCATATGATGTAGGCATAGATAGGATTCCCCTTGAAAAAAATACACTAGTATGTGCAAATTTAAATTAATTTAAAATATAGCAAAATTGGGGCTGGGGATGTGGCTCAAGCGGTAGCGCGCTTGCATTCGGCCCGGGTTCGATCCTCAGCACCACATACAAACAAAGATGTTGTGTCCGCCAAGAACTAAAAAATAAATATTAAAAAATTCTCTCTCTCTCTCTCTCTCTCAATAAAAAATAAAATATAGCAAAATGGAGGAAGGGAGGAGAATTCATGTTGCAGGTGGATGCCAGAGACTCCTTCATTAAAAAAAAAAAATTATTTTTTCAGTTCTGGGGATGGAACCCAGGACCTCACTCATGCTAGGCAAGTGCTCTACCACTGAGCTACATCCCTACCCCCTTCACAGACTTCTTTAAATAGCACCCTTTGTGAATATTTTTCTAATCTAAGAATAAGGAAAACTTTCATAAGCATGACAAGAAATTCAGAATCCATAAAGGATAAATAAACTTTTTTTTTTTTTTAGAGAGAGAGAGTCTTGATATGTTGCCCAGGGCTAATCCCAAATTCCTGGCCTCAAGTGATCCTCTGAGTAGCACTACAGGTATATGTCACACCATCTGGCTAGGATCAATAAATTTCATTGAATAAAAATTAAAACTAGCCAAGCGCAGTGACACACTCCTATAATTCCAGCAGCTCAGGAGTCTGAGGCAGGAGGATCACAAGTTCAAAGCCAGCCTCAGCAATTTACCAAGGCCCTAAGCAACTCAGTGAGGCCCTGTCTCTAAATAAAATTCAAAATAGGGCTGGGGTGTGGCTCAGTGGCTGAGTGCTCTTGAGTTCAATCCTGGGTACCAAAAAAACAAACAACAACAAAAACCCACTGGGCTGGGGTTGTGGCTCAGCGCTAGAGCTCTCACCTAGCATATGCGAGGCACTGGGTTCGATCCTCAGCACCACATAAATAAATAAATAAAGTAAAGGTATTGTGTCTGACTACAAATTTTAAAAAAAGTCAGCAAGTTTATAAAAAAAAAAAACCACTGTTTGAACGCAAAATAATAAAAAAAATTACATAAATACATATTTTATGCCAAAAACTACATTGAACATTAATTTATTTCATTCTCATAATAATTCCATGGTATAAGTACTTCTTCTTATTTTAGTTTTAGATAAGGAACCAACCTATGGTCATTCAGCTAGTAAATTGGAGACAAAACCAGAATACCAAGCATTTGCTGTCTAATCTGTGATCTAGCCACTCCCTACTCTTCTGACTTTAAAAGTTAGAAGACTGGTGGTGTAGCTCTATGACAGAGCACGTGCTTAGCATGATGAAGTTTTGATTTCAATCCCCTGATACATGTAGAAGTCTCAAGAATGAGACCATTAGGGCTGGAGCTATAGCTCAGCAGTAGAGCACCTGCCTCACAAGTGAGAGGCACTGGGTTCAATCCTCAGCACCACATAAAAGTAAAAACATAAAAAGATATTGTGTCCATTTCCAACTAAAAAAATTGTTTTAAAAAAAGTGAGCCCATTAGAACCTTACTCTAAAGATATTCTCTACTCTTAAAAGTGTAGAGAATATCTTGTTCCCTGTCTCCACACCAGCATTTATTATTATGGGCACTCTGACTGGAGTGAGATCAAATCTCAAAGTAATTTTAATTTGCATTTCCCTGGTTGTTAGGGAAGTTGGCCATTTTTTATATATTAATGGGCTGTTTGTATTTCCTCTTTTGAGAAGTGTTTATAGTTCTTTTCATTTCCTCTTTTGAGAAGTGTTTATAGTTCTTTCGTGCATGTATTGATTGGGTTGTTAATTTATTTTTTGGTGCTCAGCTTTTTGAGTTCTGATTATATTCTGGATATTAACCCCCTATCAGAGGATCCGCTGGCCAAGATCTTCTCCCATTTTCTAGGCTCTATCCTCATGCTCTTCATCGTTCCCTTTTCTGTGCAGAAGTTTTTTAATTTGATGCTGTCCCACTTTTCAATTCTTGGGTTTTATTTCTTGAGCTTTACCGGTCTTGTTGAGGAAGTCAGTGCCTGCTTCAATAAGTTGGAATGCTGACCTTATCTTTTTTGTTTTGTTTGTTTGTTTTCCCAGCAGTGGCAAAGCTTCTAGTCTAATTCCTAAGTCTTTGGTCCACTTTGATTTGACTTTGGTGCAGGGTGAGAAATAGGGATCTAATTTTATTCTTCTTCACATGAATATCCAGTTATCCCAGCACTCTTTGTTAAAAAGGCCATCTTTTCTCCAACACATATTTTTGGCACCTTTATGGAGTATCAGATGACGCTAAGTATGTGGGTTTGTCTCTGTGTTCCATTGGTCTTCATGCGTATTTTGATGTCAATACCGTGCTGGGTTTTTTTTTTTTTTTAAATAACTTTCTTTTTTATATCTTTTTATTTATTTATTTATTTATTTTTATGTGGTGCTGAGAATCGAACCCAGTGCGAGGCAAGTGCTCTACCACTGAGCTACAACCATAGCCCCCGATGCTGTTTTTGAACCAGGTATTGTGATGCCTCCAGCATCACTTTTCTTTTCTTTCTTTTTTTTTAATATTTATTTTTTAGTTGTAGTTGGACACAAGACCTTTATTTTATTTGTTTATTTTTATGTGGTGCTGAGAATTGAACCCAGGGCCTTGCACATGCTAGGCAGGTGCTCTACCGCTGAGCCACAATCCCAGCCCCAGCATCACTTTTTTTTGCTCAAAATTGCTTTGGCTATTCTGAGGCTATTCTATTTTATTCTTTCAAATGAATTTTACGATTTTTTTTCTAGTTCTTTGAAGAATGTCATTGGTGTTTTGATGGGGAATGCTGTGAATCTGTATAACACTCTGGTAATATGGCCTTTTGACAATATTAAGTCTGCCTATCAAGAACATTAACAGTCTTTCCATCTTTCGGCGAGGAGGAGTGGGTACTTGGGATTGAACTCAGGGGCACTCAACCACTGAGCCACATCCCCAGCCCTATTTTGTATTTTATTTAGAGACAGGGTCTCACTGAGTTGCTTAGCACCTCACTTTAGCTGAGGCTGGCTTTGAACTCATGATCCTCCTCTCTCAACCTCCCCAGCTGCTGGGATTACAGGCATGTGCCACCACACTTGGTGGTATTTCCATCTTCTAAGGTCTTCTTCAATAATTTTTTTCTTCAGTGTTCTATGGTTTTCATTGTAGAGATGTTTTACATTCTTGGTTAGATTAATTCTTAAGTGTTTTTTTTTTTCCTTTTTTTTTTTTTTAGGTCAATGTGAATGGGATAGTTTTCCTGATTTCTTTTTTTTTTTTAATATTTATTTTTAGTTGTAGTTGGACACAATACCTTTATTTTTATTTATTATTATTATTTTTTATGTAGTGCTGAAGATCGAATCCAGGGCCTCGCACTTGCTAGGCGAGCACCCCACTACTGAGCCACAACCCAGTTTTCCTGATTTCTTTCTCAGCAGAATCACTATTAGAATATATGGAAGCTATTGGGTTTTTTTTTTTCTTATTGATTTAATATAAAATACGTGATTTGTTCCTCTGCTTTTAAAGTTCTATTGTTCTGAAGGATAACATGTCCTTAAATTATTGGATTAGAGAAAGCCAGGGAAGCTATTGATTTATGAATGGTGATCTTGTGGGGGAAAAGGTACACTCATACATTGTTGGAGGCACTGCAAATTAGTAGAACCACTCTGGAAAGCAATACGGGGATTCCTAAAAAAACTAGGAATGAAACCACCATATGACCCAGCTATCCCACTCCTTGGTATCTATCCAAGAGAACTAAAATCAGCATACTATAGTGATACAGCCACATCAATGTTTACAGCAGCACAACTTATAATAGCCAAATTATGGAACCAGTGCAGATGCTCATCAACAGGTGAATGGACTAAGAAAATGTAGCATATACACAATAGAGTTTTACTCAGCCATAAAGAAGAATGAATTTATGGCATTTTCCAGTAAATGGATGGACTGGAGAGCATGATGCTAAGTGAAATAAGTCAGACTCAGAAAATGAAGGGTCAAATATTTTCTCTCATATGCAAAAGCTAGAGCAACAGAAGGGGAAAAGTTGAGGGAGGGTCAGATATAAATATGTAAGGAAGATGAGTGGAGTAAAAAAGAGATTGAGGGAGGAAAAGAAGGGACAGGAAAAGGAAAGAAATGTGAGGTGAATTTGACAACATTATACAGTGAGCATGTATAAATATACCACAGTGAATTCCACCTTTATGTACATCTATAAAGCACCAATTAAAAATAAGTAGATAATCAAATGGAAGCAAGACTAGTAGAATGCAGTAAGAGGAGTCGGGTGGTGGGGGGGAGAAAGGAGGGAAGGAAGAGGCACCAGGGACTGAATTAAATTCCAGGCATGTATGATTATGTCAAAATAAACCCAACTATCATGCACAATTATAATGCACTAATAAAAGCATTTTTTAAAAAAGTATTTAAATAATAAATAATTCCAAAAATGTGTAGAGTATATGAACTAACAAGCCCCCCCCCCCGCCCCAAACATCACAAAGGTGTATGCCCTATTAGCTTGGTAAAGGTTTAGGAGACTGGTTATACTCAATGTTGATATAGGTGTGGCCAGCAGAGCATATTCACATCCTTGGAAGGAATGTAAGTTACTATCAAATGTATCAAGCAAAATTACCACAATCTTCTCCTCCTCTTCCTCTTCTTCCTTCTTCTTCTTCTTTTTCTTTTTCTTTTCTTTTTTTTTTTTTTCTGGTAGGGACCAGGTCTTGCTAAATTGCTCAGACTGGCTAGTAGCTGGGACTATAGGCACATACCACTGTGTCTGGTTTACCATAATCATTTTTTTGGAGGTAAATTTGGAGATTATCTATTAACATTTTAAATATTCTTTCCCATTTACCTAATAAGTCCACTTCAAGGAATTTCTCCCACAGAGAATGTCCTCCCCAAACATGCACGCACAAACACACACACACACACACACACACACACACAAGATAATTCACTTTAACACTGTTCGTAATGCCAAAAATTGGAAATGACCCCAATTGTAAAACTGGAAGTATGTCGGCTAAAGAAAATGGGCTATGCCCACATACGTTTTTTAAAAATAATAAAGTAAATCTCTATGGGAAGTTATCTAAAGTGTATTTAGTGGGGGAAAAGTTCATTAAGCATATATTAACCTAGCCAGGTTCGGTGGTGCACGCCTGTAATCCCAGCCTCTCAGGAGGCTGAGGCAAGAGGATGGCGAGTTCAAAGCCAGCCTCAGTAACTTAGTGAGGCCCTTAGCAACTCAGTGAGACCCTGTCTCTAAATAAAATACAAAAAAGGAATGCAGATGTGGCTCAGTGGTTAAGCACCCGGGTTCAATCCCTGGTACCCCCCCCCCCAAAAAAAAAATCAACCTACATTGGTAAACTGAGCTAAATAAAATGTTCATAATATCAAACTATTACTACTACTACTACTACTACTACTACTACTATTATTATTACTACTATCAGTGGTGCTGGGAATAGAACCCAGAGTCTTGTGTGTGCTCGGTAAGCACTCTCTACAACTGAGCCACATCCCCAGCCATCAAATTTCTGTATTATGCATTAGTATTCTATATTATGCATTAGTATAAGAATAGGAAACAAGCAGGAGAGGAATTTATAACACCCTTAGAACATTCTCTAAGTTATATATTTTCCCATTTTGAATTTTTGACAAGTACTATGTCATCCTTTTATAATTAGGAAAAAATAAGACACAATTAAATATATGGTAAATAAATACTGCACAAACACCCTTTCCTGTTTATTTATTTATTAAACAAGCATGTACTAAATATAGCTAATATAGTCCTAGGCACTGATGCTAGATGTTGGGAATGCAAGTATTGATAAACAGCTAAACATAGCTCCTGCCCTTGAGGAACTCCCCCTCCCCCAGATTTAATGCGGGTGCTCTACCACTGAGCTACACCTCCAGCCTCCAGGGTTCAGGTCTTCTGTGGTGAAGGGGGGTGCTACTGGATTACAGCCTTGAAAAATGAGCAGCTAGTGGGCAGCAGTCTCAGAGAGGGTGCAGTGGGCTCAAAACCCAGGACCCAAGGGGTCCTTGGGTGTGAATGGAAGGTAAGTGGTAGGAGGAGACAGAGATGAAGCTGGATGGAGTGGAACAGATTGGAGAGGGTCCAGTGAGGTGCAGTTGTCCCTTGATAACCTGAGGGATTGGCTCCAGTACCCCCACACCTTAAACATCAAAATCCCTGAATGCTCAATTCTCTTATTATATACATATTTTTTCTGTTTGTGGTGCCGAGGATCCACCCCAAACCTTAGCACATGCTAAGCAAGCCCATGATCACTGAGCCACATCCCCAGGTCTCCATTCTCTTATATAAAATTCTATATATAGTATTTGCATATAACCTATCTAATCTTTTATATATTTTAAGTCATTTCCAGCTGACTTAACTCATCCATGTAAATGCCATTGTAAGTAGCTATTGTATTGTGTTTGAAGCACAGCAGGGGTGGTAGTATGGACATGGGGCCTCCCAAAGAGATGTCAAGGGAGTAGAACTGGCAGGACTAGTGAATGACTGGGTGCTGAGGGTGTGGGAAAGGGAAGGATAGAGAATGACACCCTGTGTTTCTGGTTGAGTGACAACCTCTGTGCATTCCAGTCTATAATCTCACCCTCTGCATTGCAGGCAATAAGATTCAATTTATGAACAACTTTCCAGGAACGCAGCTCTTGTGTAAATAAGGGGCACCTTTGATAATCTTTATGCATGGGCACATTTGCCTGGTGCCAAGTGCAACAGTCCACTGACCACTGTGCCACAGCATCTGGAAGCCTGCCAGGGGCTTCTTCTGACTAATGCTCAATGCTGAACAGAATCCAGGACAATAGCATTTACAATCAGGGTCATAGGAGATGGGAGAGAAAAAAGATCATGAGTGATCCTTCTTTTTTAAAGTGGTGCCATTGGGGACTGGGGTTGTAGCTCAGTGGTAGAGCACTCACCTAGCATGTGCAAGGCACCACATAAAAATAAATAAATAAACAGATAGATAAATAAATAGATAAATACATAAATAAATAAAAGGCCAGGCGTGGTGGCGCACACCTGTAATCCCAGCAGCTTGGGAGGCTGAGGCAGGAGGATCACGAGATCAAAGCCAGACTCAGCAATTTAGTGAGGTGCTAAGCAACTCAGTGAGACCCTGTCTCTAATAAAATACAAAATAGGGCTGGGGATGTGGCTCAGTGGTTGAATGCCTCTGAGTTCAATCCCTGGTATCCCCAAAATAAATAAAGAAATATAAACATATTTAAAAAAAAAAAAAGTGGTGCCATGGTCCCTTAGTTCTCTGGCTCTTGTCTCCGGATTCAGGGCTATTAAAGCCCCTCCCCTTCACATGATTTCTATGAGCCAAGGTCGTTGGGGCCCCAGCCTTCAACTAGGTTCAAGTGGCTCTGAGTCTGGATGTTACAATACCCTACAGCATTCTCCTGTCACCTCCTCCTTGCTGACAGCATTCAGCTGGCGCAAAAATAGCCCTGTCACGTTCACATGCCTATTCCACACCTGTCACCAGTCCTGGGTTGCAGACTTTCTTGACCCACTGCTGCCAAGATCCTACTGCCCAAGAGCATATGCTGACTTATCTGCTATTTTGTTCAGAGGGTTGGGGGTGATTCTAATTGCAGAAGTTTCTGGAAGGGCAATGCTATTGGACTCCATAGAGTTGGTTTTACAACCCGAGGCCTTTTGGTTGAGCTCTGAGTCCCTGGAGGGTCAGTTTCTGCAGTGGACAGATGTCACTGAGGAAGCAATACAGTGTCACCAGGCTGGCTTCTTGCTTCAGGTCTCCCTGCCCATCTGATCTCATTGTGCAGTGGGCCTGAGGCTTCCTGGGAGCTGCCTCTAACTAAGGGCTGTGGGTGTTTCTTCTGAGGTATTGCTCAAGGTCCAGGCCTCATTTTAACAGGATTGCCTTCTGAAAGAGTGAACAGGCTGGTGGTAGGTATGGTATGTAGAAAAACTGGTAAATTTTGAGCAAAGAGAGTCCCTTGCCCCCACTTGTTTAACATACCATCGAACCCCTTGCTCCTTCCATTCTGTTTATTCCTCCAACTGTTCCTTAAACCTAAAGACCTAGAAACCCAGCTACCAGCTGGGGCCAAATACATATCTTGTTTGCATTCTTGATGAACTCTTGATTGAGCTGTAATAGATGAAAAGTGTGGACTCTGAAGTCAGAGGTAAATCTGGCTTTAATACTTGCTAGGTAGGTGACCTTGGACCAGTTAAGTTGTCTGAGCCTCAGTTTTCTCGTCTGCAAAGTGGGGGAGAATGATGATCCCTCCCTCACTTGGTTGCTATGATGATAAAAAGAGACACTCCATAGAGAAGAGTCAGTGCCTGCTAAATACAAGGGAGTATCATCATTGCTGGAGGTATCCACTGTTGAACCACCGTCATACAGTCTTAGGAATATCCAACACAATGGTGTTGAACAAAAGGAGAATGATATTAGAAATATATAAGAAATAGGATAACTAACTGCTTAGGCCCAGACATAAAGGGAGGCAGTATTTGGAAGGGTCACAATTTCTTTCTTTCTTTCTTTCTTTGAGCTGTGATCTAACTATGTTGCCTAGATTGGCCTTGATTCTGGGGTCAAATGATTTTTCTCCCTCTTTCCAAGCAGCTGCCACTGAACCAGCTCAGGTCTGTTTATATTTGTTTTGTTTTGCTTTTGTGGTACTGGAGATTGAGCACAGGGGCACTATACCACGGAGCCACATCCCCAGCCCTTTTTTGTATTTTATTTAGAAACAGGGTCTCACTGAGTTGTTTAGCACTTTGCTGTTGCTGAGGCTGGCTTTGAACTTGTGATCCTCCTGCCTCAGTTTCCCAAGCTGCTGTGATTACAGACATGCATCACAGTGCCAGACCTGGCCCATGGTTTTTTTAAGCTCTAAAAAAAATCAATTTGGGGCTGGGGATGTGGCTCAAGCGGTAGTGCGCTCGCCTGGCATGCGTGCGGCCCGGGTTCGATCCTCAGCACCACATACAAACAAAGATGTTGTGTCCGCCGAAAACTAAAAAATAAATATTAAAAAAAAATTCTCTCTCTCTCTCTCTGTCTGTCTCTCACTCTCTCTTTAAAAAAAATATTTAATAAAAAAAATCAATTTTAGCCGGGCATGGTGGTGCAAGCCTGTAATCCCAGCTGCACTGGAGGCTGAGGTAGGAATATCGTAGGTTCAAAGCCAGCCTCAGCAACAGCGAGGCGCTAAACAACTCAGTGAGACCCTGTCTCTAAACAAAGTATAAACTAGGGCTGGGAATGTGGCTCAGTGGTTGAGTACCCCTGAGTTCAATCCCCAATACCCCCCACACACCAAATCAATTTTGTTGATATACTTTAAAAAAATATTAATTAAATTCCAGGCCTTATTTGAATTTCACTAGATTTTTTTTTGCTAATACATTAATATTTTTTTTTGTAATTGTGGATGGACAGAATACGTTTATTTTATTTGTTTATTTTTATGTGGTGCTGAGGATCGAACCCAGTGCCTTACACATGCTAGGCAAGTGCTCTACCACTGAGCTATAGCCCCAGCCCATGCTAATACATTTTTAATACCTCTCCCGCCCCTCTTTATTTTTGAGGTGCTGGGGCTGGAACCCAGGGCCTTAGGCCTGCTATGCAAGTGCTGTACCACTGAGCTACACCCCCAAACCTAGTGCCCTTTTTTTTTTTTTTTAATTCAAGAATTCAATCCAGGATATGGTGCTTAGTTGTCATGTCTTCTTAGTCTTTTTCTGGTCTGTTACAATTTCTTAGTCTTTGCTTTTCATGAACTTAATTTTTTTCGGGGGGTGGGTACCAGGGATTGAACTCAGGGGCACTCGACCACTGAGTCACATTCCCAACTCTATTTTATATTTTATTTAAAATATATAGGGTCTCACTGAGTTGCTTAGTGCCTTGCTTTTACTGAGGCTGGCTTTGAACTCGTGATCCTCCTGCCTTAGCCTTCCTAGTCCCTGGGATTATAGTCCTGCGCCACTGTGCCTGGCATGACCTACATTTTTGAAGAGTACTGGTCCAGTATTTTACAGAACGTCCCTTAATTTAGATTTGTCTATTGTTTTTCTCATGATTAGACTGGGAACTATGGGTTTTGGCAACAAATACCCCAGAGGTGAAGTGTCCTCCTCAGAATATCATATTAGGGGATACATGCTATCAACCAGACTTATTACTGGCAATGCTTTGATTACTTGGCTAAGGTCGTATTTTCAGGCCCTATGGTTTGGATGGGTTTTATCTGCACCAAAATTCATGTTGAATCTTAACTCTGCACTGTAACACTACTGAAAGGTGGTGGAGCTTTTAAGAGGTAGGACCTACTATGAGGGGATTGGGTCATGACCACCCTTGTGAAGGGACTAATGCTTATCCTGTGAAGTGGGTTGGGCCTCACTGGAGCGAATTGGTTCCTGAGAAAGCAGGTTGGCATGAAAGATCAAGCTTGGCCCCTCCCCCACCCTCTTGCTCTTCTCTTGCCATGTGTCCCCACACACACATACACACACATGCTTTCCCCCAGTTTGACACTATCTGCCCTGAGGCCCCCACCAGAAGCAGATGCTGGTGCCATACTCTTGTACCTCCACAACTAGAATGTAAATAAACCTATGTCCCCCCCACACACACACACACAGAACTGGGGATTGAACACAGGAGAATTCTACCACTGAGCTGTATCCCTAGCCACTCACTCACCCATCTCCTTTTAAAAAAAATTTGAGACGGAGTCTTGCTAACTTGTTGAGGCTGGCCTCAAACTTGTAATCCTCCTGCTTTATCCTCCTGAGTTACTGAGATTATAGACATGCCTGGCTAAGCCAATTTTCTTTGTAAAGTACCCAACCTTGGGTATTTTTTAATAGCAACACAAAACATACTAAGACACCATATTTCTTCACTATGAAGTTACTTTCCTCTCCTCTCCATACTCTTAATTTTTGGGAAGCATATCACTAAGTCCAACTCACACTTAAAGGGGAGGGAGTGCAGACTTTTAGAAAATAATATTATCCAATTCTATTATCACTCCTAAAAATGTTCATACTAATTGCTTAATATCATCAAATATCTAGTCAGTGTTCAAATTTCTCCATTTACCCACATTGCAATTGGTCAATGTCTCAATTTCATTTAATCTATGAAATTGATTAAATGAAATTGAGACATTCTCAATGTTCTCCTCCTTTCTTTTGTATATTTATTTTAATATATTTTTAGTTGTTGATGGACCTTTATTTTATTTATTTATACACAGTGCTGAGAATTAAATCCAGTGCCTTACATGTGCCAGGCAAACACTCTGCCACTGAGCTACAGCCCCAGCCCATCCTTTCTTTTATTTTTTTCCTTAAAATCTATTTTTTGGAACAAAGAAACTCACTTGTCCTGTAGAGTCACTCAGTGTGGTAGTACTCCTGCAAGATGACCCCCAGTAACCTTTGCCTCCTGGTATTCATATATTATGATGTCCCCACCCACGCTGCATAAAGCGACCTGAGCAACTCACAGAAGGATGCAGAAACAGAGGTGTGTGATTTCCAAGGCTAGGTCATAAAAGACATTGTGGTTTCCATTTTGCTCTCTTTTGAATTACTTGCTCTAGAGGAAGCCAACAGCCATATCACCAGTTCCCTAGCATCTTATGGAAAGATCTATGGGGCAAGAACTGAGGCATGAACTAGAAGCACTGACTTTCCAGCCATGAGTGAGCCATCTTTTTTCTTTTGTTTGCTTGTTTTTTGCAGTACTGGAGATTAAACACAGAGATTCTCTACTGCTGAGCTACGTTCCCCCCCCCCGCCTTTATTTTTTATTTTTGAAGGAGGATCTTACTAAATTGCAGAGACTGGCCTTGAACTTATGATCCTCCTGCCTCAGCCTCCCAAGTCTCAGGAATTACAGGTGTGTGGCACTGAATCTGGCTGTCCCTAGCCCTTTCTAAAATTTTATTTGGAGACAGGGTCTCATTAAGTTGCCTAGGCTGGACATGAATTTGTGATCCTTTTGACATAACATCCCTAATTGCTGAGATTACAAGCATGCACCACCTAGCTGTTTGTTTGCTTTTTGATACAGGGTCTGGCTATGTTGCCAAGATTTCTATGAGCTCCTGGGCTCAAGAGATCCCCTGCCTTAGCTTCCTGAGCCACTTGGACTGCAGATGTACTTCACTATATCAGTCTTGAGTGAGCATCTAGAACGTGCATCTTCCAGCTCCTGCCAAGCCTTTAGATGATGCAGGCCTGTATGACATCATAAATACAATCTCATGATGCCTTCAAGGAACAACAGCCCAGCTAACTGACTCCTGAATCTCTAACCCCAGAAACTCTCAGAACAAATGTTTATTATTATTTCAAGCTATTAAACTTTGTGGTAATTTGGTACACAGTGATACCTAGCTGATACATAGTCTAGATTCTGTTCATTATTTTTCTGTCCTTTATAGGATTTCCTATAAACAGGTAATTATAGCTAGAGGTGGATTCTGATTCTGGGCAAATTTTGTGGGGGAGAAGACTTCATAGGTGGTTTTGATCAGGATGCACATAATATCTGGTTGTTTCTTAGTGTTTGATTTTTTTTTCCCTTGTGGTACTGAGAATGAGCCCAGAGCCTCACACACATGCTAGGCAAGTACCCTGCCACTAAGCTACATCCTCTCTTCTTTTTATGTTTTTGTTTGTTGAGACAGGGTCTTACTAAGTTGCTGAGGCTGGCATTGAACTTGCAAACCTCATGTCTCAGCCACCCAAGTAGCTGGGATTATAGGCATAGTATTTGATTACATGAATATATCTTTATTGACATTCTCTAAAAAGGCAGTCCCACTGGATATACAATTCTACATTATAGATGTTTTCTTCTTATGCATATGCAATAAAAAATAATTTTAAAAGTTTATTCTATTGTCACTTGGCTTATACTTTTGCTATTGAATTGTCAGTCTTTTTTTCTCTGGATGCTTTTAAAATCTCTTTGTTTTTGATGTTCTCAGCTTCACTATATCTAAGCTCAATGTGTTTAGAAAACAGGTTTGTTCCTCCTCCTTCTCTTCCTTGATGGATTTGTTGGACTTCTAAATTTGAAGATTGACATATTTTACAAACTCTGAAAGTTTTCAGTATTAATTTTTCAAATATTACCTCTCTAGCATCATCTCTATTGTCTCTTTCTAGAATTCTGATTAGATATCAATTGGACCTTTTATTCTCAATATCTTTTTGTTTCTTCTGTCACTGCTGGGAATGTGCCTTCTAGACAAGAACTCTATCACTGAGCCACACACCCAGCCCCTTTTTATATCTTTTAACTTCTTTTTATTTTCCATTATGTTGTCTTTCTATGTTGCATTCTCAATTTTTTCTTCCATGCTCTCTACCGATTCTTTTTTTCCCCCCCCAGTGCTGGTTATTGAGCCCAGGCCTTGGGTATGGGAGGCAAGTGCTCTACAACTTAACTATATTCCCCAAACCTTTTTATTTATTTATTTGTTTATTTATACCGGGGATTGAACTTGGGGTATTCAGCCACTGAGCCACATCCCCAGCCCTATTTTGTATTTTATTTAGAGACAGGGTCTCACTGTGTTGCTTAGGGCCATGGTAAATTGCTGAGGCCAGCTTTGAACTCATGATCCCCCTGCCTTAGCCTCCCGAGTTGCTGGAATTGCAGGCATGCACCACCGTGCCTGGCCCCTTTTTACTTTATTGAGACAGGGTACAGCTCAATTGTCCATGCTGGACTGGAACCTGCAATCTTCCTGCTGCAGCCTCTAGAGTAGCTGGGATTACAGACATGTACCACCATGCCTGGTTGTCTACCAATTCTTTATTTAACTCTTCTGCTTTGTCTAACCTGTTACTTGAAATTATTATTATTATTGAGTTGTTAGTGCTTTTTCTCATATCTAGAAGTTCTATTTTGTTTTTCAAATTGATTTTGGTATTTTCTATTCTTTATTCATCCTTTAATTTTCTATTTCTTTTTTTTTCTTTTTCTTTCTTTTTTTTTTTTTTGACTAAGGATTGAACTCAGGGGCACTCAACCACTGAACCACATCCCCAGCCCTATTTTGTATTTTATTTAGAGACAGGGTCTCATTGAGTTGCTTAGTGCCTTGCTTTTGCTGAGGCTGGCTTTGAACTCGAGATCCTCCTGTTTCAGCCTCCCAAGCCACTCGGATTACAGGCGTGCACCACTGCGCCTGGCTAATCATCTATTTCTTTAAGTCTATTAATAATTCTAAGTCTTTAGAATTCAGTGTGTATTTTATATTTGAATATTTATATTTAATTTTTCAATTTGTATCCTAAATTTTCAAAGATTAAGGAGAAACGTAGACCTACCAAGAAAATGAAGCTGTGACTAAAGGAAAAATATTTTACCTGCTTTAGCATTTAAATTAAAATTAATCGATGTCAAATAAAATCAAAATGCCCATCAGCCAGTGAATGGATAATTAAATGTGACATACAAACGTATACAACTATACAATAAAATAACATACAGTTGTGTGTTTGTGTGTGTGTGTGTGTGTGTGTGTGTATTTGGTACTGGAGATTGAACTCAGGGCCTTACACTTGCTAGGAAAGTCAAATGCTCTATCACTGAGCTATATTATATCCCCAGTCCTCAACAATAAAAATGAATGAAGTTTTGATACATACCACCTTATGAGTGAACCTAAAATCTTTAAGTGAAAGAAGCTACAAAAGACTAAAAATTGTATCATTCCATTTTTGTGAAATATCCAGAATGGGCAAATCTATTGAGACACAATATTAGAACTACCTAGGGTAGGAGTGGGATTGGAAATTGATCACAAATTGGCACAGGGTTTTTTTTTGGGGGAGGCAATGAAAATGTGAAATAAAAATGTAAAATTCAGATTCTCAGTTACTCTAGCCACATTTCAATTTCTTCGATAGAAAGACGTGAGACTGTGGGGTGCATGCTACAATCCCAGCTACTCCAGAAGCTAAGTCAGGAAGATTTGAAGCCAAACTCAACAACTTAGTAAGACCATATCTCAAAATTTTAAAATTATTTTAAAAAAAAGGGCTGGGGATGTAGCTCAGTGGTAGAGTACCCCTGGCATCAATCCCAGTTCAGAAGAAGAAGAAGAAGAAGAAGAGGAGGAGGAGGAGGAGGAGGAGGAGGAGGAGGAAAGATATACAGATTGAAACGAAGAATATTTCTTCACAGTTAACATGTTGTTTATGTAGAAAATCTAAAAGAATCAGTGAAAAAAATACTCTTAGAACTAATAAAAGATTATAACAAAGTTGCAGGATACAAAATTAATAGACAAAAGTCAATTATTTTCCTGTATACTGATAAACAACTGGAAATTAAATACCATTTATATTAGAAATCACAAAATTAAGTACTTAGGTATAAATTTACCAAAATATGTACATAATCTACATATGGAAAAATATAAAACTCCGATGACAGAAATCAAAAAACTAAAATAATGGAGAGATAAGCTATATTCATAGACAGGAAGACTCAAATTTATCAAGATGTAAGTTCTTCTCAACTTGACCAATGATTCAATGCAATTCCAATCAAAATCCCAGGAGTTATTTTGTGGATGTCAACAAACTGATTCTAGAGTTTATATGGAGAAGTTTTAAAAGGACCAGGATAGAAATTGAAGTACAAAGTTGGAGAACTGATACTAACCAAATTCTACTATAAAACTACACTAATCAAGACAGTGGCATACTAAAAAGAACAAATAAAAATGCAATTTAAGGATTTTAAAAAAGAGAGACTGATATTGGCAAAAATATGGACAAATAGATCAATGGAACCAGATAGAAAGTCCAGAAATAATTTTATAGAACTACACCTAACCGATCTTTGACAAAAGAGAGCAATGACAATAAAAGCAATGAAGCAAAGACAGTCTTTTCAACAAATGTTGCCCAAACTAGGTAACTATATGCAAAAGAATGAATCTTTGCACAGGACACCCTCCACAAAAATTAACTCAAGGGGCTGGGGCTGGGGCTCAGCAGTAGAGTGCTCGCCCAGCTCACTCGAGGCACTGAGTTCAATCCTTAGCACCACATAAAATAAATAAATAAATAAAATGTGAAAAAAAAAACTTATAAAAAATTAACTCAAAATGGGTCATAGACCTACATATAAAACATCAAACTATAAACTGAGTATGGTGGCACACATCTGTAATCCCCAAAATTCAGGAGGCTGAGGCAGATGGATCACAAGGTCAAGGTCAGCCTCAGCAATTTACTGAGATGAAACACTCTGCAATTTAGTGAGACCCTGTCTCAAAATAAAATAAAATAAAAAATAAAAAGTGCTGAGGGATGTAGCTTGGGGTAAAGCATCCCTAAGTTCAACTCCCAGTACAAACGAACAAACAATCCACCCACCCCCACCAAAGAACTCCAAAACTCTTACAAGATAACAGGAAAAAACCCAGATGACCTGGGGTATGGTGATGATGACTTTTTAGATACAACACCAAAGGCATGATTCATGAAGAAAATTATGGATAAGTTGTTATTATGGTTTGGATGTGAGGTGTCCCCCAAAACCTCACGTGTGAGACAATGCAAGAACATTCAGAGGTGAAATAATTGGGTTATGAGAGTTTTAACCCAATCAGTGAATTAGTCCCCTGATGGGAGTAACTGAGTGTTAACTGAAGGTAGAGTGTGGCTGGAGGAGGTGGGGCCTTGGGGGTGCTCCTCTAGGGTATGTATTTTGTATTTGGTGAGTGGAGTGTTTGTCTCTCTGCTTCCTGATCATCATGGAAGCTGCTTCCCTCTGCCATACTCTTCCTCCATGATGTTCTGCCTCGCCTTGAGCCCTGAGGAATGGAGTCTATGGACTGAAACCTCTGAAACTGTGAGGCCCTAAGTAAACTTTTCCTCCTCTAAAATTTTTCTTGTTAGGTCTTTTAGTCACAGCAGCAGGAAAAGCTAATTAAAATAGTTATTCTTCATTAAAGTGAAAAACTTCTGCTCTGCAAAAGAGAATGAGAAGACAAGCTGTAGACCTGGAGAAAACATTCCAGAGGATGTTTCCAATAAAGGACTATTATTCAAAATCTATCAATAACTCTTAGAATGGCAATAAGAAAACAAACAACCTGATTAAAAAATAGACTAAAGACCTTCCCAGACAAAATTTGGCATAGTGGTGCACGCCTGTAGTCCCTACTATTGGGCAGGCTGAGGCAGGAGAATCCCTTGAGCCCAGGAGTTGGAGGCCAGCCTGGGAAACAGGAAGGGAGAAAACAAAAAAATCCTCAGACACATCACCAAAAAGATATACATATGACAAGTATGCATGTGAAAAGATGTTCCATATAATATGTCATCAGGGAAATGCAAATTAAAACAACAATTTGATTAGACTGGCCAAAATCCAGAACACTGAAACACCAAATGCTGAATGAGATATGGGATGATAGGAACTCTATTCATTGGGAAAGCAAAATGGTACAGCCACTCTGGAAGATAGTTTGGCAGATTCTTACAAAAGTAAACATACTCTTAGCATATGATCCAGCAATTGTGCTTCTTGATATTTTCCCAGAAGAACCAAAAACTTAGGTTCACACACAAACCTGCTCATGGATATTTATAGAAGTTTTGTATTTAATTGCCCAAACTTGGAAGCAATCAAGTTGCTTCAGTAGGTACATGTATAAATAAACTGTGATAATCCACTCAGTGTTATATTATTTAGTGCTAAAAAAGAAATGAGCTATTGAATCATTAAAAGGAATGGAGGAGGGGCTGGGGTTGTGGCTCAGCAGTAGAGCGCTCGCCTCGAACATGGGAGGCTCTGGGTTCAATCCTCAGAACCACATAAACATAAATAAATAAAATAAAGATGTTGTGTTCAACTACAGCTAAAAAAGGTAAATAAATATTAAAAAAAAGGAATGGAGGAATCTTAAATACATATTACCTAGTAAAAGAAGTCAATCTGAATATGTTACATATTGTATGGTTCAAACTATAAGATATTCTGGAAAAGGCAAAATTATAGACACAGTAAAAAGATCAGTGATTGCCAGGAATTGGGAAGGGAAGGCAGGGTGAGTAGGCAGAGCACAAAGGACTTTGAGGGCAGTAAACTCCTCTACATGTCATTATGAGTTTGTCCAAATCCATGGAAACACGCAACACCAAGAGCGAAATGTAAACTATGGAGTTTATGTGATAATGATCTATCAGTGTGGAGTCACCAATTGTAACAAATGTACCATTCTTGTGACAGGTGTTGATAACAGGGGAGGCTATGCATCGATAAAAGCAGGAGGTCTTTGGGAAACCTCTGTACCTTCCTCTCAGTTTTGTTGTGAACCTAAAACTGCTCTAAAAAATTTAAGCTACAAAGAGGAAGAAATAAAACTAGAAGATAACACAGAGACTTTATAATGGAGAAGAATTTCACAAATATTAAAATGGTAGAAATCACAGCAGAAATGGTTAACAGACATCAAAAATGTTAAACTTCTGCCACATGAAAAACTTCTACACTTGTTCTTAGCCAAAAGGCCAAGAAGTAATTGAAAAACCACCATCTGTGTGACCTTAGGCAAGTTAGTTAACCTTTCTGTGCCTCAATTTGCTCTTGTAGGATGAAAATAGTAACATCACGTTCCCGGTAGGGTTGTAGTGAAGACTAAATGAGTTAATGTGTTAAAGTGCTTACACATAATAAACACTCAGTAAAATCTTAAGTTTGCTATTATTATCCTATGTTCTCTTACAGGCAGGCTCTTGGAGTTTTGATTATGTTGACCTAGGATGCTAAGGGTTGTACTGAGAACACAGTGACATGTGAGGATATTGTCTGACACTGACATAATTAAAGGTATTAGCAATAGACAAGTAAAAACAGATAAATCAAAGAATAAAGGCAGCACCTATTATCTATATTATGTCAAGCCAAAGAAATATTATACATGGATGGTCCCTGGTTTACAATGGCTCTGCTTATGATTTTTGTTTTGTTTTGTTTTTGTGGTGTTGGGACTTAAATCCAGGGCCTCATGTATGCTAGGCAAGCACTCTACCGCAGAGCCCATTACAATTCACATTAAGAAATGCTACAGGAGTGCTGGACACAGTGGCACAAGCCTGTAATCCTAGTGGCTTGGGAGGCTGAGGCAGGAGAATCACAAGTTCAAGGCCAACTTCAGCAACTTAGCAAGCCTCTAAACAATTCAGTGAGACTCTCTCTCTAAATAAAATACAAAAGAGGGCTGGAGATGTGGCTCAGTGGTTAAGTGCCCTGGGTTTAATCCCCAGTACCAAAAATTAATTAATAAAAAAAAAAAGAAAAAAAAAATGCTACAGGAGCTTATATCAAAAGGAGGCCTTGGGCTAGGGTTGTGGCTCAGTGGTAGAGTGTTTACCTAGCACATATGAGACACTGTGTTAAATCCTTAGCACCACATAAAAATAAATAAATAAATAAATAAGTAAAATAAAGGTATTGTGTTCATCTACACTAAAAATATATATATATTTTTTAAAAAGGCCTAATTTTCAGGCATGGAGGGATTGGGGCATTGCCACACTTGATCTTAGAGGCCAGAGGGCCCAAAGGCCTTTGCCTTTTTAACCCCTCTAGTATAATGTTGCCTGTTCTAGTATTAAAGACTTCTATGCTCCTCAGTAGGATTTTTCTTGGTAACTCTGGGCTTATTTGTGTAGGTGGAAGATCCTCTCCAGAGACAAATTAATCTTTCATATATAAACACATTTCATAAGCATCTGCAGATAAGTTTCCTGTCAAGAAATGAGCTCGTTAATGGATGGGGAGATAAAGAGCTGCTCACATACAAAATCTACACACTGACGCTGTGTGTGAGCTCACAGCCGTAATTTCATGTGCATGTAGATATGTACAGATAGCACTTTGCCAACGACCTGTTTCTGGTATGCCCAAGGATGTTTTCAAACTTGGCTAGATCGCAGGTGTTTTCACTTATTACCCCCTGGGCATCAGGAGGCCGAGTGCCAGAACCTACATTTACCAGATAACTGTGTCCATAACTCCATTTTGCACACAAGCCCCCATCCCGTTCCTGCTCTTCCTCTGCTCAGAGAGAGGAAAGGCCTGGAGATGATTGCCCAGGCTTGCCCAAGTTACCAGACTGGGCCATGCCGGGGGCTGAATGGTGTGGACCTGGCCACAGGCCACCTTCAAAGCAGTAGCTCATCCATGACTCAGCCTGAATTTGTGAGAAATGAAGCTTAAGGGAGGGAGATATTTAAATCATGATCATCAATTGAATCTAAATCTCTTATCAGTCATTGGAGGTATTCCTAATATCCACCAAACTATTAATTGCAATTATCTCTGGATGATAGTTATTATAAATGCTATAAGATTTATTATGACATAGGTGTTATCAAATAACTTCATTAGGACACCAAATGTATGTACTTTATGATGCTGTGTACATGGAACAAAAGAGACTAAACAGAAAAATATTAATTGTGTAGGGCTGGAGCACTTGCCTAGCATGTGAAAGGCCCTGGGTTTTATCCTCAGCACCACGTAAAAATGAGTAAAACAAAGGTATTGTGTCCAACACAACTAAAAAAATAAATTTTAAAAAAGGCTCATTGTGGTTACTTCTGAGGAGTCAGGTTATAGATCACATTGATTTTGTGAGTTGTTTTTTTTTCCCTGCAATTTCCAAGATTCTATAATAAACACATATTACACCTAGCACTGATCTTGCATTGTGCTGGGTTATACTTTATAATATGATTTCTGACTCTTACAATGTCCTGCAAATTGGGGATTATTTACCCTCATTTATAGAAAAATAAATGGCTCAGATTTGTAAAGATTTCACAGCATGTTAATGGCTTCCTTGGGATTTGAATCCTGACTTGCTTCTGCCAGTCAAGAGTTGTGGAGAGACTTCCATGCCTATCACTGGGGCTTGACCCTCTGCCTCTCTTCAGCTTAGTTGGACCTATACCTCAGTGTGCCTGAGGGGTCTCACATGCCACCACAAATTACTAGCATTGCTCATCTCTGGGCACAGCAGCAGCCCCCTATTGAGTGTACTCTAAATCAATATTTATTCACCTCGGGCATCAGCTGCATCTCCTTTTGCCCACCTGGCAGAGCCCTGATGTTCTTCCCTCCCCTGCCTGAGGAATGTGCCCAGAAGCAAATTGGCACTGAGATTCACATTAACTCCTTTATTTTCCCCAACTTCCTGAGCAAGTGGGGGGTCTTGGCTGCTACCAAGCTTCAATGCCCCAGGTCTGAATTCCTCAAAGTGAGTCTTGGGAGGTCCTTGGAGCTGGGTCCTTCTGAGAGACATGCAGTGAAGTTGACGAGGGAAAGGTGATGGAGGCTATGAGAGAAATGGAGTTAGAAGCTTTAACAAAACAGTGGAGAAATGGTTTGAAATTAGATTAGTGATAAGGCAGGTGGCAGAATTGATGACTTTCTTCTTTTCCTACTTGTTAGGGTTGTTTGAATATTTAAATAATTTTTAAAAATCAATCTTGAATTCTCAAAGGGTAAAAAATTGTATGCAGAGGGGCTGGGGTTGTAGCTCAGTGGTTGAGCACTTGCCTCCCATGTGTGAGGCACTGGGTTGGACCCTCAGCACCACTTAAAAAATAAATAAATACGGGCTGGGGATGTGGCTCAAGCGGTAGCGCGCTTGCCTGACATGCATGCAGCCCGGGTTCGATCCTCAGTACCACATACAAACAAAGATGTTGTGTCTGCCAAAAACTGGAAAATAAGTTTTTTTTTTTTTTAAATTCTCTCTAACTCTCTCTTTAAAAAATAAATAAATAAAATAAAGATATTATGTCCATTTACAACTAAAAAGATATGTAGAAATTTATCTGAATCCTTCAATAGTTAAAACATCCCCAATCCCTCTGGTAGGGAGATCCCTGTCCTTTGACAGATGGGCCTATATTGACCTAAATGCTTGTTTTTTAGCTCATCAGTAAATTGGGTTTGCATCTCACTTGGAATGCGTTCCCAGGCTTGCAAATAGATGTTGCTTTTGCATTATTTTCTACCAATAAAAGATGTTTTTAAAAAATTAACTTTAGGCTGGGTGTGGTGACACACACCTGGTAATCCCAGTGACTCCAGAAGCTGAGGCAGGAGGATCACAAATTCAAGACCAGTTTCAGCAACTTAGTGAGACCCTAAAGCAACTTAGCAAGATCTTGTCTCAAAATAAAAAATAAAATGGGGCCTGGGGTTTTGGCTCAATGGTAGAGCGCTTGCCTAGCACATGTGAGGCACTAGGTTCGATCCTCAGCACCACATAAAAATAAATAAATAAAATGAAGATATTGTGTCCATCTACAACTAAAAAAAAAAATTTTTATATATTTATTTTTTTAGTTTTCGGCGGACACAACATCTTTGTTTGTATGTGGTGCTGAGGATCAAACCCGGGCTGCACGCACGCCAGGCCAGCGTGCTACCGCTTGAGCCACATCCCCAGCCCCTAAAAAAAAATTTTTTAAATGGGCTAAGGATATGATTCAGTGGTAAAGTGCACCTAGGTTCAATTTGTAGTACAAAAGAAAAAATTAGCTGGGTATGGTAGCACATGCCAGTAATCCCAGCTACTTGGTAAGCTGAGGCAGGAAAATCACAAGTTCAAGTTCAGCCTCAGCAACTTGGTAAGACCCTATTTCAAAATGAAAAGTACTGAGGTAAAGCACTCCTGGGTTCAATCCCTTGTATACACCTTCCAAATACAATAAAAATTAATTTTTGAAATTAAAATAATCATTTCTAAGGAAGTGAAAACAAAGTCGAATTCATCTTTTTAACCTATTACTTGATAATTTTTTTTCCAGTACTGGGGATTGAACCCAGGGCCTCATACATGCTACTAGGCAAGCGCTTTACCTGAGCTGCACCCCTAGCCCAATAAACATCATTTTAAGATATTAACATCCCCTAACGAAGCCAATGGCAATCTCTTAAATAAACACTATTCAATTAAAAATGTGTCACTTCAGATGCAATCTAACATGGTGATGATAGAGAAGTACAGTGGTTAAGATATGCTGGAGGCTTCCAGTTCAAAGGTGTTGACACTGCTGGGTCATACAGTAACTCTATGTTTAACTGAGGAACTGTCAGATTGTTTTTCAAAAAGACTGCACTACTTTCATTCTGACCAGTAATAGAAGAGGTTTAAATTTCTCCATCTCCTTACCAACACTTGTTATTATCTTATATATATAAGTAGCCTCCCAGAAAGAGTTTTAAATTTGTATTTCTCTTCTGGCTAATTTGAATATCTTTCCACGTGCTTATTGGTCATTTGCATATCTTCTTTGGAAAAATGTCTATTCAGCTTCTTCACCCATTTCCAAATTAGGTTGTCTTTTTATCATAGAGTTGTAAGAGTGCTTTGTATATTTTGGATACAAGTTCCTTATCAGATGTATAATCTGTACATATTTTTTTCGGTAGTGTGGGTTCTTGTTTTTCTTTTTCTTTTTTTTTTTTATGTTTTAGTTGTAGATGAACACAATATCTTTATTTATTTATTTTATGTGGTGCTGAGGATCGAACCCAGTGCTTCACACATGCAAGGCAAGCACTCTACCACTGAGCCAGGATTCTCGTTTTCCTTCCTTCCTTTTTCTTTTTTTCTTTTTTTTTTTTTTTTGATGATAAGGATTGAACACAGGGCCTCATGCATACTAGGCAAAATACTCTACCACCCTCTTTTTAAATTTTTTGGTACCAGGAATTGAACCTGGGGGCACTTTACCACTGAACTACATCCCCAGCCTTTTTGTTTGTTTTTGGTACCAGGGATAAACCCAAAGGTGCTTAACCACTGAGCAACATCCCTAGCCCCTTTTAAGATTTTATTTACAGACAGATTTTCGCTGAGTTGCTAAGTGCCTCACTAATCTGCTGAGGCATGATCCTCCTGCCTCAGCCTCCTGAGTAGCTGGGATTACAGATGTGCACCACTGTGCCCTACATCCTCGGCCCTTTTTTTTTTTTTTTTTTGAGACAGGGTCTTGCTAGGGTGCAGAGGCTGGCCTCGAACTTGAGATCTTTCTGAGTTGCTGGGACAATAGATGTATACCTCCTCACCTCACAAGGCGATTTTTAAAAGTATAAATTGTGCTGGGCATGGTGACGCATGCAGAAGGGTTGCAAGTTCCAGTCCAGACTCAGCAACTTAGTGAGGCTTTAGGCAACTTAATGGGGGCCTAAGCAACTTCTCAAGAACTTTTCTCAAAAAATAAAAAGGGATAGGGATGTGGTTCAGTGGTCAACCTTCTGGGTTCAATCCCTGGTACCAAAAAAAAAAAAAAAAAAAAAAGTGTATGAATTGCAAGATCAAAGAGAGTAGGAAAGGAAACAAGTAAAACAAGGGAAATAAACAACTTGGCTAAGCAAGAAGCTGCAACCTGAGGCCATAGAAAGGGACCAAAGGGACACAAACAATTCAGGAAAGCACTGGATCAGGAGAGACAAGGTACTAAAGAAAGTAGGAATGAGGCAGTAAACTGAGAAGGGAAATGGGCTGGAAGTCTATTTACAGAGCAGTTCAACCCTCCAGGTTTCCTCCACCATTCTCAAGCCTGGTAACAGCTTCTCCCCAAAGCAAAAAACCAGATATTCTTTATTTCTTAGCACAGGGCTCTTACAATGTGGTCTATGAACTGGTTTGGATCCACAAACTGTTACTCACCCCAATAAGAAAAGTATAGAAAGCAAGAATAAATACCTAGGATTTTTACATCAATGTGGCATCACCTTAGCCTTCCAGTGGGTGATCAGGGGATTCTTGTTGCTGGACTGGGTCTAGACAGTTTGGATGTCTGCACTCAACAGTGAGGCTCACGCAGTGTGAGATGTGGGTTGATCATACACAGTAGGAACACGTATAAGGGTCCCTGACAGATTGGAAAATTTTAAAAGCTGGCCCTTCCATTTATACACAATGGAGTATTACTCTGCATTAAAAAATGACAAAATCATAGAATTTGCAGGGAAATGGATGGCATTAGAGCAGATTATGCTAAGTGAAGCTAGCTAATCCCTAAAAAACAAATGCCAAATGTCTTCTTTGATATAAGGAGAGTAACTAAGAACAGAGTAGGGACGAAGAGCATGAGAAGAAGATTAACATTAAACTGGGATGAGAGGTGGGAGGGAAAGGGAGAGAGAAGGGAAATTGCATGGAAATGGAAGGAGACCCTCAGGGTTATACAAAATTTCATACAAGAGGAAGTGAGGGGAAAGGGGAAAATTATACAAGGGGGAGAAATGAATGACAGTAGAGGGGGTAGAGAGAGAAGAGGGGAGGGGAGGGGAGGGGAGGGGGATAGTAGAGGATAGGAAAGGCAGCAGAATACAACAGACACTAGTATGGCAATATGTAAATCAATGGATGTGTAACTGATGTGATTCTGCAATTTGTATACGGGGTAAAAATGGGAGCTCATAACCCACTTGAATCAAAGTGTGAAATATGATATATCAAGAACTATGTAATGTTTTGAACAACCAACAATAAAAAAATTAAAAAAAAAAAAAGCTGGCCCTTCATTACAGATAGTTTGAAAAAGTGCTGTGTTAGGGGCCGACAGGCGCCTGTGTGTGTGTGTGGTTGGGAGCCCCTGGCTCAAAGTCTACATTCCAAATAGTGGCATACCACCTCCCACTCTCATTCCAGGAAAATGGCAGCCAGGCTTCCACCCTCCTCCAGTACAGATCCCCAGTCAGGAGTCTAGAAGATTCCGATCAGGAAAGACTAAGTGGCCTAGAGAGAAGACATTTAAACATGGACATTTGGAGTTCCCTCAGCAAAGAAATTGACTTAGCTCCTCCATACATCTCCACAGTGAATCTCCCCAATGCATAAAACTTAAAATAAAAAAAATGTTTTGAATAGGTTTTATATTAGTATGATTCAGAATTCAGAAGATTCAAAAGGTACAATGAAGACATCCATACTCCTTAACTATCCTATCCTTCATGATTTAGTTCCCCTCCAGTAGATATTTTTTGTGCCTCATTTTTTTTTTTCCATCAGGGATTGAACCCAGGGGTGATCAACCACTGAGCCACATCCCCAGACCTATTTTGTATTTTATTTAGAGACAGGGTCTCACTGAGTTTTAAAATTTTATTTAAAGACAGGGTCTCACCTTGCTTTTGCTGAGGGCTGGCTTTTCTTTCTTTTTTTTTTTTTAATCTATTTGTTCTAATCAGTTATACATGACAGCAGAATGCTCTTCAATTCATTTTACACAAATGTAGCACAATTTTTCACTTCTCTGGTTGTTCACAAAGTAAGGTCATGCCATTCATGCAATCATACATGTACCTAGGGTAATGATATCCATCTCATTCCATCGTCTTTCCTATCTCCATGCCCAAGGTTGGCTTTGAACTCACAATTCTGGTGCCTTAGCCCCCTGAACTACTGGGATTACGGGAGTGTACCACTGTGCCCAACTCATGCCTCGCTCTTGAATATACATAGCAATCCTATATGATAGACCAAAATAAGAAATAAGGGGGACTGGGGTTGTGGCTCAGTGGTAGAGTACTTGCCTAGCATGTGTGAGGCACTGGGTTCGATTCTCAGCACTGCATATAAATTAATTAAATAAAGGTCCATCAACAACTAAAAAAATATTAAAGGAAAAAAAAGAGGAAAGAGAAATCAGGGAGAGAATAAGAAACCGAATTAAAAAAAAGAGATTAGGAAAGGAAATGAAATAAAAACAATATCCTATTTTAAAAAGGAATATTCACAGTGGTGTACTCCTGTAATCCCAGTGACTTAGGAGGCTGAGGCAGGAGGATCACAAACTCCATGTCAACCTTGGCAATTTAGCAAGGCCCTAAGCAACTTAGTGAGACCCTGTCTCAAAATAAAAAATAAAAAGGGCTGGGGATGTGGCTCAGTGGCTAAGTACCCCTGGGTTCAATCACTGGTACCAACACACACACGCACACACACACACACACACACATACACATATACACACACATGTAATATGAAAATTAAAAACACACCCCAAAAAGTTACAATCAAGTTTATAAAATCACAGAAAGTAAAATAAAGAAAAAAAAAGGATGGAAAATTAAATATGTAAAACAAGAAAATTAAGAATTCTGTTCAGGAGAGCTGACATACAAACAACAGGCTCCAGATAGATTGAACAGAGAAAAGAGAAGGAAAGAAAAAAATTAAATAAACAGTTCAGAATTACTTTTTCTAGAGCAGAGATTTGTTAGTTAGTTTTACATCGTTGTGGCCAAAATATCTGACAGTAACAATTTAGAGGAAGAAAAGTTTACTTCGACTTGTGGTTTCTTATGTCTCAGACAGAGGAGTCCATGACTTTGGGGCCAAGGCAAGGCAAAGCATCATGGCAGAAGGGCATGGTGGAGGAAATTTGTTCACCTCATGTGGATCAGGAAGACAGGGATCGGGGGTAGGGGGGTACAATGACAAGGGGAACACAGGGAAAATGAACCTTTCTAGAACACACCCCCAGTGACCCACCTCCTCCACCCATGTCCCACCTACCCACAATTACCATCTAGTTAGTCCATTCACACTAGGATGGACTGATAAGGTTACAGTTCTCATAATCTAATAATTTTATCTCTTAATATTCCTGCATTAACAGTGAAGTTTGTTGGGGGGAGACACCTCATATCCAAACCATAACAAGAGGATATTAATTTCCAGGTCAAAAGGGTTTGACAAGTATATTAATGAGAAAAGATGTGCCCATTCTAAAGCACAAGGCATAGTGACTCTCAGAACTGGAGGTCAGACAGAAGAATCTACAAGCTTTCAGACATGAGAATAGAAAATTGAGTGGCATTGGGTATAACAAATACTCAGCCACATGCTCAAGCAGTATAAATATGATATCAGTCATGTTACTACTCAGGCATTGTATTTCTTTGCTCGCTTTCATAGGGAATTATCAGAAGAGTGGCACCACTGTAAGCAGAAAGTAAATCAAGGATGAGGCAGAAATGCAATTCCCAGGTCTGTGGGTAGAGTTGCCTTGGCACCAAGCAGAACAGAGGGGAAAGGAAAAAAAGAATGTGGGAAGGGAAGGGAAACACAGCACTGAATTAAGTGCGTGGAAAGAGAAGTCAATAGATCAAGACAGGCATTGGAATCCCTGCCTCCACTTCCTGAGGCCCAGCTGCAATCCTGTCCTTCAGCTTTGTGAGACGCCCATCTCCTTGTAATAAACTCCTTGCTTAACTGGTTCACAGTATATCTCAGTCACTGTAACCAAGATTCCTCCTAGTACCTTTGTTACACAGGCAATTAGAACCAGCAGTCTCAAGCATTAGAGCTTGTTAGAAATGCCAAATCTCAGGCCTCAGACATACTCCACCAGGATCTGCATTTTTGTTTTGCTTTTTGCATGCTAGGGACCCAAACCAGGGTCTTGGACGAGTTAGGCAAATGCTCCACTGCTGAGCTAAAGTGCAGAATTTGCACTTTAACAAGAATCACCCCCCCGCCACCCCCAGATTTCCATGCACATTATTGTCTGAGAAGCACTGTTCTCATGCACGGGAGGGAACTGTGGTGTATTAGAGATAATAGTAAAATACTGATCACATAGACTTTTTAAGGTATTCATGTGATGACAATGATGATGACGATGACGATTATCGGGATGATTGAACGCAGATTACTTTAGAATTACAGTCTCAGGAAGAGTTCCTGGGACCTTAGCAAATGATAGCCCTGCACCAAATTACAAAAACAAGCACAAAACCCAGACAGCAGAAAGCACATTTATATCACATTTATATCAGTTTTGTTTCAGGAACCTGTCAGGTCAGTTAGCCCAGGTGTCAACATGGAAACCATTAAAAAAAGCCACCTCTCAGGTGTGGCAATTGGCTGTGAGTGACTGACAGTCAGCATCCGGGATGACGCCTGGCCAGGGGAATGCTGAGCTAATGCTACCCTTCTCAGCAGAGCAAGCATTCTGCCCCTGCACTCAGGAAGTAGGTCAAGAGGAAATATCCTGAGTTAGCAGCTCCTAATTGCTTTTTCAGGCAGAAACCTGTGGCCCATAGGACTGGGGGTGGAAGAGGAAAGGGAATGAGAGGAGGTTGGGGGGCCCACTGCGGGGGTGGGGATAGGAAATCACATCCCCATTCTTGGCAGGAACAAGGTTGCCTCTCACCATACTTTTCCTGGCTCCAGTCCTTTGGCATCCAGCCATCCTCTTTGTGCTAGGAGTTCCATTGATTTTCCAATGCTGAGCAAATTTGAATGGAAGCTGCGATTGTAAAGATTTTAAAGGAAAAAGGAAATGTGTTTGTGGATAGTTGGTGTCCCATCTCAGCACTCAGTGTCCTGTGCCTGAAGGATGGATAGTCAAGGTTTTTGATCTTCCCAGCAATTATTGGTCACTCCCTTCTAATTATCCACCAGTCACACGGGTCTGTACTCAATCCTTAGAAGTTTTCACCAAAAAGAGAAAATACCTCAGCCTTCCAAAACTTTACATGATAGAGTCCCCAGTCCTTTAAACCATCGCTAGGAGCCAGGCATCCTAGTGTTTTAGTCAGCTTTTTTGCTGCTATGACCAAAAGACCTGAGAAGAACAACTTAAGAGAGGAAAAGTTTATTTGGGGCTCCTGGTTTCAGAGGTCTCAGTTCATAGTCGAATAACTCCATTCTCTGGGCCCATGATAGAGCAGAACATTATGGTAGAAAGGTGTGGTAGAGGAAAGCAGCTCAGGACACAACAATCAGGAAGCAGAGACAGCTTCACTCAACAAGAACAGAATATAAGCCCCAAAGGCATACCTCCAATGACCCACCAGCTCCCACCACACCCTACCTGCTTAGAGTTACCACCTAGTAAATCCATTCAGAAGATTAATATGCTGATTAGGTTAAGGCCCTCATAACTCAATCATTGCACTTTTGAACATTCTTGTATTGTCTCACACATGAGTTTTTGGACACCTCATATCTAAACCATAACATCCAGTGACTTGGGTGTGGTGGTACATGCCTGTAATCCCAGAGACTTGGGAGCCTGAGGTAGGAGGATCGTGAGTTCAAAGCCAGCCTCAGCAACTAAGCGAGGTCCTAAGCAATAGAGGACCCTTTCTCAAAATAAAAAATAAATAGGGATGGGCATATGGCTCAGTTGTTAAACGCCCCTGGGTTCAATCTCCAATATTACATAAATAAATAAATGAATCTATAGAAATATTATCCTATTCATTATTAAACTCTACCATCACTGAATGACTGTCCTTATGAAGATGGCCAGTTTTTGCCTCTAGAGCCACCGTTATAGCAATAAAAGCCAAAAAGTAGCCTAAATAAGTTGCAAACATTTAATGATTGCTTGCTACCTGCCAGGCACTTTTCTAAGTACATATTTTAACTCATTTAATTCTCACAACAACCTTATGGGATTAAATACAATTTTAGTCACCATGTTACAGATGAGAAAGCTGAGGAACAAAGAGATTCAATGAGGTCACATAGCTAGTTGTGACTGTGTTAGTCAACTTTCTATCAAGATAACATCTGATACAGTTAATTTGAAGGAGGAAAGATTTACTGGGGCTCACAGTCTCAGAGATTTCAGTCCGTGGTCACTTGACCCTGTCTCTTTGGGCCTACAGCTACTTTAGGCCTATGGTAAAGAGAACATCAGGGTGGAAAGTGTGTGTTAGGGAAAAGCTTCTCACCTCGTGGTAGCCAGGAAGAAAAAAGGGAGAGCAAGGGACCAGGGTTTCAATATCCTCTTTGAGGGCCACTTGCAATGACCTATCTTGGTATCCGGAGGCCCCACCTCCTAAAGGTTCTACCACCTCTCAATAGCACCACAGGCCAAGCTTTTAACACAATGGCCTTTGGGAGACATTTAAGATCCAAACAATAAAAGTGAGAGAACTGGGATTCAAACCCAGGTAGTCTGGCTCCAGATCCCCTGCTCTTGAATCTTGGTACTTGATCCATGGCCGAGGTGCAGGTTGGTAGGCCAACTATTGGCAACAAGGCTCCTGCTAACTAATCCCATTTTACCTTGGCGAACTGTCTGATTTCAGTTAAGCAACTCAGAGGCAATATGGGGAGGGGCAAGAGCAGAGGTGTCAGAGGGCAAAGATTGGATGATAGTCTTAGTACTGCCACTTAAAAAGGAAAGGTACTAATGCTGATTGAAGGCAGAGCATGTGTCAGATCCTGGGCACTTCCAGGTTTAATCTTACTAGCTGTCCTGGGTGACCTTAGGCAAGTCCCTGTTCCTTACTGGGTCTTTGTTTCCTTATAAGTAAAGCGGACCAGGCAATTTCAGGGTTGGTTTGGTTTGTCGTTTTTGCCATGCTGGGGATTGAACCCAAGACCTTGTACATGCTAGGCAAGTGCTCTCCCACAGAGCTGCACATTCCCAGTTCCTGTTGTTGTTGTTGTTTTGGTACCAGGGATTGAACCCAGGGGCACTCAACCACTGAGCCACATCTCCAGCCTTTTTTATATTTTATTTAGAGGTAGGGTCTCACTGAGTTGCTTGGGGCCTATCTAAATTGCTGAGGCTAACTTTGAACTCGCGATCCTCCCGCCTCAGCCTCCTGAGTCACTGGGATTACAGGCATGCACCACCAAGCATGACCCTATTTTTAAATTTTTAGTCTGTAATTGAATCTAACAACACTCACTGAAGAGTTACTGTGTGTGTGCAGGTGCTACAGCAAGTGCCAAGGGGCCACAGAGATGAATCAAAGGCAGACAGCTTTTGCAAGGCTCACAGTCCAATTCTTTTTCATTTTGTGAATCCTTTTGAGTTGAGCAAGTCATCATTACCCCCTTATTTAAAACTTGGGGAAATGATGTGTAAACATGGACATGCACACTGTTCATTTATCACCAAAGGGTGACAGGACTCTTCCTGTTCTTCACATTCTTCCCTCATCCTGACATCACTGTGATTAAAAGGTACAAAGTCCACTTTGAGTTCCCAACTTCCCACAGTCATTTTTGTACCATGTTTCTGCCTTCCCTGTCCTGAGAAGTGCAAACATACCACAATGCTGTTCACCCCAAATCACACCGAATCAATGCTATTAAGTGCATAAAAATCAACCACCTCTGGAAGCCCTACTCTATTTATTTATTTGCATTTATTGGAATGAAACCAGGGCCTCACACATGCTAGTCAAGCATTTTACCATTCAGATACATCCCAACCCCAAGCCCTATTTTTTTTTTCCTATCCAAAGCCCAGCCTGGTACATGAGCAAAGACAGTTACCATATACATCATGACTCATTATCCCATCTGCTGACTCGGAACTGAAGCCTCTTGCTCCACCAAGTAATTACTGGTGAACAGGAAGTCCTTCGTTAAAGATAAGGTCAGTCTTCTGGCTGAGAGGAAGGGGTCAGCAGGCACAGCCTTCTGTTGGACACCCCTTCTACCTCTATAAGTTCCACCAAAGCAGTCAGCCCTGGTTCCCTGCATACAGTGAGCACTCAACCCAGCTTCAGCAGTGGATTAGCTGCTCTGGACTACTCTGCCCAGCACAGCTGCAAGATGGGGTTGCTAGGCAGCATATAGCATGTGGGTCTGCAGTCTGAAGGAAATGACTTCACCCTTCTTGTTTAGCAGAACTGGGCTATGACAGGAGAACCGCAGCACTGAAAGTCTATTCTTTAAAGAAAACTGTACTATCAAATTCACCTCTGTAATCTGTCCCAAGAACTTCCTTTTCTGTGCCCCAAGTTAGGACAGAGGAAGAGGCACAACATCCCCATGCCCTTCTTGAAATGGTGTAAGAGTGAAAATGGATTTTAGAAATCATTGAATCTAAACAAGTCCTAGTCACATTTTCTGAAGCATTTCCTTGTAGATATTTCCCCCATGTCCACTATATCTCTTCTTTGGCAACAACTTGCTTCCAAGGCTGAATCAGAAGAGATAAAAACTTTGTGGGTTTTTAAGGAACCAAGGACATTGGTGATCTCTGTAGGAGGTGTCCCCCAATATTAATTTGACCTTCTTTTTCTTTTCTTTTCTTTCTTTCTTTTTTTTTGGTACCAAGGATTGAACTCAGGGGCACTTAACCACTAAGCCACATCCCCAGTCCCTTTTTATTTTTTATTTTGAGATGGGGTCTCACTAAGTTGCTGAGGCTGGCTTTAAACTTGCGATCATCCTGACACTGGGATTACAGGGGTGTACCGCCACACCTGGCTCTGTTTGACCTTCTTACAGGATAGTAGAATTTTTGACTGGCTGCATGACTGCCTCGCTAAAGTCAACATTTCCCAGTTTCTCTTGCATCACAGCCATATGGTCAAGGTCTGGTTAATAGGAACTTAGCAGGAACAAGTGTTCTCTTAAAAGGCACATGCTTTCCCTATCCTCCCTTTTCCTCTTTCCCCAGCTGGAAGGTGGATTTTGTGACATGCTTTCTTCAACCACGTGTATGTGAGGCAGATATCCTAAGAGCAGAGCAACAAGCTAGAAGGAGAACAGGTCCCTCACGCCATGGAGCCACCATATCATCCCCAGACTGTGTGCACACAGGAGAGAAATGAACTTCTATCTTCTTTAATCCTTTGGGGCCTTGTTTTTGCAGTCAGATTTTTATCCCAAAATAGCATGCTTTGAGGCATCACAACCATCATAACCCCCTTTATCTGAAGTTCCCCTAGCTCTACTCACTTAGGAGACAGGCTCTCGATGTTGTATTTGATCTATGTGTGGCTGACTATAGCTGAGTAGGCTAGGGGTAGGCGCTCCCTCCAAGCAAGACCCATTAAATTCTCCTTCCCATAAATTTGGAAATGAGATTCACTCTACTGAATACCTAAGCCAAGACGCATGGAGAAAAGCCAGAATGAAAGGTCAGAGGCTCAGGGAAAGGAGCTTCCTGATCTCCCTGCATGTGGTTCTTGGAAAGACCCTGAGCCCTTATAATAACTCCTGCTGCTTTGGTCTTAGATGCTCTCCGTTTGCTGTTGTTAATTATAACCAGAAGCGCCTCTCTTCTGATCCTTGTAAAGTTGTGCATCCTCATGAGACAGGGGACCTATGCCTCTGCAGCCTGCCCCTTGGTACACTGGATTCTTTCCATCCTTGCAATGAAGAAAGATCTGAGGTGAACTATAATGGACTGATAGATTATCACTCAATTGGTTATTGAGTGAATTGATCCATGGATTTTTCAGGGAATGCCAAGCAATTCTTGTAGAATTATAAGGGTAAAAGAGACAAAGGTAAAAAGCAAAGTGTGCCCAGAGAGATTTAGTGACATGCCCTAATCCATGAAGTTCAGTGGCAGAACCTGGACCAGATCCCAAGTCCACTCCTCCTCCCCTGCCATCCCTGGCTGATCTACTTTGGAGAAGACTCTGAGGGTCCAGGAGGAGCTCCCATATGCTAATGAGCAAACTCCCTATGACAGGTATGTCAAATCTGTCATTTCTGTAGCTCCTAGGAAATATGAAAACTTATCCTTTTGTCTTGAACTTTCTAATCCTAAATCTTACCACATATCTTAAAGAATAAATAGTACAAAAAGAAAACAATACAAACCCTTCAATATTAAATGCCAAATTTTAATCACAAAAAAAATGAATAAATTGTTTTTTTTTTTCCTATGAAAGGAGGAACATCTGTACCTCCACCATGTGGACCATACTCTCCAGGTATTATTTTATTTAAATTGTACAAGAGACCTTTCCCATGGTAGGAATGTGAGGTTGAGAAAGGCTAAGTTACTTGCCCAAGACACATAGCTAGTAAGAATGGCACTAGGGAGGAACCCAGATACTGGTCTATCTGGAAACTCAGTGTCTTTTTTTCAGGTTCTGGGGACAGAACCCAGGGCCACTCTATAAATGAGCTATATCCTTCTTTTTATTTTGAGACAGAGTCTCATTAAGTTTCTCAGTCTGGCCTTGAACTTGGGGTGCTCCTGCCTCAGCCTCCTGAATAGCTGGGATTACAGGCACATACCACCTAGGTGGCCCCTGGCTAATCCAGTACCCTTTACACGCCATGCTGCCTCCTGAAGATCCATCCCTACTGATCATTTTTGCCTTTATTTCCCAGCCTTCTCCATGGGCATTTGCTCAGCAAGGCTTGATTTGAGTCACCAGTGCTGGGCCTGAGCCATAGGGAACATCCTGAGGGAGGAGTGGTATGCCTGGTGGCTCTCATGGAAGGCTCAACAGATGGCACTCTTCCTTTGCAGTCCTGCCCTCTTACTGCCTCCTCTCTGGGGCTTGGCCCCCTCACTCCATGTGTTTCCTTTTTGCCTCTGACCACCTCCTTTTTTTTTTTTTTTTTGGTACGTTCTTTGGTGCCTATGACCTAACCTGATCCTGCCTCCCTCTGATCTTCAATGACTTGCTTATTCCTCCTGAGTGCTACCTTGTCCACAGAAGTCATCTGGTTAGCTCATGTTTTCTCTTCAGAGAAGAAAACAAAGGCTTCATACCTCAGGGCTCAACCTGTCTGTTTTGGGAGCTGTGTTTGCAGCCAGAGATGAGTGTCTTGTTCAGATTCCCAGGGGCCTAAGGGCAGGACTCTGTCTTCACACGCCGGGTGGCGTGCACTGTCAGCGCTCTATGAAAAACAAATAGCTGTCATGCAAAGACAAGGAAGCTGCCCAACTGGGGGAGGCTCCTATCCTGAGCTCAAAAGATGTAGTCTTGAGGTCTTGACCTCTACCATTTAGCACACAAGCTCATGTTCCTAACATCACCCACAGAGGCCATGCAGGAATCCTAGGAGGATTCTGAATGCCATGGTCTCTCTGATGATTCAGGGGAGAGTATTTGTGTGAATGTGTAAAGGTGTTTGGTGGAAGAGGATCCTCTCTGATTTCATTGTGGATTATAGAACTAATCTATAGTTACATTTCACTTTCAAAAAATGAGTGATTTTCAAGGAGAGTTATAGGCCTCATTAGGAAGGTACATCAGAATCTCAGAGATCTAGATGATAAATGAAAACATGTTCTATTTACAAAAAAGAACATAATTTTTAAAAAGTACTGACTCAAGCTAGATAGTATGGCCCAGGCCTGCAATCCCAGCTACTCAGGAGGCTGAGGAAGGAAGATGGCAAGTTCAAGGCCAGCCTGGGAAACTTAGCAAGTCCCTGTCTCAAAATAAAACAGAAAAAGGGCTGGGGATGTAGCTCAGTGGTTCTGGGGATGGAACCCAGGACCACTCTATAACTGAGCTATATCCTTCTTTTTATTTTGAGACAGAGTCTCACTGAGTTTCCCAGGCTGGCCTTGAACTTGGGGTGCTCCTGCCCCCTGGGTTCAATCCTCAGTACGAAAAAAAAAAAAAGCAAAACTGACTTGATCCTTGTGAAGGTGGTACTTCTTCCCATTCTTTTCTTTTCTCTACTTAAAAGAAGAATCTACTTACGAACTGGGAGTGTAGCTCAGTGATACAGCATTTGCCTAGCATGTGTGAGGCACTGGGTTCGATCCTCAGCACCACATAAAAATAAACAAATAAATAAAATAAAGGTATTGTGTCCATCTACAGCAACAACAACAACAAAGAATCTACTTACGCCAGGTGCGGTGGCACATGTCTGTAATCCCAGTGGCAGGGGAGGCTGAGGCAGGAAGACTGCAAGTTCAAAGCCAGCCTCAGCAAAAGCAAAGCACTAAGCAACTCAGTGAGACCTTGTCTCTAAATAAAATACAAAATAGGGCTGGGGATGGGGCTCAGTGTTCGAGTGTCCCTGAGTTTAATCCCCCGTACCAAAATAAATAAATAAATAAATAAATCTACTTACTCTTCAAAGACCAACTCAACTTTCTAAGCCCTGGGGAAGCCTTCCTCAGCTCCTGTAGGCTGACTTTGTCCCTCTTCCTCAGTTCTCCACCAGAGCATTTGATTAATTCCTCTAGCTTACCACTCACCATGGGGTATTACGGAGGGCTACATGTGAGATTGTCACTCTATGGGCAGCATGCTCCCAAAGCATGTGTCTCACACGACTTCACCTACATGTTTCAGGGTCGTTTCAGGGTCATTTCAAGGCAAGAGAAGAGCCCTGATGATTGGCAGCGAGTCGGTGCTGGTGTAGGCAGCATGTGGGAAGAAAGGACTGAAGAGAAACGACATGAATGTGAGAGAGAAAATCTATGCCACAGGGATTTGATCTAGGTTTGGAGGCTACAGAAAGGAGTGCTTTTAATGGGCCAGAGGTAAATTGGTTAGAAAAAGCTAATGAGAATTTACTGGGGTAGAAGAAATTCTAAGAAAAGTTAAGGTCTGGTTTGCCATTCCAAATGATTGCCCCAACTGACTTTTGAGACAGGAAGACCTTAGGACTTCTCCAGTGATACAAGCTAGAGCAGGAGAGACGGAAGCAAAAGCAGTGTTTTAATACCCTGATCACTGGGATTAGCTGTGTCAAGCTGTACTGAGGAACTGTATTGTGTACCTACTCATTTACTACTCCCCTATGGCTTATACCTCCTGTTTTCTTGAATTCTGCTGATGAACTATGGACTGCAAATAAGCAAAGGAACACGTATAAGTCTAGGAACTTGGTCCGGGAAGGACACAAGTCTGGATGCTTGGGTGTTGTTGGTACAAATTGTTCAGGGATATAGTGCTAGAAGATTGTCTCTGTGGGTGCTTGTTTCATTCTAGTGCAAAACATGGTTGTTCTGATTCTAGGGACAAGGATAGAGACAGTGATACAGATTACACAGTATCATCAGGAAACTCACCCTCAACCCCCTCTCCAAATGGGAAAGAGGTCAAGATGCCAAGAACTGGGACTGCATGACCATGAGATGGGCTGAACTACCAGTTCATAAATTAGAAGCAAAACTCTTGAGTGGTATAAGGAAGCTCTGCTTCTCACACTTCTAAGATTTGTCCAGAATGGAACGCCCATCCACACAATAGTCACTCATGTGACCTAATTCTGAAGACAGGGATGCTTAGTTAAGCCAGTAAGGGATTAAAATTCCCTTTGCGATTACCTGGGCGTCTCTGGCACTTGCAAAGTTAAAATTGCCTCCATTTCATTAAAAGAGCATGATCACCTGTTCTTGACCTAGGTCTTCTAACCTCAGCAAGATTGTTCTAGTGACACCTGGTGTGAGCTAAGAAGACATCAGAAGAAAAGCACCAGTGGAATATTATGATTATGGTTTGAATCCTAAATGTCTCCCAAATGCCCGCCTGCCAAAGGCTCTGTTGCCAGCCTGTGATGCTATTGGGAGGTGGTAGAACTTTTAGGAAGTGGGGCTTAGTGGGAGGAAGTGAGGCCACTGGTGGTGTGCCCTTGAAGGGGATATTGGGCCCTGGCCCCTCCCCTTCTCTCTTTGCTTTCTGACTACTATGAGAGGAACAGCCCTACTCCACCATGTGCTCCCACTATGGAGTACTGTGCTGCCACGGGCCCAAAGCAACAGGGCCAAGTGACCATGGACTGAGAGCTCTGAAACCATGAGCCAGAATAAACTTCTCCTCCTTATAAGTTGATAATTTCAGGTATTTTGTCACAGTGGTGGAAAGCTGACATAATTATGTAATAGAGCACATTGTCCTCAACACAGGCTTCCCTGATCTCCCCACTTGCAACTAAAGCCACGGACCCTGCTTAGAAGCTCTTTCGGATGCCTGCTTCTCTATGCCCACCACCTGAGCATTCCCTCTCCTTCCAGTCCTGCCTTCACAGCAGCTGATGAGGCAAGTGTCCTGGCCAGCACACAACAATTTGCCTCCCCTTTCTTCCTAGGCTTGTAATTAGGGTGTGTGTGTGTGTGTGTGTGTGTGTGTGTGTGAGAAACTCCCAAGCTCTGGGGATAAAAGGCCCAGTCTGGCCCTGTGTTTTTTCTCACGGTTCCCCGGGCTTGCACAGGTGGCTATTGTAGCAAAGGAGCTCCCAGCTCCTGGCCCTCCTGGTATCAGAAGATTTTCTGTTCTCTTTGCTCATTCCTCAGGATGTTCTGATTTCCTCACCTCAGGCTTTTTGTTAGCCACAAAGATTGAGCAACAACCATTGGGCAGTAGGGTCAGAGGCCTGCTTCCTGGGAAAGGGCTTCTCTTTCACAGGTCACTCTGAAGTTACTTGTTCTCCAGAGGCCTTTGTTGTGCCCAAACCTGGGCACTTGACACTCTGGTTTCACCTAACAAAGGGTAACTCTTTCTTCAGGCGCTGCCATATCTGTACTCAGCTCCTGTGGTGGTGGTGCTGGACACTGGTCAGGAGTGCAGGTTCCGAGGTCACCTTCCCTAAACGTGACTCCTGGACCTGCTGCCAGTTGGCTATGTGAACTTGACATATCCCCCTGTAAAATGAAGGTTATCTTATAGACATGTGAGGATTGAAAGTGATGACTTGTCTAAAGTGCCTGGCATTTGTCAAGTGAGGTCAAAGTGGTTTTATTTTCTGAGAAATGATGTCCCTATGGTCCCATAGTCACCCTATAGTTTCAGATCAGTAATTCTTCCTTGAATGGCCAAAACAAACCACTTCTTATGACTCATCTAGGGTTCTTCCTGCCTTAGAGCAAAGTTACGTTGCATCAGATGGAACCAAAGTATCAGGGTGAAGGCCCAAATTTGGGGGCCACCAAGGCCTCAGCACCTCCTGACTGAGCCTCCTGAATGATATGTAAAGTCACAGAGGAGATGCCTAAGGTTGACCTGGCTGTCCTCTCCAGACAGAGCCATTCTGTGAAGTGAAGGTCTTGCATTGCCTTTTTAATAACCACTTTGTTTTCCTTTCCTCAATTTAAGGTGATTATATAGTTTATCATGGGCCATTTTCAGTCTTTTCTAGAGAAAGGAATTATACTCTGTCACTTTCTTTTTCTTTTCTTTTCTCCTCATTCTTTTTTCCCTGAGCACTGGGGATCAAATCCAGAGGCACTTTCTCTCTGCACTATCTGCAGTCTTTTTTATTTTTTATTTTGAGACAGGGTCTTGCTAAGTTGCTAAGGCTGACCTCACACTTGTGATCTCTTGCCTCAGCCTCCCAAGTCACAGGGATTATAGGCATGGACCACTGTACCTGTCCTACTCTGCCACTTTCTAGCAGGGAGACTTGCTCTGGCCATTGCAGGGCAAGACCACATGGACCAGAGGCCTGTGCGGGCTTCTTGAGGCAAACTCAGAGACTCAAACCTCAGGAGGGCTTCCTTATCCTACCCATAAGAGCAATGGGGAAGCAAAAGGAGCCAAATGCAGGAAGCTTTTTACTTTTTTCCATGTTCTTGACTGATCCCACCTCCCTTCTGATCTCTTCTCCCACAAAAATTATCAGAAGAGTTCTGCGGGTGTAGCTCAGTGATAGAGAGCTTGCCTACCATGTCTGAGGGCCCTTGGGTTTCATCCCAGCACAATGACAACAACAACAAAGGAGCCAGAACAAATACCCCATATTCTCTTCCCTCACAAGCTCCTCTGCTTTCTCTGGATCCTGCTTGTGGGAAGGGGTAGAGTGTCACTTTGCAAAGTACTTCCAAGGTGGCTCAAAACTTCCAGAACCACGTTTGCCTAATATTCGCGTGTAGTTTGCACATGCCCGAGACCTCCCTTCAAATACTCACACTGAGTTCTTCCATAGCAAAGTATGTGTCCTGGAAAGGATGTGCATTTGCTCTGAGCTCCAAGGTCCCTCTGGCTTCTGTTTAGGACATACACATTCATTCTCAGCTTTATTGTTCTGGTTGGGTAATTGCATAAGTCATTCATTTTTTCTGGCCTATAAAGTGGAAATAATTTCCCCTATCTTCTACATAAGATTGTCATGAGGATTTTGAAATGAGCTAATAGAAATAAAATCTTTCCATAAACTTCAAAGAACAGGTAAAATTTTCAGGTATTATTATTATCATTTTTAACATTACTCAAAGAATAATAGTACTCTGATAGTCTGAAGATGACAAGGGAGAATCTGAAGGCAACAGGGGAGAATCTGATTTATTGATTTAATGTCAATCTGCATAAAAGCCCCCTCAGTCCCTCTCTGAAGTTTTCTAAGGTACTGGATGGCAGCTACTGGGCTCTGTCAATACACCTATCTAAACCGGTAGGAATTTCCCAGCTGGACCATGAGAAAGTTCAGTCTTAACTGTGGCAAGTGGTTAAAAGTCTTATGGGAATCAGTGGCAAGGTGTGGATGTGTGGGGAGTGTTGAGAATGCTGTGTGATGTCTGGAACCCAGGAGGAATTTTAGGACTGCAGAGGAATGCTAGGGCAGAAAGGGACTTAGTGATCAATTGTTCCCGCCCTTCCCATTTCACAGATGAAGAAACTGAGGTTCAGAGAGGTATATAACTTCATCAAGATTCCTGGGGGGCTACAGTTAGACACTTGGGTTGACCCAGTGAAGGTCAGTCCAACTGTGGCCCAAGGGATGCTCAGTCATAATGCCAGAGCACTGGGCTCCCAGGAGTCTGTAGTGTTGGATCAGGAGCTGAATTGCCTCTTACCCCAGACATTCTGTCTCAATCTGCAGAGAAAAAGAGGCTCTTGGCCTCACAGTGTAGCAAAAGACAAACACACTTGGTTAACAGGAGCCCTTGAAAATGTGACAAGAGGGCAGAGAAACTGTAAACACCTCTCCATGTCTTGCCTTAAGCCCACACTGGTTTTAAAAGTTCAAGGTGCCAAAGCCTTGAAAGGTCTCTCAGAGCTCCATGAGAGCCCTGCCCAGGTGCAGAAAAACTGGCCTCTGGACCCCAACAGAAAAAATATTCTTAGAAAGTTCAGACTTATTTCTGACAGGGCAGCAAAACCAAATCCCAGCACTTTCAAAGGTTGTGAGCCTCATGGGGGATTAGGTAAGGAGAGGGGGCCAGCAATTTTTTTGAGGGGCATAGTAGCCAGCATGAATGGTCTAGGAGGGAGGAACTTTGTTCTCAAGAATGGATTTAACTCAACAAGGATTTATTAAGAGTTAAGGCTGTGTCCAGTTCCAAGTAGGGCACTTCAGGTAGCGAATGCAGAATAGGTTTGACTTGGCACCTGCTTTCAAGGAGATTGTTGGGGATTTAAGACTCTCACACATGCATCAAAAGAGAAAAAATAGAAGCTATGCTGAAGGTCAAAGACAAAATGTTCTGGAAGGAATGTTAAAAATCAATGTAGACTCACACAGTTCTGAAGGGCTTCATAGGGAAATCTCTACACAGGATGATACTCTTTAATTAGTACTAGAAGGAGGACGGAGGACAGCCTGATCAGAGGAGGATGAGCGTAGGAATGCACCCTTCCCAGACTCCCTTGTCCATAGGCTGTGAGTTGAAATCAGAATCTTAAATAACACTCTAGGCCCCCCAGGGTTGAGTCTTGCTTACGGAGTCTTCCAGAGGCTTTAAAGATGAGGTAAAGATGCAGTAGATAGACAGGGCCTTAGCATTACTTGTAAACTGTGGCTGGGTTCAGAATGATTCCTTGGGTTAAAGGGTAGCAAGATAATTTAGGCATGAAGAAGACTTAGGAATCAGGAGCCCAGAGAGCCTGGAATAAAGCACTCCTGCATAGTGATTACCATCTCGGGGTCTGATTTAGGCTTGGTTTTGGATCGAATCTCAAGCTTTTAGTAATCATGTGACATTGTCATTAATCTCCTTAAGCTTTGGTTTCCACATCTCTAAAGTGAAATAATAATAATCCTAACTCACAGGCTTATAGGAAGGACTAAATGATATAGGGCTTATCCCACAGCTTGGCACCCTCAGCCCATGACAGCTATGCCATCACTTTGTGTTCCACTTTGTTGCCAAAGTCTGGTGTGTTGTGTGGTTGGCTCTCTTGTTGTTGATCAGGTCAGGCAAAGGCTAGAGTGTTCTCTCTTCTCTCAGGTGCCCTTTGGAGATCTCTTAGTGAGAGGAGAGTGCAGAAGGGGTGGGTCTGGGAGACTAAGTCCATTCCACAAGTGTGTGAACATCCTGCAAATGCCCAAGAGATATTCAAGAGTTCTGGGTTTTGGAATAGACTTCATTCTACCTCACAAAGAACTTAAATTAGATCAGTGATTCTTTCTTTGTGGAAAGAGAAGGGGGCCTTCGGTTCCAGATATGGGTCTCTGAAACCAGATGCACACCAAACATTGCCAATAAACCAAATAAATAATGCATGTCACACACAGATGCTGTGCTAGTTTTCAAATACTCAGAGATGCTGCTAAACTTTCTAATTATACATTTAAAGGATTATTGAATGCACTGTAGCTTTTTATCAGCATGCAATCTTTCATTTATGGGTACTCAAAGTACAATTACCATTACTTGGAGGAATCCAAAAACAGTTTTCAAGTTTTAAAGAGGTACTTGAAAAGTTTGGCTCCAATTCGATCACATGAAGGATATGCTCCACCTTTCCTGGACCCATGCTCCTGATTCCAACCCAACAAACAAGCACTCCTCCCCTTTTAGCCTCAGCATTAGGCTAGCAGGTATTTGAATAGGTTCCCTTATGGCAGGAAAGACAAGATGGAAGGAAGAAGGACAGGTAAGATAGATGAATATTACCTAAACAGAGAAAGACAACTTTTTAAAGAAATCTGAGAAGTACTCAGGTTTCTACCCATTTTCAAAAAGTGGCCCATCACTTTCCTGTATTTGTCATTGTTTCCAACTGCACACATGTTTGCAGCACATGGGAAATGGGAGGAGTTGGAATGTCCTCCGAATTCCCCTGACACCCAGTTCCCACCTTCATCCTCTAGAAAAATGTGTTGTTTTGTTCAACTTTTCAGGAGGTCACAGACCATTTCAGAACCCAATCAAGGTTGTGGCCCCTCACTCTGTTCCCCCACCCCAGAATGCAGCCATCCACACACATATGTGGGAAATTTTTACACATGATTTCAGCAGGTCCACCACCCTTGAAGCCACATAGAGCTTCATGGGGACTTATAAACCTGAAGTTAGAAAATTCTGCATTTGAGTGAGTTGCTTTCCACATGTTTCAGTTTACTTGTCTTAGTTTTCTATAGATAACTCTATGGAGCTCACAAAGTGCCATGGGACCTTTGTATGTCCCATTTCCTGTTCTGCTGCTATAGGTATCTTAGATTTTGGAAGACAGGGTCAGCACAAGGTTGCATGCTCTAAGGTGGAGAATTGCAAAGGTACATTTTCCCTCAAGGGTAGGTTCTCTGGGTCACAAGCATAAGGTGAATGAAACCAAGACAGGAGCTTGGGAACATAGTCTATTAGAGATTCTGGGTGCACCTGCAGTCACAGATACTCAGGAAGCTGAGGCAGGAGGATTGCTTGAGCCCAGGTGTTCAAGACCAGCCTGGGCAATACAGTGAGACCCCATCTCAAAAATAGAATAGAATAGGAATCTCTCCTGATGATGCAGTTTTTGTAGGTTTCTATTCTAGGCCTGTAGACTTGTGGCCCTTGACATGAAAGCTGCTCCAGGCAGGATCTCCTAGCTTCCTGTCTCCTCCCAGCCACTCACTGTCCTCTCCCCTCAGATCCTGCATGAAGACACACTCTAGAAAAGTCTAGAGTGCATCTTCCTGCTTATCAGGGAAGTTTTGTTCCTATCCACACAAAGCTTCACTCTTTTTGTTGTTCAAACTCTGAATGTGAAAGCTCAGTGGTTATTTATCACCCTGAGCCCAAGCTCAGTTGGCCCCAAAGCATCTACTCTTGGACTTGGTTTGCATCCAACATGTTCCTTGGGACAAATGAGAAGGCATAGTCTGGAGGGATTAGGGGAAAACCAACAGGTCCAACAGTGACAGATGGGTTAGGTGGCTAGGCAATTTGCACCAGGCAAAGAAGGTTAATTCCCCAAATACCAGGATGTTGGGCAATATTGCAAAGAATGAAATTCATTGCTATTACAGTCCTTCCTCTACCCCCACCCTGAACTCTATGTCCCATCCTTTTCCTCTCCCGTGTACTATCAAATGACTCATTGTTCTCTATAAGCTTACCCCACTGAGTTCAACTTTATCCTGGCTTTCAAGGACCTTAAACCTATGGCTGCAAGTGTCTTCACAGGTTTTATATAGGTGTGAGCACTTCTACACATTCAAATCCCTCTTGTTAAGTGTTTTGTTTTGTTTTGTTTTTTTCTTCCCCTTTAGTGCTGGGGATAGAACCCAGGGCCTGGTGCATGCTAGGATAGTGCTCGATCACTGAGCTGTACCACCAACCCTTTGAGTTTAAAAATTAATTTATCTGGGGCTGGGGATGTGGCTCAAGCGGTAGTGCGTTCACCTGGCATGGGTGCGGCCCGGGTTCGATCCTCAGCACCACATACAAAGATGTTGTGTCCGCCGAAAACTAAAAAATAAATATTAAAATTCTCTCTCTCTCTTTAAAAAAAAATAATTTATCTAATAAGTATTTAATTAGGTTAGCATACTAGAATATGGGGGTAATAAAGATGTACTAGGATATAGGAAAATATATAAGTGAATGAGATTTTTAATCTGCTTTCAAGGAGATTGAAAAACAAGGCATATGAGGCCCAAATATATGGATATATGGATACACACACACACACACACACACACACATATATATATATATACACATTTATGCATGCATATATATTTGCCCTAGCTTAGTAATTGTCACATAGCAAGTGATATTTAAGCTGGACAGCAAAGGATAGGTAAGACTTAGAGAAACAAAGAGAAAAAGGCATTCCAGGCAGGAGGAAGGCCTGAGAAGAGCCTTGGGAGCAGCAGGATGGGCCTCCGTGTAGAAGAGCAACTTGTTCTATTAGGTGAGAATGAAGAGAAGGAGAGTAGAGAGAGAAAGTTGGAAAGTTAGGATAGAGTCAGCATGTGGGTGACCTTGAATGACAGGCTTAAGAGGAATTTGGAACTTTTAGGGAGAGCCCTGAGGGTTTTGAGTAGAGGATTGTAGCTGGGTCTTCAAAAGATTCATTTGGTCATTCTGAGGAGGTCACACTGGAGAAAAGAAAGAAAAGAGATTGGGAGGTGGCAGTAGGAAGAGTCTTAAGAAGAGGGACCTCTACAGAAGACTTTTCCAACAGCTGTTTCTGGCCAACAAACCCAAAGTGACCTTGACCTCTGTTCTCAATGGTTCTCATGCCTGGATCTCTCATGAGGAGCAGGACACTCTGGTTATTAGGAGCAGGCTTTGAGATCTATTGCATATAAAATGAAATAATTATATCCAGCTTTGTTGTAAAGGTTAAAAAGCATAAAATTTATGAATACACTTAATAGAGGCAACGAAAGCAATTAATAAACATTTGATATGATAATCATTATTCCATGATTCATGTTGTAGATATTTGTGTATAGAGCTAGGATCAGGGGCTGGGGTATAGCTCAGTGGTAGAGAGCTTGCGCTGCAGGCATAAGGCCCTGGGTTTCATTCCTAGAACTACAAAAACCAAAACCTCGTGTTTGCTCGTTTGTTTTGGTGGGGGTAGCATTCCTTTATTAGATTGTAAGCTGCCAGAGGGGAGGAAGCCATGTTTTTTTCTGTCTTGGTGCTTGCACAGCTTCTTATTCCAATTAATCAACCAACGAATATGAAAAAAAAAAATGGGTAATATGGCAGGTGAATGATTGGGGTTGCAAGATTTTCATTAAATATAGAAATATCCATCCTTTTGAATAAGGACTGATATTTTCTTTGCTCCAAGTGCCCATTATTCTCAGAAGTACAATCACTATAACTTGACAGATATAATGGGAAATACTGAGAGGGCAATTCTGTCCTCCAGACAGGGAATAAAGTCCAAATTCCAGGTAAGTTTTTTGACTCACTGATCCTGGTAGGCATTAATTAGAAACCACTAAGGACTCTGGGCTTGTTCCTAATGGGCCTATGTTCACCATGAAGAGTTAATGCATAAAGTCCTTCCAGCTAGTGTCCACCAGAGCCAGGTTAGCAAGGAGACAGTGTGAGCCAAGAGTTAGTGCATAGCAGCATTTGGATTTCTGGTCTTTTTCCTAATTCTTTTTTTTTTTTTTTTTTTTGGTTCTGGGGATTGGACTCAGGGGCACCCAACGACTGAACCCCACCCTCAGCCCTATTTTTTATTTTGTTTAGAGGGTTTCACTGAGTTGCTTAGCGCCTCACTTTTGCTGAGATTTGCTTTGAACTTGTGATCATCTTGTCTCATCCTCCTGAGCTGCTGGGATCACAGGCGTCTCTTTCTAATTCTTGTTCCTGTGTGCGCACATGAGTACACAAGTGCTTACAAGGGATTGAGCCCAAGGCCTTTCACATGCTATGTGTCTGCTCTACCACTGAGTTATATCACCAACCTCTCTTTACAATTGTTTTACCCAGAACTAAGAAACCTTGGTCAATCTCTTCTCTCTACTGCAGGGCCTACTAATCAAGGCATCCCATAATACTGATGAAATACCTCCTCCCAACAAAGGCAGTCCTACACTCTAGAACCCTCTAGGAAGGTGGAGACAGTGGATCTGGCTTCAAAGAATTTCATTTCAGCTGAAGGAGAAGAAGAACAGGAGGGGCAAAACCCAGGAGAAATATGGTGTTGTGGTTCAGAGTATAAACAACAGAGTCAGGCTTTGTGGTTCAAATACTGGTTTTCTCGCTAGCTAACTTTGGGCAATTACTTAACTTTTCTGCATTTTAGTTTCCTTATTTCTAAATTAGAAATAAAAATAGTATTTATCATATAGGGGTAATATTAATGCTTAAATAAAATAATTTGTATAAAGTGCTTAATACAATATGGCCCCTAACAAGCACCCAATGTCTGGTAACTCTTTATTATTATTCAGTTTAATAATAACATTCAACCTGGAAAGTAATATATGGCAATAGGGAATTTTCCAGACCATCCATTTAGAATTTTTTTCCACTCCTTTAGGTTTTCAAGCCTTTGCTTTTTCTTATTCTTTTTTAAAAAAAAATATTTATTTATTTGTAGATGGACACTTTTATTTTATTTATTTATTTTTATGTGGTGCTGAGGATCAAACCCAGTGCCTCACATGTGCTAGGCAAGTGCTCTACCACTGAGCTATAACCTTAGATGATCTTCTTCTTCTTCTTCTTCTTCTTCTTCTTCTTCTTCTTCTTCCTCTTCCTCTTCCCCTTCCCCTTCCCCTTCCCCTTCTCTTTCTTTGCTAGGAATTGGTCTTAGCACATTGCACATGCTAAGCAAGCAATTTTAACCTCTTTTTTTTTTTTTGTCTTCTTTTTTCAGTACTGGGGATTGAACCCAGAGGTGCTCGATCACTGAGCTACATCCAAACCCTTTTTATTTTTTGAGAAAAGTTCTCACTAAGTTGCTGAAATTGGTCTAGAGCTAGCAATCCTCCTGCCTCATCCTCCTGAGCCCCTGGGACTATAAGTGTGCACCACCTTGCCCAGCTAAGCTTCTTGATGAAAGAAGATCCTGACCTTTGCTTTTATAGATCTCCCAACACTCACCTCTAGTGCTTTGCAATCAAGCAGATGCTCAAATATTTTTTGAGATTACAATTATATACATTTCTAATTCCCAGACTAATGGAATAGGTAGGTAACTAGGAGAATTGGGACAGTTGGTATAGTTGCATGGTAAGGAAGTCTTCATGAAGGGGGTGAGGACTCTGATTCTGAAAGCCTAGAATGAGTTAGGGGTTCAAGAGAGGCAGGGTGGTCATGGCTGTAGCACATGCACATTAAAGGTGGTGGCACCAGGGTTCCCAGAGCCTGGGATCTGAGGGTGGGCTTAGGAGGGCAGGGCTGGAGGTGGAGCCAGAATCCCCTGGAGCAGATTTTGGGCCCAACGTCAGGAGCTCAACCCTTGCCGAAGTCTCAGTGTGCCAGGCCAAGTCCTGTCTGTCCTCCCAGCTCCTCTTTCAACACCCTGTGCCAGTTAGGAGGCCTGTGAGTAAGAAGATTGACTGAGGGGACAAGGAGCTGGAGTCGAAAGATCAAGGCCAAGTGTGTAAAAGGCCTGCGTGATCCTTCCACAGCTTTATTTGGTACTACCCCACCTCCAGGCTGAGTTGGAACACTGGTCTGGGTGGAGAAGGGGCCACATGTTCCCATGCCTCTGGCAGACCTGTGTCATGATATCTATCATCAAGGAAAATAAGGTGCAGAATTTTTCCTCCTTTTAAAAAAAAAATCTGATTTTTTTTCCCCTTTTCAGTACCTCAGCCCGTTTCCCCCTCTGTGGTACTCTGAAAATCTCCATAAGCAGTATATCTTTCTCTCCCAGAGAATGGGAGCCAGGTATTTCCTTTCCTCTGTGTCTCCTCATAGCATCACTTTCCATGAGTATTTGACACACAATGGATGGTCTTCCTGTCTGATGCAGAATAACCAACATGACTGTTAATAATATTCCCTTATTTTTCAGAGAGGGAAAGAAAAAAAACCATAATTACGGTAATGCTCACACAGTAAGTATGAATCCCTAGCCTACACACTGTTCATATATAATTTGATCCTCACAACAGTCCTATGAGTTAGGGACTATCATTGTCTCCATTTTTCATATGGGAAAACTGAGGCCTGAAAGTTGAAGAACTTTCCTAAATTCACACAAGTGAATTAATAAATACATTACACAACTAGCTACTTGGGATTTGAATCTGACCCATGGTCAGCCGCCCTGTAATGCCACCTGGATGAAGCCAGCAAAGGTCTGATGAGGGGGGAGAGCAGGTCACAACCCAGGAACCCTGCCTCACAGGTTCTTCCAAGCAGTTAACCTACTATTCAAGTCTTCACAGATAGTCCAGATGATGATGTCAGTCATTGCTGTCCCCACCAGTTCCTGTCCTCAGGTAATACAAGATGGCAGGATGGAATTTTACCAGACCACTCCCAGGTTCCTTCATCAGGAGACTGAGAATACTCTGGGGACTGCCTGCCTTTAGGCCACTTTTTAAATTTTTTCCATTTTAAAGAAAGTGGTAAACACCTGAAAATAGAGTTTTTGAAAGAAAGTGACTCTTCAGTTATAATTATAGCACAGAGGGCCACTGCTTTCTATAAGCAGGGAAACTGCTTCTAAACATAGCCTGCAAAATGCAGCCTCCAGCCCATTCCTTTCCTCCCTGGAGGGCTGAGGCCCACACCCTGGGCTGCCATCTCCCTCAGCAGGAACCCCACTCAGCCTCATTCCCTGCCCCAGCAGTCTGGGGGAGGGGGCGGTGTTTCCACTCACCCAAGTGTGGGGTTGGGGAGAAGGAAGGGGTTAGCTTTTTGCCTAATGTTCTGGAGGAGAAAGAGGGACATACTTCTTTAATATGTGCAAGGATTAAGGGTGCATTTAAAAACATTTAAAAATGCCTTCCAGCTTTGACTGAGGTAGGAGTTAAGCCTGAGAAGTTGAGGCCTAAAGAGCAGAATGGTCCCTTGCAGGAGGACTTAGCAAAAGCCCCTGTCACAGTCTGAGGACCAGGGGCCTGCCAGCTCATTTTCTATTTCTAACCCAATGTCAGGCACTTGAGTATGGTACTCAACCTAGCAATTTGGAGATGGCAGTGGGTAAGTATGTAACAGAACAGGATGCTCTCTGGACAAAAGTTCAGAAAGAAAACCAAACGGAAGACAGTCCCCTACGCCTCCTCTGAACAGTCTCTAATGACCCTACGGAAATGTTCCAGCCATGCCTGGGCATCTGCAAAGTTACTCACCTGAGAGTTGTTTCACTTCCTGATCTGTGGGATCAGAAATGGGAAATGCAAAGACATCTCTGTGTATGTGTGTGTGTGCGTGTGCACGCACGCTGTTTGTTAATCACTCTAACTTATAATCCCCTTTCTCGGTCTTCACCCCAATTTCAGTTATGTGGAAAAGAAGTGAGTAAAAAAATTTAAAAACAAAGTCAAAAAAAATCAAGAAAAACAGTTTCTAGGAAACTTCATCTAAAATGCCTGGAAGATTAGAATTAGGTATGAACAGTGTAGAACTCCATATTTCTGAATTTATAGCATGGCCTTGAAAATTATAGATTTTTTATCCCTTTATGATTATTCCAGAAAATCATGCAGATGAGAACATAACCAGATTGTGAGAGTGTCTAAGATATTTGTTAAGGATTCTCAAGTTTGGAGGAAGGTCAGCCGAAATAGCAATTTGTGGGTGGAATATTAGCAGGCTGCAGAATTAATCATAGAAGGAAGGGACTTTGGGAGACAGAAGAGGATGAAGACTAAACTCAGACTCAAGATATGGGAAATGATTTGGTAATGCTGGAGTCCTGTGTGCTCGGGGTTTAAAGTCTTCACCAGCCCCAGGGCTTCTAAGGCACCACCAATAAGTAGAATCAGATTCCATTCAGCAAAAGCAGACAGGAAAACAAATCTCTCTTCTGTGTTTTCCTGGTTTAAAACCAAACATGGTAGCCATTTGATGAGATTCCAATGTCAGGAAAGGAAGATAAAAAGGCAGCCAGCCTCTGACCACAGGGGAAATCAGACTAATGGCTCCTCACATGCCTTCTTCCAGTACTGCACTCTGGAATGTTCTCCGGGTGTCTGTGAAGCTCCCCTGATTCTAGCCCACAGGACTTCCTGCCTACTGTCTCTTTCCTGTGACCCCCAAATGTCAACTGGCAAGGCCCAACATTCCTGTCTGGGACTAAGCAGCTTAAACCACTTGTGTGAGTCACAGGTAATTTTCAGCTGTTGTGGGAAGGATAGAGTGGGGACAAAGTACAAGATCCTGATGAATCTTAGCTCTAGGGGAAAGGAGTTGGGACTGGGGAAGGAGGCTCTAAAGGGCAACTGCAGTGTTCCCCAGTTTTCATGCACCTTCACCAACATAGACAGATTCCCATTGATCCACTAATAGCTTTAAAAAACTTGACCTTTTGTAAAAATGAGGAAACTAAAATTATAGCCCTGCCTGAAGCTTGAAAGCCTGGCTAGCTGGGGAGGCTGCCAACCCAAACCAGAACCAAGCTTGGAAACTTCATGACATTAGCACAAAAGGTTAGTGGGCCATGTTGAATTTGGGCAAGATCTCACAGGATCTTGGATCTGGTGCCTTTTCTGACAGTAGGTTCCAAACAGAAAGGTTGGGAAATATACCTCAGCCTGGCATTGGACATGGGGTAAAGATCTAGTTCTTTCCTTTCCAGGGAAGTCTTATGAGAATTGAGTCTATTCCTGTCTTGTAATCTATCCTGCTACTACTACAGTACACATTCCTTTGCTTATTACTTAAAAATCCTCCATAATTTAGTGCCACCCCACCTGTTGACTAGTACACTTTCACACACATGCTGTGGTCTAGTGAGGCGGGCCTTCTCACAGTCTTCAGGTGGCTTCCTCATACCTGCCTTTGTGTTTCAATGCTCAGCATTCTTCACCTTCATTCCTGAATCTGAGTTTACTCTTAACTTCTTTAATAATCTCCAAAGAGCCCACCTTTAGAGAATTTGCCAATTATGTCAATTTTCATCTCTCCATCTCCAAGTAATTACCAAGTCATTCCATGACATATGTTCCTCGTCAGTAGAATGTAAGTCTCTGTGACTTTTATGCTACAGTGCCTTGCTTATATTGTGCTTGATAAATAACTGTTTTGATTTTTGTTTTGTTTTGTTTTTTGGGTACTAGGGATTGAACCCAGGGCACTTAACCACTGAGCCACACCCCCATACCTTTTTTGTATTTTATTTAGAGACAGTCTCACTGACTTGCTTAGGGCCTCACTAAGTTAGTGAGGCTGGATTTTTTCTTTCTTTCTTTCTTTTTTTAGTTGTCGATGAACCTTTATTTTTTTATTTACTTATATGTGGTGCTGAGAATTGAACCCAGTGCCTCACACATGCTAGGCAAGCACTCAAGCACTCTACCACTGTACCCTGAGGTTGGCTTTGAACTAGTAATCCTCCTGCCTCAGCCTCCCAAGCCACTGGGACTACAGACATGTGCCACTGCGACCAGTGATAAATTTAACTATTGACTAAATGTAGTTCCTCGTCTTCTACAAGTTAAAGGCTAAACAGATACACACAGAGACAATGATCTCATTCCAATCCTATGAGATTTCAAGACAACATGATGTGGGACCTCTCTGTTTAGAGAATACAGAGAATGGTTGTGCCTCAGATAGTGAAGGAATGAATAAAATGCCTGTCCAACCCTGACGTTTTAAATGCTTATCTGAAAATTGGGCATCTTCAAAATGGTGCACTCTTTATGTCATCCAAATCCAGGTCACCATAATTTCAGATTCCTGTGTGCTTAAGATGTTTCCTTCTCATTCTCTTTGTCTTTAGCAGAGAGTGGGTAGACAGATGAGAAAGAGGTTAGAAGAAACCATATACTTCTTAAAATGGAAAAGAGCAGACATAAAAGCTAGTAGAATGCAATAGAGTCCAGAAACAAACCCTCACCTAAATGGTAAATTGATTTTCAACAAGGGAGCCAAGATCATTCATTAGGGAAAGAGTGGGTTTTTCCAACCAATGTTGTTAGAAAAAGTGGATATTCTCATACTCAAAAGAATGAAATTGGACCTTTATCTTATGCAAAAATTAACTCAAATTGGATCAAAGTCCTAAACTTAAGAGCTAAAACTATAAATCTCTAGATGAAAATATAATGGAAAACATTCACCACATTGGATTTAGAAGTGATTTCTAGACTATGACAGCAACAGCATAAGTTACAAAAGACAAAACAGATAAACCGGATTTCATCTAAATGAAAACTTTTTTCCATCAACGGACACTATCAAGAGTGAAAAGAGGGATGGTGATGTGGCTCAGTGGTAGTCTACATGCCTAGCAGGCCCAGGGTCCTGGGTCTAATTTTCAGTAAGAGGTGGAGGGAGACAATACCCACAAGGAAAGAAAATGTTTATAAATTATATATCCAATAAGGGATTCATATTCAATATATGAAAAATTCCTACAACTTAACAACAAAAACACCCAACAACCCTATTCACACCTATAATCCCAGCTACTTGGGAGCCTGAGGCAAGAAAATCATATTTCCAAGGCCAGCCTGGGTGACTTAATAAGACCCTGCCTCAAAAAATAAAATAAAAAGGGCTGCGGATGTCTCTCAGTGGTGGAGCACTTACTTAGCATGTGTGAGGACCTGGGTTCAATCCCCAATACTACAAAACAAAATACAAAAATGGGCAATGGACTCGATAGACATTTCTGCAAAGAAGATACACAAATAGCCAAAAAGCATTAAAAAAAAGTCCTCAACATTATTAGTCACTAGAAAAATGCAAATCAAGGGCTGGGGTTCTGGCTCAGAGGTAGATCACTTGTCTGGCATGCGTGAGGCACTGGATTCAATCCTCAGCACCACATAAAAATTTTTTAAAAATAAAGATATTGTGTCCCCCTATAACTAGAAAATAAATATTTTTAAAATTCATAACCCACTTGAATCAAATGTATGAAATATGATATGTCAAGATCATTGTAATGTTTTAAGCAACCAATAAAAAAAATGCAAATCAAAATCATAATGAGATGCCACCTCTCACCCCTCAGGATGATGGCTATTAAAAAAAATGTTTTTAAAGAATTGGCAAGGATATAGGGAAATTGAAATCTTTACATGCTGCTGATAAGAAAGCAAAATGATGTAGCCATTGTGGAAAACAGTTTGATTCTTTCTGAAAAAGTTTAACATAGATTTACCATATAATCCAGCAATTTGACCCCTAGAGGTATTCCCAAAAGAACTGAAAGCAGGGATTCAAACAGATAGCTATATACCAATGCTCATAGCAGCATTATTTAGGATAGTTGAAATAGCACATGCCTATAATCCCAATGGCTTAGGAGGGTGAGACAGAAGGATCACAAGTTCAAAGCCAGCCTCAGCAATTTAGCAAGGCCCTAAGCAACTCAGCAAGACTCTGTCTCAAAATTAAGAATTAAATTAAATTAAAAAGGGCTGGGGGTGTGGCTCAGGATAAGCATCCCTGGATTCTATCCCTGGTACAAAAAAAAAAAGTTGGAAACAATTCAAGTATCCATCAACAAATAAGTGAATAAACAAAATGTGGTACATACATACATACATACAATGGAATATTATTCAGCCTTAAAAAAACAGAAGAAATTCTGATGCATGCTACATCATGAATAAAGCCTGAAAACATTGTGCTAAGTGAATGAGCCAGACATAAAAGAACAAATATTGTATGGCTTATGTAAGTTACCTAGAATAGGCAAATTTAAAAAAAACAGAATTCCTTAGATTCCATCACTAGGAAAAAAAAGATGGAAAAAAAAGGAGGATCAAAGAAAGGAAGGAAGAAAATAGAAGAGAGGCTACTTAGCTGGGGAGAGGAGGAACGAGGAGTCTTTCTTTAATGGGTGCATGAAGAACATTTGAGATGATGAAGTTCTGGATGTGGATATCGGTGATGGTTGTACAACACTGTTATTATAATTAGTAACACTGATTTGTACACTTAAAAATAGCTAAAATGATAGGCTTTGTTACTATATTTTACCACAATTTTTAAAAATGGTAATAGAGCCTGAATCCAACAATAAAGGAGTATATCAAGCAAATCCAAAACAGTACATCATTCTCTGAAACTGACCTACACTCTTGGAAATGTCTAGGTCATAAAAGGACAAAAACAGGGAGTAGGGTGCTGTTACAAATTAACAGAGACTTAAGAAAAAGGACAAGCAAATGCCATGAGTAATCCTTGATTACATTTTTAAAAATTTTTTTTAGTTGTAGATGGACACAATACCTTTATTTATTCATTATTATGTGGTGCAGAGAATCAAATCCAGTGCCTCACATGTGCTAGGCAAACCCTCTACCACTGAGCTACAACCCCAGCCTTACATTTTGATTTAAAAAAAAGCTATAAAGGGCACTGTATGGACAATTGGGAAAAGTGAATATGAATAATGATAAAAAATTGATCATTATTAATTATTATTATTTTTTTTTTTTAGGTGCTGAGGATAAAACCCAAGCCCTCATACTGGCCAGGGAAGCACTCTACCATGGAGACACATCCCAGCTCTATGACATGCTTTCAAATGGAAAATATATATATAATGTATCTCTAGAAAAGAAAAATGTGGCAATATCAATGAATGTAGATGAAGGATTCAAAGATATTCACTGTACCAGTATTTCCATTTTTCTATATTAGAAATAAAAAGAGGACAAAATGGGTTACTCATTTTGATTGACAAGTGACTAGGGAAGCACTGGTTTTCTGTGAATCAGTGAGCAAGATATGGATCTTGTTGCCACATTGATTCATCCTCTATTGAACTCACTTGGCAAGGTTCCCAGAGGGGCTGACATGGATTATTTGGAGGCTCTTGACTGCCTCCCAGGGCTTACTTCTCTGCCCACCCACAGCTCACTGTGCCACCTACCTTGACCACTTCAGGATCTATAGAGCTGTGTCTTGTGTGTGCCCAGGTTGTCAGCTCCCAAGGGCAGGGCCATGTTCATTTCTTTTAACCTTCTTATCTCAATGTTCCAACCCCTTGCTTTGTACAGAAGAGCTAAATACATAGTGGGTGATTAGTGAATATTCTTCTATTAATTGATTACTAACTAATCCCATCAGTATAAAAATAAAGGCATATATGGAAGTATAGGTGGACAAGGTTGGGGTCGAAAAGTTTGCCCAGCTAAGTTATTAAAAGGCTGTTGGGTAGGACCTTGTGGAAGAAATGCCAAGTGTAGGGTTTGACACAACCTAATTCTCTGTGGCAAACAGATGTTACTGGCTTAGGGAGTGATTAATACTTAGGGGTGGGGTAAAAGAAATACAGCCTTGGCAAAAGCTTATGAATACCTAAGCACAGTATGTCCCCTGCTTTGCCCTATAGGGCAACTGTTGTCTCATCCCCATGAGTTCTTCCGGAGGAATCAGGGCCAAACCAAGGATTAAGGACCTGAAAAAGGGAGTTCTCATTCTGGCTCCTTGAGTAGAGAGACACTGCCTTGGGGGACATGCACCAAGTGTGATTCAAGGAGAACAAGGCTAGGCTCTGTGAAAAGGTGGGAGCAAGACCTGCCCCTGCTTTGTTCCAGAAGGAAGTTGCTGCCCACATGCTGAGCAACTTGCAGAGCTCCCAGGCCTGCTGCATTCCACCTCCAGCCCAGACACCCTTGCTGCTGTGTTGCAGCTTGTTAAGGGAGTGTAGACTTGTCCTTCTTGTCTTGAGTAATTTTTCAGCAAGACCTAGAGGGTAAATTTCTTCTCTATTCCAGCCAGGGCTTCCAGGAGACAGACCCCATTTCTAACATATGCTCAACCTTGTTATTTTTCTATTCAATTGTATCTTTTCACTGGCCACCAAGTATCATACTAGCATTGACACTTAGTTTCAAATCAAATGGAATATTTTTTACATAGATTCTTGTATTGTGAAGATTTCATATAAGTTCAGAGATTCCCCTCCAAAATTACAAACTTTTTGGGGAATGATGCTGTGTGCTGTTTTATAAATATGTAAATTGTCTAGTGCATATACATGGTATGCAAGTCTCTGCAATAGTTAAAAATAATAAGAGAGGTTGGTCATGGTGGCCCATGTCTGTAATCCCAGTGGAGGATTGTGAGTTCAAAGCCAGCTTCAGCAAATTAGCAAGGCCCTAAGCAATTCAGCGAAACTCTGTCTCTAAATAAAATATAAAAAAAGATTGGGGACGTGGCTCAGTGGTTAAGTGCTCCTGGGTTCAACCTCTGCTAGGAAAATAATAATAATAATAATAATAATAATAATAATAATAATAATAATAGGGGCCAGGCACAGTGGTGTACACCTGTAATCCCTGCGGTTGGGGAGGCTGAGACAGGAGGATTGCAAATTTGAAATCAGCCTCAGCAACTTAGTGAGACCTCAGCAACTTTGTGAGACCCTGTTTCAAAATTAAAAAAAAAAAAAAAAAAAAAGTAAAAAGGTCTGGGGATGTAGTTCAGTGCTAAATAATAATAATAACAACAATAGGGAGCTACAGATATAGGTTAGTGGTTGAACACACACAACTCTGGATTCAATTCTCAAAACAACAATAAAATGTATCTATATATTCTGACATAGAGAGATTTACAATTCATATTATTATTGTGCAGAAGAAAAGAAAAGACAAAGCCAGTAGGCAAAGTAGGAAACCCTTTATGTAGAAGGAACTAGTAAAAGACACAAGGGCCTGGTCCATCCTTCCTCATATATTTCTAGCCACAGACATTTGTTACAAACTAGTGTGGTAATAACTCAGTAATTTCATGTATTTTCCTTTTTGAAATGAATTATAGTTAACGTCAAATAATATATCAGGCAGTTAGCATAGGACTTGTCAAAATAAGTCACAATTACATAGCACTTACATGGGGCAGACATTGCTCTGGTGCTTTACATGAATTATCATTTAATCCTCACAATAGTTTTATAAAAAAACTGAGGCATAGACAGACTTAGTAATTTGTCTTAAGGTCGACAGCACAGCAAGAAAATGGCAAATCCAGGATTCAAACCCAAGTCCAGCTCCAGAGCCTCTATGCCTAACCACTGTGCTGAAGGTGCTCAATAAATGTACCCCTTTCCATAACCCCTGGTTTTTTGTTTTGTTTTGTTTTGTTTTTTTGTACCAGGGATTGAACTCAGGAACGCTTAACCACAAGTCACATCCCCAGCCCTTTTTAATTTTTTATTTACAGACAGGGTCTCACTAAGTTGCTGAGGCTGGCTTTGAATTTGCCATCCTCCTGCCTTAGCTTCCCAAGCCTCTGGGATGACAGGTGTGCACCACAGCACCTGGCCCTTTCCATACTCCTTTCCTCCCTTTTCTTTGTTTCTAGATCTTGCATGTGCCTCCATGATAGCACTTTGAACACTGTGAGAAATAACCAAAAAAAAAAAAAAAGAAAGAAAGAAAACCCCCAGTCTCAGCCAAATATATGGCTCCATCCTTCTATGGACTTGAGGTACCTCTAAGGAGCTACTGATGCCTTCTGGAAACTATGTGAGAGTTGTTACTGAGAGAACTTGACCATTGTTGTGACTGTATTTAGTCATGTAATATACAGAGATCTCTAGGTAAGAACCCTGAGGACAGGGTTTAGCCCCCGTCCTAGATTATATCAAGTAGAAGCTCAGTTTAGGCTAATGATGGCACAAGCATACTAAATCACTAAGGGTGAGAGGTTGCCCTGATAACTTTTTGAGAAATGTAGGCATATGGTATAAGGTTTCTAGAACCCTAATTCTTGGCTTCTCAAACCCTGAGAAATTAAGATCCACGCTACATGAAAGCAAACTAGGAAGTTTTGTACAGGTCCAGAACCCTAATGGTTTTTGGAAATGACATTGTATGTAGTGCTGTTTGGGATTAAATCAATATCCCTCAAATTTGCCAGACCTATTGTCACAGCAATATGTATTCCCTGTTCACACATGGAATGTTTGCTCTCTGGCAGCCAAATGCACTTGGAACTGACAAATGATGATCTCATAAAGCAGGAAAGCTGAGCAGTTAGTCAGATGATTAACACGTTCTTAAAATGGAGGAGTTGAACATCATTAAATGAAAATATCTGAGCATTGAAGAATCAGGAGTTTCCAAACTCAGATGCAACTTAGGAACCATCATATCCGAAGTCCTTCATTTTGCAAATGGAAAACTAAAGTTTTGGTTTTTTTTTTTAAAGAGAGATGTCAGGACTTCTGGACTAAGAAAATTTTAATTCTTTCAATAGAGTTCATTCTGGAGCAAAACTACTGTGGGCTTCTCCCTAACTCTAAGCCTTTAGTACCAGTTACAGTCATCAATTCATCTCAGGTGCTTGGTGACTTCTATTCTCGTCTTAACAGTCAGTTTCAATTTTTATTTTAGTTTTTGGATTTGTTTGGTTTGGTATGGTGTTGGAACTTTGTACATGCTAAGCATGTGCTGTACCACTGAGCCATAGTCCCAGACTATTTTATTTTTCTTAATTGGCTTTGTTTCCTAGTCTAGAATGAAACAACATTTTATTTAATAAAATAGAATGTGTTCCCAATTTTATTTTTAAGTGTCCTGTACTGTGTTTACTTATATGTAAAGAAGAATCCTACCCCTCTCCCCCATAGCTCCAATGTTGCAGACTGCTCCTAACATCAGAACCACACAAATAGAAAGCTTTAGGTAGTAAATGGGGGTTAGATGTGATCTGCATAAATTATCTGCATACCCCATGTCTAGAGATTTTAAGGTATGGGTCCTCCAGGTAGTTTTCAGGCCTTTTTCTAAGTAATCATGCTCAGGAGATGAAATTATTTGACAATTTGCTTATACGATTTTCAAATAATAAAAACCCAGCTATCACCCTACTGATAATTCAGCAAAAAAAATAAATAAATAAAAATAAAAAAAAATCCTGCCTCCCATGTGTACAGTATTTTCTGGCTTGCAAAACCACCACTTACATCTTCTCAAACAGACCTACCTTCTCACTTGGGAAGAGATGTTCTAGGGACATGGTCCTGACTAGTAGGACAGGACGCAGGAAACTGTGGTCCTTCTTGAGCACTCTGAACCTGTCCCGCTTTTCCCACTCCTGGCTTTCTCAGTTCTAGACAAAAGCAAAGCCTCAATTTTCTGTGAGAGGCTAAAGAGGGCTGGGATTGTGGGTCAGAGATAGAGTGCTTGCCAAGCACACATGAGGCACTGGGTTTGATCCCTGGCACCACATAAAAATAAATAAATAAAGGTATTGTGACTCCAAGGCTTCAGTACCAGCTACAGTCAATTCATCTCAAGTGCCTTGTGACTTCTCATCTTAACAGTCAGTTTCAATTTTTATTTTAAAAAACTTTTTTAAAGGCTAAAGAGGTAAGCAGGGGTCCTGAGAAGGGGAGGAAGACGTGCCCCAAGCCAAGATGTTTCTCTTGGAATTCAGGAAAGCATTCCAGATTCCTAGGTTTTTCAGACCCTAGTGCTAAAGACAGTCTATAGTGGAAATCCTTTCTAACACTGCCTTAGAGGTAGGTCATTTCTTAGTAGGGCCCAGAAAATATCTGTCTTGGAGCACAACGCTAGAGTCAACAGTGTTAGAGTCGAATTTTATTTAGTCTTTGACGTGGTCCTGCAGAGGCCTCACCTAGAATGGGACAACTTGGGCTGTGAATCTCAGGTGAGAGTCCCTTGCAAGCTATAAATGATCTTTTCTGAACTTCAAATTTTCTCATCAGTAAATTGGGGTTAATGATACTTCACCCTGAAAAAAAAAATCAGGGAAAAAAATGTAAAAATGCTTGTTCCATACAGAGCGCTCAGAAAGTGATAGCTTCATTATTAATAACCTAAGGGAAGCCTAGGGGTAACTCGGCAGGAAACCAAAAACTCTCCTGCAAAAAACGAACCGAAATAGCCGGGCTGAGCTCCACCCACCCCCGTCAGCAAGCCTTCACCGAGGGCCAGGCAGGAAGAGGACTCTGCCCTCCCCCAGCCTGCGGCTCGGTTCTCGGCCGGCGGAGGGCTGGGCTGAGGGGGGAGTGCGCCGGGGCTGGTTTTGCTTTAGAAAAGGGTGAGGGGATGCCCTCGGCCTTCCGCTGGGGAAGAAGGTGGAGATACTTTAGCCGAGTAACCGAAGCTCAAGGCCACCCCCTGGCCCCGGGGCGGATGGGGGGAAGTGTGCCCTTGGGCCGACTTCCCCTCCCCGGCCCTGCCTGGGTCAGCTGGTCTTGTTTTGCAGGCTCCGACCCCTCCCGGTCGGGACGATGCGGGCCACAGGTCCCCAGACCCCGCTCCACGCCGCCCGAGCGCCGGCCTCAGCCTCCTCCTTCCTCGGCGCGCTCTTGGCCTCCGCCTCCCGGGCCAATGCCCTGCGGCCTGGCCGCGGCCTCTTCCGCCCTACGCTGGCCCTTCCCTGCGCCAGCGTGGGCAGGGGGAAAGCCTGCTCTCCCGAATGATCCTTCAGAGGCCACGGCCTCCTTCTTATGAAAAGAATATTCACATCCCCAGGAAGGCCTTGGCGGGAATACGCCCCTGAAGGGCAGGCAGGCTGCCCGAGAAGCACCAAGGCCCCACTGTGTCGGGTCGGTCCCCTGGGGGCTTTCAGAACCTCTATCAAGGTTAGGCTCCAGGGAAACAGTGGGCCTTTTCTTCCTTTCAGAACCACCCCACCTGCGGCCCTAACTGACCCTCCTCCCTTCCAGCTTGTTCAGTGGCCTCTACTGTTTGCAGACTCCACAGGAGCAGCCTATCTCATTATTTGTAAGTACTCAGAAGAAATGTTTGCATTTCCAGAAATTCCAGCCTTCAGGCCTAAATCAACCCAGCTACACAGTTCACAAACTAAGTAAAGGGGAAATGAGAAGGAACCCTGGATTCAGAAACACCGCTGTGCAACCAGAACTTTACACAATATCTTCTCTCTTAAAACTCCCAAGACCCTGGGGGAGTGTGTAGCATCTTCCTGGCCTGGAGAAACCAAGGCTCTGAGATATTAAGAATACAGTAGTTGGGCTGGGGATGCAGCTCAAAGCAAGACACTTGGTAGGATGCCTGAGGCCCTCCCCCTCTCCCTCGCACCCCACCCCTACCCTCGCAAATCAGAACTACTGAGAGTCTGGTTTGCAAGCAGCCAATTCTTAGTGACTCAGCTTCATACCAGGACACCAAGTAGTGTCCAGATTCAAATCCCCCTGGGTTCTCTTGTTTGCTTGGGGAGCAAACATCAGGGGCAATAGATGTTCCTGCAGCAAGGTTAAAGTTCTTTCTAGCAGAGAGTGGGAGGAAGAAGGTGGGTACTTCCCACACATAAAGAAAGTCCCCCCTATGGGAGAGTTCCCCCTATGAGGACTGTCAAACAGTAGTTTGAGCCACCGTTTTCCACAGGCTATTGCCCACCCACCACCCCAATCGGCAACCCCCCACACCCCCCACCTCCACCCTGTTGCTGGGAACTGAACCCAGGGCCTTGCCCATTAAATGCTCTACCACTGGACTACACCCCCCATGCTGCTCTTTGTCATCAGATGAGTGTTCTTACTTTCCTCCCACATCTCTTCTGGAACCCCCTTCTCCTCACATCATGGGAGCAGTCTGAGAGGATTCTGACACTTTTGTGGGTAATCTTAAATTACCAACTCTTCTCTCAGGTCTTAATTAACACTTTTCTTTGACTCCACAAGCCTCCTACAGCACTTCTACTCCCCCCTCCCCTTTTTTTTTTTTTTTTTCTTTTCTTTTTTTGGTAGCCCTCAGAACACCACCTATTGAAATTGCTTATTTTCTTAACTGACACCCCCTGTGGAGGTAAGTAGCTACTTGAGTGCATGAACTATGTCCTGACTGTAACCTCTGCATTAAGCTGAAATTCCAAGGTCCAGCTCCCAGGATGCCAGTGTTCCCCAGGATTACCATTTGGAAACCATTGAACTAGTGTTTGGAAGTTAAAGAAGGGAAAAAAGGAAACTAGGAGACTGCAAAAACCTGACCTTTAATCATCCTAACAACTGCTGGGTGTGATGGTGTGTGCCCATAGTCCCAGCTACTCTAGAGGCTGAGGTAGGAGGATCACTTGAGCCCAGAAGTTCAAGACCAGCCTGGTCAACATAGCAAGACCTCTATCCCCTAAAATAATAATCCTGACAACAAAAATAGTGATTATCATTTAATCAGTGTTGATTATATAACTATATAACAGGTATTGTTCTAAGTATACCAGTGCAACTGAATCACCTGGAAAATCTCCTTAAAATGCAGGTTCTGACTCAGAACATCTGGGGTGGGGCCCAAGATTCTGCATTCTTGAAAAGATCCCAGATGATAATCCATGGATCATAATTTGTATAGCAAGGCCTTGGTGTCTAAATTTACCTATCTATCTATCTATCCATCTATCTATCTATTTTTACATTTGGATTGTACCCAGGGCCTTGCACTCTATCACTGAGTGACATCCCCACCCTTGATCCTATCCTCTTAATAACCTATGAAGTTGGTTCATTTTACAGATGAAGAAACCAAGAGATTTCATATATGTGTCAAAATAATGCTCTGGCTGTGTAGCTAGCTCAGAATTAGAGTATTTGCCTAGTTTGGACAAGGCCCTGGGTTTGATCCTTCACAGAGTAAATTAATTAATTGATTAATTTAAAAAAATATTTAAAAGACTACAGGGCAGTAAGGGAAGGGAGACTATGTGGGCAGTGTACAATTGTAGAAAGAGAAGGTTTTAGGAAGAGGAAACAGTATTTACACAAAGCCTGGCATGCAGAGGAGATAGACAAGGACTATACACAGGTCTATTTCACCCAGGACACACTGTGGGCCCAGTACTTGGGGCTATGAGCTTTCCAAAGGTCCTCCATATTTCAGACCTGAGGAAAAAATATTGGAACCTACATATGAAAACTGAAATTTTAATTAATAATTCCAAAATTCAAATCATTAAAAATTCTTTCAAAAATTTTACATTATAAAATCATATTTAGTGAGCAATATGAATACATTTGATAAAAATAGGGTAGGGCAAAGAACAAACTAGGCCATGGCTATGTTGAATTTGGATGTAATCCTGAGGGCAGCTGAGAACCACTGATAGAAGCAGAGTAATGTTCTCTGTGGCTACAGTGAGGAGAATGAATTGGAAGCAGGCCAGCCTGGAGGCCCAGCGGCTAGAGACCAGATAGGCAGTTAATGTCTTCCAGACTGAAAGAGAATCTCTCCTCAGTGCCAAGATTAGCATAAAATGATAGCATTATACAACCCAATTATTATTTTATTTCTCTAACATCAATCTGACTCAGCATTCTAAATTTACTTAAGATTTGAGGATGAGGATTTTACAGATCCTTCCTCATTAAGGCCAATGATATTACAATCTAGAAGAGGACAGGGGCATATGCTTTAAATCAGATAAGCATGAGTTTGAACCTCAGCTCTGCTTCTTGCTACCTGCCCAACTTTGCACAAATGACTTCTCTAAGTATCAGATTCTTTACTGATACAGTGGGCATAATGCTCCCCTCACAGAATTAAGAGAGTTACAATGTATATGCAGTGCCTCTCATAGAACTTATAAATAAATGCCATCATCTATGTGCCATTGTTCTGAGACCTAGTCTAGTTTTCTGTAGAAGGGTACAGAGAATGGGGTGAATAATTTAATCTTATTAATTGTCTGAGGTAAAATTAATATCCCCATTTTGTAGATGAGGTCAGAAATTAGATCAGAGCTCAGTGAACTAGGGGCAGAAAGTGGTAAACCCACAAGAGCTGGTATTTCATTTTATTTTTATCTGGTTTACACTCTCTCCAGCAGTCAACATCTGCTGTTTCCAGCACTCTAAGATGGACCCAAAACCTATTCCCCTTAGTCATGGCACAAATCAGTCACGAGGATGAATGGCCTATGGCAGGTCACCAAATACTGTTTTCTGATTCCACTGAATATAATTTTCCCTCTCTCCCCAATCTTTCACAATATTCCTACTACCTCCTTGCCCCCTACCACAGCCTCCAATTTTTCCTTATTAAAGAATTTGCCTCTTTGAAATTCAGACAGAACCACCCTCGGTTGGGATGACTTCCAGGGTTCCTCCCTTTAAAGGGAATAGATAAGTAGGTCACATAGGGATGGTGGGGGAGGAAGGCAAATTCTTATGGGAGGAGGAAAAATACTGCAGATCCCATTATAATACTGCAGGAGAGTGGGAAACAAAATAAGAGGGTTTTTTGCTCTTTCCTCTCATTCCCTTCCCCCTTCACAGTGACAGTCCGTGCTAGCCACTATTACAGTGGAAAGCATTTTGGAGGCTGCACAGGCAATACTGAGTTCTAAGGGTTTGGAGATATTATGAAAACTGTATTGAGCAGAAAGCTTGTCTACCTGTTGCTTTTCTACCCACCTGTCTCCTCTTCAAGCTACCCCCTCTACACTCAGGTTGCATCTTTCTCCTGTATGGAGAAGAGAAAGCTCAGCTTTTCTGGAGTTTCAAAGACTCTTGTCTGAAAGTTCAGGTCTCTGGAGCTTGGAGGCTCCCCAGTGCCAGAAAGGCACTGGCTGTGATTGCCTGCAGCAGCAGCCTGGGATCCCGTTTACCAAGATGCTGTTGTGGCAACCAGAACAAGTCATAGGCTTTGCACGATTTTGCTTCCCCGCCCCAAACCCTCTTGACAGCAGTTCACAACAAGGGGTGTGGATGAGCATTAAATTACACAGATTGCCGTGAAAAACCAGAGACAGACAGGGACAGGGACAGAAGCAGGGTGCGGCATTAAAGATCCAACAGTACCAACTCCACCCTGACACACTGTCCCTCAGGACTGAGCCCCACTTGAATCATAACACTGGACGGCCACATTTCTAGGAAACTTCAGCTAAAGGGGAAAGGTCCTGGCTGAGTGAGACTGTGTACAGATCAGGACTGGAAGCATGCATCCGGCAGACAGTTGGTCCTTGGACTCCATGCCTAGGGCACAAGGCAAGCACACAAAAACAAAAAGACCAAAGGCTGATTCTCCAATCCGGGGTCAACAAACCCTCTTCCCTCCATGGTGGTTGGAGGAAACAGGAGGTTCATATCTAGCGAGGTTTAGAGGTTTCCACTCTCCTCACCTGAAGCCTGGTGAACTTCTAGTTTAGAATCTTACTGTGTCAAGATACTGGCAGCTCTTTTGCAGAGGTTGGAAGTGACACTGCAGACTTTGGGGTATGATAATCTCCCACCTGGCTCATGTTCCCATATTCTTCTTTACCCTCCCTTCCCTGTTCCCAAGGTGCTGCAGATTACACAGGGATACTAAGTCCTTTCTGCTCTTCTTCCTTCACTCTGTAGAATGAGTCCCTCCTATCTCTTAGATGTCGGTAACCCAGGTGCCCTATGGGAAATCCACAGCTTTTAGTGGCTCTCTTCTCTCCCACAGATCACATTAAAAGCAGTACTGGGTGACAGAAGAGAGACATCCATCTTCACCTGGGCTCTTCATTATGCTTAATCTACCCAGTGGGGTAGATCTGTCAAACACACCTCATTCCCAGGCTGGAGTAATCCAGAGCCATCTCTCAACTGAGTGGGTGTAAATCCCCACAGGTATGTAGCAGGCAAGTAGCAGCAGTGACAGTATGGTGGTGCCTTGAATTGAAACAAGAAGTTTGAACTTGTGAGGCTTAAGATCCTTTGTGTTCCCAAAAAGCCACTAGCAGCTCCTTCTCCAGCCTGGACTGCTTGACAGGCCAACATCTCCACCAGGTCCTGGGTAGGCTGCCTTATCTAGGTCTAGTGCAAGTGCTAGCCTTGGCATATCTAGGACTACTTGGGAGAAAGGTTCTAGTCTTGAAGTTTCTGTATCCCCCATCCATCAGTAATTCATGCATCTAAGAAGAGGTTCTAAAACTTTAGTATGCATCAAATCACCAGGGGGCCTGTTAAAATATAGTAGCTCCCTCTGAGGGATATATTCCAAGACTCCTAGTTGATGCCTGAAACTGTAACAGTACGAAGCCCCATATATACTATGTTTTTTTTTTTCCTATACATACATATCTATAATAAGCTTTTATCTATTCACTTGAAGAAAGCACTGTATGGATTCTCTTTGGCATATCTGAATTACCAGCATCACTACTCTTGTCCTTTGGAGCAGTTATTAAGTAAAATAAAGGTTGCTTTAACCCAAGGACTGTGATACTGCAATAGTTAGCCAACACAGATAACCAACATGGCCACTAAGTGACTAATGGATAGGTAGCCTAGACAACACGGAGATGTTGGACAAAAGAATGATTCATATCCTAGGTGGGAGGGTGTAAGATTTTATCATGCTATTCAGAAAAACACACAATTTAAAATTTATGAATTGATTATTTCTGGAATTTTCCATTTAAAATTTTTAAAAATATTTATTTTTTAGTTGTAGTTGGACACAATATCTTTATTTTATTTGTTTTTAAGTGGTGCTGAGGATCAAACCCAGGGCCTCACACATGCTAGGCAAGCACTCTACCGCTGAGCCACAACCCCAGCCCCTCCACTTAAATATTTTGACCATGGTTGACCTCATGAACTGTTTTCTCAGGAAGTAAAACCTTGGAACAGAGGGTAGGTACTGATTGCTAGGCCTCATACCCAGGGTTTCTGATTTGATAGGTTTGGAATGGGGGCTGAGAATTTATATTTCTAACAATTCCAAAGTGATAGGATGCTGTTGTTTTAGGATTCACATCTGAAAACCAGTGACTTAGAGTATAACAAAAAGAAAACCTAGTTTTGAGTCCTACCCCTGCCACTTTCTGTTCTGAGATCTTATACTTGACTTCTGAGCTTCATTCAGTTCCTCATCCATCAAAGAGGTGGGGACATAGCGTAGTGGTACAGCACCCCTGTATTCAATCCCCAGTACCCCCAAAACAAAACCAAGGGCTTTGTTCTATAACTAGTTCACTGGGGAGAAACTGACAAATAACTCTGGTGAATAATGGTCTTTGCTCTGTAGAGGCACCTGGGCTCTCAGACGAAGGTCCTGGAAAGGAGTGAGCAAGGAGTTGAGAGGATTCAATTGCACCATGTGTTTGCTTTTGTTTCATTTTGCTCTACCACTGAGCTACATCCTTTTAAAAATCTTTTATTTTGAGACAGGGTCTCACCAAGTTGTTGAGGTTAGCCTTGAACTTGTGATCCTTCTGCTTTAGTCTCTTGAAGAGCTGGGACTACAGGTGTGTGCCACTGTGTCCAGCTAGATTGCATCTATTATTTGAAAGACCCTTTCACTGTGCAGGGGAAATTGGGTATCAGGGCTGGGTATGTGTCTTAGTGGTAGAGCACTTGCTTCATATGCTGTATGCTCCAATTTTTGAAATAAGTAGTCTTTCAGTGAACATCCTTGCATATCTGAGCACGTCCTAGGTTGGATCCCCAGCACCACAAAAAAATAAGTAAGTCAACAAACTTTGTCTCCTGTCTATCAGATACTCTACCTAATACTGAGGCTGACTTTGGGCAGATCATATGTGAGGATTCTAAGGCCCAGTTAAGCTCATCTTGTACCTCAGTTTCCTCTATAAAACAAGGGCTTCAGGCCAGGTGTGGTAGTGCACACCTGTAAGCTCAGCTAGTCAGGAGCCTGAGGCAGGAGTATCACAAGTTTGAGGCTGGTCTGAGCAACTTCATGAGACAGACAGACAGACAGACAGACAGACACACACACACACACACACACACAATGTATATATAAAGTGTCCCATATTCAGAAATCTACTCATTTGCATGTAGACACAACTGCTTTTTAAATCTTTTTTAAACTACAGGTTTTTTTCTATTCTAAATATAATATATGGGTTGGTAGAAAATATGCAAAGGAAATAAAAAGTAAAGTAAAAGAAGAAAGTGAGTCATTCATAAACCCAGAAATAACTAGTAAACATTTTGATATATTTCCTGCCAGTAGTTAAATTCTCATATTTATTCTATATAATTTTTTTATTAGTTGCTCAAGACAGTACAATGATCTTGACATATCTTACATTTGATTCAAATGGGGTATGAATTCTCATTTTTCCACGTGTACAGATTGCAGGATCATATTGGTTATACAGTCACGTATATACATACAGCAAAACTAGTGTCTGTTGTATTCTGCTCCCCTTCCTATCCCCCCCTCCACTCCCCTCCCCTCCCATCACCTGTCTCTACCCAATCTACTGTGACACATTTCTCTTTTTTTTTCTTCCCCCTCACACCATCATATATGTATTTTGTATAATGATGAGGGTTTCCTTCCATCTTCCATGCAATTCCCCTCTATATAATTTTTAAAGGAATTCAAGGTTAACTGTTTATGCAATTCTATATTTAACTTGACATGTGATTCATGTTTTGGTATTCTTTTAACCATTCTTTGAAAACATACACACAAAAAATTATTCCATAGTATCCATTCACAGATGCCTCAAACTTTAACCATCCATTTGTTATTGTATGCTCCAATTTTTTCTATAAGTAGTCTTTCAGTGAACATCCTTGCATATCTGAACACATTTCTGATTTTCTTAGATAGAAACAAAAAAGTCTCTTGACACATACTACTAAATTGTTTTCTGAAGTCCTATTTGAAAAATACTTCCAGAAGAGATTTCTGGTTTCTGGCTCTGCATGTAAGGAGCTTGGGAGTAGCCATTTCTGTCTTAACAACAGAACCGAAAAATCAACAACTTTTCTTGGATATAACAGACAGCTGAGTATATAGGGCAAACCAAAGCCTCCACAACTGGAAAGACAGTCAGGTGAATACAGGGAGTCATGGCTTAACAGAGCAGACTCAAGGTACAAATCTCTACAGAAGTCAGCACCAGGTAGGAAAAGCAGAACTGTATTGATGAATTGCCAAAGCCTCGAAGTGGACAAATATGAGAGGTAAGAACTTCAGAGGCACCCAGTCATGAGGTGAGAATAAGCAGAAAACTTTTGTGAGTTTTATCTCTAGGAAACCCACCAAGTTCTCACATTGAATGTTGGAGTAAAGTCATGTTTCTGGTGGAAAGCGGAAGAAGGAATCATTTTGAAATGCACTAGAGCATTCTGGTATTTTCATTTATTATTTTTCTGTTTTGTTTGTGGTACTGGGGATTGAACTCAGGGGCACTTTACCACTGAGCTGCATCCCCAACCCTTTTTATATCATTTATTTTGAGACAGGGTCCCAAAGTTGTCCAAGCTGTCTTCAAACTTGTGATCTTCCTGTCTCAGCCTTCCAGGTAGCTGGGATTACAGGTGTGCACATGATGCCCAGTTTATGTATGTTTATGTGTAAATCACCTATGTATGTGTTTGTATGATAATAAAGTGAATGACAACATGATGCAAGGAATGGAGGGAGGGTTTGGGATTGTTTTATCATTACAAAGTACTCACACTACCCATGAACTGGTATAGTATTATTTAAAAATGCACTTGCATTAATTGTAAATGTATAGTACAGATGCTAGGGCAACTACTGAAAGAATTTAAAAAAATAAATCAGCTGGGCGCAGTGGCACATACCTGTAATCCCAGTGGCTCAGGAGGCTGAGGTAGGAGATCACAAGTTTAAAGTCAGCCTTAGCAACTTAGCTAAGCCCTAATCAACTTAGTGAGACCTTGTCTCAAAATAAAATATAAAAATGGCTGGGGATGTGGCTCAGTGGTTAAGCACCTCTAGGTTCAATCCCTGGTACCAAAAAAAAAAAACAAAAAAACCCTTAACACACCATATAATCCAGCTACTACACTCTTTGATTTTCCCCCATATGAGCTGAAAACTTATGTCTACACAAAAATCTGCACATAGATTTTGTAGCAGCTTTATATATAATGTCACAATTTGAAAGAAACCAAGATATCCTTCAGTAAACTGGTAAATCCAACAGTGGAATATTATTCAGTGCTAAAAAGAAACAAGCTATTGAGTCATGAAAAATATTGAGGAATCTTAGATTACTGAGTGAAAGAAGCCAATATAAAAAGCCTGCATATTGTATGATTCTAACTATATGACATTCTGTAAGAGGTGCACAACTATGGAGATAGTATTAAGATCAGTGGTTCCCAGGGCATGGGAGAAGAATGAGGCATGAAAATGTAGAGCACAGAGAATTTTTAGGGCAGTGCTAACAATGGAAACATGCCATTATGCATCTGTCCTAACACAGAGAAAGTACAACACCAAGAATGAGCTATAATGTAAACTATAGCTTTAAAGATGTGTTAACATAGATTCATCAATTATAAAACAATGCACTATTTTGGTGAAGGAAGTTGATTATGATGGAATCTAGGCATATACAGGTGCAGAAGATTTGGGAAGTTCTCTGTGCCCTTTCCCTTTTGCTATGAACCTAAAATTGCTAGAAATATATATATATATATTCAAAAAGATGCAGCCGGGAGCAGTGGTGCATGCCTGTAATCTCAATGGCTCAAGAGGCTGAACCTGGAGGATGGTGAGGTCAAAGTCAGATTCACCAACTTAGTAAGGCCCTAAGTGACTTAGGGAGACCTTGAATCAAAATATAGAAAGGGCTTGGGACATGACTAAGCACCCATGTTCAATCTCCAGTACCAATAAATAAATAAATAAGGGAAAATTGGTGGTGCAGCTCAGTGGTAGGATGCATGCTGAACATATGCAAGACCCTGGGTTCTATCCTCAGCACCATGAAGAATATATATATATACACATATATATATACACACACATATATATACACACATATATATATACATATATATATATACACACATATATACATATATATATATATATATATATATATATATATATATATATATATATTGGTATATGTGTTCATCAATAAAAATAAATAAAACACTTTCAAAAAAGATACATTTACAATGTATACGTATCTATAAAAATACTTTCAGAGTACTTAACTCTATAGCCCTTCTATTCATAAGTAATTTCTACATCCATACCCATTTCATTCTGTGTGTTGCTACACTTAACCCTTTCCACATTGAATCTGCATATTGAATGTTGACAATCTTAGTTCCTCTTATAGGAGACCATTTTTACACATCCTTCTATACCCCCCATGGGTAGAAAAGGGGGCTGTATGTGAAGCTGTATGAGGGAATCTGGAAGCAGAAGAGGAGCTCCCCTTTGAGAAGGAACCAGACTGCAGGCTTGAACCCCATTCTTGAAGGACTAGAAAGGGATTTTACTCAACCTTCCTCACATCTGAACTCTGGGAGGTGGAGAAAGATGGAAAACTAATCAAGTCCAGAGCATGGAAAATGAGTAGCCTGAGCAAACAGGCAGGGCTTCCACCAAGGGCAGGGAAAAGGGCAGAGGCTTGAAGACCACACTTGTAGAAGGACAGCGGGAGTTCCAGGTATTTAGTAGATAGAGACAGCCACATGTCACTCTTACTTACTTGTATCGCTACTAACATCCTAGTCTCACAGGTCTTGACCTGAGCAAACAACCTAGAACATGATAATTGATACTCAAGTGAATGTTTTTAGGATTGGAGTTTCCCAGATTTACATTGTGCCATGTTCATGATTTCAAGGTCCTAGTGAAAAGAAAGCAGCAGTATGCAGTCATGTATCCCTGTGACCTGTATCAGCCAAACTAGCCACACTTTTGAACAGTTATGACAGATGTAACTATTGAAAGCATGCAGTATATGGCCCATGTCACTCTTGAGGACTGCATAAAAGTGTTAAGTCACATAATGTCTCTCACTTTAGCCTCTTTCTAAGCAATAAAAATCTTGAAATCACAGGTTTGATGCATTAGTTACACTTTTTCCAACACACATTAAAACAACAAAGGTATCCATTATAATACAAAGTTGTCAGTCATCGGTAACACCTTTACTAATTGTACCACATTTTGGGGAAGAACTGGTTTAACCAAATAGTTTTTTTTTTTTAATATTATAGCTAATCGTGTATAGATTGTGTATATTTTTTTCCACTTAATTATAAGCTTCCTAACATCAGAGACCATGTTTAATTCAATGCTTAGTACTGTATTGAAGCTCAATAAATATTTGTTCTTTCTTTGGTTTGTTTGGGTGATGGGGTTGAGATTATTAGGTGTTAATCTATGTACTTAAGTTACACCTACAAGATCAGTATCACAAATAGGAGGGCAATATTTATTTATTTATTTATTTATTTATTTATTTATTTTAAAGAGAGAGAGATAGAATCTTTTTTTAAAATATTTATTTAATTTTTTTTAGTTTTCGGCGAACACAACATCTTTGTTTGTATGTGGTGCTGAGGATCAAACCCGGGCCGTACGCATGCCAGGCAAGCACGCTATCACTTGAGCCACATCCCCAGCCCCAGAGGGCAATATTTATATGGCAAAAGAAATTGCCCTGGTTTCAATGCTATACCTTCATTATTTGAACTTGGATTTAAAGGTGTTTTTATAATAACAGGATTTTTAAAAAGTGAATACTTTTAAAAAATACTCACATACTTTCTCCTTGTTCTTCCTAGGATGAATAAAATACAAGTTTAAGACTTCATCTTGGGCTACAAGATAGAGTAAAAGTATGTGCCTAGCAAGCAAGGAGTGAAATGTATAGTCATTGATCAGTAAATATTAGTTGAATGAATGTATGAAGTGACTTAGCCACAGTCAATTTACAACCCCTGGAAAACCATCAAAGAAAAATGGAGGAAGAACTAATAGCTATTCAATATGTAATATTCCAGAGCCTTTATGTCTTTCCTCTGGATTTCGTGAGGATAGACAACTCTACCTGTCTTTAACCAAAGTTTGCCTTTTTGGAAGACCATAGTTTCCAAAGGATACGAGCTCTAATTTTATCAGAGAGCTGAACAGGAAGTGTAGTGAATAATGGACACCTTCTGACCAACCAAACTAATAAATGACCAAAGGAAGGTATAAATAAAGACTAAAATAAGCCAGGCATGTTGGTACACTCCTGTATCCCAGGGACTCAGGAGGCTGAGACAGGAGGATGGCACATTCAAGGCTAGCCTGAGCAATATAGTGAGTCCCTGTCTTAAAAAAATAAATAAATAAAAGGAAGCTGTAGATGTGGCTCAGTGGGTAAGTGCCCCAATCCCAGCACACAAAAAAAGGCTAGTATATTATTATTATTATTTTGTGGTACCAGGGATTGAACCCAGAGCCTCACACATGCTGGGTAAACACTCTGTCACTGAGCTACTTCCCCAGCCCTAAGCTAGTATATTGAGAGAATGATTCTAACGAAGAAGAGAAAGCTATACTAACTTTTCAGTCACTTGCTAGAGGTAGAACATTGATCAAATCTGGTCTTCATTCCACCTGTCTCTTTCCTTCTAAATCAAATTTAAGTCCATAGGTTGTAAACTCAGGATTGTTTTACCCATTGGCACATAAGAAACATGTTCTTCATACACTGGAAGTGAGTGTTCCCTTAGCTACTTAGGAATGTAGGCAAGAACTAAGTGCAATAAAAAGAAAGTACACCTCAGAGGACCTTGCTTGGAGTCCTAACTCTGTCAAGGACTTGATTGAGTGTTCTTATGCCTATTACTGATCTCTTCTAACTCATGGGTTTCCTTAACTCGTTCATTTAACAAATGTTTTCTAAGCACTTACTGAGTACCAAGTAGTGCTCAGTGCCCTAGGGATCTAATAATGAATAAAATCAAGCAGACCCACTTAAATGGAGTGTATCTTCTAGTGAAGAGTGACAGGTAATAAATGATTAAATAACCTCAAATGGTGAGCAGTGCTAGGAAAAGATAAAACAAATGATAAAAACAAATGGGGAGAGGGGGCCAGGAAAGGTCTCCCTAAGGCAGTAACATTTGAGCTGAATGTCCTAAAAGAAGCCAGCCAAGGAGCAAGGAATAAGCCAGGGAAAGAATATTCCAGGAAGAGGTATCAGTAAGTCCTTCAGGAAGACCACGTTTGGGGCTGGCTGATAATCCAGGAAAATAATACTACGTATGCAGTTATATCAGGTGAATGATTTTGAGGGTTTTTTTGTTGTTGTTGTTGTTTGTTTGTTTTTGGTATTGGGGATTGAACTCAGGGGCACTCAACCACTGAGCCAAATCCCCAGCCCTTTTTTGAATTTTATTTAGAGACAGTATCTCACTGAGTTGCTTAGCACCTCACTTTTGCTGAAGCTGGCTTTGAACTTGCAATCTTTCTGCCTCAGCCTTCCTAGCCACTGGGATTACAAGCATGAGCCACTGTGCCCAGCCTCAGCTGAATGATTTTGACAAAAGACACCAAATAATCCTACAAATTTCTGGTGTTGTGTCGGGGGGTCAACCAAGGGCAAAAGCTCTGCTGTGAAGTTTTCATACACTCTAACACCCCCACCTCCAACACACCCTCTCTGATTAAACAAAAGCAGCTCTTCTTTAATCGAAAGTATTTCCTACATTGCTGCTTTAAGATTTAGTTGGAGAAGACCAGGTTAAAAACATTATTGATCTCAAAAGTCATTTTCTGAGCAGGGTGTAGTAGTGCATGTCTGTAATCCCAGTGGCTCAGGAGGCTGAGGCAGGAAGATCTCAAGTTCACAGCCAGCCTCAGAAACTCAGTGAGGCCCTGAGCAACTCAGCAAGACCCTGTCTCTAAATAAAATACAAAAAAGGGAGAGGGGGGTGCTGGGGATATGGCTCAGTGGTTGAGTGTCCCTGAGTTCAATCCCCATCAGCCCTCCCCCAACCCCCTGCACAAATCATTTTCTGCTCTTCCTCAAGCTCTATGAAGTTTTCATATAACCTCTGTGATGGCTATAGGAAGGTTGATTCTACTTTTTTTGATTGACAGAGAGTCAGGGAATACAGATTCCAGCAACCTGACTCTGCTCTCAACCAGAGCCTTCCATTCCCTTTCCCTGTCATGGTGGGTTGGACTCTAAGGTACCCTCTAAGCATATACCTGGTAGGAAAGGATGTTGACTCTGCCTCTTTCTAATAGCTTATGCTGGCTTCTTAGCTTGCTCTGTCTGAATGAGAAGCTTTCTGTCCTGCACAGGAGAGAGCTTTGTGCAGGTAGCTGAGGAAGGACTAGTTTCTTTCCAACCTGTAAAATGCAAAGTTGGCCAGCTGCCTCCCTTCCAACCCCAAAACTCATATCTTCCCTTGTCTCCAGAGAGCTGTCTGGCAGCTCTCAAATCGTCTGACTGTCCTGGGGTTTTGGGAAAAGCACTGCACAGAATGTGAAGTCATTTTCTGGTAACACAGATCTAATTAGCTCTTTGACTGACAGGAGGAAGCAGAGGCCAAGAGGGATTTAAACAATTCAGTCTCACATATCTCAAGACAAGCGAAGAACCAGACGGGAAAATGGAGAGAAAAGGGGAATAAAGAGAAAAAAAGCCTAGGGAGACTATAGAGAAGGGGGAGGAGAAGAAAAAGCATGGGGAAGGGGAGAATATCAAATGACCAAAATATCAGTCCTTTGTTCTTCTAGCTTCATCTCTGTTCCCAATTTCCCTTTTCTCTCCCAGACAGAACTTACTTGAAGGTCGATGATTTCTCTTTCTGATTCCATCTTGCTGCCCTCCAGAACCTTCACACACCGGGTGCCAGTAACAGACTGCGTGGGCTCCTCCAGGCTCTGCTGTCTGTCTCTGCTGCTTTCCTTGGGTGGGAGAGAGTACACAGCTGGCAGGACAGACCTGCTATTCATCCGGCTGATGCGGGATGGCCATCCTGGCCTCAGCCCCTGGGGGAGGTGTACACTTGTCCACCTGTGCAAGCATGTGTTTCTGCGTGTGTATGCATATGTGTATGCTCCAGAGGCTGGCGTGGGGCACATTAATGGGTGGCTTTTTGAGTTGGTGGTGACAACATCATTTTCACCAGCATTTCCAATGCCCCTCCAGTCCCAGCAGAGCCATCTGAGGTCACCCAGCCTGCTTTGAGTAAGTAGTTTTACTACTAGGAAAGAAATCCTGCATATTTATCAAGGAATTTGAAAGTCAGCCTGAAGATGTTTTTTGAGTTCACATTGGTTGAGCTGAGCAGGGTCCCTAGTCCAAGGGTGGGGTAGACTTCAGCATAGCCTCGAGACTGAAGTTTAGGAATTTTTCTGGTTCTTTGCTTTGAACAAAACCAAAAAGTTTTTTCTTTTTTTTAATGGTAGTTTACTTTAATAGGCTCAAAGCATAAGCCTTACTCTACAAAGTGATTAAACAACAAATTTTTGTTGACATATTGTTTGATACCTTTAACTTCTCCCTTTATGAAAGAAAGAGAGAAAGAGATGGAGCAGGGAAAAGTTGTACCTTCAAATCCTTTTCATGCAACTGGTTGCATTTTCTCTACTTTTTAAAGAAAGCTACCAGGACTAAGTCTTTTTTTGGAAAGTATTTCTTTCTCCTGTTTACCTAGAGCCCAAAACTCTCCTGACTTGTTCCTAAAGCTCATTTTAGAACTAAGCTGGTGTGGGTGTGGGTATGTCTGTGAATGTGCATGAAGGAGGGGTTTGTCAGGGAGAAGTCTCATTCAGAGTTTAAAGAGATGATGGTGGTAGGGAAGAAGCAGAGTCACAAATTTACCCTCACTATACTTCAAAGCACGGAGTTGGAGGGCAATTTCTTTATTTCTGTTAAATGTCTTTTTAAGTTCTCACCTTACTATTCAGTGGTGTGAGAAAGTGTTGGGCAATGGGATGAGAATTCAGCTTTAGTATAATCTAATAAGTGCAGTTGAATTTAATAATTTAAATGGTGAATAGCCCAGCATAGATAGAATGTCTTTTGGATTTCTACCTCTTTTTCCCAAAGAGGGCGTCTAGGCTGAGGGAGATGGGTGGATGAGGGATGGTTCTTGGAATTATCCCATGGCCTCTCTGTTTAGTTTCTGCTGTTTTCTGCTATGGAGCTGCTTAGAAGGGGCAGGGCTTCCCCATGGCTATATTTGCTAGTCTCTGAGGAGAGTCTGGTCCTACTCCATACCCTCCTGCTGACACTGGCAATGGATGTTTATGGCCAGGAGAACTCGCTCTCTTTCTCCATTTAAGGACCAGTGGTCTCCCTAGTTGAATGCCCTATCTTCACTTTTGTGGTGACGTAGACCACCCTGTAACCTGGCCATGATTTGAAAATATTCCAGACATACCAGCTCAGTGGTACAGCTCTCTAAGGTGGCCTCCTCTGGAAACTCTTCTACCAGATACTCAGCTAATGCTCCTTATTCCTCCCTGGGCTCATGGAGCTGAGGGGTGGTAAGGAAGAACTAGATAAAGGCAAGCCTAGTACCAAAGCTGGCAAACAGTCTTCTTATAAGGCTATGCAAGGTGGGTGCAGCTCAGTTTTTGAGGTGACTTCCTTCCAGATTCCCAAATGGGAGATGTAGAGCCCATTCCTTTCGTAGCATTCCTTTGAAAATCTACCACCAGTATCTATCACCCCACTCCTCATAACAATAACTATGTTAGTCAGATTTTGACCACTGTGACACAAAACCTGAGAAAATCAACTTAAAAGGAGAAAAGGTTTATTTTGCTCATGGTTTCAGAGATTTCAGTCCATGGTCACGTGTCCTGTTGTTTGGGGACTATGGCAGCATAGTACATCATGGCAGGAACGCTTGGTAGAAGGATTCATGGCAGTGTCATGGCAATCATGGAACAGAAAGGGGCTGGGTTCCTAGTATCCCCTTCAAGGGCGCACTTCCTCCCACTAGGTCTTACCTAGTGGTCCACCACCTCCCCATAGCACTGCAGACTGTGACCAAGCCTTTAACCCCTGGGCCTTTGGGGAACACTTCAGATCCAAATCACAGTGAGAAGCACTGCAGCTCATACTCACCTTATTTAATTTTCACAACGATTCTGGGATATAGATACCTTTATTACCACTTTATAGAGGAGAAGAGAGAAACACTAGAGGTTAAGTAGTTGACCAAACTTAAACTGAAATTTAAACCCTGGCATTCTGGATTCAGTCTTTTATTACCCACAATTTTGGCTTAGAGAGGAGAGATTGAACCACATCTCAGAATGCTTGCTCTCCCTTCCTCTGCTATATTTCTTCCCATATTCCCCACAATCTGGGATCAGAAAAGAGGAGCTTTGTCTTCTTTCTTCTCCTGTTTGACTGGAATATATCTTATGTGGAATTATATGACAATAATTCAAAGAGGAAAATAGAGAAATTTAAAAAATTCTCTTTCTCAACAAAACCTGGCCATCAAAAATATGTCTTAGGTAGCCATAGTGGTACATGCCTATAATCCCAGCAACTAGGGAAGCTGATGCAGCAGGATAACAAGTTTAAGGTCAACCTGGACAACCTCATGTCAAAAAATTAATTTAAAAAATAATCAAAATAAATAAATATATATTTTTTTAAATTGGGGATGTAGCTCAATGGTAGAGCACTTCTGGGTTCAACTCCAATACTGGAAAAAAATGTGTGTCTGTGTGTGTGTGAGAGAGAGAGTGTGTTTGTGTGTGTGTGTGTGTGTGTGTGTGTGTGTGTGTGTGGTCTTGCTGGAAAATTTTAATTTGGGTGTCAGAGCAAAATACTACCTGTTTTCTTTGTGTCCTTGTTGTGGTAACTCCCACTAATCTGTAGATAATATGGATGCATCTGGCTTAACAGAGGGGAAACCAGAAAAAGAAAATGCAAAAGAGAAAAGCACCTGAATATATTTTCAAAGAAATTTCCCTATTAATAAGCACATTGACCTCAAAAGGAAACAGCTGTGATTGGTTATAATAATGTGTTTGTTGCCAAGATCTTTCTGGATTTGAATCTTTCCTATCTCATAATCACCACTTGGAAGTAAACAGAAAGTAGGATTTGGAAAGTGGTTTATCTACCCTATCACACTGTGACTCTGGACCAGGGTCAGCAAATGTTTTCTGTAAGGGGCCAAAGAGCAAATATTTTTTAGCCTTTGTGGGTTATGTTTTTAACTGCAATTACTTAACTCTGCTATTTCAGTGTAAAAGCAGTCGCAGATAATATATAAATGAATGAGTATGGCAGTGTTCCAATAAACCTTTACTTACAAAAACCTAGTAGTCATATTTATAAAAACAACACCTGATTTGGCCACACAGGTTGTAGTCTGCTGACCGTCATCCCAGAATTTAAGAGAAAGAGTCTTTCAAATCTAATTCTCACTTGAAAGATAACTGTGGAACCCCGACTGAATGGATATTGTGTTAAGCTCTGCAGGGACATCCAGGCATCCAATCCAGTCCTGGTGAAACACAGGCCTGTACATGAGGCTGAAGTGGAGAGTGCTTCTGACATTTGGCTCAGGTACTGAAATTGATACCTACATGGAGGCTATTCAATCTAGAGGGGAAAGGTTTCTGTTTCTCTTTACTGCTAGGGTGATTTTTTCAGTGTGAAGCCCAAGGGAGATTTTTAGGGAAACTTGTCTCTTAAAAAAGTATATGTTCAAGAACACACACTTACAGGCAACTTACAGAGAAACTTAGAAAGTAGCTGTGGGATAGGGGGTGGGGCTCAAATTAAACCCTATATTTGTCTATGCAGGAGTAACAGAGTTGTAGAATGTTGAAGAAGCTGAAATAAGAGCACTTTGCCTGGTACAGGGCTATGCCCCTGTCATCCCAGCTACTTGGGAGGCTGATGTGGCAGGATCACAGGAGTTTTTATTTTCATTTTGCTTAAAAAAAAAAAAAGTAAAAGTAAAAGAAGAATCTAAATTTTTAATTATAATTTATTTTTAAAAATTATTTTTTAATTAACATAAAAATTGTAAAAGCCAGGTATGGTGGCACTCCCTGCAATCCCAGCAACTTTAGAGACTGAGGCAGGAGGATTACAAGTTCAATGCCAGCCCCAGCAATTTATCGAGGTCCTGTCTGTGTCTGTCTGTCTGTCTGTCTCCCTCCCTCCCTCCCTCCCTCTCTCTCTCTTTGGTAGTGGTGATTGGGGTGCTTTACCACTGAGTCACATTCCCTGCCCCTCCACTTTTTTTTTTTTTTAAACTTGAGATAGGGTTTCGCTAAGTTGCTTAGGGTCTCGCTAAATTGCTGAGGCTGGCTTTGAACTTACCATCCTTCTGCCTCAGCCTCCTGAGTTGCTGGAATTATAGGATGTGCCACCCTCCTGGAGATACCCTGTCTCAAAATAGGAAATTAAAAGGCCTAGAGATATAAAATTTAAAAATAAAAATTGTATTTATTTATGGGGTACCATGCAATTTTCCAATATGTGTATGCATTGTGTAATGTTTTAATCAAGGTTAAACATATCTAGTACTAGAAACATTTATCATTTTTTATGGTGAAAATATTTAAAATCCCAGCTTCATTGAAATATTATCATTATTTCTAATCACCCTAAAGTGTAAGATCTCTTACTTTTGAGTAGTGTGAAAAGCCCTAGGGTGAAATCAGTTGACCTGGGTTCCTTTGTCTGCTGAGTCACTATGTATTCTTAGGCAAGTTATTTAACTCCTCTGGATTTTATATTCCCCTTTGTGAAAAGTGAAGCTGTCAAGAGGCAAATCCTAAGATTCTTAAATCCTTTTTCTAATATGTGTTTATTTTAAATCCTGTTTCTAAGTGTGTGTTTAGATTCAACACTTCCTAGGTAACAGTGAAGTTCTCAGATCCAGGTCTGAGCCAGGTGCAGTGATGCACACCTGCAATTCCAGCTATTCAGAAGGTTGAGGCAGGAAGATCACAAGTTCAAGGCTAGCCTGGGCAACTTAGTGAGACCCTGCTAAATTGAGCTAGTGAAGTGCTTGCTTAGCATGCATGGGTTCTTAGGTTCAATCTTCATGACTGAAAAAATAATAATAAAAGAAAAAAAATCAGATCCAAGTCTAAATTTTAGCGTATCAAAGTTAAGGTCAGGCGTGGTGGTGTATACCTATAATCCTAGCCACTTGGGAGGCTGAGGCAAGAGGTCTGCAAGTTCAAAGCCAGCCTCAGCAACTTAGCAAGGTCCTAGGCAGCCTAGCAAGACCCTTTCTCAAAATAAAAATAATCTTAAAAGGGCTGGGGTTATGGCTCAGTGGTTGAATGCCCCTGAACATAAGAATAGAGCAAGAAGAATCCAGTACCTTCAGTTTGATATTGCCAACAAAACCCTCTCTAATGGAATATTAATGTAATTAGAAAATATTTTAGGGGAAATTACCCATTAATTCTGCTAATGAGACACACATCAAACAAGATACAGAAGTGAGAATAAAAGCAAACTTCAGAACAAACTTACAAACCCACTTATGATCATTTACAAATTAACTCAGCCATTTCCAAATTCACTATTTGGGAATGCTGGGGCCAGGACGGAGGGCAAAAGGAAGCTTTTGAGGGCCTGAGAATGAAGCTAGCAGTGCAGGGACTGATGGGGTACCAGGTTGGCCAAGGGGATGATTAACAATTAGGTGACTCTAGCACTATCCAATAGAACTTTCTGTAATGATAAAAATTTTAGAGCACATTTCCATCTTCACTGTTCAATACAGTACCCATTAGTCACGTGGAGGTATTGAGCAAATGAAAAGTTGTTGGTGTGACTGAGGATCTGAATTTTAAATTTTATTTAAATCTTTACAAATTCACATTTAAATAGTTAGCTACATTTAAATAGCTAGTAACTACCATATTGACCAGGGCAGCTGTAGGCCAAAATTGATCTATTCAAAACATTGTTTAGCAGTGGCCAAATCATATTTACCACTTCTTTTCTTGCTGCTCTTAACTTGATAGATGTTCATCAGGCCAAAGCCTGATTTGACATAAATAGGAACTCAGGGTACACAGCTCTCGTGGGAATGCCCCATGAAACCTGGGTTTGCTCTTGGTTGTGGTAAGCAAAATTTCCCTTTGTTCTTTCGAATTCAGAGTAGGGGGATTTGAACTGTGACTCACTCTCCAGTGACTGATTAGAAGCAGAGCCTCCCTCTGTTGATGTGGAACACTTTTCACCTCTCATCCCTGAGATGAAGTTCAAAGTCGCTTGGCACTCTTTTGGTGGCATGTGATAGGGTAATGACTGATCTCAGCAGTAGGACAGAGCAAGATCTCAGTGGTTTTCAAACTTTTTAAACCATTGAAACCCTTTTCTTAAATGTAATCTTAGGTGGAAGTTAATATAAAGTAGATTAAAATGAAGCTGCTCAAATCTGTCCTGCTTGCTCACTGTCCATTTCTCAAGCCAACCCTTAAGGTACCTCTTGGTACTTGAATTCTGGACATTCTTCAGACTTGAATTCTAGACAAGTGGCATGGTTTATGTCTCCAGGTTCCTTCAATTGTGTTAGGGTCAAAGATCACAAGTAATCCAAAATTATATGGAGTTTTTCAAGTCTTGAAATGAGGTATGTAAGAGATGCATATCTCAATACATGTATAGATCATCTCACATGTATATATATATACACACACATATGTGTATATATATATATATATGAATAATGAATAATGAATGAGAAAGTTTAAAAAGCAAATTATGTTCACTTATTTCAGCAACAGATGGGATGCTTGCCCACAGGGTCTTTCTTACTGACAAAATTTTCCTCAGACAAAGGAATCTGAATATCCCTTTTGCACTATTTCCCAAAGAGCACAGGGGACTCACAGTTGGGGTGGGGGTGGGGGTGGGGGATGAACATCAGAAAGTGGCCATAGAAATGGTTCTTATGCTCTTCCAACATAAAAGGTATAAGGACAAAGAGATCATGCACAAGTCCCTAGATCTGGTTGGATAGAAAGGGAGCACAGTGGTGGAGTTCTGAGTGGAGTGGAAATAAGAGATGAAAAATTCAAAAAATCCTCCAAGATGAAGGTACCAATTCAATCCCTTCAACACACAGATGACTTTTTAGTGGTGAATGTGGAATTAGAGATTTATAATCAAAGTTTCCTGGTTACCCCTTTAACCACATGGATAAGTGCATGTGAATGTGTGAGTATAATAATTCATCTGTGAGCATGTAATAACTAATCTGGGAATAGTTCCTTACAGGTTCAGAGGACTTTGTACATGATTTCTTTTGTCCCTCACAATGACCTAGTGGGATCTAAAACTAAAGTGACCTGCCCAAGATCACACAGCTGGTAATAGAACCAGGACTCAGTTTGAAAATTCTTTCTTCCAACTCTTATTTTTCTCCACATGATGCTACTTAACATATGTCTTTAACTCACACCAAATGCGTGCACACACACACACACACACGCACACACACACACACAGTTATTATTGCTGCTATGCAGTAAAGCTTAATAGGTCATTGATAATAATAACTCATTATCTTCCAAAGACAATGGTCCCGCTATTTCCTAACTGTGTTGTTGTTGCTGCTGCTTTGTGTTGCTGGGAATCAAACCCAGGGCCTCGTGCATACTAGGCTAACACTGTCACTAAGCTATCTATGCCAGCAGCCCCCATTACTGTTGTTTTAATGAACTTTATTTTGTAGAGTAGTTTTAGGTTCTCAGTAAAATTATGCAGACAGTACAGACTGCTCTCATATACCACTTTCCCATCTGCCAGGCTATCAACATCCCACACCAGAAGGATACATGTTGCAACAATGAACCTGGATACTTCACTATCCCCTAAAGTCCATAGTTTACATTAGGGTTCATTCTTGGTGAACTTTTTATATTTTATATTTTCTTCAGAATTCTGGGGCATGTATTGAAAAGTTACTGGTGAAGGAAGGGAAGGAGTGGAAAGGAGCAAGGAAGGAAAATGGTGGCTTGGCCAAGTTCAAGGGTATCCTGGAATAGAAAGCAACATTTGAAAAAACATCTTCTTAATTATTGGGAATATGCAAAGAGCTCCTCTTTAACGTGCAGGACATTCAGAGGAGGGAGAACAAGATGTTTATGTTCTATTTATTAGACAGGAGACATGAATTAAATACACTAGCTTAGCACAAGGATTGTGCATTCTGGTATTGTATGTTATATGGGGTTTTTAATTTTGTTTGGGTTTTGTTTTATGATTGTTGTTTATTATTTTTTTTATTTTTTTGATGCTGGGGATTAAACCCAGGGCCTTGTGCACATTAAGCACAAACTCTACCAATGGGCAACACCTCATTCTCTGGGTTTTGACAAGCTATGTTTTTGAAAGTTATTTTGCTTCTTCTCACCCTATAAATATGGGGAACACACCATCTAGTTTATAAAGATCATTGTGATGATTAAATTAAATCAGATCATGAGTGTAAAGAGAATTACCTGCCTGACAGAAAGGAAGAAGAACCCAACACATGAAGCTAATATTAATGTCATTGAGATAAGCCTGGCAGTTTTACCCTCCTGAGTCTTTCCCTTCTTTTCCCTTCTTCTCCTTCACATCAGCCCAGAGCCTCTGCCAGAAATATCATAAGAAGTTCCTTAAAGGTACTAGTCTTTGAAGACCTCCTTATTGTACTGCTGAGAGAAACTTGAATTGTAAGTGCAATTCTTGGAGGCGGTAGGATCAGGGAAGAGATAAAATGCATGGATGTTCACAAGACCCTCAAGGTGGGCCACAGTGCAAAAATGGTTCAGATTTGGACTACCAGCCAAAGGAAACAGGAAGAGAAAGTGCAGAGGGAAAATACCAAAGCACAGGGGTGAGCTGTTGCTGCAGCTACTGTGAAGGTGAACTATACCTTTTCAGCAGTTTGTCAAAGAAGATCTTCAACATGTGAATTATGGAATACGCAAAATGCATACTCACGGCGACATTTATATCTCCTTCAGCTTTGGACACCTTCACAGATGGTATCTGGGGAAAATCAAAAGGAGCAAAGCTTGTAGCCTTTTTCTTTGTGAACATCCCTAGTGAAAAGATTTTGTGTCAAGTGTTCTTGTTATTCCTCTGGCAACCTCTTACTCTTCTGCTTCCACCACTGTTCTTACATTTAGAGTTTGTGTGTTTTACTGATGTTACTATTTCCTATACAACTGTTAGAATCTGCTGAAAGCCTTATGAGAACAGAGATTGTGCTTCTACTTCTGACTTTTTTTCCCTTCCGGTGCTGAGGATTGAACCCAGCCCTGCACATGCTAGGCAAGCAGTCTACCACTGAACTACATCCCCAGCCCTGCTTCTTACTTCTGTACCTCCTCTAGCAGTAAGTCCCAGCAGATGAGTGCATACTAATTGATCCTGGGCTTCCAAAGGTGGACCCCTGCTGCAGAGTGTAGTGCTGGGTCCCCAAACCAAGCAGATGCCCAAAGAGGTTCTTATCAAAAAAAAAAAAAACAACTGTTGGTGGCACAGACCTAAGCGAGTTGGTGCAGAAATGGAAGTGCAGTTTCCTGAGCATTGTCATAACAAGACACTGATTGCTGTGTGATGTTAGATGAGTCATTTCCTTTGTGTTACCTTGGTTTTACTCATCTGCAAAATGGGGAGGATAATTTTATAAAAGAACATGTGCATATTCACTTATTTTTCCTCATCAGAAAAGTAATATATGTTCATTATAGAAAATATAGATTATTCAGAAGGATAAGGGAGAAAATAAAATAAAAGCCAGCTTTTATAAACACTGTTTATATTTTGGTTTATTGCTTTTTAATGTTTTCCTGCACATGCAAATGCATGTGCATGAGTAAAATTTGTAGGGCTTAGTGAAAAATGAAAATATAAGTCTCCTTGTTCTAAAATTATCAAAAGAGGGCAACAGCAAAGTTGTTGTTGTTGGTTGTTAAACCAAGTATGGAGCCCATGCAACTACACAGTCTTACACACAGGAAGCTGACTTTTTATATTTTCTTCTCAAAATAATAAGATCATTTATCAAGTGCTTTCTGTGTGTCAAGTATTCTATTCAATGTATTCTAATTTAATTTTCCTAAAATAAATGTGATCCTTCCCCTGATGCCCCTCTATCTGGCAGACAAAACAAATGGAGGTCAGAGATCTTAAGAAACTTGCCCAGTTCAGACAAGTGGCTAGTAAGTGGCTGAGACAATATTCATATCCTTGTCTTTCCTGACAGTAAGACCATGCTTTTTACTCTACAGCACATTCTCTCTCGTAATGATTCATATAAATCAGTATGAGAGACTTTTAATAAGATCAAGATTATACTATATATAAAATCTTTTTAAAATATATTTTTTATTTGTAGATAGGCACAACGCCTTTATTTTATTTATTTTTATGTGGTATTGAGGATAAAAACCCAGTGCCTCAAACATGCTAGGTGAGCACTGTACCACTGAGCCACAACCCCAGCCCTATATATATAAAATCTTATATTGCATTCTTTTTTATTTTATATCATGAGTGTCTTTTTCTCTATATGTCAATAAATATGGAGATCCTGGTGTGGTGGTGGACTCCTGTAACCCCAGGGACTTGGGAGGCTGAGGCAGGAGGATTACTAGTTTGAGGCCAGCCTCAGCAACTTAGTGATAACCTCTATCAAAATAAAAAAAGGATAGGGATGTGCCTCGGTGGTTAATTGCCCCTGGGTTCAATCCCTTGTACCAAAAAAACAAAAATAAATACAGGAGAAAAATGTTGGCTATTTATGAGAAACACTGAAGACATAGATGACAACACATTGAGAATAATTTCATTGCATGATTATATTGAATACAAAGCACCAATGAGCCAAAGCAGAAGCACATGGCTAGCAGAGACTTGTCAAAAGCTAAACTGGTTTATTTAATTAATTATATTTTTATGGAACATAAACATCTTGTTCTCCCTGCTTTGAATGCCCTGCATATTAAAGAGGAGCTCTTTGCATATTCCCAATAATCAAGAAGATGTTTTTTTTCTCAAATGTTGCTTTCTATTCCAGGATACCCTTGAACTTGGCCAAGCCACCATTTTCCTTTCTTGCTCCTTTCCACTCCTCTCCTTCCTTCACCAGTAATTTTTCAATACATTCTCATTCTCAGCGTTTGGCTAATTCTTCTCACAACCTAGAAAAGCCTGCAGCGTTCCAGCACTTTCAACTTTACTTTCAAATCCTGCAAATGGGAAGGACCCTTACACTTTTCTGCCTTTGATTTCTCTTCCCACATAAGGCCAACACCTGCCTACTTGAGAAATAGAGAATCCTAATGGGTTACATTTCAGTTTTGGTTCTCATTATGATCTTTTAATAATTACTAGAGTATAAATCTATTATAGGACATTTGGAAAATAGAGAAAAAAATACCACAAGTAACTTCATGATCCTAACACACCACCACACTCAGTCTATTTTAGTAAGGTTGATATTTTAAGAAAAGTTTGACTCTCCACTTACTCCTGTAATTACTACACTATTTTTGCACTTAGAACATCTTTTAAGCTAATTCTCCCTTTTCAAGATACTACTGCCAATTCATGGGAACTGGGCACCACTGACAGCTCAGCCTTGGTCTGTTCGGAGGTGACCACAAATCCAGTTTCATTTAAATAAGTAGTCAGCTTATTTTTAACAGTTCTACTGGCTGATGGGTCAAAGACAGCCTCTATGAGGAAGGCATTGGACAGCCTCATCTTTAAATAACAATTTAAATGTATTTCATCAAACACAGCCTTATACAGATCTGTCCATTCAAATATCACTTGCAATTTAGGTAAGATTAGAACATGACCTCTGTTCACAGAAGCAGTTACTTAGAAATAGAAGGAATATATAAAATGCATCTAGCACAGTGACTCATGCCTATACTCCCAGAAGCTCAGGAGGCTGAGGCAGGAGGATTGCAATTCTAGGACTGCCTAGGCATCTTAAAAAAACCCTGTCTCAAAATAAAAAGAACTGGAGATATAGTTCAATGGTAGCGCACCCCTGGGTTCAATCCCAGGAGTGCAACAACAACAACAGTAAAAAAAAAAAGGAGCTATATATTTAAAAAACTCTTTGTAGTATTGTTTAAAATTTCCTAGCTTGGATGAGAGAGAGAGAGAGAGAGCCCAAGCACTCACAGGCACATACCTGGAAAGAGAGAGTCAATACATAGAAATATAAAATGTTTGAGATAGAAGTCATGTCCATGGTGGTTGTGGATGATGTATAGGTGGAAGATATATCAGAATCACCTGAAGGTGGCCATATATGTAACAGGTGAAGCAACAGATTCAAAAGGTATAAAAAACTACTATACATCAACAGAAAAAAAAAAAAAAAACCAGCAGAGAAATGAACCAGACGTTTGAACCGATAATGAACAGAAAAAGAAACTGAATAGTCAGATATGAAAAAATTGCTTCACCTGACTAGTAATCAAGGAAATGCAACCTCAACTGATAATGAGACACTATTTCACACCCATGAGACTGACTAGAATTAAACTGTCTGACAATAATAAGCATTGGTTCATACATAGAAAAATGAGAACTCATACACATCTGACAGAAGGGTAAATCACAAGGTCCATTTTTTAGAATAATTTGAAAATATCTAGCAAGTTTGGAAATATTTGTAGTTTGAGACCTCACATCTACTTTAGAGTTCTGAATGACCTTTCTCAAACTGACATTCTTCTTCTGAACTATAGCATAGAACTAGAATAACTGATTCCAAGGATGGCATATAACTAGTATCATTCTACTTGCACAGGAGAGAAGTTGATTTATTACATACAGTGGTTGCATTATGACATTAGTGTTTGTATTATTATACCCAATTGAGAAAGAATACCAGGGAATTTCCCAAACATATTTTACAATACCCCACTATTAGTAATGTAACTGAATGCAATGGGTTTGCCCTTGGTGAATGCGAAGCCCATACGTACAATCAGGAAATAAATGACTGAAGGAAACTTTGTCAATTGCAGCAAGTAAGGGGAGCACTGGAGATATTTCTCAATGCAGTGGCTCCCCAAGCAAGGGACTTTTATTGGGAGACTTGTGCATATTCATATAAGGAAGGCTCATTACCACATGTAGAGGTGGAAACATTCCTGGGCTCAGTTGGAGATAATGTTCTTTATACATTTCATGTTCAAAAAATGGCCAAAAGAATGCCTCTGGGTGGAGAATTTAGTATTATAATGAGCAAAGTTTATTCTAGGTCATATAGAAAGGGTGGGTCAGAGTGACTCAGAGATTTTGGCTGGTTCCTTATAAGTTTCTCTGGAGGGCCTTACTTAAATAAAATAATAATAATAACTTTGAAGACTTGTAAACAGTTACTTAAAGGAACAGCAGCTTTCCACCTATCCCTGCAGCATATTGATGGTTGTCCCTAAAAATACCTGCTTAAAGCTAACGGTAATAATAAAAAAATTGGAAGTAATTTGCTTCCAATCACAGCATATTTATAGTGCAGAATTAAGTAACTGAACCAGATCTGTATGATTCAACATAGATAAATGGTGAGAGTAAAATGTTAATTAAAAATTTTAAAACACTGCAGGGTGTACACTTGTAATCTTAACTACTTGGGAGGCTGAAGCAGGAGAATCACAAGTTTCAAGGCCAACCTGGGTAACATAGCAAGATCCTGTCTTAAAACAAAAAAAAATTTTTTTAAAGGGTTGAGGATTGTAGAGTGTTTGCCTAGTAAGTGCAAGTCCACGGGTTCAATCCCCAGTACCACACACACACACACACAAAAGTAAAACATTATAAAAAGTATGATGACGCCAGGCACGGTGGCACAGCTTGGGAGGCTGAGGTAGGAGGATCACGAGTTCAAAGCCAGCTTCCCCAAAAGCGAGGCGCTAAGCAACTTAGTGAGACCCTTCCTCTAAATAAAGTATGAAACAGGGCTGGGGTGTGATGTGGTTCAGTGATTAAGTGCCCCTGAGTTCAATCCCTGGTAAGATAACCCCCGCTCCAAAAAAAAAAAAAGTTTGATGACATTCACAAGTATTTTATAAAATACATAAATGAAAACTATATTGTATATGTAGTATAGTGTATTTATAGTAAAAATATATAATAGGATCTAAATATGCATCACATTCATGACAGTGTCAGCCTCTGCGGCAAGGGATCTAGTTTGAGGCTATGGGATTCTGATAATTATTGTTCTACGTAAAACTCTTAGGGAAGTTCTTCATCCTTATGTCCTTTAAAATGAGGCATAACCTGATAACTTACTTTGGTCAGCAAAATATGAGTGGAAGTGTTACTTCCAGGCAAGAGATTTGAGAACCATATGTACTGTGTTCTTTTTTTCTTTTGCTCTAGCTATCATCAGTGTTTCCTATTCAGTAATGACAGTCTTCATCAGTTGGGTCCTGAAGTAAGGGCAATGTATAAATGAGTCCCAAATGACCTACAGTTAACATGAGGCATGATTCAGAAATAGATAAAGATCTAAAAGGCCTAGCATGGTGACTCACATTTGTAATCCCAGCTGCTGGAAAGGCTGAGGTAGGAGGATCGAAAGTTGGAGGTCAACCTGGGCAATTTAGTGAGACCTTGTCTCACAATGAAATAAAAAGGGATGGGGGTGTTACTCAGTGGTGAAACACTTACCTAGCATGCAGGAGGCCCTTGTTCAATCCCTAGTACTTCAAATAAAAAAAAAATCTGATTCTAACTTTATAATATGCATGTTTTTCTTTCAAGCTGTCTCAAACCTTTTCAGAAAGCAAAAATGCCTGTAATCCCAGGGGCTCAGGAGGATCACAAATTCAAAGCCAGCCTTACCAACTTATTGAGGTGTTAAGCAATTCAGTGAGACCCTGTTTCTAAACAAAACACAAACAAAGGGCTGGGGATGTGCTCAGTGGTTAAGTGCCCCTGAGTTCAATCCCTGGTTCCAAAAAAAAAAAAGCAAAAATGAACAAAGCATGAGTCCTCTTTTAATCACACTATCTCTTTTTCAGGTTCTTTCCATTAACTGTGCTTCATTCCTCTTCTAACAAGGAAGCCTCATCTGCAGGAGAAAACTTCTTGTCAATCCTTAAAATGGCCACTTTGCTAAGTAAAAGTCTGATATAATCAAGGTGAGTCTATAACCTGGGATTAGTTCTGATCTCCCACTGTGGTATAATAGAGGAGTTCTCTGTGTGGTTATGTATTTTAGGATATACTTCATATTTCTAAATCAGATACTTCAATACTTATCATTTTCTTTTGTTCCCCCGAGGTGTTTTATATTAAACATTCAAACGAGGGCCAGGTGCAGTGGTGCATGCCTATAAACCCAGCAGCTCAGGAGGCTGAGGCAGGAGGATCACAAGTTCAAGATCAGCCTCAGCAACTTAGTGAGGCTTTAAGCAACTTAGCAAGACCCTGTCTCCAAATAAAAATTTAAAAGGGCTAGGGATTGTGGCTCAGTGGTAAAGCACCCCTGAGTTCAACCCCCAGTACCAAATAAATAAATAAATAACAACACCCAAATAAGAAACAGAGTCAAGATAATTGCAAGGATTCATAATACACCTCATCTGTAAACTAAAACAAAGGAGAACTAGACATGTTGCTCATGATAGATTTCTTGCCTAACATACTCAAGGCTTTGGGTTTGATCCACAGCTCTGTAAAAAGAACAACAAACCACATAAATAAATCACTTCAGAATTGAAAAACAGACTGTGTCAAGAGATGAGATTCTTTGATTCCATTTGTCAGAACCACTTTAGAAGTGTTATTGTCTTTCAGTCTTTATGATTAAGTCTGTATGATTTGTCTTTCTTTCTGGATAAGGTACATATGCATTTCTTCTTTCAATCAATATTTATTATTTAAAATTTGAAGTGATTTCTCATGTTATTTCAAGTTCTCAAAAAAATTTTTAAATTTTTTTTGTAGTTGTAGATGAACAGAATGCCTTTATTTTATCTGTTTATTTTTATGTGGTGCTAAGGATCAAACCCAATGCCTCACACATACAAGGCAAGTGCCCTTCCACTGAGCTACAGCCCCAGCCCAAAGTTCTCAAAAATTTTTGAAAAGGAAAAATTTCAAATTAACCAAAGAAGTTAAGAACCACAATGAGAGTTGAAATATTATATATCAGCAAACAGGTAGGTGACCAAAGATAAGCTAAGAGGTTGGGGTTGTAGCTCAGTGGTAGAGTGCTTGCCTAGCACTTTTGAGGCACTGGATTCAATCCTCAGCACCACATAAAAATAAGTAAATAAATGAAGGTATTGTGACCATACATAATCAGATAAAATAAAAAGATAAGCTATGGAGGATATTAATTCTCCAGGCATGTGGCAATAAGCAGTACAAGAATGAACTTAATTTTTAGGATAGGACTAAGTGATCTGGGGGTAGCATTATTTCAGATATTTTTTTGGTTTGGTTTTAGCAAGAAAGAACAGTTTGCTTTTATAACAGAAGGGAGCTGGAGGGGTAGAATTTATGCCAATATAATCAGTGAAGGTCCTGCTTCCCAAACTAGTGTTCTGAGGATCTTAAGAATTCCTATCTTTAGTCTTCACACATAATTTGACTCAGTAAATGTCTGTCATGAGCCTGTCATGATTAAGCGGGTTTGCATTGCTTAGAATTAATCTAGAATTGTTTGCTGTGAATTTATTATGTTTGTTGCAGTGCATTAAGGGTTGTCATTTTCTGGATTAAGAACCTATAGAGGGCTGGGGATGTGGCTCAAGCGGTAGCGCGCTCGCCTGGCATGCGTGTGGCCCGGGTTCGATCCTCAGCACCACATACAAAAACAAAGATGTTGTGTCCGCCGAAAACTAAAAAATAAATATTAAAATTCTCTCTCTCTCTTTCTCCCTCTCCCTCTCTCACTCTCTCTTTAAAAAACAAAAGGAACCTATAGAATGAAATTGTATTGATTTGAGTGAATAAAGCATTAACAAAGGCAACCCCCCCCCAAAAAAAAAACCAAAAACAAACAAACAAAACAGAATTCCTATCTTAAGAATTCCTAAGTAGAGCTGGGCATGATGGCACATGCCTATAATCCTAGTGACCTTGGGAGGTTGAGACTGGAAGATTGCAAGTTCAAGGCCCACCTGAGCAACTTAGTGGGACTCTGTCTTAAAATAAAAAATTAAGTAAAATAAAAAGGACTGGGGATGTGGCTCAGTGGTTAAGCACCCCTGGATTTTGTTTCCAGTACCCACCCCTTCCCCCCAAAAAAGAATTCCTAAGTAGGTATACTTAATGGTCAGATTTTGAAAATGATATATGCTTTCTCTCTCTGTTGAAGAATCATAATTCATATCATTTTTATTAAAGATTGACAAGTCTTGCAGAAATCTGTTTTAACTTTTTAAAATTCAGTGTCCACAGATTTATTTGTGCATAGAACACTTTTTTGCTTACTTCCATGAACACCTTCCAGGTCAATATGAGAATGTTCTAAGGCAGTATCTTGGCCTGTGAACCAGGTGCCATGCAGAGTGTCCTTGGTTCCCCACCAGAAAAATGAGGACATTACATTTGTTCATTCACACCTAATTGAGACATTATAGAATGTCCACGAAGGTTCTGAAAACCTTGGAAACTATATAGTAACAAACTGCCATTATCTCAGCCGCCTAAGCACAATGGGGTGATAAGTCACATCACTAGATACTATAAACCTGGAACTAGAGGATGCACCACAGCCAGATCTCTATGCTGAAGGGATTTGTACTCGTTTCATATACTTCAGTAAACAAACCCATTTCATGTTGGTGTCTGTTTCAAACAGATTGAGAAGGGAAAAAAAGGAAATAAAGAGGAACAGACAAAGTGGAGCAGAGGGTATAGTATTGCCAGTAATTGTTAACATCACCTGAGGACCTACTGTATGCTGGGGCTTGTGCTAAGCAGTGGAAATTCATTATGTTTAAATTTATTCCATTTTTAAAAAATTAAAAAAGCTAGACGTGGTGCTTATGCCTGAAGTTGCAGGTACTTAGGAGACTGAGGCAGGAGGATCACTTGAGTCCAACGGTTTGATGCCAGACTGGGCAACATAGACAGACCCTGTCTCTTAAAAAAAAAACATTAAATAAGTAAATACATACATGTATCCCATCTAACCCTCAATCTGATTCTAAGGAATACACACTTATGGCAAAATTGTAGTGTGTTTATTTTGTGTTTCTGGATCAAACCCTTATACATGCTAGGCAAGCGTTCTATCACTGAGCTTCAAAATGGAGTCCAGAGAAAGTGGCTCATCCAAAGACATATAAGTGTTATGAGGCAGAGCTAAGACCTGAAACCAGGTCTGTCTGGCCCTAAAACCCACACACATATTAATGTTCCTTAAGATGATATAAAGTGGGGGCTGGCGTTGTGGCTCAGTGGTAGAGGACTTGCCTAACACATGAGAGGCACTGGGTTTGATCCCCAGCACCACATAAAACTAAATAAATAGAATAAAGGTATTATGTCCATCTACAACTAAAAATATTTTTAAAAGATGTTATAAATTTGTAAATTTTTTTATTTTAATAGTTTCGCATTTTAATATATATTAGAAAAAATACAATATGTATAGCAAACCCATAGGGGTCTCACGAATGTCATAGGTGAAGATAAAAGAAAAGAAAGTCCATTTTTTAAATTAAGAAAATATTTATACAGGTTTATGTGAAAATGTCAAAAATCATGATGGTGGGGTGCTAGTGACAAAAGCTGGACCAATAACCTTTCTGCCTCCCAACAGGTAGGGAAAGGCAAAAAGCTAAAGGCCAGTTAGATTCACATTAACAAAGCTTTGAGCTTGTTTCTGTCCCCAACCAAATAAGCCTCCTCTCAGTTCTTCTGAAGGAAGTAACTGAGAGGAAATGAAGTTAGTGAAGGCTGAAGACTGGGGATGGTTGCTGTGTTTGCCTGGATGGGGGATGGGACTGAGAAAAATAACCGTGACTGTGAGATCTGATCACAGAAGATCAGACTGATAAGCATGGCCTCCTAAGAGAAGAAACAAAGTCCTGAGTCCTTGGCAACCCTGGTTCATCTTTCAGCTCCATGGAGACGATGAGGGCCTTAGTCAAGACTTCTTGGTTGCAAAAGAAACACATTCAACTGGTTCAAGCGTGATGCGGGGAGAAGGGGTCTGGTGGATTTACTGGGTTTGTATAGACCACACAAAGAGGTGGGGTGTGAATCTGGACCCAAGATTACTGCCTCTCATCTCTGCTTTTCTGAAGTTCTGCTTCATTCTCTCAGCTTTATCAACAGGACCACGGAGGCACTTGCTTTATATCACTTCACCATTTTAGCCCCCACAGGACAAGTAGTGGAGCTGCCAGTCGTATTGGGTTAGCTAGAGTCAGGAGTTCATTGCTGTCAGGTGTACAATAGCCAAGGTTAGCACAGCACCCTATCAGCAATTGACAGGCCCATCTGAATTTAGAATCTTCATACTCATGGACTCCTATAACTTCTATTAGGCAAGAGTAGGGTCACATTTCCTGATATTATGATCAGTATGGTCCTTAGCTTTCCTGTTCTTTCAGTTCAGTAAGTTGTATTTTAATATCTGACATTTCATATGTAAATCTTTGGATTTCCTGCATCAATGTCTATGCTTCTTCCACTGCACAAACTCTGGCCTCCTTGAAGCTTAAGCATGATGGACACACACTGAGTGATGAAACAGCAATCATTTGGGATATAAAGAAAAAGAGTTCAGCTACTCAGGAGGCTGAGGAAGGAGGATTACAAGTTTGAGATGAGTCTGAGCAACACCGTGAAGAGCTCTATCTCAAAAATATTTTTTTAAGGATCCAAGCAATCAGTAATGGTTATAAAGTACATTACTCAAAACTGTGTGGAGAATACTGAAGAGATGGTGATGATGATGGTGGTGGTGGTGGTGGTGGTGATGGAGATAAAAGAAATTAGAAAGTTCTAATCTTGGCTCTGTCCCTTGACTGCTTAGAGATCTCAAACTCATCACATAAAAACAAGATGACTCTCTAAGCCAAAAATTTCTATAACTCTATGCCTGGAGGAGAAAGAGGATCTTGGAATAAATGAGGTAATTGGAGCCAGATGGGGATCAGCAAGATCTGGTTTCTTAGAGATGAATCTTTAAAAGAGATTTGAAATGTTTGAGGATTTGGTGGAAAGAAAAAGACCAGGTTTGGGGCAATAGGAAGAGCCTAATCACATGGGGAAGGAAATGGCCATCAGTTTGTCTAACTGAGCAGAATCTAAGTTGAAGTATAGATTTAAACAAAAAATTAAGATGGGTTGGAGTAAGAGGAAGTTCAGGGAAGGCTAGTGAGGTATCTTGAAATCTGTGTTAGGGATATTTCCCAATTTTAAATAGGGTAAAAAAAATTAACCATTTAAATTCCTTTGGTTTATCATTAAAATTCCAAGAGTATAAGCTTCTCTTTCTCTTTGTAAATGTTGATTAATCTATTGGTCATAGCCAGTGCTTAGGAGAAAGGAGTAGAGATTGAAACAGAGCTCATTACACATTGGCAGCACAGCAAGTCTACACAATGACTCCAGCAGAGTCTAAATAGAAGACAGGCTTACTGCATACATCCAAAGATGAACTACAGTCCTTACAGAGAAACTGTATCAGTCAGTTTTCTATTACTACAATAAAATGCCTGAAGCTGGTTAACTCTATAAAGAAAAGAGGTTTATTTTGTTCACAGTTCAGGACATTCAAATGCATGCACTACAAATGGCAGTAGTGCAGAATAAAAGATCACTTTGCAAGACCAGAAATCAGAGAAACATAATCACTGTCAAGGGTATGCCCCTAGTTTTCTTAAGGCCCCACTTCTTAAAGTTCCTATCACTTCAACCCTACCACAGTGAGGACCTAACATTTGAACCTCTGGGAACACATACAAACCATATCCAAATCATAGCATGAACCAAAAACAGGCAATTTTGAAGGGAAAAAATCCTTTCAATATGAAAAATTCCAATCTTTGACTACAACCTGCTTGGCTCTATTTTTGTTTTAGTTACTTCTTGGCTCAAGATAAAGGGTTGACAAATTGAGACCTATATTCTCCCTCAGCTAAACTGGGGAGAAGCTGGAGGCATGGTTGGCAGTAGCCTGGTATTTACCCATTTTTCAAATAAAGTCTTTAAAACCCCTAGCAAGCCAGCTGAAAGGGATTCTTAGGGTAATTGTGGTGGCACACACCTGTGATCCCAGCAACTTGGAAGGCTGAGGCAAGAGGATTACAAATTTCAGGTCAGCCCCAGCAACTCAGCAAAACCATGTCTCAAAAAATAAGAAGAAAGAGGAGAGGAGGGGGAGGAAGAGGAAGGGGGAGGAAGAAGAGGAAGAGGAGAAGAAGAAGAAAGGGCTAGGGATGTAGCTCAGTGGCAATGTGCCTCCTGGATTCAATACCCAGTACAGAGAGAGAGAGAGAGAGAGAGAGAGAGAGAGAGAGAGAGAGAGACTCCCTAAATTGCTGAAGGCTTTGCTAAGTTGCTAAGGCTGGCCTTAAACTTGTGATCCTGCTGCCTCTTGCTCCCAGCTCACTGCGATTACAGGCATGCACCATCAGTCTGAAGGAAGTGGAATTCTTCTATCAAGCCCAGCTCTGTCCACATCAAAAGATAATAAATCAGGCTTCCTGCCGGCCATTAACAAGAGGGAATAGGTAATTGGAATGGCTTTGAGTTCCTGTTCTTAACCTTGAGCACAAGGCAGAATCTCCTGGAGGGCTTTTAAAAACACAGATTATCTATTGAAGGCATCAACAAATTTCTAGAGGCAAATGAGTTGCCCAGATTGAATCAGGATGATATACACAATTTAAACAGATCAATTTCAAGCAAGGAAATAGAGGATGCCATCAGAAACCTACCAACCAAGCCCAGGACCAGATGGATACACATCTGAGTTCCACAAGACCTTTAAAGAAGAACTAATACCAGTACTCTTCAATTTATTTCAGGAAATAGAAAAAGAGGGAACACTTCCAAACTCATTTTATGAGGCCAATATCACCCTGATTCCAAAATCAGGCAAAGACACATCAAAGAAAGAAAACTTCAGACGAATATTGATAATAAACATAGATGCAAAAATTCTTAATAAAATTCTGGCAAATCAAATACAAAAAAAAAACATATTAAAAAGATAGTGTACCACGAACAAGTGGGGTTCATCCCAGGGATGGAAGGCTGGTTCAACATATGGAAATCAGTAAATGCAATTAATCACATCAATAGACTTAAAAATAAAAATCATGATCATCTCAATTGATGCAGAAAAAGCATTCGACAAAATACAGCACCCATACATGTTCAAAACGCTAGAAAAACTAGGATAACAGGAACCTATCTTAACATCATAAAAGCTATCTATGCTAAGCCCCAGGCCAACATCATTCAAAATGAAGAAAAACTGAAAGCATTCCCTCTAAAACCTGGAATAAGACAGGGATGACCTCTTTCACCACTTTTATTTAACATAGTCAGAGCAATCAGACAGATGAAAGAAATTAAAGAGATACAGATAGGAAAAGAAGAACTCAAATTAGCACTATTTGCTGACAATATGATTCTATACCTAGAAGACCCAAAAACTTCCACCAAAAAACTTCTAGAACCGAATTAAGCAAAGTAGCAGGATACAAAATCAACACCCATAAATCAAAGACATTTCTGTATATCAGTGACAAATTTCTGAAAGGGAAATGAGAAAAACTATCCCATTTATAATGGCCTAAAAGAATAAAATACTTGGGAATCAACCTAATGAAAGAGATGAAAGACCACCACAACGAAAACTACAGAACGCAAAGAAAGAAATTAAAAAAGACTTTAGAAGATGGAAAGATCTACCAAAAGCAATATACAAATTTAAAGCAATTTTAATCAAAATCCCAGTGACATTCCTCATAGAAACAGAAAAAGCAGTCATGAAATTCATCTGGAAAAATAAGAGACCCAGAATAGCTAAAGCAATCCTTAGCAAAAAGAGTGAAGCAGGTGGCATCACTATACCAGACCTTAAGCTATACTACAGAGCAATAGTAACAAAAACAGGATAGTATTGGCACCAAAATAGACTGGTAGACCAATGGTACAGAATAGAGGACACAGAGATTAACCCACATAATTACAGTTATCTTATATTAGACAAAGGCACTAAAAACATACAATGGAGAAAAAATAGCCTCTCTTCAACAAATGATGTTGGAAAAACTGGAAATCCATATGAAACAAAATGAAATTAAACCCCTATCTCTCATGATGCACAAAACTCAACTTAAAATGGATCAAAGACCTAGGAATTAAACCAGAGACACTGCATCCATTAGAAGAAAAAGTAGGCCCTAATCTCCATCATGTTGTATTAGGCCCTAACTTCCTTAATAAAACTCCTATAGCACAAGAATTCAAATCAAGAATCAATAAATGGGATGGATTCAAACTAAAAAGTTTCTTCTCGGCAAAAGAAACAATCAGTGAGGTGAATAGAGAGCCTACATTTTGGAAACAAATTTTTACCACTCACACATCAGATACAGCACTAATCTCTAGAGTATATAAAGAACTCAAAAAGCTAAACACCAAAAAAAAAAAAAAAAAAATAGCCTAGCCAATAAATGGGGCAAGGAACTGAGCCAACACCTCTCAGAAGATGATATACAATCAGTCAACAAATATATGAAAAAAATGTTCAACATCTCTAACAATTAGAGAAACACAAATCAAAACTACTCTAAGATTTCACCTCACTCCAGTCAGAATGGCAACTATTATAAACACAGACAACAATAAGTGTTGACGAGGAGGTGGGGAAAAAGGCACACTCCTACATTGCTGGTGACTACAAATTGGTGTAGCTAATATGGAACACAGTATGGAGATTCCTCAGAAAATTGGAAATGGAACCACCATTTGACCCAGCTATCCTACTCCTTGGTCTATACCCAAAGGACTTAAAAAGAGCATACTATAGGGACACAGCCACATCAATGTTTATAGCAGCATAATTCACAATAGCTAAACTGTGGAACCAAACTAGATGCCCTTTAATAGATGAATGGATGAAAAAAATGTGATACACACACACACACAATGGAATATTAGTCAGCAATAGAAGAGAATAAAATCATGGCATTTGCAGGTAAATGGATGGAGTTGGAGAATATAATACTAAGTGAAGTTAGCCAATTCCAAAAAACCAAATGCTAATGTTTCCTCTGATATAAGGAGGCTGATTCATAGTGGGGTTGGGAGGGGGAGCATGGGAGGATTAGACAAACTCTACATAGGGCAAAGGGGTGGGAGGGGAAAGGAGGGGTTATTGGGATAAAAAAGAGGGTGGAATGAGATGGCTATCATTCCCTAAGTACATGTATGAAGACACAAATGGTGTGAATATACTTTGTACACAACCAGAGATATGAAAAATTGTGCTCTATATGTGTAATATGAATTGTAATGCATTCTGCTGTCATATATAACAAATTAGAATTTTAAAAATTTTAAAAGTTAAAAAAAAAAAACACCCACCGATTATCAGACCCCCTCACCTAGAGTTTCTGATTCTGTAGGTCTGGAGTGGGTCCAGGGAATTGGCATTTATAAAAAGGTGATTCTAATGCTGTGGGTCCAACAGGACCAGAGCTTGAGAACAACTGGCTTAGAGCTAATTCATTTCCCAGCACATGTTCTAATGACAGTGGATTAGGGAATGTGGCAGTGTCATCTTTGTATGTGAAGGCTTAATACATCCCCAAGTATCCTTAGAGTATAATTTTCTATTCTTTGAGAGCTGATCGTATCATGTTTTCTTGATCTCTGGTCCCACTGCAAGATTTCACCCACAAAATATTCACATTATCTAATGTGTTTACAGATGATCCTCATTATTCCCAGATTCTGTATTTGTGAATTTGCCTACTCCTTAAAATTTAATTGTGATCCCAACATCAATTCTCACAGTGCTTTTGCAGTCATTCGAGGACATACACACAATATGTGTAAAAAAAATTGACTCACCATAAACACATCAATGCACATTCCCAGATGAGGTCAGACAGAGCTCTTATACCATAAAAAAAGGTCCTTCCAATGTACAGTATATTTAGTACTATGTTCTTTGCTATTTTGGTGATTTTTCTTGGTGATTATGCTATTTTTTGTTTTAGTTATTCTTTTTGGGTGGGGTGGGGGGAGTTCTGTACATTTAATCCAGAGGTACTTTACCACTGAGCTATAACCCCAGCCCTTTTTGTTTTTTATTTTGAGACAAATTGCTTAGGGCAACTAAGTTGCTGAGGCTTAGCCTCATTATATTACTGAGGCTGACCTTGAACTTGCCATCCTCCTGTCTCAGCCTCCAGAGTTTTTGGGATTACAGGTATGCACTAGGTTTGTTGTAGTTTCTTTGTTCTTTGTTTTTCTTACTGCTGGTGATGGAAACCAGGGCCTCATGCATGCTAAGCATCTGTACCACTGAGCTACATCCTGGCCCTTTTACACTATTGAAAATGGCCCCAAGGGCTGAGGGATGTGGGTCTACGGTAGAGCACTTGCCTAGCATGCACATGGTCCTGGATTCAATCCCTGGCGGGGGGGGGGGGGGGGGGGGGCGCGGGGGGGGGGGGGGGCGCGGGGGGGGGTCCTCTCCATTGTGGTTCTGAAGAGCCGTCTAGTATTTCTGAGTACAAGATTGTGATGTGCCTAACAGAGAAAAAAGATGTGTTAAATAAGCTTTATTTAGGCATGATTTATAGTGCTGTTGTTCACAAATTCAATGTTAAAGAATCAACAGTTCATCATTAATAATATACATTTAAACAGAAATACACATAATTGGTTGAGGAAGATATTATGACCTGAGGCTCCCAGGTATCGCCCCAAGGAGCAATGTTTCAGTGTTCACAGTAACCTCATAGAAGAAGGTAAGCACTGTACGGTGTGGGCATCATATATTATAGGGAATCTGAGAGTTTGAAGTGCAGAAAAGAAGCACAAAAATCAAAACATGAAAAAAAAGGAGAATATCTTGAAAATTGACTCAAAGACTTAGCAAATAGATTAATCATCTATAAACTATATGCAAAACTTAGTTATTTCATATGCCAAAATACAGGAAATTGTTGGTGATAGCAATTATTTTAACAGTTCAGCCTTCTCTTACTACCCCAGCAGATAATATTTTGTTTTTAAAAAGTGCATCCAATGCTCCCATCTTCATCAACACTGTCTGTCCACAACTATCAGATGCCGCAGTCTGTCTGGGCACAAAATAACCCAGCCGCCGCAAAGCCTTGTAGGTTCAAACAGCAACTCTTTATTACCGAACTCTCACCGGCACTCTACACACACTTTCCCGGGAACACACTCCCTTCACGGGCTCTGCGCGCGCATTCTCCCACAACCCCAGGAGAACTCAACAGGCTCTTCTGCATTTCACATTATTTCCCCTAAGAACTTCCAGCTCCCCTCCCCTCACTTGCCCTCCCTACCCAGGTCTTGTTAAGTTGTCCAGGCTGGTCTTGAACTCTAGTTCTCCTAGAACTCTGTCCCACATAGCTGAGATTGCGACCTCATCTTCTGTGGTTCTTCAAGGCTTTATCTTCTCTGGTCACATACTTTAGGGAAAAATTCATCTCTCTCTCCTTTCAAAGCTTACACTGAGCAGGATTTTGGATATACTATCATCTTCAGACAGTTGCATACACAGGAACAAGTTTGAGAAATGTTAAGTGTTCCCCTAGTTTTTGTGTTTGCATTTTTAAACTATGGTAAAAATACATAACATAAAAGTTACCACCTTATGAAGCTCAGTGGTAGAATGATTACTTATAATGTGCAAGGCCTTGGATTCAATAACCACCAGTGAAAAAACAAAACAAAACAAAACAACACATCGTAATTATTTTTTCTTTTCTCTCTCTCTCATTTTTTTTGTGGGGGGCAGCTACTGGAAATTGAATCCAGGAGTGCTTTGCCACTGAGCCATATCCCCAATCTTTTTTTTTTTTTTTAATTGGGGAGAGAACTCAGGGCCCTTTTCATTTTTTATTTGGAGACAGGGTTTCACAAAGTTGCTCAGGGTTTTGCTAAATTGCTGAGGCTGGTCCTGAACTTGCCATCTTTTGCCTCAACCTCCCAAGCTGCTGGGATTACAAGTGTGTGCCATGGCCACCACACCCAGCTCATCTTAATCATTTTTAAGTGTGCAGTTCAGGACTGTGAAGTATACACATTGTGTGCAACTGATCTTCATAATTCTTTTCATCTTGCAAAACATTAAATAATAACTCCCCTTTCTCCTATGTCCCCAGCCCGTAACAACCACCATTTTACTTTCTGTCTCTATGAATTTGGTTGCTCCAAAACCTCATATAAGTGGAATCATACAACATTTGTCTTTTTGTGACTGGCTTATTCAATTTAGCATAATTTCCTCAGGCTTCACCAAGTCATGGCATATATCAGAACTCAACGGGAACTCCAAAGTAGCGGGCAGCAGGATCCGACCTAATCCCAGCAGGATCCTCCCTAATCCTGGAGCCGCCCTATTCCCCGCCCCCCCCAGGATCCGCCCTAATCCCGGAGCAGGGTCACCTTTCAACCATTCCCTCTAGCAAAATGCCAGGCATCCTTACGACTAAACTGTGGCTCTCAACAATCAGACCCTCCATGCCAATAATGCCCATTTCTCATATTCATTGCTTAAGCCTAGTGGAGGAAGGGCCAGGGCCTCCCAGCTGCTGTTTAGCTCACTCTTGTTGTAACCAGAGAACAATGGATCCTTCTAATGGAAGCATGAGAATAATACTCCCATTGTTGGTATAGCAGCTAAAAATGGGGCTCTGAACTTGGGGAACAGTTCTTCCTCTTTTCTTCTGGTTCTGTGCTTTTTCAGAAGCATAGCCACCTTTCAAAGATGTGCTATTACGCTGGGAAGCCAGGAGAGGAATCCCACATCCAATACAACCCAGAACCACACACATGGCCTTGACATTTATTGACTAAAGACAACTCCATCCTCAACAGATTTGGATGGAGAATCCTACAGTCCTCAGTGTAAGCATATCAAGGCAAACGTGTTTGGGGAGAAGTCCTGCTCACATGGGTCAGAGAGTGGCAGGACTTTCAGTCAGTCAGAACTAAAGATCATTGTCAGTTAAGTGGAATGACATAGTTCAATTTTTCTTCATTTTTATGTTATTGAAAACATGTGATTTTTGTGTACATCGTCAGGGTCTGCAATCTGTATTTTTGACAGTTCTATTACACTTCTGCCAGCTATTCTTTTTTCCCCTTGGGACACTTGATGGCACATTATGAAAGAGGATGGGAGTGTGTATTTTCTCAATAGTATGCTTATGGGTCTGGATACTCACCTTTTCTCTTGCAGCACATTCTCTTTGTTGTCAGCCACCACTTGATGGAATAATGTGCTTGTGCACATCTCTGGTATATCGATCTTGTCTCATCTTGATCTGCTTTGTGGCAAAGTTTATGTTCTATTAATAGAGGTACTATATTTGCATTTGAAACGTGCGCTATAATGACAATTCCTGACAGTTGGTCACTAGCGGGTTGGGGCTTAAATAGTGGGCAGGAGGAAAGTGATATATAATGGGATAACGGAATGGGAACCTGAAGCAATTTTGCTTCAAGTAAGATCCTTTAAATATTGACAATATTCAGAGAACCAACTTCTCAGTCATGTTCTCAATTTATTTTGTTTATTGCCCTTTGATTTTAATGTTGATTGGACATTTTTTTCTCTGTGATTTGTATTATTTTCTCAGTGATTCTCATTTTTCATCCTCTAGTGCTTCCTTGCTCATTTGCATTGTTCAGTATACACATAGGTATCTGAACCCTTCAACTTCCTTTGGGTTTCCCACAGCTTCCATAAATTCTAAAAACCTTGTTTGCATTCAGAGTCTTCATGAAACTCTATATATTTTTCAACAGGGTACATGCTATGTGCATGACACTATTCTAAACGATTTATATATATATATATATATATATATATATATATATATATATTTTTTTTTTTTTTTTTTTTTTTTTTTAATATTTATTTTTCAGTTTTCGACGGGCACAACATCTTTGTTTGTATGTGGTGCTGAGGATTGAACCCCAGGCCGCACGCATGCCAGGCGAGCGCGCTACCGCTTGAGCCACATCCCCAGCCCCAACAATTTATAATAAGTCATTTAATTTTTATAACCGTCCTCTGAGGAAGATTCTACTATGGATTCATTAAAAAAAAAAAAAAAAAAAGCACAAGGAGGTGAAGTAACTTGACCAAGGCCACCCAGTAAGGAAGTAGCAGAACTGAGGAGACAAATCCAGCAGTCTGGCTCTAGAATCTGTGCTCCTAGCAACCACCCCTAGGTCCTCTTATGCATAGTGAATGACAAAACTTGTACTAGCCCTGCCACATTTCCCCTAATGCCTGTGGCCCTGATCTTCTGTCCTTCCAAAGCTTTCCCTTAGCAGGTTTTCACAAAAACTGCTGCAGAGGACATGGTGTTATGACACCAAAACCTGGCTTCAAGGATGGACTTGTGGCCCCAACCACACTGGTGGAAATGTAACTGAACACTTCAGGGATTGTCTTAGCTATAAATGGCCCCCTAAGGCAAGGTCAGGTCCTTCCCAAGGCAGCCCATATCCAATTACCAATAAAGGCAGGAGGTATAATGACTGTTGTTGCAGCCAAACAGTGGGATAACTTGAGCCATTTTTCATTCTAGAGCTCTCCATGGGGTTGGCGAAGGCTGTCTTCAGGGCTGCAAGCTCCTCCCTCTACTCAAACTGCTCCCTGGGCCTTCTTCTTAAGTTGTTGGTCCTCAGGGAGTCCTTAATAAACATTCCATACACAAGTCTGTCTCAGAGTTCCTTTCTTTGAGAGCCCAACCTGAGACTACTGCATAGGCCTAGGATGCCCCAAAGAGTACAATCTTTACAGGCTAGAATGAAGAGAAAGAGGTGTTATAGAAAAGTAGTCAGGGAGAGGTTGTGAAAAAAGAAAATAAAGGAATGAAAAGGAAAAGAAAACTGAAAAAAAGAAAAACTATTCATGATACCAGACTTATCATCTTATATCACTTTAATCCTTTTTCCATTGGTCATCTCCAGCTAATTTTTGTTTTCCTCTGAAACTTTTTTTAAAGGTAATTTCTCTTTTAATGCACAGGATTATTTCTAACTCATCATGAGTAGTGCAAATCCTTAGTCACAATTTAACATGGAACAACTACGCAGCCCTTCCTGAAGAATCTGGCTAAGAGCAGAAGTAAATGTTATGAAGGGTTAGCTCTGATCTGCTGTGAGAGGCTCTCTGCAGAGAATATATACCCTCCAGCAGAATGGAGGCTCAGAAGTCCTTGTTCTTAAAAATCACACTATTTAGGTAGTAGTTTACTGTTTATTCTCATCCAGCCCATTTGGATCTTCATTTTGGGGGTTGGAGGTGCTGGGGGGTTGAACCCAAGGGTACTTTATCACTGAGCCACATCCCCAGTCCTTTTTGGTTTTTATTTTGAGACAGGATATCACAAAGTTACTTAGGGCTACTTAAGTTGCTGAGGCTGACCTTGAACTTGCAGTCCTCCTCTTTTAGCCTCCCAAGCCTCTAGGATTACAGGGTGTGCAACACCACACCCTGCTCAGATATATACTCATCCTTACTTGGGGTTGAGGTTTACTCTAGTTTTCTGGCTCCCTCCCAGGCAGGGGGTGCTGGTGTCCTACTGAGGGTCTTCCCTCTACTGGGCAATTGCTGGAGCCTAGATGGTCAGACATGGACCAGCCAAGCCAGCTCTTCAGACAGCACCATGTGGACCAGCCTTTGCAGGGGGCTCAGATCCTTGAAACAAGAGTCACCATTGCCATGAGGAAATGCATCTTACTGCCTGGTGGGACAGTACAATCTCCACTCTCATTATACAACTCCAGCACCTCCAGGCTTGGGCCAGCTCCAACTTTGCAGAATGGCTGCCTCCAGTGGACCTATGGGACAGACACAGGTAGCCATTGAGATTAGGCACTGGACCAGTCAGTCATCCAGCTGAGCCTCTACTGCTGCAGTTCCACTGAGCTCTCTAAAATGTTTGTGTAATGGCAGGGTATGGTGGTCCATGCACATAATCCCATGATTTGAGAGGGTAAGGCAAGAGAATCCCAAGTTCAAGGCCAACTTCAGCAATTTACTAAGACCATGACTCAAAATAAAACAGAAGAGCTGGGGGAATGTGGCTTAGTAATAGAGTACCTCTGGGTCCAATCCCCAGTTCAAAAAACAAATTGGTGGGCTGGGGATGTGGCTCAAGCGGTAGCGCGCTCGCCTGGCATGCGTGCGGCCCGGGTTCGATCCTCAGCACCACATACAAACAAAGATGTTGTGTCCGCAAAATACTAAAAAATAAATATTAAAATTCTCTCTCTGTCTACCTCTATCTCTCTCACTCTCTCTTTAAAAAAAAAAACACAAATTGGTATAACAATGTAGTAAATCCTCAAAAAGTTGAAAATATAACTACATGTGGACCAGCAATTCTGGATATATGCCCAAAGTAATTGAAAGCAGGGTCTCCAAGAGATATTTGTATATCTAGGTTCATAACAACATTATTCACAATAGCCAAAAAGTGGAAGCAACCCAATGTCCAACCCAAATGATCGATAAATAGATAAGCAAAAGGTATTACATGTACAAATGAGGTATTATTCAGCCTTCAAAGGCTAGAACATTCTGATATATGCCATGACTTGGTGAAGCCTGAGGAAATTATGCTAAGTTGAATAAGCCAGTCACAAAAAGACAAATATTGTATGATTCCACTTATATGAGGTTTTGGAGCAACCAAATTCATAGAGACAGAAAGTAAATGGTGGTTGTTACGGGCTGGGGACATAGGAGAAAGGGGAGTTATTATTTAATGTTTTGCAAGATGAAAAGAATTATGAAGATCAGTTGCACACAATGTGTATACTTCACAGCCCTGAGCTGCACACTTAAAAATGATTAAGATGAGCTGGGTGTGGTGGCCGTGGCACACACTTGTAATCCCAGCAGCTTGGGAGGTTGAGGCAAAAGATGGCAAGTTCAGGACCAGCCTCAGCAATTTAGCAAAACCCTGAGCAACTTTGTGAAACCCTGTCTCCAAATAAAAAATGAAAAGGGCCCTGAGTTCTCTCCCCAATTAAAAAAAAAAAAAAGATTGGGGATATGGCTCAGTGGCAAAGCACTCCTGGATTCAATTTCCAGTAGCTGCCCCCCACAAAAAAAATGAGAGAGAGAGAAAAGAAAAAATAATTACGATGTGTTGTTTTGTTTTGTTTTGTTTTTTCTCTGGTGGTTATTGAATCCAAGGCCTTGCACATTATAAGTAATCATTCTACCACTGAGCTTCATAAGGTGGTAACTTTTATGTTATGTATTTTTACCATAGTTTAAAAATGCAAACACAAAAACTAGGGGAACACTTAACATTTCTCAAACTTGTTCCTGTGTATGCAACTGTCTGAAGATGATAGTATATCCAAAATCCTGCTCAGTGTAAGCTTTGAAAGGAGAGAGAGATGAATTTTTCCCTAAAGTATGTGACCAGAGAAGATAAAGCCTTGAAGAACCACAGAAGATGAGGTCGGAATCTCAGCTATGTGGGAGGATGAGGCAGGAGAACTAGAGTTCAAGACCAGCCTGGACAACTTAACAAGACCTGGGTAGGGAGGGCAAGTGAGGGGAGGGGAGTTGGAAGTTCTTAGGGGAAATAATGTGAAATGCAGGAGAGCCTGCCACAGTGTTGCTATGTGGTGGCTGTGACAGGCACTGCTTGTGTCCTGCAAAGATAATCTCAAAGCAGAAGGAGGAAGAGTGTTTGCTCATCAGCTGGAGTTGGTTCTGTGCCACAGCCAGAGGAGAATGGAAAAAGGAAAAACCATTTGTTGTGACTCTAAGAGGGCAATTACAATAGCAGGTGTTAAACAGGAAGAACCAGAAAAACAGTTCTTGAAGCCTCATTCAGCAGCTCTGGAGGGAAAAAAAAAATGCCTAGAAGGGCTCAAAGACTGAAGTTTTGAAAGCAAAGATGACAGAAGGAACAATAGGCAGGTATCAGCCTGAGGATTCTAGCAGCCAGGGATAGAAGCTGAGGAGACACTGTGATATGGATCAAAGTCTCTCTTGATTCCTTGGATGCCAGGTGGTGCTCTGGCCATGGCCTTGGCTCATGACAATGAAAGAGGAGCCAAACAAACAATCAAGAGGAAACTTAAGCTTCACTGGGGTTCTGTTTCAAAGTAACTCCAACCAACTGCCACTCTGAGATGACTTCTCTCATAGCAATGTCCCAACCAGGCACTATAACCATGGAGGCCCTATTTGATGCACAGGTGAAAACTACCTGTCTGGCTCATCAATTCAATTCACCTGATTCCCTTTTCCAGTGCGCCGCCCCCCCCCCCCCGAAAAAAAATCACCTTATAAATTTAAAATGGTGTAGGTTTCCCTGGATGTTGCTAAAGGGGATTTCCTTTAAAGTATTTTCAATGTTGTTTCCTTTCTCTAGTTTTTGTTCTTGTTGTTTTCAGTGTTCTTTTTGCATTGTGATCAAATATTTATAACATAGCAGCACTTTAACAATGTTTAAGTGTGCATTCAGTGACTTTAAATACAATCACAATGTTGCAAAACTATCACAAATATCTATTTCCAAAACTTTTTCATGACCCCAACTAGAAATTGCACACATTAAATAGGCCCCAGTAACCTGTAATCTCCTTTCTGGCTCTATGAATATGCCTATTCTACTTCAGATAAATAGAATAATCTAATATTTGTCCTTTTGTGTCTGGCTTATTTCACTTAGCATGTTTTCCAGGTTCATCCACATTATAGCATATATCAGAATTTTTTTTTTTAACCAAGAATTGAACCCAGGACCTCATACATTCGAGGTAAGCACTCTGTCATTGAGCAAAATCTCCAGCCCCTTTTCAAATTTTGTTTTGAGATAGGGTCTTGTCAAGTTGTCTAGGCTGGCCTTGAATTTGCAATCCTCCTACCTCATTCTCCCTAGCAGCTGTGATTACAGGCCCATGCCACCATGCCTGACTAGAATTTCATTCCTTTTCAAGACTGAACCATTGTATGCATACACCATAATTAATTTATCTATTCACTTATCCATTTAGTCATCTATCCACTAATAGACATTTAAATTGTTTCTAACTTGTGGCTATTGTGACTAATGTTTCTCTGAACATTGGTGTATAGGTATCTGTTTGAGTCTCTGCTTTCAATTTTTTTTGGATATATACCTAGGAATGAAATTGCTGAATCATGATAATTCTAGGTGTAACTTTCTGAGGAACCACAGAAAATTTTTCTATAGCAGCGGCACCATTTTACATTTCTACTAGCAATACATAAAGGTTATCGTTTCTCTAGATCTTCACCACATTTGTATTTTTATTTGTTTGATAATTGCTATCCTTTTATGGGTCTGAAGTGATAACTCATTGTGATTTTAATTTGTCGTAATGATTAGTGACAGGTCATCTTTTTATATATTTATTGGCCATCTGCATGTCTTTTCTGGAGAGATTTCTATTCAAGTCCTATGCTTGGTTTTTGTTTTGTTTTTTAATCAGTTTCAAAGGGGTAGTTCTCACTGGTGCATCAAAGGGAGTGTTTTAATCAGCTTTTTCACTTCTGTGACTGAAAGACCTGACTAGAACAACTGGAGAGGAGGAAAGATTTATTTAAGGGCTCATGGTTACAGAGGTCTCAATCCATAGACAGCAGGCTCCATTCCTTGGGGCTCCAGGTAAGGCAGGACATCATGGCGGAAGAGTGTGCCAGAGGAACCAGCTCACAAGATGATCAGAAAGAAGAGAGAGACTTCATTTGCCAGATACAAATATATACCCCACAGCCACTGCCCCAATTCCTACCTCCTTCAGCTACACCCTACCACTTCAATTACCACTCAGTTAATCCCAATCAGGGGATTAATTCACTGATTGGGTTAAGACTCTCACAATCTAATCATTTCTCTTCTGAAACGTCTTGCATTGTCTCACACAATGGAGCTTTTGGGGACATCTAACATCCAAACCATAACAGGCTGCATCCATAGTTACACAGTGTGATAGTGACAATGCTTTGAGAAGTTATTTCAGGTTGGCAGTTGACTGAGGCTACTCTGTTAAGTGTTAGAATTTCTTTACAGTTCTGATTATTAATCCCTATCAGATATATGACTTGCAATATTTTCTCCTGTTTGATGGATTGTCTTTTTACTCACTTGATAGTATTTTTTGGTGTACAAACATTTTTAATTTTGATGAAGTCAAGTGTATCTTCTTTTTTCTTTAATTGCTTGTGATTTAGGTGTCATACACAAGAAATTATTAACTAATCTAATGCCATGCAAATTTTCCCCTATATTTTCTTCTAAGAATTTTATAGTTTTAGCTCTTATGTTTAGGTCTTTGATCATTTGAGTTAATTTTTATATATGCTGCAAAGTATGGATCCAACTTCATTCTTTTATATGTAGATATCCAATTTTCCCAGTGCTTTTGTTGAAAAGACTATTCTTTCCCAGGTGCTCTCTCTCTCTCTCTCTCTCTCTCTCTCTCTCTCTATATATATATATATATATATATATATATATATATATATATATATATATATATATATATTTTAGATGGACACATCTAAATATTTGTGATTTTATTCTCCCTGCTAGTCAGAAAAGGGGGGGTTACTTAAATTATAATATATAAGAAACACAGGTTATAGTTAAGTAAATATGGTAATGAAACCAGGTAACTATTTATAGAACACTATTAATATTGCAAATCCAGTTTTATCTAATTGATGGTGTCCTATTGCTCCAGCCAAAATAACTCCCTTCTATCATTGAGCTCTTACATTGATCTCTTAGCATTCATTGTCTATAATACTGTTTTTTTTTTTTTTCTTTTCTTTTTTGTGGGATGGGGGGCGGGGTACTGGAGATTGAACTCAGAGGCACTTGACCAGAGTCACACCCCCAGCCCTATTTTGGTCTACTATTACTCCAGCTACTACTGAGACAACCAACTCTTTTTTTTTTTAAGGTACTGGGAATTGAACCCAGGACCTCAAGCATGTTAGGCTTAGGTAAGTGCTCTACCACTGAGATAACTCCCAATCCAACAACCAACTTTTCTTGGGCATGATTCTTGTGTTCTGCCACAGAATTCAGAGCCCAAAGTAGGGGATGCCCACAAAACCCACTCATCACTCATGCATATACAACCTAGCAGTGCAGGGGGGATTCAGTGCCTCATGGAAGCAAATCTTGACCAATGGGGGCAGGAACAAGTCTTTCCTTGCATCAAGGGGGAAATTCTGGGGCCATTCTACATGGCTCCTCAGAAGGTCCTAAAGTGATAAAGTATGTTTCCTAAATGAGCAATGTGAGAATATACCTATAAACTGGTTTTCTCTTCTTTCCCAATTTTTATTCTCCCCAGTTCCATGGGGTTACCCTCCCCCTAATACTTTCACTCAAGTCTTGGTCTCAGAACTTGTTTTCCAGGAAGAGCACAAGCTAATATATAAGCGTTCACCTTTTGATATGCTTTCTTTTGTCATTGTTATTATTTTGTTTTGTTTTTCAAAAAATAAGAACAAATTATTTCTTGCAACCAGGGATATAAGACTAAGAGGAATTTACTCTTAGGACTCAGTGGGGATTTGGCAATGTGATTAAGATAGAAACACACGGTTTCTGTATTGGACTAAAAGAAGACAAGAGTCTGAAATAGCCACTCTTATTTTAAAATCACTGTCCATTGACTGGGAGTTATAATTTCTCTGTCAGTATCCTGCCTCTTTTACAAAGCATTGTTCTTTTTGGAAAGCTGGTGTGATAACTTTGCAAATATAGCTATCTCCTTGCTTTATTTTTTAAAGTTTGTTTGTTTGAAACATGTACAATACAATTCAGTGGATTTGGATGGATTCACAAAGCCATGCAATCACCATCACTAATTTCTAAATATTTTGATCACCTCAAATAGAAACCCATATTTTTGACCAGGCACAGTGGTGCATGTCTGTAATCCCAGCAAATAAGGCAGGAGAATCATAAGTTTGAAGCCAGTCTCAGCAATTTAGCAAAGCCCTAAGCAACTTAGCAAGACCTTGTATCAAAATAAAAAAATAAAATAAAGTAAAATGGCTAGGGATGTAGCTTAGTGGTTCAAACCCCAGTATGAAGAGGAGAAAGGAACCATATTTATTTGTAGTAACTCCCTTCCAACCCCGCAACTCCTACCCTGCTCCTAGTCCCTGGCAACTACTAATCTGCTTTCTAACTCTACATATGGGCATGTTCTGAACATTTCAATGGTAATAGAATGCATCATTCGTGTGTGGCCTTTTATGTCTGGATTGTTTAATTTAGCAGAATGTTTTCAGGGCTTATTCATGTTGTAACATGTATCAACACTTCTGAGGTTCTTTCTTCCTGACCTCAATTCTTTGAGATGAGCTGGATGTCCTACAGTTCCCTTCAATTCTGACCTAATTCTTGGAGTCAGCATCGGATCACACAGGTTAAGGGCTCAGTCCCAGAGGTCTGCCTCCACTTCAGATGCCGGCTACAAATGGGGTACCCATGCTACCTGCATTTCTTCTTGGCCAACCACAAATTCATGGATTCCCATGATGTCCCATCAGGATCAATAACTCACTAGAATGATTCATAGAACTCCAAAAAGCATTTTATGTATTGCTACTAGTTTATTATAAATGATACAACTCACCAGGCATGGGGAAGTATGCCTGTAATTCCAGTGACTGGGGAGGCTGAGGCAGGAGGATTGCAAATTTCAGGCCAGCCTCAGCAATTTTGCGAGCTCTGTCTCAAAATTAAAAAAAAAAAAAAAAAAGAAAGAAAGAAAGAAAGAAAGAAAGAAAAAAGGCTGGGGGAAGTAGCTCAGTGGTAGAACACCTCTGTGTTCAATCCCCAGTACAGGAAGGAAGGAAGGAAGGAATATATAAGTGGAAGAGATGCATAGGGCAAGGTAAGGAGGAAGATGATTCTCCAGGACACCTTTCCCTCAGCATTTTAATATGTTCACCAACTGGAAGCTCCTCAACCACTATAATTTAGGGGTTTCATTGAGACTTCGTTACATAGCCATGATTGACTAAAGCATTGACTGGTGATTGAATTGAAATATCCAGTTCTTCTCCCCTCCCTGGAAGTAGAATATGGGGAATAGGGCTGACAGTTCCAACTCTCTGACTTGCACACCAGCTCCCATCCTAGACCCTGGTATGGTTGAAAGGAACTCATTATGAATAACAAATAGCACCGCTATCACTTAATGACTTCCAAGGAGTTTAGGAGCTCTGTTTCAGGAACTGGGAACAAAGACAAAATCTCTCCTTTCTCTCTCTTTCTCCCTTTTGACTTTGCAATATATTAGGCAAGTGCTTTACCATTGACCCACACCCCCAGCCCTTTTAAAATTTTATTTTGGGGCAGGATCTCACTAGGTTGCTCAGACTGGCCTCAAATTTGCCATTCTCCCACCTCAGCCTCCCAAGTAGCTGGACTTACAGGAATGTGCCACCACATCTGGCATCCAAATGTGTTTCTCACTTTAGTTCTCCCTCAGCATATATAGGCCATTGGTTCTAGGTGCCCTGCCCCCTGCCCGCCACAGTCTATATATATTCTTTGTATAAAATGATACTGTATTTGCATATAACCTATAAAATCTTCCTGTATACTTTGTCATTTCTAGATTACTTTTTTTTTGGGGGGGTTACTGGGGTTCGAACCCAGGGGCACTTAACCACTGAGCCACATCCCCAGTCCTTTCTTGTTTTTATTTTGAGAAGGGTCTAGCTAAATTTCTTGGGACCTTGCTAAGTTGCTGAGGCTGACTTTGAATTCCTATCTTTCTGCCTCAGTTTCCCAAGCCACTGGGGTCACTGGGATTATAGGTGTGTGCCATCATGCCTGGCTGGATTACTTATAAACCCCAAACAATGTAAATGTCATGTAAATAATTGCTGTACTGCATCGCTTAAGGAATAATGATATAGGTGGGAAAGTGAGCACATGTTCTATATAGAAGCAATTTGGAGGGTGGGTATTTTCCCCCTGTGATTGGTTTAGTCTATGTATGTGAAACCTGGGCATATGGAGGACCAACTATCCCATAATGCTTCACTTCTTTGGATGAATAATATCCCATGGAATAATATTGTTATATGGATGCACCATTTTAAAAAAAAATTTTGTACCAGGGATTGAACCCAAGGGTGCTTTACCACTGAGCCACATCCCCAGCCCTTTTCATTTTTAGTTTTGAGACAAGGTCTCACTAATTTGCTTAGGGCCTCCCTAAATTGCTGAGGCTGGCCTTAAATTTGCAATCCTCCTGCCTTGGCCTCCTGAGTCATTAGGATTACAGGCATGTGCTACCATGCCCAGCAGATGTATCACATTTTTTCCATTCCTTGGTTGATAACCACTTGGGTTGTTTCCACCTTTTGGCTATTGTGAATAGTACTGCTGTAAACACTCATGTGCAAGTTTTCTTGTAGACACATGTTTTTGTTTCTACTAAGTAAACATCTAGTGTCAAAGGATAAAATTACAATTCTAGAATCAGGCAACACTTTATTCCATAAAATAGATTAAGTGTTCCAATGGGCTGAGTAGAAAAAAATGGTTTTATACACAAAGACAGGCAGAAACAAAGAACAAAATGTGATTTGGTCGTTTCAAAGATAATTTCCTTGTAAGGCAGGGACAGGGAGACAAAACAATAGAAAAATAACTGATTGGCTAACATCAGGTTACTTTAGGTTAACTTTTTTTGTGTAAGGATTATGGCAGAGGGAACTTTATTCTCACGCCAGTTGAACTGGCCTGTTTGGGAAATGTGGCCATTATCTCTCTAACCCCAATTTCTCAATATTTCCATTCCTTGGAAGGGCAGATGGACAAGTTAGTTTCAGTTTGGTGACATGGAATTTTGCACGAGTGACTTTATTTTTATCTTAAGCACAGTCTGTGCAGGAGCTCAATCCAAAACAATGGCCTCTTATAATCTTTATTTAACTCTAGAAATTGAATTGCTGAATCTAATAATAATGTCATGGCTTTTTTGTCTTGTTTTTGTTTATTTTGTTTTTTGAGGAACCAAACTGTCGAACTACTTCCCAAAGTGCTTGTATTTTCTTTTTTAAAACTTTTTTGGATACTAGTTAGGTTTTATGTCCCAATTTACTTCATATACTCTTGAGGGAAGAGTTTCTTCTTCCCCACATCTGCCTTGTATCTATCCTAGTACCTTATACTCTAGAAGTGTTCGTGTGTGACCATGTAATTAAGACAATATTCCCTTTTTCTTGGGTGTTATTATCAGTTGGTTGATGAACTATATATAGCTTTTCTTTGCTTTCCTTACATAACAGGAGAAATTCAGGTAACTGAATCGGGGGTAGATGGTGTGTTGATGGTGGCTGGCACGTGGTGGTGTAACCAAGAAAAGATCTGATTCTGCTGCTGCTTGATATAGCCAGTGACTCAAAGAGAAAGTGCCAAGAGAAGAAATTTAGTTGTTTAAGTTGCTGAGGCTGGCCTCGAACTTGTGATCCTCCTGTCTCAGCCTCCTGAATCCTTGGGATCACAGGCGTGTGCCACCAGGCCTGGCAAGAAAGTGATTTATTCAGTGGCTAAAGAATGAAGAAGTGAGAGCTCTCCTGGCAAATCAGCTTCTCCCCTCCAGGGAGTTGAGGAATCACAGCTATGGGATAGGAATAATGGAGGAGGGAGGGAGGGAGAGAGAGAGGGGGGAGGGAGAGAGAGAGGGGGGAGGGAGGGAGGGAGAGAGAGAGGGGGGAGGGAGGGAGGGAGAGAGAGAGGGGGGAGGGAGGGAGGGAGAGAGAGAGGGGGGAGGGAGGGAGGGAGGGAGAGAGGGGGGAGGGAGGGAGGGAGGGAGAGAGAGAGAGAGAGAGAGATTAATAAATGGGGAGGAATAGTCACATTCTTTCTGGGAACAGATGGAACTCCTTCCATGGTCTGGTGCTTCCTGTCATGGCTGCTGGCAGGTGTCTTTAGCCTTGAAAGGTGAAAAGAAAAGAAAGACCAGGCAAGTCTAGGTTAGATTAACCCTGTTTTATAGTTCTGGACAAAACATTTCTTAAATGATCAGCACATCTACCTGCAAAACTGAGTTCATTCTGACCACAAAGCTTAAGGCATAAAAGGAGAAAAACAAAGTAGCAAGGCAGAGAGGCCAAGCCTTTTCATCCTGTTCCAGTCATCCTTCAGACATCTGCAGGCCCAATAGAAGAATCAGGGTTTTCAGCAAGAGTGGCCTTCAGTCCCTGAAAAGTAACTAGGCAACTCTTATCATAACTCACACGTCAGAGGTATTATCTATAACAAAGCTGGTTAGAAACTAATAATGTATCACCCAGCTGTGTGACCTCCAAAATTAGTTATTTTTAAGTCAACTAAGAACAAGTGAAGCTAAGGGGTTTATTTAGGTTTTCCCTCATTAACTGTAGAGTAAGAAAGAATAAATGGAGCCAGGGTGGTGGTGCACGCTTTATCCTAGCAACTACAAAACTAAGGCAGGAAGATAGCAAGTTCAAGGCCAGTCTCAGAAACCCAGTTAAGGCCCTAACTTAGCAAGACCCTGTCTCAAAATAAAAAAGATGAAGAACTGGGGAGGTAGTTTAGTGCTAAAGTACTCCTACAAGGGAAAGAAATTAGCTGCTAGGCAGGCACTTTAAAAAAAAATTTTTTTTTTTTTTATTTAAGGTGAGGCCTTTGGGAACCGATTAGGATTAGATAGAATCATTAGGGTAAAGTCCCATGATTGAATCTTAGTGACTTCTCTTTTGTTTTTTCAGTGCTGGGAATAGAACCCAGGGTCTCGCCATGCTAGGCAAACACTACAACAAAGCTACACCTCCAGCTCCCTAATGGATTTATAAGAAAAAGGAGAGACCAGAAGAGACACACGTGCATAGAGGTCCTCCCTGACTTTTGCTGTGTGGTCTCTGTGGACTCTACCTTCAAGAAGGTCATCACCAGATACAAGTCCTTAAACCTCCAAAATCTTGAATCCAAATAATCCTCTTTTTGTTTTGGTAGTGGTGCTGGGAATTGAACCCAGGGCCTTTTGCATGCAAGGTAAATACTCTACCAACTGAACTATATCCCCAGCCTCTTTTCTTTACAACATATCTGATATTGTTGACAACAGCAAATGGATCAAAATACCAAATTAAACTAGAACAAAAAAAAAAAAAAAGTGAGGGAAAGTTTATTAGCTCTATTTATCAGAATTCCTAAACTTCCAGCAGGGATGGCTCCCTGTTGTCAGATTGCTCATGCTCACGTCTTCCTGAGTCTATTGGCTCTGCTTTATTCTGTCTGGGCTTTATCCTAAGAAAGCTTCTTTCCAAGGCTTGGGAGGCTAAGACAAGAGGATCATGAATTCAAAGCCAGCCTCAGAAACTGAGTGAGGCCCTAATCAACTTAGTGAGACTCTGTCTCAAAATAAAAATAAGGGCTGGGGCTATAGCTCAGTGGCAGAGTGCTTGCCTAGCACATGTGAGGTACTGGGTTCGATCCTCAGCACCACATAAAAATAAACAAAATAAAGGCATTCTAAAAATAAATAAATAAAAATAAGAAAGGGCTGGGGATATGGCTCAGCAGTTAGGTGCCCCTGAGATCAATCCCAAGTGCCAAATAAATAATGAAGAGAGAAAGAAAGCTTTTTCCACCTAGCTGTAATATGTCCCCTGGAAGTTCCCTTTGCTTCTTATTATCTCTTTCATAAAAATACTAGAAAGCAAGACAACTATCGGGAGCTAAGTTCTATTTACGAACCTGCTGATGACAATAGTAGTCTAACATTCTTTTAGGGTGGAAACTCAGAGCCATTCATCACACCACCACTTCTCTCCTCACCACAAATTCCTCTGGAAATTCTAGGCTCCACAACATGTACCTCATGTCCACATGGCAAGCACCTACTTCTGTCTGTTCTTATGAGCAACATAGGCTGATGTCACTGTGGAGTGGTTAGAAAATAATAGTGTCTTGGGGTTCATACTTCAAAACTTCCTGCTGGTCTCTGCTTCCCTTCTTGAACTTTGCTTTGGGTCTTGCTTTTTTGTCCTGAAAGGAAACTGGTGCTGTGGGACAGCCATTCCTGGAAAAGAACATTAAGTGGCAGGTGAGAATGAACCAGTGGTGTGTGAGGCAAGCCTACCAGAGAACAACCTGAGTTCTTTCTTCAGTTGACCCAAGCCCTCCTGGTGGGGTCATAGAAGTCCTGAAATAGGGCTTAGTATTTTCCAATACAAAGAAATGAATCCCCACAATAATAATAAAATCTAGGATGTCCTCAAACTCAGCTCAGGTCAAGGATGAAGTGTGAAAGTTCTTGATTCCCTCTGCCTTCCATCCCTCTGCAACTACTTCTCTCTAATCCTCTTAAATTTTCTGAGCCAGGGTTGGGAAGAGAAGTGGACAAGACCAGAATCTGTCTCACCTCCCACAATCATGTTCCAGCAGCAAGAACTCCAAAGAGCCCTGAAATTCTCAATTTTTACTTATTTATTTATTTTAGGTATTGGGAATTGAACCCAGGGGCACTTTACCACTGAGCTACATCCCCAGCCTTTATTAAATTTTTTTTTTTTTTTTTTTTTTTTTAATTTTCAGACTCTGTCTCTCTAAATTGCTGAGGCTGGGCTTGAACTTTCAATCCTCCTGTCTCAGCCTCATGAGTCATTAGGATTAGAGGCATTCACCACCACACCCTGCCCAAAACTCTCAATTTAAACTTGGCCAACATCAGGAAAACATACTTTTCAAGGTTAAATAAGATTTTAACAATTTGTTAGCTTAATTTATAAATTTTAAATATTAAGTTTATAATTTGTTTTTTCATCTGTATTCGTGCCTTGGGCCACACAAATGTTAGGGACAAACTGGGTATCTTTTTTCCTTTTTCTTGTTAATTGTGGAGCTATTGTTTTATGCACTTTCATAAAGAGAAGGGGACCCAAAACACTTACATTCCTCAATTGCAACTTGAATTTGTATCACTTCTTCCTCCCACATAGGGGAAGCACTTATAGATTTAAACCCTAGCAAGCAGAGACCACTTGGAAAAGAGCACAATGTGATTGATAAATGTAGGTCTCATTTCAAAAAGTTTGTTGGGTATGAAAAGGAAGGGAAAAAAAATCACATTAGTGTTAGTTAAGAATAGGAATGTCCCAAAGGCTGAGGCAGGAGGATCACAGGTTCAAGGCCAGCTTCAGCAATTTTGCAAGACCCTGTCTTAAAAAATAAAAAGAGCTGGGGAGGTTGCCCAGTGGTTAAGTGCTCCTGGGTTCAATCCCCAGTAAATCCCCAGCATGAAAAATAAAATAAAATAAATGCCACACCAGCAGCTGCAAGAAACCACTGCATGATAAGTAGTGGTATGCAACAAGTATGAGAGCATACCTAATGGAAAGAGTCACCTCATTGGAGGAGGTCACAGACCTTTACTTTCATTATCACATGTCCTACTCAGGAAGTGAAATTTATTATGGTGTTTGAAAATGAGGAAATCAAGTCATAAATAGTTCAACTTATGGTAGAGAATTATATCTCAATTTTTTAAAAAGTCAAGCACTTTGCCCAAGGTCATAATATATCCCTACAAGATCATTTGACCAAGACCAGATATTGAAATTGCTGGGCCCAATACAAAATGAACATGTGGGCCCCTTATTCAAATATTATGAGAAATTTCAAGACACTGATAGCAGGGCATTAAACCAAGCATTGGGCCCCAAGGTATTGTATAGGTCCCAGCCCATGAAGCTAACATGGTGAAGCTTACATGGTGCAGGTGAAGCCAGACATTGACCAAAGGCCTCCTAGTTCCCAGTGAGGTACATGAATGTCTCAAGGAGCCTAGCGGGTTCTCAAACTGGAGGACAGAATTTCCATGGGTTCCTCTGATATATATTGTATGCCAGTTAAGTAATTTTGGTTGTTTTATTTTCCTTTCGTCCCTCAAGTTTGAAAAATACTGGAGCACTTGTCTTATCAAAGTCAGTCCTGGTCAGGTGTGGTGGTGCATGCCTGTATCCTAGGGATTTGGGAGTCTGAGGCAGGAGGATCACAAGTTCAAGGTCAGTCTCAGCAACTAAATGAAGCCATAAGCAACTTAGTGAGACACTGTCTCAAAATTAAAAAAAAAAAAAAAAAAAAGTGAAAAGGGTTGGGGATGAGACTCAGTAATTAAGCATGCCTGGGTTCAAGTCCCAGTACCAAAAAAGAAAAAAAAAATAGCCCTGGGTTGGGGATGCAGCTTAGTGGTAGAGCACTTGCTTGCATGCATGAGGTCCATGATTTTATCCCTAGCACTCCCACCCAAAGAAAAAGCAAAAAAGTTGTTGAAAGGGGTCCAGGCAAGTGAAGAGCCCCAAGAGTTCAGTTTCATTAGCTTTGAGATGAATATTCTCCTCCCTACGCCCAGTACCAGGCCTCATCTCCTCTCTACTTCCCAAGAACTTTGCTCTTTGGTATCCCTTCCCTTTCCTATGTCATTAATTCACTCCATCTCTTACCATTCCCTCACTCCTGTCCCTGTTGACTCCTCGTCTCTCTCTAGGTTTCTCCCTGTCTCTCCACTGAGATGGCTTTTGTCATATTTATAATTAATATATTGCTTGAGTATTAATTGAACATATGAATAGTGTTCTGGAAATTTCTACTTGATCTCTCAGCAGCATTTGTCATAATTGGGAATTCTCACCTTTTTTGGAGGGGGGGAGTTTACTGGGGATTGAACCCAGGGCCTTGTGCATGCTAAGCCAAATTCTCTACCACTGAGCTACATCTCCAGCCCTTTTTACTTTGAGACAGGGTCTCACTAAATTGCCCAGGCTGCCCTGGAACTTGTGATCCTCCTGCCTTAACCTCTTGAGTAGCTGAGATTACAGGCCTGTGCCACCACACCAGGCAGAACCTTCAAGTTCCTTTCTTGGCTTCATTGATACCACAATCTCCTTGTATTCCTCTTCTTAGGTCTCTGAGCGTTTTTCCTGCTCATTTTTGGCAGGCTCCTGGTCTTCTACTCAAACTCTAATACTATGATATGTGAAGTAACTAAACCATGCAGGGCTCAGTCCCAGGACCATCTTCTCTATTTACACCGTCTTCCTACACTAATGGGTGACATTTCCATAAATAATTTAAGGAGGTGAGAACATGTGGCTATCTGAGGTGTTCCAGGCATTGAGGGAACAGCAAGCAGACCACTGGGGCTAGAGTTGAGTGAATGATGAGGAGATATGGAGGGTTGGTGGACAGATCATGCAGAACTGGAAATGGGCCACTGTAATGACGTCAGTTCTTACTCCAAGGTGAAAAGCTAATGAGATGACCAGGCTCTGACTTACACTGTACTATACTATGATCAGTCTCACATGTAAATGAGCAAATGAGTGGAAGAAAATGGGACAGAAAAGGAAATACAGACCTTAGTTAATCTGGGAACCAAGAATCAACTAAATGACCTCTTGAAGAGAAGTGTAACTCCCAATGCACTTCCACACTTACGTTAAAGATGTAAAGACTGCTCAAGGTGCCAGCTTGCTGTAGATCTCCCCTTAGGCTTGCATGCTGCAGGAGGGGCAGCAAAGACACTTGAGCTGGGAGAGAAAAGCAGCTGGTTGCTGGTGAGACTGGAAGAGGATCCCAAGCAGCAGCTCCTTTGTCACTGGAAACCTGACCCTTTTCAGTTGAGCCAGACAATGACAGTTTTGGCCAGAGACTGTTAGGGAAAACTGCCAAGTTCACAGTCAGTCTCCCTCAGCCTAGACAGCCTCTGAGAGAGGAGTGCAGCTTTTCAATATAAAGAAATGAGACTGAGCAGAGGGGAGAACTAATATTTTTCATTAATATAACACACAGACTGTGTCAAAATGTGTTGCTAAATCGATTTTATTCTAACCATGGGAAAGCACGACTTAGCCACAAACAAAAGAGAAGTTATGATTGTGGAGTGGAGATTTTAAGAAGCTTCAAAATGGCTTCACTAGATAAACTCACCTTTGCTACCATTGATTACCTCTGCTGTATCCCTTTATTTTTTATTTTATCTATATCTACTTACCTATCTATCCATTTATATATTTGTGTGTACTGGTTTAAACCCAGGAACTCACACATGCTACACACATGTTCCACCACTGAAGTTAACCTTCAACCCTATTTTTTTTGTGTGTGTGTGGCACTGGGGATTGCATGCGAGACAAGTACTCTATCAACTGAGCTATATTCCCTGAGCTGGGTGCTGTGGCATATACCTGTAATCTCAGCGGCTCAGGAGGCTGAAGCAGGAGGATTGCAAGTTCAAAATCAGCCTCAGCAATGGTGAGGTGCTAAGCAACTCAGTGAGACCCTGTCTCTAAATAAAATAGGGCTGGGATGTGGCTCAATGGTTGAGTGCCTCTGAGTTCAATCCAGTACACCCCCCCAAAAAAAAGAGTAAAAATGAATATGTTCCTAGTCATAAAAATAATTCATGTAGAGTTGGAGTGTAGCTCAGTGGTAGAGTGCTTGCCTAGCATGCATGAGGCCCTGGGTTCAAGTCCCAGCACCACACACACACACACACACACACACACACACACGTACATGGTTAAAAATTCAAGCATTACAGAGGGGTATACAATGCTGTCTCTCAATAATATAAGCAATGTAAAGTTTTCCTAAATTCATCTACTGAAAAGTAAATATACAAAAGTAGTGATGAAAATTCTGAAAAAATAAAACAGGGCAAGATATGATCTCAAAGATTAAAATATAAAGAAATAATAATTAGAATTTGGTAATGGCACAGGAATAGACATATTAGAGGTATAAAATAGTGTCCATAGGTAGACCCAAAATATATGAGAATTTAGTATAAAACAAAGACAGAATTTCAATAATTGGAGGGAAATAAATGGAGTAAGAACATTTAGTTTGCTATCTTTAAAAACCAAAAAAATTTGGATTCCTATCTCATTTCTTATGCCAAAACAAATCCCAGCTGGGTCACTTATTTATTTATATATTTGAAGAAATGGGGTTTTCCCGTCATTCCTGTCATTCAGGCAACAGCCCAGGCTGTCCCTGAACTCCTGGGCTTAAGGGGATTCTTCTGCCTCAGCTTCACAAGTTACTGGGACTACAGACATGTGCCATCTTACTTTGCATGGATCATAGATTTAAATAAATAATAAAAAAAACCCTAAAAGTACTGGAAGAAAACATGGGAGAATTAAAAATAAAGGGTCTGAAGTTGTAGCTCAGTGGTAGAAATCTTGCCTAGTATGTGTGAGGCACTGGATTCAATTCTCAGCACCACATATAAATAAATTAATGAATAAATAAATAAAATAAAGGCCCATCAAAAACTATAAATAAATAAGCTAAGTGCAGTGGCACACATTTGTAATCCCAGAGACTCAGGAGGTTGAGGCAGAAGGATTGAAAGTTTGAGACCAGCCCCAGCAACTTATTAAGACCCTAAGCAACTTGGCAAGACCCTGTCTCAACAATAAAAAATAAAAAGCACTAGGGAAGTGACTCAGTGGTAAAGCATCCCTGGGTTCAATCCCCAGTTCTACCACCCCAACACACACTTGCAAAAAAAGCTCAAAGCCAGCATAAAAATTTAGGGAGACCTTCTCTAAAAATAAAAAATAAAAAAGGCTGGGGATATAGTCAGTGATTAAGTGCATTTGGGTTCGACCCTCAGTACCACAAAAAAATCAAACAATCAGAAAAAAAAAAAAGGCTTTCTAATGTTATAAGCTGATGTGTTTCCTCAAAATTCATATGTTAAAATACTAACTGCCCACCTCATAATGTGATTATATTTGGAATTAGAGTATTTAGGGTATTTAAAAAGGTAAAGTTAAAAAGAGATCATGAGGATGGACCTTAATTTTATATGACTGATGTCCTTATAAGGAGATAAGGACACAGACAACACCATGTGAAGACACAAGAAGACCACCATCTACAAGTCATGGAGAGGAGTCACAGAAGAAACCAACCTTCTGATACCTTGATCTTGCACTTCCAACCTCCAGAACAGTAAAGAAGTAAACCTGTTTTGTTTAAGCCCCTCATCTGGGGAGCTTCAGTATGGCAGCCCTAGCAAACCAACACAGACAACTAAGATCTTTTTAATATGCAAAATTCAGTATGTGAGAGAAATGATTGATAAGTTTTGCTATATAAAAAGTTTTAAATTTCTACATAGAAGTAAAAACAAACAAAACACAACAATAATAAAAAGAATCTCCAAGTTGGGCTCTGTGGCATATACCTGTAATTCCAGCTACTAGAGAGGCTGAGGCAGGAGGATTGCTTGAGCCCAGGAGTTTGAGATTAGTCTGGGCAACAAAGCAAGACTCTGTCCTCTCCCCTTCTCCAAAACACACACCTCCAAATCCAAAGACAAATAATAAGCTGGGGAAGGTGGGAAATGACATTCAAAGGGCTAATTTTATTTTTAAGAAATGATTAAAATTGCCAGATTTTCTCTCTATTCTGCTGCCTCTCCTTCCACCCTCTCTTTTTCTCTCAGTAGAAGCTAGAATTCCAGATTTTTATATCATATCTTCCATTGGTTTCATGTTGAAAATTAAATTGTCAACACTACACAGGCCAACATTATGAGAGGCTCTTAGTTCAGGGTGTCTGGTCTAGATTACCACCACAGGGGGCCTTCCTTTAGTAGGTCAGCAGGTGAGAAAGCAAAATGAGAATTTCTTAGTTATCCAGAATCATGTACTCAGGCACACATGAACCTGTGCATGCATATGCACGTGTGCATGCACACATACACAGGCATACCCAGTTGATATCAACTCTCAGTTTCAGTACAATTTGAGGCCTGGGGGTGTTACTCATTGGTATAAATCTTGCCTAGTGAGCTTGAGGCCCTGGGTTCAATTCCTGACACTACAAAACAAAGACCAAAACCTACAAAACAACCATAAAATTTCAGTGCAGTTTAGAGATACATTCACAGAATAAAACCATTTTCGCACATGCAACATAATTTTTACTGACCTCTCCGCTGCCCAAATGGGAATCAAGCTTCACTTTTCTGTGGGAGCTGTGTCAATCACCTCCTTTTCTCTTCTCCTTACAAGGCAATGAGCCTCACCTGAGCAAAAAACAGTCTTTACAGAGCTCTCTGTTGATTGATGGCTGCACTGAGGACCTGGAATAGCTTTAAAATAACTCCCTTCTCTGTACTTTGAGCCAAATCACATTCCCAGGCAGACATAGCCAGAAGGGAAAAAGGAAATAGGAAAATATATGATCTACTCGTCTAAGAACCTCCTCCTATGAGTAAGTGTGAGGTGAAGATAGGGGTAATATGCTTGTCTGGGGTGAGGGGAGTAATAAAAGCTCATAATTTGAATTGCTAACTATGGTTAATGTTGAGTAGTAGGGTTTGGGATGGTTTCATTTTTATTCTATATCATTTCCTGAATTTTCTAGAGTGAATTTATATTGCTTTTACAAACAGGAAAAAGAACAACTGCTATTAGAAAACATTTAGTATGTTAAGATTACCATCCTAACTAGATTATACAAACTCCCCTGAGGGGTCAGTTTTGTGTTCCTGTGTGGAGAAGGGATTCCCATACCTATAGTTTAGAATTCATGGTAGGCACTTGGTAAATCCCTTAGTAACAGACATTAATTTGGATCTTTTCCAGAGCTAGTCCTGATTAAGGTCACTAGTCAAGAGATCTTTGTTTTGCCTGGGCCAGGATAACCTTCAGGGAACTAACTGGGAAGCAGATCTATGGGCTGGACATGAATTGCCCTATGTTGAGCTTATAGGCACATCATTGTTTCCAGTGGGCACACAGCCCCACAGCATGGTACTCTGGATTGTAGTTTGTTATTTGCCTTTTTTTTTTTTTTTTTCAAGACAAGGTCTCCTGCGTTGCCTGGGCTGACTCAGAACTCCTGGGCTCAAATGATCCTCCCACCTGAGTCTCCCAAGCACTTGAGAGACTACAGGTATGGGCTTCTGTGCCCTGCTATGTTTGGCATTATTTTAAGCTTTGATTGGTGTTTAATGGTTTACAACAGGGTTGCCAATCACAGATTTAATATTGAATAGTGTGAATATCACCCATCAGCTTGAATTTCTTTCATCTATGAAGCCTCTTCTGACTTCCTTACCTAGACATAAGGTTTCCTTCTTTTTAGTTTGATTGTACATAATTTTTACCTCTGCATCAATCATCACTTTCTAAATTGATTCTATACTTACCTATGTATGTATCTTATCTCCTCTCCTAGACTGTTTCCTGAGATCCAGATCTATTCTTCAGTTACTTTGTCTTATAATAAGATAACAGCTACCATTGATCAAGTAGTTACTCAAGTACCAAGCTCTTTACACAGACAATTCTATTTAAAACAAATCCTTCCCATGAAACAAGCATTTTTATCTTCATTTTACTGAAAATTATGGTTTTCATTTTCAGTTTTTTATTGAAAAACCTGAGGACAAGTATAAAGTCACTTGGCCACTAAGTAATAAAGTCTTTTTTCTTTTTCTTTGTGGTACTGGGGATTAAACCAAGAGACCCTCTACCACTGAGCCATATCCTAGCCTTTTTAATCTTATTTTGAGACAGGGTCTTTCTAAGTTGTGGAGGCTGGTCTCAAACTTTTGATGCTCCTGTCTCATCCTCTTGAGTCACTGGGATTTTAGGTGTGTGCAATTGTGCCCATCAAGTCTATGCTCTCAACTACTGGGCCCTCAAATCCTTCCATAATGCTTCCTGCATACTCTAAGCAATAAAGATGCTGTAAACATCTCTTTAATGGATTCATGAATCAGCTGGTGATACAAGAATTTTGTAGACCATCCCACTTCAGATATCTCTTTTAACCTCATAGCATTTGAACAGTTAAGGCTGTAAAAGATTCAGGAGTAAAATCAGTCTGACCATTATCAAATCAAGTTCTACCAAGACTAACATTAGCAACATTATAATTAACCTAAGACACCACTTCACAATCCCATAAAGACCAGGCTGAGTCTCACTTCCTATGGAGGAGAGGTTCTACATCGCAAGGAATTAGATTACATAACTCTTTGAACCTTGGTGTTTGTGTTAGGGGCAGAGGGCAGATGTACATACTTTGTGTGGTTATTATGTGATTTAATGAGATACTGTGAAGGACCTAGGTCAGTGCTTGGTACCCAGTAGGAACTTGCCATTCTCTGGTGAGAAGGAATTACCCTCATTCCCACCTTGCAGCTAAGTTGAAAGAAGACAAAGCCAAGAGGAAAGATGAATGTATGACAGGTGGCACTACAAGAGAGGTTAGTCAAATTCCCTGTGGTGAAGTGGTTGTGAATCAGAGGTGTCAAGTCCACTCCCAGAATTCCACAAAGCAGCTTCCAGACTTGCAAGAAAATTGTCAGGAGAGGGATAAATGAGAAACCTCATAGAAGGAGAAAGTAGTTATTCCTCACAGAGTGAAATTGGGTCTTAGAATCCCTTCTCTGTAATGAATATTTTATTGGACAGGATTGGGTTAGTTTAAGGGTATTCAAAGATCTACAAATCTCCCTGGGTCATCTGTACTTAACTGAGGAATGGGAAGATAAATTGCAGGCACCTGCCAGTCTGATCATCCCACTCAACATAACCAACCCGGAAAAATTCCTCTCTCATTCCAGAAACTGCTCGTCCATCTCCTGCACATCTGTCTGGAAAAAGGCAGACCAGTTCTCATTTTTCCCAAGCAGTAGGAAAAAGTCAATTTTAACAAAGTTTCAAGTTTGTTCTAAGAATCTGGACAGTTACTTAAGAGATGTTTCAACAACCTGTGTCTTAAGTAAGGCTCTTCAGAAAGAGAACTCTAGACAAGAGATGTGCATGCAAAATTGTTTTTTTTAAATTAATTAATTAATGTATTTATTTTTATGAGGAGCTTAGAGTGGCTACACCTGTAGGGAATAAGGGACTCAGAAGGAAGAAATTAAACTATAGTTAGGGTTCCTGCCCATTGTGTGGAGCTCTGAAAGGCAGTGCACATTTGCCCGCAGTGAGGCAAAGTGCAGGCCTTTTATATTCCCTAGTGACCAGTCATTTGATGTTGGTTGCCCCCAGGGAAGGGGTATAACCTTGTGCAGGGTAGCTCCCTTGCTGAAGCCATTCCCAGAGAGGTGTTGCAGCTGTGAGAATCCCAGTATTTCCAATAACCTGCTGGGTAGCAGTGAGTCATGTTTAAAGTTTGAAATCTAAGAGAAATTTTGTTGCTCTCCAGAGGGTAGTAAGAGGGGAGTAATGGGAAGAAGATGGAAGAACCTCATCTAGAAGCTGAAATTAGGAAAGGGGAGGGGAAAGGGATGTATTGGTAACTTTCTGCATTAGACATGGGCAGAGCAAGGGCTGAATGACCCTAGAGCAGAGGGCAGCCATGGTGGTAATAATTTTTTATTTATTTATTTTTATTTATTTTTTAGTTGTAGTTGGACACAGTACCTTTATTTTATTTATTTTTATGTGACGCTGAGGATCGAACCCAGGTTCTCACATGTGCTAGGTGAGCACTCTACCTCTGAGCCACAATCCCAGCCCTGGTGGAATAGTTAATAGAGAAATCTGTGTGTCTCTTTTGGAGTATAGAAAGTAGGTAGGGGGAATAAGAGTGATCCAGTAGCCTGGAGTCATCCACTGCACAGTGTAGAAACTTAGTAAACTTTTTTTCCCCCTGGTGCTGGCGATAGAACCCAGGGCCTCATGCATGTTAGGCAGATGCTCTACCACTGAGCTACATCCCAAACCCCAACTCTAAAAATGTCTTTTTAAATTGAATTGCATGGCATTGGCTCAGGGATCCTAACTGGGAGATTCATTGACTCTCTTTGAAGAAAGTAGGCAAATTTTCTTTTTTTGGTACTGGGGATTGAACCCAAGGATGTTTAATCACTGAGCCACATCTCCAGGCTTTTTTATTTTTTATTTTGAGACAGGGTCTTCCTAGGTTGCTTACAGGATCACTAAATTGCTGAGCCTGGCTTTGAATCTACAATCTTCCTGCCTCAGCCTCTGGAGCCACTAGGATTACAGGCATGCACCACCACACCTGGCCTCGTAGGCAAAATTTTCTTGAATACAAGCACAAATATGCCCACCTTGATTTAATCCTACAGGAGTCTAAAAGTTTTACTTTGTCAAGTCCTTGGATGAAAAGAAGATAAAAGTTTATTAGGGGGCTGAGGTTGTAGCTCAGTGGTAGAACGCTCGCCCAGCTTGTGTGAGGCACTGGGTTCGATCCCTAGCACCACATAAAAATAAATAAAATAAAGATATTATGTCCATCAACAACTATTTTTTAAAAAAAGTTTATTAGACCTTGGCAAAAAAAAAACAAACACAAAAACCTCAAACAACAATGTCAACCTCACACCATGGTTTCTTCTGTGGTGGATTCCTATACACCTATAGCACTTTCATTGTATATATCACAGAATCTGTTTTATATTAAATAACTTTTTAATTTTGTTTATTTTTAAGTTGGGGTCTGGGGCTGGGTGTGTAGTTCAGTTGTAAAGCATGTGTTTAGCAGGTACAAGTCCCTGGGTTTGATCCCTAGGACCAAAAATAAAAATAATAAAATAACATAAGTGTCTTGACTTTCCCACCAGGTTGTGAATTCCTAGAGAAGAGGGTCTAAATATTTATTCCTCCTTCTTGCCTCACAATGAAGGATGATATTCGAAATAGTTAATATATGAGGCTAAGGCGGGAGGATTACAAGTTGGAAGCCAGCCTCAGCAAATTTGCAAGGTATGAAGCATCTTAGTGAGATCCTGTCTCAAAATAAAAAATAAAAAAGGTTGGGGGGGGGATGTAGATAAACAGTAAGGAAGCCCTGGATTGAACCCCTAGTACAAACAACAACAACAACAAAAAAAGGTTTAACATCCAGTACAGCAAAGGCCCAACTAATTCAAGTGGACCTAGGTCTTAAGTAATTCTTATGTCCACACTAGTGTGTATAGCTGAATGTTTGTTCTCATGGAAAGGGCATCCAATAAACAATGGTTGACTTGAATTTCATTGTCTTAGTAGTCCTGGCTTTGACATATAATAAACTTATCTTAGAAGTAAGGTGGCTTTTCTTGCCAAAATATGATCATAATCCTTTTTTCCTTCTTGATCTAGATTCAATAGGAGTTTGTGAATAACTCTGAAGAGCTTTGCAAGAAACAGGACACTCCATACCTATGTTATCCAATATGGTAACCACAAACCACATGCCAGATAAAATATCAGATTCCCAGTTAAATTTGAATTTCAGATAAAAAAGAATAGTATGATTGTGTTGTAGTATAATTGTAGCATAATTGTGTTGCTTGGGGTTTTCTTAAACTACAAAATTATCTGTTGAGTATCTGTAATTTATTTATTATTATTATTAATTAATTTATTATTATTATTTTTTTGCAGTACTGGGGATTGAACTTAGGGTTGCTCTACCCTTGTGTTACAACCTACTCTTTTTTATTATTTTTAAAAAAATTTTTTAGTTGTAGGTGGACATAATACTTTTATTTTATTTACTTATTTTTATGTGGTGCTGAGGATCGAACCCAGTGCCTCACACATGCTAGGCAAGCCCTCCACCACTGAGCTACAACTGCAGCCCCTATTTATTTATTTATTTATTTATTTTTGAGACAAAAATCTTGCTGAGTTGCTGAGACTGACCTCAAACTTGAGATCCTCAGGAAAAACCAGGAGTAGGAGGGTAGATTATGAACTGAAACTGAATTCCATGCATGTATGAGTTTGTTAGGATGAACCAAACTAATACACATAACTATATAGTTCTAATTTAAAAAAAATAAAAACAAAACAGACTTGAGATCCTTCTGTCTCAGCCTCTCATGTTGCTGGGATTACAAGTGTGTGCCACCAAGCTGGCTTATAATTGATATTTAATTGTGCACTCTGTACTTATTTGTTAACTGGTAATTCTATGCGCATGACTATTCTGATTTAAATTAATTAAAATAACATCTCCTAGTTACTTTTTTTTTTATCCTTGGTCTTGCACTATGTTGCCCAGGCTGCTTCAAATTCTTGGACTCAAGGGATTCTGCTTCAGCCTCCAGAGTAGATGAAGCTACAGGTGTGCCACTGAGCCCAGCTGAGTCCCCATCTTTTTTTTTTTTTTTCCAGTGATGGGGATCCAATCCAAGATCCACAGATGCTAGGCAAGTACTCTCAGAGTTACCCCCTTAGCTCTTTAGTTATCATCTTGAATAGCACAGATACAGAACATTTCCATCATCAAAGAAAATTCCACTGGACATCTCTTTGGCTAAGCAAAAGTATTGTGTATTTCACAGGTTTTAAAAAATTATATTTGGAACTGTGAAATTTGCAGCAAACCCCAGAATGCACCCTCTGACATAGCTAATAAGCCAGTCTTCCTGTTCTGGTGGTTACTCTTACTGGATATGCAAAGTATTTGATTAAAAGGTAAAAGCAACTTTGTTCCAGATAAATTAGTTGATAGGAGACAAACAGCTCTTGCAGATGTACATTGGTGGAGGAAATAGTTCTGCTTTCTTCAGAGACTACCAGGAAATAAGCTAGCTATCAATGACATTTTAAAAGGTCTTCAATGAGAAGTGTGTTAGTTATTAGTATTATCATTCAAAGATTTTCTTAATAATCAGAAAGCATCATCAACTAGACTATCTGGTTGTAACTCATTGTTCTTAATGAACTTGGTAAACAGTACTGCCTCCCTTAATTAGCCTTTTGGGAGCAATCATGTTTTGAATTGCCTACCTGCAGTCATGTGAGTCTTGCAAGAAACAGGAATAGTTTAATCCCTAGCCGAGATATGTGTCAAAAGCTGATTTCTATACATGACTTGGAGAATCTTAAGTAGAAACTGGCAGACATGCCAAATGTGACCAGCTGAAGTGTGTGAAGACTATATTAGCATCAAAGGCATAAATCATAAAGGAAATGATTGATAAACTTGGCACAAATGTATTAAAATGTTATATATCAGAAAGGTATGATGGGCTGGGGATATGGCTCAAGCGGTAGCGCGCTTGCCTGGCATGTGTGCGGCCTGGGTTCGATCCTCAGCTCCACATACAAACAAAGATGTTGTGTCTGCCGAGAACTAAAAAATAAATATTAAAGAAAAAAAAAAAGGTATGAAAAGCAAAATAAAGGCAGATGACTTAAATTTTTAAAAAATTCTACATGAGGCATAGTTGGCACTGTATAAATAAATATGGCAAAATGTTTGACTTTAGGACTAATCAAGAACTGCAGATTAAAATAACAGTGACATACCACTTTTATCTGTTGGCTTGGCAACAGTAAAAAATATATATATAAAACAGTGCTGGAATTACTGAGGGGAAATGTGTAATATTACACACTTTTGATGGGAGAAAAAAGTGGGATAAGCTTTTTGGTGGGCAGGTTGATAACATGTAAAAAAATAACTTTCCCTACCCACCCCCATTTTTATAGGACTGGGGATCAAGCCCAGGTCCTCACACATGCTACAGAAGGGCTCTACCACTGAGCTATTACTCCCAGCCCCATGGCTAAAATCTTTGACAGAGCAATTTCATTTCTAGGAAATTATTCCAAGAAAATGTTACAAATTCTCAAACTTCTGTGTATAATGGCAATGTAGATGATGTGTGTTTTTTGTTTGTTGGATCCTCTTTCTAGATGTACACTCCTAACCTTGATGGTTGGTCCAAAACAGATGTGGGAGGAATGTACATCAGGCCACTCTTTCTTTCACAGGGTTAAGTTGAAAATGGAAAAAGGAGTTGCTCTTGGCTTTCTGGCTGTAAGGTAGGGATTCTAGAACTAAGAAATAAATGACACGGAAAGACAGAAAGTGTTCTGGTGTAATTTGAGCTGATTGATGTGGTTAACCTGATGGCCAGTGTACTTTCTTCCTTTCTATGGTTATTATGAAAACCAATTAAATCTATCTTTTTGCTAAACACAGTATGATTGTAGACTTCTACTTGTGGCGAAGACAGAATAACAATAACCAAATTTATCCAGCCACTTGAAATGACTACAAACATGGAAAAATATTTTTCAATGTTTCTTTGTTACTGTTGATGTTGTATTGTTATTATTAGTGCTTGGGATTGAATGCAGGGATTTGTGTATGCTATGCATGCTCCTATCATTAAGTTACATCCCCAGCTCCCATATATATATAGAGAGAGGCACACAGTCTAACTATAATGTTATATATATAAAATAATGACTTTTAAAAATGACATTGGACATCAGACAATAACCCCCAAAGATGGGAAGCAAATGAGGTAAGCATTATGATTGTCCAGTTTACTGCCTGGAGAGTTTCTAGGTGGTGGCAAAAGGCAGAACTTTATAGTAGAGTCTGGCAGATTCCCTGAGATGAGGAGATGGAGCTGAGAGTCCAGGGAAACCCAAATAGCTAAGGTTTACAGGGTAGAATAACAGGAGAGATCTGCACAGAGAGAGAAAAAAAGACTAGCAGCAACCAAATTGAAAGATCTTCAGAGGGTCCTCATTGGGTATTCAGCAGAGTATTCAAGAACTCATGAATGTATGATACTACTCCAAGTCAGAGAAAGAACCACCTGAAAAATCATGGAAACAATAGCTACAACTCACGTGGGGCCAGAAGTGGTGGCTGTTTCCACCTGCCAGATCAGTACTCCTATCATTCACAGAGCATTAGGTAAAATATTCAGAAGGGTCTTGCCTCGGTTGTGGGACAAAATTGGCACTAGACTAAATGTTGCTCTATTTCTGTCAAGCAAATCTTAACCCCACCCCCACAAGATCAAATTGAGTTTTTTTTTTAATAAAGAACCAATATAATTTGTTGTTATTATTATGTTATTATTATTGGTACTAGGAATTGAATCCAGGGGTTCTCTACCACTGAACCACAGCCTTTTTTTTTTTATTTTTAATTTTGAGACACAGTCTAAGTTGCTGATGCTGGCCTGTAATTAGGAATTCTCTTGCCTCTGCCTCCCAACCTATCAGGTTGCTAGGGTTATAGGCATGCACTACCACACCTGGCTCTATAATTTATTTTTTTAAAACCACCAAGACCCCTTAGTAAAAATGAAAAGACACAATTAGGCAATTATAAATAGGATATGCATATAAGAAATGGTATACAATTTCACAAGTAAATAAAAGTACAAATTAAAGAATCAGGACACAACTTTTCACTTACCAAATTAGCGAAGTTGTAAAACCTGAAGTTTCCTGCAGATGTGAATGGGTTGGGAAGGGGAATGCTTGGTCAGGTTGGTGGGACAATTGACTGGTCTGAGAAAAGCAAGATCTTAGAGGATCAAACTATTTCCAAATAACTATGTCCCAGAACAAACTCAAGAATGCCAGTGGATGTGGGGCTGGGCTTACAGCTCAGTGGCAGAGTGCTTGCTTAGCATGTGTGAGGCACTGGGTTTGATCCTTAGCAGCACATAAAATAAAGGCATTCTATCCATCTACAACTTAAAAAAAAAAAAAAGAATACCAGTGAGCCAGTATGGTAGTGCTCACCTATAATCCCAGCAACTCTGGAGGCTGAGGCAAAAGGATCACAAGTTCAAGGCCAGTCTGGACAACTTAGTGAGACTCTGTTTCAAAATAAAAAATATAAAGGACTGGGGATGTGGCTCAGTGATAGAGCACCCCTGGGTTCAATCCTCAATACTCTTCCCAACCCCACCCTCCAAAAAATGTAAAAGAGAAAAAATACTAAGTGGACTACGAAAATATCTAGTCCCTTTCAAAATAAATTCACAATGAATGTTATTAAATACAAAATTACTGAGCACATAAACAGGAAACTATGACCTATAATGAGGCAAGTAATTAGTCAAACTCAGAACTGATGGGGATATTAGATTTAGTAGGCAAGGACATTAAAATAGTTATTATAATTCTATTCTACAGGTTCAAAATGCTAGAGGAAAGATTAAATAGAGACATGAAAGAAGTTTATCCATATTTTAGTATTTACTCGTACTGCATTCTTTTAGTGCCCAAATAATATTCAATTGTATGGATTTACCATGTTGCATATCCATTCATTAGTTGATGGATTTTGGGGTTGTTTCCATTTGGGGGCTATTAAGAATAATGGTGCTATGAGCTTTCATGTACTGGTTTTTGCATGGATATGTATGTGTTGTTATTTCCCTTGGGTATATATCTTGGAGTGGAATTGCTGGATCCAGCTAGGCTTGCTGGAACTGGATGGTAAACCTGTGTTTAACATTTTGAGGAAGTACCAAACTGTTCTCCAAACCAGCTATACCACTTTACATTCCACCAATAGTGAATGAGGGCTCTAATTTCCCCCCCATCCTCACCAATATTTGTTATTATTACCTTTCCTTTTGATTATAGTCATCCCAGTGGATGAATAGTACCTCATTGTGGTTTTGACTTTGATTTCACAGATGGCTAATGCTATTTAGCAATCTTTTCATGCACTAATTGGTCTTTGTATATTTTTTGTTGGGAAATGTCTATTTATATCCTTAGCCTATTTTAAAATAGGAGAATCTGTCTCCCCTACTCACCATTGGTATTGAGGATTAAACCCAGTGGTACTCTACCACTGAAATACATCCCCAGCCCTTTGTAATTTTTATTTTGAGGCAGTGTTTTATGGTTTTAGCTCTTACATTTAGGTCTATAATCCATTTTGAGATTGTGCTCTTTCATTGATTTGCCGATGGCTATCTAATTGCACCAACACCAATTGTCAAAAAGATAAATCTTTCCCCATTCAATTTACTCTTCACCTTTCCTGAAAATCAATTGGATCACAAATATGAGGAATTGTTTCTGGACTCTCAATTCTATTCCTTTCATGTATAGATTGATCCTTATGCCAGTACCACACTCCCTTGATTACTGTAGCTTTGTAGTATGTTTTGAAATCAGGAAGTGTGCTTCAACTTAGTTGTTGTCAAGATTGTGTTGACTATTCCCTTGAAATTCCACACTAATTTTAGTGTCAGCTTGTCAACTTTAGCAAAGAAGCCAGCTGGGATTTTGATAGGATCATTCTGAATCTGGACAATATCTTCATTTTATTTTTTTATGTGGTGCTGAGAATCGAACCCGGTGCCTCATGCATGCTAGGTGAGCGCGCTACCACTTGAGCCACATCCCCAGCCCTTTTTTTTTTTTTTTTTCAAATTTGAGACAAGATCTTGCTAAATCACTGAGGGTCTCACTAAATTGTCAAGGCTGAACTTAAACTTGTAATCCTCTTGCTTCAGTGTTTGGAGTTGCTGGCATTGTAAACATGTGCCACCATGTCTAGCTTTTTTTTTTTTTTTAAGTTTTTAAGTATGAGTTTTGTCTTTCTTCTTCTTCTTCTTCTTCTCCTCCCCCTCCTCTACTGCCCCCTTCCCCTCCCCCTCCTCTTCCTTCTCTTTCTCCTTCTATCAGGTATTGAACTCAAGGGTGCTTAACTACTGAGCTACATCCCAGACCTTTTTATTTTTTGAGACAGAGCCTTGCTAGATTGCTTACAGCCTTGCTAAATTGCTGAGGCTGCCTTCAAACCTATGATACTCCTGCCTCAGCCTCCCAAGTTGCTGGGTTTACAGGTGTGTGCCACCATGTCTGGCAGTTTTGTCCTCATGTTAAATGTATTCCTAAGTATTTTGTTCTTTTTTATGCTATTGTAAATGGAATTATTTCTGAATTTCATTTTTGGTTTGCTTATTGCTACTGCACAGAATATTTTTCCCCTGGTGCTAGGAATCAACTCAGGGCCTCACTAATTCTAGGCAAGCAATCTTCATTCTCAGTTACATCCCCAGCCCACATCTGATTTTTGTATATCAATTTCTATTTTGTTAAATTGCTAAGCTTACTGCTTTTACTTCTAATAATTTTTCCAGTGACTTTCTTAGGATTTTCTACATACAATATTATGCCATCTATAAATAGACATAGTTTTACTTCTTCCTTTCCAATTCTTTCTGTGTAATTGCCCTGGCTTGAACCTCTAGTACAACGTTGAATATAACTGTCACAAGCAAACATTCCCCCTTGTTCCAGGTCTTAGGTGAAAAAACTCAGTCTCTTACCATTAAATATAATATTCTATGGGTTTGTTATTTTTTAAATTAATAATTTTGCTAATTCCATCCTGTTACTTCATGAATAACCCATATTTATGAGTCTTTCGATTGCTCGTTGTTTATTCATAATGACTAGAGAAAGTTTTGTCTTCTGAATGTGATGTGCATACACCCACACCCAGCTACAAGTTTGTTTCCATCTCATCCTGGAAGTAACAAAGAAAAAAAAGATATTCTGATCTAACACTAAACTTCTACAAGTCTATATTAGGCTTAATGCAAATTTGATGAAGGCATAACATAGTTTTTATAATCCCTTTAATAGCTTTTTGGATTCTCATAATGCCTTGTATACAGTAAGTTCTTAATATGTATTGTGTTGTTGTGGGTTAATTGATAATAGGAAAGGGATAACAGAAAAATAAAATCAAAAAATAATCTAAAATTCTAATTTTAGCCAATTATCCCAGCATCCTTCCCTGTAATTTTCTCCCCTAAGCTTCTTTTTCCTTTTATCTCCTTTTATGTAACAAATAAACAGCTCTAAAAGATGGGGAGGCTTAGAGGACATAAAGAAAGGTCTGAATAGTTCATTTGAACCTGAATAACGAATGGGAGCTGGTATACAATATTGTGAATCCTTATCACCACAAAAATTCCCCAGAGCCTGAAGTCTTTTAATCTTCAAACATTTGCCCTTTTAAAAAAGCAATACTGTAGCTTTAAAAGCCTAGCTAGTGGAAGAATGTCAGGATCTTAGGCAAATAATTTTGTTTCCTTAGGCCACAGTTTCCTCTTCTATTCTTAAAAAGGGGGTGGGGATGGGGAAAAGGGCTAGATTATCTTTAAGGGCTCTTCAGGTTTCTTCTAAGACACTATTTAAAGTCATTTTTGTCTATAGTAAGTTACTATTTTTATACACTCCATTGAACATAACCAAAAAAAAAAAAAATCCAACCAATCAATTAAAAAAAAAAAAAAAAACACAAGGTAGAGAAAAACACTTCTGATTCTTACTTGGGGATGTGATGCTAAGGAATCTGGCCAACAACGATAAAGATGAAGGAATGACAGATGCTAAGAGTTAAAAGAGTCCTTAGTGGTCACAGATTCCAACCTATTATCCTATTTGGAAATTTCCCTTCATATCAGTAACCCAGGATCAGTCATCAGCTTCTGCCTGAACATTTCCTGTTACAAGTTGTTCACTGGCTCACACCACAGTGGATTCCAATTTAGGGCAGCTTTAATCATTAGCAAGTTCTTGCTTACATTAAGCTGAAATCTGTCTCCTTGTAACTTCTACCCTTCTGCCCTTTGGAGTCATATAGAATAAGTCTAATCCAGTTTACACACACACAACTCCTTCAGGTATTTGAAGAATGCCATCATGTCCTCAATATGAATTTTCTTATCCATGCTGTTTCCCAGGTTTCTTCAACTGTTTTCATAGAAATGATTTCCAGGTTTTTGTCATCCATCCTGGGAAATACTGACACGTTGTTTTGAAAATATCTTCCTTAAAAATAATGCTCAGAACTGAACACCATACTATAGTTTAGTGATTCTTGAGAGTTTTTTTTTTCTTTTTTTCTTCTTTTTTGTAGTTGTTTTTTTGGTGGAGGAGGGTTCAAACACACCTTTGGACATCAAATGTAAACTATGCACCCTTCCTCTAAAAGAATGTAGACCCCAAATTCTTCTCTTACTTAGGTGATTCAGGGAGCTAGACTCCAGTTATTAAATAGTATTTATAAAGTATAATGAGTCTATCACCTATCTTAATTTAATATTTGATAATATCTAAGGTTTCTTTTATCCCAGGGTTATTTATTTGATTATTTGGTTTATTAATTTTGACAAATGATGATCCACCTTTTTCCCTTTCTCCCTCTCTCCCTCTCTTTCTTTATGGTTGTTTTTGATTGACAGTGAAATATCTTCAAATCTTATTTGTGCAAATGATTACTTAAATATAGCTTAAGACTATATTTCTCTCCCTAAAATTTTATTTGGGTCATTTAAGCTCATTGTTTAGCCCTAATCAGATCCTTTAAAACTTTGGTTTGATGCTCATGGTTTTAATCACTCATCTCTCCAAACCATGTGATCTGAAAATGTAGTTGGTGTTTCTTTTAGTGTTTGTTGAAGTTGTTGATTAAAATGTTGAGCAGTACAAGACAAGAACAGAGTTTCATGGCATGTGTCTGAGGACCTCCCTCTGATATAGTAACCATACATACTATATATATAACATACTATACATATAACATATATAAATATTTATATTTATCTTACAGTTCTTTTGTGTGTGTGGTGGGGGATGGAACCCAGGGTCTCATGCATGCTTATCAAGTGCTGTACCACTGAGCTACACCCAGTCCCAGCTCATGTATCTCTATCTTGTCCACAAAAATATCCTAAAGGACACTGTAATAAGCTTTGATAAAAATAAAAGGATACTGTGACTTACAGCATTTGCTTGATTTAGCAGGTGAGTATTTCATCAGAAAAGGAAATGAAGATTATTACAAGAAATTAGTTCTAGGTTTGAGTCATATACTTATCATTTTATGCAACAGTTGTACTTCTAAGATTTTTGTAAATAATCATTATATCATATCATATATATGTGTTATTTATTATTACATTAATAATAAATAACACATATATAGAGCTTATGAATGGTGAAGGACTATTATAAAGATTTATATCTGCTTACTTATTTAGCCTAATAACCCAGTGAGGTGGGTCCTATTATCATCCCCACGTTATGAATAAGGCAAAAGGCTCAGGGAGTTTAAGGAACATGAGGAAGTTAAATAGGTGTTGAGTGACAGAACCAGAGTTTGAACCCACATAGTTTCTCTAGAGGATTCAGTTCATATATAGTCTTGTATTTTAAAAATCCCAGGTTCAGTGTAGGGAACATTGAACCCTTGATAATCATCTGCAAGCTTAGTTGCTTCTCTTAGGATTTCTACCCTGGTTCCACACTATGTTTCAGTAGAAGAGAATAAATAGAACACTTTCAGTACTTCTATTTGCCCAGCAAAGTAGACTTTAAGATAAGCAAGCTGGGGGTCAGGGGTGTAGCTCGGTGGTAGAACATATCCTTAGCATGCACAAAGTCTTGGGTTCGATCCTCAACACCCCCACACCGCTACACACACACACAGAAAAAAGATAGGCAAGTTTCTTTTTACCAATATATATAAGTGGAAACAAATCCCAAGATTCACTAACATGAAGTGGCTTGGGTTTAGCTAGAAGTTACATTTGGAGTTAAGACAGCCTACTAGTGAAGTTTAGTTAAACTCTTCTCCTTTCTAAGGTGTCTCAGATTCCCCATCAGTTCTGTTCCCTAGCCTTCTTCCTTCATCAGAGGGATGGCAGAAGAAGGAGTATAAGTGTATGACCACATAAAGAACTTTGAGTTTGAGAGAAAGAAACAAGGAAAACACAAGGTGTTGTCAGAATCTATTAAAGTTCAATCAACACACATTAAGATGAAAACCACAAGGGCTGGGGATGTAGCTCAGTGACAGAGTGCTTGTTAAGCATACAGAGGGCCCTTTGGTTCCATCCCCTGACAACAAAAAGGAATAAAATACATTAGAACTACAAAATAACCAGCTTGAGTATGCCATTGCAACACCCTTAAAAAACATGACATGCAAGCCTAGCTAGAAAACTGTTTAATCTTAAGTTAAATATGGGGATGACTGCCAGTCTCATTTATGTTAAGTCTCATAAGTCACCAGTTGTACATTCAGGAACAAGCCTTGATGAGGGATTTTAACTGGATCAAATTCTTCTCAGGATTAGGCAAGTCAAACTTCATTTGACACAACATTGACTGTCCCTATTGCATTTATTTTTACCTGAAAAAAATATAAAAAATGGGCCAGGAAGGTCTTTAAAATCCCTAATTATATTATGTAAATGCTGAAAGCTTATAGTGTGTTACAGGCTGACAAGGTATCATTATATCTAAATGGATTTTCTGACCTTTAAAATGGAGTTTGGCTCTCATGTCCATTTGTCATATTTTCCTACTTATTTCCTTCCCCACCTTTTCCCCATTGTCAACTTTTGTTTTTCTCAGTGGCTATGGAACAAAAAATATTACTTTGAAGGCCTTCAATGTGACCAAGAACAACACAGACAAGCAGGTCATCTCCCCTCCTTACTGGGCTTTCCAACTGGGCTCATTACAGAGCCTCTAACAGTAAGAATGAAAGCCTTTAACACAGAGTTCAGACCCACAAGCAATCTCATTAAGAAGTTCATTTGGTGGGCTGGACTGTACCTAGCTCAGTGGCAGAATTCTTAGCTAGCATGTGCAAGACCCTGGGTTTCATCCCTAGACCCACCACAAAAATAAATAAATAAATAAATAAAATCTTGGTCTTCACCATATACTCCTCAATAAAATGCTCTAGTACTTGTATCCAGTCCAATTATGGATGTTCTATATGCAACTGAAATGCAATGGGATTATCAGATCCTATAACTTTGTAGTGGTCTTTTATGATGCAAAATGTTATTGATTATTAGTGTGAAAAGGAAAGCAATTTTTTGAAAAGAAGAATGAATATAAAATGGAGTAAGGGGAGATTGGATAATTGGGTTGGTCAAGATGGATGGAGAAATAAGGAGTATGAAGTTCTGTGTCTTGTGTTTAGTATTTAAATAATAAGAAGAAGCTTTCTTCTCTCTCTCACTCCCTCCCTTTCTCCTTTCTTTCCTTCCATTGGGTTTACAATGTTTTGCAGAGACTTTTGGTCTCAAGTGATTCTCCTGCCTCAGCTTCCTCAATAGGTAGGACTGCAGGCACACATCACTGTACCCAGCAAGAATAAATTTTCTTGGGGCTGAGGCTATGGCTCAGTGGTAACACACTTGTCTGGAATGTGTGAAGCACTGGATTCGATCCCCAGCACCACATAAAAGTAAATAACGAAATAAAGGTCCATTGACAACTAAAAAAATATTTAAAAAAAGAATAAACTTTCTTTAAAAAGGTCTACTGATGTAGTGAGTCTGAAGAGAAAAGAAAGAGGTCTCTGTAAATATAGTTAACTCACATTTTTAACCCCAATTCAATTCCACACCAACAGAATTTCCACTTACAGACCTGGGGTAAAGACAGATCTTCAGTGCATCCTGTTTATAATAATGAAATATGAGCAACAATTTTAAAATCCCCAAATGGGGTGGTGTTTAAATAAATTTTGGGTCAGCCATATAATGGAAGACAACGCTGTCATTTAAAATGATATTAGTAATAAAGTGTTATGAAAATATTATGCAGTTAGGTAAAAAATTATAAAATGTCAATGGACTGGTTAAAAAAGAGAAGAAAATATGCACATGCATAAAGCATAGAAAAAATATGGAAGGAATTATATAAAATGTTAATGTTGGGGCTGGCAATATATCTCAGTGGTCAAGTACTTCTGTAGCATGTGTGATTCCCTGCCTCCCCAGAAAAAGTTAATGTGTGATCTCTTTGTGGTAGAATTATGGGTTTTAAAAAATATTATGGGAGTTGAACCCCCTTTCATCCTTTTTTTATTTTTTTCAATTATTTTAATATATATATATATATTATTGATTATTAGTGTGAAAAATGTATATTTAGTTTATTTATATGCAGTGCCAAGAATCAAACCCAGGGCCTCACACATGCTGGGCAAGCGCTGTATTACTGAACCACAACCCCAGCCCCTGTGGGGTGTTTTTATTTTTATATTTTTGGCTTATCTTTATTTTCTGTATTAAAAAAAGAGTATGCATTACTGCTGAAATTAAAAAAAAAATAGGGATTTGGTTCAGTGGTAGGGTGCATGTATAACATGCATGAGGTCCTGGGTTTAATCCCTAACACTGCAAAAAAGTAAATAAATTAAAAGAATACAATAAAGCAAAAAGTGACATGGTCTTCCTAGCTTTTAAAGGGATAATTTTATTTCATTTTGTTTTTGGTACTGAGGATTGAGCCCAGGGATGCTTTACCACTAAGCCACATCCCACCCTTTTTTATTTTCTATTTTGAGACAAGGTCTCGCTAAGTTGCTTTAGAGCCTCACTAAATTACTGAGGCTGGTTTCCAACTTGCAATCCTCCTGCCTTAGCCTCTGGAGTCACTGGCATTATAGGCATGTACTACCATGACCGGCCACACACATATTATTTTCAATGACTCTCTTCTATGAACTCATTACATAAATATTGGACTCTAAAAACAAACAATCAAAACACCCTAGTTTGTTGTGTATGAGTGTGTATGAGTGTAGGGATGGACTTCAATACACAAAGTTAAAATTTAAGGTTTATGTCAATCACTTAAACAATGTCTACTGTGTTCAGCATCTTCTCATAGATATTGTAGAAGATAAAATTAAATATAAAGTATAGACCTTATTCTCAGCAGGCTTCCTTCCATCTGATTGTAGAAACATGTGGGAATGTCAATAATAACCTCCTATTAGTTTTTCAGCAAGCCATCATATGATATTCATTCATGTAACTTGTGACTGGAAGATATTTCTTAAGAGGATCTATACATTTGAAAACATCTCAGTTAATGGTATCTGTGCTTAGGTAATGGCCATGTATCAAAGGTAACTGAAGAAATAAGATTTTCTTCCCATTTTAAGTATTTCTTTCTGTGGTGCTGGGGATGGAACCCAGGGCCTTTTGCATTCTAGGCAAGCATTCTACCACTGAGCTACACCCTTAGCTCTTTTTTCTCTATTTTAAAAAATTGAACAGTGCTAGGGATGTAGCTCAGTGGTAGTACAATTGCCTAGCATGTGTGAGGCCCTCGGTTTGTTTTCTAGCACCACAAAAAATAAACAAAAACAAAAACAAAACAAAAAAACTTTTTGCAGTCAGATAAGGACTAGGTAGCTCTTTACAGGGACATTGAATTTCTCTTTGGGCCAGTGTTCAGCCTTTTGAGCCTCCTAATGACTACCTGTGAGCAAAGTCTGACAGATTTTGTTTTTCTAATCAAGACTTAGCACTTATGTCCTGAATCTTTTCGGTAGCTAATCCAACACTTCAACCTGTCTTGGCTTGTTATAGACAGACACAAATGATAAGAGTCCCCAATCCTATTCTGTCATAACTTAATACCTCTGTCAAAGCTCAGTGATAAGAGTGGTAAAGATGCAGAGATAAAGAGCTAAACTCAGCCTGGCAGTTGAAAACTCTAATTTGAGAAGCTACTTCCAACATGTACTCTGCTGTGAAACAATATTATCTTGTCTTTATCTAGGGACACCCCCCTCACATTCCTTTCCCTCACTCTTTTTTTTTTTTTTTTTTTCCTGTGCTAGGGATGAAACCCAGGGCCTCTAGCATGCTAGGCCAATGCTCTACCGCTAAGCCACACCCCACCCCACCCCCATTTCTATCTTTAATATTCTCAAACCAATACATCCACAACCTTGTTCCCTATTATCATCATGACTATTATTATTGTTTGACACAATTATTGAAGGATTAAAATTACATAGAACACAAAATGTGAAATTTGACATGCACTTCCTCTCCACTGGAAACCCAAATGACATATGCACACAATGGGAATATAGAAGTATCTTAGGAAGAGTGAGTGAGGGAAAACAAGAGAGGGGCAAAGAAATAATTTGAAGATTTCCCTGGAGAAAGCATAAAATAAATCTTAAAGGAAGTAAGTTCCAAAGGAAGCAGGTTGATGTACCTTGCCACAGTAAAAAATGAATACCACCTTATTATTAATTCAATTCAGTGAAGAATCCTGGTCTGTGCAGGTTTCATCCACCACTAACCAAGCTCTTAACTACTGCTGACCTTGGTGGCCCAGTTTTCTTTTTGTTTATATTCTTCTCCTATTTTTTTTTTTTTTTTTTGTAAATTGTGTGAGTTATGTGATTAAATTGGAGAAATAAGCAACTACTCTATGAGAACTATTATCGTATTAAAAGAATGTAGACTTTTATCTACTGAGGAGTACTACCCACTATCATAGAACTTGGAGCTCTTTCTCTTTTTATTTATTTACTGATTAATTGATTGATTTACTTATTTCTGTGGTGCTGGGGATAGAACACAGTCCTTCAAGCATGCTAAGCCCTGCATTCTACCACTGAGCTATACCCCATCCTCTCTTGAGAGCAAGTTCACCCTACCTTCCATTAGTCCAAACACCTACAGACATTTGGAAGATGATAATATTGCTATTATTATTGAGTTGGCTAAGTACTCTTACAGAGTGAACTTGACTGTGGAGTTTAATAAGCAAAGTATATTTGGTAAAATCATCATTATAAAATTAAAAATGTAAACTAGTAATCCCAGTGACTCCAGAGGCTGGGGAAGGAGGTTGGCAAGTTTAAGGCTACTCTGGGCAACTTAGTGAGACCCTATCTCAAAATAAAAAATAAAAAGAGCTGGGATGTAGTTCAGTGGTTGAGTGCTTCCCTAGTATGCATGAGGCTCTTGGGGTTTTTAAAAAATTTTTAATTTTTATTAATATTGCCATTCTTGTTTTCTTTTTTTGGGGGGGGTACAAGGGATTGGACTCAGGGGCACTCAATTGCCGCAGTCTGGCTGGGCACAAAGTAACTGAGCTGCCACAAAGCCTTGTAGGTTCAAACAGCAACTCTTTATTCCTGAACTCTTACCGGCACTCTACACATACTTCCCGGGAACACACTCCCTCCACCGGGCTCCCCTAGCCAATTCTCTGCGAACCCCCCCCCCCATTAACATAATGTGGACAGTTTCATTCCCCAGTATCTTCTATTTCCTTCTGTCTTATTTCACTTAATATAATATTCTCCAGTTCCATCCATTTTCCTGCAAAATGACATAATTTCATTGTTCTTTATGCTGAGTAAAACTCAATTTTGTGTATTTTCTTTATCCATTCATCAGTAAAAAATTATTATTACTATTACTATTATTTTATTAGGGATTGAACCCCGGGGTGCTTACCCACAAAGCTGCTTCCCCAGCCCTTTTTATTCTGAGACAGGGTCTTAGTGCTAAAGTTGCTAAGGCTGGCCTTGAACTTGTGATCTTCCTGCCTCTGTCTCCTGAGTCGCTGGAATTACAGGCATGCACCACTCTGTTTGGCTAAAACATTTAATTTTAATGTCATTGTCAGTATGATTGAGTTGAAATCCTCCTGCTGGTCTTGTTTTCTTGTTTGTTTTTTTTTTCCCCCTCTCTCTCCTGTGTGTGTGTGTGTGTGTGTGTGTGTGTGTGTGCCCACGCGCACGTGTAAGAGAGAAAGAGTTTATTTTTGTTTTTTGCAGTGCTGGAATTCAAACCCAGGGTCCTGTGCATGTTAGGCAAGCAATCTACCATTGTAACTATACTCCTAGCCGTGCCTTCTTTTGAATTAAGTGTTGTTGTTTTTTTAAATGATTTAGTTGTTTTTCTACTATTGCTTATTAACCATGCCTCTTTATGTTTATGATCTAAGTGGTTACTGCAGTATTTACAACTGCATCTTTAACTTGAGTTTACCATTGTGTAATATTATGCCATTTCTCATATAGAATAAAATTCTAAGAGCAGTAATCTTCCATTTCCCCCGCTTGCCCTTTGGGCTGTAAGTGTTATATATTTACTTCTACAGATATTATATATGAATATTACTCATTATCATGCTTCCTTGAAATATAATTTACCTTTTTTGGGGGGGATTGGATACTGAGGATTAAACTCAGGGGCACTCAATCATTGAGCCACATCCCCACCCCTATTTTGTATTTTATTTAGAGACAGGATCTCACTGAGTTGCTCAATGCCTCACCACTGCTGAGGCTGGCTTTGAACTCACAATCCTCCTGCCTCAGCCTCCTGAGCCTCTGGATTACAGGTATGCAACACCGCATCTGGCTGTAATTTACCTTTTAACATAACTTAAAAAATGCCTTTTATATTTCCCCATGTATTCATTTCTCCTGGTATTTTTATTCCTTTTTGAAATCCAAACTTCCTAACCCATCTATAGCATACTAATACCTCTACCCGCCTTTTTTTAAAAAAAAAACATTTCTTGTAGTGCAGTTCTGTTTGAATGAAATCTCTCACTGGGGGAATTCTTTCTTGGCTGGGGAGTAGTGGTAAAACACCCCAGTGGGTATATTTTGTAATATATATGCTTCCTAGATCATTCTGATAAATATTTTCCTGCAAAAGTGTGTTAAAAGCTGGGAAGTATTATGGATTCCCATATAAAAATATTTTTCCCAGCTAGGTGCTGTGACACATGCCTCAACTCTGGAGGCCAAGGCAGAGGATTGCAAGTTCAAAGTCAACCTCAGCAACTTAGTGAGGCCCTAAGCAACTTAGTGAGACCCTGTCTTAAAAAAATTATGTGTGTGTATGTGTGTGTGTGTGTGTGTGTGTGTATGTGTGTATTCCTCACAGTTGGGCACAGATGTGTACCTGTAGTCTCAGCTGTCTAGGAGGCTGAGGCAGGAAGGTCAGCTTGAATTATATAACAAGACCCTATCTCAAAAAATTTTCCACAGTGTTCTTTTCAGATGATGTAATAAACTTACACTTGGTGATGCCATACAATGGAATATTATATATGCAGTCACTAAAATTATCTTTCTAAAAAACAGTTAATGACATTGAAAGTGTTTACAACTTAATTATAATTTTTAAAAATCTCTTATGGGAAGAAATACACTAAAATATTAAAGGCTAGTATCTCTAGCTATGAAGTTTGCTGATGATTTTCTTTTTTCATATTTTATTCTGTACTTTTCAAATTGTCTCAAAGTGAATAAACTTATAGATGCTTCTTAGTGCACATGTGCAAGTATTTCTCCAAGGTACTTACCAAAAAGGGGGAATCAAACTATGCATATTGTATATCTTAATAATCAATAACAAATTGTCCTCAAAAACTGTTTTATTAATCATGCTATCATTAAAGGATGAGTTTTCCCAATCCTTGCCAACACTTACTATGATGTTATTAAATTTTTGCTAATTTTAAGAGAAAAAATTATTTTAATCTATACCTATTTACTGAATTTCAACATTTTTCATGCTTATCTCTGTCATTTGCATTTCCTCACTTCTCAATTGTTTTTTTCATGCCTCTTTTTTTCTATATGATTTTTTCTTAGTGATTTATGGTGTTATTTTTATATTTTGGATATTGGTTTTTCAGAATATGGGCTTCAAAATTTTTCTGCCAGCTTGTACCAGCTTGCCACTTGTGTTTTATTGAACAGAGTTCTCAATTTTGATATCATCATATTTTTCTTAGTTTCGTATTGGTTTGTTTTGGTACTAGAAATTGATGTTCTACTACTGAACTTCATCCCCATTTTTTTTTTGTACTTTGAGACGGAGTCTCACTGAGTTGCTCAGGCTGGCCTTGAATTTGCACTCCTCCTATCTCAGCTCCGAAGTAGCTGGGATTGTAGGTAGGTGGCTGCCACACCCAGCTCAAATATTTTTCTTTATGGCCCTGTGCTTTGAAGCCCTATCCTATCCCATAGTCTATATTAAAAATTTTTTTTTTAGCTTTTTAAACATTTTCAGCTCTTTAATCCATTTGGAAATTAATTTGTAAATGGTGTGAGGTTGTTACTGATCAAATTTGTTTTTCAAGTGAATAATTATTTATTATCTTGCTTTATAGACTTGAAATACTATTTTCCTAATATATGATATTCTCATACAGTCACATGGGACTGTTTCTGTTCCCTATCTCATCATCTCAACATAGTAAAAATTTATTTCTGGATTGATTGATTAATTGATTATTTGGTGCCAGTGTCGCTTAACCACTGAGCCACATCCCCTGCCCTTTCTTGTTTTTATTTTGACACAGGGTCTCACTAAGTTGCTTAGGGCCTAGCTAAATTTCTGAGGCTGACTTTGAACTTGTGAGTCTCCTGCCTCAGCTTCTCAGGCTCTTGGGATTACAGGCATGTGCCACCATACTTGGCTTGTTCAGGGTATTTTAGACGTCTTAAATCAAAGCTGTTACTGACTTTTGTTGCTAGCTAGTTACCAGTGGCAGGGACCACATAAAAATCAAATGTGAATGCATGGAAAATAAAAACATCAAAATGAACAAAAACTTGAGTGAATAAAGACCATGATGAGAGAGAATAAAATACTTGTGTTTTTATGCATCCAAAAGTCATAATATCAAGCCTCTGCATTCACTATATCATCTAGTGCATTCACTATATCCTTTGGGTTGTTTCTGCTACCTCTACTCTTTATATGGATGATAGAGAAGTTTCTTTACATGATAATTGAAATAACAGAAAAGAAAAATACTATTAGGGATTATAGTAATGAATAACAGAAAAGTATCATATTACTTGGAGGCTGGTAAGCATTAAAAAGAAAACTGAACAAATAAGTGTTTAAAGTAAAAAATCACAATACACAGTATAAACTTTAAATCTAACCAATGTACACAATATGATTATACTCAAAATTGTATCTTTTTCATAGTAAAGCTAACATTACACAAGTAGGAAAAGCTGTCATGTGGGCAAATGTGGTTTTAAGTCAACAGTTAATTCAATTATTTACAATAAATTTAGGTGTTCCTGGTTGAAAAGTCATGTTGATGGGGCAGGGTGATTGTTAAGGGACTTGTGTTTAATGCAGTGTGACCAAAGTTTCAGGGCTCAGTAAACAGGAATAGGCAATAAAATCTTTTAATAACCACTTACACAGAAACATCCTATTTTTTTTAATGGAGGCAAAAAGTGAACATTGTGATTAACTGATCTCCTTTTAACTCACCAGTTTATAATTAGTTGTCTTATATTATAAGCTGACTTTTTCCCATTAAAGCAACTATTGAGCAAGTTCTAAGAAGCAGCTTCAAGAAGTACAACAAGCTTACTAGACAGTCATTTCTTCCCTTGCTTATATTAGGTTATCATTGGGGATAACCATTAACTACATAATAGACTTACCATTAGCATATCAAATGAAAGATTTAGTTTCTAAAATGGTAACTCACATATTTTTGTACTCTGGTTGTCTCTACTGAATTTGCATTGTAAAATGACCATAACCAGCATCTTCATGAAAGCTACCAACCATTGTTTTAAAACAAACTTTTTTTGTAAACCTGAAAGTATAGTTTTTGGAAAACCAAAAAGAAAAAATAGCAGAACATTTTTTTTTTAAACTTTTTTTTTTTTTAAAGAGAGTGTGAGAGAGAGAATTTCAACATTTATTTTTTAGTATTTGGCAGACACAACATCCCTGTTTGTATGTGGTGCTGAGAATCGAACCCGGGCCGCAGGCATGCCAGGCGAGCGCGCTACCGCTTGAGCCACATCCCCAGCCCCAAGCAGAACATTTTTTATATACTTTGCTGAATAATATGAATTGTACAGCAACAATCCTCCGAGTGGAGATCATCTAGATAAATTGTGCTAACGAATTTTCTATCTAGCTGCTTCGAAAACTACTTTCTCAGCGTAGTCCGCAGCTACCTGTGCGTTTCTGAGCTCGCTACATAGCGGGCGCTGACGAGAAGCTGCAGCGCATCCACGCTCTGATGCGGTTGCGTACGTTTAAGCGCTTCCCGCTCTTACCGGCTGGGCTAAAACTTCAACTGCCATCTGACTCACAAGTCTGGTTTTCTACTCTGTCTGGTGCCCCCTGGTGCTCAGCACCTGCACAACCTTGGGTAGTTGCAAGGAGCAAAGGGGTCCAAGGAGTGCAAGGATGCTTTGAGGAAAAGCATTCCATTTACTGTGAACCCTATGGATCCAGATTTCCTGAGTCCACTGCCTTGGCATAAATTACATATGTACATTCGTGCAGCTCGAGAGGGGGTGGATAGATAGATAGATATACATACCAAGTCCCTAAGTAAAAGAAAGCTGAAAAATAAGTTTCAACCAACTACAGAGGCAGAAGTCAACTCAGCCCTTTCAAGTTTGTAGACCAGACACGAGGATACATGGACTTTATCTTCTTCGAACCCATCTCCCCGCCCCCGCACCGGTCCCGTCCATTCTTTTTCGGGAAAGCAGAGTTCACTATGATCCTGGATCATAAGAGAGCCCATCTGAATATCCGTTTGGGGGTTGGAGCTGAGAATGCGGCCTGTGGAGGAGAGAGGATGGAAGATAATTCTTCCTGTCTTCTTCCCTAATTAATTTACTCAATATTAATCTCATGTGTAACCTTCGGAAAGTTTTCTATGGGTGGGTTGACCCCTCTTCTTCACTAGTTCAGGCTCTAGTTATCCTCCTTTGCCCTTCCCCTCCACCCCTCCACCCCTGATCACTCAACACTACTGAGTCTCTTTCCATTAAAGATGAACAACAGATAATTTTTCATTGCATGGAAAGCCTAAAAGCTCTCTTATAGCAGAGCATGATGGGAGCCTCTCCCCTTGTTCTCCATCCCTCTTCTTTCTTCTTCTTCCCTTCTTTTCACAATTTGTTCCTAAATAATGCTTTTCCTAGCAAGCGCTGACTTTAGGATAGGCTTGTGACAGACGACCCACGATGACTCTCCCGTCAGGCTTCCAGAAGAGACGGTTTCCAAAGAAAACTACAACTCCCAGGAGGCATCAGGCTAAAGCAGCCGCAGGGTATTACGGAAGTCGTAGGCGCCTTTTGCCTCAGTCTCTCTGGCGTCTCCCGCTTGCAACTACACGTCCCAGGGCGCCTCAGGACTGGAACGCCTGCGCGAGAGCCCTGGGCACGGTGGGGGTGGGGCCGCCCCGGGCGGCGGGGGGCGGGGTCCGAGCGGGTTGTGTGGAGGCTTCAGACTCCGGCGCCATTTAGCGCGGAGAGTTTCCCGGGCGGACGCTGCTGTTCTTCTTCGGCCACTCGTACCCCCATCTTCGGTGACAGAGGCGCCTGGTGGGGGTGACTGTTCTTTTCTCTTCCTATCCCCTTCTCCCAGTCTTCTCGGTCTCCTCTACTCTTGGCCCAGAGAAGCAGCGGAGCTCGGGCCCGCGGTGAGCGGCCCTCCCCTCCCCACCGTTCCCTCCCTCCGTCAGCCCCCGGCACCGGCCCGGGAGGGGACGAGGGTTTGCCAGGCCCGGGGCGGGCGGGGAGGCCTCGGGGAAGGGGGGGCCCGCTCCTCAGGCGCCGAAGCTTCGAAGCTTCGGCTCCCGGCATCTGGGCGATGGGCTCTCTGTGAGACTGGTCCCCTCGCTGGGGGCGCGTGCGGAAGGAGGCGGCTGCCGAGTGACCGGAGCCGGGCCGCGGCCCTCCCTCGCCCTGCTCAGCCCCTCCCACCCCTGTGCCCTGGGGCTGCCACCGCCCGGGCGTCTGAGCTCGTCCCTGCCGCGCGGTGCCGCCGCCCTCAGGGCCTAGCCCGCCCTGCTCGGCGAGCGGCGGGACTTGAGCGGTCGTCGCATCCGCAGCATCCGCCTCGCCTCACTTCACCTCACCTCGCCTCGCCTCGCCTGGGTGCCGGCTCCCCTCGCCCTGCCCCTCATGACTGCGGCGCCTCTGCTGCCACAGCCCTGCCGGCCGCCGCGCGCCGCAGGATGGATGCGGACCGTGCGGCGCTAACCCCCGTGGCTCTGCACCTGAATCTCCCGCCGACGAGCCCGCCTCGTGAGCCGCAGCAGCTTCGGTGCCAGCAGCCGCCGCCGCAGCTGGGCCCAGAGTCCCGTGTCGCCTTCGGGGCTCCTTGTCAGTGTTGAGTGGGGAGTCGTCCGGTCCGGGTCGCTCCGAACCCGCTGTAGGAGCGGTGCCCTGCAGACATTCGCGGCTCCTGCGGGTGGGCCCTTCCTCTTTTCATTCTCCTATCCAGCCGCTCGCCTCACCCAGCGGACCAACCATGTCTGGCGGCGCCGCAGAGAAGCAGAGCAGCACTCCGAGCTCTCTGTTCCTCTCGCCGCCGGCGCCAGCCCCCAAGAATGGCTCCAGCTCTGATTCCTCTGTGGGCGAGAAACTGGGGGCCGCGGCGACCGATGCTGGAACTGGTAGGACCGAGGAGTACCGGCGCCGCCGCCACACTATGGACAAGGACAGCCGTGGGGCGGCCGCCACCACTACCACCACCGAGCACCGCTTCTTCCGACGGAGCGTCATCTGCGACTCTAATGCTACTGCGTTGGAGCTGCCTGGCCTCCCTTTCTCGATTCCCCAGCCCGGCGTCCCCGCGGTTGTTCCGCAGATTGCTCCATCAGAGCCCCACCGGGAGGAGACCTTGACTACTACCGCCGTTTCCCAGGTGGCCCAGCAGCCCCTAGTCACTGCTGCCCCTGGAGAACAAGCTGTCGCGGGCCCTGTCACCTTGACTGCCCCAAGCAGTACCAGCAAAGACCGCCCAGTTTCCCAGCCCAACCTCGTGGGGAGCAAAGAGGAGCCACCACCGGCGAGAAGTGGAAGTGGTAGCGGTGGTGGCAGCGCCAAGGAGCTGCAGGAGGAACAGAGACAGCAACAGGATGATATCGAAGAGCTGGAAACCAAGGCCGTGGGAATGTCCAATGACGGCCGCTTTCTCAAGTTCGACATCGAAATCGGCAGAGGCTCCTTTAAGACAGTCTACAAAGGTCTGGACACTGAAACCACTGTGGAAGTCGCCTGGTGTGAACTGCAGGTAAAGCCCCACCTACTTCTTTATTTTTACGGCCCTTGGATCCCAAACTTGGCTCTGTTCAGCCAGTTTATCGAGTTCACCCTTTACGTGTAATTCTGTTTGAGTGGAGAGGTGAGGCCAACTTTGGAAAGGAGTTGAAATTGGGAGAATGTGAAGCATGTACCTAGGTGTTTAAAAAGGTAAAAATTTTTGATATAGGAATTTGTTAGTAGACAGGAGGTGAAAGTCAGTATAAATATATGATTTCCTTGTTATTGGTTAAGTGTCTGGCTGGAAACTTGGAATTAATAGGGAAGTTTTTGAATTAGGAAAGTACCGAGTCTTCTTGCCCTGTGCATTTCAGTTTCATCAGAGCCTCTGTAGGGATGACCTGCCCTGTGTTTGAAGTCCTTATGTTAGAGGTGGTGTTTTCATTCCTGAGACCAGGTTGTTTTTTTAGAATAAAAGGGACCTTGTTCCTTTGAATATATCTTACTTGTTGGCTTCACAGACATTTAGTAAAAAGTAATTGTGAAGACTGTCTTTGCTCCTTTGGAATTTGTGCTCTGGGACTACTAAGATACAGTTATGTTTTTGCTATTGCTCTACCTAATGCTCTTTAAGATATATGGTAGCTAGCAGTAATCTGAATGTTGATTAAAAGGAATGACGTTAATTCATTTACTCTACAATAGCCATGCAAAATTGTGTCAGTGCTTTGAGAACTGTAATGTTATCATCGCCTTAATCTTATTATAAAAGATTTTTAAGCTAAACTTTTCCAAGAATTCAAAGGAATTACTAATGCTTCCCTTTTTTTAACACCCTAGGGAGGTTTTCCTGTTAAATAATGACATGTCATTCTGATGGACAAGTGTATTCTAGGTTTAAACGCTGGGTTACTTGTTGCTTGACATTTGTAGCACCTTGCTTTGACTGTTGTGCTCACAGGGGAGTGAACACAGACTATTGATAGAAGCAGAATTTCACTGAAGGAAAAGTTATAATCTACGGTATACATGAAAAATGCCATTACCCATATTCTTCTTGCCAAGACAGTGGACCAAGCTGAAATAGGATAGGAAAGTACCTGCATGATCTTGAAACTTCATGTTAATACTTAATCTTTTGAATGTCAGTTTCCAACTGACCAAGGCCATATCAAGCGTGAAAGAAAGGTAACACAGCATATGGAAGTAAACTTAAAAACTGACAAGTTCTTTAAGACCATAGTAATTTCTTTCTTTCTTTTTTTTTTTTTTTTGTGGTACCAGGTATTGAACCCAGTGGCACTTAACCACTGAATCACATCCCCAGTCCTTTTTTTTTTTTTAGTTTTTATTTAGAGACAGGGTCTCATTAAGTTGCTTAGGGTCTCAATAAGTTGCTGAGGGTAGCTTTGAACTTAAATTCTCCTGCCTCAGCCTCCCAAGCCATGGGGATTACAGAAGTGCATCACAATTTCTTAAATTATGTATTTGATATGGAACTTCTAAGCATTGTGAAGTAAAAACAACTTATTAATTTTATAGTGGTTTAGAGTTTGAAAGGTAACAGACTTTTTTTTTTTTTGGTACCAGGGCACTCAACCACCAAGCCACATCCCCAGCCTTATTTTGTATTTTATTTAGAGACAGGGTCTCACTGAGTTGCTTAGCACCTTACCACTGCTGAGGCTGGCTTTGAACTCTTGATCATTCTGTCTCAGCCTCCAAAGCCACTGGGATTATAGGCATGTGCCTTCACTCCCGGCTGTGCCACCTTGCCTGGCAATAGGCAGACTATTTTCTAGAAAAAGCCTGTCAAACTATATTCCTATAGTTAGTCAGACTCAAAAACTTAGGTCTGATTTCTTTTGGTGTTCAGGTAAAAATTTACAGGACGACATCTGTTTCTTTTTTGTACCAAGGATGCTAATCATCTGGGAATTTATTCTGTTATAATTTTATATTTCAATAGGTAATTTTTAGTGATTTTTGTTTCCTGTTTTAAAAGATTGGACCCAGTGAAATGTTGGGCATGTTATGGATTAATTTTGTTAATTTCAATTATTTCACTTTTAAGCCTTCACACAATGTGTATTTTCGCTTTATCATCTGGAATTTTCTGATAGTTTATTGTCTTAGAACTAATAATACAGGGCAAAAAAAATCGCCATTGACTGATGTCACAATGAGAACTGTCTAAGTGTCTCAGTTTTTCTAAGAACTCAAAACTTCTTGGATTTTTTAGTTTTTTATCTAGGCAGAGCATAATCAACCTAAGGAAAATCTTACATCACATAATAATTTTAAGCCAGTTTAGGATTTGGCTGCAGAACCAAATGCATCCTAGCTCATTGAGTGGTACCTTGGTTTAGAAACTTTCATGTCATTTTGCTTTTACAATTTTTCAATTTGTGCTACATGATTATCGTAGCCCAGGAATTCTTTATAACAGTAGTTGGGCAGTATTTTTATTTTTCTTGACCAGGATACTTGCAGTACATGCCTAATAAAGTATCAGTAGGTCAGTGTTTGAATTTTTGACTTTGGGTCTGAATTAAAGGACAAGCCAAAAGATTACTAAAACATTGGGAAGAAAGGAAAGCTTTTCACTAAATGTATACTTTTAACATGTTTATTTTTCTATAGCAAGACAAGGAAAATATTGTGTTTAGTTGTTAAATTAAAATTTTTAATTTTTAACTGGGAGAGATGGTGCATGCCTTTAATCCCAGCAGCTCCGGAGGATTGTAAGTTTGAGGCCAGCCTTAGCAATTTAGCAAGGCCCTAAGCAACTTAGTGAGACCCTGACTCAGAATAAAAAATAAAAAGGGCTGGGGATGTGGTTGAGCCCTTTGGTGTTCAATCCCTGGTTTTAAAAAAAAAAAAAATCTTAGTGTATTGAACCTGGAAGAAATTTTAGGTTATCATGCCCAACTAGGTCATAGAGTATACAAATAGACTGATGACAAGCAAAAATTAAACTGGTTAGGATCTAATAATTTAGGAGATGTTAAAACATTTGTAGTCCAAAAATGGTTAATAGTAATTTCAAATGAATAAATATTATTTTGATGTAGAAGGGGCTGTAAATTTCTAGAGAATTCTGGTTACTTAACATTTCAGGCTTTTGTTTGGGGTCTTCCTTTTTTTATTATTGTTTTAGTTGTAGATGGATAAAATATCTTTATTTTTATTTGTTTTTATGTGGTGCTGAGGATTGAACCCAGTACCTCACATATTAAAGGCAAGCACTCTACCACAGAGCCACAACCCCAGCCCTGGGTATTGCTTTCATCACTTTAAATGGATACACACACACACACACACACTTTGGGGGATGAGTGAGTGTGGTACAAAAATCAATCTACTTTCTGTCAAGCTATTTTTAGAGTTATGGTATGCATAATTATATAGTAAATCATCAATTCTTTTTCAAAAAAAGTATGTATTTTTTAGTTGTAGATGGATAATACCTTTATTTTTATGTAGTGCTGAGGATTGAACCCTGTGCCATACACTTGTTAGGCAAGCACTCTCCCACTGAGCTATAACCCCAGCCTGATTCTTTTTTTTTTTTTTTTTTTTTAATATTTATTTTTTAGTTGAAGTTGGTCAAAATACCTTTATTTTATTTATTTTTGTGTGGTGCTGAGGATTGAACCCAGGGCCTCATGTGCTAGGCGCATTCTACTGCTGAGTCACAACCCCAGACCTCTCATCAATAATACCCAGATAATACTTTGATACTTCAGTAATAACTGAGATGCTTTGAGTGAGATGTAGATTTCTTTACCTGGATTTATTAGGCAAATGGTATTCCTTAATTTTAATTTTAATACCCAGTTGCCATGGTCAGAAAATGTTACTGCTGGGTTGTATCATATACATTTCTTTTCTAGAGAGGGATGTCATTTAAAAAAAAAAAAAAAGCCAGTAAATTTGCTTTAAGGAAACATTAATATACAGATTTAAGAATAGTTTGTTTATTTAAATATACTTCCCCAGTTTGCCACTAAATAGTGAGTTTACTTGATGCAGTATGTGTTTCCAGATCTACCTGAAAGGGGAAGTCAAATCATAATTTTTGCTTATACTTGAGCACTAAGTAGACCTTAGTGATTACTTTTTTCTCTGGCTTTTAAGTTAAGGTTCGTGTCTATTGAGTGTATGATCTCAATGTTTTATGAAAAGTTTAGTAGTACTACAGAAATGGGAGATGGTTCTGTGACTCAGAAAATAATTTATGGGGCTGGGGGGCTGGGGATATAGCTTGGTTGGTAGATTGCTTGCCTAGCATGTATAAGGCTCTGGGTTCAATCCCCAGCACCATCTTTTTTTTTGGTACTGAGGATTGAAGTCAGGGCACTTCACCATTCAGGTACATCCCCAGCCCTTTATTTCATTTTTAAAAAATTTTTATTTATTTTTTAATTTTGAGAAAGGGGTTTTGCTGAGTTCCTTAGGGCCTAACTAAATTGCTGAGGCTAGCCTTAAACTTGGGATCCTCCTGTCTCAGCCTCTGGAGTCACTGGGAATACAGTGTTGTTGGGATTACAGGCATGCTCCATTCGGCCCGGATGTACTATAGTTTTTAAAATAAGTCATTGAATGGAATCTCCCTATTTGAATATTGAAGGATTTTTGTTCCACATTACTTTTTAAGTTTGTGCTGTATTCCTTATTTTTTAGAGTGAGAATCTGTAGTAACTTGCAATCCTGGGAACTACATTTGAGTTTGTTTTTTAAGTTTTGAAACTCACTGATTAGGAAGAAGTACTGGCAAAATTCAGATCACACCTTTACCTTTAAGTAAGGGTAGCTACTGTACAAATTAAAGAATGGTGATTTATTGGGGCTGGGGTTATGGCTCAGTAGTAAAGCGCTTGCCCAGGTGCTGGGTTCAATCCTCAGTACCACATAAAAATAAATAAATGAAATGGAGGTATTGTGTCCAACTATAACTAAAATAATAATAATAAAAAAATTGGTGATTTATTTTAAATAACCCTTTATTCTTTTTTTTTTTTTTTTGGTACCAGGTATTGAACCAGGTCACTTAACTTCTGAGTTACATCCCCAACCCTTTTTATTTTGAGACAAGGTCTCACTAAGACCTTAGGGCCTTTTTAAATTGCTGAGGCTGGCTCCTGAGTTGTTGGGATTGCAGGTTTGTGCCACAGTGCCTGGCTCCTTTGTTCTTTTTAAACTGGATAGAACAGAATTAAGTGACAGGATGATTTCAATTAGGTAAGATTTGATTTAAAATACATGTAGATATGTTGCTGTAGATAATAACTTTGTGGTGCAGGAATTGAGAATTAAATTTAGATTGACTTTTTTTTTTTTTTTTTAAAGATATAGTTCTTTCTTAGTCTTAGGAGTTTAAATGCTTTCAGTTTCTCTTATTTACCTTTTTTTGGGGGCAGGGGTGTGCAAAGTAACACAATTGTTCCTGGTCTAAGAACTTGCAAAGAGACTCTTTTGTGTAAAACAGATTGGGAGTCTTTTGTTGCCTGTTGACATCATTTCTTGATGTTAATATTGAAGTGTAACATCCTGGTCATTTGAAATTCATCCTAGTCCAACCCTGTGGGGAAAGTTTTTAATTAAAACTGTGGTCCCATTTTCAGAAATCATCCTACACCTGTTTTTTGGGTTTTCTGGTAGCTTTAAAATTGTTTTAGCTAAAACTCTAAAGTAGCTAAAGTAGTTACATTCAAATTATAATTCCTAAAAATCTTGGTATGCATGAAATAATTATGATCACAGTTCTTAGGTTTTTGCTTATACCAGTTCTTGAAGTTACATTGATAGATATTCAGTAACTTGCATTTTATTTTGAGACTTTTGGTTTTAACATAGGACAAATTTGTCTTTAGGAATAGGTGAGACTTAGTGTGATTCTAATTTAAAAATGTTTGAAGAGGACATTTTTCTGCAATATAACATAATAGTTAAGAACTAAACTGCCTAGATTTGAATCCTAACTCCACTACATGATTGTGTCACCTTGGGGCAAGTTCTGTGCTACAGTTTCCTATCTGTAAAATGAGTGTAAAGAGCATCTACTTTATAGTTATGATTAAGTGAATAAATATATGTAAAACTTGTAGGACAATACCTGACACAAAAATAGTAGCTATACTGATACAGCATCTTAACTTATATTGTCCTTTTGAGGGAGGGACTCAATGAAGATTTTGATTTATTTACATTTATGCTTAAAAATAGAAAACTATTACTGTTGGTATAAAACAGTTCCTTAGAAGAGGAACCCTGAGTTGAACATGTCATTGGTGTTTTCAATTTCCTAAGCTTTACTTGGCCTTTGCCTGACATTTACTTTCATGACCTGTCACTTTTTCTGAACTTCTTTATTTCCAGAATCTGCTAGATCTTTGTCTCATCTACTTTGCATGTACCTGGGAAGTATTCTTCCCTTTGGTGGATCTCATATGCAATCCTTAGTCTTTATCACGTTGAACTGAATTGAAGTTGTTTACATACTTTGTCTACTTCACTAGTCTTTGAAAGGTCACTGTAATGTAATAGAGTACTACATAATGAATAAGAACACCAAGGCAGAACACTTGGGGTTCTAAATTGACAGATTATCTGATCTTGAGTAAGGAATTGTAGTGCTGATTTATTAGCAACATGTCCAACTGATTTAGTATTGTTGAGGATCAACTGAAATACTATGATAAGGCACTTTGATAAATGTAGTGTTTTCCAGAGTATAACAGTAAAGGAACAACAAAAGGTTTAGTGCTGGGGATGGAACTAGGGCTTCTACATGCAAGGCAAGTGCTCTGCCACTGAGCTACACCCCCATGCCCACAAAAAGTACTTATATATTCAGTTTGAAGGATATGAGTTGTCACTTTTTACAAATTTAATATTTTAAACTTCTTAGATAAGTGTTTTAGGAGCTTTTCATTTGTTTAGGAGCTTTTCATTAGGCTCCCACTTCTGAGGCAGGTACCGTGCTCACAGTAATTCAAGGCAGATATTTTCTTAATTTTATGTGATCTTACCAAATCTAAGACAAGATAGCTTTTCAGACTGAAGAGAAATTGTCAGAAGCTCTTAAGAATGTTTTTATCTAGAAAAGGCTTATACCTTTGACAGTTGGCAGATTTAATTTTGTATGGAGATTTGGCTATTGATACTTTCTATGTGAAAGAAAAAGTGTCAGTAATCTGCTTGGTTTTCTAATTGACTTTAAAACAATATCTCCACCTTAATTTGATTTAATTAAAAAAATCTCAGGTAAGCTTTCATAAAAATTAACTTTCTACTGTTGTGACTTGTCTTGCAAAATTGCTATATTAAATGTGTTATTCTAGGGCTGGGGCTGTAGCTCAGTGCCTTCCACGTGTGAGGCACTGGGTTCAATCCTCAGCACCAAATAAAAATAAAGATATCGCATCTATCTACAACTAAAAAAAATAAAAATTTAAAAAAAAACAATAAACATGCTATACTAAATGAATATGTCAATGATTTTTAGAAAAGACTCACAGGCAAATGGTTTTCTCAGGAATTCAAGAATTCTTAGGAAATGAAACGGTTGAATTTAATTTAGTTGGAACAAATAAAAAAATGAAGAATAATTTTTCCAGCTACTGGCGAGGTTGAAGCAGAAGGATCACAAGTTCACACCCAGCCTCCTGGGCAGCTTGTTGAGACCTTGTCTCAAAAGAAAAAAAAAAAAAAAAGAATGAGTTGGGATGTAGCCCAGTAGTAGAGCACCCCTAGGTTCAATCCTCAGTACCACTAAATAAAATAAATAAAGAGTGGGAAATATGCTCAATATAATCAGTGTACTTGTGTCAATTAAGAAAAACCATGAAGCATGATGGCTCACATTCCTAATCCTACTAGGGAGCTGAGACTGGAGGAGTGAAAATTCGAGGCCAACAAAAGAAAAGGTCTGGGAATTTGGTAGAGTGCCTCTGAGCTCAATACCCAAGACCCCTTCTCCCTCTGAAAAAAGAAAATCTATACATCTTACCATCATTTCTGTATATATGTTTTTGTGCCATTGAGGTTCAATGAAGTTGTTTACATACTTTGTCTACTTCACTAGTCTTTGAAAGGTCACTGTAATGTAATAGTTCATTCAGTTTCTTAATAGAGCCAGATCTGAGTGGCGGTTTTTGTTTTGGTGAACATATAGGCAGTGTTTACATTAATCTTACATGAATTAAACAGACTAATGTGTAAACAATGGGAGATTAAATTAATTAGTGAATCAAGTCATTAATGATGTATACTTTTTCTATTAGAAGATAGAGGTTAACAGATTATTTGGGATTACAAATTTGCAGTGGGTTTAAGGAGTGGCTTCCAGTGGTCAGGAAGTTGAGAAAGTAAGTGAAGGCCATTTCTTTTGGCAAGGTTGAATGAACAGGATCAGGGAAGACTGGATAATAAGCAGAAGACATGATGGAGGGCGAGATGAATTGAAGGTGAAGCGTGAAGTGAACTATGGATTGTGTCAACTTTCACTTAGTATCTGTCCTAAGAATCTGTTCTAAGCCAGTTACTGTTTTAGGTTTGGTTCTTTGTGGATAGTTAAATTCAGTCCAAATAAATTTTCATATTTCATGTCATTTATCAATAAGTTTCGAGAATCCTTACTTGTATTTGGTGTAACGTGTTGATTCTTAAACAGTTACTTGTTTCTTTCCTATAATCTCTGGCATTCATGCTTTTTTGCATAACAGTATTGTGAGGTATACTTTATAAATGGAGTACCTCTGTGAATTACTGTCTTTGCATGTCACTTGAGACAGCTAGATTTTAAGTAAAATTTCATTACACAGAAGGTTCTGAATTATTTTATCTTTCCTAGTTAAAATGGACTTAAAAAACAACAACGGGAGGGGCTGGAGTTGTGGCTCAGTGTAAAGCACTTGCCTGGCATGTGTGAGGCTCTGGGTTTGATCCTCAGCATCATATATAAATAAATAAAAATGGAAAGAAGATCTATTGACAACTTAAAAAAACAGGAAGCTTAAAACTACACACACACACATATACAGTTACTTTCTTCACGCTTTGTATTTTAAGTAGTGTTTGCAAAGTGTTCTTTGATAACTAATGTATTAATAATTACTAACAATTATTTACCCACCTATTAGGCTCCCACTTCTGAGGCAGGTACCATGCTCACAGTAATTCAAGGCAGATATTTTCTTAATTTTATGTTTGAGGTTTAATCATTTGTTTAAAATCACATGGGTTCTCATTCTTTACACTATGTCTAGTTAAACCACAAAGTTTGAGTTCTAGTGAAATTTTAAATCTTTTGCTCCATTTAGCAGTTACAATTTATGGTGGAGCATCTTATACCTTTTATTCTTTTTCTTGAAATAGATCTCCACTCAAATGACCTTTTTTGGCAGTGTAAATGTATAGATTCTCTAAGGAGGAGGCTAGATTGTTTTATTATTGTCATTGGTCTTAGTCTAAATAATTTCTGTATATAAGGATTATCTATGGTCATGTGACTTAGTTTTATTTACTTTGTACGTTGAAGTGATCGTTTCTTAGCTTAGTTACTAATACTGTGAATTGACTTTTCTCTCTCTCTCTCTCTTTTTTTTAACCTTGTTACTCCGCCATTCCTTCACTGTTTATTTTGACATGTCATATATGCTACTGAGAAGGATTTGGCTCTTGTTTGTTTGAATACCAAATGGAATCTCATTTAAATCATTTAACTATGTTTGAAACTCTCTGGAATGTCTAATTTATTTAGTATTGTAATGGGAATAAGATGGTCCCTTACCTCCAGTAAGGTTTTCATATAATTGAAGTTTTGTCCTCGGAGTAGTAATATTTTGTATTTCCTTGTTCTTTTAAATGGAGGATCTGAATCTTTGCAGAAAATGACTGAGAGCACCAACTATTATATTAAATAAGAGTATGCTTAAAGGTTACTTGGTGGGCACTTTACCCTTATTATATTCTTGGAACTCTGAAGGTTTTGAAAAAGTAGTTGTCGCTCCAGTTTTCCACAACTCAGCCTTCTCTTGTGGCAGTGATTACTGCTTGTTGCTGTTGGCACATTTGTATCAGTCTCCTTATTAATGGTTGCTTCTGGTATTCTGAACTGGGCAACTAAATTGCCATTTTTGTTAAAGTTTGTTTAGATGTTTTAAAGGTAAATAAGTATTAGTAAAAATCATTAGTGGGTTGTATTTGTGCTGTTGAGGTCTTACTTTCTGGCTTTGGTTGTTTTTCTTCTAAGTGATTGTGAAGAAGTAAAGTAATAATGTGCTGTAATAATGAGATTGTGGGGGTGTAATTTGTTGGTGCTGTTTTATTTAATTTAGAGCATTTGATTTAACCTGATTTAAACCTGATAGAGGGTACTATTTATTTATTTATTGGTACTAGGGATTGAACCCAGGAGCACTTAACCACTGAGCCACATTCCCAGCCCTTTTTATATTTTATTTTGAAATAGGTTCTTGCTGAATTTTGAATCTATTTTGAATAGGTTCTTAGGGTCTCACTAGCTTTGAGCCAGCCTCCTGCCTCACCTTTCTGAGTGGCTGGGGTTACAGGCTTGCGCCACCATACCCGGTATGCTACTATTGTTTATTATTTGGCTAGCATTGGGTTATGAAAGTTCATAGACTGTTGGGTAAGAGTTTTTCTTTTTCCTAAAATACTCTTTTAAAGATAATTCACGTTTGGGCTGGGGTTGTGGCTCAGTGGTAGAGTGCTTGTCTAGCCTGTGTAAGGCACTAGGTTCCATTCTCAGCACCACATATAAATAAAATAAAAGTCCATTGACAACTAAAAGAAAAATATTAAGTAAAAGAGATAATCCATATTTATCACTAGTTTTATATGTATTTCTGGGATTTGAGATTTCAGCTTTAGGAATAATGTAGGTAAAACCTGCATGATACTTTAGCAGTTTGGTATAAGGTAATATCATTTGCTTCTGTAACCACCAGCAGAGACTATGAGTACATCATCCTATAGATTTGGATTCCTTGGTGTTCTTTGTACTAATATAATTTCTTTTGTTTAGGTCAAACAATCCTATGCTCTTTTATACCAGGGGTAATCCATGCTTGGGTACACAAGTTCTCACCTCTAATTATGGCAGATTTTTCAAAATATTTCTGTGTGGTAGAATACATGGGTCAGTAGAGACTTTTGGCTTTTGTTAAAATACAAATCAACCTTTAATCCCCAAGTATTGGTTTAGACTTTAATTCTTCAGTCTTTCAAGGTAAATTCCTTTACTGTGTACATATTTGGAGGAGGGACTTTTCTACCAGGGTAATTGATTCAGGGTCCGTTAAGTACTCCCCTCCCCATTTTTTAAATTGGTGCATTATAGTTGTACTTGATGGAATATGTTGTTACATATTTGTACATGCACACAATAACAATGTAATTTGGCTAATGTCATCCCCTAGCATTTCCTCCCTCTCTTGCCCGCTTTCCACCGCCTTGGTCCCATTCATTTCCCTTTGATTTTTAGGAGATTCACTTCACCTTTTTTTCCCCTTTTTCCTTTCTAGCTTGAGTGTATGAGAGAAAACGACTTTGTAAGTTTGACTTATTTCGCCTAACATGATGGTCTCTAGTTCTATCCATTTTCTTGTAGATGACATAATTTCATTTTTCTTTTATGACGGAATAAAATTCGTTGTGTGTGTATACCACAATTTCCTTATCCATTCATATGCTGATGGACACCTAGGCTGGTTCCATAGTTTGGCTGTTTTGAATTATGCTGCTATAAACATGGCTATGTGTGTATCACTGTAATAAGATGACTTAATTCTTCAGGATAAATATTGAGGGAGGGGTGTAACTGGGTCATATGGTAGTTCCATGCCTACTCTTTTGAGGAACCTCCATAGTGGAGGAGGATTTCCATAGTGTTGTACTGATTTACAGTCCCATCAATAGTGTAAAAGTGTTCCTTTTTCTCCATATCCTTTCCTGCATTTATTATGATTTGTATTCCTGATGAGTCGTGAAACATGAAATCTCAGGGCAGTTTTGATTTGCATTTCTCTAATTACTTATAATGTTGAACATTTTTTCATGTATTTGGCTTGTTGGTATTTCTTTTGAGAAGTATCTGTTTAATTCATTTGTCCATTTATTAATTGAGTTATATGATTTGTGGGGGTGTCAAAATTTTTGAGCTTTTTATATATTCTAGATATTAATCCTTTGTCAGAAGAGTAGCTAGCAAAGATTTTCTCCCATTCTTTGGGTTTTCTTTTCTAATTCCTACTTGTTTCCTTTGCTGTGCAGAAGCCTTTTAATTTTATGCCATTCCATTTATTAATTCTTCACATTATTTCTTGAGCTTTAGGGGTTGTATTGAGAAAGTTGTTGCCTGTGCCTGCATGCTGGAGTGTTGACCCTGTGTTTTCTTCCAGGAGTTGCATAGTCTAATTCTGAGGTTTTTCGATCCATTTTTTATTTGATTTTTGTGCAAGGTGAGAGATAAGGGTCCAGTTTCATTCTACATATGGATTACCAGTGTTATAAAACTTTTTGGCTGAACCATATTCCCAGCCCTTTTAAAAATTTTTGAAAATTTTGAGACAGGATCTCATTAAACTGCTTAGGGCCTCAATAAATTGCTGAGGCTGTCCTTGAATTTGGGATCTTCCTGCCTCAGCCTCCCAGAGCCACTGGAATTAACAGGTGTGTGTGTGTATGCGCCCCACACCTGGCTTTCTCCATTTTGTTTTAGTTTTTGGCATACTTTTACACACCTTATCTTAGGTCAGTATTATTTAATATTGTTGATAGGGAAAGCTTTTACCAAGTGAAATATAGAACCTACTACATTCTTTTTTCAGGTTCTGTTTGCTTCAGGTAATTAACTCAGAAGGGCCACTCAATTCATAGATCGAAGAAGTGCTCCTAAGTGAATTGCTCCTTCCTACCTAGACAAAAAAACAGAAAAGGCCATCAGCAACTTACAAATGGTAGACTCGCCACTTAAATATTTGTTCTGCTTAACTAAGTATCCTACTACCCTACCTACTTCACAAGAGATGCTAGTTTAGATTTTATTTTTGGTAGACAAGTTATTTGTGTTGTATTCTTTATGTCTCCCTAGCTTTTTTCTTTTTTTGGACACAAGTACCATAGCGATATTTGCTGGTGAGTATCCTATGTTTATAAATAACTGTTTGCTTTGTATGAGAATCATGAAAATCTTGACCAATTTCTTTCTATCTTATAAGGGCAGAAATGAAACTGCCATACTATCCATAATCACCACTATCATAGTCTTACAAATCTTTAATGAGTAGTATATACTTGGTGGTGCGAATACATTATTAGTTTAATGTTTTAGACATCTATTTAAAGTTGACTTCTTCAATAGTAAATACTTACCTAAATGTTATACAATGCAGTTTTGTTCTTATTATCTTCTGATATGGTAATACTTGAAAAAAAACCAATTCTTGACTATGAAATACTATAAAATATAGCAATTTTTTTCCCTATTTTCTAGAAACTGCCTTCTGTGGCCTTGTTATTAAAGTTTCCATTAGATTTGTGGGTTTTTGGGGGGTGGGGTGGGGGATTAGACTCAGGGGCACTCAACTACTCACTGAGCCACATCTCCGGCCTTTTTTTGTATTTTATTTAGAGACAGGGTCTCACTGAGTTGGTTAGTGCCTTCCTTTTGCTGAGGCTGGCTTTGAACTCCCTAACCTCCTGCCTCAGCCTCCCAAGCCACTGGGATTACAGGTATGCACAATGCAGGGCTCCATTAAGTTTTTTTGTTTAATAATTGATGTTGGCTTTTTTTTTTTAATTTTTTTTTATTTTTATGTGGTGCTGAAGATCGAACCCAAGGTCTCATACATGCGAGGCGAGCGCTCTACCGCTGAATCACAACCCCAGTCCTCCATTAAATTTTGATGACTTCTTTACTTTCTTCTTTTTTTGAGGGATGGGGTGTGGTACTGGGGATTTAACCCAGGGGTGCTTTCCCATTTACTACATCCCCATCCCTATTTATGTAAAAAATTTAACCTTTATTTTTATTTTTTTGTAGTTGTAGATGAACAGAATGCCTTTGTTTATTATGTGGTGCTAAGGATTGAACCCAGTACCTCACACATGCTGGGCAAGTGCTCTGCCACTGAGCTACAGCCTCATCCCTTAACCTTTATTTTTAATTTATTTGTTTTTTCTTTTATGTGGTGCTGAGGATTGAGCCCAGTGCCTCACCCTCTGTACCACTGTCCCCTATTTATTTTTTATTTTGAGACAGGGTCTTGATAAGTTGTGTAGGGCCTCACTAATTTGCTAAGGCTGGTTTCAAACTTGTGATCCTCCTCTCACAGCCTCCCCAGTACCTGGGATTATAGGTTGTACCATCACACTTGGAGACGTCCTTGCTTTATGCATAAGATATTCTAGATTCATTTTATTATTTTACTCCAGCCCATACCAGCCATTTATCTTGGAGCCCTGATTCCTTTTAGTATAGAGTGGTACTCAGAAAATAAGATCTGGGTGCCAGATCTTAAAAAAAAAAAAACTGGGGCATTGCTATTTCCAGGTTCTTTCAGTGAAGAATTGGTTGTCTTACAGAATACCATAAATTGGGTAATTTATAAAGAACAGAAATTTATTTTTTCACAATTGTGGTCTGGGAATGCCAGGATCAAGGTAGTGGCATCTGGTGAAGATTTTCTTGCTGGATCCTCACACTGTGGAAGATAGGAGGGCAAGAGAGAACAAATCCATACCAGAAAGTCCCGTTCGACCAACGTTAATTCATTCATGAGGGCAGAACTGCCACTTTCCATCCCTGTTATATTGGGGATTCAATTTCCAACATGTAAATTTTGGGGAACACACTCAAACATAGTAGTTAGTTTTCTAACATAGTAGTTAGAAAATATTTAAGTATACGTGTGTGTATATTTATTTCTATATCTATATGAATTAAAAGCCATGAGTTGGGCTGGGGGCTGGGGTTGTGGCTCAGTGGCGGGGCGCTTGCCTTGCACGTTCGCGGCCCTGGGTTCGATCCTCAGCACCACATAAAATAAATAAAATAATTGTGTTCAACTACAACTAAAAAAAAAATTTAAAAAAGCCATGAGTTTACATTGATAACTCCTATTCCAGTTCAAAGTAGGGTTCATTCATACTTTCCCTTTTTCTGTATTTATACCTTCAAGAGTAAGAAATCTGGTTCCTATTATCTAAATATATGCACTAATTTGCAAAATCCCCCTGAACACATAGCTAGTCTCTTAACTTCTTTGGGTTGATGTCCCTTCTAGGCAGGTCTTTAATTGCAGTAGGGCTGCCATATCTGCTTAGTCTAATATCTCACTCTCTGATAGCAGTACTCTTAAATTAATTTATTTTCTCTGTCCTTTACTTTCTTTTCGATGTAGCTTTTTAGCTTCAAAGTTAAACATATGATATAAACCGCCCTTAATTTTTTTTTTTGGTGGGGGGGTCACAGGAGAAAGATTGCAGTAGTGGAGGAGAGCTTTTCCTTACCCAGATCCAAAGTCATTCCCTATAAACACAGATAACCACTATGAATCTAAACATCAGGTTCAGTGTTTTTCAAAAAATATTTTTTAGTTACAGTTGACACAATACCTTTATTTTATTTATTTATTTTTATGTGGTGCTAAGGATTGAACCCAGCACCTCACACATGCTAGGCAAGTGTTTTTCTGGTTTTTAAAAAAATTTTAACCTACTTTTATCATTGTGTACATCATGTCATGTTTACACTGAGAGCCAGTGTTATTAGAAACTTCCATTCTGTTTGAACACCAAATTATCCTAGAAGTTGTCTTTCATGGTTTTTCAGTTTATGGTATCTTAGAGCTGTGCTGTTCATTATGGTAACTACTAGCCACATGTGGTTATTGAGCACTTGAAATGTAGCAAATGTAGCTAAGGTTGACAAAGGAATTGAATTTAAATTGTGTGTGGGGGTGGGTACTGGGAATTGAACTCAGGGTTGTTCTACCACCGAGCTACATCCCTAGTCTTTATTTTGAGACATGGCCTTGCTAAATTGTTGAGGCTGGCCTTGAACTTATGATTCTTCTGTCCCAGCCTCTCAAATTGCTGGGATACAGGCCTGTGGCACCTACTATGCAAGGCCCTGAATTTTAAAATTTTTATTCAGTTTTAATGAACTAAAATCCAAAAACTTATATAAGATTTTAAAGTATGGTTGGAATGAGTTGGCTTATGTATATCTACTTTATAACAAATCTAATCATGAAAAAAGTTATTTCATGCTTTGTAAATTGTGTGAAATCGAAATACAGGTCAAATGTTTCCTTGCTTGCTCCCCCTAGTACTAGGGTACTAGGGGTTGAATTTAGGGCCTCAAGTGTGCTAGGTAAAGTGCTCTGCCACTGATTTATATACTCAGCCCTTTCTTAAAAAAGTTAATTTTATTTTGAAACAGGGTCAGATTGCCCAAGCTGGCCTTGAACTTGGAATTCTCCTGTTTCAGCCTCCCCAGTGGCTGGGATTTACACGCTTGTCCAACTTGTTAAATATTTCTGATGAAAATTTATGATATTAAAACATTTCAGCAGGACCCAGAAAGTCATGCCTGTCATCCCAGCTAGTCTAGTGGCTGAGGCAGGAGGATCAAAAGTTGGAGGAAGATCTGTTTCAAAAAAGAGAGAGAGAGAGGGAGAGGCCTGGGCATGTAGTTTTGTTTTCCCCTAGCATTCACAAAGCCCTGGGTTCAATGTCCCCAGTATTAATCCTCAATTTTTTTTCAATTAAAAAAAATGAATTTCAAGTTGAAATGATAATATTGGATATATTGGTTAAATAAATACAAATATTAATTTCATGTTTCTGCCCCCGCCCCCATACTCTGGGGATCAACCCAGAACTTTGCACATATTAGAGGCAAGTGCTCTGCCACTGAGCTTCATCCCAGTTCTTTTCTTTTTACAGTTTTAACATGGCTACTGGAAAATTTAAAATTGCACTTAGCTTGACATTATGTTTCTGTTGACTGTCACTGACTTAAGCTATTTTGCTAAATAAAATGTTGTAGAAGAGCTGATGCTGCAGTAAGTTTACTACTTCCTTTTAAAAATATCTTAGCACCTTCCTTTTTATGGTTTCTTTCATTAGCACCCTTGCAAACTAATTCTTTAGCTTTGTCAAACAGAAATTTGGGGTTTTAAAATGTTGTTTTTTGGTTTGTGGTGTTTTTATAACCTGATTATTATAACTGGAATGCCTGTTTAAATTTTTATCTTATTTTTGTCATTTACCAGCATATCTGCTTCAGAAATGATATTTCTTACGGTTTTGTTCTTTGAATATGGTAGCCATTGCTAAAAGCATAGTAGCATTCAAGTGTTTACTACAAATATCTTAAAATATTTGGTAATTAGGTTTGTCTATTTTAGATAAAACTACTTGTTCATGTTTGGATATATAGTTAATGTATAAACTTGCTGTTTTATATCCTTTAATTCTAGCTGTTGTTGCTCCTTAAACTTGTTAACTAATTTAGTGCTCATTCATATATCTTTTTTTTTTTCTTTTTTCTTTTTGGTACCGGGGATTGTACTTGGGGGCACTCAACCACTGAGGCACATCTCCAGGCCTATCTTGTATTTTATTTAGAGACAGGGTCTCACTGAGTTGCTTAATGCCTTGCTGTTGCTGAGACTGGCTTTGAACTCATAATTCTCTTGTCTCAGCCTCCTGAGCCACTCGGATTATAGGCGTGCATGGCTTCATTCAAATCTGTGTGTGTGTGTGTGTGTGTGTGGTGCTGGGGATTGAACTCAGGGCCTTGTACATGGGAGGCAAGCTGTTAAATTGATTTTTTTTTTATTATCTTTTTTATAAAAAGGAGACTTTGTAGTTCAACTGTTGCATGAAGATTTTCCAAAATAATTAAATTCTTGATTGTGCCTCCACACAAAAAAATAAGGGTGAAAAGATACTAGTGAAGGGCTGGGGCTGTAGCTCAGTGGTAGAGTGCTTGCCTTCCACTTGTGAGGCACTGGGTTCCATCCTCAGCACCGCCTAAAAATAAATAAATAAATAAATAGATTGTACCTATCTACAACTAAAAAAAATTTTTAAAAAAGATGTTAGTGAAAATACAGTTAACTGCTTTGTTTTAATAAAGTTCTATGATATGTATTTGAGATGCCATTACCATGCTTTTCAAACAGTTAATGACCACAGAAGCCCATTTTCCTTTTGTATAAAGTCTTTTGATTGTTTATAGCTACATGTTAATTTGATTTTAATTAACTTTTTTGAGTTATACACTTTATTTCTACTTTAGTTTTTGTACATCCTTTCCCTTTCTCTCCCCACACCTCTCTTTTTTCCCCTACCCCCTGGTTCTGGAGATTGAATCCAGGGCTTCTCACCCATGCTATACAAGTACTCTGCCACTGAATTATATTCCTAGTCCTTTTTCTAAAATTTTGAGACAGGGTCTCACTTAAGTTGCCCAGTCTGGCCTGGAACTTGCAATCTTTCTGCCACAACCTCCAGGGTAGCTGGAATTACAGGCAAGCACCAATAATTTTTTTTGGAGGGGGGGTGCAGTTTTGGGGATCAAACTACTAAGCTATAACCCACTCATTCCCTCCATTCTTAAATCACACACAAAAAGAGGGTTGGTTGGTTTGTTTTTTCAAAAGAGGTTTTTAAAATAATTGTAGCAGTACTATATTCTTATAAAAATGGGGAAATGAGAGGAGGGGAAAAAAAGCAATAAGAATCACCCACAGTCAATAACTTTATCAAGAAATAAGCACTGTTACCATTTATAACATTTGTAAAATTCTGTGTGTCTGATTTTTGTTTTTAATAGCTGTGATCATACTCTATGGTAGTATAGTTTGCCTGTCTTACCAAATAGGAAAAGTACTAAAAATTGAGATTTTTTAGGTAACAACAAAATGTTTGTACACTTTAATCAGCCCGAGGGCATGTGTATATATAGTTGTATGACAGTTCACCTGATGTATTTCTTAGAAAAATCATTTCCGGTGATACAAATTTGAAATTTTAAATAAAAACCTGTTTTTTTTTGTGCATGTACTTACAATTGTTATTGATATTTTGTGCTACTGAAAAAGCAGTTTTCAGTTATATAATTTATGTTTTGATCTTGAGGTTCAAATGTACAACACTTGAATATGAGTATTGTATATATTATTATTTTTTAATTCTCAGAGAAAATTAATTAGAATGTTTGGAATGAATTAGAAAGTCTGCATTTGTGGAAATGCAAATATTTAGTTCATTCAGTCTAGAAAATTGATCATTGATATATTCAATCACTGGCTGGGGATGTGGTTCAAGCGGTAGCGCACTCGCCTGGGTTCGATCCTCAGCACCACATTAAAAAAAAATAAAATAAAGATATATTCAATCACTCTGAACAAAAATTTAAAAATCAGTTTGATGTATTGCAAAGCTAATTTTCAGCTTTTGTTTAGAGATTTGCAAGAGAGTTTATTTGTTGCTTCCCAGATGATTTGGGGCATTATCAAAATACTTTAAATCAGTGGTTTGTTTTTAGAACAATATTACTATGTTGTTCAGAGATTTGTAAGAGCCAGGTGTGAGAGACTTTAATAACACTGAAAATACTTGAAAATTGTATGAGGAAGTTTAGTTTTGTATATTGACTAAGCTACCAAGGGAAAAAGGCTGAGTGTGCTTTTTCCACTTCCTACCCACTTAAGATTTAACTTAAGTCCACTTCCTTTATTTAATTTTTTTGGTTAAATTTATCCTCGAGCATACCAAAATGTTTTAAAAATATAGGAAATTCTTAATGCATTTAAAGGGAACTACTTCCTAATCAGTTTTTATCCCCCATTGGAAGTAATATATACTCAGTGACATCTTAGAAAACAGGGAAAATTAGAAACCAAAATAACCCCACTAAAGTTCCATCACTAAAAAACAGTGCTAATCTATTGCTTTGATATGTTTTCCTTTGGTCTCCCTCCACCTTATGATGGGTTTTATATTTATTCAACAAATATTTATTGAACTCCTATGTCTCTGTTGCTGTCTTAGGTAGCAAAGAGAGAATAAAAACTCTGTCCTTGTGGAACTTACATTCTGGTAGAAAATTAGATTTGTGTGTATTTATAAATCCTAGTAATTTTGAAATTCATTGTCACATAAAAATTAGTATAAGTATTTTTAACAGCTGTATGAGAGTTCCTTATATGATTTGCATTTTCCCTCCCCATGATAGATATTATTTTATACTATAAATACAGTTTGGCATGGGTCTTAACTCCATAAGGTTATAACTATGAAATATTGTATTCCTGATATACGAAAATCAATTGTAATATGCCATGTCTTCACTTTGTTTATTAGTTGGTCATTACTGTCCCCTCACTATTTCCATCTTTGTAGAGCTCCATACAGTCTAGAACTTTATCGGGAAAGGCCTTACAATTCTTTTATCTACATTTCTTGTCACTGACATGCCCACTCGGGGCACTGCTGGCCTCAAGCTTGCTATAGAATATCTTGGATAATAGGATCTTTTGCAGAATTTTCCTGAGCAAAGTTTTTGCATTTTTACTTCAACATCATCTTCCCCTGTCCCTGTAGCTCCTGTGGGGAGGATTATAGGAATCTACATGAACTTTCAAATCCCTCTTTTTTTCCTCCCAGCATTAACTTTTCACTTTATTCCTTCTATCCTCTCCCTCCATAATGTAGTCCAGATTATCTTCTGATTGCTGGTTTATTTTTTTGAGATGGAGTCTTGCTCTGCTGCCTTAGGCTGTCCTTGAAATCTCTGTAGTCTTGCTTCAGCCTCACAAGTAGCTAGGATTACAGGCCTCTGCTAGTTGATTTTCCTAAAGTAATCAAAAGACTCCAAGGCTAGGAGAAAGGAATTTACCTATTAAGTTGTGTAATTAAAAAACATAAATAAATCGGTACCTCACTCTTTGTAACTATTAGGATTAAATTTCAGAAAGAATTAATGATTCTAAGGGTATGAACATTTAAATACTTTCTATGCATTGCCAGTTTATTTTTTGAGAGTTTGTATTTTTAGTGACCTGAGAGTTCACTTCACTGCCCATTTATCAATATTACATTAAATAGTTCTCATTGTAATTTTTCTTTGAAACTTTTCTCTGTATACTTGATTACTAATTTCTTTTGCCATTTGATGTATTTTCTTCCCAAATCAATTTTCACAAATTTCTTATATCAAAATTAATAATCCTTTTATATTTTCTGCAAATATTTTTCAGTGCTGAGAATTTAGTGCCAATAGTATAGTACTCTTTATGCCATCCCATAGTTTCATCATCTTCTGGTTTTATTCTTTTTTCTTCATTACTTTTAAGTACAGTGAATCTTCCCTCTAAAGTTGATAAGTGAATTTCTAATCTCTTACCTTCCTGGTAATGATTTTTAAAAATCATATAAATTTTAAAAAATATTTATACGACCTTCTAATCAATATTTGAAATTTTACCTTTGCATTTACATTGGTGGTTATTCACTGATTTTTATGTTCTGTATTAATATTTAGAGAGTAAATTAAGACATTACTTGATAAGTTCAGGTAAATGGCACATTAAATAATTAAACTGTTTCTTATAATACAGTTTTCTTATAATACAATTTACACAACTTATTTAAGATGTGTAAATTTCTGTCTTATTAGGATGTGTTGTATTTCCAGAGTGTAAGGTGCAATTTGATTAAAAAAAAATTGAAGTGTGTACTTAAAGGATTTATGCTCTGGAAATGGTGAGTAAAAGGTGGAAGATTTGATATTATTTGTGGACCAGGCACTGTGTTTCACACATGTATTCTCATTTAATAGCAAGAGATTAATCTCATGTTACATACAAGACTGAAATAATTTGCCAAGAACACAACTAGCAATTGGTAGAAGAGGGAATTGAACACAGATCATTGTTTGTTTTATAAAATTCCTATCTTAAAGGCTAGTATGAATCTGATTTTATAATTATCTTGTGTCGCATACTAAAACATATTGTTCAGCTTGTTTGTGACCCAAAGACCAATCTGATAATTTTTCAGTCTTCAAAAAAGTCTCATGTTATATCTTAAATATGTGAAGTTAAAATTAGGTCTCAGGGGCTGGGGATATGGCTCAAGTGGTAGGCCGCACGGGCGTGCGGCCCGGGTTCGATCCTCAGCACCACATACAAACAAAGATGTTGTGTCCGCCGAGAACTAAAAAATAAATATTAAAAAAATTCTCTCTCTCTCTCTCTCTCCCACTCTCTCTTTTTTAAAAAAAAAATAGGTCTCAGTGTGTTGTTGCTGTGTATGGGATTTGTAACTGGGCTGGTGCTTCGGGATAGAAGTCATATATTATGGTTTTCCAAGGACTTCAAGAGGCAGTTAAAAAAAAAAAAAAAAAAGCAAGGGATTTATAAGTAAGAAAGTGAACTGTAGAGAATTATCCCATGATACTCTGGGTCATAATTGTTGACGAGTGTGTTTACACAGTAGGTATTTGTTCAGAAATGTTGAAGATAAAATTGAACTAACTGATCTCTTTGTAATTTACTGAGAATTAATGTGTTTATGTTAAACTCATTCCTTGATGCTGTGGTGTTACTTTTAGTTACTGTTCTTTTTTGAAGGATGCGGGGAGGCTAGTGGGGATTGTACCCAGAGGCACTTTACCACTGAACTACGTTCCCAGCCCTTTTTATTTTTTATTTTAATACAGGGTCTCACTAAGTTGCTGAGGCTGGCCTCAAACTTGGAATCCTTCTGCCTCAGCCTCCCAAGCTGCTGGGATGACAGGCATGTGCCACTGTGTCTGGCTTCAGTATTATTCTTATTGAATAAAATCAGCATCTGTACCTTTCACTTAGGTTTTTTTTTTAATAGTTAATTATTTTCATCTGAACAGTAAGATTTTTGTCAGGTAGGTGCTTATGTTACTTTGTTACCAGGGATTGAACTCAGGGGCACTCAACAACTGAGCCACAAACCCACCCCTATTTTGTATTTTATTTATTGACAGGGTCTCACTGAGTTGCTTAGTGCCTCACTTTTGCTGAGGCTTGCTTTGAACATGAGATCCTCCTGCCTCAGCCTCCCGAGCTAGTGGGATTACAGGTGTGTTCCACCATGCCTGGCACTTGTGTTACTTTGGACCAAACATAGTCTGCTAGAATTTAGAGACAGAGCTAGATACGGGCTACCATAGAACTAGTACATAGTTGTATAATTTCCCAAGTATTATGATATTATGAACTGGGACGCATTTGAAGAGAAATCTTGGAAGCAAAGCTTGTGGTATTTCTCTTGAAATAACAAGTGGTAAATATGTAATATGTATTGAAGCTCACTATTCTTGCTCAGTGAAACACATTAATTCTATTTTAAAAAATACTTTGCCACAAATTCAGGAAACTTTGGAATGTTGGACTTTGAATGCTTGTCATCTACCTTTGTTGTAATATGGCCAATTTGTATTATTAAATTTAAGCTTCAAATGACTTTTGAGTTATGTTAACAGGCATATGACTAAAACAATGCAAAATTTTTGGTGATAGACACATTATTTGCTTTAGAAGGACTTTAAGCCTTACATTTGTTTAGGACCTTAACTATAAAATCTGTAAGTAGTAGCTCGATTCTTGGCTACCTAATGATTGAAATTTTAATATTTTAACCTAAGAAGAGTTCTATCAGCCTATGTAGTTTTACCATATTTGCTTATTTTTAAGATTAAATATTGCTAAAACTGTTTTCTTAATCTGTAGGAAAAAAGAAGAAGGCTATTGTCTTATGATATCAAATTTAGAATTTTATAGCTATGGTTATGATTATTTGAGTTTTAAAAAATTTAAATCTTGAAATTTATATACATACACTAATGGTAAGTTATTTTAGGGAGAGTAAATAAAACATAAACCTAGGAAAAAGGTCAATATATTGTGATCACTTGATCATACTAGGTAAGCAAATTTTTATTAAAGAGTGATTCATGTGAGCTGGGGTTGTGGCTCAGTGGTAGAGGACTTGCCTGGCATGTGTGAGGCAGGAGGTTCAATCCGCAGCACCACATAAAAATAAATAAATAAAATAAAGGTGTTGTGTCCATCTACAACTTAAAATTTTTTTTTTAAAAAAGTGATTTGTATGTTACTTGTAACAACTACTACTCTGGACGATGTTGATTATGGAGAAGACTGCTATGCATGTGTAGGGTCAGGAGATACCTGCAAATCTGTACCTTTCTCTTTTGTTGTGAACCTATAACTGCTTTTAAAAAAATAAAGTTCTTTTTAAAAAATGGTTTCTTGAAATTGGAAGAAAATGTTCATGAGGCTAACACTCATTGTGTGTGATAAGAGTTTGGGATTATGCATTATTTATTATAATATAAAATAATAAGGGACAAGATTCATACAGATGTGCACATGTTTTTGTTTTGCTGGAAATTAAACTCAGGATGCCTTGGGTATGCTAAGCAAGCATTCTACTACTGAACTACATCTCTAATTCAGGACACATTTTAAAAGGAGATTAACATAATAAACCTATGGAAATATAGGAGCAAACAATAATAGGGCAAACAAAAGTGTTTGGGGAATGAGAAGTTTACAGGAAGTTTTTTACTACTATAAAAATGGAAAATGGATGAAGTCTGAATTTTACTTTGCCTTCTGAGTTCAAGGGGCATTCTCATCTTTAAAAGTACCACTTATTTTTCCTGACAGTGATGATCATATTGTCTGTTCTCCCTCCAAAGACTTGAATAACTTACCTATTTTCATTGTATGAGTGCATGAATTTTGGCAGCCCTTACTTTTGACTTGTATAAGAGTTGTTGCTCTCAGATTCAGAATTACCTATTGGGAAAGCAATTTAGGTAATGTTGCTGTGAGTTTGATATAAACACACATATACAATCCCTTTTATAAACTGCCTTTCCCTTACTCTTCTAAAACTCTTGTGAATTTATTGGACTGTATAATAAAAATGGTGGATTTTTTTAATGTCTGTACCACTATGTATACTGCAGGATTGAGAGTTAATACTGATTTGGTTATTTTGTCATTGTTTAGATATACAGGACATTGTATCTGAGTTGGTTTCTTTTTTTTCTTGCCTTCATTTGTTTGAAGTTTATATTACTTGACTAGTTTGACTAGTTTAGGCTCAGTACCTTTGCCATTTACAGTGCTGAGCAATTTTTTAAAATTTGGAATTTTGTTGATATAATCACTAGCTGGATTGTTTAAAGGTGAACAGTTAATGTTCATTATAGGACTAATTGGAGGCACTTTTTTGGGGGGGGTTAATTGAAAATGATATTCATTTTATTGTGAATATTAGGAAAGAGAATATAGTAATAAACCTTTGTGCAATCGTGTGAAATCATCATAATTTGCCCCCATATGAAATGTTTTATCATTTTAGTTCTTTGTAGGGAGACTTAGTCACAATCAGATTTAACTTTAGTTCCCTACATGTTACTGGTGAAGATTTTTTATTAGGCAATAGGATTGAAATATTTTGCATGTACTTGAATTTCTTACTGTTTTAAATGAGATCTCTTAAAATATAATGTTTCTTTTTTTCTTATACTGGGTATTAAACCCAGAGGTGCTTTATCACTGAACTAAATCCCTATGGTTTATTTATTGAGAACAGGGTCTTACTAAATTGCTTAGGGCCTTGCTGAGTTGCTGAGGCTGGCCTCAAATTTGGGATCCTCCTGGCCCAGCTTCCTGAGTAGCTGGGATTACAAGAGTATGCCAGCACACCTGGCTAATATTTATAATGTTTTAATAGGTACACAGATCACAAACATACACTTTGATTTAATTAGATTTTGTGGTACTTTGCTTTTAAATTTGGACAGAGTACAGAAATTTAGGAAAATTTTAGTTATATTGTGGCAATGGCTATGCATTCCCAAATGAAGTGTGTTGCATTCCTAAATGTAGTGAGTTGCATGCACTACTGAGCATAATGGGAAAAGAAAAGTGCCATAAAAAGCTAAGTACCAAGTAACTAGCTAGAAAAAGCTTTTTTTAATGGGAGAGCTGGCGTGGTCATTAATCTGGTAGAATAGTACTTGAGGAAATGGTTGCATGTATTAGGTGCAATTTCTTTTGGTTATTTGAAACCAAAATAGGTTAAGAATAGCACACAAATGCAAAAGTGTTTTTTTTTTTTTACAGCCTAATTTTGCTTATAAAGAGATACAGGGACTTGGTTCTAATGTAAACTATAGAAGAATAAACTTCGGTGAATCTGTTATCCTGTTAGCAAAATGAGTGGTAGAGTAGAAAGATCTTTAGGCCCTTGCCGTAAATATACTTGTTATTCTTAATTAAAGGGGGAGGATTTTTGCTTTGATTCAGTTTGTTTTTTCTCAACCCCCTTTCAGTTACTGAATAAATAGTATTTTCTGTGGATTGATAACTCTGCAGTAGCTTTCAACCTTTGATGACTGAGACCTATTATAAAAAATAAGTTTTACATTGTGATCCAGTACACACATAAAAGCTAAAAGTTTCATAAACCACTTGCCTTTCTAGTGAACAGCTATATTTTCTGTTTCACTTTTTAAAAATTTTATTTATTTTATTCATTTTAGTTGTTGATGAACCTTTATTTTTTATTTATATGTGGTGCTGAGAATCAAACCCAGTGCCTCACACATTAAAGGCAAGCAAGCACTCTACCACTGAGCCACAATCCCAGTCCCGTGTTTCACTTTTTAAAAGCTTTTATAGCCTACTCTTATAGTGCTAGATTGTTTTACTTAACTAAGTCAAACAAGCTGTTGATAAATATTTGCTACAAAATGAAAATATAGTGGCTATATTTTAGCTCCTGTCATTGTTTGTCAATCATTAACACAACCTCTGCAAACAGGAACAAATGCCTATTATTTTGTATGAGAGCTGAAGTTAGGTGCACGTTAAGTTCTACAATTGCTGGTCTTCAGTATAGATAATTAAATGGTATGTTTTATTTTTACCTTTTGTTTAATCTTTATTAATAGGCACAATACTGGAATTAGCCATAACAATCCAATGGCACTAAAAATCTTCTGCACTTTTTTGGATTTGAGTTTTAAAAAGGCATTTTGTGGAGATTACAGATTTAATTTTAAGTGCTATCATTTTAAATGATTTTTTTTTTTACTTTTTATTAAAATTCTTTATTTTTGAGAACATAAACTTCTCTGTCTTCTAGTTCTGTCAGAATTCTTTATTCCTTCTAACTATTAATTGAATTCTCATGGAATTTGTGGCTTTTTATATCTAAGGATTAAAATCAAGTTTTCTGGCCTGTTGTGGTGGCTGGCACATGCCTCATCTTGGGAGCCTGAGGCAAGAGGATCACAAGTTCAAAGCCAGCCTCAGCAATTTAGCAAGGTCCTAAGCAACATAGTGAGATCCTGTCTCAAAATAAAATATTTTTAAAAAGGGGCTGTAGGTGTAGATCAGTGGTTTAGTACCTCTTGGTTCAATCCCTGGTACCAGAATAAATAAACGTTTTCTGGCAACATAATATTTGTATGACCCTGGGTTTTCTATTCACTTAATTTATAATTCTTTTTTTTCTTATCTGAAGATAATTTTATGTATTTGGATTGTTTTAAATAACAAATAATCAAAAATTATAGTGTACACATGGTACATGGTGAAGTCGTAGACTTGGTTTTGGAAATTAACCTTTGGGGTTTTTGGTCTAAAATGACCCTGAAAGTTCATGACCTACTTATCATTTTAGTGAGGCTTGGATTTGAATCTTGTGTCATAAGAGAAAGTGGTTCAGGAGTAGTTACATAGCTGACTATTTAATCTAGAAAGTCTATAGCAGAGTCCACCCACTTAGTTGTCTAAATAATCCCCATGACCCTCTTATAATATGTTGTTGTTCCTATTTTATAGATGAAAAAATCAAGGAAATTATTTGGTGGAATAATGTTTCTAAGATTGAGAATCTAGGGCCTGGGGATGTAGTATAGTGGTAGAAGCACTTGCCTCCTTGTGCCAAGATTCCTGGATTCAATCCTCAGCATGGGGACACGGGGGATATGGATTGAGGATTCTAAGTATAAGGTTTAGTGTCATTGAATATATCACTCTAGGGTTTCTAAGTTTATGAAATTAACTAGAATTCTGAAGTCTCTAGATTTCAATTATGAAATCCAAGGAGAAAGTAATGGAAATAAATTTGTAGTGAGAGGCTTTATCATAACTATTCATCTCTGATAGGTTAAGTAGATAAAAAATAAATGCCCTGCCAGGAATGTGGTGCATTCCTGTAATCCCAGCAGTTTGGGAAGCTGAGGCAGGAGGATATTAAGTTCAAAGCCAGGTTCAGCAATTTAGCAAGGACCTAAGCAACCCAGCAAGACTGTCTCTAAATAAAAAAATACATGAAAAAGAGCTGGGCATGTGACTCAGTGGTTAAGTGCCCCTGAGTTCAATCCCCAGTACCCCCACCCCAAAAACTTCATTCAGTATTGTTCAATAGAAACATTGTGTGCACCATATATGTAGTTTAAATTTTCTAGTACACACACACACACACACACACACACGTAATTATTATTCTTTTTTTGTGGTTCTGGGGATTGAACCCACGGCCTTGTGCCTGCAAAGCAAGCACTCTCCCAACTGAGCTATATCTCCAGCCTAGTAGTCAACATATTTTTTAAAAATGGGTGGAATTAATCTTAGTAGTGTATCTTCTGTAGTTCAGTATATATAAAGATAATTTCACATGTAATCAATATAAAAATGTATATTTCTTTTTCTGTTAAGTCTTCAAAATCAAGTTTGTGTTTTTACACTTAACAAATCTCAATTCATAGGAGCAGTGCTTCATTGATACATTCAGTAATTACATTTAGCAAATGGCTACATTACAGGAAAACTCAAAAACTTTTTAACTGCTGGATGCTAATTACCTTGGTTCTTGAGCATCTGTTTCCTACCAGTTTGAAATTTGAATGTCTGAAAATATCTTTCTTAGTCTTCCCTTTTCTCTCCTTAATTGGTAGTTCTGCTATCAAATTCCAGATTGGAAATAGTTCCTTCAAATTTTTAAAGGCATTACTTTATTGTCTTTCAGATTCCAGTATTGCTCTTAAAATCTGATGCTGGTAGGTTTTTCTGTCCCTTGTTACCTAACCCCTATCCTCACCCCCATGGGAAGATTTTAGATTGCTCTTCTTACCTTTAGTGTTTTGAAATTTCTCAGTGATGTGCCTTGTTGTGGATTCCCCACCACCATCCCCATGTTGTGTAGTGTCTGGAAGCTCACTGGCTATCAATTTGGAGAATTTTCCTTCCACTGATTTATTTCTTCTATTTTCTCTTCCCTCTGATTCTCCTACATCATTGGTTTAATTTCCTTATTTTTTCTACTGTTCTTATATTTTGGTTCTACTTTCTGTGAAATTTATTCTTGTAAATCTTTGGTTTGACCATGTTATTGAGTTTCATTTTTGCCAACATATTTTTTAACTTTCAAGAGATCAAGATTTTTAAAAATCTTATTTTGTGTATAAAAGGTATCTCTTTTTTCAAGATTACTTTTACCCCACTTACTGAAGTTTTCTATTCCTTTTATAGCTTCTGTTTTTCCAGGTTACTTTGGTTTGTTTGTTGATTTTAGTAGCTCTTTAATTTTAAAGGCCTTCTTCAAGTAATCTAATGAGTCTGCACTTACTTGAGTTGGGCATTGAAAAATAGATAGAAAATAAATACTGTAGGAGGGCTTGTTAGATTGTTTGTGGGCCTCACTGTGAAAGTAGGGAATCTTATGGAATCCGGATGATAATAACTTTAGATATTTAGATCTATTTAAAAAGGGAAGTGAGTGGCATTAAATGTTGTATGTCTGTTTTGGTGCCACTAATATTAATAGTTGTTTAACTTTTGTTTATAATACTTTTTATGGGAAAATTCATTAGATGAATCCTCAGATATGAAGACCATGTGTTTCCTTTTATTAAATCATAATAATGAAAGAGGATACTGAGTTTCCAGTATGTCTATGATGGTGAAATCAGGGTTAAGGGGAAGGGAAAGGAAACTAGAACAGAAATAAATTGGGAGGTGGAGATAAAGAGTCTGATGTGGCCCATAGCTTTGAGAGAGGGTAGTATGTATGTATGTATGTATGTATTTATTTATTTGTTTATTTTTCCATGATTGAATCCAAACAAGGGTACAGACTTACAGTAGTCAAATTTAGGGAAAACCCTGAAAAATTATAGTCTCAAGCAGCAACTCTAGTTGCTTTCCATTTTAGTTTTTTGTTGAGAAGCATAACATTGTACTATACATAGATAGATAACATTAAAAAATGAAAGTAAAAGAACTTTTGCTATTAAAATGGAAGTATAACTTTTAACCAGTGCAGTATACTGTGACAAATTATGCCCTCCACTTAGTCATAAAATATAGTTTCTGTTCCCAAGTTCTACTACCTATATTAGTCCTTTCTTCTCCCTTTAATGTCCCTAGAATTGCATTTTTCTGACTATCATTAAGAATGCATATTGCATATTGTAGGTTCTAAAAAGTTCTGTATTGAAGAAACTTGTTTAACTTAGTTTCCAGCGTTTTCCAAATGTGTTTGGTTCTGTTCTTGACTTATTTTTTTATCGTGTCCGAGCCATGTTCTATGTGACACTATTTGGTAAACACTGGCCTATTACAAAGTCAAGTCTAGTTCTCTAGCCTGGTCAGTTTATTAGTCAAATATCACTTTTAGCCTAATCTCTTCTCTTTTTATACACATACATTAGCACAGTTATTCAAGAACAGGTACTTATTGATGATATACTCTCCACTTAGATTCTACAAAGATCAAGAAGCCATTCTCTTGCTTTCAGTCCTCAGCACCACATAAAATAAATAAATAAAATAAAGGTATAACAAAAATAAATAATGAAGTGGAAGAAGTCCTATTACAGAAGCATTTTTTGAAAGAACACAAGAGTTGCACAGAGTTTTTATAATCCTTCGAGAGAAGTTGGACATTCCAGATAGATTGATTCAGTTATGCCATCAAAGATCTCTCTGCCATTCTCAGCATGTATTTCATTTTTCCCCTGATTTACTGCTTTTTTATTTTAATTTTTTTATTTGTTTACAGCATGCATTTCAGATTAATGTCCCTCATGGTTTGGGTCCTAACTGTTCATGTGTACCCTAGAGAGCACTTAGCAAAAGAAATTTCTTTCAAAATGTTTTAGCTCATTGGCCAGAATTATGGTCACATGTCCCTGCCTAAATCAAGTACTGGAATCTTCAGGACCACCATAATTGATTTAGGATGATCATAATTCATTCTCTTGACAAGAGATGGGGCCAGCCTTCCCTCTAGAATAGGATGGGTGCCAAGTAGGGATTTTTGTTAGCAAGAATGGGCTTTGGAAAAAAATGGTAGATAATTGACAGTACCTACTACATAATTCAGTCTTGAGAGATGGGGAGATAGGGTATTTAACACAGCCGTGATGTTTTGAGAACATAGAAGAGGAGCAGGAATGAACTTTGGATAAAGTGATTTCTAAGCTGAGTTTTGTAGACAAGGGGATATTTAGTAGAAAGAAAGATCTTTTTTTTTTTTTTTGCTTATCCTCCTAAGATATTGTTATTGTTATTGTGGGCACCGTTGCCTTTTTTTTTTTTTTTTTTTTAAGAATAGTAACCATTCTTAACACATTTCCCTAGGAATCTGTCTTGACCATGTGTGTGTTTGTGTGTGTGTGTGTGTGAGAGAGAGAGAGAGAGAGAGAGAGAGAGAGAGATGGACTTTTAAAAAAGGAACATAAATCACTTCTGGTCACTGTTTAAAAAAACAAAAATGTTCTAATGTCTCTTATGCTAGAGTTTTTTGTTTTTTTTGTTTTGTTTAAATTCTGAGAGATAGTGAGTTTACAGCCTCAATGTTTATTTTGCTTAGTGTTTTTTCTCTTTCCATTTCTTAATTTCCTTCCATCTTAATTCCCCCTTCCCTCTATTTCTGCCTCCTTCCTTTTCTTTTTTTGGAACTGAGGCAAAGATGTAAAAGTCCAGGAAAATTAAATGATTTGTTTGAGATCATTACCTTTTTTGGGAACACATATTTTTATTTTTGGCAAATTCTTTTTTTTTTAATATTTATTTTTTAGTTGTAGATGGACATAATACCTTTCTTTCTTTCTTTCTTTATTTATTTATGTTTATGTGGTGCTGAGGATCGAACCCAGGGCGTAACATGTGCTAGGTGAGCACTCTACCACTGAGCCACAACCCCAGCACTTGGCAAATTCTTAAGAGTGGATTGCTGGGTCATACAGTAACTTGTATTGAATTGAACCTTTTTAAAAATGGGTGCATCAATCCAAACAGCAATGAATGAAACTTCATGATCTGTTTATTTATTGTTTTAAAATTTTTTTTAGTTGTAGATGGGCACAATACCTTTATTTTATTTTATTTTTACGTGTTGCCAGGAATCGAACCTAGTGCCTGATGCATGCTAGGCAAGTGCTTTACCTCTGAGCCACAACCCCAGCCCCTATCATCTATTTATTTTTCCCCAACATTTTTATGTGATTTATTTTTAAATTGATGACATAAAAGTAGAAAATTATACATTGATCAGGTACCATGTAATATGTTTAAGTTAGGTCAAACATATGTCTCAAACATTTTTCATTTTTTTATGGTAAAGACTTTCAAAATATTTTCTTCTACCTTTTAGAATTGTACAGCATATTATTGTTATTGGTATCCACCCTAATGTACAATAGTACTCTAGAACTTCATTCACACTTCTAATTGTAATTTAGTACCTGTTGATTAGCCTTTCCCTTTTTTGTCTGTTAATTATCCATCGAATGGGTGTAAAGTTGTATCTATGATACACTTTTACCTTTTCACTTAAAGAAAGCTTTTTGCTTTTCTTGGCATATCTGAACTTCATCTTCAGTACATTTGCACTTGGAGCCATTATTAAGTAGAACTAAAGGTTATTCGAAGATAAACACTGGAACAGTCAATTCCGAAAATCAAGATGGAGTCTGATAATCAAGAAAATGACCAAATAACTTAACAGGCTGTTAGGAGATTCTTGGGACAAAAAGATGATTCACGTCTTAAGCAAGATAGAGTGGGACAATTCTTAGTAGCTCACAGTACTCAGAACACTACATAATTGAAAACTTATATGAATTGTTCATTTTTGGAATTTTCCATTTAATATTTTTGGACTGTGTGGCAACTTGAAACTGGAAAGCATAACGATGGACAACAGGGGGACTGCTGTATTATTTCACAGAAAATAATCTGAGGCAAAGTGGCAAAACATTAAGAAGTGACAAAGATAGTAGGTGAACATATAGATATTTTTATATTCTGCATTTCTATATACTTGAAATAGTTATATAAATTTAAATAATTTCCCCTGTATTCCCATTGATCATTTAAAAAAATTTTTTTAGTTGTAGTTGGTACAATATCTTTATTTATTTATTTATTTTTATGTGGTGCTGAGGATCAAACCCAGTACCTCACACATGCAAGGCAAGTGCTCTACCACTGAGCTACAGTCCCAGCCCCGCCATTGATCATAATAGTGATTTTTTAAAAGATGTTAAACCAATCAATTGGGTAAAATAATTGGATTAAGTTGTAACGATATTAATACAAATGATCTTAGTTTCTAGTTATATTTATCAAGGGGTCACTGTAAGGAAGAATTACTTGTCTTGCAAATAAAAAATATGAAAAATTTTAACTTTTCTCTTATTTAAGGGGTTGATTTTAAAAGACCAGTAAACATTGTCTTTCTCTTAACTGTAAAAGAATATATATAAGGATTATCAAGTACTTACCTAGTATAAGGAATAGAACACTATTCCTTTGAAGTTCTCAGTATGCTTCTCCCTAGTAGTATCCCAGTCCTCTCACTCTCCTTTTGTGAATTTTGTGTTTCATTTCATGCCTTAAGTGTCAAGAGCAAGGCTCCTCAAAATCAAGCAATGTTTAGTGCCCCCCTCCTTGGTAGCAAAATATACAGGAGATAAATTCACATTTGAAATCTTTTTAAGTACCCAATTCAGTGGCAAAAATTACCTCCACATTATTGTAAAAATTAACCCCATCCATATCCAGAGCCATATCTAAGATTCATCCCAAACTGAACCTATTTATTAAACACTTAATTCCCTATTGTCCTCTGACCCTAGCCTGTGGTAACCTTCTATTTTAATGTTTCCATCAGTTTTGTCTATTATAGGTAATTCATACAAGTAGAATCATAGTATTTGTTTCTTCACGTGTGGCTTATTTAAGTTAGCATATGTCTTGTTTGGCTTATTTCACTTTGCGTAATGTCTTTAAAATCTGTGTTGTAGTATTGTGTTAGAATTTCATTTTTAAAGTTAAATAATATTCCATTGTGCATACTTTGTGTGTGCATGTTTTTTCCCCCCCTTTCATGTTTCTTGGGTTGTTTTTCTTTGGCCATTGAGAATGTTACCTTGAACATTGATATTTGGGACATTTTGTTAGCTTTTCATTGCTTTGACCACAATATTTGACAAAATATAGCTTACAGTTTTGGAGGTTCAGTCCATAGTGCTGACTTAATTTCTCTGGGCTTATATGTCAAAAGCACAGAGCTCCACTCATGGTGTCTAGGAAGCAGAGAGTACACATACCCATAGTTAAGGTGCTAGGATGAACTAAAAACTCCATAGGCACACCAGCACAGACCCACTTGTACTAGTCCAGCCTCAACTGCCTACAGTCACCACCTAGTTACTCCATTCAGACAAGGATGGACCAGTTGGATTACAGCTTTCATAATCCAGTCACTTCTCCTGAATATTCCTGCATTGACACAGGAGTTTTGTTGGGATGCCTTATATCCAAACCACAATTGATATCTTTTTGAGTTGCTTAATTTTCTGTTCTTTGTGTATATACTTAGAATTGAAAATTGCTGGATCATGTTAATTGCTTGCTTAATTTTTTAAAAAAATTTGGTTTTTAATTTTTTGGTACTGGGGATTGAACCTAGGGGTGTCAAGCTATATCCCCAATTCTTTTTTATTTTTAGACAGGCTTTCACTGAAGTTTCTGATGTTGACCTCAAACTTGCTATGTTTCTGCCTCGGCTTCCTGAGTCACTGTAATTACAAGTGTGCACCACCATGCCTGGTTCTGTGCTTAACTTTTTGAGGAACCATCTTATTATTTTCCATATCAGCTATAACATTTTACAACCTAAGCAGTTCCAGTATGTCCACATACTTGCCAACACTTTTTTATTCTTTATATTTGTAATGAAAAATCAAAACTACTGTTGTTTTGAGTAACTATAAAATCAAACCAATTTTCAAATTAAATGCAGATTAAAACCTGTGAAAGTCAAATTAATGTTTTTGATAGTCTAAACCAAATTATTACAGTCTTCCTTTATTACTAGTCTTATAAGCATATATTTCTTAGTTAAAAGATATCTTTTAACTATTGAAGAAATTCATTAGGAAAATTTGTTAACATTAGGACAGGTCCATATGTCTGCAGCTAAAATTAATTTATTTACAAAGTTAATATGTTGAATTAATAAATCACCAGAGTATCATTTTTCTAAAGTGATTCAATAAAAAGCTCTACCCAGTGAGCTGGAATGTACATATATTAATTTTTAATTTATTGTCTAAATTAGGAAACCAAATTGTTTTAGCCATCCCTGATAAGTTCATAGTACCAAATTAAGAAAATTCTAACTTCTGATGACTTCTTCAAGAGCCTGTTTCACTCCATGGTAAAAATGACCAAGTGTGAAGTGTGTTCAGGGGTATATAGGAGAATAAATAACTGCAAATCACTGTAAATGAAGTAGCTGCCATAAAATAATGTTTATAATTTGTGTAATTCTTTTCACAGTTTTTAAAGTATACTTACATGCAATATGTTGAATCCTTAAAATAATTCTTAGCTAGTCAAGAAAGATGGTCTTTCCATTTTACAGGAAAGGAAATTATGACTCATGGCAGTTACTTTAGACAAAGGAATACAAAAGAAGAAATGATCATTCAGGTGAAAATACAGGAGTTGCTCTTGTCTGGTAGGTTGTTTTGGAAAAAGTTGAAAAAGAAGGTAGTATCTTGTATGGCTCTGTAATTTGAATTTGATGTTTAGAGTGTTTCCCAAACTTGCTGATTATAGAAAATTCCTTTCCTGGAGATTGCTTCACTTAGGTCAGGGTAGTAACCTAGAATCCTGGTTTAACAAGTTTTCTTGGTTAATTCCACATTCACTGTTTTTGAGCATGGGACTTGATGTGATAAAAATAGTTTTCTGCATCTAAGGAGTAGATTGAAATGTGAAAAAAGACTAATCAGGTAGTGTTTTGAAGTGAAGGAATTGTAACTTTTACTAGTTTGCAACATTAGGTATGATGAGATGTGGGGGATAATGGAATTATAGAGACTGCCTGGGAAGACAAATCGAAATAGGGAAATTGAAGTAGATAAGCTGATTTGTGGAAGAAACTTTTTGTTTTGATTTGTGGAAGGTTGGAGTCTTTGGTTTTAGAATGTCCAATAGACATTTAGAAATATTAAATTGAATTCCATAATTAGTAAAACATTACATTAAAAAGTCAGACCTTGCCAGGCATGAAGATATCAAGTGTTTGTATCAATATAAAACTTTCGTTAGGGTAGGTTACATTTGTTGTCAAATTGAGTTTTCTGTTTTTGTTATTGATGACTCTTCAAATCTTAATGCTTTCTGTGCTGGGTCTCCTTATAAATCTGAAATATTAGTGGTTAAGATTGAGCTGATAAAAAGAGGATCCTAGAAAAAGTAATACTTAAATTCAGTATATCGAGTTAAATAAGCGGCTCTGTGGGAGACTGAGGCAGGAGGAGCCCAAGTTCAAGCACATTCTCTACAACTTAACAAGACCTTATCTCAAAAAAATAAAAAGTGCTAGGGATATAGCTCAGTGGTAGAGCACCCCTGGGTTCAATGCCCAGTACCACAGAAATAAATAAAAATAAAGTTAATATGAACTGTGAGTGTTGAACTTAGGAGTTCTCCCTCTTTTGTCCTTATTTCTGTAAGTGAATAAATTGTCATGTATATTGAAACCTAACACACTGTGTTTTCATATACTAGACTTATTTTCTTGATTTCTTTTCTGAACAAAATGAAACAAGTTTTGGATATCAGGTTCAGTGAATTCTTGGAGATGCTTATTTTATTGTCTTTGTAATGCACATCACCACATTTTCTCTGCTGTAGTGGCAGTTTCCTGCAAGGTGACCCACTAAATTGCAGTGCTGATTATTTCATTTGAGTTTTTTAGTTTGGGTTTTGTTGGCGTTCTCTCTAGCAGCCATTCAGAAAAACTTTGGAAACTGTTTTTCCCCATCTGCTGTTATCTCTGAAGCATAAAGTTTCTTTCCTATATAATGAGAAAGAATTTTTCAATCTTTGTCCTTATACATATTCATCTTCTCTTCTTTTCCCCTTCTTAGACTGTTTCAGTACTGCATAAGACCCTACCTGGAATAGTTGAAGTTTACCTCTTTTTAGTTAGTTGCCTTCACATTCAAATTGATATATAATCAGTTTCCAGAAAACAACTTCAAATTTATGTAAATGGATAGGTATTGTTCCGAGTTTTGCTATATGAGTCATTTATATATAAGAGTTATGCTATATAAATCATTTAGTGAAAGTAGTTTGCCATTTTATGATAAGAAATATTTCCCTTCTTTTTGTGGTTCATCTGTTATATGTATCTGTTGTATTTTTAGCATTAATCTAAGGGTTTTTATATATGCCAAGTTCTAAATATTATAGAATTCTGTGTGGTTTTTGTGCCCCAACAAGCAAAGATAATCTTAGGCCTCGAATTTACAGTTTTGTAATCTGGATTTAGGTTAGGGATTAAGTGAAGGGTGCTTAATGAATAGGACCTACAAATTACTACACATCTGGTTTGAGAAAGTACTCCCATCTTTCTTGTGAGTCTATTTTTCTTCTTATTGCTTTGAAATGAAAACTTTTCTGTAAATATATGAAGTGCAATATAGAACAGCCATACTGGGAAAGAAGGAACTGATGGAGAAGTTAGTAAAACCAGATTCTTTACTATTTTGGAGACTTATTGTTTGTTTCCCTGAAACTTGAACTATTTCAGAATAATTCTTGGAAGACTCCTTAAGGAACAAGAGACACGGTATCCTGTTGACTCCCCCCCCCCCCATTTTATATAAGTGTGTGTGTGTGTGTGTGTGTGTGTATTTAACTATTGAGAAAAATTAATAATTAGTCAACTAATGTAACTTTCAATGGGATAGATCCAGTTTCAGTTCTAAGAATACCAGATTGGGGCTGGAGTTGGAGCTCAGTGTGGTAGAGCACTTGCCTAGCATTTATGAGGTACTGGGGATAGATTCTCAACACCACAGATAAATAAATTTTTTTAAAAAATGTCTGTCATCAACTAAAAAAAAAAATTTAAAAAAGAAAAAGAGTACCAGATGGGATGGTCATAAAGAAATCTCCTCCAGGAATTTAATCTGTAGATCTGGTTACAAATAAATACATACCCAGAGAAAATTTTCATATTGTATTTCAAAACAGCTTTAAAACCATGTTAGTCTTTTTTTGTTTTGAATAGAGTTTTTGCATGAGAATCATTATTTTGCTTCTAGTAGTTATTCTCCCAACTTTCTAGGCCTTTAGTCTCTATAATGATTCTGAAGTTTTTTAAGAATAAATGACGTGGGCTGGGGATGTGGCTCAAGCGGTGCTCTCCTGGCATGCGTGCGGCCTGGGTTCTATCCTCAGCACCACATAAAAACAAAGATGTTGTGTCTGCCGAAAACTAAAAATAAATATTAAAAATTCTCTCTCTCTCTCTCTCTAAAAAAAGAATAAATGACCTATAACTTATATTTTTGTTATCTTTGAATTGTTGTTGTATCATGTAGGCCTGTGAGAGAGAAATATGCCAGACTTATTCATTTTTTAAAAAATAACAAAATAATTAAAAAAATTTTCCCCTGCAAATGGTAAGCTGAAATCCATATTACATTGGGAAGCAGTTTCTCTTCCTGAAGATGAATTTTTATTTCTCTATCCTATTTCTCTATCAATTAGTATTAGTTATAAATAAATAAATAACTAAGACTAGATGCTCAGGTCTTGCAAAGTCAGTGTGGTGCAGAAAGTGATAAGGAAGGAGGGCTCCAATATTGACCTAAAATATTTTAATCAAGGAACTCCAGACACTTCTCCACCCATATTTTTGATATGTAGACTTATCATATGTGGTCTTAATTTAGCAGTAAAATTTTGAATATTGCTAAAAATAAAATACTATAGAAGTTAGTACATATTTGGGGAACCGGATTTTTTTTGGGGGGTATAGTTATTAGCTCAAAAAGTGAAAACTTGAAGTTTAATGAAAACCAATCTCCCTTCTTCACCATCAAAATTGGTTTAGAAGGCTTGTCTCTGTTACATATAAAATAGGGCATGCAAAAAGACAGGAGTTATACTTTAAAAAATACTGAAATATGAAGGTAAGGAGAAAATGTCTGTAAGAGGATGTTTAAAATGAAACAATTTCTTTAAAACAAGGGAATGAAGATTTCTGCAAGTTGCTTTAAACATTAGCATTATGTTTCTCACTCAAGAAATTACATCAGCAAATAATCTTCTGAGTGCTGTTACTTGGGTGGCACCAAGAAGAACAATTGTTTCAGTTGTTGCCTGGCTCCCTGCCCTACCAGCAGTCTGGAACTGTGCTTGTTATTATGGGAGCTCATGTGACAGTGATGCTTGGTTTTGTTCATTTAGCTTGTCAAAACAATTTAATATAGGTGGAAAGAATGAATGGGTAGGATAGCTGTCAGCTCTAGTTTATAGTAAAGGTAATGAATTCTACAGTTGGGATAGTGTATTAAGGACCCAGGAATATCCAGTCTGATAATACTAGAAAGAAGGTTTTAAAAAAGTAATGCTGGCCAATCAGTTCTTAATCTCATTTGATGGTTTATTGCTACTCTTTCTAAATATTTTATCATTGTCTTCACAATAATTTGATTGATGGCTGCTAATATTTAAATAATATAAGTTCCTATTATTTTACATTCAGATATAGTTAGTTCTAGTACCTAGTCCATTTCAAAAATCTCCAGTTAATAGAAATACCACCATAGATCTTTGGAGAAGAAAATAATTTCAGAAGCTTTCCAATTTTTTAAAAACACATTTGTGTAGTATAATGAATGGAACCTGAGGTTTGAACCAATTCTTTTTTTTTTTTTTGGTATTTGAATTTCAGGGAGATATTAAATTTTTCTGAGTGTCTTAATCTGTAAAATAACTCAACAGGGTTTATTTGGTTTGGGTTCTGGGGATTGATCTCAAGGGTGCTTTGCCACTGAGCTACATCCTCAGCCCTTTTTATTTTGAGGCATGATCTTGGTAAATTGCTCAAGCTGGCCTTAGATGTGGGGTCGGTCCTCTGCTTCAGCCTTCCAAGTCCCTGGGATGAGAAGCATGTGTCTGCTACTGTGCCCGGCATCACAGGACTTTTTTTTCTCTTTACTTTCTATCTTTCTCCACCCCTCCTCCCCTTTTTAAAAGAATTAAATGAAGTGAAGCAACCAGTTAGTAAATAGGAAACACTTGGCAACTATTAATTTTTAAAAACCCATTCGTATTGATCTGTATGCTTCTGCTAGATTTAATGTATATTTTGTTATTAAAAAAAAGTCTTATAAAAGTAAAATACTGTACTTCTCTGAGATAACTTGATTGTAGGTAAAACAAATTGACAAATTATTAAGCTCCAAATTATTTGGTTGGATTTTTCCTCCTCTTAGTGATAATCTTTTCTCATGTACCTATATTTCTGATCTTAAACATTTCGGACTGGGGTATAGCTCAGTAGTAGTGTTCTACCTTGCATGTACAAAGCCCCTCGGTTTAATCCCCAGCACCACAAAACAACAACAAAAACAAACTACAATAACAGATTTAATCCAGGTTATTAGAACCCTTAAAATAAACAATTTGCGGGCTGGGGTTGTGGCTTAGCGGTAGAGCACTTGCCTAGCACCTGCAAGGCCCTGGGTTCGACCTCAGCACCACAAAAAAATAAATAAAGTAAAGGTATTGTGTCCAACTACAACTAAAAAATAAATATTAAAAAAACAATTTGCAAAAAGGATAAAAAAAACTTTTAATAAATCATAAAATAGCATCTTAGGTGACTTCATGGCAAAATTAGAGATTCAGTAATCTAGTATTCTCAAGGGAAATTGTAGGTGTAGTTTTTTTTTTTGTTTTTTTTTTTAATAATTGCAGAAGGACACAATGTCTTTATTTATTTATTTTTTTAATGTGTTGCTGAGAATCAAACCCAGTGCCTCATGCATGCTAAGCAAGTGCTCTACCACTGAGTCCCACCCCAGCCCATTTGTAGGTTTTATTTATTTTTTAGTTGTAGTTGGCATAATATCTTTATTCATTTGTTTTTATGTGGTGCTGAGGATCGAACCCAGGGCCTCACACGTGCTGCTAGGTGAGCGCTCTCCAACTGAGCTACTACCACTCCAGCCCCCAGTTGTAGATTTTTGAGGAGGAAGAAATATTACTGTTTCCCCCTCTCCTCCTTTCTTTTTTTTTTTTTAAGTTGTGCTGTAAATAACTTTTTTGCAGCTTTATCATGATGAGCTTTTACAAGTTATTTTTAAGAATCAAAATAGTGCTAATTTTGACCTTTGCAAATTGGTCATTGTGCTTGGATTGTATTTGAGACTCAGAGGTCCAGTTCCCAATTCTTACCTTTCTTGTAAGACATCGGCATTTCTTTTATCCCCGGGGAAATGCTAACTGCTTGTTAAGGTATAACACCTGAGCATATAAACTGCCTGCCTGCACACACATTTTTTTTGGCAGAGGGGGCAGAGAGGAATTGCATCCATAAATTCATTCAATAAATAGATATTGAACAAGCCACTATGCTAGGTTATCAGATGCTAAAGATAGAATGCAAAGCCATTTTGTCACTTCCTTTTCATGAGCACAAGCCTCCAAAGGCTTATTCTTTGGGGATAAAATTCAGTATATGTTGCTTGTGGGATTACATGCTATATGAAAGAGGCATGTACTATACATAGTTTATACAAAAACATAAAGGGGGTAGGGTGGGAATGATTGAACCCTAGATTAAAGGGCTGTGAGGGAAGATATCATCAAGGAAATGATAGTGATAGGGTTGAATTGAAGGACTGGGAATTAACTAAATAGAAAATGTTGATAACATATATATAGCAGGAAGAGCATACATGAAAACCTGAGATGGGAAGGAGCATGACTTGTTGGAGAATGGAAAAAGTAGTGTAGCAAGAAATTAGGCTAAAGGGTTGGAGAAGTGCCTCTTTTTTTTTTTTTTTATATTCTTTGTATCTGTTTTTTTTTTTTTTCTTTTAATTTTTTATTGTGGGTTGTTCAAAACATTACAAATTTCTTGACATATCATATTCCACACTTTGATTCAAGTGGGTTATGAACTCCCACCTTCACCCCATACACAGATTGCAGAATCACATCAGTTACACATCCATTGATTTACAAATTGCTATACTAGTGTCTGTTGTGCTCCACTGCCTTTCCCATCCTCCCCCCTCCCCACCTCTCCCCTCCCCTCCCCTCCTCTCTCTCTACCTCCTCCACTGTATAACCCTGAGGGTCTCCTTCCATTACCATGCAATTTCCCTTCTCTCTCCCTTTCCCTCCCACCTCTCATCCCTGTTAAATGAGAAGTGCCTCTTGATCACAGGGATTTGCAACTTTATCCTAAAGTCTGTAGAAAGATATTTCAGGTTTTAAACAAGTTTACAAAGTTAGAACTCCAACTGTGTGACATATTCTGCTTCCAGAATTGTTTAGAATATGCAAAATTGTATTTCTAAGAATTAATAGGCATATTGTAGGATTGATTGCATGGGTGTTAAAAATATTCCTGCATCCATACAATGTGGAAAACAGACCGTACAAGGGTACAATGTGTAGAAAAAATTAGTATAAGATGATTATTACAGGGATCCAGCAGGAAAGGGGATAGCTTAAGAAAGGATAGGGCAGTTGAGAAAAACTAAATTAAATTACTTTTAAGTAATTACTTTTAAGTTTTTAAGTAATTACTTTTAAGTTTTCAGCAGAAAGAATTTACAAGCTTTACATACTTTAAAACATTTTTGAAAACATGGAAATGTAGGTATGAAACAGAAACAACCTTGACATAGACTTTAAATTATAAGTAACAATGTAGAATATTTGTGCTACCCTTTATTTTATATCTAGTGATAATTTCTGGCTAAAGTTACATTCCAGTTGAGAGAAAACATTTCACAATTGAAGTTGCAGTATTATTTTAAATTATATAAGGATTTTGCGAAAGCTGTATAAATTATTCAGACTTAAACTTCCCAGTAAGTTTTAATGTTCAGTTCTATACTACATTATCTTGTATAATGTATGCTCCCAAGATTCCAAGTGGCTTACTGTATATATTTTTCAATAGTTCTAAACTGTGGGTTGTAAATAAGCAAACTTAAATAAACAGATTTAATTTTCACAGCTCATCATTAGAGTTTTGAGTGCTTTTGCCTACAGTCTGTAATGCACATTTCCAAGCTCACTGTTAGGGTCTTTTTTTTTTAACAGATTCTTATGGTCTTAAGCTTTTAAAGAAACATGTAAATTGAACTATGAATTTTTTCATGTTTATGAACTCAATCCTTAGGTTGGCCTTCTGATAATGGTCTTACTATGGTTGAAACTAGTAGCTTGGGCACATACACAGAGTTGGGTCTTTCTGTGGTATACTGTCAATGCACCAAATTTCCCCCCTTTAATAATCACGACTCTTCCTCTTATTGCAAGGTCTAGATAGCAAGAGCCTTGTTTCTGATTTCATCATACCCTGTGTTTTGTGATACAGGGCATTCACATATTTGTTAAAATGTAAGCAAACGTTTAGAAAATATGCATAGTAATTGCTAAGATGAAAATGAATGTTATATATTGTTGAAGATAGGATTACTTTAAAAGACTATTAAATAGGGAGATTATATATTAAAAATTTTAAGATATCACATAGTGTAGATAAAATATGATTCATTTAGTTCATGTAGTTATTAATCTAATTTGATTGAATTAACTTTTCACAATTTCTTTTAAGATTTTGTTGGTTCAGCCATACTAAAGTTTCAGAAGGTTTAGGTCAACAAGTGACCTAGATTTTTATTGTTTCAAAATTTTCTTTAAATTGATACACTTAAGAACATATGGTAAACAAGATTTTTAAATCCCCTTTGTTAGTAAATAGAAAACCAGACAAGCTGATTAAAAAAAAAAAAAAACACTGCAAAACATCAGATATTTTGAAATTTTTGATTGAAACAACAGAAACTGTCCTTTCAAATGCATAGTTGAGCTTGTAATAATTTAAGATTAATCTCCAAAGTTTAAAAACTGACAACTAAAGGCTAGAGTAGGGAAAGTGTAAATGGACACTAAAATACAGCAATAGTTGCCAATTTTGTTGACCCTGAGGCATGGTTTTAGTATCTGTCTGAGGATAGGTGAAATCTTGAGCCTAAGCAGAAATTGGAACTGATATCTAATAAAGTCAGTGTTCTTGAAGAGTTACAACGTTAATGAAAGAACATACCAGAGAAAAGTTTAGTTTCTGAGACAGGGAAAAGAGCTCTAAGACAAAATTTCTGAGTCAGTTGAAAAAGTTTATGCTGAGAATTCATAGCCAAGTACATGCAACATGTGTGAGATTCAAATTTAAACTCATTGATGGAGTTATGGTGGACAAATAATATCTCTGAGGCACTAGACCTAAATAAATAGGTTCAGAGCCTGTGTACAGGGATATACCAACAACTGAGAATATATGGGATTCCAACAGACAAATCACAGTTTAAACTAACCCCCTCATTCAGTATTGTAAGTTATATGAAGAAACCACCATGAATAAGTGTCAGCTGCCAAAACCTTTGGCAAAATTAGATCCCCGTTACCTCAAAAATGACATTGAATCGAGCTTCTGTATTTTAACTAGGTGTAGTTGTGCACACATGTAATTTCAGTTAATAGAAGCTTAGGCAGGAGAATCACGTGAGCCAGGTGTTACAAGACAGCTTCAGTAATATAGTGAAACCCATGTCTACTCGCCACCAAGCTAAATATCTTTAAAAAGAGTTGAGGCAGGAGGATCACAGGTTCAAAGCCAGCCTCAGCAATGGCGAGGCACTTAGCAACTCAGTGAGGCCCTATCTCTAAATAAAATACAAAGTAGGGCTGGGGATGTGGCTCAGTGGTCAAGTGCCCCTGAGTTCAATCCATGGTACAAAAAAAGCAAAAGAGTTAAATTAAAACATTGATGCTGTTGAGAGTGGTAGTGTAGCGAATACTTGATTTTATAATGAAATGAAAAATGCATTGAAATTAAATACTAATTGAGAATTACCACTTTCCTCCATAATTTGGCCTTTCAGATACTTGGACTTGTCCTTTGGCTATCTCTTCTTTGGGAAATACATGATTTCAGGGATAACCAAGGGTGCAGTAGCTGTGCTGCTAAGAATCTCAGTCTCAGTGGGCAGGGAATGTGACTTTCGTTGTTAGAGGGCACAGCCTTTTGCTGGACAGTTAGAATAAATGTAATAAAAGGATGTGAAAGTGGGTTTTTGTGGAGCTTTGAGAGAGGAGGTCAGTCTTGCAGTTGTATTTTGAGATGGAGCAAGATCTAAAGAGAGAGAAAGTTCCAAGGAGGAAGCTGGGAAAAAACTTGTCTGTTCACAAAGCAGGAATAAAGTGGAGGTTGGAAGAGATCATTGCAACTGATTAGCACGGCTAATTGAAAATTCCGCAGGTAGAGTTACTGCTGAGTGAGGGAAGGACAAATCTCTCTCTCCTAGGCATTTGGAGCTTGTGAGATGGCCAGAGAATTCCTCTCCTACTGAAAGGTTTAATGTATCTAGCCCTTTTCAGTTTGGGGCTTTTTTGTTGCTGTCCACACACCCCCACCACCCCCTTTTTTTCCCTTCCTTTTTCTCTGTTAACTTTGCTTTTGATGCTAATGGGGAGAGTAGGGAAAGGAGTGGTGGGTTGAGTTCCCTTAATCCATCCCTGCCATAGATATTTTTAGTGACAGACTGACTGCTTGACCCTATGTTTTATTTTCTTTTGGATGTCCAAATATATACCCCAGTCCTCACAGACATATAGGATCAGTTGGAAGTGTCTGGCATATGATTATCTATCCCTTGTTCCTGGAGCAGGGGCTGAGACCCTGCCATATATCCTTTGCACCCCTCCTGCCTTTGAAGTTTAATTAATAATAATAGGAGGGGCTAGAGTTATGGCTCACTGGTTGAGCACTTCCCTGGTATGTGTGAGGCCTGGATTTGATCTTCAGTACCACATATAAATAAATAAATAAAAGATCCATTAACAACTAAAAAATATTTTTTAAAAATAATAATAATAGGGAAGAGGTAATATGCAGGTTAAGTATAATAACCGAAATTAGTGGATAAGGAGGTAGATCTGAGAACATTGTCAAAGTAGCTGAAAGAAAAGCTTAAAGAGAGAAGTTAAATGATAGGATGGGATAAGGTCACACACATTCTCATTCTCTCTCTCTCTCTCTTACACACACACACACACACACACACACACACACACCTATAAAGAAGAGAAAGGAAAAAGGGGTGAAGCATATTCAAAGAGATAATAATTGAGAATTTTCCGGACTTTTAAAAAGGTAAATACTTAGAACTTTGGTTAAAAAGCTCAATAGGTTCATTATATATAAATAAAACTAGATGCACGGTGGAGAGGTTACAGTAGAGAAACGGAGTCATCAGAGAGTAAACATAACCTACAACTAAGGACATTTATACTAACAACTGTGGTAGAAACCAGAATAAGCATTAAACAATATCTTGAAAATGCTGAAAGAAAATAAACCAGCCTAGAATTCTGCATCCAAATTAACTATCATTCAAGAATGAGAATGAAATAAACTTTTCATATGACTAGGATTCTTCTACTAATGGATGTTCACTGATAGGATTTTGAGAAATAGATTTCATTTCAAAAAAAGAAAGCTGAACTTAGAGAAAAGAAGTAGGAATAAAATGGAATGGTGAGCAAATATATATGGTAAATATAAGTAAGCATTTAATGTTTAATTGATAATTATAAAAAGTGATTACTTAAGGAATAATGAGGTAGTATTAAAATATTAGGGGGAATGTATAAAATGAGGGTGGGGCAATTGGAATAGCTATTTTTTGTGATATCCAAATTATACCTCAGTAAAATTGTTTAATATGTGTTACTTGGGGGAAAATGTTCAATAAAAGAATATGCTGTCTTTATATTATTCCAAGTAACATACTTTAAGTTAAAACTCTTAATAATATTCTGATAGGGTTTGTTTTTATTTCATCGAGACAATGGTGTCTCAATGAAACAAGCCCAAACTGATCTTGAACTCCTGAAGCAATTCTCCCACTTTGGCTTTCCTAATAACTGGGACTATAGGCACACACCACTGTACCCAGCATATTCCAGTGGTTTTAATTGACTTACACTGTAATTTCCATATTTTAAAAGTTAACTCTCCCTCATGGGAAAATAGCCAAGATGATTTCAAAGATTATATTGGAGAGGATACAGCAGAAATTGTCTTACTAGGGCTGCAGTATTTTAAAGCTCGGAACAGACAGACCATTGAAATAGAATGTAGAGTCCAGAAATAAAACTGTACTTAATTTGGGAAAATGGTGGTGGCCAGGAGACGAAGAATTGTTCATTGGGTCAGGGTCGGGGGATTGGTTGATGATATAGAAAAAAGTAACAACCAATCCCTCTTTTACCTAGTGAAATAGATTCCTCAACAAGTAGATCCCCCAAATATGGCAAACAAAACGAACTGATATTTTAAAAAGGAAAAGAAGAAAAATCATGGCCTCAATGTTTAGAACTGATGACACAACCCACCTCCCACAGAGTAAAAGATGTTTTAATGTAACTTTAATTCAGTCTGTCTGCAAGTCAAAAGACATCAATAAGCAAGGTGAAAATACAAACCACAAATTGAGAAAAGATATTTGTAATTCATAAAACCAATAAAAGATTGGTGTCAGAATAAATGAAGAACTTTTACAAATCAGATAAAGAAACTTGAAATTTGTCTTCTGTGGGCAGCTCACAGAAGAGGAATCCTAAGTAGTTTGGAAAGAAAACAAGATTGCTCAATAATGACAGCAGGATATAATTTTATACTCATCAGATTGACAAAAAAGTTAATCCCTAATACTATCAAGTTGTTGAGTATTCCATACCAGAAGTATGTTTTAGTCCATTCAGGCTGCTGTAATAAAATACTTTGGATAGGGTCAATTTGTAAATAATGGAAGTCTATTTCTTACATTCTGGAGCCTAAGAAGTTCACAATCAAGGCACCAGCCTGTTAAGTGTGTCTCTGCTTTTGGATGCTGCCTTTTGCTGCACTCTCTCATGGCAAAAGGAGCTATGGGATTAACTGGCTCCCTTAAGGGCTCTTGATGAGGTCACTAAGCCCCTCCTATCATCTTTGGGGTTAGCATTTCAATATGAACCATTCAGACAGCAGAAATATAGGATTACAAAGGAAACTGTATTAAAAGTTATCAAAGTTTTTAAAAAGTTATGACACAGCAGTCATTTAATGCATGGTGAGATCCAGTAGTAAGTCTAATAACTATCATTTCAAATTAATGGTTTTTGAACAAATTAATGCATGATTTTTGAACAATCTGTAACCATTTGTTATGTGACATGAAAATATCTAGGTCTGTTGGTGACAAAATTCACAGGTCATGCTGAATGTCATTAGTTGTTTACATTTGTAATTACAGGGTATGTTAAATTTTAATTCAACATTAAAAAATAAAGATTTATTTTCATACAAGTTTATGAGCCTACTTTAAATGAATCTGTGGACTATACATTAAGAAATACTATTGTAAGACCTGGGGTTGTAGCTCAGTAGTAGAGCACTTGCCTAGCTTGTGCGAGGCCCTGGGTTTGATCCTCAGTACTGCATAAAGATAAGTAAAATAAAGGTATTGTGTCTATCTACAGCTGAAAAAGAAAAGAAAGAAACATATTCTATGGACAGTTATATATACATGCTCAAGAAAATTAATGTTGCAACATTGTTGCAGTATTAGCAACAAATAAGATTCCTCAGTGATTACACAAATTATGATATATTCAGGTGTTTCATATGATATATAAAACCCCAGATGGCTTAATTCAGGATAGTGGTAATACAAGGGTAAAGAGTAGGCATAAGGAGGGCAAGCTACTCACAGAGGGGTCTTTAAGCTAAATCTATAATGTTGGATTATTTAACAATACAACAGACATTATTTTATGTATGCTAAGACAGAGTTTCAATTTTAATTCTCAGAACAATTTAGTTTGTCAAGGGACAAATAAATTAAATGTGATTTTCTCCTACTTTATCTAAGAAATTATTCCTGTGAAGTATCAGGTACTTTAAACATCTGATGAAAGCATACCTGTGAGTTTCTGTAAGTTTCACAATAATTCTGTGAGTGATGTTATATATTCATAAAGAAAATTCTAATTAATGCAAAGATAGAACTGTAATTTTTATTTGAATCTGTCTCTAAAACCTACACCCCTCCATGTCATTAAATTGATTGTCTCTAGCAATTGACAACCAATTTTGAAAATTAAAAGTTAACTGTACCTTATAAAATGAGATTGTGTCCGAGGCACAAATTAACAGTAGAGACACTAAAATAATCTCAAGCATGACTTTATCATCCAAACTTTTCTTAAGCACACCTTAACCTGATTGAACCTAGAGGCACTTAACCAGTGAGCCACTTTCCCAACCCTTCTTTGTATTTTCATTTAGAAACAGGGTCTAAGTTGCTGAGGGCATTGCTAAATTGTTGAGGCTGACTGATTCTCCTGCCTCAGCCTACTATGAGGCCCGTGGCTTTATAGGCCTGCATCGCCCTGCCCAGTTGTTCTCTTACTGTTAAGACAGACTAATAACTGTAATTAGTAATGTTAGTGTTTCTGTTTTATTTTAATGCTGTTGATCAAGATTTAGCACATACTTAGCATTTAACTCTGTGACATGTGTTTGTTTTATCATTTTAAACTACATTCTGTTTTGTTTTTTGATTTTAGGATCGAAAGTTAACAAAATCTGAAAGGCAGAGATTTAAAGAAGAGGCTGAAATGTTAAAGGGTCTTCAGCATCCCAATATTGTTCGATTCTATGATTCCTGGGAATCCACAGTAAAAGGAAAGAAGTGCATTGTTTTGGTGACTGAGCTTATGACATCTGGAACACTTAAAACGTAAGTCCATCAGTATTATAAAAGTTGACCAAGAAGTGTGAGAGGATTTGATTTTTCTTATTTTAGTCCTTATATTAAGGAAGGAACAATCCTTTCAAACATTATTATACTTGCATATTTTGTATCCACAGAGTTCTATGATATATAAAAGTGAATTGATAATTACTTATTGGTAACTATTGAAATGAGAAGTTATTGCAGAATAAACCTAGTCATTTTAAGTCATTGATGGTGTTTCTAAAACTAAGGTGCCAGAAATCAGATGTTAAGATAGCCCTCTAGTGGTTAAAATGAGAATGAAATTTATTGGAGAAGTGCCCTGCCCCCTACCTTTTGAGTACTGGGGATTGAACTCAGGGACACTCAACCACTGAGCCACATCCCCAGCCTTATTTTGTATTTTAGTTAGAGACAGGGTCTCACTGAGTTGCTTAGCACCTCACTTTTGCTGAGGCTGGCTTTAACTTGTGATCCTCCTGTCTCAGCCTCCCAAGCCACTGGGATTACAGGCGTGCACCATGCCTGGCTACAAAGGCCCACATTAAAAAATCACTTTCATACTGTTTTTTTTTTTTGCTACAGCTATGCAACTGTTATATCAGCTGAAAATTATACTATGCAATATCACTCAAGATTACTTTTAATTTGATGTCTGGTAGTGTCAGAAATTAAAGGCAGAATACCTAAACCTGTCATCCCTCACAGGGAAACAGCATGCAAAATTCCCTGTTACCCATTGCAAATAACTTTAGGTAAGAGTTGGTCTCTTAATCTATTTGTACTGAGGATCATATTGTAAATTATGTGGTATTAGTTTGTTATAGAGAAACTGGATTTATATATATATACACACACACATATCTTGTATTACTTTTTAGTTAGTACTACTGAACTGATTAATTCCAGATCTTTTTTTTTTTTAATTGGACTTTATTTTGTTCATTTATTTATATGTGGTGCTGAGAATCGAACCCAGTGCCTCACACATGCCAGGCAAGCGTTCTACTACTGAGCCACAACCCCAGTTCCAATTCCAGATCTTTGAAACACAGTTTATATCGTCTTTTATGGTTACTTGCATGTGGCCTTGAATACTCTAGATTAATATGTTGAAAAGCCAAACAGATTTTCTCCCCCTGAAAATTCTTAATATCTTCAACCAACTTCTCTGACTTTTGTTTTATGGCAACATCTTTTTCCTACTCATCCAGACTTCTTGTTAATCACATAACTCTTTCTTCCACTGGACTGTGTCACCTAACATTGGATCTAAAACTTGATAAATATTTGAATGAATTAAGAACAGTGGCTGGGTGCAGTGGCATACTCTTGTAATGCCAACAGCTCAGGAGGCTGAGGCAGGGGAATTGCAAGTTCAAAGCCAGCCTCAGCAAAAGTGAGGTGCTAAGCAACTCAGACCCTAACTCTAGATAAAATACAAAAAAGGGCTGGGAGGGTGGGGTGTCTCAATGGTCAAGTGCCCCTGAGTTTAATCTCTGGTACACACACACACACACATATACACACACAAATAGTGGAGTAATTGTATGTATGTCTATATCTTGAGATTCTTTTCACTGATATAGATGCCTATTCAATGATAGAATATAAGGCATGCTTAAGAGTACCCAACAATGGTTTACTTGTTTAAAACACCATGTTGAGACACTTGGGGTAATGCATTGAGCTGAGCACCTGTGGAATGGATGACCTCCACCAATAAACTAAAATGTAAAATATAATATATATATGCTGTTTCAATACATACCCCAAGCTTCAAAAGGAAAGGGTAACCTCCAGATAAAAAGCAAAGAGAAGATAACTCAGAGCCAAATCAGAAGCTGATGTCTCAGTGGTCTATTGGGATTTCATACCAGACATTGATGCTTAAGGAGTTTTACTATGGTTTTAATGTCCATTTAAGGACAAAAAGTCTTAGAAATCAGTAGAGAAGGGAGCTGGAACTTAGCCTGTGTCAAAAACAAACAAACAAAAACTCTAAACTCACTAATACACAAAAAGGAGAACTCAGCCAGTGAAAACTACAAAGAATTTTGCCCAAGACTGTGGATAAGAGGGGAGTCTATGAAAAATAGAAATTTGTATTTTTTCCCCATTTGCCTCTCTGCATGCTACCAATATTTGAGTTATTGTATATTCTACCACTTCATATGTAAATGGTTCTATGATATGCTTATAGTACCTGGCTGGTGCAGGAAACCCCAGCCAAGGAATGCATATCATATTGATCCAGAACACAAAAAACCTCCCAGGTTCATTTTCATAGTTCACTGGTCCCACCATCCATGGACAAAACAGTTTCCAAAGAAAATGATCTCACAATAAAAGTATAAATCACACCAATAAAGATGAACATACAGAATGATAGAGTAGCATTGCAGCAATTAAAGATACCATGGACAAGAATAAAAGTAATGATATAATAAGTATTTATATAAGGATGTCAGTGAAGATATATGAAAGTATATAAAGTATAAAAAGAAGGCATGGAAGCCATAAGGAGATAATAAAAAGAAGGCATAGAAGCCACATAAGGATTTCATTAAAGCGGGGGGAGGACAAACATAATTGAAAAAGATCAGAAGAACTTCTAAAATAAGAAAAAAATCATTAAAATTAAAAATTCAGGGTTTAGCAACAGTAAATAAGAGTAACAGAAATCCGAATGCAACAGAAAGCAGAAAAAGAGAATGAGATGTGGATTGAAAATGCCTATTAGGTTTAATTATCATTTTAAGGAATGAGAAAAAGCAATATTTGAGAAGGCAATGATTTATATTGATGACTTCTAATCATGTTTTGGAGGATCATTATGTTATAGCGTGTGTCAATACTTCATTTTCTTTTATGACTAATATTCCACTGCATAGAAATTCCTCATTTTGTCTATTCATTGGCTGATTCACACTGGGGATGTTTCTACCTTTGGCTGTTATGAATAGTGCTGCTATGGTATACATGCTATCAGCTCTTTGGAATATATGCCTAGGAGTGGAATTGCTGAGTCATATTGTGAATTCTAAGTTTTAACTTTTTTTTTTTTTTTGCGTTGCTAGAAATTGAGCCTTGGCTTCATTCTCTACCACTGAGCTATACACTGAGCCCTGGTTTAACTTTTTGAGAAACTACCAAACTTGGTTTTTGTTTTTAATGGCTGTCTTATTAGATCTCTTTATGGATTTGATTTGAATTTCCCTGATAATGTTGTTTCACTCTTTTTAGGCTTATTGGCCATTTTTATATGTTCAGAAAAATGTTCAATTCCTCTATCCACTTTTTTAAAAAAAATTTTTTAGTTGTAGATGGACAATACCTTTATTTATTTATCTTTATGTGGTGCTGAGACTCAAACTCACACATGCTAGGCGAGCGCTCTACCACTGAGCCACAACCCCAGCCCCCCACTTTTTAAAAAAAATAACTATTTATTTGTGGGTGCTGAGGATCGAACCCAGTGCCTCACTCATGATAGGCAAATACTCTACTTTCTTTTTTTTCTTTTTCTTTTCTTGAGTAACCACCTTAGTGTTTGCCATTCTGATTCTACTAATTTACACTTCTACCAACAGTATATAAGGAGTCTCTCTTATTCACGTACTTGCCTGCATTTGGTCTTTTGTCTTTTTGATAATAGCCACTCTAACTTGAGCAAGGTGATACCTCATTGTGGTTTTGATTTGTACTCCCCTACTGATTAACAATACTAAGGTGTTTTTGTTGGTTTGTTGGATATTGGGGATTGAACCTAAGGGCACTTGACCCCTGAACTACATTTCCAGTTCTTTTTATTTTTTATTTTGAGACAGTGTCTCACTAAATTGTTGAGGTTCTTGATAAGGCCCTGAGGCTGGCCTCAAACTTGTGATTCTCCTGTGTCAACTGCCTGCGTCACTGGAATTACAGGTGTGCACCACAGTGCCTGGCAATATTGAATATTTTTTCAAATAGCTGTTGACTATTTGTATGTCTTTTGAGAAATGCTTGAATAAGTTTATTGCTTTTTCGGGGGGCGAGGGGTGGTTACTGGTAATTGGACCCAGGACACCTTACCACTGGGCTACCCTCCCTGTTCTTTTTGTTTTTTATTTGAGACAGGTCCTTACTAAGTTACTTAGGGCCTCACTAAGTTTCTGAGACTGGCCTTGAACTTGTGATACTCCTGCCTCAGCCTCCTGAATCTGTTAGGATCATAGGCGTGCGCTGCCCTGCCTGGCAATTCCCCCCCTTTTTTTTTAATTTGTCCTTTTTAGATATACATTACAGTAGAGTGTATTTTGACATACATACATGGAGTATGACTTATTCTAAATAAGATCTCATTCTTGCAGTAGTACATGATGTGGAGTTATACTGGTCGATATTCAAATATGAACATAGGAAGTTATGTCCAGTTCATTCTACTGTCTTTGATATTCTATTCCTCTTCTCTTCATTTCCCTTTGTCTTATCCACTGGCAGTTGCCTATATTTTAATCAGAATCTTTGCGCCGGGAGTGGGGGGGGGCTTATTGTGTTAATTTCTCAAATAGTTGGAAATTAAACCCTTATCAGATCTATAGTTTGCAATATCTTTTCCCATTCTGTAGGTTTCCTATTTATTTTGTTGATTATTACCTTTGCTGTGCAAAAGCTTTTGTTTGATGTATCATCTGTGTTTTTCTTCTAGTGATTTCATGGTTTCAGGTCTTACATATAAGTCTTTAATCATTTTTAGTTTATTTATATGAGGTACTATGGATTGAACCCAGGACCTCACACATGGCAGGCAAGTGCTCTGCCACTAGGCCACAGCTCCAGCCCCCTTAATTTTATTCTTCTGTGTGTGGATATCCAATTTTCCCAGCAATTTTTACTTAAGACTGTACTTTCTCCAGTGCTTGTTCTTAGCACTTTGTCAAAAATAACTTGGCTATAGATGTGTGGGTTTTCTTTTAGGCTATTTCTCTTCCATTGTTCTGTGTGTCTATATTTATACCAGTAGCATGCTGTTTTGATTATTGTACCTTTATAATATGTTTTGAAGTCACGTAGTATAATGCCCCCTGCTTTGTTCTCTTTGCTCTAGATTGCTTTGGCCCTTCAGAGGGTGTGTGTGTGTTTACATAAAATTTTAGGATTTTTTTCCCTAGTTCTTTGAAAAATATCATTGATATTTTGATAGTGATGGTATAATATAGTGATTGCTTTGAGTATATGGACATTTTAACAAAGTTGATATTTCCAATTCAGGAACAAGGGGTGTTTTTCCAATATTTTGTGTTGTCTCTTCAGTTTCTTTCATCAATGCTTTTGTAGTTTTCAGTGTGTAGTTTTGTTGTCACTTCTTTGGCTATATCAGATTTCAAGGCTTTGTTTTTGTAGTAATTGTAAGTGAAATTACGTTGTTGAATTTTTTTTTTCAGATAATTCAGTGTTTGTGTATAAAAATGCTGATTTTTTTTATATGTTGATTGTTTTCTGCAACTTTGCCAAATTCATTTATTAGTTTTAATGGTTTCTTTTAGAGTCTTTGGGGCTTTCTAGGTCTAAGATCATGCCATCTGCAAATAATGACAATCTGACTTCTTCCTTTTCAATTTGGATACTCTTTTTCTTTCTTTGGTTTGGTTTCCATATCTGGGATTTCCCATACTAGGTTGAATAAAAGTGGAAGTGGGCATCCTTCTCTTATTGCAGGTCTTAGAAAGTTTTCAGCTCTTCCCCATTCAATATGATGTTAGGTGTGGACTTTTTATATGTAACCCTTATTAGGTTGAGGTATAATGCTTCTATTCCTAATTTGTTCAGAGTTCTTAAATATGAAGGGAAGTCAGTTTTATCAAATGCCTTTTCTATATCTACTGAGATGATCATATGGTTTTTGTCCTTCATTTTGTTGATGTGGTGTATCACGTTTATTGATCTGTGTATGTTGACATGTCCTTGAATCCCTGGGATGAATCCCAATTGAACATGATCTGTCTCGGTAAAGTGTATATGATTCAGCAGGAATTTGTCCATTTTGTCTATGTTATTAAATTTGTTGTGTGTTCCTAGTAGTCTTTTATGATCTTTGCGTTTTTTTAAAATATTTTTTTAGTTGTCAATGGACCTTTATTTATTTATATGCGGTGCTGAGAATCGAACCCAGGGCCTCACATATGCTAGGCAAGCATGCTACCACTGAGCCACACAACTCTAGCCCATGATCCTTTGTATTACTGTGTCAGTGTAATAACTCCTTTTTGTTCTGACTTTTGCTGTTGTTTAGTCTTTTTTTTTTTTTTAATCTCTCTAGAGTTTATCAGTTTGGTTTATTTTTGTTTTTTGATTTCGATAGTACTGGGGATTGAACTCTGGACAGTCTACCACTAAATTATATCCTCAGCTCCTTTAATTTTAAAGACAGAGTCTCATTAAGTTGCTGGAATTGCCCTCAAACTTTAGATCCTTTTTTCTTGCCTTCCTAAGTCAGTAGGATTATATGTGCACCAGCACACCCAACTGGTTTATATTTAAAAAACAAAACAATTTTTTTTATTAATCTTTAATTTTTTTGTCTTTATTCATTTATTTCTGTTCTTCATAGTTTCTTCTACTTGTTTTTGGTTTGGTTCTTGTTTTGTTTAGTTCCTTGAGGTATGTTGATAGGTTTTTAATTTGCGATCTTTCCGCATTTTTGATGTAGGCATTGAATTTATATAAATTTACCTCTTAGTACTGCTTTTGCTACATCCGATACATTTTGGTATGTTATGTCCATTTTCGTTTATTCAAGACATTTAAAATTTTCTTTTTAATTTCTACCTACTAATTGTTCAGAAGTAAGTTAGTTTCCATGTTTTTATATAGTTTCCAAAGTTCTTTTTGTTTTTGAGTTCTAGTTTTACTGCATTGTGGTTGAAAGAAATACTCGGATTTTAATTTTTTTAAACAGTTGAAACTTTTTTGTGTGGCCTACTATATGATGTATCCTGGTGAATGTTCCATGCTATTTAAGAGAATATGTACTCTGGTCTTAAGGTGAAGTTTAACTTTGCTGTTTCTTTGATTTTTCTGCCTGTATGTTATGTCTATTGCTGAAAAGTTTGGTGTTAAATTTTTCTTCTATGTTGTTAAAGCCCCCCCCCCTTAGGTGTATTAATATGTGCTTTATGTTTAGGTGCTCTGATATTGGATGCATATGTATTTATAATATTTTAATGTATTTTTAATCTGTAAAATCTACCTTCTGTTAGTTTTTTTTAGTTTAATTTAAATTTTTTTTTAGTTGTAGTTGGACACAATACCTTTATTTGTTTGTTTAATGTGATACTGAGGATCGAACCCAGCACTTCACACATGCTAGGCGAGTGCTGTACCGCTGAGCCACAGCCCTTTTTGTCAGTGTAATAACTCCTTGCAAATGAAATAGAATTTCAGTTTAGTTCCACTGGTAGCTTTTCAGGTTTTTTTCAAAAATTGAATTATTACTGTAGAGATTGCATTTATATTCTTAACTCTTCACAATTTAGTGTTCATACTGTACATTTTCATGTAAAATATAAAAAAACCTTTACACAATTCATTATTCTTATTCCTTTTGATTCTTGTTCTTGATACTGTGATTTTCATATAATGCACTTACATATTTTATAGGCCCTCCCAAAGTGTTAGATTTTCCTTTAAGTAGTCTAATATATTTTAAAGATGGTAAGAGGAAAATCTAATCTTGTATGTTTAACATTATTAGTGCTCTTCATTTTCCCCCTTTATGTTTCCAATAAAATGTGCATCAGAATGCATTCCCCAGACTGTATCTTATCTGCAGTGGGTAGCATTAGAAATTTCTATTCCTTTCTGCTAGTGTTGCCTGGGTTGCATAGACTGTGTCTCAAATATACGTATTTCAAAGGTCAACTAGAGATTTGGGCAGAGAGAATATGCAGAATCTGCTTCTACTTTTTGGAATTTTCTCCTTTCAAGATTTCCACTGTCAATAGAACTTTCTGAGGTGATGGAAATTTCCTAATATATGCATTGTCTAAAAGTGTACCAATTGTTACATGTGGTTTTTGAGTATTTGAAATGTGGCTATTGAAACTGAGAAACAGAATTTTTTATTTTAGTTACTCTACATTTAAATGTAAATTGTCACATTTGGATAGTGGATACTTTCTTGAGCCGACTGTCCTGGCAGAGTTCTGGTGGACAACAATGTCTTTGATGCTGCGGATCCTAAACTGTCTTTTCTTATCTGGATTTTAGCTGACCTTATAGTCATACTGGGACCTTCTCTCCAGTGAAAAGGTATAGAAAGTAGGAATCTCAAGCATTGCTTTTCCTCATCCTTGATTGAATTCACCTCCAAATTGTGACTGAGTTTGATTGCTCTCCAACACCATCAAATCATTGTTTTGTATACTTTTTACTAGAATTTATGAATACATTTACAACAATTAGGAGCTGCATCATTACCAGAAGTAGAACTCTACCTCTTAGTCATTGTAATAGGCAGAACTAACTTTAAGGAATTCATTTTTGTGTTTTGTTATTAAGATTTTCTTTCCAACTGCTAATTAAATATTTTGTTCTCTAAAATAGTTGGTTATTGCTAATGCTGATACAGCCAACTTGATCTCCTATTCGTTTACAAAAAAAGTTAGTTACCTAATACTGTAGCTGTTCAGATGAAAAAGTACTTAGAAGAATTATTTTTCTGTTTTTTTTAATAGAATTTTTATTTCAAACTCTTTAACCTTTCTAAAAGTATCGCTAATCAGGTTACTGAATCTTAATATTCTAAATTTGATATTCCCATCTCAAGTATGCTAGAATTTAATGGAATTCTTCAAAGCAACACTCATATCATTGATAACCTTTTTGGTGTACTTTCCTTTTCCAGGTACCTGAAAAGGTTTAAAGTGATGAAGATCAAAGTTCTAAGAAGCTGGTGCCGGCAGATCCTTAAAGGACTTCAGTTTCTTCACACTCGAACTCCACCTATTATTCACCGGGATCTTAAATGTGACAATATCTTTATCACTGGCCCTACAGGCTCAGTTAAGATTGGAGACCTTGGCCTGGCAACTCTGAAGCGAGCTTCTTTTGCCAAGAGTGTGATAGGTATGTTTCAAGTGTACCTTGGAGCCTGTCTAGCCTTCTGACATTACTTCTGTTTAGACACCTGACCCTGTCAGAACTTTTCTGACATGAAATAAACCTTCAGAAATTTATAGCTTGAACCTAGAAGGTGATAATTTCTACTTATGAGATGTGGGGTTCTGTATATTTATGCTTTTATAATTATTTTTAAGATTATTCGTGTTTTGTAAATTACATGGGGGGAAGTAAGGTGAACTTTTGTTGACAAAACGTCATGTATCAACCTTATTGAATCAATCTCTCGATACTTAATATTTTGTGTACTATTTATATAGTATGTTTAGTATATCACTTTCTTTGTTAATGAAATATAGTTTGACATAAAAAATGTACATTGGGTATGTATTTGAAAAGACCTGCCTTTTTAAAACTTTACTTAAATATATGAAAATATGACAGTTTATTCTGAAAAGTTGATTTTATATATTATTTTCTAACTTCCACTCTTCCAAAATTACAAGTATCCAAAATAGATTTTTCAACCTTAGTACTATGGACATTTGGGGCTGGAAAATTGTTGTAAGGAACTGTCTTGTGCATTTTAGGATTATTTATCAGCATCCTTCTGCTTTTTACCCACAAAATACCAGCAGTAACACCTTCTGTCCACCTACCCCTAGTTGTTATAATAAAAAATGTTTGCAGACATTGATCTGTGGGGGAAAAAACTGTTCCTTCTTGAGGATAAATGATCTGAAGAATAAGGCTATCCTTTCAAACTTTTAATCACATGTTAGTCATAACTGAAAAAAAATGTTTTTAGCTCTCTGAAGCAATTATCATAATTTAACTTGAAACCTTCACAGACAGTTTACTTCACGCCACACAAAAAGGGCATAATAGTGAAAAAGAAATTAACTGATTATTAAGTAGGTTGAATCCTAAGTATTAATAGGAAAGGCAAATTACTGATGTAATTTGCTCACAACAGTGTGCTCCTTGGAATGTTAGTAACTAGGATTTGAAATGCTATCTTTACATTTTCTTATAATAATTAACATGATGAATGGAAAAAAGTTATTTGAAGCTGATTTCCTTTTTGACATCTTCACCAGAAATCCCTGGCCCAAGATAATTTTTATTTTCTTTGTTTTTACCTAATGGAAGACTTAATTATTCAAAAGCATTGCAAAACCTAGTCCTGTGGGATCACACACTCTTGCCCATAAACCAGTCTGTATTTGAGTTCTGTATTTGTGCATGCATATATTTGGGTTTTTTTTTTTTTTTTTTTTTTTTCCTCTAGGATGTCCCTCACTCTATTTCCTGTATCTGCAGTATGTTTGTATACTGCAGGTTTAATGGTAAGTATGTGAAATAAAGGGCTCCAGTGAGTGACCTTTATAATCAATTGCATTTTATTTTATTATCTTTAAAATAATGTATTGAACATTGGTTTTTCACTTCAAGGCCTCCTTTAAAAGTGAAAATGATTAGGTGTAGTGTTAATGACATGAGACTTATCTGTAAATGTTCACTTTACAGTTACTGTACAGTAGGGGGCAGACAAATACTTAATCTTTTTTAATCCATCATATATAAGTAGAAGCCATTATATCTGCTTTGTTCCCTGCTAGTTTCTTACCACTTCCTTCCATTTATTTTCTATATGTTATATTAGTTTATCTCTTAGCCAAGACTGTGCTCTGACATTGAATTATAGGGATCCATTTTAAACCATACATAAATAATCAGTTATTGACCCTGTTAAGTTTCTTATAAAGGCCTTACAGTGGAAGATCTTCTATGAGATATTGGATGGAATAGACTGACTATGAAGATGTCCTTCCTCTTTTTCCTCTCCCAATTTCTTCTCTCTCACAGGTCAACCCCAGTGCTTCTTCCCCTTGGTGAGTAACAACTGCGCCTTCTGCTTGCATTGAGTCTGAATCGTTCTTTTAATTTAAGGTACTCCAGAGTTCATGGCCCCTGAAATGTATGAGGAGAAATATGATGAGTCCGTTGATGTTTATGCTTTTGGGATGTGCATGCTTGAGATGGCTACATCTGAATATCCATACTCGGAATGCCAAAATGCTGCGCAGATCTACCGTCGAGTGACCAGTGTAAGTCTTTCTAACTGTTAAAGGTACCCAAGCTCCATAACATTCAACCATGCCAAAGGGAACAGTAGTACAAAGTATACCAAATAAGATTTTGGGAGGGGGAAGTGTTGAGGTATGTGCAAGGCATGTGAGGGCAAAGATAAAAGAACTACCAATTTATTCTATTCCTCCTTGCATTCTCTTAAAACTTTATTATGAGACATACTTTTTTTTTTTCAATTTTATTTTTTACTTTTAGGAGGACACAATATCTTTATTTTACATTTACATGGTGCTAAGGATCAAACCCAGTGCCTCATGCATGCTAGCTGTGCACTCTACCACTGAGCCACGACCCCAGCCCCCGACATACTTTATTTTTAAAACCATACTCTCATCACCTACTTTGCAATCCCCTATTAATTCATCTGAGCTCTCATTCCCTCCTACTGCATACATAGCTTAGTGCTTTGTCAGATTAATTTGTTCACAGATTTTTCTCTGAATGGCTTGATTCAGAGAAATGTTAATTTATTAAATTGTATGTTAATTTATTAAATTGCATATGACTACCCACAATAATTAAGGTATAAATTAATAGCTTACTATGGTTTAAATTATCCATGATAGTTCATGAATGCTGACAGATTATTTCTTTGAGCTATCCAGTTAAAACCTGAAATCTAGTTGTTTAGGGCTTATCATTTCATTTTACCAGTTATGTACTTCATCATCTCTAAAAAGATACAGTTCTCTTCTAACATACCCATATTATACCAGAGAAAATTAACACTAATTTCTGGATCGTATACCCTAAATGTATTCAGATATTTTTCCCATTGTTTCAGTGATATCTATTTAGAGTTCATCTTTAAAATAGGTTCCATCAAGGCTCACAGAAGATATTTTGTTGTGTTTTAGCCTGTTACCTTCATTTTCTGTATGCCATTATTAATTCACTGAAGAATTTAGATTAATTATTTTGAGGAATGTCATAATTCTGAATTTATCTGTTTGCTTCTTACAGTTTAACTTTTATTCTTTTCTCCATATTTCTGTAAAGAGAAGTTTGTCTTAAAATAGTCATGTCAATGATGTAAATCTAAGTTTTTTCCTTTTATTGGCACTTACTTGAGTATACAGTGTAGTTTTCTAGAAATTGCAGAAGTTGTCATAGATACATTTGTCTTCTATTAAACCATACATTAAAAAGAAAAGCAAAAAGCTTTTTTTCGTTTGGAAAATATTGGAGTTTAAAATTTTAAATGTTTTATATTATAATATACTTTCACACAGTTTCTAAGTTTTAACTTCTAACATGGTAAATATCATTAGTTACAACATACAAAAACCTGCGGGATCCCCAATAATTTTACGAGTGCAAAGCATTAACAGAAGTTTTGAGAGCTACTATTCAAAAAGCCGTGACAAAATTTAGGCTAGACAAGAGCAAATAAAAAGAGGAAAGATTTATTTTGGTTCAGTGTTTCAGGAGATTCTGTCCATGGTCAGCTGGCTCCAAAGCAGAAACATGGCAGAAGAGCATGGGGGAGGAAAGCTGCCCAGCTCACAGTAGCCAGAAGCAGAGAGAAGAAGGGATCTGGAAAAGAAAAACCTTTCTAGGGCCTGCCCCTAGTAAACTGCTTCCTCCAACTAGTTTCTACCTCCCCGTAGTCTGTTCTGCTATTCATAGATTAACGCGTTGCTTGCTTCCTTACCTGATTGAGTGGTAGCTAGATAGATATACAGAAACATAAATACATGCTTAGAGATGGAATACAGGGTTACTTTACCATTAAGCTGCATCCCCAGCACTTTTTTTTTGGTACTGGGGATTGAACCCAGGGGCACTTACTTTACTACATCCCCAGTCCTTTTTCAGAGGGACCAGGGGTGGGGAGGTGAGAAGTGCTGGGGAGTGGCATTGGCCAAATTATATTATTGTGTGCATATATGCACACAATAATATAATTTGATTAAAATATAGTTTGATTAAAAACAAATCACGGGGCTGGAGTTGTGGCTCCAGAGGTAGAGCACTCGCTTGGTATGAGTGAGGCACTGGGTTCCATCCTCAGCACCACATAAAGTAAAATAAATACATTATGTTCACCTATAACTAAAAAACAAATATTAAAAAAGAAAAACAAATCACAGCATTATGTACAACTATAATGCACCCCTTCAAAAAAAAGAATCCCTCTAGCCCCCCCACCCCACCCCCCACCCTTGCCCCAGACAAAAGATGAAGACTAACAAAAGATGATATTAAGAATTTTATGCTAGACATTGTGACTCATGCCTATAATCCCAGCTACTGAAGAAGCTGAGGTGGGAGGATCACAAGTTCCTGGCCAGCCTGAGTTATTTAATAAGACCCTGTCTCAAAATTTTAAGAAGATAGGGGATATAGCATAGTGGTCTAAGGCCTTGGCTTCAACTAAAAAAAAAAAAAAAAAGGAATTTAATTTATACTGGTTTTGATATAAGCAACCCGGAAGATTTTTTTGTTTTATTTGTTTTGTATTGGGGATTGAACCCAATGGCACTTAACCACAATACCAAAAAGAGATAGCAAGAAAGTTCAACCAGTTTAAGTGAAATGAAAATATAAATTCATAACATAAAATACTTCTGTGTAAGATAACACACAGTATGAAGTAAGTTAGATGTGAAATCAGATCTTGGCAATGAGAATAAATAAGGCTTGCATCTAAGAGGTATTCTAAATGAATAACTCAGGTAATTAAAGATGAATAACATATATATTCCCTGTCCTCAGGACACTAATATAGAAGATAAATGTGTAAACATAGTGAGTACTTTAATGAAAATAGTCACTAAGAACATTGGAAACAAAATGCTTAACTCTACTATGCATTAGAAAGGGAGAAATAGTCATAAGAGTAAGAAGCTATTCTAAAAATGACAATAGTATGAATGCTGTAGTTTCAAACACCACCATAGTATACCTGAAGGAAAGGCAAATTGATCAAACAGAGTGAGGTGTTATCTTGTGATTAGAAGGGAAAGATACGAACCAATCATGATGTTACATTCCTGTAATCTCAGCTACTCAGGAGACTGAGTCAGGAGAATTACAAGTTGGAGACCAGCCTGAGCAACTTAGTGAGACCTTGTCTCTATTGAAAAGGGATTTGGGTTGTGGCACAGTTGTAGAGCACTTACCTAGCATGAGCAAGGTCCAGTACCATTAAAAAAAAAAAAAAAAAAATCTATCACTAAGATTTCCCCTAATTTAAATCTTGTCTCCTGTCAGAGCAAAGGTTTTAGGTATCACTAATTAGGAGGTAAACTTGTAACTCTCCATATATATTTTTTTGCTGTTTGTTATGTTATTTTGTTTTAAATATGACCTTAGATTTTTGGAAGGAGAAAGGAAGAAACAAGTTGAAATTATGGCAGTGGGAGGCTGGGGTAACTAATTGATACAGGAATGTCTAGGTTTCAGTGAGATCTGGAGCCTGATATAATGGACATGATAAAGGAAGGGGTTTTTTTTTTTTTGTTTTGTTTTTTCTCTTTGAGATGAGGTCAGGTATTATGACGTTTTGGGGGGACAAAAAATTAGCTTTACCATCTGCCTATCCCCCGGTATGATGGAACATGCCTGTAATCCCAGCAGCTCAGTAGGCTGTCACAAAGGGATCATGAGTTCAAAGCTAGCCTTAGCAACAGTGAGGCACTAAGCAACTCAGTGAGACCCTGTCTCTAAGTAAAATACAAAATAGGGCTGGGATGTGGCTCAGTGGTAGAGTGCCCCTGAGTTCAATCCCAATACCACCCACTCCAAAAATAAAATCTTAGCTTCATATCCCTGCTTCGCTTGTGTTGTCTTGAACAAGTCACCCAGTTTCCCTCTACTTTGTTTCTTTATCTGTTAAAAAAAGATACTCTTAACTCCCTTACAGATTGCTTACCTTATACTGCTACTGATAATAGTTCCTGGTTATTTTTTGTGAAATATGAGTAAAGTCGTCTTCTAAGGTATAGACTAAAAACAAAACAAAAAAAAATGTCTTTTAAGGATTAATAATAAAGTCTTAAAATAATGTTATGGATTTTGATCTACTCAGGAAATAATAATCATTGAGAAACAGCACCAAGCTCCAGAATTCCTCTTTAGTGTTGGTAAACACTGTTGTATAAATCATTCATTGTTTGTACTCATTTATGTGTATGTAAGGAGAAAAGACCAAGTTATCACTTATTTCTTAACAAACTATAGTAGCTTATATGCTTCCTTAGTTCTCAGAATTCTATATTCTCAGTTCTGTGTACTAAGGTTTGAAGAGTTGAATATAGTAAGCTATGTATACAGTTGAGTTAGGCTTCACAGGAGAAAAATTAATTTTATTACTATCCTTTCCGCTTGACAAAGTTCATTTAATTTTTTTTGTTTTGTTTTTGGTACTGGGCATTGAACCCAGGGGCACTTGACCATTGAGCCATATCCTCAGCCCCCTCTCCCTTTTGTTTTTTATTCAAAGTTAGGGTCTTGCTGAGTTGCTTAGGACCTTGCTAAGTTGCTGAGGCTGGCTTTGAACTTATGGTTCTCCTGCTTTAGCCTCTCAAGCCACTGGGATTACAGGTGTGCACCACTGCACCCAGCCTCATTTATTTTTTCTATGTGCTAATTTACAAACTAGGACCAAGAAATATACTGTGAACATTAGCTTATTTTAAAAATTGTGGTTTGCATGGAGCTTACATTCACATGTGTAAAAAAAAGGTGATAATTGTTAAAATTATAATAAGGTTTATATTTGGAATTGAGATATTGGGTTTGTTTGGTACCAGGGATTGAACCAGAGGGGCTTAATCACTGAGCCACTTCCCCAGCCCCTTTTATATTTTTTTTAGAGACAGGGTCTCACTGAGTTGCTTAGGGCCTCACTATATTGCTAAGGCTGGCTTTCAACTCTGGATCCTCCTATCTTAGCCTCCCAAGTTGCTGGGATCACAAGCATGCGCAGCTGGCTGGGTTCATTCTTTTGACAGTGAATTCAGTTATTTGTGTACCCGAAACATGTGACTAAATACCAAATCTGAAATCTTTATGAAAATAAGTAACCAAGTAATGAGAGAGGAAATATAAGCAAATAGATTCAAAGTTGAGGGGAAAATGCCAAAAGTTGTTATGTATTAAAGTTAATTTAGATCAACATGTTTTATGAGTGATGTTACCGAACAGTCAAAGATGGTGTAACTTTGGCCAAATTACTTCTGAGCCTTAATTTTCTCCTGAGAGTATGGTAGACCTAATTGCTACATCACAACTAAGATTGTTGTAACAAGCAAATGCTTTGAAATTGTATTAAAATGCCTTTGAAAAAGTTTAAAAGTATCTATTGTATTTCATATGTAACTAAATTACCTTTGAAATGTCTGCCATCTTAATAGCTTCTTAATGTTTCCAAATGATTTAATGGGTTTCTTCTATGAAAGATTGGAAAGATAGGAACTATAACTATCTTTTTTTAAAGTTTAATAATGCTCAAGTACATTGTTTACATAAATTTCCAAAATCTTTCATTTTAGAATTTTACTTCTTTTATTCCCTCAGCTTTTCAATAAAGTCATAAATATTTGATAAATTATTCCATGTCAAATCTGATTACATAATCAAGTTATAGGTTTTCAGTAGTTCTTAAATTTGATTTTCAGTGAATTCTTTTACAAGTTGGTTGATCTGATGCTTTGTACTTATTGCTTTTATTAAATCTTAAAAGACCTTTGAGCATTTGATTGATTGATTGATTCATTCATTGATTCTCTGAATGGCATAAAATGTCAGGTCAAGAGTTTTAATTAGGAATAATTTTCTTTTTTATTGTATATGTCTAATAAAAATGTGCATTTATGTTTTTAACAGCTTTATTGATATTTTATATGGTCTGATTTACCCATTTCGAGTATATAATTCATTGGTTCAGTTGATCTATTGATGGTACTGGGGATTGAACCCAAGATGGTTCTACTTCTGATCTACATCCCTAGCCCCTTTTTCTTTTTATTTTGGGATAGGGTCTTGCTGAGTTGCCCAGGTGGTCTCAAACTTTCCAATATTTCTGCCCCGGCTTTCTAAATACCTGGAATTATAGGCAATTCATTCATTTTAATACATTCACAGATAAGTGTAACCATCTTCACAGTTAGTTTTAGAATAATTTCATCACCTGAAAAAGAAATCCTGTACCTTTATTCTCTTACTTTTTACGTCCCCGGCCCAGCAACCACTCATATATTTCTTTCTCTATAAATGTTCCTATTTTGGATAAATGAAATCATATAATAGATGGTCTTTAGTGACTAGCTTCTTTCAGTTAACATGTTTTCAAAGTTCATCTGTGTTATAGCAAGTATTCATATACTTCCTTCCTTTCTTTCTCCCTCTTTCTCTTGCCCCCTTCTTCCCTTCTATCCCCCTGTCTCTCTTTGTGGTTCTGGGGATGTACTCAGGGCTTCGTGCTTTCTATGCAAGCACTATACTACTGAGCTATATCTCTAGCCTTTTCATTCCTTTTTAAGGCTGAGTAATATAATACTGTGTATATACACGACCGTTTGTTTAATCATTTATCCATTGATGGACTTTTGGATTGTTTTTGCCTTTTGGCTGTGATGAATAGAGCTGCTATGAATATTTGTGTACAAGTTTTTCATTGAATATCTGTTTTCAGTTCTTCCTGGTATATACCTTGGAGTGGAATTACTAGGTAGTAAGCTTACTCTGCTTAACTATTTGAAGAACTTGTTTTCCAAGCAAATGCACTATTATATATTACCATCATCAGTGCAAGAAGGTGTTGATTTATTTATTTTATTCTTAATTAACGTGTAATATTTGTACATATATTTGAGATGAAGTATAATAATTCTGTTTATCCTTGTTGGCACTTGTTATTATTTAACTTTGATTCTAGCCATTTTGGTAGTTTGAAGTGGTATATTACTATGATTTTGGTTTCTATTTCCCTGATCATTAAAGATGTTGATCATTTTTTTCATATCCTTGTTGAATGTATATCTTTCTTTTCATTGGAAAAATTTAGATCAGATCCTATACTCATTTTTAATTGGATTTTTTTTAGTATTAAGTTCTTCTCATATTCTAAATACAAGTTCTATAACAGATATATGGCCCTGGCTTTCTAAATACCTGGAATTATAGACAATTCATTCTTTAACTTTTTTAACTTCGTTATTTCAGTCATTTTTTCTGTCATCTCATGGAACAATTGCTTTGTGTCTATTCTGTTCTTATAAGAATACCAGTCATTGGGTTAAGGGCCCCCCTACCCACAGGTGACCTCATCTTAACTAAGTTAACCTCTGTAAAGATCCTGTTTCCAAAAACACATTGTTAAGGTTACTGGGATTAGAACTATACCATTTCTTTTTGGGGAATGTAGTTTAATCCTGAGACTCTGACTTAATCCAATATATATTCAAGTCTTTTCTATATTTCAGATTTTTTCCTAGATTGGTAATGAATATTATTCAATCAAACACAGTTCTTGTCTCTAAAAAGCTTATTAGGTAAGGAGAACAGACAAGTAAAGAAGATAGTTACCATACTCTTTAAAAGTTATTCTAGGGATAAGTATTTAACAAAAGCACATAGGAGTGGTGCCTCATTGAGTTTGGACAGGTACCAAGTGTTGCATGTGAGAGATGCATAGTTTTGTATGTCTATTAGGTTTGAAGGTAGGAAAACAAAGAGGCAAGGGAAAACGAAGGAAAGAAAGCTTAGACTTTATTCTAGAGCATTGTGCCACCTTAAAAGTTTGGTAGGTGATGCTAGGCACAGTGATACACACCTGTAATCCCAAGGATTTGGGAGATGTACAAGCTTTGGCAGCTTGGCAAGACCCTGTATCAAAATTTTTTTTTTTTTTTTTTTAAAGAGAAAGAGAGAGAGAGAATTTTAATATTTATTTTTTAGTTTTCGGCGGACACAACATCTTTGTTTGTATGTGGTGCTGAGGATCAAACCCGGGCCTCATGCCTGCTAGGTGAGCGCGCTACCAGTTGAGCCACATCCCCAGCCCCTGTATCAAAATTTTTTAAAAATTCAAAATAGAACTGGGGATGTGGCAGTAGTAAAGCTCCCCGGGGTTCAATCCTCTGTACCAAAAGATTTTTTTAGAAAGATTTTTCTGGCTGCAAGGTAGAGAAATGAATTTGTGAGGAAAAGAAAAGCTGAAACCCCAGTTCAAAGACTATCACCATCATCTAGGAAAATGACAGGAAGTCTGAAATGAAGAGGTATAGGGGAGATAACCAAAGTAGATGAATTAGAGAGAATTTTTTGTGTGAATTAAAATGGAGTTCTTGCCGTGTGCAGTGGTGCATGCCCATAATCTCAGTGGCTCAGGAGACTGAGACAGGAGGATTGAAAGTTCAAAGTCAGCCTCAGCAAAGGTGAGACGCTGAGCAACTTAATGAAACCCTGTCTCTAAATAAAATACAAAATAGGTCTGGGGATATGGCTCAGTGGTTGAGTGCCCTGAGTTCAGTCCCTGGTATCAAATAAAATAAAATGGAATTCTTTTCTACTTTTATGAAAATAACTGCCCAGTTTAAGTACATGTATTTAAGTTGAGATTTAACAGTATCAAACTAATCTTGAGGTTAAATACATAACTTTACATTTTAGGACCATAACATTTACAATTTTTATCTGGAAATCTTCATATTTTATTCACTAACATGGAATACAATCACACTTACTTTCTAATATATTATTAATGGCCCTTTTTGTACTGTAATACTTGAGTAATTGCAACAGACTGTATAATCCACAAAGCTTAAAATATTTACTATTGGACCCTTAGTAGAAAAAGATGATGAAACTTTCTTTGATGGAACTTGATTTTAAAAGACTAGTATCACTGTTACCATATTATTATAGTGTCTAATCTGTGTTCAGTTGTTTAGCAATTTTTAAAAATTGAGATAGTATTCCTGTATCACAAATTTATTCTGAAGTGTACAATTTAGTGGGTTTTAGTGTATTTGCGATGTTAGGCATTCATCAACACTAATTTGAGAACTTTTTCATCACCTCAATTAGCAGTCATTCCCTTCCTCACCCCCTCAAATCAGCTCCTGGCAACCACTAATTACTTTGGTCACCATGGGTTTGATTTGCCTGTTCTGGGTATTTCATATAAATGAAATTATATGTTTTTTTTTTCTTTCTAGTATCTTTCATTTAGCATAATGTTTTCAAAGTTCATCCATGTGGGATTCCTATTTATGGTTGAATGATGTTCTATCAATAGGGTATACTACATATTTATGTAGACAGAAATCACAATACCAGACCTTAAACTATACTACAGAGCTATATATAGTAATAAAAATGGCATGGTAGGGGGCACCAAAATAGACTTGTAGACCAATAGTACAGAATAGAGGACCCAGAGATAGACCCACATAAATGCAGTTACCACATACTACACAAGGGTGCCTGAAGATAGCCTATTCCTGAAGATAGCGTATTCAACAAATGGTGCTGTCAAAACTGGAAATCCATGTGTAGCAAAATGAAATTAAACCTCTATCTCTCATCCTGCACAAAAATTAACTTAAAGTAGATCAAAGACTTAGGCTCTAGAACAGAGACCCTGCGGCTAATAGAAGAAAAAAATAGGCTCAGATCTTCACTACGGCTGCCTAGGATCTGACTTCCTTAACAAGACTCCTAAAGCGCAAGAAGTAAAATCAATAATCCATAAATGGGATGGATTCGAATTAAGCTTCTTCTCAGCAAAGGAAACCATTCTAAGTTAAAATTGGCTTGCCTTTGGGGGTTTGCAAAGACTACACACACAAAGATCATCAATGGTGAGACTATTGACAGCATATTTCATCTGGAATTTATTTATGTACCAAGGAGAAGTTTAAAAATAAATTTAAGGGAACATTGACTAGTGTTGACCTCTTAGCCATGGAGTACAGGTGAGAAGCCATAGATGCCTCATTTCTACGAATACATGGGTTAACTAAAACCAAGACTCTCCATCAATGTTGAAATTTGCTTTTGGGAGTGCAAGGCAAGCACTCTACCACTGAGCCATAACCCCAGCCCCCAGCATTTTTACTTTCTACACGTTTTTAAACGTCTGGTATATGCGAAGATAGCCAGAATCTTGTATGTGCTTTGCAATTCACTCTGTTGCAGTGTGGGTTTTTGAAGCATATGAAAAATTGGGCTTTATGCACATATGTTGTTAGGAAACAAAGTACCTTCTAGGCTACCTGAAAGGATCTTGAGGACCTTCAGTGGTCTTAATGCCACACTTATGAGAATGGTTTTAGGTCTTTGCTAATTTATTCCCAGATCAACAGAATTAGCATCTCAGGGCATTTGTATTTAATGTAAAATTGACCCCATCCTATAACTTACAGTCAAAATCTTCATTTTACAAAGTCCTAGGGTGGTTCTTGTGTACATCAGAATTTTGAGAAGTATGACCTGGGTAAGCAATTCCTCATGGTCCCTTCCAGTGTACCTCTACCCTTTTTTAAGTACTAGGAATGGAACCCAGGGCTTTGCATGTGCTAACAAATGATCTATCATTAGCATTTTTGTTTTTTAATGTAGTGCTGGGGATTGAAACCAGAGCCTCTCACGCATACCAGGCAAGCACTCTACCACTAATTGCATATCAACCCTATGTACCTGATTTTTATAAATGAAAAGTAAGCTACATATTATCATGACAAAATGTTAATAAATTGTTTAATTATTCATAGAACCTTTTTGCTAGCAATATGTGACTAAATTGACTTTAAAATTATCTTAAAATTGTGTTTATATATAATTGCATTTTTTCCTGCCTTATTCAATTGTTGGTTTTTATTTTTTTATTATTTTATTTTATTATTATTTTATTCCCTCATTTTTTATTGGTGCATTATAGTTGTTCATATTGGTGGGATTTGTTGTTACATATCCAGACATGGATATAATATAACAATAAAATTTATCCAGTATCACTCCCTAGCATTTCCCCTCCCCCTCTTTCTGCCTCTCACCAGTTGGTCCCTTTCCTCTACTGTACTCCTTTTGATTTTTAAGATATACTATCTCCCACCTTAATTGTTGCTTTTGAAAAGCAAAGTAATAAGTCGAGCCTTAGAAAAGATGTGTTCTATCTCTGTTTTAATAATTATTAGATTGATATTAACTGTTTCCCCACCTCTAGAACTATGCCTCACAAGAACAGGTTTCCATTTTCCTCAGATCAATTCACTACTGCACATTGGACCCTGCAGAGGTACACTGTTATACAATCATATGTGATAGCATTGTAAATATTAATAAGTATGCATAGTGTGAGCCAAATGTTGCATTGAAACTTTACATATTATGTAGTTAAATTCTTTGGTAAGCACTCTCTACCATTTATAAATAAGTAGTCTGAGACCCTAGATGGTTGGCAAAAGATTAGTTATCAAGATAAGAACAAGAGTTCTGGCTTCAGGTTCCCTGATTTTATCAAAATGTTATACTTAATACATAAATATGTGTTACAGTGTCACTGTGATCTGAGGACCCTTTAACCTGAGTAAACGCTGACGTGAAAGGGGTAAATATAGGCCATGTTTTTGGTTATATTTTGTAGTGCACTGATAATAAACTGTTGTCATATAAAACATAGCAAGTGCCTTTGCATGGACTTATCAGTCAGTACTTGTTAAGTATTGCCATTATTATGGCTGGCATCATTATGACATGTTTTTTAGTGAAATTAAGTTGTCTATAGTCCTACTCTTTTTTCTGGTGATATTCAGCAAATTGCATTAAATTAAATATGTTTGATGAAATTCACATGAAGTAAAGATTCTAATGAGGGAGAATGAGTTAATGTATATTTATATAATCTTCTCGTCAATCGCCTTGCACAGTACTTTAAAATGCTATCTTATTTTAACTTTTGAATTTTGATAAGTAGGTAACATCTTTTTATGGGTAAGAAAATAGAAGTTAACCATTTTGCCTAAGGACATGCAGGAGGTCTCGATAATAATATCAGAAATGAAGGGACTTCAGTATGACTCTAATATAAACTTTTAACATTTTTATTCTTTACCTGTTCTTCTTAAACGTTTTTTCTAGGCCTTAAGGAAAAATCTTCTGAGGGAAATAATTTAGGGGATTTGGGTAACATAGATATAATAATGGTTACTGCAGTTTGCAGCCCTGTGTAAGGTTCAAGATCCTTGTTTAACACAGAAAAATAGCTTAGTTGCATACTGTACTTGTGATCAGGCACTGTGATCTTAAAAATCTATGCCATTAGTAATGAGAACATCCAAGTTAGAGTAGCAGTGTACATTGCACAAGTTTCATCTGCTATTAACAGAATAAAAACTATAGTACGCAGTGGCCTCAACTTTTTATATGAAAGATAGTCTCTGAGGTTGGAGCAATACACAGGCTTTCATGTATCCAGAAAGTAATGAGCCTTGGGGAATTAATCATGAGGCAAGCTAATTTCCTTTGATAGCGCTAGCTCAATTTGGTAGAGTTTTGAAAAGGCTTGTTTTCCAGCGGGATCATAAGGTATGTTCAAATTCCTGTAAACTAATGGTTCATACCAGTAAGAATCTGGTTGAGTCCAGCCCCTTAACAACCAAGTTAGAAATAATGGAGATTTTTTTAATTACTTTGTTTGTGTAATTTGACTTTGTCACTGATTCAATTAGCCTTTGGATTGCAAGGTTTGAACATTTTGTCTAGGAAAAACAGAATTAAAGCTGTTAGGGTAAAATTCCTTTTAGTGTTTTATATAACAGATTGCAGTTCACCTTTTTTTTTTTTAAATAAAAATAAGTGAAACTGATTCCTGATTAGATAAATTTTGGAAGTGGAAGAAAACTTTGTATTTATTTCTTTGCAAAAGCTACTTTGTGCTAGAAAAAAAAATTATTGAAATTAGCTGAAAACATTCTTTAGAAAATTTAGTTTCTATATCTGTCCAATAATCTTGGAATGTAAATGGAAAAGAGAACTTTTTGTATCTTTGAAACATTCTAGGTGATTTCAGAGATATTCCATTACTGTGATATAAGATTAACAATGATTGTTTGAGGTATCATTCCCAGTGCTTTAAGTTCTAAAGAACAGGTATGAAATTCTTATTTCAGAATTTCTCTGGCAAGCTGATTTTACGTATCAGCCCTGAATATTAATCAACAATTCACAACCAGTAGACTTTAGAATAAAAACTGACTAGAGTATAGAAAGATGGTCTTCATATTTAAATACATTTCAGCAGTGCTGAATGCTAAAAGATTCTTACAGATGCTTTGTAAATGCTAGATTTTCTTAGTGGACTATATATGATTTGAGGTATAACTTGAAAGAAGCATAAGACTCAGTTGGCTTTTTAAAAGTGGGGGGGAGGGAATAACGAGTATTTTTGTTGATAGGTGCATTAAATATTCAACAAACAAACAAGTAATCCATTTGAGTGGACTCCTTGGTGGGAAAAGAAAGAGTTTTTGTTTATTTTTGTCAGTACTAGGGATTGAACCCAGGGATACTTACCACTAAATTACATGCCCAAGCCTTTTTATTTTTATTTTGAGATCGGGTGTCACTAAGTTGCCCAGGCTGGTCTCCAATTTAGGAGACCAGTAGCTGGGATTACAGGCATGCATCACTTTGCTCCACTAAAAAGGATGTTCTTATTAGTGGAAACAGGTATCAGTTTGACTAGACGTATTTTGGGGAGGTAGGAGCCAAATTGTAAGGAGAAATTGGATTGTGAAGGCTTTTTATACCACAGTAAGGAATTTAAAAAGCATAGTAATAACATTGAACCTAGGCACTGGGAAATCTAGATTCTGCTTTTGGTTTTATCAATGATTAGATCCTTACCCACTGAATATTAGCCATATTTTTCTCATTCTATATGCTGAAAGTAATACAATGTTGTCAAATTAGATGCCTGACACCTTTGAGAGTAGATTAAACTCTTAATAGTCACCAGTTGGATTAATGCGTTAATTTTGACTTTGACATGGCATTAATCTTTCTGAGCTTACAATTGTCCCATTTGAATGAGGGTTTCTTACTAGATCTGTGATCCTGTGGCCATTTTGTACATGTGAAGAGCTGTTAACCAGTTTTTTAGTAATGTGATGTGAATTAAATGATGTCTGATAACCTGAAGTCATTAAATGTCAGATGATAAAAAGGAGTCAGATGGTTGGACAGTCACAATGTGAAATACAAGTTGGAGGTGGAGAGAATGGAACGAATGAGGCCCATTCTAAATTGATCTCACTTAGCATTTAGGACTTTGGTACTCATAGTTGTAATATGGGGGAAACAGTGGTTTTGAGAGTTAACAAAAAGGCCATTTTCCTTGTTAGAGATCTTTGGCTGTTAGGAGCAAGAGGAGTGCTAATAGCAGAACTGTTTACGAGATTTTTTTTAACATTTATCTTTGTTTCAAGAGCTCATAAACAATAATAATTCTTAAATATTGTGGGAAAAGCATCCAGGAATGATTAAAATTTCTATTCTGGACCATGAAAATGATAACATCATTCAAAGAAAAGGGAAAAATCCAGAGAAGAGCACTAACTTTGAGAGAAATAATTCATTTAGACATATAAACAGTTATCTGTTTGTGAATGATATTTTCACTGTATCTGTCGAAAACTTAATTTATAGAAAAGATTGCTTTTATAGAATATAGATATTTGCTTCTATATCATAACCTTGTCAAAACTACATACACACACACACACACACACACCCCCCAACAACAACAAAAAAAGACTATAACAATTTGGTCCTAGTTATTTCTTGCCTGGTAGAATTATCTGTTTGTGAATGATATTTTCACTGTATCTGTCGAAAACTTAATTTATAGAAAAGATTGCTTTTATAGAATATAGATATTTGCTTCTATATCATAACCTTGTCAAAACTACATACACACACACACACACACACACACACACCCCAACAACAACAAAAAAAGACTATAACAATTTGGTTCAATTTGGTCCTAGTTATTTCTTGCCTGGTAGAATTTAAAATCTACCCATATCTTTATACTGTATGAAGCAGGGAACAAACAAGGCACCTATTTTGTAGCTCTTTGATTAGTCAAGTGTAGTCCTTAGCAGTCTTCCTTTTTGCCCAATATTTAACATCTTAATCTACTTACTTGTGTTGAGTCAGAGATCAGTGGCAGCTGCTTTGACAAATCATATTACAGTTAGTACATTTCCAGCCTTTGGACGTATTCCTGCCAGACCGCTGAAGCCTTAGCATCCATTGTCTTGATTGGGATTTAAGCATGAACAGTTAAAAGGGATAGGGGGCAGGACTTTATTCTGTTGAACTTTACAACAATGCTTTCCCACCATCACTCTTTTATATTTATTCATATATATATATATATATATATATATATATATATATATATATATATATATATATATATAAAATGTAGTTTTTATATGGGTCTATGAGATCTTCCTGGCAAATGAAAATGTTTTTATGCTTATTGAAGCCTTTAGTAGAAGAGAAAGGAAATAGAAAAATTTCTTGCCACTTTGGTTTACTAATAACGAGTCTCATTAAGTTGCCAGGGTTGGCCTCAAACTTGCAGTCCCGCTTCAGCCTCCTTCAGGTGTGTGCCACTGCACCTAACTGATATCACCACTTTTTAAATTAGTTAAACAGAGGGTCTGTTATCCCTACTTTTTAAGTGAGTGTAAGAGATATAATCTAGGTCATGTGATAAGACAAAGAACTCAACCTCAGTATTGTGATTCTTTGTCTAGTGTTCTTGTGGCTACATATTCTGAATTTACACTTTATTCATTGAATTTAATCCTCCTTTTATTTAAAAAAAAAAAAGAAAGCATGCTTTCAAAGTGGATTTATAGTATATATACAGGTAAGCCTCCAAGAAAAGCTCTGTCAAGGAGGCAGAACCTGTGAATGTAGTAGGTGGAGCTCTGAGCAAATAAAAGTCTCATTTTGCTTGCTCAGGAATCTGTTGCTGTTGGAGGAGAAGCAGAAGCAACAGTAGCAGAATAGTTTTCCTGCCATTCAGCATGTAGTTTTTGTCTACAAGGCCAATCTAAATAAATAAATTGTTGACTGAGCAGAGCGAACTCATGTCTGAGAGTTGGGGAAACATGGCTGTTAAACAAGAAACTATGCTTCAGTTTGACTTTGCCGTTTGCCCTCCTTATGCTGTGGGCTAAGTGACTGTTAAGTTACATCTTATCCATTTCCCCCTCATTTTTCTCTAACTGTAACAAGTCTGTTTTGCCTTTTCTGATGGATTTTACAAAGAAAGACTTTTTCTCAGTATTTGTCATCGTAAATTCTCATTGCTGCTGCTGCCCTCAAAAGGATTGTGTAAGTGAGGTGGGTAAGAATTTCCAAACTATATAAAGGGCATATTGTGGTCTCTTTGATGATATGTGTAGAAAGTTTTAGTTAGAATACTGAAATTGTTAACTTCAGAATACTTTTAAAAATACTTAATGTTCTTTGAATGGTTAGGAAAAGTTTTACTTTAATCAAGAGATACTAAATGTTATATAACATATTTGAAACTTAAGCTTTTGATAACATTTATCTTATATCAATTCTTTATGTACCCTTGATGGGGGTCACAGTTGTTCATTATTTTAGTACTCCATTTAATGTGCAGAAATTACCTTCTTTTTATTTAAAGAGTAAATAATTTTATGTCACTGAAAATATCTCAAGTGTGTATGCATTAGATATTCAATACATACTTATTTAATGAAGAGAGATAATCTACTGACCCTGTTCCCTGTACCCCATCCCCCCAAACAAAAGACATTGCTGCCTAAAGAGAGATCCTGTTTAGATTTCAAAAGTAAGACAAGAGTACATGTAGGGCCAGAGAGTTGCTGAATTAGAATGTGTCCCTAGTAAAGTTTAGTAGTTTTATTCTGTATAAGATTAGCCCAATTTATGTACCTTAGTATTCTTTCCAGTTTGTGTTTTCTAGTCTCATTCAGAATAGGTGGGTGATAGTTTGCTTTTACTGGTTAGAACAGGTCTGAATTGGGATAAATTGGGAAGTTAAAAGGGGGATTTGGAGGATTGTGGGGATTTAAACTTATCTTTGTTGAAGTACATAAAGTAAAAGGAAGTAAAATGAAATTTTTATCATAAAAATATTTTGTTTTTATTGGTTTGTTCTTTCCAGTGCTTTTTCATGTTTTAGAATAAAATCAACAAACCTGGCATGGTGATGCACTCCTATAGTTCTAGCAATTCAAAAGGCTAAGGCAAAAGGATCATAAATTGAGCAATTTAGCAAAACCCTGTTTCCATAAATAAAAAGAACTAGGGATGTAGCTTAGTGGTAAAGTGCCCTTGGTTTCAATCACTAATACCTAAATTAAAAAACTAGATCAACTTTTTAAAAAATCATCAGTTATTAAAAATACATGAAGTTCTCCTTTCTTCAGAAAAAGTATGATGATTATACAAAAAATGTTATTGTATCTTTTTTTAATATTTATTTTTTAGTTGTAGGTGGACCTAATATCTTTATTTTTATGTGGTGCTGAGGTTTGAACCCAGTGCCTTACGTGTGCTAGGTGAGCACTCTGTCACTGATCCACAACCCCAGCCCCTGTATTGTATCTGTATTTTCATCTTTCTGTTTTATTTTGTATAGTTCACTTCTGGGTCAGTGAAGTGTAGTATTCATTCTATACATTTTTCTTGAACATCTTTTAATATGCAATTTATAAACTCTTGCTTATAAAATTATTCAACAAACCTCTTCTAGGTTACTTATAATCCTGGTTTCTTGGTGGTAGCTGACTGGTAAAATTTTTTGTTAGATTTTTCAGTATCTTAAGTGGGTTGCAATAAGCAATCTTAATATTTTTTTAAGGAAACAATGGCATCTAAATGTGTTGTATAGCATTGGTGTGGAATGGTCTATACTTAAATTGTGCTAGAGGCAAAAAAAAAAAAAAAAAGCATAAACCTCTTAGATTTGAGGTTATATTATGCAGTTATTGTTTTTGCTTATCTTCTACATATTGTATTTAACTAGGATTCCTATTTGTAAATAGAAGTTTCTGTTTGTAAAGACATGAATATGTTTAAATGAATAGAGTTAATAAGAAGGTTATTTATTATTTAGGATAATCAAAGATAAAAACAGGTTCAAGAGAATTTTTACTTCCTTTTAACCTTAAGTAAATCATCTTATCTTTGCTGATTGCCTTTAAACTCAAAGGTGGCATTGGGTCAGCAAATTTAATAATTCAAAGAACTTTCAACCTACATATGACTTTGGGTTCCTGCTTCTGTTAATTTAGATAGGTATGGTGGGCAGATAGTGTGGCCATTTTCAGGACTATTTCTGCATGTTCATTTCATACTAAAGTCTTCTGTTGTTAATTTATTTTGTCTTTCTCACCTGCCTGTGCTAGAATGAAACAGAAGAATTGGTATAAGTTTGCCTTATTAAATTAATATGTTGAATTTTATTGTTGGTAGGCCAAATACATTCCCCTGAAATGTATGTGCTTATGGACGAATGGAAGACGTTTCCTCATCAGAGTCTATATTTTCTTAATCCACTTTTTAAACTGTTTACATGCAAAGTTGAACTATGTGCGACAGTCCAACCTATTTTACCAAACTGTCTTTTAGATATATATATTTTTTCAATAGTAAGTGTTCTACAAACAAGATACAGCATTTTAGGACTGGGGTTGTGGCTCAGCGGTAAAGCGCTCACCTTGCACATGTAAGACCCTGGATTCGATCTTCAGCACCACATAAAAATAAATAAGTGAAATAAAGGTTTGAATTTAAAAAAAAAAAAATATATATATATATATATATATATATACAGCATTTAAATGGCCCTTATCATTATTCTCATAAATGATATTTTTAAAGTTTATTGTAGAAAAAAAAAACATGAAAACAAAATACCACCCCCCACCCCCACCCCACCCCTGCTACCAAAGAACTTTTAGATGGACCTTTCCTAAGAAGGAAAGTTAATAAGTTTGAAATACCAGGTTTGGTTTATTAAAGCAGCCTTTAACTTCAGGAGCATACTTTTTTGTTTTCCTTAGAATTATGCTACAACATGTACAATTTGGAAAAACTTAAGAGCTGAATTTGGAAATAAAATTGAAGAAAATGCAAATAGTGATCTTTGTAGTCAATCTCAGAACCAGACTTTTTAGATACATGAATTTAACTAACTTTTATGATCAGCTCTACTACAGTTCCTTGGTGTGAAAAGTTAGCCCTAGAGGGTCCTGATTCTTCAAATCAGGACTTTGGGATAACAGTGGATTATTGATGAGAATTACACAACTTTAGACACAACTTTGGTATTTAAGGACTTCAGCACTAACCATTTGGTGTATGGTTCCAGTGGATGCCTTAAACTGCTCATAGCATAGAACCCTATATATACTCACGCTTTTTCATACATACCTATGATAAAGTTTAATAAATTAGGCAAGCAAAAGATATAAAAACTAATAAATAGAACAATTTAACTATGCTCTAATAAAAGTTAAATGAATGTGGTCTCTCAAAAGATCAAGATATTATTTTCAGATTGTAGTGGAATTTATGTATCAAAGTGAAAAGACAAAGCCATGGAAAAGAGATACAGTTGTATTTCATTTAGATTGAGCGATTATGTGTATTTCTGTGATTTATTAGATCATCACTAATTTTGTTATACTATGTTTGTCCCTGAAATTATACAGATGATTAGAATTTATGCATATTCAGTAAGCTTTTCTAAACACTCCCACTTAAGTTATCTATGTATTTATAGACTTACAGCACTGTTTCGTGTAGCTACTTTAACTCATGATTTATGTAGTTGCTAGGATGAAATGGGAGCAAATAATGAGATATTTTTCCCCCTTCACCCCATTGCTCAGAGAGTAGTCTTTTGTTCTTAGTATCTTAGATGTATCTTCCATACAATGCTGAAAGCTTTATTTTCAAAGAACTTATACTTTAGGAAAGTTCTAAACTATTATTATGATACTACTCATTATAATATTTACATAGAAGAGTAGTAGTGAGTTTCTTCTAAAACTAATTACAATGCTTATCTTTCTTGTGGATCAGATATATTACTTTTCAACTTTATATTTAACTTACGCAAGACAGTTTGCTCTTTACTTATGTCAAACCAAGACAAACCATAACTCTTTCTAAACTAGTTGTTTTTAAAAAGAGTACTATAATAATATAATACCTGCCAAGACTGTGAAATCATATACAAATGCATGTTCAGTGTTCAGCTGTATAGAGTCGTGCAAGATTGAACAAAACATCTAACCAGTTGGAACACTTAGCTTTCTTTTTAGATAGTAATTTCCTTTACCCAAAGAAAAAGATGCTATTCTAGCCTAAATTCTTTCATTGCCACATAAAAAGTAAGTAAATGCACTCTCAAAACTTTCTTGTTGTTTTCTTCTGAGTAGCTAAATTGCCCACCTTTTTTCCTGTAGGCAAATCAGAAAAAAAAGCCAGGATGGTAAGAGGGCAACCTAGTAGAATTCAAGTGGAAATTTTAAAACAAAATTCAAAGACCCTGCTGTCATTAATGTGTTTCTATGGCAATTTGTATGGTTTTCAGGGAGTGAAGCCAGCCAGTTTTGACAAAGTAGCAATTCCTGAAGTGAAGGAAATCATCGAAGGATGTATACGGCAAAACAAAGATGAACGGTAAGATTAGGTGTTGCTTAAACAGACAACTAAAACATAATGTTCTGAGTATAAAACTTAATCTGAAGTGTATTTAATTCTTAGTTTTTCCATTTATGCCATATAACCCTTTTTAAGATAGGGTTCTTTCTATTTAAGCTATTCAAATTCAATATGCTAGAACAGTTTACAAATACAAGCCAGGCTTAGTGGCACAGCCCTGTAATCCCACCAAATCCAGAGGCTGAGGCAGGATCACAAGTTCCAGGCCAGGGCAACTTAGTGAAATCCTGTCTCAAAATAAAATTTAAAGGGGCTGGAGGTGAAGCGCTTGCCTAGCATGAGCAAGTTCCTGGGTTAAGTCCCCAATGTTGCCAAAAACAAACAAAGGTTTAGTGGAGTTTTTAAGTAAATCAGAATCACCTTAAACATAGTTCCATTCTGTTAGAGTCACTTATAGCAAATAACTATACTGTACTAATGCAGCAAATCTGTTCCTTAGTCCTTTATCCATTGAATTCTAAACAATATAGAACAAAGACTTGGCACTTTAAAATCAACTCAACTATGCAGTGCTTGATTTCTTGGTATTGTGCCAGAATTAAAGAAGAGCAAAACATGAGAATTCCTTTGAGTAAAAAGAGAAGACTTTACTAAAGGCTTAGGAGAACATCTACCTTAGTCATTTGTACTAACATGGGACTTTTCTCAGAGGAGTGGCAAGTATCTGATCTCCCATGTAGCTGATTCATCACCCAGTAGGCATTGACAAGGGTCCAATATCTGTTTTTGAAAACTGATCTACCTTCATCGTCTCTCCATACCCGCCAAAAAAGAAAAAGTATGCCAGCCTAAGACAAATATCAGTTGTAAATTGAACATAATCTACCTCCTGAAGAATGGGAGCAATCGGGTAAATCAACCAAATTAAAGAATTCCATATCTTTACTTTTCTAGTCTTATTTTCTTTTTTATAACTTTGTTATTTGAAAGAATTTAAAAAAAAAAGAAAAAGAAAAGAAAGAATTTAACATGATCTCTAATACATTTTAATAGATATTTAAGTTTCTGTTTTCATATTCACTGAGTCCTAAAATCTCTTTTAAGACCTTTTCAATATAAACAAAGAAATATTTGTTTTGCATCTTAAAACATATTACTCTATGTCTTTTCTGAATGGACTAGTTTATTGGATTACTGGTATTTGGAAACCATTTTATCTAAAGAAAATTGTTTCACAATCAGCTTTCTTGCTTGCCTAGTCCACAAATTATTGAACAAGAAATTGGAAGAATTTGTTGAATAGGTAAAAAGTTGCTATAGTCAAAGGTACCAAACTGGAAATCAGAGAATTTATTCTGGTTTTGATTATATCATTTACAACTTCTAGAACTGTGAGCAAGATTCTCAACTTCTGAGCCTTCATTCCTAATTGTCAGGAGATAATCTCTTATTGGATATTGGGCAAGGTTCTACAAAGGATTAAATACTATATATATTGTTATTGATATTTTGAATCTTTGATATTCTGTGCATTATTTGCCATTGCCAGTACACTGTAACCAAAGGGGTTAGATAATTTGATTTTAAAATGATCACTCTCAGTTCTTTTGTTTATAAATCAGATTGTTATGATGTCTTATCATTTAAGAGTACAAATCTGTAATCACCATTCAAATAGACTAATGAAGAAATGCGTTATTAACCTTGGTTTTCTATTCAGTTTTTTTCTTATAAACAACAATAATCAGCCACATTTGAAAATTATTTTTTAAAATTAATGACATTTTGTTTTTGTTTTCTTTCTTTTTTCTTTGGAAGATATTCCATCAAAGACCTCTTGAACCATGCCTTCTTCCAGGAGGAAACAGGGGTACGGGTAGAATTAGCAGAAGAAGATGATGGAGAAAAAATAGCTATTAAATTATGGCTGCGTATTGAGGATATTAAGAAATTAAAGGGCAAGTACAAAGACAATGAAGCTATCGAGTTTTCCTTTGACTTGGAGAGAGATGTACCAGAAGATGTTGCTCAAGAAATGGTAAATTGGCGCTGATTGGCCATTTAAAAGTTAATGTAGATTTATATAAAGCAGTTTATGGAGTGTCATATGTGACGTATCTCATTAACATAAAATTATCTTGGCCCCAAATGCTATCTTTGAAATAATAGGATTTTCCTGTGATTTTTTTTTTTCTTTAAATCCCTTCTTTGTACTTTTTGTGTTGTTACTGGTAATGGGTGTTGAACTTTATAGTCCTTTTTTAAAAAGACGTTTTTATTTGAGGAAATTAGAGATGGATAAGAAAGAATGAACTAGAATATATTCTGAAGTCTATAAAGTTGAATGATTAGATCCTTCAGGTAGAATGAAAGTTATGTTTCTAAATATTGGATCAGTCATTAGATAAACCTTTACAAATAGACATAGGATTATAAACCACTTTTTGTTATGAAAATAGTTTTCAAGATCAATTGTTAATAGGTATCCTGTGGTTGTATCCTTATTTGAAGTATGTCAAAAAGACTACTTTTCCAAGTAGAAACCCTTCACCAATTGAGGCTTGCTGCTTTGCCTAATGTCAGCAATTATCATGTAAAGAAACTCAATAAAATTTTTCTACTAGTGTTCTTAGCATCTTTCAGTAGTAGTTACCTCTGAGAAAAGGAGTCAGTATGAAAGAGATACTTAAGAGCTTTTTGGTCTTTTGAAAACCTTTAAATATTTGCCACATTTGTTTTATCTGTATAAGTGGTTGTCAGGTGAAAGGACGTAATAGCAACACGGGTTAATAATTATTACGTGTGAAATGGTAGTAGTGAATGGAAATGATACCATGCTTGTTTATTTTCCTCATTATTTTAATTATTGTAAGTACACCCACCTGTGAATTTCTACAAAGATGGTACATATTCTTTGAGTATGTACCATGATGGTGGGGGATGTATACCGCAGATCAGTCATTTCACAGTTTGTTTAAGACTAGTATTGTAATTCCTTCTCCTTCTTATCCACTTTTCTACATCACATATTTCATTTTATTTTGAGGTTGTTTTCTTTTGATAGCCTGTTTTTCTCTAACACCTTTTTTTCCCTGCAGGTAGAATCTGGGTATGTCTGTGAAGGTGATCATAAGACCATGGCTAAAGCTATCAAAGACAGAGTGTCATTAATTAAGAGAAAACGAGAGCAGCGGCAGTTGGTTCGAGAAGAGCAAGAAAAGAGAAAACAGGAGGAGAGCAGTCTCAGACAGCAGGCTGAACAACAATCAAGTGTTCCTTCTCAGACAGGAATCAAGCAGGTCCCTTCTGCTAGCACTACTGCTTCTGCCACTTCAGCTTCAGTATCTACACAAGTAGAACCTGAAGAGCCTGAGGCAGATCAACATCAACAACTACAGTACCAGCAACCTAGTATATCTGTATTATGTAAGTATTTTGGAAAGCACACAAGATATGCTAATGATGCTCCTAATTGACTCTACCCCCACCCCCACCCCAGCAGCAAACCCTCCCATGTTGGAGATCAAACCCAAGGCCTCATGCATGTTAGGCAAGCTCTGCCACTGAGCTATATTCCCAGCTCCTGACTTTTTATCTTCAAGATAGTTGTCATTTAGCTTCTCTTTTTATTTTTATGACTATGACTAATGGAATAGGATGGACATTGAGAAGATTGGTTAGGGTATAAAATAATTTTAAAAGTTTCATTATCTTGGAGGTTCCAATTTCTAGATTTCCATATCTCAGTTCCTTAAAAAATAAAATTAAAGTAATGAAGAATGAACAAGTTTAGCTACTTAAAATTGTGTTCTTCTGGTTTAGAGCTTTCAGGAAAGTTAAATAGCATATAGACTGAAAACTAATGAGATCAGTAATCATTGATTGAAAGTCCACAGGTCTCCATATATAAGACTGAAAGTTTAGTTAATGTTCCATTTTCCCTTACTCTTCAGATAAAAGACATCAGAACTTGTCTTCCATATGGGTCTCTCATGAATTCAGAAGTTTACATAAAACTATGACTGCTATTCATTTTTAATTTAGTGATGATTTCTGGAAAGAAACAGCCAATTCATTGTAATATGGTGAGACTGAAATGTGATAGGAAAAATTTGAGCCTCCTTTTTATAATTTGTCTTTCTGTCTATATTTTGGTGATGTCTCACCTTCAGCTGATGGGACAGTTGACAGTGGTCAAGGATCTTCCGTCTTCACAGAATCTCGAGTGAGCAGTCAACAGACAGTTTCATATGGTTCCCAACATGAACAGGCACATTCTACTGGCACAGTCCCAGGGCATACAGCTTCCATTGCCCAAGCACAGTCTCAGACCCATGGAGTATACCCACCCTCAAGTATGGTAAGTAAATGCATAAGAGAGAGTAATACTATAATGAAAGCCTGTAGAGAATCTGTTAAATTCTGAGTCTTTACTATCCAAATAGCAACTTGTCTAAAATAGAAAACATAAATGGTCTTTAGTCAGCCCTCCATTTTCATGGGTTTCAATTGGTAGGTTTAGTTATTAAAATGTTTTTTAAAAAAAACAATTTGTCTCTGTACTGGTGGGTCTTGGAACCAATCCCCTATAGATACTGAAGGATGACTGTTTTGAAAGGAAATTGGAGTAGATGAAGCAGGGTAAGATGTATACATTTATGTGTAAGAATTAGTTAAACTCCCTGCGTGAAGCATCTATGTATAAGATTTAGTCTGCATTTGATAAAAGGCAATATTCTCAGCATTTAAGACTTAAAGCTATTCAAAGCAGCATAAGCTAAACATACAGATGGTTTGGGGGTGGGTGATGAGAGTTTTTCAAAAGCTTCTTTATGAAAATAACTACAAAGTATTTTCTATAAGATTTCTTACTATATAAAAACAGGTAAGAACTTCAAATCATTATAGAATGTTGCATGTGAGTACTCTAGAGTAAAGGAATCCTTTATTTATATTACCATTTAATTTAGCGCTTGTGTTTAGTTACTTATCAGTTGCTATGCGTGTTCCTGCCTTTAAAGTCTGTGTTGAACACAAGTTTCTTTCCCAATGTTCATTTGCTTTTATCTTTATTTGGTATCTTGTTTTATACTGATTTATTTTCAGGATCAACTTACAGAGGCATTTTCTAAAATAATTTATGCTTTGTGTGTGTGTATATATACACACACCATTATCCACTCTTGTTTTTCATGTAGAGAATGTTAAAGTAGCTCATCAGATAATACCCCATTTCTTTGGTTGCCTCTCTGTGAAGTCTTCAGAGAGGAAAACAAAATACATTTATCTCCCTCAAAAAGGAATTGAGTGACTGGTCATTTTATAGCACTTATTTATCAAGATCTTTAAGCAGACTGATTTTCCCCCTTCTTAGAAAGCTTTTAATCTGAACTTTGTGGAATTCTTGCTCTTTGTTAATTGAAAAATCTTTCTTTGAAAACACTTCTGTTTACTCTGGTCATTTATGCTGCAGCTTGGAATAAAAGATGTTTCTTTGTTTCAGTGTCCATTGATCAGTCCTCTGGCTAGGTCTGAAGATGAATGGCCACAATAATGCAAAGAAAACTACTAATATACTAATTTTTTAACATTTTTTTAAAAAATAATTAGGGTAGAAGAACTTTTAAGACTACATAGAAGATATATTTCTGTGTTCTGGCCGATATTAACTATCAGCATTTCTTATCATTTTCTACTTTTGCTCTAATTGATTTTTTTCTGAACCATAATTCAGTTAAAACAAACAAACTTCAGTCTCTTGGCTTTTCTCATCACAGAGTTCTGAACATTGGCCTCTTTTAGACAAGGAAATGCAATAATCATTTGTAATGATATTAAGCATTTAGACACTAACATGCTTTTATTCGCTTTTCCAAAAGCAGACTACTTCTTGCTTTTGAATGACAATAGTCTATGAAAGTATTATGATGATGTATTAAGGATTTGGGACTTTTAAGAAATTTTTATAATTTTTTTCCTGTCACTTTCCAGAAAGAATTTACCCTGGCATATAATAATGCATAAATTAAAAGTGAAATTTTAATAATTAAAAAGAGAAATAAGGATGGAAAAAAATGGAACCAGGAGTAAAACTAAATAATCATCATGATATTTACATACTTGCTACTGGTAGGCCACAAATATGGCTTAAAGCAGCCAGTTTTGGAAAAGAAAATATAATTAGTTATATAGTTCACAATATCTAAAAGAATATTAACAAACTTGCTCCAGACAACCTTACAGTGTTAGACTTATTGCTTTTTATCTATATTAAACCTTTTCTGTTAAGGTGCCTCAAACTTTGTAAACCTAAGTTGAATCTCTGATATACCCAAAGAGAATTTTTACATTATTCTTTATAAATTCAAATTGAAGATTTTTTTTTCATTAACAACTTTAGTAAAAGTTCAAATAGTTCCTATGTCCATCCAGTTGTGAATTTCCTCCTAAAAAGTATACTTTTTCTAGTTATATGACTTTTTACCTTTGCTGAGAAAGATTGGCAAGTATACAAGTAAAATAAATATAATGTTGTAAGCCAAAAACTTTTTTAGTCTGATGCCTTCAGAAATGAGAATCCTTTTCTTAAGTTTCCACAGCTCCTGCAGAATAATCCAGACTTCAACTTTTTCAAATCTCGTGTTTTAAATTAATAGAATTCATTCTTGTCTAATCTTACTAAGTTTGCAGAAATTATAAACTGATATTGTTTTCCCTGTCTGCTGCCTTCAGTCCATCTTTCTTATTCATACATTCATAACAGTTGGTGTTATTTCATAATATTTAGGATAATAATTTCTTACTATTATTATTTCTAAGAAATCTTGTACTTGACCCAACACAATAGAGAATAGTTGTCATCTGCCCCGTGTGCTTTGTGGAGTTTTCTCTCCACTAAAAAAAAAATTGACTTTGTGGAATTGGAGAGGATGGAACATTTCCTTTATGTTAACTGTTTCCCTGTTATCACTGTACATTTGGTTATTTTCTTTTTAAAGTACTGTGTTTTTCATGTGTGTTTGTTTTCTGTTTAGCCTCGTCGTGGCCGTAGCATGTCGGTTTGTGTTCCCCATCTTTGTGCTGTTCCCTTTTTATCCCGCATCTCTCCCAGTGCTCCTTCCACCCCACCACCAGTGTTGTCTGCACCTCTTTCTCCTTCCCTCCTTCGGACTGCCCCTGAGGAAACTTTTGCCGAAAAGCTTTCTAAAGCATTGGAGAGTGTCCTGCCTATGCACTCTGCCTCTCAGCGCAAGCATCGTCGCTCCAGCCTGCCTTCCCTCTTTGTCAGTACTGTATGTAACTGTAAACTTTCTGACAAATGAAAAATTATTACCAATGAATACATCCAGGCATCAAGAATTTTAATAAAAATTAAATAACAGGACTAAACTATACTTTTGGTTATGTATTAGGATTTTAGGACATTAGTTATCCCCATAGGAAACATTTTTGTAATAAGGCTTTAAGGGGGAATAACAAGCAAGGAGGCTATGAGACAGAAGGCTAATAATATCCTTGGCACATATCAATATATGCTCAATAAAATTTAGCTTTTATTGTATTTTCTTCTCCCCCATTTACATAAAAGATTTTCATTTTCTTATCATAACAAAGGGTATGTTTGTTATTTAACTTTAAATTGTTGACTTAAACAAAAGTAAATTGTTAAATGTTACCCAATTGCATTTTCTCCTCACTTTATTCTTTCTTTCTTTTTTTAAATTTTTTTTTAGTTTTAGGTGGACATAGTACCTTTATTTTATTTATATGTAGTGCTGAGGATTGAACCTAGTGCCTCACACATGCTAGGCAAGTGCTCTACCACTGAGCTACCACAGCCCTCTCATTTTATTCTTAAGAGTTGCTTACTAATGAAACTGGACAAGTCTTTTTTTTTTTTTTTTTTTTAACCAAACCCAGTGAAGAATAATTGAGGAGAAAAGTGTTTGGTTTTAATGTGTTAAAAGAAATCTGAGTAAAAAATTAGTGAAATGATATGTCAGTAAACTAGGATTAAAAATTGTTCCCTCAGGGGAGTACTTATTTAGGGTGATTAGGGTGGGACCTTGACACCATTGAATGTTAAATTACATATGTAGTATACATGCCTTTCTTTGGCTTCACTAGTGTCTCTACAAGATCTGTCTTTTTAAATTATTTTAATTGCTGTGGGACCTTGCTGCTGCTTTTCCAGAGAATGTAGTTAACATTCTGAACTAGTAACCTGAGAATCTTCAGATTTTTACTTTGGAGAATGCATAAGTTAACAAATTTTATGACTTTGGACACCTTAATAAACATCAAGAAAATGAACATTCTGATTCAAAATAAAAATCCTCTCAGCTATTATGAACAGTTGTGCTTCTTTGCTAATGGGGTCTTCTCTAAAGAATGAGGTTGCTCTTTTATAAAAGGAATCTATGATAGTGAATTACTCTAGTATGTATTATTACATACTAGTATGTATTATTAGGGAAAGTTAGGATTCTAAATTTAGAGTTTTAAATACAGAACTGCTTCTGGGAACAAAAAATGCTTTAAATCAAGTTTGGCTATCAATTATATTTTCTATTTCACCTTGAATACTAGCCATCGAAATAAAAAAATGCACCGTATTCAGCTCTTATCAGTCATGAGAAAAGTGGAAATTTTGATGATTTTTGCATCTGTAACATTGGTCATGTATCAGAATTGCTAACTGTATTGGGGCAGATAAGAAAAAGACATTACTGTCATTGGGTTCATATTTTATTATCCACCAAAAATCTTTCTATGATTTATGGTTAAAAAAGTATGTTAGTTGATGAAAAGTAGCATTGAACCCTCTAAGATAGCACAGTATAAGAATATAGACTATAGAAATACTTTAATGCAATAGATTAAATTGAAGCATACTTCTTATATCTATAAAAATAGTGCCTTTTAGCACTTACTGTTTAACTGTTTCCATTGACACAGTTTTTAAGTCTTTAAGAATGAACATACTATGAATAAAGTAGAATAATCACTTAGAAAGTTTAATTTGTTCTTTTCGCTTTGAGAGAGCAAAGTTGTGGTAAAGCAGCTCTTATCTGATGCAAAGAGTCCCACAGGTTGATTTCTTTGACCCTGGATGTATTTAATGGGTTTTTACTATGCACATAGTTTCTGAAAGCAGTATTATTTATTATGTTTGATGTAACCATTTCATAGGGTTACACAGAACTATCCAGTTGTGCATGTCTGATGTAATTTCACATATGAATGTATGAATTACTTGTCTTATTCATGTTGATACAGCCTCAGTCCATGGCGCATCCGTGTGGGGGTACCCCAACATACCCAGAATCACAGATATTTTTCCCAACTATTCATGAACGTCCAGTTTCTTTTTCACCACCTCCCACCTGTCCACCGAAAGTAGCCATTTCCCAGCGACGTAAGAGCACCTCCTTCCTGGAAGCCCAAACTCGCCATTTCCAACCCCTGCTGAGGACTGTTGGCCAAAATCGTCTTCCACCTGGTGGCAGCCCAACTAACTGGACACCAGAGGCTGTAGTTATGTTGGGCACTACAGCCAGTAGAGTAACTGGAGATCTGTGTGACATACAGGTCCATCCTATGTTTGAGTCATCTCAAGTTTGCAATGACTATAGACCTGGACTAGTACTTCCAGAAGAAGCGCACTATTTTATTCCTCAGGAAGCAGTGTATGTAGCAGGGGTACATTACCAGGCCCAGGTGGCAGAACAGTATGAGGGCATTTCATACAACTCACCAGTACTCTCAAGTCCTATGAAACAGATACCTGAACAGAAGCCAGTACAAGGGGTCCCTACATCAAGTTCTGTCTTTGAATTTCCATCTGGACAGGCTTTCCTGGTAGGACACCTTCAGAATTTAAGATTAGATTCTGGATTGAGTCCAGGATCTCCCCTCTCTAGTATTTCTGCACCTATCAGTACAGATGCTACACGTTTGAAATTTCACCCTGTCTTTGTTCCTCATTCTGCACCCGCTGTGTTAACTCATAGCAATGAGAGCAGAAGCAACTGTGTATTTGAATTTCATGCTCAAACATCAAGCTGTTCTTCAGGAGAAGGAGGTGGAATTTTACCTCAGCGTACTTACCGAAATCGACAGGTTGCAGTGGACTCAAATCAGGAAGAACCGCCTCCTCAGTCAGTTGGATTACATGGCTACCTACAGCCTGTGACTGAAGAACAGCGTAATTATCATACCCCAGAATTGACTATTTCTGTGGTAGAGCCTATCGGACAGAACTGGCCAATAGGAAGCCCAGAGTATTCCAGTGATTCCTCACAAATCACTTCTTCAGATCCCAGTGATTTTCAGTCACCTCCCCCTACAGGGGGAACAGCTGCACCTTCTGGCTCTGACGTCTCATTACCCTTTATCCATCTGCCTCAGACAGTGTTACAAGAATCCCCACTTTTCTTCTGTTTCCCCCAAGGAACCACATCTCAGCAGGTCTTATCGGCCTCATTTTCTTCAGGAGGATCTTCACTCCATCCACAGGTTATAGGAAAACTTCCACAATTCTTTTAAAGTACCCTGTTATGTACCATTACATTTAAATTTTCTATGCCTCGTTTTCCTGAATCATGAATTTATGAAGAATATTGTTTTTTGTTTTTCCTTTTCCTAATACAGTCTCCCCATCTCTTGAGGGCTATAAACTCCTTGCATTTACAAAATATGAACTGGAAGCTACCTGATTTGCCTGTACTATTTGCAGACCTTTGGAAAAGAGAACCCAAAAACTAGAATTTTAGTCACTCATCAAAATCAAAGACTTTTATTCCTATATATGGTATTTTCCAAATAACAGTGAAAATTCAGTTGTCTATAATGTAAGGTTGACTCAGCATTGATTATATAGGTATACTAAAGTATGAAGTATTACTTTCTTCCTCCAAACAATTTGAAAACAATGCAAAGGGGTAACTTTTCTGTAAAATGAAAAAAGAAATGGAATATAGTGAAAATATTTTTTAGAGTAGGATTAAGAATTAATCCATAGACTTTCTACTAGTGTGGAGAGTCTAAAAAGACAGCAAAAGGAAACCTTTTAGGAATTCAACTTAACAAAAGATGCCTTTTTGAAATGGCATCAAATAAGTCATTATGTATTATATATGCAAATTAAATAAATTTTAGCAACTAAGAATCTAGTGGGTGATGGGTGTATTTTTGTTGTTTTCAAAAATTTGTGATTAGACATCTTAGGCCCTTTTTTTCCCCCCTCAATTAATTTAGTTATTCTTGTGTATGGGCATATATCCTGTCATACAAATAAATACAAAGCAACAGGCATACAGAATAAGCAAGTAGAGTCAGTAACTATTTCATATATTCTTTTGATATATTATCAAATTTATATAGCTTTGTAAATCTACATAGGAGACTATGCATTTATATATTTAAGGCATCATTTGAATCTCCTAAGTACTCCCCTTTTTTATTAAGTACTCCCCTTTTTCATTAAGTACTATATGTTCTTTCTCTTTTATTCCTATATTCTTCCCCCATCAAAGACATAAATAACTCTGAAAATGTATATGAAATATCAATTTCTTAGAGTAGGAAGAAGCAGAACGATCCAGAAACTTAATCTTTACTGCTTGGGCATGTTGTATATTCCCATCAGTACTCATGTTGTCAAACTATACTATAAATGTTATTGTATTATTAGCCATTCTTTCCATAGTAAATTTTCAAAAGTAAAATCATTAATTTACAAACATATTACAAAAGAAATGATGCTTGTAACAGTAAATTGCAGTAGAATGTGATATATTCCTAGAGCCTTCAGAGAACTTCTTCTAAATTGAAACGAAAGACAAAAGTGGTAGCCTTTTCATTTCCTTAACCTACCCATGAGTATAGTCCTGTCTTTATTTCTCACTTTCTCATTTATTTTAGTTTTAACTTCTCTATAATTGGAACATTCTAGTTAGGGTTTCTGAGAACCACTATTAACATTCTGGGTTGGATAATTCTTTGTTTTGAGGGCAGTTTTTCTGTGCATTTTAGAATATTTAGCAGCATCCCTACTTACTAGATGGCTATAGCCATCTCTCCCAGTTTTAACAAGAAATGATTCCAGATACTCCACATGTTCCCTGGGTGATGACTATTATTATAGGTCTTAGCAGCTGATTATAAGAGCTTTTTTACATTTTTCCATAAAAGTTACTGTGACACTGCAAGAAGTAGCAGAAGAACCTAATTAAAATTATCAAGTGATTTTAATTTTCTTTAAATGTTCAGATTAAAAATTGTTTCACACTGATAGTTTTACCACTTTTTCCTGGTGTGTGTGTGTGTGTGTGTTTCTAGTAATAATTTTACTATGAATCTGAATATTCTAGTTGGCCAGAATTAAAACCTAAACAAGATAGGTTTTTACCATCAATGTTGTTCCTATGGGATGGGATCAAAAATGAACTATAATATGATCCTTTTCTAAACTTCTTATAAGATAGTCCAAAGACCTCTCCTGTACTTAATCAAGGTATTGTTTCATTTTGATCAAGCAAACTTCTCAGGACCTTAAATTTATTGCAAAAGATTGATCTGTATACACTTGCATTAGGCCTTCTATAATTTATCATATTTACTTCTTTCCATCAGGCGCAGGGTCAGAGCCAGGGCCAACTATCTTCAAGTAGTTTAGCAGGGGTTCCATCTTCCCAGCCCATCCAACATCCTCAGCCGGTAAGAACAATGTATTGCTACATTTAATTAATTAGTAGTAACCAAAATAGTTTTACATCTTTCGTGTAAAAGATGTAAAATTTTTTTGAATTCTTGATGTGAATGACTTGCTAAGGTGTTTTTGTTTTTTTTTTTTTGTCAGTGGATCTTATTTGTTCGTTTGTTGTTTGTTGTTTTGTTTATATGTGGTGCTGAGGATCAAACCCAGGCCTCATACATGCCAGGCAAGTGCTCTACCACTGAGCCAAAACTCCAGCCCCAAGTTGCTAAGTTTTTGAAAGGGAAATTAAAAAGTCATAGCATTTCTTTTTTTTTTTTAAGTTATAGGGAGACACAATATCTTTATTTTAGTTATTTATTTTTATGTGGTGCTGGGGATTGAACCCAGTGCCTCACATGTGCAAGGCAAGTGCTTTGCCACTGAGCCCAAGGCATAGCTTTTCTTGTGTTGGGTAGCAGTTTAGGAAATCTTTGTTAAATGTGTCTTTTTTTTTTTTTAATGAATCTTTATTTATTTATATGTAACGGTGAGAATTGAACCCAGTACTTCACACATGCTAGGCAAACATTCTACCACTGAGCTATGACCCCAGCCCTTAAATGTACTTGTAAACAATTTAAAGTTTAAAACAGCTATTACTTTATCTGCCTTCTTAAATGGTTCTTAACATAATTTGACAATACAAAAAGTATCAATTTGTTTCTGCTTATGTTTATGACTCATCCACAAATGAGCATTTTGTCATTTTTTTCCATTGTCCAGCAATGAAACAACTACTATAGGAAAATTGTTTTTCGAAAAAATTTGTTTTACCAAACTTCTGATTTGGGAGGTTTTGTTCCAGAACTCAAGATATTAGTGCAGTAGTAATATTCAGCAGTAAAATTTTTATAATCCTAAAATTAAATGTCTGTAGTTCACCGCTAATATTTGTTGGTGGTAATTTTTTTCAAGGAAATAATGCTTTTTTGGCATAATTGAATATAGGTATTTCGAACAAAATTCATAGCACTCCATGTGTAACACAAACTTAATGATGAAGTATTTCATTAATAGTTTCCCAAGGGTAGTTTTTAACCACCAAATTATAAATTAGCTTCTGCTTCCATTAAATTTTGAAACAGTCTAAGGTTATACCTTAGAACATTTTGGGAGAAGTAGTACCTCTGAGCAAGTGAAAAGTACTTGGTGATCTGCTTTTGCATAGTCACATTTGCTAATAATCAATACTAAAGTATACAAGAAAAAAATCACTTTAACATATTTTGTACACAAGGGAATAGATTGATTTGATTATACATGCATTTACTCAGTGACCAATACCTGTGTATCTTGTAGAAATTATGGATTGGGAATTACATGCTCTGTCTTACTCCTAACCTTTCTTCTAAACAGATTTCTATAATTTAAGCATTATTTCAAGTTTTTTTTTTTAATATTGATTTTTTTTTTAGGTGGACACTGTATCTTTATTTTATTTTTTTATGTGGTGCTGAGGATCAAACTCAGTGCCTCGTGCATGCTAGGCAAGCATTCTACCACGGAGCTGCAACCCCAGCCCCTAGAAATATATGATTCTGCAAAGATATCCAAAAAGCTGCATTTATCTGTTACTGAGGTTCCATATTTTAAAAGAAGTAAGAAGGGGGCTGGAATTGTGGCTCAGTAGTAGAGCACTTCCCTAGCACATGTGAGGCAATGGGTTTGATCCTCAGCACCATATAAAAATAAATGAATAAAATAAAGGTATTGTGTTTATCTACAACTAAAAAAAAAATTTTTTTTACAAAGGAATAAGAAGGGCTGGGATTGTGTTTCAGTGGTAGAGTGCTTGCCTAGCACGTGTGAGGCACTAGGTTAGATCCTCAGCACCACATACAAACAAATAAAATAAAGGTATTGTGTCCATCTACAACTAAAATTTTTTTTTTTTAAAAAAAGGATAAAATCCTTATGTACTGAAGATAGTCTGTTTTAAATGATTTATTATATATATATATTCTTTTTAATTGTGTTGTTTATTTTTATTTATTTGTTTTTAATGTGGTGATAGGGATTGAATACAGGGCCTCATGCATGCTAGGTAAATAAATTGCTTTACCACTGAGCTATCTCCCCAGTGCTAGAGTCTGTTTTAGGATGTGACTTTTGTTTTGGTTCTGTCAAGCCCCTACCTCACCTTAGGAAACTATCTTTAGTTGTATTATAAAGTAAGGTAAGAAATGCACCTTAGCTGAAATTTATTTCTTGGATATCTGGAAAGTAGTAAATATGGTACCAAAATAGCTTCCTCCTTCTGAAAACTTTGTGCCCATAAGCAACGTGGTGAATTATCTCACTAAATACTTTTTTCCATAGGGGCAACTATAGTCCTCAGGTATTCTTACTTTTCTGTTCAGCTGGGCATATGAACATTTTTTCTCAAGCAGCCACATCCAACAAATAGTACACAGTCTACATAAGCTTTTTGAACTGGTTTTGTGAGACATGTTTAGGCAAGGCATGATGCCAGCCTGTTATGCTGACTGCTTGACTAAAGTATTGATTATTAGACAGTGTGACTATGCACAAGCAGATCACCAAGTACTTTTCACCTGCCCAGAGATAGTACTTCTTCCAAAATGTTCTAAGGTATAACCAGCATAGATGCCTGTCATCCTAAGAAAAAAGTAAGGCAACTTGTTCATAAAATGTATTGTTCACTTTCTTTAATTTTTTTTTTTTTTTTTTTTTTTTGTAGTTGTAGATGGACAGAATACCTTTATTTTATTTGGTTATTTTTATGTGGTGCTAAGAATTGAATCAGTTGCCTCACACATGCTAGGCAAGTGCTCTGCCACTGAGATATAGCCCAGCCCTGCTTACTTTGTTTTTCAAATTGGTTCTTTTATAACTGCATCACAGTCAAATCCATTTTGATAAAATTATACAAGCATGAAATAATATCTTATTCTAAATATGACCCCATTCTTGTGAATGTACACGATGGTTGGATCACATAAATATTTTCATATATGTACATAGAAAAATTACATCAGGTTCATTTCACTGACTTTTCTATTCCTATTCCCCTTCCCTTGCCTTCATTCTGCTTTGTCTAATCTACTGAACTTCCTTTCTTCCCCTCCCACTATTTATTGTGTTTTAGCTTCCACATATCAGTGAAAATATTTGACTTTTGGGTTTTTAACTATCCATCATTCATATTCCCTCTACCCAGATACAGTTTGTTTTTGTTTGTTTGTTTTTGTTTTTTTAAGTTCAGATACTTGTGGCCGTCTAAAAATGGGTTAGATATGACTATTCTCATGGATCCTAAACGCTGTAGTAAACATGTAAACTGGGCTAGGGCTGTAGCTCAGTGGTAGAGCACTTGCCTTGCATGTGTGAGGCACTGGGTTCGATCCTCAGCACCACATAAAAATAAATAAATATATTTTTAAAAAAACATATGTAAACTTCTATAAAACAAGGATAAAAGCTAGCATGATTTATACAAAATGCAAGATTCTTTGTCCATATTATTATTTATTCCCTATAAGAACCCTATAAGGCATATCATTTCTATTTACTACTGGGAAAGCTGAGACCTGGAGAAGTTTGGGTAATCTAACTAAACTCACAGGAAGTGAAAATAGTTGAAATCCAAATAATCTGATTCTACAGCTCACCATTTAACTAATACCCAATTATGTCCAAAAATACAAATTAATATCTCTCCTGAACAGAAGGGGGATATCAGGAAGTCTTTATGGAAGAGAGATGGATGTTGGACTCTGAGACTCAGATATAAGAATAAAGACTGTTCTGTGCAATAAGAAAAATGGGGAAGATCGGGCATGAGCAGGGTAGAAGGCTTCCAAAGGTTTTAAAAAAGAAAACATGGAGCAGAAACAAATATATCCTTCAGTTTAATGAAGGTATAAATTTTGGAAAGAATTGATAGAATTCAAATTTTGTTGTGAATATGGTTCTGAATTAATGGGGAGAGAATTGGATTCTGTGCTTACCATTATCCAAATATAAAATGGAGATTTTTTTTCCCTCAAATGTATTCCTTTGTATAAAAAGGAATATTACCATGAATTCAAACCTGTATCTTAATCTCATATTACATAGCACCATCCTTTGAACAACAACCCAAAAAGTGTTAATGAGCTAAAACAGTTGAGGACAAATGTTTCTATAGAGACTTTAATCTGATAGAGTTTGGATTTTTTTTTTTTAAGCTAAGAGAATAAACATCAATTTGGTCCTTAATTCTTTTTTTTTTTTTTTTTAATATTTTTTACTTATTGATGGACCTTTATTTATTTGTACATGGTGCTAAGAATTGAACTTAATGCCTCACACATGCTAGGCAAGTGTGCTACCACTGAGCCACAACCCTAGCCCTGGTCCTTAATTCTTAAGAGAATGATTTTATTATTCTAACTATGGTATGTCATTACAAACAACTTGATTAAAAGATTAGGAAGTTAATACAGGGGCTGGGGTTATAGCTCAGTGGCAGAGTGTTTGCCTAGTTATGTGTGAGGCATTAGGTTCGATCCTTTAGCAGTACCACATTAAAACAAATAAAAGTATTTGTCCATCTATAACAACAACAAAAAAGAAGTTAATACAAAAATTGCATGAATATAAAACAAATGCAAAAAACTAATACTGTTCAAGCAGATGCTTGTTACTTTAAATTTTACCTCAAGACACAACTTGAAGGGAAAGTGTTGTACCAGAGAAAATTAATATTAATTTTAAAATTAATTTTCACTCCATTGAAAATTACATTTGAAGAGTTTAAGGGAGGGGAAACAATATTTCTGAATTAATATATTTATATAATTGATCTTATTTAAATATGTAAATGAATGAGTTAGATAATTGTAAATATTTCATTCACATTCCTTAAAATTTGAATATATTCAAGTCAAAAAAGTTTTTTTTTTTTTCAGCACCTCTCTTTTTTATTTATTTATTTTTTTTAAGTTGTAGATGGATACATTACATTTATTTGTTTGTTTGTGTGGTGCTGAGGATTCAAACCCAGGGCCTCACACATGCCAGGCAAGTGCTCTACCCTGAGCCACAACCCCCAATACAGCATCTCTCTTTCAATAAGAAAATGACTAAATTATCTTATATTCAGAGTTGCCTTAGAGTTGACAACATGATATATCTTAGGTTCTGGGGGAAAGCTTTATATAATTTAACAGCCATTTGTTCCTGGTTGTTCTTAATGTTAAAGTAAGAATACACTACAAGGATAATAGAAGTAAAGCAGCAGAGCATGGTGTTTCATGCCTAGAATCCCAGTGACTCTGGAGGCTGAGGTAGAAGAATCACAAGTTTGAGGTCAGTCTTGGCAACTTAGCAAGACCCTCAGCAAGTTAGCAAGACACTGTCCCAAAATAAAAAAATAAAAAGGACTGGGGATATATAGGTCAGTGATAAGCATTACTGGGTTCAATCTTTAGTACCAATAAATAGAGAGGAATAAAGCAAACATGACTGCTACCGCTGTTATTTCAGTAGTTTGGTGATAATTTGGTAATTTCAAAGAAGTAAGGAATATACTAAATGTCAAAATGCATTCTACTGTAAAATAAATAAATAAATTTTTTTAAAAAGGAACAAGGAATAAAAATACGAACAAAAAAAAAAAAACTACTGTAGATTATCACCTAACAAAATCCAAGAAACCAGTAAGGTAGCCATATACATAATAAATACACAAATTAATATTTTATCTTATGAGCAATAACCATTTATTTGTATGGATATATGAGGACAAATAAAGAACTGTTGTTTGCAACATTATTTTCAAGTAGCAAAAAATAAAAAATCGAAACAACCAAAATGTTCATTATTAACAGATTATTGTTTATAAACAGTATGGATTTGTATATTAAAAGAAAAAATTAAATTTGTTATGTTTACTATTACTACAAAGCCTTGGAAGTTACACAGTTCAGATTTTTTGTTCTCAGATTTAGCTCTTCTGAATGCTTTATCATTGCGCTACATCCTACATCCCCAGTCCTTTTTATTGTTTATTTTGATACAGAGTCTTCTGTGTCTCCCAGGCTTAGCAAGACCCTCAGCAAGAGTTGAACTTATGATCCCATTTCCCCAGCCTCCCAAGTTACTTGGATCATAGGTGTGTGCCACCAGCAAAGTTCAGATTTTTGTTAGGCAAAGGGGGGCACTAGTTTTAGAGCTAAGTTCTGTTTGCTTGATTTATTATAAAATTTAGTATTGGGCTAAAATTACATGTACAGGCCTTGCATATGGTTAATTCCCAGATGTCATTTCCCTTTGCCCCACATTGAGGTATAGCATTGTTTTCAAGAAAAGGAAACTTCATATTTATAATAAATGAGTAGTTTGAGGTATTATATCTAGTAAATGGTAAAACTAAAATTTGAAACTGTCTCATTCAAAACTCTATGCTTTTCTCACTGTTTTGTAACCGTAATCAGATTATATAATCCATAAAATAGACTAAAAGAGATTAAAGTAGGAGACTAGATGAGTCCACTGAAGGAGCCTAAGTGAGAGCTGATATCAAAAGAAAAGGGGTGCAAATGTGGGGTGGGGTAAAGAGCTATTTGGATATAGTGTCTAAACATCTTTGTAAAGACCTACTGTTGGAGTGTGGGAGGTGTTGGGTAAACAACCAGTGGTTTCTGAAGTTTGGAATATTGGTTAATTTTTCCTAATGATACTATCAGAAAGAATATCAGAAGAAAAACATGTAAGAGAAATTGATGAATTTGGTTATTATGTTTTAATTACTAAAATTATTATTAACAGATACTGAGGGCTTTAGTTAATATACCTCTTAGAAACATGATATGTTCCAATGATTTGAAATAAAATTGAATCATTAGTTGGACACAGTGGTGCACTACTGCATTACCAGCTCATGGGAGATTGAGATGGGGGGAGCACATGACTTCAGGAGTTTCAGACTGGCCCAGACAACAAAGTAAGACCCCAACCTCCCTCCCCCCTAAAAAGAACTGAATCATCATATTTTATTCCTAACAGCAGGGAATACAGCAGACAGCCCCTCCTCAACAGACAGTACAGTATTCACTTCCACAAACAACAGCCTCCACTGAGGCCACTACTGCACAGCCAGTGAGTCAACCTCAAGCTCCACAGGTCTTGCCTCAAGTGTCAGCTGGAAAACAGGTAAACTCTCAATTTCTGAAAAGATGCTAAAGAGGATCTACATGTAACTTGTCCTTTCAAATAGGTAGACTTCCATCCTTTATAATAGTGAAATATCCATTGAAGTTGGTTAATCTCAAGTGCAATAATGGAGTAAAAATTTGCTCTCTTTGCACATATGCATCATAAATGGATATATATATATACTGACAGCAGTGACAGGTTTATCAGTATAGAGTTACCGGTGTTAAAACCTAAAGGGTAGCTGGTGTGGTAGTGAATGCCTGTAATCCCAGCTACTCAGGAGGCGGAGGCAGGAGGATCAAAGTTCAAGGCCAGATAGGATACTGTCTCAAAATAAAATTTTTTTTAAAAAAAAGCACTGGGGATTTAGCTTATTGGTGGAATGTTTGCCTCACATGTGCAAGGCCCTGGATTCAGTCCCCATTAACACACACACACATATACACATACACACACACATACACAATCCTAATGGGTTAAATAAAAATGCTGGTAACTGAACCTGTGCCATTCTCTAGAAATATGTCAGCTATATCTAATATTCAGATATATCTGGTATTCTAGGTATATCTGGTATTTGCAATTATGCTTTGTTTTCAGGTGGATTTGTAAAAAATTTTCTCCCTTATTGCCTTTTGACAATAAGTTATAAAAGCTCCTTACATGAAATGATGCATTTTTTTTTTCTAAGATGTCCTTCTAATCATTTGAAAAGTACCTTGTAGAAGGTATGCTCTTCTGAATGGCCTTTCTTCACCTGTATCATAGATACGGTTTTGTTTGTACCCTTTTGCTTATATGTGCACAGTGTATTGTTACTGTCGTATTTCATCATATCTGAGATACTATCTATATAAAATGCACCATTATTTTATGAATCACTGAGTACATACCATCAACACATCAACAGCTATAAGATATATCCAAATTTTTCAAATGTTGAAATGACCAGGTAGTAGAGAAGGGTTATTTTGTCCTAGAATCAGTGAAATATATTAATTATACCTATTTTTATAGAGCTGCTAGACTTTTGTAGAAATAATATGGATACAGTCTGAATCACTGGGAAGAAACTTGTTTCAAACTTCATTAGCTACTTCAATAGCAATTCTAGATTTAGGGGCAGAAAACATGCCAATGGATTATGGTATGCAAAATATCTGCCAATAAACCTATTAAAAACAAACAACAAAACCCTTGCCTATGGAAAGGTTTATTTTTTATAGTCAGTGATGAAACATTACCAAATTTTTCTATAGTGAAAATGTGGAACAGTAACCAGTTTATTATCCTTTTTGTATCCCTGCTATTCTTTTTTCCCTGTTGTAATGTGGCATATTAACTTAAACTAATGTATGCAGGGTTTTGTTTGTTTGCTTCCCTCTTTTTGGCTAATACACAAATCTTGCTTTCAGCAGCCTTGCTTAAAAAAAAAAAAAAAAAAAAAAGTCTTGTCTGTTTTGTTTTTCTTTACTTTCTCAGCTTCCAGTTTCCCAGCCAGTATCAACTATCCAAGGCGAATCTCAGATCCCAGTTGCATCACAGTCCTCAGTTGTTCCAGTCCACTCTGGTGCTCATTTCCTTCCTATGGGACAGCCACTCCCCACTTCTTTACTCCCACAGTACCCTGTCTCTCAAATTCCCCTATCAACTCCTCATGTATCTACAGCTCAGACAGGTTTCTCATCCCTTCCCATTACAATGGCAGCTGGCGTTAATCAGCCTCTGCTCACCTTGGCTTCATCTGCTACAGCAGCTGCGATCCCAGGGGGATCAACTGTGGTTCCTAGTCAGCTTCCAACCCTTCTGCAGCCTGTGACTCAGCTGCCAAGTCAGGTTCACCCACAGCTTCTGCAGCCAGCAGTTCAGTCCATGGGGATACCAGCTAACCTTGGACAAGCTGCTGAGGTTTCGCTTCCCTCTGGAGATGTTCTATACCAGGTACTGTGTTAGCTAGCAAAAGAGGAGAGCATTGGAGGGTTTGATTTTAATAAGACAATCAAAAACCTAAAAATGTAGTAGTTGAGTATCAGAAGAACAGTTACAAAGGTTGCTGATCTTAACTAGAGAAGCTAAAAGGGTAAAATTCCAAGAAAAAGTAGAGTGATGATGTTTGATGACCTCCTTACCCTTTTTTTTTTTTTAAGACACAACCTGGAAGAAAAATGGTTAAATATTCAGTGTAAGCACACCAGGCTGTATGTGTATGTATATATATGTATATGTATATATAGATGGAATAAGAGTTGGCAATATGGTATCAACAAAAAAACTTCAGAGTTTAGATTTAGAAGATGAACATTCCATATATGACTGGAATGGCTAATACTAGAAGGAGTTTGCATTCTTCATGTAAGATTTGCTAAAAAGTAGATATATTTCTAGAAGGAATTAAGTTTATTATAATTCCTATTTAAATAATCTCCAACAGGGGAAAACCAGCAATTTAAAATATGATATGTAGAATGCTGGCTCCCAAAATGGAACCAGTATACTATTTCATTTCAAGAATGATGTTTAGATTATTAGTAAGAGAATGGGCTACTCTTCTTTGCTGTATGCTTCCTGCTACCCCACCCCACCCCATCCCCCCCCCCTTTTTTTTTTTTGCATGTTTTGCTGATTTGCTAATTTGATGCCCCAACCTGCACTAACTCACCTTCCTCATTTCTATCACAGGGCTTCCCACCTCGACTGCCACCACAATACCCAGGAGATTCAAATATTACTCCCTCTTCCAACGTGGCTTCTGTTTGCATCCATTCTACAGTCCTATCCCCTCCCATGCCTACAGAAGCATTGGCTACACCAGGTTATTTTCCTACAGTGGTGCAGCCTTATGTGGAATCAAATATTTTGGTTCCTGTGGGCGGTATAGGAGGACAGGTTCAAGTGTCCCAGCCAGCAGTGAGTTTAGCACAACAATCCCCCACTACATCCTCCCAGCAAGCAGTTCTGGAGGTAAATGGAATTATTGCATGTTTATATATAAAACATATATACTATGGGATAAAAATGACAAAGGAGAAACAGGCTTCCCTGGTTAAGAACTCATTTGGAGACCATGTCAAACTAACTTCTGAATGACTTTTTCTTACAGCAGAATGAAATGCCAATGTGGGGGCCTTGTTGCCACTGGCTGTTCTGTTGGGAAGTGAGTGTGCCTTGGAGAAGATTAACCCTATTAGTACTTCACTTCTCTAGCTAGTACTTTAGCCATTATTCTTGTCCTTTCACAAACTCATACCATTGGCAGTCATAAGAATATCTTATCCTACTGTGCTCTCAGCAATCATTTTTGCCCTCCTAGGAAAAAAAGGTCTGAGTTTATCTTTGCACTTTGCTCTGCCTGCCCTATTGCATACTTTTGGTAAGATGCTGGCTGCATGGCAAGTTGTAGTTTCACATTGCCTAGCAAATAGGTTGGCTGACTTCACACCATGCAGTCTTTATGAGAGACTAGCTTTAGAAACTTCCTTTGGAATTTTAAGATCACTATCTGTAGATGCTGAATATTAAGAACTCCTAGTAAATTTACTGCTTCTAGGATATAGGGGAGGGATAAGAGGAAATAAAGGGATCTTATCGCGATCATTTATCATGATAAATATGTTACCACCAAGATTTGAATTATCCTTTCCATTCACAGAGTACTCAGGGAGTCTCTCAGGTTGCTCCTCCAGAGCCAGTTCCAGTAGCACAGTCACAACCAACCCAACCTGTCACTTTGGTGTCCTCTATAGACAGGTAGGTAAAATCATAATTCTCTTTTGACTTGTAGATAGGATAGTATAAAACATCAGAATATCAAACCCTGAAATCTCATATTGAAAATGGAACTTTTTCTTTTTCAAAGTGCGCACTCAGATGTTGCTTCAGGTATGAGTGATGGCAATGAGAATGCCCCATCATCCAGTGGAAGGCATGAAGGGAGAACAGCAAAACGGCATTATCGAAAATCTGTAAGAAGTCGCTCTCGTCATGAAAAGACTTCACGCCCAAAATTGAGAATTTTAAATGTAGGTATCAATGACTTTGTGGCTTTGATATTGTTAAAGGAATTTAGCACGGAGAATAGTTTTTGAAATCAGAACCATTCATTTCATAAAATAAAGATACCTTATCTTTGCACCATATATAATTTATATAGCCCTTTTTTTTCATTTAATTCATACAATTCTTTTTGACTATCACATTTTTCAGAAAGTATAGTTTATAAATAATCTGTAATAGAGACAGCAACTAATATCATTGAAATAATTCTTAAGGCTTAGGGAAAAGAATAGAGTGAAAAAGACTTTATGTTCCTTTCAGACTCAGTAGTGGAAGATAAACAAGTAGCTCAAAGACTGACATCATCTTATAGGTATTCTACCAGTTCAAATATTGGTGCTTCAAGTTACAATATTAATACCATGCTTCCTCAGACATAAATATGAGCATTAGTCTGAATGACTTTTTCTCAGTGTCAGTAAAAAAAGCCAAGTATAGTCTTCAGAAATGAAGTATCTTTTCTTTTCAGGTTTCAAACAAAGGAGACCGGGTAGTAGAATGTCAATTAGAGACTCATAATCGGAAAATGGTTACATTCAAATTTGACCTAGATGGTGACAACCCCGAGGAGATAGCAACAATTATGGTATGTCTGCATATGGAGTTCCAAATTTTCCCCTATTACTTCATCTAAATATCCATTACCCTAGGCAACTATCCAATATTTGTAATTCATGTTTTATATTCAGTATTTCATTGGAATATAACCAGCACACCTAACCTGTGATTGTGATATTTTTGTGTAGAATCTGTAATTATTCATATTTCAGTATTAAGTATTGAAGTTCTTAAATAGGAAAGAGCTGCCAGGCACTGTGGCCAGGGCAGGAGAATTGCAAGGTTGAGACCAGCCTGGGCAATTTAGTGAGATGCTACCATAAAATAAAATTAAATGAAATGTAAAGTAGCAGAAAAGTACAAATTAAAAAGGGGACTGGAGCCTGATGTGGTGGCTCATGCCTATAATTCCAGCAACTCAGGAAGCTGGGGCAGGAGGATCACAAGTTCAAAGCCAGTCCCAGCAACTTAGCAAGACCCTGTCTCAGAATTTTAAAAAATAGAAATAAAAAGGGCTGGGGATGTGGTTAAGTGCCTGGGTTCAATCCCTGGGACAAAAAAAAAAAAGAGGACTGGCTCAGTGGTAGAGCGCTTGCCCAGCACATGTGAATCACTGGGTTTGATCATTAGCAGCACAAAAAGAAAAAAGGATGGAAGGGCTAACTTAAATACCAAATAAATAATACACTATATATGCAGATGGGATAAAAATCTTGTGGTAATTGAATGACCTAAAGCTTCAGAAATGTTATATTGATCAGAAGGACATCATTTGTTTTACAGGTAAACAATGACTTTATTCTAGCAATAGAGAGAGAGTCATTTGTGGATCAAGTGCGGGAAATTATTGAAAAAGCTGATGAAATGCTTAGTGAGGATGTCAGTGTGGAACCGGAGGGTGACCAGGGAATGGAAAGTCTGCAGGGAAAGGATGACTATGGTTTTTCAGGTTCTCAGGTAGGTTCACCAATCACATAGTGAAGCTTTGCTTATATAAAATACATCTGTAGTACTAAATTCGCCATGCAAAATGCCTTCTGATATCACATTGTGACTGAGAATAAGCATTCATGTTCATTTCACATGGTGATTTGCTTTGTCTAATTGAGAGTACATTTGAGAATGAACTTACTTTTAGTTTGTTTGGTTTTGTTTTTTAAGAAATTGGAAGGAGAATTCAAACAACCAGTTCCCACATCTTCCATGCCACAGCAAATCGGTAAATTTCTTCTTATTTGTTTTCTGCCTTTAACTTAAGAAGTTGTATGTGCCAATAATGAAATATTAAAGTTTCATGCGGTTGAGTTATATAACAAAAACTGCAATTACGTGATTTGTTTTTTTTCAGGTGTTCCTACCAGTTCTTTAACTCAAGTTGTTCATTCTGCTGGAAGACGGTTTATAGTGAGTCCTGTGCCAGAAAGTAGATTACGAGAATCCAAAGTTTTCACCAGTGAAATATCAGACACAGGTGAGGATTGATTCTGCCACATATTTAATAACATAAATCCTATAGCATCTCTGCTACAGTGGAAGCTTGGTCATCAAGCAGTAGCTCATGATGACACAGATAATAAAAACAAGTAGAAAATAGAGGTTTTAAACAGCAGATAAACATAAGGAGTAGGGAACTATTTAAATAATAGGATTAAAGAAAAAGCCAGAAAGGATAGCCATATTAGATGCAGCCTATGTATAATTCTGTATTGTGTTTGTTTCTTTTTTGTTGTTTTTAGAAATTATGTATGTTTTCAGAGTACTCCATGTTTCTTTTCTGGAAATAGATATTCACTCACATAAGCTGACTATTTGAACAAACTGCTAGTCAATTTTGCAGTATTAGAACTTGTTATTTTCTTGGGAGAAATATTAAACCTTTTTGATAACATGGCATTGTTGGTGATCAAAAAATAGGTTGTTAGAACAATGTTTAAATCCTTCCTTTTATATAAAGGACTATAAATATAACCTGTATTTTTGTTTTCCTTTGCAGTTGCTCCCTCTATACCTCAGGGCCCTGGAATGAATTTGTCTCATTCTGCTTCATCCCTTAGTCTCCAGCAGGCCTTTTCTGAACTTAGACATGCCCAAATGACTGAAGGACCCAACACAGCACCTCCAAACTTTAGTCACACAGGACCAACATTTCCTCCTTTCTTGGGTAGCATTGCCGGAGGCCCAACCACAGCAGCAGCCACACCTTCAGTATCAGTTCCTGTATCAAGCGGCTCTCTTAATGACATTTCCACATCAGTAATTCAGGCTGAGGTTACAGTACCCACTGAAAAAGGGATTGCTGGAGTTGCCACCAGCACAGGTGTGGTTATGTCAAGTTGTCTTCCTGTACCACCTGTGTCTGAGTCACCAGTACTTGCCAGTGTGGGTTCAAGTGTCACAATACCTGCAGTTGTCTCAATGTCCACAACATCCCAGCCAGTACAGGCCCCCACATCTGGGAGCATTGTTTCTAGTACAGGCGCTTTTCCTTCTATGACAGTTTCAACAGCTTCAACCTCTGCAGTGGGCAGTACTGCTGTCCCAGGTGCTAAGCCTCCAGCTGTGTTATCTCAGCATACAGCAAGCACTACTGGGGTAGCCACAGTAACATCAGTTTCTGCCTCCACTCCATTCCCAACCATAGCTTCACAGCCATCCCTTCAGCTTAGTAGCAGCACCTCTGCCCCTACTCTAGCTGAAACAGTGGTGGTTAGTGCACACTCACTGGACAAAACATCTCATAGCAGTACAACTGGATTAGCTTTGTCTCTCTCTGCACCATCTTCCTCTTCCTCTCCTGGAGTAGGAGTGGCTAGTTCTGTTTCTCAGCCTGGTGGAGTGCATCCTTTAGTCATCCCATCAGTGGTAGCTTCTACTCCTGTCTTTCCCCAAGCAGCAGGACCTACTTCTACACCTTTGTTACCCCAGGTACCCAGTATCCCACCCTTGGTACAACCTGTTGCCAATGTGCCTGCTGTACAGCAGACTCTCATTCATAGTCAGCCTCAACCAGCTTTGCTTCCTAACCAACCCCACACTCACTGTCCAGAAGTAGATGCTGATACCCAACCCAAAGCTCCTGGAATTGATGACATAAAGACTCTGGAGGAAAAGCTGCGGTCTCTCTTTAGTGAACACAGCTCTTCTGGAGCTCAGCATGCCTCTGTCTCACTAGAGACGTCACTAGTAGTAGAGACCACAATCACACCAGGCATCCCAACCACTGCTGTTGCACCAAGCAAACTCATGACTTCCACTACGAGTACTTGCTTACCACCAACAAATTTGCCATTAGGAACAGCTGGTTTGTCAGTCATGTCAGTGGCCACACCTGGGCAAGTTTCTACCCCAGGCAGCTATGTTTCAGCCCCAGTGAGCACTGCATCAGGAATGAAACCTGGAACTGCTCCCTCAAAGCCACCTTTAATTAAGGCTCCGGTAAGGTTCTTGTTAAACTATTATTAGATAAATAAGATCACATTCGTGCATTTTTCAACTTGGCCTTGCAAATTAATAATGTAGTTACAAAGCCTTGAAGATTATAAATGTAGTGGTCGTTCAGTCTTAAACAAATTAACAGCAACTTTAGGACATGAACACAAAGATTTTTCCCTTTTTTGAAATGTATATTATTATCAGGTAAAATGTAGACATTTCTCCTATTTCCCAAAGGGGAAATAAAGGCATCTATCAAAAAAATATGCATAGTAATAGTAGTTTGCCACTTTGTTTCAATTGAGAATAAAGGAAATTTTCTGCTTTCCATGTAAGTACAATTTGAGGTTCATAAAAACTGAAAGTGATAAAAGAGGAATTAGTCTAATCCTAGGAATAAAATAACTAAACTGTATTTTTTAATTCTTCTGTGGCAGATTTCCTCTCATTTTCCCATCTTCAGTATTGCTGATCTTTTTCAAAAATAACAAGGCTATATTGTGGCTACTGTATTCTATACTTCAGCTATCTTTCTGCGTTGCTATTGCTGTGAAACTCTTTGCAGTGGGGTAATACAGATATTTCTAAACTTAAAATAGGGTTACATACCCATAAACCCATCCTAAAATTGAAAATATAAAGTCAAAAATGCATTTAATATACCTACCTAAACATTGTAGCTTAGAACACAAACACTGTAAAATATTGGTTGTTTACCCTTGTGATGTCATGATTAAAAGAGCTGTGTCTCACTACTGCTGCTTAGCATCATAAGAGAGTATCGTCCCCTATTTTGGTAGCCTGGGAATAGATCAAAATTCACATGGTGGTAAATGCCTGTTGTCCCAGCTACTCAGGAAACCAAAGTGGGAGGATCACTTGATCCCAAGGGTTGAAGATCAACCTACTAGTCAGCATAATGAGACCCTATCCCCCACCCCCCCAAAAAAAAAAAAAAAAAAAAATCCAGGTGCAGTGGCATGCACCTGAAATCCCAGCAACTCAGGCTGCTGAGACAGGAGGATCACAAGTTCAAGGCCAGCCTGGGTAATTTAGCAAGGCCTTGTCTCAAAATGAAAATGGCTCTGGGGATGAAGCTCAGTGGTAAAGCACCCCTGGGTTCAATGGTCAGTACCAAAAAGATAAAGAAAAAAATTTCAATGTACGGTTTCTACTAAAGGCATATAATTTGTGTACTATTGTTAGTCAAAAAAAAAAAATTCATGTCAAACCATCCATCATATGTAAGGAACTGTCAGTTCAGAGTCTTTATTCAGATAAAACAAATTACTTGATAGTATTAGATTTTTGATGCCTTTTCTTATCAGACTTCCCTCTAGGTTTTATTTAAGTCAACCTCTGAGTTGTTTGCTTTTATTTTCCTTTTTCTCAGAAAAGTCTTGTTTTTCTTAGCAAATGTCTTGTTTTTCTATATCAAATGAGTAGCTCAAAGAGTCTGTCTCTTATGTACCTATAGACTTTGTCCTCTTTATTTATCCTAAGGAACAACCTTTTATTATATTTTACTTCATTTCAAGGGTATTTCAAAATAACACTTATAATTCTATTATTTTGTTATATTGTCCTTTATGTAAGACAGATATTAAGAGTGTACCCTTGGTGATAACTAGATACATTTTATTTTATGCTTCTGTATTAAAATTAATTGGTTTGCTCTTTAGCATGCAGTCTTTACTATTAGTGTCTCATGGACTTGAATTTCCATTCATTGTCTTAGGTGCTGCCAGTGGGTACTGAACTTCCAGCTGGTACTATGCCTAGCGAGCAGCTGCCACCTTTTCCTGGACCTTCACTAACTCAGGTGCCCCAAGATTTGGCAGATTTCTTTCTATGCTCCTACTTTTCTTCTTCGCAAAGCTTGTTTAAATAATTCACCATTGCATGACCTTGGCTTCTGGTTCCTTCTTGGCTTTGACTTAGTAACACCTTTCTTTTAAAAACCATGTAGCTGCACAGGGGTTATAGCTCAGTAGTGGAGCACTTGCCTATCATGTGTGAGGCACTGGGTTCGATACTCAGCACCACATAAGAATAAACAAAATAAAGGTATTGTATCCATCTACAACTAAGAAAATATTTAAAAACATAAAAACCATGTAGCTAATGATCCAGGCCCCACTTAAGCTTCATTATTATTTTGTTTAGAATTTTGCTTCAAGTCACCTAGAAAACATTTAATATTTTTTTATATTTCATGTGGGAAGAAAATATCAAAGTTTGACGTTTTGCCAGAAAACATTACTCTTTTTTTAATTCACAGTTTTTTTTTTAATATTTTTAGTTGTAGATGGACATAATATCTTTATTTTATTTATTTAGTTTCATGTGGTGCTGACACTGGGATCCAGTGCCTCACACATGCCAGGCAAGCTCTCTATCACTAAGCCACAACTCCAGCCCCCATTTATTCTTTCATAGAATAGCGAAATTGCTTCTTAAATGTAAGGGTAGTTTCTAAGCCAATGTGGAAATAAAAAATTTTATGTGATCAAAATTAACTATGGGGCTGGGGTGATTGTAGCTCAGTGGTAGAGCGCTCACCTAGCATGTGTGAGGTACTGGGTTCGATCCTTGGTACCACATAAAAATAAATAAGTAAAATAAAGGTACTGTGTCCCATCTACAACTAAAATCTATATATGTATTTTAAAAATTTAACTACGAAAATTTCTTCATTAAAAAAGAAAAAATATCCTTTTTCTGAGTCTAACCAGTTAGGTGTTTGTTTGTTTGTTTAATTTTTTTGAAAACCAGTTTTAAAAATGTTTTAAAAATCTTCAGTGTTTATCATTTCTTTCATTGACCACCTAAAGAAATAATTGGCTTACATATAGGTGTAATGTTGCATGAAAATATGTACTATAACTTTTAATATAAAAATTGACAGCTCAACAAGATATTAACATGTTTTATAAGATTGCTCATAGAGGGGCTAGGGTTGTAGCTCAGGGGTAGAGCACATGCCTAGCATGTGGGAGGCACTGGGTTTGATCCTCGGCACCACATAAAAAATAAATAAATATAGGGCTGGGGTTGTAGCTCAGTGGTAGAATGCCTGCCTCACACACATGAGGCACTGGGTTCAATCCTCAGCCCCACATAAAAATAAATAAATAAAGATTGTATCCATCTACAACTTTAAAAAAAAAAATCTTTAAAAATAAATAAATAAATATAATGAGTATTTTATCCACCTAAAAACAAGATTTTTAAAAAAAAAAAAACTTGAGATCAGCCACATGAACTTGAGATTCCCTTCTCACGCTCAGTTCTGTTAATGTATACGATAGTAGTCATAATCATCTGTAATGTTTAAATTATTGTTTCCCTTTCCCATTTCACCCCATTACTAACTACTTAGTTGAATTTCCCGTAAGGGAAGCACTTGATATGAATCAGTCCATTATAACCATGAAGAAGGTTCTGACATGGCACAAGCTAGTAAACTTTGAAAGTAAATTAGGAATTTATTTTGAAATTATATGTAATAAAAACATGACAGATTGCTACTTGAGAAGCCTACTATGAATTTATCCCTCCTACTTTAATTCTAATTTTCAGTAGAACATAATGTAAAGAACTTGCCAAAATAAAGTAATAACTTCAACCGAGAACCTACTCCAACAGTCACCAGATTTTTGGGGGGAAAAAAAAAAGGTGCAATATTAATGCCGATATGATTTTAAACCAGTTTCTCATTAAAAACATGTGTTCAAAAGCCATGCATGGTGGCATGTATCTATCTGTTATCAGCAGGATCACTTGAATCCAGTTTTACCAGCCCAAGCAATATAGTCAGACCTTGTCTTTAAAAAGAAGAGAAAAATAAACATTGATTGCTTAGTGAGAAATATAAAGGATAAGGAAGGGTAAGTAGATAGTACCTGCATTTAGAGGTGGACGCATAAATGAAGCTTATGTAAGAACAGATTGATAAAAACCAAGATAGATGTACCAAGTAGAGACTGTGACTGGGTAAAAAAAGAATGTGCCCCAGAGGTGCATAGCATAATGCATGATTAAGAGGACAGAATAACCAGACTTCCTTGCTGCCATCTGTAAGATTTAAGTATATATCATATAAGTGTAGCTGAATTACTCTTGATAGAGTTTCATAATCTTGATAGCATTATGTGAATTTTGGTTTTGGGGGTTTTGTTTCCAGTGAAAACAAATGTTATAATCTAAAGCATAAAATAATGTCTTGTATAAATCGGTTATATATAGTAGCTCTGAAAGTGCCACAGAATTTATATCTACCATAACTGTTTTTGCTCAGTCACAACAACCTCTAGAAGATCTTGATGCACAGCTGAGAAGAACGCTTAGTCCAGAGACTATTACAGTGACATCTGCAGTTAGTGTAAGTGTTTAAACCCTTGATAAAATCTCATAACCCGAGGGGCTCAGTGGTAGCATGTATGAGGCACTGGGTTCAATCCTCAGTGCCACATAAAAATAATAAGTAAATAAATAAATAAAGGTATCATCCATATAAAATCTCTTAACCTGAATGTATTATATTTCTGCAACACAAAATGTAACCTAAATAGTTATTAATATAACATCTTTTCAGAGTCCCTGCTTGTTCCAGACAACAAAAAAGAGATCAAATTAAAGTGTAACTGATACTTTTTATGTACCTCTAACTAGTGTATATCTCAGATCAGGCCTATGGATTTTGCATTTATGCTTTGTAGTAGGCTAAAACTATTTTTCGGTGGAGCATGACTGTAATCCCAGCTACTAGGGAGGCTGAGGCAGGAGAGTTGTGAATTCAAGCCCAACCTAGGCAACATAGTGAGATCCCCATTTGAATAAAGAAAAGGAAACAGCTAGTTTTCTATAGAAATACTTACGTATTTCCATGACTGAGGAGAATTGATACTAATATCTAAAGCATGAGATATTAGCAGATTAACGAGCCTTTGTTGGTGTTATTGGAACAAGAAGATTATTATACATGGGGCAGTGGTAGTTTCTTAGCATAAGACTTTTAAGTGTTCTGGGAGAAAAATTAAGAAAGAATGAAGAAGGATTAAGACTCAAATTTTCTTTAAAAAAACTGCCTTTCTGCCAAATGCGGTGGCACACCCCTGTAATCCCAGTAACTCTGGAGGGTGAAGCAGGAGAACTGCAAGTTCAAAGCTAGCCTCAGCAACTTAGCAAGGCTCTAAGCAACTTGGTAAGACCCTGTCTCAAAATAAAAATTGCTGGGGATGTGGCTCAGTGGTTAAATGACCCTGGTTTCAGTCCCCAATACCAAAAAAAAATTTTTTTGGTTGTAAAAGAAAATTCCCTTAGATATAAATGTTTCTTCACCATATAATATATTCCACTTTTCCAAAGACCAAAGAAAAGGTAACAGGTCAAAAGTATTCTTGATTAAAGCTAAAGATTTTGTGGTATCTGTGTGTGTATGTGTTTTGCAGCCTGTGTCCATGGTGGCTCCAACAGCAGTTACAGAAGCAGGAACACAGCCTCAGAAGGATGGTGAGAAACATCCTTCTTCCTTTCATATTACTACTCCCAGTCCTGCCTATGATTGATAATAGAGGTCACTGTTTCAAAGGCACAGTCTTTAGCATGTGGGTATATTTGAGACTATTATAAGGAACATTTTTACGTATTTCCATGACTGAGGAGAATTGATACTAATATTTAAAGCATGAGATATTAGCAGATTAACGAGCCTTTGTTGGTGTTATTGGAACAAGAAGATTATTATACATGGGGCAGTGGTAGTTTCTTAGCATAAGACCATTTGTTCTTAGGTAGGCAAGATCCTTGCAAGATTAGGAAATTGAGGCATTTATAAAAGTGAATTTACAACTAACTTCTTGGCTTTTGTGACACTGGACATATAGAGATAAAGATCAGCTTGAAAAGCCAGAATAACATTTCACACAGAAATTAAATATAATTAAATTAACTAGTTTAAATATTGTTTTTATTCAAGCTAATTATATATTGAATTGACTTATTTTAAAAGAAATAACTTAAAAATCAATGATACATTAGAAATGCTAGAAATAGACAAAATAAAGGAAACTGTAAATTATCAAAACACATACCATAAGTAAATACAATAAAAGTTGATTAATTATATTTACCACCAAATAAAAGGGAATGTAGACTGTAAAGAAAGTGACCTTTTAAATCCTCAAGAAGATGGGATATTTCAACTAAATAGCCATCTGGGAAAAACTTAAATGGATCAAAGATGAAAGATATCATAAAAATAGTACTACATAAGAATACATGAGAGGAATATTTTCCTTAATTTTTTCCCCCAACTGTGTAGAGCAGAGTCAACAAACTTTTTTACCAGATAGTAATATTTTAGACTTTACAGGATGCAGTCTTTGTTGCATCTTATTCAGATTTCCTGGTCAAGCCCCAAAGCAGCAATAGACTAATGCAGATGATTGAGTCTGATTGTGCTCTTGAATTTGGTACACTGATCATGGTTTGTTCTAATCACTGATAGAGAGGATTGTGTTAAGTTTAATATTCAACCTAGAGCAAGCAGTAATAAATTTCAAATTTGTTGAATGTAGTAAAAATGCCATTGGGTATAAAAATAAATGAAAAATTGGGGAAATACATATGTGGTGGTGGTGGGATGTCTGAGTGTATCTTTATCATAGAAGGGACTAGTTTTGCTAACATAAAGAATCTGGCCAGGCACAGTGGTGCACACTTGTAATTCTAGCAACTCAGGATGCTGAGGCAGGTCAGGATCACAAATTCAAGGCCAGTGGGGCATAATAGCTCAATGGTAAAGCACCCCTGGGTTTGAGCTTCAGTATTGTAGGGGGCAGGTCCTGAAATTCAGCATGGACCCAACAAATATAAGATACAGAAAAATAAATTTAGACATGAAAATACTTAACTTCCTCAATGATAACAGAAATTGAAAGTAAAACTACAAATGATAGCGTTTCTCACCTCTCACTGGTAAATTTAGGAGTTTTAGTAGCCACTGGTGTGTTGGTAAAGCCTTTGGGGATCAATTTAGTAATGTCTAAGTTTTAAAAGCAAATTATCTAATAGTTCCATTCCTTAGTCCACATATCTATAAGATATTATGTATTATAGCACTTTTAAAATAGCAAATTTCTGAAAAATTTAGATGTTCATTGGTAGAAGCCTGATTAAAATATGGCACACTGAAAAAACAAAACAACAACAACAACAACAACAACAACAAAAATATATATATATATGTTACAGAAATAAAATTCAAAACTCTGTGTTCATTAAAAAGAATGAGGCACTGAGCTGGGGTTGTGGCTCAGAGATAGAGTGGTCGCCTAGCATGCATGAAGCACTGGGTTCAATCCTCAGCACCACATAAAAATAAAATAAAGATTGTTTCCACCTATAATTAGAAAATATTTAAAAAAAGAACAAGGCATTGATATGAAATACTCACTAATTGCATGGAATCATCAATCAGTATTCTAATTGTATAAAATAAGGAAAATATATGCTGAAGTATGCCTTTGAAATTCAGAATAAAAACAAATAGTTGTCCCTGGGGAAAAGGACCTGAGTGGCTTTGAAGTTGCTTAAACTACTTATGAATGATTCTTGAGAACTATACTATCCTGTTTTATAGGACTTTACCTGAGTGTTGCATTGAGAAAATAAATTTAAACTGGTTTTCATTTTAAAGTAGATTTTTAGCCAAAGGGAATAGAAGGTAACTTTTTAAAAGAGGGTGATAATTTATCTTCCTCCTCTATGTATTTGTTTCAGTTTCCCAAAGCACAGAAGGCCCTGTCCTAGCAACTAGTTCAGGAACTGGTGTTTTTAAGATGGGACGATTTCAGGTATGACAATCATTTTCTTTGCCTTGATTCCCTCTTTTTTCGGGTGGTTGTGTATATAATAAAATTGTTACCTACCTAATATAATTCTTTTTCATAGTACCTGATAACTGTCATCTTCCTGTCATATAAGTAATATATACTAATTAAAGAAACTATGAAATACTTAGAACAGTAGAGAAACAATAGATAGTCATACTAACTTTCCAACGCATCCCACAAGATTACTTGTTTTTTCTAAAACTGGCAGCTGCTTCTCTTCGAATATCGTGTAATTCTTTTTTCCTCAAATAGTAATTCGTTTACCTAACCATTCTTCTATTGGTCATTTCTAATTTTTTCATCATAATAAGGAAAGTAAAAGTGAACATATTTTTCCCCCTTTAAAATTCTGGGGATTGAACCCAGATTGAACCACTGATCTGTTGCCCAGCCTTTTTATTTTTTAAATTTGAAACATGATCTCACTAAGTTGCTGAGGCTGACCTCGAATTTGGGATCCTCCTGCCTCAGCCTCCCAGGTTGCTAAGATTACAGGTGTCTTCATCATGCCCAACTGAACATCTTTATGTGTAAAAACTTTTTTTATATTTATAATAATTTTCTTAGACTTAACTCTGTAAATGAAAATACTGAGTCAGCATCAAATGATACCATATTTTCTCATCTGATCCAACCAATGAGCAGTTTCTAGTTTCTGGCTCTTAGTACATAGAGTTAAATAAGCTTTGCAAATAATTTTTTAAACTGTTTTTAGAACTACTTTCATATTAGTAATTATGATAGCCCCTGGAGTTGGGGATAGTAGGTGATTTTTCTCATTTGTAAACTGAGGTTGTTTTTGTTGTTGTTGTTGTTGTTTTTGTTTTGGGGACTTGGGGGGGGGGGTTTGATTTGGTTTTTGTCTGTTTTATTTCTGGTCATACTGGGGATTGAGCCCAGGAGTGTTCTACCTCTCAGCCTTTGAGCTACATCCCAACCCCCTTTTCATTTTACTTTATTTTGAGACAGAGTCCTGCTTAAGTGACCTAGGTGGGCCTTAAACTTGAGATCTTCCTGCTTCGGTCTCTCAAGTAGCTAGAGTTATAGGCAAACATCGCTGATCCTGGCTATAAACTGAAGTTCTTTGAGTTTGTAGTTAGACCGAGTTTGTATCTGTAAAACATGGACAAACCAGGACAAGGATGTGGATCCTCCTTTCGTACCTTTTAGTGGTATTTATTTTTTCTTGGTACCAGGGATTGAACCCAGGTGCATTTAACCACTAAGCCACCTTCCCAGTCCTTTTTGGTTTTTATTTTGAAGCAAGGTCTCCCAAGTTACTTAGGTCTCACTAAATTGTCTGAGGCTGGCTTTGAACTCTAGCCACTCAGAATCTACATCTCAGTACAGATGTGTTGTTCTTTGTAATGATATTTGATTTATTTTTGCAGTCCAAGATGGATAGACTATGTAGAGATTCAGTCTGTTAATTGACTAGAAAATAAAGTGATTCCTTTCTTTTTTTTTTTTAAGCAGTCCATGCTAGAAATTAAATGTCTGGGACTTCAATTTTCAATCATACTCTGTTCTTTTTCCATCAGGTTTCAGTTGCAATGGATGATACCCAGAAAGAAGATAAAAATAAGACAGAAGATGCAAAGTCTGTTCATTTTGAGTCTAGCACATCAGAGTCCTCAGTGCTATCAAGTAGTAGTCCAGAGAGTACCCTGGTGAAGCCAGAGCCTAATGGGATGACAATCCATGGCATCTCCTCAGATGTGCCAGATGGTGCCCTTAAAACTCCTGCCTCAGAAGCAAAGTCAGAAACTGGGCAACCTACCAAGGTGGGACGTTTTCAGGTGACAACTACAGCAAACAAAGTGGGTCGTTTCTCTATATCAAGAACTGAGGACAAGATTGCTGAGGCAAAGAAAGAAGGACCAGTGACATCTCCTCCTTTTAGGGATTCAGAACAAGCTGTTCTCCCTGCAGTAATACCAAAGAAAGAAAAGCCTGAACTGTCAGAGCCTTCACATCTAAATGGGCCATCCTCTGACCTGGAGGCTGCTTTTCTAAGGGGGGATGTGGATGATGGTTCAGGTAGCCCACACTCACCCCGTCAGCTGTGTTCGAAGAGTCTTCCCATTCAGAATCTAAGTCAAAGCCTTAGTAATTCATTCAATTCCTCTTACATGAGTAGTGACAATGAATCAGACATTGAAGATGAAGACTTAAAGTTAGAGCTTCGACGACTACGAGAAAAGTAAGTGTATTTTCTCCTGTGAGTAACTAATGGCACATATTATATTAAGACAGTGGATCCCAGTGGCAAGATTAATGGTCCTTTCACTACAATATGCTAATGTGGTATTCCTTCTACAGAGAAGGTGATATGCAAAAGTTCAAGTTGTTTCAATATAATTCATTCCCTGTCTTCTCATCAGAATTTAAGACTTTTCTAGTTATGGGATTTCTTAAGCATCTCTATATTATCACTGTAATGTTATTTTTTTTATCATGCATATTTTATTAGCCACTTTGTTTAAATAACAAAGTACTGTTGAAGGCCAATTATAGAGCTCAAAGATCACATCAACTGATTACAGTTTACTATTCACATCTCAAAATTTCCTAGAATAATAAAAATGAGGACAGCAAAATAGAAAACTTTAAAAAAAAAATCAAACGACAAAAACAATACTCGAAATTATCATGACACATTTGAATTCTTTTTCTAGAACCATGAGTTTTTCTTAAGGAAAATAGCCAAAGTCATTGTAATTGGAAATGTTTCCCTTTAATGACAACATATGAGGTGGCCATGTTGAAACTAATTATTTTCATTATATTTTTCACTTTCATTAATAAGAATTTCACCATCTGCTTTTGTGTTTATTTCTGAAGAAGCATTTTAGACATGAGACTAATTTCAGTGTTTCTTAAATGGTTATAAACAATGAGTTTTCTGAATCAATAATCAGCGATATTAATATAGACAAGAAGTCTCTTGTCTAAAATGTTATTTTTAATGCCAGGAAGAAGAAAAAGTTACTAAGTTAAAAAAGTATTAAATTTACCCTTTAGAAAAGATTTTTATTAAATGTTTATCCATATGTAATTATCTAATATTTTCACTGTAATTGCTCCATTACATATTAACCAAATTATAATTGAGTCAATTAATTAGAGAGCACTTTCTGAAGTTCCCTATGCTGGCCATGTGGCCTCATTTATATTATTTATTTTGCCTGGAATTCCTACCAGATCACTCTTCCCGGTCCCATCCCCATCTCCAAACAATACTTAATTCTTTCATTTTCTGTATCTACTCCTATTTGTCCTGCAAGATGCCTTTCAGATCTATTACTAAAAATATTTTTTCATTCTCTAATAAAGTCAAATACTATTTCTTTTATCCTACACTGAATTATATATATTCTTCAGTTTTATCATTACCCCACTCTATTTGTGTTACATTTGCTTTTCTTAGAATGCAAAAATTCCTCCCAAGCAGGAACAGTATTCTCTTCTAATACTAAACAAGTTAGTATTCTGAAATCCTAGGACTTAACATAATTTAGTCCCTAAATAGAAGAAATTGAAATAAATGGAAACTTTTACATATCTTCAAAGTGATTACTACATATAAATAATGTCAATGGCAGGTCCCAGATTAACCATGAAGATGGCATTTTTCTCCATCACTTAAGAACACTATGTCACTATAGTTCATCACTTAAGAACACTATGTCATTATAGTTGACCTTTTATTTCTACCCATGCATAATGGTCAATAACCATCACAGTGAAAGTGCCCCTCATTATTTGGGGGAATTCTGTCCCAACACAGTGATTAATTGCATCATCACTGTATGGTCAAAAGCAAGTCATTAATCTTTGGCAAGCTTTGCTCAAGTTATAATGTTTCCCTTTAATGACAACATATATATGAGGTGGCCATGTTAAAAACTAATTATTCTCGTTATATTTTTCATTACATTTTTTATGTCATTAGCACTTCTCATTACTGTTAACCATTCCTGGCTGTTTGTTCATCTACCAAATGAACCTGGTAATGGCATTGAGAAGTATAATTATGTTGACAAGTTTTGTTAATTTTATTTTTCTCAAATTGGATCAGAATAGCAAATTCACTTGTCCTGCATATGGCCTCAGAAGTCAGGAAATGTTTTTTCCATAACACCTTATCAACTATTTGTGGTTGGCTAGTGTTATTGTGAGCTTTTTCACTGCTGTGACTAAAAGACCTGACCAGAAAAATTTTAGGGAAGGAAAAGTTTATTTGGGGCCTCATGGTTTGGAGGTATCAGTCCACGGACAGCTGGCTCCATTCCTCAGGGCTCAAGGTGAGACTAATCATCATAGCAGTGTGTGTGGCAGAAGGAAACAGCTCACATGGTGATCAGAAAGTAGAGAGAGAGATTCCACTTGCCAAATACAAATATATACCCCAAACAGTTCCCACCTCCTCCAGCCATACTCTAGCACTTCAGTTACTGCTCAGTTTATCCCCATTGGCGGGGCGGGGGTGTTAATTCACTGATTGGATTAAGACTCCGGCAACCCAGTTCTTGCATTGTTTCCTCTGAATCTTCTTGCATTGTCTCACACGTTGAGCTTTTGAGGGACACCTCACATCCAAACCATAATAGCTAGGAACTTGTGGGAATATGGCTTGGATAATGGAGACTAACAAGGTAGGTTAATGACAAACTAGAATCTCATGATGTAGTACATTTGGGGAAAGGGTTCATAACTAAATAAATACTTAATTGCAAATTTTAAAATACAATTTAATTCTTTTTTGAACGAAGATGGTTATAATATTTTGAATTATGTTTCATTATCTTTTGTAGACATCTTAAAGAGATTCAGGACCTGCAGAGTCGCCAGAAGCATGAAATTGAATCTTTGTATACCAAATTGGGCAAGGTTCCCCCTGCTGTCATTATTCCCCCAGCTGCTCCCCTTTCAGGGAGAAGAAGGAGACCCACTAAAAGCAAAGGCAGTAAATCTAGTCGCAGCAGTTCCTTGGGAAATAAAAGCCCACAGCTTTCAGGTAAAAATAAAAAAACCTGGACCAAGTCAATCATCTTTGGTTTTTGTGTCCAGCTGAATACGTGATCTAGGAGTTTGGCAAAAGCCAATTCTTGCTTCCTTGACTTCTTAACTCCCTATACTTATTATCTCTTAAAAATCTGTAGAAGTAGTCTGGATGACTACAATGGCTTTTTCTATTGCAATGTTGCTGCTACTAATAGTCTTCATTTATAGTTGTTCTTGAGGATAAACACTTAACTTTTCCTGTTAACACAACACTCACATTTAACCAAACTTTTGTGCATTTGGAAACAAATGTATTTTTCCCTATTTATTAAACCTCAGGTAGAATCTTCCTTTTAACGGATGAGTTGCATAATTGCAAGTAGGATGAATGTGAATGGCATAGATATTTGAGTGTGTCTAAGTAGTAACATCCTTGATGCAGCATTTTATTTCATTTGTCTGTATTGAGATAAAGAATTTACCAGTGATTACAAAGGTGTTTAAATAAAAATCTGTGATAATGTATCATGGTCTACTTTAATTGGAATAGAGAGTTTTTATCCTCAATGAAAAGTATGTAGTGTTAATAGGTAATTAGCCACAAAGTTGGGGGGGAAATAAAAGGCTAAAATAAGTGTTTATTTCATATTTGCTCTCCAGGTCTAATTTAAGATTGGAGAGCGCTGAAAATATCTTAGCAGCTTTCCATTCACTGGAAGCCTTCATAGATGCCTAAACCTTTTATTGAGCATATTAAGACCAATTTATACAACCCATTGGTAGAGATATTATAAGGGAGATTAGCTAATTTGGATTCTAACCCCAATTTTAACATACTTTTTGAATGGATTTCTACTCACCCAGTAACTAGGAAGCAGAAGTTAGTCAGATTTGAATAGAATTGACCTAGCAACTTAAAGCCACCTACCAAGAAAAATTTGAAATATCCATTCCTCTTTAGTCACCTACATCATTTTTTGATAACTCTTTGTATCTGATTTGATGTGTATTTATAAAAAAGTCTAAGCAGAGCCAATTAGTCAGTGGCTTGGCTGAATACTATAAACCCAGCAGCACCTCAGGAGGCTGAGGCAGGACAATTGCAAGGTCAAGGCCAGACTTGCCAACTTAATGAGACTCTATCTAATAAAAATAAAAAGGGCTAGGGATGTAGATCAGTGGTGGTTCGATCCCCATACCACTTTAAAAAGAAAGTGGTATGGGGATTGATTTGTATAATGAGCCATCTTTTTTTTTTTCTAGTAGGGAAAAAAAATGATTTACAGAAATGTAGAATGGAATCTTTACGCATTTTGACCCATGATTAATCCTCAGTAGAACAAATTAAAGGAATAAGAACATTGCCTATTGAGTGCATCAAGGAAACTTCACATGTGTCCTCAGCCCATTTGGTCTTTTGGCAGGTAACCTGTCTGGTCAGAGTGCAGCTTCAGTCTTGCACCCCCAGCAGACCCTTCATCCTCCTAGCAACATCGCAGAGACCGGGCAGAATCAACTGTTACAACCTCTTAAGCCATCTCCTTCCAGTGATAACCTCTACTCGGCCTTCACCAGTGATGGTGCCATTTCAGTACCAAGCCTTTCTGCTCCAGGACAAGGTAAGGAAGAGATCAAAGCAAACATCATCTTCCAGAAACATTAAAATGAAGAAATTGCCATACCTGGGAGAAATGCCTAATGAGTAAACCTATTGGCACTAGCTAACCTGAACATGGTCTACATGTTATACACTGATGTATCTTTGGGCTCATCAGAGAAGTTGAGTGATGATCAGAATCATTGAGTTCATTGCTCCCATTAGGTGAGCTATTTTTCAAGGGATTACTGTGAAAAGTTACATCTACAGTCTTTATAAATAACTAATTTGTGTTTGGAATGTAGGCTTTACTGCTAGGCTGAGATTTCCTGGACCAAATTCTAAGGAATTTTAGCAGTTTCTAAAAAACAGTGTGTTTTCTTAGCTATTGTAAACTTTTTTAAGTATGGGAGTAACTAAGATGACTAGCTCTACTATTTAATTTTTCATCTATAATCTCTTCTTTCCAAATATAGTTTTGTTCATTAACAATTATTGCTCAAACCATTCCTACAGAAGAAGGAGCTTTCAGTAACATTAGAATAAGAAGTGAAAAGAGTTGAATATCTGGGCAGAAAATTATGAAAAATATAAAGATACATTGGCTTTACCACAACTTACTAGAAAATAGAGATTTGAGAGTTGCTAAGGAACACAAACTAGCTAACATTATTCCAACTGAGAAGAGCTTCAGTATTAGGCAAAAGGAGGGAACCGAGGCCTGATATTTCCTGTCTTACATATCTGACCTTCCCAGAAGCTTTGTTCTTCTCTGTGCCATCTTAGTGCTTTTCACCACTCAAGCCTCAAGTTTCTAACATCTTGTAGTTGTGTTCTGTCTCTTCTCCTCTCTCTGTTCTTCCGTTTTCCCCCTCTCACAGGCTGTGCGAAGTTTAACTGTGCATCTGAGCAGGTGACATTCAAACCTGGTGGCAGGAGGACCCGATTTCTGAGTACGCCCTGCTTGGCTCTTTGTGTGTAACACCTTTACTCCTTCCTTGTCCTTGTTTTTCTGCTGCTTGGATCTGATGTGTCACGCAGTCCATTTTCATTTGTCTCTTTGTGTATCATCTAGTCAGTGGCTTGGCTGAATACTATTGCCCTCAGAAGTTTGGGTCCCTGTGTTAATTATGGTAAAAGATGTAAAAATAATATTGGATTTCTATAGATGTCAAAATAACTCTCTAGTAGAATTGCTTCTTCCTAGATCCATGATAGATATGGATCCAGGATAGATAAGAGATCAAGACTTTATACTGGGTCATTGAGAGTAATGAAGACCACACCTAGTCATATTCAGTATTGTCTCTCAGCCAGCCCCGGCATTAGGAGTGACAAAAAGCATCTTAACCACTGATGCACTTAGGTCCTTGAAGCAGGTAAAAGTTTACCATATTTTCTAGTCTTTTCAGAGTAGGCGGGAATCTTGTTTTCTCCTCATTAAGCCTAAACATCTACTAGTTGAAAAGATGGTAGAAGTTTCTTCATTGGATCCATTACTGCCCTCTTTCCCCATGAGATTAATAGTTCAAAAGGGGGTTTACTGTGGTTATCCAAGATAAAGCATTTATTCTATTAATGACCAAAGCCCAGCACCTTCAAGTGAAAGCTGCCTTTTTAATCTGATTGCTGGGATTTCCTAGCCATATATATATATATATTAGTTGTTCAAGACAATACAATGCCTTATATTTAAAAGCAAAGCACAGTAGCAAATCACCCATCTTCCCCATATGTGAAGAAGACAGTTCCTATCTCCTGGGGCATATAAATCAGATAAGATCATAGACACAAAAATAAATGACTCTTGGGACATAGTCATGGTCCATGGTACTCTCTGATTAGCCAGTGCCTATCTAGCACTTAGTAAGTGATCAATAAATGTATATTAAAATAAAAATTTCACAAACAAAGCTCAACTTTAAATTTTTTTATTTTTATTTATTATTTTATTTATTTATTTTTTGGTTAGAATTTGGATAACTATCTGTTAAGGCCTCAAACTTCTGGTGTGGTTATTGAAGTGCTTTTTAAATGCATGTGCTAAGGCCATCAGTGTTTGAGTATATGGTTCAGAGATCCTGGGCCTCTTCATGGTGGGAAGAATTTACACTCTCCTTTGTCCTCTGTAGTGACCAAATTTCAGAGTACATTGAAATTACATTTAATTTCCATTTCCCTCACTGTCACATTTGTAAATCTTTAAAAAGAAGAGGGTAAAAGACATTACACAGCTTGGTAATTTTCCAAGCTTGTGTAATTTTAGAACATTCCCATCTATATTTTTTCTGGTTAGACTAGCCTGGACAATGCCTATTAAGTGCTAATAAGCATTTAATTTGCATGTCCAGCTAGAAAGATGAAAGGACATTAGTAGTAGGAGACAAGTGTTTTGAAATAAATTTGATTTGTCAGGCCTATGATATACAGCCTGAAATGATTGAGACACACACACACACACACACACACACGTTCCCTGTCTTTTGAGAGGGAAGAAAGAAAACAGACTTTTTTTTTTGGAAGTATGAGATGATAAGTATCACTTTAATTCTGTTAGTTCTCATCAGACATTTAAAGGTAGGTGGTATCACACCCCTTTGTTCAAATAAAAGTGATTAGAAATTAAATCTTTTCACTTCCCCTTTGGTCTAAATGAGAGGCCATACATCTTTGAAGGCACATCAGGATTCAGTATGTAAGCTTGCTGTGCAAATCCTAAGAGGCAGACTTAAAAATATGGGGAAAAAACAGGTATCTGTAAGGATCTGGGGGCCTTATTAGTTTGGGTTACATTATTCTGTACTCTCAAAATAATAGATAATGGTTTTGAAGCACGGCTTGGCTTAATGCTCTGTTTATGTTCAAAGGTTGCTTGTTTTCCACATATTTTTAAAGATTTTTCTGGAAGGGAAGGGGTTAGTGTGTTTATCTAGAATATAGAAATATAATAGCCAATTTAAATTAAAATTGTAACAGTGGTACTAATTTTATTGAGTGCTTTATAACAACCCAGCAGGAGAAACAAGAAGTGAGACAGTATCAGTGGAAACACTGCTTGAGTGTTTGAAATTCAAGCAGTGAGACCTTAGGTACTGGAGTTTCTCCCCTTACCCTTTGAAAAACAGAGATTGGATGTGGAAACTCAACACATTTCAACAGGCAACACGCTCTGTCAGATCACTGTGTGAAGGCTAACAGCCAGTTAGATAACATCCCATAGAATTTTGTCTATGTCAAGGCTACCAGGTCCCACCCATCTGTCTCCCCTCCTGCTCTCTCTTGCTGGGACTCTGTATGCTGTTTGGAGAATCTAAAGATTTTACACTGATGTTTCTTTATCTTTAACACACTGCTCTCTCTTTGTGCTTCAGGGAAGATGGTGAAAAAAGTTTGTCCTTGCAACCAGCTCTGTAGTAATTATCTTTTCTGTTACTTTTGGTCCTTGATTGCAAAGCCTGTTATCCATGAGTTCTTTGAACTCTGAAGCTTCATAATTCCAGCTTCCCAACTTCCATCTATCTCTGCACCTTTTCTAATGTATTCTTTAACATGCTTAATTGCTAACACCTGGCTATAATATCAGATTGAGAAACCACCTCATAGTCAGTGCTCTCCCCTTGTAAACCTAGCTCAATGACAGTCATGGATTGGTAGTGCCTGTGGATGTGCATGGGGAGCTAGGGGTGCCTAGCTCCTGTAGGAAAGAGTTCTTTAGTTAGCAAGTAGGTACCAATCACTGTTCTGCACCCTGTAGAGACTTAGCAGTTATCAAAGTGGACAGAGTCTATGCCCTCCTATTGTTTACATCATGGTGGGAGACAGCTTCTAGATTAGTGCGGAGAGAAATACTACTTTGGAGAGTTTGGCTTCTTAGACTGGGGTCTTTTCATATAATTCTGCAACCCAGCAGGCCACCTAGCAAGAGTTAACAAGAGAACTCTACTCTTGGGATACCAGGCAATAAGTTGTGAGTCCTAATGGGTTATGGTTCCTAAGATCCGGCAGCATGGAGGTAGGGGAGATGTTTTTTTTTGGCAGGAAGGAATCAAAACATGAATTTGGGGAGGTTAAAGTCTATACCACTTTTTAGGGCTTTTCAGAAGGATTGAAAAAGTTTTCAAGGTGAGTTAGCATGTTCTCTAGAAGGTCTCTCTCTACTAGTCAGGTCTATGTTATAGTCAACCTTGCTTTTCCTAGGGGTGAATTTCTCATCAGAAAGGGATTTTTGTTTCCTTTTTTAACTGGAAGCCTATTTACAGAAGCCAAAGTAAAAAAGTTAACTGTATGGTTCGTACTCCTTCATGTCATAAGCCCCACTTTCAGAATCCAATACTGGGTAATACAGGTTAAAATGAAAAGTGAAATTTAGTTCTGAAGGGGCCTCACGCTATCAAGAGCAGCTAGCATCAGACTAGAGAAGTGTGACTCCCAGCATGAGCTCTCTGTGGTTAAGCAGTGCTCACCTCCACTCAGCTTCTCATATTTGGCATTGGACAGCCCTGTTCATTCATGATGACTTCTGTTTGTTTTGATCGTTTCACTAAACAGTAGTCACCCTAAGCAGGATGCCAGTCCCCAATGCATGCTGTGTGCTTGCTGTCTGGATTTCTTTGTTATCATGATTGCCCGTCCTCATTGCCTGTACTTTCCATTTCCCTCTGTCTCACATTTGCTATTTGAGGAAGGCTGTTTCCTGTGCTTTTATATTTTTCCACTTGGGTTTCCTGTACTCCAGGGGAATCCACTCTTCCCCCTATATACCCTGTGTGCAATGACAATACCCTGTGGCTCCAGCGGCACCACGTGAGCTGTCACTCACACTGCAGTAGTTCCGTGTCTTGCCACGGTGGTAAGAAGCATGTGACCTTCCTCACTCTGCACCTTCACCTCAGAATTAACTGTTCCTCTAGTGTAGACATGCTTGTATGTGCCATTCCCTGAGTGGAAAGACGGCAAATTGACTTGAAACCAGCAATGGATTATAAAGGCTGTAAGTGGCAGTGTTGCTTCAGGTGTGCTGCTGTGCTCTGGTGTGCTGCTCTGTCCTTGAAAGCAGGAAAACGCATGAACTTATTTAGCCCCACTATTACTTGGGTTTCGTCAGGCCTACTGGCTCACAACTTATTTTAGTAGCTTTTATTTATTCTGCAGTAAATGTGAGATCTGTTAAGAAAGTGGGGGATGAGGAAAAAAAAATAAGACCATGACTCTTCTTTCCCTCTTCCCTAAAACTTGCCTCTTCGAATAAACCTTCAGTGTGCCCTCCAGCAGAGCCGAAATCAGGCAGGACACAGACTCCTTCTTCCTTTTTCATCAAACCATAGAAATAGAATTCCTTCATCATAACCCGAAAGCTTCCTCTACCCTCTGCACCCCTGCCTCAGCTGAACTGTCCTGTTGCTTCTACATGGGAGTGTTTGCTGCTCTGGGAAGAGGGGGAGAAGGTGTGAGAATCCTTGAACCAATTGAAACTGAGATCGTCTTCAGGAAAACATGTCTTCCTGAAGTTGATTCGGTCACTTCCCTTGCCTAATCTTTGTTCTTTACTCATGGAAAATTGAGAAGGGTTGAAGGCTTAACTCTTTCCAAGTTTATATTTACAAATTTATATTCGTGGGTCAAAGTGAAAAAAAAATTTAACAGAGCATGCTACTTCTCTTAATACTACTTTCTATTAAAGAATGACTTAAAAATGTGGCAATATCCACATGATTTGAGAACCCATATTCTCCATAGCCAAGTACCCATCTCTGAACTTCTACCCCAACTTTAACCTGCCCAGTGCACAAGAAATCCTTCTTTTGCCCTGCATTCTGCAAACTTCCACAGCAGTGCTCCTTGTTGACCATATTATACTCTCACCCAGTGTGATGCTGGGAATAGAGCACTGGCAGAAAGTTCCAGTACTTTAAGATGCTTTGAAAGAGATTCCTGCCCTTCATACCTGCCATCTTCCTAAGTTGTTCAGACTTATCTGCAGTTACTGAAGAGAACCTGTTTTCATTACCCTTTAGTGCCAAAACAAATGCCTAAATAAAACCTTGTAATCTTCCTTTCTTGCATGGCTTCCCAATTCCTGTCCCCATTCTGTGCTTGCCATTCATCATCCTGTGACATTTTCCCTCTTCCTGGAATTAATAATCTAGACTCTTTTCTTAATGCTGCTATTGTCACTACTTTATAACTCCAGGAACCAGCAGCACAAACACTGTTGGGGGAACAGTGAACAGCCAAGCTGCCCAAGCTCAGCCTCCTGCCATGACATCCAGCAGGAAGGGCACCTTCACAGATGACCTACACAAGCTGGTAGACAACTGGGCCCGAGATGCCATGAATCTTTCAGGCAGAAGAGGAAGCAAAGGACACATGAATTATGAGGTAAGGGCTTCTTTTTTGCCATTTTCCTAATTTCTCACATTACTACCTAACACAGATGAATCAGAGGTGATACAAACTACTAGGTCTAGTGTACCCTTTTATGCCACAACCTTCCTTAGTAGCTCACTTAGAAAAACAAGATGAAAATCACCCAAGTGCCCTTTTACTTTCCCTTCCCTGAATCCCTGACTCCTTATTGGTCAGCTCATTTTTTTCTTCCCTTTTCCTTTAACATTCTAAACTACGTGAGCATGTGTACACACACCTTCCTCCTTCCAATAGGCGTGGTATTTTCATTGCTCCTAGAATTGTATTATTAAACTGCCCATTTTACCCCTGGGGGTATTATACCCCCACCAGACTTTAAACTTAGTTGTTTTTTGTTTTCAGGGCCCTGGAATGGCAAGAAAGTTTTCCGCACCTGGACAGCTTTGCATCTCCATGACCTCAAACCTGGGTGGCTCTGCCCCCATCTCTGCAGCATCAGCTACCTCTCTAGGTCACTTCACCAAGTCTATGTGCCCCCCACAGCAGTACGGTTTTCCAGCTGCCCCATTTGGCACTCAGTGGAGTGGGACGGGTGGCCCAGCACCACAGCCACTTGGCCAGTTCCAGCCTGTAGGAACTGCCTCCTTACAGAATTTCAACATCAGCAATTTGCAGAAATCCATCAGCAACCCCCCAGGTTCCAACCTGCGGACCACTTAGTGAGACCTAGAGACATTAATTGAGTAGATCTGGGGGCAGGAGATGGAATGCTGAAAGGAGGGTGGGGGGATGGGGAAGTAGCCTATTTACTAACTACTAGTGCTGCATTTAACTGGTTATTTCTTGCCAGAAGGGAATGTTTGTAATACCGCTTTGAGCCCTCAGAATGGAGACTCTCCCTCCCTCTCCATTTATTGGAATGGGACAAGGAGAGAGCAACTTTCTTGTGAAGAGGCTGCTTCAGTCTATGCTTTCCTATTTATCTATACCCACCAGTGAGGCCTAGGGCTAGAAGAGAATCTTGTTATCAAGAAGCTACAAGAGAGCTCAATGTAAAGCCAGAGCCCATTTGTATCTGCAAGTGGGTACAGCTCTTAATTGTGGTACAAGCCCCAAATCCCTTACTCCCTCAAGAATTCAAACCATCAAACAATATAGGGTTCTCTCCTACTCTGCCCCCATCCCTGCTTTTTTCCCTCTCTCCTCTTTTAGAACCCAGTGAAAAATACCAGGGGACTGGGGTTGCAACCCTTTCTTATAATAGGTCATTAGTGCTTTAAGCAAAAGATAATAGCAGCTTTGACTGCAGCATTAGCAATTAGGAAAAAAAAAATACGTTCCCTGCGGACATGTAACTTTGCCATCAGTTTTGATGTGGAAACACTGTGATATATAAATGTTGTTGGACAACAGTAGTTTTAAGAGTAAAATATGAAAGGTTTAAAAAGTTCACACACAAAAAAAGCTAGTTCTGTCCTTTACTTATTGAGACACTTTAACTTTTTCCTTTGTACTTCCATTGTATTAGATAAATAAATGTGAATGTAAAATTGTATAAATTACTGTACTTGAATACTTCTGTTCTCCCAGTATTGCTTGCTGGATATTTTAGTGCCTTGGACTTCTATTGCTTCTGCCATTAGCATCAACTTACCAGATCCCAGATCAACAAAGGGCATGTGGAAAGAACATTTAGGTCCATGTGACCCCAGCAGTGGATATGCCAAAGGGAAATTGAAAAGAGTATTTTTTTTTTAATCATTCAACAATTTTGTCTAAAGCAGGTGTAAGATAAGTAAGATGGGAAGTTGACATCAGTGGTTGAAAACAGAAAGTTCTGTTTCAGGAATAGTGAGGGAGGGGTGTTACATCAAAATTGCACAATATAAAAGATTAAGGGAGGTGTGAGCTAAGAGAAAGAAAAAGAAAGGTTAATTAAAGGGGGCACACACTTGTTTCGAAGATACCTGACGCCTGGCCAGATTGTCGTAAATCTTACTGATTTGAGCTGGGCTTGAACAGATGAGACCTGGAAGAAATTAAACATAAGGAGAAGGGGATGGGTAGCTCATTTTTTAAGGTGGGAAGAGTGGCAGATGGAAAAAGTTGCTCCAAGAAAAACCATTTGGACAGCTCTCTTCATGCACCTACACCTTGCATTTCTCAGCTTGGGGTACTCTTATTCTATGGAAAGCGGACCAACTTCTGATTTAATAAGCATTGTAGGAAAGAATGCTTTATTTCTGTTTTCTCTATGATGATGCCCAAATGGTTGCAGGATCATAATCTGTCGTGCCACCTATATTTCTACAATTATAACTAATATTCTCACATTGTTCATTTACATACTCCCTCTTCATAACTGCAACCAACCAGTATTATTTAATGCTATGTCTAGTTGTAATGGGCAGTTCTGTTACTTTCAGAACTTTCCAGAAATAAATACTGTTCTAATTGGCTATGTTTGGGATATTCTCAGTGAGAAGATGGGGAAAGAAAATAGGACTTTTTCTTGGGTGCTGCTTTTCTTGACTTAGTTGGGACATACCGTATTTCCAACCTTTCACCCACCTCAATGGCACATCCCAGGAGTCTCCATGATAGGAAGAGCCTGGTAGCTGTCCAGATCTTTTTTGTTCCATTTTGGCCCTGGTTCTATTTCTTTATTAAGTTGGCCTAGGCCCCAGAGATACCAATGAGAGAGAGCTAAAGGTTTTAGGGAGGTAGAAATGAAAAGGGCAGGGGTTCCAAGCCCTGCTGCAGAAGTGCTGACTTATTTTTCTGTTTAATTCTTGGGAAGAGGGTAAGAGTGAGAACAAAGATGATGCCGAGTAAATGGGAAATGGACCGCTTGAAGTGAATGAAATGATACTTCTACCAGAGGAATGAGGGTGCCAAATGCAGCACATTGTTTTGTTATTTTTGGTTTAGCAATTTTGAGGTCTTTTCACTTATACACAAAAATAAGAACTGGTTTTATTTACTGTTGATTTTTTCCCCCTCCTGTGGATGAAATAACTGAAGCCTAGAGGAATGAACTAGTGCTACTGAACTGTTTAAATTATTTTTGTTAATAGTACCCTTCAAGTATCTTTTCCATATTAAAAAGAACTTTCTGAACTATAAATGTTTTCCTTACATTATTTAACAATGTACACTGTTTAAAAAAACAAACTGAATTCAAACCTTGGGGGTTTCTCAGCAGCCGTTAATTGTACATTTTGCACTAACTCTGGGTGTTGCGCTTCTTGTAAGATTGCGCTTTGTGCTTCAGTTTGTTACCTTTGTAGACTTATTTAATGAAACCATTCAAATAAACCAAACTTGCTTTTGTTGAGCTGTGGGGTTTCATTTCCAGGAAGTGCCTTTTTCATGTTCTCATTGGCTCTGTTGTGCAGTTTACAACTGAATTCCCATTCCCTCTGGAACTTCAGCAGTGATGTTGCCCTCAATTAAGATTCTGCAAGGAAAGTGGACTTTTTCTGAGGAAGACATTAAGGATCTCAAAATCAAAAGATGAAAACACCAAATCCACGCAACACCAATAAGGCTTTTAGAAGACAGGCAAATTCAGGCAGGCAGGCGCTGTCTCTTCATCTTCTAAAGGAACAGGAAAGGTCAGCAGCTGTCCAGTACTTTCAAGACTCACTTGCCTCACATTGGGGCACCATTATCAGTGGTCTGGGATCCAAAAAGTAAAAAGTCACTACTTCAAGATTAGGCCCAGAATGCACTTTAAAAAGTAAAACTGCAAATGCATTATTTTGGGAAAACAATCATGAAACATCTAAATACTGTGAAAAATAAATTTTATTTTACAGTGGATTCCATCTCACATTACAAACAGCTACTAGTATTAAGTAAATTTGCTTTCTTGATCATTTCTACTCCCTACCTTTACATCAAGTCTTCTGCTAGTCCAAAATACCGCTATTCTGCTCCCCTTATTGTGAATTAGCATCTGCATATCAGAAAATTCAGCCTTTGGTTCTTTGAAATTGGCTTATTTCACTTATCATGATCACAGTTCCATCCATCCATTCATTCATTCTTTATGACTAATACCCCATGTGTATATGTACCACTTTCTTTATCCATTGAAGGACACCCAGGTTGGTTCCATAGTTTAGCTATTGTGAATTGAGCACCAATTTGCAGTCCCACTAACAATGTATGAGAGTGCCTTTTTCCCCACATCCTTGCCAACATTTGTTATTGCTTGTGTTCAATCAAACGATTGCCATTCTGACTGGAGTGAGATGGAATCTCAGTGAAGTTTTGATTTGCATTTCCCTAAATACTAGAGATGTTGAACATTTTTTCATTTATTTGTTGATCGACTGTATTACTTCTGTGAAGTGTCTATTCAGTTCCTTTGCCCATTTATTGACTGATCGTTTTTGTTATTTGTTTGGTGTTAAGTTTTTTGAGCTCTTTATATATCCTGGAGATTAATGCTCTGAGGTGCATGTACCTTTTTCTTGATCTTCGATCATTATTTCTTTGATTAGCAAAGAATGTTGGTCTTAAAAGGATGCAGAATTGTGCTGACATGAACCCACATCTGAGAGATTTTATAGTATTCCCTCTCTTACCCATAATTTTGCTTTCCAAGGTTTTTAGATTGAACATCAGTCTAAATAATGTGATAAAATCATATGCTTTCCCACCCAGGACATGAATCATACCTTTATCCAATATATCCATGCTATGCATTATTCTTCTTAGTTATTAGATCAACTTGGGCATTGTTGCCATGCTTGTATCGAAGTTCAAGTAACCCTTATTTAATGTCCACAAAGTGTAAGAACAGGGATGCTGACAATTTGGATATGTTATATATAGAGAGAAGCCTGAAAGTACTTTTGGAGCATGGCCTCTACATTGCTGTATATTGAGGGCAGGTAGCCATTAGCGAGTCCTAAAATGTCTACCTTTATTAACATTAAATAGCTTAGGAGTAAAGAGGAAAAAGCCTGAAGAGTCAAAAGACGGGTATTTCATCTGTCCTTGGCCTCCCTACTGCAGCACGTGACAGACTTTTTCAAAGTGCTCATCTTTCTCTGTAGTAGGCTTAACAGTCAAGTCCTCTGAAAAGGTTCAAAATGAATCAAGGTAATCCTTGGAAATCAAGTTCATTCCCCAGGAATGACGAATAATTTCAAGACCAAAAAGCAGTTTTCTAAAGTCCCTTTGTCACAGTCCAAGTAGGTCCTGAGTCATTTAAGATGGATCCAATTTCCTTTTCTTCATGTCCTGGCTCTTCCTATGAGATTCAGAGTTTCCTGTGGAAGATACAATGGCTTAAACACAGCTGCCATGTTTTTTAAAAATAAGGGCTAGATAGAGAATAATTCTAGATTAATATAATGATCCTAGTTCAGACTAAGAGCTCAAGAATGAAAACTACTGTTATGGGGAGTTAGATACCTTTGCTAATCCCTAGGCCAAGCGGACCTACTTTTAGAAGGAAAAGTTCTAAATGCAGTCATGTCTAAGGCTAAAAAGGGTAGCATCTGAAATCAGAAGCCCAAGAAAATGTTCTGGCTCTTAAACCCACTGTTTTCTTCCCATTTGCACTGCTTATTTATTGCCTTGGAATGATTCCATCCAATTTCTTAAAATGAAATATCATCCTTCCTTTAAAATTTAAAGAATTAAGCCCAGGATCTCCCTTTAAGTTTGTACCTAAACACATCGCACTGCTACGTGTTACATGCTGGTTAGTGCTGTAAGTCTCTGGGTGCCAGAATCCAGATTTTTCTTGTGGCTTCTGGTGAAGATCGCTGTGTGGCATCCTGTCCTGATTGTTCAGGACTCGGGTGGCAGAGGTCTGGGGTGGATCTGGTATAGATAAGGGCTTGACAATGTCCTCTAAATCTGGAGTCAGATCCCACATTTCAAGATTGTCTTCAAGGTTCTCTAATGGAAATCACAGAAAAGCAAATTGTCTTCACAGAAAGCACTGGGAAAAGTGGTCACAAGAAATTCCAGGTCTTAAGTACCCAATAACAAAATTCACAATTTTTCTCTTCTTTGCCCTGAAAAGTATACTGAAGCTTCCCTTTGTTGGGACAACAGAAGAGCTAAACATATCTATGAAGTCAGAGCCCCTTAGTCTACCTGAAGGCCTCTTTCCATTTTTCTAAAACTTCATATAGGTTAGAAAACAGACAAAAGTGAAGCCCCCACACACACTTTTTTGGGGGGTACTAGGGATTGAACCCAGGGACACTTTACACTAACATCCTTAAGCTTTAAGTTACTGAGGGCCTCACTAAGTTTCTGAGCCTGGTCTCCAACTTGCAATCCTCCTGCCTCAGCCTCCTAAGTCTCTGGGATTACAAATGAGTGCCACCACACCCAGCCAAAAATTAGGACTTTTATGCTTCTTTTAATATGTATTCTGTGACTACCAAAAGTATGCACCACAGTAAATTACAAACATTCCATGGATACTTACTAATTCTTATGTCATTTACCTGCAAGGAAAACTTTCTCCTTGAGTGGCTCTGTGTCAGTTATAGGGGTGCTGTGCGTCAAAGGGCGGGCAGGAAGTGCTGCTAGAGTTCACACAGGAGAGAAAGAAGAAGTCAGACATAGACTGATTAAGTGGAATTAGAGATCAGATCAACTCCCCTCTGTTTAGAGGGAGCCATCTCAGAAATGCAAAGCTGCCTGAGGCTACAAAGGCTCAGCTGGTAAAGGAACTCAACTTCCTGAGTCCCTGTCCTTCGAGATCTGTACTGTTATATCCTTCTCACCAAAGTGGGACAAGCAAAAGCTAGTGTGTTCTTTAACAGAAAAAATAGGAGGGTGGCTGGAGTTGTAGCTCAGTGGTAGAGGACTTGACTACTTGCACTCGGTTTGATCCTCAGCACCACATAAAAATTAATGGATATTTTGTCCATCAACAACTAAAATGTACATTTCTTATACACACACATATATACATACACATATACATACATATGGCTAATTTTTAAAAAATAGAAGGGTTTTTAGAAGCCATCCAGGCTGAGGCTTGAAGCGATGGTTCTTGTTGACTGATAAGTTTGGGGAAAGCCCTGGAGTCCGCCTTCCTCCACCACAACCCACCTGAGAGCACCTGCAATGGTCAGAAGCTAAGCCTCTGGAATAACTCGTTCTTAGGATAGGCCAAGGACAGTTTCTTTTTCTTTTTTCTTTTTTTTTTTTTTTTTTTGGGGGGGGGGTTGCTGGGGATTGAACCCAGGGCCTTGTGCAAGTGAGGCAAGCACTGTACCAACTGAGCTATATCCCCAGCCCTGTGTATAAAAGCTGAGGAGGATGAAATAACCAAAACACAAAGTACATCCTCTGAATCCTCATCATTTGTGGGGAAAATTGGCAAAAATTCAGTTGGTCTGGGACATGCCCTTTCTTTCTTTCCACTCTCTGCGCCACCCCCAACTCTCCCCGTCAAAAAATGTCTTACTACTCCCACTGAACCTGCACTCTGAAATAAGCTAAAGTTCACTGGCAGATAACCTGCCAAAAGCTCCCATTATCTTCAAACCCAATTTGCCTTACACTCAAAGCCATTTAGGAAAAAAAATAAGGCTTTCTAATCCAGAGACAAAGTATCTGAAGCCAAAAAAAATTCTTTGCCCTGAAATTATGAATTCCACATTATGGCAAGGCCTATTTACTTCCCCCCCAAAAAACCACTGTCTTCAGAAACAGCAAAGTACATGGGAGATTTCACCATCTTAATTTACTGGACTCATCTATCCTGTGTGTTCTGATAGAGGCCCTCATGGAACCTGGCCTGGAGCTAACCACCTTGTTACTGGCCTCTTCAGAATCAGGTCATCCTGTCCCCTAGACTTCTTCCTTCAGAGCACACCCAGGCCACTGCTGCCAGCCCTCACACACCCTCACTCCTCTTCTCAACCTCTGGAGCAGGCATCTGAGCACGTGGCTGCTTCTCCATTTGCTCCCGGAACTGCCGCTGCAGCTGCTGCTGCCGGAGCTTCCGCTGGTATGTGGCATCACTCTCCGCGGTGCAGGGTGTCGGGCTTCTGCATCTGAAGATCAAGAAGGTAGTTAACCAAATTACTAACAAATACACAGGTCTTCAGGAGGCACACAAACCAACTTGCTGCTTCTAAAAGCAGAAATGGCAGCAACCCAAGCCACAGAGAGGGCAGAAGAGGAAAAGGACAGAATCTGGGCTCCTACCGGGAACTGCTGGCCTTGTCCCCCTGGAGCACAATGTGGGGATCATCCAAGTGGCTTGGTCTGCATGGAGAGGTCACCTTCTGTGGTTTTGAAGGTCCCACAGCCCTATTCAGTAGACAGCTGTTATATCTTGCCTGTTCCACAGATGGTTCAAAATCTTGTCTCTTTGCTTTAGTTAAATCCATTTCATGAGGCAACTAACAAGGGGAGAAAGGAGAAAAAAAATTTGCTCAAATTGCTTACCCCGTTCCTTTCTCTTCCATGCATCATAGCCTAGGACTCCCAGAAAATGGCATTTGCCAGTCGCCTATCCATCATTCTTCCTAGGTCCTAAAAGGCTGAGAAAAAAGATCCACAACTTCCAAGTCATTTTGTTTTAAGACAGGGTCTTGCTGTTGCCCAGTCTGGCCTCAAACTGCTGGGCTCAAGCGATCCTCCTGCCTTAGCTGCGACCACAGTTCACGCTTCCACATGTCACAACCACATGTGGAAAAGTGAACAATTTTACTTTTTATTTTATAATTTTCTATATTAATGATCTTTTTATAAAAAAGAACCCTTCTTTGTTTTTGACTCAGGGCAACAGTCTGTATAATCTAATTTGAATCTCTCCTTGGCAGCTGACCTGTCTTATACTGTCCCCTTGTTCCTTTTTTCAGAGAAGAGATGACACATAGTCTTTGAGGAGACCTGTATCTTCTCAGCCCTCCCAGCCAGCAGTGCTCCCTACAAACACAACATTCATCACTAAAGAAGTTGAAGGTATGATGTAGTACAACTAAAACATTTTGGTACTGGGGATTGAATCCAGGTGCGCTTAACCCCTAAGCCACATCCCCACCCTTTCTATTTTTTTATTTTTGATACAGGTGACGCTGGCCTAGAACTTCCAAACCTCCTGCTTCAGCCTCTTGAGTCTCTGGAATTATAGACATGTACCACCATCCCCAGTGAGAACATATCTTTCAATTCATAAAAGTGATGCTGATGAATAATTATTTGAATACAAGAAATTAAAATGACTATATTTTAATAATGATAACATGAAAATGAAAATTATAGTTTGGATTTCTTATCTACATTGAAATGTACCTGAGAAGGTTAAAAAGACACAGCAATGCCAGGCACAGTGGCACACGCCTATAATCCCAGCATCTTGGGAGGCTGAGATAGGAGGATCGAGAGTTCAAAGCCAGCCTCAGCAATTTACCAAGGCCAAGCAACTCAGTGAGACCCTGTCTCTAAATAAAATACAAAATAGGGCTGGGGATGTGGCTCAGTGGTTAAATGGCCCTGAGTTAAATCCTAAGTACCAAAAAAAAAGACAGCATGAAATATAATATTAAGGGAAATAAAATATATTTAATATGTCTAAATGCTTATTTTTTAGGTGTTTCAATTATCTATTTAAACTTTTATTTATAAGTCACAATAATTCAAGTTGCTGTTTAAAAGAAAAAAAAGCTAAAAAAAAAAAAGGGAAAAAGACTGGCAATACCAAGTAATGTTCAGGTTATGAAACAATTAGAGCTCTTAATAATGCTATGTGGAAGTGCAAATTCATACAATCATACTGGAAAAGTAGAAGAACCTACTAAAACGAAGTATCTTCTGAACTAGTAAGTCCTAAGCAAAATGAGTACAATTGAGTTCCAATAGACACACACAAGAGTGCTAAAAGGAGCTCTATTCAAAATAGCCAAAAGCTACAAAAAACCCACATGTCCATTAAAGACAGAATGGAAAAACAAATTATCATATATTCTTGCAATAGAAAATTATACATCAATGAAAATGCTGCATGCACCATGAATGAATCTCACAGAATGCAGGAAAGCCAGATAGAAGAGTTCTGACAATATGATTACAGAGAGTACCTAACAATCAAACAAATCTATTAAAAGTGGTTCTCCATGGCAGGCTGGGGATGTAGCTCAGTAGTACAGAGCTTGTCTAGCATATGTGAGGTCCTGGGTTCCTCCCCAGCACTGCCAAAAAACACCAAAAACAAACAAACAAACAAACAAAACAACAGTGGCTTTCCTTGGTAGTGACTGCAAGGAATAAAAATGAGACTTCTCCAATACTAGTCATGTTGTGTCCTGATCCAGAGGCTGTTACGTGGATGTGTTTGGTTTTAAAATCCATCAAGTTGAACACTGATATTATGTGCACTTGTCTCCATGTCATGTATACTTTTTAATACTTCAATCCATTCTTTAAGAAATATAAAATTCAAAAACAGGAAAAAATATAAGTCTGGAAGACAGAGAAGTCAAGACAGTGGTTACTACTAAAAAGATAAAGGTTAAGTTGTGACAAGGGTATGTATAAATGGCTTCTGGAGAGCTAGTACAGTTCTTTTTCTGAGAGGTAAGAAGCTGTGTTCATTTAGGAAAATTCATCAAGTTGTGCTAATATGATTTGTTCAGTTGTCTGTATATTGCACCTCATTTTAAAAATTCATTAAAAACAGAAGAAATGTAAGTGGCATCGACAAGATGACAGAGTGAGAAACCCCATAGAGAAACCTAACAATATGTGGACCAGAATACCTTAGTGAGAACTCTAGAGCTAGTGGAGAAGCCACACCACCTACACCAATAAAAGTGTGACAGCATTCCAGCAAGAGGGGTTAAGAGCATGTGCAGCGTGACGCACACTCATCCAGCCACTATTCCACCCTGAGCAGAGTGGTACAACTGGGAGGAAACCTCCCCTGCCAGGGAGCTTCCATCAGGATGGAAAACAAAGAATGGATCACATATCCAGTATTCTGGCTTGTTTGTGAGCTGTCTGAGACACCATTTTCTATCCTGTTACCCAGAGCACTAATAGACTAATGGCAGCAGAATTTGGAAGGGACTAAAACAGGTGGGCACCACAACATTTTAGAGCTGCAAGCAGACATCATGAGGGACAAAAGATATGAAAGGTCTGAAAAATCCCAGAACCCTTGGCCGGCCCATGTGGTAAAGGTCTTGTCTTCCACCCCACAAGCCAGGACATAAACACTGGAAAGGTGGGTGGTTTTTCAAATACTCGGATCTCAAAAAAGATCACAAGACATATAGAAGCAAGGAAACAAAACCCAATCAAAGAAACAAAATAAAACTCCTCAAACCCCAAAGTCCTCTAGCAACTCCAGGAAATCCATCACAGATCACCAGTCACAGTGGTGCAGTCTATAATGTGGGAGGCAGAGACAGGAGGATGACAAGTTTGAAGCCAACTTGGGTAGCTTAACAAGGTCCTGTCTCAAAACATAAAAAGGGATAGGGATGTAACCCATTGGTTGAGCACCCCAGGGTTCCATTCCCAGTGCTGCTAAAAAAAATTATATCAATAAATATATACATATATATTACATATATATTTTATGTGTAAAATATATATAATATATGTAAAATTTAAAATGGCAAAGGACCTAAATATTACCTAACATGATATACAAATGGCCAATAAGTTTATGAAAGCATATTAAATATCACTAATTATCAGGAATATGCAAAACAAAACCACAATAAAATATCACTTCCTGCCCATTAGGACTGCTACTATTAAAAAAAAAAAAAAAAGAAGAGGAAAACAGCAAGGATAAATCAGAACTATTACATGATATTAAGTAGGACTGTACAATTGTGCAACTACTATAGAAATCTGTATGACAGTTCCTCAATAATTAAAAAATAGAACTTCTGTAGAATCCAGCAATGCCACTTCTGAGTATATGTCCAAAAAAACTGAAAGCAGAGTTGCCAAGGGTTTTTACACATCTATAATCATAGCAATATTATTCACAATAGCCAAGAAGTAGAAGTAGACCAAATGCCCATCGACAGACGGTGGATAAATGAAACATGGAAATATACACATACAATAGAATATGATTCAGCTTTGAAAAGGAAGAAAATTCTGATGCCTGCTACCATATGGATAAATATTGAGGCATTAATACTAAGTGAAATAAGCCAATCACTAAAAAATAAAAACTGTATGTGACTCCTCTTATGTGAAGTATCCATAAGAGTCAAACTCAGAGACAGAAAGTAGAATGGCAGCCAGGTGCAGTGGCTGTAATCCCAGCAGCTCAGGAGGCTAAGGCAGGAGGATCACAAGTTCAAAGGCAGCCTCAGCAGCTTTGCAAGGCCCTCTCTCAAAATTTCAAAAAATTAAAAAAGAGCCAGGGATATAGTTCAGTGGTTGATTGCCCCTATAGAGGTTGATGGGGTTATTTCATGGGAACAGAGTTTCTGTTTTTCAAGATGAAAAACTCCAGAGATCCGTTTCACAACAATGTGAATAAACTTAACACTACTCAACTGTATACTAAAAATGGTTAAGATGGTAAATTTTATGTGCTTTTATGCCACAATAAAAAAGTAAATTGTAGACTAATATCTTTTGTAAACAATACAAAAATCCTTAACAAAATATTGCATCTAATGTTTAAAAATGATTTTAAAAATAGATTATGGAGTTTTGACAGAGGCCAACTGACCTCTACTAGGGGCTCCAGGGAATGTTGATCTGGTGGCAGCATGGCAGGGACCACAGGGCAGAGAAGGCCACAGAGAAAGCAGGGACTCACCACCAAGCAAGGAAGAACACCCCAAAGGTTAACTCATTCAGGCTCTTGAGTGACTCCAGGGATACTGCAATGCAGATCCCCTACTCCTAAGGCAGATGCTCAGACCACATGATAGATACTTAGAGAAAGAATGGAGATCTGGGGTTGGGGTTGTGGCTCAGTGGTAGAGTGCTTGCCTAGCATGTGTGAGGCACTGGGTTCAATTCTCAGCACCACATAAAAATAAATAAAATAAAGGTATTATGTCCAACTACAACTAAAAAATAATTTTAAAAAAATAAAAAGGAAAAAAAAAAAGCCTGGGGTTGTGGCTCAGAGGTAGAGCGCTCACCTAACATTCGTGAGGCACTGGGTTCAATACTCAGCACCACATAAAAATAAAATGGAGATATTGTGTCCACCTATAACTAAAACATAAATTTTTTTAAAAAAGGACCATCAACAACTAATAAAAATATTAAAAAAAAAAAAAAAAGGAGATCTGCACCTTAAACACACCAGAGCTAAGGGAAAGAAAGAAGGCTGAGCTTTTCTGGGAAGTGACAATGGGCAGAAAAGAACTATGTGCTCATTCTAAGGACTCAGACCATTTCCACCACAGTTCTCTTTACGTAAGACAGGTAATGGAAATTCTCTTGACCTCAATTTCTCCACCTATAAAATGAAGTGACTGATTCCTGACAGCAATAACATTGCTGAAATAAACATTCAAGACTATGTAAATATCTAAATCCTCATTTCTCCCTCCATCCGCCAAACACTCAACCCACAACACAAGAGAACCTGTTGTATTATCTTACCCTTCCATCTAGCCACTCTAACATACCTGGCGTGGAAGCTTATTTAATGACCTCAGATAGTCTTTGTCCAGAATACAATTTCCAAGCGCATTCCCAAAACTCCTAAAGGGAAGAGGAAAAAAGCAAAACAGGATTGTTACATGTAATTTCAGAGTTAAAACTGTACACAAATCGCTTCTCAATTGTATTAGAGGAAATGGATCTAATATATACTCAATAAATGGTTTCTGAACAGGCCACATTCGAATACTTGGATTAGGTTCTGAGAATACAGCAGTGAGTATAACACACAAATCCCTTGAAGAGAGACGGTGATTATGAAAAGACTAAGAAATCACTCATAAAACCTATGCCTTAAAAGGCTTGATTCCTAGACTGGTGGTATTAGGAGGTGATGAAATCTTTACAAGTTGGAGCCTAATGGGAGGTTAAGGTCATTAAAGATCTGTCCTCAAAGGGGATTGTGGGGCACTTGACTTGTCTCTTCTTTATCTGTTTTTTCACTTCCCCTCCAAAAAGTGAATAGGTTGTTCTACCATGCAGTCCCTTCCATGATGTGTTGCTTCACCACAGGCCCAAAAGTGACAGGGTCAACTAATCCTGGATTGAAACTCTAAAACTGTAAGCCAAAACAAATCGTTTCCCTCTATAAGTTGATTTATCTCAAGTATTTGTTACAGTAACAGCAAGCTGACTAGCACAGTACTCATGGCTAAAAGTTACCATGACATGTTCCTGGGGTGGCAAGGACAAAAAAAGAGAATACAGTATTCTACCATTCTCCAACATGGAAGACCTCAGCAAAAACACTGAGGAAACACAAACCAAAATGAGAAAATAGGATAAACAGGCACAAGGGTAGGAGTAAGATTTATCTTTTCATGTTATTTAGATTTTGGGCCCATGTGAACATGTTACTTTTCCAGGAAACTGCTCTTAAACAAGAGCTGAAATAAGGTCAGTTAGACTCCAACCCCTTCTGCTTACCTGAGTGCTCGCTTTAGCCCATCCGTCACTGCCTCTTTCCTGGCCTTCTCCAAAGACAAGGCCTTTGACTTGAGGCCCTCACTAACACCATAACCCACATCTTCATGATATGAACCATCCTGGGGGTGAAAAAGGAGTTCAAACTCTAATATAAAAAGCTGTAGTCCTGTATATGACTGCCCAGCTCTTCTTTTTCTCAAGCAGCAGTGTTCAAACTATGCATATGGAACCCTTGCTGAAGTAGACAGGGCACAGATAGTTCTAAGACATCAATTTCCAGAACTGTTTCCTAGACCGGAAGTACCTGGAAATGTTAAGGCATCAAGATGATTCTCCCTTCCAAAGCCCGTTACATAAGAAGGCATATTTCTAACCCATCCCAAATCTTTCTAAGTTTCATTACCCTGAAGTATAAAAACTCTGGAATTGTCAAGTGAAAGAATAATTTGAAATTTCGTACCTAATGTAATGAGCTCTGATTTGATAGCAAATCTTTTTTTTTGTTTCTTGGCTTTTGTCAACAGAAATATAATGCTTAATGACAACACTCTGATTTTCTAAAAATAAATCAGAAAGCACTCAAAGAAATGAGGGACACTATAATAAAATTCCTTCAATTCCCAACTACTTATTTGTGTGAACAAGGTTTATTAGTACTTTTTATAAAAATTAATGGTCAGAATGTAAGTAATGATGAACACTCATTCAAGAAATCAGTAATGGGGATGGGGCTGTAACTCAGTGGCAGAGCACTTGTCTAGCACATGTGAGACACTGTGTTCAATCCTTAGCACCACATGAAAAAATAAACAATAGGGGCTGGGGATATAGCTCAGTTGGTACAGTACTTTCCTCACATGCACAAGGCCCTGGGTTCGATCCCCACCACCACAAAAAATAAAATAATAAACAATAAGAAAAAAAAAAAAGGCATGCTGTCCATCTACAACTACAAAAAAAAAAGGGAAGAAAGAAAGAAATCAGTAATGCCAGGCACAGTGGCACATGCCTGTAATCCCAGTGACTTGGGAGGCTGAGGCAGGAGGATCACAATTTCAAGGCCATCCTAGGCAACTTAGTCAGACTCTGTCTCAAAATAAAATAAAACAAGCATTGGGATGTACCTGAGTGAAAGAATGTTTGCCTAATATGTGTGAGATCTTGGGTTTAATCCCCAGTACTATTAAAAAAAAAAAAGTAATATTCAACTATGGTTCTAACTAACTGACAAATTTAAAAAGCACCATCCATCTTGTTAAGATAGACATTTTCTGTATAAGTTTATTATGTCTTTAAATTTTGGTACTTATGTTGTCTTTTCAACATAAACACCATTGTCTGATGAATTGTCTTAACAATAACTAATAACCTGATCCAGAAGAAATCTTTAATATTTAAAGCCATAAGGTCACTGAAAATTTTTAAATATATATTTTTATACATATACACATGTGCACCAACACCCATAGCACACAGAGGCAAAGAAGTATAATACAATTATCATTAACCTTTCAACCATAAATATATATTAGATAAATTTCAATGGGGGAAACAATGAAAATATGAGTTCAAACAAAGAAGGAACAATGTAAGATTTCTGCTGATTAAAGAAATCTTTATGCTTTATGCTGGGCATGGTGGCACACACCTGTAATCCCAGCTACTTGGGAGGCTGAGGTAGAAGGATTGAAAGTTTTAGTGAGACCCTATGTCATAAAAATAAATAAATAAATAAAAAGAGCTGGGGCTGGGGCTGGGGCTGGGGCTCAGTGTGTACTTGACTAGTATGTGTGAGGCTCTGGATTTGATCTCCAGCACTAAAAAAAAAAAAAAAAATAGCCAGCTTGCACATGTATTTTCTCAAATAAATGATGGCATTCAATCCCCTATGGTATTTAGATTCCACTGTTAGGTTTAAAAAAGATGTAACAGCCAGGCATGGTGAAGGTACAGTAAAACATGCCTGTAGTCCCCACGACTCAGGAGGCTGATACAGGAGAATCCCAAGTTCCAGGGCCAGCCTTGGCAACTCAGAGAGATCCTGTTTCAAAACAAAGATTTTAAAAAGGGCTGACAATGTAGGTCAGTGGTACAAGGCACCTGGGTTCAGTCCCGGGTACCGAAAAAATAAATAAATATAATTAAAATAGAAAAAAAGATGTGACAGTTTTATTTTAAAATGTCAAATTTTAGAATATGCCAGAAGCCTACCTTTTGTAACTACTTATATATGTGGTAAAAACTCTGAAGAGTCAACTTAAGCTGAGAATGGTAGCACACACCTGTAACCTCAGCTACTTGACAGGTAGCCTCAGCAACTACAGAGATCCTATTTCAAAATTTAAAAAATAAAAAATAATACCAGTTGGGATGTAGCTCGTGGCAGAGCCCCACTGGGTTCAATCCCCAGTACAGCAAAAAAGAAAAAAAAAACGTTGTCAACCTAAAAATGTACAAGAAGACAGGGCAGTTTTTCTTTTCTTTCAAGGGGATGGATTTTCAAAATTCTTCTGGCAGGGTTTGGGGTTGTGGCTCAGTGGTAGGGTGCTTGCCTAGCATATATGTGAGATACTGGGCTCAATTCTAAGTACCACATAAAAATAAAAAAGAGAATAAAGGTATTGTGTCTATCTACAACTAAAATGTGTGTGTGTGTGTGTGTGTGTGTGTATGTGTGTAAATTTATAAATTCTTCTGGGGGATACATTAGTAAAAATTTTGAACACCACCACCCCAGGGACACAACCCTCAGCCTGCTCTTCAGCGTGGCTGTGTATTGGTCCAGACACTTCCCTCCCTACTCACTCCGACTACCTGCCCCCCAATCCTCCCAGGAAGCAGGTCTGCTCCATCACCCTCACCTTTAACTGCACCCTCACAAATGCACAGACTCCCACGTAGAACTTGCCATTGTTGAGGTCAACAAAATCTAGGAGGGGGAAAGAGAACCAGCTGAAGAGGATCCCTGTGACTCACCCATTTTCCTCTTGCTGGCAACCAAATCCACCTGCCTTACCACACCAAAATAAGCAGACAGCACTGCCAGGAAGTATACTCACCCACATTCTGCTGTGTGATGGAGTGCGCCCAGCCATTGTAACCAAACATTTCATTGGCCAGACTAATTACCTTGTGACCTTCAATGTAACACACCTAGAAAAAGAAATTTTAAGGAAAAACTTAGTTAAAATTTCTTGGCTCTGTGTCTTCTATACAGTACCACTGGTCTACATGTCTGTTTTGGTGCCAATACCATGCTGTTTTTGTTATTACAGCTCTGTAGTACAGTTTAAGGTTTGGTAATATGATGCCTCCTGCTTCACTCTTCTTGCTAAGGATTGCTTTGGCTATCAGTTATCTCATACTAGACAAAGGTGCCCAAAACACACATTGGAGAAAAGATAGCCTCTTCAACAAATGGTGCTAGGAAAACTGGAAATCCACATGCAGCAAAATGAAATAAAACCCCTGTCTCTCACCATGCACAAAACTCTCAATTCAAAGTGGATCAAGGACCTAGGAATTAGACCAGAGACCCTATGCCTAATAGAAGAAAAGTAGGTCAAATCTTCATCATGTCAGATTAAGTCCTGAGTTCTTTTTAAAATATTTTTTTAATTGCAGATGGACACAATATCTTTATTTTTTAAAAAAATATCTTTTTAGTTGTAGTTGAACACAATACCTTCATTTTATTTATTTATTTTTATGTGGTGCTGAGGATCGAACCCAGTGCCTCATATGTGTTAGGCGAGCACTCTACCGCTGAGCCACAACCCCAGCCCACCTTTATTTTTATTTTTTTATGTGGTTCTGAGGATCGAACCCAGGGCCTCACACATGCAAGGCAAGTGCTCTCCACTATATCCCAGCCCCTAGGTCCCGAGTTCCTTAGCAAGACTCCAAACAATCAATGAGGTGAAGAGAAAGCCTACAGAGTGGGAGCAAATTTTTACCACACATTCATCAGATAGAGCACTAATCTCCAGGATATTTAAAGAACTCAAAAACGTTAAAACACACACGCAGCAAAAAAAAAAAAAAAAAAAAAAAAGATAATCTAATCAATAAGTGGGCTAAGGAACTGAACAGATACTTCTCAGAAGATAATATACAATTGATCGACAAATTATGAAAAAATGTCCAACATCTCTAGTAATTAGAGAAATGCAAATCAAAACTGCTCCAAGATTTCATCTCACTCCAGTCAGAAGGGCAGTTATTAAGAATACAAGAAACAATTAAATGTTGGCAAGGATATGGAGGAAATGGCACACTCATACACTGCTGGGACTGCAAATTGGTGCAACCAATCTGGAAAGCAGTGTGGAGATTCCTTAGAAAACTTGGAATGGAACCACCATTTGACCCATCTATCCCACTCCTTGGTCTATAACCCAAAGGACTTAAAATCAGCGTCTAGAGTGACACAGCCATGTCAATGTTTGTAGCAACACAATTCACAATAGCTAAACTGTGGAACCAATCTAGATGCCCTTCAATAGATAAATGGATAAAGAAACTGTGGTATATATACACAATAGAATATTACTCAGCAATAAAAGAGAATAAAATTATGGAATTGGCAGGTAAATGGATGGAGTTGAAGAATACCATGCTAAGCAAGTAAGTCAACCCCCAAAAAACAAAGGCTGAATCTTTTCTCTGATAAGTAGATGCTAATCTATAATGGGGGGGAGTATGGGATGAGTGGAGGAACTTTGGATTGGACAAAGCAGGGAAGGGGAGGAGAGGGGGCATGGGGATAGGAAAGATGGTAGAATGAAATGAATATCATTACCCTAGGTTCATGTGTGATTGCACAAATGGTGTGACCCTACTTTGTGTACAATCAGAAGCGAAAAATTGTGCTCCACTTGCTTTTTTTAAAATTAAAATTAATTTATTTATTTTAATTAGGTATATAAGATACCAGAATGCATTTTGATTCATTGTACACAATTGCAGCACAACTTTACATTTCTACGGTTGTACATGATGTAGCGTCACACCATATGTGCAATCACACATGTACCTAGGATAATGATGTCTATCTCATTCCACCATCTTTCCTGCCCCTATGCATCCTTCCTACCTTCCCTCTCCTTTGCCCAATCAAAGTTCCTCCATATTTCCCATGCCTCCTCACTCTCCATTACTGATCAGCATCCACTACTCAAAGAGAACATCTATTTGTGTACAATGAATCGAAGAGCATTCTGCTCTCATGTATGACCAATTAGAACAAATAAATTTAAAAAATTAATAAAAAAAAATTTCTTGGCATATTTAATGTAAATAAAAATTTACTTAGTCCTTTTGACTAAACTATTTAGAGAAATTTTTTTTTTTTTTTTTTTTTTTTTAGAATTTTAATGTTTATTTTTCAATTATCGGCAGACACAACATCTTTCTTTGTACGTGGTGCTGAGGATCGAACCTGGGCCGCACGCATGCCAGGCGAGCGCGCTACCACTTGAGCCACATCCCCAGCCCTAGAGAAATTCTTAATGAATGTATTTCAAAGTCTCTTCCAGTTATAAATAATGGTCTGTCTGAAAGTAGTTACCAGCCTCAGAGGGGAAAGATATCCACTTTCCTAACAGTTTCCAAAACCCACATTTTTCAAAAAGGTACAAATCTCAGGTTAACATATTTTATGGAAGACCAAAAACATATGTGGCAGTTACTATTAGAGGCTGGGGGTGTAGCTCAGTGGTAGAGCAGCTTGCTTGGTATGCAGGAGGCCCTGGGTTTCATCCCAGTACCACAAAAAGAGGAGGAAGAGGAAAAAGAAGAATTAGTAATAGCAGCAGCAGCAGCAATAGTAATAATACTACTAGTAGTAGCAGTAGTAATAAAATTAGAGGCAAATGACAAAGGGAACATTTTTTAAGGACTTAATAAAAATCTTAACATGGCAGTTATATGTCTCAAGGCAATGCTTGGGCCACTTCCTATGACAGCGAAGGCTGGAACCCATCCATCCAAAGGCACTAGGAAACATCCAGTAATATGAATAAGAACCTTCTGAATCCATGAGGACCCAAAGGTGGTAAGATCGTCCAGGCATGACGCCTCCCCTACCTTCTGGCCTCCTCCAGCCATGCGGCTACTTATGTATTCCGGGCCCAGCCTCTGCCTCAGAGCACTCTGGATGGCCTGGTACTCTTCTGCTGTGTACTGGCACTACAATCCAGAAGGGGAAACCAGATTTAACATTTCCACCATTCCTCACATCAGTGAGTCTCTTTTGCAGCACCCTTTCCTCTTAAAAAGTATTGAGCACACAAAGTACACATAAATCAAAACATCACATGGTACCACATAAATATGTATAATTTTAATGTATTAGTTGAATTTTTTTAAAAAGTACTGAGGATCCCAGAGTTTTTGTTTATGTGGGTTATACCTATCAATATCAGGAATTAACTTTGAGAAACTTTTAAAGGCACACATTTTATTAGCCATCAAAGCAATGATACCATTACATTATACAGTCTAAAAAACTCCACTGTTCACTCATGAAAGAAGGTATGTGAAAAAGGCAACCAATAATGTTTCATTAATGTTACAATGAAATTAATTTTGACCTCATAAGACTCGGAAAAGGTCCTATTAACCCCCAAGGGTCCCAGAACCAAATTTTGAGAACTAATGAGTTACCAGTTACTGCTACCCTTATTAAACTTTTTCAAGCTTAAATTAGGTTTTTGGGTTTAGAGTTTTTGTTTGTTTGCAGTGCTAGAGATGGAACCCAGGGCTACACACAGGCCAGGCCAGTGCTCTACACTGAGCTATACCCTCAGCCCTCTCCAGCTAAATCAAGAAATGAAACTTCCCACCTCAGAGTCTATATATGTTTAAGCAGGCAAGGAAGTAAGGAAAAGGAAAACAGAATAGGAAATCTTACCTCCATTTGCACTCTCCACTTGTAGTTTGGGCTTTTTCCCTTATCTTTCTTTCTTTCTCTGTGTGTGTGTGTGTGTGTGTGTGTGTGTGTTTGTGTGGTGCTGGGGATCACCAAGGGCTTTGTTGAATGCAAGGCAAGCACTCTATCACTGAGCCACACCCCAGCCCCTTTGCCCTATTTAAATAAAATAAATATTTACCAATAAACTCTAGTAAAAAGATAATTTGGGTGGACAAAGAAAGATTCTCTTTTCCATGCATAGAATAAGACGTGACTCCAATAATTTTGGATGTCTCCCAGAAAGCCAACTCAGTGACATACAGACAGGAGTAATGGGGAAGTTGAGAGACCTTCCACATACAATCTTTGCTTCATTTTAAATTTTATGTCATATTAATATGACAAAATCTCTTTATCACATGAATGAATAAATATACACCTAAAGTACGTCTTTTATCTTTCAATGGGAAAATGCCAAAATGTACTCACAATTCAGCAAAGACCCCTAAGTAGGCCTTCTAAAGGAGAAACCAGGTATGTTGCTCAGTGATAGAACACTTGCCTAGCATAGGCAAGGCCCTGGATTCAATTCCCAGGACAAAGAAGGTTGGGGGGGGGGGGGTGCCAATTACAGTAAGAGCTTATGCATGCATATCATTTCACTATAACTTTTCTAACTTAACCTCAGTCTTTCCACAGATGAAAAAAAAACACCGTTACCTGTCCAAAGCACAATACAGAGTTGCCACCAACAGGAAGATGGCTGTCATGCCCTCCATGATTTGTTTCCTCGGTCGCAGACATGTTGATTCTGGTTAGCTTCTATATAAATAAAAGATTTTTTAAAAAAGTGGATTTCAAAGAATGCTAAAGATAAAAGGCAAGAAACTCTACTAAAAATCAAATAAAAACCCCATGTGTGATATCTCTGAGTTGCTTTATTTATGTGCTTCTAAAACTGCTCCAATAAAAGACAAGATTCCTCAGTGGTTAGCTGTGTTCTGCCAAGCCACTGAAAATCCTTTAGAGTCTGCTTCTACCTTTTTGTTAACATTTTTCTCTTCTAGTGATGCTATTAAAAGTGTTCTTTACAACAGGAATATATTACATTTACAAATGAAAAAATCAGCAGGTGTAGTGGCGCACAGTGAAGGCTGAGGCAGAAGGATCACAAGTTCAAAGCCAGCCTCAGCAATTTAACAAGACCCTAAGCAATTTAGTGAGACCTTATCTCAAAATAAAACATAAAAAGGGTTGGGGATGTGGTTCAGTGGTTAAGTGCCCCGGGGCTTAATACTTGGTACCAAACCAAAAAAAAGAAAAAATCAAATTTACACAAACACTTTCTAAGGGAACGCAAAAAATCACCTTACTACTGCCTAAAAGGGTAATGTTAGGTGATGGATGTGGTAAACACCTTGATTACTTGTAATCACTTCACAATGTATATCAAATCTTCACATTGTAGCTGACTGTGTGGTGTACACCTGCAGTTCCAGCTCCTCAGGAGGTTAAGGCAGGTGGATCACTTGAGCCCAGGACAACACAAAGGGACTCCATCTCAAAAAAAAGAAAAAAATCATCTTGTATACCTTATCTTTTTATTTGTCAGTCATACTTCAATAAAGCAGGGGGATGATTCTTTAATGTTATTAAAAAAAAAAAAAAAAACAAAAGAATTACCTACTGCCTAGGCAACATGACCCTGATCTCTGGCGGGTGGAAAAAAAAATATGAGCCACATGACTGAACTGTTGTTTTCCAGTTTACACACTAGCTGGAGGAAGAAGACTAATTAAAAGGAAAAAACAGAGCCAGGGAATAGGTACAAGCCTATAGTCCCAGCCAGTCAGGAGGCTGAGGCGGGACTGCTTGAGCCAAGAAGTTCAAGACCAGCCTGGGCAACACAGTGAGACCCCACCTCATAAAGAAAAAGAAAGGAAAAAAGATCAAGGGGAGGCAATATATAAGATCCCTAACATTCAGAAAGAACAGAAATAGCAACAAGCCAGTTTAAACCCTGGACCAGCAGTACTTAGCAACACTTGGGAAAATGCAAATTCTCAGGCCCCATCCCAGACATGCTAAGAAACGCTATGCTTCAGGAATTACTGAAAATGGTAACCTGGGCTTCAAGAAGAATTTCAGGTGATTCTGCTGCAGGTTTAAGTTTAAAAGCCAATGCACTAGACTGAGATTAGGCAAATTTAATAAAGTCCACTAGAAAATAGAATTACCCTCAGAAAAACCATCCACACTGATTGACCCACTACCTAACGGCCCTACACCTGTTTCAAATGAAATTGTTTCAAAGTTGAGCCTCAGCAAATTTACATATTTTTTAAATTTTTTTTATTTAAAGATGTTGATGAACCTTTATTTTATTCATTTATTTATATACGGTGCTGAGAATTGAACCCAGTGCCTCACACAGGCTAGGCAAGTGCTTTACCACTGAGCCACAATCCTAGCCCCAGAAATTTTACATATTTTAAATCTTCAGATTATTTGCTAATAGAACTACTAATCTATGATTGTTGATAGTACACTAATCCATCTGGCTTTATATTAATGTTTAAGAGTTCAAGTTCTAGTGTGGAAACCTGGCTCCATCACACCAGTAGGCACTTGACCAAGGGAAAGACACACAATCTCTAAATGATATTTCTTCATCTTTAAAATGGAGATAATAGTAGTACCTACATGTCCTATAGCTATTATAAAGAATAAATGTAATACTGCATGAAAGTACATTAGAATAGTGCCTGGCACATAGTAAGTACTAAATAAATGTTAGCTACTAAATAATTTCATGTTGATTTTCCTTGCATACTTTATAATGAAAATGCACACAATTATTTAAATAATCATAAAATATTTCAGCTAAAATGATAATTTATAACTTACTAAAAACTAAGATACTGGCCTAAAAATTAAGATAATTAACTAGGTTAGTCAATAATTAGTTTCTACAACTTTTAAAACAAGGAGTGGAGGTCTGGGGTAATGGGTACACTAACTACTATTATATGGTCATTACACATTGTATACATGCATCAAATATCACACTATCTCATAAATTTCTAGTTATGGGTAAATTAAATTTTTAAATACTTTAAAAGAAAGAGGGAATAAGAATATTGTTTAGAATGTCAATATAATAAATGCCATGTTGTCTCAGAGGCATGGGACTGGGGTGGGGAACAGTATAGAAGGGGTTTCTACAAAATAAAACTTTTGGTAGTATTTCAGTGTTCACATATGTGCATGTATTATTTTAATAAAAACTTAAAATAAAAAATAAAATAAAATAAAAAAACTTAAAATAGCCAGGCACAGTGGTGCATGCCTGTAATCCCAGCAGCTCAAGAGGCTGAGGCAGGAGGATCTCGAGTTCAAAGCCAGCTTCAGCAAAAGTGAGGTACTAAGCAACTCAGTGAGACCCCATTTCTATGTAAAATACAAAAAATGGGGCTGGGGATATGGCTCAGGGGTGGAGTCCCTGAGTTCAATCCCCAGTACTCCTCCCCACCAAAATTTTAAATATCTATTCTATAAAGCAGAAGTCAACAAAACTTTTTCTATAGTGGACCTCACAGTAAATATTTTAGATTTTCTGACAATATAGTCTGTCACAGGTACTCAACTCTGGCAGCCAGGGCTGGGGATGTGGCTCAAGCGGTAGTGCGCTTGCCTGGCATGCGTGCGGCCCAAGTTCGATCCTCAGCACCACATACAAACAAAGATGTTGTGTCTCTCTTTCTCTCTTTAAAAAAAAAAAAAGAAAAGAAATAAAAAAGAATCATGTCATAATGCTATATTTAAATATATTTTTTTTAAAAAGTGTGAAAGCAGCCAAAGACGATACATAAATGAATGGGCATGGTTGTATCCTATTAAAATTTTATTTAAAAAAACAAAAGGCAGATTTGCCCACAGGCGATGAGATGCCAACCACTGGTATAAAGCATGTTTCAAAGTGTAGAGTCAGATATGTTAAACAGCCAGCTCCATCAGGTAAGCTATGTAAATTGGGGAATAATTTAACCTCTATCTGCCCCAATTTCATTTGTAAAAGGAAATATTAATAAGACCCTCCTAAGTTGACTACACTAAAATGATATGATAATAGCTTACAAGAGTAATTTTCTATGGATACTAAATAGTTGTTGGACAAGAGGATAAGCACAAAGTTTCAAATGAACTGTTATCTGTTACAAACAAAGATACCCACTTAGTGTATGTACTTAATGCCACTGAATTGTGTACTTAAAAATGTTTAAAATGGAAAATTTTATGTTATGCATATTTTACCACAATAAAAGTATAAAATTTATCTCAGTCAGGCCAGGTCTGATGCAGCATAGTAGCCTTGCCCATCTTATAGCTGTGTCATCTAGCATATGTGGCCTCCAAGGTTATCACTGAAGGGGTAGAGAGAGTTGGAGGAGTCACAACAGATCACAGCTGCCAAAGTCCAAAAGCGGCATGGATCTCTTCTGGTCACAGTACACTGAAGAAAACCTGTCACATACAAAGCCCCAACTTAACTGCAATGGAGGCTGGGAAATGTAAGAATGCATTTGAATATTTGATGAGTATTATCTCACAATCCATTGCCCCTCACTTCAAAATGAATCCCAAGAAGACAGGGAATCTTATTCTTCTTTACCAGTGACTAGCAGAGATCCTGGCTCAAAGCAGGGAGTCAAGAAGTGCTTGGTAACAGCTGTTGTCTAAGTAAATGAACGAATGCCTAAATCAATGAAAAAATGCACAATGCAGGATATAAAAAGTACATTTTAAAATTTTATTTTAAGAGTTACATTTCTCACATTTGAAAAGACAGTTGTTTCTACTTTTCTAAACAATCTTAAAAGATTCATCCTTTTCTTGAAGAAAAATACAATCTTATCCCTACCATAAAGTAAACATGGTATCTTTTCTTTTTTTGCTAACTTCTTTTACTTCGAAAAAAATTTTGTTTTGCCTTCCTTCCTACAATTGTCCATAACCATTTTCTCATTATAAAATTAAAATATTTTTACTGTAAAAAGGTTTAAAAACTTATCGATAACTATGGGAGAAAGTCAAATTCCAAGGGATCCCACCACCATGGGATAGCTGTTATTTTCTTTTACATGTGACTGGGTATTGTATGTGGGTACATATTTGTTAAATACAAATGGAATCTAAATACATCAGACATTTTTTATGCAACATCTCAAATCTTCTTTGGCCTTGCCAATTTTGAGGCTATTGTCTTCACCCCAGGTGTCATGGACTAACAAAATATATGTAGGTCTAACCTCCAGTACACAGGCACAATCCTGCAATCTTTTACTTCCTTCGTGCTGGATGCCTCTCACTTCCCACCTTTGGCTTCCCTCTTGCCTTTGAGGGAGCCTATGAGATCCCACCTGATACCCACCTACACACAATTTGGATGCTCCAGGGAGTTAATGTACCATGAGACAAATCTTTCTCCAATGACAATACAGAAGCTGAGGGGTAAATTCTCTTGGTGTATTGTCCTGGATGCAGTACTTTATACATCCTCCTGGGAGACAGCTTTAGGAGGTCAAGCAATCAGTTGTACTTGTTACCAAGGGGTGGCCAACTTGGAAATGCACCCTTGAGTTGACTTAAACTTGCTTCTCTCTTCACTCTCCTTTCCCGCCACCTCTGCTTCCTGACAAAATAAGAGCACATAAATTTTTGCCTCAAGCTCGAGGTTCTAGGTTATCACAGCAGACACTATAGACACTCAAACTGTCCCTTCAGCTCTTACCACTCTGGCCTGACTTCTAAATGCCAACATCTGCATCTCTTTAACTGAGAGTTTTCCTTGGCATCCACAGCCTATATTTCCCCCATGTTCATGGCAACTTAGAAGTGCCTGAAAGTTGATTCCCCTTGTCAGCAACCCTCAAACTATGACTGACAGGTGCTGGTGTTCAAATACCCTAAGTTTATTATCCTTTCTGTAGGATGACACTGAGCCAGGACCTCTATGTTAGCTCCAAAGTTCCCCAGTGGAATTTGGTGTGGTTAGAACTGGCTTGATACCTTATCTTTTGCTGACTGTCTTTCTGTTCCTATCTTATGTCCCCTTTCCTCTATCAAGAGTGTGCTGGTGTCATCTTCAAATAAACTACTGTTCTTGCAGGTAAAGAAGGAGGGGGGTAAAAGACTCTTTTTTACAATGGAGAAATCTGGCAGATATCACCTCAATTAAGTATTCAAACTTAATGTAACTAATAATAGTCATATCATGTGCTTCCGGGTGGATTCTCTGAAAGGTCACATCACTTAGACATCAATCTAATTCATAGCTCTACCAATCTAATCACTCAATCACTCAATCAGGAAATAATTAGACATGCTGAGGATGTAGCTCAGTGGTAGAGGGCTTAAGTTCAATTCCCAGGACTGGGGGGGAAAAAAAAAAAAAGGACATGGATGACATGTCAACAGAGCAGTGCGGTATAAATTTCATGTGGTGGGCTGGGGATGTGGCTCAAGCGGTAGCGCGCTCGCCTGGCATGCGTGCGGCCCGGGTTCGATCCTCAGCACCACGTACAAACAAAGACGTTGTGTCCACCGAAAAACTAAAAATAAATAAATAAATACATAAAAAATAAAATAAAAATATTTAAATTTCATATGGTACTGACATAAGGATTAACCAATAGGATAAAAGAGAGCCCAGAAATTAAGCACTATTTAAACTGTCATCTTAATTTCAAAAATGCAGTATAACAGCATTTTTGATAAGTGCTGCTAGAATAACTAAACATCTGTAAAGAAAAATTTTAACGTTGTCATACCCCATAATATTCACAAAACCTACTGATGGCTCATATATCTAAACATAAAAGCTAAAACTATAATTTTAAAAGAATATATTCACAAACTGAAAGTGGTCAAGATTTCTTAGAAAACAAAAAGCAGTAACTATAAAAGAAAAGCAGGTTGCAGGATAGCTTGGTAGCAGAGTTTGTGCATAGCATGCATGAGGCCCTGGGTTCATCCCTAGCACCCAGAAGAAAAAAGAAAATAATAAATTGACTACATCAAAATGTAAAACTTCTGTTTATCTAAGAAAATGGGTAGATAACTACTACCAAAGGACTGATATCAGGATAAGAAAGACATATAAAGAATTCTAATGACTCAGTTTAAAAAAAAAGACAACCAATTTCAAAGTGAGCAAAAGATTTAGGGGCTGGGATTGTGTCTCAGCGGTAGAGTGCTTGCCTCACACGTGCAAGGCCCTGGGTTTCATCCTCAGCACCACATAAAAATAAATAAATAAAATAAGTGTACTGTGTCCAACTACAATAATAATAATAATAATATTTTTAAAAAAGATTTAAGTAGGCACTTCACAAAGGAAGATATGTCAATAACAAAGGAAGCAATGTCAGTAACAGGAAAAAAGTGCTGGACATCATTAATAATCAAGGACTAAAATTAAAACCATTTAATGACATCCCACTCTACATTCATCAGAATGACTAAAAATAGAAAAAGAATTACAACACGAAAAGTTAGCAAGGGATGTGAAGCAACTGGAACTTTCATACACTGCTGACAGCAAATAGGCTAATAAAACCATTCTACCTGCTAACACATACTATCCTTCATGAAAAAGGAGGACTCCAAAAAACCAGCCACAGTCCCAGAGGGTCAAGCAGCAGATTCTTCACAGGCCTTGAACCCCACTGGTTCTTAATATATCTCAGGTATAAGTCCTTTCTCAGATTGGTGTCTGTTTACCTATTCATTTTCTTAGAGTTGTCTGTGATGAAAAGTTTTAAATTTTGACATAATCAGGGTTGGTTGGTTTGGTTTTTTTAGTGATTACTACTTTAAGCCCTAAGATACCTTTTCATACCACCAAGCCTCAGATCATCGAGATACTTTCTTATACTTACATCTGCCATATGACCCAAGAATTTTAATAGATATTTTCCCAAAAGAAATAAAAATGCCCCCCCCCAAAAAAAAAAAAAAAAAAAAAAAAACTTGTCATAGGAGGAAAAGAGCCTGGACAAGAAAGTGGCTGTGATCAAGAAACGAATGAATTCAAGATATTAAAAAGGTAAACAACTAGTATGCACAGGGCCCTGGATTCTATTCCCCAGCACCAAAAAAAAAAAAAAGTAAACAAGACTGGGAAAAAAATGTGCTTTTATTCTTGCCCATTTCCTTATAACTTAAAAGCATTTCTAATTAATTATGGAAAGAGGAAGGAAGAAATAAAAGGGAACAAGGCATGTTACCAAAAGAAATTTTCCTCTTTTATATTACCTCTTCTCATCTTTATTAAAGACAAAGAAAGGCCTGATCTTGAAGGGTAATAGGAGCCACCATAAAAAAAAACTTTATTTTGTCAGCCATGAGAGAGTAATGGAAAATTTTAAGGTAAGAATAACAAGATTATACTTAAAACTTAGAAAGCCCTTTGTTAACAGTGAATAACCAACAATGAATAGCCAAGGGAGAGATCAGTTAGGAGTCTACGTTATAACAACCCAGAGAGGAAATGAGAAAGGCTTAATTACAACATTTGTACGTGAAACGTAAAAGATAGACTCTAGTTCTGTATTAAAGGAGGTAGAATTGTTGAGACTCAAGAGATTAATGGGATTCTGATTGTGAAGACCAAGAGCACCTTGATGAGAAGAATGGGACATTGAGTTTCTTTCTTATATTTTAATGTATGTTCATACTGCTATAACATTGTAATGTATGTTCATACTGCAACAGAACAGAAATTTTTTTAAGTTAAAAGAAAGAAATCTCAAAGGTTCTCAAAGGTCCTCAAAGGTCATTTCTTGCTTGAAGGCTTATGCATCTCAGCACACTCTAAAGAGAATTAATACTATGTTTCCGTAGCATTTTAGATGTATTTCAAAGCATATACCACACTATAATTACATCTTTGCTGTACTAGCACACTCACCCATTTAAGAACAGAGGGGTCATACACTAATCACTGAATCCCCAACAATTAGCACAATCACCACACCCCACACACAGAAGGAAAAGCATTCTATTTTAGCTTCTCTCCAACACTACTTAAACAGAATTAAAAATGAATGCCTTGAATAGAAAAAACAGTTAAAGTTATAGAAACTTAAAAATACCAACACTAGATTTTCTGCTCATCAATAATTAAACTGGTTATTCTGTCAATTCTCATTATTCACAGTACTTATGTTCTAAACAGCCACCATGAACACTAAATTAGTAAATACTAAACCAATTCTCCAAGGAAAAATAGAGTTGCTCAACATGTCAATAAATAACTGCTTTAGGTGTTTCTGTTTAAAGACACCTTATTTATTTATTTATTTATTTTTAAATATTTATTTATTTATTTTTCGGTGGACACAACATCTTTGTTTGTATGTGGTGCTGAGGATCGAACCCGGGCTGCACGCATGCCAGGCGAGCGCGCTACCACTTGAGCCACATCCCCAGCCCCAAGACACCTTATTTAATATATATCATTAATACTGAACTCACAGTCAATATCAATACAACCCATGCCTGATAAATTTGTCTGAAAGAAACTTATCTTTTCCCTGTAAAGCACATCACGGCCTTCTTGCACTTAAGAATGCTAGACAGCACTCCAGCACTATGCTTGGAAACCATTTTAAAAATGTGAAACCAAGCTGGGCTTGGTGGCACACATCTGTAATCCTAGCAACTCAGGAGGCTGAGGCAGGAGGATCGTGAGTTCAAAGCCAGCCTCAGCAACTTAGCAAGGACCTGTCTCTAAATAAAATACAAAAAAAGGGCTGGGAATGTGGCTCAGTGTAAAGTGCCCCTGGGTTCAATCCCTGGTGCAAAAAAAAAAAAAAGTGAAACCAAGCCAGACACAGTGATGTACGCCTATGCCTATAATCTCAGGTACATGGGAGGCTGAGGTAGGCAGATCACAAGATCCAGGCCAGCTTCAGCAATTAAAAAAAAAAAAAAAAAAGTGGGGCTAGGGATGTAGCCCAGTGATAAAATACCACTGGGTTCAATTCACCTTACCAAAAAAAAAAAAAAAAGTGGGGGCACAAAAATCCAACAAACAGGTTACTAAGTATACCACCAAAGGACACTTAGGAAAGCTTCATCTTGTTTGACCTCAGCTGAGAATATGTGCATTAGTCAACTCAGATTTTTAACAACTCTGCACACTTTAGGAAAGCATCAAGAGTACTACTGATTAAGGATTACAAATAAATGTAAAGAAGTAGATAAATTCACAAATACAGAATCCATGAGTGATGAAGACTGACTAGTTATTTTTAGTAAAATCTCTCCCATTGCTAGATGAATTAGGCTTTTCATATGCTCATCTCTTAACTACACCAGTTTATATTGGATGTGAAAGTGCCATGAAGCTTACATTGCATATATAATACTGGGTGTAGTCAGAAATTAGCCATGGGATAACATACCTGGGATAACAGGTCTCAGCATACATTACACAACAGCAGTTTCTGACAGTTTCTGCCACCTTCAGAAGACATGCCACAAATACATCTCCACTTGTTATCAATATTATTAATAGTCTGATAGGTGATGAACTGGGAATATAAGGCTTTTAAAAAAACAAACTGCTCTAAAAGACACAAACCTGTGGCCACTGAAATGCCTGACCCAAAACCAGAGTCAAACGATGGTTTTTGAGAACTTAAGCTTAAAATGTTTGTGCCTGCGAATGCTAGTTCTGTGGGGGAATTAAAGACCTTAAAAGTCTATGAAACCACCAATGTCCATCAGCTAAGGGAGAAACAAAATGTGGTATATCCATACAACTGATTATTAGTTCATAAAAAAAGAATGAAGTCCTGATACATGCAAAATACAAAAAGTATTGAAAATATGCTACATGAAATAAACCATACAGGAAAAGACAAATCTTGTATGATTCCATATATATACACACACACATATATATATATACACATACATATATGTGTATATGTGTATACATGGCTGGTAATTTCATAGACAAGAATTGTAGAAGGGTGATGCGAAATCAAGCCAGACACAGTGATGAATGCCTGTAATCTCAGGTACGTCTTTGCTAACTAGCTTCTAGGTTCTTTTTGAGTGATGAGAATGTTCTGTAATAAGAATTCGGTGATGGTTGCACTACCTTGAGCATATACTAAAAACTACAGAATTGTACACTTTAAGCGCATATGTAATGAATCGTGCCTCAATTTTTTTTTTAAGATCTAGAAAGGCTGAATACATTGCTAAACTAAATGTCAAAAATTCCCTTTAAATCCACTATTCCTTCCCAACTTCCACCTACTTCTTCTAACTCCATTCGGATACTGACACTCCTGTCAACAAACCGCATTTACAATGTCTCGAGCTGCGCAGGGAACTCCACAAGATCCGTATGCAGCCTTCCACCCTGGGTCCTGGCGCACGTGATTCGTGAGTCTCGGTCCTCCTAACCAAACTGTCGAGAAGCCCAGATCCCCGAGCCCTTCCGGACGGCACTAACCAATTAGACAGGCGTAGCCATTCAGCATCTCTAGTAGGAAACTCAGGACAAATTCAACAGCCTCCCCAAGAACTCCAATCCGAATCTGAGCGGTCCTACGCTCTACAATCCCCGGGCGGAACCACCCGGGGGAGAGCCGCCCCCACCCCTGCACCCCTCCACCCCTTCCTCACTTCCCCACTTACGCGCCCCGTGCAGCGCGCGGTGCACCCGGGGAACTTGGTCTGGACTATAAGCAAATGGAAAGAAGGTTGGACAAGCTGGCAAAGGAGACTGGGAAAGAGTTGCAAGGGACCCTGGGAAAAAGGTTCAAACTCTAGAGGGGCCCTTGTAGAGTTTGGCGAAGAAGACTGAACGTGGAGGAGCCGTAAATCAAGTCGGAAAGACAAAAGAGCCGTAAAGCAACCGGTCGGATGCCGTAAAACAAGTTGGGCGCGCCGTGCGGATCCCTGCGTTCCGCGTTGGCTTGGCTCTCCAGTCTTTCCGCTTACCCCTTTCTCCAACTTCCCTAACGTTGCTTCTGGGTCTGCGGCCACCTCGCAGTACTTGTCGTTGCACTCTTGGGATATTGCAGGAAAAGGAAACAGGACTTTTCTAAGAATGCTTATCGGAACCCTCCAGAGAATCCACCGCGGGCAGGCACAGTAAATTGAGGCGGTGGGTACACATTTGTTCACAAAGGAAGTCTTCTTGCCCGGTCACTGCCGCATACGCCCGGTGCTCACCTGATGGCCTCTTAAATTAACGAGAACCCGAGGGAAATGACTCGGTGGCCACTTGAGGGAGTGGAGGTCTTCTTTGGCTATCCCCGGACCTTCACCTTGGAATGAATGACGATTACACATCCTATTAGCAGTGCTCCTAAAACGTTTTGAAAAGTTTAGTCGTCAGAACCTGAAATTAAGTGCAGACGGTTTACGATATTTGGGGCTTACAGTGGGGTAACGTCCCCATCATAAATCCAGTAGCGTCTGTACTAAGAACTGAATTTTTTTTTCTTTTTCTTTTTTTTTTTTTTTTTTCCTTCAGAATTGAACCCTGGCGCGCTTAACCACTGAGCCACATCCTCAGCCCTTTTTTATATTTTATTTAGAGAGAGGATCACGTTAAATTGCTGAGGCTGGTTTTGCACTCAAGATCCTCCTGCCTCAGCCTCCCAAACCGCTGGGATTACAGACGTGGGCTACCGCGCCAGGCAAAACTTTTCAAAAAGACATGTATCTGGGCAGTACGTCACCAGAGACTTTTTCTGGATGGCTACTCATTCTTCCAAGTAACACCATGGAATGCTGGAATTAGTTAACCACTTAGGGAGAAAAGTTAGATTTGTCGTTGTTCTGTGTTTATTTTTGTTCTCTTGCTTTGGATTTTTCAGGCCTCATTATGTGTCCTAGTTGGTCTAGAACTTATGGTCTCAAGATATCCTCCTGCCTCAGCCTCCCAGTATCTGGAATTACAGGCATGTGCCACTGCACCCCAACTTTAAATCTTGTCAAAGTGTACATCCAAGTAATTACAGTGGAATTCAAGGGTGAAATGTTAAACACAGGTACACATAAAACAAGGTTAAAAACATATAGTCAAATAAACTGTTAAAAGGTAAACAAGAGGTCAGGGGTAGAGTACTAGGCTAGCATGCATAGGGCTCTGGGTTCTATTCCCAGCACTGCAAAGAAAAAAGAAAACAAGAAAGAAGGGAAATACTACTATTATATATATATACACGAGGGTTCATATGTAAAAAGTACAAATAATAAGAAAAATGAGTCAATATTTCATAAAAGGAGATACATAATAAATACAAAAAAAAATGTAACTTTAATTAAGGTAAAAAGCATATGGGCTGGGGATATAGTTCAGTTCGTAGAGTGCTTGCCTTGCATTCACAAAGCCCTGGGTTTAGTCCCCACCCAGCACCACACACACACACACAAAGCATACATATTAAAACAAGAATATCACGGCTGGAAGTGTAGCCCAATGATAGATTGCTTGTAGTAAGCCCCAGGTGCAGTCCCTAGCACCACACAATAAAAGAAAGAAGAGGTCTGGGGTTGTGTCTCAGTGGTATAGCACTTGCCTTGTGCTTGTGAGGCACTGGGTTCAATCCTCAGCACCTCATAAAAGTAAATAAATAAAGGTATTATGTTCATTTACAGCTAAAAAGAAAAACAAATACATGTGTATACATATACTCGTATATATGTATACACACGTATATAGGTATATATGTATTCCACTTATTAAATTAAGAAATTGAAATATTTATGTCTACACAAGTTTTACATGAGTACCTTCCTATTGAAAATTTAAGTAATATAGATAAATCAAAATTTTTACTTGTGCACTCATGCATCAAAGCAATCTGATTCTCATCGATTAGCTATTGTTATCAGTTGATGTCTATTTTTTGTGACCTTTCCTGTGCTTTTATGGTTAGACATTGAAATTTATTTTTCTGGTAATATTCAGCATTGATATTTTCACACTGCCAGTGGGAATATGAATCAGTGCAACTTTTTAAGTTATAATTTGGCAAGATATGTTTAAAATATGAAAGTGTGACTGTGGTGCATACCTGTAAACTCAGCCATTTGGGAGGCTGAGGCAGGAGGATTGCAAATTTGAGGCCAGCCTGGGCAACTTAATGAGACCCTATCTCAAAATAAAAAATAAAAGGCCTGGGGATATGGGATATAACTTAGTGGTAGAGTATTCATTCTCTCTGGAATTCCTTTAGGACAAAGATTTCTTTTTCTTTTTATATATTTATTTATTTTATTGTACTGAACCCAGGGGCACTCTACACTGAGCTACATGCAACCCTTTGTATTTTTTATTTGAGAGAGGTCTTCCTAAGTTGCCCAGGCTGGTCTTGAACTTAGAATCCTCCTGCTTCAGTCTCCCAGGTAGCTGGGAATATAGGTGTGTACCACCTCTCCAGGCAAAAGATTTCTTCATAAAACTGTTCTGCACATTATTTATACCCTGAAAATGTACTCAAAACAAATTACTGCAATGTCAAATTAGTTTAATATTCAGCTATTTAAAATAATGTTTAGAAGAGGGGCTGGGGATGTGGCTCAAGCGGTAGCGCGCTCGCCTGGCATGCGTGCGGCCCGGGTTTGATCCTCAGCACCACATACAAACAAAGATGTTGTGTCCTCCGAGAACTAAAAAATAAATATTAAAAATAATGATAATAATAATAATGTTTAGAAGAATGTTTATTGACAGAAAAACGTTCAGGATCATTTTCTGTGAAATAGGCACTACTAAGATGGCTACTATTATAGTACGCGATTGAACCCAAGGACATTTAACCACATTCCCAGCCCATTTTTTTTCATTTGTTCTAATTAGTTATAAATGATAACAGAATGCACTTTGATTCATTGTACACAAATGGAGCACAACTTCTCATTTCTCTGGTATTCATTTCCCTGGTTCTCTGGTTGTACACACCATTTGTGCAATCATACATGTACCTAGGGTAACGTAATGATGACCATCTCATTCCACTATCTTTCCTACCCCCATGTCTCCTCCTCTCCCCGCCTTCCTAAAGTTCCCCCAGTCTCCGCCCCCCACCCCTCATTATGGATCAGCATCTACTTATCAGGGAGAACATTTGGACTTTGATTTTTTGGGATTAGCTTATTTTGCTTAGCATGATATTCTCCAACTCCATCCATTTACCTGCAAATGCCATAATTTTATTCTCTTTTATTGCTAAATAATATTCCATTGTGTATATATAAACATTGATGTGGTTGCATTACTATAGTATGCTGATTTTAAGTCCTTTGGGTTATAGACCAAGGAGTGGGATAGATGGGTCAAATGGTGGTTCCATTCCAAGTTTTCTAAGGAATCTCCACACTGCTTTCCAGTTTGGTTGCACCAATTTGCAGTCCCTCATACATCCTTGCCAACATTTATTGTTGCTTGTGCTCTTGATAACTGTCATTCTGACTGGAGTGAGATGAAATCTTAGAGTAGTTTTGATTTGCATTTCTCTAATTACTAGAGATGTTGAACATTTTTTTATATTTTGTTGATCAGTTGTTTATCTTCTTCTGAGAAGTGTCTGTTCAGTTCCTTCGCCCATTTGTTGATTGGATATCAGTTTTTTTGGTGTTAAAGTTTTTTAGTTCTTTATATATCTGGAGATTAGTGCTCTATCTGACATATGTGTAGTAAAAATTTGCTCCTACTCTGTAGGGTCTCTCTTCACTTTGATTGTTTCTTTTACTGAGAAGAAGCTTTTTAGTTTGAATCCATCCCATTGATTGATTCTTTTTTCTTTTTTTTTTTTTTAGAGAGAAAATTTTTTAATATTTATTTTTTAGTTTTCGGTGGACACAACATCTTTATTTTATTTTTATGCGGTGCTGAGGATCGAACCCAGCACCCTGCACATGTGAGGCAAGTGTACTACCGCTTGAGCACATCCCCAGCCCCAATTGATTCTTGATTTTATTTCTTGTGCTTTAGGAGAGTCGAGACCTAATCTGATGTGATGATGATTTGGGCCTATTTTTTTCTTCTACTAGGTTCAGGGTCTCTAGACTAATTCTAGGTCCTTGATCCACTTTGAGTTGAGTTTTGTGCATAGTGAGAGATAGGGGTTTAATTTTATTTTGCTGCATATGGATTTCCAGTTTTCCCAGCATCATTTGTTGAAGAGGCTATCTTTTCTCCAATGTATGTTTTTGGTGCCTTTGTCTAGTATGAGATAACTAGATTTATGTGGGTTTGTCTATGTGTCTTCTATTCTGTATCATTGGTCTATATGTCTATTTTGGTGCCAATACCATGCCTTTTTTGTTACTATAGCTTTGTAGTATAGTTTAAGGTCTGGTATTGTGAGGCTTCCTGCTTCACTTTTCTTGCTGAGCATTGCTTTGGCTATTCTGGGTCTCTTATTTTTCCAAATGAATTTCATGATTTCTTTTTCTATTTCTATGAGAAATGTTATTGGGATTTTAATTGGAATTGCATTAAAATCTGATTAGCACTTTTGGTAAATTTTGTTTAGCATGATATTCTTGCAAATTTGAAGCCAGCTCAACAGTGGCCATTTTGAAAATATTAATTCTCCCTATCCAAGACCATGGGAGATCTTTTCATCTTCTAAGGTCTTTTTAAATTTCATTCTTTAGTAGCTGTACTTTTCATTGTAGAAGTCTTTCACATCTTTTGTTAATTCCCAAGTATTTTTTTTTAGGCTATTATGAATGGGGTAGTTTTCCTAATTTCTCTTTCAGAGGATTCATTACTGATGTATAGAAATGCATTTTATTTATAGGTATTGATTTTATATCCTGTTACTACTTTGCTGAATTCATTTATTAAGTTTTCTGGTGGAATTTTTTGGATCCTCTAAATATAGAATCATGTCCTCAACAAATAGTGATAGTTTGAGTTATTCTTTTCCTATTCATACCCAGCCCGTTTTTTAAAAAAATATTTATTTTTTGTAGTTGGACACAATATCTTTTTTTTATTTATTTATTTTTATGTGGTGCTGAGATCAAACCCAGGGCCTCGCACGTGTTAGGTGACCGCTCCATCTATGAGCCAACCCCAGCCCCCCAGCCCATTTTTTATATTTTATTCTGATAAGTGCTCACTAAGTTGCTTAGGGCCTCACTGAAATCATGTTCCTCCTGCCTTAGCCTCCTAATTGTCCGGGATTACAGGCATGTGCCACCATGCCCAGTAATGGCTACTATTGAGAAAATAATAACAAATGTTGTTGAAAATGTGAAGAAATTGGAACCCTTTACACTTTTGGTGGGATATAAAATGGTACAACAGCCATAGAAATCAGTGTGGCAAGTCCTCAAAATATTGAAAAAAAAAAGAATAATTTTATGATCCAGCAATCCCACTTCTGGGTATATATCCAACAGAATTGAAAGGAGATTTTCTAAGAGATGTTTACATGATCATGTTCATAGCAGCGTTATTCACAATAGCCAAGAGGTAGAAGTGATCCACGTTCCACTGACTGGCAAATGAATAAACAAAATTCAGTAGATACAATATTCTGTACAGTGGAAAATTATTCAGCTACAGACTGGATGAACCTCAGGGACTTTATGCTAAGTGAAGTAAGCCAGTCACAAAAAGATAATAACTGTGTGATTCCATTTATAAGAGGTACAAAGAGTAGTCAAAATCTTAAGGACAGAAAGTAGGATGGTTTCCATGGGACAGGAGAAGGATATAGGACATTATTGTTGAATGGATATACAGTTAGATTGTTCTGGAGACTGAACAATGATAGTGTACTTAATACTATTGAAGTGTACACTTAAAAATAGCATGCAGATGTTGTGGCCCTGCCTGTATTCCCCAGTGACTGGAAGACTGAGACAAGAGGATCACAAATTTGAAGCCAGCTCAACAACTTAGCAAGAACATCTCAAAGTAAAAAATAAAAAAGGGCTGGGGTGCAGCTTAGTGGTAAAGCTCCCCTGGGTTCAATCCCCAATATTGCAAAAAAGCAAAACAAGAAAAGTAACATTCTAAAAAGAATAGTATATTGTATTCTACTCATGAATAGAGCAGCATGTTCTATGAAAAAAGGGAAAAATTATTATATAAAACATTTCTCTTTTTTTTTAAGAGAGAGAGAATTTTTTAATATTTATTTTTTACTTCTCGGCGGACACAACATCTTTGTTGGTATGTGGTGCAGAGGATCGAACCCGGGCCGCACACATGCCAGGCGAGCACGCTACCACTTGAGCCACATCCCCAGCCCCCTATAAAACATTTCTTAGAAATTAAAAGTACTATGTATCTCCAAGATGTGATACTGTGAAGGCATATTACCTATGTCATGTTCCAATAGAGAATGTATAATCTCAAACAAATCATAAGGAAATAGACACATACAGAATGAGGAAAAGACAATTTATAATAGAAAAGAAGTATGTATTAGGAACAGAGGTGGATGCTACTGAATCCTTAAAAAATTATACTATCATAAAAGACAAGGACTATTAAAATGCCACAGAAAAAAAGAGTCTGAAGAGATAACAACCAAATGTAAAAACTAACCCTATACTGGATCAGGGGGTTTTGTTTGTTTGGGGGAGAGTGCCTTTTAAAGACATTTTTGGCTCATTAAAATTGGAATATAGGGCTGTGGTGGTAGCTCAGTGGTAGAGTGTTTGCCTAGCACATGTGAGGCACTGAGTTCGATCCTCAACACCACATAAAAATAAATAAATAAAGGTATTGTGTCCATCTACAACTAAAAAAAAATTTTTTTAAATTGGAATATAGATGATAGATTACATAAAATTCTTAAATAAAGTATATTTATAAAGCTGATAACTAATTATATTAGAGTAAAATTTTTAAATTCTTAGAAAATACAGACTAAAGTATTTAGGGGTTAAAAAAAAGCCATGATATGTATGTAACTCCTAATAATTCAGGAAAGAAACACATGTATACCCTAGATTAGGTAGAGGAGGGGAGGGGTTGAGGAGATAGGAAAGATAGTAGAATGAAACAGACGTTATTATTACTGTGTGTGTATATGTGACTGCATGACCAATGTGTTTCTGCAACCTGTATACTCAGAAAAATGAGAAATTATATCCCATCTGATTCAAATGTATGATATGTCAAGGTCATTGTACTGTCATGTGTAACTAATTAAAAAAAGAAAAGAAACACATGTATACATAAATACATACACACACATAATTGGATAGATAGATGATAAACAATAAGGGAAACAGCAAAATGTTAACATAAACATTTTAACTATAAAACATATCTAGGTAAAAGGTATACAAGTATATCTTATACTTTTTAATTATAAAAAATAGTGCATTAACTCATGAATCTAGAGGCTGGCAATTCCAAGAGCAGGTTACTGGCCCCTGGCAAAGGCCTTCTTGCTACACCATAACATGGGGAAGGGCATCACATAGGGATACCTCTTATTTTTGTTTTTGCAGCTTTTTATAAATTTGAAACTACTTCTAAATTTAAAAAGTTTTAAAATACCATTATGCGATATGATACTAATTTTGTAGTACACCAGAATCTCTGTGCAGCAGAAATACAGATAATTTTTCTCTACAAACTTATACATTTCTATATATCTATACCCCTTCATAATCAGTAGGTTTTGGGGGGCTGGGGCTGGGGCTCAGTGCTCACCTAGCATGCATGAGACACTGGGTTTGATCCTCTGCACCACATAAAAATAAAAAATAAAGATATTGAGTCTACCTAAAACTAAAAAATAAATATTTTTTTAAAATAGGAGTTTTTTATTGTTACTATTTTTGTTTGGTTGGTTGGTTCATTGGTTTTTGGTGGTAGCACTGCTAAGAATCAAACCCAGGCCTGCAAATTAAGCAAGAACCCAACCAATGAGCTATACCTCTACCACCCTCTACCCTCCACCCGGTAGATATTACTTTGATGAAAAAAATTTTTAAATTATTTGGCAGGTATGGTGGCAGGTGTGGGATTACATGTGAGTAATAATCTCAATCAAATCACAAGGAAATAAACACATACAAAATGAGGAAAATACAATTTATAATAGAAAAGAAGTATGTGTTAGGGACAGAGGTGGATGGTACTGCATCCTTAAAAAATGTCACTATCATAAAAGATAAGGGCTATTAAAATGTCCCAGAAAAAAAGTTATTCACCTGTAATCCCAGTGATTCAGGAGGCTGAGGCAGAAGCATCTTAAGTTCGAAATCAGCCTCAGCAACTTAGCAAGACCTGTCTAAAAAAATAAAAAGGACTAGGGATTGTTCAATGGTAAAGCACCCCTGGGTTTAATCTACAAAACAAAAAATGTATATCATTTAACTGGTAACTGAGGAATTCTTTGTTTCTTCTGGTATATGCCTTCAATACTACCTGCACAACTTTGAAATAGATCGACATCCTGAGTCTTCCTCAGGTTATCCAACGTAGGATTAGCCTGGACTGGGGATATAATTCAGTGGTATAGTGCTTGCCTAGCATGTGTGAGGCCCTGTCTTCAATCACCAACATCACACATACACACAAAAATACTTGGTATATTTTTGGGCTGGGGATGTGGCTCAAGCGGTAGCGCGCTCGCCTGGCATGTGTACGGCCCGGGTTCGATCCTCAGCACCACATACAAACAAATGTTGTGTCCGCCAAAAACTAAAAAAAAAATAAATAAATATTAAATTTTTTTTTAATTATCTAAAAAAAATACTTGGTATATTTTAAACAAATTTCTTCTAAGATGCTCTAGGCTTTAAAATTATACTCTGTCCTAAGCATCATTCTTTGAGGTAGAAATGGGGCAGATTGGGTCCTACCTTGTATGAGAGGTATGACCCATAATCTTAAAGGATACTCCTATGAGTTTTGCAAATTCCACGCTCTTCCAATACTGCTAGTACTTCCTTCAAAGCTTTTAAAGCCAGAAAAGAGGGATGTCTGGAAGACAGGGATCAATCTAAAAGATTTTCAGAGATTATTGATCTTTTGTTTGTGTGACCCATGGTATCCTGGAGCACTAGAAACTATAGAATGTCTCCCCAGCCCCTCAAATACAGACTGAAGTATTTAGGGGTTAAAAATCCACTGTATGTCTGTATATCCCACAACTCACTCTTAACCCCTGTCTGTGCTTTTTTAGTATCATATCTAAGAAATTGCCAAAACCAATGTCATGAAGATTTTCAACTGTTTTTGTCTAGGCATTTTAGAAATTCAAGTTTTTCATTTAAGTTTTTAAGCTACTTAGAGTTATTTTTTATTATGGTGTAATATAGGAGTCCAATTTCATTCTCTTGCATGTGTTCCCAACACCATTTATTTATTTTCCCGTTGTGTACTCTTGGCACCCTTGGTTAAAGATCTGTCAACCTTATATTAGTAAATTTATTTTTTTCTGGGCTTTCTATTCTGTTCCATTAACCTGAAATGTATGTTTTTATCCCTGTACCATGCTATCTAAATTACTGCAGCTTTGTAATATATTTTGAAATCAGGAAGCATTGACATGTGGTGCCTTCAGCTTTGTTTTTTATTTTGGTTTTTTTGGTGCTGGGGATTGAACCTAGGGATACTTAACCACTTAATCCTCAGCACTTTTTATTTTTTTTTTTTTTTTTATTTTATTTTTTTTAGAGAGAGAGAATTAATTATTTTTTAACATTTATTTTTTTTAGTTTTCGGCAGACACAACATCTTTGTTTGTATGTGGTGCTGAGGATCGAACCCGGGCCGCATGCATGCCAGGCAAGCCACATCCCCAGCCCCATTTATTTTTTATTTTGAGACAGGATCTCACTAAGTTGTTTAGGACCTCGATAAATTGCTGAGGCTGGCTTTGAACTTGAGATCCTCCTGCCTGAGTGTGCAGAACCACTGGGATTACAGGGATGAACCACCATGCCTGGCCAGTTTATATTTTGTGTGAGAGCCAGGGAACTCCTGCTTAGATTAATTTTCACTTAATCTATATGGTGCTTTGCAACAAAGGGAGAAGAAAAAGGCAAAAGAGTGTTATATAGTTTGTTTTATTATGATGTAGTACATTAAAGTTTATGATTATAATTTATGTCACAGTAATTAGTTGATTCAGCTCAAATATTTCTGCCAAAAACAGAAAGAGCTGGGGCTGGGGATGTGGCTCCAGTGGTAGCGCGCTCGCCTAGCATGCATGAGGCACTGGGTTTGATTCTCAGTACCACATAAAAACAAAGATATTGTGTCCACCTAAAAAACTGAAAAACAAATATTAAAAAAAAAAAGAGCTACTATATGAATAACCAAATTTGAATGCCCAGTCTTAAATTTACTACATCCCCAACCCTTTTATTTATTTATTTATTTATTTATTTTTGAGACAGGGTCTCAACTAAGTTGCTTAGAGCCTCTCTAAATTGCTGAGATTAGCTTCGAACTTGTGATCCTCCTGCCTCAGCCTCCTGAGTTGCTGGGATTACAGGCGTGCACCACTACACCTGGGTCATGGATGCCTAGACTGTATTTCACTTTGTTCGGTAGGTCCAAGGTGCATTTGTTTGCATTTAAAACCACGATACTGCTTTTTTGTTAATTGCTGCAGATATATATATATCCTCTGATACAAGATATCAACATGAATTTTCTATAGTATGATTTCCACAGGGAATGTGTTTTCACTAGTTGAACACAACTTTAGGGTGATAGTATTTCATCTTATCATGATAACTGTATCCACAGAATTGATTTAGCATGCTCAATTGCCAATTCCCTTTCTCTGTAATCTCTCTTTAATAGAATAACTTAGAACCATATTTCCCTCAATGTAAATTGAAAATGTTGCAGTATTTTCAGTTTTTTAATTTAGTGACACCTCTTCTGTTAAACTTGTTTATTTAGTAATAACCTTAGGATTAGAATCTCGTCTTCAGTGCCCATCAGTGCAGAAAGATAGCATTCTTGCTGTTGAGCTGTTCCAGGCGCCTTAAAATGTCTCATCTTTTTTAGGTTGTCAAGAAGTACTGTTTGTCACATAACTAACTTTTAGGGCTCTGAAACATACCTGCACTAAACCTTATGTCATCTATTTTTTAATACATATATTTTTAGTTGTAGAAGAACAGAATGACTTTATTTTATTTATTTTTAGTTGCAGATGAACACAGTAGCTTCATTTTGTTTATTTTTATGTGGTGCTGAGGATAGAACCCAGTGCCTCCCAAGTGCAAGGCAATCGCTCTACTGCTGAGCCACAACCCCAGCCCCATTATTTATTTATTTTTTATACGATACTGAGGATCAAATGTGGTGCCTCACTTGTTCTAGGCAAGCTCTACCGCTGAATATAACCCCAGCCCACCTTTTTTCAGCTTATATTTGTCCTAATACACACTTAAAATCAGACCTTTCATCTCAGAAACCCTTAGGTCTGGAAAGCCTGCGCTTCCCCAGAGAGGTCAGAAATGAGTGGAGAGGGAAAGAGCCTTTGACCAAGCAGGATTGGGAAAAGTGAAGGATCACTTTTTTCCATAAACATCAGCCCTTTGCTAATATTGTAACTGGTGAATATAAAGTAGAAAAACAATAGTAAAAACATCTGCTCTATAATTCATTAATATTTAAAAATAAAATTACTGCTAAAAATAAGAGTTTCAGGACTGCCACACAGGAGCTAAGCACCCTTAGCCTTGAGGTGTGGAGCTGAGCTGGAGGAAGCAGGTAGATCCCACCTCTATTCGGCAGGGGAGTGAAACTCTGGGAGTGGGTGTTACCCAATGCGATTGGGCGTTACCCAATGGGATTGGGCTGCCTTCTTTGTTCCTTTGCAATACTACCCTTTACCTTTTATGGATGGAATGGTCTATCAAAGGACTTTCTTCAATAGAAACCAGGGTTCAGGGCATGCTCCCTCTCTCTCATCAGACTCCTGTGTCCCCCCCGTCCCCCCACCCTCTTGTGGAAGCTTACTGCTGAGTCAGAGGAGCCGTCCTGAAAACAACCAAAAAAGATATTTTCTGTGTCTGTGTGATCTATTTGGCCAGCCCAATTCACGAGTAACCCAGATTCTGTAGTGCCAGATTTGGGGGACCCCAATAGACCTCCAGGAGCTGAATCTGATGCAAGCACACAAGAGTCTTTATTGCAAGCTCGAGCCTCGACTCACAACCGTTCTGACACAGTGGTTCCGAGGAGTGAGTCCTGGTCCTTTGTTCAGTGAGACTTTATAGGTTTTGGGGGATACTCTATGTGTCACAACATCACACAGCAAATCATTTCACATCAAGCGACAGTCAAACAACAACTCTTATCATTGATTAGCACATTCACTGGTGGGAACAAGTTGGGTAAGTGTGATTAGTTGGTTCAAGAGGTGGAACTGATTGGTTAAACTTGCAGGGTTGCCTAATCGTGTTATCAAACTACTGGGAGGGTCACCTGGCATTTCAGATATTTTCCCTGTCTCATGCTGATTGGTGGTTGCTAAGGGGCTGCTATGGGTCCTCACCTAGCGTAATTGAGCCACAGATCTTTCCTGTTATTTACAGACAAACAACTCATCAGGGTAGGTATGTGCCTAGGAGCATTCTGTGGGTCTTTCCAAGGACAAGGGTCATGTCCCCTCCCTCTAGACAGGCCTTGAGGTAGAAGCTGGTTTCTTAAAAATGGAGTCACATCAGTTTCTCAGTTCTATAGCCCAGGGGACCTGGGCTACAGTAGAGTTCTTACACTTCAGGAAGATTGGTGCCAGTTTGAAAATGAGATCTATTGTAAATGTAGCTGAACTAAATATAAACATTAGTTTATAGGGTTGGGGTTGTGGCTCAGTGGTAGAGTGCTGGCCTAGCATGCACGAGGCGCTGGGTTCGATCCTCAGCATCACATAAATGTAAAATAAAAATATTGTGTCTACCTAAAACTTAGGAATAAATATTTTTTAACAATTAGTTATAAATTAATGCTGTCATATATCTTAAGGTGATTGATTTCTAATATAATAAATCATGCTGGAAACACAATCCGCATGATTTCAAATTTGAAAAAAAAAAGTAAAGAAATAAAAAGAAACATGCCTATATATAATTTGTCCTAATTATTTCAAACATGGACATTATGCATCAAACTTGGACTTGGTCATATAGTTCCAACTTCTATATTTTAGGTATGAAAGAATCTCAGTCATAATTATTGATCTTCCTTGTTGTATGAAAGTGATATAATTCTATGAGTTCTTTAAGCATCTGTGTAGAATAGCAAAGTTAAGGCTTCTGGTGTGTGGTACAGTGATCATAGGTAGCACCAAATCATGTTCTTTTTCTTTACTTTTTTGACACAGGGTCTCACTCTGTTGCCCAGGTTCGTCTTGAACTCCTGGGCACAAGTGATCCTCTCACCTCTGCCACAGTCTGGCTGGGCACAATCAGGAGCCACTTGTCAAAAGAAACTAACTTTATTTTTAGAACCACGCACGCCAAACAAAACAGCCTCTCAGGAAAAACCCTCAGAGCCCCAACTGCCACCACCGGCTTTCCACAAGCCTCTCTCTCCAACAACACAAGCCCCTCTCTCCCACAAGCCTCCTGCTCTTGAGGCCGATTGGCTGGGTCACGTGGGCGGAGCCAAAAAAGTCCCCCAATGAGCAGCTCCGTGGTCTGAAAGGGCAGGGAAACAGCCCAATGAGCATCACCGCAGACGAGCCAATCAGCTAGATGTTGCTGGGGCCTCTGTGAGCCAATCATCAGCCGGCAACTGGAAGTTTGCTGGCAGCTGGAAGTTTGCTGGGGCCCCTTCGGCTGTGGCTCTCAACATTTCCCCCTCTCTGTTTAAACAAAAGGCATGTGGCTTAGGGACCGTGCCTGCCTTAGGTTGTCCAATAGTACATATGGTCCTTACCCGTTAGGTTGGTACCATTGCAATTGGATCTTACCCGTCACTGACTACCGGTCCAGTATACAGCCACACCTGTGGAGAGGTCTTTGTACCAGCGGGGGGGTGAGGTTCTTTGCCTCACCTCTGTTGGCCCCCAAATTTTAGCTGGACAATCATGACAAGCAGAAGGGAGGAAGATACATCAAGCCAATTGACGGCTCCTTTTGGAAAAATTGTACCACCAATGACATCATCAGCAAAAATACCCCAACACTACCACAAGTCGCTGCACCAACAAATAGTTCACAATGCATACAGGTGAGTTCACAATGTGTCCAGGCAAGTTCTGCAAGCAGTTCAGTGATGGCTATTGCAGAAGCTGTAGATTGGTTTTATCTTTGACTTCACCAGCACTGGGATGAAGATAGGAATTCTGGCAATAATGGCTAAAGAAAAAATTATGTAACATTCCAGAAGGCACTAAAAGAAAACAATTTTCTTAACAATTTACATTGTCTTCACCAGCACTGGGATGAAGATAGGAATTCTGGCAATAATGGCTAAAGAAAAAATTATGTAACATTACAGAAGGCACTAAAAGAAAACAATTTTCTTAACAATTTACATTGTCTTCACCGGCACTGGGATGAAGATAGGAATTCTGGCAATAATGGCTAAAGAAAAAATTTGTAACATTACAGAAGGCACTAAAAGAAAACAATTTTCTTAACAATTTACATTGTCTTTAAGAGAATTATTAAATATAATGAAAAGGAAAGGTAAAAGTAAACAAACAGATCTGTTAACCTCCTTTTTTGTTCACATATTAAAACAATCCTCAACAGTTGTTTACCCAATTTAAATTAAACCATTTAAATCACGTGAATAAAAAAATATATTTGGATCCATTTTTTCATGAGCGCTCATCATATATGATATATGGACATACGTACATTCAAACATATAACACAAAACACAAGTGTGCACACATATAATACATACAACACATAACCTAATAGTAAAGGCCTTATAACTTTTATGGACATACGTACATTCAAACATATAACACAAAACACAAGTGTGCACAAATATAATACATACAACACATAACCTAATAGTAAAGGCCTTATAACTTTTTACAGGTGAAATCTCCATTGCAATGTTTAAAAACTCTATAGTCAAAAAATAGAACTGATCAGCAAAACATTAACCTAGGTCTGTATGAGCTCAAAAAACGAAATAGAATGTGGGAAAGGGCAATAATAAAATTGATATTGAAAAAAGCATCCTAGTTCTATCGCAGATGTAAGGATAGCCAAACTGGAGTTTTGGATATCAGCTGTTATGGACTTGAGTCAAATCATCTTCTTTTTGGTCTGTAGAAATCGCTTTAGTTAATCTCTCTGGAATCCAAATCGGCTGCTGTTCTCCCTGTGGAAACACACAAACAGGCCCCCGACTCCAGACAATCACTGGGTCAGGACCTTGGTTAATCTCTCTGGAATCCAAATCGGCTGCTGTTCTCCCTGTGGAAACACACAAACAGACCCCCGACTCCAGACAATTACTGGGTCAGGACCTTTCCATTGTCCTGTTAGAATATCCTTCCAAAGTACCTTGGGCTTATGCACATTTTTTGGACACATATGCCTTTCCGCAGCACTAAGTCCTGATGAATCCAAATTTAAAAAGTTTAGAGTAAAAAGGGTTATTTTAAGTTTATCTTTGGGGAATATATACCCTTTCCCAATTCCGTCTTTTTGCTTTAATAAGTACATTTTAATAATTTGATGAGCTCTTTCAACTATGCCTTGTCCCTGTGGATTGTATGGGATTCCTGTTATATGAGTAATGCCAAATGATGAGCAAAATTGTTTAAAAGAGGTAGAAGTATAACCAGGGGCATTATCTGTTTTTAACTGTTTTGGAACGCCCACAGTGGCAAAATTTTGTAACCAATGAGCTATAACATCTTTAGTTTTTTCTCCGGCATGAAGGGAGCCCATCAAAAATCCAGAAGTAGTATCAACTGTAACATGCAAATATTTTAATTTTCCAAATTCTGGCAAGTGTGTGACGTCCATCTGCCAAATATGGTTAGGTATCAATCCTCTAGGATTGACTCCAAGATTAACTTGTGGTAAAAAGGTCACACAATTTTGACATTGTTTTATTATTTGTCTAGCTTGTTCCTTAGTTATTTTAAAACGCTTTTGTAAAGTATTAGCATTGACATGGAACCTTTTATGAAAATTTATAGCTTTTTCTAGTGTAGAGAAAATATGTATGTCATGTGTAGTTTTATCTGCTAAATCATTGCCCAAACTAAGGGCTCCAGGCAATCCTGTATGTGCCTGATATGTCCTATAAAGAATGGATCTTTTCTGTCCCAGATTAGACTTTGTATAGTGGAAAGCAAAGAGAAAACAGTAGAGGAAGGGGAAATCCTACCAGCATCTTCAAGGGATACTATAGCATTAACTATATACTGACTATCGGAAAATAAATAAAATACAGAATCTTTAAACATCACAAAAGCTTGTAATACTGCATTAAGCTCTACCTTTTGAGCTGATTGTTTGGGTACTAAAAATGTAAAAGTTTGATCAGGGGTAACTACTGCTGCTGTACCATTATTTGACCCATCAGTGAATATATTTGGAGCATTCATGATAGGTGTTTTTCTTGTCATTTTTGGAAAAATTACAGGATGCAGTGACCAAAAAGACAATAAAGGATTAGATGGTAAGTGGTTATCAAATGAAATGTTAGATTTGCATGAGATTATTGCCCAAGTATTTAACTCATTAGCTAACTCATCAATTTGATCCATAGTATATGGAGTAATAATTTTATTGGGAGAAATTCCAAACACTCCCTTTGCTGCTTTTATTCCTTTGAGTATTAATTGTCCTACAGCCTCAGGATACCTAGTAAGAATAGTGTTAGGAGAATAAGATAAATGTATCCATAATAATGGACCTTCTTGCCAAAATACTCCTGTAGGAATATTTTTTGTTGGTAGTACAATAAATAATAAAGGCAAACTTATATCAATTCTGTCCAAATGCATATTTTCCATATATGTTTCAATGATTTTTAATGCCTTTCTTGCTTCAGGCGTTAACATGTGGGGTGAATTTGGATCTGATGGACCTTTTAGGATATCAAATAAAGGTCCCAACTCTCCTGTTGGTATACCTAAATAAGGCCTTATCCAATTTATGTCTCCTAATAACTTTTGAAAGTCATTAAGTGATTTGAGTTGATCTACTCGTATTTGAATTTTTGGTGGACGGACCATGGTTGAGGATAATAGAACTCCTAAATAATTAATTGGAAAATTTAATTGTACTTTATCTATTGCTATCTCTAGATTATATTTTTTTAATAAGTTTGTAAGTGTGGCATAACATTCTAGCAATGTGTTTTTATCTTTGTGTGCTAATAATACATCATCCATATAGTGAAATATTTGTAGTTCAGGATTTTGATGTCTAAGTGGCTGGATTACTTTGTTAACATAAATTTGACACATAGTTGGGCTGTTAGCCATCCCTTGAGGGAGTACTTTCCATTCATATCTCTGATCAGGACCTTCATGATTCAGTGCAGGGATAGTAAATGCAAAACGTGGACTATCCTCAGGATGAATTGGAATTGAAAAAAAAAATCTTTAATATCTATAACTAAAACATACCAGGTTTTTGGCAAAGCAGACAACTGAGGAATCCCCGATTGAGCAGGTCCCATAATAACCATCTCATTATTAATGGCTCTTAAATCTTGCAATAATCTCCATTTACCAGATTTCTTTTTGATGACAAAAATGGGAGTATTATGGGGAGATACAGAAGGTTGTATATGTCCTTCCGCTAATTGTTGTTTGACCAGGTCATGGGCTGCTTGTATCTTGTCTTTAGTCAGGGGCCACTGAGGAACCCATACTGGTCTTTCTGATTTCCAAGTAATTTTTATTGTCTCAGTGGCCCTTTCTGAAAATCCAACCCATGTCTGTCTGTTCCTTGATCTATTTGTATTGGTGCTGCTATACCTTGTTCTTGTTTTTCTAATCTTTTTCCTTTCCTAAAACCTTGTCTAGTCATAATAGTGGGTGCATTTTGGTTGATGTTATTTGTTAATGTCAAACCTAATTGATCTAGGACATCTCGTCCCCATAAATTTACGGGAAGATGATCCAATACATATGGCTGTATAGTTCCTTCACATCCTTCAGGATCCTTCCAATCTAATACCATTGCACTTCTATGGGGATTAGTCGCCACTCCTAGGCCTCGAAGCGTTTGAGTGGCTTGTTGTAATGGCCAATGTTTTGGCCATTCTTGACGAGAGATGATGCTAAGGTCTGCACCTGTATCCAGTAGCCCATTAAATTCATGTCCTTGAATATTTAGTTTTAGCATGGGGCGAGAATCTAAATTTAAAGAAAGCATAGCCCAATCTACACCTGTGGAGCCTAATCCCTTGGAACCTCTTTCTACAGTACAACTGGAAAATTTATCATGTAGGCTGGGTATTATTAGTAACTGTGCTATTCTATCTCCTGGTGAAATTACTGATATACTCTTTGGAGAACTGGCTATAATTTTTATTTCACCTTCATAATTGGGATCAATTACCCCAGGACTTTATAAGTCCTTTTAGAGTAGAAGAGCTGCGTCCCAATAATAAGCCTACTGTTCCTTTGGGAAGAGGTCCTTTCACCCCTGTGGGAATGATTTGAACTCCCATCTCTGGAGTTAGTACTGCTCTGGCGGAGGCGCAGATGTCCAACCCTGCGCTCCCTCTGGTTTGTCTGATGAGGGATCTGATGGACAATGTGTCCTGGGCACTACCCTGATGGGGTTGCTGGGTTCCTCCAGTGCTCCATATATTTGTGGTTTTGGGCCCCGGAGCATTGGGCCCCCTTGTCCATTTTTTGGCAATGGAGACCGATGCCTTTCTCCATGATATCGTGGATAAACACCTGGTCCTTGTTCATTTTTTGATAATGGAGTACCCTCTATGGTGGTTTGAGAACGGCATTCATTAGCCCAATGTCTCCCTCTATGGCATCGTGGGCAAATACCTGGTATTCTACTCCTTTGATACCTAGTTTTGTTAAACCTTCCTCCAATGGGGCAATTCCTTTTAAAATGTCCTGTTTGTTCACAATTGTAGCATGTTCTTGGCCTGGCATCTAAAGCCTGTTTTACTGTAGCTGCCACAATTTGCCCTTGTTCATTAATGTCTCTGGCATCTAAAGCCTGTTTTACTGCAGCTGCCACGACTTGCTCTTGTTCATTAATGTCTCTACATAATTTAATATATGTGTTTAAATCTTCATGTTTCCATGGTCTAATGATATCTCTGCACCAACGATTTGCTTGCTCATAAGCCAGTTGTTTTAGTAATGGCATTGCTTGTTCTGTATTCCCAAAAACTCTGGTAGCTGTTTGAATAAGCCTATCTACAAATTCAGCATAAGGTTCATTAGCTCCTTGTATTACCTTAGATAATTGACCTTGTAAACCTCCATGTCCTTGTAAAGTCTTCCATGCCTTAATTGCATCTACAGCAATTTGTGCATATACACCAGGATCATATGCAATTTGTTGCTGCTGATCCTCATAAGGTCCCTTTCCTAACAACATATCTAGATTTCTCTGAGGATAACCAGCTGCTGCATTTTGCCTAGCCGTCTCCTTGCAAAATTCCTCGTTGGCAACCTTCCATAACAGGTATTGTCCTCCATTTAGCACAGCTTTACACATATTAGCCCAATCTGCTGGCGTCATGTTCAAGTTGTTAATGGATTCGACCATGCTTACAGTGAAGGGTGCTTGAGGACCATAGGTTGTTACAGCCTCTTTTAGCTGCTTCACTGTTTTGAAATTTAAAACATGGTAAACTCGCTGCCCTCCTGCCTCAAATACAGGGCATGTTAATATTTGAGATCTTGTCTCAGGATCCCAACTATCAACTGCAGGGGTTGGGGGCCTCCCAGCATATGGAGGTGGCCTTGTTAGTTGGACATTTACGTCCTCTGGTGATAGAAAGGTGTTAGTAGCAGTCTCCTGTAGAGGTGGTGCTGTTGGTTGGACACTTACACCCTCTGCTGATAGAAAGGTGTTAGTAGCAGTCTCCTGTTGTAACTTTCCCCCTGATGGCTTTTTCTGTTTTACACTTTCTTTCTCTGTCTGACTAGCTTGAGAGGCCTTCTCTTTTACTTGAATTTTTTCCTCTGTCTGACTAGTTCGAGAGACCTTCTCTTTTACTTGAATTTTTTCCTCTATCTGACTAGCTTGAGAGACCTTCTCTTTTACTTGAATCAATATGTCTTCTCCTTCCTCTACCTTTGTCTGAACTGAAGGTTTTGGACTAAGCAAACAAGATACCAATGTCCACAATGGCAATGTGCCAACTGGCAGAGTCCCTGGGCTTTTCTTTTCTATTCTTTTTAAATCTTCACCATGATGGTTCCATTGTGATGTATTTAACAACTCCTCCTTAAAAAGCCATGGGCTACATTTTTGTATTGTATCAACGTATGCCCTGACTGCTCTTGATTTTACTGGGATGCCTCCTTCCTCTAACAATTTACTTAACACTCTTTCGGTTTGTTTTTTACTAATTTCTGATCCCATATTTCTACTATAATACAACCCAACAAGATAACACCAAACAAAACCAAGATAGAATGAAATAAAAATGGAACAACAAAAAATCATTATAACCTTTCTCCCTATCTGTTCCTCAGATGCAAATAGTTTTTCCTCAGATGTGAGCGGTTTTTCTTCCGTCTCACTCATCTCCAGGGACAGGCAACTTAAAACAAAAGTGAAGCCAAACAAAAGAAGAATCTTAAAATGGCTACCCATCCTCTCGCCCTGCCTTCAGGGGCGAGCAGTTTACCTTATCACTTACCCTCAGTCGTTCCCCGTACGGGCCACCAAATTTTAAGTTTATCTTTGGGGAATATATACCCCTTCCCAATTTGGGGGTATATATACCCCTTTCCAGCTGCCGGCTGATGATTGGCTCACAGCAGCCCCAGCAACATCTAGCTGATTGGCTCCTCTGCGGTGATGCTCATTGGGCTGTTTCCCTGCCCTTTCAGGCCACGGAGCTGCTCATTGGGGGACTTTTTTGGCTCCGCGCATGTGACCCAGCCAATTGGCCTCAAGAGCAGGAGGCTTGTGGGAGAGAGGGGCTTGTATTGTTGGAGAGAGAGGCTTGTGGAAAGCCGGTGGTGGCAGTTGGGGCTCTGAGGGTTTTTCCTGAGAGGCTGTTTTGTTTGGCGTGTGTGGTTCTAAAAATAAAGTTAGTTTCTTTTGACAAGTGGGTCCTGATTGTGCCCAGCCAGACTGCGGCATTCCTCAGCCTCTAAAGTAGCAGGAAAGAAGGTATGTACCACCTCACCTAGCCCAACTCATATTCTTTCTCTTCATTTTCCAAGATATGTAGAATGACCCACTAAGTATTTATTTTTGCCTAACAACATGACCCTAGAGAAATCACTTTCCTACTTATTCTTCAAATTATCTATAAGCTCTAGTTTACTAATAAAATCATTAATAGTACTTGCTCATTTTATAAGGATTTTCTTTTTCTTTTTTTTTTTTTTTTTTTTTTTTTTTTTTTTTTTTTTTTCTATACTGGAAGTTTAACCCAGGGACACTTTACCACTGAGCTACATCCCCTGCCCTTTCTACTTTTTGAGACATGTTCTCCCTAAATTGCTAAATCTGGCTTCAAACTTGTGATCCTCCTCCCTTAAATTCCCCAGTTGCTGGGATTGAAGTCATGTGCCACAACATCCAGCCCATTTTATAAGGAATTTCTGAAGATTGATGGGTAATATCTATAATGCTATTTTAGCCCATCAGAGATTAATGTTAGTATACAATAAGCCATAAGTGATTGCATGTGTTGTGCTAGGCACCATGCTAGATAGTAAGTATACAACATTGAATAAAATATAGGCCCTTTTGAGTTCAGACCTGTTTTAAAAGAGAATAAAAGAAAATAACTGTAGCATGTTTTGTGCAATAAGGGATGGAGGTGTGAGAAGGCAAAAGAAAAGAATAATTAATTGAGATGCAATTAAAAATATTGACTCAATTATGAGCAAACATCTTAAATATAACTAACTTCAGAGTTAGAAATGGAGTATAGCTTTCTATTGCTATATGTCCTGGCATTAGAATGACATTATAGGACCTCTGCACACACCTGTAACCTGGTTAGTTGTAAGGCTTAGATAGGAGGATCACAAGCTTGAGACAAACCTGAGCAATTTAGCAAGACTCTGTCATAAAATTTAAAAAATAAAATAAAAAGGGCTAGAAATGTAGCTAGAGGTAAGAGCACTTGCTTAGCATGTATGAATCCCTGGTTCCATCCCCAGTACTAGGGGTAAGGGAAATTATTGGTTCAAATTGTTTTTCCTTTTTTTCAAAATAATCTTTGATATTCTTTGCACTGCTAGAAGAAATTGAATGTACAATTTAAACAAAAGTTTTGACCTTTTTTTTTTTTAATGGTACCAGGGATTGAAACACTGAGCCACATCCCCAGCCCATTTTTTGTATTTTATTTAGAGACAGGGTCTCACTGAGTTGCTCAGTGCCTTGCTAAGGCTGGCTTTGAACTAGCAATCCTCCTTCCTCCTAAACCACTGGGATTACAGGCCACTGGAATTAAAGGCTTGCACCACTGCACCTGGCAAGTTTTGACATTTTAAGGTTACTGGTTTGCTGCCTTCTTCCCCAAGAAAAGCAAATTGAAATACATCTTCCCTGTGAAAAGTCTGGCATAAGTACATTTGTTTCTGATGCTTTTTAGCAAGAAAAATGTGTTATGAACATGAGCCATTGACTATACCTGTGTTTTTCCTGCTATTGTAGTCTTGCCTTTCGCCCTGGCCTGCTCCAGTGTAGATTTGGTAGACTGATTCCCAGTGGAGCAGAAAGCAGGTTTCCTGAGTCCTTTGAGTATGATCCCGTGTCTCATGAAGTTATGGGTTTAAGTCTCCCTCCTGAAATGAGAAAAGGCTTCTGTGCCCAGGTCCCATCTTGCCACAGCTTGATTGCCTGTTGCTGGCCTGATGAAGGTTATGAGAAGCATCACACCTTCACAGTCTCTCCAGATGTATTCATAAACATTGCACTCCAAGCCACTTATTTGACCTATACCATTGTACTTTGAATCTACCTGTTAGTAATTGTCAGGGATGATGGTATATACACAACAGCAGCCTTTAAGTCACCTGTTTATATGTTTGACTTTCACAGTTTTGTGGTAATCCTTTCTTCTTTTGAGAAACTTATGTGACTGCATTTTTGAGAAACCAGCTTCTACCTCAGAGCAAAGCCTGTCCAAGGAAGGAGGCGTGACCCTTGTCTTTGGAAAAACCCATAGAGTATTCCTAGGCAGATAGCCACCCTGCTGAGTTGTTTGTCTGTAAATAAGGGGAGAGATCTGCACATCAGGTATCCCTGATTCAGTTAGGCTAGGTGAGGACCCATAGCAACTCTAGAGCAACCACCAATCAGCATGAGACAGGGAAAATACCTGGGATGCCAGATGACCCCCCCAGTAGTTTATGGTAGTTGATAACATGTTGGGAAACCATGTAGTTTAGCACGTACACCTCTCGTGGCTTAAGCTAATCAATTCAAATGAATCCCTCTCTTGTACTAACCAATCATCCCTACCCAACTTGTTGCTGCCAGTGAATGTGCTAATCAATGTTAAGAGTTGTCTGATTATCCTATGGTGTGAAATGATTTGCTGTGTGATGTTGTGACACATAGAGTATCCCCCAAAACCTATAAAATCTCACTGAACAAAGGACCAGAACTCACTCCTTGGGATCACTGCGTCGGAACAGTTGTGAGTCCAGGCTCAAGCTTGCAATAAAGACTCTTGTGTGCTTGCATCGGATTCGGCTCCTGGAGGTATATTGGAATCCCACGAGTCTGGCATTACACTTTTGGTTACTTTGGAGTTTCAGGCTATTGAAATTGCAATAACTTCCTGAGATTTTTAGGCATTTTAGGTGCTCTTCTGCTTAGTTTACTTGCTTTATTACATTATCTTGTTTATGTTTACCAAGAGGATTACAAGACTATGTAATGTCTGGTAAAACAAATAGGATGTGAAGTAAAAGTATCTGGCTCAGCTTAGCCTATCACTGCTTCTTCCCCAAGTCAGGTATGCCTTTTAAACTTTAATGGTTAACAATTACTTGGAGTCCTGTTTTCAGATAACTGCATAACCAACTCATTTGATGGAGACAGTTTTGACTAAGATGGTATATTTTTATCCCCATTTTCCTTGAAACTCTTAGGTCTCTTAAGTATTTGGAAATATAAATCTGAATAAATAGAATATTCCTGGATCTCAGTATGAGAATTGTAAATGATGGCTTGTGAGATCAGTCACAATCACACTTTTAGTATAAATTTGATTATGTCTTCCTTTAGAGCAATTAAGTGACAGTAAGTCTTCCAAAATAGTGTAAGAGCTGGTTGGAAAGGATCTTTGGAGTGATTGTTATCTCTTGTCAATTTTGTTTCACACTGGCAACATAGGGAAAGAGAGAGATTACATAGGCCAGTTGCTGTATATGGATTCTTCTGCAGGATCAAACACAAATTTTCAAAGAAAAAAATCACTTGATATACAGATATACCAAGGGTCTGAAGTAATTTTGAATTTCTAAAGCCATTAATTAAAGTGGTTTCAATGATTTACCCAATTATTTTGTTTTTTATTCTATTAAGAAAACAAATTTGGGGTTTTTGATAGTTTGTCAAAATTTGTCAAATTTTTCTGGTTTTATAGATAATTATGCTGATTTAGTGGGAGAAGGCTGGGTGATTTTAAAAGAATATAATTTCTTTCAACAGGTGACAATGCCAATCTGGCACAGTGGCACACATCTGTAATCCCAGCAACTCAGGAGACTGAAGCAGAAGGATGGCAAATTCAAGACCACTTGCAATAGTGATGACCCTATCAAAATAGGGCCTGGGATGTGACTCAATAGTAAGGCACACACAAAGCAGTTTTGCTAGAGGATTGAAACATTATTTTTAAATACTTTCAAGTTTTGGAGGTAAACGAAATAATGCACACTTTACTGGGATGTGATCAGGGCTCTAATTGCTCTATCCCTGAAAAGATTACATAGAGGTACATGTGTTTATTCAGTGTTTACTGTGAGTTAGCCACAGGGCTAAGCTCTTTTTCTTTTTAATAACATTTTTAGTTGCAGATGAACATAATAACTTTATTTAAATATTTATTTATTTTTTTAATGTGGTGCCAAGGATCAAACCCAGTGCCTCACATGTGCTAGGCAGGTACTCTACCACTGAGCCATAACCCCACCCCTAAGCTAAACTCTTTAACTTCAGTTTCATCTTCCCATTAGTCCTACGAGGTAGGTAGGCGCTGTTCTGTTCTTCTAGCTACACGTGAGGAAATGGAGTCACCCAGGGATTGCCATTGCTGACCTGGAGACAATGTCCTTAACTCTTCCTCTAGACTGCATGCTCAGGGGTCTCTGGGTAGAGTTCAAGTTCAACCCTGCCCAAGGTTGATTTTAAAAGACCTGTCTAGTCCTGAGGAAATCTCCCTGTCCCTGATTCCTTGGCTCCCTAGTGGACACAATCCCCAAAGTGTTCTTGTGTGGGTTTTGTCCCTCATTCACCTCTTATTTTACTTACCATTTACTTACAAACCAGTTGGTGTTCATGGTGGACCATAAATTATGGCCAAATGTGTTAGTGGTTTTAAAAATATTACATTCAATGTAGGAGAAAAGGAGAAATGGAATTATTTCCTCTCTGAGGAGTGGAGTTGGGGCTAAGGTGGGCAGGCCTCAGAGACGGGGAATCCTGGTATCATTTCTCTTTGGATTGAATATTTCCCAGAAATATAATCTCTTTGTGCAGTTGAAAGATTTACCACCATGTATATTAAAATCTACAGATAGTCTCTAATCTGTGGCTTATGGTTAGGGACAGATGTCAAGCAAGGTATACTTTGTTTTTTTTTAAATACTTATTTTTTATTGTAGTTGGACACAATATCTTTATTTTATTTATTTGTTTTTATGTGGTGCTAAAGATCAAACCCAGGGCCTTGCATGTGCTAGGTGAGTGTTCTATCGCTAAGTCACAATCCCAGTCTGCAAGGTGTACTTTGTAATTGGAAAAGATAAAAGAGAGAGAATCTTGATTTGGAGGGACGGTGGACAGGATGAGAGCAAAGAGCCAGGACATATGCCGGGTGAGTGTGCCATTGATGTCAGAGCTAATTTTTGGTTAACCACACACTTTGTGTGTAGCTTGTCATTAAAATCTGAGGAATTCTGTATTATATTGTCAAGGTAAAAGTAAGTAATTTTGATCAACCCACTGCTAATATGTAAACCCCTCAGGAGTCCTCATTGCTTTTACTGCTTCTGTATCATTGTACGTATAGATGTTAAATGAATGTTGGTTAGGTCAGTTAATGGAAAGAGCCAGGTATGATGGTGCACACCTGTAATCTCAGTAGCTCAGGAGGCTAAGGCAGGAAGATTGTGAGTTCAAAGTCAGCCTCAGCAACTTAGGAAGGCCCTAAGCAATTCAGCAAGACCCTGGTCTCTAAAATACAAAAAATAGGACTGGGGATGTGGCTCAGTGGTTGAGCGCCCATGTGTTCAATACCTGGTACCAAAATAATGATGATGATGATGATGATGATGATCAATGATGACAGAATTGAGCTGCTACATTTGGAACAACTGTATAAATAAGCAAAGTACTATGACAGCAAAGGAAAATGAGTCAGCTCTAATAGTCCCCAAGCTTCATCACAAATGCCATGGTCACATATCATCAGAAACTGTTCCTTTCTAGCAGACTCAGCATCTGGGTGCCAGGTGATTGCTGTGAATGAGTTGAGTGATTTTGGCTTTTAAAGTGTGCACAGGTTGTTAAGAGAGGTTTTAGTGTAGGTAGCACCAATTCAAACTGAACTGTACTGCCTTCCAAAATTCCCAAAGAAATCTTTCTTGTCTTCAGTAGAGTTTGCTTTAATGCTGCTGAGGTGAGTAGTAGTTGCTTAGTACTTTTTAAAAACTATATATTTATTTTTTAGGTGTAGATGGACACAACACAATGCCTTTATTTTTATGTGGTGCTGAGGATCGAACCCGGGTCCCGCCCATGCTAGGCGAGCAGCGCTCCATGCTCTATGCTGAGCCACAATCCCAGCCCTGCTTAGTGACTTTTTGAGTGCTAAGAATTCTTCAGTGACTTTAATAATCTGCCGCAGTCTGGCTGGGCACAAATCACTGAGCCGCCACAAAAGCACTTGTATGTTCAAACAGGAAACTTTATTGCCCGAACTCCACCAGCACTCCATGCACACTCCCCAAGAACTCTCCCAGCCCCCCCCCCCCACCCTGCGAGAACTCAAGGGGAACTCCAAAGTAGCGGGCACCAGAGGCAGCAAGAGCCGCCCTATTGCTGGACGGTAAAAGTCTATATACAATTGAATACACATCCATCATCTCAGTGGCTCCCTGGCATCACCTCTCAACCACTCCCTTCTGGCAAAATGCCATGAGTCATCCCTACTTGGCTGTGGCCCTCAACAGCTTGCAACTTAACTTTGTTGCAGGGCTCAAGACAATAACTGTTTTCAAGAAAGACTATTTTTTATAAATGTGTTATTTGTTTTGAGCTACAAATTAATAGTTGTCAGCTGCATTCAGCCATTGTGACATGTGACCTGCAAGCAAACTAGTATCTAAATGTAATAAGAGGAAGCCCTGGTGCACTAAGTGGGGAACCTTCTTTGGGCCCTGCAGAGCCTTGTGAATGGCATTTGCTTACTTGTTTAGGGTAAATTTCTGTAGAAAATAAGGCTATCTCTATAGAGGGGCATGGCCAGCTTCATTTGCTGATGTGGGAGTTATTGAAATAGCAAGAAATGGTGTGAACCCTAATACACTGTGGATTTCCTAGAGGGCCTTGAAAAACCAGCCTCTATCTCAGAGCAAAGCCTGTCCAAGGAAAGGACATGGCCTTTGTCCTTGGAAAAACCCACAGAGCACTCCTAAGCACATTTCCATCCTGCTAAGTTGTTTATCTACAAATAACAGGAGAGATCTGCTGCACCAGGTGTCCCTGACTCAGTCAGGCTAGGTGGGGATCCATAGCAGGCCCCTAGCAGCCACCAATCAGCATGAGACAGGGAAATACCTGGGATGCCAGATGACCCTCCCAGTGGTTTATGGTGGTTGATAACAAGTTGGGAAACCATGTAGTTCAGCACATACACCCCTCTTGGCTCAAACCAATCAGTTCAAACGAATACCCCTTTTGTACTGACCAATCACCTCTACCCAACTTGTTCCCGCCAGTGAATGTGCTAATCATGTTTTAGAGTTGTTATTTGATTTTCCCGTGGTGTGTGATGATTTGCTAAAAGAGGCTATGATGTATGTGAAGTCCCTGCCCTCCCCAAAAAATGTATAAAAATGCTGCAAACCCTGGGCTCGGGGCCTCTCAGCGTCACCAGTTGCTGTGTGTGCGTGCGGAGGACCGAGCTAGCTCGCAATAAACACCTCTTTGCTATTTGCATCGATCTTGGGTCTCTGGTGGTCTTTGGGGGTCCCGATTTCGAGCATAACAGCCTGAGTCTGGGCATTGCTGATCCTATAAAATTGAATGAAACTGGTTGAATTTTGGACTAATTTCTTTTCCTTTTTTTTTTTTTTTTTTAAATGGTAGTTCTAGGGATTGAACTACTCTGGGTTTGAACCTCAGCACCACATAAAACAAATAAACAAAAATAAAGGTATTGTGTCCAACTACAACTAAAAAACAAATATTTTTTTAAAAAATTCAAAATAGGGGCTGGGGATGTGGCTCAAGCGGTAGCGCGCTCGCCTGGCATGCGTGCGGCCCCGGGCTCGATCCCCAGCACTACATACAAACAGGGATGTTGTGTCCTCCAATAACTAAAAAATGAATATTAAAAAAAAAAAAAAAATTCAAAATAGCATTACTGGAATATTTATTTCAAATGGCAGCCTTCATACGGCAGGCAACAACTGTTTGCTGTTAGTGTTTGTAAACTTTTGGTCACACTGGATGGATACCTAGCCCTAGAGTGGTGTGTGCTGAATACTGACCAATGTAGAGAAATTTTTTTCTTTTTTGATGAATTTAAGCTGTTAAGGGACAGCGAAGTGTTTTGGGTAAGAAAAATTATACATTGCTCTTGATCATATGCTTCCCCAGCACCATGTTGTTGGTGTTTTGTTTGTTTTGTTGTTTTATTCTGTTTTAGAGGTAGTAGGGATTGAAACCACAGCTGCTCTACCATGGAGCATCATCCCCAGGCCTTTGGGTTGTTTTTTTTTTTTTTTAATATCTTTATTTTGTTTATTTTCACGTGGTGCTGAGGATCAAACCCAGTGCTTCATGTGTGTGAGGCAAGCGCTCTGCCACTGAGCCACAACTCCTGTCCCCTTTGGTATTTTTGAGAGAGGGCATGCTAATTTGTCCAGGTTACCCTTGATTCTCAGCTTCCCAGCTAAATAGCTAGGCCTCAGCTTCCCAAGTAGGCATCACCAAACCTAGCCCAAAGTGTTGCTTTTGCCACCACAAAATTTTTTCTGTTAAAGGTGATGTGGGCCCAACACTCATCACTACCCTTTCAGGCTGAATCCTAGGCAGAGGCTTCCAGGTGAGAAATTCATGTGCTGCACCACTGCTAAACTGAAGCTTTTCCTTGTTTATCTGGGTTCTACCTGAGCAAGTTGGATTTGTTGTTACCTGTATTTATTTTGACTGTGTCCCTCAGCAGGGAAGCACTTAACCTTCAGAACTATAAAGTCTGTGTTCATCTTTTATGCCTGGAGGCCTGTTCTGTCCTGAGGGAGCTTCCAGGCTTGGGTGGGCTCAGTGGGGATGGGGCTGAAAACTGAAGCTATAAGGCTATTAATAGGACAAATGCAGTGGCTTCTGGCATGGAATATGCTTCCAAATGTTATCAAAGCTTTGAGTTCTTGGAAAGAGGAAAAGTACATTTAGCTGCTTGATTTTGGACACAGTGGTTGACATGGGACTTTACATCATCATCACACTTTAAAAATAATTCTCTTACTCAAACACAAGGAAATCAAACTAAAAATCTATGTATTGAGGCTAGAGTTTGCCATGGTCTGAGACAGTTGTCCATCATCTTGGGTTCCACAGCACCCTGGGCTCCTGCCCTATTTCTGGGACCACACAGGACCTGCAGCTCACCTGCTTCAGTCTGTGACAGCAACTGTCCTGAGTGCTGACACCTGTCTAGGCCACCCTGACATATGTTTTCCCCATACAAAGGAGCTTCTGTCTCACCTCCTCCAGGAGGCTTGCACATCTCCTCCCCACAGGACCCAGTGCTGGTGGTTATGCAGCATGCCAAGAAGATTCAGGATGCAAATTGAAATGAAGAAACAAAATTAATTAGTAAGAATATTTAAAATATCATACCAAAAAATGGAAAAAATACACAGGACAATTTCTCAGGGGAGGGAAAAGACAGCAGTGGCAGAGAGGTTGTCATTAAATGAATATGAGTAACTGACACTGAGGGAGGTAACTGAAAGGGTGTAGACACATGGCAGGCTGAAGCTGTGATGCCCTAAGTGGAATGGGGCCTGCCTCTGCTGCTTCTGAACCTGCAAGTTCTAGATCCACCATTCCTGAAGATCTGCTGCCACAAGGCAAGAGGCCTGAATCTCCACAGAGGTGGCCCCAACTTGCCCAGGATCTTCTGCGGCTAAACCAAATGCGGCAGAGGTGGAAAGAGATCTGGCTCTGCTCTAGCTCCATGTTGGCTGAAAAGTCTGCTGCCACAGGGGGAAGGGACTCCACCCCAACTAATGTTACCCTAACTGCCTCGACCACGTGCTGCTAGGATTGGAAAGCAGTCTAGCTTCTCTGCTTCTAGACCTGGAAGCTTTACATCCATTGTGGCTGGAAGATCTCTCCACAAGGGTAAATGGCTGTACCTCTACATGGGTGGCCCCAGCTGCCACATGTCCACAGCTGTTAAAATATGTGCTGCCAGATGTGCAATGTCCTCTTGCCTGGCTGCTTGGGACTGAGCTGCCTCCTGCTTCACAGGTAGCCCTGTGTCCTCTGGTGGCTCACACTGTCCCTCTAGGAATGGTGCCAGAGCTGACCTTTCCTCCAGTAATACTGGTATCACTGACTTTCCTTTTCCTCAAGTTCAAGTCCTCTGTCACTGGGCTGCCTAAAATCTAAGGATTCAACTGGGAAGGCTGCTGCCAGAGGCAGATCTATATCTGGAGGTAATGCTGGAACTGCAGGAGAAAAATCCCAGCCTAAGCCTTTCCCATTCACAGAGGATCCCTCCCTGCCTCCAAGAGAAGCCCCAGAGCCCAGCCCCTGTCCCCACAACAGGATGTCTTCCCAGACTGGGGTCCCCTGTCTCTGGGGTTCCAGGGTAGTCCTGCTCCTGGATAAATTCCAATTCCTGGGGCTTCCTCCCATGCAGAGGTCATATTGCCCACACGCAGATAAGCTTAGAAGGCAGAGTTGTGTGGGTTGGCTGCTCCCCACACCTCCTGTCCATCCTTGATCCAGGAAAGTATGGGCAAACTTGGCTGAGATGGGCTATAGTGGGGATGGATCCTTCACAGGACCCAGCTCTGAGTCCCCAGCCTTCCTTTAGCTCCCCAGTTGCCTGGGACCCCAACCACAGCTGTCTATCTCCTCTTCCTGCAGGGAAAACCCCAGACCCCAGTCCTCTGGCAGGAATCACAGTATGGGATCCTTGGATTTGACTAGCTATCCTCTGCCCCAGCCTCCCAAGTATCCCATTCTGGAGACAGGAGCCCTCCCAATTGATCCAAAACCTACCCATCTCTTTACTTGTTTGTCTTCCTCACAATTTGGATGAAATATTCCATACCTAGAGGGGGCCAGGAGGGCATCACCTCTGATGTCCTGTGGCCTTCACCTTCCAGGATGCCTAGTGAAACTGACTGACTTCCTGACAAATGAAAGCATTAGAAAGGCTGGAAGATTTGTCTGTGCCACACTCTGATATGCTCAGTGCCTAGAAATGGTGCAGTAGGAGCTTCATATGTTTGTGCAACGAATGAAGCCATCAGCTCCTTCCCAGATATTTTTGGAGCCTGGTGCACCTCAATCCACCACTGGGAGTCCCAGCTCTGACATCTAGGTAAGGGGCCTTCCCAGAGGGAGTCCCCAACCTCCTTGCCAAGTGGAGAAACTGCTTTGCCAGAGGTCTCAGAGAAGTGAGACCTGAGACAGAGAGCTTCTTTATGGGGGTGGGGACAGTCACACAGAGAAGGCCACAGCCCCAGGCAGCCCACTCCATACGACCAGACCCTCCAGGACTCATCCTACTTGGTCTTCAAAACACCTTAGGATGATGGTCTTCAAAAAAAAAAAACAGAAACCCAGAGCTGATAGGGGCTCAGAACACTTCAGAGCATTCCCAAGATTCAGCCTGGAGGAGGCAAGCGCCCCTGAGCTTGGAGTTGGTGTGTACCTTTTGAACAGCAGGCCCAGAACCTGCCAGGTGGTGGCAAACCTTCAGAAGGTATACAGGAAGGCAGGAACAAAGAAGGGACCCGGCTCCACAGGGCAGGCACCAAGTGGTTCACAAGCTTCTCCACCATGCTTGTCTCCAGGGTCCACACCCTGCCAGGCTCATTCAGAGTTGGAGACGATTCATTTTCACCCTTGGGTGGGACCAAGAAGGGGAAGTTCTAACCTAGAAAACAGTAGCAGACTGCAAAATGACTTATTGCTATACAGTGAAGTGAACAGCTCCAAAACACACAAGACTACCCCAAGACCCCCTGAGACACTGGCTGCTCCCCTGGAGAGGTAGGATAGTCACTAAAAGAAAAAGGACAAAGAATGATCAGCAACTCAATCCAAATCTGGGTCCCATAGAGGGATAAGTGACTTCTCCACTTGGCCATGTTTCCTACTCTGCACCTTGGGAAGGTTGAAGTGACAGATTTACACATTGACCCCCCTCTAGCATAGACCTGAGATTTAGAATTGACCAAGTGCCTCCTCTCATCTTATGAGGTGGACCCCATCCCCACCAAGGCTCCCAGCAACTGCAACCTCCTGGTACCCAATACTATTAGTCCTTTCTCCTCTTAGTTGATTGAATTCAACCTCTGGCTTCTCAGGAACGGAAATTGGCAAATGTCAGGGGATAAAGTTCTTTTATTATTATTATTTTTAGTTGTAGATGAACACACTACCTTTATTTTATTTATTTATATGTAGTTTTGAGGATCAAACCCAGTGCCTCACACATGCTAGGCAAGCATTCTACCATTGAGCTACAACCCAGCCCCATGGAATATCACTTCTAAGATTCAATTACAGGAAGTCTGATTTCTGTCTGGCTCCCTCTCTCTTACTTTTAATCTGTCTGACTGACTGTCTTTTTTTCTCTCTCATCCTCCCTGTAGGGAATCAAGCTGAGATATTATGAGCTGCCCTGTGGATGACCCTAAGTATCCTGGACCACAAACAAAAGTACTGGGGCTCAGCCAAACTTGGTCCTGCCAATAGCAGAGGAATGAACTTGGAGGCCAGTCCTTCCAGCTGAACCTCAGTAGAGGCCTTAGCCCCAGTGTCCTGAGAGACCTGAAAGCAGAAGCATCAGCTGAGCTGGCCTGGATCCCAGTGTTCAGAAACTGTGACATCATCATTATTTGTGAATGTCAGCAGAGAGTTAGACAAATACTGTTGTGCATCAGTAGATAGTTAATGATGTGTCTAGGCTCTAGGGTCTGCCCTTCCCCTCCTCCCTCTGCCAAGGCTCTCTCCAGCCACACTGGCCTCTTTACCCCATCCCTAGCCAAACTTTACCTCCCAAAAATCTGCCCTGCTGAGCCTTTCCAGAATTGAGTACGGCTGGCTACCTCTTGTCATTATGCTTTCAGCAGAAATACCACTTCACCAAAACTTTCAAACCCACACTGTTACCCTTGGGATGTCCAGTCAAAGTCCAGGTCTTTGGTGTCACAAACAAAGAATTGAGTGAGACACACAGGTAACAGAGTTATTGAAGGTGAAGATAGCTCTCTGTTACATAGAATGGCATGGGCCACGGGCAAGCGAGGCTCAAGGCCCCAGTGTCTGGAAATTAGGGTGTTATATTCTGAACTATGGGACATTCTCTTCCCTACATGGACTGATTGAAGACCTTACCCCATTTTCTTCTATTAGTTATCTTATGATACCTGATCAGAATATTCCAATTTCCCCCCTATTGGTTACTTTAGAAAACCTAATTAGAATACTGCCTACTTTACTTCCATTGGTTATATTAAAATTTGAACATGTGACAGGAGTTGTCATGGTAATGGGATTTATTGTAAACAGGGACAGGACTTGTTTCCTTGTCTTGTTCTCCAGTGGTTTCTTTTCTTTTAATTTTTTTTAGATATTAATGAACCTTTATTTATTTATTTTTATTCATATGCACAGAAGAGAATTGAACCCAGTGCCTCACACATGCTAGGCAAGTGCTGTATCACCGAGCTACAACCCCAGCCCAGTAGTTTCTTTTTTTAAATATTTATTTTTTTAATTGTAGTTGGACACAATACCTTTATTTTTATTTATTTATTTATTTTTATATGGTGCTGAGGATTGAACCCAGGGCCCCACACATGCAAGGTAAGTGCTCACAATCCCAGCTCCCAGTGGTTTGGTTTCTCTTTAATACTGAACTCCTAACAACATCTAGCACCAGGCTATATTTTCACTATAGTACTTGCTCTTTTCTTTCATATACATTTGCTTTGAGCTTTTGTGCATCTCCATCTACAGAATAGCAGCTCCTGGAGTGCTGCGCCCATGGCAGTCACTTACAGAGCCACGCCTGGGCCCAACGTGGGCCCTGGGCATCATGCTGAATGGAGAGTTGAAAGAATATCAGAGCCCATCCCCACTGCCAAGCAGCTCACACGCTGCAAAGGGATTCTAGTTATGGGAGATCTCATTGGGTGGAAGTCCGGCACACAGAGCATGATCCTGGGGGTTCTTCCCTGACTCCACTTGCTCCATTGAGCATGGTGGGCACTGCTGCCCCAGTGGCCAATGCCAACACTGTACCCAGGCTGGTAACCCAGAATCAAAACCTTCACTTGGGGTTTTTGATTTGAGCTGTCCTCAAAGCTGTGGGCCCCAAGAGGCAAAATCGCCAGATATGACAGATCCAGGGGTGATAAGGAACAACAGAGTCTCCTTTGTCCCCCTTTCACTCTCTGTGGAGTCCTGGGTGTCCAGGACATTCAGGAGGCTTCCAAAATCCACTAAGAGCAATGACCCCACCATGATTTCTAAATGAGGACCCAGAGTTTCCAAAAAGGTCGAAGTTTCTCTCTGAGTCCCAGAAAAGTCCAGAGCTCCGATATCCTATGTACAACCCAGATCCCAGTACCCTCGCCCCAGACTGCTCTCTGCTCAGAAGGACCTCCAGGGAGGGCTGGGGATACAGCTCAGTTGGTAGAGTGCTTGCCTCGCATACACGAGGTCCTGGGTTTGATTCCCAGCACCACAAAAAAGGACCTCCAGGGATAAGAAAACTTCTTCCAAGGACCTTGGAGAGCCATAGGTTATGGATGGAGAATTGAGGCCACAAGAAGAAGCTAGCAGCCTTTGGGACCCTTGGACCACCCACTCTAAGCTCTGTAATTTATAGAAATGGTGTCTCAATCTATATCATGGTAACCAAATTGGTGGACATGGGGCCCCACAATCTGTCCTCTCAAAGTTGCTCTGGGAATGTCCCCAGTCCAGGCAAACCCTGGGAAGTTTTACCCCTCACCACCACCACCATTGCCTCTTGGTATGTCCTCCTATGCAGTGGCCCTGGACTTTATGCTAGGCTGTATGCCCCTGCCCCATGTCAGAGCTGCCTCTATCCTCTTCTTTCCTCATCCTGTCATCTTCCCAGTGTCCCCCCCACCCCCACCCTAATCCTCTGACAAGTCTTGGGGTGAGGATGTGCATCTGGGCTTTTGTTTGTGACATTGCACATTGACATTGGCATTGGATGGATTACTAAATTCAAGAAGAAAGGGCTCCACATGGAAGGGGCAGGCAGGGAGCCCCATGATGTTACGGATTCTATCTCAAAGCACACCCAAAGAAGAACTGAGCCTTTCCATGAAGACCAGAACACTGCACTCTACCTTGAACTCTGCCCACCTTGTGGGCTCTGTCCAGAACCTATCTCTCTCTTGCCTCAATTTCTTGCCTGTCTAGGGAGGGGCTGACCACCAGGGTGCTTGGATCTCATCTTTCTTTGTGTGCATAACATGGGGGGTTTCACAGGAATGTCCATTCTGCAGACTGACACTGAAGGCATAGTGCAGCACAGCCATGCATCATGTTCATGGCAGGGCATGCACACAGGGCTTGAATGGGGCAGCCATGGCTCGTGGACATGATTCCTTGCCCCTCTTGTACCCTGCACCAATGTTTGAGCTTAACCAGTCCCCAAATCCCCTTTTCCTGCACCAGCATTCAAGCTTACTGAACTTGAAGTAAACTCACCCAGCCATGAGTGGGGCCTTGAAATCACCCTTCCTCACCATTATTCAAACTTGCTGACAGAGGATTCTCTCTTGGGAGGGGACCTCCTGGGTCCAGCCTTTTGGGCATCTTCCTCTGCTGGCCTGACTCCACAGTACACACTCACAGTGACCAGTCTTTGAACCATTTTCCATCAGGAAAACATGCTGCAGGAGTTTCTTGCCACAGGGCTGTGGAGGGGACCAGCTGGAGGCTGAACCCAGGTCAACGGATGTCTACTATCTAATGCACAGGAACTCCAAGAAGAGGCCTCTGAGCCCAACCTTGGATGTCAGTCCCTCCTGGATGAGGGATCCAGGTAGGGTGCTGAAGGTCAGGGCTCTCAAAAGGGTGCTGAAGGGTCTCTGAGTGAGAAAACTCCAGAAGGCTGGAGTTGGGGTATGGAGTGCCCCTTGGAATGACATCTGGACCAGATTCTGTTTGGCTCTGATTTCATGCAAGGAGTTGGGGGCTACTGCAGGCAGGAAACAGGGGACCCCACTCAGGTGGTATTCCCGGAGCCACAGCATCCCAGAACTGGATGGAGCTGAGTGGGCGTGAGACCCAACCCATCCCAGCATAATGCCTGAGCACCAGCCAGGGAAGATGCCTGCCTCAATGTCCTCCCAGGTACTGAAGGATGGTGCTGGATGTGCCTCTTCCCAGGCTGGACCTGCAACCTCGACAGCCCAGAGCTGCCTTCTGGTCAAATAGCCCTTTAGGGTTAGTCTGTGCACACAGAAGAGTGAATGAGGGGACCAAGGGGATGCTCCTGCTGCACAGCATGCTCTGTATCTATGGCCCTTCTCCTGCAGCCAAATGCAGAAGGGGCAGCATCGCCACCTGCTGGATGTGTGTAATGGGTACAGACCTGGTGAAAAATGTCCTGGGCCCATAATTGACCCCAGAGATCCTCTAGCCTCTGCTAAATATGTGTGCAGGTTGGGGGAGTTGGGCACCAGGAAGGGAAGGGGATTTGAAGGGAAATGTGGGTACTCATCTTCTGCTCCTTACTTTTTTTTTTATTTTTGTACTGGGGATTGGCTCCAGGGAAACTTTACCACTGAGCTACATCCTGAGCCATTTTTATTTATTTTTTTTATTTTGAGACAGGGTCTCACTAAGTTACTTAGAATAGTTAATGTCCTGCTGCTTCTTATATTTGAACATCAAACTTAAAACAAGATACACAACAGAAAAAAAAAGTCAGAAAGGAGTAAAAATAAAAAAGATCTATTTCAAGGCCACAAAGGACTGTTCTGGTATTGCAGCAGGCATGGAGGGATCTGCCAGAATTGGCCCCAGGTCCCAGCGGGATGGATCCTGTACTGGCTGGAGCTCCATGGCTGCTAACATGCCTGGTGCTAGACTCAGTTCTAGATTTATAGGGGCGCTGTCTCTAGCAAGGATGCCAGGAGCAGAGCTGACTTGAGCTCCACGGGAGATGGGTGATCCTGTGCTGGCATTAGCTCTCTCTGGAGCTGCTGCAGAGATGGCTCTGGTCCTGATTTGCAGCTAGACTTGGTTGTTGATGGCTTCAGCTCAGTGACTACTGACATCTGATGTCAGAAATATCTCTAGACAGAAATGTGGCTGGTTTTGATTCTGTCACTGCTTCTGCAGCTGGATCTGGCTTTCAAAAATTTTCCAGAGCTGGTGCTGGAGATAGAGCTGATGTCAGCACAGTTGTTTTTTTTTAATATCTTTTTTAGTTGTCAATGGACCTTTATTTAATTTATTTATATGTGGTGCTGTGGATCCAACCCAGTGCCTCACACGTGCTGGGTGAGGGCTCTACTGCTGAGCCACAACCCCAGCCTGCAGCACAGCTTTTGAATGTATTTAATTCCCCTGAATATTACAATTAAAAGTAATTTTAAATGGTTACAAATTTTGTCATATGTAAATTTTAAATATAAAATATAACAAACCATAAAGAATATGAAAAAGAAAATTAAAACAGAAAAGCTGCCATTAAAGGGAAGGCCATAATGCTCTGGTACTAGATCTGGCCCTGGTGGTATCTCAGGAGCTGGAATTGAAGGGTGTGCTGGGCTGGCTCCAGCTCTGAGTTGGAACAAAAGATGGTGTCTGGGAAAGTGCTGGAACTGGCTCTATCTCACCCAGTAGTGTTGGGGAAGTTCTACGATTAGCTCCTTTTCCGGGGCCGATTCTCACTATTTGGTTTCAGAAAGTGTACAGCTGGATGGAGGTAGCTTTAGCTCTGGAGCTGGAGGTACCTGTGGTTCTGTGGCTGGCTTTAACACTAGGTCTGGTGCTGGTACTAGATCTTGTGCTAGAGGAGGCTCCAGCTGAAAGCTTCACTAGGGTATGATGCTGTCTCACCTGCTGGGCTGTGAGCCCCGAGGGTAGGGAACGTGTCAAGGATTCATGGTTTTATTCTAACATGCAACTGGGAGAAAATACAGGAAGGAGCCTGTGTGGATGGATGGAAAAACCCAATAGTTCTTTGTGTCTTCATCTTCTTGCATGTAATATAAGATCACCTGGCTTATAGGGCTTTGGGGAGGAACACACTGATTTATTTAGTAAAAAGTAAGTGCTTTCTGTGATCTGTTCTAGAGGCTTGGGAATATAGCACTGAACATGCACAGGCCCCTTCATAATAAGTTGACTTAATTAAGCAAAGTTTAAATGAGGGAATTTTAAAATTTAAATAAAGAATATGAAAAAGAAAATTAAAACAGAAAATCTGCCTTTAAAGGGAAGGCCATAATGCTCTGGTACTAGATCTGGCCAAAGTTTAAATGCAGGTCACAGGCATGTGGCCTGACAGGTGGGAGCAGGTGCTTTGGTGGAGGTCCTGAACAAGTTCAAGTCCCCATCTCAGTACCAGCCCAGGTGGGGCCTGTGGAGCACCAGATGTGGAATCCATGCTCTAAATGGCCTTCCTACTCATGATCCCCCTTGGCTCTTTCCTCACTAATCCTCAGTTTCCCCACCTGTGAAATGTTCATGTGAAGAAATCTTTCCCCTGGTTCCTTATGAAGTTGGCCTGTATCCTCAAAGACAGATAAAGAACTCCCTGTGATTTCTTCCTCTCTAGGTAACCCTGTAGAGCAGGCTTTTAGTTCATCAAGGCAACAGGGCTGTGTTCCTTGAAGGGACTGGCTGGTGTCCCCCTATGATTGGTCAGTGGATGATCTGGGTGGGGGGTGCTGAGTCTAACCCCCAGCAGTAGTGATGACCCACACACTGACAGTGCACTTGTAATGTGACTTTTGAGGTGTTGGCAAAAGCCAGCTGAACCTCTGAGGCACAGACCTTGCCTTGGACATGGTTCAGCCTGTAGTAATCAGGACCTGCCACAGATCCTTCCAGATGGATACATAAAGGATTTCCTCTCATCATTCATTTTTATTTTCTCCCTCAACTTTGTTTTTCATCATGTGGATGGTCATCTTTCATTTAACCAGACAGCCTCATGAGGAAACTGGTTGTTTCCAACATTCTTTCTAATGAACAAGGCCATGGTGCATAACCCTCTCCACGGGTGAAGCATAGAGGGTTTCTATGGGTTGAATCCCCTGAACTGGGACTGCTCAATTAAAAGGTAAATACATTTGTAATATTGATAGAGGTAAATAATGACAATGCCTGCACTGGAGAACAACTTGTATCTTGTATTCTGTCAGTAGTAAATAGAGATTCCTGGCCTGGGAATGTATCTCAGGAGTAGAGTGCTTGCTTAGGACTTTTTTTGTTGTTTGTTTTTGTTTTTTGATGGTGCTTTGGATGTCTGCTACACATATGCTTTAACACTCAGCCACACCTGCAAACCCCCAAAAATAATTTCTTTAAAGCTATGTTTATTGTAATTGACTCAACAGTTAATGATTTTGTAGTGAGAGTACTTTTCACAGAATATTCACATTATTACAATTTAGCTACTATGTATCGAAAGATTTGATTTTAAAAAGTGGAGATTTTAATTACTATGGATGCTAATATAGAGTTATTAGGTTTAAATGCTTGGTAAATGTTTATTGAATAAAGTGTAGAGCATTTGTAAGAAAATAAAAATATTCATGCTGTTAATTTTAAAAAGAATTTTGTGAAGTTATTTTTAACTCTTGTTTTGTCAGCTTAGTTTATGTTTCGTGTGAGAGCCAGGGGACACCTCAGGCATATTTATACCTGTAAAATATACATACAGAGATATGGTCTAAGAGAATATTTCTAGTTGTCCTTTGTAACTGGACATGTTAACCATGACAGGGACATGTTCATTTTCTGACATCTTAACCATTACTAGGACTTGGTGGGGCATTTTATTTATTTGTGTTTGATGTATTTTTCTTTGTGAATTTATTTTATTTTATTTTTTAAAGAGAGAGTGAGGGAGAGAGAGAAGAGAGAGAGAGAGAGAATTTTTAATATTTATTTTTAGTTTTCGGCAGACACAACATCTTTGTTTGTATGTGGTGCTGAGGATTGAACCCCGGGCGGCATGCATGCCAGGCAAGCGCTCTACTGCTTGAGCCACATCCCCAGCCCATGAAGGTGACCTTTAAATCTGGATTTTTTTTGTACTGGGGATTGAACCCGGGGGTGCTTAACCACTGAACCACATCCATAGCCCTCTTTATTTTTTATATAGAGTTAGAGACGGGTCTCACCAAATTGTTCAGGGCTCGCTAAGATGCTGAGGCTGGCTTTGAATCTGTGATCCTTCTGCCTTGGAGCCTGAGTTACTGGCTCAGGCTTACATCTGCATTCTTAATCCATGTGAAAGAGACTTTAAACCTGGAATTTAAATCATGGCCAATCTTGTGTTGTCCTGCACTCCTTTCTACCTATCCTTATGTGTTCTATTCTACTTTACTTTCATTTCTCTCTCTTTTTTATATGTATTTTTAAATATTTATTTTTTAGTTGTAGTTGGACACAATACCTTTATTTATTTATTTATTTATTTACATGTGGTGCTGAGGATTGAACCCCACCACAACCCCAGCCCAACTTTTTCTTAAGACTTCAAAATGTTCACATTTTGAACAGAAGTAGCTGCTGTAGTAGGAAGGAAACATGAAATACCTGGGTGTGGGTCTCAGTCAAAATGCTATATGCAACACCCTTAATTTTCTATATTTTACTTCCTGTTTCTTTTTTCTTTTCTTTCTTTCTTTTATTTTATTTTATTGATAGTGAATTTAAGGGATACTCTACCACTAGCCCTTTCTATTTTTCATTTTGAGACAGGGTCTCATTAAATTGCCCAGGCTGACCTCAATCTTGTGATTCTCCTGCTTCAGCCTCCTGAATGAATGGCATTATAGGCCTGAGATTCCACATCCAGCTCTACTACCTGTTTTGTTTTGTTGTTTTTAAGAGAGAGTGAGTGAGTGAGTGAGAGAGAGACAGAGAGAGAGAGAATTTTTTAATATTTATTTATTTTTTAGTTCTCGGAGGACAAAACATCTTTGTTTGTATGTGGTGCTAAGGATTGAACCTGGGCCGCACGCATGCCAGGCGAGCACGCTACTGCTTGAGCCACATCCCCAGCCCAGCCACATCCCCAGCCCTACTACCTGATTTTTAAAAAGGAAAGAAGAGGTTTTGAGAACAGTAGTGAAAAGAAAATTTCTGTGTTGCCTTCATTCCATAATCATCATTCCCCAGAGCCTACCTGGAACAGACTATCCAAACAGTGGTTCAGAGATGGAGTCAGCTGGGTCAGAACTCCCCTACTTCAATGCAAAACATCTTTTTCCAACTAAGCTATTCCCTGGGGAAAGTTGTTTTAGTCAATCTGACATAGTGGCAGGATGAGAAATAAAGTCGGCTGATCCATTTTCAGAATATAGTATTCAGCCTTAATTGGAGCCAATTGGAGCCATTTCAACTATAGCCCTTCCCTTTTGTCTGCCCTAATTTTAAAATTTGCCAATCACATAGATTGTATTCCTGAGTCCTCCAATCAGGGCAAAGGGCAGCGCTGCCTTTAGGTATATAAACCTGTCACTGCCTGCCCAGGCCTGCTTGTTGGCCAGGTTCTGCAACACTGTTTTTCTGTCAAAAGTAAATGCCTTGGCCAGGCGTGGTGGCACAAGCCTGAAATTCCAGCAGCTCCGGAGGCTGAGAAAGGAGGGTCCCAAGTTCAAAGCCAGCCCTAGCAACCTAGTGAGGCACTAAGCAACTCAGTGAGACCCTATCTCTAAATAAAATACAAAATAGGGCTGGGGATGTGGCTCAGTGGTCAAGTGCCCTTGAGTTCAGTTCCTAGTACCCCATACCCCCCAAAACATAAATGCCTTGCCCACCCACTTTCAAGCATGTGTTTGATTTTTTTTCTGGCACCTCAGTATTTCTAACTGCCAGCTGGCACAGAAGTTTGGAGAAGCACTGAGTTTCTTCTTGTTCTTGCAGAATCTGTCAGTGTTCAGAATAAAGTCTTTTACAAGTGATTTATCTTTTATGTGGTAGAACTCCTGCCAGAGAGGGGACAGAGGGGGTCAGCACAGAAACTATTTATTTATTTTTTTTTTAAAGAGAGAGAGAGAATTTTTAATATTTATTTTTTAGTTTTCGGCGGACACAACATCTTTGTTTGTATGTGGTGCTGAGGATCGAACCTGGGCCTCACGCATGCCAGGCGAGCACGCTACCACTTGAGCCACATCCCCAACCCACACAGAAACCATTTAAAGAGATATAAGAACAACCAACAATAAAAAATTTAAAAAAAAAAATAAATAAATAAAGAGATATAAGACTGGTGTTGTCTCCACACCTTGATATATTTATTTCCAGAGATTTTACTTACATTTACAGTTTCCTTCAGATGAGTTTAAAAAGCCTGATGCAATAAGTCTTTTCTCTATTCTCATAGACCTTCCTCCACTTTAATTGTTTTGCCAGGTGTGGTGGTGCACACCTGTAATCCCAGCAGCCTGGGAGGCTAAGAAAGGATTACAAATTTGAAGCCTGCCTCAGCAATTTAGCAAAGCTGTAAACAACCTAGTGAGACCCTGTCTCAAAATGAAAAATAAAAAGGCTGGGATGTTTCTCAGTGGTTAGGGACCCCTGGGTTCAATCCCTGGTACAAAAAAAAAAAAAAATGAGCCATGTTTTCACATTGAAGAAACCTACTTTTTTTTTTTTTTTTTGGAATGGGGGATTGAATCCAGGGCCAGTTAGCCACTGAGTCACATCCCTAGCCCTTATTTATTTATTTATTTTTGAGACACAGTCTCGTTAGTTGCTTAGGGCCGCACTAAATTGCTGAGGCTGGCTTTGAATTTACAGTCCTCCTGCCTCAGCCTCCTTAGCCACTGGGATTACAGGTGTCTGATACCACAGCCAGCCCTAACTTTCCTTTTGCAACCCCTGAAATTTACTGCTTATTTCATGCTATTAGAAGCTAGATTGGATGGTGCTACTGTTGAAAGGAATGGTAACTTAGTTTATACACATTTATTTTTTTAATTTTTAAAATTTAAAATTTAAGCTGAGGATAAATGAAGATATTACATCTGAAGAGGATCAAACACCAGGACCTTTGCATGGTAGGCAAGCACTCTACCAAGTTCATAAAAAATTAACAATAGTTCTTATCTGGTGCTAACTTTGTGCCAGGCCAGGTTCTAAATTGCTTATATATTGTAATCCCTTTAATCCTTATAATCTTTACAATATCCTTGTGAAGTAACCAATGAGATACCACTGACTTTATGAGATACCAAAACTTTTTTTTTTGTTTGTTTGTTTAGTACTGGAAATTGAACCCAGGGATGCTCTACCACTGAGTCACATTCCCAACCCTTTTTGTTTCAAGACAGTGTCTCACTAAGTTTCCCACACTGACATCGAACTTGTGATCAGCCTCGGTCTCCTGAGTCACTGGGATTACAAGTGTGTGCCCCGGTGCCTGGCAACAAAAACTTTTCAATGCCCCTTTATAATGTAATATTTTGAGAGACATTGTAAGTTGCTCAGAACTTACTTCAAGTGTAAACAATATGAACTGACAATCAACGACATAACTGCCACTTGGCAGATGAAAGTGTTAAAATAATTGTATTTTAAAATCAAAGAAATAATCCCCATTTTGCAGATATGGAAACAATGGTGCAGAAAGATATTAGTGGTTCACCAGAAACCACATAGGCATGGTTTCCTCCTCTTTTTGCGGTGCTGGGGATGAACCTATAGCCTCCTGCATACCAGGAATGTGCTCTACCACTGAGCTACATTTTGAGAAAAGGTTTCCCTAAATTGCCCAGGCTGCCCTTGAACTTGCCAGCTTCCTGCTTCAGCCTTCCAAGTCGCTGGGATTTACACCACTGGTGCCAGCCCAGAATTTCTAAGGTAGTAGAGATATAAGACACATATTAGAAATAACTAGCACAAAAACTAAAAGTAGTAAATGAGAAGCCCAGAAGGTGAAATTTAGATGAATGAAGATGTTACATCTAAAGAGGCAGCAGGAGAACTCCATGAAGGAAGTAGCAGGTGAACTGGAATTTCATACCAAAGTGTCCAGACTGATGTAAGACTGTTGAATGATAGCTATGTCTGTGTAGTACCCAGAACACCATTCTGTAGTTTATTGAATTATTTTTTGGGGTACTGGAGATTGAACTCAGGAGCCCTCAACCATTGAGCCACATCCCCAGCCCTGTTTGTATTTTATTTAGAGACAGGGTCTCACTGAATTGCTTAGTGCCTCCCTGTTACTGAGGCTGGCTTTGAACTTGTGATACTCCTGCCTCAGCCTCCTGAGCAGTGAGTGCCGCTGCGCCTGGTCAGTTTATTGAATTATTTAGAACTGCTTTTTCTGGGTTTCTCTCTCTCTCTCTCTCTCTTTTAGGTGGTGGTGGGGTTTCTTTCTCCAGCTTAACAACGTATGTCTCTACTCCTACTTCTCTTATCTATTCTTTCATTCAGCATTATTTGAAGTAAGCTTTAAAAAGTGTTTTAAGTTCCTAGGATCAGGCTATCTTTTTGAAAATGAAACCACAGAAGTAACCCCAATACAGAACACATGGTGGTCCTTTCCTAGTGAAACTCACATCCTTCTCTCAGTCTTGCAGTACCTCTATTGCTCCGTGTTCAGGGTTTTACACTTGCCTGATGTTATGGTTTGGATCTGGGATGTCCCCTCAAAGCTCATGTATTGAAGGCTTGGTCCCCAAAGCAGCAACATTCAGAGGTTGGGCATTTGGGAAGTGATTGGATTGTGGAGGCTGACTTCTTCTGTGAATTGATCCACTGAATGGACTACTGGGAGTTGGTGGAAACTGTAGGTAGGTAGGGCATGGTCGGAGGAAGTAGATTACTGGGGTTGTGCCCACGGGGACTATATTTTGTCCTTGGCTTCTTCATCTGTTACACTTTCTTTCTCCTTCCCAGCTGCCATAAGCTGAGTGGCTTTCCTTTGTCACATCCTTGCACTGATGCTGCCTCACCTCAAACCCAATGCAATGGACAGAAACCTTTGAAACTGTACCTTCAAATAAATCTTTCCTCCTTTAAGTTGTTAATGTCAGGTATTTTGGTAACAGTGACAAAAAGCTGACTTAACACATCCAGAAAATAGTCAATCTGCCCATATATAAACATCTGGGTTGAAAGATTGTTATATACAAAAGTAAGTGATACATACACGAGTTAATTATTACCATAGACATATAGGTCAACTATGGTGAAATCAAAAGACCCAAATTAGAATCACAGCTGTGCCATTTACTGCCCATCTTTCAAACTGTGTTCTTTTTTTTTTTTTTTCTGTGCCCTTGGGATGGACCCCAGGACCTTGTGCATACTAAGCATGCCCTTTATCACTGAGCAACACTCTCATCACCCGTCCAACGTTTTACACCTGTAATCCCAGGTACTTAAGAGGCTGAGGAAAAAGGATACTGAATTTGAGGCCAGCCTGAGCAAATAGCAAGATCCCTAATTACAAAAAGATCGAAATAAAATATTGGAAATTTTGAAATGAGAATATTCTACAAAATAACTGGTCTGTACCCATTTAAAAAGCAAAGATAATGAAAGATAAGAAAAACCTGGATTAAAAAGCAAAATAAAAATTTTAAGGAAAAACAAACAAATCCTGAGGAACTATTCTAGATCAAAATCTAAAGAGCCATGATAACTGAATACAACCTGGATTTAGGATTTTTAACTTTATTTCCCATGCTGCTCCTGAAGTCTTGGACGTGTCAGAATCCCGAGTAGCTGGCACTACAACACCATGTCACACACGCAGCTTTAGAATTTGGGGGTGGGTGGGCATTAGAAATTTAACCCAGGAGCGCTTGACTACTGAGCCTCATTCCCGGCCCCTTTTATTTTTTATTTTAAGACAGGTCTCACTAAGTTGCTTAGGGCCTCCCCAAATTGTGAGGCTATCTTTGAACTTGCGATCCTCCTGCCTCAGCCTTCCAAATCACTAGTATTACAGGCGTGTGCTACTGCACCCAGCAGAATTTAAAAAAAAAAAATAATTGGTAGTTTTGGGAAAATGGTCAAAATTTAATAATCATGTAAATTAGGTGTAGTTAATTTCCTGATTTTTGAATGTGGTAATGTTATGTGATAGGATATGATTTATTAGAAAATACACATTGGTGTGTTTAGGTGTAAAAAACTTCAACTTTCCAACAGTTCAGAAAAAAACAAAACATTTGAGAGAGAGAGGAGAGAGGGACAAAGCAAATGTGGTAAAATGTTAACCCTCAGGGAATCAGAATATAGGGTATATGCAAATTAGTTGTATCTTTGCAAGTTTTCTTTAAGTTTAAACAATTTCTTTAAGAAATTATCTTAAACTGGGCACAGTGGCACATGCCTGTAATTCCAGCTGTTTGGGAGGCGGAGACAGGAGGATCCCAAGTTCAAAGCCAGCCTCAGCAAAGGCGAGGCACTAAGCACCGCAGTGAGACCTTGTCTCTAAATAAAATAAAAAATAGGTCTGAGGATGTGGCTCAGTGGTCAAGTGTCCCAGAGCTCAATCCCCTAGACCCTCCAAAGAAAAAGAAAAGAAAATGAAAAAGAAATTATGTTAAACTAAGTGCTGTGGCTCATGCCTGTAATCTCAGCAGGCTCAGGAGACTGAAGCAGGAGGATAATAAATTCAAAACCAGTCTCAGCAATTTAGCAAGGCCCTATCTCTAAATAAAAATAAAAAGGGCTGGGGATGTGGCTCAATGGTTAAGTGCCCCTGGGTTCTGTTTCTGGTTCCAAAAAAAAAAAAATTAAAATAAATTATTTTTAATAGGGCTGGAGATGTGCCTCAAGCGGTAGCGCGCTCGCCTGGCATGCGTGCGGCCCGGGTTCGATCCTCAGCACCACATACAAACAAAGATGTTGTGTCCACCGAAAATTGAAAAATAAATATGAAAATTCTCTCTCTCTCTCTCTCTCTCTTTAAAAAAGTTTTTAAAAAATTATTTTTAACAATTTTAATTATTTTAAAATGAGATCGTTTTCAGATGAAGATATTATCTGTCTTATTCACTTCACAGTATTTTGGGGAAGATTAAATTAAGTCTTGTAAAGAAAGGAGCTTTGTAAACTATAAGTTCCTTTACAGATAGGATACATTTATTAGTATTGAAAAGAACTTTATAAACTATAGGGCTCTACCAAATGTAAAACAATTATTTTTATTGCATTTTTAAAAGCTTCTACAGAAAACAAATTGAGTTTCTTATCTATTAACTCAATTATTGCTCTTTTGAGAAAAGGCATTTTACAATCAGAGGATTGCCTCTTGGTTCCTTTGCCTGAGAAGGGTCAGTGATCAATAGCAACTTTATTTGTGCAGAAAAATCTATATCATGAAAAATTGTCTCTTGTTCTGTATTTATTGCCTGAGACTAAATGGCTTGTACGTTCCTTTCCAACATGAAACACTTAAAGCAGTGTTTCATGATTTAATGAAAGCAATTCAGGAAAGCCACTGGCAAAGGACCTGCGCTTCAAGTGCCGGTATTGTTCCACAGCTGAACCATGGTGCTGTCTTCTTTGATTCAGCATGATAATTGACTGAAATAGGCTAGCACATAGTAGATGCTCAATAATACTTACTGAGTAAATGAATCCTAGAAGGTGAAATGCAGGACTTCTGCAGATTTCATAGTATCTTTTTTTTTTTCTCAATTTCTAATGTGTTTTTTCTGTTGCATGACATGCTAGTTTGAGATACAAGAAATGTCTTTTTTTTTTTCCTCAAATGAGATGGTGTCTCACCATGTTGCCCAGGCTGGCCTTCAACTTCTAGGCTCAAGTGATCCTCCTGCTTCAGCCTCCCTCAAGTAACAGGAACTGCAGGTACACAACCACTATTCCAGGTCACTGTGGATTCCTTTTTTGTTTTGTTTTATGTTGCTGGAGACTCAATCTAGAGCCTAGCATGTGCTAGACAAGTGCTGCTCTACCACTGAGCAGCACCTCAAACCCCTTTTTTATCTTTTTATTTTCAGACAGGGTTTTGCTAAATTGCTCAGGCTGACCTCAAACTTGAGTTCCTCCTGCCCCAGCCTCCAGAGTAGCTAGGATTACAGGTGCATGCCACCATACCCACTAACTTTATGTTTAATTCAACTTTCTCTTTTCTAATTTCTTATGGTGGAAGCTAGGACTTTGATTTTAAGCCTTTCTTCTATTAACTAAGTATTTAAAGCTATAAATTTCCCTCTACTATCTACTCTATTTTACAAAAGTTGCTGTATCCTAAAAATTCTGATATAAAATTTTGGGAGGATATGTATATTTTTGCTATTTTATATGTATATGTGTGTGTGTATGTGTATATGTATATGTGTATATATATATATATATATATATATATATATATATATATATATATTTTTTTTTTTTTGGTAACAGGGATTGGACCACCCAGGGGTTCTTAACCACTTAACCACATCCCTAGTCCATTAGTCTTTCTTTCTCTCTCTCTCTGTATATATAAATTTTAAAATTTCTTTCTGGCTGTAGGTCACTAAAACCATCTTTATATGATATATAATAATTTATAATATAAATTTTAAATTTTTGAGACAGGATCTCACTGAGTTGCTTAGTACATCACTAGGTTACTGAGACTGGCTTTAAATTTTTTGAACTTGCAATCCCCTGCCTCAGCCTCCTGGGTTGCTGGGATTATAGGTGTGCACCACAAACATGATCTTATTTTGTTTCATTTTTTTTTTTTTTTTTGGAAGCTCAACATCTTTAAGATAGTTTTTGATGCTGTTTTGTTATGGGTTGAATTTTGTCCTCCATAAAAATATGTAGAAGTCTCAGACTCTAGTTCCTATGAATGTGGCCTTAAATAGGGTCTTGGCAGATAATGAAGTTAAGATGAGGTCAAACTTAACTAATGGTGGGCCCTACTCCAATATAATTGCTATCTTTATAAGAAGAGAGACAAATAAGTTGAAGGAAGATGGCCTTGTGAAGGTGGACTCATACATTTCGATGAGGCTGCCACTTGCCAGAGAACATCTGAGGCTACCAGAAACTGGAAGATCCTCTCCTGGACCCTGGAGAGACCATGGTTCTGCCAGGACCTTGATCTTGCACTTCTAGGCTCCCAAACCATAAGAAAATAAACTTCTATTGTTGTAAGTCACTAAATTGTCTGCTCATATCAATCACCCACTTCTTTATGTGGTCATTACCTTTTTCTTGTGAATTCGCAAATATTCCTTGACATTCTGATGTTAGACCCTTGTTGGATTTTGATTTTATAAATATTTTATTCTGTTAGCTGCCCATTAACTATGTTCATAGTGTCATTTCTTAAACAGAAATCTTTAAGTTTTATGCAATAATATTCATAGATATTTTTCCTTATCGGATTGTGCATTTAAATTGTATTTAAAAATTTCTTTCTGGCTGTAGGTCACTAAAACCATCTTTTACATCTTCTATTAAAATTCTAAATTAAACCTTGATAAAGTAATTAGATATTTTAGGTTTTATTTAGGTTTTTAATGAAGAATTTTCCATTAAATATGACATTGCCTAGGGGTCCTTGAGGGATGTAACTAAAGCATTCCAGGTTTGCAACTTCTGGACTCTGTGACTAAGTGAAGAAAGGGGTTTATTTTCCCTAGATCCAACTTAAAAAAATTATAAAGGAAGACTGTTCAATTGGCTAGGGCAGTGTGCCCATTATTATGGTCTGATTAGCAAGATGCCTTACCAAGTGCTAGGCAAACAAAAAACTAATCACTATTGGGGTGTTATGATTTATATATGAGATGTCCCTCAAAAACTCCTGTTAACGCCGGAGTGTTCAACGATAAAATGATCAGATTATGAGAGCTGTAACCTAACCAGTTTGAGTTTGAATGGACTAACTGAGTGGTAACTGTAGGCAGGTGAGGGGGACTGGTGGCTGGAGGAGGTGGGTCACTGGGGCATGCCCTGGAATGGTGCATTGTCTGTCCTTAGGGCCTCTTCCCTGTCTCTGCTTCCTGACCCTGCCAGGAACTGAGCAGCTTTCCTCTCCTTTGCCCTTTCCCCATGATGTAATATCTCACTATTAGCAGTCTGTGGACTAAGACCTCTGAAACCATGAGCCCCAAATATACTCTTCCTCCTCTGAGTTGTTCTTGTGGGATATTTTGATCACAGCAACACACACACACACACAGAGTCAAGGGGTGAAAGATAAATATACCCATTAATTACAATTCAAAGTCAAATGTGCTTAAGGGTTTAGGGGTGAAAACAATTGCACACTACTGGGGGAACTGGATAATTCTTCATGACAAGAGTGACGTTTTCAATAAGCTGAAAATTTATATATGCATAAAATTACACTGGTAGACTTCTAAGTATAGGAAAAAGCAGAGGTAAAATTGCAAAACCATGAAATTAGGAGTTTGTTCAGGGTATAATCCAACTTGACTGGACCATAGGATACAGGAAAGTTTAGTGTATGCCAACTCTTTGAAAAAGTATTTATAGAAGACCTGGTGACCCCTTACTCAACATTATCACCCCAATCCTTCATCTTTGCTAAGAGAACCTGATTGGGGACAGCAATGTATCCTCTTCTAAGGATTAAGTCTTGGTTGATCGAGGTCCATTGTGGCAATTCAGTTCCCCACTGCCTGATACTTTCCCATACTCCCTCCAACAGGTCCCATGACTCAGCTCTGGCCAACAAAATGCCAAGTGCACAACTTCTGGGAACTTTTCTTTCTATTCTCTTTTACACTATAGCATCCATCTTGTATTCAAATGAGAAAGGACAAGACAATTGCAGATGTCAACCGAGAGTTTTGATATCATTACAAGCAGGTTCAGCTTTCTGGGCCCAGTCCAACAGGCCTCACCACTGACAAAAATTCTGTGGTTGGTTTGGTTTAATGCTCTGTGTTACTATCGTGAAGTTATTAATAATTTTTCAGGTGCTGGTGATTAAACCCAGAGCCTTGCACATTCTTCATACCCACTCTACCACTGAGCTACACCCCAGTCTCTGCTATTAATAATTTTTAACAAGGGTCCTTGAATAATCATTTTGTACTGGGTCCCACAAGTTATGTAACTAGTGCTGATTAGAACCTAAGTGCAAATTCTGGACTTTTTTTTATTTCCAAACCTCTTGTTAACAAGAAATGGCATTATGAATGAAAATATTATTGGCTGGACTTTCTGTTACTTGTAACCAAACATATTCTGATGCAGTAAACTTTTTTCTTTCTTCAAGAGTCACATTTTTCCTTATTTCTGCTGTAAAGGGATAAAGCTTGAAACTATATAAGCACATGAATTCTGGAGTTAGGCAACTCTGTAGTTTGAGCATTTTGTTTCAAACCTTTGAACCTTAGTTTCTTTTGTTTGTTTGTTTTGGTACCAGGATTGAACCTAGGGGCAGTTAACCACTGAGCCACACCCCTAGCCCTTTTGTGTATCTTATTTTGAGACAAGTTCTTGCTGAGTTGCTTAGGGCCTTTGTTAAATTGCTAAGGCTGACTTTGAACTCATGATCCTCCTGCCTCAGCCTCCCACGCTACTGAATTACAAGCGTGCACCATCACACCTAGCTCTTTAGTATTAAAGTGGTAGGAAATCGCACCTACCAGTTAGAGTTGTGGAAGGATGAGGCAAGTTAACATTTAAAGCAAACAGTTTAGTATCTGACAATTAATAGATGGCCCAGTAATGTTTTCTTTTTCACTTACACATCTTCCTTTCAGTCTACTTGATGGACTCAGTGATAGTGTGCTTGCCTAACATGCAAGATCCATGGGGTCAATCCCCAGCACTGTGAACAAAAACAAACAAAAAGGCACAGTGGTGTACTCCTATAATCCCAGCAACTCAGGAGGTGGGGGCAGGAGGACCACAAGTTCAAAGCCAGCCTGAGCAATTTAGCTAGGGCTTAAGCGACTTAATGAGACCCTGTCTCAAAATAAAACATAAAAAGGGCTGGGATGTGGCTCAGTGGTTAAACTCCTCTGGGTTCAATCACTGGTACCAAAAAAAAAGTCCACGAAGACAATAGTCCCTATCTGGACAAATTACCTTCAGTTAAAAAAAAAAAAAAATCAGAGACAAGCCTGGGCAACATAGTTAGAACCTGTCTCTAAAAATGAAAAAAAAAAAGAAAAAGAAAAGGAAACAATAACAAAATGCCATTTTGGCCTAGACATTGGCAACCATGGGCTTCATGCATATTAATATTTACTCCTTTGTTATAAAGGATACCCACTTGGAGAAGGAAACATTTATATTGTTTTTGAATCTCATTGTGGGCAGCTTCACCCTGTTCCATGGCATGCATTGGGTGGCTTGACTGGGGGCTGCAGCATCTGCTTTTCCAGTGGACTCCCTACATGGCTGGCAAGGAAGCACTGGCTCTCTGCCCAGAGTGCAGTCAGGGTGACCCGCTAGGGCCCATGTTCCTTTCCCCCGGGGCCTCCCCACAGCCTGCTTGGGGTTTCTCATGCCGTATGACTAGGCACTGAGAGTGGACATTCCGGAATAGTAGACAGCTGCACTGCTTTTCATTTCCTGGCTTCAGAAGAAAACATGCCTTCCCTCTCAGTGGGAGCATGTTGAAGTCACAATATAAGAACTTCTGGAATGGGCGATGTCGATACAGCCATTTTTGGAAAATATAATGTACCATAGAATGCTAATTATTCGGGCCAGGATATGAAGCCTCCCATGTGTTTCCCATGTAACATGGACTGAAAATGGAAGGATCTGGGTGGTGCAGAATGGATGTGGTGATTCAGAGGTCCCTGTACATAAAGTGGAGGTGGGTGGGGTGCTTCAGGGATAGGATAAGGTCTGGCTTGAGGAGGTGGGGGACATTTTTCTTAAGTGTTTCTATGGCAGTATTAGTAACTCGGCCAGGTTCCAAAGCTAGTTATAGTCCAAATCTAGTAATAACATTGCTTCTTTGAATTTGCCCGTGATCCCCAGAGGATAACTATTCTTTGTGTTTCCTGTCCTTGTCAATTGTATGATGGCAGCTGCACAGCTTTCAAGTCACTTCCACTCTACCCACCAGAGAAAGAGGCATGGAGGCCTGGAACTTTGTGCTTCTACAGAGTAATTATGAAAAACTACAAATAATGTTAATTCTGACTAGTTTTTTAAAGTTCTTTTTAAAGTTGTAGTTGGATATAATATTATTTTCTTTATTTATTTTTAAATTTTATGTGGTACTGAGAATCAAACCCAGTGCCTCACACATCTAGACAAAAGCTCTACCACTGAGCCATAACCTCAGCCCTAATGCTGACTATTTACTCAACATTGTAATGCTGTATGTGTATTATCTCAGTTAATTCTCAAAACTAAAAACTACCTGAGCACAGTGGTGCTCACCTGTAGCCCCAGCTACTCCACAGCTGAAACAGGAAGATCACAAATTCAAGGCCCACCTAAGCAACTTAGTGAGACCCTGTAACAAAATAAGAAATAAACAGGGTTGGTAGAGCACCTTTAAATTCAATGTCTAGTATCACAAACAGAACCACAAAAAAACTTGCCTCCTGTGTGTGTGTGTGTGTGTGTGTGTGTGTGTATGTGTGATGGTATCTTGCTATGTTGCCCAGGCTGGTCTTGAACTCCTGAACTCAGGCAATCCTCCTGCTTCAGCCCCTCGAGTAGCTGAGACTATAGGTGTATATGCCTGGCTACTGGGTACATTTTTTTTTTTTTGGAGGGGAAGTGTACCCAGGATTGAACTCAGGGACACTCAACCACTGAGTCACATCCCCAGCCCTATTTTGTATTTTATTTAGAGACAGAGTCTCACTGAGTTGCTTAGTGCCTCCCCATTGCTGTGGTTGGCTTTGCACTCACGATCCTCCTTTCTCAGTCTCCTGAGCCGCTGGGATTCCAGATGTGCGCCAGCATGCCTGGCTACTGGGCAATTTTATTATCACCATTTCAGTTAAGGGAGCAGCAGTGTAGAGAGGTGAAGTAATTAGCAAGGTTAGGGAGTATCAATTAGGAGAGCTCAAACCCAAGTCTGATCCAGGTACCTTTTAACTCTACCATGCCACATTTTTTTATTTAAATACATAATTTTATTCATTTAGCACATTCTTATCAACCCCACTCATGAGTTAGCATTGTTCTCAGAACCAAAACTACACCTGTGAACAAGACAGATAAAGTCTATACTTACTGACTTCTAGGGGGAAAGAATGATAAAATATCAGGTCAGGGGTTATGATGACATTAAATGGGGGTGATGCTTACTGATGACTCTACATGGACACCTGAGTGACAAGGAAAAGCCAGCAATGGCAAAGTTTGTGAAAACAGCAATTTTGGCTCATGCCAAAATAGGAACATTAATTTTTTCCTTGATGCTTGGAATTGAACCCAGGTCCTCATGCATACTAACCACAGGTTCTATTATTAAGCTACACCCCAAGCCAAAAATTTAAATTTGTTAATATAAATATCCTAGTATTAACCAAAATGCTTTTATTGTGATTTTAGTAGGTTTTATTTAATTGTGTATTTATTTTTTAAGCATTAAAATCTTGAATTAATTTCAGCAGACAGTAATCTAACAAGAGACTCTGCCTATCAGAAATTTCCAACTAAAGGGCTGGGATTGTGGCTCAGCGGTAGAGTGCCTGCCTAGCACGGGCGGGACCCGGGTTTGATCCTCAGCACCACATAAAAATTAAGGCATTGTGTTGTGTCCATCTACACCTAAAAAATAAAATAAAAAAAAAAGAAATTTCCAACTAATCTATAGTTTTTCATGGTACTTTCTGCCACCCCCCCCCCCACATTTTTTTTCCTGGTATTGGGAATTAAATTCAGCCCTTTTAATATTTTATTTTGCAACAGGGTCTCTCTCTATGTTGCCAAACTGGCCTTGAATTTGCAATCTTTCTGCCTCAGCTTCCAAAGTCCCTGGGATTACAGGCATGCACCACCACACTTGGTAGGATATTCCACTTTAACCAATCAAGTGCATTTTCTTTGTTTTGCTTTCACAGTTAGCTTATAAAAGGTCTCCTCTTGTTTCCCCTCACCCACTGGTAGAACACTGACTGCTTCCAGTCTGGTATTGCCCTGCTCATGTATAGTTTATATGCCAGGATAAAACTTTTGGGTTTTATTCATCATGTTACAGGAACATTTATGAGGTGACACTCATAAAGGAACATGGGCCCTTTGGTGATTTTAAACAGGGAAATGACCTGATCTGAACAAAATCATCACTCTGGTTATTTATGGAGAATGGATTGTAGGGTAATAAGTGAGTGTGGACACAAGAGCTGAGCAATGGGGCTTAATGAAGTTGGAGAACAGACAACAAATTTGGAGCATGTGTTCATAGAGAATCTGTGGAGGAGCTGGGAGGTGGTTCAGTGGTACAGTGTTTGTCTGACATGCACGAGGTCCTTAATTATGATCTTTAGCACTGTAAAAAAAGAGAGAGAAAGAATCTATAGAGAATCCAAACTGAAGGTCTTGACCATAGTTTGGATAATGAGGGTAAAGAAAGGAATTAGGATGATGTCTGTGATTTTGGCTTGAGTAACTGAGTAGATAGTGGTGCTATTTGCTGAAATGGGGAAGACAGAGGTAGCAGCAGGATTGGAGAAATCAATACTTCTGTTTTGAATATGAATATATAGGCTGTTGACATCCAGATGAAAATGACAACTTAATATGAGATGTGGAAGTCAGGGTAGGGAATAGAACTAGAAAAAATATATGCTGGAGCTATTGGCACATAGGTATTATTCAAAAGCATGGAAGTGGATGAGATGATGTAAAAATAAAATAGAGATAAAGAGAAGGAAGCCCAGGACTGAGCCCTGAGCAATTTAACATGTAGAGGCAAGACAGAGGAGAAGAAAAAAGCAAAGGAAATTGAAAACAAAAGGTATGTTAGTTAGCTTTCTATTACTGTAACAAAATACCTGAGATAACCCAGTTATGATGAGGAAAGTTTCATTTGGCTCACCATTTTGGAGGTTTCAGTCCGCAGTTGGGTGGACCCATTGCTTTTAGACCTGTGGTAAGGCAAATGTCATGGTGGGAAGTATGCAGAGAAGCAAAACTGTTTACCTCACGTCCAGGATTAAAGATATAAAGCAAAAGGAGCTGGGGTCCTACTATTCTCTTCAAGGGAATGCCTGCAATGACTGGAATACTTCCTACTTGACCCTACCTGTTAAAAAGTTTCCACCCCTTCCCAACAGCACCACTCTGGGGATCAAGCCTTTAATGAATGGGACTTTAAGGCACATGGACAAAGAGGTAAAGAAGAAGGTCATGGGATGAATTATATCCCTCCCCAATTCATACATTGATTCCCTGACCCTCATACCTTAAAATATGACTGTGTTTGGATATAGAATATTTTGGGTAAGAGATGTAGCTCAGTGGTAGAGCACTTGCCTAATGTGTGCAAGGTACCACAAAAAAAACCAAACCCAACCAATCAACCAAACAAAAAAGGTAGTTAGCTTGGTGCAGTGGTATGCCTGCCTATAGTCTCAGCTTCTTGTGAGACAGAGGCAAGAAAATCTCTTGAGCCCAGGATCTCAAGACCTGCATGGGCAACACAGGGAGAACCCATCTTGAAAAACAAACAAATCTGGGGATAGAATCTTTGAAGACATTACTATGTTAAAATGAGGCCATTAGGGTGGACCATAATCCAATCTGACTAGAGTCCTTGAAACAAGGGGAAATTTAGACACAAAGAAAGTCACTAAGGGTACACCACAGAGTTAAGGCTTTGTGAGAACAGTGAACATGTGGTTTACTTTCAAGCCAAGGAGGTAAAACAGTCCTGCTGACATCTTGATCTTGGACTTCTAGTTTCCAGAATATAATTTTCTATTGTTGAAGTCATCCAGTTTAAGGTACATTGTTATGTCTGGCAGTCCTAGAAAACTAATAGTGGGTTTTTCTTTGTTTGTTTTGTTTTTTGGTACCGGGGACTGAACTCAGGGCACTCAACCACTGAGCCACATCCTCAGCCCTTTTTTGATTTTATTTAGAGACAGGGTCTCACTGAGTTGCTTAGTGCCTCCCTGTTACTAAGGCTGGCTTTGAACTTGCCATCCTCCTGTCTCAGCCTCCTAAGCCAATAGGATGTCAGGCATGCTCCACCATGCCTGGCCTAATAGTGTTTTATTCAGAAGCAAAGAGAAGAAATGATTCAAGTAGGGGCAAATGATCAACTGTATAGGACACTGAGAAGAGATAGAATAAGGATGCAGAAGTGATCATCAGTAAGGAAACAAGGTTCTTTTTTTTAATATTTATTTTTTAGTTGGACACAATATCTTTATTTATTTATTTATTTTTATGTGGTGCTGAGGATCGAACCCAGGGCCTCCCATGTGCTGGGCGAGAGCTCTACCGCTGAGCCACAACCCCAGCCCCCTCTTTTTTTTTTTCTTTAAATAATTTTAGTTGTAGATGGACACGATATCTTAATTTATTTATTTATTTTTAATGTGGTGCTGAGGATTGAACCCAGTGCCTCATGCATGCCAGGCAAGTGCTCAACCACTGAGCTACAACCCCAGCCCCAACAAGGTTCTTTTGGTAATTCTGATAAGAGCAGTAACCTGGAAGCCTCAGGAGAATTGAGAGGATGATAAGTCAGGTAATAAGATGGCAACTACATACCACACTTTCAAAAGTCCCATGTAAGTGATCAGGGAACTAGATTGTATTTGGGGGAAATGTGGAGTCAAGAAAGAAAAGTTTTATTTGTATGTTTGTTAGTTTGGTGTTAGGGATCACACAGGTTCTATCACTGAGCTAAACTTCCAGCCTCTTTGAATTTTTATGACAGATATTTGAGCATGTTTGTATGTACTTATTCTTGTTAGACTTAAGAAGTGTAGATGAAGCCTGGCCCTAAAATAGAATGATTTTTAAAAGAATTCTTTTTTCATTTATTTAGTTAAATTATCTTATGCTTCCATATAAAATACATGAGTTCATTTTGTTTATCATAAAATGTGGTATAACATATCAGCTTCAATTATTTGGGTGGGGGGTACTGGGAATTGAACTCAGGGGCGCTCAACCACTGAGCCACATCCCCAGCCCTATGTTGTATTTTATTTAGAGACAGGGTCTCACTGAATTGCTTACCATCTCGCTTTTGCTGAGGCTGGCTCTGAACTCACAATCCTTCTGCTTGAGTTTCCTAAACTGTTGGGATTACAGGTGTGTGCCACCATGCCTGGCTCAGCTTCAAATATTTTAACAGCCAAGGTAAAAGTATTAATATTTCTCATTCATTCATTCATCTATCACTAAATACATATTTATTAAGTCACTCCTATTTGAAAGGCACTGGTATAGGCACTGAAGATAAGAGTTAAAAACAAAACCTCCAGGCTTTGTGGAGTTGAAGGCAGAGACATAATAAACAATTAAATAAATAAATATATAGTATTGCTTGTAGAAGTAAATGCTATGAAAAGAAATGCAGCATAACTACAGCATGATGAAGGAAATGGTATTATTTTAATTTTTTTTGAGTTGGGGGGTCTCAGTATGTTGACCAGCCTGACCTTGAGCTTCTGGGCTTGAGTAATCCTCTGACCTCAGCCTCCTGAGTAGCTGGGATTACAGGTGTACATTCACCATGCCCTGCTCACTAAATCTTTGCTGACAGCTATGTTGATACTTAAATGGGAAAAAGATGTGAAACAAAAAGACAAATTAGAAGCCTATTGTAATAATTGAGAAGAGAGATGGTAGCACTCTGGGCTAGAGATGGAAAAAAGTTGAGTTCTGGATAACTTTTGAAGGTATTGCCCAAGGATTTGCTGATGAATTGCATGAGAACTGGGAGGAAAGACAGGAGTTGGGATTTTTCTTTAATTTTATAAAATTTCCAAGGGAATTTTTGTTTTATCTACAAATATTACCCTTAACTGTAGGATATGTCATTCAAATGACATTCAACTAACACCAAAGGTCTAAGTGGCCTTAATTAACTAAATTTATCTTTTTTTCTCATCCGCCTATCCATTCATCTCTCCATCTTCTATGATACATTTATATTATCTATCTATTTCTAATATCTACTAGAATTAAAGCAATTCAGTCAAACCTATTGTATATGTGTTAGTTACAATTCAAGTCACTTGCTGTTCCACTTCTGGGCTCCCCAAATAGTGGTTTTTATTTACAGTTTATAAAACCAAAGGATTTTTTTCATTAGTAAGTACATGAGTTCACTAAAAAATGTGCTGTCTGTTCTACAAAGTGAACTGTGTTATTAGCTTGAGAGAAACATAGAAATTGATCTAAGCAAAGTTGTTGAACTAAATTTACATTTTGCATTGATTAAATTCATTTCCATATTGCTGCTTTTGTGTTGACTTCTTTCAGGTTAAAAGCAGATATTCCTATATTTGTGAATGATTCCTGAAAGGAATATATATGTCTTCTTTGAAATTTGAATTTGAGTAAACGCTGAGGGAAAATTTCAGATAATTTTGTTTAAAGATATAAGTATATGTAGCAATATTTTAGCTACCTGAGACTAAATTTATGGATACTAGGTTTTACTTATCTATAGGCTCTGGACTTTTAATATTTAATTGGATATATTCACAATTATATATATTATATACATCTTTGCTTTCTTTACAGAAGATTGGTACACATAGTTTAGCATTTCTTGATGTCTCAGGATCTTCATTAACATCTATGATTGCTCTATACTATTATGGATCATGATTATGCTACATAAGACCTCTTTTTGATTTTTTATTTTTAGTTGTAGATGAACACAACATCTTTATTTTATTTATTTTTTTATGTGGTACTGAGATTGAACCCAGTGCCTCACACGTACCAGGCAAGCATTGAGCCACAAACCCAACTCCACATAAGACCTCTTGATCTTATAGGTTATTCTATTTTCTCCCCCCCATCCTCCTCCTGCTACTCTTCCTCCTCCTCCACAAATACCTTTATTTGTTTATATTTATGTGGTACTGAGGATTGAACCCAATGCCTCACAGTTTCAAGGCAAGTGCTCTACCACTGAGCCACAATTCCAGCCCTCTATGTGCTTCTTGATCAAACTATCTCTGTGGCAGATACTTTTTTTTCTTTCTTTCTTTCTTTTTTTTTTTTAGGGGGTTGGTGGTGCTGGGGATGGAACCCAGAGCCCCCTGTATACTAAACAAGTGCTCTACTACTTAGCTACATCCCCAGCCCTTTCAAAATTTTATTTTGCTGCTGAATATGGTGGTGCAGGCCTATAATCCCAGTTTCCTGGAGGCTAAGGCTGGAGGATTGCAAACTGAAGGCTAGCTTGGGTAACACAGTAAGACCTGGTCTCAAAATAAAATTTAAAAAAGGGCTGCGGATGTTGTTCAGATGTAGAACACCCCCAGGTTCAATCTTCAGTACCAAGGGGGAAAAAAGAAGGAGAAGAAGAAAGACAGACATATGCAGAAGGGGTTGGGAGTATAGCTCAGTGTGCTATAGCAGGCACAAGTCCTGGGTTCCATTCCTAGCATAAGAAAAGAAGAAAGGAAGGAAGGGTAAATAAATGTACACAAAACATTTAAGTAAAAATTAACAAGTAGTTAGTAGTTGTGAAACTACCATTCATGTAGCCATCACCTAGGTCAAGAACTACAACTTGACTGGAGCCCCAGAGGCCTAGCATATACCCCTGCCCAATGCTCCATGAAACACCATCCTGGATTTTACTTATTTATTTCTTTTTCTTTTCTTTTGAGATGGGGGTCTTGCTATTTCTTTCTTTCTTTTTTAATATCTTGTTTTAGTCAGATACAATACCTTTATTTTATTTTTATTTTTATGTGGTGCTAACGATTGAACCCAGGGCCGTGCACGTGTCAGGCGAGCGCTCTACCGCTGAGCTACAACCCCAGCCCGAGTCTTGCTATTTCTGTGTTGCCCAAGATGGTCTCCAATTTTTTTTAATTTTTGTATTAGTTGATGATGGGCCTTTATTTTATTTATTTATATGCAGTGCTGAGAATCAAATCCAGTGCCTCACACATGCTAGGCAAGTGCTCTACCACTGAGCCACAACCCCAGCCCCAAGGTCTCCAATTCTTGAGCTCAAGAAATCCTCCTGCCTAGGAGCTAGGGTTGTGGCTCAGTGGCAGAGCACTTTCCTAGCATGTGTGAGACACTGGGTTCAATCCTCAGCACCACATATAAATAAATAAAAAATAAAGGTACATCAACAACTAAAAAATATTAAAGAAAAAAAAAAAAAAAGAAATCCTCCTGGCTGAGCCTCCTGAGTAGCTGGGACTGCAGACCCACCCCCCAATGCTGGGCTGCCTCTTGAATTTTATGGTTATAATGTCCTTAAAGTTTTCTTTAGAGTTTTTCAGCTATATGTGCATCCCTATGCACATAGTTTTGCCTATTTTTGAACCATATATTCACGAAGTCATACTCTGTATTATTCTGTATTATTTTTTACATGATATTGCATGTGTAAGATTCAACCATATGAAGTACACCAGTAAAAATGATGGAGTAAGAAACTCCCACAGTTCTCACCTCCATAAAAGCAACTAAAAAACTGGGTCAGAATCGACCAAACTATGGAAATTAACCGAAGGCTTTCAGTAAGCTGAGAATCACTTATTCAAGAATAATGATCAAATCTCATTAAAAACAAAGAACACGGGCTGGGGTTGTGGCTCAGTGGTAGAGTGCTTGTCTAGCATGTGTGAGGCACTGGTTCGATCCTCAGCACCACATAAAAAAATAAATAAGGTTATCATGTTCATCTACAACTAAAAATATTTTTTAAATGAACTTTATGATATTTTAACTTGTCCTATTTCAATTTCCCTCTCTCCAGATCCGTGATATCCTTGAAACCCAACAGTCCAAAATCCTGATGAAACTGGGTACCTGGCAACCACTGAGAAGGGCTGAACAGGGTTGGAGCTCCTTCATAACTTCATTCTTACAGAATTCTCTTTATTCAATCTCTCTGCCACTGCCCTGGAAGATGCCAGTTGTAAGACTGCCTTTATTTGATCTGACTAAGATCTTATTTAGGGTTAACCCTACCCCTGCCCCTGGGGTGTTTGTTAGAGGCAGTTCTTTAGTGCTATCTGTAGTGGATAACATTAGAGCAAGTAATAGGCTAAACTTAAGTGTAAAAGGAAAGTTAGAGAATATTCATGGTTTTGAGAAGCTCCAAACTATTATTATTATTTTGCTGTGCTAGAGTAGAACCAGGGTCTGTGCAAGCTATACATGTATTCTACCACAGAGCTACATCCACCCTCTGGGACCCTAGAAAGCTTTTAGCATATACATTCGGCTGTATGCATGCTCTGTAGACCTGAGAAGTCCCTAAACACATCTTTCCCTACAGGAATGTAAACTCAAGAGGGGTAGGCAATTGTCCACTATATCTCTGAGATCATGAAATATACTTTGCACAGAGTAGAAATCAGTAAATATTTGTTGAAAAATAAAGAATTAGTGAGGATTGTATGTGTGTGTGTGTGTGTGTGTGTGTGTGTGTGTTGGTACTGGGGACTGAACCCAAGAGCATTCTACCTCTGAGACACATCCCAGTCTTTCCTTTACTTTGTTTTAATTTTATTTTGAGATAGGGTCTTGCTAACTTACCAAGACTTGAAATCCTCCTGCTTTAGTCTCCTGAGTTGCTGGAATTACTGGAGTGTGTCCCTCATCTAGTTGAATTAGTGATTATTCTAGAATATATATATATATATATATATTTTCATCTCATATACACCAATCAAGGATTTACTTAACATTATTCCTACAATAATTTGTTCAAACCACAAGTACAATGGTCAATACTTATATTTAGATGAAAATTTTGTGGGTTAACTGTGTTTTATATGTTATATAAAATATGAAAATTTTCACTTATATATATTACATTATATTATATACATTCTCTCTCTCTCTCTCTCTCTCTATATATATATATATATATATATATACATACTCACAATTTGTTGCTTTTGCCCATAATTTTTCTCATTACAAGAATTTTAGTATATATGTATAACATTGTGTGAAGTACAAAATCTGGGAAAAGAAATGAAGATACTATATAAAGAGATATACTAGACACTGTATAGGTACATTATGGTATGGATCTTAAATGTTCCCCCAAAGTTCTTGGAACATGCACCAGTGTTCAAAAGTGGGACCTTTGGGAGATGACTGGATCATGAGAGCTCTGACTACATCAACAGACTGATCCATTGATGGATTTATAATTTAACAGTCTATTGGGGATGGTGGAAATTTTAGGAGGTGGGGCCTAGTGGGAGGAAGCAAGGGGTTGGTTATGCTTTTGAAAGGTATATTTTGTCCCTGGGGCTCCTTTTTCTCTTTCTCTTATTATAGTTCCTAGTTTCATTGAGGTGATCAGCTCTGTTCCATCTCAGGCTCTCTGCCGTGATGTTCTGCTTCACTACAAGCCCAAAGAGACAGAGTCAAGTGGCCATGGATGGAAACCTTTGAAACTGTGAACCTAAATAAAATCTTTCCTCCTTTAAGTTCATTTCTGCAGGTATTTCTGCAGAGCCACAGAAAGCTAACCAACACAAGCAATATATATGGGGAATAATGATTCAGGAACTCTTGTTTCCATTCTATAACTTAAACTTCATCTCAGGGTGAAATGAGGAATGTATTTATATACTCCACATTCATTTCCAGTGAAATAATTATAATTTTTTTGTTTCCAGAGTCACATTGCTTTTGGGTTGTTTTATTGTCTCATTTTGCTAATAAGGGTAGTCACTAGATTCTTATTTAGCACAATATTGGGCAGTCAGGAAGCTGTCCACAGTTTAAAATTAAAAAGCAAGTTATTTATAAGAAAAAATGAGGGACATGTCTTTTTAGCAGAAAACTGTCCATTGTTCTATGAGTTTGAAAGTTTGGTCTATGAGGAATAGTGGTTGACAAAGATAATTAGCTCTTAGGTTAAGATGACAACTGAGAAGAACAGGAACAGATTAAGACTGTGAAACATTGATTCAGAAAGACAGTTGGAAGTGGGCATTTGGGAGGAGGTGGTTGCAAATGGTTCTCTGAAATAACATTTGGGAGTAGGTGGTTCATGAAACAAGGAGATATCTGAAGGAACTGAACCGATAATGGAGTTACTTTGGATGGGATATCAGCAAGTTGAATGTCTTATTAATTACTTTGCTTATAAATATCCAAAGCCAGGCACATCCTTTGCTGAGATTAAACAAAATCAATCAATAAATATAGGTGCATGTGCACCTGTATATGGCTACATATAATTACTGTTTCTATGAAAACATAATTGTATGAAAATTTTTTAAGTGGACATATATAAGCAATGTATATACAAGAAATCTTTACCTATTTGTGTTATGCAGTTGCTGTTACATAGTTGCTCTAAATCCAGGTGTATGCATATAGAAGTGAATTGTGCATATATCACCATTTTCATGAATTTTTTTTCTTCATATATTCAAATATGGATTTTTAAAAGCTAAACAGTAGCTCTTTTAGTTTGAGAAAAGAAATCTATATGCTTTAACTTTTATGGGGACTAATATTTCTCTTGTGATGGACTGCAAAGTAACCAGGACAAGTGCTGATTTAATCAACTTTGGGGGGCGCTTGTTTCAAATTACTAGAGGATACAGAAAACATAGTAGGGAAAGGCATGGTGATTTTTAAGTGCCATAGTCATTGAGGCAGAAAAAACTGCCTTTTCCTCTCAGGAGATTGTTAACTAAGATAAAAGCTAGAAAATAGGACTTAGAATCATGAACATGGGCAGGTAGGATAAGTGTTCAGAGTAGGTTAGTAAATTTGCCTTTGGTCATAAAAAGCCAAGATAGGTTGGAGCCAAAAAGATGAATAAATCTGAAAAAGTCCATGGGTAAGATGAAAAATAGTACATTTTGCTGTTATAAGAAATTTATGGAAGCCAGACATGGTGGTGCATGTCTATAATCCTATGATTCAGCAAGCTGAGACAGGAGGATAGCAAATTTGAGGTCAGCCTGGGCAACTTAGTGAGATCCCTGTCTCAAAAAAAACCCCAAAAGAGGCTGGGGATGTGGCTCAAGTGGTAGCGTGCTCGCCTGGCATGCGCAGGGCACTGGGTTCGATCCTCAGCACCACATAGAAATAAAATAAAGATGTGTCCATCGAAAACTAAAAAAAAAAAAAAAATTTGTGGAAAAGTTTAAAGTATAATGCTTAGAAGGAGCATCCTACAACTGGTAACTTATGTACTATTGGTTTTTTGTTTCTTTGTTTTGGAAAGCAATTAGGTAATTTTATAAAAAGCCAAAAAATCCCTTTACCTTTTTGATTAATTTTTTCATTTTTAATTAATTAATCCAAAAATTTTTGGATGCTGGGGATGAAATCCAGGGCCTCGCACATGGTAGGCAAGTAATCTACTGATGATCTACACCTCCAGTCTTTGTTTCTTTTTTATTTTGAGATAGGATCTCACTAAGTTGCTGAGGTTGGCCTAGAACTTGTGATGCTCTGGCCTAGCCCCCATGAGGAGTTTGGATTTCAGGCATGTGGCACTATGCTTGGCTACTTTACTTTTTGCTTAAATAATCTCATTTGAGACTATATAAAGAGAAATTAATCACAAAATATGTCAGGAATACTCACAAAGCTTGAAGCAATCCAAATGTCCAATATTATTCACTCATTCATTTAACAAATTTTTTGTCAAATACCTACACCAAGCACCAGGGGTAAATGAGGAAACAAAAATCTCCCTTCACTTATGGAATTTACATTTCAGTGTGTGTGTGGGGGGGGTTAGAAAATAAACACATAAACATGCACAGTACACACATACACACAGACACATCTGTATACATATAGATCAGATGGAGAAAAATAAAACAGGATATGGGGACAAGAAGTATGTGGGGAAATGGTTATTTTTATGGAGGGGTTCATAGAAGGCTCAGAATGGTGATCCGAGACCTGAAGGATGTGAAGAAGCACTACCCAGATTTTGAAGTTATTTGGGTAAGAGGCTGTACCCATCAGAAGGAACAGTTCTTGAGGTAGAATATGCTTGGTACGGATAGGAACAGCACTGGATTCAGTGTAACTGCAACAGAATGTGCTAGGAGAGTAACAGATGAAGTCAAAGAGTTAGGGAGGCAACGACATCTTACAGAGGACAATATAGGCCATTATAAGAATTTGGATTTCACTCTGAGTGAGATTGGAAGTTACTGGTGTGTTTTGAGCAAAAAAGTGACATACCATGACCTTGCTTTTATTTTTTTTTTAATTTTTATTTTCCAAGCCAAACTGTATCCAGCTTTATTAAAGATACTTTTCATAAACAATCATGGTATTTCAGGCAGGACATGGGCAGACAATCGTTAACAGTATACAACAACTTTCAAACTCCCTTCTTGAATGGACTACCAAAATCAGAAAGCCACTTTAAAACCCAATGAAGTCTTCATTTGATCCTCTGAATAGGGAAAGTTTAGAGTGAGGGTTGACATTTCACATTTAGCATGTTGTTTAACAACTTTTCACAAGCCGACCCTGACTTTCAGGAAATGAAAGGAAAATGGCAAAAATTATGAATCTGAAGATTCACAATCTAGAAAAGGAACTGCTGCTCTTCTGAGGGACACTATTCTCAATGACGTCACTGGAAAGTCCAGATTGCCCCACACACTGGTAAAACCAATCGTTGGGAATCAGGTCCCAATAGGTCTGAGTTTAGGGGAATTAAGTCTATGCCGATGGCAGAGAGGGACAGGAGGACATACAGATGAGTTTGAGTTTTTCCATACCACAAGGCATTTGTGCCAAGGTGGCTATGTGTGCCAACATCAGGGAATCCCTTCCTCTTGGGAACAAAGAGGAAGTCTCTCAAAACTAGAAGGGAAAGGGTCTTCCCCCACAGCAATCCAGCTTTGGAGACATTCTACTAGTGACATATGCTCCTTCCCCCGCAAAACAACAATGAAGTGTTCTGTGTGCTAACAACATAGCTTAAAAAAAAAAAAAAAGTAAAACAAAATTCTGCATTTTTATAAAACTTGATAAAAAATAGTATTTCAAACTGTACAGTCACCAGAAGTACACAGTTATCGAAAACGCACACACTTCACTTGGCATCTCCAGCACCTTCAGCTTTCTGTGCCTGGTCTGTTTTGGCATCTCCATTTTCTGCAGGGTTATTCCCATCCTTGCCAGTGTCAGCTTTTCCCTTTTTCCCTTTGGGTACCTTCTCTCCCTTCTTTGCAGGGGCCTTTTTAGGCTTGGGCTCTGGCTTTGGAGGAGCAGGTTTGGCAGACAACCTTGCAGATCTTCTCTGTGGTTCCTCTTTCACCTTGGCTTTATCTCCTTTAGCATCCCCTTCAGCCTTTCTCTTGGGCATGGTGGCGAGGGCAGCGGGATGCAGGTGCTGGACGCGGGGATGCAGCGGCGCGGGGCTTTGGTCGGTCCGGGGATCGTTCTCCTCTCTTCTTCTTCACACTGCTCCATGACCTTGCTTTTAAACAGTTAGGGGCAGGGCTGGGGTTGTGGCTCACACGGCAGAGTGCTTGCCTCGCACATGTGAGGCACTGGGTTCCATCTTCAGCACCACATTAAAAAAAAATAAACAAAACAAAGATATTGTGTCCATGTATAACTAAAAAAAATATTAAAAAAAACATTTAGGGGCAGGTAGGAAGAAAGCACAGAGAGAGTTGAAACTATGGAAATAATGCACACCAGAAATGATGGTGGGTTGAGTCAGCACAGTAATGACAGAGCTGATGAAAATAGTTAGATTGTGGACCTAATCTGAAGGTAGAGCCAATGGGATTTATTAATAAATTGAATGTGAAGTGTGTGAGAGAGGAATTAAGGAGGACTCCAATATTTGGTCTACAAACTGGAAGGATGAAGCTGCCATCTACTAAGATGAGGGAGATATGGGAACAGCAGGTTTGGCGGTAAAAATCAGAAGTGTGTTTTTTTCTTTATTTTTAAAATTTATGTAATTTTAAAATTTATATATGATAACAGAATGCATTACAATTCTTATTACATATATAGAGCACAATTTTTCATATCTCTGGTTATATACATAGTATATTCACACCAATTCGTGTCTTCATACATGTACTTTGGATAGTAATACCATCACATTCCACCATCATTAATTACCCCATGCCCCTGTGTTTTTTAATATAAAATATTTTAGATGTCTATTAGCAGCAACTTGGTGCCTCACCCATGCCCCCTGCCTGTATCACAGTGCACTGTAGATGCCCTGACCTCCAACTGACAGCACCTCTGTTTTTCAAACTAAGGCAAACATGAAAAACAAAACAAAAAGTAGGGAAGGCAGGTAAGAGAGGGAGGCATATGAAAAGAAATCCTCTGCCCTTTCTTGTGTCTGTTTTCTATTTTTTTTTTAAAGATATATTCTTACTATATTGCTTGGGCTGGTTTGGAATTCCTGGGCTAAAGTGATCTCCTGTCTCAGCTTCTCGAGTAGTTGGAACAGCAGACCTTGTGCCATGGTGCTGGCTCAGTTGCCTGCCTGTGAATGCCTTTGAGAATGTGATTATTGGTATTACTGAAATTATCTGGGTAGAAGACTGTGCCCATCAGAAAGAGCAGTTCTTGAGGTAGAATATGCTTACTATGGATAGGAGCAGCATTGGATTCAGTGTAACTGCAATAGAATGAGCTAGGAGAGTAGCAGATGAAGTCAGAGTTAGGAAGGCAACTACATCTCATAGAGGACAACCACCAGGGAGAAGTCTGAGGGGATTGAAGACCAGACAACCCAAAGCCCTGGCATTGAAAAAAACCACCTATCTCTAAGGTACCTGCTCTGTAAGGGAAACAAATTGCTTCCATTTAAGCCACTGTCAACCAGGAATTCTACTTACAGGTGAAAGCATTTCTAACTGAGTCACTGCTCAATCATAGTAGCTAACCTTACCAAGTATTTACTACAAGCTAAGTTAGTGATTACTACTCCAAGCACCTCATATGTATTTTCCCACTCCTTGCAGTAACTTTATGAGTTAGTTACTATTTTACTGTGATCTTTTTTGGGGGGAGGGGAGCAGGTCTCACGATTTTTTCAGACTCCTAGCTTCAGCCTCATGAGCAGCTGAGACTGCCAGCACACCTGGCTTGAGTTAGTTACTATTATTATCTCCATGTTAGGTATGGGAAGTGGGGCATGGAGAAGCATGAACGTAGGCAGTCTTGCTCCAGAGCCCTCACCCCATAACTGTTCTGCTATGCTGCTATATTTGGTTATACAATTTGATATAAAACTACAACTATAAAACTTACTGTGGCAAATTCTGTTTCAACTACATAATATAAACATTCATGAGATATCAAAAACTTCAAATACAAAGGATAAAAGATAGTATTGTGTATGGCTATATAATTACCAAAAACCATTATCATATTCTCCTTCCAATTTTGGATTTAAATGTTTTAAGAGATACTTAAAGCAAGTTCCTTTTTCCTCTGTGGTTCTGGGGATGGAACCCAGAACCTCCTGCATGCTAGGCAAGTACTGTACCACTGAGCTGCAACCTTAGTCCCTAATGCAAGTTTTTGCTATTGTCCTATTATGCAAATAAAATAAAGGACTGTCCAAAACTATTCCTTCACCTATAAGTTCAAAACCAGAAGTGACAAGAAGTAGATGATGTCAAATGGAATCTGGGTATAGGAGGAAAGTACATGGGAACAGAATGTTGATCTCATTTGCCCTTCAGCTCCTGATAAGTTTCTCTGCTTCTTTCCCCTGGAGCCTGAGACTGGAGATTGAACCTGGGGTCTCACACATGTTAGGCAAGTGTTCTACCACTGAGCTACATCTTAGGCCCCAGCTCCTACTAACAGCAAAAATTCTCTGAATAATTGCTAATATTCACAATCTATATTTCTATCCAACCCATTCTTTCTTAAACCAATCAAACTTTCAACTCAATCACACCAACAACTGCTCTTGTCACCCCCATTGATGTTTACATTACTAAATCCAATGTAAATTCTTAGTTCTCATCTTACCGGCTTATCAGTAGCATATGGCATAAATAGTCCTCAGTCCCTGTTGCTGGTTCTTATTTATCTTACCATTCTCTAAATATTGGATGTTTCAGTGCTTGGACACCTTTATCAGAAGAGATAGGGTATGTTCAGTGTGGTATGGTTGTGGACTTCTTTATCTACATCTTTGGTGTTCTCAATCTTTCCCAAAGGTTTGCCTGCTGTGGCAGATGAAACGCAGCCTCAAATCCTTGGACATACTTCCCATTGAGAAGTGGGAATCTATGCTTTCTCTGTGATAGCTCTAACAGCAGGAAAAAACAAAAACAAAAAAACTAAATCTGTTTCTGGGGTTGGGGATGTAGTTTAGTGGTAGAGTCCTTGTAAAAAGAAAGGATACCAGAGTGTGCTTTCTCTGTCTCTTTATGCACAGAGAAAAAGTCATGGGAGGGCATAATGGAAGGCAGCCATTCTAGGCCAAGAAATGAGGCCTCATCAGAAACCCAAATTTCCTAGCACTTTGATGGTGGACTTCCAGCCTCTAGAACTGTGAGAAATACATTCCATTGTTTAAGCCATCCAGTCTGTGGTATTTTGTTATGGTAGCCCTTGCAGAATAACACAGTAACGTTAATTAGTAGCTGGTCATCCTTCCTGTTTTCTTTTTTTTATGTTTTTTTTTTTTTAATTTTTTATTGTTGGCTGTTCAAAACATTACATAGTTCTTGATATATCATATTTCACACTTTGATTCAAGTGGGTTATGAGCTCCCATTTTTACCCCATATACAGATTGCAGAATTACATCAGTTACACATCCATTGATTTACATATTGCCATACTAGTGTCTGTTGTGTTCTGCTGCCTTTCCTATCCTCTACTATCCCCCCTCTCCTGTTTTCTTTTTAAGGAAACTAAGCATATATTTCCTTCTTGTCTTACACTAAGGTAGCACACAACAATATAACTTATAAATCACTCTATCAGTCTTTAAAGATCTTCTTCTTTCTTTTTCACAACTGCTTTTCCCAATTATGTATATATACCATAGTTTATCCAACTGTGTTTTCAGTATTTTGCTTCTATAAATAATGCCTCAATGAATAACCTGTGTATGTGTTGTTAAATGTTTGTGGAGGTATCTATTTATGGTAAATCTGTTGACCAGTTTTGGATCATAAATATCCCCCCAAAGCCCATGTGTTAAAGGGTTGGTTAATATGGTGCTATTAGGAGGTGGCGAAACATTTAAGAGGTGGTGCCTAATGGGAGGTTTTTAGGTTACTCAGGGCATGCCCCCAAAGGGGATTGTGGGGCTCCAGATCCTTCCCCTTTCTTTTTTGCTTCCTGGCCATGAGGTGTTCCCACCTTTTCCATCTGGCATCCCCACCAGAGGCCTATAAACGTGAGTGTACCCAGAGACTGGAACCTCTAAAACCCGAGCCAAAATAAACCTTCTATGTTTATAAGTTAATATCTCAGATATTTTATTATATTGACAGAAAGCTAACTAACACATCCTAGAAATGAGAGAGCACTGAGTCCAAGGGCACTCATACATATGTAGTTTTGTTAGATGATGCCTAATAAGTCTTCAGAATAAGACTTATTATTGTACTGTTTTATATTTTCACCAGCAAAGTGTGAGATTGCCTGTTTCTTGTATTTCTAATACTATGTTATAAAGGTTTTGAATTTTTAAAAAATACCTTTATTTATTTATTTTTATGTGGTGCTGAGGATTGAACCCAGGGCCTCACATGTGCTAGGTGAGTGTTCTACCGCTGAGCTGCAACCCCAGCCCAAGGTTATGAATTTTTCCCAATCTGATGATATTTCAGTGTAATTTTCAATTTGCATTTTATTTATCTGAAGTTGAGTATCTCATCATAGGTTTATGGCTCATTTATATATTTTTCTTCAGGTATCATTTTAAAATTACATTTTCTAAATAGCATGTAGCATTGGCACCTAGCACGGTGTGCATGCCTGTAATCCCAGTGGCTTGTTCAAAGCCAGCTTCAGCAATTTAGCGAGGCCCTAAGCAAGTCACTGAGACTCTATCTCTAAATAAAATACAAAATAGGGCTGGGGATGTAGCCCAGTGGTTGAATGCCCCTGAGTTCAATCCCTGGTACCCACTCCCATAACAAAAAAGTAGTATTGGCTTGCTTTTTGTGTATTTCTTTTGTATCTAGATGCTTTACTAAATTCTTTAATGTTTAGATTCTCCCATATAGAAAACCTTAAAGGTAACAATCATATCATTTGTGAATTAGTAATTTCTTTTTTTCATTCCTTCTTTCCTTCCTCCCTCCGTCCATTTCTCTCTCTGCCCCCTCTCCTGCCTCCTCTTTCTCTCTTTTCAGTGCTGCAAATTAAATGCAGGGCTTCACACATGCTAGGCAATTGCCTTACCCCTGAACTACCTGTTCAGTACCAGGGCTTGAACCCACGGGTGCTTAACTGCCAAGCCATATCTCCCAAGTTGCTCAGAGGCTTGCAAAGTTGCTGAGACTGGGTTTGAATTTGTGATCCTCCTGCCTCAGCCTCTCAAGTCGCTGGGATTACAAGCGTGGCCCAGCCCAGCCCCGATTTTAAAAGGAGTACATTTAAAATTTTTTATTGCTGTTATAGGATTTTTTAAAAATTTGGTACTGGGGATTGAACTCAGGGGCACTCAACTATTAAGCCACATCCCCAACCTTATTTTATATTTTATTTAGAGATAGAGTCTCAGTGACTTGCTTAGTGCCTTGCTTTTTGCTAAGGCTGACTTTGAACTTGCAATTCTCCTGCCTCAGTCTCCCAAGCCGCTTGTATTTTATTTAGAGACAGGGTCTCACTGAGATGCTTAGTGCCTTGCCCTTACTGAGGTTGGCTTTGAACTTGTGATCCTCTGGTCTCAGCCTCCTGAACTGCTGGGATTGAAGGAGTGTGCCACCATGTCCAGGAGGATTTCTGTTAATAGTTTTTTTTTTAAGGAAAATTTCCTTTTTGGTAAGTTTTTATGATAAACTGGCATTGAATTTTTTTTTTAAATAGAGAGAGATGAGAGAGAATTTTTAAAATATTTATTTATTTATTTATTTTAGTTTTTGGCGGACACAACATCTTTGTTTGTATGTGGTGCTGAGGATCGAACCCGGGCCGCAGGCACACCAGGCGAGCGCGCTACCGCTTGAGCCACATCCCCAGCCCCTGGCATTGAATTTTATCAAATATTTTATCTACTGATATGATTGAATTTTTAAAATGTTATGGTGAATTGCACTAACTTTTTTTTTTTAATATTTATTTTTTAGTTTTTGGCGGACACAACATCTTTGTTTGTACGTGGTGCTGAGGATCGAACCTGGGCCGCACGCATGCCAGGCGAGCGCACTACCGCTTGAGCCACATCCCCAGCCCATGAATTGCACTAACTGATTTTCAAATATTGTCAATTTGTAAACCTGGGTAAACTCCACTTGGCTATAATACACTACTCTTTTAAGTATGCTGTTGAATTTGCTTTGCAATTTATATTTTTGCATCTTTCTTTGTAAGTATAATTGTTCTACAATTTAATGTTCTTTTACTATCCTTGTCTGGCTTTGGTATCAATATTTTATATACTTAACTGAATGAGCTAGAGTAGAACCATTCTCTTTCACATCTTTTTTGTTTTGAAATACTCCTGCCTTAGCCTCTTTAGCTGCTGGGGTTATAAGCGTGTACCACCTTGCCTGGCTTCCTTGAATATTCTGTATAACTAATTTATCAAATAATCCAAGCCTTTTAAAAAAAATATGAGAATTTATTTTACCAGATTGGACTCAAACTCTGAATCTTCCTCCCTTAGCCTCCCAAGTAGCTGGAACTACAAATGTATGCTACCAAACCCAGTATAATTTTTTTAGAAATTCAATAGCATTTACTATTATTTAAATTTGTTCTAGAACATTCAGAATTTCTATTTCTTCTTAAATAACAAACATTGTGTATTTGGATTTACCTACATGTTCACCAATTTTTTTGATCACCATCTTCCTGTGTTTCACATCTTTTTGTAGGGTTATTTTTCTTCTGAAGTATAATTTAGATTCTTCTTTGATGAAGATAAATTGCTAGTAAAACTGTTTTTATATACCTGAAAGTGTCTTTATTTTTCCCTTCATCTTATAAAATGTTTCATTGGGTACACAATTCTAAGATAACAGTTTCTTTTCTTTCAGCACCTCAAGATTTTTTTCCACCTTCTGTAACTTCTTGTTTGTTTATACATTCTGCTGTTATTCTAATTGATGTTCCTTTGTCAGGAGGCTGAACTTTATTTGATCGATGTTATGGGTTGAATTATGTCCTTCAAAAAAAATATGTTGAGATTGTGACCCACAGTACCTCAGAAGTTGACCTTATTTTGAAACAGAGATGGTACTTACCTGATGATGGTTTGACTTATGAATTTTTGACTTAAGATAGTGCAAAAATGACATGGATTTTGCATACTTTGAATTTTGAAATTTGATCTTTCACCTGGGCTAGTAATATGAGGTATGAATACTCTGGTGACACTGAGCAGCAGTAGCAAGCTACAGCTGTGTCAGCCATGCAATCATTAGCGGAAATAATTGATAACACAATGTACTGTTGCTATGATGGTTGGTGGACTAGGTGTATTAAATGCATTATGGATTCAAAATATTTTCAATTTATGATGGGTTTACAGGGTTGCTAACCACATCATAAATGAGGAGAATCTATAGTGTCATTGCAGACATAATTAGTTAAGATGAGAAGACACTGGAGGAGAGTGGGTTCTTAATACCAAATAACTTGTATGGCTTATAAGAACTGGAAAGCCAAGCATAGTGGCATGTGCCTATAGTCACCTGGAAGGCTGAAACAGGAGAATCACTTGAATAAAGGAGTTAGAGGACAGCTTGGGCAATATAGAGAAATCCATCTCAAAACAAAACAACCATAAACAAAACAAGTAAAAACAGGAGAAAAGACATAGGGAGAGTTCCATGTGATGATGGAGGCAGAGACTGAAGTGCTGCAACTTTGCAATTCTTTGTAAAGAATTCCAGCAAATCACCAGAAGCCACGAAGAGGCAAGAAAGGAATGTCCTTACAGGTTTCAAAGGGGGCATTATCCTGCTGACACCTTGATTCTGAACTTGTAGCCTCCAGAACTTTTTTTTTTTTTGCTGCTAGAGATCAAATCCAGGACCTTATACATGTGCATGCTAAAGCACATGTGTAGTGGTGTAGCTCCACCACTGAGCTACACTCCCTGTGAGACAAAAATTTCAATTGTCCAAACCATTCTGTTTGTGGCATTTTGTTATAGGCAGTCCTAGGAAACTAATACAACTGATTTTAAGATGTGGTCTTTGTCTTCTATGATCTAAATTTTACTACAATATTTCTAGTTAGGACATTTTTTCATTTATCCTGATTAGTATTCTTAGGGATTCCTGATTTATAGATTAATGTCTTTTATCAGTTTGGAAAGAACTCGTGATCACTTTGAAAATAAACTGACCTCATTCTTGGATTTCTAAATATATTTAAACTAGGAAACTGCTTTTTAATCTGTCATATTTTATATCTCCATTTTTTATGTGCTGCATTATAGATACTTTCTTTTGTTGGATCTTCCATTTCACTTGTTCTTCAGATGTATTGAATGTATCAATGAAGTTTTGAAATTTCAGTGAACTTTTTTTTTTTTAAGTTGTGGCACAGGTTTCCTCTCAATAGTCATTTTCTACATACTTCAGTAATAGACCTTGCCCTACCACCCCCTATGGAAGATTGAACCCAGTGGTGCTCTACTACTGAGCTAGATCCCCAACCCTTTATATTTTACATTTTTGAGCCAGGTGGTGGTATACACATGTAATACCAGCACTTTGAGAGGCTGAGACACACGCGGGAGGTCATCCTGGGCAACTTAGTGAGACTCTGGGGACGTAACTCAGCAGTTGAGTCAATACCATTAATTTTTGTTGTTTTTTGGGGAGGGGTGGTACTGGGGATTGAACTCAGGGGCACTGAACCACATCCCAGTCCTATTTTGTATTTTATTTAGAGACAGGGTCTCAGTGAGTTGCTTAGCACCTCCCTGTTGCTGAGGCTGGTTTTGAACTGCCTTAGCTTCCAGAGACCCAGGGATTACAGGTGTGAGCCACCTGTTTTTTTTTTTTTTTTTTTTTGTATTTTGAGCTGGCCTTAAATTTACCTCCTGTCTTAGCCTCTTAAGTAGCTAGGATCAAAGGTGTGTGCTATGGCACCTGGCTAGTAACAGATATTCTTTTTTTTTTAAATATATTTTTTTAGTTGTTGATAGACCTTTATTTAATTTATTTATTTATATGTGGTGCTGAGAATTGAACCCAGTGCTTCACACATGCTAGGAAGTGTTCTACTGCTGAGCCCCACCCCAGCCCCAGATATTCTTTTGTTAAAAATATATATCTTTCGTTTTAATCTAAGGGTGCTTAACCACTAAACCGTATCTCCAGCCCTTTTTATTTTTTATTTTGAGACAGGGTCTTGCTAGGTTTCTTAGAGTCTGGCTAAATTGCTGAGGCTGGCCTCAAGCCTGCCATCCTCCTGCCTCAGCCTACCTAGCCGCTGGGATTACAGGTGTGCGCCACCACGCCTGGATTTTTATATACCTTGATTCAAATTTATTCCATTATTAAACATTTGCATTAGTATTCTGTATTTAATTCAAAACATTAACAGAATAAACCATATGTCAATTTGAAAAAGGGGAATGTAAAATATTTTTATAGTGTTTTCTTAATGATTTAAAGAAAACCTAAACTAGAAATATAAGGGAGGGCTGGGGATGTGGTTCAAGCGGTAACACGATCGCCTGGCATGCATGCTGCCCGGGTTCGATCCTCAGCACCATATACAAACAAAGCTGTTGTGTCCGCCGAAAACTAAAACATAAATATTAAAAAAATTTTCTCTCTCTTAAAAAAAAAGAAATATAAGGGGATTATTAATATTATTATTTTTAATAGAGCTTTATAGTTATGCATAGTAATTGGGTTCATCCTGACAAATTCATACATGTATGGAATTCAATTCCAGTCCGCGATTATCCCCTTTTCCCTCCTGTCCTCCTTCCCATCTCCCATTCTCCTTCTTGTACTTTACTAGACTTCCTTTCACTCATCTATACATTTAAGTGATGGGTTCTTTTTACTTATTCATAAAGGTGAAATTTCCTGCGGTATATCATACATACACATGATTTTTAAATAATTCATTCTGCATTGCCTCCCCTTATCCATCCTTCCACTCCACCTCTCAATCTCTCTTCTAAATTACTGATCTTCCCTTTATCTTCATGTTGTACTATCCTTCCCTCCTTCTTTCCTTTATTTTACTCTAGCTTCCACATGAGAGAAAACATTTAACCTTTGAGTTTCTGAGTTTGGTTTATTTCACTTGGCATGATATTCTCCATTTCCATCCATTTACTGGCAAACATCATAATTTCATTCTCTTTTATGGCTGAGTAGAACTCCATTGTTGATTCCATAATTTAGCTATTGTTAATTATGCTGCTATAAACATTGAAGTGGCCGTATCACTACTGATGCCAACTTTAGATCTTCTGGGAAAATACAAGGAGTGGGACAGCTGGATCACATGGTAGGTAGTTCCATTCCTAGTTTTTTGAGGAATCACCATACTGCGTTCCAGAGTGGTTTTATAAGTCTGTAGTCCTACCAATAATGTTTAAGTGTTTCTTTTCCCCACCAACCTCACCAAAGTTTATAATTGTTTGTATTTTGGATCAATATCATTCTGACTGGAGTAAGTTGAAATCTTAGTGTAGTTTTGATTTGCATCTCTCTGACTGCTAGAGATGTTGGAAGATTTTTTCATGTATTTGTTGGCCATTTTCATGTATTTGTTTCTTCTTTTGAGAAGTTTGTTGAGTTCTTTTGCTCTCTTATTGATTGGGTTATCTTTTGAGTTCTTTATATATTCTGAATATTAATCCCCTAATAAAGGAGTAGCTAGCTGGTCATGATTTTCTCCATCTATAGGCTCTCTCTTCATGTTCATTTCCTTTGCTGGGTAGCTTTTAATTTGATGGTATCCCATTTCTTGATCCTTGGTTTTTAGTAATATTCTTTTTTTTTTGGTGCCAGGAGTTGAAGCCCACAAGCACTTAACCACTGAGCCACATCCCCAGCCTGTTTTATATTTTGTTTAGAGAAAGGGTCTTTCTGGGTTGCTCAGGCCCTCACTAAATTGCTGAGGCTGGCTTTGAGTTCATGATCCTCCTTCCCCAACCTCCCAAACTGCTGGGATTACAGGCATGTGCCACTACGCCAGTAGTAATAGATATTCTTAATTTTAACTGGGTACATGACAATCCAGAATGGAGGCTGTATTTCTTATCTGCCTTCAGACAAAGAATGACAATGTACTAAATTTTCTTTTTTTGTATACACTAAGATTTTACCCTGAGATACATGGATTAGTGAAGTGCACAATTTTTGTTGAGTTTTCTTAAAGGTAAGGCCAAGTCATTTTTCTTCCCCTTTTTCTTCTCTCCCTCTACTCTGTGGAATGAGTGGGCAGAGTATACTTCCTTATACCACTATGTTGGACCTAACTATATGACTTGCTTTGTTAATGTGAGCACACAGAACTTCTATTCACATCAGTTTCTGTAGTTTAGTAGTTCTGTAGTGTGCTTATCTTTCATCATCAGGAAAATACCACTCCTTTATTCTGGTCCTTGAATGAGAGACATGTGGAAGTGACTTGAATTTGACTTGTATCTAGAGTGCTGCCAGGGCAGTCAACTCTTGCCCCTGCCACTCCCAACAGTTACAAATTCCCAATCTAGTGAGGAAAAAAATTGTTGTTTATAGGCCACTAAGACTTTAAGGGCAATGCCCTCATTTTCTTGCAAGCCAGCAATGAATGAAAAGCTAGGGGTTCTTTTTCATAAATCATGAGGGATTTAGTTTCTACTGTATATTTATTATAAATAATGCTGCTGTAATATTCACATACAAACTTTTGTGTGGACATGTTTTCCATTTTCTTGGCTATATACTTAGAAGTGGAATTGATGGGTCATAGGGAAACTTTAACTTTTCAAAGGACTGGCAGATTATTTTACAAAATGGCTACATCATTTTACATTGCCTGTAGCAATATATGAGAGCTCCAATTCTTCACACTCTAACCAACATTTCTTTTTAATTTTAGCCTTCTTAATGGGTTTAATATGGTATCTTGTTTCAGTTTTGATTTGCATTTTCCTAATGACTATGTTGAGGAACTTTTCACATCCTTATTAACAATTTGAATATATTTGGAGAAATCTCTCTCTCTCTCTTATCATACTGGGGCTTGAAACCAGGAGCACTCTACCACTGAGGTATATCCCCAGTCCTTTTTATTTTATTTTGAGACAGGGTCTCTATACACATTGCCTAGGTTGGCCTTGAACTTGTAACCTTCTTGCCTCTGGCTCCAGAATCACCAGGATTAAAGGCAAGTGCCACTGCATCCAGTATTCCTTATTTTTAAAATGGATTAGTCTTTTTATTGTTTTTTTTTTTTTTCTTTCTGGTACTGGGGATTGAACTCAGGGGTACTCAACTACTTTGCCACATCCCCAGCCCTATTTTGTATTTTATTTTAAGAACGAGTCTCACTGAGTTGCTTAGCACCTTGCTTTTGCTGAGGCTGGCTTTGAATTTATGATCCTCCTGTCTCAGCCTCCCAAACTTCTGGGATTACAGGTGTCTGCCTCCAGGCCTGGGTATCTTTTTATAGTTTAATTTTGATTTGTACTTTGTAGGTAGAATAGCAGATACATTACTTGCAAAACTTTTCCCCATTCTGTGTTGTCTTTTAACTTTCTTCCCGGTATTTATATTGGTCTGTTTGGGGCTGTCACATCAAAATACCAGATTGGGTATGACTTCATCGGAGAGTAAAATTTCAACATGAGTTTTGAGGGAAACCAATTCAATCCATAATGCTATGCTTCCATATTCTCAAAATTCATGTCTTTCTCACATGAAAATTTTATTTACCCTATATCAACCGCCTCAAAAGTTGAGCATTTCAGTTGCTGAACTGTAAGTCCAAAGTCTTATTTACATACAGATGAAGTTGGATGTGTGGCAGCACATGCCTGTATTTCAGCACTTAGGAATCTGAAGCAGGAGGATCCCTGGTTCTCAGGAGTTCCAGACCAGCCTGGGCAACATAAGGATCCCATCTTAAAAAAACAAAGCAAAATAAAGCAGAAAAATACAGATGATGCATCCTTAATCTGGAAATCTGAAAGGCTTCAAAATCCAAAAATTTTCGAATGCTGACATGATACTGCAAGTGGAAAATCCCAAGAAACTCCGTTTTTACATTTATTAAAATATTATATAAAATTACCTTCAGGATGTGTATCATGTGTATATGAAACATAAATGAACTTCATTTAGACTTGGGTCCCCTCCATAAAATAGCTCATTATATAAATGCAAGTATTCAAAAAACAAATCCCAATCTGAAACACTTATAGTTGTGGCATTTCAGATAAAGAATATTCAGTATATATTAGCTAAATCAGGTATGGGTGCGCCCAAATGCTGCAGACCCTCCTTGAGTCATCCTGAGGCAAAATTCTTTTCCAGCTGTGAATCAGACAAGTTAATAAGTGTTTCCAGAATACAATGGTGGGGCACCCATAGGTCAGATAGTGCCATTACCAAAGATAAACTGGAAAAAAGAAAGGGGGACAGATCCCAAGCAAGTCCAAACTTCTGGTAAGGGAAATTTGGTTAGACTTTGAGGCTGAGATGAGAAAGTTCTTGAAAGTGGTTAAAGAATAGAGGAAAAAAAAGCTTTTTTTTTTTTTTATCCAGTACCTGGATATCTAGGAAATGAATTAGTTTAGGATGCCTGTCTTATGGCAGCTATTACAGTCACCTTGTCAAGCAGCACCTCCTCTAACAACTGGTAGTCATATGTTGGAAGTACTGAAAGGGGAGACTTCAGGTCCCCAAGAGCTGCAGTGATTCAAGTGTATCCTGGGAGGGAAAAAAAATAAGAGAACCTGGGCGGGATCAAACAGTAGAATTAGGTGAATGAATGTGAAGACTAAAGACAGACGGGGAAAAGGTTAATGAGACTGTGAGGGAGTGTAAACTAGTTAATTATGGTGGTGGGAGGTGTGAATGAAATGACTCTGAATTCCACTCATCTCAAAGGCATTTTAAGTTATCTTAATAAACACGGAGAGGCAGGGAATAAATATAACTCACGTCACTCTGTCGGTTTATAGATAGTTTATCTACATTAAATTAATGGCTGCTGTAAACCTCTTAGCATGGCTCTGACAAAACGAAAATCGACTGCAATTCAGCGTGAGAAAATTAAGTTGCATCAAACTGGGGACCGGTTGCCCGGTAGATCTGCCTTTGGTGTTGTAAGGGCTAAATTAAACAGGTAACGTAGTCCAGCACTTGGCACAGCGCAGGGACTGCATGCGGACATTAATTTCCGCTCACGCTCTCCTGTGCTGGAATAATCTCCAAAGGAAAACGACCTACAGTGGCGAGGGACTTCGGCGATGCCCGCGTGGACAGCCCCGGTGTTTCTTAGCAGCGCACTGCCTCTCCGCGGCACAAAAGCTAAGGGCGAGGAGAGAATCGAACGTCCCTTGGACAAAGGCTGCCCACTGCAGCCGTGACTCTACAGACAACCCCCAAGTACTCCCTACGGTGGTGGCGGTGGCCGGATTCCTGTAACGGGCCGCGAAGGAGGGGGTGGGGCGACTGTAAGGTTTGGGAAAGAGGCGAGTCGCTCTTTAGGCTTCCAGCAGTCCACTTCCTACGGCAAGCAGAAGGAGACAAACGCCGCCTCGACTCGCTCCCACCTACCGCCTCTTGCCAGAGCTGCCCTGGCGCTCCCCTCCAGTGGCCGCAGGGCCGTGTGTACACTCCGCGTCTTCGACTTGGCTTCAGCGCCGAATTACCACTGTAGCTCCGAGTCACTCTTCTTGCTAGACCCTGTGTCGACGCGCCCCGGTAGGCGCCCAGATGCTGCGAACCCCGCGTTGCGTTCCCAGGAGGGTGAGGGAAAACAGGGCGGGGAGCCAGAGAAGGAGCACGCGCGTCGCGCGGCGGGGCCTAGGGGCGGGTCTAGGTGTCTCGCGCAGGGGGCGGGGCGCGGTGACGTCGCGGGTGCCCGGGCCGCGCCGTGGCTGTGGCGGCGGCGGCGGCTGTGGTAGTGGCTGCGGCGGGGGCGCTTGGGCGGCAGTGGCAGCAACAGCACCGAGGAGGGTGAGACGGCCGCGGTGGCGGCAGCTCGGAAGTCGGGCGGGACCTCGCGCTTCCCGCCTGTCGCTGGCGCTGAGGCTTCTGCTTCCCCTACTGGGTTTCTCGCCCCCGGCCCTGGCTGGGCAGGGCAGAGCGCCCCCGGGGAGGGGCGGAGCTGTAGGTGAGGCTTCGGGACCCCCTCCCCCTCCACTGCTGGCTGGGGGGGGGGGGGATGGTGAAGTACGGGAGGGCGGATCCCACCCCAACCCACCCTAGCCCACCGGCGGGCTCCACCCAGCCGAGCTTCGTGATTGGGCGGGAGCTGAGGCGGTGGCGGTGGGGACCTCTGGCTAGGTGGGAGGTGGGGGCTCTGGGAGAACCGGGGGTCGCAGAGGTATGAGGTGTGATGTTCCGCGCGAGGTAGGGGGGAAAGAGCCCTGTGGTTGGGGTGCGGTCAGGGTGGATCTGTGGGTTTAGATGGTTGATGTAAAATATTGAAGATGATTTATTTTTGGGGGGGGGGGTGAGGTAGAAGATGAAAGGTTTTATTTCAAAAAGGAGATGAGCTTTGGATGTTGCCTTGGAGTTAGTCGGAGAAGCTTTGCACTAAATCTCACATTTCTACTTTAGCGTCTTGGTTGTTTCATTTTCTTTTCCTGACGGGGTGGGTTGGGGGTCGGGTAGTGAAGAGAATTCCCTTTGGATTGGGTAAATTGTGAGCGTGGATGGATCTGAAGTTTCACACCCTAGAAGAGGGGAGATCTTGGGTTTAAATAACTTCATTCTGGCACCAACCTTTAGGAAATTGGTCTCATTTACTCATAATTCCTTAAAGGTGTTGTCTTCCAGTTTTCTTTCCTCTGTGCCTAAAAGATCTCTTTATACCACTTAAAATATTTTTTTTCAAAGTCTTTATTCTGGCCCCTTGAGAGGAGGCCTGAGACTCAGATGATTGCTTTGAAAGACATCTTTCGGAGCAGTAGTTGCAGGTGGTTGTTGTTGACAGCTTTGAGTGGGTAAAATGAACAATTTGAACAGGTTTTTTTTTTTTTTTAAGGTAATTGTATGAAAAACGCTTAAACGTTTCAAAGCACAGCTGTTTTTTTTACAGCTTGTTTTTCAGTAGTCCTGGACATTTAGAAATTTTGTGTTCAGCACTGAATTCTTGGTGATTGTTTTTATTTCTCAATTGTAGATGTATTTAAGTATTTATTAAACACTTTAAAAATGAAATGTATTTTTTTTTAAAGGTAGGTCACAATTTCTGAGATATGTTCTTAAGGTTAGGTGCTTTGAAATGCTCTAACAACATTTTGGGAGCATGTGTCTCACGTTATTGGAGATGTTACTGAATGAACAGTGTTGAGTGTTGTTCACATTGATGTTCCACAACTTAGGACAGTAAACGTGAATCTTTTCTGGGTGCCTGCTTTCTGTTAAATTACAGTATTCTTACCTATCAGTTAAGCTATTTAAGCTATTTCTTTTTCAGAAAACAGGTCCTTTGATAGACATGAATTATGTAATGGATGTTAGTAGGCATGACTCTCAATAATTCATTTATGGAGGAAGAGAAACCGTCATGAGACGGAATTTAAGCAGTGACTTTCCCAAGGCTTACCCAATTTATTTGGGAAAATAGCCAGGGAAGTGCTTTCCTGGAACCCAAGAGAGAAATATACAGATTAGTTACAGTAGTTGCAGATCGTTGCTTTTTTAAAATGCCTACTTACTGAGCAGACAATTTTCCTCTAGCAAATACTTCTGCTTAAAGAGATTTAGAGGAAACAGTATATAATAAATCTATTGAGAATGTGTGTTTCAGTTTGTGATTGTAAATTAAATATTAAGCAAGTGTTCGGACAGATTGAATTATACGTTGGTATAGTGACTGATTTTGATTTTAGATGAATTGGAAGGAGAACTTAAAATCCACATATTTCATTTTGGCTTTTAGATTATACATTGACCTAATTAATTGGGACAAATGTGAACTAAGATATTGGCTAAGCTTGTGTGTATATACTTCTAAAGTGACTTTTGCATTGTTGGATGTGAGGTGTGATTATTCACTTTGTAAGGATGAAATCATGTAATTTGGGGGAAAGTCCAATTTAGAAGCAATGTAGTAATAAGAATTTCTTATACCTGAGGAAAAAAACCTACAATTTTTTTTGGAAGGGAGCTACTGGGAATTGAATCCAGGGGCACCTTACCACTGAACTATGTCCCCCACCCATTTTAAAATTTTTATTTTGAGACAAGGTCTCACTAAGTTGTGCAGGCTGGACTTGAACTTGTAGTCTTCCTGCCTTAGCCTCCGAAGTTGTGGGGGTTACAGGTGTGCATTACTGTGCCTTCTACGTTTTGTTATTTAAGAAATATTGCTTACTAGTCATTCCTTGTGATTCCTCATTGAATCTGATAAGTTGTTTTTTGTTCTTTATTGCTAAATCCTTAGATTAGTGTGCCAGTTTGTTACTTAAACATTAGTATTGAAAACTTAAAAATGAATGTTCTCATGTCAACAGCACTGTTTCATACTATGTTTATGCTTTTAGAAGTAGCATGAGAGCTGTTAAATGTGCATTTTATGTGTAGTGTATTAGAAACATTGACAGAAAGATCAGGGAGCAAAATATTGTGATTTGTCAAATAATCAGTACACTGATTATCAGTTTTCAGAGAAATGCAATAAAATAATTCTAACATAGTCATGTCATAGGCTATAATGTGATTCTATCTATGGCTATTCAGGTCTTTCCATGTCTTGGATTGTGTGCTCTTGGAGTCACTGTGCCTGAGTTCAAATCCTGACCTTGCCATTGTATGACCTAAGGCAGACTGTTTAACCTCCGTTTCTTACCTTTAGCCTGTATCTCAGTTTCTTCCTCTGCAAAATGGGAATAAAAGCAATAATACCTAACTTCTTAGGTTGGTCAAATGAGTTAGTTCTATAGTTACAACAGTCCTGGCACATAATTAGTTGGTTCACTAACATCTTTTGACGTTTTTATCATGAACATTATTCATTCATTCATTCACTTAATAAATACATATTAAGCATGTATTACCAAGGTATTCTAGGTGTTGGCAGTATAGCAGTGAACAAAGTAGATAAAAATCTGGATCATCTTGGAGCTTTTATCTTAAGTGAGGAAATAGATGATAAAATACGTAAATAAACCAGTAAATGAATTTTAGATGCTAGTAAGTGCCATGAAGAGAAATGAAGCAAGAGAGAATAATAGGGAATGGAGATGAGGGTGCAGGAGGCATGTAGACTAGGAGGGCTTCTAAGTTTGACATTGAGTAAGGTATGGGAACTGCTGTGGACCATTGATATAATCTGACTTATGCTGTGAAAGAATGGCTCTGACTGCAGTGGGACTTTAGAGCAGGGGTGCTGTGGAGAAGTAAGGCCACTAGTCAGGAGGTTCTTTTACCGTGTTGTAGATGAGAATGGCTCTGACCCAGGTGATAGCAAGAGGAAATGAGAAGTGGTTGAAATTTGGGTCTGTTTTGAGGGTAGACCTATAGTATTTGCTGGTGGTTGGATGTGGGATGTGAGCAAAACAGAAGAGTAAAGAATAACTCAAGTTTTTGGCCTGAAAGACTAGAAGAATGAGGTTGTCAGTAACTGAGATGGAGGTGGCATTTGGTGGAGCATGTTTGGGGAAAACACAAGTTTAGGAAAAATGTCTAGGCTGAGTGAAAATTTGTCTATTTTCAGCTGACACATGTAAAGTGAAGAGATGTTGAGATCATCAGGGGAATGAATTGAGGTAGAGAAGACATCTGAGCCTTGGGGCACTGACTGATTCATTCATTCTACAGTTACTTAATATGGACGGTTTAAGTACTCTTTTAGCCATTAGGTCATACAGCAGTGAACAAAGCTGACAGAAACCTCTACTTTCATGGGACTTACCTTCTAGATACATTGGAGGAATGAAGAGTAACCCAACAGACTGAAAAGAGATCTGTGAATAAGGAGGAGAACTCGGGGAGTGTGATGTTGTGGAAGTGGAGGAAAGGAAGTTTTCAAGGAGGGTGGAATGATCAACTGTGTCATTGTTTAAAGATGTGTCAGAGTGTTGAGTAAGAGAATTCTGCTTGACTATGATATCTAGCAATAGATGACTAAATATATTTTATTTTAAATTTTTTTAGTTGTAGATGAACACAATATCTTTTTTCAAATATATTTTTTAGTTGTGGGTGGACACATATCCTTATTTTATTTATTATGTGGTGTTGAGGATCAAACCCGGTTCCCCACACATGGTAGGCAAGAACTCTACCACAGCCACAACTCCTGCCTCTCAGTATCTTTATTTATTTATTTTTATGTGGTGCTAAGAACTGAACCCAGTGCCTCACATTTGCTAGGCAACTGCTCTACCACTGAGCCACAAACCCAGCCCCTAAATATATTTTAGTGTTAGATGAGACAAATATTAAGAACATTTTAGATTTTTACTTTCCCTGGAATTGGTTTGTTTTCCCCACCAGTACTGGGGATTGAATCCAGAGGCCCTTTACTATTGAGTTATATACTCCCAGCCCTTTTTTATTTTGAGACAGTGTCTTGCTAAGTTGTGGAGTCTGGCCTTTAACTTTTGATCCTCATGATGTAGCCTCCCAAGTAGTGGGACTATAGGCATACATCACTGTACCTGGCCCCTAGATTGGTTTTTAAAAATTACTTCATTCTAGGAGCTACGGTTGTGGCTCAGTGGTAGAGCACTTGCCTAGCATGTGTGAGGCACTGGGTTCGATTCTCAGCACCACATATAAATACATAAAAAACAGCTAAAATGTTTTTTTAAAAAATTACTTCATTTTTTTCAGAACAAAATAGGCAATGCAAGTATGTACTTTAAGAAAGAAATGTACATGGCGTTTATAATAGCAATTACGTATGCTTAACTTTATAAAAATTAGGTATATGTGCCAAATCAGAAGATAGAAAAGAATATTGGGGAAGAAGTCTTTTTCCCATCTCTTTTTCCTTGAAGACCATCACTATTCAAGTTTCTTGTTTTACCTCCCAGTAACATTCTATGCAATAATATGGCCTTTAGCTATTCTAATAGTACATGAATATACAATGTATTGTATCTTCCAATCTAATATTGAACTTTGTTATTATTTTAGGATAGATTATCTGAAAGGTAATTTTCGTGCTCTTTTCAAAAGAAATAATGATTATTAGAATCTTACATGGATTCAATAAGTCACAATGGACAGTAATTCTGGTTTTGTAGGCTTGATAGTTTCTTTTTTTTTTTTTTTGAGAGAGAGAGAGAGAGAGGAGAGAGAGAATTTTTAAAATATTTTTTAGTTCTCGGCGGACACAACATCTTTGTTTGTATGTGGTGCTGAGGATCGAACCCGGGCCGCACGCATGCCAGGTGAGCGCGCTACCGCTTGAGCCACATCCCCAGCCCTGAGCCACATCCCCAGCCCAATTGTTTCTTTTCTTTTTAAAAATTTTTTTTTAATATTTATTTTTTAGTTATTGGCGGACACAACATCTTTGTATGTGGTGCTGAGGATCGAACCCGGGCTGCACGCATGCCAGGCGAGCGTGCTACCGCTTGAGCCACATCCCCAGCCCTTGATAGTTTCTTTTCTTTCTTTGGTACCAGGGATTGAACCCAGGGGTGCTTAACCACCGAACTACATCCTCAGCCTTTCTTTATATTTTATTAGAGACAGGGTCTCGCTGAGTTGTTTAGGGCCTCACTAAGTTGCTGAGACTGGCTTGAATTCTCAGTTCTCCTGCCTCAACCTCCAGCATCACTGGGATTACAGGTGTGCACCACCAGTCCTGGCTAGACTTGATAGTTTTATTTCATGCTTTCTTTTTAGAAAATATGAAGTAAAGGTAGGATTTCATGAGGACAGCAACTGTTATGTTCTCTATTGAGCAAATAATACGTACTTAGTAAAGATTTGAGGAATGAATGTAAAATAGTTCTATTAAGTGAATTCACACCTGATGGAGTGGCTGGATCCAGAAAACAGTTGCTATTGGGTATGAAGAATTCAAGGATCTGATGTTAGATGACCCACCCATGTGTGTACTGAAATGAGCAGAATGAGTAGCAGGAGTGGTGTGGCATAGAGGATTGTGACAACTGTTAAGTTGTTGACCATGTAATGGTGTGGAGAGTGTCCAGGTGGTTATCAGGTCATAGTGAAGAGGTGGAGGTAGAAGACTGTGTTGCTGACTAGCATCAGCATTAAGAATAAGGATTTTGCCTGGTGCGGTTGCGCAGGCCTGTAATCCCAGTGGCTCGGGAGGCTGATGCAGGAGGATCGCGAATTCAAAGTCAGCCTCAGCAATGGTGAAGCACTAAGCAACTTGGTGAGACTCTCTCAATAAAATACAAAATAGGGCTGGGGATGTGGCTCAGTGGTCGAGTGCCCCTGAGTTCAATCCCCAGTTGCAAAAAAAAAAAAAAAAGAGTAAGGATTTTTGTGAGGGTTGAGGAATAATGATCTGTCAGTGTCATTGGGAGAAAGAAAGGTACTAGCTTCATTTTCCAGTATTGGGTATGGCCTGTGAGAGACCAAATAGCTTCCCTTGAAAGGGCTACATGGCAAGGGGTGTCTTGAATTAGAAAGCCAGTTTTCAGTTAAGTCAGAGTTAATGAGGAAATTTTGAGGAGATTGAGACTTTTTATAGGAGTTTCCATGAGAGTATAGTTTCTACTATATTGGCTTTTATTATCTTCATTTAAACTTAAAAAGTCTTTATCTTAATAGAACTTTTCCAGCTTCATGCTTTAGTGTTCTGTTATTCTCTGCTTTGTAGCCAAACTTCTTTGAAAGAATTTTCTTTTCTTTTTTATTTTTGCAGAGTGGGAAGACACTTTCCAGCTTGATTTCTTTTTTTTATTAAATTCTTTATTCTAATTTGTTATATACAACAGCAAATTGCAATTCATTTCATATTACACATATAGAGCACAATTTTTCAAGTCACTGGTTGTACACAAAGTGTTTTCACACCATTCATGTCTTCATGCATGTACTTAGGGTAATAATGTCTAACTCAGTCCACTGTCTTTCCTACCCCCATACCCCCTCCCTCCCCTTTGTTCTATCTAAAGTTCCTCCATACCTCCGGTTGTCTCTCCCCCCCCCCCCCCATCGCCATTATGAGTCAGTGTTCTCATATCAAAGAAAACATTAGGCTTTTGGTTTTTTGGGATTGGCTTACTTCACTTAGCCATGATTTTATTCTCTCTTAATGCTGAGTAATATTCTATTGTGTATATATACCAAAGTTTCCCTATCCATTCATCTACTGAAGAGCATCTGGGTTGATTCCACAATTTAGCTGTTGTGAATTGTGCTGCTGTGAACATTGATGTGGCTGTGTCCCTGTAGTATGCTGTTTTTAAGTCCTTTGAGTATAAACCAAGGAGTTGGGATAGCTGGTTCAAATGGTGGTTCCATTCCAAGTTCTCCAGGGATTCTCCATACTGCTTCTTAGAAAGAATTTTCTACATTTGCTATATATCTCCATTTCTTCACCTTTGATTTTTTTTCTCAGCCTATTTCTGTTTTATGTTTGCTTCCACTAGTAGCCAATGAAAATATGAAATTTGAACATCACCAGTGGCTATTTTTCTGTGTCCTATTATTTACCCTCTTAGCAGTCGTGCTAGTTTTCTATTGGTACCTAACATATGATCCCCAAACTTAACAATAGCAGAATAGTTTCATAGTATCTATGGGTCAGAAATTTGGATGTGGTTTGTACCTATGATTCAGGGTCTCTCATCAGGCTGGAGAGGTGTTGACTAAGGCCTCAGTCATCTTAGAGCTAACTCCACTGAGAGAGGCTCTACTTCCAGGTTCACTCATGTGGCTACTGGCAGCCTCAAGTGTTTGTGGGATATTTACTGGAGAAAGGAGTTCTTTGCTGTTTCAGTCTTTGCATAGTAGATTACTACAACATGGCACCTTGCTTCTCCTATATCAAGACCATTGTGGGGAAAGAGGAGAGAGGAGATATTAGCCAGAGTCTTTTTGTAACCTAATCTTGGAAGTGATGTGCTATCACTATTGCTTCATCGTGTTCATTACAAGAATGTCACTAGATCCAACACATTGAAGGTGGAATTTCACAATGACATGAACACTGTGAAACAGAGATCACTCAGAGCCATTTTCCAGACTGCCTACCACAGCAGCTTTTGACAGTTGATTTTTCCTTCCTTTTTAAAGCTCTCTTCTCTTTTCTCTCTTTTTCTCTTTCTTTCTTTCTTCCTTTCTTTCGATTGAACCCAGGGCCTTGTGCATGTGAGGCAAGCACTCTACCAACTGAGCTATATCCCCAGCCCTTTAAAGCTCTCTTTTCTCTTGGGGATCTTCAGAGTATGCTTCTGTTTCTCTTGCTGGTTCCTGGACTCTCTTTCTCAAAAACCTTTTGACTCTTTCTCTACCTGTTCATTAAATGTTTGAATTTTGGGCGGGGGCATATCATCCCCTCCTCATTTTTCTTCATCTGCTAAGTGTTTGTTTTTCTGTCTTCTGCTTATACCTCTTTCCTGAATTTAAGGACCAATATATCCAGCTTGCTTCTTAGTATTTCCATTTGGATGTTCCTTAAGCTTAATACATCCAGAAGTGAATGTATGCTCTTCCTTTGGTGTTTCTTAATTCATTCAGTGACATCATTGTTTGCTTAAGCCGGAAATAAAGGGGGATGGTCTTTTGATTTTTCCCTCTCTACCACTTTCCATTTTACTATTCCTTGATGGTGTGAATATTTTTTTGTGAGGTATTGCATCCTATGCTGGGTTCCAAGCATTGAATGAGTGTTTGCTAGGTGTTTTGATGATTCTTTTCAATCTGTGTTCATAGATTTTGTTTAGGAGTCACATGATCAATCCTCTGCTTCAGAAGGGGGTAGCAACTATTGAACGGTCATTTTTAGTGGTTCACTAAAGAAGGAAAGTAAGCCACTATGTTTCTTTTTTTCTTTTGGTACTGGGGGATTGCAGTACCTGAGGCTGGCTATATCACTCAGAATATTTTTTATTTTGAGACAGGGCATTGGTAAGGTAAATTGCTGAGGCTGACCTTGAACTTGTCCTCCTCCCTCAGCCTCCTGAATTGTTGGGATTACAGGCATCACCATTGGACCCACTTTTTTTTTTTTTTTTTTCTGATTGTACTGAGAATTGAACCTCGGGCCTTGGGCATACTAGTTAAATGCTCTACCACTGAGCCATATCACCAGACTTTTTTCATTTTATTTTGGGATGAGGTTTCCCTGAATTATTGAGGCTGTCCTTGAACTTGATGTTCTTTACCCTTAGTATCTTTGGTATCTTAGATTACAGGTGCCAGATATATTATGTGATGAATGGACAATTTCATCAGATCACTGCTTTATTATATTATTATTATTACTATTATTTTTTACTAATTATGACATAGTATTAAACAACTATGTAGGAGTTACTTGAACACAATAGTGGGACAGTGGAGCTAATAGTCTAGACAGCCACTGAGTGATAATGGATGGGTTGCATATACTGCTTAGATTCATTGGACAAAAAACCTGGTCTCTTGATTTTAGGGAGAACCTCTTTTGGGAAATGCTTATTCAGACATCTTCTTCAGTTTTCTGTTTGTCTTTCTATTTAATTTTTAGGAGTTTTCTTATGTTTTGGATATAAGCCCCTGGATTACTTGTGTTGCAAATATTCATTCTGTAGTTTTCCATTTTGGTTCTCTCTCTTTTTTAAAAATATTTTTTTACTTGTCAATGGACCTTTTATTTTTTATTTATTGATACGTGGTGCTGAGAATCGAATCCAGTGCCTCACACATGCTAGGCAAGCGCTCTGCCACTGAGCCATAACTCCAGCCCCTATTTTGGTTCTCTTTAATGGTATTTTTGAAATACAAGAGATTTGAATTTTCATGTAGTCCAAATAATTTGAACCTTTTTGGTTAGTGCTTTTAATGTCCTGTTTAAGAAATCTTTTTTTTTTCTTTTTGGACCAGGGATTGAACCCAGGGGTGCTAAATCACTGAGCCACATCACCAGCCTGTTTTTTTTTTTCTACTTTATTTAGAGATAGGGTCTCGCTGAGGTACTTAGCACCTCACTAAATTCCTGAGGCTAGCTTTGAACTCACCCCCCCCCCCCTCAGCCTCCTGAGCCACTCACTGGGATTACAGACATGCACTGTGCCCGCCTCTGTTTAAGAAATCTTTCTTGCTGGGTGCAGTATCACAAACCTGTAATCTTTTATATATATATATATATTTTAGTTATAGATGGATGCAGTATCTTTATTTCGTTTATTCATTTTTTTTTAATGTGGTGCTGAGTATCGAACCCAGTGCCTCACATGTGCGAGGCAAGCGCTCTTCTACTGAGCCACAACCCCAGCTCCACACCTGTAATCTTTGCAATCTTGACTTCTAACCCAGCCTGTGGCCAGCTTTGGCAACTTAGTGAGACCCTCAGTAACTTCATAAGATGCTATCTTAAAATAGTAGAACTGGGGAAGTAGCTCAGTGGTAATGCACCTGAGGTTAAATCTTCAGTACCAAACCAAACACCAGCATCAGCAACAAAAACCACATCTTTCTCTACAATCATGAAGTTTTTCTCTTTAATAATTTTGTGGCGTGTCATTGTTATGCCTTTATGTGGACTGCTATAATTGACTTTTGTATATGCTCTGATGTAGAAGTTGAGGTTAAAATTTTCCCCTTCTGGTTGACTGATTTAGCGCCATTTATTGACAGTTCCTTTTTTTTCCTACTGCTTTGTAATAAATCAGATTCTCTCCTGTTACATTGTTTTCTGTTTCTTGGCTAGTGCCATACCTTCTTAGTTACTGTAGTGTTATAGAATGTTTTAATATCTGTAGAGGAAGCCCTCTCATGTTTTTTAAGAATGTCTGCTTGATGTTCAGTATCTGTCAGTGATTATAATGTCAGTAATTAAGACAGCATGGAATTGGTACAGGAAGAGATAGATAAAAAAATAAACCCAGACAAAAGTATCCAAATAATTCAGTGAGGGAAAGACAGTCTTTTCAACAAAAGTCCTGTACAAAAACATGAATCTCAAACTTTACCTCATAGAACTTAAAATTGGGAGAATCTTCCTTTTGTCCTTCTTGCCTTGAGTTGGGGTCTTGATACATTGCCTAGGCTGATCTTGAAATTGTGGACTCTGTGATCCTTCTGTCATAGTCTCCTTAGTACCTGGGAGTGCAGGTGTGCACTACCCTATCTCGATAGGATTTCTTAGATATGGATACCAAAAGTGTATTTCATAAAGAAAGAAAAAAAAGGGAATGATTTGATCTTTATCAAAATTAAAAGAGATCATTAAGAAAATAAAAAGACAGAATGAGAAAATACTTGCAAATCATGTAGTTGAATAAAGGATTTGCATCTAGAACATATGAAGTCTTACTTCTGAATACTAAGACAAATAACTCTCCCGGAAAAATGGACAAAAAATTTGAATAAACACTTCACTGACTTAGTAATAAACACTTCAGATCAATGCTTACCATCATTAGATATGAGCTACCACAAGAAGATACAGCTAGACACCCACAAAGAATGGCTGAAATCAAAAGATCATCTCTGAGGTAGAGTTGGCCAGGATATACAGAAACTGGTATTCTGAAATAATTTGGTGCTAGGGATGGAATCCAGGGCCACACATGTGCTAGGCCAATGCTCTAATACTCTCTTTTTCTAAACTATTTAAAATTATTTTTTTATTTTTTGGTACCAGGGATTGAACTTGGTTCGGGTATTTTACCACTGAGCTACTTCCTCGTCCTTTTAATTTTTTTTATTTTGAGACAGGGTCCTGCTAAATTGCTGAAACTGACCTTGAATTTGAGTGCTCTTGTCTCAGGCTTCTGAATTGCTGGGATTATAGGTGTGTGCCACTGTGACCATCTGTTAATTTTGATATAGCATCTTACTACATTGCCTAGGCTGGTCTTAAATTTGTAATCCTCCTGCTTCAGGCTCTCAAGTAGGTGGGATTATAGGCATGTGCCACGATTCCCGACTTTTTCTGATAATGTTTAATTTTGATACAGCAGCAATTTTTATGTGTTTTTTTTTGAAAATAGGCAGAAATTATTTCTGATGTTTAAACTCATAATTCCAATAAAGTACAAATATAACAATGTTACATTTCCGTATTATAGTGTTACATTTCAGTATACAGATTTTGTATCTGTATACTGTTTTTTGTTTTAATTTTTGCAGTAAGTGGGGATTGAATCCAAGGCCTTGCACATGCTAGACAAGTGCTCTACCTCTAAGTCACATCCTCATGCCTGTATTGATTGATTGAGTGGTGTTAGGGCTTGAACTCAGGACCTCACATATGCTAAGTGAGTGCTCTGCCACTCAGCAATACCCACAGCCCCTTGTACTATATTTTAAGTTACATATCAGGATCTTTGAAGAGTTGAAAATTAGGGATTGATTTGTAGCCTACTCACATTAAAATTCTTTTAAATTGTTTAGAAAAATTATCTGTTTTATAAAATTTTAATTTTTGTTTTTTACAAAATTTTATAGTTGTTCTAGAATATACATCTAAGCCAGGAATGGTGTTTGTGGGCTTATAGTTATAGCTATTTAGGAGACTGAGATTGGAGAATTGCTTGATCCCAGGAGTTTGAGACAGCCTGGGCAGCATAGTGAGATCCTGCTTAATACTTCATTTGTGTACTCTTGACTGTATTGTGGCAACATAATGTTTGAGACACTTGTCTCTGCCCTGAGGATGCTGGTGATGGGAGGGAGACAAGTAAACATGCAATTATAATAGCATGTAATAAGTGTTAATGATATGGACAAGAAGAGGAAGGTGGAAGGCATGGGAAAGATGAGGTTTGAGATTGGATTTGGATGATGAAGGACTTTGTAAACCATGTTAGGATTGAAATTTTACCTTGAGGTAATAGCAAGACTTTGGAGATTTTTTTTTGGGGGGTGGTGGGGAGTACTCAGAGCCACATCCCCAGCCCTATTTTTTGTCTTTTATTTAGACACAGAGTATCACTAGGTTGCTTAGAGCCTTGCATACTGAGGCTGGCTTTGAACTTACGATCCTCTTGCTTCAGGCTCCTGAGCCGTTGGTATTATAGGTGTGTGCCACTGCACCCACCAACTTTGGAGATTTGTGGGTAAAGGAAATAACAGGTTTATATTTCCTTTTTACAAAGAGTAGATAGGAGAAGTCTAAGTGAGGAGGTCACGTTGGAGACTGTGGCTTTACTCCTGGTAAAGAATGAAAACTGAAGCAGTAACAGTGGAGATAGAGAGGCACACAAAATTGAAAGATTTAAGAAACACAGAACTGTGTAATTCATTATTGTGTGTATGTGTAGTTTTGTGAAGCAAGAACTGGTGTTGGGCAGGAGGAGGCTAAGGTGACTCCAGACTTGGAGCACCTAGGCAAAGAACAGTACTGATAACTATAGTAGCCATATGACTGTTTAATTGTTAAATCTAACTAATTAAGTGAAATAAGACATAAAATTCAGGTCTTCAGTTGGACTAGCCACACAAATATTGAATGACATACGTATTAAATAATTATTTAAAAAATTAAATAATTTCCAGAGTTCTACAAAATCATATTTTAGTGTATCCAGAGATTTAAGCAGAAAAATGTATCTGGTTATATATGCTTAATAGCCAGATGGGACATGTGGCTTCTTTTTTCGACAGTGCAGAAATAGAAGATTTCTGTAGTCATAGAAAGTTCTGCTGGACTGTACTGGTCTAGTTTTTGGTATCTACTTCCTTTTTCTCAGAGAAAAGTCAAGAGTAACAGATTATATTCTCCAGTCTCCTGAGCACTGTGACTCCACAACATTTGGTTGTAATATATGATTAGTCACAGATTCTATTAGACAGTGTCATCACCATCATCACTAAATCATCATCACATGTAGAACTTTTTCCTTAATCAGAGAAGGTTCTGTTGGACGGTTCTGAGTGAGATAGTGATGTTTTTCATTGAGCTATCCATGACAGTAGTGGTAGGGTAATAGCAGTCTGTACAAAGTATTCTCCAATAGGAATATAAATCACATATGTAATTAAAAAAATTTATATTTTTAAGATGCTACGTTAATCTAAATCAGACTGGTCATGAACTCCTTGCCTAATCGGATTCTCCTGCCTCAGCCTCCTTAGTAGCTGGGACTGCATGTGTATACCTTCATGAATGGCTTTAATTAAAAAAAAAATTAAAGAATTAAACAATTAGAGTTTTAAACTTTATAGTTATTTTACTTAACCTACTATATACAAAATCCATTTCAAGATATTGAAAGATATGTTAAAATTTAGTGAGCTATACACATTATTTCTTCATATTGGGTCTTTGAAATCAATTGTGAACTTACACAACATAAATTCAAATTCTAAGTTTTTATCAGAAATATCCTATCTGTATTTAGATTTGTAAATAATGAAATTTACAATTGAAAAAATGATTCACATACCAACTCTAATCATGCTTAAAAATTTTCCAATAACTGAGCTGAATTTCAGTTTTTTAAATTAAAGTTTTAATTATAATTAAATAGAAGAAAAAATTTCATTAATTCATTTGTTGGTCTCACTAGCTATGTTTCAAGTACTTAGAAGCTGCATATGGCGAGTGGCTACTGTTTTAGTGCAGCCCAGGAATAACAGTGCATTCATTCGAAAGTTGGAAGTTCAGGCTTGGAGCTCAAAAAGGTACTGAAACAGATTAGCAGATTATGAAACAGATTATGGGAGAAGGACTTTGAGGAACATGAGTTTGTGATTTGGAATAAACTAGTTTTAACCTCTCTGACCCATTTAAAAAAGATCTATAAATGCATCTTGGTGAGAGTAAAATAGTAGATGAATATGCAGTATATTGTTTTAGCTACGAATATGACTTTAGAGTTAGATAAATACGTGATCTTAGGTCTCTTACTGATCCTTTCTGACTTGTAGTTTTCTTATCTATAAATGGGATAATAACATTTCTCTTAAAAGGTTGTGGAAATAGCTAAATGAACTATTCTGGCAAGTATTGACTGCATTTAATACATACTATATTTCCTCATTTCAAGTTTGCCCTTTCTTTTTTAATGAATTATCTATTTTTTAATATACCTTTACCTTGTTTATTTATTTGTTTTCATGTAGTGCTGAGGATTGAACCTAGTGCCTCACATGTGTGAGGCATGCACTCTACCGCTGAGCCACAACCCCAGCTCCTTGCCCTTTCTTTTTTATGGAATTTATCATTAACTTAATAAATCATTCTTTTTAGGAAAGAAGGAAATTTACATTTCTTTCTTTTTTTTTGAGAGAGAGAGAATTTCAATATTTATTTTTCAGTTTTCGGCGGACACAACATCCTTGCCTGTATGTGGTGCTGAGGATCGAACCCGGGCCACAGGCATGCCAGGCAAGCACGCTACCGCTTGAGCCACATCCCCAGCCCAAAGGAAACCTACATTAGTCATACATATTAATTATGAACTGAATACCACTTTCAGGTACTTTAAAATATGAAAAAAACCGTGTATTTTAAAATAGAAAATATTGTAATATTGAGAAGTTCTTACTATGAATCAGCTACTATGTTAAAGACTTTATATGATGATGTAAAAGGCTTTTAAAAAATGTGCAGTGTAACATTTCTGTTGTGATGTTTCACTTAATAGAAAATCTGTTTTAATTTTGGAAACTTTGAAACATGCAGCTCCTGTTCTTAGTTATTCCAGGAAGCACTGCATTCTGTTTGAATATCTTTGGGTATTCTTAAATGTGTGATTTCATGGTACTTTGGGCTAAAGCTATAGAATTAAAAAATCTGTAATTTTTCATTTGTATGTATACATGTAAAGAATTATAGTTTTAAAATATTCATTGGTAGAGTTTATTGAGATGATACCACAGAAGAGAAAATGGACTCTTCCTGGTTGAGGAGAAAGGAATTGTGACTTTTAATGGCTCTGCAAATCCCTTTTCCAAGGTCTTTTCCTTAAGTCCCACCTTATGCTTTGTAACTGACAGTGTGCCATTCAACCACTGCCCTGGAAAGATCACCACTTGCATTGTATACATAGCTTGTTCTAGGGAATCTTACTACTTTCTTCACAGTGTTTTCTAATATATCCATTCATGTTTGAAATAATATTAGGTATTTTGCATCTGTATTGGAAATAATGAAATTTATGATATGTTTAGGACCAACAGGTAGTTCTGATATTATGTGCTAATGCCCTTTGGTGGTGGTAGCTGAAAGTGTTGTGTGGGGAATGATTTTGAGACCAGGTACAAAAAGAGGAAATGCTCAGCTTGGATTACAATGGCTTTTTCCTTTTGTTTCTGTTTAAATCTTTTTAATCTTTTTCATTTTTAAAATAGCAATATATACCTACTTGGCATAGTTGGAAAACTATTAGGAAAGTAAACATTTTCTCCCATTGTTTAGCTATGTTTAAATATGGATATTTGAAAATTTGGGATTATTTTGAATGTTAAAATTATATCCTTTTTCATTTTCTGTATTATAAATATTTTTTTCATCTTAGATATTTTTTCCTTGGTACCATGGATTGATCCGCATCCCTAACCGTTTTTTTATTATTTATTTATTTTTAAAATATTTTTTAAATTTGTAGTTGGACACAATACCTTTATTTTATTTATTTATTTTTATGTGGTTCTCAGGATCAAACCTGGCGCCTCCCTCACATGTGCTAGGCAAGCGCTCTATGGCCAAGTCGCAATTCTAGCCCCTTATTTTTTTTTCCCATCTTTTTAAAATTTTTATTATTTAGTTGTTAGCCCCTTATTTTTTATTTTGAGACAAAGTCTCCCTATTGAATTTGTGATTGTACTATTTTGACCTAACCACATCTCTGGAATTATAGGTGTGTGCCCCCATGCCTGGCTCATGTCAGCTATTTCTTGTAAATTTATTTTTTGCAGGCTGCATGCTAGTTTTAAACATTTCACTTTTAAAACATTTCCTAAAGAGATGAGTACCAATAAAGCTGGTATGTTTTTACTTGATGAAGTTTTCTCTGCATTTTTCTCTTCATGGAATTAATTTCTGAATCAGGAGAGATGAACAACCTATCCCTCCCTCCCCCCATATATGGCATTGAATCTAGTGGCTTCTACCGCTGAGCCACTTCCTCTAAATATATTTTATTTAGAGGCCTGATCTCCTTAAGTTGTTGAGGCTGGCCTTGACCTTGACTTTGACCTTGCCCTCCTCAGCCTCAGGAGCAGCTAGGATTACAAGTTTATGTCAACCATGCTGCCTGAAAAGATATGAATATCCTTAAGATCCTTAACTCATTTTCAAATTTTTTACCTTCCAAATACTTTTAGGAAAGAAAAAGCTCTTGGATACTTATAATTTTTCGTACTTTTAAAAATTATGAAATGTTTCCTACTTGCAAAAGAAGAATTATATAATTTGTAACAGTGTGCTTATTGCCTACCTTAAAAAATAAAATATTACAGAATTAGAACTTCTTTTTATAGCTTTCTCATTATAAGTTTCTTTATTTATGAAAAATGATGTCAGTATTAAACCTTAACCAAAGATACAGGTGGATGTTGAAGGTCTTTTGATCTGTCCGGAATTTTGAATTTCTCAGTTGTAGGAAGGTGATACGATGCGTATACTATCTATTACCTAACTTTTTAAGGAGTTTCAGGAGATACTTCCTAATTCCTTCATCAGATACTTTGGTATTTTTGTATTGGTTCAGTTCTGGTTTTGCCTCCACTTAGTTACAAAATTTTGGATTTTCATGTTTTTGGAATTCGGGTTTGTGAATAATATTTATGAACAAGTGCATAATGTAGTTTTTAAGATCAGGGTCTCACTGTATTGCCTCGGCAGGTCTGGAACTGCTGCGCTCAAGTGATCTTGACTTAGCCTCCCTGGTAGCTGGGACTATAGGCATGTAGTTCCATACCTGGCTGACATTTGTGGTAAAATTTGTTGAACTTTTGTTGAACTGATCATAATTTAGGATGAGATGTGGTATAAAATGCAAGCTGATGAACATTACCATTTGATATTTTAGGATTTTAAAAACCCAGGATTTTAGCTGGGCGTGGTGGCACATGCCTGTAATTCCAGCCTTTTGGGATGCTGAGGCAGAGGATTGCAAGTTCAAAGCCAGCTTCAGTAACTCAGTGAGGCCCTAAGCAACTCACTGAAATCCTGTCTCTAAATAAAATATCAAAAGGGCTGGTGAATGTGGCTTAGTGGTTAAGTACCCCTGGGTTTAATCCCTGGTGCCAAAACAAAACAAAACACTCCACAGAAAAAAACTGACAACAAAAAACCCCCAGGATGTTAATAAGAATGGATTATGGGGGAAGACTCTTGAACTAAGTGGCATAAAATTGTTGAGATAAGTAGAGAACAACTATGATTAGCAACCTTGTGTTTACTTTTAAAAATATCTTCTTGACCAGTATTTGTAATGGTGAGAACTTTGATGGAGCTTACAATTACCTTGATTAACTGATTGATAAGAATTATTAAAAACTGTAATTAACCTGATTGTAACTGAGTTACTCACCCTTCCATAAAAAGGGATGAAATGCTAACAGCATCAAGTGTTAAGATTGTTCCTTTAAATTGGTAATATCATTGTTGCTCCTAGCAATGGTTCTCTTTCAGATGAATATGCCACTGAGACAGTGTTTCTTTAGCCAATGTCCTGTAGTTTTGCATGTCTAGTCAATATAGGGGAATGAGATTAAGATCATAGAATCAGATGCATGATGTTAGCAAACCTCATATTATTAAATCATATCATGAGGGTAGAAGCAGAGACATCTGCTTTCTTTAATGTGCAGTTTTTTTTTTTAAAAAAAAAAAAACCTTGTACTACTCACAAAGATGTTACCAATCAGCATCAGGGCATCACATCTATTAATTATTATTTAAGTGAGTGCTGTGAGGTCCTTATTTAAACCCTTAGTCTATATAGTGAGACTTTTTTTTTTTAAAATATTTTTTAGTTGTAGGTGGACACAATACCTTTATTTTTATTTATTTTTTTATGTAGTGCTGAGGATCGAACCCAGGGCCTCGCACATGCTAGTCAAGTGCTCTACCACTGAGCCACAACCCCAGCCCCGAGACTATTTTTTTTTAATGTGAAAGTAATACATGCTCATTGTTAAAGAAAAAAAAAAAAAAAAAAAGAAAAGAAAATAATGCATATAGAACCAGGTGTAATCAGTGACTTGGGAGGCTAAGGCAGGAGGATTACAAGTTCAAAGCCAGACCCTATCTCCAAATAAATAAAAAGGGCTGGGGATGTGGCCCAATGGTTTTGCTCCCTGAGTTCAATCCCTGATACCAAAAATAAACAAAACCCCTAAAACATATAGGCAAGGGAAAAAGTGTCTATCTGGGCTTTCTGAAGTTGCTTGTGGGAGTTGCTTAGGAATGTAGCTGAATGGTAGAGTGCTTGCCTAGCGTCCATAAGATCATTGGTTCTATCCCCAGCACCTAAGGCGGGTGGGGGGGGAAAGAAAAGAAATAGCTTGTTGGGGCTGGGATTGTGGCTCAGCGGTAGAGCACTTGCCTAGCATATGCGAGGCCCTGGATTCGATCCTCAGCACCACATTAAAAAAAATAAATAAATAAAATAAAAGATATTGTGTCCAACTACAACTAAAAAAAGAAATCATTAAAAAAAAAGAAATAGCTTGTTACCATCTAAACTTTCTGGTATGTACACAGACACTTATGTTTATCCTTTTTGTATTCAAACAATTGTATTATTCTATAACATTTTCTTTTCTATTTCACATTGTATTCTAGTTGTCTTGGCATGTCAAATACACTTATTTGAAAATTTAATTAATTGTATTTTAGATTTGGAGATAACATAATTTGTTTAACCTATCCCTTGTTGGAAATTTAAGTTTTTTTTTTTTTTTTTAATTTTTGTTTCGACACAGGGTCTTGCTAAGTTGCTTAAGGTGTCTCTAAATTGGTGAGGCTGGCTTTGAACTTGCATTCCTCCTGTCTCAGCCTCCTGAGTTGCTGGGATTACAGGTGTGCATCACCTTGCTTGACTGTTCTCTCTTCTTGATGGTACAAATAATACAATAATTGAACATCATTGCACATATATTCTTAAACCTGTGAAAACATCTTATGGAGAATATTTATTTATTTAATGTGGTGCTGAGAATGGAACCCAGTGCCTCACACCTGCTAGGCAAGTGCTCTACCACTGAGCCACAACCCCAGCCAGAGAAGAATCTTTAAAAATGTTTAAAAACAATATTTAGTTAAACTCATTTTCTGATAATACATGCTGCTAATTGCAATAGGTTGGACTAGTAATTTTGAGATTTAGGTCAGAATTTTACCTATAGTACTTTAAATAGCTAATGGGTAGTGTATTATATTTTCTGGTTCAACTTATGAATATCTCATAGCTCATCCACATCAGCCTATTCAGTTGTAATTAACTTGGAATAGGTTACTAGGTTACTGGTAAAGAATTTTCTAGTTTGTCTTATGAATATGTGGTGTTCTTTTGGAGATCCAGGTCATTGAGAGCTAATATTATCCTTCTTTCTCATCTCTGAGGAACAAGTGAGAGACTGCTGTCTGCAGTTTCATATTATGCTTGTAGCTATTTGTGGGGAGAGTGAGAATTAAAGGCTACATATAATCATTGTGTGTAGAAGTATTTTTATTTTTAGACCTTTGAGTATATTCTAGGATTTGGAGTGGGTGTAGAGGGGCTAGGCTGGGGAACATGTTCTCTGTTAGTATGTGCTTAACTGTTGAATCAATGCTTTTCTTGTAGGGAAAAATGATAGTGGAAATTTTGAGCATTCTTTTTGTATTTTTCATGACCTACCTGATAAATTTGGTGGTGGAGTTTTAGTGACCAGGTCTGAATTCAGTTTTGTTGTTTTTCTATTTTAAGAATTCATTGAGGGCTGTAGTTCAGTGGTAGAGCGCTTGCCTAGCATGTGTGAGGCCCTGGGTTCGATCCTTAGCACCATGTAAAAATAATTAAAATAAAGGTATTATGTCCAACTACAACTAAAGAATAAATATTAAAAAAAGAATTCATTGAGATTACGTAAAGAATATGAAAAGTAGGATTTAGGATATTAAGAAAACACCCTAGATGGGAAAATAATTGATCTCTTCACAACTATTCCTCTTCCACTTTCCACACTGAAGACCACATACTATTTGATTCCATTTACTTGAAATGTTCAGAATAGGCCCTGCTGTAGATCTAGGAAATAGATTATTAGTTGCCAGGGCCTGAGGACTTGAAATTGGTGTTTATGGATTTGCGGGGTCTTTTTTTATCAATGATGTTAATATTTATTTTTTATGGTACTGGAGATTGAATCCAAGATTGGTCTGCTACTGAACTATACTCCTTAGGACTGCCCCTCCACCCTTTTTTAAAATTTTGAAACAAGTTCTTGCTAGGTTGCTGAGGCTGGCCTTGAATTTGCTGTCCTCTGCCTCAGCCTTCCAAGTCCCTGGGATTACAGGCATGTACCACCCCCAGCTTCAGTGAGATAAATATTCTGTAATTAGATAGTGATGATGGTTGTGAATGTAGTTGGCTCTCTGTATCTGCAGGTTCTGCATTTGCAGATCTCAACCAACTGCTGATAAAAAATATTCAGAAAAAAGTTATTTGTATTGAATATGAACACACTTGTTTCATTATTTTCTAAATATCACAACTACCTCCATATTATTTACATTATATTAGGTATTATAAATGATTTAGAAATGATTTAAAGTATAATGCGAGGATGGGCATAGGTTACATTCAAGTATACCATTTTATAATGAGGGATTGGAATATTATGGATTTTGGTATCCATGAGAGTTCTTAGAATCAGTCCCTTACAGATACTAAAAGCCACTGCATTGTGTAAATTATAAAGTGAAATGGTGAATTTTGTGATATGACATGTAAAAAAAAATGCTGAAACAAAAATGAAAAGGCAGGTGGCTTCTAAAGGAGAGCAGGGCATCATGGTGTTCTTGTGCAGGGTGCCTCTCTGACCCACCAGCCAAAGATGTTGTGGCTTTATAAGGGGCTGCTGCGTTAGAGTCATGGTGTGTCCACAGGGACAAGTACTGGTACTTTGCTTGTATGATGAGAGGCTTGTTTGAAGAACATAGAATGAATGCCATCCAGTGGTTGAGGGAGGCAGAAGAAGAGTTCTGGCACAGTACCCATATCCCTGACTCTGCTGGGGGCACCTCCTATGAGAGATATGAGTGCTACAAGATTCCAGAATAGTGCTTAAATCACTGGCATCTTTCTGAGAAGGCATTGTATCCTGATTACTTTGCCAAGACAGTGCAGTGGAGGAAACTGAAAGGAAAGCTGGGTGAGAGAGGTTAAGCAGCTACAGGAGGAAACCCCACTTGATGGTCCTAAAATGGAAGCTTTGCCTCCTACCAGGAAAGAAGGTGATCTGTCCTCACTGTGGTAGCATATTGTGACCAGACCCCAGGAGTGGCCCATGTAGAGAGAGAAGAGAGATATAGACACCTCACTATTCATGCTTGCAAGTGACATAAGTTATAGAACATACACGTGCCCTAGTAAAAATAAATATGGAAAAAAATGAAAAGGCATACAAAACATATTGATTCTCACAGAGGTATGGTGGGGGAAAAATAGAGCTTTAGAATAAGGAAATTTTCTGTCTTTTTTGCTTTTTTAGTATTTGGGATTGAACATGGGTAACATGAGCTACACTTTTCAGTCCTTTTTAATTTTTGTTTTGAGACAGGATCTTGCTAAGTTGCTAAGTCTGGCCTTGAACTTGCCATCCTCCTGCCTCAGGTTCCTGAGTCACAGATTATAGGCATGTCCTGTGAATATATGGAACTTTTATCAAACCAGCACTGCTCCTCTGGGGTTTCCAATATGCCTCTGACTCTTAACTCCAGAATCTCTATATCATAGTGAATGGCTGTTATTGATTACACTATGTTACATTCCTTAAATATGTTGGGCTTGTAAAATAAAATTGGGCATCATCAATAGATTAGAAAAAGAAGGGCTGGGGATGTGGCTCAAGCGGTAGTGTGCTCGCCTGGCATGTGTGGGGCCCTGGGTTAGATCCTCAATACCACATAAAAATAAAAAATAAATATATTAAAAAAAAAAGAAAAAAAGAAAAAGAAGACCATACAGTAAAGGAGGCCACTTAAAAGTTTGTTTTAATAGTCTTGTCCAGACTGGATGAAGTTGTAGCTGAAGGTTTGGAAATGAATTATATATATTACAAAGATAAGAATTTATGGTACATAGTGATGGATTAATTAATGGAAATTGAATGAAGGAGTCAAAATGAATTTTGTTCAGCCAGGGAACATAGGAGAAACGATGTGTTTTAGAGAAAATATGTTTATTTAGAACTGATGAGTTGTCTGTGGATCATCTTGACAGCAATGTTTAGTATGTGGTGGTCTGCAGTCCAAAAGAAAGGTCAGCAGTGGGAATATTGATTGAGAGAATTTAAACTAAATATCTATGTAAAATAAGTATTAATTGAAACAATTGTAGATGAGATTGCCCAGGAAAAGTGAATAAAGAATGTGAAAACATGTTTGAAAATAGAGCTATTAGCTATACTAGTCATTTAAAAGTAGAGAAAGAGGGGCTGGGGATGTGGCTCAAGCGGTAGCGCGCTCTCCTGGCATGCGTGCGGCCCGGGTTCGATCCTCAGCACCACGTACAAACAAAGATGTTGTGTTCGCCGAAAACTAAAAAATAAATATTAAAAAAATTCTCTCTCTCTCTTTAAAAAAATTTATTAGAAGTAGAGAAAGAGGAGCCAATAAAATGTATGACAAAGGGATTGTCTTGGAGAGATAGTAAAATCAGAAGAGTAGGATCAGAGACTTCATGTGAGAGTTTGAAGATAGAAGTGATCAGTAGTATGAGATATAATAGAAGTAAAGAGAATTCATTACATTTGGCTACAGGGAAAATATCCTGGTTTTATTGTAGAAGTCGTACAATAAATGTTTTTAATATCTTGACCCTTATAGTACCTAGACCAGTATAGAATTTGTTGGATATCTTTAATCTACCCATTCTTGAATAGTTTTTTAATTTAGTCCTGATTATAAAAATAGTATGTTCTTACAAAGATAAATGTGTAGTTTCTGCAGGTATATGAGAAAGTAAAATCATTGTTAAAAATGTTACTTACCAGGTTGTGTAACCTGCCATAACCTTTTTTTTTTGTATTGGGGATTGAACCCAGGGGCACATAACCACTGAACCACATCCCCAGCCCTTTTTTGTATTTTATTTAGAGACAGTCTCAGTTGCTTAGGACCTCACTAAATTACTGAGTCTGGTTTTGAACTCACAATCCTCCTGCCTCAGCATCCTGAGCCACTGGGATTACAAGTACATGTTTTTCTTTTTAATGTGGAGGGAATCTGTGTTTATAATTTTTTTCTGTTTTCTCTTTGAAACATTTTTCCACACATTGAGGATGAAACCAAATCATCATTTATATATTTATTCATTTTTTTGCTGCACTGAAGATTGAGCCCCGGAGCACTCTAAAGCCCTTTTTTATTTTGAGGCATGGTTATGCTAAATTGCTTTGGCTGACCTTGAACTTGTGATCCCTTGTCTCAGCCTTCTGAATAGTTGTGATTACAGTCTGCACCACCCCTCCTGGATACATCATCATTTACAGTGAGATAATAAGTTAATTTCTTAGGGCACCTGTAACAAATTATGTCAAGTTCGTTCTCATAGTTCCAGAGCTAGAGATCCAAAATTCAGATACCGTGAGAGCCAAGTGTATTGGCCCACGCCTTTAATCCCAGGGGAGATTGAGGCAGCGAAGTGCTATCTCAGAAAAGGACTGGCAATGTAGTTCAGTTGTAGTGTGTCCCTGGGTTCAATCCCCAGTAGCCCCTCCCCCCCACCCGCTGGAAAAAAATGTCCTCAAAGCCTTGTTTTCTCCGAACATTCTGGAGAGAATTCTTTCTTTTTTCTTCCTGGCTTCTGGTGGCCCCTGGCAATCCTTGGCTTGCTTGGTTTGTTGCCACATTATTCTGATCTCTGGCCTTCTTCCTAATGTGTATCTCTGTGCTTGAATCTCCTTTCTTTTCTCATATAAAGATATCATTCAGCTGTGCATTTTGGTGTGCACCTTTAATCCCAGCAACTCGGGAGGCTGAGGCAGGAGGATTGTGAGTTCAAAGCCAGCCTCAGCAACTTAGTGAGGCACTTAGCAACTCAGCCAAACCCTGTCTCTAACCCCTGTCTCAGACCCTGGGGATGTGGCTAGGGTTAAGCATCCCTGGGTTCAATCCTCTGTCCAAAAAACAAACAAAAAAATCAATCATTTAGGGCCTTTCTAATTTAAAAACAAACAAACAAACAAACCAGCATTTAGGGCCTTTCTAATGAAATTACCTTAACTTGGCTACATCTACAAAGACCCTGTTTTCTGAGGTTCTGGTTACACAGTAATTTTTGAGGACCCATTACAGATTGTATCCCATATTGTAGCTTTGCCTTAACATATATAGCCAATAATATACATAACCATTTAGATTGTAATTTTTCACATGAACATAATGGGGGAGGAGAGCCTTGTTGATCCAGCTGGACTCCTTTTGGTACTACTTTGTCCCATTTTAACTGAGAATGGGCATGTGCAGCAGTCCTGGCCTGAGATGAATATGATTCCGAGGGCTTATAGCCCTTAGGAGTGAAAGTTGAATCACAGCATAAGGTAAGCCACCAAGACCTGCTGAGGTAAAAAGTGAGGATGAGTGGAATTTAGAATAGTAGGGATGGGAGAAAATGAGCTCAGACCACCAGCAGCTGTAGTTTGTTCCAGTAACTTTTCTCTGTGTCCTCTCAAAAAGAGAGCCCTGTGGGAATCAAGCAAAAGCTGCTCCTTATGCCATTGTGGAGAAGGGATACAAGGGGTGGACTGTGGTGGCCGTGAAAATGTGCCAGTCTCCTTTTGTGAGGGACATGATTGACTTTCTCCACTGAATTGCCTTTGTATCTTTGTATAGCAGTCCCATAATTCTATAGTCTGTTCCTGGAATCTTGTTATTTCAAGAAATTCTGTAGTTTGCTCTTTTTCATTCAGTTTTCCCACTTGTGTGAAAATATGTGTAAAATAAACACAATTGTAATGACTAACACTTACTGAAAACCTACTAAGAACCCTAGGTATTTTATACTCACTCAGTGATTTGATCTTCTTAGCTCTTCCTGGAAAAAGATCTTATGTCCATTTCATTGATGAAGATGCTGAGGGTCTAAGAGTTTCATTTATTCATCCAAAGCTGTCCATTTAAATAGTCAAGCTGAATGAGCCTACGCTTTTCCTGCTAGTCCTTGGATGTGTGACTTTCAGGAACACAGTGAGAACTGATTATTTCACAAAGCCCTTGTTACGGTGAAATGTACTGGAAGAGTATGTGTTGCATTTTTGTTACCGCACATGTAGACTCTATAGGAAATAGTTCTGGACACATTTTTGTTTTAATAGTTGAGTATAGTGTTTTTAATATGCTTTGATACTAGAGCAACAGTATTAAAGAGGATAATACAAAAATTATTCTGTCCATGTATCCTGAGTACTGTTGCTAATGAGAAGTACAATTGGAGATACCCAGATAGTGGGGTATATGGTTCTGATTGTCAAATGAAGGGGTTAGGACTGGAAGTGTAAATTTGGAGTCATCATTATACAGTTTATATTTAAAGCTGGTAGGGGTAGGGAGAAGTGATCCCCTAAGGATGATATTGTAGTGTGAGAATAATACAGAGATGAAGATGTAATTCTGGAAATCAGAAACAGTTAAAGCAGGAATGAACAAATAATGAGGAAGACAAGAAAAGGAGAGTGTGATAAAAGAAACCAAGTGGAGAGTGTGAAGCAGTTGAGAGATGGGAGACTATAAACAGAAGTTACAAAAACATCATAAAGGAAAATCAATTGTTACATAAGATTTCTGAGGAAGGCTCAGCACATAGGCCCTGCAGTACCATGGAAAGACTAGCTCTTCTTTTATCAGAGTGGAGAAAACAAGTTAAGGATGGGTGTTAATGTAAAAGAGTGTATGACAAGAGGACACCCAGAAAATTCCTTTTGATTTCTGTATTTCTCTGGTGTAGAAGTTGAGGTATATTAGTTTGGTTGGGCTGTCATAAGAAAAATGGGTGGCTTACGCTAACTGCAATTTATTTTCTCACCATTCTGGAGTCTTTCATTCTGGGATCAAGGTGTCAGCATGGCTGACTACTTCCAGAGGCTTCTGATTGCCTTGTAGATGGCCATTTTCCTCTGGTGTCTTCTCATGGTCTGTTCTGTCTCTTTTTATAAGGATACCAGTTGTACTGGATTAGGGCCTACCCCAATGACTTCATTTAACCTAAATTACCTTTTAAATTACCATCTCTCTGTAAATATAGTCAACATTCTGAGGTTTGAAGCTTAAGACTTCAGTTTATGAATCTTAGGGGTGAGGAGCATAGTTCAGCCATTTGCTGAAAAAGTGACGAAATGTTATTTCATAAAATACCATAAGAAAAATTAAGAGATGAATATCTAGGTGAAAATATTTTCAACATGCATGTAAGATCTGTAAACAGAATTTCTACATGGGAAACACTCAATGTGAAAGAGCTAAAATTAGAAAGAAGGAAACATTTTGACATAATTAATCGTATTAATTGTTGTTATTTATGTTTTTTACTTTCTGGTTCTTAAGAAAGCCTTATTCTAATTCAGCTTTACAAGGATATTGTCCTAAATTTTCTCCTAGTACTTTTCACAGACTAAAAAAATTTAATATGCATGGAATTTATTTCATTATACTGTCAGAGTAGGGTTCAGTTTATTTTCTGAATATATCACTTATTCAAACCCTGTTTATTGAATGATTTGTCTTTTCTTCATTTTTTGAAATATTATGTTTAGTAAATATTAAAATCCCATATATTTAAAATCTAAATCCTATAATTTAGACTCTAGTCCTTGGATAGAACTATAATTTTAATTACTATAGCTTTATAATAATATAAGATATTATTATAACATTAAAATATATTATTATAATATAACATTATTATAATAATATAAAAGCTTTTATAATAGCTTTTATAATTTAATTACTATAGCTTTTATAATTTTTTTGTGAGAAATCCTGGTGATCAGATGTGTGTCTCTTGCCCAGAATGTTTTGCCATAATGTTTAGTGGGCATTTTGCAGTATCCTGTTAACACACACATTACTTTGATAGACACATTAAGTGGTATAAACAGTACATATAATCTCATACCAGAGTGGATCAGGTTTTCCTTCTAAATGAGTTAAAAAGAAGAATTTATCTTTTTTTTAAATTCTAATTAAAACTTTATAGAAGAATATATCTTAAAAAGATTTTTGGATTATAAATCTGTAATTTTTCTTGCTGTTTGGGGATATACCTTCCTTTTTTGTCCAAATGTTTATGATTATTTTGGTTATTCTTGAATCTTTACTCGTCCATGTGAATTTTAGCTTCTGTTTTTTTGAATTATGTGAAAAATTCTCTAGAGATTTTCATTGGGATTGTGCTTAATAGTTGGGGAAGAACAGCTTTATGGGGTTTGTCTTCATGTCTGTGAACATGGATAGCTTTTCTTTCAGGTACTTTTTCATGTCATTCAGTAGTTTTATGGTTTTTTTTTTTTTTTCTCTCTCTCAAAAATGTTTGAAGCTGGACATGGTGGCACACAACCTGTAATCCCAGTGGCTCTGGAGGATAAGGCAGAAGGATCACAAATTAAAAGCCAGCCTTAGTCAAAGTGAGGCACTAAGCAACTCAGTGAGACTTTGTCTCTAAATAAAATACAAAATAGGGCTGGGGATGTGACTCAGTGGTTAGGTGCCCCTGAGTTCAATCCTCAATACTGCTACACTCCCCCCACCCCCTGCAAAAAAAAAAAAAAAAAAAAATGCTTGAAATCTTGTTGGATTTATATCAAAATACTTTTACAGTTTTGTTGGTATTGTGAATGGAATTTTTTAAAGTTTGAAACTACATTTTTTAATTGTTGTTGCTAATATCTAAAAGTATTGATGTTTATGAATTGAACATGTTCCTGACCAGTATGTTGAGTTCTGTTACTGGTTCTGATAATATGTCAGTTGATAAGCTTGTGTTCTTTGTTAGAAAATCATATTCAGGGTTGGGGTTGTTGCCTAGCATGTGTGAGGCACTGGATTTGATTCTCAGCACCACATATAAATAAATGAATAAAATAAAGGTCCATCAACATCTAATTTTTTTAAAAAAGAGAAATCATGTTCAAATATTGAGCTTTATTTCTTTTTTCTTTAATTTTTTATTTATTATTATTTATTTATTTTACATGAGCTCTCTTATTATTATTATTTGCATTACAATTCTTAATACACCTTTATACCACAACTTATCATATCTCTGTCAAGATATGTTGACACTAAATTCACATCTTCCTACATGTATTTTGTACAGCGATGAGGGTCTCCTTCCACCATCCATGCAATTCCCCTCTCCCTCCTTTTCCCTCCCACCCCTCTTTCCTATCTAGAGGTAATTTTCTTCCCATGCTCTTCCTATCCCATTTTGAGTTACCCCCTTATATCAGAGAAGATATTTGGTATTTTTTTTTTTGGGACTAGCTAACTTCACTTAGCATAATCTGCTCTAATGCCATCCATTTTCCTGCAAATGCCATGATCTTATGATTTTTTTAGTGCTGAGTAATATTCCATTGTGTATAAATGCCACATTTTTTTTATCCATTCATCCACTGAAGGACATCTAGGTTGGCTCCACAGTTTAGCTATTGTGAATTGTGCTGCTATAAACATTGATGTGGCTGTGTCTCTGAAATATGCTGTTTTTAGGTCCTTTGGGTATAGTATGAGAAGAGGAATAGCTGGGTCAAATGGTGGTTCCATTCTAAGCTTTCCGAGGAATCTCCATACTGCTTTCCAAATTGGCTACACCAATTTGCAGTCCCACCAGCAGTGTATGAGTGTAACTCTCCCGCGGCGCCCCCCCAATCCTTGCCAGCACTTATTGTTGTTTATCTTCATCATGGCTGCCATCTGATTGCTAGAGATGATGGGCATTTTTTTGTATATTTGTTGATTGATTGTATATCCTCTTCTGAGAAGTGTCTGTTCAGGTCCTTGGCCCATTTATTGATTGGATTATTTGTTTTTTTTGGTGCTTATCTTGTTGAGCTCTTTATATATCCTAGAGATTAGCGCTCTATCTGATGTGTGTTCCCAGGATGTAGGCTCCCTATTGACGTCACATATTATTTCTCTTGCTGAGAAAAAACTTTTTAGTTTGAATCCATCCCATTTGTTGATTCTTGGTTTTAATTCTTGTGCCATAGGCGTCTTATTAAGGAAATTGGGGCCTAGCCCCACGTGATGGAGATTAGGGCCTATTTTTTCTTCTATTAGATGCAGAGTCTCTGGTTTAATTCCTAGATCCTTGATCCATTTTGAGTTAACTTTTGTGCATGGTGAGAGATAGGGGTTCAATTTCATTATGTTGCAAATGGATTTCTAATTTTCTCAGCACCATTTGTTGAAGATGCTATCCTTTCTCCAGTGCATGCTTTTGGCACCTTTGTCTAATGTAAGGTAGTTGTAATTTTGTGGGTTAATCTCTGTGTCCTCTATTTGTACCATTGGTCTACCAGCCTGTTTTGGTGCCAGTACCATGCTGTTTTTGTTACTATTGCTCTGAGGTATAGTTTAGAGCTTTATTTCTTCTTTGTTAATCTTAAACTTCTTTTTCTTTTTCAGTTGTATGGTATATGGTCTTGAGACACATAAAACATTTTTACAGTGGCATTTACTGTGAAATACATTGTGCTGTAATCACATTTTGAATCCATGAGTACATAAATGATAGAAGGGGAAATGGGAAGTTTCTGAGAAGGGGAATATTTATTATCAGAGGATTTAATGTGTGATCTTTTCATTACAGATATGGCGTAAGATATTCAAGATTGGACAGCTGGTGACCTGATATTTCTGATAGCCTTAAGCTGACTTATAGCCATAGAGAAATCTCTCCGTTTTTGTTTTCTGCTTTACATCTTTTGTGGCACCTAAGTTCACCTTGCAACCATGTATGGAAGTGCTCGCTCAGTTGGGAAGGTGGAACCAAGCAACCAGAGCCCTGGGCGTTCACCTAGGCTTCCCCGTTCCCCTCGCTTAGGTCATCGTCGAACCAATAGTACTGGAGGGAGTTCTGGAAGCAGTGTTGGAGGTGGCAGTGGGAAAACCCTTTCAATGGAGAATATACAATCCTTAAATGCTGCCTATGCTACATCTGGCCCTATGTACTTAAGTGACCATGAAAATGTGGGTTCAGAAACACCAAAAAGCACCATGACACTTGGCCGTTCTGGGGGACGTCTGCCTTATGGTGTTAGGATGACTGCTATGGGCAGTAGTCCCAACATAGCCAGCAGTGGGGTTGCTAGTGACACCATAGCATTTGGAGAGCATCACCTCCCTCCTGTGAGTATGGCATCCACTGTACCTCACTCTCTTCGTCAGGCAAGAGATAATACAATCATGGATCTGCAGACACAGCTAAAGGAAGTGTTAAGGGAAAATGATCTCTTGCGGAAGGATGTGGAAGTAAAGGAGAGTAAATTGAGTTCTTCAATGAATAGCATCAAGACCTTCTGGAGCCCAGAGTTGAAGAAAGAGCGAGCCCTTCGAAAAGATGAAGCTTCCAAAATCACCATTTGGAAGGAACAGTATAGAGTCGTGCAGGAAGAAAACCAGGTGAGTTTTATGTCTTGTCTGTCTTTATTGGCTGAATTCATGTATATGAATAAAATGAGCCAGTCTTTTTTTTTTTTTCCCTTGTTAGTTCATTTATCTTTCTTTATCCTATCTATTTTAGTATTTTCTGTCTTTTCTTTCTCAGCCTTTTCCAGATTTGCTTTTATGTCTGCTTTTCCCCCTTATTACTTGTTTTTCTTCAATTCTTTTTCACTTACTATATTTTTTTAAAGTATATATATTTTCAGTTCTGTGAGAATAGAGTATTGCCACACATTCTAACATCCATTACCAAAATTATTTTGATTATTTAAGTGTAAAATATACCAGTAAGATTGGTCATAATGTAAAAAAAAATCAGTCTTAAAAACTATCACAAGTAAGCCAATATGTTATTAAATTACAGATATTACTTTTAAAAAGTTGATGTAAATCTTAATTAGGTACTTAAAATGAGTAACTTCTTTTTGTTGATATTCATGTAAGTTTTACTTCAGGGTTTTGATGTTGTTTTTGTTATTCTTTGATTTTTCTAAATTTAAGGTGGAGGAAAGGCAACTTGGTACAATTGATTGTTTTGATAAAATAATATGTGTAGGCATTATAATCACATAATTTTTCAGTTTTAGAACTAAGTGCTTTCCGGTGTGGTTGCTCACACCTGTAATCCCAGCAACCCGGGAGGCTGAGGCAGGAGGATTATAAGTTTGAGAGCAGCTTTAGTAATTTAGCGAGATCCTACACAACTTGGTGAGATCCTGTCTCAAAATTAAGGAAAAAAAAAAGAAAGAAAGAAAAAGAAGAGCCAAATGCTGTCTTAGACACTGTATGAAAAAAATAATTTATTTACTTTTCTGAACTATCTCAGGTTATAGTTGATGTTTGGCTATAGTTGTGTCATACTGTGCAACAGCTCATGAAATCAAATATGTGAGCAAATCATATTTAGCCTGTGGTAATTAAAATCTTAAAATACTTTTTGTTTAAAATACTTTTAGAACATACCTTAAATTTGGGAGGTTGGATTACTTGCCCTTTAAAAAAACTATCATTTCTTTAGAGAATTTCTTTTTTTTGGTACTGGAGATTGAACCTAGGGGCACTTAACCACAGAGCCATATCCCCAGCCCTTTAAAAAAAGAAAAAAAAATATATATATACACACACACACACATATATTTTTAAATATTTTATTTATTTATGTTTACATGGTGCTGAGGATCGAACGTAGTGCCTCGCATGTGCTAGGTGAACACTCTACCACTGAGCCACAACCCCAACCCCTAAAAAATATATTTTATTTAGAGACAGAGTTTCACTGAGTTCCTTAGGAACTTGCTAAGTTGCTGAGACTGTCGCTGAACTTGTGATTCCAACCTCCTGAAATGCTGGAATTATAGGTGTGTGGCACTGCACCCAGCTTAGAGGAGAATTTTAAAGTAGCTACCTCGTTGTTGTTATTAAACTTATTTTTGGGTTAGGCTAATAAGAATTATAAAGAAAGTAATAAACAACTAAATTTCTGCATTTTTCTTAAGTGATTCCATGAAATACAGAGAGAATTAGAAATGATCTGTGTCTTTTATTTTTTATTTTTTTCAGTACTAGGAATTGAATCACAGGAGTTCCTACCACCAAGCCCTTTTTATTTTTTATTTTGAGACGGAGTTTTGCTAAGTTGCTCAGGCTGCTCTCACACTCAGGATCCTCTTGCCTCAGCTTTCTGAGTCTCCAAGGATTACAGGCATGTGCCCCCTCACCTGGCATGATTGTCTTAACTATTCTGCTAATCATGCTTAGTTTAGGCATTCAGATCTGTTTTGAGTACTGGAAGATCTCAAGGTAAATTGAATTTTGTATGTTAAAGCTACAGACCTGCTTTTCCAGATTTGGTTTTTGGTCATAAGATGAATACAGAAAAACGGAAAGTAAAATTTACCCCATATCCTCCCATCTACTAATAACTTCACTATTGCCCTAAATATTTTGAGGTTTCTTGTTAAAGAAACATAAGAAATTTTGCAGGAGTGGAATATTACAAGTGTTATTCTGTGACCTTATTTTAGCCAACGACATTTCTCCTATATATTAAATCTCTTTAATATATATGTAATCGTTTCTCATGCCTGTGTACTTTTCCATTGTGTTTTTCCTAGATAATATGGTAGGTTAAAAATCTCATTTACTCTGGGCACGGTGGTGCATGCTAGTAATCCCAGTAACTTGGGAGGCTGAGGCAAGAGGATCACGATTTCAAAGCCAGCTTCAGTAACTGTGAGGTACTAAGCAACTCAGTGAGACCCTGTCTCTAAATAAAATGCAAAATAGGGCTAGGGATGTGGCTCAATGATCCAGTATCCCAGAGTTCAACCCCTGGCACCACTCCCCCCGCCAAAAAATATTATAATTTAATTATTTCTCAGGTACGTTATAACCCCAAACTATTTTTCTTTTACTTTTTAACTGGTAATTAAATTTGTCATTACTTAAAATTTTAATGCTTTAATATTCTTAAATATTTCTGTTAGACACCTGGCCTTACAAAATAAGAGTACATTAAAAAAATTGCTTTTAATTGTTGGCAGACCTTTTTTTTTTAATATTTGTTTATTTATATGTGGTGCTGAGAATCAAACCCAAACTTTACTGCTGAGCTACAACCCCAACTGTGAGAGCATGTTCTTTAAAAAAATTTTTCTTAGAAAATTCTGTGAGTTTGACTTATTAAGACTTTAAGATTGTGCAAAGGAAGAAAAGAACTGAAATAGACTTCAGTGATAGATTCTAAACATAAGTAGAGGGGTTACCTAAATGCTGGCTCAGATACATCACTATTAGTAGTTATATTTGTTTAAAACCTAGATTTCTAGATCTTACTGAATAATAACTAAATAAAAACCTCTGAGAACAGAGTTTGGAACTTGTATTTTAAACAAGCTTCTCAGGTGATTTCATGATCTTTAGAATTTAGTATATACTAATTAATCTATTTTTTTTTAATGGTACTGGGATTGAATCCAGGGGTGTCTTCCACTGAGATGCATCCCCAGCCCTTTATGTTTTATTTTTGATTTTGAGACAGGGTCTTAAGTTGCTGAGTACGACCTTGAACTTGTTATCCTGCTTTAGTTTCTTGAATAGCTAAGATTATAGGTGTGCCCTACCATGCCTGGCTAATACATTCAATTCTTAAATTTATCTCTTGCTCATATGCCACTGAATTGTGATGTTTCTGTAGTGTCACTTTTGAGCTAAAAAAAAAAATTTTTTTTTTTTTTTGGGCAGTGTTGATTTGAATCCACATTCTTGCACATGCTAGGCCAAGTGCTTTATATAAACACTGACCTATAATCTCAGATCTTGAGCCCCAAGAAACAAAGAACCATTCTCTCCATGCTTCTTGTCCTTTTTCCTGTAATGTTAGGGATGCAACATACTTGATCATTATCTATAACAGTGATCCCAGTGGATGTGGTGTATATAGGGGAAAAGAGTGTTAAAATTTTAGAGATGTAGTTCAAAAGAGCCCTGTAAGGTGGACCAGTGGTGCACGCTTGTAATCCCGACCTATAATCCCAGCTATTTGGGAGACTGAGGAAGGAGGATCATAAGTTCAAGGCCAGTCTTGGTAATTTAGCAAGAGTTGGTTTCAAAATAAAAAATAAAAAAAGGACTGGGAATGTAGTTCATTGTTAGAGTGCCCCTGGGTTCAAGCCCTAGTAACACAAGAGAAAAGAAAAAAAGGGGTAAGTAGGACAGGGAAGAAAGGAAAGGAAAGCCCTCAAGGTGATTTTGATGTATCCTCACATTGTGAACCATTGACTCACAAGATAAATACTTAAATGATATGTGATAGCAAAATGAAAATACATTTTATTTAGTTGACAGAAAATAGAATATAACACCAAAAATATATTATTCATTATTATAAAGTAATTGTACCTTCTCAGTTTTATTGTGTAGTATTGGGTTATAAATGTTAGAAGAGGAAAAAATGAGTTTGTATTCTTCAGTCTTGTGACGAAGTATCAGTGTAGCATAGTATTAGAAACTGTATCTTGTGTTCTTAGGGTATGAAGTCCTTTTTTTAAACAATATTGATAAGTTTGTAGTGTGTATGTGGTATATATGAAATTGGTTATATGTATTTAGACAAACATTATAATTGAATATTGTCCAATCTGAAATGTGTTTTAATAAATAAAAACAGAGTTCCATTTAATTTTAAAGTGTGTAAATCACCATCTTATTATAAAAATATATTGTAGGTGGCTGTGGTGGTACACACCCGTAATCCCAGGAGGCTGTCAGGAGGATTGCAAGTTTGAGACCAGATTCAGCAATTTAGCAACATCCTGTCTTAAAAAAAAAAAAAAAAAATTAAAAAAGGTCTGGGGGTCTGGGGTTGTAGCTCAGTGGTAGAGTGCTTGCCTAGCATGTGTGAGGCACTGGGTTTGATCTCAGCACCACATATAAATGAGTAAAATAAAGGTCCATTGACAACTAAAATATATATATATATTTAAAAAAAAAAAAAAAAAAGGACTGGGTATGTAGTTCAGTGGTAAAGTGACCCTGGGTTCAGTTCCCAGCTCTGCAAACAAAGAAAACAATAGCAAAAACCAGAGCAAAAAAAGAGAATATTGTGAAAAATTTACATATGAATACATACTTCTCTTTAAAATGCTCCACCTTTCTAATATAGATTTTCTCTGTGTGTGTGTGTGTGTGTGTGTGTGTATGTGTGTGTGCAAACCTATAAAATTGAAAGTGATTGGGGTTCCCGGATATATTAGTGAATTAGCTAACCCCAGGCTTATCTTGCTGATGATTCTGAAAATAATGCCCGTAGAGAAGATTGTTTTTCTTATCAGGTGACTTGGCAAAGTCCAGTTTATTGCAGTTTATTGAGGAAAAGTTACTGGGATGCTTGTTGATTTTGATATTAATTGAGGCACATTTTTATACCTATATGTCAGAAGCTTTGGGGAAAAAAAACAAATGCAGTATCCTTTCCAGTTATCAAGCTACATTCAGAGGCAAAATATTTGAATCTCTGAAAAGACAATTGTGGGTACTTAGCACTTCAGTGCAAGAGAAGCAGTCCACAGGATTTTCATGCCAAAAAAACCATATGTGCAAAAGAAGGGTGAGTACTGCCTTATCTAGAGTCCGCCCCTTGCTCTAATTAAACACCAATTCTGGCAGGAATATATTTCCTGCACCCACTATAATTAACAGACAATCCTAAAATTGTATAACTTTAGTCCAAAAAACAAAGGGTGCAATTTTAAAGTAAAGTGAAACACTGTAATGAGATATAGAGAGTGAGAATGCTAATTAATAGATTATAGTCAGCCAGCAGTGGGTCCTAATTAAATTCTGCATTCATTATACTCTCAGTAGTCCTCAGAGGTCTGTCATCTTCCATTTTATAAAGAAGATTGTTTAACAGGATTTCAGTAATTAAATAAATTTCCCCATTTCAGTTTGAGACTGGTGTTTGAGTCCATTCTGAATATTTGATCTCATTGGGCTACAGAAATCTTGGTCTGGAATTCTAGCAAATGTAAAACACATTTGCTTAGAATTGCCTGATGTGTGTGGTTTATTATTATGGGATCCTTATAGAAGATTGTTTCTAAAATACCCAGCTGATTTTATGTCCCATGCTTCTCGTTACTGAACTATCAAGTAGTGATTGAAGAGTTAGAAGAGTTAGAATAATATATATTATATTTTAACAGGGAAGACTGAATGCTAGGCAAAAGCTTTACCACTGAGCTATACTCCTAGCTTGCATTTTCTTTTTTTAAACTGAGAATAAGAAAGGCTTTTAGCATATGTTTGCTTGAGAAATATAAAATTCAGTTGTGAGCTTGTTAGACTTGCAGAGCCAATAAGTCTTTGAATAAGTTTTATGTTTTATTTTATTCTAATCAATACATAACCAGCTGTTGTCATACTTCTTTCTTGGTTATATCTTATAAGAATTCTGTTTTTTCAGCCTGGGTTGTAATCCCAGTTACTTGGGAGACCGAGGCAGGAAGATTGTAAGTTTTGGGCCAACCTTAGCAATTTAGTGAGATCCTGTCTCAAAAAATAAAAAAAGGGCTGGGGATGTAACTCAGTGATAGAGTACTTGCCTAATACATGTGAAGCTCTGGATTGAGTGCCCAGTACTGGAGGTGGGGAATCAAAGAAAGAATTCTGTTTTGAATTTATTTGGGTGCTTCTTCAAATAAGTATTTAATTAAACACTTTTGATTGAAAATTTGTGTGAGCAGAGTATATTCTATTTAATGTTATAGAGTGGCAAGAGACTTTAATTTTTTTGTCTTCTGTATTTTTTCTGATTGGTGTCTGATTGATTGATTGAATTTTGCAGTGTTGGAGATCAAACCTGGGGCCTTGAATGTGCTAGGCATGTGCTCTACTACTGAACTATGTGCTATAGAGTCTGATATTTTTTTTTTTTTAATGATTTTCATTTTATGAAGCTCCCATCCATTAGGTCTTGTCACATGTGAAAGTACATAAATTGGTTTGGGAAATTTGCTTTCCATTTGAAGAGTTGGTAGGTTTGTTTACTTGGAATTTAGTGGGGGTTGTTGATTTTTGACTCCCTGGCCAGGTGTGCTCGAACCTTCCTATAATCCTAGCGACTCAGAGGCTGAGGCAGGAGAATTGCAAGTTTGAGGTCAGCCTCAGCAACTTAGCAAGACCCTGTCTCAAAAGATAGATAGAATTGGGGATATAGCTCGGAAGTAAAGTGCCCCTGGGTTCAATCCCAGTAACAGCTCCCAAAGATTCTGGCTCCTTGAAGGGATATATTTTCTGAAAAAGCTGTATCTATTTGATAAAAATGTCTGTTTCTTAGTCATGCTTCACCATTACTAGAAGTGGCACTGCGAGGCCAGATTTCCTCCTGATAGCTGTATATGTAGTAATAATTTGATTTCTTCAGGATGCCTGAGGAGAATGCTGTGATACTTGTGAAGAAATTTTAGGGAGTTTCATCCATCCTTTCACCCCCCTTTGTCCCTCCATTCCTCACTCCGTATCACCTCTCCTTCCTTCATGATACCTCAATTGAGATATAATTGAATTCACCCTTGAAGTATATGTTTTTTCTTCCTTAATCTGATTTATTGGAAGAAGAATTTTAGGAAACTAATAGTAAGTTGCCCTAGGGAGTTATTGAACAGTGAAATGAGTGACATGATAAGGGTCAACAGAGAAGATTGAAGGAAAGAAGGCAGAGAAGGCAAGTGAGTTTGTTGGGGACGGCCTGGATGAACTTGGGTAATAGGCATGGTGAGCAAGGTGCACATTCATGAGGTATTTTCAGAGAGATATTTGTTTGAAGGCTATGATGACTAGAGAGAAAAATGCAATGAATCATGGTACTGAGACTATGGAAATGTTTTTGCTATTGTTTAACAATGGAAAGGGATGGCAAAGTACAACCAGTTTCAGAGTAAGAAATAGTGAATTTGGTGTACATATTTGAATAGAAGTTTTTCATAATCATTTGAAAATAGGAAACTAATGACTGTGATTTTAGGTGCACACAGGTGGATGTTACATGTACTTATTAATGTTAAAGAATTTACTGTGTTTGTTAGTTGAGTATCAGAAGCTTCATACCTCTGTTTATGGGTATGAGGAGTGGAGGGGAAAGAGAGAAGCCAGGAAATGGTACATGCTTTGTATATATATTTTCTTATCAATCTATTATTGTGTTTTGGTTCTTTCTATTGTTTTACTTTTCTTTGATGGCAAAAATAACCTGAGTGATTCTTTCAGTTTATCAAATCACTACAAATGATTAGCCAGGTGCAGTGGTTCACATCTGTAATCCCAGCATCTTGGGAGCTGAGACAGGAGGATCACAGTTTTGAAGTTAGCCTCAGCAATTCAGCTAAACCCTCAGCAATTTAGGGAGACCCTGTCTCAAAATTAAAAATAAAAAGGACTGGGGATGTAGCTCAATGGTAAGAGTGCCCCTGGGTTTAATCCCTGCTCATTGTTGCCCAAAGGTTAATATTAGTTTATGTTCCCATGATAAACAAACTTCTGCTAATAGATGTACTTTATTTTAGTTAACAGCAGCTTCATTAGAGCTCATGTATGATGAATTAAGAGTGAATTTCTGAGAAAGAGTAATTGCAGAAAATATTCAGGGAGGAAATGATTGTATTGACAATGTTTTATTCTTCCACTCTGGACAGGATTAGAACTGGTTTTTTGAATTGGCTTTGTGCTGCCATGTGCATCTCTAAAAGTATTCCTTTATCTTTCTGGAATTGGAAAGTTAGTCCTTAACCAAGATTTATTCCCTTTATTTTACTTTACTGTTAGCAGTAATGCTTTTGAAACTGCCTTCTCTTCCCCCACTTTGTTCTCTCTGCCTTTCCAACTTAATACGCTCACGGTAAATTCTGTTACAGTTTGACAGTTTGCAGAGAATACTAAAATGAGAAAACTGAAATGACACTTGTCCAGATTAATTTCACATATGGAGAATCTGCAGTCAATCACCCTTGATGTACACATGATACCATATCATAACATTGCCTGGTGACTTATGAGTTTCTAGAGCGTGTGATATGCAGGGACTTATTTAGCTTTGAAGTCACCTTTGGGTAACTGCTGTGGTGTTAGATGTGCCTTGAATAGTCCTTTCTAGTAGCAGTTCTCAAACTGTTTGGCCTCAGGACATGTTTATTTGTAAAAATGTAAAGGAGCCCAAGCAGTTTTTGTTTTTGTAGCCAAATTCATCAATATTTGTCAGTTTTTTAGAGAGAGAGAGAGAGAGAGAGAGAATTTTTTAAATATTTATTATTATTTTTTAAATTTTTGGCGGACACAAAATCTTTGTTTGTATGTAGTGCTGAGGATTGAACCCGGGCCGCACGCATGCCAGAAGAGCGCACTATTGCTTGAGCCACATCCCCAGCCCAATATTTGTCATTTAAATAGAAAATTTAAAGAGTTTTAATTTTATTAAAAATTACAAATGCATTAAATGTTAACATAAATAATGTTTTAAAAATGAAAATTGTATTGCAAGTCTCTTTAACGTCTGGCATAATTGAAGATAGCAGATTCTCATATCTGTTTTTGTATTCAATCTGTTGCAATTTGTAGTTTTAGTTGAAATATGTGGAGAAAATCAGGATTCACACAATATGTACTTGGAAAAGCAGGAGTGTTTTCAGTTAAGTGTTAGATATTTTTCAGAACCACACCAAATTTCAACTAAGTTGTAGTTTTTTCTTTTAGAAAAGCATTTTTATTGAGGTACAGTTTGTATACCATAAAAGACATTGTACAATTCAATATATATATACATATATATATATACATATATATATATATATACATATATATATAATCTACTTAAAGAGTAGCAGATGAAGTCTTGGATTTCTCTTGATATTTCTGATGATAGTTACTTATTTCAAGGGTTAATATACTGATTCTCAGTTGTTGGAAAGGTGTGAGAACATGGGCCACTAGAATAATGGGGGTGAGGTAGAGTAGAAAGTGTTTTTAGGATTGCACTGGAGAGGGTTTAAGATCACAAAATACCTGCACTGCCTAGAATAGGTCTGCACATTGAAAAGTTCTTCCTTGTTCTATGTGATTTTCAAATATTAACAGAAATTTGTGTAGGTGAAAAGTCTGTGCATAGGGATCTGAACCTAAATGTGTACATTGTTGTACATTAGTACATTAGCATTTTTGAATGTCTTTAATATATGCTGAAGTTTCTAGCAGTGTAACTATTGCATAAGTTGATGGAAGATTGTGTTTTGAATTGTTTTTTTTTGTTTATATTTTTCTAGAGTTTTATTTTAAAATCAAGTTAATAGTAATGTTGCATTGTTGTCACTTACTGAGTCTTGATTTGTGAGTGTATGTCTTTTTTTTTTTTGAGTGTGTGTCTTTTGATGTACTTGTTACATATGATTTTATTAGGACATTCTTTAGAGTTTTTTTTCATAGAACAGTACAATTTTCCTTGAAATTATATGTGAGAGTGGGTTCATTTATACATTTTCAGGATAGTAAAAAGGACATTTAGGGGCAGTATTGGATTTGATAAGCTTGAGGATCACTGGTAGAGTGGAGAACACTCAATATCAAATCACAGATCTCCATTGTAGTTTTATTTCTGGCTTTGCCAGTTGCTTATGAGGTGTATAGCCATAGTACAGTGTTTATTCTTTCTGGACCCCTGTTCGCTAGACCTCCATAGATTTCTTTCCTAGTAGCTGAAGTCTCATAGAGTCTGGTGGTTCACTTTGATTGCAAAGCCCAAATATAGGATTGATTCATAAAGCCAAGTTAGACCCTTGTGAGAGTGAGAAATACATGACTGTTGAAGTTCTTCTCAAGGTAGGTGGCTTAAAAACAGTGTTTACATTAAAGGGAAAAGAAGCTTTATGTAATTTCATCAGTTCTCACATGGGATAATAATCATTTTATTGTTGCAATACTGAAAATATTAAAGGAGATGATATGTATAAAATTATGGGCAAGAACGCCTGACATAGTAACTATGCAGTGCAATAAATACTGGTTGAATGAAAATCAAGTTAAATATTTCATAAATGCAAATACATTTTATAACATTTTTGGATGTATAAATGAACCTTACAGTCTACTACTAGAAGAGAAACAGTAACATGGGACCTATAAGGTCTATTTAGAAAAGTGGGTCACAATGCTTAATAAGTTTCATGTGCATAACTAATCACTACCAGCACACTCTTCATATACCTGAAGGAATTATGAGGAACTTTTGAGTAGGGTAATTAGCTTGCAGGGTTTTCATTTATTGTGATTTTCATTATTTAAAGTTTTTATTTCCATCATGACTCATATGTGAATTATATAGTATTTTCCCAAAAGGAATGTGACATTGATGGAAATACACATTTTTAAAACTGGCTTACTTTATTTCTGTGGTAAGAGGTTTTTGGCTGGTTAGATGGACCCCATACTTGGCTACAAATAATTTTAACTATGTGCTTTTGTGAACAAGACTTACCTTCACAAGGCAGTGGAGATTTCTTGAGAATGGGTGGCAAAGAATGCTTGCTTAAATTTCCTTGTACTTCTTATTTTAAACTATTAATTTCTGTACTGTGCTTTTTATTTAATTGGACTCTTACATAAAAGGGTATGTGTCACCTAAAGATGCAGTTTGCTCACATTATTCCTATTACTCCTCTTACATTGAACATATAATGTTACGTGTGATGTTCGCTTTGATTTTTACATATGATCTATTGTTGTACCCTTTTAAAAATACTGTAAATAGCTATCATTGAAAATGTTGTCTTGGCGAATGGATAAAAAAAATGTGGCATTTATACACAATGGAGTATTACTGTGCATTAAAAAATGACAAAATCATAGAATTTACAGGGAAATGGATGGCATTAGAGCAGATTATGCTAAGTGAAGCTAGCCAATCCCTAAAAAACAAATGCCAAATGTCTTCTTTGATATAAGGAGAGTAACTAAGAACAGTGTAGGGACGAAGAACAGGAGAAGAAGATTAACATTTAACAGGGATGAGAGGTGGGAGGGAAAGGGAGAGAGAAGGGAAATTGCATGGTAATGGAAGGAGACCCTCAGGGTTATACAGTGGAGGAGGTAGAGAGAGAGGAGGGGAGGGGAGGGGAGAGGTGGGGAGGGGGGAGGGTGGAGGATGGGAAAGGCAGTGGAGCACAACAGACACTAGTATGGCAATTTGTAAATCAATGGATGTGTAACTGATGTGATTCTGCAATCTGTGTATGGGGTGAAGGTGGGAGTTCATAACCCACTTGAATCAAAGTGTGGAATATGATATGTCAAGAAATTTGTAATGTTTTGAACAACCCACAATAAAAAATTTAAAAAAAAAAAAAGAAAATGTTGTCTTGGGCTGGGGTTGTAGCTCAGTGGGGCTGGGCTTGTAGCTCAGTAGTTGAGTACTTGCCTTGCATGTGGAAGGCATTGAGTTTGATCCTCAGCACCACATAAAAATAAAATAAAGACATTGTATCCATCTACAATTAAAGAAATATTAAAAAAAAAAAGAAAATGTTGTCTTATATGACTTTGTTGCCAAATACATCTGAGTGCTAGTCATGGCTTTTATAGTAATAATGATCACAGAGCATTTACAAATACCATCCTATGTGCCTTTATGTAAACTATTTCTAATTTTCACAATGGTCTTATTGGTAAGTGATGTTGTCCTCGTTTTTAGATGAAAAAAGTGAAATTAATAGAGGAATTTATTCAGGTCTTATATCTGGCAAATGACAGATTTGTTTACAAAGTTAACTAAAATGCTGTTGTTTGCAGCTAAGGACAACTGAGTAAAATGTAAATACCTGTTTAAAATATTTATTGAAAAATTAATATTTTTTGTTCACTTATGAAATGTAATAGACTACATTAAAATTCTTCTGTGTTTTATTTGGAGAACAACATTCACGAACAGGATTCCAAGGCAACCGGGAAGGGGTTAACACAGAGAGAAAGGAAAGAGAAGAGAGAGGTTAAGAAATCAGTTGAGAAGATAAAAAAATTTTAATTTGATTAATTTAAATAACAGGTCTAGCCAGGCATGGTGGTGCGTGTTTGTAATCCCAGCAACTGAGGAGGCTCACTCAGGAGTATCGCAAGTTTAAGACCACTGTCAACAATTTAGTGAGGTCCTGTCAAAATAAAAAATAAAAAGGCTGGGGATGTAGCTCAGTGGTTGAACACCCCTGGTTTAAATCTTCAGTAACAACAATAGCAACATACACACACACACCCAGTCTAGATCAGAAGATGTCATGGCACATGCCAGTGATTTTCTTATTTGATTAGGTAGAGAGCATTAGATTAGTTGCTCCTAAACTTGGATTTCACACACCAGTAAAATGAAAAATAACATAAAAACAACCAAAAAAGAAAGCAGGAACCAGAGGGAAGATTGGCATGGGAGTGTGAAATAAAAAGAATAGAAAAGTTACCGTATACTATTACCAGTGCTTTATAAGAGGAAAGATTTGGTAACATGAAAAGAATTAGAATTGCATAATCTCAGAATAAAGGACAGTTCTAAGAAAATAGCTTTTCACTTTACAGTGCCAATTTTATTATAGATTGGTGGAAACTTGGTCATGAACTGGCTCTGAGAAGCATTAGTTTATAGTAGGAGTCCATCACATGATAGCCTGTAGGCCAGATCTTTCCCACAGGATTTGTATGCCCCACAAACCAAGAGTAGTTTTTATATTTTTGAATTGTTTGTAAAAAGTAATATTTTGTGTTGTGAAAATTTTTATGAAAATTCAGTGTCCATAAATAAAATGTTATTGGAACCCAGCCATGCTTATTCATGTGTTGTCTATGGCTGCTTTCATAATACACACTGGTAGAATTTAGTTACTGTGGTAGTGTGTGAATGATCTGTTAAACCTGAAATATTTACTATCTGGCCCTTCATAGAGAAAGCTTGTCAATACCTGGTTTAAACAAAGGAATAAGTAATAGCTAATACTTGTGTAGTGTTTGCTAAGAAATAGGCCTGTTCTGTGTGTTCTGCCTATGTTATTAATCACCCAACAACTGGTTGAGGTAGGTAATGTTATTTTATTGAAGTGGAAACTGAGGCTAAGAGTACCTTGCCCACTGTCCTATAGCCATGAAGTAGCAGAGGATTCCAGTGCATATAATGTGGCCTCCGTATTCTGCTCTGAACAGACTATTAAGAAAGGAAACAGATTTTGGGACACTGAACACATTATTTACCTTGTTTTATAAAAAGAGGAAAGTAGCTGTATTTTGTAGTTAACCCCCCCAATGTTATTACTGAATAATCAAATTGAATATTAATTATTTCACAGTTATGAACATTTGGTTTATTTCTGTTGACTCAGTGGGCTTTCCCACAAGTTTGTTGTTTGAGATGTCCTATATTTTGTTGAATTTTTGAGCAAATAAATCTGTAATTTCTGAACCATACATTGACTTCATTTTTGGTGTCGTTAGGATAATGAATTATGTTACTAGATTGGTAGAGGATATCTTTATGTTCCACCATCCTCATAAATAAATGTTTATTGTGTTGTTTTAAAAGAGCATAAAGTATGCTTTCTGAGTCATTGATTTAGTCCCCAAAATATTGGATTATAAAATACATAGGGATTTTAATTAATATCTTTCTGAAGAGAGTTTTTTAATTTTATTTTTTGTAGAAAAGATATGGCTTTGTTTGCCAAAGTCTGAAGAATTAAATTACTAATAGTTTGGTATGTAGGTGGATGTCTTCAAGAGGGAATCACATTTCCTTTAGAGAAGTAGCATTTGAGACTAAGAGGTGTGGTTTTTAAAAAAACTGCTTGAATGAAAGAATAAATATTAGCAAGTAAGTGAATAAAGTGGAATTAGTATGACCAATTCTAATTTCACAAATAATGTATTTCAAAACAGATTTCTAGAATTCTAATGATCATGTAAATTACTCACTTAAGTAAGTAGAGGTCTAGAGGATTTAGTTTTTTTTTGGTCTTAAATGTCACTGTTTTCAGATTTAAAAATGCCAGTAACTAATATTCTCAGTTAGTTGCTCAAAGAGTTTACCTTGTTAAAGGTGGAATTCCAAAGATGGGATTGTACAAAGTGTAGGGGCTGGGGTGGGATTAAGATGGTGGTGAAAGTTTTTTTTTTTTTTTTTTTTTGTGTGTGTGTGTAGTGTTTCAGTTTTACCTTCATGTTCGGGGAGTTGCTTTCTTGGTTCATATTGAAATCTTGGGCAGATGGTAATGGGAACACAATACAGATAAAATTGCCAATGCTTTCCCTATGAGAGGGAAGTGAATTTGTTAGTTGGTAGATTTCTTATATTTTGCATTTGTGTGGTTTCTATTTGTTTCTGTTCCCAGGGGAGACATATCTCCAACCCTTGTTGTTTTGAGACAGGGTTTCGCTAAGTTGCTGAGGTTGGCTTTGAACTTGTGATTCTTTTGCCTTAGCCTCCCTAGTTGCTGGGATTATAGTTGAGACACTGTTGGTGATTTCTCTTCCTCTTGCCATTCCACTCATATTTTGACTCTAATAATTTTGAAAACTATTGCTTATTTTTGAAGAGTTAACTGGGATTAAAATCTAAAACTTGACTGCCTGGGTTGAGGTGGCATGTTATAGTCTTGACATCTTCTGCCACCTCTTTTGCCTGTGACAGATGGTTTCCCCTCCTGGTTGTAATCCATTACTAATTTTTTTCAGAGAATGAATACCATGTGTTCCTCATTTTGGCTGTAGTTGTGTTCTGCCCACTCATTGGCTTCAGAGGAACTTGAAATTGGATGTACTTCCTGCTGGCATTTATGGCAGGAAGTGAATACAACTGTGACTCTTAATGCCAAGTGTTCATTTATTAGAAAAATTCTAGCTTCCTAAAATTAAACATTATTTTTTTGTTACACCAAGAATAAAGCTAAACTTTATTACCTTTTTTGAATATATTTTCAGTTGATGATATATAGTAAATATTTTTTGGTGGGTCATTTATTACAAAATAGGATTTTAAATCTGAATTTAACATAATCAGATTTGTAGTGTGTCAGTCCTGTCTGTATAGGATATTTAATGAATAGACCTTATTATAACTGAGTATAATGAATAATGAATACAATGACAGGGATTTATATTACAGAGATTCCAAAAATAATGTAAATTTTGATGTCTGATATTGCACTTTGAACTTATATTTTAATATATCTTTTGCAGTACATGTAAACCATAGTATTGGTCTGTTCCCCTGTGTGTGTATGTATGTGTGTGTTTTCCTGCTTTGGGAATTGAATGAACCCTGGACCTTGTGTGATCTATACCCTTAGCCCTGACCTCTTTTTTTTTCTCTTTCTTTCTTTTTTTTTTTTTTTTTGATGGGAGAGGGTACCAGGAATTGAACTCAGAGGCACTCAACCACTGAGCCACATCCCCAGCCCTAGTTTCTGTTTTATTTAGATACAGGGTCTCTTTGAGTTGCTTAGTGCCTTGATGTTGCTGAGGCTGACTTTGAACTCCTCCTGCTTTAGACTCTCTTTAGCCGCTGGAATTACAGGCATGCATCAATAAGCCCTGCAACCTTGACTGTTTTATTTATCTATTTTTTTTTTAAAATATTGATTCTTGTTACATTGCCTAGGTTGACCTCAAGGACTTTTCTTTCTTTATTCTCCTGAGTAGCTGAGAGTACATGAGCACAGCACATCCTACTTGTTTGTTCATTTTAACTTGCTTGCTTAGGATCACCCCTGTCTTCTTGTGGATATAAATGACATCATCTTAGGCTTTGAAGAAAATCACAAGTTTGTATCTGAGGCAGTTTAATTTTTAGAAAATAACTGTATAAAGGGTAAAGATTTGCTCCCAAGATGTAAGCTCTCTCTATTCACCTCACAGATTGTTACTTTTTAGTTTGAGTCCATCCCATTTATTGATTCTTGATTTTAATTCTTGTGCCACAAGAGTCTTATTAAGGGAGTTGGGGCCTAATCCCACATGATGGAAATTAGGGCCTACTTTTTCTTCTATTAGACGCAGGGTCTCTGGTTGTATTCCTAAGTCCTTGATCCATTTTGAGTTGAGTTTTGTGCATGGTGAGAGATAGGGATTTAATTTCATTTTTTTTTGCATGTGGATTTCCAGTTTTCCCAGCACCATTTGTTGAAGATACTCTTTCTTCCAATGCATGTTCTTGGCACTTTTTTCTAATATAAGATAATTTTAGTTTTGTGGGTTAGTTTCTATGTCCTCTATTCTGTACCATTGGTCTACCAGTCTGTTTTGGTGCCAGTATCATGCTTTTTTGTTAATATTGCTCTGTAGTATAGTTTAAGTAGGTCTAGTACAGTGATGCCACCTGCTTCACTCTTCCTGCTAAGGATTGCTTTAGCTATTCTGGGTCTCTTATTTTTCGAGATGAATTTCATGATTGCTTTTTCTGTTTCTATGAGGAATGTCATTGGAATTTTGATCGGAATTGCATTAAATCTGTATAGTGCTTTTGGAAGTATCGTCATTTTGGTAATATTAATTCTGCCTATTCAAGAGCAAGGTAGATCTTTCCATCTTGTACGGTCTTCTTTGATTTCTTTCTTTAGGGTTCTGTAATTTTCATTATATAGATCTTTTACCTCTTTCGTTAAGTTGATTCCCGAGTATTTTATTTTATTTTTTTGAGGCTATTTAGAATGGGGTAATTTTCCTCTCTGAGGATTTGTCACTGATAGACAGAAATGTCTTTGATTTATGGGTGTTGATTTTATATCCTGCTACTTTGCTAAATTCATTTACTAGTTCTAGAAGTTTTCAGAGCACTAATCTCTAGGTTATATAAAGAACTCAAAAAAAAAAAAAAAAAAAAAAAAAAAAAAAAAAACCAACAAAAAAACTCCCAAACAACCCAATCAATAAATAGGCCAACAATCTGAAGAGATACTTCTCAGAAGATGATGTATAATCAATCAACAAATACATGAAAAATGTTCATCATCACTAGCAATTAGAAAAATGCAAATCAAAACCACTTTAAGGTTTTATTTCACTCCAGTCAGAATGGCAGCTATTATGCATACAAGCTACAATAAGTGTTGGCGAGGATGGGGGGAAAAAGGTATGCTTATACACTTTTGGTGGGACTGCAAATTGGTGCAGCCAATATGGAAAGCATGATGGAGATTTCTTGGAAAATTGGGAATGGAACCACCATTTGCCAAACAAGTGTCTGTTGTATTCTGCTGCCCCTCCTATCCCCTTCCTATCCCCCTTCCCCTTCCCCTCCCCTCCCCTCCCCTCCCTCTACCCCATCTACCATAACTCATTTCTCTCACTGTCTCTTATTTATTTATTTATCCTCCCCTTCGCCTCACATCCTCTTATATGTATTTTTGTATAACAATGCGGGTCTCCTTCCCTCTTCCGTGCAATTCCCCCTCTCTCTTCCATTCCCTCCCACCTCTCATCCCTGTTTGATGGTAATCTTCTTCTCATGCTCTTCCTCCCTGCTCTGTTTTGAGTCGCCCCGCTTATATCAAAGAAGACATTTGGTATTTGTTTTTAAGGGATTGGCTGACTTCACTTAGCATAATCTGCTCTAATGCCATCCATTTCCCTGCAAATGCCATGATTTTGTTATTTTTTATTGCTGAGTAATATTCCATTGTGTATATATGCCACATTTTTTTAATCCATTCATCGGTTGAAGGGCATCTAGGTTGGTTCCACAGTCTAGCTATTGTGAATTGTGCTGCTATGAACATTGATGACACTGTATCCCTGTAGTATGCTCTTTTTAGGTCTTTTGTGATCTTTTTATATTCTTGATACTAATTCTTTGTCAGAAGAGTAGCTAGCAAAGCTTTTCTTCCATTCTGTAGGTTCTCCCTTCACATTCTTAATTGCTTTGTTAGTGTGCAGAAGCTTTTTAATTTGATGCCAAATTAATACTACTCTTGGCAGTATTTCTGTTCAAAAGGTCATTGCTTGTACTTACATGTTGGAGTGTTGGCCTTAGGTTTTTTTTCTAGAAGCTGTGTAGTTTCTGGTCTAATTTCTAGGTCTTTGATCCATTTTTCATTGACTTTGTGCAGGGTGAGAGATAAGGATCTGGTTATCCACATAGATAACTAGTTTTTCCAGCATTATTTGTTAGAAAGGATTTTTTTTTTTTCCTCCAGTGTATATTTTTGGCATGTTTGTCAAAGATCAGATGATTATATCTGTGTGGGCTTGTCTCTGTGTGTTTTTTTTTTTTAATCTGTGTGTCTGTTTTTATGTTAGTACTATGCAATTTTTGTTTTGTTACTAAAGTTCTGTATTATAATTTGAAGTCTGGTATTCTGATGCCTCCAGCATTGCTGTTTTGGTCTAGAATTGCTTTGGCTATTCTGAGCCTTCTATTTTTCCAAAGGAATTTTAGTTCTGTGAAGAATGTCATTGGTATTTTGTTGATTGCATTGAATCTATATATTGCTTTTGATAATATGACCATTTTAGTAGTATTAATTCTGCCTGTCCATAAACATGGGATCTTCTTGTGTATTATTCAGTTTCTTTCTTGAATAAGGTCTTCTCTTGGTTAGATTTATTCCAGAGGGTTTTTTTTTCCCTTTTTCTTTTTGTCTATTGTGAATGGGAATGTTTTCCTGATTTCTTTCTTGACAGATTCATTATTGGTATATAGGAAAGCTATTGATCTTTGTATATTGATTTTCTAACTTTGCTGAATTTGTTTATTAACTATAGCAGGCTTCTGGTGGAGTTTTCTGGATCTTCTGTTTATAGGATTTTATCATCTGCAAACAGGATACTCTGACTTCTTCCTTTCCTATTTTGGGATATAAATCTTGAAGCAGAAACTGAACTTCTTCCCTACCAGGAGGTATAGCTGCCTGGTCTTCTGTGAGATCTAGGATGGATCAAGGAGGTTCCCTTTATACCCAGCTTGTTCTTTGCTTGGTAACAAAAGGCTGAAATTCCTTATTACATTTCTTGAACCTCAGTGTATAAGAATCAGATGTGTGGAACTGGGGGATGTAGCTCAGTGGATGAGTTCTTGCCTAGCCTATGTGAGGTGCTAGGTTGATCCTCAGCACTGCATAAAAATAAATAAATAAAATAAATGTGTTCATCTACAAGTAAAAAAAAAGAATCAGATGTGGGCACTTGTTAAAAATTAAAATTTCTAGAACCCATTCCCAAACGATCTGAGACTGCTGGTTGAAAACAGTAATCAAACTTTGCCCACCATCTTCTCAATTTTTCCCTGCCCTTTGTACCATTACTTATTTAGTAGTTTGTTTTTAATTCTCTCCCTCCCTCCCTCCCTTTCTCTCTCTCTCTCTCTCTCTCTCGTACTGGGGATTGAATCCAGAGGTACTTTGCTATTAAGCTACATCCACAGCCCTTTTAATTTTTTTGTTATGAGACCGTCTCCTCAAGTTGCTTCGGGTCAGTTGCTGAGGCTGGCCTTGAATTTGTGACCCTTCTGCTTCAGCATCCTGAGTCTCCGGGATTATAGGTGTTGGCCAACACTCTTGATTTGCCTCAGCTTTAAAAAAACGGAATCTTATTTTAAAATGCAACTCTTGTTACCATACATGGGATACTTGTATCATGGGATACTTGCTAACATAAAGTAATAAAAAACAAACTGTAGAAGTAAATACATAGCTATTAAGAAAAATGTCATATATAACCTGCTGAAGATTATTTTCAAGGTCAGTTTGGGAAATCTTCCCCTGGTGATAATGATAGAGGTTGTTTTTACATCATACTTGGAGAAATATCTAACTAGACAGAAAAAAAATTATTTAAACAGGAGTTTTCAGTCTGGTTGCACATTAGAATTGCCTGTGAGGCTTGTAAAATACTTTTGGTCAATCCCCACACCCAGAAAATTGTATTTAATTGCTGTGGTCTGGGGTCTGGGCATCAGTATTTAAAAAATATTCTCAGGTAATTATATATTTTGGGTTGAATATTTAGAGTTTGAAAAAAAATGTATAGTATGGTTAGACTAAGACACATCAATTAATGAGCATTAGGTAGATTTCTTTGGATAGAACTAAAAGTAAAGTCAGTGGCCACCAGGGGATGTGGGCAAGACGGTGATGGGGTAGGGAGGTGAATTAGTGAAGTACCCAGGCACATTATTCCTCTTGTTTTTTGTTCTTGGTGAATGCCAAGATCTTTTCTCTAGTCAGATGAGAGACTTAGGTTGCATCAGAATTACCTAAAGGGCTTGTTAAAACATGAATTGTTGGGTACCATCCTCAGAGTTTCTGATTGCATAGATCTGGTGTGGGGCCCAAGAATTTGTTCTAAGAATTTCTAGAGGATGCTCATGCTACGGGTGAGGGAACCATCCTTGAAAGAAACACTCATCAACTAAGTTGGGGAAACCTTGAGTATTATACTTAAATATATTTTCTCTATATTCTTTATATATATCCAAAAGAATTTAAAAATAATGAAGCTCAGCTCTTTCTACTGCTCACACAGGATATACAGGTAATACAAGACAAAAAAAGAAAAAAGCAAGGATTTTGTCAGTTATCCCACCTAGAATTAACAAATGTAATTGGTGTGTGGATGATTGTTAATTATGAGTAAATATTTTCTTTTTGGTGATAATAGACTATTGTATCTTCTTTCACCCTTTTGAATACAAGGACCAAAAAAATCTGCCTAGAGATTTGTTCTCTTTAGGTTAAACTGCTGGGTTATTGAAGAAACAACTGTGCTTTGTTATTGTTTCATTAGTCTTTTTAGGAGACAAAGTGAAGCAAGGAAAGCAAAACAAAAATATAGCGTAGACCATATACTCACTCTGAGAAAAACATTAAAAAATATTATCTATATTTAAAAGTGATGCTGTCAGATGCAATCATTTTATCCTGTGTTTTTGTGTTTGAATAGTTCATTTGAATAGTTCACAGGCTTAATAACCTGATTTATTTATGTTATATATCAAGAAACCTTGAGGGAGAAAGAGTAAGCTGTATGGTGGTTTAAAAATTTTGACAATGTTATGAAAACATTTTTTTCAATTTAAAAAAATTTTTTTTCAGTTCTAAAATAACTCATTCCTCCAAAGTTGACATTCTGCATAAATCTTTTGGTCCAGAGGATAAAACAAGTATTAATGGGTATTATCCATTCAACAAACACTGAGTTGCTATTCAGTACTGTCAGAACAATTAGGGTACTTTTGATAAATCTTGCCTAGCCTTACGTCATGTTTTAAATAGGTTCTTCATTCCAGAGAGACCATCTCAGCCAAGTTGGTTTTGCCAGATAATGCTGTCAGATAATAAAGCTGTTTTGTATTCTTCTGAAGGGCATTATTCATTACCTTTATGCATTTTCATCCTGAAGCTGATGTTAGATTTCCCTGAACTTGGTAGCTTCTGTGAATTTTCCTGACCATTCTTTGATATGAGGATTTATATATGGCTGTGGAAAATATGGGTTTATTTTTTTTTTAATGAAAATTCTGTATGGCTCCAAATTGTCCTTCCTTTTTTCTCCCTACCTCTGTCTGCCTTTCTATTCATTCTTTATACCTGGTATTTCCCATAATTATCCTCTTGGCAGACTTGTTTATTTCTATTTTGTCTTTGGTGAACTCTTTTCCTGTTTGCTTTCCTTTTTGGATTATTTGTTCCTTCTTGCTAGAACTCTTTATCTTCACTCATAAACTGTACTTTAGGAAAAATAATCCTTTCCATTTTCCTTGAGTAATTTGGAGGCTAGCTTTTTCTACGGCTCACATAGAATCTGCAGGTAGTGGTAGACAAAAAGAAAATAAAAACAAACAAACAAAAAAAAAACAAATCAAGAATTTTGCCAGTTATGCATATTTTTGCTTCAGTTTTCACATTGCCAGAGTTTTTCCTGTTTTCCCTGGAAACAACCTGTTTTTTATCTTGCAAATGAGAATGTGATCTTTAGGCTAGTCTTGACCTTCTGGGTAGTGTGTGCTCATCTTTCAAGTGTTCCCTGTAATCAGGACCAGCAAGTCAGAGCATCCTTCTTCTGTTATCTTTATGGTCTGGGACTTTTAGATTCAGAAAAAAATGTTGTTATTAGTATTTTAATAACTGGATTCCCTGTATTCACAGATCAGAATCTAAAAATTGACAAGCAGACATTATTTTAAATGTTTTATATTATAAAAATCATGTATTTAAATTTTGAATTCTCATAGCTCTCAGTTCATGAGGACTTGCCAAACATTAGAGACCAAAGAGTAATTGCTCTCCTTTTTTGTAGAGGGCTACTCTGAGGTCAAATGCCTTCCCTGTATCTGAGCACATTATGTAATAGGAACTGCAATTCCTTCAGGATTTTTGTTTTTTGCTTAATTTTTGTTCCATTAGTACTCTTGATCTTTTTCTTTTATTTATTTTTACTTGGTGCTGACGATCAAACCCATTGCCTCACACATTCTGGGCAGGCGTTCTACCACTGAGCTACAATCGCCGCCCCAATCTTTTTCTTTTAAATTGATTTATTTTGTACTTAGCCTGTTTGATTTACCTGACCTTAGAGAGTACAAAGTTCAGCATGGTGGCAAATTGGGTGTCAGTGCAAGCTGTTTATCTTTTGGTATACCACTGCATTATCTGTGAAATCTTTGTGGAGTATATCTATGGTGTTCTGATGAGAGGAGGGAGGTCTGGCTGCATTCAATTTCACAGGATGACCTTTGTTTCTGCATTGTCTCTACTTCAACATAGCATTGTCTAATCAGTCTATCATTAAATATTTATTGAGTTCCTACAATGAATGCTCAATAGTTTGCTGGATATTTTGAGTTGTTGTTTTTTTTTTTTTTTTAAAGGGGATGGGGAGAAAGAGAAACAGGCATGCATTTGAGGAGTATAAAGTCATGTTGATATAAAATATACATACTGTGTGGTTTCATGAACATGAACTTTTGGAGGGGTGGAATTTTAGAGTATTTTGGCTCAGAGTAGCTTCAGGAATTGAATTATTCATACTGGGTATGGTGGCATATGCCTATAAGCCCCATCATTTGAAAGGCTGAGGGCTGAGGCAAATGTTGAGTTCAAGACCAGACCTTATCTCCAAAAAAAGAGAATTAGTCATAAGAGTAGGTTCTTTCTTACTGAGGTGCATCTTTTTCATTTAAGTGAGACTTTTAATGCTACTGATTTAATGTTAAATTTAACCTATATTTACTGTTTTACATGTAAACTTAAAAAATTAATTTTATATGTAATTTTTTGTACACCATTTGAGCATTTAAAAATTAATAGAGGGGCCTGGGGTTGTGGCTCAGTGATAGAGTGCTCACCTAGCATGTGTGAGGCCCTGGGTTCAATCCTCAGCACCACATTGTTGTAGGGACAAACGAGGTAAGGTACCGAAGATAGCAGGAAACAGTTTTATTTGGCTGCAGCCAGGCTCAGAGGGTACAGCCTTTGCTGTAATCAATCAATCCCCTGAACACCCAGTTCAGGGAATTTCAGAGTTTTATACCCAGCATGTAAGGGGAGGGGCTCAGAAGTTCACAGTCTGCAGAAGTTCACATAAAAGCAGCTTTTTCTTTCACTATTTTGGGCAAATTAACTCTTCAAGAACAACACCTGAGAAGGGGAGAGCCTCTTCTCCCCCTTTTTTTCCTCCCCCTGCCAACTGTTACCATGGAGCCCATTTGTAACTTATCTTAAAAATGTGGACATCTCTGTGAAGCTCAGCTCAAGGCCAGAGGCCTTGTTTGCACATTTCTTCAAAGTACTACACTAGATATGTTTGTGAAAAACTAGTAAGGGGGTGTCCAGCACCTGAAGTGCTGGTATCTTCTCGGCCAGTGGCCAAGTAAACAGGGTGACATGAAATGGACTACATGAAATTATCTACAATGGACTCTTTTTCTGACAGTCCTAAAATCACCCGTGGTGAAGAGGGCTTTTCTGTGGAGAAAGGGGGTGCCACTTCAACATAAAAATAAATAAAATAAAGATATTGTGTTCAATCACAACTAAAAATAAATATTAAAAAAATTAATAGAATGGGAAGATGTTCATAATATATTTGGGAAATTATATAGTTTATATACAGTGATCAATTTTTGGAAGCACTGTAGAGTCACATTCTAGCATGGTGTTAAAAGCACTTGCCTAGTGTGCACAAGCCCTGGGTTAAATCTCCCAGTACTACCAAAAAACAAACAAAAAAACCGAGAGAAAGATGGGAGGTTTTGTGATTTCTTATCAAAGGGTAACTTCTGTTTTCATTTTTGTAAAATGAAGATAATGGTACATGAAGGGGAACATGTGGGGATTGAGTAAGTTAAAATGCATGCATGAAGTGTTCAGAATAGGGAGGGTCTGCATGTGTGGTAAGTACTAATTAGATGTCAGTTACTTTAATCAGTGGTCTTTTTTTTTTTTTTTTCAAAAGTGAATGTTAGCATAGAAAAAAATGTTTTGTGTTGGGTGTTGGTGGTGCATGCCTCTAATCTCAGCAATTCGGGAGGCTGAGATGGGAGTATCACAAGTTCAAGTCCAGCCTTAACAATTTAGTGAGGCCCTAAGCAATTTAGAGCCTGTCTCAGTATAGAGGACTCGGAATGTAATTCAGTGGTAAAACATCCCTGGGTTCAGTTCCCAGTACCAAAAAGGAAAAAGACACGGGGATGTAACTAAGTAGTAAAATGCCCCTGGGTTGAATCCTCAGTACTGACTGGGGAAAAAATAAAGTTTTGAAGGATTCCTATCTACTAGATATTTATAGTGTTTTCAGTGCCCAGGATTATTGATGTTTATGAAATTATGTATGCTTCCTTCTTATTCCATGTAATGAATAAGAATGTCTTATTATAATAAAGAAAAGATAAAAATAAAATTTTGTCCAAATGTTTATGGAAGTCATTACATGACAAAATCGAAAATTAGTTATGAGGAAATAAGTAAACATTTGAATGATATTAAATGAGCCACAGATCATGTGATATTAATGTTAAATTTGCAGTGACTGGCTGTTCCCTCTAATAATTTATTTATTTATTTTTGGGTAGACTTCTAAGTGCAAGGAAATTTTCCTGGATTAAAGTAAATCTGCTTTCATGTAAGTAGTTGACATGTATCTAAGGTTTTCAGTTGAGCTAGACTGACTAAATCTAGCCCTTCTTCCAGAAAGATACATGACAGAAAAGGAGTTTATCAAGTAGATATTGAGTGATTCAAGAATTGCTGATAAGGCTAGAGATTAGGCTTGAGGTAGCATCTATAATGCTATGCACTGTTGATGAAGAAACTTTCACTACTCCTTTTGCCTCACTTAAATACTGATATTTGGATGTCACTGATGAGCCAAATGTTGACCTTGCAACCACTGTATTCTAAAGCTGGATTCATCTGTCACCATCTGCATTAGCTAAAAAAGAAATAGAAGCTCCTTCCTTGTGTTACTATTACACATCAGTCTTTTGTGCTTCTAATTGGCAGACTCTGGTTCACATAGCTCTGTTCTAGCTACAATTATAGGAATTTACTTTTTCACTCTTGCATTGGGGAAGCAGGACTCATACCAGGGATTTCTTTACATATAAGGGAAAGGCTACTGAAAAGATTATGAGCACAATAGACTGGATGTGGTGATGCACGCTTGTAATCCCAGCAACCAGGGAGGATAGCAAGTTTGAGGCCAGCCTCAGAAATTTAGCAAGACCCTATCTGAAAAAAAAAAAATAAAAAAATAAAAAGGATTGAAGATATAGCTGAATGGGTTCAATCATCTTCCTTTTGCCTCAAAAAAAAAAAAAAAAAGAAAGTATAAGCATGTGAAAAAGATGCTCAATTTTATGAGACATTAGAGAAATGCAAATCAAAACCACAGTTATCACGGTCCACCCACTAGGTTGGTTATACTAATACTTTTAAGAACAGGACCGAAAAGTAAATGCAACCTTAGGAGATTACTTGGGTAATCTCCTAGGATTGCAGGTCACTGTGGCTGATGGCTGCTCCAGTGGATATTGAAAACTCACAAGAATAATTGAGTAGAAATATTTGCTTGCAGTGCCCAAACAGGGCAATGGATGTGGATCTCTCAGTGGAGAAGGAGGTACAGCCTATCTTAAATAGAAAGCCATGAGTGTTTAAAGGAGTGCTCTAAATGTAGTTGCACATTTTTAATTTTCTTACGGTGCAGCTGACGGGATTCCTGTTTATACAGTAGCCAAACTGAGGGCATTTTTCTTGTTTACTGAAGGCCGTAGTTCTACTTCTGCTCTTTGTGGCTCTTTTGCCTAGAAAAATCACTTATGAACCAATACAGATTTGATGTAATGATAGTCTTCTATTTACCATGGTCATATATGAACTAATTCATACTGAAAAACCACATTTTATAATAAAATAGACCATATGTATATCCTTTGGAGTTTGCTACTTTCAGTGTATTTGATTTGAGCTACTTTTTTAGAGTAATTTCCATAGCTGGTGTGTCAGTTTGACATTTTGATTTCAAAGATCCTATTATAATCTTGCTCCAAATGTCAAACAGTGAATTTGAGTTCCTGAATGATAGGCATAAACTCTCACTGAAGCTTTGTTAGAGTATAAGATGATTTTACAGATTCTTTGTTATTTTTGTCTGAATGTAGTGCTTAAGTGAGAGCTTCTCTCTAGTCTTGAGATTATATTTCTATTGACTAATGGAGATTTTATATATTGATTCAGTTTTAAACACTGTGTGAACTTTGAAATTGATTACAACTTTGAGGATACTGAGTGGAGAAAAGATTTTTTAAAGTTGGCAGATTTTACATACAGGTTAAAGCTCAAGGAAAAATATTGCTTTATTAGCTTTTAAATGTCTCTCACGTAGTGTATATTTGAAGCGTCAGCAAGTTTCTTCATGTTAGTGTACTTACTAGTAAACATTTAGTTTATGGACTGTTCATATAGTTGTGGGCAGTGTTTCTTGACTGGAGACTCACTTTACTCCTGAGGAATTGACTTTGGAGTATGTGGAAGGGTATATTCTCATTTTCTCAGTAGCACTAGAAATAATATTGATCCAGATATTGAAGGAGAATATTTATTCTGTTTCCTTTATTTTTTTTGTCTCCTTTATTTTATAAGCAGAATGTGTCATCTTCAGGAAGCAGACATTGTATTTTAGCAATGTTGCTTCTCTAAACACAGGTTAGATAATGTAGTCATTTGTAGAGTAATTTTTTTTTTTAACCCAGGATTGAACCCAGGATTGCTTAACCATTGAGCCACATCCCCAACTTTTTTTTATTTTGAAACAGGTATTGCTAAGTTGCTTAGGACCTTGATAAATTGCTGAGGCTGGCTTTGAACTTGAGGTCTTCCTGCCTCAGTCTCCTGAGTTGCTGGGATTACAGGTGTTCACCACCATGCCCAGCTGTAGAGTCATGTTTGTAACACTTTTCCCTCTTTTCAAGGTAATACATACTTAGGGTAAAACATTTTAAGAATACATAAATGTATGTAGGGGGAGAACAACTCCTGTAATTCTGTCTGTAATAGACATACCCAGTTGGAATTATACTTAGGTATATATGTGTGTGTGCATTTTTAACATACATACACATTTTTTTCTGTGTGTGGGATGGAACCCAGGGCCTTGTGCATCTGTCCTACTGAGATACGTTATCAGCCCAGTGTACCTTTTATATTCAAAAAACATAAGATTACGAGATGACCTCCGTTATTAAATATTTTTTAAAACATTGCTGGGGCTGGGTATGTGGCTCATGCGGTAGCGTGCTTGCCTGGCATGCGTGGGGCGCTTGGTTCGATCCTCAGCACCACATGAAAATAAAATAAAGATGTTGTGTCCACCAAAAACTAAAAAATAAATACTAAAACATTCTCTCTCTCTTAAAAAAAATTGCTAAATGACTACATAAAATTATGTCATACTTTTAGCCATCTTCTATTGCTGAATATTTCAGCTTTATCTTATTGTTAAGGATACCTTGGTTAATACATTTTCACATTTCCAAATATTTTCCTATGGTAGGCTTCTAGACAATTAAATCTCTTTGCCAAAGATTATCAAGGGAATAATTATAGTAGAATCTTTTTCATTATATATTCTTGAAATGTTTGTCTTATATATTTATAACTTTGTGATTAAGAAAGTATTATTAAAACAAGACTACAGAGTATTGTATGATCAATCTTGTATTTAGAAAGATAAGCAATAGGGACTGGGGTTGTGGCTCAGTGGTAGAGCCAGGTTGGATCCTCAGTACCACATAAAAATAAATAAATAAATAAATAAAATAGAGGGATTGTGTCCAACTACAACTAAAAAATGAATACACACACACACACACACACACACACACACATATATAAAAGAGAGAAGCAGCATAGCTTCAATACAGGCCCTACTTCCTAAGGACGACACAACTATTCTTATAAAATATAAGGGAGCCTGGGATTGTGGCTCAGTGGTAGAGTGCTTGCCTTGCACGGGTGAGGCCCTGGGTTTGATCCTCAGCACCCACATATAGATAAACAAATAAAAGAAAGGTATTGTGTTCATCTACAACTAAAAACAATATCTAAACAAAATATAAGGAATTGTGCTGTCTAGGATGTAACTTAGTGATAGAGTGCTTGCCTATCATGGGCATGGCCCTTGTTTTGATCCCCAATATGACAGAAAAACAAAACAAAAAGGGGATTATAATTTTCCTCTTAAGAAACTTTTTTCACCTAGTGGCTCCAGTACAAATCTTTTCAGTTGGATTCCTTAGAAAATTATGCTCTAATGCCATTAGACTTTATGTATGGAAGAAATTAACTTATTTTCTGTGAATCTTGAATTAACCTTGGGGGAATTAAGAAAACAGTCACTGAAATCATTTTATATAGTACTTAATTCTTTACTGAAATACTGGTTTAGAAAGGCTGTTTTAGATAAACCTTTTGAGAAATAGTTTTCCAGAAAGACTTCAGGTGATTTATTAGTAGTGTATAAGAATGCCTATGTCAGTAGAGTGAGAATAAATATTTTTCTGTCACATTTGCTGTAAACAATTTTCAGTGTTTGTCATTTTCTCTGTAGTTTTTAAAAAATATTTATTTTTTAGCTAAGGTGGACACAATATCTTTATTTTATTTTTATGTGGTGCTGAGGATCAAACCCAGTGCCTCACACATGCCAGGCAAGCGCTCTACTACTTGAGCCATATCCCCAGCCCTCTCTGTAGTTTTTTTAAAAAAATTTTTTTTCAGTTGTTGGAAGATGTTTATTTTATTTATTTATATGCTATCCTGAGAATTGAGCCCAGTGCCTCACACATGCCAGGCAAGTGCGCTACTGCTGAGCTCCAGCCCCAGCCCCTAGTTTTTGTTTTTTGATGTAAACAATTTTAAAATTTCCAAGCAGTATAAAATGTATCACACTGTTTTTTACAATTTTTAAAATATTTTTTCTTAGAAAAGCTATTCTTTATCTGACTATCCTTAAATGTGTCTTTATTTTCTAATTAATTTGAATTTTATAGTTAGCTCATAATCTTCCTGAAATGAGTCATGTGTTTTTGTGTGAAGAGACATTTTTTTTTTTGTATATTCTTTTAGTTGTAGATGGATGCAATACCTTTATTTTATTTATTTTTATGTGGTGCTGAGGATCAAACACAGTGCCTCCCACATGCTAGGCAAGCGCTTTACCACTGAGCTACAACCCCAGGCCATGACGAGACATTTATTTTGGTATTTCCTTAATGATTTATAGCAGAAATTTCTTAACATTGTGTTATGAATGATACATCCCTTTTCTTTTGGTTTGTGGCATTTCTTTTTTGTTATTAAGTGTTTATATATTATAAGGTCTGTTTGAAATATATTTAGACTTATTTATTTATTATAGGTTTAAATTATTGTTAATTGCTTGCTGGGCATCGAAAAAATACCTTCAAATATATGTATTCTTGCCATTCTGAACTCTTTATTTTCTCATTTTTTAAAAAAGTGTTTTGTGGTACTGGCTATCAAACAGGTTTTCAAATATGCTAGGCAAGCATTCTGTCACTGAGCTACATTCCTGGTGTTTTTTTTTAATTTATTTATTCTAATTTGTTATACATGACAGTAGAATGCATTTCAATTCACAGTACACATATAGAGCACAATTTTTCATGTCTCTGGTTGTATATAAGGTGGAGTCACACCATTCGTGTCTTCATACATATACTTAGGGTAATGATATCCATCTCATTCCACAATCTTTCCTTCTTTAGATGTATACTGTACATCTAAAAATTGCTAAAGTAATTTTTAAATGTTATAACCACAAAAATAATAAGTGAGATGAGTGATATATTAATTAGCTTCATTTAATTATTCATCATACTATGCAGTAGAATTAAAATTCTTTTTGTGTAATTGAGATGTAGTAATCCTTTAAACAATTTTGAAATTTACATTCCTTAGTATTATAAGGCATTTGTCTCAAAAGTTACCATTTGCTAACTGGGCATAGTGGTACATACCTGTAACCCCAGAGACTTGGGAAGCTGAGGCAGGAGTATCACAAGTTCAAGGCCAGGCTGGGTAACTTAATGAGACACTGTCTAGAAATTAAAAAGGGTTGAGGTGTAGCTCAGTGGTAGAGCACTGCTGGATTCATCAATGACCTAGTACCAAAAGGAAAAAAAAAGAAAAAAGTTAACCTTGGTAGTTTAGTTAGCAAATATTAAGACAGGGTTGTATTTCTAAAAGACTTTTATTCTATCTTTTTAAAATGTTTTAAAATCATATTGCATTTGGGGACTGGGTTGTGGCTCAGTGGTAGAACACTTGCCCAGCCTGCATGAGGTACTGGGTTCAATTCTTAGCACCGCATATAAATAAATAAAATAAAGGTCCATCAATGATTAAGAAGATCTATATTAAAAAAAAATCATATTCCTTTTAGGGCTTGGGTTGTAGCTCAGTTGTAGAGTGCTTGCCTCGCACACGCGAGGCCCTAGGATTGATCCTCAGCACCACATAAATAAACAAATAAAAGTAAAGATATCGTGTCCATCTACAACTAAAAAAATATTTAAAGAATCATATTCCTTTTGAGTTGTGTGTTACGTATCCCAACAGTTGTATGAAAGAAATTGCGAGCAGTTAAAAAGGTGCTGATGATGGATCAAGAGCTGTTTAATTTTAATAACTCAATGAGGAACATGAGGGCTCAATTTGAAAGATATGCCATGAAAAGCAAAATGAGTTCTGAAAGGGTGATTGGTTCTTTGTGTTATACTGGAAAATAAAGAACTAAAATATTAATAAAGACATTTATTTATTGAACAAAGTTATGGGAATAAAGGGCTACTGCAGTTTTCCTTGCTGTGACATATCACACAGAAATTTTCTTGTGTCTACAACATTTAGAGGCTTCTAATTTTCTCTTCTGGTTTTTGATGAATAGTTGCAGTTTTCATTAGATAAAAACAGCCAATTACTAACTATCACAATTATTTTAATAAATTTTAATAAATTATAAGGTTTATGTTGAAGATCATGTTGTCACATGGGTTGTTTTGGTCCTAGTCTGATGTATTTTACTTTGGTGAAGAATTATAAACTCATTCAGATGGACTTGAACTGAGGGATCTTGTTGAGATGATCCTTTTTTTTTTTTTTTATTTTGGACAGTTCTGGGGACCAAACCAGGCCTTTTTACATGACAGGCAAGAGCTCTGCCACTTGGCTACATTTCCACCCCCAGTCATTTGTTTCTAATTTTTTAAAAATGTTTTTAATTGTAGGTGGATATGATACCTTTATTTTATTTATTTATTTATTTTTATGTGGTGCAGCGGATCAAACCCAGTGCCTCACACATGCTAGGCAAGCACTCTACCATGGAGCTATAACCCCAGCCCTGTTTCTGATATCTCTTTTAAAGATTTAGATCCTTTTCTCAAGCAAATATTACTCGGATATATAAACAAACTTATTTTAATTTTTTTAATTGGTTGTTCAAAACATTACAAAGCTCATGATATATCATCTTTCATACATTTGACTCAATTGGGTTATGAACTCCCATTTTTACCCCAAATACAAATTGCAGAATCACATCGGTTACACACTCACATTTTTACATAATGACGTATTAGTGACTGTTGTATTCTGCTACTTTTCCTATTCCCTACTATCCACCCTCCCCTCCCCTCCCATCTTCGCTCTCTACCTCATCTGCTGTTGTTCAGTTCTCTCCCTTGTTCCCCCCCCTTTCCCCTCACAACCTCTTATATGTAATTTTGTGTAACATTGAGGGTCTCCTACCATTTCCATATGCTTTCCCTTCTCTCTCCCTTTCTCTCCCCCGACTCGTCTTTGAACAAACTTATTTTAAAAAGTGAAAAAAAAAAAAAAAAAAAAAGAGGGCTGGAGTTATAGCATAGTAGTAGAGTGGTAGCACATATGAGGCACTGGGTTCGATTCCCAGCACCACATTAAAATAAATAAAATAAAAGGATTGTGTCTATCTACAACTCAAAATATTAAAACAACGAAAGTTAAAAAAAGAGAACAAAGAGCTGTTCTGATTGAGACAGGAGTGGCAGCCAGAAGCCCTAATATTGCCTTTGCTAGGCATTCCTTAAAGATGTTTTGCAGAATCTGCAGGGCCTCATAGAGCCTTGTTCAAAAACCCTGTGAACAAACTCTTTGACTTTATAACTAACAACACACAATCACAGTAACTACCACTTTTTGCTATTTACAGTGTGATAGGTGCTGTCTTTATATTATTGCTAATTATTGTAATAACCTGTAGGTTAAGTTTTATAATGCCCATAGGTTAATAAATTAAGGCTCAGTATTTCAGTAACTTCACTAAAGTCATCTGGATAGAACCAGAAATTGAACCTGGAGCCATATCTTTTTTGGTCTATGTTCTTTTCTCTTTTATCTAAAGAAAGGGTCCTTAGATTCTGTGATGTTGTGTTTCCTGATTTCCACCCACTTCCCCAATTATACCTCTATCTCCTTTGCTAGTCTCTTATATTCTCCCTGCCATTTAATGTAGTATCAGTCTTATGACTATCTTCTCTTACTCTGTTTTCTTTTCCTAGGTAGTCGTCGTCTTTATTGTGGTTTCAATTAACATTTGTGTATCAAAGCCTACATGTTTATCCTTTTACCTCCTATCATTTCTCCAAGCTCTAGAAACATACATCTGACTTCTCACTTGAAACTTTTAAGGTACCTTAACATTTCTGAGGTACCTTAAAATCTCAAATTGTTCCTTCTTTCTTTTTTCTCATTTTTTGTTTATGATATTCTACCAACTATTTAGGCTGTTAAAATCAGAAATCTCAGAATCTTCCTTGACCCTCACATTCCTGTAGTTCTTACCCTGCCAACCAATCCTGGTAGTTATTTTTTTCTCAGATATTTCTTTAAGCCAATCATTTTTCTGTACCTGCTGCAACTGTTACCAGTTTGATCATCATCACTGTAGCTCAGATGACTGCATAGTCTCCCAGTTTTCTATAGACTTGCTCTTTCCCTAATGTGTAGCCACATTATAGCCAGTTTCAGCTTTGAAAAATGTACATGTAATGTTTTGAATCTTGGTTCTACTATTCCTAGTTGTGTGACTTTAGGTAAGTTGCTAAGTCTGTGGAAACCTTAGTTTCTTATCTGTAAAATGGCTGTCATAATTTTTACTTATATGATTGTTCTAAGAATTAAATGAGGTAAATATGTATGGCATGTGGTAAGCACTGGATACATACTAGTGTTGATGATGGTGATGATACCCTGCTCAAAACTTCTTTTCTCAGTATCTTCTCACTGTCCTTAAAGTCTGTTAAAACTCCTGCTATACCTTCCTTAAATTCTTCCATGCTTCAGCCTCCTCAGTTCTTCAAATGTGTCATTACCCCTTCATCCCTTTCTTCAGTGTTTTCACATGATCTGTCTTCTCTTCCTAGAATGAATGTCATGTCTCTAATGCCTAAGTTATGAATTAAACTTTATGGTGTGTGTGTTTGTGTGTGTATATATGTATATATATGTGTGTGTGTGTGTGTGTGTATATATATATATATATATATATATATATATATATATATATATATGTAGGATTTGGTAATGTTTTGGAAATATTCCCTGCAGATAAAGGTAGGAATACAGAAGTTAACTCATTCTTCAAATCTCACTCAGCTGTCAAATCACTTTCTCAGATAAACTGTCCCTGAATTTCCCAAAGTAGATCATGTCCTCTTGGTGGACCTCGAATTTGTAGCTTTTATCACTGTTTACAGTTATAATTGCATATAAGTTTTATAATTATTTGATTAATGACTATCTTCTCAGCTGTATGTTAACCTTTATGTGGGTAGACATCATGTTTACATAGCTGTATCTCTAGTGAGAAGCATAAAGCCTAGCATATGGTAGGTAATAAAAGTATTTCCTCAGTTAATGATAGATAATTTTTCTTTCATTCTCTTCTGTTTGGTTAGGTTATATAGCAGCAATGGCTCCTTTTCTTTACAAGCAGAACTATCTGCAATAAGCTTTTTCGTATTAATTACTAGCCTTTGTTGATGGGAGAACTCCCAGGGTGGCCAAAATCCTCTCAGACATTCTATGTTATTAAAATAGCCTCCCAGATTAGTTTTTGTCTTTCTAGGATAAAGTGGTGTTTTGGGGTTGCTATCATGTTTTGTTGTACTAAATCTATAGCTTAGAATTCAAGTTTTCTTTTGGTTTCTTTTTTCTGTATTAAAAATAAACACAAAATATTTTAGGTTCATTAATGTTAATAAATTATTCTTGCATGAACATCTCTTTTGAGTTTTCTTATTTATTTTGCAGTTCTGGGAATCAAATGCAGAGCCTCACACATATGAGATAAGCACTCTACTACTGAGCTATATACCCATTTTCTTATTCTTGTTTAGACAGTTTAATGTTAAACAAGAAACTTTATCTGAAATGTTAATTTTGCCTTTAATGTGGGGACCAAAGAATTTGTTAAAACTCCCAGAAAAAAAAAATCACATAAGCATCTATTGCAGCAGACACAAATTAGTGCTTTTATGATTATTGTTTTACAATTCTGGGGATTGAACCTGGGACCTGTCACATGCTAGCAAGCTCTCTTTTACTGAAGGGCATGCCCAGACATCAAGATAATTTTATAGGGATCTTTGAGTTCAACAATTTAGCACGAATATTATAGTAGTTGCATTTTGGGGAATTCTCATGGAAATTTTTTTTAGGATATAGAATAAGAGAAGGAGAGAAATTAGAATTCTTAAATTTTATCTATTCTTCTCTCATCCCTTCTTGAGAAAGAGAGATAATTGGGGAAGGAGAGAGGAAATTAAAGTGGAAAAAGAGGAGGAGGCAGGGTGGTAAAGAACATAGATGGAGAGAGATGTTTAGATTTCTTGGAATAATTTTATGCCTCTAATGAGCTAGAATGTTAGAGTTCTTTAAAAAAAAAAAAAAAAAAGAAATACACTGCCATTTCATCATATGCCCTTGAAACCCTGATTTTAGTGATAATTTGTTTCTTACATGAGTAAAAACCTCAGAGTTTATCATTATGATAAAGTTAATTTCTCTGGTATATCTTATTGCTTATCAGTTTGCTTCCTTAGGAATTATCTAATTAGTGTGGGGCACTGGGGTGCGCACCTATATGTAATACCAACAGCTTGGGAGGCTGGGGTAGAAGGATGAGAGTTCAAAGCTAGCCTCAGCAACTTAGCCAGGCCCTAAGCAACTTGGTTCTCATGGGAACTGTTGCATATTCTTGGTGTACACAGAAGGTGAAGATGGTCTTTTTATGTATATCTACCTCTTAAGTAATTTAAAATATCTTGAAAGTGACATTAAGTAACAAAACACAAAGGATTATTTCTTTTTTTGGAGGGGTTCTTTGTTAAAATGGAGACATGTAAGATCGTATATTGGGAATATTTAAAATTCCATGAGTAAAATATTTTCTTTTAAATATTTGTCATTCCTCAGAATAAGTGTTAGGGATGTGCTAAAGTAGTTCATAATTCACAGTTTTCTTTGAAAATATTGTTTTCTTTATTCGAAAAATTGAATGCTTAATCATTTAGCTTATTTTAATGAAATAGCACCTTGATCTCTTACTATCACAGTGCTACATCATTAATACTTCCATAGATAAAAAAATATGAGGCTGGATATCTTACTTCTTTAATCATCTGTATTATTTACCTATCTCTATATTAAATTGAAAAAAGGCAACTTTAAATGACTGGGAAAGTTGACATACTTTGGTAACTGTCAGTTCCATTTCTGGTTGTCTTCTTGAGAGAAATGTTTATACATGTGCTGTTATGGTTTAGATGTGGTGTCCCTCAAAAGCTCATGTGTGAGACAATGCAAGAAGGTTTAGGGGAGAAATGATTGGGTTATAGCCTTAACCCAACCAGTAAATTAATCCTCTGGTAGGGATTAACTGAGTGGTAACTAAAGTGGTAGGGTGTGGCTGGAGGGGGTAGGAATTGGGCATGGCTCTGGGGTATATATTTTTATCTGGGAAGTAGAGACCTTTGTCTCTCTCTGCTTTCTGATCATCATGTGAGCTACTTCCCTCCATTATACTCTTCTACTATGATGTTCTGCCTCATGTCGAGCCCTGAGGAATGGAGCTAGCTTTCTATGGACTAAGAGCTCTGAAACTGTGAGCCCTCAAATAAACTTTTCCTCCTCTACAATTGTTCAGGTTGGGTTCTTTAATCACAGTAGTGAAAAAGCTGACTAAAACATGTACAAGCAGGTAGTTCTGTGTGTGTGTATTATAATAGTGAAAAGTACTTAACTATTCTTTGGTAGATGGATAAATTGATATTTGGTCATATTATGGATACAGGTACACAGTTCCATTCTTCAAACATTTAGGGCAGATATATGGAATTTTGAATTTTTCAGGCTTTAAAAGTTAATTAGTATAGACACTGGATTACTGCCCCACTCCCAGAAATCTGGGCAATACACAGAAATCCAAAATAAAATAATATAATAATATTTCCATAGCAAATTTATTAGTATTCATTCTAAATGGAATAAATAGACCATATATGGCCTCGTAGTTAAATTTTTTAGTCAAAGAAGTTATGGAAAAACTTTAGAAGCCTTTTAGAGTTTAGATTTTTGGATAAAGAACCGTGAACTTATATATATATTTTTTATACACACACACACACACACACACACACACACACACACATATATATATATATATATATATATATATATAAATGAATGAACTAGAGGTACATGTATCAATGTGGATAAATCTCAAACACATTATGTTGAGTTTCAAAAGCAAGTTGCTGAGATAACTATGTGCAATGGGGAGGTGGTGTCTGAGACAACCCAGATTGTTAATGGTGATTTCCTTTCTTTGTTGTATGTTTGAATGAGTTCTTAACCCTAAGTTTTTGCTTTTAAACCTTTTACTTTAAGAATGCAAGATTACATTGAATGAGGTGATAGGTGTACTACAAAGCACAAGTCTTTTTGAAAATCAACTAAATTACCCTCCTTTTTTTCTTTCTTTTTTGTGGTGTTGGATTTTGAACCCAAGGCCTTGTACGTAGTAGGCAAGTGCTCTGTCAACTGAGCTATATCTCCAGCCCCCTTCTATTTGATAAGAAATTCTCTTGAATATTTTTTTTATTCTTAAACCTTTTCCTTTTTCTATTTTAATATTTTTTTGTTGAGATATAGTTTTCCTGAGGTAAAACGTACATATCTTAAGTATTTTAATTTCAGGAATTTTGACAAATGCCAATACCTGTGTAATATATAGTACTATCAAGATGATAGAACATTTCCATCATCCCACATGAATAAAATTGCTGCAAACATTTTTATATAAATGAGTGCTTTTGAAAGAGACTTTCAAGATGGCAGTCTAGAGGAGGTTGCTTTCCTGGCTGCTCCATGGTGTGAAACCAAGAAAGCTTGCTTCTTAGCAAGGTTGGTGAACACAAAAGTGGGAGAGCTTTATTGGAATTTAAAACTGGACATTCAAACTAGATCAGGGATTTTTGAGGTTGGACGCAATAAGAAATCCCCAAGTGCCACAGTTGCTGCCGTGGCAAGGCCGAAAGCACCATCCAGGACCGTCCCTTCTTGAAAGTGGAGAGGTAAGGAAATTAAAGGAATTCGCATTTTCAGGAGGCCTATGTAGGAGGCCTGAGGCATGTCTGTGTATAGATTGTTTAGAGATCAAGGATATTGCCTAAATAAACTGAAAGATGCACTGTACAATATCCTTGTACAGGAAAGAAGCTGCCATCTCTCCAGGTGGCATGTGGAGGATAAAGAAAGGAACTATTTTGCATGCAGCTGAGTTGCAATGGCTGGCAGCTGAGGGAGCCGATTCCTGGCAAACCTGAGTTTGGTCTGACATATAGGTGCAGTAAACACACACTACACAATGAAGAGTATACTTCAGTGACCAGGAGAAAATCAAATGTGGAGAGAGGTTTACATAGGGGACAACTGGTTTTGGAAACCCACCCATCTCTGTCCCTCCCCACCCCAATCCTGCTGCTTGCAGAACCAACTAGGAAAGACACACCCAGCTGGGAATTTGGAAGGATGGGGGAGGGAGAGATTGAATTTGGGAGTTTTAACTCAAGACCAGGAAATGTGGGGGCCACAGGTGAGAAGGGACTAAGAATTGGCTCCTCCATCCACAGGAATGGAACCCAGGGGAGACCTCTGGGGTATAGTCTTCTAGTGTGGACCTGCAATTACTTGGCCCTGGATGTGTGCTGATTTAAAATCTCCAGATTTAAAATCTCCAGACGACTAATTGGCATTCAGCAAAAGATCCTGGAGCCCCCTAAGCAAAAACCCTGCCTCCAGGAATTCCTGCCTATGGAATTATCAGTCCCACTCCAACAATTCCAAGGGTGGAGAATCACACTCCAGAGAACCCTACCTAAAACTGCAGAGAAGCTGAGAATCTTTTGAACTCCAACAGAAAGAGTTCTTTAACTTTTCATTGAGATTTTATCTACCCGCCTTTTTTAAAAGTCTTTTTTTATTGTAGGTGAACACAATATCTTTTTATTTTATTTATATGTGGTGCTAAGGCTTGAACCCTGGGCTCCACACATGCTAGGCAAGTGTTCTACCACCGAGCCACAATCCCAGCCTTCCCTTTTCTTTTCTTTCTCTCCTTTTCTCTGTTTAATTGTGACCTAAATGGTATGTGGACATTTATACATATTTATATTCGCCCCCCCCCCCATTTCTAGCATTTTTGAAGCCAGTTATTTTTCTTGGATCAGTTTTTTTGAAGCCTAGGATGTTTGATTAATATATTTTAGTTTTGTATTCTTTTATTTTTATTTTTAATTTTTTTAAAGTTTTACTATATATATATATTTTTTCCCCTCTTGTTTCCCTTGATTCTTTCTCTCTTTTCTTCTACTAACAGCCAATCTCTGTTCTCATTTATTCTTCCTTTAAAATTTACTCCTATGTTCTCTCCTCCTCTCTTATTATCCTCACATCCTATACCACTTCTGTTCTCCCCTGTCCACCATTTGAAATTGTAAACCCTTTTTGTAAACTTGCTGTTTTTATTGTAGGCAGTAAATCATCATATGATTTCTGTTTATTGTGATAATTAACTTTCTAGATATCAGAGTAGAAACTATTTGGTTTAATGCTGTATATTGTTTGCATTGGTGGTAGTTGTGGTTGTTATTTGCCTTTTTCTAAACAATGAGGTAATGGAAATCTTCAGGGACACTATAAGTCCACAGGGTAGAAATTCTGCCTCAGATCCATATTGTTAGATGAGTAGACAAACAACATGAAAAAGGAAGAGAACAAATCGCTCCAAACAAACTAAGATACTCCGATAATAGAAAATGTCGACACCACAGTGGAAGAAATGTCAGAAAAGGAGTTTAGAATGTACATAGTTAAACTGATCTGCAAAGTAAAGATTGGTATAAGGAGTGAAATCAGAGAGAAAATACAGGTGAAAGTGAAAGATCACTTCAAAAACAGACATTCTGGAGAAAAACAAGCAGAAATTCTTAAAATGAAGGAATCAGTAAACCAAATTAAAAATTCAATCAGAAATATCACCAACAGACTAAGATCACTCAGAAGACAGAGTGTTGAGAAAAGAACAGAACTTTTAAGAAATGTGGGATAATCTGAAAAGACCAAATTGAAGATTTATTGGGATAGATGAAGGCTTAGAGAAATAAATAATAGGAATGCACAATCTTTTCAGTGAAATAACAACAGAAAATTTCCCAAATCTAAAAAGTTAAATGGAAAATCAAATACAGGAGGTTTACAATAATTACAACAGACCCTCAGCCAGGCACATTATTGTGTAAATGCCTAATATACAGAATAAGGATAGAATTCTAAAGGCTGCCAGAGAAAAATGGCAGGTAACATCTAGAGGGAAACCAATTTGGTTTTCAGCTGATCTGTCAACCCAGACCCTCAAAGCTAGGATGTCTTTGAATAATATATACAAAGCTCTGAGAGAAAATGGATGACAGCCCAGAGTACTATGCCCAGCGAAATTAAGCTTCAGAACTGATGATGAAATAAAAACCTTCCTTGATAAATAAAAGTTAAAGGAATTCACAACTAGATAGCCAGCACTACAAAGCATAATAAGATATTTCATGAAGAAAAAAATGAAAACCAGCAAAGGGATGAACTACACTAAAAGAACAGTAAATTGAGCAATAAATTCAAATTTAAAACCAGAAATAAGTCAAAATGACAGGGAATAAAAGTCATCTCTCAGCAATAATGTAGATGGCCTAAACTCATCAATCAAGAGACATAGACATATTGGATTTAAAAACAAGACCTAACAATATGTGTCTCTAATAGACTCACCTCATAGGCAAAGACATCCACAGACTGAAGGTAAAAGAATAGGAAAAAAAACCACCCCAAAACATTTCATTCATGGATGTCATAATCAAACAGGGGTTTCTATCTTTGTATCAGATAAAGTAGACAAGCCAAAGTTAATCAGAAGGGACAAAGAAGGACATTTCATACTTACAGGAATTATACGTCAATAAGACATAACATTTGCAAATATTTATGCCCCAAACAACGGAGCATCTATGTACATCAAACAAACACTTCTTAATTTTAAGAAGCAAATAGACTACAACACAATAATCCAGTAGTGCAGTAATACAGTAGTAATGCAGTCACATCAATGATTATAGCAGCTTAATTCACAATAGCTAAACTGTGGAACCAACCTATATGTCCTTCAATAGAGAATGGATAAAGAAACTGGGATATATATATACACAATGGAATATTACTCAGCATTAAAAGAGAATAAAATTATGGCATTTGCAGGTAAATGAATGGAGTTGGAGAATATCATGCTAAGCAAATTAAGACAATCCCCCCCAAAACCAAAGGCTGAATGTTCTTTCTGATAAGTGGATGCTGATCTGTAATGGTGAGGTGGGTGAGGGGAGGCACATGGGCATAATGGAGTAACTTTGATTTGGCAAAGGGGAGGGAGGAATGGGGAAGGTGGTTGGGGGCAGGAAAGATGGTAGAATGAGATGGACATCATTATTCTAGGTACATGTATGATTGCACAAATGTTGTGTACAACTGGAGGACTAGAGAAATGTACAACCAGACAAATGAAAAGTTGTGCTGCAGTTGTGTACAATGAATCAAAATGCATTCTGCTCTCATATATACTTAATTAAAATAAATAAATTAAGAAAAGAATACACACAATAAATGTTGGTGAGGATGTGGGGGGAAAAGGTACACTCATACATTGTTGTGGTGTTATAGTTAAAGCTTCGTCCCAGGGTTTCATAAACTGACTTTCAGACCACTCACATATAATCGAATCAAGCCTTTATTGAAGCACACTGGTGGCTGCTGACCAGAACATAAAGCTGTTCCCCTGATCAGCCCCGAACAATTGCAAGGGCACTCCTTATAAGCCTAAAAACCACAAAAGGGATGTTTGGGGGGTCTAGCCAATGCAAGCAAGCCAGGTTACAGAAGCAGGACAGTGCAGTCAAGTAGAGGGAAGCCTGACCAATCACAGTTAGCCCAGTCACCCCAGTTACAGAAACAGAGCCCCGTTACCCTAGTTACAGAAACAATACCCCATTAGGTAGTTTCGTGTTCTTAAAGGTTTCTATAGCAAAAGGAAAAGAACATCTTGCCCCAGTCATGACTCTTATACTTGGCATGGTTGTTTTACAGGATGAAGTCATAAAACAAAATGGAGTCACATTTGCTCCTACTATCACATTCCCCACTGGTTTTAGTAGGTTTGATGTCATCTTGCACATCATTAGGCCTCAGTTTTTTTTTTTCCATCCTTCTGTGTCTAAGGAACTATACTGGGCTCGCAAGACCATAAGTCTGATCTCACCTACATTCTTGTGTACATGGTTTAGGATGGTTTTTAAGAGGCTGGGTCATACAGTAATCCCAATCAGGAGAAGGACTAGGGGCCCAACTATGGCTGAAATGATGGTGGACAAGGGGACCATGAGAACAGGTTTTGGAACCAATTGCCTGAAATTTAAATTTATATCTATTTGACCACTGAGGGACTTAAAATTTTGAGAGCCTGTGATAAGCGTTGCAGTTCCCAAAGCAGTAGATTTAGCTATTCCCAAACCAGTTAGGAGGGGAACTAAAATGGGGGCAGCCAGTCTATGTTGATAAATCAGTGGGCTCTGGCCTTTTAATAATTCCAGGTGTTCTTTTCCTTTTACTCCATCAAAATAGTAGTTTACTTACTTTAGAGTTATTGACAGTTTGGAGATTTAGGCAAGGAGTTTGAAGTGGGATCTGGGAAGCACAATTTTTGGTGAATGGGGAGTTGTTCCACTTATAAGTTGAGTTGTGGAAGCAAGTGTCTCTCTCTGGGAGATCACCCAGTGTAATCTTGGGAGTAGTTTTCCAGGTACATCTTTCTGAGCTAGACATATTGGTGAACATCTGTATTGACCATAATTTTTCCTCTAATATTAGGGACCTCCTACTGCTTGCTGTAAGGGAAAAGGGCGATGACCATTCTTGCTACTTCCAGCTGAAACGGGGCGATGTTCAGTGGGCAAGCAGTTTGGAGTTCCTTTTTAGAAACTGAGTGGGTCAAGGAGTCCATGGTAAAAATCTGGTTCAGGAAGAACAGGATGTAAATTCACCTGGGGTGGGCACTTCTATGAGAGAAACAAAAAAACTTGAGTGCTGAAGTAAGATTAATACAAAACAGGATGTAAATTCACCTGGGGTGGGCACTTCTATGAGAGAAACAAAAAGACATGAGTGCTGAAGTAAGATTAATACAAAATAGCAGTTGTACATCTGGAACCTGTCCATGAATATCATGAAAATGACAGAAATTAATAATTGTTTAGCAGGAGGCGGAAGACCTGAGAAATTTTCCCCATAATAAGGCCTAACAAAGCCTAATAAGGCACTTTTTTTTTTTTTTAAGGGAACATAAATCTTTAACATTGTCAGAATTATCAGGAATGTAGACACAACATTTAGTTAAATTAGTTAATGTCATCTGATTTTTGTAAAAATATCTTTTTGGCATGACCTCTGTGTTCAGTAAAGATCCTTTTATTACTTAGGGTTAGATAATTATATTAATAAACATTGATTAAGTCTACCTGTGTATGAAGTTAGGAAGATCTCTAGGCCTTAAACTGACTAAAAATTTTCTGTATTTTTTTAATTGATAGTTATTAGGCATTTTTGCCTAAGAATTTTTCTTTTGTTGCCTCCAGTCTTACCTTTTTTAGGGGGGTGCTAACACTAGTGTACATTTTAAGTTACATTAAAATAACTGTTGTTTCTTTTTAAATGCCCAGGAATGGCTGTGCTTTGGTTTTAAGTGTTTTTGCTAGGTGTTCAAAACCAAGCTGGTCAAACTGACCTTGTTCCTAACTATTGGTAAGAGTCAGCTGAGTTTCCAAGGAGGACATTCTTGGGGAACTTGTGAGCAGCATTTTAGCTCTGTTAATGTCATCTGCATTAGGATGGGTCAAGGTCTTGCTGACCATATGGCTTCCCTTGGAAGCATCAGGCATGTCTCCCTTTTTCAATGACCCTCCTCTTTTGCAGCATGTACACTCATTGGCTTTCTGTTCTCCAGAGGTCTCATTAATCTCCCTTATCAGGAGGTTATGTGACCCGGAGTTGCAAAGCTTTTTCCCTTCCTGGGTTCAGGCTGACTCAGAGGGCAAGAGCCAAATATTGGTTTGTTTTTCTTTTTGGCCCATTTATTTTAACTTTAATATTTAAGTTTGGCCTTAAACATCCAGCAAGTCAGTTTTACCAGTTTTAAAGTAAGAATGCTGGGTTTTAACTTTAATGTTTATAACTTTACAGTTAATTTTTACATAACACAGTATCCTTATTTTATTAATTTATATAATGCTGAAGATTGCCTAAAGGCAGAAGATGACACCTTAGCATCTACTGTATGATCCAATTACTGTACGCCAACAAGGCAGCTTGCAGACCCAGAGACCCCATTAGATTTTGGCTATAAAAACTCTCCCTTGCCGCAGTCTGGCTGGGCACAATTCAGGAGCCACTTGTCAAAAGAAACAAACTTTATTTTTAGAACCACACACGCCAAACAAAACAGCTCTTCAGGAAAAACCCTCAGAGCCCAACTGCCACCACCGGCTTCCCACAAGCCTCTCAAACTCCCCCACTCCTCCTGCTCTTGAGGCCGATTGGCTGGGTCGCGTGGGCGGAGCCAAAAAAGCCCCCCAATGAGCAGCTCCGTAGTCTGAAAGGGCGGGGAAACAACCCAATGAGCATCACCGCAGAGGAGCCAATCAGCTAGAAGTTGCTGGGGCCGCTGTGAGCCAATCATCAGCTGGCAGTCTGAAAGTTTGCTGGGGCCCCTTCGGCTGTGGCTCTCAACACTCCCTTGCCAGGTCCTCCTCTCATTTCCCTGTCTCTCATTCTCCCTCTCACTTTTTTTTTCTCTCTTTTTTCTTCTCTCTCTCTCTCTCTCTCTCTCTCTCTCTCATTTTCTTCTCTCTCTCTCTTTTGTGCTTCCCCCCCCTCTCTATTTTTGTTAATCAAACACTGTCACAGTAAAGTTCTCTTGGTTGCTCTGAGTGTAGTGGTCACTTTTTTTTTTTAGTTATAATGAAAATACAAAGTGAAATTAGCAATAGTAAAAACATATTTAGCTTGTATATAATTTTGAACTTTGGTTGAGGTATACATTATATTTTCTATTTGAGATCACAGTAATCTTTTTAATAAAATTAATCTTTGAATATAACTGTAAATTAGCTGAAATCTGGCCTACTTTGAAGTTATTTTGACATGCTGTAAGGTGGGAGGCAGAGCCTTATCTCAGGTAAGGCAGGGGCTCTTTACAAATTTTTAAAGTGTTTTAGTTCTAAAGCTGATCTTTGTCTCTCTTTTTAGATATCATTTTATAAAGTTTACATATATTGTTTCCTGACTCTGTATGAATGTTAGCTGGCACAATATGACATATTTCTGAAACATTAATTAAGGAAAGGCTGAGAGCCCTTAACATTTTTTTTCCATGTAGAAGTGACAAAATGTTTTATCATTATTAATCTTTAAATAGATTAGTCTCTCATTACTTTTTAAAATATCTTTAAATTTTTATATCCCAATGTAAAAGATAACATCCTTGATATGTTACAAAACATATCAAATAATATAAATAAATTTCCAATAAAATCTATTATCTTTAAAGTTTAAATTACCATTACAGACAACTTTAGTTTGGAGAATACTAGCTTGATAAAATGTTCCTTTAAACCTTATACCTTAAAGACTTGTATACCTGAAAGACATGAACACATTTAATCTGTAAAGAAGAGTAATGTACCACACTTTTATTAATGTTTTTATATTAACCAAGGTTAGCTTTTAAAGGAAAATCTAGACTTTGTAATGTAGGATAATACTTTAAAATAACAGTTGCTGTTTAGCCACAGATGTACAAACCTTAGTTTCTCCAAGATTACTTGTTCTAGGGGATAAAACTTAACAGTCATAATGTAATTAATGTTTTTAGAAGTTTTTGTCATTTTAACATATAAATATATCAGTACATTATTATTTGTCCTTAGAAAACAACTTTGGATAGTTTTAACTATTTTTGTTACATATATAACCAACTTAGTTACATATAAACCTTTTAATATTTGTCTTTTATTTATAGACCTTTATATTACTTAATTAGCCCCTTTTGTTGTTTACTTAAATGTATTATAATTATGCTTTATCATATAAAGACTTTTTACCTGGAAATGTTTTTCATTAAATATATTTTTATATTTAGAACATTTTAATAATTTTTTAACCCATTGATCCTCCTTTTTTGTTTTTACCTTGAAATAACCCTTATAAGTTTTTGAATTTAGATAAATTAATTCCTTTTAATAAGATGAAATATTTGTTACTTACAGTAGTTTAATCGAAATACAGTTGCAACCTCTTGATTCTTCATTTGTAGAATTATACCTGTTGGGACTTTGTAATTTATAGTAACCTTGTTTTTATAATAACACAAAATAATTTTAAACTTCCTTTTTAGTTTACCAATTTATGAAAACACTAACATTGTTTAAATATTTTACCTTATGGAATTTAAGGATTTAAGAGTACTTGATGTTATATTTAACAGCATTTTTTTTTGAATCATCTTTTTTTTTATTATCTACACATGACATTACAGTGATCTTGGCAATTCATACATTTGTATCATTGGGGTATAATTTCTCATTTTTCTAATTGTACCCATTGCAGAATCACACTGGTCATAGAGTCACCTATATACATACATCAATCATAATGTCTATTCTAACAGTTAGCATTTTAACTTTGTAGCAATTAGATGTCTCTAACAAACACATCCATGATTAATTTTATATACGTTTAGATGAAATTTACATATCTTTTTTAAAAAACAAGGTATCAGACTAGTGCATTGAATAGTATTAGTAATCTTTTTTTGTTGTTGTTGAATAAAAATCCTAGAGACAATGAATATCAGACACTTTATAGACATTAACATTTTAGCAGCTATTTAACCATCTAGAAACAAACTGTGTATTAGTAACTTTAAAGACATTTGTACTTTTATCTATTTTCCTAATTTGAATTGAAACTTTTAAATCATATTAACCAAAAGTATTTGGATCCATTTTTTAAAATTTTAATTTATGAGCTCATATGTTAATTTTTTGTACCAAATATATGTGGACATGGCAATACATGTAGACAGACTGTACCGTTGCACCCACACAAAGCAAACAGACAAACAAAAGCCTTGTAGCTTATTTTTAAAAATCTATTAGATTGAGAATTAACCCTTGTAAATTGGCCTTAGAATAAAGCAGAGTATAATCAGAAAAACATATTAATCTAGGCATATTGGATCAAAATTATGAGTTTAATAAATATAGAGTTTTAAAAGTTTTCTGACCTTTTTCCTGAGGTGGTCCTGTTCATGAAAGCTAAAAAGAGTTGAGGGAACATAGGCAAACGAAGGGGGCTTATTTTTCCCTGGAGGAACTTCCCAAAGACGCAGCTTCATTGGTCTCTTTGAGAGAGTCCCCGAGGTTGGGGTCCCATTTTAAACTGTTTTTTCTGGTTTCTTGGATAGCAGCCACCAACTTTTAGCCTGACATTGAAAAATCTTTAGACCATTTTTTTAATAGTTATTCATGCTTGCAAATACTGTGAGACAAAGCCAAATTTTCTAGACAAAAATTATGCTTTTTATAAAATTTAGGAATAATAATTTTATAAAACACTTTAGTTTTAATCTGTCCTCTATAGGAACTGACATGATTTACCCAGTTGGCCACCTGGCCCAGTTCGTAAATGAAGGCAATCTGTAGAATACCTTTTTTTTTTTTTTTTTTTACCTTTAGCTTTTACTTTTGACAATCTTTTAGTCCTGTTGGCAGCACTTTACATTTTAATGCAAGCTGTAGTGAGCACAGTTAAGACAGTTTTAAACAATTTTTTTTCATTAGAAACAAACTGAGGTAGAAATTAACACAGAACACAAAGGGAACAAACAAAAACAAACCAACAGACAAAGTCTTGAAAATTGTTAAGAAAATAAGTTAAAGGGGTACAGGTGGAGATCTCTATAGCGCTTCTTTGTCTCATGATGTCGGTGGAGGGAAGGAATCCTAATTAAAGAAGAGTGGTTAGGAGTACAAGAAAAGGGCCGACACACAACACACGGACAGATAAACACAAGACAAATGGCCGACGAACAGACACTGGACAAATGACAAACAGCAGAAGATGCTGGAGAAACGACAAACAGCAGAACAGACACAGAACAAGCAGTAATCGCTGAGGTCACCCAGAGAGACTTCTAATGGGGCAGAGACCACGCAAACAGATCAAATGGCCGGCGAACTGACACTGGACAAATGATAAACAGCAGAAGATGCTGGAGAAATGACAAACAGCAGAATAGACACAGGACAAGCAACAATCGCTGGGTCACACTGGGAGATCTCTAATGGGGCAGAGACCACGTCTCATCCTGCCCCCAGACAGATGAGGCCTCCCAGGGAGGCCTCCAGTGGGCCCCACATACAGACAGATGAGGTCACACAGGGAGACCTCCAGGGAGACAGTGACAACGTCTTGTCCTGTCCCAGGGAAGGTATAAGCAACTGTGTCCAATCTGACCCTTTGCCCCAGAAGAGTCGACTCACCAGAACTGACAGGCCAGCGGTAGGCTTTTCATAGAGTCCTAGGACGGATTGGAGTCGTCCTTGGAGTGAGGCTGAGGAACATCTCTCAGGAGCTCCCCTCTACTCCCAGGCCGAGGTCCAAAGGCCTGTCATTGGAGCCAAATTTGGTGTGAGGGTAGGGAAGAAATGGATCCCAGACGAGCCCCCAGATGTTATAGTTAATGCTTCGTCCCAGGGTTTCATAAACTGACTTTCAGACCACTCACATATAATCGAATCAAGCCTTTATTGAAGCACACTGGTGGCTGCTGACCAGAACATAAAGCTGTTCCCCTGATCAGCCCCGAACAATTGCAAGGGCACTCCTTATAAGCCTAAAAACCACAAAAGGGATGTTTGGGGGGTCTAGCCAATGCAAGCAAGCCAGGTTACAGAAGCAGGACAGTGCAGTCAAGTGGAGGGAAGCCTAACCAATCACAATTAGCCCAGTCATGCCTGTTAGAGAAACAGAGCCCCGTTACCCTAGTTACAGAAACAATACCCCATTAGGTAGTTTTGTGTTCTTAAAGGTTTCTATAGCAAAAGAAAAAGAACATCTTGCTCCAGTCATGACTCTTCTACTTGGCAAGGTTGTTTTACAGGATGAAGTCATAAAACAAAATGGAGTCACATTTGCTCCTACTATCACAGCGAGACTGCAAATTGGTGTGCAACCACTCTGGAAAGCAGTATGTAGATTCCTAAGAAAACTTGAATGGAACCACCATTTGACCCAGTTATCCAACTCCTTGACATATACACAAAGGATTTAAAAATCAGCTTACAATGGTGATACGGCCACATCAGTGTTCATAGCAGCTCACCACAGGAGCTAAATTGTGGAACCAACCTAGATGCCCTTCAGTAGATGAATGGGATAAAGAAAATGTGGTATATATACACAATGGAATATTACTCATCCATAAAGAAGAATGAAATTATGGCATTTGCTGGTAAATGGATGGAATTGGAGGCTATCATGCTAAGTGAAATAAGCCAATCCCCAAAAACCAAAGGCTGAATTTTCTCTTTTATATGTGAATGGTGACTGACAATAGGTGCGGGTGGGGAGGAGGGAGGAGTAGAAGTTCACTAGATTGGGACTTGGGGGGATGGGGGGAAGGGTGGGAATTGAAAGACTGTGGAATGAATTGGATATAACTTTCCTATGTTCATATATGAATACAGAACCAGTATAACTCTATATCATGTACTGCCACAGTCTGGCTGGGCACAATTCAGGAGCCACTTGTCAAAAGAAACAAACTTTATTTTTAGAACACACACACCGCACCACACAGCTCCTCAGGAAAACCCTCAGAGCCCAACTGCCACCACCAGCTTCCCACAAGCCTCTCTACCTCCCCCACTCCTCCTGCTCTTGAGGCCGATTGGCTGGGTTGTGTGGGCGGAGCCAAAAAAGTCCCCCAATGAGCAGCTCCGTGGTCTGAAAGGGCGGGGAAACAACCCAATGAGCATCACTGCAGAGGAGCCAATCAGTTGGCAGCTAGAAGTTTGCTGGGGCCGCTGTGAGCCAATCATCAGCTGGCAGCTGGAAGTTTGCTGGGGCCCCTTCGGCTGTGGCTCTCCACATCTCCCCCTCTCTGTTTAAACAACAAGCATGTGGCTTAGGGATGGTGCCTGCCTTAGGTTGTCCAATACTACATATGGTCCTTACCCGTCATTGGATGAGCTGACCTCAAGGCGTCAGCCTCCTGTCTTAGGTTGGTACCATTGCAGTTGGATCTTACCCGTCATTGACTACTGGTCCAACATACAGCCACACCTGTGGATAGATCTTTGTACCAGCGGAGGGGTGAGGTTCTTTGCCTCACCTCTGTTGGCCCCCAAATTTTAGCTGAACGACCATCACAAGCAGAAGGGAGAAGGATACACCAAGCCAGTTGACGGCTCCTTTTGGAAAAATTGTACCACCGATGACACCATCAGCTAAAATACCCCAACACTACCACAAGTCGCTGCACCAACCGATAGTTCACAATGCATACAAGTGAGTTCACAATGCATACAAGTGATACATAGTCCAGGCAAGTTCTGCAAGCAGTTCAGTGATGGCTCTTGCAGAAGCTGTAGATTGGTTTTATCTTTGTCTTCACCGGCAATAATGGCTAAAGAAAAAATTATGTAACATTCCAGAAGGCACTAAAAGAAAACAATTTTCTTAACAATTTACATTATCTTGAACAGAATTATTAAATATAATGAAAAGGAAAGGTGAAAGTAAACAGATCTGTTAACCTCCTTTTTTGTTCACATATTAAAACCATCCTTAACAGCTGTTTACCCAATTTAAATTAAACCATTTAAATCACGTGAATAAAAAAAAAATTTGGATCCATTTTTTCATGAGTGCTCATCATGTATGATATATGGACATACGTACATACAAACATACAACACAAAACACAAGTGTGCACACATAATATAATACAACACATAACATAATAGTAAAGGCCTTATAACTTTTTACAGGTGAAATCTCCATTGCAATGTTTAAAAACTCTGTAGTCAAAAAATAGAACTGATCAGCAAAACATTAACCTAGGTCTGTATGAGCTCAAAAAACAAAATAGAACTTCATGATGTGGGAAAGGGCAATAATAAAATAGATATTGAAAACAACATTCTGGTTCTGTCGCAGATGTAAGGGTAGCCAAACTGGAGTTCTGGATATCAGCTGTTACGGATTTGAGCCAAATCATCTTCTTTTTGGTCTGTAGAAATTGCTTTAGTTAATCTCCCTGGAATCCAAATCAGCTGCTGTTCTCCCTGTGGAACACACAAAGAGACCCCCAACTCCAGATAATTACTGGGTCAGGACCTTTCCATTGTCCTGTTAGAATATCCTTCCCAAGTACCTTGGGCTTATGTACATTTTTTGGACACACATGCCTTTCCGCAGCACTAAGTCCTGATGAATCCAAATTTAGAGTAAAAAGGGTTATTTTAAGTTTATCTTTGGGGAATATATACCCCTTCCCAATTCCCTCTTTTTGCTTTAATAAGTACATTTTAGTAGTTTGATGAGCTCTTTCAAATATGCCTTGTCCCTGTGGATTGTATGGGATTCCTGTTATATGAGTAATGCCAAATGATGAGCAAAATTGTTTAAAAGAGGTAGAGGTATAACCAGGGGCATTATCTGTTTTTAACTGTTTTGGAACGCCCACAGTGGCAAAATTTTGTAAGCAATGAGCTATAACATCTTCAGTTTTTTCTCCGGCATGAAGGGAGCCCATCAAAAATCCGGAAGAAGTATCAACTGTAACATGCAAATATTTTAATTTTCCAAATTCTGGCAAGTGTGTGACGTCCATCTGCCAAATATGGTTAGGTATCAGTCCTCTAGGATTGATTCCAAGATTAACTTGTGGTAAAAAGGTCACACAATTTTGACATTGTTTTATTATTTGTCTAGCTTGTTCCTTAGTTATTTTAAAACGCTTTTGTAAAGTATTAGCATTGACATGGAAGTTTTTATGAAAATTTGTAGCTTCTTCTAGAGAAAATATGTATGTCATGTGTAGTTTTATCTGCTAAATCATTGCCCAAACTAAGGGCTCCAGGCCATCCTGTATGTGCTCTGATATGTCCTATAAAGAATGGATCTTTTCTGTCCCAGATTAGACTTTGTATAGTGGAAAGCAAAGAGAAAACAATAGAGGAAGGGGAAATCCTACCAGCATCTTCAAGGGATACTGTAGCATTAACTGTATACTGACTATCGGAAAATAAATTAAATACAGAATCTTTAAACATCACAAAAGCTTGTAATACTGCATTAAGATCTACCTTTTGAGCTGATTGTTTGGGTACTAAAAATGTAAAAGTTTGATCAGGTGTAACTATTGCTGGTGTACCATTATTTGACCCATCAGTGAATATATGTGGAGCATTCATGATAGGTGTTTTTCTTGTCATTTTTGGAAAAATTACAGGATGCAGTGACCAAAAAGACAATAAAGGATTAGATGGTAAGTGGTTATCAAATGAAACGTTAGATTTGCACGAGATTATTGCCCAAGTATTTAACTCATTAGCTAACTCATCAATTTGATCCATAGTATATGGAGTAATAATTTTATTGGGAGAAATTCCAAACACTCCCTTTGCTGCTTTTATTCCTTTAAGTATCAATTGTCCTACAGCCTCAGGATACCTAGTAAGAATAGTGTTAGGAGAATAAGATAAATGTATCCATAATAATGGACCTTCTTGACAAAATACTCCTGTAGGAATATTTTTTTTGTTTTTATTTTTTCTATCCAAATGCATATTTTCCATATATGTTTCAATGATTTTTAATGCCTTTCTTGCTTCAGGCGTTAACATTCGGGGTGAATTTGGATCTGATGGACCTTTTAGGATATCAAATAAAGGTCCCAACTCTCCTGTTGGTATACCTAGATAAGGCCTTATCCAATTTATGTCTCCTAATAACTTTTGAAAGTCATTAAGTGATTTGAGTTGATCTACTCGTATTTGAATTTTTGGTGGACGTACCATGGTTGAGGATAATAGAACTCCTAAATAATTGGAAAATTTAATTGTACTTTATGTATTGCTATCTCTAGATTATAATTTTTTAATAAGTTTGTAAGTGTGGCATAACATTCTAGCAATGTGTTTTTGTCTTTGTGTGCTAATAGTACATCATCCATATAGTGAAATATTTGTAGTTCAGGATTTTGATGTCTAAGTGCCTGGATTACTCTGTTAACATAAATTTGACACATAGTTGGGCTGTTAGCCATCCCTTGAGGGAGTACTTTCCATTCATATCTCTGATCAGGACCTTCATGATTCAGTGCGGGGATAATAAATGCAAAACGTGGACTATCCTCAGGATGAATTGGAATTGAAAAAAAAAATCTTTAATATCTATAACTAGAACATACCAGGTTTTTGGCAAAGCAGACAATTGAGGAATCCCCGATTGAGCAGGTCCCATAATAACTATCTCATTATTAATGTCTCTTAAATCTTGCAATAATCTCCATTTACCAGATTTCTTTTTGATGACCAAAATGGGAGTATTATGGGGAGATACAGAAGGTTGTATATGTCCTTCCGCTAATTGTTGTTTGACCAGGTCATGGGCTACTTCTATCTTTTCTTTAGTCTGGGGCCACTGAGGAATCCATATTCGTCTTTCTGATTTCCAAGTAATTTTTATTGTTTCAGTGACCCCTTCTGAAAATCCAACCCATGTCCGTCCGTTCCTTGATCTATTTGTATTGGTGCTGCTATACCTTGTTCTTGTTTTTATAATCTTTTTTCTTTCCTAAAACCTTGTCTAGCCCTAATAGTGGGTGCATTTTGATTGATGTTATTTGTTAACGTCAAACTTAATTGATCTAGGACATCTCATCCCCATAAATTTACGGGAAGATGATGCAATACATATGGCTGTATAGTTCCTTCATATCCTTCAGGATCCTTCCAATCTAATACCATTGCACTTCTATGGGGATTAGTCGCCACTCCTAGGCCTCGAAGCGTTTGAATGGCGTGTTGTAATGGCCAATGTTTTGGCCATTCTTTACGATAGATGATGCTAAGGTCTGCACCTGTATCCATTAAATTCATGTCCTTGAATATTTAGTTTTAGCATGGGGCGAGAAACTAAATTTAAAGAAAGCATAGCCCAATGTACACCTGTGGATCCTAATCCCCTGGAACCTCTTTCTACAGTACGACTGGAAAATTTATCATGTAGGCTGGGTATTATTAATAACTGTGCTATTCTATCTCCTGGTGAAATTACTGATATACCCTTTGGAGAACTGGCTATAATTTTTATTTCACGTTCATAATTGGGATCAATTACCCCAGGACTTATCATAAGTCCTTTTCAAGTAGAAGAACTGCGTCCTAATAATAAGCCTACTGTTCCTTTGGGAAGAGGTCCTTTTACCCCTGTGGGAATGATTTGAACTCCCATCTCTGGAGTTACTACTGTTTTGGCGGAGGCGCAGATGTCCAATCCTGCACTTCCTCTGGTTTGTCTAGTGAGGGATTTAATGGACAATGTGTCCTGGGCACTACCCTGATGGGGTTGCTGTGTTTCTCCAGTGCTCCGTATATTTGTGGTCTTGGGCCCTGGAGCATTGGGCCCCTCTGTCCATTTTTTGGCAATGGAGCCAAATGCCTTTCTCCACGATATCGTGGATAAACAGCTGGTCTTTGTTCTTTTTTTCATAATGGAGTACCCTCTATGGTGGTTTGAGAACGGCATTCATTAGCCCAATGTCTCCCTCTACGGCATCGTGGGCAAATACCCGGTATTCTACTCCTTTTATACCTAGTTTTGTTAAACCCTCCTCCTATGGGGCAATTCCTTTTAAATTGTCCTGTTTGTTCACAATTGTAGCATGTTTTTGCCTGGCATCTAAAACCTGTTGTAATGCAGCTGCCACGACTTGCCCTTGTTTATTAATGTCTCTACATAATTTAATATATGTGTTTAAATCTTCATGTTTCCATGGTCTAATGACTTCTTTGCATCAGCGATTTGCTTGGTCATAAGCCAGTTGTTTTATTAATTGCATTGCTTGTTCTGTATTCCCAAAAACTCTGGTAGCTGTTTGAATAAGCCTATCTACAAATTCAGCATAAGGTTCATTAGCTCCTGTATTACCTTAGATAATTGACCTTGTAAACCTCCATGTCCTTGTAAAGTCTTCCATGCCCTAACTGAATCTACAGCAATTTGTAAGTATACGCTAGGATCATATGCAATTTGTTGCTGCTGATCCTCATAAGGTCCCTTTCCTAACAACATATCTAGATTTCTCTGAGGATAACCAGCTGCTGCATTTCGCCTAGCCAACTCCTTGCAAATTTCCTCATTGGCAACTTTCCATAACAGGTATTGTCCTCCATTTAGCACAGCTTTACACATATTAGCCCATTCTGCTGGCGTCATGTTCAAGTTGGTAATGGATTCGACCATTCTTACAGTGAAGGGTGCTTGAGGACCATAGGTTGTTACAGCCTCTTTTAGCTGCTTCACTTTTTTGAAATTTAAAGTATGGTGAATTCGCTGCCCTTCTGCCTGCTCAAATACAGGTATGTTAATGTTTGAGATCCTGTCTCAGGATCCCAACTATCAACTGCGGGGTTTGGGGGCCTCCCAGCATATGGAGGTGGCGCTGTTGGTTGGACACTTACGCCTTCTGGTGATAGAAAGGTGTTAGTAGCAGTCTCCTGTTGTAACTTTTCCCCTGATGGCTTTTTCTGCTCTAAACTTTCTTCCTCTGTCTGACTAGCTCGAGAGACCTTCTCTTTTACTTGAATCTTTTCCTCTGTCTTACTAACTTGAGAGACCTTCTCTTTTACTTGAATCAATATGTCTTCTCCTTCCTCTACCATTGTCTGAACTGAAGGCTTTGGACTAAGCAAACAAGATATGAACGTCCACAATGGCAATGTGCCAACTGGCAGAGTTCCTGGGCTTTTCTTTTCTATTCTTTTTAAATCTTCACCATGATGGTTCCATTGTGATATATTTAACAACTACTCCTTAAAAAGCCATGGGCTACATTTTTGTATTGTGTCAATGTATGCCCTGACTGTTCTTGATTTTACTGAGATGCCTCCTTCCTCTCACAAATTACTTAACACTCTTTCGGTTTGTTTTTTACTAATTTCTAATCCCATATTTCTACTATAATACAACCCAACAAGATGACGCCAAACAAAACCGAGATAAAATGAAACAAAAATGGAACAACACAAAATCATTATATCAGCCTTTCTATCCTCCTGAAATGTCCATCCGTCCTTTCTCCCTATATGTTCCTCAGATGCAAATAGTTTTTCCTCAGATGTGAGCGGTTTTTCTTCCGTCTCACTCATCTCCAGGGACAGGCAACTTAAAAAAAAGTGAAGCAAAACAAAAGAAGAATCTTAAAATGGCTACCCATCCTCTCGCCCTGCTCTCAGGGGCGAGCAGTTTACCTTATCACTTACCCTCAGTCGTTCCCCGAGCAGGCCACCAAATGCCGCAGTCTGGCTGGGCACAATTCAGGAGCCACTTGTCAAAAGAAATGAACTTTATTTTTAGAACACACACACCGCACCACACAGCTCCTCAGGAAAACCCTCAGAGCCCAACTGCCACCACCAGATTCCCACAAGCCTCTCCATCTCCCCCACTCCTCCTGCTCTTGAGGCCGATTGGCTGGGTTGCGTGGGCGGAGCCAAAAAAAAGTCCCCCAATGAGCAGCTCCCTGGTCTGAAAGGGTGGGGAAACAACCCAATGAGCATCACCGCAGAGGAGCCAATCAGTTGGCAGCTAGAAGTTTGCTGGGGCTGCTGTGAGCCAATCATCAGCTGGCAGCTGGAAGTTTGCTGGCAGCTGGAAGTTTGCTGGGGCCCCTTTGGCTGTGGCTCTCAACAATGTACAACATTAAGAATGGGAAATTATACTCTTTGTATGTACATTCTACTGTCTTGTGTAACTAAAAAGAACAAAAAAAATATTTTGTTTCTACAGCTCTAGTGTAATTAAAGATCTGATTTTTACATGCCTTGTGCTTCACTTTTCTTGCTGAGATTTGGTTTGGCTATTCTGGGCCTTTTATGTTCAAATTAATTTCATGGATGCTTTTTCTATTTCTGTGAAGAACATCATCAGAACCTTAATAGGAATTGCATTAAATCTTTATAGCACTTTTTGTAGCATACCTTCATTTTTTCTTAGGGAAATATAAGAGTGGGATTGCTTGGTCATAGAGTAGGTGCTAGTTTAATTTTATTAGACTAGTTAGCATTATTCGAAAGTGTTGGTTGTTTCATATCCTCACCAACATTTCTTATTGTTCAAATTTTAGCCCATCTAGTAGGTATGTAGTGGTATCTTATTGTGATTTTAATATGTATTTCCTTAGCCACTTTTCATTTGTGTATAAGCTAATTATATACTGTCTCCTTTTCTCTTTTGGGGCTGGGGATTGAACCCAGGGTCTTGCATATGCTAAATGTGTGCTCTACCATCTAGCTTTATACACCCTAGCCTATACGTTCTTATTTGAATATTCTGTTTTGCTTATTAAAAATACCACCACCAACAAACAGGGTTGTTTGTGTACTACTGAATTGTTTATATGTTCTGTGTACAAATCCTTCCACATATCTTTCCCCGCATGTAGCTTGTCAGTTTGTTTTTGTAATGGTCTCTTTTGGTAAGCAGAAGTTTTAAATTTTAATGAAGTCCAATTTATATATCTTGAATTTTTACCAATAGTGCTTTCTAACAGATACCCAAATATCTTTCCCTTAAACGTGCATAGACAGCTGAAATGATTGTGAAAGGTACTATGATCAGAGACCTGATTCAAATTACATATGTGAATTGGCAAGTAAAACTCTGTAAGAGCCAGATACAATGGTGCACATTTGTTGTCCCAGCAGTTTGGGAAGCTGAATCCGGAGGATTCTTTGAGTCTAGGATGGAGATTGAAGCCAACAACAACAACAACAACAACAACAACAAAAAAAAAAAAAAAAAAAAAAAAAGAAAGAAAGAAATAAAAAGAAACAGCAGGAGACAAATATTTATTTTTTATTTTGAAGTAATGGTAGCAAATACAGATATTGTAGTTCATATGATAGTTTTGGTGGGGTCTGAAAAGTAAATTTATTTTCCTTTACATGTGGTATTCCTATTACTCACAATAATGCTGCTACAACATGAAGTAAACTTATGTACAATTTCTGTTGTTCATTTTTCAAAAATTTTCTTCAGTAATTTTTTTGTGATGCTCTTTTATCTACTTACAAGAGAATGTAGATGCTTTACAAAATCACATGGAAAAGAATGTTAGGTGCCTGGGGATGTGGCTCAGGCAGTAGCGCACTCGTGTGGCATGTGCGGGGTGCTGGGTTCAATCCTCAGCATCACATAAAAATAAAATAAAGATGTTGTGTCCACTGAAAACTAAAAAATAAATATTAAAAAATTCTCTCTCTAAAAAAAATGGTAGACACATCTTATTTGATGGTTGCCATGGAAAATATTAAAATTGTGTACAAATATTTATATTCTGCTTTACTTTCAAGAACATTTTATAATTTTATGTATAAAAGCATTGGCTATTTGTGTTGTGGTATTGGGAATGGAATCCAGGGTCTGATACATGCAAGGTAAATGTTCTACTACTGAGCCACACCCCTGGCCCAAAACAGTACCTTTTTTGTTCTTGTTTTAAATCCTAGGTACCTTTTCATTCTTACCAAGTTTTTCTTTCTTTCTCTATTAATTATACTTTTAAAGTATTAGTTCCTATTGGAAAAATTTAATTATGTTTACATTTTGGTCTTATATTTACCAGTCTTGCTGAATGCTTAAAGATATAGGTATATTGTTAGTAATTTCTCCTGTATGTTCATCACGCAATCTCTGTAGAAAGATTGTTTCCTTCTTTTAATTTTGGATACCTTGTTTTCCCTTTTCTCTTTTTATTTTTGTTGTACTGCAGATTAAACTCAGAGCCTTATGTATGCCAGGCAAGCACTGAGCTACACTCCCAGCCCTTTAAAGAAATTTTTATGTTTGATATAGAGTCTTGCTATGTTGCCCAGGCTGACCTTTAACTTGTAATCCTCCTGCCTCAGCCTCCTAGGTCTCTGTGCCTCTGCTTCCTTATATTATTTCATTGGTTAGCAACTCTAGAAGAATGTTCATGTTAATGCTGTTAGCAGATACCCTTCTCTCATTCCAGATTTTAAAATGGATTCTTCTGATATTTCTCTCATATTGTAGGTTTTTGGGAGATACTCTTCATTGGGTTAGTGAACATCCCTTATAGTCCTGTTTGGAGAGGGTTTTCTTTGTTAAATCATAAATGGATATTGATTTTTTTTTGTGTGTTTTTCTGTGTTGAGATAACAAATTAGAACAGGAAACCATATGGTTAACACGATGAAGTTAAACCTTGTATTCTAGAAAGACATTTCTCTAATGTAGATGCGATGTTTTTTTTTTAAACTACTGCTGAATTTTGTTAGGGTTTTTGTTCTTCGTTTGCATGTTTTCCTTAGCAACATTGGCAGTACCTGGCTTTCTGCTGCCACTTTTCTGTTTTGGTATCAGATATCCCAGTCTCAAAATCTGGTGGGGATTTTTACTCCTATTTTCTTGAAAAGTTTGTATTAACCTGGAATTACATGTTTTTTGCCAGAAATTTTCTAGGAAAATTGCCTGTTCCTGGTGTTTTCTTTTTTGGGGAAGACTTAAACTTCTAATTCAGTCTCTAGGTGTATATTTACTTACTGTTTTTCCTTTAGTGATTTTAGGTAAATTTTATTTTTCTAGCAATTTTTCTGTTTTATTTAAGCCTTCAAATTATTAGCAAAAAGTCAATGATAGAGCTGAGGTTGTGGCTCTGTGGTAGAGTGCTTCCCTGGAATGTGTGAGGCACTGGGTTCAATTCTCAGCACCACATATGAATAAATAAATAAAATAAAGGTCTATCAACAAGAACAAAAATATTTAAAAAAGGTCAATGATTAGCATTTCTTTTTTTAAAATATTTTTTAGTGTTGGCGGACCTTTATTTTATTCATTTATTTATATGCGGTGCTGAGAATTGAACCTAGTGCTTCCCAATGTGAGGCAAGCACTCTACCCTGAGCCACAACCCCAGCCCCAATGATAGCATTTCTTTCTTTTTTTCAAAAGTATCTTTTTAATTGTAGGTGGACACAATGCCTTATTTTTATTTATTTAGTTTTATGTGGTGCTGAGGATCGAACCCAGTGCCTTAACCTGTGCTAGGCAAGTGCTCTACCATTGAGCCACAACTCCAGCCTGGCATTTCTTTTTTGAAATTGTTGTCTGACGTATTAGAAAGGTATTAGAAAGAGATGATAGAGAAAGATAGATGAAGATGGAGATAGTGAGCCAGAGGTAGAGATATGTGAAAGAGGTTTTAAAAGGAGATTTTCTTAGAATTAAATTAATTAAATTTAGTAGAGTTTACTTGTACAAAACAAAACAAAACCAAAACAAGACCAGTTCATGAATTGAGCAGCTCACAGACCAGAGCAGGTTCTGAGAACTCCAGCCAACAACTTGATCTGTTAGTATTTATAGAAAATGGAAGATGCATAGAAAAGTTGGCTGCAGCTTAGTTTGTCAACCAGTCAGCTGTTTGTACCTTATCTAGTTAATTGTTTATAGCTTAATCAATTAGTTAACAGGGCCTCCTGCAACTGCCCGGTTATCTCAATTAAACTCCAAATGCATTTGGTCTGTTGGGCCCACTTCTGTGAAATAAATTTAATAGAGCTTGCAGAGAAATAAAATTTAATAGAGCTTACAGAGAAAAACAGAACATGTTGATTTATTCTTGTAAATATGGTATCATACAATTTTTAAAGTAAAATTCACATTGAAATATAGCATAAATAGTGAACACACAAATCCTAAGTGCATATACTTTGAGTTTTTACAATGTGAATATTCACTTAGATGTAACACCCAGATGAAAAAATATCTTATTATCAACAATCAGAATTACCCCTTTGTGACCTCTTCTGGTTATTTCCCCTAGCACCATCCTGATTCCTAACACTATAAAGTTTGTACATAAATGTAATCCTATGGTTTTTTCTTTTGTTTATTTGTTCTGTGATAGGTATAAATATTTACAGTAGGATAAATAAAAACTAAAAACAGTCGTGTGCATTCTAAGTTTACTGGTGAGATTTCTAGTGGTTTGCAAAAAAAGTCTTAGATTTCAGAATTTGGACCTTTGTAAGGAATCTAGGTTCAGGTGCCATACAGATTTGTAGGACATGAATGCAGCACCAAGAATTGTAGCCAGTGTTTTTCAGAATTTGGAATTATCAACCATGTGTTTTTTCTTTAATATTTATTTTTTTAGTTGTAGTTGGACACAATACTCTTATTTTATTTATTTTTTGTTACATGGTGCTGAGGATGGAATTCAGGGCCTTGCATGTGCTAGGCAAGCATTCTACCTCTGAGCCACAATCCTTGTCCAACTATGTCTTATGTAGTTAAAAAAAAAAAAAAAAAAGAAAAAGAAAAAGAAAGCTAAACTCTTAGCTAAGTCGGCCCCAGACCAGTCAAATCAGAATCTCTGAGGAATTGATGCCTGGGCTCTGGAATGTCCTGAAACCTTCCAGGTTATTCAAATATGTGATAGGCCTGACAATTACTAGTCTAAATTAAATCTGTAAAACAAAGAAAAGGAACACAACTTTGCTTGGAACAAAGAGTGGAAGTTGATGTATATCTACTGACTAAACTCTGAGCAAGTTTGACAGATACTGAATTCAGCCCCTTTTTATAGGTGAAGAAACAGGTCTTGGGAAGCAAATGATTTGCTTAAGTAATTCAAAACTATTGTTTTGAGGCCAAAGAATTGGCAACATATTAGAAGATGTAGGTAGAAGCAGTGAAGATCTGAAGAGACTTCTGTGATATCTACATCTGAAAATGTGTTTTATCAGTAGAGAACATATAGGGAGATAATAAGGTAATAGATAATAAGGGGGAGATAATAAGGTAAAATAAGATTAAAAAAAGCACTTGAAAAAGATGAGATTGATGGTTAGTGGTTGGAAAATTGGTGATAGAATAGCGTAAAAAGGGAATGCTGTGGGATCAGCAGTGAGTGGTAGTGGATCTGTGACACTTTTTTTTTTTTTTTTTTTTTTAAAGGTATTGAGGCTTGAACCCGTGATGCTATACCTTTTTAAATTTTGTTTTGTTTTTTTTTGGGTTGGGTACTGGGGATTGAGCTCAGGGGCACTCAACCACTGAGCCACATCCCAGCCCTATTGTTTTATATTTTTTAATTTAGAGACATTCTCACTGAGTTGCTTAGTGCCTCACGCTTTGCTCAGGCTGGCTTTGAACTCACTATCCTCCTGTCTCAGCCTCCGGAGAGGTTGGGATTATAGACATGCGCCTGGCTCTTTTTAAAATTTTGAGACAGGCTCTTGCAAAGTTTTCTAGCCTAGCCTTGAACTTGAAAGCCATGGTTTATAATATGAAAAAAAACATGAAAAATTGGAAGTTGAAGACTGAAGTTCTTTGGTTGGAGTAGGATAATTTCATGAGGAGGGGAACATCTCTGTGGTTGTGGAATGAGGTAGGTTGATTGATTTATATTTGTAAATAATACTTTTTTTGTTTTTCCTTTTGTGGTGCTGGGGATTAAACCCAGGAGCCTCCTGCATGTTAGGCAAGCACTTCAATCCTGAGCTACACCCTGAGTCCCAATACTTTTAATGAAATACATTTTGGACAAAATTTGTAAGACTGTTCATATATACCTTTTAGCCTCTAGTTGCTCTACACTAGAATTTCAACATTAAAAGAACTAGCTGACATTTTCTTTTGTGTACTAGTCAGGCTACCTATATTTTACTTATGTTGCAGGGATATATACAGTACAGTATACTGAAAAACACACTTGTAAATTACGATGTTGCTGATCTGGAATCAGTTAATCTTTTTCAGTGGATTACTTGTTAAAATCTGTCAGCTACTTTGTGTAGTGACTTTCATTTGGATTAGTCTAATAGCTAGATTTGAGTTTTATAAGAAAGCATGTTACTAAAAGTGCTAAGTCTTAAAAAATGTGAATAATTTTAAATAATTCTGATTTACAGATACTCTTTATGTATACTTTTTGTAATTTCTTCCCCAGAGATAATTATTGATATAAATAATTTAGTTTCATCTTAATTTAAATGCTGCTGCTGCTGATTTTAGTGATAGTTTATGTGAATGCACCTAAAACAATAGTACTGTGCATTAGTGCTTTTTTGAGACTGTAAGGTTATGAACTCTGTACTGGTCCTTGCTTCTTCTTTTACTCTGAAGGAAAGGTGGTAGTGGGGATGGGATTTGGCGGAAAAAATTCCATAACTTGGTGATGAGCTTTGAGCACACAGTAAATTCAGTGGTGATACAGCTCTGCTTGACATAAATTGGCCCTTGTAGGCTGTATGATATATGCTACAGCTGAGTGTCAGCAGGGACTCCCCTCAGATAGCCAAGCCTCTTCCCTCCAATCTGTGTTCATTCAGCAAAATCCATTCGCAATAACAGCATTGCCAAGATGAGTTGTTAATGCTTTCATATCTCATTCTTACCACCTAACCTTCCTTTTCTCTGCCTTTCTTTCTCATTGTTGATTTATATACTATTATTTCAGTGACCAAATTTGGAAATTTTGTATACCTCACTTACCTCTGTTACAGATGCTTGAAACTTTGGGGTTAGAGTGTGAAGCAAGAAAATATTTTTGGGGGGCTGGTGGGTATAGCACAGTGGTAGAACATGTACTTAATATGTTCTATTAAGTTTGATTCTCAGCACCAAGAAAGAAAAGAAAACGGTGCTAGAATGAACAGTAACTTTATAGACCCTTGTAATTCCTCCCATTGCTTATTACCAACAGCATTCTCAAGCTAATTACTAAGGACATGGTTGTTATGGAATCGGATTGGTGATTAATTTTAGTTTTAACATTTTTAGAAAGTAATAATTGATGTTATTTTTAATGAATGAGTCTCTTTAATCTTGGCATTGCTTAATATATTTTTACTATTGTGATGTATGGTTTGGGATACTACTTTGTTTCAGTGCTTCTCTTCACAAAATCCTTCCTTCCTTTTTCCTGTTCTTTCTTTCTCATCCCCACAGTAGTATGCTGGTTAAATTGAACCAACTTCTAAGAAAGCTGCAGAATTGAATCTCATAACTTTTGTGGCAAAGCAGTGTATATATAGTCATCTTAGTTGTATGATGCCTTCTGTGATTTGTTGCAGCTCCATTCTGTTTCTTCTCTGTAGTTAAAGAGTAGGAAAGGAGACATCATTGGTATGTCTCTTGTCTTTTGAAGCAGGAGAACTATGGATGAATAATCTCAGTGTAATAAAATTCCTGGAAACCAATTCAAACCAATTTATAGCCTTATGATGGAGAGTAAAGAACAGGCAACATATTAAAGAGTATAAGTAGATGTACAGGAGATGTGAACAGAATGTTATTCCTAAAACATCCTAAGTCTGACAATACTTATCAGTATAGTTAGGAAGGTAGAAAGGTTAAATAGGCAAAAAACAACTAAATTAAAACAATCCCATTAGTTCATTGATTCAGCAAATACTAAAAAAAAAAAAAAATTTTTTTTTGAGGACCATCTGTGTACCAGGCATGGTGCCATATGGTGAGGACACAAATGCAAGTAGGAGTTAATACCCTCAAAAGGCATGTAGTTTGATTGGGAAGTTAAATAGATAAAAATTATAATGTGAAAGAAAGAGAAAATCATGATAATTTTTCTAATAAAAGTCATAGGTCCCTGTCAGGTATTGAAGAATTTTCACTGTTGTTATTCTCAGAATCCTCCCATTTCATTGAGGTCCAGCTTGGTGTAATAGTAGCATAATTCTTAGAGTAAATTTTAGTGTTTTACATTTAAGTGTTTTATTAAGCTAAGTTTAGAATGAAAAGTAGACTAGTAGGGTGTTATAAAATTTGGAGTGTAAGATAATTTTGCAGTGTCAGGAGCAGAATTCTGGAATAGAAATTCTCCTAAGAGATCTTTCCACTAAAATCAGTGAATCTGTTTAAATGTATATGAAGTTTGTGAGTATGCTCATTTTATCTTCTTGTGAACATGCTAGAGAAGGAGTAGCCTGGCTTTTAGCCTATTTCTTTTTTTATCTTCCAAAGCAGTTGGCAGGAATTTTTATAAATCTAGCGTGATTGTAGCCTAAAGAGAGAATGCTGATTTGAGGAGAAAATTGCCTTCTAGGCCACCCATCAGAGCATTGTTTTAAATTTATAGTGAACTGGGTGGGAGCAGAGCTTCATAGACACATCAGTAGTTTGTATTTTCTTCATCAAAAAATTGCCACGCTAGATTTAATCATATGTGTCAATGTGTGACACTATTAGCCTTAGCCAACATATACTTCTCCTGGCTTCTGTGAATTAATGATAAATATTCAAAAAAGGAGGAATGGTTATACCTAGAAATCAGTTTTCTTATTGAACTTCTCATTTTTTTTTTTTTTTTGGCATAAATTCACTAAGAAAAGTAACTTTAGAGGGTAAAGAAAGAAACTAGGCTTCAGAGAATTACATGGTGACAGAACTGGCACTCAAACCAAAATAGTCCTCACAGTCCACTGAAAGAAACTAGTCTACAGAATTTAATACTTTGCATAAATTAAGAACAATTTAGGTTTATATTTATTAACAAAATCTATGGTCACAATATATAATCTTTAAGTATAAAAACACAGATTATAGGGGCTGAGGCTGTAGCTCAGTGGTAGAGGACATGCCTTGCAAGTATAGGATGATCCCAATTTTGATTTTAAAATGAGTATACAGGGTTAGGTTTGTGGCTCAATGGTAGAGTGCTCACCTAGCACATGCGAGGCCCTGGGTTTGATTCTTAGCACTACATAAAAATAAATAAATAAAATAAAGGTACTATGTTCATCTACAACTAAAAAAATTATTTTTATTTTTATTTTATTTAGTTATAGATAGACACAATATTTTTATTTTGTTTATTTATTTTTATGTGATGCTGAGGATCGAATCTAGTACCTAACTTGTTCTAGGCAAGTACTCTATACCACTGAGCCACAAACCCAGCACCCCCCCCCCAAGTAATTTTCATTTTTTAAAAAACTAGAATAATTGAGGGGAAATTTCTAAAAACATTTTAATGTACTTATTTTATTCCTCTTGAGCTTTTTTTAAAAACAGCTTTTTAAGATATGAATTCCTATACCATAAAGTTCACCTGTTCAAAGTATACAATTTAGTGGCTTTCGGCATGTTAAATGTTTTACACCAATCACCCTACCTACTTCTAGAACATTTTGTCACCAATAATCCTTGACCATTAGCAGTCACACCCCATCTCCTCCTCCCCTCAACTCTTCAATTTTGAGTCATTTGAATGTATTTTACTCATTCAAAAATATTTTAAAAAAATGCCTACATATGTTTTTCAGCCTTAAAAAGGAAAAAATTATGATATATGCCACAACACAGATGAACCTTGAGGACATTAGGCTAGGTGACATGAGATACAATCATAGACACAAACTATAGATTCCACTTCCATGATTGTCTAGAATAGTCAAATTTATGAAAATAGAAAGTAGAATAGTGCTGCTAGAAGGCTAAGAGGAGAAGGGAATGTGAAGTTCTGGTGTAATTGGTTAGAATCTCAATTTTGCAAGTTGGATGGTAGTGATGATTTTATAGCAATATAAATGTACTTAATGCCACTAAACTGCATACTTGAATATAGTTAAAATGATAAATATTATGCTATATGTATTTTACCTCAATAAAAAATTGGGAAGATATTTGCATAGAATTCTACTTACGGATATTAAATTATTTTATTTATAACTACTAATAAATATTCTTCACTATTGTGAATGGTACTTTTGTACACCTATCTTTGTACACATATCCAAACTCTTCTTGAGGATAAATTGGCAAAGATGTAAATGATGGATTAAAGTATGCACAATTTCAATTTGGGCATACAAATTATTTCTCAAAGTGCCTTTACAGATTTAAACTTCCACCATGCAATGTCTAGAAATAGCCATTTCATTTCCCCATACTTTTTTTTGGAGCGGGGTGCATGGGGGTGATTACTGGGGACTGAACCCAAGGGCACTTAACTACTGAGCCACTTAACCTCAGCCCTGTTTATTTTTTATTTTGAGACAGGGTCTCACTAAGTTGCTGAGGCTGGCTTTGAACTTGCCATCCTCTCACGTCAGCCTTCTGAGCAGCTGGGATTACAGGCCTGCACCACAGCACTCAGTCTCATTTCCCCATACTTTTGACTGGTTATTTTAATTTCTTTTTTATTTTATTTTTTTACATTTTTTTTTATTGTAAGTAAGGCTGAATATCTATTTACATATCTACTAGCACTATGTATTCCCTCTTGTGACTCAGCTGTTCTTGTCCTTCCCCATTTTATTACTGGGACATTTTTAAAAAAATCTATTTTAAGACATCTTTATGTTAGGAAAATAATCTTTTACTTCCTGTGTATGTTACAAATATTTTTTGAACTCTTTTAATTTTTCTTTTCACAATGTTTATGGTGACTTTTAAAGGGAAGAATAGGGGAGGGTTAGAGGGTATTATTTATTTTTTGCAGTACTTTGTTGGAAGCTTGAAACCAGGCCTTGGCACAATAAGCGAGTGCTCTGTGACACAGCAACAACCCCAACCCCCAGTTTTTTGTTATTAATGCAAAGACATCAGCTTTTTAAAATATTTTCCAGCTGGGGTATTATTTTATTAGCAAGTAGTCTTCTAATGCTTAAAAAGCACTACTTTTTCTTACCAAGAATAAACTTATAATAAGTTATTAGGTATTTTAATTTTAATTTATGAATATGATTCTTAAAATGCATTTAAATGCCAGCATATTTTAAAGATTTTTAACAACTGTAGAAGATCAAGATTCTCAATCAAAAGATGTATTAACTAGCTAACATGTGTGAAGCACTGGGTTTGATCCTCAGCACCACATAAAAATAAAATAGATATTGTGTCCACCTATAACTAAAAAATAGATCTTTAAAATAAAAAGATGTATTAAGATACTGATTCTCTGAAGCCAGTTCTGTCACCATGTGTTCTTAGGTTACTTAAACCTCCTTAAGCTCAGTGTCCTTGTCAGAAAATCGAAATTAATAGTACACATGTTGGAGCCGGTTGCAGAGTCATACACCTGTAATCCCAGTGACTCTGGAGGCTGAGCAGTTTGAGGCCAGTCTGGTAATGTAACAAGACCCTGTCTCAAAATAAAAAGGGCTATCGATGTGGCTCAGTGGTAGAATACTTCATGTTGAGAGTAAATGCAAGTTGAATTACTGACATTTTGCAGATTATCTCAGTTGTTTTTAAAGAAACTATAAAACAGAATAAGTTGAATCCTGATTTGCTGAAGGCAGACCTTGTAGCTATTTTCAGCTCCTCCCAAGCTGCTCTGTTTTTGCTACTTGAGAGGGAAAGCTGATTTGGGTTTTTCTTTTTGTCTTGGTTCTAGCACATGCAGATGACAATCCAGGCTCTCCAGGATGAATTGCGAATCCAGAGGGACCTGAATCAGTTGTTTCAGCAAGACAGTAGCAGTAGGACAGGTGAACCTTGTGTAGCAGAGCTGACAGAGGAGAACTTCCAGAGGCTGCATGCTGAGCATGAGCGGCAGGCCAAAGAGCTGTTCCTTCTACGAAAGACCCTGGAGGAAATGGAGCTTCGTATTGAGACGCAGAAGCAAACCTTAAATGCTCGGGATGAGTCCATTAAGAAGCTTTTGGAGATGTTGCAGAGCAAAGGTCTGTCTGCCAAGGCTACTGAGGAAGACCATGAAAGAACAAGACGGCTGGCAGAGGCAGAGATGCATGTCCACCACCTAGAAAGCCTTTTGGAACAGAAGGAAAAAGAAAACAATATGTTGAGAGAGGTGAGTGACCACTTCTTCGGTTGTGATTTATTTTTGCCTTTTCCCCCTTATTTTAATCAGCTTCTTGGCCTAGTTAAATTTATATGCTCTACCATGCTATTAGAAGGGGGTTTTGTCTTTTTTGTTTAAGTGCTTCACTGATTTCTATTCTGATTTGCTGTCTTACTTGTAAGAGATGACATCATCTGGAATACATGCTGGCTCCACAGCTTTCTGGAATCTCCTGCCCTTCACCACACACATACCTGATTTCTAGATGCTGGTTGATGCTTGAGGGGCATAGAATTACTTACCTATAGATTTATTCACAGGACAACACAACAAAAGCAGTAGCTAACTATTGTTGAATTTTAAAATATTAATAAGAGAAAGTAAGCTGGTACCTTAGTTTACGTGTATTTACAATGTCCTTGGAAGCAGTAGTGGATGTTTGCCTTGTGGTTTCCATGGAAACTGTTGCCTTGCTATAAAAGATGTGAGATAAAAATCATTTGCTACCATGGAGGCTCAGATGGAAAGAATGACATAGAGACACACTCTTACTTATTTTTTGAGAGGAAACTCAGATTTGAGCTGATATGTGTGATTATTGATATTTTTTCACTTTTCTAGGTAATGCTTCATTTTAAGGAAGCATAAGAAGAATTCATCTTACGTTAAAATAAATTAATAGCTATAATAACTTATGGTCAGATTTAGGATAACTCACATTTGGATACAGGGCAAAATCCCCAAACTTTGTTAGTGGGTCTCAGTAATCCCTTTTTAAATAAATTGCAAAGAAAGAGATTTAAAAAAATGATATATGGGCTGGGATTGTGGGTCAGTGGTAGTGTGCTTGCCTAGCATGTGTGAGGCACTGGGTTTGATTCTCAGTACCACATTTAAATAAATAGAAAAAAAGGTCCATTGACAATTAAAAAAATATTTTTAAAAAAGACATTTTCAAAGCAGCAAAGTAGTAATTGAAAAAATACTTCTCTAAGTTTGTAGTTTGTTCCATAATTTCCCCTTTTGTAAAAAAAGAAAAAAAATTAATCTGCAATCTTTATTTACAGCTGGGGCATTTTATTTTTAAAAATTTCATTGTTTTTTAAAAAAAATTGATTTTAGTACATAGAAAATCCATTGTAGTTGATTATTTTTAAATTTAGAAAATAAGATGAGCAAAAACTTAAAAACCCAATGTATTACTAACAACTAAAAGTTGTTATTTGTTGTTTAAATGTTTCCAGTTTTTTTCCCCCCTGTACTGGATTGAACCCAGAGGTGCTCTGCCACTAAGGTATATTCCAAGACCTTGTTATGTTTTATTTTGATAAAGAATCTGAGTTGCCCAGGTTGGCTTCCAATTTGTAATCCTCATGTTTCACTATAGTCATTTTTTTCCTACATATGTTTATTTCATTATTTCTGTTTCCTTTTCTATTCAGTAATACTTCTATAATGGTGGAAATATTCCATATCTGCTCTGTCAGAAATGGTAGCCAATAGCTGCATGTGGCTCTTTAAGCAGTTGAAATGTGGCTAGTGTGACTGAGGAACTTAATTTTAAATTTATTTAAATGTAACTTTTATAGATAAATAAAATTTTTATTAGTATATACATTTAACTAATGCCTGCTGTTTTAGTACGACTAAGCATAATATGATGTCTTATGTTTTTTTTTTTCATAAATTGCCTTGACCATCTTTCTCCATCATTTCTTACAGATTTTGGTAATTTCACATGACTTTATAATATTCCATTGCATTTATTTGAACATCTTTTCCTATTGAAAATTTGCAATTTTCAGTATTATAAAACACTGATGCACTGAATGAATGTTCTTAGCTATATATCCATGTATGTTTTTTGATTTTTTTTTTTTTTGGTGGGGTGGGTAAATTCATAGAAAGAAATTTGCTTAAATGGTGTGTACATTTTCAAAATTTTAATACACTTGTCCTCTAGAGTGGTTGGGCCATTTTATACTACAAGCAATATGTACTGTTTTATGATTAATCTCAGCTATGTACATACTGCACTCTTCAAATTACCATAATGTATTGTCTGAGGACACTTTCTGTCATATACCATGTTACAAAAAATCCTGAGTTTCTTTCAGTTTACATTCAAGACTTTATAATTTAATAAGATAGATCAGAGCCTGGCTGTAGATCAGTGTTGAAGAAATTCTCATAATCTCAAAGAGACCATGCAACATGAAAACTATACCAGCATCATGATGAAATGTGAATGTTAAATTTTTGCTGCTTGTCTTGTTCTGAATATTTCAGCCTGTGCTAGTTCTTTGAGTTTTGGAGTTCATAAATGCTGAATAGCTAAAGATTGTAGAAAGCCACAGGGAACAATAAGAAATACGGTAAATTTGAAAGAGTAGTGGGAAAACCCAAGAATTCAGGATGAGTTTTTAAAAACAAGAAAATCTACAAATATTAAGTCTTATGTACATAATGTGGGAAGAAATGTAGGCCTTGCTAATAATCATACCAATACACAATTTCAGGTTGCCATTAGTAACATAGCATTATCTTATAGGAAATGTAAACATACTATTTACAATTATTTGAGAGCAAGTGTAAATGATTTCTTCACAAAAAAGTTTTGGAATATTTATTCTCCTTTCTGTTTCTCATACTTGCCTTTAAGATTTTAGGTTTTAATTCTGTGAAGTCTCCCTCTGTAGCTTTGGTATTGTATTGATCATACATATGTACACTTCCGTATGTATTTCTTCATTGTTGTTCACATAATATTTTGCACCAGGGTTATATATTTTCTTAGTCTTGGCTGCAATGACAAAGATTACTATAGATTGGGTGGCTTTTACAGCAACACTTGTTTCTTACAGTTCTGGAGGTTGGAGAGTCCAAGATCAAGGTACAGGTGTCTGATGAGGACCTGTTTCCTCTCTCTTAAGACTGCTGTCATCTTCCTGTGACCCCCTTCTCACATGGTGACAAAGGGCAAGAGAGGTCCCTTTTATAAGGGCACTAATCCCATGAATAGGCTTATCCTCAAAGCCTAATTAACCCCTTTTCCTCTTACCATCACACTGAGGATTTAGGGTTTCAACATATGAGTTTTATGGGAACACAAATCATTTTTTATCTGTATAGTGCCAGTGTCTGACAAGTCCACAGTATTTGTTAATAAATGCTTGTTGAATAAATTGAAATATTGGCAGAGATAATTAAATCTATTTAAAGAAAGAAGGATAACTCCCTCCTCCCAAAATGGATAAAGGTCAAAACCAAACCTCCAAAGTTATGTTATATGCACCTATAGTCCCAACTACTCAGGAAGCTGAGGCAGGAAGATTACTTGATCCCAGGATTTGAGGTCAGCCTGGGCAACATAGTGAGACCCATATAGAAAAATAAAGGAAACAACAATGGTGAACTCCTTCTAACCAGTTTTGCTTATATATTTAGATATGAGCATTATAATAAAATATTAGCAGATAGGGTTAGCATTATGATAAAGGAAAATACTACATGACCAAAAGGAGTTTATTTCAGGAATGATAGGATGACTTAATACATAATTTTATTTGTTTTAGGTGAAAGGAAAAGAGAATCTCATGGTGTTTGTTGGCTATTGTAAAATGTTATATATTTTGACAATCAGTTCAAATAAACTCTTAATAAAGTAATAATTGAATGATATTTTATATCCTGTTTTAAATAAATAATAGTACAATAAATGTACTTTGAAAACACATATTTCACACTAATAGCCAGTATTATGCTTACTGATGATCACATACTGGAAATGCTTACTGAAGTTAGGAAGTGGTCAAAGAGGTTTGTTCTTATTAGTATTTGACATTATTTTGGAAATGTTAGGTAGATAAGGAAATTGAATAAATAGCATCATTAATGAAAAGGATGGAGCATAATTTTCATTATTGCATAGTTAGAAACACTAATATAAATATGTCAGCTTCCCCCAAATCTATAACTGTAGCAGAACTGCAATGGGAATATTCTTGAAACATGCCCAAATGGTTTTGCAGTTTATTTGTGAGAACAATGCAGGTGGACTTACCTAAGTAAATCATGATACATGATCCATTGGATTAAAATGTGTGGAACTGGCACATAAGTAGATAACTATATCAAGGAAACAGAATTGAACCCAGAGTTAATATAAAGATGACATGAATTGAGTATAATGGCTGTCATTTGGAAAACACTCATCTTAGTTATACCACATTAAATGCCAGATGAAATAAAGAGCTAATTTTTAAAAAATTCTTTCAAATTTTTTATACATTTATTTATTTATTTATTTTTACGTGGTGCCGAGGATTAAACCAGGGTCTGACATATGCTAGGCAAGCGCTCTATCGCTGAGCCACAAGCCCAGCCCCAAAGAGGTAATTTTTTAAAAATACTTTTTTAGTTATACATGGACATAATATCTTTATTTTGTTTGCTTATTTTTATGTGGTGCTGAGGATCGAACCCAGTGCCTCACATACGTGAGGCAAGTGCTCTGCCACTGAGCCACAACCCCAGCCCTAAAGAGCTAATAAAAAAAAAAAATGTTTATTTTTTTGGTGTAGAGGGACACAACACAATGCCTTTATTTTTATGTGGTGCTGAGGATCGAACCCTGGTCTCGCCTGTGCTAGGGGAGCGCTCTACTGCTGAGCCACAATCCCAGCCCCCTAAAGAGCTAATTTTTTAAAAATAAAAACATTAGAAGAAAATGTAAGCAAAACGATTTTAATAAAATCCTTGACAATTAAGACTTATTACCATAGCAAGAACCTTAAAAAATTAAACATGTTTGCTAGAAGATATAATCTGAAGCTATAATGATATTTTAGGGTAAAGTTTTGTAACATGATTAGACTGTTACATAAAGATTGTTTCCAAAGCAGTAAGACGCTGGAAGTGCTTTGTGTGTCTGAATCAATCTCTCTGTCTTTCTGTCTCTCTCTTACTCATCTAACATTTATTAAGCCTGTAGTGTGTATTTCATCTTGGAATAGGCACTGAATATACATTTTTTTTTTTCTGTCAGAACACATGGTCTTTGTCTTCCTAGAATTAAAAAATCTGGTGAGACAGTTAACTCATAATTATGAGATGAAATAAATGATATGGGTGTAGTTACAATATTTATGTTGAAGAAGGGGATTTTTTTAAACAAGGTACATGTCTTTGAGGAAGTGCCCTTTAAAAAGTAGAGATCTGAAGAAACAGAAGTAGTCAACCTTGCAGAGCAGTTTGGTAAAATCATTTCTCTAAAAGAGGTTAACAAGTTTCAAAGGCCTGGTGGGAAGTTTTGAGGGAACAGGAGGAAGGCCAAGAGCAGCATCCTATACAAGGAGAAGGCTTGACGAGATGAGAAGTTGGGAAAGTATCCAGAGTTAGATTCATTAATTCATTCCATTCATCAGACATTTCTTGTGTACCAATACCAACCATGTGCAAAGAAATAAGGAGATAACAGTGAACAAAGTTAAATCCGTGCCCTCTAGGAGGCAAAGTTCCTGCCTTCAAGATCCTTGCGGATAATAGGATAATTTTCTTCAAAGTGCCCGAGAAAAACTGTTCCACTTGTCTAATTAAGAGGATTATGAGCTGATTTAGCTTTTAAAACTTACTCTTATTGTGTGAGAGTATTGTGTGGGATGGCAGGGAGAGAGCAGACATGAACAAGAAAGTCTAGCAAGAAATTTAATCTAGGTTAAGTGAGTGGTATCTTGATTGTTAGTATGACTCATGAGTTAAGGCTTAATACTAGATAGGATTTTATAGTTACTGTCAGTAAAGCAGCAGTTCTGATTTATTTACCTGTGTACTCAAAGGTATACTCATAAATGTTCATTTTGTTACCACTCTAGTTGATGTATGAGCATTGTTAATATTTCTCATGTTAGCTTTAATTTTGTTTAGTATCTTCAGAAATATTCTGTGAATCAGCATTGAAACAGAGTAGCCAAATATAGACAAATTTATGAAAACAGTTAATAATGTCTGATTAAATTATTTTTAATTAAGTGAGAAATTGGAATTCTTAAAATCAGTATTAAAAAAATTTAAATAATAAAAAATTGTGTCAGAATTTATTTTGAGGCATTTCCCCCCATTTCTTTCCAGCACGTAAAATAGTGTTGTCTTATAATCAGTGGCATTTTAGATTTGATGAAATATAATAGCATTAAACAATAGTTCTATGTGGTAATATTTATGGTATGACTTGTTAAAAGTTTTGTTTTGTTTATGAACATGATTCTGTAGATAGCAGCAAATAATTCTCCCTATAAAGCCAAAGAGGAAAAAGTAAAATTTCAATTAACCATTGTATTTTGTTTATGTTGAAATTACAGTGTTCTTTGACTACTACTGTTAGTTTTTTGTTGTTGTTGTTGTTGTTGTTGTTGTTTTGTTGTAGCACCTTTCCTTTGATTGGTAAAAGAGTGATGCCATCTATTGGACAAATGCTGAATTACAAGTCAGATTTGGTTAGTGGTAGGGCTTAGAAATATATATATCACCTTTATTTTATTTATTGTATGTAATGCTGAGGATTGAACCCAGTGCCCCACACGTGCTAAGCAAGTGCTCCACCACTGAGCCACAACCCCAGCCCAGAAATAGAGTTTTAACAAGCTTTGTAGGTGATTCTGTTAATACACCAAGTTTGAGATCTAAACTTTGGTTCTTAGTCTGTTGGCAGAGAATATCCAAATTGGTATGGAATGTTTTGATCTTTAATCTGTATTCACATCTAAAGGTATTGTCTTTAGGCCAATTCAATAATATATTTCAAACCTATGTGTGTGCTCCAGTTCTTAAAAATGTAGGTAACTCTTGTGATGGGTAAAATACAGATTTATTTAAAACTATTATTGCATTCTGCTAGTTTTTTTTTTGTTGTTAATATGATATTTTAATCAACAAACCTTGTTAGTATAACTGCTTTCTTGTTAGAGTTTATAGAATGTTTAAGGTTAAAAGTTTCATGTTTGAGTAGGTTCTAGGTTAGGAATTCTGAATATAACTAGAACATTTGAGGAATGCCTTTCTGTTTTACTTGCTGCTGGAAGGTATAAACAGGGGAGACTGAGGAAAAAATAGAGATTATATAGAGAAAAGCAATAGGTAAAATATTTTGACAATGAATAGGTGTAATTAAAAAAGAAAAGGGAGTCCCTAAATTAGTTTGATCTTTTTATGGGGGGGGGGGTGGTTACCAGAGATTGAACTCAGAGGCACTTGACCTCCGAGCATCCCAGCCCTATTTTGTATTTTATTTAGATATAGGGTCTCAGCTGAGTTACATAATGCCTCTTTTTTTTTTGCTGAAGCTGTCTTTGAATTCGCAATCCTCCTGCCTTACCCTCCTGAGCTGCTGGATTATAGGCATGTGCTGCTGAGCGCGACTGTTGCCATCTTTTGTAGTGATTTTTGAAATGAGAATAGTTGAATGTTACATTTATTCATGCTATTATTCCTCCTCTGTTTTGTGGTGCCATTGGCCTCTCTTTTCTATTTTGGCAAAAAGGTATGATTTCCCAGCATAATGAAGTTAATGGAGGCAAAATGTTAAAGTACTATGCTACTCATCATTGTCTCATGAAGATGCTGAAAAAGTGATTCCTATTTAACTTCCCTTTCTTTATTTTTATCTCCTCTGTATTGTGAATACAGCAAACCCAGAACACATGTGGAGGAGTGAATCACTGAAAGGGCTTTACACACATTTGGTGCTTCTACCCTTGACTCGAGTGTGGAAGGCTAAAATCTAAAATTTGAGCAAAAGAAATTTCAGACCTAAATACTGCTTTTCAGTTACGAATGTTCCTTTAATACAGATGTAAAATTAAATGTTGGCTTACTTTCAAGAAAGAAATCACTACTGCTGGTGCAATGGCACATGCCTGTAATCCCAGTGATTTGGGTGGCTGAGGTGGGAGGATTGCAAATTTAAGGCCAGGCTGGGCAATTTGGTGAGACCCTGTCTCAAAATAAAAAATAAAAAGGGCTGGGAATGTGGCTCAGTGGTAAAGTGCCCCTGGCTTTAATCCTCAGTACCAAAAAGCAAAGCAAAGCAAAACAAAACAAAGCCTGCTAAAGAAAAGGAGAAATATGAAATTTGGTTCCTAACTTGTGTTCTAACTCTAGATTACTCATTATTCTTGAGAAAGTAAACACATTTTTCTTCTGTCTACCACAGTTGACAATGTGACAAGGTCCAGATAATTCTACCCCTACTTTGAAGTTCTTTATTTTTTTGAATGAAAAATTTCAGGCCAGTAGGAGCAAAATGAAGTGAACAAATGATATATTCTTTTTACACTAGTTTGAATAGTACATTCACTTCTATTACCAGAATCTCTTTTCATTATTAACAGTGCATGAGTCAGAGGGTTGATGTACTTAGTGGGACAGTGTAGTTATGACCTCACTGACAATAAGTTGTGTTCATAGTGAGCTTTAATGTGCAGGCCTCTGAATAGAAGGTTGCTATGAGTGATGGGTTTTCACTTGTTGCACTAGGAAAGCTTTATTCCTGTGAATGGTTTAAAATGTTTACTAGTTCCTTACTATATGCAGACAGATATTTTTATTCAAATGGTTTCTGTTTTCTTTTCATTTTCCTTATATGCTTGCAGAATTTATAGTTGAACTTAGTTTCTTCTTAAAGTAGAGCATTTTGAACTTACCTGTTTGGAATTAGGTAATGGGGAAGAGGAAAGGTCATAAACTAGGTAAAAATTTCAATTATGAGGTATTTCAAAGTTGTGCAGTTTTAATATTTTCAATTGTGTATAGAACTACCAAATAAGAAATGTCAAAGTGTAGGTTATAGCATTTTATTAATATATGAAGATTGTTTAAAATTAGAGGGTCTATTTTATTTTGGGGTATATATTTAAAAAGTTCATACTCATTTTATTATTAAGTATTGGCTGGGGCTGTAGCTCAGCGACAGAGTGCTTGCCTTAGCATGTGTGTGGCCCTGGGTTCCATCCTTAGCATCACATAAAAACAAACAAGAGAAAGTATCTACTATGTATCCAGTCTATCACCTTGTTTACAGAATGGAAATTAGATTCAGTGTAGACAAACTGAAAGCTGGCTAGTTTGTTTAAATGCAAGTGGGAGTTTATTACCTTCTGAACTGATGTGTTAGGTGTTGAGATGGAAGATAAGCAGATGGTTTCAAGAGATTATTAAAAACTTAAAAAGACAACATACAGAAAATAGTATAAAACATATGTTATAGTTGAATAAATTATAAAGTCATCAGCCTTGTAACCACCACCCAGGTCTAGAAAGAGAACTTTAACAGCCACCTGGAAGCTGCTCAGGTACATTATCCCAGTCAGAACTCTGTCCCTTTCTTCTAAAAGTAATCACAATCCTGGCTTTTTGTAGCAGCCATACCTTTGATTTTTATTATACACATCACATATGTATCCCTAACATTACAGTAGTTATATTCCATTAACAAATTAATATCATTCCTAAGTACCATCCCTAGATGTTGTGTCTTAGTTTGGTCCATTTCTCAAAAATGTGCTTTAAATTTCTTACAAATTTCCTTTTAATTCCCCATTTTCCTCATGTGGTTCAACCATTTCTTAGCTTATTAGCTAGAATGATAATTTTATCATATTTGTGATTTCTGTGTTTATTTCAGTCAAATGACTTGTCTCTTGATTTTAAGCCATATTTTCCTGCTTTATATGTTTAGTAATCTTTATATATTGTGTAATTTTCTGTTATTATAGTACAGATATTTTAGATGAATTGTTATTAAATGCTTTGATTCTTTTGTCTCCCTTAATGAAGTTTTGCCTTGCAAGAGTTAATTTACTTGTGTTCTTTGAAGACTTGCTTTTAAACTCTGTTAGGGCTGGTTTAGAATAGACTTCCCTCTGGAGATAACTTAGCTCTACTCCTAAGGCTTGACCTTTCTGGTATCTCTGCTGAATGTCACTGTATTCACTCCACTTTGGCTCTTTGGAACTTGAATTTTTTTGTGGCAGTTCAGGCAGTTGCTCAACTCAGCTCCCAGAGAGTTGTTCTTTCTGTAGTTCTTCATATGACCTTGTGGAGTCTTCTGGGAATGCAGAGCTTTGTATTTGGCCAGACTCAAAGGGACCCCACCAGATTAGATACTAGTGGTTTTCTGGTGAGCTTTCTTCTTGGTGTTATTTTGCTCCATAAATTTCCACTGCTTTTAGAAGTCTTACTTGCTGGTTTGTCTTAAGGTCTCTGAGCTTTCTTTCCTTGTGTCATGTATTAGACAGCAAGTCTGGGCCATTATCGGGGTTTTTAGCCCCATCCCCCCCTTCCCTCCTGACCCGCATGAGAGTTTGGGGAGAGCACACCCTGGCCAGGATAAACCCAGAAAAACCCGCCCGCACCCAGCCCTCTCTCACTGGAGGACAATCAGATGTGTCAGGGAGACCAGTCAAAGCAGGATCTCAATTTATTGAGAAAACATGTCGCGACCCCTTGCCCGCAAGGAAGACGCAACACTCAGGAATCTTCTCTCAGCAGTTTATTCAGGTCCCTTGATATTTATACACACAGCTAATATAATGTACAGGAGCCAATCAGGATAAAGGTCAGCAGGGTGGGGAGAGTTCTGAGCCTATCCTGGAGGTGGTCTGATTTTTCCTCACCCCAGGTAACACCTTCTGGCTGATCTCCAGGCACTATCTTAGTCACATATGGCCCCAGGACCAGGAAGCAGGTAGCAATTTAGGTTTCCTCTTTTCTGATGCAACATGCCCCACATGTTGCATGCCCTATTTCAAGTTAGGTTTCCTCCTTTCTGATGCAGCATGCCCCACATGTTACATTATGCCCCACAGGCCATCACCTTATGTCTCTTCTCTCAAATTATCATATTCTCAAATTGCTTGTTGTCCAGTGTCTGAAAACAGTTGTTTCATGCATATTGTGTAATTTTCTAATAGTCTATGACAGAAGGGCCAGTCTGTTAACTTCCATTATAGTCAGATTGTGCTGATCTTGCAGAGTGAGAAGTATAGTTGGAAGTTCATTGAAGGATTTGAAGCAGATTAATACCACAGTGTTCTTTCCTATTTTGCCAAGATCACAGGAGTGCTATCTTGAGAATGGATAAAAGATATGGGAGAAAACTCAGTAGAGTCTGTGTAGTAATTTAAGCTTAAACTAGATTAGAAATGGATAGATTGAAGATTTTGGAGATAAAACAATTAGGATCTACTATTGAATGGGTTGTGGGAAATGAAGATTGGAAGGAGGGAAAGGAGATTCTGTGTTCTGCTTTAGCCACTGGGATGGCAATATTGTTTTAATGAGACGGTGAAGACACATCTCCTCAAATGAAGGGCCAGGGAAGAGCGAGAAAATCAGCATTTAGGAAAAAAAAAATTGAGTTACTTATTAGTCATCTAACTGGAGCTGTGTAATGTGCAGTGAGATGTGACTCTTGAAATCAGAGCAGAGGGTAGGCCTAGATACTTATCAGCAGCATCTCCATTATATTTAAAGCCAACTAGTACAGATCAGAGTTTATTTGAAAAAGTATAGAGTTTGGACTGCTACATAACATGGAGGTCTAATTTTAAAATTTGGGCTGGAGTTGTGGCTCAGTGGCAGAGCGCTTGCCTCACACATGTGAAGCACTGTGTTCGATCTCAGCAGCATATAAAAATAAATAAAACAAAATAAAGATATTAAAAAAAATTTTAAACAAATATTTATTTATTTATTTTTAGCCACAGTCTTGCTATGTTGCCCAGGCTGCCGGAGTGGTCTTGAATTCCTAGGCTGAAGTGATTCTCCCACCTTAGTGTCCTGAGTACCTAGGACTTGGAGGTGTAATTTAGAAGGAAGAACCTACAAAGAAAACAGAGAGGGAACAATTGGAAAAAGAAAGAAAATCAGGGGAGGCCAGGCCTGTGGAACACACCTGTAATCCCAGCAGTTTGGGAGGCTGAGGTAGGAGGATCATGAGTTCAAAACCAGCCTTAGGGCTGGGGATGTGGCTCAAGCTGTAACGCGCTCGCCTGGCATACGCCGGGTACTGGGTTCGATCTTCAGCACCATGTAAAAATAAAATAAAGATGTTGTGTCCACCAAAAACTAAAAAATAAATATTACAAAATTCTCTCTCTCTCTTAAAAAAAAACCCAGAACCAAAAAACAAAAAAACAGCCTTAGCAACATAGCAAGGCCCAAAGCTACTTAGACCCTGTCCCAAAATAAAAAAAATAAAAAGGGCTGTTGATGTGGCTCAGTGGTTAAGTACTCCTAGGTTCGATCCCTGGTAACAACAATAAAAACAAAAATCAGGGGAGTGTGGTACCATGATAGTCAAGAGAAATAAAATATCTAGGTGGGAATGAACCCTTACTTTGGATGTTTCTGAGAGTTCTAGGAAGGCTGGGACAGAAATGTGTTTGTTAGATTTAGCAGTTCAGATATGATGGGTTGTTTCAATGGAGGAGTAGGAAAAGAAACCAGATTAGGATGATTATTATGAAGGGATCTTATATGTTTGAAATATTATATAATCAATTAAAGAAAAAAGAGTGAACAGGAGAGGAGGAAGGAACGGTAGTTGATGTAGACCCATCAGTTTTCAGGCTGGGGTGTTTGTATACATTGGTGTTCATGAAGATTTTCCAGTGGTATATGCAGGCAGTTTCAACTTTTCACCTTCCACTTGTCATTTTCTGCATTTTATTATTTTTAAAAAATATTTATTGTTTAGTTGTAGTTGGACACAATACTTTTATTTTATTTATTTATTATGTGGTGCTGAGGATCGAACCCAGGGCCTTGCACATGCTAGGCGAGTGTTCTACTACTGAGCCACAACCCCAGCCCCATCATTTTCTGCATTTTAGTTGGTTGAGAATATCTGTGAGTTTTTCTGTCTCTTTTTACAATTGTACTCTAACTTCATTCGTACTTCAGCTCTCAAGTATTCCTGAGGAAATGTTAAAAAACTTGTAGACTTGGTGAGAATTCCTATTCCCTTATAGTACTGTGGATGTTTTCTTCTTATCAGTTTTCACATATGAATTGTAGTTATTTTAAAAAATTATGTTCTCTATTGACATGACAAATATTTGAGTCCTTTCATGGTGTTACAGATTATTTTGGGTGTTTGGAAGTCTGCAGGAACAAAAAAGGGAAAAAATCCATAGTAGAGGGGAGGCAAATATTTGGAGTCAGATTGGTAGGAAAACAGGTTTTATTCAAGTCAGCTTTGAAGGAAGATAGAAGAAATTTATGTTTCAAATTTCCATCTTCAGAAAATTGAAGGATCAGGAAAGCTTTTTATAAGAGGCAGCAAACTAGGACATAAGGAAGGAAATAGATATGCAGATTTAAGTTAGCCTGTGCTAGACAGGCCAGAGCAGAGAAGTAGTTCCTATTCTCTTAATGAATTCCTTCTCTGGACTTGGGACCTTGGTGGTGGAGGGTGGGGGGCAGTCTTTTAGGCTTTATTCTCGGTATGAGAAAACATGGCATGCAGGAAAAAAGTTATCAGGAAGTGCCCTTAATTTCAGAGGGGGTCTTTATTTTAGTTTGTTTTAGTATCATCACAGTTAATAAACCTAATAATGTAGAAGAAACATTTGAGCCATGACTAGGAGAAGATGAAGTCTACCCTTTTCAGTTGAGTGAAAAAAGAGTTCAGGCAGCCTGTGCAAAGGTCTCAGGGAACTGTAGCATGCCCAGCATATTTGAGGAGCAGCAAGGAGTCCTTTGTGACTGAAGCATATTAATTAGGGAAGATTGATAAGGCATGAGATTTTATAAACTACCAAGAAGACTTTGGCTCTACTTTAAGTCATAATGGGGAGCCAAAACAAGGTTTTGAGCACAGGAGTAACAAGGTCAAATTTATGTTTAAAAGGTTCTCTGTTTAGAATACTATTGCAGTGGAGGACAAGCTCAGGAGGAGGAGGTTGATTAAAAGTTTTTTGTTTTGTTTTTTTAAAGTAGCATGCTGGTTGGTAGTGTTGTCAGAAACTTGGTATTTGCCCCCCCCCCCCCCCAAATACCAATCTAATAATGAGGACATGGTTTTGAGAAAAAGGAAAAAGTTTTATTACTTTTCTAGCAAAGAAGAAGCACGGGGGACTCCTTGTCATGGAGGTTGTGATTCTGCCCATCAGGGAACAGGGGGTTTTAAATAGGTGATTCAAAGGCTACATATGTGTTCTTTCAGAGTTGTAGTTCACTTGTTGATCTGGGAGCTAGTCATTTCTGAGATCTTCTGGTGCTGTCCCCAAAGTCTAAGTTAATTTGATCCTGTGGTGAGTGTGTGCTCAATGATAGATAACTGCTGAGGATGGGGAAGAAAGGTAATTCTGTTTCTGCTGAGATTGGGTGGGTTGGGGTTGGGGGAGAGGAGAGAAAGAAAATGTGTCCTTTTAAAAATAAGTTACAGTGGCAGAGCAGCAAGGGCTACTCAAAGCATAAAGTGGATCATTGTTATAGTAGCAGTGAAAATGGCAAGAAATTCTTAGATTTTTGGAATGTTTTCAAGACAGAGTTAACTAGATAGGTTTCTTGATGACTTGAGAGAGAATGGAAGACATGAATAAGACTCAGGTTTTAGGCCGCAGCAACTGCAAGGGTGGAGCAGCTTTGGAGGCACCATCAATTTAGTCTTGGGCATGTAAAAAGTGTTTAATAAAATGTTTGTTAAACATGCAAGTGGGATACTTAGTTATTTAGAACTGGAATTAGGGAAAGGGATAGTGAAAGGGGTGGGGTCTGTTAATACAGGTTGATTATCCCTTAAATGCTTGGGATCAGAAGTTTTTTAGATTTTGGAGTTTTTCAGATTTTGGCACATTCATAATAGACTTCATCAATTGAGTACCTCTAATATGAAAATCTAAAATCATAAATGCTCTGAACTTGAAATTTGAGCATTACTGTTTTCACTCAAAAGTTTTGGATTTCAGTTTTCCAGGTTAGGGAATGCTCAAACATGTAAGATTTGGGGTATAGTGTTAGCAGGCAGAAGAGACGTGTAGGTGTTTAGGAATTACTGGTGTTTAATCTGTTGACTGTTTATAATTTAGGACTTCTGTGAGTTCATTAAAACAGTTTTTTTTTTTTTTTTTTTAAGAAAAAGTAACTCAGTAAAGTTGCAGATATACATATATATATATAAAATATACACACATATATAAATAATTATATGTATTTTTATGTATTTATTTTTTAGTTGGACAGAATACCTTTATTTTATTTATTGATTTATTTTTATGTGCGCTGAGGATCAAACCCAGGGCCTCGGACATGCGAGGGTTTAGGAGACCCCCAGTGTTCTAAAGTGTTTCATTTTTTTTTTTCTACCACTGAGCCACAACCTCAGCCCCAGAAGTTATACTTTGATTTCTCAAACTATTCTTTCTACTCAAGCAAGAATGAATAAATTAGGTGAAATGTATAACTAAAGTATTATCCATCCTTTTTATTATGCTTAATTCAGATGAGACTATTCATCTCTGTATTCCCTGGGGTCACTAGAGGTTGCCCAGGGTACTTTGTTGACCCTTTAACTCAGAGACATTCACAGAATCTGACAAGAGAAATGCCTGAGGTGGTCTGGTAACTTCAGAGTGACCCTTGAAGACATTTACATCCTTCCTTCCAGTCCTGAACTCTATAGGTTTTGGGTCAGGGCTGGGATACAGCTCAGCAGCAAAGCCTTTGCCTTGCATTCGCAAAGCCCTTGGTTCAATCCCCAGTTTGTGGGTTGGGGGAGATAAATTCTGAGGTTAAAAAAAAGATCTGTGTTTTTCTGACATTTTCTAAACCCGAACTATTTAGGAAAGTTGTTCAACAGTCTTATCTTTTTCTTTCTACCTATAGCCCCACCCAAGAGATTTTCATCATTAGGTACCCAGGTAGTTATTAACTCTGAGGGTGAATACTAAGGAAAGGATCTTGTCAACCCAGATATTTTCAATACTTTGTGCAGTGCAGACTGGTTGTAATAGCTTTCATTTTCTCCTGTAAGAAAGGGAACTTTTCTAATTTTTGGATCATTTGCAGTTCTGATTGTAGGTCTTAGAGTCAAGTGAAAGATAGACACACCACCCTGGTGATATGCTATAGTTTCAGCTATTGTAGGAACTGGCATTGGTGTGACCAATTTTATTTTTATTTTTATTTTTTAAAAATATTTTTTAATTGTAGTTGGACACAATACCTTTATTTTATTTATTTATCTTTATGTGGCGCTGAGGATCGAACCCAGGGCTCCGCATGTATGAGATGAGCGCTCTACCACTGAGCCACAACTCCAGCTCCCCCCCCTTTTAAAAAATACTTTTTAGTTGTAGTTGGACACAATATCTTTATTTATTTATCTCTATGTGGGGTGTGACCAATTTTAAATAACTAAATGCTCAGGGTCAGATATTCTTCTGTGGCTTCATGATTGGAATAGACTGAATGTAGTCTGGATTCCCTGTTCAAGGGTTGGTCTTTCAGAAATAAGGCAGATACTGACAAAGTTGGAGTAATTATCTTTTACATACACCTGCCCCTCGATTCCCTTTTAAAAAGTCCATAGTGGGGAGGAGGGCACTGACTCTCCTTTGTTTCTGTTATATAGGAGATACACCGGAGGTTTGAAAATGCTCCTGATTCTGCCAAGACCAAGGCTCTGCAAACTGTTATTGAGATGAAGGTAAGTAAGAGCCTAATAAATCTCATAAAGAATCTTATCAGTCATGGTTTCAAGTGTGAGTCTTAGAAAATAGTTGCTAATAATATTTCACTCACTTGTGAGATAGGACATTTTAAGACTTAATGAAAATAATGTCTTAGAATAATTCCAATTTTCATTCAGTTGTAAACCATAATTCAAATCAGACCAAAAAATTTTGTCTTTTGCCTTCACATCAGTTGTTCTCTAAATTTTTGATTGGCTCAAGACCCAATACCTCCCTTAATGTGACAGGCTCACATCTTCTTTTTAAAGAAAATGCCCGCCAAATAGTGAGTTTCAGTAACCACAAATTGTCAGTCATTCCTTGAAGTAAAAATTGTGTTCCATGAAAAAAGTACCCAGTTCAGCTCACAACTCAGGACAACCACAAGTCCTGTTGCTAGGGACAACTGTCATATTTCATTATACAGCAGAAGTGCTTCATGCCTGCCCCTGTTTTGTCACATGAAATATGAAAAAGATGTATCCTTGAGGGTTGAGATTTATTAAAAGCACTGTTTTGTTTTTGTTTTTTTTTTTAACTGTTTAACCAAGAACATTCTTATAAAATGTTGTTTTCTTTTTAATTTTTTTTTTCTGTGAATGTTTGCCACTGAAGAATATAATGATTCACAGAGTGCTTTGTGCCATTGCCTTGATTTGTGCTAAGGCACTAACAGTTTTGCTCACTGTTGCTTTTATACCTTTAGTGCAATTGTTAACATGGTGGAAAAGTCAAACATTACCACAGTATTATTATGGAAATAGTTTTGATCCTACAGACTCTGTGAATGGGTTTAGGAGACCCCCAGTGTTCTAAAGTGTTAAAAACTCTGCTTTAAACAAATGAATTATTCACAGACTTTAGGCCATACAGAATGGTGACTGGGAGCTTGCTTTCTGAGTTAAACTCCCTGAATTCAAATCTAAGTGTAATAGTTGTGTGCTATGGAGCACTTAGCCTCTATGCCTCAGTTTCTCTCTCTCTTGCTCTCTCTCTCTCACTCACTCATATGTGTGGAGTGAAACTAGGGCCTTACACATGCTAGGTAAGTGCTTTTACTCCTGAGCTACAACTCCAGTACATTTTATTTTTTATTTTGAGTTTCCCAGGCTGGGCTTGAACTTGTAATTCTCCTGTCTCAATTTCCAGAGTAGCTGGGATTACAGGTGTGCACCACCCCGTCTGACTTTAATTTCTTTGTTGATAAATGGTGAGAAGAGTCTAATCCAGTGGATTGTTTTAAGATTTAAATTAGTTAAAACATATAAAACACTTTGAATAGGACCTTGCGCATAGTAAACATATAATCTGTTGCAGCAGTCTGGCTGGGCACAAAATCACGAGCCACTCAAGCAGGAACAAACTTTATTTTTTGAAACTGCCGCCAATGCTCCGTAAGCTCCCGGGAAGATTGCCGATCGACGCACGCAGCATTCTCCCGGATCCCTGGAACCCAAGAGGAAGTTCCTCCTCCGGAATTCCCTCCTACCGCACTTCCCCAACCAATGGGAACTCTCCAGGAGTCCCGTAGCAGGCCGAGGTGGACAGCAGGAGTCCAATATCCATATGAATGCAAATCTTAACATAATCGTATCATCTCAGTGGCTTGCTGGCATCACCTTTCAACCAAAAATGCCATGCATCATATTACTTGGCTGTGGCTCTTAGCATCTCCCCCCTTCTGTTTAATTAAGCAACAAGCAATGTGGCTAGGGACCGTGCCTGTTAGGTTTGTCCAATTCAACATATGGTTCTTACCCGTCATGGGATGAACTGACCTCTAGGCGTCAGCCTCCTGTCTTAGGTTGATACCACTGCAATTGGATCATACCCGTCACTGACTACCGGTCCAGCATATAGCCATACTTGTGGATAGGCCTATGCACCAGTTGGGGGGGTGAGGTTCTTTGCCTCACCTCTGTTGGCCCCCAAAATTAGACCATCACTAGTAGAAGGGAGGAGGATACAGAAATGCCACAACACCAAGTCAATTGATGGCTCCTTAGGAAAAATTGCATCACTGGTGACACATCAGCAAAGATATGCCAGCACTACCATAATTCGCTGCATCAACAGATAGATCACAATGCATACAAGTGATACATAGTCCAGGCAAGTTCTGTAAGCAGTTCAAAGTGGAGGAATCTATCAATATGTCCATTTCCTCCCAAAATAAATCGACTCATTGATTGAGCATTACTTGTTGAGTTATTATTCATAGATGCATCAGTTTATACAGTTTGTTGTGATAACTATCGAAGAAACTGTAGTTTGGTTTCATCTTTGTCTTCACCGGCACTGGGATGAAGATAGGAATTCTGACAATGATGCTAAAAAAAAAAGAATTATGTAATATTCCAACAGGTACTAAGAAAACAATTTTTTGAACAATTTACATTATCCTGAAGAGAATTATTAAATATAATGAAAAGGAAAGGTGAAAGTAAACAAACAGATGTGTTAACCTGCTTATTTGTACACATTTTAAAACAATCCTCAACAGCTGTTTACCCAATTTAAATTAAACCATTAAAATCACGTGAATAATAAAAAAAAATTCGGATCCATTTATTTATGAGCACTCCTCAATATGATATATGGAAATACTCACATACAGACATACAACACAAAACAGAAGTGTGCACACATAACATACAACACATAAGACAATAGTAAAGGCTTTGTAGCTTTACATAGGTGAAATCTCCATTGCAGTGTTTAAAAACTCCACAGTCAAAAAATAAAACTGATCAGAAAAACATTAACCTAGGTCTGTATGAGCTTAAAAATAAAATAGAACTTTATGATGTGGGAAAAGCAATAATAAAATAGATATTGAAAAAAGCATCCTGGTTAATCACTGTCGCAGATGTAAGAATAGCCAAGCTGGAGTTCTGGATATCAGCTGTTGTGGATTTGAGTCAAATCATCTTTCTTTTGGTCTGTAGAAATTGTTTTGGTTAATCTCTCTGGAATCCAAATCGGCTGTTGTTCTCCCTGTGGAAACACACAAACAGAGCCCCGACTTCAGACAATCACTGGGTCAGGACCTTTCCATTGTCCTGTTAGAATATCCTTCCAAAGTACCTTAGGCTTATGTACATTTTTTGGATACAAATGTCTTTCTGCAGCACTAAGCCCCGATGAATCCAAATTTAAAAAGTTTAGAGTAAAAAGGGTTATTTTAAGTTTATCTTTGGGGGATATATATCCCTTTCCAATTCCCTCCTTTTGTTTTAATAAGTACAATTTAATAGTTTGATGAGCTCTTTCAACTATGCCTTGTCCCTGTGGATTGTATGGAATTCCTGTTATGTGAGTAATGCGAAATGATGAGCAAAATTGTTTAAAAGAGGTAGAGGTATAACCAGGGGCATTATCTGTTTTTAACTGTTTTGGAACGCCCACAGTGGCAAAATTTTGTAAGCAATGAGCTATAACATCTTCAGTTTTTTCTCCGGCATGAAGGGAGCCCATCAAAAATCCGGAAGAAGTATCAACTGTAACATGCAAATATTTTAATTTTCCAAATTCTGGCAAGTGTGCGACGTCCATCTGCCAAATATGGTTAGGTATCAGTCCTCTAGGATTGACTCCAAGATTAACTTGTGGTAAAAATGTCACACAATTTTGACATTGCTTTATTATATGTCTGGCTTGTTCTTTAGTTATTTTAAAATGCTTTTGTAAAGTATTAGTATTGACATGGAACCTTTTATGAAAATTTATAGCTTCTTCTATTGTGGAGAAAATATGTATGTCATGTGTAGATTTGTCTGCTAATTCATTGCCCAAACTAAGGGCTCCAGGCAGTCCTGTATGTGCCCTGATATGTATAAAGAATGGATCTTTTCTGTCCCAGATTAGACTTTGTATAGTGGAAAACAAAGAGAAAACAGTAGAAGAAGGGAAAATCCTACCAGCATCTTCAAGGGATACTATAGCATTAACTACATACTGACTATCAGAAAATAAATTAAATACAGAATCTTTAAAAATCATAAAAGCTTGTAATACTGCATTAAGCTCTACCTTTTGAGCTGATTGTTTGGGTACTAAAAATGTAAAAGTTTGATCAGGGGTAACTACTGCTGCTGTACCATTATTTGACCCATCAGTGAATATATTTGGAGCATTCATGATAGGGGTTTTTCTTGTCATTTTTGGAAAAACTACAGGATGCTTAGACCAAAAAGACAACAAAGGATTAGATGGTAAGTGATTATCAAATGAAACATTAGATTTACACATGATTATTGCCCAAGTATTTAACTCATTAGCTAACTCATCAATTTGATCCATAGTATATGGAGTAATAATTTTATTGGGAGAAATCCCAAACACTCCCTTGGCTGCTTTTATTCCTTTGAGTATTAATTGTCCTACAGCCTCAGGATACCTAGTAAGAATAGTGTTAGGAGAATAAGATAAATGTATCCACAATAATGGACCTTCTTGCCAAAATACTCCTGTAGGAATATTTTTTTGTTGGTAGTACAATAAATAATAAAGGCAAACTTATATCAATTCTATCCAAATGCATATTTTCCATATATGTTTCAATGATTTTTAATGCCTTTCTTGTTTCAGGCGTTAACATGTGGGGTGAATTTGGATCTGATGGACCTTTTAGGATATCAAATAAAGGTTCTAGCTCTCCTGTTGGTATGCCTAGATAAGGCCTTATCCAATTTATGTCTCCCAATAACTTTTGAAAGTCGTTAAGTGATTTGAGTTGATCTACTTGTATTTGAATTTTTGGTGGACGGACCATGGTTGAGGATAATAGAACTCCTAAATAATTAATTGGAAGATTTAATTGTACTTTATCTATTGCTATCTCTAGATTATAATTTTTTAATAAATTTGTAAGTGTGGCATAACATTCTAGCAATGTGTTTTTATCTTTATGTGCCAATAACACATCATCCATATAGTGAAATATTTGTAGTTCAGGATTTTGATTTCTAAGTGGCTGGATTGCTTTGTTAACATAAATTTGACACATAGTTGGGACTATTAGCCATCCCTTGAGGGAGTACTTTCCATTCATATCTCTGATCAGGACCTTCATGATTTAGTGCAGGGATAGTAAATGCAAAATATGGACTATCCTCAGGATGAATTGGAATTGAAAAAAAACAATCTTTAATATCTATAGCTAAAACATACCAGGTTTTTGGTAAAGCAGACAATTGGGGAATCCCTGATTGAGCAGGTCCCATAATAACCATCTCATTATTAATGGCTCTTAAATCTTGCAATAATCTCCATTTACTAGATTTCTTTTTAATGACAAAAATGGGAGTATTATGGGGAGATACAGAAGGTTGTATATGTCCCTCTGCTAATTGTTGTTTGACCAGGTCATGGGCTACTTGTATCTTTTCTTTAGTCAGGGGCCACTGAGGAACCCACACTGGTCTTTCTGATTTCCAAGTAATTTTTATTGTCTCAGTGGCTCTTTCTGAAAACCCAATCCATGTCTATTTATTTCTTGATCTATTTGAATTGGTGCTGTCATACCTTGTTCTTGTTCTCTTAATCTTTTTTCTTTCCTAAAGCCTTGTCTAGCCCTAGTAGTGGGCGCATTAGGACTGATGTTATTTGTTAATGTCAAACCTAATTGATCTAGGACATCTCGTCCCCATAAATTTATAGGAAGATGATCCAATACATAGGACTGTATAGTTCCTTCACATCCTTCAGGATCCTTCCAATCTAATACCATTGCACTTCTGTGGGGATTAGTTGCCACTCCTAGGCCTCGAAGCGTTTGAGTGGCTTGTTGTAATGGCCAATGTTTTGGCCATTCTTGACGCGATATGATGCTAAGGTCAGCACCTGTGTCCAGTAGCCCATTAAATTCATGTCCTTGAATATTTAGTTTTAGCATGGGGCGAGAATCTAAATTTAAAGACAGCATAGCCCAATCTACACCTGTGGAGCCTAATCCCCTGGAACCTCTTTCTACAGTACGACTGGAAAATTTATCATGTAGGCTGGGTATTATTAATAACTGTGCTATTCTATCTACTGGTGAAATTACTGATATACCTCTTGGAGAACTAGCTATAATTTTTTTTTCACCCTCATAATCCGGATCAATTACCCCAGGACTTATCATAAGTCCTTTTAGTGTAGAAGAACTGTGTCCCAATAATAACCCTACTGTTCCTTGGGGAAGAGGTCCTTTTACTCCTGTGGGAATGATTTGAACTCCCATCTCTGGAGTTAGTACTGCTCTGGCTGAGGCGCAGATGTCCAACCCTGCGCTCCCTCTAGTTTGTCTGATGAGGGATTTAATGGATAATGTGTCCTGGGCACTACCCTGATGGTGTTGCTGGGTTCCTCCATTGCCCCGTATATTTGTGGTTTTGGGCCCCGGAGCATTGGGCCCCCCAGTCCGTTTTTTGGCAATGGAGACTGATGCCTTTCTCCACGATATCGTGGATAAACACTTGGTAACGGAGTACCCTCTGTGGTTGTTTGAGAACGGCATTCATTAGCCCAATGTCTCCCTCTATGGCATCGTGGGCAAATACCCGTTTATTCTATTCCTTTGATACCTAGCTTTGTTAAACCCTCCTCCTATGGGGCAACTCCTTTTAAAATGTCCTGTTTGTTCACAATTATAGCATGTTTTTGGCCTGGCATCTAAAGCCTGTTGTACTGCTGCCAAGACTTGCCCTTGTTCATTAATGTCTCTACATAATTTAATATATGTGTTTAAATCTTCATGTCTCCATGGTTTAATGACCTCTCTGCAGCAACGATTTGCTTGGTCATAAGCCAGTTGTTTTATAAATGGCATTGCCTGTTCTGTATCCCCAAATATTCTAGAAGCTATTTGAATAAGCCTATCTACAAATTCAGCGAAGGTTCATTAGTTCCTTGTATTACCTTAGATAATTGTCCTTGTAAATCTCCATGCCCCTGGAAAGTTTTCCATGCCCTAACCGCATCTACAGCAATTTGTGCGTATACGCCAGGATCATATTCAATTTGTTGCCATTGACCCTCATAACGTCCTTTTCCTAACAACATTTCTAGATTTCTTTGAGGGTAACCGGCTGCTGCATTTCGCCTAGCTGTCTCCGTACAAAATTCCTCATTGACAACCTTCCATAACAAATATTGTCCTCCATTTAGCACAGATCGACACATGTTAGCCCAGTCCAAGTTGGTAATAGATTCGACCATACTTATGGTAAAGGGTGCTTGGGGACCATAGGTTGTTACAGCCTCCTTTAATTGCTTCACTGTTTTAAAATCTAAAGCTCAGTGAATTCGTTGCCCTCCTGCCTGCTCAAGTATAGGGCATGCTAGTCTTTGAGGTCCTGCCTTAGGATTCCGTCCATCAACTATGGGAGTTGAGGGTCGCTCAGCTGTAGATGGAGCTGTTGGTTGAATTACACCCTCTGGTGATAGAACGGAGTTAGTAGCAGCCTCCTGTTGTAACTCCCCCCCTGGTGGTTGTTTTTTCTCTAAGCTTTCTTCCTTTAAATTTTCCTCTGTCTGACTAGCTCGAGAGACCTTCTCTTTTGCTTGACCTAACATGTTTTCTACCATAGTCTGGACCTCTAACAATTTACTTAACAGTCTTTTGGTTTGTTTTTTACTAGTTTCTAATCTACTATAAAGGTAACGCAACCCAATAAGATAGCATAAAACAAAACTGAAACAGAATGAAACAAAAACGGAACAAAAAATCGTTGTATCAATTTTCTCTTTCTCAGGGCGGAAGAACTTCAAACCTTGAGCTAACCATTTTTCCCAGTTTGCCTGAGAAAGTTCTAAGGATAGACAGCTTGAAACAAAAACAAAATAAATCAAAACAAGAACACATTGTTTTTTGAAATGGTCACCCATTCTCTCGCCTTCCCTCAGGGGCGAGCAGTTTTACTTACCTCCAAGCTTCAGGCGTTCTCCGTACGGGCCACCAGTTGCAGCAGTCTGGCTGGGCACAAAATCAGGAGCCACTCAAGCAGGAACAAACTTTATTTTTTGAAACTGCCACCAATGCCCCGTAAGCTCCTGGGAAGATTGCCAATCCACGCACGCGGCGTTTTCCCGGATCCCCGGAACCCCAAGAGGAAGTTTCCCTCCTACTGCACTTCCCCAACCAATGGGAACTCTCCAGGAGTCCCGTAGCAGGCGGAGGTGGACAGCAGGAGTCCAATATCCATATGAATGCAAATCTTAACATAATCATATCATCTCAATGGCTTGCTGGCATCACCTTTCAACCAAAAATGCCATGATCATATTACTTGGCTGTGGCTCTTAGCAATCTGTATTATCTGCTTCTGCTGATATTAACTTTGTTCTGTTTTATGAAGGTTTTAATATAGGGATTTATCTCCCTCCCCTTTAAGTTGTTTGTATCCCTCCAAAAGCTCCAGATTGTGTTTTGCTTGTGGACTTTGATTCAATAAGAATATTAGATACTGGTATATGAATAATTTTATGTAAATAGATAATTCTCAAGTACAGTTATAAGAATTGTTCTCATAATTTGGACAATTTCCTCTTAAAACTTTGTTTATATTATATATATATTTTTTAAAAATATTTTTTAGTTATACATGGACACAATATCTTTATTTTTTTTAATGTATTTCTTATATACATGACAATAGTGGAGTGCATTACATTCATAATTATCCATTTACACCACCATTTTTCATAACTCTGTATATAAAATATGTTCATGCCAAATTATGCTATTATACATGAGCTCTTATTATTTTTTTGCATTACAATTCTTAATACACCTTCATACCACAATTTATCATATCTCTGTTTGTATACAAGGTATGTTGACACCACACATCTTCATACATGTAATTTGTATGTGGTACTGAGGATTGAAACCAGTGCCTCACACATGGGAGGCAAGCGCTCTACCACTGAGCCACACCCCAGCTGCCTATATCTTTATTCTTAATGGTGAAATGGTTTACCACTTCAAATGAGTGATTTCTGGGCTAGTTATTATAATTAGCAGTCTTGAATACAATCTTGTAAGAGCCTTTAGAATGGTTTAATTGCATGGTTTTACCTTATTCACATTCACCACAGATTTATTTTGCATGTTATTTCCTGATACCTGTTGATACCTAAGAACAAAACATGAATGTACCTATTTACATAATTATTCTTTTACTCATATTTTGACAAAACAGGGAAATGTAATTGTATTACTTAGCAGTGAGTCTGTTTTAAGTGTGTTAACCTTGTGTTGAGATACAAGAGATTCTGGTGGACCAAAGGGGTCAAGTGTATGTTATGCTGAACTCATAACCAAAATAGCTGAGTTTCTGAGAATGCGGCATGAGCTTGGGAGAATTATGAAGACTGGGATAGTCTGTGGGGAAATAGGAGAAAGAATGATCCACAGTGAAACAACTCAGTAATCGTCAAGGGAGTATGGTTTTCTCTTCTTCTTCTGTTTCCTTTATTATCCCTTCGTCTACCCCCTTTCTTCCTTTCCTCCTTTATTTCTCTGCCCCCTTCCTATTTTCTGCCTCATTTTATATCTCTACCTTTTTCTTTTTTCTTTCTTTTTCCTTCACTAGTGGAGGGTCAAGGAAGAATTACTGTATTGCCTTAGGGTCTGAGTGTGGTGAGCCGCTTCTGCCGTTTCTGCAGAGTATGGTCGCCATTACGAGATGGCGCTGGCTCCGCTGTGGTATGTGACAAACAACTCCTTATCTGAGAGAGTTGGCACATGATTTTTCACCACCCTGTGAGAATGCTCCACGCGGCGGCTTTGCATTGGCGCTTGGGATGCTTTATTAAGGCTGGGAGGGCATCCGGGAAGGTGAGAAGAAGAAAGAATAAGAAATATCAAGGGACCTGAATAAACTGCTGAGAGAAGATTCCTGAGTGTTGCGTCTTCCTTGCGGGCAAGGGGTCGCGACATCTGAGTTTCACTGGGTAGATAGAGCAGAATTATTGGGATGCAAATGAATTGAGGGTGATAAGAAGTCCTGGACTATACCCTATATATGGAAGAAAGAAGATTCACATGAACTCACAGTTTGGAGAAAATGTGAATGTTAGGGAAGTGAGGTTGAAGAACATAAATAACCAGGGCAAGGGTGTGTCAGGCCTGGGAAGAGAGGGCTGGGTGATGATGGGATCGGATCCAGTGTATGGTCCTGTAAACTAATAACTAAAATGGACTTGAAGGTGAGGTTATTGGAGTTGTGGCTCTCAAGGATTTCTGACATTGAAATCCTAGGGTGATGACTGACAACAGTGGCAATTAAAGAAAAGGCTGTGAACTTGTGCCAAAGACTTCATAAATCTGCGGGAGTGTTTGAGAAGTCCCTAGATGGCAGGGTGAGGAGGATGGAGTGAAAAGGGACCTGCATATGAAGGAAACAGCATGACGGAACCAAGAGAATGCTAACCCTTTACCCAGGCCCTTTGTGGAGCAGAGAGATTATTGGAGAGAGTTTAGGGAAATTATATCCTTTGGGAAAGCCAGATTTTACTTGGAACAGGGAGACAATCTTTGAAAATTGAGGTCCTGGGGAATTTTGCAAGAAGTAGAGTATTTCATCAGGCCCAGTAGTGTTGCTTGATCAATGATGGGGGAGCCAGGGCCAGGGAAATAGAGCATGAGAAGGCAAAAATATTTATTTAGTTATTACACATTCTAGGAGTGAGAAATCTGTTTGGAGTAACTACCCTCAAATAAATCCAGACTTGGTACCATTTGCATATTAGGCATTACTTTTCTCATCTGATTTCAGACAACAGCTTGGCAGATTCTTTTTATGGATAGCCAGTGTCTGCCTCATGGTTTTCAGAGCTGCAGTTTCTTTCTGGGAAGTAGCTTTTATGATGCATGCTGATTTGGTCAAGAGCTGCCTTTCTGTCATTGTTTTGGGAGGATGGGGGAGAGGATGGATAAGGTGTTTTGGCCAGGGCCATGTAGAGGCTTTGTACAGGTAGGATCTGCCATGTGATGTGCAAAGCTGGATTTCTTACCTAGGGCTCTGTTGTCTTTTGTGGAGCCCTAGTTTTGCTAGAAAAGTGCCTGCCTGCCCCCCCTCCCTCCCTCTCCCCCTCCCTCCCTCCCTCTCCCCCCCTCCCCCCACCCCTCTTTAAAGTTGGTTCTCTTTTTTAACCCCCAGTGGAAACCTACATTTCACTTTCTTTTAGTCACATGCACATGGATAGTATTTTAGTCATTTTTAGGGAATTGTATCCTGATACTTACAGAAAAATTTATAGTAAGCTTCCAAAAGGAAATTTCAGATAGTGCAATTAAAGTAGTACTCTTATGGCTTGGGAGATGGCATTAGGCTGACTGTTTTTAAATGAATAAACCATAATCCTGTTTGAAGTTGAATTGTTGTTTAAGTGTATTGTTTTCAATACATTTAATTTTGAACAAAATACAAATTTTGACTAGATTATTTTTTTCGGATATATATTTTTAAAGGTATTACAATAAGTGATACAAGGGCACTTTCCCCTTCCTCTTGTCCTTAAACCTGAAAATAACTAGCTGTAGTTGTCTCATGACAGATCCTTAAACTATTTGATCTTCATGCTCTAGGAATTAAGATGGCAAGGAAAGCCAACTAAGAAATCCTTGAGGTAAATGGGAAAGGAAATTAATTTCGAAGTTTTTTTTTTTCTAAAGCCTTAAGTAAAATAAACTGTGCTTAATTTAGACTCTTTATGGTCTCTATTTCTTAGGCAAATAAGTGTGTGCAACAACAAATGTGAACTATTCATTCCATGTAGGAATTTTCATGTAATGGATGCATCAGTAATCTGGAGATAAATTAGATACTGTGAAAAACAAAATCAAGAAATTGAATATAGAGGGATCTAATACTAGAAGGTGATATTTGTGGTAAGGATGATTATTTACAAGAACAGGGATTTTTATTTACTTATTTTTTTTTCATAGAAATAATTTTATTTATTTTATTTTTTAATTTGTTTTAATTAGTTACACATGACAGTACAATGACCTTGACATATCATACATTTGAATCAGATGGGATATAATATCTCATTTTTCTGAGTATACAGGTTGCAGAATCACATTGGTCATGCATTCACATATATACACATAGTAATAATAATGTCTGTTTCATTCTACTATCCTTCCTGTGTCCCCAACCCCTCCCCTCCCCTCCCATCACTTCTCTCTCCCTAATCTAGGATAACACTATTTTTTTTGTTTTCCTTCTCTCATCTTCATACATGTATTTTGTATTATTTATTTTTGAGACAAGATTCTTGCTATGTGGCCCAGCTGGCCCTGAACTCTAAGGCTGAAGTGATCCTTTTGCCTCAGCCTTCTTGAGTAACTGGCATTATAGAGATATGCTAATGTTCCCAGTTTTTAAAAAATTATTAAGTATTTCAAATGTATGGAGTAGAGAAAGATTGCTAATATTATAAAAAGCACCTGTTAATATAATCATACCTTTATTTTTCTGAAACAGAATGTTATAAAATTTTTATTACACATATACAGTTACATGCATTAATATAAATCTTTGAAACCTTCTTACTCCTTCTCCCTCTTTGGGGGGAACTATGCCTTTATAGGGGTCACTAAGTAAAATGATAAACTACTGGAACTAGAAAAGCCTTTACTGCCCCCCCCACCAGAAATTTGTCAACTCATAAAATGCAAAGAAACTTTAACCATTTCTCCATTGCTTCTACTTCTTTAGTGATCTCAATTTTGATCAAAAGGGTCTAGAACTAGAGGAAGAGGTACAGAAAATCATATTGTGGATATGAAAGTCCTCCTCCCCTCACCCAGATGACTATAAAGGAGGTCTTTTAGAAGCAAGTCACCAAATCCGGCAGCATTTTTTGTATATCTGTTTATCTTTATTAATTTTAACATTTAAAAAGACCTGTTTATTTAGTTTCTCTGAGTTTTTGTGAATACTCTAATGTTTGACTCTTCTGTTGTCCTCAGGATTCAAAAATTTCCTCTATGGAGCGTGGGCTCCGGGACCTGGAAGAGGAAATTCAGATGCTGAAATCAAATGGGGCTTTGAGTACTGAAGAACGGGAGGAAGAAATGAAGCAAATGGAGGTGTATCGCAGCCATTCTAAATTTATGAAAAACAAGGTAATGGTGTATAATACTACTATAGTTCATAGGAGTGATGTGAAAGATTGATGCATATTTTTACCTCTTTAGTAATGATAAAGATCTACTTTATTGTTTTATCAGACATTGGGGAAGCATTCTTTTAAATGGAATTTTCCCAGAATTTAGGTCAAAATTACTGATATCATACAGTTATTATAAGCTTTTATTTAAAATAAAAGTACTTGTATGAGACAAAGTATATATTTTTATAATTTAACTTATCCTATCTATAAGTACTTTTGAGGTGATTTAGTAGTATTATATCCAGATGTGTTTTTCTTCATTATATGAGACATCCAGTTCTCTACCTCTTGTGAAATATTTTAAGTCAAAATCCCAAGAGGCTGAATCCAGCTTTTTTTTTTTCCTCCTTCCTGAAATGGGTTAAATGAAACTGTGTTTCCCCTTTAAATACAGGAAAGCTCTGTGCTGTATCCCTTGGAGAAGGTCCATTTGCCCCCAGGTTTTTTGCTTCCCATGTCCATTTCAGGTATAGTGTAATAAGATAGATACCATGGAGACTTACTTGACACCATGTGTTTTAAAATCAGTCACATTATTTCTTCCTTATATCCAAAGTCATTTAGTTTGAGTTGATAAACTGTTTAGACAAATTGAAGGATTTAGTTTATTATAGGTATCAGTTTTGTTGTGGTTTAATTAAAAATCACAATTGTAATGGTAGTAAAATTTTAATTTGACAGTATTTCTCGACTGTATTACCCAAATGGATACCCAAGAACTGAAAACTGAAACATTCACAGTAGTGTAAGAGATAACACCATGGTAACTCCCTCCCGCATTTCTGGTTTCTTGTTGTAGTACCCACACCTGCCTTATATGTCTGTAAAATATTTCCTTACTATTAAGAATCAATTATCAGCTGGACATGATGGCACATGCCTGTAATCCCAGTGGCTTGGGAGGCTGAGGCAGGAAGGATCACAAGTTCAAAGCCAGCCTTAGCAATGGTGAGGCATTAAGCAGCTGAGTGAGACCTTGTCTCTAAATAAGATACAAAATGGGCTGGGGATGTGGCTCAGTAGTTGAGTGTCACTGAGTTCAATCCTTGGTACTCCCCCCCCCACCCCTGGCCAAAAAAAAAAGAATCTATTATCAATGACATCTGGCAATTTCATGTTAATTTTAGAACTTAAAAATTCACATATCCGTCCTTCTATTAGTTTGGGTTTTTCACCCCTTGACAACAAAATACACTGCAATAAAGTCTGTATGTTTATGTTTTCCATTTGTTGACAGCACATGACAGTTTATTAAAAAATCAAAACAAAACTGAAAAAACCACACACAATGCTGTGAAAACTGAGAAACCTTCTATGTCCCTTTGAAAAGGGAATTAGGGGAACAGATTTAATTGTGTAAATGAGTCATTGTTATTTCCAGTGGCGGTTCTGGCTCAAAAGTAGTTAATAAGATGACCTAACTTGACACATGAGTGAAAAAGAATAACAATGTCGTGACAGGTAGAGCAACTGAAGGAGGAACTAAGTTCGAAAGAGGCTCAAGGGGAGGAGCTGAAAAAGAGAGCAGCTGGTCTTCAGGCTGAGGTCTTTGCCGTAAGATTTACCTCTTTGTGTGCAGTGATCCCACAGTGGGACCCTGCCAGGTCTGGCTTGTGGGTGGCTTACACTTTCATTCTCTGTGGTTGGCAACTTCGCCCACCACTAGCACTAACCAGCCTGCTTTGTTCTTTAACTGACTTCTGTTCACTAGTTTGACCCAGATGCCACTTTATATGCACTGAGCCCTGTGTTTTCTGGAAGCCCTATAACATGGTTCTTTATTGTTGCTTTTATTCTTCTATGGAAGGTATTTCAAAGCTTGTTTTTCCCCCTCAAGCCATTATTACTAGATACTTGTTGATTTATATAAATAGTGGTCTTTTTTCTTCTTACATGCAGGAATTACAGATGTTTTAGGCCCATCACCTAGAGTTCATTTGAATTTGAAATTCTCACGTAGAATACCTCTTATGTAGACATTGCCTTTAAATTCTCATTAAGTGATTCTGCAGCAAATGTTATTTTCTTTAGGGCAGATGGATAGAAAATAATTAGCTTATTTAGAGTTATCAGTAAATTTGAATTAGTGTGTGACATATCAAGTATCTAAATCTAGTTCAACCTTCTGTTTAATGAACTTAATATTTCATTTCAAAACATAATAATAAATAATAATAAAATAGCTAATACTAATTTATTGTATGCTCTTTATAACCTTCTGAATTTATCAACCCCAATTTATAGATGAGGAAACCAAGAAAACAGAATGATGCCTAGGAAAAGACAGTTTTTAAGAGTCAGGGTTTGGTTTTATACAAGCATTCTGTTTTCAGAAACTATGCTTGTGAGTTCTTCACTGTCTGCCCTGTATTCAGCTTTGTACATACTTGTCAATATGTCAGGAAAACTGCTTATTGAAATAATTGTTGGCTAAGACTGTAATGCAGAATAGAAAAAATCTTGTGCTGATTTGGTATGTTTGCTGTTTATGAACCACTTTATAGTATTGATAAAAAGCAAACTGTTTTGTTTGAAAGAGTCTAATTTGGCTAATGGCTTGACCATGTCTAGAGGAGAAGATAATGTATTATTTCCTTTATTTTTTTAGCTACTATTATTCATTTCTGTGTAATGTTAGGCAAAATGGATTTCATACATTATTTTATTGAATCCCTAAACAAGAAAGTGACATTGGTATAATTTCTTCCTGTTACAAGTTAGGAAACCAAAATTTAAAGAGGCAGAGTAATTGCTCAAAGACATAGCTCTCTCAGCCTAACATGTGGCTGACTGCAAAGTCTTGTGCTTGTGACTTTTTATTATTTGCTTTTTGTTTATAATATTCTCTCCTCTTCTGAGTCTTTAAGGAAAATTTGTGCTTCTAAATTTCGTTTAAAATATTTTCTTTCCTTTTTCAGTCTTTCCTGCCAGTATAACAGTATGTGAAGCTTATTCAATAATGCAGATGATGAGGAAACTGAGATTTTATATTTATTTTTGATCCTATGATTGGAAGTAGCTGGAAATTTGAATAACCTTTAGGCCATAGTTCTTTACTAAGGAAGTGGTAACACTTTAAACATTTCTTCTCAATATTCATTTATAAAACAGATGCATTTTTAGTGCAATCTATGTGTTAGGGATGGGATAATAGTAATGTGAATTATTTGTTGATAAAGTGATAGATATATCATCAGTATGTACAAGTACTTGGCCTATAATAAGCATACAGAAATATTGTATGAATGCATAACTTTATTAGTAAACAGATTTCATATGAGAAAAATGCTTATTTTTTTTGTTAAAATTGAAGTCTAAATTAGAAATTTATTTGTAGTGTTTCTTAAAATTTTCTGGTAAAATTTATTTCCTTTTGGGAAATTGTTTTTAAAAGCTTTACCCCTTTTACCTGAGATTATTAAAAATACTCTAGTATTTAGTTTTTTTTTTAAATAAAGGACTTGTGGGATGCAATGGCTCATGCCTGTAATACCTGCTACTTGGGAGGCTGAGGCAGGAGGATCATAAGTTTGAGGCCAACTGTAACAACTTAATGAGACCCCATCTCAAAATAAAAAGGGCCTGGGAATGTAGTTAAGTGGTAGTGCACCCTTGATTTCAGTCCCCCGTACTACCAGAAAGAAAAAAGAAAGAAAAAGAAAAGGACTTTTCATTTAATCAGTGATAATGAAATTACTGACTTTTTGTTTAATTTATACTTTCAACAATGTCTTTTAGTACCTTGTTGGGTGGTAGACTTAATATAAAAGCAGATCTAATTTATGTTTATTTGGTTTACATTTAGAATAAAAGACTTCAAAAAATTCTTAGAAACAATAGGGATATAGAGGAAATGTTTGAAAGAAAGTATTTTCTAGTTAAGAGAGATTTTTATGAGGTAATGAATGGCATCAGTTGATTTATGGATTACCCTTTCAGAGTAACAAACTTTAAATTACACATGTAGGTTTTTACAGAGATTTAATGCATTAACTTTTATCCATTTTGATGGTATGACATATTGTAGGTGATAGAACTTTATAGATAGAATCTTTTTTGTCAAGTTTTATACACATAACAAAAATTATACAATTTTACAAAACACATGTCTGTAATAACTTGTAGCACTGAAAGAAACAACTTTTAAGATAAGGCTTTTGTGAAACTTGTTTGAGAATGAGAATAAAACTTAACAAAAAAATAGAGATGCAGCACTACCTTTTGAATTTAAATAGTAGTATCAGGAGGTTTCTATTTTCCTTCTGTTATATATGTACATTAATCTAACGTTTGATCCATTACATTCTAGAGAGATCTGATTTAATAAAATGGAAACTGCTTTTTTAGAACAGTGGAGTTTAGGTGCATACTGCTATCTTATAGTTATCTAATTGAGTTGGAAATTTTTTTCCATTTCTTTTCTAAAGGGTTTCAAAGAATATTTAGAAGACAACAAATGAAAAGTGGAAATTTCCCTCTTTGTTGAATAAGCTTCATTTTTAGGGGATGTGGAGGTGGTGGTGGGATCCAACATAAGATGATGGAAAGGAGATGAATATGTTGTATCTTATTTATTTATTTATTTACCTTACCTACCTACCTACTGTGCTGAGAAATGAATCAGGGCTTTGTGCCTGCTAAGGAGGTGCTCTACCATTGAGCTACACCCCAGGCTTCTGTCTTAGTTTTATATCTTGTGATTTAGATTTGTCAGAGGTCAAGATGAGAGGTCTTTTTTTTTTTTTTTTTTCTTAGAGTGTTTTTTTTTTTTTTTCCAGATTGGCCAGGTGAAACAGGAGCTGTCCAGAAAAGACACAGAACTACTCGCCCTGCAGACAAAACTAGAAACGCTCACAAACCAGTTCTCCGACAGTAAACAACACATTGAGGTGCTGAAGGAGTCCTTGACTGCTAAGGAACAAAGAGCTGCCATTCTGCAGACCGAGGTAAAGGGATTCTGGGATGCATGTGGAATTGATACCTTGACATATTTTCAAAAGTGCTATTTTTTAATGTTTAGATTTGGAAAATATGAATAATGTTATAATTTATTCTTCAGCAGTGTGATCATTTATTGTACTAAAATCTAATCACCTTGTTCCACTTGTTCTTAGCTCTAACAAATTAAAACTGTGCTATTTATTTACAATTTTAATATTTTAGACTTTTAACAAGTTTGTACTTTAGAGTATATTCTAAATATTCAAATGAAAGGATACTTATAAGAAAGAAATAATTGCGTTAGAAGCCTTAATTCTCATCCATTGTAAATTGTCATGAGTGTCAATGAGGTTAATTATCCTGTGTTTGGGTTATATGCAAAACATCCTTAATTTTTAATATTATGAATAGTTTTATGTAGGCACGTTGTAGAATCTGTAAATGTTCTAAATAGGTGTAGTTTTGAACTATAGATCATTAGACAGTGTCTTTTCATGTATATCCTGCTTGAAAATAAAGTTAGTGTTTTCAGAAATCTTAGATTATCTCATCTATTGGCCCTCACTTCAGGGAGGAGTAAGTAATCCCAGGGAAATTCTCATCTGTTGACTTTTCAAGGATCAAAGACAAGGAATTGGTGTTCTTATTTGGATACTGTCTTAATAAAAATATTTTAAAAAGATCTCAGTGAAATAGATATAATTTAGGTAGGAATAGGGAGTAGTTCTGTATAAAAGAAAGATAAAGCATATAATGTAGATTAATTTTTTTAAAAAACAACCAGACAATAGATAAATAAGGGCATAGTTTGATCGACAAAGGAATGTGGAGGAAAAAGAATAAAAGCATCATAGTTTTGGACAAACAGAATCTTGAAGTATGGGAGGAATGGAAAAAGACTTGGGGAAGGGACTGAAACTATTTCATGTTGTTTTTTTTTTTTTTTTTTTTTTTTTGTCTGTATAGTTTCATGCTTTGTGGAAAATGAGAGATTTGTTGATGTAGTTGACATTTTCTTATAATTCACATTTTTTTCTTTTAAAATCATATTTCATTTTATCATATCAATTCCATTCTACCTCAGAGAGAGATTTGCGTATAAAATCACAAGGTGCAATAAAGGTTAAGGCTCTAGAGTCATCTTTTTTGAGTTTGGACTTTTATCTTTACCACTTGCTTACTAGGTGCATGACCTTGGGTGTGTACTTAACTTCATGATGCCTCTCTTGCCACATTTATAACATGAACTGAGTAGTAGTATCAGCTCCTAAATTTGCTCTTAAAATTAAGCTAGTTATTCATGTCTAGTACCAGGAACATCGTATGGTGTTTATATATAGTTATTGTCATCATCATTATAATTCTTGTAATAAAATCAGCTCATATATATAAACTGTTAGGATTGTTAGGAGAACATAGTTGGTTTTCTTTTATTGGCATAAATTTGTTTTGAAGATGCTTTTCATGTATTTATTGGGCTAAATTTAGCTTTATTCACAGAATTAGAAATTTAAAATCATCTGGAAAGTATTACCCACAAAGTTATTAGTTTATAGTTTTATTAAGAAAAAAAAAACTTCAGAAACTTGTACATGCAGTACTACAAAAGACTCAGAAGAGGGTGCCAGTATCTTAGAGGTGGTCCCTGCTTTTAGGTTTGCTACTTCGATAGCTTTGGCTGGAGGCAGCAGGTGTGCAAACTAGAGAACGAAGCAGTTGGCTAATGATAATGCAAACATTTAAAAGCTTGTCACAGCCTAATAAATAACTTTTCCCCCTTGGCAATCCATCCTTCTCTTTCTACCCAACTCAAATAATGTTCTTGTTAGCTAGGTCTCACAAAGATGGGCTTGTGATTGGTTTCTTGTACCACAGAGAATAAAGACTGTATTTGTTGTCATTCTCGAATGGTTTTTTATTTGTTTTTAGCTATTGTGGGAGAAACTGAGCCTCAGTGGATTCCCCCAGTTAAGTTATTAGGACAACTGCTCAAATATAACCATTTCATCCCTATTTAAGAGTATGAAAGCTAACTTCTCTTTGATTTTGGGTTGATTTTAAGATTGTATTATGATTATTTATTAGCATTTACATAAAAGTGACATTTGACAAGAGTCACTTTTCCCAATGCAATTTCCTGGGTTAGAGCCCAATAAAAGGCAGTTCATCCCAGTATTTTGAAAGTTACTTTGTATTTCTAAATATTTAAAAAATTTTTTTGTAGTTGTAGATGGACAGAATGCCTTTATTTTATTTGTTTATTTTTATGTGGTGCTAAAGATCGAACCCAGTGCCTCACACAGTGGCAGGTAAGCACTCTGCCACTGAGATACAGCCCCAGCCCTCTGTATTTTGCTCTTAGTTGATTTTTGTCCTCTTCTCGGTAGCTATCCTAGGTTCAGTCTAAATCACTTAAAAAATACATATATATTTTATATATGAAAAAACATGAGTCATAGGACTTTTTTTAAATTAAAAAAAAATTTTTGAGGAAAAAAGTGGTATGGGAAAGGACCTGTTTGGCCCATTCTCTTCCCTACTGTGGGCAGTTGGGTTGAGGCCTTTAGGTGTATAATGAATGCAAATTTGCTCCTATTTTATAAACATCTCTTTTAATCTGTTAACCTTCACAGAAATACTCTGGATTTAGTAAAATAGAGGTTAAAAGCATGGACTTTGGAATCAGACCTGGGCTTAAAGCCCATCCTCCCTCTGTGTTCATTCCTCTGTGACCATAGATGAGTTTCTTCACCTCTTTAGGACTGTGTATCCTCAGCTGTAAAAATAAGTATAATGACATTACCAACTTGCTAAGGTGTTGAATTATGTAGCTGTTTTCTGAATATGGAAGGAAGCTTAAATTCAGTGGGTTAAAAATATTTTAAAACACTTTATAGCAGTTCGATTTTATCTCTATTTTATTTGCTCCTCATAGTAATGGTGTGGGTTAGACAGGGAAAGTATTATTTTGCTTTTATAATTGAGGATTAGATGAACTAGTTGTTAGTTCACTGTATTTAATACTACTGTTGGGGCTACTCTTACTAATAATCCTGGGACTTTTAATACTGATAATAATATTCTCAGTAACTTTCCAATTTATGCCCACTTTTTATTCCTAAATCTTAATGCCATACTATAAGCCTCTCACTAAATTCAATATGCAAAGCTAATTTTATCAATAAACTAAAATAATATTGACCTTGCTGTCTCAGCATGATAGCATTTTTTCTTCTCCAGAAAATTGTGTTTTGAAATTTTGTTTATTCAAGATGAACATTATTATTAGAGACAGTAGGAGGAAGTCATATTTTTTTCTTCGGTGGGACACAGGATCACCATCCAGCACAAAGTAAATAATTGCTCTAGACAATACTGCTAACTGAGACCCAACATGGCGGCCGGCGAGGAAACAGCACTTTCAATACCTCCACAGTAACGGGATCAGAGAGATCCATTAATACACCTACATGCTACCTGCTGAGAAACTTCTAGCAAAATTCCGCTGAAAGGAGACCTGCCGGGAATTAGTAAGTCTATTGGAAGTATCAGTTTGTCTCGGCCACGAGGTGCAGGGGCCCAGTCCTGCCAGCCACCGCTGAAAGGCCGCTGCTAGCCCGGCGGCGAACGTTCAAACAGCCGCTGCCTGCCCAGGCCCCTGCCGGCCCGGCTCTGTAAACCGCCTCCGGCGGTTTGGTGCTGCAAACGACCCCCCCTCCCCCCCCTCGGGTGAACAGCTCCCGACCCCCGGCTCTGCGAACAGCCCCATCCGCCCCGCACTGCGAACAGCCCCGCCCGCACAGCGAACAGGCCCCCGCCCGCCCGGCACTGAGAACACCCCCGCGAACACCACAGCGAACGGGATACCACCTTGGCAGAGAGCTGACTTCACGGGCGGAGGAGATAACTTCATTGAAACCAGCGCGACAGGTGTGTAATCCCCTAGCCATCTCTCTCCACACAGTGGGGAAACCTTAAGAGCCCCTCCCAGCTCTCCTGTGAGCTCCATAGCCAGACCGAGGGAATAAGGAGTGGCACGGGACTCGCGGCGCGGAACTCCCGGCTACCGCTCCCACCAGTGCTGACAACTGAGGTCTCTTGCACCAGCTACTGGGGGCGTGGCTACTGGAGGGCAAGCAAATTCGCTGGGGGTTCTCACCCCCAAGCTCTATAAACTTAGGGTCTGAGGGAGGCAAACAGAGAGAGTGTGCCCAGGCGTTCATGAAAACAGGGCTCCCAGGAGCAGCAGACCTGGCGTGTAACCAGTATTGTGGTAAGCGTCACAGGTGAGCGGGGCCTGGCTTGAGGAAACACAAGAGAAGGCCCTAGGCACTTAGGATTGGAGACCCGCCCAGTCTGGGAGGAAGAACTGCTGCACAGTGAATGGTTCCCACCTATTGAGAGGAGAAACTTGGCCCAGTGGGCACAGCTCCATCTACTGGAAGAGAAGTTAATCGAACTCTATGACTGCATTTATTATTATTTTTTTTCTTTTTCTTTCATTTTCATTTTTTTGTTGGTGGTGTTGTTCTTTAACTTTTTTTTAATATTTTTAATTTTTTTAAAAATTTTTCTATTTTATTATTATTAGTATTATTTCTTTAAATTTTAATTTTCATTTTTTTATTATGTTTATTATTTTTAAAAAAAAATTTTTTTTTTCTTTATATTCTATTTTTTTTCTTTTGTCTTTTCATTTCTTTTCAATTTTCTTATTCCCCCTTCCTTGAATTCTACCTGCCTACTCTCATTCTCTTTAGTGACTTCTTCCCTTTCCTTCTATTATACTTCCTCCCAAGCATCAAATAAATTTATAAGAATAAAGAGTAACTCAGCAGTCAAATAGAACAAGAAGTAACATGAGCAGCATAAAAAAGCAAGGAAGAAAAGGAGTACAAACAATGAAGGACAGCCTAAATATTCAGGAGGATCTAGAGTCATTAGAAAAATGGTCATATAAAGATCCCAAGGAATACCTTAGACAGATGGAATGGAACCTTAAAGAGGATACGAGACAGCAAATCCAAACAGTGAAAGAACACATTGAAAGTGAATTACATAAACAGATAAAAGAAGAAGGTAAGCATCTTTATCAAGAGATAGATATTATAAAAAAAATCAAACAATAATTCTAGAAATGAAGGAAACGATAAACCAAATTAAAAACTCAATTGAAAGTATCACTACCAGAATGGAGCAAGTAGAAGCCAGAACGTCAGATAATGAAGACAAAATATATCATCTTGAAAAGAGTCTAGCCAACTCAGAAAGGCTGGTAAAAAATCACGAGAAAAACATCCAAGAGATATGGGATAATATAAAAAAACCAAACTTACGAGTCATCGGGATAGAGGAAGGTACAGAGATTCAAACCAAGGGAATGAGTAACCTGCTGAATGAAATAATTACAGAAAACTTTCCAGAAATAAAAAAGGAAACGGATATACAAATTTTAGATGCATACAGGACACCGAGCACACAAAATCACAGTAGACCAACGCCAAGACACATTGTTATGAAGGTATCCAATATACAGAACAAAGAGAAAATATTAAAAGCTACAAGAGAAAGGAGGCAGATTACATTCAGGGGTAAACCAATAAGGTTAACAACGGATTTTTCATCACAGACGCTGAAAGCGAGAAGATCCTGGAACAACGTATTTCAAACACTGAAAGACAATGGATGCCAACCAAGAATTCTGTATCCAGCAAAATTAAGCTTCAGGTACGACAACGAAATAAAAATCTTTCATGATAAAAAAGTTAAAAGAATTTGCAGCCAGAAAACCAGCATTGCAAAGCATCTTGAGCAAAACACTACACGAGGAAGAAATGAAAAACAATAACCAAAACCATCAGTGGGAAGTGCCTCTGTAAAGACAGAGGGTGGGGGGGAAAGCTAATCATGGAGAAACAAACTAATTAAAAAAAAAAAAAGAAGATAAATTTATCAAACATGGCTGGAAGTACAAACCATATATCAATAGTAACTCTAAACGTTAATGGCTTAAACTCTCCAATAAAGCGACATAGGCTGGTAACATGGATTAAAAAAAGAAATCCAGGAGACACATCTGATTGGAAAAGACATACACAGGCTGAAGGTGAAAGGTTGGGAAAAAATATACAACGCACACGGTCCTCGTAAGCAAGCAGGGGTGGCCATCCTCATATCGAATAAAATCGACTTCAAGACTAAGTTAATCAAAAGGGATAAGGAAGGACATTATATATTGTTAAAAGGAACCATTCACCAGCAAGACATAACAATTATCAATATTTATGCACCAAATAATGGTGCTGCGACGTTCATAAAACAAATTCTCCTCAAGTTCAAGAATCAAATAGACCACAACACAATAATTATGGGTGACTTCAACACAGCACTCCCTCCATTGGACAGATCCTCCAGACAAAAGCTGAATAAAGAAACTATAGAACTCAATATCACAATCAATAACCTTGACTTAACTGACATATATAGAATATATCAACGATCATCAAGTGGATATACTTTTTTCTCAGCAGTACATGGATCCTTCTCAAAAATAGACCATATATTATGCCATAGGGCAACCATCAGTAAATATAAAGGGGTGGAGATAATACCATGCATTTTATCTGATCATAATGGAATGAAACTGGAAATCTATGATAAAAGAAGGAAGGAAAAATCCTACATCACATGGAAAATGAACAATATGTTACTGAGTGATCAATGGGTTACAGAAGACATAAAGGAGGAAATAAAAAAATTCTTAGAGATAAATGAAAATACAGACACAACATATCGGAATCTATGGGACACAATGAAAGCAGTTTTAAGAGGGAAATTCATCGCCTGGAGGTCATTCCTCAAAAAAAGGAAAAACCAACAAATAAATGAGCTGACACTTCATCTCAAAGCCCTAGAAAAGGAAGAGCAAAACAACAGCAAATGTAGCAGAAGGCAAGAAATGATTAAAATCCGAGCGGAAATGGACGAAATTGAAACAAAAGAAACTATTGAAAAAATTAACAAAACTAAAAGTTGGTTCTTCGAAAAAATAAATAAGATCGACAGACCCTTAGCCATGCTAACGAAGAGAAGAAGAGAGAGAAGAAGAGAGAGAACTCAAATTACTAACATACGGGATGAAAAAGGCAGTATCACAACAGATGCTACAGAAATACAGAAGACAATTAGAAATTATTTTGAAACCCTATATTCCAATAAAATAGAAGATAGTGAAGACATCGATAAATTTCTTAAGTCATATGATTTGCCCACACTGACTCAGGAGGACACTCACAACTTAAACAGACCTATAACAATGGATGAAATAGAAGAAGCAATCAAAAGACTACCAACCAAGAAAAGCCCAGGACCAGATGGGTATACAGCGGAGTTTTACAAAACCTTTAAAGAAGAATTATTATCAATACTTTTCAAGTTATTTCAGGAAATAGAAAAAGAGGGAGCTCTGCCAAATTCATTCTATGAGGCCAACATCACCCTGATTCCGAAACCAGACAAAGACACCTCAATGAAAGAAAACTACAGACCAATATCTCTGATGAACCTAGATGCAAAAATCCTCAATAAAATTCTGGCGAATCGGATACAAAGGCACATCAAAAAAATTGTGCACCATGATCAAGTAGGATTCATACCTGGGATGCAAGGATGGTTCAATATACGGAAATCAATAAATGTTATACACCACATCAATAGACTTAAAGATAAGAACCATATGATCATCTCGATAGACGCAGAAAAAGCATTCGACAAAGTACAGCATCCCTTTATGTTCAAAACATTAGAAAAACTAGGGATAACAGGAACTTACCTCGACATAGTAAAAGCTACATATGCTAAGCCTCAGGCTAGTATCATTCTGAATGGAGAAAAATTGAAGGCATTCCCTCTAAAATCTGGAACAAGACAGGGGTGCCCTCTATCACCACTTCTATTCAATATAGTTCTCGAAACACTGGCCAGAGCAATTAGACAGACGAAAGAAATTAAAGGCATAAAAATAGGAAAAGAAGAACTTAAATTATCACTATTTGCGGATGATATGATTCTATACCTAGAAGACCCAAAAGGGTCTACAAAGAAACTCCTAGAACTAATAAATGAATTCAGCAAAGTGGCAGGATATAAAATCAACACGCATAAATCAAAGGCATTTCTGTATATCAGCGACAAAACTTCTGAAACGGAAATGAGGAAAAACACTCCATTCACAATATCCTCAAAAAAAATAAAATACTTGGGAATCAACCTAACAAAAGAGGTGAAAGATCTATACAATGAAAACTACAGAACCCTAAAAAGAGAAGTAGAAGAAGATCTTAGAAGATGGAAAAATATACCCTGTTCATGGATAGGGAGAACTAACATCATCAAAATGGCGATATTACCAAAAGTTCTGTATAGGTTTAATGCAATGCCAATCAAAATCCCAATGGCATTTCTTGTAGAATAGATAAAGCAATCATGAAATTCATATGGAAAAATAAAAGACCCAGAATAGCAAAAGCAATTCTAAGCAGGAAGTGTGAATCAGGCGGTATAGCGATACTATATTACAAACTATATATTATATCAAACTATATTACAGAGCAATAGTAACAAAAACAGCATGGTACTGGTACCAAAACTGGCGGGTGGACCAATGGTACAGAATAGAGGACACAGAGACTAATCCACAAAGCTACAACTATCTTATATTTGATAAAGAAGCTAAAAGCATGCAATGGAGGAAGGATAGCATCTTCAACAAATGGTGCTGGGAAAACTGGAAATTCATATGCAACAAAATGAAACTGAATCCCCTCCTCTCGCCATGCACAAAAGTTAACTCAAAGTGGTTCAAGGAGCTAGATATCAAATCAGAGACTCTGCGTCTGATAGAAGAAAAAGTTGGCTCCGATCTACATATTGTGGGGTCGGGCTCCAAATTCCTTAATAGGACACCCCTAGCACAAGAGTTAACAACAAGAATCAACAAATGCGACTTACTTAAACTGAAAACGTTTTTTCTCAGCAAGAGAAACAATAAGAGAGGTAAATAGGGAGCCTACATCATGCGAACAAATTTTTACTCCTCACACTTCAGATAGAGCCCTAATATCCAGAGTATACAAAGAACTCAAAAAATTAAACAATAAGATAACAAATAACCCAGTCAACAAATGGGCCAAGGACCTGAACAGACACTTCTCAGAGGAGGACATACAATCAATCAACAAGTACATGAAAAAATGCTCACGATCTCTAGCAGTCAGAGAAATGCAAATCAAAACCACCCTAAGATACCATCTCACTCCAGTAAGATTGGCAGCCATTATGAAGTCAAACAACAACAAGTGCTGGCAAAGATGTGGCGAAAAGGGTACTTTTGTACATTGCTGGTGGGACTGCAAACTGGTGCAGCCAATTTGGAAAGCAGTATGGAGATTCCTGGGAAAGCTGGGAATGGAACCACCATTTGACCCAGCTATTGCCCTTCTCGGACTATTCCCTGAAGACCTTAAAAGAGCGTACTACAGGGATACTGCCACATCGATGTTCATAGCAGCACAATTCACAATTGCTAGACTGTGGAACCAACCCAGATGCCCTTCAATAGATGAATGGATAAAAAAAATGTGGCATTTATACACCATGGAGCATTACGCAGCACTAAAAAATGACAAAATGTGATTCTGCAATCTGTATATGGGGTAAAAATGGGAGCTCATAACCCACTTGAATCAAAGTGTGAAATATGATATATCAAGAACTATGTAATGTTTTGAACAGCCAACAATAAAAAATTAAAAAAAAAAAGACAAAATCATGGAATTTGCAGGGAAATGGATGGCACTAGAGCAGATTATGCTTAGTGAAGCTAGCCAATCCCTAAAAAACAAATACCAAATGTCTTCTTTGATATAATGAGAGCAACTAAGAACAGAGTAGGTGCCGCAGTCTGGCTGGGCACAAAATCACGAGCCACTCAAGCAGGAACAAACTTTATTTTTTGAAACTGCCGCCAATGTCCGGTACGCTCCCAGGAAGATTTTCGATCCCCCCACGCGGCCTCCTCCCGGAACCGCAGAGAGCGCTCCTCCCCCGGAACTCCCTCCTACTGTACTTCCCCAACCAATGGGAACTCTCCAGGAGTCCCGTAGCTGGCCTAGGTGAACAGCAGGAGTCCAATATCCATATGAATGCAAATCTTAACATAATCATATCATCCCAATGGCTAGCTGACGTCACCTTTCGACCAAAAATGCCATGCATCATATACTTGGCTCTTAGCAAGTAGGGAGGAAGAGCAGGAAGAAAAGATTAACATTAAACAGAGACATGAGGTGGGAGGCAAAGGGAGAGAAAAGGGAAATTGCATGGTAATGGAGGGAGACCCTCATTGTTATACAAAATTACATATAAGAGGTTGTGAGGGGAATGGGAAAATAAACAAGGAGAGAAATGAATTACAGTAGATGGGGTAGAGAGAGAAGATGGGAGGGGAGGGGAGGGGAGGGGGGGATAGTTGAGGATAGGAAACGTAGCAGAATACAACAGTTACTAATAGGGCATTATATAAAAATGTGGATGTGTAACCGATGTGATTCTGCAATCTGTCTTTGGGGTAAAATTGGGAGTTCATAACCAACTTGAATCTAATGCATGAAATATGATATGTGAAGAGCTTTGTAATGTTTTGAACATCCAATAAAAAAAATAATTGCTCTAGCTCTAGGATTTCCAGATACTAGCTAAGATGTTAGGATGCTGTTCTTTGACATATTCGGTTTGTTTGCAGCCCCAACCCAATACCACGGTATGCTGGCTCTTAAGATACAGTTCTGGCTTTCTTAGCACCAGAGGGTATTTTTGGAGGTCACTTAGTCTTTCCATAATTAAAAAGTATGTCTGATTATATGTAACATTGAGTGCTTTCCATAGTTAAAAACTATATTTGATTATTTGTAACATTGAGTGCTTTCTGTGTACCAGGTAGAGTGTGTATACTTTCATTTGTTTTTTTCAGTTAATCCTTAAGGTACTCTTCTAAAAAATAGAAGACTCTTCAAAGCAGCGGGAATATAGTGGTGAATAAAATAGACTGATGATTGTATCTGTATGAAACAGCTGCTTAGAATAAGAGAGAACTAGGTCCCATGACTAGAACAGAGTTTGGAATCTTTTTCAGATGACTATGTTTTGTCTCAGATGCCCTACTGTGAGAACTGCTGGTCTTGGATGAATTATGGGGTGAGGTTTGGAACAGGTCCTGTGGGGGTAACTTAGGCATGACATTAAGCCTGCTTGTGCAGGTAGACTGGTCAGCTTCTGAGTGTTCCTACTTCTCAGCATCCCTTATATATCTGAGGGTACAGCATATCTTTAGAAAAAAGAGCTTTATCTGAAGAGAAGTAAAGATTATTAGACTATAGGTTCCTTGATCTGGGAGGCTTACTTCCTATAACCACTCCAAATGATGAGTTGGCAATGCTCACAGTGGTAATGGGATAATATCTTGTTTGTGGGAAGAGGTACCTAATGTTAAACTTATGAAATTGACAAGAAAATGTAAGTGTAAAGCATGGCTCTTAATATACCAGAAGAATCTAAATGGAGCATATGAGTTTTAAATCAGCAGAATAAAACTCAGTTTTCTATTTGTAGAGAAAAGAATGTGGGATAGGGAGAAAGAATAATGATGGTGTGTAGACATTATGAAAAAAAGATGACTAAAATAAGTATGAATAATGGGAGAGGCAGTAAATTCAAATGAGTTATGCTTAGAGTAAAATATTAGTTGTCAATAAGAATTAAACAGATAAATTGAACAGGTAAACAGAAGCAGCAAAACTAAAAATATAAAGAAAGTATTTTTTTTTTCTTGTGGTTGCTGCTGGGAATCAAACCCATGGCTTTGCACATGCTAAATAAGTATGTGCTCTACCATGGAGTGAAATCCCCAGCCCAAGAAAAAAACTTAAAAAATAAAAAATTTTATATTGGGAAAATATGTTGCTACTAATCTGATTTACCTTAATAGTAATTATATTTTTAGGTAAGTAAGTTATAAGATATACAGAACAATGTTATATTAGAGGAATAATAGATAAAAATATAATGATTGGGAATATTTATGCATCTAACAACATTGTGTTTAAGTATATAAAGTAGCAATAAGGAGAAATAAATGAATCATTCTGTTGTTGCAGTTGGTCATTTGAACATGCTCCTTTCAGAATTTGGTCAAACAAAGAGAAGCAATAATTTAGAAAATTACAATAAACATTGATAAACTGAGACTGATAGGTATATATGTAAAATCTTGCATTAACAAATAGAGAATAAACAATATTTTTAAGAACTTATGGGATAGTCATAAAAATCAATGATGTACACAAAGGAGACTTCAAAATTCCCAACAATCAAAAGTCAAATAGACTATGTTCTCTTGTAATGCAGCAAAATGAGAAATCACTTATAAAGAATTGTAACACAAAACCCAGATAAGTTTGGAATCTGAAACATATTAGTGAAATGACTTGTGGGTTAAAAGAGAAATACATACATTTTAGAAATGATACTGAAAGAACTAAATATGAAAATCTATGGAATATAAAGTAAAAAAGCCTACAGGAATAGGTATTCATTTTTATATTCAAGGTGTTCTGAAAGGTAGTAAAAAGCAAGGAAGCCCAAGAATCTATAGTATAGAAGGAAAAATACATAAATTGAAAGATATATCATGTTAAAAGATATAGTATAATACTGCAAGTATATTAGTTCTCCCTAAGTGTGTGTGTGTGTGTGTATTTTGCAATTCCTATTAAAATATCAAGCAACACTGTAGAACAAAGTGGTAATGGCATAGGATAGGGCAGGTAGACTAGTGAAAGAAGAGATTGTGAAATCAGAAACATTTATATGGAGGGAATATTATTATCTAGTGTGAAGTAAGTGTTGAAAACCTGACATACCATATGAAGAATAAAGTAGGCCATCTACTTCATGCCAAAAAAACAGTAAATTCTACATTTATTAATGCCTCAATATGAAAGAGAAAATACTACAAAGCTAATAAGTGAAAATGTTAGATAGGTCTATCTTGGATAGGATATCTTAAATGATTCCCTCAAATTTAACAATTTTTGTTCAAGAAGGAACACCATTGGCAAAGTCCACAAATGGGTGGCTGATGGAGAGAAAAATTTTTAGTGCTTCCCAAGATAATAAGGAATAATAGGGAGGTGGAGAAGGAAATGTGTTCGAATAGGCAGTTAACAGAGAACAAAACCTAAGGGTTAACAAATATACCATGACATCTTCAATCTAATGAATAAACAAAAATGCAGATTTTAAAGACAATGAAATACTACATTCCATTCCTCATATTGATAAAAATTAGAAAATGAGATAACTTCCAGTGCTTGTGAGGATTTCAGGAAAGAAGAACATAAGTAGCATAGTTGGACTCAATAATCCTACTCCACAATAGTTTTTCTAGAGAAACTTTCCCACTGATGCATGATTGTAAGGATGTTCACTACAGCATGGTTTAGGGGATCAGGGAATTGAAAGCAGCCTAAGTGTTTATCACTAGGGCGTTAGATAAAAAATATAATAGATGTATAACATGGAATACTATGTAAAAATCAGAAAACAATGTCCCCAAAATGTATTTATTTGGACTGTTGATGATATTATTTATATATATATATCTTTATTTTACATTTATGTGGTGCTGAGGATCCAACCCAGTGCCTAATGCATGCTAGTCGAGCACTCTACCACTAAGCCATAACCCCAGCCCTTGATGATATTTTTTAAAAGTAAGAAACAGGATGAGGTATATAGCATTAATATAAATGAAAATGCACATATATAAAAATCACCTTGTAGCAGTGGTGCACACCTGTAATCCTAGTGGCTTGGGAGGCTGAGGCAGGAGAATTGCTAGTTCCAAGCCAGCCTCAACAATTTAGTGAGGCCCTAAGCAACTTAGTGAGACCCTATCTCTAAATAAAATACAAAATAGGGATGGGGATGTGGCTCAGTGGCTGAGCACCTCTGGGTTTAATCCCTGGCACCCCCTGTCCAAGAACACCTTGTGTATTTCCAAGATGCGTAATATAGAAGAACATTAAACACTCTAGAATAACTGCATATTGAAGGAGTAAGGGCATTGAACATAAAATGGAAATATAATAATAAAATTAGAGTAGAATTGCATGGCTCAGTGGTAACCTTTACATGAATTGAGGATAAGAGGAATTTAGTACTTTTTCTTCCTGGACTTCAGGGTAAAAAGATCTCTCTTCATGTATGTTTGAGTTTGAATTGCTCTTGAGGGATGTGCTTTGAACATGTTGCACACATATTCTCACAGGTAAAGCCCTTCTTAGAATCAATTTACAGCTCCAAATTACTTAATCACCTGTGGAGTGTAATCTACCCTGTCAGAGGTAAGAGCAGATAGAGTGATTAGACCCTTATGAACATTAGATAATAGAATGAGACTATAAAATAAATTATTACAATTAAAGGTTGACTAGTGAGTGTGGCAGCACTCTTCAGAAAGGATGATCACATATACCTTGTTGGGATGTTGTTTCAAGATCGTTGAGAGTAAAAGATGATGCAGTATAGCAAAGGAAGCTCTCACTGTTTCATATAGTGTCTTTAAATTTTGGCTTTGCATCTTATTTTCATTCAAAGTTTAGACATTTGATGTCCCAATTTTTTCTTCTGTAAAAATAATTATAGAGCTACTAATAGTTTTATGATGAGTTAATATATGAACATAGTGGTAATCAGAAAGTATTAAATTATCATGACATGAGGGAAGGATTTAAAACATGTTCAAAGAACAAAACACTATAAATAATATAAGCATATTTTGAAAGACCAAAACAGGATTTTAAATGTGAAATATGTTGTAACTAAAGTTGAAAACTTAGTGTAATAGTTTAGTATATTATAGATTAGAGAGTGCTGCAGGGAAGTTAGTGAATTGGAACTTAAAACTGGTGAGATATTATCTAGAGAACAATAGGGAAGGATAAAAAGGTAGACATTTAAAAAGAAAATTCCATGGGAATAAAGGCCATTTTATATCTATGGGAGTTTCAGAAGGAGAGAATAAAAGGCAATTTTAGTTTTCATTCTTTTTTTTTTGTGGGGGGGGTGATGCTAGGGAATTGAACCTGAGACTTTCAGGAGGCAACCTTAAAAGACAATTATAGGTAATTTTTCAATTTAGCTAAATGTGGTGGTATACACCGGTAATCCCAGCTACCTACTAGGGAGGCTAAGGCAGGAGAATGGCAGGTTGAGACCACCTTGGGCAACTTATTAGTATATATACACATATATATATATATACACACACACATACACACACATATAAATAAATAAAATGTGATATATATATATATATACACACACACACACATATATAGAAATAGAAAAAAAAATTAACTTAATACAGGAATGCTTTCTTCAATTTAGATAGGAACAAATTATGCCTGAGTAGGAAGCTATTTATGCCTACATGTATCATCATGAAACCCTGGATAAGCATTTCCTACAAAGGATTGACAGTTAGACAACATCAGATTGTTCATTAGCAATAATAGTTGTGAGAATACAGTAGAGTAGAATCTTCAAAGTTTAAAGAAAATCATTGGCAACTCAGAATTGTGGATCCAAATAGCTGTCATTCTTCAGTGAAAAGTAAAATAAAGACAATTTTCCAGACTAACAAACTGAGCAGTTTGGTACCTATGGATCCCTGTATGAGGAACTGCTGTACTGAAGGAAGAAGCAAGCTGGGTACGTTGGTGCATGTGTATAATCCCAGTTTGAGCCCAGCCTCAGCAACTTAGCGAGGGCCTAAGTAATTTAATGTGACCTGTCTAAAAATAAAAAAAAGGTGGGGGTTGCCCCTGAGCTCAATCCCCAGAACTGGAAAGAAGAAGAAAAAAACAAAAACAAACTGTTTCCAGAAGGAAAGAGTGAGATACAAGAAAGAATAATAGACAAAATAACATTAATTTAATAAGTAGAAAAAAATCAAATGTCACTCTAAATATTTGTACAGACATTACAGAGATAGTGCCATTAAGGCCAAAACCCCCAAATCAATTGAAGTGTATTCAAAAAAGATGATGAATTTCAGAGAAAGAGCATAAAAGGAAGAGCTTATCTATTGTGTCTGGTTGTTGGTAGATGATAGAACAGGCAAAATTTCATATCTAGATTGTTTCTAGCTACCCTGTCAAGAAGAAGGACTCGATAGAGTAGAATATAAATTTAGACAGGAGCAAAATGAAATGAAATGAAGCCCAACTGTGTGAAAAGAGAAACTGTAAGGAAGCATTAAAGAGATCTATTGCCTTGCTACTCAAAGTGCCCAGAGCTAAGAGCTTCTTGCAAGGCAGAATCTTGATCCTCACTTCAGATTTCCTGAATCAGACCCTTCATTTTAACAAGTTCCCCAATTTGAGAAATACTGTAAGATTGTCTTTTAGCTAGGACAGTTAAAATCCAGAGGCAAGTAAAATTAATGATCTGATATTGGTGATCATTGATGAATCACGAAGATGAGAGTGTTTTCTGAGAGTGGATTTGAGCTGATGTCATTTTGAGTTTCAAAAAGGGAAGAGAAGATTGCCACATCTGTGCATAGCCTAATCTTTTCCCAAAATCCAACATTAGAATGGAATATTAGAGGGAAGGTTTGTGAGGTCCTTGAAGTAGAAGTGATCATTCAGAGCCAACAATTAAAGCTAGATAATCTCAAACTAACTTTATGTTCTTCTTTGATAGGATTTCTAGACTGGAAGATCAGAAGAATATGGAAGATATAGTAAATCTGTACTTGTTGGAGGCACTGTCAGGGCAGTGTATGGATGGATTAGCTTATAATTAGGTTTCTTCACATTTGAAAAATGAAGCCGGGTACAGTGGTATATGCCTGTACCAGTACTTGAAAGGCTGAGACATGAGGATTCCAAGTTTGAGGCCCCCCTGTCTCAGAATAAAAGAGAAAAGATTGAGTATGTAGCTCAGTGTTAGAGTATTCCTGGGTTCAATACCCAGTACCAACCAACCAATCAATCAAATAAATACAAAACAAAACAAACCTCTCTCACTTCTCTGAAAAATGACTTTTCCAGAAATTTTATTTAACGATATGTTAGCTTACATGTAAATTCCTGATAGAATCTAGTACCTCTCTAAATGTGACTCTTTCTTATTTAATATCTTAATTAATGAATTGGGTAGGAAAAAATGAGATGGTAACATGCATGTTACATGAGAATTTCAGCATTCTGAAAGATCTATAGAGCTGAATTATTGACTAAATCTAGTAGGATTAATTTAATATCTGAATGTAAAAATATTTATGTACCATTCCTCCCTTGCAAAATGTATGCATGTGTGCATACAGGACATTCTACTTAAATAACCCCTGAAAGTCTGTATGGTGGCTGCCATTGCTCCCTCTTTCCCTCTAAAAAACAAAAAAAAACTTATTGAAATCTTATATTGTTTTAAAAGTGTCTGGAATAAGAAGGAAGTGATCAGATCACACATAAAATACTGAGTTCTGGGTACAATGATAGACATTGACATATTTAATCATGCTTCAATGCAGAGTCCAAAATCATGGCATGTTAAGGAACAGTTAAATAGTAGCTTGCAACAGAAATACTCTTGGGATAATATGGTAGTCTCATGTTATTTGAATGGCTGTTAAGGAGAAGAGAGAGTCCTAATGGGTTGAACTTGGACTAGTGGGTAAAACTATAGAAAAACATTTTATTTTCTACTTCAAGATAAGAGATTATTTTGTATTATACCTGTTATAAAGTAGGATGTGGGCAGCCTCACGAAGTGTACATCTGATCATTACTGCTAGTGTTCAAGTATTAGAGATGTCTTGTTCATGTACTTCAGGCTTTGGGTGATAGATTGAACTGGGTCTTTTAATGGTCCTGTCAATGCTAGTATTCTCAGGGCTTTTACATAGACCTGTAAGGCTTAGTGATCTTAGTCTGATACCAGAATGAAGAAGTGTTACATACATGTTTGCTTAGAGAGGGATCAAGGTAGAAGAACCAGACTGGCTGGCCACTCTGCCTATCAGGTTTGAAGAAGCAAAGATAACATTTTTGGCCAGGTGTGGTGGTGCACGCCTGTAATCCCAAAAGCTTTAGATCCTGAGGCAGGAGGATCTTGAGTTCAAAGCAAGCCAGTGAGACCCTAAGCAATTCAGAGAGACCCTGTCTCTAAATAAAATACAAAATAGGGCTGGGGATGTGGCTCAGTGGTTGAGTGCCTCTGAGTTCAATCCCCTGTTTGTTCAAAAACAAAACAAAACAAAATAAAGTAACCCCACAGTTTTATTATTAATGCTGTATGCTTTGTATAGTCATCACTTCTTTGATAAGGAATTTCAAGGAAAAGTGAGTGGAAAAGACATATTGACATTACTCTTTTAGATTATAAATTGAAAAATTATAGCCTGCTTTAAAAAAAAAAAAGTATAAACAAACAGTATACTGTGGAATGGTGCATCTCTACCCTTGCTGGTATGATTTGAATATAGTTTCTTCCTCTTGAAAGGCATTTTGGAGTTTAATCCCCATTGTAAAATATTAGGAAGATAGAAACTTAATCTGACTATAGTATTTTGATGTGGGGCCTTCAGGAGGTGATTGGAGTTAGATCAGATCATCAGCATGGAACCCCTGTGATTGAATCCTTGTGGCTTATAAGAGGGAGAAAAACCAGAGGACATACACACATGAGCTCACCGTGTGATGCCTCTGCCACCTTGGGATTCTGACACCAAAAAGGCTAATCAGATGCAGCCCTGCAACACTGGACCAGAACCCTGAACCCAGACAAACCTCTTTTCAACTTGTAATGTACCCAGTCTGAGTATTATGTTATCAGGAGTAGAAGATGGACTCTATACAGTTGCTTTTTTTGATGTTTCTCTGAGCCAGTCATATTTTTGTCATGTATGAGGCTTCATTCAAATAGAGCTTGATGTAGTTTGTAGAAATAGCCTTTTTAAAAGGTTTACTTGTATACTCTTTATGATGTCAATTCCGTGGCCCAGTGCCCTTCATTTTGCTCCCTTTCTAGGTGATAACAATGAGAAATATAGTGGTAGGAAATTATACTTAGTTGTCTTGGGCAAATGACTTAGTTTGGGCCTAGATTTCCTTAACTTTAAAGTTAGGAGGTGTGTGTGTGTGTGTGTGTGTGTGTGTGTGTGTGTTTTACTGGGGATCAAACCTAGGACATGTCATGCTACGTAGGCACCTTACCTGAATTACGTATGTAGCCTTAATATTAGGAGTTTAAATAACATAATGTTACTGTTTAAAAAATTGATGAAATACTGTAGGATACAGGAAAAATGCATGAAATATTTTAATACCACTCAGATTTAATATACATTAATGTTTGACCACATTTAATGTCCTTAAAAAAAAAAAGTCTGTTATGGTTTGAATCTGGAATATCCCCCAAAGGCTCATGTGTTAGAAGCTTGGTCCCCAATCCAGCAGTGTTCAGAGATAGGTCTTTTGGGGAGAAGTGATAGGATCATGTGGACTGTAACCTCATGGATGTATTAGTTCATTGATGTTGTCATAGACTATTGGGAGATGGTAGAAAACGTACCAGATGGACCTAGTTGAAGGGAGTGGGTCCTAGGTGGCACACACTTAGGACCTTGTCTCAGGCTTCTTCCTTCCTCTTTTTCTTTTTTTTTTGGCATTATGAGGTGAGCAGCCCTGCTTTACATGCTCTCTCTGCCATCAGGCTCTGCCTCCCCATAGATCCCTCTCAGTGCAACAACCAGGTGACCAAGGACTGAAATCTCTGAAACTGTGATCCAAAGTAAATCTTTCTTCCTTTATTTTTCTCATGTATTTTTTCACAGCAAAAAGCTAACACAAGGTCCTAAAATATAAAAAATCTAGCTTAAATATTCTCAACTTAATTTTCAAAGGAAAAATTAGCTTAAATAGAAAATATCACTAGAATCTCAGAATTTTAGAACTGTTTGGGGGTGTTGGAGATAGGAATAAACATTTGGAAACTGCCATTATGGAAAAGGTGGTTAAAACCTAGCATTGAGTTAGTTTCTCCAAAGGAAGTTGTATACAATAATATGTAAAAAGAGGAAATGACAGCATAGTGAATGAAGAACCTGAAAAGGTTCATTCACAGAGATGGAAAGGTCATATTGGCAAAGCCAACAGAAGAATTATAGGAAACAAGCTATTTTTTCATTTTTAATAAATTACTGCTACTACTGTGCATTTAGGTAGATCTATTTACTGATGTAAAATAAAGCAAGGTTAAGGTAATTAATAGTTTTAGGATCAGAAGTGAGATGCCAAAATAGCTGGGTAGACATTTTTTCTGTTGATTTCCATTGGTGGAGAAAACCTTGTAGAGAAAAATCTCTTTTTTATTGAAATTGGCATAACCCATTTACCACTGGCCTTGATGCTTGGCAAACTGTGGATGGTGTTCTTCCAGCTCAGTTGATGTGAATAAACAAGGTCTTATTGCTCCTGCCAGGAGTGGTGTTAGGGTGATGACTGTGTGTCCTGCTAATCTTTGAGGGGTTTTCCTGAATGTGTGTTTTTTTGTGTGTGTGGTTTACAAAATATGGATTACACTACAAATTTAGTTCACTCCAAACCAAAAGATCAGTGTAGAATTCAGAGCAATTAATCTAGTAGTAGCAAAGTGGTTTTTGTGGTTGTTTTTATCTCAGATTTCTAGACCAGCACATTTAAATTCTGCATTGCATGAAAAAGCAGAACAAGAAAAAGTGTATAGAGGTGATTTGAATCGAATACTTAGTAAAGAAATGATTATTTAGTAATTGAGGCATGGACTTGGGCAATTTATGTGTCTAATATTTATGATATGAACTATTTTTTGTATCAAATCCTGCATTTCCAGCACTCTTACACTATAGGTTTATGTTCATTTATCACAAGAGTTCTCATTCTTGGACGTTTTCAGTCACCAATTCCTATGGGTTTCATACTTGACATTCCCTCAAAATGGCATGCAGATATTTATGACTATTTAACTCTGGCACATTTTCAGGCCATTTAACTGAGTCAGTAAAAGTGCAGCTTTACTATCTAGATACTTTTAATAAAGAAACAGCATTCATTATAGGGTCTCACAAATACTGTCCTATGGTAATTGTCCTATTGGTAATATTGAAATGAGAAATGTGTAGAAGCGATGAGGGATATTTTCCTGTTATGTTATGATCCCTCATCTAAAGATGGAAAGCCTTTTAGTTTTGTGAAATTAATACTTGGAATAACTGGGAGATAAGTAAATTAGGCAGTTAAGACTTCTCTAAGATTTAAATGTCTGGGCCTTTTGCCTTTATAGTAAGAAGGTTATAGCATATTAGGAGATTTTGAGTAAAATATTATTTTTTTTTTAGATGAGTTGATTTGTATTTTGCTTGTGGTTATTGGTTAGACATTTTAGAGGAGGAATACATAGTATATGATATGTAAGTTAAAAAAAGACATTAGATGCAAATGATTAAGTATGTGATTTATTTTAAAAATTTATGACATGTACTTTTCTAAGTCTTTGACCTTTTTAACTGTGTAGAAGGGTCAGCAGATTAAGTAAGCACCCTCTTTACTCACAGTACTGATGCCCGCCCTATAATGGATGTGGTTAAGAGGAACCAAATCTGATACTGTCAAATATGATTAGTAAGCATGCAGGCTGGCTTGAGCTTTGCCCGAATGCCAGGTGGGTAAGGGTCAGTGAGTTCTGTGCATATATAAAGCAGCTTCATTGTTGAATTTCATATTTTGCACAGGTCTTTGCTCAGTGGTAGCTTCATTTACTTTGGAGTGCAGTATTGTGTCTGTTCAGATATTTATTTTTTGGACTGTTTGTTTTTGCATAGGGAAGAGTTCCTGATTTTTAATAGGTAGATGACAGAAAGCAGAAGGAAACTTACTTTGACATCTTGTGTCTCAGAAAGGGACCATTACAGGACTCGGTGGTCATCATGTCATTCATCTTTCTTTTTCATTGAATTTTAATCCTTGTGCTTGTGTGCCTGAATTCAGCTACCAAAACAGGAAATTTTTAGTGTAACATCTTTTGGATTCACTAGTCTTGATTTACTGTAATTCTGCTGTTTGTCAGTATACTACATTTTTAGATCACTAATAAATCAACTTTCTTATTCCTTGTCCATGAGAAAAATATTAAGTCGGCTGACTGGCTTGATGTGTATTATTAACTTTAACTTTACATTTCATATAGTATTCAAGGGAAGGACTTACTTAGATCCCTTTGATTTCTTCTACTAGCATTTTGTGGTTTTTAGCATTATAGATCCTGCACATGTTTTGTTAGATTTATACCTAAGTTTTAAATTTTTTGGAGTGACTGTAAATTATCATAAACTTTGAAAATCAAAGTTGGAAATTGAGTCATATTTAACTTTGACCAGTTCACAAAATACTCCACATTTTTAAAGCAAATATAAATAAGCCTCTGGTTACCTTACTGTATTCTTACTAAGAAATACAATAGGCATATAAAATACAGATAAAATATTAAATACTTTAAATGTCATTATAAGGTGCAGATGTTTTAAACTTTAACAGTTGAATTTAATATTTAGTATTTTTCTTTATGATTTATCTTTTGCATTTAAAAACAAAACCCTCCTACACCTCAGTGACTTAAAACTATTTTCCTCTATTTCTTTCTAAGAGTTGTAAAGATATGCATCTCATGTGTAGGTCTTTAATTTGCCTAGAATTCATTTTTGTGTATTGTATAAGTTAAGAATCTTTTCCCTTTCACCAGTATGGATAACCAGTTATCTCAAAATGATTTGTTGAATATTCTGTTTTTTTTTTTTTTTTTTCCCTTCTGATTATACTGTCCCCCTCTGTCTTGGTATCTGTTTTCATCTCTATGTGCTACTATAACAAATACCATAGATTGGGTTATTTATAAAGAACAACAATTATTTTCTCACAGTAATGGAGATTGGGAAGTCTAAGAACTATTTTGGTAAATTTTGACATATGTTCTGTGGAACCAACACTATAGTCAAGGTAATGAATATTCTACATTACTCCCCCAGATTATCTTATACCGCTTGTAATCCCTTCCTACTGACTTACTCTTATCCTTCTCCATTTACTCATTATCTCCCCACCTGAAAATTTTAGGCAACCTTTGATTTTCACTACTGTAAATAGTTTACATTTTTCAGAAGTTTACATACATATTAATGCAAATAGCATGTAGGCTTTTTGTTTGGCTTTTTCCCATCTCTCGATTATTTTCTGAGTAATCCATGTTATGGAGTATGTCTGTACGTCATTTTGAGATTTATCTATGTTATACAGGATGTGAACAATGCATTCCTTTTATTCCTAAGTTGTGTTCAGTTGTATGGATATATGAGAATGTGCTCATCTGTTCACCTGTTGGTGGACATTTGAGTTCTTTCCAATTTTTGGCTATTGCCAAATTAAGCTGTTATAAACATTTATGTAAAAGTCTTTATGTGGACATATGCTTTTATTTACTCTGTAGGAGTAAAATGATTGGGTCATGTGGTACATATATGGATGTTTAACTTTTTAAGAAACTTCCAAACTGTTTTACAAAGTAATTGTTCCATTTTGCATTTCTGTTGCCAGTGTACAGATTTTCTACATATTTATCAGTTGTAGTTAAGGTAAATCTTCTACATTTTGACCTTTTTCTTTCTTTTTTCTTGGTAATGGGGATTGAACCCAGGGGCACTTAAGTGCTGAGTCACATCCCCAGCACTTTTTATTTTTTATTTTAAGATAGAGTCTCCCTAAATTACTCAGGGCCTCATTAAGTTGCTGAGGCTGGCTCTGATCTTCCTGCATTCAGCCTACATTTTGGCCATTTTAATAATGTTTGGTAGTATCTCAAGTGCTCACTTTCCATTTTATCTTCTATAGTGAAGAGCCTGTTTATATTTTTCTCAATTAAAAAGAAAGTTTATATTCTTTAGTTTTGAGATCTTTTCATATATTATGGATAAAATTTTTTTTAAATGAAATTTATGATTTGTAAATTTTTTCCCCACCTGTGGTTTGTCTTATGGCGTATTAGAAAATAAGTGCTATTGAACATACTTGGTTCAAAATTTTTGCTTTAGGTGTGAGTTACATTTTGGACTCTGTTGCAATGATTTGTTTATTCTCATGCCTAATTTCTTTATTATTTTAAATAGCTTTATAATAAGTGTTGCTATTTTGCAAGGTTAGTCTACTTTGTTCTTTCTTTACTTTTTTGTGGAGAAGTAAAGAAAAATTATTAATTTGCATTTCTCTAATTGCTAGTGATGATGAACATTTTTTTCAGGTATTGATTGATTGTGCATCATCTTCTGAGATGTGTCTCTTCATGGCCCATTTATTGATGGGGTTATTTGTTTTTTTTTGGTGTTTAGCTTTTTGAGTTTTTTTGTATACCCTTTATATACCCAGATTAGTGCTTTATCTGATGTGTGAGGGGTAAAGATTTGTTCTCAAGATGTAGGCTCTTTGTTCACCTCACAGATTATTTCTTTTGCTGAGAAGAAACCACTCTAAGATTTCATCTCACTTCAGTCAGAATGATAGCTATTATGCATACAGACAACAATAAGTCTTGGTGAGGATGTGGGGGAAAAAGGTACACTCATACACTGCTTGTGGGACTGCAGATTGGTGCAGCCAATATGGAAAACAGTATGGAGATTCCTTGGAAATCTGGGAATGGAACCACCATTTGACCCAGCTATCCCTCTCCTCAGTCTATACCCAAAGGACTTAAAAACAACATACTACAGGGACACAGCCACATCAATGTTTACAGCAGCACAATTCACAATAGCTGAACTGTGGAACCAACCTATATGCCCTTCAATAGATGAATGGATAAAAAAAAGTGGCATATATACACAATGGAATATTACCCAGCATTAAAAGAGAATAAAATCATGGCATTTGCAGCTGAATGGATGGAGTTAGAGAAGATATTGCTAAGTGAAGTTAGCCAATCCCAAAAAACAAATGCCGAATGTTTTCTTTGATATAAGGAGGCTGATTCATAGTTGGATAGGGAGAGGGAGCATGGGAGGAATAGACAAAACTCTAGATAGGGCAGAGGAGTTGGAGGGGAAGGGAGGGGACATGGGGTTAGAAATGATGGTGGAATGTGATGATCATTATTATCCAAAGTACAGGTATGAAGACATGAATTGGTGTGAATATACTGTGAATACACCCAGAGATATGAAAAATTGTGCTCTGTGTGTGTAATAAGAATTGTAAGGCATTCTTTGTCATATATAATTAATAAATAAATAAAAAGAAGTAAAATAAAAACATTTTAATTAAAAAAAGAAAAATTATTAAAATTTTCTTCTGTAATGTCTTATATCTGTCATTAATCTCACCCAGTATATTTTTCACCTCAAACATTGACGTTTTATCTTTAGTTGATTTGGGTTTTTAAAATATTTTTATGTCTAACATTGAATTATAAGTCCTTCTAATTTCTCTCTCCCATCTTTCTTGAGACATATTCCACAAATACAACTTTATTTAAGGCATAAAGTGTGATGCTTTAATAAATGTATATATTGTAAAATAATTACTACAATCAAGTTAGTTAACACATCTGTCACCTCACATAGCAAGCTTTTTTCCCTTGTGATAATATTTAAATAAATTTCAAATATGTAATACAGTATTATTGACTGTAATCATCGTGGTGTGCATTAGATCCCTAGAAAATTTTCATCCTTATGACTGAAATTTGTACCCTATGATTAATATCTCCCTATTTCCTCTCCCTACTCCAATCTTTTTCTCTTGGTGACCACCATTTAACTCTTTGTTTCTGTGAGTTCAGCTTTTTTAGATTCCAAGTTAGTAACATCAAACTATCCTCTATGTTATTTCTGGATCAATTTTCACTGATTGACTTTTCTTCTCATTATGAGTTGTATATTCCAGTGTGTTTGCAAGTCAGGTAATTGTGGATTGGGTGCTAGGCATTATGAGTTTTACATCATTGGGTGCTGGGCATTCATGTATTCTTATAAATAATATTGAAGTTCATTATGTGATGTGAATAAATTACTTTGAAATAGTTTAGTTCTTTTGGGTCTGTTTAACTTTTGTTAGATGATATAAAAACTACATTTAGTCTTAGGTACCCCCTCCCCCAAACACTAAATATATTTGCAAAAATTGAAAACAGTCATGCTTTTTTTAACCATATTTTTTGTGAATATAGTGGCTCCCCCATAATTTAATGTGTTATTTTAACTTATATAATGGACTCATTTTAAATTAATAAATAATTTGAAAACTAATTTTAAATTTGAATATTATAAATATTGATAAGTATAACTCAGAGGGGCTGGGGTTGTGGCTTAGGGGTAGAGCACTCGCCTAGCATGTGTGAGGCCGTGGGTTCGATCCTCAGCACCACATATAAATACTATAAACATATTGTGTCTAACTACAACTAAAAAATAAATATTAAAAAAAGTATTACTTATATAAACAAAAGATCTTTGGGTCTTCAATATATATATATATATATTTTTTTTTGGACTGGAAATTGACCCCAGGGATACTTTACCATTGAACTTTTAAATTTTGAGATAGGGTCTCATTAAATTGCTGAGGCTGGCCTCCAACTTGCCATAGTCCTGACTCAGCCTCCCGATTCACTAAGATTACAGGCATGTACTATTGTGTAATTTCTAAGAGTGTCAAGGAGTGCTGAAACCAAAGGGGGGTGTTTAGAGTGGGTGCTATAAAGGAGTGTTGAGAGTACCGAGATGATTGAGGATCATCCAAAAGCAGGGCAGTTGCCCAGTGAAGGCTTGTAATTTTGTTTTTTTGTTCTAACCTTCCTTTGTGTTGCCCTGTCTTGTTTTCTGTCCTCTGAGGCTTCTTCAAAACCATGTCCTTCAGGACATAGCAATAAGTAAAGGAATAAGCAGGATGGCAGGCATAACTTATTTGTAAGCAAACCATTTTGGATTTCTGGTCTAACTTTCAGCATTCAATGATTTTGTGTCTGTGTGTCAGTTTGTACATGTTCTCAACTATTAATTTAAAAGTAAGTTTAGCATTTTAGAGCATTTTGTAGTAATAGGGATAGTGGATAATAGGATAATAGTACCTCCATTGATTCATGTCTACCCAAATCTGAATGTGCCCATATTTGGCTAGGGTCTTTGCAGATGGATTTACAGGTCCAGGATTGCTAGGAGCCAACAGAAGATAGGAAGAGACAAAGAGTTATCCTTAGAGCTCTCAGATGGCCTAAGAAAAATGAGACTTAGATAAGAGAAGGTGGCAGGCTTAAGATTATGGCCCTGCTGAAACCTTGATGTCAGATTTCTATCCTCTAGAACTGTGAGAGAGAACAAAATGTGAAGAATGAGAAGTAAAATAAGAAGCATGGCATGTATTCAGAGAACAGGTATGGTGCTAGAGCAAGGAATTGCTACAAATGGAGTGAGGAAGTGTAGTACAAAGATAAGGCAGTGGTGGTCAGATGGGACCCCTACATCATGGAGGGCCTGGAATATTATGCTCTAAATTCCCTGGCAGGGGGTATATTATAGAATTAGTTGAGAGTGGAGGATCTAGAGATAGCCCAGTTGACCACAATCCCTGCTGTAAATACTTATTGGTAGCTTTGAGATCTTGCGCTTGCTACCTTCTCTTAGATCTATGTCCCAGCTTGTGTGCTACCCCTCTTCCCTCAGGGATTTAACCCAGGAGTATTTTACCCCTGAGCAACATCCAGAACCCTTTTCTTAAATTTTTATTTTTACTTTGAGACAGGATCCTGCTAAGCTGTTAGGCCTCAAGCTGGCCATGAATCTGCGATCTTATTGTCTCAATCTCCTGAGTCTCTGGGATTATAGATGTGTGCCATTGTTCTTTCTCGCTTTTAAGTCCCAGTTTTTTAAAGTGCCATAGGAGAGTGTAGAATTGTCTGCAAGAAGAACAAAAGGGAAGAAAATACAGTGCCTAAGGATAGAACTCTGAAGATTTTTAATCTGTTGTGTATATGGTGGAAAAGCATATATATGACCACATGCATGTGTTTGTGAGTCAGAAAAAAGATTATCAAAATTAGAAAATTGTTAGTGGTGTCTTTCCATACTATAATAAAGTTAACTATATGTCTTTTATTAAAGTAAAGTAGAGGTAAATTAAAGCTGAAAGAGTATTTATTGAATGCCCAAGGTAAAACCTTTGATGCAAAGTTATAAATGAGAACTAAAAAGATCCTCCCCAACTTCTGGCTTGCTGAGACTAGTGGCATAGAAATTCTTGTATAATGTAGTTTAGCAACTACATTTATAATGTAGTGTGGTTTATCTGCATGTTTTTTTTTTTCTAGGATAGTCCAACATAATCTGTAAGTACTTGAGACTAGTCACCTAGAAAATTTTCATAACGCTTCTGAACAGTTATGAACATGATATAGATACCATGCTATATCTCAGTACTATATCTCAGATGCCTTGTAGTTTAAATACAATATTAGATATTTCCTGAGAGCTTCAATATATTCTAAATAAGAATAATTACTCATATTACTTGCTTTTTCTTTATGGGTTACTACACACGCAGTAACTAAGTATAGCACGGTAAAAGTAATATTGGGCACGTTAAAGATGAGATGTTTTACAGAAGCAAACTTGCTCTTTAAGATTTGCAGTGACTAGTGAGGTGTAATGTAAAGGTTAAATATACATTGGACTTTGAAGACTTAATATAAGAAAAGAATGTAAGATCCCTCATGAATAGTTTTTAATACAGATTCATTTTGAAATGACAGTGTTGTAGAAATATTAGATAAAATGTTATTAAAATTTTATCTTTTTAACCTTTTAAATATAGCTATTAGGAGATTAAAAATGGCTTGTAAATATGACTCATATTTTCTCCAAATACCACTCTCCGAGCTGAAAGAAATCTACCTTCCTGTTTTTCTGCAATTAAATACCTGTTGAAGTTTTAATCCTTGATGGAAAAACAAAAAACAAACAAAAAAATTGGTGTGTGAATATATATGGGATATTAAAAGCTTAATGAAATTTGCTTTAAATGGATTTTAAAATAAATATTATTATCACTAGATTTCTCAATAAATAAGTTATATCTAATGGCAGCTATTAAACTTCAAGTATAGAGGTAACTCAGTGTCAGACTTTACCTTAGTTATTGGTGTCTGAAAAACAGACCTTTGTTTTTGCTTTGTGTAGATGTACAAGCACACATGATGCTATCCTAAAAGCATCATAACTTATGGGTAGATTTTGTTATCTGGTGATTCTTTTGGTTTCCTTTCTAATTTTAGATTTCCTAAGGAAATGTAATAGCACTTAGAAACTTGTCTATGTGCTAATTTCCAACTTCCACCCTGAAACCTTGGTGGGGGTACCTGGCAATCTGTTTTAATCAGTGAGGTGACTCTGATGTGTGTAAAGTTTGAAAAACATAGTTGTAGATTATACAGAAATAATAAAACTCAATCTTTTTATAACCTATAATATATCTATTCAAAAAGAGTTATATTCTTTTCGGTTAATAACTTGTAAAAATTGTGTATTCTTAGGTGGATGCTCTCCGATTGCGTTTGGAAGAAAAGGAAACCATGCTGAATAAAAAGACAAAACAAATTCAGGACATGGCTGAAGAGAAAGGGACACAAGCTGGAGAGATACATGACCTCAAGGACATGCTGGATGTGAAGGAGCGGAAGGTTAATGTTCTTCAGAAGAAGGTAAGGTTCAGGCATTCAGAGTTCAGAAGTCTACTTCTGACATACCTCCTCATTCCTACCACTAAATTATACTTACATGTTGTCAGAGGTTTTTTTTTCATTTCTCTGATTATGTTTTTGCATAAAAGTTTGAAAAACATATATTCTTATATTCTTCCAAATACATGCATAATCCATATACAAGTAAATGGAACTGTTGTTATAATAGGTAGAGTGCTAAAACAGCTCTGCATATTGTCTTTAATTTTTATAAGTAAACACTATTAATATCTTTCAGTAGTATTCTCTTTTGTTTCAGTAGTATTATCATGTTCTCTCTAAAAAGTATTTGTGAGTTGCCTTACTGTTTGACCAGACATTTCTTCTACCTCTTCTTTCTTTGATTGGAACTATAGTGAATCTGAACAGCACATGGACCATTTGCATGATTAATAAGATGACAGTTTTGAATAGAAAAACATGCTGCTAAAATTAACATATAATGTACCTATTTCAAGGAAAGATAGAATTTTTTTCCTCTTTTATCATATTATTAGAAGGATGCAAATTCTGGAATAAATACGAAAACTAACATTTGCCCCCTTTTCTTAACTTAATAAAGGCCACTGTTTGAATAACAGTTACAAGCCATGCTATTATTTATTCATCGCTATCGAAGTGATAGATTAGAAATATTCGACATTGTCTCAGTTTATTTTTAACCTCTAACAGTAGCCAAAACTTTCCTTGCTAAATTTCAAGTTCAACTTTTCTTTCATATAGAAGCTTATGTTCTATATTTGCAGTTTATATTGTTTTGGCTTTCATTTACTTTTAGTAAGTAATTGTAAAAATTTGGTCACTATAAATATCAGTTGATTTTATCTTGATAAATGGATACTAATTTATTGTTTTAAAATTTTAGAGATATTTATATCCTCACTATTTCCTCCCATGCTGCTTACCTCTTCTTACCAGTTTCTTATGTATTCTTTGAGAAACCGTCTACACATATAAAAACACACATATATTCTTTATTCAGTTGACTTCTTTTCTTATATTCTTCCAAATACATGCATAATCCATATACAAGCAAAAATATGTGTGTGTGTGTTTGTGTATGTGTGTGTGTCTTGGTCTTACCACACATCTTACTGCTCTTAACTGCTTGTTCTTTCCTGTGTGTGTGTGTGTGTGATTACATTCTGGAACTCCTTCCAAGTGCTTCCTTATTGGTACTGATGACATCGTATGGATGTATTACAATTGATTTAGCAAGATTTCTGCTCAAGGACATACAGTTTTCTCAAATTTCTTCTACTACATAAATTAATGCTATAATAAAAGGGTTGTATATGTTTAATTTATAGCATATATGAAGTATGTTTCTAGGGTCAACTACTTGAAGTAGAACTGCTGGATGAAAGAGCATGTGTTTATAATTTTGAGGAATTCCTCATGTAGCTTTAGAGAGATTGTACCAATATTTTCCCCACCGTCAGTGTATGGAAGTGCCATTTCACCATATACTTGTCCATAGAATGTGTTATCAAACTCAGTACCAGTCTGATAGATGAGAAAACAGTCTGTCAGTGTAGTTGCCTTTTTTTCATTATAAGTAAAGTTGAATGTATTTTTATATGTTTATGTTCCTTTGCTTTTTCTTTTCTATCAAATATCTGTTCATATACTAACTTACTTTTTATTGGTTTATAGAATTTCTTTTCCAATTTAATAACTAATTCCTTTAGTCTGTTGTTAATTCCAAATATTTTTTTGGGTTTGGCTTTTGACTCTTTGTGTGTATGTGCATGCCTGTGTAATCAGACATTTTTATATTTATGAAGTTGGGGCTGGTGTTGTGGTTCAGCAGTGGAGTGCTTACCTAGTATGTGTGAGGCCCTGGGTTTGATCCTCAGCACCACATATAAATTAATAAAATAAAGGCATTGTGTCCACCTACAACAACAAAAAAATGTAGATTTACACACTGTTTCTGTATAGTTATCAAATAGATGATATAGCTCCTTTCAAAACTGGTTTAGATTATTAATCCTTTTAAAAAATTTTTTTTAGTTGTTGATGGACTATTTATACATATGTATATTTATAAATATACATATATATAGTGCTGAGAATATATATAAACATATATATATAGTGCTGAATATATAGTATATATATATTCTCTCAGTGCTGAGAATAGTGGTGAGAATCAAACCCATACATACCTCACACATACTAGGCAAGTGCTCTACCACTGAGCTACAACCCCAGCCCTAATGCTTCTTTTCATATAATCACTTCTGTGCTTGTTCTTTTCCATGTTTATTTTCTGTCTACTTATAACCACTTAAAAGCTTCCTTTGGGACTCCAGTACCATGATTATCACCAATACCGAGAAGAACTGAATTAAGATTTTGTTTTAGGCAGTTACTAATAGGGCATTATGTAAAAATGTGGATGTGTAACCGATGTGATTCTGCAATCTGTATTTGGGGTAAAATTGGGAGTTCATAACCAACTTGAATCTAATGTATGAAATATGATATGTCAAGAGCTTTATAATGTTTTGAACAACCAATAAAAAAAAAAAGGGGAAAAAAAAGGATTTTGTTTTAGGGAAAAGTTGTTTGGGGAATCTTTGGGGAATTTACAGTGCATTCTCCTACAGCTTACAGTGCAAAGGCATTTGACCACTGGATGAAATGTTTACAAATGTATATGTTATCTTTAAGAGAGAGTTTGAAACAGTTCTCTCAGATAGTACAGGGCATTGGCTTGTCTTACTCAAGGAACTCAGATGTGTTTTGGGCATTCTTATATGATGAAAACATTGAGCTCTTATTTTCCTTCTAAACCTGGAAAAGCTAGCAGGATGCCCTGCTCCTCGATTCCCATAGACTTCTCTAGATATGAAAAGAACATTAGAGTTAAAATGTTTCAAAAGCAGACCAAATTGATAGGTAAGAACAAATTCAAAGTTATTTGCAACTCTTGTCTTTAAACTATTGCACATAAATGGACTAAACAAATAGTTAATCTAGACTGATTTGAGCAGTTATTTATTAACTGTTCTTGTTTAAAAATTCTTGCTCATTTTGCTCCTTTTTTTGGAGAGGGTCTCGATATCTCATGTTTTTTACTTGAAAAGAGTCAATATCTTAAGATCCCTAATAATGTTAAATTTTTTTTTGAACTGGATGTGGTAGTGCTTGCCTGTAATTCCAGCCTTTTGGGAGACTGAGGAGGATCCTGAGTTTGAGGCTAGCTTCAATGGCTTAGTGAGGCCCTAATCAACTTTTAGTGAGTCTCAAAAATACCAGAATAAAAAGGACTGGGATGTAGCTCAGTGGAAAAGTGCCCCTGGGTTCAGTCCTCATTACCAAAAAAAAGGGGGGAGTCATGGAGTCATCGAGTCATCGTTAACTATGATAAGTTATTTGACAATGGGTATCTCCTATATAACACAATGAAAATGGTACTTCACTTCTGAGGTCCTTTTCTCAAAACCCACAACTCCAGTCCAATTAAAAGCAAATCCTAATGCTGAAACATTACTCAAAATACCTGGCTAATATTCCCCCAAATTGTGAAGTCCTCCCCAAAAAAGGAAACTTTAAGAAACAGTCAAGAAAAGCCCAAGAAGACATGACATCCAAATAGAGAGTATATCGGGGGGGTATCTTGGAGCTGAAAACTAACATCAGGCAAACATTAAGGAAATTTGAATAAAGAATGGACTTTTATAAATAATGTATTCATATTGACTCATTTATTTTTTATTCTAATTTGTTATATATGACAGCAGAATGCATTGTGATTCATATTATACATATAGAGCACAATTTTTCATATCTCTGGGTGTATGCAAAGTCATATTGATTGATTTATAGTAACTGTTGAACCTCAGTGATGTCAATAGGGGAACTATCCCCCAGATACATAACTCTTTAAAAAAATTTTTTTAGTTGTTGATGGACCTTTATTTTATTTATGTACTGCAGTGTTGAAAATTGAACCCAGTATCTCAGATATGCTAGGCAAGTACTTTATCATTGAGCTACAACCCCAGCCCCACCAGAACTGTTTATATCATCTGTGTACCTCTTATAACACCTCTGAAAATCCAAAACTTTTCTAAACAAAAAGTAGATTTTGAAAAACCATCCATGTATGGCAGTGTAAAAGAGTAGAAGAATAAATAATATAAATAATAAATTAGAGTAAAAGAATGAATAAATAAATAAATAAATAAATAACAGATTTCCCCCATATTTTTATTGGTGTGTTATAAGTAATGAGATTCATTGTTTCCTATTCACACATGCACTTGATATAAAAACATAATTTGGCCAACTACCCTAGTATTTCTCCTTATGCTCCCCTCTTCTCTTTCTTCTGTTTTTCAAAATTTCTCTTTGATTTTCATGAAATATGTCCTCCCTTTTTTCTTTCTCTCTTCCACATATAAGAGAAAGCATATGACCACTGGCTTTCTGAGTTTAGCTTATATTTGGCTTAACATAATCTTCTCAAGTTTCAAAACATTTTTCCTGATAACTTCATTCTTCTTTATGGATGAATAAATCTCTGTTATATATATATACACACTACATTTTTTTTATCCATCTATCTATTGACAGACACCTAGGCTGGTTCCATAGTTTTTGCCTATTGTGAATTTTGCTGTGATGATATGCATGTATTACTATAGTATGCCATTTTTAATTCTTTAGGATAAATACCAAGTAGTGGTATACCTGGGTCATATGGTGGTTCCATTCCTAGTCTTTGAGGAACCTCTATACTGGTTTCCCTAGTAGTTGTCCTAATTTACAGTCTCATCAACAGTGTAAAAGTGTTCCTTTTTCTTTATATCTTCTCCAACTTTCATTATTTTTATAATTTTGATGGCTGCTCTTCTAACTAAAGTGAGATGAAATCTCAGTGTAGTTTTGACTTACATTTCCCTAATTGGTAATGATGTTGATTCCTCTTGAGAAATCTTTTTAGTTTATTTGCCTATTTATTGATTGGTTTGTTTTGAGTATTAAGTTTTTTGAGTTATATATTCCAGACTTTAATCCTCTTGTCAGAAGAGTAGCTAGCAAAGATTTTCTCCCATTCTGCATGTTCTCTCTTCACAGTCTTATTTGTTCTTTCTTCAGGTCTTAATTGTTTTGTTTGCTGTGCAGAAAGGTTTAAATTTGATGCCATCCCATTTATTAATTCTTGGTATTATTTTCTGAGATTTAGGAGTACTATTGAGAAAGTCATTGCCTGTGCCTATATGTTGAGTTGTTTTCTTTTAGGAATTGCATAGTTTTTTTTTTATTGGTTGTTCAAAACATTACATAGCTCTTGACATATCATATTTCATACTTTAGATTCAAGTGGGTTATGAACTCCCATTTTTACCCCGTATACAGATTGCAGAATCACATCGGTTACACATCCACTTTTTTACATAATGCCATATTAGTAACTGTTGTATTCTGGAATCTTTGATCTGTTTTGAGTTGACTTTTGTGCAGGGTGAGAGATAAGTTTTATTTTATATCTAGTTTTATTCCCTCTCTGAGGGAGGGAAGAGGGGAAAGCACAGGTAAGTACTGGGGCTTAGAATCTACTAAATTATGCTGCATTCATGTATGAACATTCTGAAGTGAGTCCTGTTATTTAAATTATAATGTACTACTACTACTACTGATAATAATAATAACAATAGAAAGGAGATAAGTGGATCAGGAGAAGGGAAGAGGGAAGGGAAAGGGAAGGTACTGGGGAATGAGATTAATCAAATTATGTACATGTATAAATGTGGACCAGAAAGTACAGAAAGTTCTCATATACTCTGTTCTGTTCACAGTTTCTTCTATATTAATGTCTTGCCTTGGTATGCTGCCTTTATTACAATTGATGAACCAATATTGATACATTATTGTTAATTAAAGCTGTACTTTAGCGTTCACTCTTTGTTTTCTATAGTTATTAGGTTTTGAAAAATGTATGTCAAGTATCCATCATTGATATATCATATAGAATAGTTTGACTGCCTTAAAAAATCACTATGTTCCCCTTTTTATTATCTCTATAGATAACAAAAAGGTTTTTATTATCTCTATAGATAACAAAAAGGTTTTTATTATCTCTATAGATAATGCCTGTCCCAGAATGTCATGTAGTTGGAGTCGTACAATATGTACTGTCTTCAGTCTGATTTCTTTCATTAATAATATTCCTTCGTCTCTATTAGTGCCTTGATAGCTCATTTATTTTTATTGCTAAATAATATTTCATTGTGTGTATGTACCACAGTTTAATCACTTAACTTGTCGAAAGACATCTTGGTTGCTTCCAATTTTTGGCAGTTTTGAATAAAGCTACTATAAAAATTTATGTGCAGTTTTTTTTTGGGGGGGGGGAGGGGGTATGTGTCCAGACATAAAATTTTAACTCATTTGGGTAAATAGCTAGGATCATGGGGACTAAATGCATGATTAGACTATGTTAACTTGTAAGAAGCTTCCCTATATTGTTTTTTAATTTGAGACTTTGAAACACTTCTGCTTTACAAAAGCTGTTATATGGGTGGAGGATTTTTTCTTTCTTGGCCAATTCATTAATGTTTTGATTTGCTGTCAGGCCTGGGGTTATTCCTGCTGAGGATTCTTGCTATAGCTTTGCTACTGACTGCTAGCATGCCAGCAGTTATTTTTTATTAGAAAAAGTAATTCTGAAATATCCTTTGGGAGAGGGAATTGTACAATTATTGTGTAAGTTTTGCCTTTGAAACATTTTTGTCTGGTGTTTATATATAATGTAGAACAACTGTTATATTTGGAATATAAATATATTTAACTCTTTTATTTTATTTTATTTTTTTGTTCACTGAGATGAATATTTATTCAAAACATTACATAGTTCTTGATATATCATATTTCACACTTTGATTCAAGTGGGTTATGAACTCCCATTTTTACCCCGTTATTTAACTCTTTTAAAGTCCAGATAAGTATTTCTTTTTTACAAACTTTTTTATATATTTTTATTTGTTTTTTATTTTTTATGTGGTGCTGAGGATCGAATCCAGTGCCTTACATTTGCAAGACAAGCGCTCTGCCACTGAGCCACAGCCCCAGTCCCTAGATAAATATTTCATTAAAAGCACTGAGAAATGGCAGTGTGGTTTTAAAAATTAATTCATTTTCAAGTTCTGAAAGTCAGATATGATCAAGGAAAAAAAATTAAAGAAGTATTAGAACATATGAAGTGAAATTCAAGTCCTATTTTCCATACTTTGACCCTCTCAATGCAGTTTCTTAGCTATATTAACTATTGTTATGTTCTTTTTGCATCCCTTTGTAATGTTTTTATGCATATGCAAGCATATATGTGTTATACAATTAAATAAAACAACTGGGCTAGGGTTGTAGCTCAGTGGTAGAGCGCTTGCTTGGTACGGGTGAGGCGCTGGGCTTGATTCTCAGCGCAACATAAAAATAAATAAATAAATAAATAAATAAATAAATAAATAAACAAATGTCCATCTACAACTAAAAAATATTTAAGACCCAACAGGAATCATATTTTCAATTAATTTAAAAATAAATATTTTAATCTTTTATATGTGTCTTTTTTCTCGTTTTTGAAAGTATCTATGTGGTTTTTTGTGTCTTACTTACATTCTAGTTTAACTCATACCCTATAGCCTTTAAGGTAGATTTTGATAGGATTTTTTCTTATTTATTAGAACAGCATGATAATGACATAAGTCCATCTCATTCATGATTTGATATTGTATGCATACAAACTAATTGATCGATGCCAAATTGTCCTGCAAAAAATTTGTACTTGTTTATATGTTTTCTGCTCAGCTTCGTTTTCTTTCTTATGGGTACTACATACTCATTTTTTGCCCTCACATTTTTGTATTACATTTTTTTAACTGCTTTATAGGAATTCTTTCCCTAGTTAGTAAATTGGTCTCTTTTCTCTCATATTTTACAAATACATTTTCCTATTTGCCATTTTATTTTTTACTTAATTTGTGGTATTTGGCCAAGTTAGTAGTCTTTTCTGTCATGTTCTCTCAATTTTAGGTCATATTAAGAAAACCCTTATGCATTCCAAGGTTATTAAATAATTCACACATACTTTCTTCTGGTACTTTAAACCATTTTTTCCCCCTTAAACCTAAAAATTATTTTATAAACTTTATGTTTTGCTTTAATGATTCAGCTTTATGTTTTTATGTGTTCCTAGCCAGTTGTCAGTATAATATTTATTGAGTAATGTACTTTTTTCTCTTCTGATTTGAAATGCCACGAATGAAATGTCATCAACTTGGGCCTATTTTTGGATTTTATTTTGTTCCAATTATTGGTGTATTTTTCTGTATCAAGATCAAACTATTTCGTGTACTGAGGTGAAACTATGCATTTTAACAGTTAGTAGGTTGTTCTGCTATATTAATTTTCTTTTTGGAAGAATTTTTTACTTTTTTGACTTTATTTTTCCAGATACCTTCAGATTCATTTTGTCAAATCGCCCTCTTTCAAACAATAGTCCAGTCTTGTTTCTATTTGATGTAATACAATAACTCAGAAATTAAAGAAAGTGTTTCAAAATAGAGGGAATAATTAGCTTTGTAAATTATAGCTGATGAGTTAGATAAAATGAGAATTGATGTTAGAATTGAATGAAGTGAAGGTTATTAGTAACTTTAATTGTAACAGTTTCATGGGAGAGGAAAAGTTTATAATCTGTTTCTAATTTTCCTGTAGCTTTACTTTTAAACAATATATTTAATTTTATATGTCTTAATTTAGCAATTAAAGAATGAAGTCCTGTTTATAAAAATAAACACACAGAACAGTGAACAGAATAGAGAGCCTTGATATAACCTCATGTATTCGTAGCTAATTGATTTTGGATGAAAGTTCTAAGAACATTCACTGGAGAAAAGACAATCTTTTCACCAAATGGTGCTGGGAAAATCCTGTATCCTCATGCAGAATGATGAAAGTGACTTTTTTTCCCTCATCATATAAAAAAAAAATCAACTCGGGCTGGGGTTGTGGCTCAGTGGTAGAGCACTCACCTTATACATGTTGAGGCACTGGGTTCAATCTTCAGCACCACATAAAAGTAAATAAAATAAAGGTATAAAAAATCAACATGGATTAAAGATCTAAATAAAAATATGAAACTAAGAAAACAAGGGAAATTCTTCAGGACATTGGAATGATTTTTTTGGATAAGATCTCAAAAGTATGTGGAACAAAAGAAGAAATTAACTAAAGGAAATGCTTCTGCATAGCAATGGAAGCAATTAATAGTGAAGAGACAACCTCCAGAATGGAAGAAAATATTTGCAATTTATACATCTGACAAGAAGTAAATAACCAGAATGAGTAGGAAGCTCAAACAATTCAATAGCAGAAAACACCAAATGATTCAAAAACTTAAATGGGCAAAAGGGAACTGAATGTGTAGCTCAGTGATAGAGCGCTTGCTGGCATGCACAGTGCTCTGGTTTTGATCCCTAACACTGCAAGAGAGAAAAGGGCAAACCAGGGGCAGTGGTGCATGCCTGTAATCCCAGTGGCTTGGGAGGCTCATTTAAGTCCAGCTCAGCCAGTTTAGTGAGGCCTTCTGCAACTTACTGAAACCCTGTCTCAAAAAAGAAAAAAAAAAAGTGCTGAGGATATAATGAAGTGGTAAAGTGACCCTGGGTTTGATCTCCAGTATAAAACAAAACAAAACAAAACAAAACAAAAGGGACTGAAAGGGAGGGGAGGGAGGGAGGGAGGGAAAGGGGGGGGGGGAAGGGCAACAAGCCCAAAACTCAGTATTACTAATCTTTAGGGAAATGAAATCAAACCAGAATGAGATGTTACCTCACTCCAGTTAGGATGGGTATTGGCAAAAATACAAGATAATAAGTACTCGTAAGGAGATGGAGAACAAATCCTTGCACACTTTTGATAGGAATGTAAATTAGTACAGCCTTTGTGGAAAAGAGCATGGAAATTAAAAAAAAAAAAAAAAAACTACGATATGATTCAACAATTCCACTCCTGGATATATATTAGAAAGAGGTGAAACCAGCCTGTCAAAGACATGTTTATTGTAGCACTCATCACAGTGGCCAATAAATGTAAATAAACTTAAGTGTCCATCAGCTGATGATTGAATAAAGAAAATTTTGGTACATATACACAATACCATTCAACCATAAAGGGATGAAATCCCATCATTTGGGACAGTGTGGATGGAACTGGCAATCATTATGTTAAATAAGCCAGACACGAAAGACAAGTACTCGGTAATCTCATTTATATGTGCAATCTAAGATAGTTGATCTTATAGAAGATGAGAGATGGTTACCAGTGGCTGAAGAGAGGGGAGGGATGGGGAAAGGTGGATTAATAGGTACTAAAGTACTTTGAAAAAAGTAGTTCCGGCATTCTATTGCATAGTAGGGTGACTATAGATAACAATAATATACTATTCATTAAGAAAAAGCATATTAGAAGGAAGTATCTTGAATGTTTTTACCAAAAAGGAAGGATAAATATTTGAGTAGATAGGTTTATCCTGATTTGAACATTACATAATGTATACATATGTAGACATCACATGGTATCCCATATATATATATATACATACACACACACACACACACACACTTTTTATGTACCAGTTTAAAATAAATTTAAAAGTTGAAGGCACATTCATTGACTACACTGTGGGCATGTGGCGGGTGGACCCTCAGTTTCTCCTATTATATACACCCAACACAGATCACTTCTGGGATCTCAAATATGGGGGGATTTTTCCACAATGGCAAACAAGCAGTTCTGCATTGGATATAGCTGGGTATCCTCTAATTGAATTTAAATTCTAACATCATTTACATCGAGATAGTGTTAAATCTCACAGGTCAAGGGTTCAGTCCAACAAGGCTGCCCTTCCTTTAGATACCATTCTCAGGTGCTGGTGTCAGGAACTTGGACCTGACTGGCTACAAATTAGAGAATCCACCAGCCCCTTTTTAGGCTCCATTAATTTGCTAGATGGATGACAGAACTAGGGAAACACTGGTTCTACTGATTACGTTTACTGATTTTTAAAAAAATACAGGGTATTTTAAAGGATACAAATATGAAGAGATACATAAGATAATGTCTAGAAGGATCCTGAGGGCAGGAGCTTCTAGTTCCATTGAGTATGGCTGTTGGTGTTTGGATGAGTTCTTGTTCACCTTCCTATGAGCCTCCATTTGTTCAGCTGTCTAGAACATTCTCTTAATTGTGTGCTTTTGAGTCTTTGTGGAGACTTCATTGAATGATTGAAGGATGGACAACCATTTAAAAATGGGATTGGCCTAAAAGGGTATGATCTAGGGCTAATAGAATGGGTAAGAGAACCCAGAAAGCTCTATTCAGATTGTTCTTGGCCTCTCTCTGAAGCATTTCTTCTTCTTGAGTTTAGGACAGGATCCTTTCTGAAATAGGAGTCTTACGATGTACTATGAGACAAGATTAGAAAAGTTCTTTAAGGCCAAAGAATTTCTTTACCACCAGAGCCAAGACAGGAAGACAAGGAAAGATTAGAATTTCTGAAAGGGAGGAGCAATTTCAGTTCCTATGACCTGTCTTGGTGAGGAAATTATAACCCAGGAACCAAGGATGTAATAGTACAACTACTTTGTATGAAAAATAGTTTTTATGTATCTCCTCCTTGATTTTTGTTGGTAAGCTGTGTTTTGTTTTTCTATGTCTTTTAAAATTTACATTGTATTGCTTTTTGAAGGGGAATATATTTTTCTGTAATGGTAATTCATATTTTAGCTTTTATTTCTGTTTCAATGAATTTAATAGCTTACCTATTCCCAAGATTTAAACTTTTTATCTCTTAGTTGTCCAAGAGTTTATTTTACCATTTCTCTGAGAAAGGTCATGGATGCCGTATTTCCCAAGGCCTTACTTATTGACTATGTTTATGTATTTTCCTTCTATATTTTTAAAAAAGTTTCACAGATAACAAAAGTATAAAGAATAATAAAATAAGTAATTGAGGTAGCTCACCTTAAGGGGAAATTTCAGATACTGTTGAAATTTCTGGGCATATCTCTCCTGGATAATATTCTCTTCCATTCTGTTCTAGAGGAAAGTACTTGATTTTGATGTTTAGGCATGTTCTTGCATCTTAAATCAAGATACACATTTTACATGTTTACCAGTCTGTGTATGTATTTATAAAACATGTACAATTAGAGGAAATACACATGGCAGATAAATATGAGAAATTATTTACCTTTACTCTAATCAGGCGAGTATAAAATAAGATCATATTATCATTCTATACCTATAATTTTTTATTGTACTGACAAAAATCTCCAACTCTGACGATAGTAAGTGTTGGGCAGTATGGCAACTGAATTTTTCACACAATGATGTTGAGTTTTAAATTGGTTCAACTCCTTGGAAAACACTTATTACATTCAAGTATATCCTCTGATCCAGCATTTTATTCCAGATATAAATACCTCAGAAAAACTCCAGGAGATCTATAGGAATGCTCAGAGTAATCTTGTTTGTATTAAAAAAACAAACAAACAAAAAAAAAAACCCAAAACTAAACACTCTTCTAATCTCTGGAATTACTATGCAGATATTCACTGATGGAAGAATGGGGAAGTAAATTGTGGTATATTTACACAAGGAACATATTACATCTAATTTTTGTTTTATGGCTGGGAAATATTTAGGAACAATATCAAGGAAAGTAAATTCCTCGGGAGGTAGTGAAAGCAGTAAGATGGGACGGGTAATTTAGGTAATATTTTCACTTATAAGCTCAGTGATAGGTTTGTTTATAAGTACATTTATAGTTACACAGTTAAAATTATTTTCTTGTGGACTTTTCTAGTCTCCTAATCTCTCTAAATTGTCCTTATTCATGCATCCATCATAGTTCCTTTGTATGGTAGGCACTGTGCTAAGTACAAAGACAAAAGATGTGGTCTCTGCTCTTAAAGAGTCCCAGAATTGTGGGAGTGATATGAATGATCTACAGAGGGACAAACAGCAAAAAGCAAATTCAAATTATGTTTGAATTTGTGTGCAAGGAGCTTCAGGAAGGCTCAGTTGTCTTGAAAGATGAATGAATGTTTGCCTGGCAGATGGAGATGGAGCTCAGATATTCTAGGCTGAGAGAGCAGTGTGAATAAAAATGAAAGGGAGTGTTACTTGCCCGTGTGCCCTGCTCTGGAATTTCACTCCTGTTCTTCAAATGTTTTATAATATATACTTTAAAAATATTGTTAGAATTCTGCCTGTGAATGCCCTTCCTTCCTCCCCTCCCCTCCCCTCCCCTCCCCTCCTCTCCTCCCCCCCACCTCCTCCTTCCCTTCTTTTTTTTCCCCTCCTTCCTCCTCTCTTTTTTTGCTCCTTCTTGTTTTGTTACCAGGGATTGAACCCAGAGGTGCTTAGCCACTGAGCCATCCCCATTCCTTTTTATTTTGAGGTAGGATTTTGCCTGAGTTGCTTCTGATCCTCCTGCCTTAGCCACCAGAGTCACTGGGACCCAGTTCTTACATAATGAGAAAGATTTCAGTGAATATAGTTGTCATCATCATCCCATTAGTTTATTAGGACACAAATAGAATTTGAGTTTTCTTTCTTCTAGCCTTAAAGACTTTCATTTGAAAGCATTAGAAATTATCTGCTGTGAGATATTACAGTATAAGTTTTCAATAGAACTTTAGGTATCTTTGGAGAAATGCATTAACTGTACAATATTTATCCTGCTTTACTTTTAGATTCAGACAATATTCTATAAGGAAGAAGAATATGATAACACTTTTCATCCTTTCTTGTTATTTGGAATCTGCATTCACTAATCACTTCTTTGATAAATATTATTTATAATTGCATATTTATATAATAATTAAATATTGTAATGTTTTAGAAAGAGTTCGGTGAGCAATATGTTACTTTGGTATTAACCTAGATATGCTTTAACAAATTATTTTTTCTGATAACAGTGATAGCCATGGTAATAACTGGTTTATAAGGAAATTACAAAAAAGGGCTGAGGATGTGGCTCATTGGTTGAGTGCCCCTGAGTTCAATCATGGCACTGCCTCCCCCCCCCCCCCCCCAAAAAAAAAAAAAAAAAGAAAAACTGGGTTGTGAGTTCCATAACTACACTGCTTTTGGCTTTATCTGGGCTGCCCCTGCCCACCCATGGTCTTCTAGCTTTCTAAGTAGTGTACCCATTTGTATGCCATCGAATAACCCTATGCTCAGAGAAGGCAATGGGACAATAGCAGATGGCTAGGCCTGATGTACAATGGGATTAGTATTGAGCTCCTCCTTCCCAGGGCTCTCCCCTATGGTTTAAAGTAGTTTTGTGTTACAGTAAATTTCTTATCTTTATAGTAAATCACTGACCTGGAAAATGTAATTGAGCATTTGAGTCAGAGCTGCATTCAGAATCTATATTAAAATTGTATAGCTTCTTGCTTGATTGATTATAAATGATAATGTAGCCTGGAGTTTAATTCGCTTATGCAGATGCTGTCAGCAGTCTCTTCAGTGCTTCTGTTTAATTTGCTTTGCTTCCTTCTCCAATTTCCCGGGTTTTGATGTTTAGAGTTTTAAGTTTAACAGTAGCAGCAAGCTGATTAATATGTAGAATTAGAAGGATTTTTTCTTTCTATCTTTTTTTTTTGTCCTGGTTTACTCTTTACATCTCTTCTGTTATGAGTAGGAAGTCAGAACAAATAGATTTTTTTGTGTGTCCTATATACTTCTGTGGAATCTTAAATAAGGCAATTGTTAGTTTCTTCACTTCTCCACATCAATAGAAAGGAGGATTCATTTTTTCATTAACACCAATATTTACCCATTTATTCAGAGAAATCTTTTGTTTATAAAATGGTGTCATTTTACTTATAGTAAGGATTAATTGTGATATTTTCTAAATATTGTTATTTTTAAGTCTGAACCAGTTGTTGACAATGCTAACTTAAGATCAAGTCAGGCCCTAAATGAGTTTAAATCTAAAACTTAATTTACTCAGATATTATAATTTTTCCTATTTCTCTTTTTCTTTTTCTTTACTTTCCATCTTCCTTTTTAAATTTTTTTCTTATAATTGTCTGATAGAACATAGTTTTTTTTTTTTTTGCTGATGGAGAATATGTGTAATCAAATTCTGAAAATATTTTATTGATTAAAAAAAAGCATGGTAAATGAAGTCTGATTGATGATATTTTTACCAATAGCTAAGGAAATATATTCTATATAAATTTACCATACAACTTTCCCCTATCTCTCCTATAGGTAAATCTTAGGAGGAAAGAGTTTAGGGTACAGTCTGATTTAACTTCCAGTATGTCAGTTTATTGCTGTTTTCCAATGATACTAATACGAGTGACATTTTATTTTTTATTTATTTTATTTTAAAAAATTTGTTCTAATTAGTTATACATGGCAGTACAATGCATTTTGACACATGCATAAATGGAGTATAATTTCCCATTCTTCTGGTTGTACATGATGTAGAGTTAGATTGTGTAATCACATATGCACATATAGAATAATGTCTGATTTATTCTCCTATCATTCCTACCCCCATATCTCCTCTCCTCCTATCTAATCCAAAGTACCTCTATTTTCCACCCACTCCTTATTGCAAATTAGCATCTGCATATTAGAAAACATTCAGCCTTTGGATCTTTGGAATTGGCTTATTTTGCTTAGCATAATATTCTCCGATTCCATCCATTTACTGGCAAATGCCGTAATTTCATTCTTCTTTAAGGTTGAGTAATATTCCATTGTGTGTGTGTGTGTGTGTGTGTGTGTGTGTGTGTGTATGCTCATGCCACAGTTTCTTTATCCATTCATCTGTTGAAGGGCACCTAGGTTGGTTCCATAGTTTAGTTATTGTGAACGAGCTGCTACAAACATTGATGTGGTTGCACAAATGACATTTTATTATGAAGAATTATTCCCTGGGAAAAAAGATGATCTTAATTTATCTCATTATAGAATAAATCTTTTAATTATAATATGTTCTTTATCACCATTCTTTCAACTTCTAGAACACATCACTGTCCAAAAAATAATTCCCTCTAAATATCAAAACACCTTCATCCCTGCATTTTGATAATCTAGAAATAATAATTCTTAGATATAAATGATTAAAGTAATAATAAAAAATGTTGTTTTATAATAGAAAAAAAATGAGTTGCTGCATAATGCCTGTGTAAGGTCCTTGTTTATTATTGGGATGGCCATCTTAAGCGACAGCCTCCATCTTAAGAAAAAGTTTTGCTTTCCCGCCAAAGGACATTTCTGAGAAAGGCTCACCACTCCTCATACCAACCCCACCCTTAATAGCCTGCATTAGGACCCATCTGGCTCTAATCCCTGAGCCTGCCCTATAAAAGTCACAGAACCCAAGCCTGTATTGCCTGTCTCCATCTATGGAGAGATGTGCTTTTATTTGTCAGCTCTGACAAATAAACTCTCATGTGTATCTCTGCCTGGTCTCGTGGTCTTTCATTCTTTCTTGCCCATCTCCTAGTTTCTCGCTTTCTTTTCATTGATGCTGAAACCTGGGATCAGGTTTCCCGGTGAACCTGCTTCCCTCTTCGAGGGTCACTGAGTGTCCCTGGGCGCTGATCCAAATTCCATCATGGGACCAGGGCCTCCATTCTGCCAAATGTCCTCTGTGCACCTACCACTGGACATTTCAGAAGACCCCTGTCTCTGGTTGACCTAAATGATCTACAAGTCCCAGGAAGTTACTGTTCATCGTCCAGCACTCCCAGGGTTACCCTATGGTTGGGGGCACCTCCAGGCACAGCTAGGTTGCTCCCTTCCCTTCCCTTCCCTTCCCTCTTTCACAGCTATGGTTGATTCCCTAGTATCGACTAGGTCTATAGGTGGTCCTGGGTTTTGAGGCAAAACCAGTGAGGGTGATTGGGAGTTTTTCCTAGTGATACCTCTTGACCTTGGGTTAATCTCTACAGCTTCTGCCCCTACGTAGTCCTGGCCTGACGCCCAAGTGCCTCTATGGGCCCTGACCCAGATGCTTACCCAGCGGTGGTGATGACCCCCTGAGCGTAACTGTCCTCTCACTGGGTGATACTAGAGACTGGGGGATGCCCTACCTCTGAACTCACCTCTTACGTCTCACCATAGGTGGCTCCTTATCCATTGCCTCCCATAGTCCTCTAGGCTGCCTCCTGGCTAACCTAGTGTTGGTCTCTCTCTCTCTCTCTCTCTCTCTCTCTCTCACCCCGGACCTAAGACCCCAAAAACTTATCTGTTTGTGCAATTAGTTCTGGCTTCAATATCCTTTGAATAGTGACTCTGAATGGCTGATTAACAGCACTCTAGATCCCATTATTTTCAGGGTTCTTTTCAACTATTGTGAGCATTTGGGAAAATGGAAAGAGATATCATATGTTCAGGCTTTCTCCTCTCTATGTTCTAAGCCCTCTCTCTGCAACTCTTGCTTTCCCACACAAGTCCTATTAGCTCTCACCTCCCCTACACCTGCTTCCAAAGAGACAAAAAAATCCTACCCAGGACTCCTCCTCCTTCAACCCAGTAGATGAGCCCCCCACCATACCAAAATTCTCTTTCTGAAGAAGCTGCCGCAGCAACTGTTCCCTCCATCCTTCTCTCCTACTGCTACATGCTCACAAGCTGCTGCTGCCCAACCCGCATTTCTGTGTCCTCTACACTAGGTGGCTGGGGTAGATGGTGTAATGGGTTCATGTGCCTTTCTCTTTGTCAGATCTTTCACAGATATAAAAATGGCTTGGGTCCTGTACTTCAAGCCCCATCACATTTATCAAAGAGTTTCAATATCTGACTCAATCATATGATTTGACCTTCCATCATGTACATATGATCTTGTCTAACACCCTCCTGCCTGAGGAGTGCAGGCGGGAAGGCATTGCCAGATGGAATAGGGGATGGTCCTAAGGTAAGTTTGGGAGCAAGTTGGAAATTATGCTGATGAAGTACATCAGACCTCCCCTGCCCATCGGATCTGCACTGAAGAGGTCCCTGATTGGAACCCCAAGTGGGATTATAATTTGCATAGAAGAGTAACCAGTAGAAACCAGTTCATTAGTTGCCTCATGGCAGGACTTAGAAAGGCAGCTCATAAGGCTATCAATTATGAAAAGCTCCAGGAAATCATCCAAGATAAGAATGAAAACATTTCAGCATTTTTAGATAACCTGACCAAGGCTTTATTACAATATACTAATTTGGACCCTGAAACTGCAGATGGGAGACAACTACTAATGACCTACTTTTTCTCCTAGATTTTCCCTAATATTAGGGCCAAACTAAGGTGCCTTGAGAGGGGTCCCCTAATTCCCAAGCTGAGGTACTGGGAGAGTGGCCTTTAAGGTGTATAACAGGAGAGAAGAGAAGGCTCGGAAGCAGAAATATCAGATGCTCGCTCAAGCCACCCATCTAGCCTCAGCATCTGTCCCTGGTTCTACTAGTCCGTGGAAGGATCCCTCAGGACCGCCTGGATCCTGTTTTAAATGTGGTCAGATGGGTCACTGGGCTCGTATACGTCCCAAGCCTCGCAAGCTCTGGACCCTTGTCCTAAATGTCATCAGAAGGGACACTGGGCTGTTGACTATCCCTGAGCCCATAGTGCCCTCCATCCATCCAGTCATTCTGGTTCCCCTATCCAACTCTTAGGATTGACTACAGAGGACTGATGAGGCCCAGGTCCCCATAACCTGACTACTGCCATTACTTCACGGGAACCCAGGGTAACTCTGTGTATTTCAGGTAGGCCTGTGTCCTTCCTCCTAGACACTGGGGGTACATATTCAGTCCTCAAGGAGTTCTGGGGGTCTACTACTCGTTCTATGACCTCTATTATTGTCGGGGTAGAGGGTAAACCTTACCAATCCTTACAGACACCTAGTGCTGTTGGTGCTTTTGGCTCTCTAATTTTTACCCATACCTTTTTGGTTATTCCACAGTGCCCTGTTCCCCTTATGGGAAGGGACATCTTCACAAAGTTGGAAGCCATGTTTTCCTTCTCCCCTCATATACGCTCCCATCCAGACTTGCCTGCCGCTTCCCTGATCCTCACCCTTACCTTAGGACCATCCCCTATTCCATCTGGCAGTGCCTTCCCATTACCCTTTCCAAGGTGGACCCTACTACTGTCTGGGATGTTTCAAGTTCTTCTGTCACCTCACACCAGGAGCCCATTTACATCTGTCTCAAAAACCTCCTCCATTTTCTGGCCCAATCATAATACCTGCTCTTCCCCCTTGCTGCTGCTGTCCCTCTCTCTCTCTCTCTCCCTCTCTTTTTTTTTTTTTTTTAAAGAAAGAATGAGAGAGAGGGAAAGAGAGGGAGAGAGAGTGAGATTTTAATATTTATTTTTTAGTATTTGCCGCCAAATACTAAATACACAACATCTTTGTTTGTATGTGGTGCTGAGGATCGAACCCGGGCTGCATGCATGCCAGGCGAGCTAGCTACTGCTTGAGACACATCCCCAGCCCTGTCCCTCTCTCTTTTTGTAGAGCAGCCTTGTCAGGCTCCTGACAATAAACTTGCTTCTTATCCCAGGTGTGTGTATTAGTCCTGCGCCACTTTTCTTTCATTGAGGCCATTGACTGGGTCACGTTCTCCCATCAATTTTGCTCTCCCCTCCGGGGATTTGAGCTGATTTGGGATCCTGGCCTATCTCCCCCATTCACCTAGTGCTCTTCTTCTTCATCCACACTCTGGCTTCATTTGGGTAAGTGACATCGCCCTTTCCCTCCTCTCCTCCTCACAAGTCTACAAGTCTCCTCTCTACCTTCCAATCTTCATAAGTTTTGTGAGCGCTCAGGAAAATGTAAAAAATCTCTTATGTGCAGGCTTTCTTCTTTCTACATTATAAGCCTTTCCTTTGCTGTTCTTATTCCCCCGCCCAGCTTCTTCTTGCTACTAAAGCTCTGGATTCCTCTAGAGACCCTACTTCTAGACAAACAAGGGACCCAGAACTCTCCTACATTGTAAAGCCCTAGGCAGCAATCTCCCTAGCCAAGGCCACACTGAAGCTAACATTGAAATAACAAAGGACAAAGTCAGCAGGCTTGATAAGAGGCCTGGGGGGGGGGGGGGGGAACTGTCAATTTAACACAGAAGAATGACTTCAAAACTTTCTATCTCCCTAATCTCACACGCCCATTTTACCTTTATAAGGCTGAAAAGCAGAGATTTGCTATAGGAGTTCTTGGACATATGCTTGGGTTAACCTTTGCATCTGTGGCTTATCTGTCAAAGGGTCTTGACCCTACTGTTCCAGAATGGGCCCCTTGCCTAGAAACATTGGCTATAGCCTGTCTACTCATTAATGAGTCAAAGAAACTCACCTTTGGGGACCCACTCACCACACTGGCTCCCCATCACCTAAAGGAACGCCTCACCTACAAGGACTTACACACCCCTCCCCCCTTGCCTTTTATCTCTACAGGTTTTCCTGGTCCAAGATCCCAGTCTTACTTTCCACAGGGGCTCACCTTTAAACCTGCTATTCTCTTTTCCACTCCCCAGGACTCTTCTGTTTTCCTCTTACTCATTCATGCATTGAAACTCTGGAGGAGTTTCCACATCCCTCCAGAAGGCCCCTTGCTTCAGGCAACATTCACAGATTGCTCCTCCTTCCTTCAGGAGAGAGTTCATCAGGCAGGGTATGCCATAGTCTCTCTAACCACTGTTGTGGAAGTGACTCCTCTCCCTAATAATAATCCAATCAGCAGGCTGAATTTGTTGCCCTCATTGGAGCCTTTACTTTGGTAATGGGAGCCTTCACACTGACTCTAAATACGCTTTCCACATACTTCTCTCCCACTCTGCTATTTGGAAGGAGTGTGGATTCCTTACCACCAAAGAAACTTCAATTACTATGTCCTCTGTATCTCTGATCTCCTTCAGGCCTCAAAGCTTCCCATTGCCATTGGAACTGAAGGATGACAGCTAAATAACCCCCTTCTTCAGTGGCACTTCCTTTCCTGACCTCCCTCCTTGTCATAGGGCTTTTGCTAATGTTTGTCCCTTACTTCATTAAATATTCAAGACCAGATTCAAAGGATCTCTAACCAAACCATGAACCAGCTTATGTTACAGGACATCCAACCCCTCACCAAAATTGGGCCATCTAGAGTCAGCATTGGGGACACCTCCTGACCATCACCTTGCCTCATTGACACCCTGCACCCCTAACAAGGGTCCAGAAGCCACCCCTTCCCAGCAGGAAGAAGCTACAGAAGATAGACCTATGCCCCTGTCCCTTAAGGGGCCCAATAACAAACAAAAAAGGGGGGAATGTAAGGTCCTTGCTTAGCATCTGGATGGCCATCTTAAGTGATAACTGCCATTTTAAGAAAAAGTTTTTGCTTTCCTACCCAAGGGCCTTTCTGAGAAAGGCTCATCACTCCCTTAAACCAACCCAACCCTTCACTGCCTACTTATTTCCTGACCCAGGAGTATTACTACTCTCTCATACCAACCCCACCCTTAACCGCCTTTATTAAGATCTACCCAGTTCTAATTTCTGAGCCTGCCTCATGAAAGTCACAGAACCCAAGCCTGTATTGCCTGTCTCCATCTATGGAGAAAGACGTGCCTTTATTTGTCATCTCTGACAAATAAACTCTCAGGTGTATCTCTGCCTGGTCTCCATTTTTCATTTCTCGCTCACCTGTCTCCCAGTTCTTCGCTTTCCTCTCATCCTGTCCTTATCATGGAATGGCACAGCCATCCATTAAAAAAAAAGAAAAAAATTTTTTTTAGTTGTAGTTGGACACAATACCTTTATTGTTTGTTTTTTTTGGGGGGTTTTTTTTTTTTGGTGGTGTTTGGGAGATGCAACAGGATACATCTCAAGCTTGGGTTGGTTTTATACTTCACTGATGGATACTGCCTTAAGCTAGTGCTGAAGTGATAATTGGATGACTACTTTTTTTTTTCGATTGAGATATAGTTCACATACCAGATAATTTATCATTTAAAATGATATATAATTCAGTGATTTCTATTTTATTTACAGTGTTATGCAATCATTGCTACTATCTAATTCCAGAACATTTTTATCATCCCAGAAAGAAACTGAAAGCTAGTAGCAGTCAAAATCCTCTGGCTGCCACTAAACTACTTTTTGTCTCTATGGATTTGCCTGTTCTGGAAGATTTATATAAATGTAATCATACACTCTGAACCTTTTGTGTCTGATGTCTTTTATTTAAATATGTTTTCAAGGTCCATCCATGTTGTAGCAGGTTTCAGACACATTCTACCCAAATGCAGTACCAGAGTGTTTTTGTTTCTGTCGCTTTGTATGAGCTTTGCCATTGGAAGCTGTAACTTTCCACCTTTGTTTCTTTTCAGTATTGTTTGAGAATCTTAGGAACCTTTGTAATTTCTATGAATTTTAAGATGATGTGTCCAGTCTTATTAAAAAACAATAGCAATTGGAATTTTGATGCAGTTTGGGGATTGTTGCCGTTTTAACAAAATCAAATCTTCCAGTTGATGAACACAGGATGTGTTGTCTTTAATTTCTTTCATTAATGTTTTGTAGTTTCAGGTTTACAAGCTTTGTAATTTGTTAAATTTAATCTGAAATATTTCATTCTTTATGATGCTATTGTAAATGGAATTATTTTTAACCTCTTTTTCAGATTATTCATGTTTGGTGTACAGATATACAACTCATTCTTGTATTTTTATCTTGTGTTCTATAATTGTGCCGAACTTACTGATCAGCTCGAATTGTGTTAGTGGATTCTTTAGTATTTTCTATATGTGTAATTATGCCACTTGCAAATAGAAATTATTGTACTTATTCCTTTCCAACCTGGCTGTATTTTGTTTTTCTTCTGTAATTAGCCTTACTAGAATCTCCAATAGGATGATGAAAAAAAGGTGTGAGTACAAATATCCTTGCTTGGTCTTTATCTTTGAGGGAAGCCTTTCAGTCTTCACCATTAAGTATGATATTAACTGTGTTTTTTTCATAGATGTCCTTAAGTTGAGAAGAAGTTGAGAAGGTCCCATCTATTCCTAGATTTTTGAGTATTTTTATCATGGAAGGATAATTAGGTTTTGTAAAATGCCTTTCTTGTACCTGTTGAGAAGATCATATGTTTTTTGTCCTTTATCTTATTTACCTGGTTCTTTGTACTGTTCTTTGTATGTTAAAACCAACTTTGCAATCCTGGGATAAAGATAGATTTAAAAAAATAGCTTTGTGACGTTCAGCTAGTGGAATATAGAAACCTTTTCTACTGACAATGTCATGGAGGCAATGGAAATGAACCTGAGAGAAAATAGCCTTTGGAAATTTTCAAGTGCTAAGGTGTAATATAAATTATAACTATTCGATGGCTTATATTGTAGTACTTTTTTACAACATGGAAATAATTTTTACCTTTATTAAACAGTTTCTTTGAACTGTCAAGTAGTAGTGAGTAATTTAATGATTTGCATTTATCTGAATACTTTTTCTATGTTGGTAGTACACCACATTAGTATTCTGAGAGTTTTACAAGTTCTAGTTTGTTGTAACCTCTGTTAAAATGAGCACACATTTTAAACTTGAAATGTGGTAATTAACAAGTCAGCATGGAAGGGACAGATCCTTCTTATGACTAACATTGTTCTTAGCTCTCTTCTCAGGCGATCCTGTAGCAGAAACTTGTCACAGTAATAAATATATAGATAAATATCTACAAAGGGACAAAAGAGTTGGAAAAAAGTGCTTGATCAAACTTTTGAAACACACTCAAATTTTTCTTCTGCTTAAAAACTGCATATAACTTGGCATGAATTATCGTGCATTGAATTCTTATCCGTGGGAGCGGTTGGTTGGATAGGTGCCCGGGTGCCTGTCAACTTTACTTGTAAAGTTGAAGTAATTAACCACCTGAAGAAGTTATTAAATCAAGCTTTGATGAATTGGCCTTTTGTGCTCTTCTTTCTGCCACACCAGTATGGATGTCCTAACCAGAAATAGCTTCAAGCATCAGACATATATTTTGTTTATCTATTTTATCTTTCTGTAACTGCCAGACTTCCTCATTGTTTTTCCTCCTAATTATACTTTGTTTCTTTTCCCCCCTGCCCTGGAGTTTTTAGATTAGAAAAATCATCCAATTTTTTCCTCCACCTATTAAAAATATATATCTTTTGCTATTGTAGATGGACAGCATGCCTTTATTTTATGTGCTTATTTTTTGTTTGCGATGCTAACAATTGAACCCAGTGCCTCACATGTGCTACTGAGTCACAATCCCAGCACCCCCATCTTTTTTATTGGTGCATTATAGTTGAACATAATGATGAAATTTGTTGTTACATATTCATACATGCATACAATAAAATTTGGCCAATATCATTCCCCAGCACTTTCTCCCTTCCTCCCCACCTCCCACTTTCCTTTACTGATCTCCCTTTGATTTTAATGAGATCCACCTCCACCTTTGTTTTCCTTTTTCCTCTCTAGCTTCCACATATAAGAGAAAACATATGACCCTTAACCTTCTGAGTTTGACTTATTTTGCTTAACATGATGGTCTCTAGTTCCATCCATTTTTCTGCAAATGGCATAATTTTACTTTTCTTTATGACTGAGTAAAATTCCATTGTGTATATATACCACAATTTCTTTATCCATTCATCTGTTGATGGACACCTAGGCTGGTCCCATAGTTTGGCTGTTGTGAATTATGCTGCTATGAATGTGGGTATGCCTATAACTGTAGTAAGTTGACTTTAATTCTTCAGAATAAATACTGAGGAGTGGTATAGCAGGGTTATATAATGGTTTCATGCCTAGTCTCTGGAGGAACCTTCATACTGATTTCTATTCTGCCATTCTGACTAGTGTGATATGAAATCTCAGTATGGTTTTGTTTTGCATTTCCCTAATGGCTAAAATGATGTTAAACATTTTTCATGTATTTGTTGACAACTCGTGTTTCTTCTTTTGAGAAGTGTCTGTTTAGTTCATTTGTCCATATGCTAATTGGGTTATTTGATTCTTTTTTTTTTTTTTTGGTAGAAAGTTCTTTGAACTCTTTATATATGCTAAACATCAATCCTCTGTCAGAAGAGTAGCTTGCAAAGATTTTCTTCCATTCTGTAGGTTCTCTCTTCACATTTCTAATTGTTTCCTTTGCTATGTAGAAAGTTTACTCTTGGCATTATTTCCTGAGCTTTAGGGGTCCTATTGAGAAAGTTGACTGTGCCTATGTGCTGGAGTGTTGACCCTGCATTTTCTTCCAGGAGTTGCATAGTTTTTGGTCTAATTTCAAGGTCTTTGATCCATTTTGAGTTGATTAAAATTATCCAATTTTATAGCGACAATTTTGGTAAATTCAATAAGCTTGCTCTTTGGACTTCTTATATCTGTTGCATATGGCTGAGAAACTAATGTTTGAACCTTTTCTTTGTCTATTTCACCTGGGCCAAACTCTGCCTTTATTCACAGCAAATTTAGTATTTATATAGAGCACCTAAGCAAGCAATTTTTAAGAGAAGTAGCTGGTCACTTTAAACACTGGGTACTTGGAAAGAAAGTTGCTGGTCAATTATTTTTCTACTTGTTTGACAATCTGATGAAAGCTATAGGCTCTTTTCATGTAAAAATGCATACAGATCATTTATAAGATCTGAAATATCCCATACATCTTAAAAGTTAACACATGAACTCTTGATTAAAAACACCCACCACCTGTAGAACCACCAAGTGGGATACAAGGGCTCTAGGTTTTATAAAACCAAAAAATTATGTGGTTCAAATTGTAACAGGAGTTGAGAGCAACTATAATTTCATGGCAACTATAATTTAACCTCAAAGAGTATAGTTCTTAAGTATAATGGATACTGTGATGAATGACCTAGATCCCCTTGGTGCCTGAGGGACTTATTCCCTAGATGCTAGAAGTGCTGCGGACAGAAAGCCCTCAGTTGTCAGCCCCACAGAGATTGCTTTGGATAAAGAGGCCTGTCTTGCTCAAGGGCTTGTGCCTTCCTGTCAGCTTCCAGTGACTGCTCCTTATGAGGAACAAGAACTTGAACCCCTTACCCCGACTTGGACCCACAGCTTTATAGCTCCTTGGGGGATTGTCTGAATCCTTCAAGACTTTATGGCAGCTGACTCTCTTCCTCTTTACAATCCTCATTTCTTCTTTTGCTTTCTACTAGTATTGATCTCAAGAGCACCCATCAGTAAACTTTTGTATAGTAATGTCTGTCTTGCTGTCTGCTTCCTGGGAAATACAGCTTGGTGTAGAATTGTAAGGGTAAAAGAAATTGAAGTTAAAGCGTAAAAGTTAAAGGGTAAAAGACCGGGTGTTGTAAAGTTTCTAAGCTGCAAGGTCTGAGTTAAAATGTAAAGGATTAGGTATTGCTAGGTTTCTATGCTACCTGCAAAACCTGAAATTTCTGTAGCTGTTAAGACAATGCTTGGAACTGCCCAGTAAATATTTCCCCTGACTATTTGGTTGTTTAATAAGGGCTCTGTGTGGTCACACGTAGGCATTGCAGGGCCTGGACCAATCAGTTTAAATGTAACCCCCTCCTTAGGAATGACCTATCACTCCAGCCTGACCTGTTCCCGCCAATGAATGAACTAATCATGTTTAGGAGTTGTTGTTCAATTTTCCCGCGCCTCATGATGATTTGTGATGTATACAAAGCCCTCCGCCCTCCCCAAAAAGTGTACTTAAGCAGTGCTCAGCCCCTGCTCGGGGCTCTGGGCTGCTTTCCCTTCTTGAGTGGGCACGGAGCCCCAGCATGCTGGTTCAATAAATCCCCTTCTGCCAATTGCATGAGTGGTCACTTGGTGGTCTCTTTCTCCGACGTTTCGCGGGACCCTTACAGAATCTAGGGTAGAATATTAGGACAAGTTAGTATCTTTCAAGCCAAAAAGTAGGTCTGGAAAGTGAAAATTTAGTGAGATGAACTTGAATTTATATTTTCTTTTTTGGGGGAGAATGTTTTACTGGGGATTGAACTCAGGGGTACTTGATCACTGAGCCACATCCCCAGCCCCATTTTGTATTTTATTTAGAGACAGGTTCTTACTGAGTTGCTTAGTGCCTCACTTTTGAACTTGACATTTTCCTGCTTAAGCCTCCTGAGCTGCTGGGATTATAGACGTGCTCCACCGTGCTGGCTTGAATTTATATTTTAAATAAGTATAGCATTCCATCACTATGTCCTTCACATCTTATATTCAAGTAGATTCAGTTGAAAGTCTTGATTTCTTTGTTTTTTTTTTTGTCTTTGCTACTGCAGAAAACTCCCCAAATCTGACAGCCTAATTTCTTAGGTCTCACAATATGAACCTGTGAAAGGTTTGGGTTAAATAAAGGTTTGTTTACAAAAACTCCTAGAGATTTTTCTGTGTTTGTGATCAAAGAATCTTTCCTAAGATGTCTTGGATAGCATTTAATTAATGTTTGCTTTTGTCATTATCATTAAAATGATGGGTGTCTAAGTATTTAAGAAACATGAAAGTTACAAAGAGGAAAAAAATGCACAAATAACCTTTTCCTTATTTTAAATTGGGATAGTATTGGACATACTTTTCAGTAACCTTTCTTGTAATAAACATATTTCCATATCTTAAATAAGCCTCAAGAATGTGACCTCTAATGGTTGCATAATAGTCTATCCAGTGAATAGAATAATTTAGTCAACTTCCTATTGTTATGTGTTTAATTTTTTCCAATTTTGTTACTTTTTACAAATAATACAATGAATTTTTTTGAAACTAAGCCTAGTGGTATGCTTTAATTATTAAAAAAATACTTGGTTCTCTTATCACTAAAATGTAGTAAGATGTTATCATCTGAAACTGTTCTATGTAGCCTTTGAAACTGGAAAACTTCAAGGAATGCCATTCACCTAGATGATGTGAATTGAGACTGCCTGTGTGCAGTCTCATCATTGCTACGCCATTATGGATTTATGTGTCTTTTTTTTTTTTGGAGTGATGTTAGCTCAATAAAGTGTGTCCAGTTTTTTGTTTTGTTTTGTTTTTGGTACTGGAAATTGAACTCAGGGGAACTCGGCCACTGAGCCATATCCCCAGCCCTATTTTGTATTTTATTTAAAGATAGGGTCTCACTGAGTTGCTTAGAGCCTAGCTTTTTGCTGAGGTTGGCTTTGAACACTCGATCCTTCTGTCTTAGCCTCCCAAGCTGCTGGGATTACAGGCGTGCGCTATCATGCCCAGTTTATACAGTATTAATGTATGCCTACCAGATATAAAAAGAAGAATCTGAACTATTTCGATAATTGTCTCCCAGGCTGATCTTGACTGGTAGTGACTGTGATTTTACCAGCTTTTGCTTTATGTTATGCAACTGTTTTAATTTAAGAGGTCTCCAGTTCTATTATATATACCATGAACAAAATGTTTAAGGAACTTACTCCCTTTTGAAGCAATTTTTAACATCTGTCTGGAGCATAGCACTCTGAATATATTTTCCTAAGGGCTATACCTGCCCTTCTGTAATCAGATAAGTACCCCCCTTATGTGTATTTTTAATTTTTGAAGTTTCAGTTATCTGCAGTTAACTGAAATATGAATGTATTTAATGGAAAATGCCAGGAATAAAGAGTTTATGAGTTTTAAATTGTGTATCATTCTGAGCAGTATGATGAAACCTGACTCTATCCTTTGTACCCTACCTGGGACATGAATCATCATCTATTTGTTCAGTGTATCAACACTGTATATCCTACCTGTCTAGTCACTTAGCATCTATCTCAGTTATCAGATTGACTATCTCTTAGATCATTATTATGGTATCCCTATGCTCTATGTTCAAATAACCCTTATTTTCCTACTAATGGCCCCCATAGGAGTAGTGATGTTGGCATTTTTTTCACAGTTTATTGTTATAATTGCTCTACTTTATTTTAAATTATATTGTTAATCTCTTATTGTGTGTAATTTATAAACTATCACAGATATGTATGTTTAGGGAAAAAAAACATACTATTGTACTGATATGGAGACTTTTAAAAAGCCAAATGAGTTTAAAACTTTGCTTAGAATGTGTCACGATTTGCTGTTCTTGTGCTTTCTAACCACTGGAAAGACATGATCAAACATGTAAAACTTTAGAGGCCAATATAAATAGCCTAGGCAAAAGCTGCTTGTTTTGGTAAATTATAGTTGTACCTTATTAGTATATTCTGTCAGAGACTAGGCAGGTAGACAAAACAACTGAGCAAAGATAAGGGAATTTGGATTAGGGGTGGTGGCACATGCCTAGGGAGACTGAAACAGGATGAGTCACAGATTCAAGAACAGCTTCAGCAACTAAGGGAGGCCTAGAACACTTTAGTAAGACCCTGTCTCAAAATAATAAAACAGTAAAAAAGGCTAGGAATATAGCTCAGAGGTAAAGAGCCTCTAGGTTCAATCCCTAGTAAACCCCCTCACATAGCCACCCAACAAAAAAAGAAGGAACTTGGATCCTTTTTTCTTTTTAATTTTATTTTGTGGCAGTGGGGAATACAACCCAGGGTGTTCTACTATTAAGCTACACCTCCATCCCTTTTTATTTCTTATTTTGAGACAAGGTCTTACTAAATTGGTGAGGCTGACCTTGAACTTGGGATCCTCCTTCCTCAGCCTCTTGAGATGCTTGGATTACAGGCGTGCCTGGCAGGGAATTTAGATTCTAAGAAGGAAAACTTTTACTATTAATTACTGTGAATTCCTCTTTGTCTATCTTTGATACTGAAAGATAGTAAATGAAGAAAGTAAAGGTCAGATCCTTTCTGGATTACTGGCTTTGTGTAAATAAGAGCTTTGATGCTACCTAAAAATGATTGTGGAGATATCATCACTAAAGTTCCTTTCTTTAAGTGATACTTAAGTGAGCCAGGTGATTGCAAGTGTTTTGGGATTCCTTTTTTCCTTAGAACTGTATCCTAGAGGAAACCTTTTCCACTTCTACTCAGTGATTAGGGCCTTAAAGGCAGAGTAATCAGTTCCACTTGACTAGAAATAAATCACTGTCATTTGAACATGATAGCTCCTGACAACTGGGCAATGCTGATAAAAACCAAAACAAAAGATGCCAATAAGCCATGTCAATGCTGAATTGGTATGTAGATTTGATGAATTCAGCATGTAACATTGCATTCACCATTAGTCTTCTTCTGTCTTCAGTTTTTCTTTCTCTTTGTAAAATAAAATGGCTTAGGAAGAAGAAAGCCTTTGTGCAATACATATTAACTATTTTATTTCTATTTCTTTCCAACTCAATAGATATTATTATAAAAGAGGTAATTTTAAAGAACATGTCTTTATCTTAAGTAGCTAATATAAAAGTATTTCTTTTTGAATTCATCATTGTTAGATCTGCTCTCTAGAATAAATGCCAATTCTTTTGATCTGTACAGAATTTTACTTATGAAGAAATTGAATACATGCTAAATTATTTCTTTTTATATCCAGCAGATTATTCATAAAGTAGAAAAAAGTCTATGGGGTTTGAAATATACCATTTTCTACAGTAAACAGTCTATTAATTTTCAATATTAAAAATAAATAACAGAAGGAAAGCTTTCTAGGTAGTTTCCCCTTTCCTGCAGTGGTGCTCTAATGCTCTAAGATTCCCAGTGGATGCCTGAATGTGAAACCCTATATATACTATGCTTTGTCATATACACATATACCTATGATAAAATTTAATTTATAAATTAGAAATAGTAAGGCAGTAAGATAACAACATTAATAATAAAACAGAATTATAATAGGACCTTGTAATAAAAGTTATGTGAATGTGATCTCTCAAAATATCTTATTGTATTCATCTTCTTGTGATGTGAAATGTTACAGCACCTGTGTGATAAGATAAAATGAGGTAAATAACATAGGCATTGTGATGTAGCATTAGGCTACTACACATGATGCCCAAGCAATATATTTTATAACTGAGTTGGCTACTAAGTGACTAATGGGTGGGTAGTGTATGTACAGTGGATGTGATAGACAAATAAATGATTCATGACCCATCCCTGGCAGACAGCACAACATGAGATGTTATCACAGTACTTAGAATGGCATTTAGCTGGAAAATTATGAGTTGTTTGATTCTGGAAATTTTTTACTTAATATTTTTAAACTCTGATTAATCCCAAGTTGAAAAAAAAAAAGAAAGCAAACGCATGGACAGGGGATATTATATTTCTTTTTCAGGTGTTCCTTAGTCTACATGTCTATCAATAAGCATACTTTCTTGTATCAGTTGCTTCCTTTCCTCTTAGAAAGTTGGGGAAAACAGATTATTTTAATAACATTATGGTAATATTCTTGCATCAAGTATCTTTAGATCTCCCCACCAGCTTTACTGTATTGCACTTGAATACATGTTCCTCCTGGGAAACAATACTTTTACATGTGCAATGGTTTATTACCCCTACCCTTCATTCTTTGCTTCAGGAGGAGGTGAATTTCTACTATTATTGTAGTAATGATATGCTGTGCTTTAAAATAAGCATTATGGTATGGAATGGTTTATGTGAAAATGCTTTGAGAAATTCTTTCTTTTTTTTTCACCATAAAACATACTTATTGCATAATGATTAAGAGTAGGATTCTGCAGTTAGATTGTCTAGTTGTTGTCTCATAGTCCTTTTGGCATACTTAAATAGGTAAGATATGTACATAGACACTCTTTTTAAGTGTTGGTTGCTCTTGTTATCATCACTAGCTTCTCTTTTCCACCACCATTATTGTTGTTGTTGTTTTATAACTGTAATACAGGGATTCTGTGGTTTCTGCTTCTACAGAATGGAGCTTTTTTTATTTTTTATTTTTTAAGTACAGTTGAATATTTTTCCCTGTTAAACATGATTCCAAACAATCACTTTTATTTTTATATTCAAGAATGTGCAAAATGGATCTGGTTTTTCTCTAGGCTGTTATATTCAAAGCTTTTTAATAACAGTATTTCAGATCCTGTGGATAATCAAACTTGATATAGAATAGGGTCTCTGCAGTATGTTTTATATAACTAGTATGATAAATACTGAAATGAAATGATATGGTGCTATTTGGGCAAACAGTTTTATAATGTTAACATTAGGTTAGTAGAAAAGAAGAGAATAGTGAGAATAATAATGTGTCAGTGATCAAATGCAAGCTGGTCAGTGACACATAACCCAGAGGTCCTTGATCAAAAAAGCAGAACTTGAATCAACTAAAGTGAGCATATATAACAGGAGCTTTCAGTGGGGCTCAATTGTTAGCCATCTTGCTGCTGAATAAATGAAAAAATAAGTATTTTTATAGACACCCCTCACACAGCATCTTTTGTATTTGTTCAGTGCTTACGTGGTAGTTTGCACATCTGTATCTATTTCAGGTCCTTCTCACTGGTGGCAATGTGCCCAAAGGAAACAGTCTTAGTGTCCACTCTTCTTTTTTCATTTTGTGAGATCCTTCACAATGGAATGTTTATTCCTTTAGCAGTAAATCGGAGTCCAAAAATAGCCTTCCTTTTCCTCCCCTCCAATTCAGCAGCCAAATCTGTCTAGACAGCTGGATAACTGAAAAAGAAAATAGCTTAGGGATAACTTGCTAGTGGATCTTTTACCTGACCTGATACCTTTTGCACCTAAATATATCAGTAGAAATTTTTACCAGCAAAGAATAATGGGTTATTTTAATAGTTTAGCTACATATGAATTATAAAAGTAGAACTTTTAATGTTTTAATTTCTTAATTTCTTTCTAGAGGCTGATGATGGAGTGGATAGAAGGGTATTATTTTTTTATATGCATGTGTGTAAGGGGTATTCGTATATTAGGTGGGCTCATAAAAGAAGACTCTGTTTTCTTGTCTGTAAAACTAAGCTTATTCTTGAAATTTCATTTTAAATAATGGTTCTTGTCCTGCCTTTCTTCACAAGAAAGTACTAATCAACAGCTTGACCATGTATTTTCTTTGTGTAAGGCCTGTAATAGCACCTATAATGACCTGCACATGCACAGCTTTTAAAATATGTAAATACCAGGGCATTGTAGTCTGAATGTATATGGAATACTAAATTTCGAGTGGTAAAATTCTCTGTAGGGGTTGTAATTTTACCTAAGTTTTGATCCACATGAAATTCTGTTTATTAAATTAAAAGAAGACTAATGCTTTTTATTTGTGAGAACTCTCCTTTCACAGTATGCTGTGGACTCTTTTTGGCACTGAAAAGACTAGAGCTCATTTCAGGTGTTTCAGTGGTTCACCTGTATAATTCCTTCTTTGTTGAAGAATGAAAATTCAAGCCTTAGAGTATTCCTTTTAAACTCTTAGAATTTACTAAATCTCTTTCCTTAGCTTGTTTGCCCTGCTTCTGAAATTCTTATTGACTCCAGAGAGTGGCTCCTTTTTTTTTTTTTCTTTCCAGTGGAATGAAGCAGGTTCTTTTTTTTTTTTTTTTTAAATAGTTTCTTTGTTGTAGGTGGACACAATACCTGTATATTTTTTTTTATTTATGTAGTGCTGAGGATTGAACCCAGGGCTTCACACATGCAAGACGAGTGCTCTACTGCTGAGCCCCAGCCCCAGCCCTGAAACAGGTTCTTAAAGAGCTTTTATTAAATTGATTAATGTAAGAAAGTATCTGAATATTGGATCCAGGATTCTTTTGTAGTTTCTTTCTTGGCATGAGTTTATGTGTATGTTTATGTGCCTGAATACAGTTTATGAAAGTCCAGACTTACATTATATTTATTTACTGATTAATGAACAGTTTTTTTACTTAAGTCCTGATATGGGGCAGATACGAAGGTACAAAACAAGGTTGTAGGGGCAGAAACATGTCTACTCACAGAGACATGTATAAAATAATTACATATGGTCAGGACTTCAGGCTATAGTACATGGAAGGATAGGGGTGTGTGTTGTGTGTATATGTTGTACACATATGTATATATGTAATGGAGCACAAACAATGATCATGGCATTCTCATGGTAAAAGCAAGAAAGTCTTCCCAAAGGAGGTAACAGTTATGTTGCATTCTGAAAGCCATGTGAAGTACTAGTTCTAGTACTAGCTCTGATAGTATTCTCCTGCTTAATTTTTCTACTACATACTTCATTCATTCATTCATTCATTCATTCTCATCATTTCTTTCTTCATTTGTTTTTTGTACTAGAATGTAAGCTCTGTGAAGGCAGGGATTTGGGTGTGTTTTGATTATTTCTGTATCTTCAATGCCTGGAAGTATGTATGGCAGATAGCAGGAACTGAAACATGTGTTGAGTAAATGAATTAACTTTGTGAGTTTTAGAGTAATGGAATTATTTGTAATTTTTCTTTAGTTATTCGGAATATTTCTGTAGGCCTGGGACTGCAGCTCAGTGGTAGAGTGAGTACTCTCCCTAGAATTTCTTTGTTTTTTCCTTAATATTTTTCTTTCTGTGTACTCGAATCTCCCTAGTGATAGCATGCTATTTCCACAGTTTTTTTTTTTTTCAAATACATCCCTTATTTTCCATATGTCTTATTCTCTTAGTTCCCATATCTCTTTGCTGAACTGATCCATTTTGCTATTCTTTTCCATGGCTGTATTTAAGTTCCTTTAAATTTCCCCTCCACAGCCGTCAGAATTATCTAAATAAAATAGCCAGGCCATTTCTGTGCTTAGTAATCTCTAATGATTTCTAGCTTTCTACCATAAAGTCTCCTTAGAAGGCATATAAATTCATCTGTTGCTTAGCTTCAGCTACCTAACGGGGAACTCTCTTGCCATGTCACCATATAATAAAAATGGGTCTCCTTATTTTTCTTGGTGTTACTCGTGTCTGACATACAATAAAGAACTCAATAAGATTTTTTAGTAAGTGAATGCATGTATGTATGAACGAATGCATGACTACAATAAGAAATTTTACTGTAGATGTTGTTTTGATAAAGGATGATGTCAAATCTAACAACACTAGCATTTAAGAACAGTTTTTCCTTTATGTAGCTGATTTGTCTTTCTTACTGTCTAGCTGTTCTATATTCTGTTCCTGATTATTTGTGAAGTAATCCTTCTTGACACTTGTAGTGTCATTTTAGAAGTTAATCCCACTCTTGTGGCTTTCCTGTGCAATACCTGTCTGCCCTTCCATCTCTTGTGTTGCATCTTTTCTCTCAGCTACCTTCTTGATTTTTTTAGGGATTTGTATATATATGTATATATCTCTGTCTGTCTGTCCATATCTATGTGTATGCTTTTTCTTTGTTCTGGCTGTAAATTTTAGTCTTAAGGTTTTGCACGTTATTCTGAAAGTTTTAGGATTAAAGGATTTCCACAGAACACACATAGACAACCCTGATCTGTTTCTAACTTTCAATGATTTTTATAGTATTTATTTCCATTTTTCTTAATGTCTTTTTTTCTCTTTAATGTGAATGCATACAGATTGAAAATCTTCAAGAGCAACTTAGAGATAAGGAAAAGCAGATGAGCAGCTTGAAAGAACGAGTCAAATCCTTGCAGGCTGACACCACCAACACCGACACTGCCCTTACGACTTTGGAGGAGGCCCTTGCAGAGAAAGTGAGTCTTGCAGATAAAGTGAAGGGTCTGGACACTTCACGGTCATGTTTCTCTTGATTTCTCATTAACTGAAAACTGGATATAGAATACAGAAGAGATCCTTTTTAGCAAAAGGAAAAAGAACTCTACTGTACTGTTGCCAGTATACTTAGTGTAAAGGGGAAAGCAAATCCATTTAGTTCTTGTCAATTTGAGCACCTGCTCCCAGGCAAGATGGATTCCATGCTAGAGGGCACTGGCTGATTTTTCTAAAGAATGAGCCTTATGATCCCCATTTGCTGCTTTTTGAAGAAAAAGAAAATTTCTTTTTATTAATATGGTCAACTAGAATGTGGGAATGTGAGACATTACCAGACATTAACTATATCAGGAGGCAATACATAGTCTTCCTCCTTTACTGTTCACTTTGGTGCCTAATATTTTCATAGATTTTATTCATTAATATAATGTTCTTATTAATTTTCTAGTCTGGATCTTCCTATTTTATACTGCTTTATGAGTAAACCTTATTTTTCGTAAATGGTTGACTAAAGAACTAGCCTATTCTGGCCAGTGTTAATGTATTTTTGGGGCAGTGGGTGGTATTGAGGATTGAACCTTAGGGGTGCCTTACCACTGAGCTACATTCCCAGTCCATTTTCATTTTTTGAGACAGGGTCTCACTAAGTTGCATAAGGTCTCATTAAGGCTGGCTTCAAACTTGGAGTCCTCCCAGCTCAGTCTCCTAAGTTGCTGGGATTTTAAGTTGCTTCTGGCTGGCCAATGTTAATGTCTTAGAAGGTGGTTTGGATAATCTCTATGCAACATTTTAATTGGATTATTTTAAAGAAGCAGGGTCACTGTTCCTTAAGTCTCCTGGACTCAGAAGGCTTCAGGATAACATGCTAGGATCAAGCCTTCCTCCCTTAATATACTTAGAAATATCACTTGGAAATATACTTAACATTGCTCAACTTTGTAACTTCCTGAGCATCTGTTGACAGACATAATTTTAAACTAATTTTTCTTTTCTTTACCCTCCTGTATACTTTAGGCTCAGCATATCATAGTCTCTTCCCTTCCCTTTTCTTGATGTGTGAGTTGTGATTTCCATTGACTTGTAGTCAATGTGTGAATTATAAATAAGAAATATTAGTTATTGTCCTATGGGTGAGTATGGAAATTTTTAGTTATTTGGGAATTGAATTTAAATGGGAATATTTCAAGAGACTATATTGGTGATCTGAATATTTGAAATTATAGGAAAAGAAAACTTGGAAGTCAAAAAAAGCAAAGCCGGAGCTTTGTTATGACAATATAGGAAGGAGGGATAAATTTTAAAAAAGTGAATTTTTAAAAAATTTACCAATCTTTTGAACAGAGGATAGAAGTGTCACTTTATCAGCTAAAAGCAGAATTATAGTCATATTAAGCACAGAAAGGAATTTCCTCATGTGTTGATGTGTTTTGTCTTCAGGAGCGAACAATTGAACGCTTAAAGGAACAGCGGGACAGAGATGAGCGAGAGAAGCAAGAGGAAATTGATAACTACAAAAAAGATCTTAAAGACTTGAAAGAAAAAGTCAGCCTGTTGCAAGGCGACCTCTCAGAGAAAGAGGTTAGTTAAAATCACTAAAATGGAATTATTTGGTTTGCTTAGTTATTGCATTGTTGTATGTATGTGTTGTTATGTTTTATATATGAAAAGTATTTGATGGAAGATTTTAATACTCTTACAGCAGGCTTTTTGTGAATGACTCAAAGGATATTTCAGGAGTTTTGCAAAGACATAATAAAATTGGTTTATTTATTCCCTAAGTTTTGCTATCTCTTTCATCATGTTTTGTGTTAGTTTCTTACTTGTTAATGGTATTTTTATATATTCTAAAATAACTAAAACCGTTACATGTGATAAAACAATAATGCAAGAGCTTTAGGGTCTCTCTGAATTTTCTTTCCAATACCTTTAGGAAAATTTGTGGAAGTGAGTTCCTAATAGAATATTTCCTTTAGAAGGAAAAAAATGTTTTATCTTTAAGTTTATGAAGCTATTAAAGTTGACTCCTTATATTCACAAAGCTTGATCTACTTTTGTTTTGTGGGAAAGAGTATGTATAGTTAGAACTCAAAGTCACTGTTCTTAGAAATCCATCTTATTTTAATTAATACTTGAAAGCTAAAGCTAATATTGTTTTATAGTTCATGAATGTTCTTGAAATGGAAAGAAACTGCAAGCCACCATGATAGTAAATTTCAAATTTTCAATCTGCATATTTATTCTAGGTTTTCTTGCTTCTTTTAGGCTTCACTCTTGGATCTGAAAGAGCATGCTTCTTCCCTGGCTTCCTCAGGCCTGAAAAAGGACTCAAGACTCAAGACACTAGAGATTGCTCTGGAGCAGAAGAAGGAGGAATGTTTGAAAATGGAATCGCAGCTGAAAAAGGTTAACAAAAAGTTTCCCATTTTCTTACTTTGTTTTAATTAAAAGCACAGTAGGTAAGTCTAGGGTGTTTATATGGATTAATTTACAAGTGGAATAATAAACCCCCAAAGTTTGAAATGGTAATTTGTGTCTTGTTTGATTTTTTTTTTTTTAGTGTTCTTAGCCTACTTTATTTTATTCATTATTACCCCAATCACTTAGAAAATTTATAGTTTAGAGGAAGATTAAAATATATACCTCCCTTATTGGTGACATTTGAGACTATGATGTAAAAATCTCAATTCTGTGATATTTTCCTCCATTAGAATTAAACTTCCTGAAAGGAGATAATGTAACAGTGGTACTTAAACACAATGAAAATGTTAGGAATGGTGTAGATATTTATCATTTATTTCTTTGCTTTATACTTCTGTAATATTTAAGTAGCAATTCATAGTTTTCAGAGCCCTTTCAATATTTAAATCTCTTACCTATCTAACTTTATGAGAATTGAAACTTAGACTTCTGAATAATTACATTAACTGAATTCAATTCATTGACTGATGAATGAAGGGTGGAGCTTAGTCTTGAGACTTCTACTTTTGCTCTTTTTCCATAGATTAACATATTATCTTCATTTAGGAAATCATGTTCTGAGGCTAAGGAAAGGAAGAAAATCCAGTAGCTTAAAGTTACTTTCGAATTGTGTGGGGAAAGTCCTTTATTTGAGATTAAGGATTCCAATTATAACCAATTTAGATTTGACAGTTGTATTTTTTTACAAGTCCGTAGAATATTTAATAAACTATACATGTACATAAATGTGCAAGTATCTAAGGCTGTAATAAACAAAAATCATAAAACCATTTATGGCTTACATTCTCCATTTTGCTATATAATGGCAACAGTTGTATTTTGACATTAGAAGGTTGGAGGTAATTTTCCATTTGAAGTTGTTAAATGTATTTAGGGTTGTAAAACAGAAGGCACTTCCAGGAGTAATGTTATTAACATTCTAAACTTGCTTATTTGTGATAGTATTACATTTTCTTTCTATTTGTTATATTTGAGACCCATAGTTCATCATTTATGGTCTCTTTTATGTTAGGCTTTTTATCTATATTTGTGAGAAAATATATAATTGGGTAGAGGAGATTGGTGGCTTTCTCTTTTTCTGATTTAGTACTTCTGTCCATGTCTGTTTTTCTTCTCAAATATTCCTATGTTTTATTTTAAGCAATTATTTCTTTTCATTTTAAAAAATTGTGCTGTATATGTATAATAATAATTGAAATGCATTCTGCTGTCATTTATTTTTTAAAAAATCAATTAAAAAATTTTAAAAAAAAGAAATTGGGTACTATGTCACATATTATTTCCAAATTCTAGAATATTAATTTTACCAGTGTTCAGCATGACAGGCATGGACATGGGATGGAACATTGTCCCATTTTACAGAATATCTTAGGATAGCCATTTATTTACATGTGAATTATTTGCATATTTGACTGATATTTTATGTGGAGGGTAGAAGACAAATGATATTAGATAACGATCATTCATCACAGTCCTTGTTTTCTGCAGCAGGAAGCCTGGAATGTGTTGTAGATCCCATTGTCAGCAGGATTCCAGTTTCAGATTCTCATAAAAGAAAGGTTTTTTTTATATGTTTTGTAAGATAGAAGAGAATAATGTGTTGTGATTGTCTGAATTACTCATACACATCATGTCCAGTAATGTCTTGGAAAGAACTCCCTTTTTTGCTGAGGAAACTGAAATCATCATCAGAGTTGTGGTGTGATCTCTGTTTTCTGGTTTCCTGTATACTAGCAGCAGCTTTTTTGACCTTCATCCTTATAATAAGTTTTATTTTATCTATAAAAATATGCTTTTCTTAAAATGCCTTGAATAATTTATTTTCCTGGAAAATCTAACTAATAAAATTATGCAAATTATCTTCTAGAAATAATTCTGAAATAATTATGTTTAGTCATTTGATTTCTTCTTTTCCTATAAAAAGTTATTAAAAGAAACCTTATTTAGTTATTTCAATAAAAAAATTCATTACTGATATTTCCCTATTACATTATTTACACAGTACAGTACTCTAATCCCAGAAAGCAGTTGTTAATTATACTTTTCCAAGCTTTGGTCTTTGTGGTCTCTGGTTCTTCTACTGCCCCTCCCTCCTGCCCCCTGCTATCTTTGTGATATTATAGCCAAACCCCTCCCTCCCCAACCCGTGCTAGGGGTTCAACCCAAAGCTTCAAGTGCTCACACCTCTACCCCATTCTCTAGTTTTAACTGAGTATTTATGTGATTCTATTTTTCTCCTTTCTTAGCATATAAATTATACTTATTAAAAATTTCTTAAAATTGTTGTCCTGGTGTTTGCAACATAATTTTAGCTAGTGTAAAGTACTCTGTCATTGCTATCCTACTTCATGTGCAGTACAGGTATCTTAAATAGAATATTCGTAATTTCTTCTTCTTTTCCCTTATTATATTGTTACCATTCATTTCATGTATCTGTAGGCTCTAATCACCCAAGACATTTTTACTATTACTTTATTACTTTAAATAGTTATCTTTTAGATCATTTAAGAAAAAAGATGCAATTTTCGTTTCATTTACTTGTCCAGTTTTTTCCCTTCTTTGTGTATACTGTGTCTGAGTTTCTGACCTCTTTCATTTTCCTTTCTCTGAAGAACAACTTTTAATTTCTTGCAGCACATGGCTTCTGACAATGAATTCCTCAATTTTTGTTTTTCTCCTTTTCTTTGGAAGAGTAATTACAGTGTATCTAGATTTCTAGAATGGTGTCTCTCCCTTCCAACACTTTTAAATACTTTACTCTTTTCTTCCTGATGTGGTTTCTTTGTGGTATAACATATGGTCTATTTTGGAGAAGGATCCATGTGCTGCTGGGGAAAAAAAAATGTATTCACTCGTTGATGGAATATTCCATATATATATGTTAAGTATAAATTATTGATTATTTTATTGGGTTCTATAGTTTCTTTGTTTAGTTTTTGTTTGGAAGATCTATCCAGTGGTGAGAGAGGTGTGTTAAAGTCACCCAGTGTTGTGTTGTGGTCTATTTGATTTTTGAAGTTAAGAACACTTTGTTTGATATACATAGACATCCCATTGTTTGGGGCATAGATATTTATGATTGTTATGTCTTGTTGATGTATGGTTCCTTTGAGTAGTATGAAAAGTCCTTCTTTATCCTTTTCACTAACTTTGAAGTCATCTTTATCTGATATATAAGGATAGAAACCCTGCTTATTTGTATGGTTCATGTGAGAGATACATTTTTTCCCATCCTTTCACCTTTCACGGGCTCGTGGATGTCTTTTTCTGTGAGATGAATCTCTTGAAGGCAGCATTTGTTGGGTCTTTTTATAAAATCCAGTCTGCCAGTCTGTGTCTTTTAATTGATGAGTTTAGGCCATTCACATTCAGGGTTATTATTTGAATATGTTTTGTATTCCTGGTCATTTTGGTTTATTTTTGGTTTTTAATTTGACATTGTTTATCCTTTGATTGGCCTTTCCATTAGTATAGTTCCTCCCTTTGCAGATTTTCATTGTTTTTTCATTTTTTCTTCATGGAATATTTTGCCAAGAATGTTCTGTAGTGCAGCTTTCTTGTTGTAAATTCTTTTAACTTTTGTTTATCATGGAAGGTTTTTATTTTGTCATCAGCCCTGAAGCTTAATTTTGTTGGATATAAGATTCTTGGTTGGCATCCATTTTCTTTCAGATTTTGGTATGTTATTCTAGGATTTCCTGGCCTTGAGGGTTTGGGTTGAAAAATCTGCTGAGATCCAAATTTGTCTCACCTATATGTAATCTGATTCTTCTGTCTTGCGGCTTTAAAATTCTACCCTTATTCGGTATGCTAGTCATTTTCATTATAATGTGCTTTGGTGTAGATCTGTTGTAATTTTGTACATTTGGTGACCTCTTGTATTTGATTTTCCAATTCTTTACATTTGGGAAATTTTCTGATATTATTTCATTGAAGAGATTGTACATTTTTTTCTCTATCCCAATAAATCTAAGATTTGGTCTTTTGATATTTTCCCATAATTCTTGGATGTTCTGTTCATGATTTCTTACTATCTTCATTGTGTGGTCAACTTGATTTTCAAGATTGAACATTTTGTCTTCATTGTCTGAGGTTCTGTCTTTCAAATGATCTAATCTGTTGGTGATGTTTTCTATCAAGTTTTTTATTTGGTTTATGATTTCTGGTTTTTTTCCCCCCTTCAAATCTCTATCTGTCTATTTCTTTCTTTCTTTTTTTAGTTGTAGATGGACACAATACCTTTATTTTGTTTATTTTTATGTGGTCCTGGGGATCGAACCCAGTGCCTCATGTATGCTAGGCAAGTGCTCTACAACTGAGCAACAACCCTGACCCCCTGTATCTCTTTCTTGAAGTAATCTTTTGCTGTCTTTCTCTTTTATCTCTTTGTTGGTGTGATCAATTGTTGCCTGTAATTGCTCTGTTATCTCTTTGTTGGAGTGATCAATTTTTGCCTGTATTTGCTCTCTCAGGTCATTCTTTAATTTGCAGATCATTTTAATTATGTACAATCTGAACTCCTCTGTCATTTCATCTTTCATCTACATCAATGGATTCTATTATTATAGTATCTTGGTTTATTTGTGGCATTTTCCTCCCTTGGTTTGTCATGTTGTCTATGTGTCTTTCTTTCTTGCAGTGTGAGTCTGAGGTATTGTAGTTTCTACCCTATAATCTTATAGTGTCCCTGCAGGTTATGAATACCTCACCTTTTAGGGGGAGATCAATGTTTAATGCAACTAATATGCAGCCATAAATCAATTAGATTCTATTTAGACATTTACAGTTTTGCTGCTGTAAACAGAAGTGTACAGTTATTTTCTACTATATAGCCAGTAGGTTTGCATGAGGGTTTATAGTTTCTAGTGGTGGACAGAGAGAGAAGGGGGTGGGTAGGATGTGATGTTTATGAGATAGGATGTGAGAATATAGAGGTATTATAGATTATAGGACAAGTGGGGAATTTAAGTTGGCTGTCAGCAGGAGAAAAAAAAAAAAATAAGAGGCAACCCCATGCAAGGCTCCCTGTTGCCTCTGCAACAGGATGGTGACTGTTAGCACACCTAGTAGGACACCTCTGGTGCAACCTGGCCCACAGAGACCTTGGTGACCGTCTGCCATGTCCTGGTTGTTGTCCCTAGATGGAAGTGGCCACGTCCCTAGTTGGTGGTGGCAGTAGCATCAAGCCTGTAGGTACCTTGCTGTTGGACTTCCAGGCCTGATTTGGTACCCCAAGATGGAATCTGTGCCAACTAAAGGTGGCAGAGGTCGCAGTGGAGGTAACCCAAGGTGGCAGTAGAGGTGTCCCAAGACGGAGTCAACCCCTTTCAGAGATGGGGCTGGAAGGATGGGCTGTGGGATGGGATTGGGCAGCCTTCGTTATTGGCACACTGTGGCATACAGTACTGCTGGCTGCCTCCTGGCCCTGTTTATTGTCCTGTTATGGAGATTACCATGTGGGAAGGGCTATGGAGGTGGCTGCAATGTTCCAAGATAGAGGTGGTTTGAGTGCAGCCCCACGTTGGTGGGATAGGGAACCTCAGCAGCTGCAGGGTGTTCCCTTCTGGACTCCTGGAGAGGAGGGGCATGCATGGGTTCCAGGCCAGGCTTTGGGCGCTGATGTGGTTTCTAATGATGAATCTGATGAATTTTTTTTTTTTTTATCAGATTTGTTTGTCTCTCTGAGGACTTTCAGACTTTTCTCTTTGTTTTCGTCTTCTGCAGTTTGAATATGAGATGCCTTAATATTGATTTTTGTTTTGTTTTGGTGTTTATCCTGCTTGATAATGGGAGCTTCCTGGTTTGATAAGTATCAATAGTTTTAAAAAATTCTCAGCTACTATTATTTAGATTATTCTATTCTTTTCTCTTTTTTTCCTTTGGGTATTATAAGTGTGTATATTTCATCTCTTGAATTTACTTCCCAGGGGCTGGGGTTTTAGCTCAGCGGTAGAGCACTTGCCTCCTACTTGTGAGGTACTGGGTTCTATTCTCAGCACTACATAAAAAAATAAATAAAACAAATAAAGATATTTTGTCCATCTTTTAAAAAATATCTTTATTTAAAAAAGAAAGAAAGAAATTACTTCCTAGACAGTTCTTGGATGTTCTATGCTGTTTCTTTCTCTCTGAATTTCAGATTGGAATGCTTCTGTTGACCTATCTTTAAGCTCACTAATAGTCCCCCCTCCTCTGCCCAACTTACTAATCAACCTATCAGAAGCATTCTTTATTTCTCTTACATGTTTTTGATTTGTGGTATTTCTTTTGGATTCTTAGAGTTTCCATCTCTCTGCTTAATTATTCATCTATTCTTGGATGTTTTCTGATTTTCCCATTAGAGCCCTTATTGTATTAATTATACTTATTTCAAATTCTCTGATAATTCCAACATTTCTGTCAAATATGAGAGTCTGGTTTTGTGTCTCTTCAGACTATGATTTTTTTCTTGTCCTTTAGCATGCCTTGTAATTTTTTGTTGAAAGCTGAAGATTTTTTTGGATAGTAGAAATAGTCTGGTAGTATAATACTTGTCTATTATCCTGGCTAGAAATTGGGCTATATTTAGTTTGCTGTAGATGCCAGAAGCTTCAGATTCCTCTAATGTCCTTGTCTCTCCTTTTGGCTGTGGGCTTTGCTTTTCAAAGTGAGTCTGCATCTTTCATTTCTTTTCAAATGTAATCCACTTTTACCATACTGGAGCCTTTTGGGGTGGTAGTAAGGGATAGGAGAGGGGGAGATTCACAATCCTATGTCTCAGTATTATTACATGGGCCTATCTTCCTGGCTGTGATCTTCACAAGCCTTTCTCAGTTTTGGTTTTCTACCTTTAGGTTTGAATGGAAGGCTAGAGGGGGTTAGAATAGGTGAGATGTCATCCTTCCAGGTGGGATAAAGCTCTGGTAAAATTTTACCCCAGCCTTTAGATGAATGCTTTGAGGGTATTTCACAATTGTTATTCTTTTCTCTTCTTCTGCCAGAACCACAGAGATTTTTCTCAGCTCTTCACTTAAAAAATCTGGTGGGGTTCCTGTGGTTGTAAAGTATATGAAAGTATGGTAAAGTCCCCTAAAACTCTTCCCCCCCTACGAGTTTCTTACTGTCATACTCAGTCCCCAACAATTCCTCATGATGACCCTGCAATTGCTTGTATGAGTTGCTTCTGTTCCAGATGAGTAGATCTCATTTCTGACTCTCCCAATATATGTGTTTCTCCATATTTTGGGTGGCAGTTTGCCCTGTGATCTCAATTTTCTAACAGGTCCAAGAAAAGTCATTAATTTTCAGTTTGTTCAGCCTTTTGTTCTTATCCTTGTAAAGGTGGCAGTGATGACATCCAGTGTCTTTGCATGTTGGAGCTGACCTTACTATAGTTTTCCATGCAGAACAGATCTATTTATTCTTTATGAAGATGCTTACATGATTTTTGACATTTAAAATAAAATCTAGAACAACAAAACAAAAATGTAGCTTATTGGTTATATCTGGAAATCACATTTTTAAAATTAATACATAAATATTTATGAAATTAGTAAGTGAACTATCCATAGGAATTTGAGAGTAGATTTTATCATGAAATTAGTAAGTGAACTATCCGTAGGAATTTGAGAATAGATGTCTGTGAATCAACAATATGCCAGTTTTATACAGCTTTTTTTTCTGCAAAATTTCAAATGAACTCAAGTATCTTCCCACATTATTAGCAAAGGGTTTTTAAGCTCTTATTAATTTATATTGGAAATTGGCAAGAAAAAAAAAGCTTTCACTTTTTTAAAAAAAGAGTCTTTCTGAGAATAAATGAGCGCATGTTTCCTAATTTAAGATTGAGATTTAAGGCAGTAAAATGTGGGACTCAAAACAATTGTTAAATATTATTTCTGATTTTACCTCCTTCTAAAAGTTTCTAATTCCATGGCATTACTATATTTAAAAATAGGGTAAGTAGTGTCATTAAGTTTTTAAATTTGGTATAATTTAAAATTATTTTAGCAGGTTATAAGACCTAAAATTCTGTTATATCTTCCATAGTAGCAAGGATTTTTTGCTTTATAGCTTATTTGTAGATAATAGTACAAAATTGTAGATGTATCCTGTTTGGCATATTTTCTTCTTTCTGAAAACCGTAACTGGTATAAGATTAGTGTTCTAATTTATATTTATTCAAAAGACTTCTTACAATTGAAATTTTTGAAGTAGGAAATGTCTGTCCTTGGTAATTTAACCTGTACCTGAATTTTGGTATTCTTTGTCATCAGCATGAGCTGATAACTTCAGCATTATTAAGGAAAGGATTGAAATTCAGCTTTTTTTTCCTCTCTCTCTTTTTTTGTGGTGCTGGGATTGAACCCAGGGCTTTGTGCATGCGAGACTCGCATTCTACCAATTGAGCTATATCCCCAACTCTGAAATTTAGCTTTTGAGTTATGAGAACTTCTTAAAATGCCAAATTCTTTTAAATACCCGTTTCTAGGCTCTTGAGTTTTTAATTAAAGCTTTTTTTCAAAAACCACATTTTTTAACCTTTTATTCTTTTTTTTGCTTATTCTATTCTTAAACCATTTCCTTCTGTTTTTCTTAATTTTTTTCCTTCAACTCTTCTGACTCCCTTTAGTATCTAGAAATGGTATTGGAACACTAATCCAAGCCATTAAGTGACCTGGCAAAGCCATATACAGATGTGGTTCATATATTTTTGCACAATTTTCCAAGTGGAAAATTGAGTGTACTTGACCTTCTGTCTTTACCTTGCTTATATAGAAACTTAAGAATTTAAAAAAACAAAAACCAAACCAAAACAAAAACCCCCACAAAACTCATTCTGATATATATTAGGGTAAGTTCAGATTCTTGGAGATAAGATATGTTTATATCTTGAATTAAAAGTTTTTAAAGAGGAAAATTCTCCCCTAAACTTTGGGAGAGGTTTCTATTCTGCTGCTTTCTCCCTGTTTTTTTTTTTTTTGTTTGTTTGTTTGTTGTTGTTGTTGTTCTCAGTGGGTTAATTCATTCAGGGCTGCTTCTCTTTCCCTTTGCTTTTAAGTAAAATCATTTGTGGCTTTTAACCACACCACTTTGGGGGATAGAATTTTGCTAACACATTAAAATCCTATCTGCCAGTAGAATCTCCTTTAAAGGCCATGTTTAGAAACTGAATTCTCACCACTGAAGGAACCTGACACAAAAGAAATTGGTAAAGGACATAATTTTAAAAGAATAGCTGTTACTTCCTTAAAGAATTTAAATCAATTTACATAAATGTCTTTTATTGAAGCTACTTTGCACCAGAGCTTTCCTCAGTATATGTATTTATCTTTTTACTATGTATTTTTAAATAATTCTAAGGCACCATATATGTTTTGTTGTTTATTGAATAAGATCCCCTTCTTAACCTTTACTTCCTCATTAAATAATTTATACTTTGAAAATAAGGATTTGGTTATCTGCTTGATTCTATAATTGTGTATATTTTAGTACGACATATGAAATACAAAAGAACGAAATCCTTGCCTCCAGTGTATGTGTATTGAGGTTTTAATAATGTGATCCAGTGTATGTGTATTGAGGTTTTTAATAATGTGAAAGGTAGGCAGTTACCAGTAGATCAGCACTTGAGAACAGAGAGCTTAACCTGATTAAGGATTTTTGAAAAGGATTGTTCATGGTTTAGTTTTTCTTGTCCAGAGGTGACGTTTTATATAGTACTGTTATTTCACTGAAGTTTGCAGCTTTTGCTTCCGGGTGATTTTGACTTCCTGATATTCTAGAAGTAGAACATGTAAAATATACACATTTCAAAACACAGTTTAACAGACAATTAAAATTTAAAGGGTTAGAAAAGCAGTGAGGGGAATGACGCCATGAAATTAAACATCCAGAAAATATTTTTCTAACTGTTGCTTTGAGAAGAACTCTGTGGACATAAGATATGTTTGCATCTTGAATTAAATGTCATTCTACTATTTAGAAGTTTGTTTTAAAGAAATGTTTATAAAACTTTTGGAAAATATCTTTTTTAGAGTTTATGTTTTTAAAAAAATAAAGTTGCAAAGGTCTTTAAAGATGTTTAATATTCTTAGAATTTCATTTTAACGTCCAAATGAACCCAGCAAGAATTTGGATGTAAACTTCTCTGATACAGAATTTGTTATAATTAGTAAGGGAAGGTTAATATATTTTTGATTCTTCCCCCCTAACTTAATTGACTTTTCTTTAAAGTTGGTAATTGGATCATCCTGTAGGCTACATTTAACATTACACTTATATAATTGATTACTTTTATCCTCTTCCCAATTCTTCTTCTTTTCCTACCACTTAATTCTATGAACTGTTTTAAATCAAGCAAAACTCTTTCACTGCTTGTGCATATTCATTTGTTCAACAAGTTGTTGAGTTTCTACACTAGGTCAGTTTTCATGGTGGGACTGAGGATACAAACAAGATTACCTGCACCCTTGGTTTCATAGAATGTATATTCTCTATCAGGGAAAATAGATACTCACACAGGTAGTTGTAGTAAATCACAGGGTGTGATGGAGTGTACATCAAATCTAGATTAGGGTCACAGAGGACCTCCTTAACAGAGGAGACATTTACTAAGCTGAGACCTCAGAGTTAGGGCACTTCAGCATGTATGAAGGCCTAGAACACTGATGTGCACGATGTTACATTGGCAGAATTATAAATAAAACATTTATAATAAGTGATTATAAGTCAGAGTTGTCTTAATAGTATTGAATAGCAGCAGACCTTCATGTTTGTTTCTACAGTCTTTTGTGCCCCTTACTGTCGCCTATTTCATTGTGTCCTTCCTCAGTTATTCCTGCATTTCTTTGCATCTTTGGTCTTTTTCTTTTTATTGATTCTCCCTTTTTGGTATATAAATATGGTCAGCTTTCTACAGAATAGCTCCTGATCCTGTTACTCTTTATACTTCCTCCTCTATTTTCTGTTAGACATAATCATATTTGAAAAGTTTTTGTAGCCTTATCCTCCCCTTAAAAGACTAATTGCTATAGGAACTTTCCTCTTAACAAACTAGCAAAACAGTGTGAAATAACTGATTTTTAGATATTGGAGAAAATCCAGTGCAGAACAGTGATGTCCTTTTACCTTCTGAACTTGTAGTTTTTATTCTTTAAAGTATACTTCCTAAGTTAGTTAAAGATGAGGGAAGCCATTTATGATGTATTTTTTATTTTTTGGTGCTTAAGGATTGAACCTATGGCCTTGAGCATGTTAGGCAAGCATACTACCAATGAGCCACATCCACAACCCTAAAAAAGCCAGTGTTTGGATAGATAAGTACTTTTTCATCAGGAATTAAGCCTTAAATAAATGAACTTGGTAAAAGATTTAATGGAGCCAGATGCAGTGCTACATACCTATAATCCTAGCTACTTGGGGGGTTGAGGCAGGAGGATCACAAGTTCAAGGCCAGCCTGGGCAATTTAGTGAGAACCCTGCCTCAAATTTGAAAATAAAAAAGGTATGGGGATATTGCTGAGTGTTAGAGCTCCCCTGGATTCAATCCCCAGTACTGAAACAAAGATTTAATGCTTGTGTGTAGGAGGAGGTTAAATAAGGGTTCTTTTTTTGTTGTTGTTTGTTTGTTTGTTATTTTCTGGCACTGGAATTAAACCTGGGGCCTCACACATACTGGGGAAGCAGTCCACTGCTGAACTACACCCCCAAGTTCCCAACCACCCTCCTTTTAAAAATTTTAATTTGAGACAGTTTATTTAGTTGCCCAGACTGGCCTCAAACTCGAAATCCTCCTGCCTCAACCTCCTGAGTAGCTGTGATTACAGGCATGTGCCACCTTACCTGGCTAGAATTTAATCTTAGATTTATAACAAAGCATTTAGTTTATACAAACATTTCTCATTTACTAATGGTAGTTTGCATTAGAGCTTTTCAAAGAATTTTCTAAGAATATACCTTTGACCTTTTAATATATTTTTCAAAACATTTTAAGGGACTCAATACATTCTTAAAGTATCTACATAATTCTGGGTGCCCAGAGTCTTGTGATTCACACATTTGGTAAAGCAGCATATGGGAGAAGGAAATGGAAATAACTAATGGGACATTAGGTCTCAGCAATGGTGCTATCTGTGAATTAGCAGTGAATCCTGGTGGTACCTTTTGATACTGTTTGGCAAGATCAATAGCAGTCTTTTGGTTTATTAGTATATCTTACTACTCTCTGAAATATCAGTTGGCTTTTGGTGATTTTTGGCCTAATAAAATTCAGAGGTATAATATTTTTTAAAAATCCATTTGTAATTTAAGGCAATTACTTTAAATATTAATCCTTTATATATTTGATAATACTATGTTTAAATTGAATATAAATAGTTCTTTGACCCATGGTTTACCCAGCCAGTTTCACTTTATGTGTATCTTACAGACTTGGAACACTTCTTCATTTTCTTTCTTTTTTTTTTTTTTTTTTTGTAGGCACATGAAGCAACATTGGAAGCTAGAGCCAGTCCAGAGATGAATGACCGAATTCAGCAGTTGGAGAGAGAGATTGCCAGGTACAAAGATGAATCTAGCAAGGCCCAGGCAGAAGTAGACCGCCTTTTGGAAATCTTGAAGGAAGTGGAAAATGAGAAGAATGACAAAGATAAGAAGATAGCTGAATTAGAAAGGTAAGGAGAGGGAAATTGAATGGGACTCCCTGGGTTAGAAAAAGTAAAGTATGTATTTTTGAGGGCATACTTGTTTCAGTATTGTGTGCCTCTGAGTTTAGGGTCTTGAATGCTTGTTAATATTTTATTATCTACTTATTATTCTAAATCAGTACAAATTCTTTGTTGCATTCTCTAAAAGGCAACATAGAAAGGGAGTAAACTGAGAAACTGTTGACCTTAAACAAAAGAGAAAGTATTCATTAATTGAAAAATTAAAGTTTTCAACTGACTGATTAAGATAGAGTACAAATAACTACTTGCTTTTTATTATTTATTGTTCTAGATAATAAGCAAATGGTCCTCCTGTATAAGGAGTTAATATTGTATCATTGGTTTAGACCCTTTTGGCTGATCAGATGCTCTTTGGGGTTGTGAATTTTTGACTAGGTTGTGGAGAAGCAAATTCTTACATCAGTCAATGAAGCATGACATTTTAGGATAATTTTGGAGACGCAGATGTGATTTTTATGGGGCCTGAATTTGAATTCTTCAAAATGGGCTATTTGAACAGATCCTGCCAGATATTTCTCTTAGAATTTTGTCTTTTTTAAATTACTTTATACTGAAGACCAAGTATATGCCTGTTAATCTCTTCTTTCATACCATGTATTTAACATGAACTCACAAGTGCATTGAGACAGCTCTTCCAGCAGCAATTGATTACCTGTGTTCTTCTAAACAGCCAGAAAGACTGACAGTGACAAAATGAAGTCACTAAGCTATGTGACTTCTTGAGGGCTGGTTCTTAAGAATAATTTATTTTTATGTTCTTGATGGCTGGGAAGTTTTAGATTACTTTCATAATTTATTTACTGAGTTTTAAATTTTGGGGGTGGTTATTGGTAGGCTTGTTATTTTCCTCTGAAGTTATTATTTCCTCCCTTTCTACCTATATAATTTTGATTTTCAAGAAACCAAAGCAATAAACTCCAACCCTCATAGTTTTACACTGTATGAAAATGTGAATAATATGGGCTTTTGACCTGCTGGCACGTTTTCTCTTATTTTGGTATTATTTCTATTCATTTTCTCTAGTTCTGGATAAGACAAATGGATATAAGTCTTTAAATCAAAAATTTAAAACTAAGAACTCTTGATTGTAGACTGTATGCATTTTTATTTATTTGTTTTTCTAAAAATATCAATTTTATTTATTTATTTATTTTTAAATGTGGTGTTGAGGGTCATCAAACCCCATACCTCACTCTTGCTAGGCAAGCACTCTACCACTCAGTTACAACTCTAGCCCCTGTGCATTTTTATTCACATTAATCTTTGCACTGTGTTCCTTCTCCAGCATGTGAGCATGCCTCATGTATATACACAGACACACACTCTTATATATTTACATGAATACATATCTGAATCTATACCTCCTTTTGCTTTTTTAATGGGCCTGAAATCAGCAGCAGTACTGCATAAACATTAAAATATGATACTTTTGACTGATTACTGACATCTCATTAAATGTATTTCAGAAGTTGCTTGAGAATATTTCATTTTTAAATGTGATTTTTTATATTGGAAATCTGCATTTGAAGCTGAGTGAGGTGGTCCATTGCTCATAAACTTAGCTACTTAGGAGGCTGACACAGGATTCAAATTCAAGGCCTACATTGGCAACTTGGTGAGACCCTGTCTCAAAAAGAAAAAAGACTGGGGATGTAGTCTAGGGTAGAGGAGTGCCTAATATTCATGAGTGCTGAAGTTCAATCTTCAGTACCACATTCAGAAAAGAAAAAGTGGGGCTGGGGCTATAGCTCAGTGGTAGAGTACTTAACTGGCATGGGTGAGACACTGGGTTTGAACCTCAGCACCACATAAAAAGTAAATAAATAAAGTTATTAAAAATATGTATGTTTTTTAAAAAAGAAGAAAAAATCTACATTTTGAAAATATTGCTTGCTATTCCATGAAGCTTGCTTGAAGAATATTATTGCATTTTGGGACTTATACTGATTTTGGGACATGGACATAATGTGAGGGAGAATAAGAAACAGAACTAAGTCTATATCTTGTATCCAAAATACACCAAATAGCTGCTTTTAATAGTGACTTTGTTTTTCACTTTGTAAGAAAGAGTTATACATGACCTGTGTAACTTTTAGTGTATTGGAAAAAGCATAGTTCTAGCCTCTCTGCTCATGCACCTGTAATTTTGTTTGAGGATTTGAGACAAAGATTTTTGCCTATCAGAAAATAAAATAAAACTTCACACCAAAAAAAACCCAAACAAACAAATGCAACATTTTCTCCAACTCAGTTTTTGCTATCAGCTTTGTAGTTTGTTACTCAGAAACATAGTTTGAGGTATTGAATAAACAGTAGCACCACAGAATTTGTGAAAGAGATCTACTATGGCATTCCCCACCCCCCCTTGCAAACCAAATTACTTATTTATTTACTTATTTATTATATGGTTTTGAGGATCTAACCCAGGGCCTCGCACGTGCTAGGTGAGCGCTTTATCACTGAGCCACACTCCCAGCCCCTCTATTATGGCATTTTATGAAGAAGAAACCAGGAGCCAAAGAAATTACTCCTGAAATTAAACAGTGGTTGAGCTGGAGCTAATAGAATGGGGTTTTAAATTCCAGCTCAATTTTCTTTCTATTTCAACAAGATTAATTATGTTCTTTTTGGACTTACTGGCAACTGTAAAACACTTCCTACCTCGATGGGATTTATTTTTTGCTCATTGTTGAACCAATGTCTTAAGCAAAAGTGGCTATAGATAGGATTATGACTTACTTAAAAACTAAGGTATATTTTAATTTTTCTTAGCTTTTGAAGGCCATTTTTTAAAGATGTGTTGACTTTTTAAAAATATTTTTATTAGTTGTTGATAGACCTTTATTTATTTATTTGCTTATATGTGATGCTGAGAATTGAACCCAGTGCCTCACACATGCTAGGCAAGTGCTCTACCACTGAGCCACAACCCCAGCTCCTTGAAGGCCATTTTTTATAAACTGAACTGTGCTTGTTTGAGGAGTTATTCAGTGCATTTTATGTTAAAGACAGCTGAGATTATGTCACATATTTGTTCCTAGATTTAGTACTGAGGTGCATGTGTGTGGCGGCTGTGTTTCTTACTAACCATTTGCTTCTTGTGTTGCCATTCCATTGTTTCCTGTGTGTATGTATGGGTGTCTGTCTCCCTGTGTTTTATCATTTTGAGTTTCTTCACCTTTCTTTTGATTTGTCTTACCATGGTCCTGTTCCATTGGGGGTTTTGTGTCTTTTTGTTTGTATGTGTGTGTTCCCTCTACCATTGGCCATGCTGTTTCTCAGAAAGCCAGTCTCCCGCAAATTGTACCCTCCACACCAGGTTTCTGTCCCTGCACCACCTGGGGGGTTTGTTTGGGACTTCCTGGGAAAGTGAGTGATATGTAAGGCTACAGTCTTATACTAGAGTAAATTGCTTCTGCTGTTCTTGCTACTGCTGGGGCTTGCTGGGGATTTTGCTTGATCAGAATTAAAGAACAGCCAGTGACACTGTATTTCTTAGTTAACCTGCTTTTGGATAAAATCAGTCTATGTTCTTTCGGGTAAGGTTCTGTACTGCTAGTTGAAATCATTTTAGTCTTTGTTTCCAGCTATCTTTTATGTGGTTGTGCTTACACTGGCTTGCCCTTTGAGTGGCTCCTTAACTGATAAAATTATTTCACCACATTTTAATTCAGCATATAGAATTCATTTCTAAAGGACATTGAGCAATCTTTTAAGTGCAAATATTAAAACAAACTATTTTATAATTATTAGTAGATTAATCATTAATAGATTTTCATTAAACCAAAGAAAATTCTTAGTATTCTATGCATTTCATAGTACTTCTTATGTAAGAATTTCCAGGATGAAAAGATTTAGGTTATATCATGAAGTATTTCCACTTATATTCTTTGTGGACTAGAGAAATAAATGAATGGTCCTTTCTAATGTTGACTCCTAAAGAAAAGAGTAATTCTTGTAACAAAATGATTTAGTGTTATAGCACTCACTTGTTTTAACATTATACCAGTCTCTTGACCTATTGTAATTAAAAAATAAAATTGGACAAGTCCACCTATACAACTGCAAATACAAAATATTTTCTTCAGGTAAATGTGACTACTTCTAAATTCACATTCCTTACTGTGGTGTGAATCAGATCGAATTTAAGAGAAAAAGTACATGTAGGGCATGTATACACAGAGAAATATATACACATATTAAGAAATTTGTTATAAGGAATTATTTTGCATGGTTGTGATGGCTGATTAGGCAAGTCTGAAATCCTGTGGCAGGCTGACAGGAAGGGAAGATCCTGAGCAGGAGGGAACTTGTGTCAGCACAAGCCAAAGCTGTTGTACATAGGTAGAATTTCTTTTCACTCCTAGGGAAATCTTACCTGTTTCCAAGACCTTCTGAAGGATTCAGTTGTGCCCACTCAGATTATCTGGGATAATCTCCCCTACTTAAACTGATTAGAGGCTTTAAGTACATCAGCAAAATACTTTCACAACACATCTATCTAGATGGGTGTTTGATGGACTCACTGGGCACTGTAGCCTAGCTGTGTTAATACTTCAAGAAAGCTATCATCCAGTGGCTTTGGATAGTTTGCATAGAAAAAAAATCAAAACAGAGTTTGAGTGTCCCTATATAAATGGATAGAATTAGATTTGCCTCAGGAATGCCAAATGTAATTGAGAATTTGTCTTCTAAAATAAGCATGTTGGAGTTTCTATTTAGATTCACAATGAATAGGCTTTTCTCTTATATAATGTTTATGATTTTTAGAGACAAGAGTAATGATAGAATTCTGTTAGTATTTTTTCAATCTTCTGAAAGAATTGTTTGTTGTCTGCTCTTTCACTCATGTTATCCCTTTTTGCTAAATACTCATGTGATGGCAGTACACTGGGGACAGTGTTTCCCGTGCCATATATTGTGTTCTGTTTTACATTTTTGCTTTATTGCCTTTTTATAATCCCAAATGACTAATGAATACTCAGAGTTTAGTGTTTTACAGCAGAAATTCTCAGTTTTACTCTGACATTCAATGTGATTAGAGTCAACATACTATTAAGAAACTTTTGTATTTAGAGAATGGCAGCCATCTTTTGAGTTTCATATAATTTGGTTGGCAAGAATTGCCTTTGTTAATTGAATTTAGGAATTTTCAGTGATCTAGAGAATAATAAAAGTTATTGTGTGATGTGAAGAGTTAAAGGAAAATGTAAATTTTACTGTTCTTCATTTGAGGAACTATAAAAGGACGTTAGTGCATGTATATTTTTATTTTGAGGTGTGTTCAGATTTAGCACAGAGGTTATTTGTGGGGCAGTCAGCAAAGGCCCATCTGATAAGGTAATGTTTGAGAAGACACTTGAATGAGGGGCTCTGTCCTCCAGAAGTCCTTAGAAGCCCTTAAAAAAAATTCCAACAACTTTATATACCTATTGTTACCTTATTTCAGCTTTGACAAATGTATACTCCTGTATACATTTGTCAAATGTATACTACAATCAAAATACAGAACATTTCCTTCACCCCCAGAAATGTCTCTTTGCAGCACATCTCCTCCCATTCCCAACCATAGATATGATTATCATTTTCTAAATTAATTTTTAATTTTCTTTAGTTGTAGATGGACAGAGTACCTTTAATTAATTAATTAATTTTATGTGGTGCTGAGGATCACACCCAGTGCTTCACATATGTGAGGCAAGTGCTCTACCATTTAGCCGTAACTCCAGCCCTCTAAATTAATTTTATACACAGCCCCCTCCTTTTGCCTTTGCTTTTAGTTTTCTGCTTTTCTTTATTTATTTCATCTGGAGCGCAGAAAAGAATAGAGTATACCAATAAAATATTGTTACTCTTCTATCTAATCACTAATTATCCAAATCTGAAGTTTGTGAATTGCATCCCCAACTCCAGAAATGAATCCTGATTCATTTAAGCCCATAAGGATAATTTCTGGTGGCTAGTTGTTCATGGAGCACATAATGCATAAGTAATTTGAGAAAGAAAGACTACAGAGACTTTAGGGAATAATTGTCTTATGAGGAAGACTTGCAAGAAGAAAGGTAACCTCTTTCTCCAGGACACTCTTGTATCTGGATGGGAGGTCCAGAACTATTGCAACTGCCTTGTAAGCTGCCTAAAGTGAAGTCAGCATCCGGAGAGTAATAGTTAAGAAAACCATAGAGAGATAGAGCTTAGAACCTGAAGGCACTATTCCTGAAACTACTGCTTTTAAGACTTCTTATCATGTGAGATAGTATGTTTTCTTACTGTTTAAGCCAGTTTTAAGAAGGATTTTGTTATTTGCAACCAAATGCATTCAAACTAATACAACTAATTGCATACTGATTTTCTTCCTACCTTTTTCCTATAGAAGAAGCATTCATTTTGAAAAGAATTTAATTTTTTTTTCTTATTAGTCATCACTCGAATGTGCTAGAAGCAGCAATGGGGCCTCTTTGTTTCCCTAATACTTTCTGAATGTTAAAAAAAACAAACAAACAAAACACAAATCTAATGACTTAATAACTTGACCAAATCAGAAGCGATTCCCTCATTGCCCATTTCGATTCTTAAATAAGGTCATAATTTGAGGGTACCAGTTAAATTAGTAATAAACTACTCTGTTAGACTGTTATTTTTGAATATGTCTGTACAGATTTCAGTCTTATTTTTCCTGTATTTTGGTCGTTTTTGTTTTCTTTTGTCCCTATCTTTCCTGGATTTATCCCCTACTCAGATATCTGGAATTGCGTTTGGAAGAGGCACAAACAGAAGATTCTTGCCCCCACCCAACCAGATGACCACTTTAAAAGGGAATATAATTTTGTCTTTTTGAAAGTAAATTTGTGTTGTGGTAGAAGTGGTGTATTGCACTTTGAAATATGGCATTACTCTTCTTTTGGATTCAATGAGCAATTCTTTTCTTTTAGAAGAAACATTGACAAGCAAACTGCCATATGTTTTGAGTGGAGATTTCTTGTAGGACCTCTTGAAAGCTCGTGTGCTTGACTTGTTATGTGTCCGGTAGATCTTATCTTTCTACAAGAAATTTCTTAAAAAAAATTAATATAATTTGTTTTGGAATTTTAGCAACCTCTTTATATATCATGAATTTTGTTTGTTTTAGGAAAACTTATTTCATGGATTTTTGTTATATAGACAAGAAATCTGAGGCCCAGACAGGATAAATGACTGCTTCTATATCATAAGTAGTAGCAGAGTTGTACCTAAGAATTCTAGGGTCTGTTTCTTCTTTTTCTCCTTTGGAACCACTGTGTTCTGTTTTTATTAATGGCCCCATTTCCTAGAATGGGGTCGTATAGACAACCAAATGATCCAGAGGCTGTTTATTTGTGGACCTTGATGAGGCCAAAGGCTCACACCCTCTTCTAAGACAGGTGCTTGGGAACTGGCCTGTGAGTCGCTTTGCTGCTAGGTCATAGTTTATCTGCCTGTGTGACTCCTAGCTCTTCTTTTAGTTTGAACTCTGTTAAATTGATGCTTCTGGCTCCAAGAATCTAAGACTAAGCAATGTAGCACCTGTTGTCATTTCTTTTATAGATGATGCCAGTGGAGGCATTCTTCCACAGCTTTTCCAACAGCTAGAAATTTCATCGACGAAGTCTCAACTCCTTCAGGTCTGGTTGAACTCTCCTGAGAAGTAATACTTAACAGACAACTAGGGCTGGCCATCCCAATTAACTCATGCCCTAGGACATAGGAGAGTCATAGAGAAGGGACTTGTTGAACTTTGGAATCATAGGTCTTTGGTGGTTTTTTTTTTTTTAATTTAAGGACAAATATTAAATGACAGTGGCTTGGGAGGTTGTTTAGGTAGAAGTCTAAAAAGTAATTTTGAAACCTGGACTGCTCATTTCAGGTCCTTAAGCCCTAGTGTAGGTAGAGATCTAGGTTGGAGAGGGAAAGCTAGGATCTTGTGCTGCCATGATAGCTATTCTGAGGAAGAGCTAGATGTCAGTTTTGTCATTCATAGATATGTACATAGTTGTTAGACCAGCCTTCTGGGTAGTTTGGTAATGCTTTTGTTGTTTTGTTTTGCTTTTGAAAAAAGGAAAAAGAAGTTTTATTGATTTGCTGTCAAAGGAGAAGCACAAGGAACCCCTGTCCCAGAGGCTGTGATTCTGCCCATCAAAGGGAGCCAGGGGATTTTTTAAAGAGGTGATTCAAAGGCTATATTCTGCGTATTCAATCCACCATTGTAATTCACTTGTTAATTTGGAGGATAGTTATTTCTGAAGTCTTCTGGTGCCATCTGAATTACCTTCTGAGTAGTTATGATAGAGGGACCTTTTCCTGTTTTGAGAAGGTTAATTTTCCCTTCTTTCCTAATTAACCATCTTTTCCATGCCTTATGTAGATCTATTGGTTCTAGGCTTTTACATCCTGGTTAAACTTGAATTTTGTGGACTAGGAAGAAAACTTAATCAGTACTTACAATATTGTTTTTAGGGGAACTGCATTCTGAATCATTCTGAGTTAAACAACTAACTTTGTTTTAAAATGCTATATGGTCTATCTAGTTGGGCTTAGTTACTTGATTTTTTTTTTTTAAAGTAAGGGTGGTCCCAGTTTGCTCAAACTTAGATCCATGGTAGTTAGCCCCTGAATTAACTGTCTAAACTGCTAAAACATTAACTTATACCACCTCTCAATAGGAATGAGAAGTGTCTGTACTTCTGTAGATGAAGAATCAAAGTACTGAACTGAGCTTGAACAAAAAGAACAGGGACTTTTCCCTATCATGCCAGCAGTGATTTTATCTGGGAATGTTACTTGCATATGTGTATGTTTAAGAGAGAGAACTTTACTGGCAACTTTTGGAGAAATTAGGTAAGATAGTTTGTAGGTTTCAACTGAATGCCTCAGGGTGATGGCCCTTTGAGTTTCTTATGTTCTTTTAAAGATTTTACGAGTACTATTTGAACTTTTATGTAATGAAAATGGAGATGCTTCTATTTGTCATTAATCCTCCAAAATGAAGCTAGTTGATAGGATGGTGTTTCCAGTTCTTAGTTTGATAATCTTGCAAGAATGAACTGTTTTCTTACAAAGGAAGTCAAAATTAGTAGGTATATGTTTTTTTTTCTTATTTACCTTTTTTACTCTTTTCTCTTTGATTAGAATTTTCTTTCCTGTTATTTGTTTGTGGCAGTTTGACTCCTTTTAAAACAGTTATCCTTTTCAAAGTTTATCCCTTTCAGTAGTAATCTCCTTTTCCTTTTGTGGGTGTAGGAGGATACCGGGGTCAGGGCACTTGACCACTGAGCCACATCCCTAGGCCTATTTTGTATTTTATTTAGAGACAGGGTTACCTGAGTTGCTTAGCACCTCACTTTTGCTGAGGCTGACTTTGAAACTCATGATCTTCCTGCTTCAGCTTCCTGAGCTTCTGGGATTACAGATGTACGCCACCTCTCCCAGCTTCCTTTTCCTTTATTTTTGCTTATGATAGTATCTATTACATTCTGTCCTGCACCTTATTGAGGAACTATTAAATATATATGTTAAAAAAATGAAGGTAGTCCTCTTTTTTAATCCACCATTGAGTCATCTCACAGTTCTTCCCTATGTCTTTCCATCACCCATACTATTAAGATCCTTTAGAAAGTAAAAAGATGACGATTCAAATAGTCTCTTAAAACCTTGGTAGTTAGATTGAAAATATTATTTGTATATTTGTTTCTTTTGTGTGATCATTATATGTTACCATATTATGATATATGTATATACATATATTTACATGGTATGTTTGTTTACACACAATTTTCCTTCTGTAAAAGTACCTAAAGTATTCTTATATAATTTAGCCTGGTTCAGTGGATTTATTTTTAAATCTATAGGTTAAACAAAAGAATAGCTAGGTTTCTCTTCCCTCTTTTTGTCATGAGACACCAATCCTAACTTTATTATTTAAATTTTTTTTTTTTTTTTTTTTAGTTATAGGTGAACACAATGTCTTTATTTTACTTTATGTGGTGCTGAGGATTGAACCCAGTGCCTCATGCATGCCAGGCGAGTGCTCTACCTCTGAGCCACAACCCCAGACCCCTAGCTTTATTTTTGAATTTTAACATTGCTGATATGTACATGTAATGGCATGGCCTAATTTAATTGGTATGATTTTTTTCTTAGTGATATATCTTACATCTTTGCTCAATTGACACACGCTTGGAGAGTAGACAAAATTGTTGAATGCACAAGGGGAAAAATGTAGTATTTCTAAATTAACATTATTTTATCATATATTTCATTTCAAATGTGTCACCAAAGTAATGTATTTTTTAATACTGTTATTATTATAATTAGATATTTTGACTATTTTATCTACAGTCTAAGTTTATATAGGTCAATCTAAAAATTATTTTTGGTTCTTCTCATTGGGAACATGTTTCAGATTATTTTACACTGGCAATACACTGTATTCAGGCATTTATGATATAATATAACTTAGAAATGTAACCCTAGGTATTTAGTCTTCATATTTGTAAATGGAACATGTTTCGGATTATTTTACACTGGCAATACACTGTATTCAGGCATTTATGATATAATATAACCTAGAAATGTAACCCTAGGTATTTAATCTTCATATTTGTAAATGTTTTTCCTTAAAGAAGTCCTGAGTGGATACCCAGTATAATATCCTCATTATCTGCCATATATAAGTTGATCTGCTTATAGCTTTGGTATAAATTGCTGTATAATTCATGAGGAAGATGATTCTTTAAAGAAAAAGTTTCCTGCTAGTCAAGGTGGCACATGCTTGTAATCCCAATGACTTGGGAGGCTGAGGCAAGAGGATTGAAAATTCAAAACCAGCCTCATCAACTTAATGAGGCCCTGTCTAAAAATAAAAAGGGCTGGGGATGTTGCTCAGTGGTTAAGCACCCTTGGATTCAGTGCCTGGTACCCCCCCACCACCCCCCAAAATTACCATTTCAACTGTTTTTAGTGTTCAGTGACGTAGGTAAATTCACATGGTTTTGTAACCATCACAGCCATCCAAATTCAGAGTTTTTTCATATTTCCACACAAAAACTCTAACTATTAAACATTAATTTCCCATGTTCCCTTCTCCTTTCCCCTGGCAACCACCATTTTTCTCTTGTTTCCATGAGTTTGTCTATAGATAACTCATGTAAGTAGAATTATTCACTATTCCTCCTTTTACGTCTGGTTTATTTCACTTAATGCAATGACTTAGGTTCATCCATGTTTCATTCCCGGTTTAAAAAAGAAAGAAAAAGTCTCCTTACTTTAAAATTTTTGATTATGTGTCTTTGATCCTCATGTCAAAGAACAGGTTCTTAATGTTGCTGGCATAGAATGGAAACAACTGGGGTTGCTGGTGGTTGAGAGGAATAATAATACAATGTGTGTTCTGCTTGAAAGAAAATGATGTGTTTAAAAAAATGAAAATCCTCAAAAGGCATAAAATGTTGCTGAAGTATTACAGCTGAACATGACTGGTTCTTTATCTGATCTCACTTGCTTCAGCTTGCTTTCTGGGGAAGTTGCTAGTTTCTTCTTCCTCTTTGATCAATTTCACTGATTTCATTTAATAGGAGAAAAAAAATTACACAGCTTTGTATATTCATTTCTATTAGGTCATCTTCCCAATGTTCTTTGTGGACACAGCACCTATAGAGATTTATTGTGTTTATTGGCTTCCTTAATTTTATACTTTAAAGTGTGAACATTAGAATCACAAACATTTATTTCATGTGCAGATTTTTTCCTCCTAAATGAATACCCCAAGAGCTATAGTTTGATACTGAGATGAAATATGATTCATGAACAATAAAATAGGTTAAATTATGATTAAAGTTGCTTGCTGTTGTCAGGAATAAACTCAAAATAATCTTCCCCCATGGATTTTACATGTGTTACATAAACCCTTACCATCTGTAGGAACTTTCAGTTAATATCAGTATTTATCTAAAATTATTCTTTCTGTATCATTACCAACAAAAAGAGAGCCTTAGAGAAATGATCTACTTAGTGATTGGTCTCTTTTTGCCTTTGAACCTTGTTTGTATTTGACACTGATAAATATGTTAAAGATTCTTGGATTTGTATATATTCCTGAAGAAGTATCATAGAGCATATAAAAGTAATTTCAGGTGAGACATCAGCATACCCACATTCTTATCCTCTGCCTGCCAGTTACCTGCAGTGTGACTGTGAGCAAGTCATTTGTTTTTGTTTTTCATCTCTTCATTTTATATAGTGGGTATAATAAATCTTACCCTCCTTTTAAAATTCTCATAGTGACTTTTAAAAACTTTAGTTTTAGTTAGAAAATGAATTAGACTTTTTAAATGAGATACCAGATTTTTAAAAACAAAGTAAAAATTGAAATGGTGCTTGCATTCAATAAATAAACCTTTTGTTTTTGATTCTTCAAGTAAAAATTTGGATTATGAAGACAATCCAGATGGCACTGGCCATTAGAAGTCTTAAATATTTGAAGGTTAATACTGATTTCAGTGAAATTGATTAATTCTTCAAAAGGAAAACTGCCTGTTGTTATGAAAGGCAATAATGAACTGTAGGGGATTCATGCTATGTAGGAATAATAAGCATGACAACTTTGCAACTCTCACTGCTGAGCAATGTGTCAGAAATGAATTTGTGTTACAGAGTCTTTCTTGTTCATTGTTGCCTTTAGATTGCACCATTTGAAGATTTTATTAGGAATGAGAAATACTGATTGTGATCAGGGAAAAATTTTTTGCAACATTTGAGAAAATTATTTCAAAATCTCTCATGTAAATGGGAGTTCTGTATTCTGTAGAATAACTGAAGCTGTCATTGTCTTTCTGCCTCTCCTTTTGGATAAATTGGATCCTCTTAATGGAAAGGGGAGCAAAAAGAGTACTCAGTTATAAGGTAGGAGTATATAAAACTGAGCTGACTAAAGTTGTAAAATCACTTAATGACAGTTCTAGCTACTTAAATGAGAAGAGGGTAGCTAACTTCCTCTTATGTTGCTTAGTAGTTAAGAAATTGTTTTTTTTTTCCTGTCCCATTAAATGATAAATTTTAGACAAAAATTTCTTCCTTTAGAAAGATTGATTAAAGTATGATGGTGTAATCTAATAAGAAAATGTACTTCTTGAGAGTGAAAATCTGAAGTTACTAATTTTTAGTGCCTATGCAGTATCTGTGTGTCCTGTTCTTTATTCCTGTGCTTTATGTTTTGTCTATGTCCATGATTAATATTTCTGAATATTGTCCTTATTAATTCTTTCTAACTTTCTCTTTCACATTTCATCCTGGATTTGCTGTTTCCTTCAGTCTCACCTCAAGGTCAGTATGTTTGTACAAAAACAAAGATGATGTAATTGAACCTTGTTTACTAACATTAGCTTCAATTCTAACAGGTCACTAAAATGATAGAACATATTCTAGGAAAAAAATGTCTAGAAATCTGGTTGTGAGTGTTTAAAATGTCTGAGTATAATGTTTACTAAAAGTGAATACGAATTTTTATATTTTGAAAGAATGAGAATCTGGGCATGGTGGCAGTACCTATAGTCCCAGTGACTGGGGAGGCTGAGGCAAGAGGATTGCAAGTTCATGGGTAACCTCAACAAGACCTTGTCTCAAATTTAAAAAAATAAAAGGACTAGGGGTGTAGCTGACTGATAAAGCGCCCCTAGGTGGGTTCAACCCCAGTAGCAAAAAGGGGGCAGGGGTGGAGTTGAGATAGTGAAAGTAGAATCAGACAACCAGAGTTTGAGAGAATTATAGCTGTAAAGAGCCACCTGAGGAATGGGGCCGGGGGGAAGTACAGTAAGGATGACAGAAAGAAATTTGACACAGTCTATGGATTTATGTAAGAATCTTTGAAGTTTTTTTTTACCAAGAGAAATCTTTGCACACACATACAACTTTTACACTTTACACTTTTGTTTCGTGATTCTGCTAAATGATAGAATTACTGGGAAAAAAAACCCAGCATATATATGTGTTCAAGGCATTATGGTAGAAGTTTTACATTATTTGTTTCACTTCATCTTCTCAGCAGTGTTATAGGAATTATTTCTATTTTAAGCTGAAAAACACAAGTACAAAGCTAATTTAACAACTTACCCATTTTTACTAGTGAGCAAACTGTAGAAGAAGCTGCCTAAAATAGTCAGAAACCTGAATTTTTAAAGTTATTTTTCATGTGAGCCACAGCAGTGTGAATTATAGCATGAGAATTTATGATAGTTCAGAAAATGAATTTGTTTTGATTTGTATTTTTCTAATTGATAAAGATGTAGAACTTTTTAAAATATATGTGTTGATTGATTGTATATCATCTTCTGAGAGGTGTCTACTCAGTTCCTTAGTCCATTTATTGATTGGGCTATTTGTTTTTTTGTTGTTTAGTTTTCTGAGTTCTCTATATACCCTAGAGGTTAGGGCTCTGTCTGATGTGTGAGTGGTAAAAATTTGCTCCCAAGATGAAGGCTCTCTACTCACCTCACTGATTGTTTCTTTTGCTGAGAAGCTTTTTAGTTCAATCCATCCCATTTATGGATTATTGATTTTAATTTTTCCACTATAGGAGTCTAATGAGTGAAGCTGGGGCCTAATCCAACATGATGGGGATTTCTGCCTACTTTTTCTTCTAGTAGATGCAGTCTCTGGTTTAATTTTGATCCACTTTGCATTGAGTTTTCTGCATGGTGAGAGAGGGAGGGGGAGCATGGAGGATTAGATGAACTCAAGATTGGGCAGAGGAGTGGGAGGGGAAGAGAGGGAGCCTAGGGGTAAAAAAGATGGTTGAATGAGATGGATATCATTACCCTAAATACATGTATGAAGACATGAATGGTGTGGATATGCTTTGTATACAACCAGAGATATGAAAAAATGTGCTCTCTTTATATGTGTGATATGAACTGTAATGTATTCTGCTGTAATGGATAAAAAATTAGAATAAAAATAAAATAAAACCTGAAAAGTAAAAAAAAAAAAAAAGAAATGAATTTGTTAGTACCATATGCATTTTACCTAGCAATTCTCTACTAATAATCATTAAATTGTGTGCGTGTGTGTGTCTGTGCACATGCATCCACACATTTGTTGTTTGTTTCTCAAAGCACCCCTTGGATTCCCATGACTAGCATATGGATTATGTAGGGGCAGAGGGGCAGATTATTATTCTGCTGAGGAACTAAGATTGGAGGATAAGATTTCTCCAGGGTCAGCCAAGGATGATATGTAGATTTGAAGCCAGCTCTTCTTATTTCAACATTGAAACTCTATACTATAAGCACTCTAACCTATGAAGTAGCCCCAAATTGTTTGGATTTTCTTAGATATCTCATCTGCAGTTTTCTTATCAGTAAAATTGGGATAATTGACTAACATGTAGTCAATACAAATAGGACTTAGAGTAGCATATGCCACAAGGTAAGCAGTCAACAAATGGAGCTTTAGGATAGTTCCAGCCTTTTTAATGGAATGCTATTTGATCCATCATGTTATAGCATGATGTCATGTATGTCAGGTTCTTTTAAATACTGTACTGTTCTTATTGGTTCATACTGACTTCCAGCACAAAGGGACACGATTTGAGAGCTGCATCATTAGGTAATTTCATCACCATGCAAACTTCATAGGATATATTTATTTACACAAACTAAGATGGCTATAATGACGTTTGCATTACAATCCCATGTGACCTCTGAAGTGTATTTCTATTCAACTGTGTATGAATAGAAAATGACAAAAGAAGATACATTTTATCTGCAATGATATTTTAGGACTCCACTTACCTTTCGAGGTGCAAAATTCGTATTATAAGTGGAAGATGAAGCTGAGGCTCTGTTGGGAAAATTTCTTTCCCATTTCTGTTCACCGAAATGTCTTCTCAGTGTTTAGTTGAGAACCTAACTGTTATTTCTGAAGAAGTCCCCTTATTTTTGACTCATTTGAAAATAAGAAGTGTAAGGCTAGGGTTGTGGCTCAGTGGTAGAGCGCTTGCCTAGCACTGGGAGGCACTGGGTTTGATCCTCAGCACCACATAAAAATAAATAAACAAAAAAAGGTATTGTGTCTATCTACAATTAAAAAAAATAAGCAGTGTATGTGAAGTGTAAATCAGAGTAAAAAAAAAAAAAAAGAAACCTCTTGTCATTAATTATCCAAACCTAATTCATAAAGGGTCCTTCAGTCAGATTTATACTGTCCTCTTTTCTCTTACCTGATAACCACTTTATAAAATAAATAGAGTTTTAAGTGATCAACTGTCTCAAAATTTACTCACCTTTCTTGTATTTTGATGGGAATACGGTTCCAGGCTAAGTCTTCCTATTTTTTTCATTTGTTTCTTCTTATCAGTTTTTAAAACTTGCCTTTTACATTAAATCCTCCTTGTTTCCTTATTTCCATTCTCTTTCTTTCCACTGATGATTCTGAACATAAAGTTGTGTACTACTTTTTTACATCCTTGGTTTTTTTCCCTTCAATTCACTGTACTATCTTACTTTTCCATTTTTTTATTTACTTGAACAATGTTTGAAAGAATCAAGATTCTATTCTTGCTGTCTTCACTTTCACACTTCTTATTTATTTCCCAAACCAATCTAATTTAGATTCTTATCTCACTGCTATACTAAAATTACTAATATGATGTCAAATTCACTAATCTTGTCTTGGGCCTCTTTGATGATTCTGGAGTTTTTTATATTATTGGTTGGCCCCCTTACTTCCTGTAAACTTCTTGTGTAGTTTATGTGACTTTTTTTCTGTTACCTCTCCTTGGTCACACTTTTCAGTTTGTTTTGGTTTTTCTTCTTTTACGTTTCTTAACTCTTAGTGTCTTGTATGTTCTTTTTAAAAAGTTCCTTTTTCATCTATATTAGTAGTCTGCCCTTTTACTTAGATTTATTTTGTTTTGTGTAAATTTTTATGGAATCTACATTTTTAATAAGCTTTATTCATTATAGAAGAAATCTTACAGTGTTTTCAGTAAAAATAGCAAGCACATATATAGCACTTAAAAATGACTTTCCCGTTTTCTACTCTAAACATTTTCTCCACATATCATAGTTATCTAAGTAATTCTAATTATGGTGAAATCAGAAAACAATTGTGCTTCAGTAGAAAAATATTATGGAATCCTTCGCCTTGGTTTGGAGAACTTTTGTCTCTAACTTAAGCTATGAGCTGACTCATATTTTCAGTGGAAAGTTTTATCATTTGTCTTATTGTCTTAAAGTTTTATTATTTGTCTCATATTTTGTCTTATTGTTTGACTGATTTGATCTCCCACATTCTAAATGAAACTTACGAAAAACTCCAGAAGAATTTGTTCATGGAAGCCTTTGGTGTACACAATTCTCTTGAGCTACAAATTATGTTAATTGTAATAATGTTAGATTCATTTTAATAACTTTTACCATGCAGTAAATATATCAAACTGTACTTATTTCCAGATAAGTTTATTTTCCAAGGAAAACACAATAAAATAGGTTTAGTTTTTCTGCCAGCACAGATCACCTTAACCATGATAAGTTTAAAGCCTCTCTTTGTTCCAGAATAGAATTTGGTGCAGTATTTTTTTTTTCTATGTAGAATCATTTTGCCATTTTAATTATGACTTTCCCAAGTCTAGTTTAGAACATCAATAGCATATAATTTAATTTATTGATGTTTTTGAGATAGAATTGAATGTTTTGGGTGACTTCATTAGGTCACCTTTGGCAAGATTCTTCAGTGTTTATTTTAACAACCTATTTTTTGTTGTTGTTGTTAACTTTGCTATAACTTTTGCTATAACACTTGTAGTTTTTCTATTATACATTTCCATTTTGGATAGATTTATTTTGTTCTCCTCTTCCTCAGTTATCTTCCTTTGCCCTCCTCTGGCTACCTTTTTCATTCAGTACAAAGACTCTTTATTTAGAGTGATGCTGACTCAATGTGACAGTAGCACTAGGGAATAAATAACTTTTCATGCCTTTTGCTTTCTTAAACAGTTCTGCAAAAATATATGTCCTCATGCCTGCAATACTAGCTACTCAGAGGCTGAGGCAAGAGAATAATTTGAGATCACCTTGGTCAGCATAGTCTAAAAATAAAAGTGTGTTTTCTTTTTAAATTTTTTTTCAAATAACATTATTTCCTAGTGTTTTTGTAATAGTCCACACAAGAAAGTGTAGCCACATTTTATGTTAGCTAATGGCTACTGAGATAACAGTGTACTATTTTGAATGATTTTTTGGGTGTAAAAAAGGTATGAAAACAGAAAAGACTTGGGCTGATCTACCTGTCATCTATCGAAAAGTATTTCAAAATTAGATTTTTTTATACAGTTGTCAGATGTAGCAAATAAAAATATGGAGTGTCCAGTTAAAATTGAATTTTAGATAAATAGTGAATAATCTTTTGTATGTTATATAAATATTGGAATTTGCTTATAATAAAATATTAGTTGTTTATCTGAAATATGAGTTTGAGTATTCAGCATTATATTGGACAGACTATTTTCAAGCACCCTTCATCTGCTTGAAGTGTGGAGGTGGGGAGTTATATTAATTGTGTTATTTGGTATATATAGAACCCAAAGATGCAGAATGTGGGGTCTTGGAGTGGAAATCTGCATGCAGCTCTGCCTCTTAACTTAGCAGTTGTCAAAAATAGGTATTTACTTGTTATCTTTTGTTTTTTTTAATAGTAGTACTATTTTGTGGGAGAAATTCATTAACTGAGTAAAATCATAATACTGTAATTAGCAATTAGACTTTTAAAATCAATCTCAATGAGTTTATTTTTAAGGAAGCTATTGATATGCATTGTTCCATATGATTATCAATATATATGCAATTCACACAATTTTAAAAATTTATGATTTCATGTAACATGTTTTTATAAGTGTTAGGTCCTTAGGCCAGAGTAACTCCAGACCTAACAATAAGCATATTTTTCTTTTTGTCCTAGTTCTTAGGTGAGAAGTGCTGGTCCCTCACCATTTTATAGCCTGTTGTATGAGAAGTTTCCTTTATTTTTATCTATCTATCTATCTATCTATCTATCTATTTGAGTCATCTGGTTCACAGATCAATATTTATTTATTTATTTGAGTCATTTGGTTTACAGATCAACATTTCCAGGCGATATTGCATTTTAGATAGGTGATAATGTGATTATTTGGTAAGATACTTCAGATCAATAACTCTCAAACTTTGGTGTTTTGCAAATTGAATGGGAGTTTGTCCATATTTAGTTAATTGATGGATTTGGTGGAAGCCTAAGTTTCTACATTTCTAAAACTTTCCAGTGCTGATGCTGCTGGGCTGTTAAACTTGCTTTGACTTGAAAGGCTTTAGCAAGTAAACAGTTTTTAAATAGATGTGTCCTCTTATTTAATAAAATTTACAAACATTGAACATTATCCCTTGATTTCCCTGTGCTAAATTACATATGAACTTGTTATAAAAATCTACTTATATTGTTTTCAAACTTTAAACAGACTGTATTCTTCGGAGTTCTATTTTGAGTAGATTAATCAGTATAGAGGATATGCTTGGTTTCCTTTTGTACATTTGCTGGACTTAATGAGCACCTATATACCACAAGGAACAATTTCACAGGACAAGGTGAGATAGGTAAAAGACAATGGGAAATGGATTGATTCAATTCTTTCACAATTTTCTATAATATTCTTGGTTGTCTGACTAGATAAAATTATTTTATCTTGATGGTTATTCTTTTGTCTATAGAACAAAAACATAAAATATCTGCAAAACTAAGATAAAGCAGGGAGAATGAAAATATAAAAAGAAGGGGATTAGGAGAGGTCAAGACCAAAAAAATAATAAGGGGACCACAAATATGTCATACTGTATTACATTCTGTGTAGTCTGATATGGGCAAATACTCTGTTTTGAGATGCAACTGTATCTTATTCAAGAATAACTTTAAGGGCTGGGGCTATAGCTCAGAGGTAGAGTGCTTGCCTTGTATGTATGAGGCACTGGGTTCAATCCTCAGCACCACGTAAACATAAATAAATAAAGATAGTGTGTCTATCTACAACTAAAAAAAATTTTTTTAAAAAAGAACTACAAAATTTAAAAAAATGTTTTGTCTGTTATAGAAAACATAGACACTATAGAAAATCCAAACAAGAAAATATACTAAATTTTTTTCCTTTTTAATTTTCTTTAATACATGCATGCCCACTTATATTTGGGATCATGTCCTTTTTTGAATTAGTGGAAGTAGTCATGAGAATTGTATGCCAGATATTTCGAAGGTCAAAATAAATATCATTTTATTTTATTTTGGTACTGTGGATTTAACCAGAGGTGGCAATGGGGTATCCCACTGCATCACATTCCCATCCCTTTTTATTTTTTTGAGACAGGGTCTCACTGAGTTGCTGAGGGCCTCACTAAGTTGTCAAGACAGGCCTTGAACCTGCTATTCTCCAGTCTAAGCCTCCCGAGTTTCTGGGATTATAGTCATGCGCCACCATTCCCAGCTAAACTTTTTTTTTAAAAAAACATAACACACAAATGGAGAGTGTAGAGGTGGAGTAAAATGAGAGCAATGAATTTCTTCAGTTGTTCTGAAACATAACTAAAAAATACAATGACCTATTTCTGTGACTTGGGAGGGGGTAAATTTAGGATTTAAAAAATTATTTACTTTCAGATATAATTCTAATTAAGAGTGCTGAGAAATAAAATTGACTTTGGATCAGAAGCTTAGCCCATAATATCTGACTTGTAACCAGAAAATAGTCAAGTGATTTTAATTGGGTTCCTTATCTTGTGTGTCATAATGTCCCAAATGACCATCCTAGTGCAACAGGCGATAGGGATTGCCAGCACCATCTGGAATAATTCACAGATGCAAAGTGAAAGGAATTTATGTACCATTTCAAATATTTTTCTCTCTTAAAACAGAGAATAAACCTTTGTATGCAGTAAGTGATCATTATGAGAAACTTAATTTTGGGGAAAAGCAATTTGTTTGATGAAAGCAAACTTTTGCTCTATATCTTCATCTTTTCTAGTGTAAAGATCTGAACCTATTTATTTCATTAGTTAATATAATTGATATGAGGTTATTAGCACATTAGAAACATTAACACAGAAAATTATGGAGTGAGGAGAAAGCAAATAAAATATTACTTAAAAAATTTTGTTCTAATGGTGTCTGAGTTTCTTGCATTATCTGTGACTGAAATCATATAAATATTCCAGATGACCAAAAGTGGAATTCTTATATAGGACCTTTTGATTCATTCTCATCTGAGAATGAATTACAATTAATGTCATTAATTCACCATTCCCTCTTGAATATTTTCCCAAGCTTTATTGAGGTATAGTTGACAAATAAGATTAGTGTATAGTTAAGATGTACACTGTGAACTTTTGATATGCCTATACACTGTTAGAGATTACCACAGTCAAGCTAAAATCACACATTGCCTCATAGCTACTGTTTTCTGTGTGTGTATATATGTGTGTTTATGACACTTAAGCTTTCCTGACTTTTTCAAGTATTGTATAGTATTAGTTGTACCACATTGTATATTTGATCCCCAAAACTTTTGTGACTGAAAATTTGTGCCCATTGACCAACATCTTTCCTCTTCCCCAGGCCCTGACAACCACATTTTACTCTCCTTCTATGAGTTTAATTCTTTTAGATTCTACATATAACTGAGATCATAGAGTACTTGTCCTTCTGTGTCTGGGCTATTTTATACTGTGCTGCAGGTTTATCCATGTTTTCATAAATGGTAGGATTTCTTTCTCTGAATAATATTCCATTGCTTATATATGTATATTTGACATTTTCCTAATCCATTCTTATGACACCTAGGTTGTTTCCAGATCTTTACTGTGGTGAATAAAATTGCTGTAAACATGGGAGTAGAAATGTCTCTTTTGAGATCCTCATTTTAGTTCTTTCAAATAAATATCAGAAGTGGGATTGCTGGATTATATCATAGTTTTGTTTATAGTTTTTCAGGAACTTTCATGCTGTTTTCGCTAATGGCTGTACCAATTCCCATTAACACTGTACCAGGATTCTCTCTTCTCCATAACCTCACCAATACTTGTTATCTTTTGTCTTTGATCACAGCTATTCCAACAGATGGGAGCTGATGGGATCTTGTGTTGCCCAGGCTGGTCTTGAATTCCTTAGCTTAAGCCATCTTCCCACCTCAGCTTCCCAAGTGACTGGGGCTACGGATGTGCACCATTGCACCCAGCCAGCATCCTTTGTCCATTTTAAATTGAGGGGTTTTTGTTTGTTTGTTTGTTTTGTGCTTTTGAGTCCCTTATGTATTTTGGATATTAACTCCTTACCAGAAGTACGGTTTGCAAGTATGTTTTCCTAATCTATATGGGCTCTCTCTTCACTCTGTTGTTTGCTTTGCCATATAGAAATTTTTTAGTTTGATATAATCCCATTTGTCTGATTTTGGCTTTGTTCTCTGTGCTTTTGGTGTCATATAAGGAAAAAAAAAATCATTGCCCAAACCATTATCAAGGAGCTTTCTTCTACTATGTTTTCTTTATGAAGTTTCAGATCTTAGTTTTAAAAATGCTTTAATCCATTTTGAGTTGATTTTTGTTTGTACTGTGAGATAAAGGTTCAGTTTCATGCTTCTATATGTAGATATTCAGTTTTCCCTGAACCATTTATTGAAGAGACTATCCTCTCATATGTGTTCCTCCTGGCATCTTTGTCAAAAATTACGTTACTGTAAATGTATGGATTTACTTCTGTGCCCTCTATTCTGTTCTGTGGTGTATGGTGTCTATTTTTATGCCAGTATTTCAGTGTTTTAATTACTATAGATTTGTAGTATCGTTGGGAAAACCAGAAAGTGTGATGGTTCTAGCTTTGTTCTTACTTAAGACTGCTTTGGCTGTTCAGGGTCTTTTGTGGTTCTGTATAAACTTTAGTGTTGGTTTTGTTTGTTTGTTTTCCTGTTTCTGTGAGAAATGCCATTAGAATTTTGATAGGAATTGTATTGAGTCTATAGATAACTTTGGGTGGTATAGACATTTAACAATATTAATTCTTCCAACCCATGAACTTGGACTATCTTTCTATTTGTATCTTGAAAAATTTCTTTCATCAATGTCTTATAGATTTCAGTATGCAGACTTTCACTTCTTTGGTTAAATTTATTCCTAAGTATTTTACTCTCTTTGATGCTGTTATAAATGAGATTGTTCGTGTCTATTTTGGATAGATCATTGTGTACTATATAGAAATGTAACTTATTTTTTATGTTGATTTCATGTTCTGCAACTTGATTGACTTTGTTTATTAGTTTTGATAATTTTATGGAGTCTTTAGGGTTTTTAACATATAAGATTTTGTCATCTGCAAACTGATACACTTTAATTTCTAAGTTTTCCAATTTGGATGCCTTTTATTTCTTTTTTTTTCACCCAATTCGCGAGAACTTGCAGTACTGATTAAGTAGAAGTGGTAAAGTGGACACGTTTTGCTTTTCTTTTTCATTTTTGTACTAGGGGTTGAACCTCAGGGGGCTTTACCACTAAGTTACATCCTCAGTTCTTTTTAAAAAAAATTTAATTTGAGACAATCTCTTTCAGTTGCTGAGGTTGATATCTAAGTTGTGATTCTCCTGCCTCAGCCTCTTAAATTGCTAGAATTACAGATGCACACCTCCATGCCCAGCTTTGGCCTCTCTTTTCTTGTTCTTGATTTTAGAGGAAAAGATATCAGCTTTTCATCTTTGGGTATGATGTCAGCTATAGGTTCGTCATATATGGACTTTATTTTACTGAAGTGTATTACTTCTATGCCTTATTTGAGAATTTTCATTTTTTTTTTTATTATTTTGTTACTGGGGCTTAAACCCAGAGGTGTTTAACAACCATCCCCAATCCTATTTATTTATTTATCTATTTATTTATTTATTTTTAGCTATAGAAGGACACAATATCTTTTTTTTTTTTTTAAATATTTTTAGTTGTAGATTGACACAGTACCTTTTGTTTTTTTTTATTTTAATATTTATTTATTTTTTTTAGTTCTTGGCGGACACAACATCTTTGTTTGTATGTGGTGCTGAGGATCGAACCCGGGCCGCACGCATGCCAGGCGAGCGTGCTACTGCTTGAGCCACATCCTCAGCCCAGGACACAATATCTTTACTTATTCATTTATTTTTTACTTGGTGCTGAGGATTAAACCCAGTGCTTCACATGTGTGAGGCAAGCACTCTACCATTGTGCCCCAGCCCCAGCCCTCCTTGTTATTTTTTATTTAGCAAGTGGGTCTCTCTGTTTCTTAGGTTCTCACTAAGTTGCTGAGACTGGCTTTGAACTCATGATTCTCTTGCCTCAGCCTCCTGAGTTGCTGGGATCGCAGGCATGTACCACTGTGCCCATCTATTGAGAGTTTTTATCATGAAAGGATGTTTAGCTTTATCAAATGCTTTTTTTCCTCAGTCTTTTCAGAGGATCATGTAATTTTTACCTTTCGTTCTGTTCATGTAGTATATCCTGTTTATTGATTGTGTATGTTGAATCATCCTTGCCTACCAGAGATAAGTCCCACTTGTTCATGGTGAATGATCCTTTTAATATTCTAATGAATTAGGTTTGCTAGTATTTTGTTGAGGATTTTCATCTGTGTTTACCAGGATATATTGGGCTATGATTTTCTTTTCTTCTGCTCTTATTTGACTTTGGTATGGAGGCAATGCTAGCCTCTTAAAATAAGTTTGGAAATATTTTTCCTCTTCAGTTTTTTCAAAGAATTTGAGAAGGATTGATTATTTATTCTACTTTTTTTTGTTTTTAATATTTATTCTACTTTAATGTTTGGTAGAGTTCATGTGTGAAGTCTTCCGGTTCTGAGCTTTTTTCCCTTGAGAATTTTTTTAATTACTGCTTCTTTTTCTGTATTCATTATTGATTTTTACATCTATTTCTATTTCTTCTTGATTCAGTCTTGGTAGGTTGTACGTCTCTAGAAATTTATCCATTTCTTTTGCATTTTCCAACTTGTTGACATATGATTTTTCACAGTGTTTGTTTAGTCAGCTTTTTTGCTACCATAACCAAAAGACTTGACAAGAACAATTGGAGGAAGAAAAGTTTATGAGCTAGGGAGAGAGAGAGACAGAGACAGAGACACAGAGACACAAAACATATCCCCCAAAGGCTTGCCTCCAGAGTGACCCACCTCCTCCATCCACATGCTATTAGCTTAGAGTTATCACCCAGTTAATACCTACCAGAGGATTAATGCCCTGAATAGTTCTGAAAAAGAGGAAAAATCAGGGAGTCTTGGTTTGCTATTTATTGAGACTTTTTATAAAGCTGTAGTACTTACAGTTGCATAAAGTTGGCTCAGAAACATACAAGCATATCAGAGTAGAAAGCCCGGAATGGGCACACATGTATATAAAAACTTTACACATGACAGAGGTGACAATGCTTGAAGTATTGCTGAGTCAAATCATTATTAATACATACAAAAATGAAATTTTATTCTTTCACTATACTCAAAAAAATGAAATTACATCTTTACTTAATGCCCACTCAACTTCAATTTCAGGTGGGTTAATGACTTCAGTGTGAAAGACCAAGGTTGTAACATCTTTAGGGGAATAGTTTTATGAATTTGGAATTCATACAATTGTCATACAATTGTACTCTATAAAGGAGAAGATTGGTATGTTTGAAGCAATTAAAATTTTTAGATTCTGTAAATGCAGTGATAACATAAAGCAATCAAAGAAATAATTCATAATTTGGAAGAACATAGTCCATAACATGTGACAGTTAAAAAAATTATCAGTGTATATATAAAGTAATCGTATGTCATTAAAGAAAATTTGTCTTAATTAAACAATGGACAAAAGATATAAGTCACAGAAGTGGAAACAGGAATGGCCAAATACCATATGAGAATATTTTTAGCTTCAGTAGTCAGGAGCATGCATTTTAAAACCATATTGAGATACGATTTTTTATCAGATTAGGAAAAATTGCAAAGTCTGATGATATCAAATGTCAGTGGATATGGAGAAATATAACAAGCATTGTTATGACCTACTAGTGAGTATAAGTTAATAAAACCTTGAAACGAATATAAGTTGTACCTACTGTATGGACTAAGCAGTTGAGATTTTAGACCTAAATCCTAGAGAAACTTGCATAGTTCTATTAGATTGTATCTAGCAGCATTGTTTATAATAGCAAGAAATGGAAACAACTCAGTTATCCATCACCTTGGGAATGGGCTAAAACAGTTATCATATACATTGTTTTATACTGCAGAAAAAAATTGAGGAGATTAAGAAAACTAAGTATCACTCTCAAAACACAAACTGAAAGGAAAAAAATAATTTATTGGTAAATTTTATGAAACTCAAAAATTGGCAAACTATAAATGAAGGGTCCATGTATATGTGGCAAAACTTTAATAAAAACAAGGAGATTTTAAACCCAGAATTTAACATAGAGATTACTCTTACCAGTGGAGGATAGAGTAATAATAGTCATTGGAATATGAGAGTGGTACAATGGAAGCTTCAGAAGTAGATAGAATGTTCTTTAAAAAAAATTTTTTTATACTTGTAGCATGCCTTTATTTGTTTCATTTTTATGTGATGCTAAGGATTGTACCCAGTGCCTCACACATGCTAGGCAAGTGCTCTGCCACTGAGCTATATAGTCCTAGCCTTAGAATATTCTAATTCTTAAGCTGAGTTCTTAGATCTTGATGCCATTATTTTCAGATACATGTATATTATATATACCATTTTGAATGCTTGAAATATTGATTTAATAATGGTAAAATTCAAGTTATATTTCAAAACCTTTGTTAAAATGAGTCGTAATAATATATCTGTGTGACAATGTAAGGAGACTGCTTCCATTATTTTCAACATAAATGGTTGACTCGGTTTCTCTATCATTTCAGATCCTCTCATGCTTTTCTTTTGTTTTATAATTTTGTCATGCTTCATAAAGTATGTGCTGAAATATATTCTCCTTAGAGGAAAACTGGAACATCATTGTATACAGTGTATTATTTTTGATAGGGAAAAATTTGGAATTGTTGAAAAAAATCCAGCTTGTGGCTGAGTCTCAGTGGTAGAGTGCTTGCCTAGAGCATGTGAGGCACTGGGTTCGAGCCTTAGCACCACATAAAGATAAATAAATAAAGGTATTGTGTTCATCTGCAACTAAATATGTGTGTGTGTGTGTGTGTACACACACACACATATGAAGAAAAAAAAATTCTTGAAAAAAATCTTGCACCAAGAAGTTTTGTTGGATTTTGTTGGTGTAAATTTGTACATAGCATATTCTTTCTGTGCACATATATGAAAAAGCTTGATTTTTCTCCCTCTATCAATAGGCAAGTGAAAGACCAGAATAAGAAGGTAGCAAATCTGAAGCACAAGGAACAGGTGGAGAAAAAGAAGAGCGCACAGATGTTAGAGGAGGCCCGGCGGAGGGAAGACAATCTCAACGACAGCTCCCAGCAGCTGCAGGTCAGAGCACACGGAGTCTGAGAGGATTGGGTGAAGAGATTTGATCCTTAATTGCATGTTGTTTTTCTCTTCATCTTTATCCTCCTCTTTTTTCTCTTTCTAACCCTGCTTGCTGCCTTCCTGTCAGATCAACTTTTTAGCAATAATGGAATGGCTTTAAATAGAAAAGGCAAGTTTTATTCCACAGTTTTGTGAGGACACCTCAGCATAGGAGAAAGTTCATCTTGCTTCAAGTTGATCATACTTAATTGGTAAGTTCAATGTCAGTTTAATGAGTGGGTTATATTAAGCTATAGGGTTGTTAGTATAACTGTTTGCCATTTCTGTTCATTAAAGACCATTGTTGATCTTAGTTTGTGGCTTTCTTCCTTTTTTCCATTTCCCTTTTTCTTTTCTTTCCATATTTCTTTCCTCCATTTCCCCTTCCTTCCTTCCTTTTAAAAAATATATTCAATTTAGAGAGTACATTTCACAGTCATAGAGGACATATTTTTTTTCTTTGATGGAGTGATGATATTAAACCAGAACAAATAACAATAGTAGCAGCTACCATGCAAGTGCCAATTAGGTTCCCAGTATTTAAAGTAGGCCCTGGTCATACATTTCTCTAACCTTCACAGTAATACAGTGGTATTGTGCACATTTTGCAAATAGGAAAACAAAGACATTGAATTACTTACCTAAGTGCACACAATGTTCTAAGTGACTTGGCTGTGATTTTTATTTGGGACTTCTCATCTGCAGCCTGTCCTCTTTTTCTTGGCAGTAATACCTTAGAATGAAGGTTTAGGTTTTAGGGAATCCCATAAACATGCTGGAATCCTCTAAAACTCCTGGTATGACAGCTAAACTGCTGTGATATTGCTTTTCTTTCTTTATAGCTTCTCTTTGGATATAATATAGTATGTATACCATAATTGCACAGTCACACAATTTTGACTAGAGAGATGTGGAGAAGTTATTTTCTAGAAACTGATTTTAGGCTTTGCAACAAGTACATTCTAAACTTGGAAACTCAAATTTTTTATTTTTATTTTTTTGGTTTCTCTTTTATATAACTTTTACTGATATACTTCTTACAGAATGATAAATTACTTCAAATGCACCAACTTTTGAAAAGAAGAATCATCAATTTTTCCTCACCCTTTCAACTGTTAATATTAACAATGGTTAATATTAGCATTTTTCTCTTCCTCCTTCACTTCCTCATTTAAAAAAAAAACAAATCTGATGAATGTAAAAGAATTTATTTTGTGGAATCTATATTTCTCTGATTACTAGTGATGTCAAGTGTTGTTTTTTTCACATCTTGAATTTTCATTTGTAAATGTAATTCAAATCTCCTCACTTTTTTTCCCCCAGTGGTAGCTTTTTCTCTCATGAATTTTGTGCTTAATTTATCCACATTTTGAGACCATATATTTAATTTGTCTTAAATTTAAATTTGTCTTAATTTGTGTTAAAAGTTATTCTGTTATTGCTTGCATTTTTAAAAATAACATGTTTGCTTTTTAAATTACTTTAGAGTATTTTGTGTGTTGAGGAAGGTTTTTTATCCCCTAACAATTTCAGTAGCATGTTTACAGGAAATTATTTCATTGCTCACAAGGCTGAATTGGTATCTTTATGTTTTGTGAAATTGGTTAACAATTCAATCTGTTTCTAGTGTTTCAGTTTAACCTCCCTCCTTGAACGATGACCACATTTTAAAAAATCATAGAAAATACCTATTTTATAATAAGACAAGCCTGTCTTTTAGTTCACTCTTTAACTGTTATCATTTCTTGTGTTCCCCTAATGCTGATTTAATGTTTTCTATTGTCAGTCTTTGTAAACCAAGGATATTCTAAGTTTCTATCAGTTATTATAATACCATGAGTGCTTTTGTATGTAATCTTTTATAATCTGTTTTTAAGAGCAGATAGATAGGATATATTGCGTTATTTGTATTTTACATAAAAAGAGTACTAACATAGAGGGATTGACTGACTTTTCCAAGGTGTGTCCCAGTGATAGCTGATGGCCATACTTTTAGCTACTAAGGAAATGGATGTATTTCATTCAAAGACAGTGAAAAGAGGACTGGCCTACAATTAAGATACTTAGGATCTTATCTCAGTTCTTTTACTCACTACTCTTATGTATATTTTAAAATTATGCTAGTGGTAGTGAGTTTTCCTAGCCCTAGACTATATTCTCTAAATACAGTTCATGCTTGAAAGGAGCTAGGGATTCTTGGAGAAAATGGCTGGTTCCAGAATTGGAGCTGGACATGTATATTCTAAACCTAGATCTCTAGATCAGTTCGTTTGAGATTATAGTATCCCTTGAATTCACCTGGAGGCCTTTTCAAGCTTAGATTGCTGGGTCCAGACCTTAAGGTCTGATTCAGTAAGTTTGCTTAAGCTGCAAGAATTTGCATTTCTAGTAACTTCATAGGTGACGATGACATTCCTAGGTTCTCGAAGTTTGGTTCAAGGACATTCCTGGTACTCAAATCAAACCTCGAGAACTACTGTAGTACAGCATCTTGTGATAATGAAGAATTAAGCTTCCGAAATTTACTGAGGTCATGTAAGAAGGTTAGGGAGATGCAAATCAAAACTGAGATTTCATCTTATTCCAATTAGAATGCAGTCATCATGAATACAAATAACAATAATTACTGACAAAGAGTTGGAGGATATGGGGAGAAAGAACACTTATACATTGTTGGTGGGACTACAGATTAGTACATCCACTGTGGAAATTGGTATGGAGGTTACTCAAAAGACCAGGAATAGAACCACTATATGACCCAGCTCTATTCTACTACTTGGTATTTATCCAAAAGAACTGAAGTCATATACTCTAATGATATATGCATTCCAGTGTCTATAGTAGTGCAATTCATAATAGCCCAAGGCATCTGTGAACAGATGAATGGATAAACGTGTGTACACACACACACACACACACACGAGTTCTGCTCAGCCCTAATAGGAATGAAATGATTTAAGTTGCTGATAAATGAATGGTTGGAGAACATCATGCTAATTGAAATAAGCCACAAACTTATTAAAGTCAAGAACAGAATATGTTCTCTCATAAGCACAATCTAGAGAGAAAAAATAATAATAATTTTTAAAAAGGCTGGGGAGGGCTGTAATTGTGGCTCAGCAGTAGAGTGCTCACCTAGCATGTTCGAGGTCTGGGTTCCATCCTCAGCACCACATAAAAAAGAAAATTAAAGTATAAAAATAAAAAATTTTTAAAAAGGCTGGGGAAACCACGAAAATAGAAGGGAAAACAATAGATCTAGGGAAACGGAGAGGGAGAAGGAGAGAAAGGAGAAAAAGGGAAGGAACCAGGGAATGAAGTAGCCAAATTAAGCTCTGCACATGTATAAATATTCACAAAGAATCCCACTTTTATGTATAATTACAGTGCACCAATTAAAAATAAATAAATAGAAGGGAGACCATTAAAGTAAAGGAAGAAGGTCAGGGAGAAGGAAGAGGAAAGGGGAAAAGGGAAGTAATGGGGAATGAAATGGAGCAAGTTATTGGCATATATGAATATGTCATAATGAATACTACTATTACATATAATTACAATGTACTAATAAAAACTTGTTTAATAAGGACAGAGGAGCAACAATGGAGGGACCATTATTTACCTAGTATGGGCACTTATAAAAAGGACTGGAGTACAGTGGATTAAAGTAAATATATTTAAATCCAAAAGCTTAGTATCGAGACTGTACAAATAATTTAGAGATTACTAAAGCACCAGTTCATTATTCTGAACAAATTGGTAAATAAAGGGAAAGAATCGGGCAATTAACTTGCCTTTTATGGATAAATTGTGTTAGACAAATCAGATAGTGGATCACGGTAGGTTCAGTGTTGAAGAATTACAGCTGATGAATGCAGAAGGAATGAGAGAATTTAGAAAATGATCTTCTTGCAGTTAACTAAATAAACATGGATCCAGGCAACTCAGCAGTGAGTTATTATTATTGAATGAAATGTCAATGGAGAACTTTATAGTGGGTGGAGCAAGTTGATACCTATCAATAAATCTTTCAGTTCTTATAGAAAGAGAAAAAAAATCAAGCATGTTAAGCCTCTGACTATGATGCATTTGCATATATGTCCCAAAGAGTCAAATCTAAATTTATGTGAGCCAGGTTAAGAAAAAAAATAGGCAAAGAAATATGTTAATTACTCAAGGAAGTGCTATCAACCAAACTCAGATTATAATACAAATTTTTTTTGGTACTGGGGATTGAACCCAAGGGTGCTTAACCCCTGAGCCACATCCCCAGCCCTTTTTATTTTCGATTTTGAGACAGAGTCTCATATGTAGAGGGCCTTGCTAAGTTGCTGAGGCTGGCCTTGAACTTGTGATGCTCCTGCCTGAGCCTCCTGAATTGCTGGGATTATAGGCATGCACCACCATGCCTGAATCAGATTATAAAAAATTCTACATGACAGATAACTCATTTTCTTCAACTAATATATGAGAATGGGGAGAAAGAGAAGAAAGATGCTTTTTACAGATTTTTTAAAAATTGGGGAACATAAATTTCATGCAAATCATTTAGAATTTACTGGGATCCTGACTTGAATAACTATAAAAAACATTTTATGAGGAGAGATCCAGGCACTTAACAGGATACCCAAAAAGTTTTTTTTTTTAAGTATAATTATTTTGTTATTGAAGTACCTAAAGAAGTGTTTATAGAAAAAATAGTGTGGCATCTGGGAATTATTTTTAATTGAAGTTATAAGTAGGGCATATTGGTCAATAGGATTATTGATAGTTATTGCAGCTGAGTTATAGTGAAATGGGTTTCATTTAACTACTCATTATACTTTCGTTTGTGTTTGAAATTTTTCCTAGTAAAATGGGGAAAAGTAGAGTCCTTGACTCTGGCTTAGTTTCTTCTTCCCTTCCTCCTTCCCTCCCTTTGTTTCTGTTATGGGAAACACACTCCTGGCCTTATGCAGGCTTGACAAGTGATCTGCCACTCAGCTATACCCACAACCTGGGTTGGTTTCCTAGCTGTATTTCTTATTTGTGTTTTTCTTCTTCCTTGAGAAATGTTTTTATATTTTCCAAGTAATATTTTATTGCATATTTATACTTTCCTTGTAGTCTCTTTCATTTTTAAACCTAATTTCTTTATTATCTTATACCTTTGCCTATATTGTTTAAAAATTAGCTTTTAATTAACATACCAAAAAATTAATACATAATATTTATTTGTTTTTAATTCTTTTTTGTAGTTGTAGATGAGTAGCATGCCTTTATTTTATTTTATTAGTTTTTTGTAGTTATAGATGTACAGAATGTATTTATTTTATTTGTTTACTTTTATGTGGTGCTAAGGATTAAACCCAGTATCTTACCTGTACTAGGCAAGTGCTCTGCCATGGAGCTACAGCCCCAGCCCCAATACATAATATTTTAAGTTTGCTTATATCCTTCCAAAACTTCTTCTAAGCTTTAATTTTAAAGTTTAAAATTATTATAATTGTAATGATAATATATACAATATTTTAGCTTATATTACATTTCCACAAACTGTGTGTTTTTATAATGATGCTTGTACTTATTGAATTGAATTAAAAGTTCACTGCTTTATACAAGTTCTTCTTTTGCCAGACCTTTTTTTATTTCCAGTTTTCTCTGAGCAAATTTGTGCAGATAATTTTTACTGAATTGGGTTATTTCCTTAGGGCATTCTTCAGAGCAAGAATATTATGTCAAAGAACATGAAATGTTGTGTTTCCCAAATTTCCTACCCAGAAAGGTTAAGCTGATCTATAATGCTGCCAACAGTTTAGCCATTATTTTCCCCATGATCACTTTGGTTTTGTTTAAATTTGTGTTCATTATGTGCACATAAAGTAGTAGTATTTTTTCATTTCTTTAATGAAACTTCATTTTTCTCATATAACGATTTATTATTTGACCTATTATTTGAAATTTCTATGTAAAAAATTAATTACCTCACAAGGATCTCTATTGAGAACCTAGTGTGAATCAATGTTTTGTATTGATGCAAATTGATGTATATTTTCCCCTTTTCATTATTTTTACTTTAAGACTGATTTGCCTCATTTTATTGTGTAAACTACTTTTAAAAAATATGATTTGCCTATCTTAACCTTTCCAGACAATTCTGTTATTCATCTCCTGTTTATAACAGGGTTAAATGTATTAGTTTTTCTAGTTCTTTAAATGTTTGTACATGCTACATGCTTGTTTATTGTAACTATTCATCCTTTTGGATTATGCAGAATTTATTTTAATGTATTATATGAGACAAAGATGTAAAATATTCTGCTAACATTTAGTAAATAGAAATTCTTTTAAAAAGTTGTTTTTAAACATCTAATTAATTATATGCTAAATGTTATAGAAATTTCCATTTAATTCTAAATTCTAGGTTTGATATTTTTGTTTTAATCCATTTTTATACATATGGTGTTTTTACAGTATGTTTATTACAAAATTGGTAGGGTATTTGAACCATCATTACTTTTATCTCAAAATATTTTTTCCTACTAATCTTTGAAATGCATTTGGAATATTTAAAAGATTTTTGTGAAATTATGGGAAGAATTTAAAGAATGTTATGGGGATATAGCTCAGTTGGTAGAGTGCTCGCATCACATGCACAAGGCCATGGATTCAATCCCCAGTACCACAAATTGAAGTTTAGAGAAGTCTGAAATAAATTAGTTTTGCAAATGAGCTTAAAATTATATTTAAAACTGGGCATGGTGGCACATGCCTATAACCACAATTGTTCAGGAGGTCGAGGCAGGAGGATCACAAGTTCAAAGCCAGCCTCAGCAAAAGCAAGGTACTAAGTAAACATCTGAGTGAGACTTTGTCTCTAAATAAAAATACAAAATAGTGCTGGAGATGTGGCTCAGGGGTTGGATGCCCCCGAGTTCAATTCCTAGTCGTGTGTGTGTGTGTGTGTGTGTGTGTGTGTGTGTGTATGCATATAATATCTAAATCCACAGTATTATTGGTATTGGTATATATGGTATTATTGTACCATCTATAGATAAAATATTAACAGAAGAACATGGGATTAGAGCTGAGGCCTTAGGATCCTCAACATTTACAGATGGGATACACTAGGAGGAGATGGTGCTGAGAAGCAGACTGAAATGAAGAGGCCAGTTGAATGGGAGAGAAAAAGAAAGAGTACAGCATCACAGAAGGCAGGAGAAGATTGTCTCTAGAGAAGAGAGTACAGAAGAGCCCCCCGACTTCCATCATTTGACTACATAATGGTATTTTTGCTTTACAATGGGTTTAGCAGGATTTGGCCCACTATGTGTCGATGAACATCTATAAATACATTGTGTTAATGCTACTGAGTGACCGAGAAAGAGGACAGCACAGTTGAGTGGTCTGATCCAGTGTATCAGAAATAAATGACCCAGAGGTAGCATAGTGACCTCCCCTGGATAAGATAGATACTTTCCATTTTGCCTAATTGACCTTGGAGGTAATAGACCCATATTGATCCCGCTACTTGCATTGGCCAGTTTTTCTGTCATGTGCTCACCAAAATTCAGTGTCTCTTGGATCTTTGTCATACCTTCTCAGGAATGTTTTTTTGCACATGGCTTTCTAGAACTTGACTATACTTACAGTGGTTATCTAAAATTTTCTAGCATGGTCCATAGATAAATTAAACTTTTCACAATTCTAGTTGAAAATCACTGATATAAGACATAAGTAATAAAGACATTGAGGCACTTTTTAGTCATGACCCTTTCCTGTTATCTTTTATGCTGTTTTATTATGGTGTCTCTTCTTTTGATATTTTACTTGTAATTTTGCCATATGTTTTGTTTCCCTTACCCAGAATTTAGCTTTGTATTAATTAAATTCAGTTCTGAAGTTGTCTAATTTTCCTTAAACTGTATTTTATTTTATCTAATTAAATCAGATTTTAGAATATCTGTAGTTGTCTTTGCTAAACATTTATTAATTGCCTGTATGGAGTAGTCATTGTGCTGAGGGCTGGGAGGATACGAGATAAATAAAAAATGGTATTTCCTCTCCATTTACAGTATATATGCATATTATATATTTTTGTGTGTGTGCTGAGTATGTTAAAAATGTTATATTAATTATAATTATAGTAACTGCAGAACACAGAGCTGAAATTTGGTAAATCCCAACCAAAGGATCCTCCCGCATAAATAGTTGCATGAAGTGCAATCTTCACTGATTTGACCCATGGTGATTTGGGGATTTAAGAGCTCCCTTACCCATCTGTGTGTCTCTCCCAATCCCCAGTTCTAGAGCTGTAACCCCTGAATTATCACTAAACTATACTCCTAGCCCGTTACACATCTTCTGAGGTTTAATTTCTCCCTCCTTTAGGAAGCCTGCATAAATCTTACAGTTGGAATTAATCATGCTTTCTGTTGTAATTCCATTAAAGTTTGTATCTTCTTTGATTTCAGGGTTTATTTTATCTCACTTTGTGTTATATACTAATGGTTTATATGTCAGTTCCCCCTTATACCTGATTTTGGTAACCTTGGCTTGATATTCTGCCATAAATTTTTACTGATGTTAATTATATCTAAAGAGATCAGGAACTCTCAGTCACATACATCTTAGCTTTATGTTTTAGTCTGTTTCTGTTGCTGTAAGAAAATATCATAAAGTGGCTATCTTATGAACAACAGAAAATTATTGCTTACAGTTGTAGAGACTGGGTAGTCTAAGATCAAAGCATCAACAGATTTGATTTCTCTTGAGGGCCTGCTTTCAGTGTCATAGGTGGCAACTTTGTTTTTTCACATGGTAAAAGGGGCAAAGTAGCTGTCTCAGGTCTCTTATAAGGGCTCTGATCCTGTCCATGAGGGCTTTGCCTTCATGACCTAATAACATTTAAAAGGGACCGCCTCTTAATGCCATTGCATTGGTGATTGGATTTCACTCTAAGAATTTTGATGAGGGAGACAAACTTTGAGACCCTAGTACCTAGCATTTGGAATCTCCCATTGACCAAACCTGAAAATGTTTTAACCCCATTTTAAGGTAAAATACTCAATAGCATACTCACTAGCATAGCTATTCTGCTTTAGATAATGCTTTAGATAATGCTTGTTTTCTTTGAACATAGTTTATTGATTTTCTAGTCTTGTTCTTATGCTGAATCTTCTTACTATGAATTTTCAGTTTTGCTATATAAAATTTCCACCCCTAAATTACTGTTTATTAATAAACTCTACTCTTTTGTCTTCTCCATTGTTCTTTAACCCTGTATGTATACTTATGCTTTATTGCCTTGCACTTTCCTTTTTCTCCTTGAGAACTAAAGAATAATTTTATTCAAATGTATCTAACAGTTATGTATAGAATATTTCATCTATCATAAAACAAATTCACTTTCTTCTCAGCGGCACATGAAAACTTCTCTAAATTGGTCTATTTTAGAGCTGGTGCAGGAGACCTCAGTTGTCAGCACTGGTGGGAGCGGTAGCCAAGGGTCCTGCTCCTGATTTCCTTGGTCTGACTATCGCGCTCACGGGAGAGCTGGGAGGGGCCCTTGAGGTTTCCCTGCTGTGTGGAGAGGGAAGGCTAGGGGGTTACACACCTGCCACCGCTGGTTTCAATGAAGTTATCTCCTCCCCGCATTCTGGTGACATCAGTTCTCTGCCATGGTGGTATCCCATGCGAATGGCGACAGTTCATTCCCCTTTGCCAGGTGACCAATGCAATGGGTGGGTCCTGACCAGCTCTCCCAAGCCCCGTCTCAATCCTGTGGCCACTGCCTATGAAGGCTCGGTTTGTATTAACCTTCAAAGGTTCAGAAGGACCGACCACTTGTTTCAGCCGGATCGTTTAGCGCTGAGTCACAGTGGTTTGTCTGCGAGACGCAGGCGAATAGGAGCCTGAATTCAGCTGATCCGGGCTCGGTGTGTGTTCTGAGAGGCGCAGACTGTTCACCCCAGATCCACGTTAGCTCAGCATTGCCTAGTGATCCTGAGCAAACAGCATTTAGACGGTTTAAGACTCCCTATGCCTGCGCAGCTGAAGAGGTCAGAGACTTGATCTCTCCGTTCCCGCCGCCATGTTGGATCTCCAAATACATATTCTTTAAAATTTTATGGGTTTCAAGTCCCTTTAAAGGCCTTGCATATTCTAACAAAAGAATGCCACCTTTTCTAAGTTGAGAATATTTACTTATTTGTATTTTTTCTTTGTGTAGTACCATTCAAATACATCTTTTAACAAAGCTGTAAGTTCCAGTCACTTCTAATAAGGCCAAATAGAGTGGACTAAAGGAACTCAAATCAGTTGTGATTTGGAGCTTTGTTTTTATTTAATGCAAAGATAAGTATCTGCATTTAACCTTGAGGAGGTTGCTGTCAGAGAGATTAATGGAACTGCTGAAAGAATGGTGTGGCTCTTTTGAGTTAGCTCTCCTGAGACCAATGAATATTATGAATAAAGTTCAAAGAAAGTGAAAATGATGGAAATAGAGATGGGGAAATCAGCTTTATATATAGTGCGCATATTCTCAGATGCAGAACCAGTGAAACATTTTGTTTTCTCTAAAATTTGATTTGATATGTGCTATCTACAAAATAGTTTCTTTCATTTTGATAGGTTTTTTAAAATTTCTGAAATAAGACTATTTAGCCTTCCTTTTTAGATAGTCTGTGGAGATAATTATTTACTATGTTCATGTTCTTGTTTTTATAAAAATTAATTTTGATTTCCTCTTTCTAGACCTTTTTACCTACTTATATGTTTAATTCTATATCATTTTTTCCTTTTAAATTATTTTTTTTCTTAGCAATGCAGGGCCTTTTCTGTATAGAAAAGTTTTTATGATGTTCTTGATAAATATTAAATGGAGTTGGGGATTACATTGGGAAAGTGTACATATAGTTAGCACCTGTTCTTACAACTCCATGGATAGTTGTTGTAATGACACATAAAATTTCTCTTCCTGCAAAGGAAGTGCTACTCAAATTGTTGGCAAGTGTGTAACTAACTTTTCAAAGCCCCTTCCTCAAATTATGCCACTTTTTACTTCGTTAAAATAAAGCAAGAGCAGGCTTTAAAATTATTTGAAGAAACTGCAGTGTTTGCAGTGGACTCCAGATAATTTTCCCTCTGGCAGAAATTCAGTTTCATTTGAAAGTCAATGAAGTTTATTGAAAGATTGTTTATTGATAGGACTTACCCACTATTCTTTACAGTTAGGGTTAGCCCTATTTCGTGACAACATTTAGCCACATCCTTTGAGCTTATTAAAAGAAGGCTCCCTAATAAATGATGAGTAGTTACATTTGACCCTAAAATACTTTCAAGTGGACTACTATATTGTGGCTTCAGTGAAATGAATAGTTTACTCATTTCCTGGTGGTATTCTAAAAGCTCCTCTCTAGTTTGCATTTGGAAGGTGATGTTTCCAAAAGGTTCTTTTTGTTTTTTAAGAGAGCAGAAGCAGGCATGCATGTAGTCTGTGTACTAAGACCTCAAAGTCTAGGGTCCACCTCTTATGTATCACATCAGTTGTTTTTATCACTATTACTGTTATTATTATTTTGATGATGGGTATTGAACCCAGGACCCTGCACAGTCTAAAGCACACATTCTACCACTGAGCTATGTCCCCTACCCCTGTCATTATAAGTAAAATTGGAATTTTTTTTCAAAATTTTATTTTGAAAATATATTCTTGCTCTTTTTATAAGCATTGCACATGTGTAGTGCCCTACAGCTATGCAAATCCCATGTCCTTGTCCACATTTCTCATACCCAGCTATCAGAATTTTCAAGATGAGACCCTAGCCAATCTATATTTGTAGTATATGCTCTGTAAATGTTACTATATGAAAGATCGTTTTATGTGTTTACTTTTTCTTTTCTTTTTTTTAATAACTTCTATTTTTTAAAGAGAGAGAGAATCTTTTTTTTTTTTTTTTTTTTTGTAGATGGATACAACACAATGCCTTTATTTTTTTATGTGGTGCTGAGAATTGAACCTTGGTCCCACCTATGTTAGGCGAGCGCTCTACCACTGAGGTACAATCCCAGCCCCTATTTTTTATTTTCCTAATGAAGCATGTCTGCTTTTGTTTTGACTTTGATTTTTAATAATTTAGATTATAATAGCTCTATTAAAATGAGGGAAGTTTCTAAGGAGTATTAAAAAAAGAGGAGAAGACTTTAAAGTTATGAAAAATGTATAGCTGGTATGTTACCAAATTCTGTTTCTGTGTTAGGCTGGCTTTCTTATCCTAACCCTGACTTTATCAATATATCTGGCTTCAATCTTTTCCTCATTCAGTATCTGAGAAGTTGGTAAATGAGTTCTGACATGTTGAATGATTTTCATGAAATCTTCTGCATGTGTACGCATGCTTGGGGGGTAAGGAAGAAGAGACAGAATAAGCAGTGGGGTTGAGGTAGAAAATAATTACTGTCTCTTCACATTAAGCATAATGGGTAGCAGTTAACATTATCATCTTTCAGAACACATTAAAGTCTATCTTATAAGTGGTGTTTACTCCACAGGAAGCAGCTCTTAATAGTAACTCAAATAAGTGGTCTTCATTAATGTGTCTTGTCAGAGTTGGAAATAGGAGGAGAGAATGGGAAGCTGTTATTTTGAACAGTGTATATGATACCTGAATTGGCTTTCCTCCTACTTGTGAAAAAGGGAAATGCTTAATAAGATCTGTCATTATTATTGAGTGATTTCTATGTATTATTGCATCTTTTTATTGTTTTGATGGAGATGTTTGAAGGGAACAATAAAGTAGTTATTAATGACTCTTTTTCCCTTTTTTGTTTTTCTTTGCTTTCGTTATTGAACATTTGATTTTGGAGAAACATGATGGAGGCTAAAGTAGTATAGCAGCAATGAAATTCAACTTGATATTGATAGACCTGATGTCAATAAGTTAAGTTCAGCCAATGTATTAGTTGTGTAATGGGAATTGCTAAGGGTCCAGACTTTTTGTTAATTTGCTTGCATGAGGTTGTAGTGACAACTGTCAAAACTTTTACCCTAATCTCCTTTCTGTGTGAGGGCCTTTTTACTTAAGGAGATGAGAAATTCATTGAAGTATTAGAATAAGCCTCCCACTTCTCCCTCTACTGGACCTCCTCCAGTAGTTATACAAAACTCCTGCCTTGAACCTTATACTGTGTAAGTGAAGTGTGTTCTAATTTGACCTTACCTAATAGGTATAGTTGCTAACAGGAGGTTTATATTACCTAATCCAGTGATAGGAAAACCCATTTGTGTTAATTCTGATGAATGCAATTATAATTAATAGTAATTAATTAATTAGAGTAAAACTCTAGAATACTGTTTTCATCTTAAGTGATATGAACTATTTAAAATGGCACATGTCCTTTTACTATCTTCAGGTGGCTATTAAGTGCATTGTCTGTGGCATAGAGTACTTGTCTAGATCTTGGGCTGCCTGCATTGGTTAAACAGAGTGAAATGTCCGAGTTAGAGCAGGTAAATGAAATTGAATGTGCCCCACTTAGTCTTGTTCCCCTAGACTGCCACTTTAATGCCTTTCTTAATGATGAGATAATTCCTATCTTTGAGTTTAATTTTAGTCATTAAATAATTGTATATATTTATATTGTACGGTGTGATGTTTAAAATGTGTACACTTATAAAATGATGAGATCAGGCTGAGTAGCACATTCATCACTTCACATCCTTACTTTTTGAGGAGTAAGAACATTTAAAACCTACTCTTTTAGCAATTTTGGAAATAAATAGTATGCAATTTTGAATTACTATTTTCAGTTAAATGTTTTTGTCTTTTCTTTCTACTTTAAGAGTAGAAACACTTACAATGAAGGTAGAATGATTTCAAGAAAAATGGATCGATTTCCCAAACAATCAGATATAAGAACTCATTCAGAAGTCCAACTAAACTTTTTAATAAATCTCCTTTGTATATGTCTTTTGAGGAACTTTCATAATTGGCATATTATTGTGTATTTTTTAGTACTGAATTATTAAAGAATGGAGTTGAACACAACTGTGTAGCAAAGGTATTTTTTCTCTTATGAGAAATTCTGGCTTCATTAATGATTCAGTTTTTATTATACTGGAGCTACGTGTTCAAATATTGTGATGATGCTCCTACAGTAATGGCTCTAAACCATCTTTACCTGCTGGTACTCCTGCCCTTATGTAGTGCTCTTCCACACTGTGACAGGGCTGGACTGTGTGAACAACAGAGGAAGGCAGAAGTGACAATATGTGACTTCTGAAGCTAGGTCATAGAAGATGTTGGTGCTCCTACCTTCCTTTCTGAGAATATTTGTTCTGTTAGAAGCCAGCCTCCATATTGTATGAAACTCACATAGCTCCTTGGAGAGGAACAGAGGCCCCTTGTCAATAGCTAGTCCTTCTTGTCAACCACGTAGCATGGGACTAAGTCTGGTTAACATCTTGACTACAATCCCACTAGAGACCCTAGAACCAGAAATATTCAGTTAAGCTACTTTTGACTTCCTGTCAAACAGAAACTGTGTGAGATAATATGAGTCCACTGTTGTCTTAAACTGCTAAGTTTTGAGGTAACTTATAAATAACAACAAATAACTAACAAAGATATGTTACAGCCTCATATTGAAATGATCTGCTATAGCCTGAATATTCTAATTCCATGGTTTGATTTTCTCTACTGGAAGATGAGTAAATATTATTTGAAATTGTTTTATTAATGTTACCACAATGGTAATTATTAGGGCCAAGTATTGTTGGAGCTTTTGGCAGTGTTTGTCTTAAGGACTATCACCTTTGTAACACATTTGTCTGCTAATAGTTGTCAATTAGGAAAGAGTCAGAAACTTAAGTAATATATGAGAGTTTTTAGTGTATATGTATATATTCTTTTATAGAAAATTACATATGTAAATTTCTGTAGTTAACACAGCCTTTTCTAGTGAGAATATAATGTGAGCTACCTGTATAATTTTGTATTTTTAAATGCCTCATTAAAAGAAATTAAAAGAAAAAGATACCAATTATAATAATGTTTTATTTAATCAGATATATCTAAAATATCACTTTGGCATATCAATATGAAAATTATCAATTAAGTATTTTCCTTTTTCTGAAACTCTTTGAAATTTAGTGAATATTTATTACGCATATCAGTTTGGACTAGCCACATTTTAAGTGCTCAGTAGCCCTTGGTTTGTAGTGACTACAGCATTAGACAATGCAAATACAGATTGAACATCCCTAATCTGAAAGTTAAAAATCTGAAATACTCCAAAATCTGAAGCTTTTTTAGAACAGATGTGACACAAGTGGAAAATTTCACACCTACATTCATGTGACAGGTCACAATCAAAGATAGATACACTAAAAATATTGTACAAAGTTGCCTTCAGGCTGTGTCTTTAAGGTATATGTGAAGTATAAATGAATTTCACATTTAGATTGGTCCCATCCCCAGGATATCTAATTTATGTGTATTCAGATATTTCAAAATCCAAAACACTTGTGGTACCAAGCATTTAAGATAAGGGATAGTCAGCCTGTAGTATATAAAGCTGAAGAGGTTAAGAATATTTTATTGTAAACTGTAACATTAAGAATACATAAAGGCATGGGGGTTGTGGCTCAGTGGCAGGGCACTTGCCTTACAAGTATGAGGAAAATAAATAAATAAAGGTACTGTGTCCATCAAAACTAAAAAAATGTTTTTTAAAAAAGTACACATAAAAAACAACAGAAATGGTTTTGTCAAACTTAAATGTGGCATGTTCTACCTTAACTTCCTTTTTTTTTTTTTTTTAACTTTCATTTGTATCTGTATTTAGTTTCAGTGGGTCAACTGCCTAATTTCCAGATGCTTCAAATCCTTCAAAACCTGAGAAATATTTTAGGGATGGAAGGGAAGTAGTACTGTCAATGTTAGAGTTCTCTGGCTTTATATACTCAAAATGGCATGACTACCTCATGATTTATCCTAAAGATAGTGATGTGGACTCTTTGAAAGAGAAAATAAAGTTGAGATTATAAAGCACATATTCAGGGCATTAGGCTGTACTTGATACAGTCACTCTATTTAAGCTACCAAGGAGCACTTCCCAGGGGTTAAGCATGTTATTTTTACTTCCTTCAGTGTGAATTTGAGAGCAGAAGTTTGTGGTGTTTGACATGTTCTAAAGTGAAAAATTTTACTAGTCAACATCTTGAAGGCTCCCACATTCAAGGAAGTAGGTAACAATTATCAAAGTTTAGGTAATGGACAGGTTAGAGGTTTTTCTTTTCCTTGAAACCAGAATACACCATCAAGTTTACAATACACAAGTAATTTTGTCACTAGAGTTTTATGTCATTTTGAAGATAAGAACCAAAATCTACTCACTGATGTTTTTGTAAATATGAGAGAAAAACAGAAACTATTTCCACAGAAAAAAGAGGATGGTAAAAAAACTTTAAAACCTGTTGGTTTTGTGCTGTGCCTTAGACATCTGCTATTGGGATATTTAAGTTTTAAATACCTTTAGAATCTTCAGAATGATAATGGAGCTTATTGCACTATATTGTCCCTTTTAAAAAAATCTTCAATTTGGAGAGTCTGTGCTTACTAAAAGACATGGAAGGAGTTTCTCATAATCTTATCCCACTTGTGCAAATTATTGCTATGAAGAAACACATAGGACTTTTGAATAAGAAGCTTAAAAGCTCAAAAACTCATAAATTCATACATGTTTTGTCTCTTCAACTTTCTTTTTCCCATTAGCACTGTTTGGGGATGTATTTACACAGGCACTTTTCTCTTTCATGGGAAATAACCCACATGTTTAGAGTTATAGGTACCTTAAATATAATTACATTTATAACTATTTCCAGAACTACTTTCTGTCCTTATTAATTTACTTGCACTGCATGTTATTCTTCTAATATATTCTTCAATTTGCTTTTGATTTTAAAAAATCATAATTATATGTATTTATATTTTACAAAGTAAAAATAATACTTCGTTGCTTATAATAATAGCTCCCTCATTTTTGTCTAACTCTGATTTCTATTTCTCTAAGACAAGCCCTTTCACCACTTTTGTTGTTTCTTCATTTTATTTCCACCTTTCCAGATTACATTCTTAAATTGTTGATTATTATTGTTCTTTTGGTATTTATGCTGACTTCTTATCATTGATGATGTTGAATTACCATATAAATTACTACACATATCCTACCTCTTTGCATTCTTTTTTTTTTTTTTTTTTTTTTTTAATTTTTTTTTATTGGTTGTTAAAAACATTATAAAGCTCTTGACATATCATATTTCATACATTAGATTCAAGTTGGTTATGAACTCCCAATTTTACCCCAAATACAGATTGCAGAATCACATCGGTTACACATCCACATTTTTACATAATACCCTATTAGTAACTGTTGTATTCTGCTACCTTTCCTATCCTCTACCATCCCCCCTCCCTCCCCTCCCATCTTCTCTCTCTACCCCATCCACTGTAATTCATATCTCTCCTTGCTTTTTCTGCATCCATCGAGATGATCATATGGTTCTTATTTTTAAGTCTATTGATGTGGTGAATAACATTTATTGATTTCCGTATATTGAACCAGCCTTGCATCCCAGGGATGAATCCTACTTTATCATGGTGCACAATTTTTTTGATATGTTTTTGTATCCGATTCACCAGAATTATATTGAGGATTTTTGCATCTAGGTTCATTAGAGATATTGGTCTGAAGTTTTCTTTCTATGAATTGTCTTCGTCTGGTTTAGGTATCAGGGTGATGTTGGCCTCATAGAATGAATTTGGAAGTTCTCTGTCTTTTTCTATTTCCTGAAGTAGCTTGAAAAGTATTGGTATTAGTTCTTCTTTAAAGGTTTTGTAAAATTCTGCTGTATACCCATCCGGTCCTGGGCTTTTCTTAGTTGGTAGTCTTTTTATGGTTTCTTCTATTTCCTCAATTGATATTGTTCTGTTTAGGTTGTCTATATCCTCCTGACTCAATCTGGGCAGATCATATGACTTAAGAAATTTATCTATGCCTTCACTATCTTCTAATTTATTGGAGTATAAGGATTCAAAATAGTTTTTGATTATCTTCTGTATTTCTGAAGTGTCTGTTGTGATATTGCCTTTTTCATCCCGTATGCTAGTAATTTGAGTTCTCTCTCTTCTTCTATTCGCTAGCATGGCTAAGGGTCTGTCGATTTTGTTTATTTTTTCAAAGAACCAACTTTCAGTTTTGTCAATTTTTTCAATTGTTTCTTTTGTTTCGATTTCATTAATTTCAGCTCTGATTTTAATTATTTCTTGCCTTCTACTTTTGCTGTTGTTTTGCTCTTCTTTTTCAAGGATTTTGAGATGAAGTATGAGATCATTTATTTGTTGGTTTTTTTCTTTTTTTAAGGAATGAACTCCAAGCAATGAATTTTCCTCTTAGAACTGCTTTCAATGTGTCCCATAGATTCCGATATGTTATGTCTGTGTTTTCATTAATCTCTAAGAATTTTTTAATTTCCTCCTTGATGTCTTCTATAACCCATTGATCATTCAGTAACCTATTGTTCATTCTCCAAGTGATGTATGCTTTTTCCTTCCTTCTTTTATCGTTGATTTTCAGTTTCATTCCATTATGACCAGATAAGATGCATGGTATTATCTCTACTCCTTTATATTGTCTAAGAGTTGCCCTGTGACATAATATATGATCTATTTTTGAGAAGGATCCATGTGCTGCTGAGAAAAAAGTGTAACTGCTTGATGTTGGGTGGTCTATTCTATATATATCAATTAAGTCTAGGTTATTAATTGTGTTATTGAGTTCTATCGTTTCCTTATTCAACTTTTGTTTGGAAGATCTGTCCAGTGGTGATAGAGGTGTGTTGAAGTCTCCCATGATTATTGTATGGTGGTCTATTAGACTCTTGAACTTGAGAAGAGTTTGTTTGATGAACATAGCTGCACCATTGTTTGGGGCATATATATTTATGATTGTTATGTCTTGTTGGTGTATGGTTCCCTTAAGCAGTATGTAGTGTCCCTCTTTATCCCTTTTGATTAACTTTGGCTTGAAATCTATTTTATTTGATATGAGTATGGACACTCCTGCTTGTTTCCGAAGTCCATATGAGTGATATGATTTTTCCCAACCTTTCACCTTCAGCCTATGTATGTCTTTTCCTATCAAATACGTCTCCTGTAGGCAGCATATTGTTGGGTCTTGTTTTGAGATCCATTTTACTAGTCTGTGTCTCTTAATTGGTGAGTTTAAGCCATTAACATTTAGGGTTATTATTGAGATATGTGTTGTTGTTCCAGCCATATTTGTTTATTTATGTTACTAAACATGGTTTGTTTTCCTCTTTGATTGTTTTTCCCCCCTTTACTGTCCTACCTGCCACTGTTGGTTTTCATTGTTATTTTCCATTTCCTCTTCCTGTAATGTTTTGCCGAGGATGTTTGGAAGAGATGGTTTTCTAGCTGCAAATTCTTTTAACTTTTGATTATCGTGGAAGGTTTTAATTTCATCTTCCATCCTGAAGCTTAATTTCGCTGGATACACAATTCTTGGTTGGAACCCCTTTTCTTTCAATGTTTGAAATATGTTATTCCAGGATCTTCTAGCTTTCAGAGTCTGTGTTGAAAGATCAGCTGTTGTCCTGATTGGTTTACCCCTAAATGTAATCTGCTTCCTTTCTCTTGTAGCTTTTAAAATTCTCTCCTTATTCTGTATATTAGGCGTCTTCATTATAATGTGTCTAGGTGTGGATCTCTTATGATTTTGCACATTCGGCGTCCTGTAGGCTTCTAGGATTTGGGATTCTGTCTCATTCTTCAAGTCTGGGAAGTTTTCTCGTATTATTTCATTGAATAGTTGCTCATTCCTTTGGTTTGGACCTATATACCTTCCTGTATCCCAATGACTCTTAAGTTTGGTCTCTTTATGTTATCCCATATTTCTTGGATGCTCTGCTCATGGTTTCTTAACAGTCTTGCTGAGCTGTCTATGTTCTTTTCAAGTTGAAATACTTTGTCTTCATTGTCTGATGTTCTATCTTCTAAGTGTTCTACTCTGCTGGTAGTATTCTCCATTGAGTTTTTAAGTTGGTTTATTGCTTCCTGCATTTCTAGGATTTGTGTTTGTTTGTTTTTTATAACCTCTATCTCCCTGTATAGTTGATCCTTTGCTTCCTGGATTTGTTTGTGTAATTCCTTGTCGAAGTGATCTTTCATTGTCTGATTTTGCTGTCTAATGTCTTCCTTGAGACTCCAGATCATCTGAAGCATGTATATCCTGAATTCTTTATCTGACATTCCATCTTCTGCAGCTGTTACCTCTTCTAAAGTTGCGTTGACCTGCATTGCTTGTGGTCCTTTCTTTCCTTGTCTTTTCATACTGCTTGTGTTTCTTTTCTGCAGGCGCGGGCGGCGGCTCTGCTCTCTCCTTATTCCAATTGGGGTGTCGTGACTACCACGCCGGCAGGTCACTGGGCCTGTTCTGGGCGCTGGAGGCGGCTCTGTTCTGCCCCTACTCCAATTGGGGTGACGAGTGTACCACGCCGGCAGGCCACCGGGCCTGATCCGCCGGTCAATTGCAGGTTTGCCTACCCTGCAGGCGCGGGCGGCGGGTCTGCTCTGCCCCTACTCCAAATGGGGTGACGTGTCTGTCGTACCGGCAGGCCACTGGGCCTGTCCCGCTGGTCGGTCGCAGATGTGCCCACCTTTCGGGCACGGGTGGTGGCTCTGCTCTGCCCCTACTCCAATTGGGATGTCGTGACTACCCCGCCAGCAGGTCGCTGGGCCTGTTCCTGGCACGGGCGGTGACTCTTCTCTGCCCCTACTCCAATTAGGGTGATGTGTGTACCACGCCGGCAGGCTCCTGGGCCTGATCCGCCAGTCTGTCGCAGGTCTGCCTACCTTGCAGGCGCGGGCGGCGGCTCTGCCCTGCCCCTCCTGTCACGCCTGCGGACCGCTGGGCCTGATCTGCAGGTTGGTCACAGGTCTGCTCACCCTCGGGCACGGGTGGCGGTTCCGCTCCGCCCCCACTCCAATTGGGTTCACGTGACCACCACACCGGCAGGGCCTGATCCGGGCGTGGGCGAAGGATCTGCTCTGCCCCTACTCCAGCTGGCAGGCCGCTGGGCCTGACCCGCCAGTTTGTCAAAGGTCTGCTTACCCTGCAAGCGCGGGCGGCGGCTCTGCCCTGCCCCTCCTACCACGCCCGTGTAGCACTGTGTCGCGGGTCTGCCCACCTTGCGGGCGCGGGTGGTGGCTCCGCTCCGCCCCCTCTCCAATTGGGGTCACGCGGTCACCACGCTGGCGAGCCGCTGGGCCTGCTCCAGGCGCTGGCGGCGGCCCGGCTCCTCCCCTCTGGCTTGACGACAAATTGAGAGAGACTCAGGTGTCTGTGCCTCACCCCCCCCTACCAGGAGACCAACTGTTTCTGTCGCCGCTGGTATTGATGAAGTTCTCTCCTCCGCCGCTTTCTGCAGACATCAGATCTCTGCCATGTTGGTATCCTATGCGAATGGCAGCATTTCGTTCCCCTTGCCAGGCAACCAAAGCACCGGGTGGGTCCTGACCGGCCCTCAGCAGGACCCGGACCGAGAAGCAGTTTCTGCGGGCTCCTAGCCCTGGGCCAGGGCAGTTCCGGGAGGGGGAACTCGGCCGCTCCGTGCTCGGTGTATGCTCTGATAAGAGCAGGCTCCAAGAAGCAGCCCCCGCGGGCTCAGTTCCGGGAGCTGGAACTCGGCCGCTGCGTGCTCGGTGTATGCTCTGATAAGAGCAGGCTCCAAGAAGCTGTTTCCGCTGGCTCCTTAGCCCAGGGCCAGGGCAGTTCTGATGGCCGGAACTCGGCCGCTCCGTGCTCGGTGTATGCTCTGATAAGAGCAGGCTCCAAGAAGCAGCCTCCACAGGCTCCCCAGCCCTGGGCCAGGGCGGTTCCGGGAGCCGGAACTTGCCCGCCCCGCGCTCAGTGCTCGCTCCGATAAGAGCAGGCTCTAAGAAGCACCCAGGCACTGAGCCCGAGCAATCTGTCCACAAGCCGCAGCGAATGGCAGCCTGAAATTACCTGTTCTATGGCTGAATGAGCTGCGGTCAGTCGAAAAGAGGGATGGTGACGTCAGCTTTCCAACATGGTGGCCGCTGGCCTCCTCTGTGGTCTGACCGGTGTGGAGAACCGAGATGGACCGCTTCCTTCCCCCGTCTCAAACCCAGAATTCAGCCCTGAGTACGGTGCTTGCACGGCTGGCAGAAACTGCAGCTCTGTATCCCTGCGTCGCTATCTCCTCGTTTCCCTGTGCGTGCTGCAGACTCTAGCCGCGGGGCGATTTGCTGAATAAGCAGTGTTACCCTCCGTGAGACAAACCTCTCGCGTTTGAGTCCCCGTAGCCGATCCTCGTGCGATGGAAATCCTTCCTCCAGGTTCCGGAGCACCCCACTATTGCTGAAAATTCCTAACAAGATAGCCTTTAGCCGTCCTGACTTGTCATACTCCCACACAGTGAAGCAGCACACGGGGGCAATGCACTCCCCTCGCCGCCATCTTCCTAATCCCTAGATTTATTTCTTTAAATTGGTAGAGCACACCCTGGTAGCTTCCTGAAAGAGTCTCTGATTGAGGTACATTTTATTTAGAGTTTGCATTCTACCATTGTATTTAATCAGCACTCTGGAAACATAATTCTAAGTTGAAAATTTTAATTTCTTTGCCTCAGAGTTTTGAAAACATTACCCAATTATCTTCTAAATTTCTTTGTTGCCACTAAAAACTCAGTGTCTTCTGATTTTTTAATCATTTGGAGGTAATTATTTGGACTTTTCAAAATTTAAGATCTTTTCTCTAGTATTTTAAATTTTAAAAAGAGAAGGGAGCACATATAGTATAATTTAAGTACAGAAAAATGTATTTAATCTTCTAGAATGAGGACATGAAAGAATGATTATAAATTTGACCTAGCAGTGTGCTTTATACTGCAGTATTTTTGGAACGAAAGGTTTTCCTATTAATTTTTGGCATGAACTCAATTTTTTATTAAATTAAATAGGAGAATCAAGATGTAGTTAGAAACTTTCTGGGTTTACCTTACCAGATATGTAGCCAAATTTTGCTCACTAGATAAGTAGCTGTGGACTTTGTCAATGAAGGTAAAAGGGTATTTGCTATCTTTGTTCTCTTATTACTCCCTGTACACAGTTTACAATTGTCAGATCAGGAAAAATAGTATATCCATGACTTTAAACTTATCATTTCTTTGTGTTGGGCATGTTCAAAATCGTCTTTACTAGCTGTTTTGATATACATCTTTGTTAACCATAGTTATCCTACAGTGCTATAGAACACTAATTATTTCTCCTGTCCAGTTGCACCCAAGTACCTATTAAATGTCCTCATTCCATCTCCCTTCCCCATCTTCTCCCCAGCCTCTGCTAACCACCATCCTACTCTGTACTCCTATGAATTTGACTTTCTGGATTCTCCATGTTGTTACAGATGACAGGGTTTGTCATTTTCCTTCTTTTTATGGCTCAGTAGTGTTCCTATGTGACTACATAGCACATTTTTTTTTCTTTTAATTTCATCCTCTGTTGACATACTCTTAGGTTGATTCAATATTTTGGCTATTGAAAATAATGCAGTGATAAAGGTGGCAGTGCAGATGTCTCTTCAAAATACTGATTTCCTTTCCTTTAGATACATACACAGTGGTGGAATTGCTAAATCATAGGGTAGTTCTATTTTAACTTTTTGACAAACTTCAATACTGCTTTCCATAATGACTAAATAATTTACAACCTTACCAACAGTATTTGAGAGAACCTCTTTTGCTACATCCTTGTGAACATTTGTTATTCTTTTGTCTTTTTTTATAGTACTCAGGCTAACTGAGGTGAGATGGTACCTTATTTTGATTTTGATTTGCATTTCCCTAATGATTGGTGATGTTGAACAGTTCCCCCCACCCCCATATACCTGTTGACAATTTATTTGTTTTAAGAAATGTCTATGCAGGTCTTTTGCCCATTTTTTAATTGGTTCATTTGTGTTCTTGCTGTGAAGTTGAGTTCCTTATGTATTTTTAGATATTAACCTTTTGTCATACGTATAGTTTGCAAATGTTTCCTCACATTCTGTAAGTTATTTCATCACTGATTTGGTTGTTTGCTCTTCTGTGTAGAAGCTTTTCAGTTTGATGTAATCCTATTTGTCTGCTTTTGCCTTTGTTGTCTGTACTTTTAAGATTTATTAAACAAACAAACATACAAAAAAACAAACTATTTGCCCAGCCCAATGTCATGAAGGTTTTCCTGTTTTTGTCTAGTAGTTTGAAAGGTTTGAATCTTACATTTAAGTCTTTAAATCCATTTTGAATTGATTGTTGTGTATGGTGAGAAATAGGAGCCTAATTTTATTCTTTTTTTTCTGTGAATATTTAGTCAATTCTTGTTCTTTTGCATCATTTTTATGAAAGTCAACACTTTATTATTATCTGATTTTATAAGAGTTTAAAGAGGATGTACTTATAATAAACCGATAAATCCAGTTGTTCATTCTACTTGAACTTTTTCATTTTTCCTTCTTATTTTAAGATTTTTACTATCTTATATGTTCTTAAAATCCTGTAGGATTTTGTGTGTCCTTTAGATAGATATATGCTCTCCTTTGCAGAAGTTATACTTTAAGCAACTTGCATAGCGAATTAGGGCTACTGAGAATTCCTTGGCTAAATAAATTGCTCATTTTTAGCCAGATTAGTCACTTATATCTAGTTACTTTCAGTTTTCTCAGATGAGATGAATAGAAAACTTTCCTTTTTTGAAGGAAAGTTAAAAGACTCATTTTCTTTTCAGTTTTAAAAAATTAGTTTGCCAACAACTGTCTGTATGAAGAATACAGTAGGAAAGATCTTGCCATTTACATCACTTTTTTCATCTGGTCCAACTTTCCACGGAAAGAAAATATTTTGGTGTTCAATCTAAGTAGATATTTCATCAAAGCTGACTTTCAGCTAAATTTAAAGAGTAGGTCCAAAACAGCTTCGTGTTTTTAAATAATCAAACTCCTAATGCCTATGCTGTCTAACACAAATAGTTTTACCTCTGTGTTTCAGAGAGCAAGTCTATCCTGTCTTACTTAACTCACTTGACCCTTTGCTCTTAATATTAAATTTCTTCAACCTCCTTTGCTTCTTTTCTTCCCTCTTTAAATTCTTTGCTCTGTGAAAATATCTTTCTGGCCTGGATTTAATTCCAAAGGGAAGAACATTTAAATAACAAATAGCCCTTCCTTGACAAATGGGCTCTCCTTAGGTTAACTGATTAATTTACTTCACCTAGTCTTCCATCATTTTCCAGGACAGTCTCCGTAAGAAGGATGACAGGATTGAAGAGCTGGAAGAAGCACTGAGAGAAAGTGTACAGATAACTGCAGAGCGGGAAATGGTGCTGGCACAAGAGGAATCAGCCAGGACCAATGCTGAGAAACAGGTCTGCAATTTTATACAGTTACTAGCAATGCTGCTGGTTAAACACAAGGTAAAACCCAACCAGTGTAGTTTAGATAAACCTAAATATTATATCTTCAAAAACTCTTCATCAAGTGTAAGTATTTAGACAAAAATCATAAATGAAATATGGCTATGCATATTAATTCTTTAACTCATGTTAATACAGAGATATCTGCTCCAATAATTTTAGGATTCATTAACATAGTATAAGCGAATATATCTGGTGAGATGAAATGGAACTTGTCTCTGCTATAAGACTAGACACAACCTGGCTTTTAAATGGAATGAGAAAACACAAGTGTTTCTGACTCAAAGATGTTAATAGCAAATAGTTTATTTTAAACCTTGCTGTGTTCAAAAGAGGAAGTAAGATCTTAACAAGGGCTGTGGTTGTGGCTCAGTGGTAAAGCACTTGCCTAGTGCTTATGAGGCACTGGGTTTGATCCTCAGCTCCACATAACAAATAAAATAAATGTATTGTGTCCATTTACAACTATAAATATATTTTTAAAAAATATTATAACAAATTAATGTTAGTAGAAAATATGCAAGACATAGATATTGTGGTCCTCAAGTCCCATATCAGCAAGCATGTCTAAACCTTGAGAGGACTTGAAGAATTCTTCTGTTGCTGTTTGTGGCATTTGTTTTGTATATTTTCTACTTTTTTCTTTTAGACCCCTGAACCTTTGCTTTTGACTTTTTATTGGAAACAATTACTAATGATTGGAGGCATGAGTGAAAGAAAGAGTTTTAACAATTAAGATTGTAATCTCAGTTTCCATTCTGAGACTATGATTTGTGGTTTTGAATCTTTTTTGAATCTACCTCACATAGAGATTGATGACATTTCGTTTTTGTACTAATTGTTTTCTTTCTATTTCCTTGTGAAAGAACAAATGTCATTCAGTTAAAAAGAGTTGAACTAGAGGATGACAGGATCTGTTGGGGAACCCCTTCCATCAGACCAGTGTTGTTATGGAGTTAAGGTAGTTGGGTAGTAAAGAAGGGTTTGTTGCAAGGCAGACATAGTGTAGTGTGTATCCCATGGGGTCCTTTCATAGCCATGTTAGGTGCAAGGATATGGCTTCTTCAGTTCCAAATGTAAAACAAAAGACCAGCTGATATTTCTTAACAAAGATGAGGGAAAATTGATCTTTTTGCGGAATGAGTATCTTTCGGTGCCCTTTCCTAGATAAATATCTTGGAACACTTTCATAATGTACAAATAAATCTTGAGTAGTGGAAGGCTTCAGAGATAGGATGACCACAGCCATTGTCCATTGTCCAGGGTGTTAGGGATTTTGATTTTACTCTTTTTGTATTTTCTTCTTTATTTTTAACTCCTGTCCTGCAACATACACATGTTTTCTATAAAAATTTCCTTCTGTTCTGGTCTTGGTGTTTAGTGACAAGTCATAAACATCAGAGATTGTGTGGAAGTTTTGGCAACTGACAATAGATTTTATCATTATTATACATCAACTTTTGTGTTTTTCTTTTTAAAATATTATGTGAGCTGATTATAATGTGCGTTCTTGAAGTATGTTTTATTAACTTTATCCTTAAAGCAGTTTTTAAATCTGCAGAAAAATTGCACAGTAAATACTTTTCACTTAATTTTTTCTCCACCTGTTATTAATGTCTTGCCTTAGTGTGATACTTGTGGTAAAATCAATGAACTAGTATTGATACAGTATTATTAATTAGTTCACAGTCTACATTGATTCACCCTTTATGATATGCAGTTCCATGGATTTTTCCAAATGTATAAGGCCATGTATCTTTTATTATAGTATTGCACAGTGTCTTCACTGCCCTAAAAATCTCCTGTGCTGTACTTTTTCATTCTTCCGCCATCTTTTTACTCTCTCCACAGTTTTGCCATTTTCTTTACTGGTAATTGGAACCATATAGCATACTGCCTTTTCACATTAGCTTCTTTCACTTAGCCTTTGCATTTAAGGTTCCTCCCCATCTTTTCATGACTTAATAACTCATTTCATCTCTGAATTATAGTCTATTGTATTGGGTTTTCCAGTTTGTTCACCCCTTCACCTATTGAAGAACATCTCATTTGTTCCAACTTTTCACAATTATGGATAAACCCACTGCAAACTTCATGTGCAGGTGTTTGTGAGGACATGAACTTTCAGCTTATCTGGGTAAATATCTAAGAGTATGGTTTCTGCATTGCACGGTAAAGTCATAAGGTAAGATAGTTAGCTTTGTAAGAAACTGCCAAACTATCTTCCAAAGTGGCTATATAAAATTTGCCTTTATGCTTTTTTCCTTCTCTTTCCTGTTCATCTTGTTTTCCACCATTCTGCTACTTACTGCCTATCTGAAGCTGTTGAGTGAAATATTGCATGAGACCAGTCATTTGGGCTTTAAGTGGTTCAAGGTATGAAGAAATTGCTTGTATGTTTGTTCTAATGAAGCCTTAAAACTTTCACCCACTGTTCCCTCCTCCCCATCTTCTGTTCTTATTCTTATCCTTTTCTGTCTTCTAACTGCACTGTTAATTTTACTTACCTGTGTTAATTGTGTGCACTATTACCTATAGATAATTTTTTTAAACGCTTTAAATGGATGAAGTTTTTTAGCTAAAGACATTATTCTGATTATCTTTCTTAGGTCATAAAACTATTTCTTAAATTAAGCCTCCTGAGATGAAATGAATCCCACTAATAGAAACAGGATATCTTCATCTCTTGATTCCTAAAAGTAAAATTTAATGGGAACCATGGCTCATGTTAAAAAAGACATAGAGCTGGCCTATTGCCACACACCTTTAATCCCAGTTACTCAAGTAGGTTGAGGCAGGAGGATTGCAAGGTTGAGGCCAGCCAGGGCAATTTAATGAGATCCTCTCTCTAAATAAAATAAAAAATGGGATGGAGCTTGTGTTCGGTGCCAGAGTTCTTATCTAGCACCTGCGAGTCCCTGGGTTCAATCTCTAGTACCTCAAAATAATATAATAAAAAAGAAAACTGTCTCAAGTTTGAAGAGGGAAAAAAATCCCAAAAAGAAGCTTTTTTTTTTTTAAACGATTTTCCTATATTCTTACAGAATCTCCATGCATTTATTATTATTATTATTATTATTATTATTATTATTATTATTCATAATGCACTTATACATTGCTTAACCTAGGGAATGTGTTCTGCGTTCTGAGAAATGTATCATTAGGCAATTTCATCATTGTGTCGACATCATAGATTGTACTTACACAGACCTAAATGGTGTAGGTCAGTCACTTGCTGTCCTCTCTTGATATATTCAAGAGATGGGTTAAGCATGGGCTGTGTGAGTCTGCTGCCCACATAACATGGCATAATGCTTTTCAGCAAACTTTCTTTAATAAGTAGGAGTAAACTTTAAACAACAACAAAAATTACACTATAGCAAAAAAAAAAAAAAACAGTAATATGATCCTTTATTATCGTATCAGATATCACATACTGTACATAATTGTGTTGCTATGCTTTTATGTGACAGAAATACAGTAGATTTATACCAGCATTATCATAAACATGTAAGTATGCCTTGCAGTGTTTTTCAGCTTATTGTAATCATAGTTTATAAGTGGTTTGTTCTTGAATGAGGCACCATTATGCCAAAATTTAAAATTCCAAATGCCAGAAATTCAAAGACATTGTGTAGTAAAAGTAGATGCCCACCTACCAGTGGTGGCAAATTGAAAGATTTAAGTAAAAAAAACCCAGGAGAAAACCTAAGGACTCTTTTCTTTTGTTTTATCCTTTTCCACATCTGCTCAACTTTGGTGAGTTTTGTGTTTTGTTGAATGTGAGATTCTGTTTACTTAAAATTAGGACAAACAGGTTCTAAAGAAGTCTCAGAATGGCCAGAAATGAATATCCTGTAATATCCTTAGTTCAGCCATGTTTGTGTGAACTTAAAAAATTTTTAAGTATTTTCAGTGATATTCTTTGTGGTTAAATGTATTTTTTTGTTATCTAAGAGTTTTCAAAAATGCCAGTAAAGTAAGAAGACTTTTTTTTATAGTTCATTAAACTGGTTTTATGAACTATTTTATTCTTATCCAGTAACCTAAAGGTATATTCTATCAAAATAACTGACATTTACACATAAGTTCTGATTTTTGTTTTAAAACTCAATTTTTAATAGCGATACTCATTTTTTCAAGTGGTCTTTTGGAAGAAGGAGGCCTGGGTATTAAACCTGGGACCTCATATATGGTAGGCAAGAACTCTTATCCCTGAGTTACATCTGCCCCAGCCCTTTGTATTTAATTTTTAAAAAAATATTTTTTTAGTTGTTGATAGACCTTTATTTTATTTATTTGTATAGGGTGCTGAGAATCAAACCCAGTACCTCACACATGCCAGACTTGTGCACTACCTCTGAGACCCAGCCCCTACATTTAATTTTGAAACAATCTCTCACTAATCTGCTCAGACTGCTATTCTCCTGCCGTAGCTTCCCAAGCAGTTGGGATTACAGGTGGGCACCACCACCCAGCTTCAAATGGACATTTTGACATTATTTGTAATTTTAAGATTAGTATAAATTCTTCACTTTCAAAATCATAAGATATTATCTGTTAAGTATAAATTTTTGACCTTCAAGAACTTACAATTTTCTCTATGGTTTACTAGATAGATAATTACAGTCTGCCCTCTATCTCTGTGAGCTTCATATCTGCAGCTTCAACAAATTGTGGTTTGAAAATACTTTTTTTAAAAACGTGTCAGTATCAAACATGTATACTCTTTTCAGTTTTCCCAAAACAACACAGTATAACAATTGTTTATATGGCAGGTGTGACTTGGGTATTGTATTTAATGTAGAGAAGATTTAAAGTACACAGGGGGATGTGAGTAGGTCATATGCAGACACCCATGTTATAGAAGGGACTTGACCAGCCACAGATTTTGGTGTTCACAGGGATCCTGAAACCACTCCCTATGGATAGTTTTCTATTTGGTATAAATTGATTAGATTAGAACCTGCTTTAGATTGAGCACTCAGAAAGATCCCCTGAGAAAGGGACATTTAATAAGAGCCCTGAAAACTGAGAAGTTTGCCTTGTGATGAGTGGGGGAGGAATCAGCAATTATGATGGTAATAAGGTAATTATGGAGGTAATAAGAACTGGACATTTCTGAGTAAGACTTCTATTACTTTTGGGAGCTATGTGTGGTATGCAGTACCTATGGAAGCCTTGGCAAGAAGTTTGTGTTTTTTAAGAGTGGTGGAAGCCATTGAAGAGTTTTAATAGGACATCATCTGATTTGTGTTTTTAAAAGATCATTCCATCTGCTATGGGAGAATGAATTGGTGGATAAGTGTGAAAGAAAAATCAGATGAGTTATTAGAGTGTTTAGGCCAGATATCTTCAGACTGAAGTGTCTGTACCTGGAAATACAGGAATGCTCTCTCAAAGGATTGAAGTTTTTCAGTTTCCAAACATAGCTTTTCCTCAAATTGATCTTCTCTAACAGCAAGTACTATGTGCAGAATCACCTTTTCTATTTTTCCTTTCACAACTATGTACCTCTCACTTTTCAACTATGCACACCTCTCCTCACTTTCTGACCTGTATTTTCCTTGGGGGAAAAAACTGTGCAATTTAACAAAGGAATAGTTCAAAACAGTATAAAGAAAACAAATGATTATGAACTGGTTGTTGTTTCCAGTTCTTTGTTTCCTACAGAATTGACAGAGGAACTAATTAAGTTGCCAACTGATACAATGTTAAAAATAATTATTTATGATAGGTATATAAATCTAAAGTATATAGAGTATATAGTATCTATATATCTATCTAAAGTATATAGAGTATATAATTCTAAAGAAGTGCAAGGAATTGAGTAACACTGCTCCTCTTTTTTTTTTTTTATATGAAACAGGTTTCTCAGTGCTCACACTTATAAAAGTGAAACACACCAATAGAATTTATGCTGAACCCTGTATCTTTCTAACAAGCATTATTTATCAAGGGATATCTTTTTTTCTTTTCTTGTGATGCTAGGGATTGAACCCAGAGCCGTGCCCATGAACCCAAGCAGTCTACCATTGAGCTATACCTCCTATCAAACTAAAAATAACTTGTGAGTTTCATTAGTCCCATTCAGATAAATATGTTTAACTAGACTTTTTTTTTAATATTTATTTTTTTGTGGTAGGTGGACACAGTACCTTTATTTTATTTTTATGTGGTGCTGAGGATCGAACCCAGTGCCTCACACGTGCTAGGCGAGCACTCTACCCGTGAACCACAATCTCAGCCCTAACAAGACTTTTAGTAATTTTCGTATTAAATGTTCATATTGTTTTTATTGTATATTATTAGTAATTATAATTATAAATCAATTCATGATATTTTTAACAGTTATGACTAGAAGAAATTTTTAAATGATCAGATTTAAATTTATACATGTATTTTTGTTAAGAAAACTATGAAGGATGATCCATAAAAATAGTCTAATGTAAAATAAACTAAGTTACTATAAAATTCCAGGCAGAAGGGAATGGAAACAAAGTCAAGAGAAAAAAGAACATCTAAAGAATAGTTTGACCTCCTACTTTTGAAATGGGTAATGATGGATGTCAATCACTATGGTATTTATATTTCATTAGATACTTTTTTTTTTTACTTTTGTCATTAGATACTTTATTTCTTAATAAACAATTTTTAAAGAACCCAAGAAATTACATTTTTTTGCTTCTCTTTATGATATAAAACATTTATATATTTGAAAAGTGAGTGACTCACCTGAGACAGAAATTCAACCAAGAGATTTTATTGGGGACTGCCTGAAGGGGAAGAAAAGGAGAGGCAGAGAGCAGCCGCGTGAGCCGGCAAGCTTCAGTATAAGAAGGGTTGCTTTGGTGACATGTCGGTTGGTGATTGGGAAGGTGACTCAGAAATGAGTGAGCAGACACTGTGTCTCGTGGGGATTGGTTGAGAATACTTTTGACTTTGCCACCCTCCCGGCTTGGCACCCTTCAGAGAGGAGGTGGAGGGGTAAGGGATTATGTGATGTTCTTCTTGAGAAATGGAAACTTAACTTCAGCAAGGAGAAACCTGATGGGGGGCAATAAAACCAAAGGCAAGGTCTCCCACACACCCAACATTCCTCCCTTTTTGTTTTTGTGTTGGAAGCAGGGCGTTGAGATTGTCTGGCTACTTCCTGCTGAAGAGGGACGACGAGTGTGAAGGAAGGGAGGGATGGTCGAGCGTGAAGGAAGGGGGGGATGGTCATGGTGTAGGGACAAGAGAAGCACAGCTGTAAAGGCCAGGGCTTTATGATATAAAATTTCCTTGGGGTTGAAATCGATGAAAGTTCCTTGAAGCCATAGGTCATGGATAGTCTCGATCCAATCCTTTGTCCCTGCAAATGGGGGAGTCAGCTAGCTGTCCTGTTGGAGGGCCTCCATAAACTCCATGAACCAGGTGCGCCACACACAATGAGCCTAAAAACACAAAAGATACCTGAAGGCAAGGAGAAGAAGAGGGAAGAGGAAACACCACATTAGCTTCTGGCCAGAGGTCCAGTGAGAGGGACTTGCTGAGAAAAGACCAGCGGTCAGAAGGAGGCACAGAAAAGCAAATGGGCCTAGAAACCCTGCGTGAAGTTCTCTAGTGCTGTTTCTATTTTGTAGCTCCATATCCACAATAGTGAAGTTCCATCAGCAGTTGGTGAGGCCCTCACATAAGGGATAGGTATCCTCCAAGGTAGCAAATAGCTGGTAATCCGTGAGAAGAAGCTGGTTAAATGTCTGGATTAGATATTTTGCCTATTTGATTCTGCAGGAATTTTATGATACATGGTATAAAGGCACAAAACAAGAAAATCCTAATTATTGGGGGCAATTATTGGATGTCCGATGAAGCAAAGACAAAGTTAAATGTGTGGGAAATGGATGCCAGAAGGATGGCAAAGAGAAGGGTGGAACTAGAGTGAGGCATGTTGTTGTGAGGGTTTCTCAGGTTGAGGAAGGTCCTCCACCCTAAGGCCTGAGATGTGGAGCTTTAAAGGATTCTTAGGAGTGGTGGAGCAGATGTACTTGTGGGAGGAGGATGGTGAACAGTCAGCCTGGGCTCCCTCCATTGGAGGCGGAGCCGGTTCCAGCCTGGAAATATGAATCCATGAAGTTATTTTGCCTGGGGAATCCTGTAGGCGGGCAGCAGTGGGAATGCACAAGATAACACTTAGGGGGCCCTTCCATTTAGGTATCAGAGTAGGCATGTCACCAGAAGGAGGAGAGAAATATACCCAGTTGCCTGGGGTTAAGGGGAAAGACACATATGACCTGGAGGGATCAGGTAATAGAGTTTCCTGGTGTTTCCAAACCTGTGTTCGGATAAAACTAAGAAGGGATGACTGAGATGTTCTGGAATAATGCAGGGTGAAGGGGTCACCCCAGGTGGTAGTAGTGGACGTCCATACATCACCTCAAAAGGGGATGTTTGTGTTGGCCTTTTGAGGAGTACCCAAAACAGGGTGACTGGTAGAAGTTTGACCCAGTCAAGATGTTGTTCGAGGGAGAACTTGGTGAAGGTCTCCTTTAGGGTGCGGTTAATGCATTCTACCTTGTCTTAAAGGTGGGATGATAGGGGATGTGTAGATTCCAGGGAATGTGGAGAGCACCAGCAATGTGTTTTGTGTTTTGAGAGGTAAACTCGAGGCCATTATCTGATTGCAAGGAGGCAGGGATCCCAAATCTTGGGATGATATCTGATTCCAAAACAGAGGCGCCTGTGGATACCCTTTTGTTGGTGGTTGGAAAAGCTTCCACCCATCCTGAGAAGGTGTCTACAAAGATGAGGAGATAGAGATACCTCTTGACCTTGGGCATGTGTGTGAAATCCAATTGCCATTCGGCTCCTGGAAATTGTCCTCGAGCATGGTGGGCAGGAAAGGAGCCTGTCTTTTTTCTTTTTTTTTTAATTTTTTTTTTTATTGTTGGTTGTTCAAAACATTACATAGTTCTTGATATATCATCTTTCACACTTTGCTTCAAGTGGGTTATGAACTCCCATTTTTAGCCCATATACAGATTGCAGAATCACATCAATTACACATCCATTGATTTACATATTGCCATACTAGTGACTGTCGTGTTCTGCTACCTTTCCTATCCTCTACTATCCCCCCTCCCCTCCCCTCCCCACCCCTCTTCTCTCTCTACCCCCTCTACTGACCTTCATTTCTCCCCCTTGTATTATTTTTCCCTTTCCCCTCATTTCCTCTTGTATGTTCTTTTGTATAACCCTGAGGGTCTCCTTCCATTTCCATGCAATTTCCCTTTTCTCTCCCTTTCCCTCCCACCTCTCATCTCTGTTTAATGTTAATCTTCTTCTCATGCTCTTCGTCCCTACTCTGTTCTTAGTTACTCTCCTTATATCAAAGAAGACATTTGGCATTTATTTTTTAGGGATTGGCTATCTTCACTTAGCATAATCTGCTCTAGTGCCATCCATTTCCCTGCAAATTCTATGATTTTGTCATTTTTTAATGCAGAGTAATACTCCATTGTGTATAAATGCCACATTTTTTTAATCTATTCGTCTATTGAAGGGCATCTGGGTTGGTTCCACAGTCTTGGTATTGTGAATTGAGCTGCTATGAACATCGATGTAGCAGTGTCCCTGTAGCATGCTCTTTTTAGGTCTTTAGGGAATAGACCGAGAAGGGGAATAGCTGGGTCAAATGGTGGCTCCATTCCCAGCTTTCCAAGAAATCTCCATACTGCTTTCCAAATTGGCTGCACCAATTTGCAGTCCCACCAGCAATGTACAAGTGTACCCTTTTCCCCACATCCTCGCCAGCACTTGTTGTTGTTTGACTTCATAATGGCTGCCAATCTTACTGGAGTGAGATGGTATCTTAGGGTGGTTTTGATTTGCATTTCTCTGGCAGCTAGAGATGGTGAGCATTTTTTCATGTACTTGTTGATTGATTGTATGTCCTCCTCTGAGAAGTGTCTGTTCAGGTCCTGGGCCCATTTGTTGATTGGGTTGTTTGTTATCTTATTGTCTAATTTTTGGAGTTCTTTGTATACTCTGGATATTAGGGCTCTATCTGAAGTGTGAGGAGTAAAGATTTGTTCCCAGGATGTAGGCTCTCTATTTACCTCTCTTATTGTTACTTTTGCTGAGAAAAAAACTTTTTAGTTTGAGTAAGTCCCATTTGTTGATTCTAGTTATTAACTTTTGTGCTATGGGTGTCCTATTGAGGAATTTGGAGCCCGACCCCACAGTATGTAGATCGTAGCCAACTTTTTCTTCTATCAGACGGCGTGTCTCTGATTTGATATCAAGCTCCTTGATCCATTTTGAATTAACTTTTGTGCATGGCGAGAGAAAGGGATTCAGTTTCATTTTGTTGCATATGGATTTCCAGTTTTCCCAGCACCATTTGTTGAAGATGCTATCCTTCCTCCATTGCATGCTTTTAGCCCCTTTATCAAATATAAGATAGTTGTAGTTTTGTGGATTGGTTTCTGTGTCCTCTATTCTGTACCATTGGTCCACCCGCCTGTTTTGGTACCAGTACCATGCTGTTTTTGTTACTATTGCTCTGTAGTATAGTTTGAAGTCTGGTATCGCTATACCGCCTGATTCACACTTCCTGCTTAGCATTGTTTTTGCTATTCTGGGTCTTTTATTTTTCCATATGAATTTCATGATTGCTTTCTCTATTTCTACAAGAAATGCCGTTCGGATTTTGATTGGCATTGCATTAAACCTATAGAGAACTTTTGGTAATATCGCCATTTTGATGATGTTAGTTCTGCCTATCCATGAACAGGGTATATTTTTCCATCTTCTAAGATCTTCTTCTATTTCTCTCTTTAGGGTTATATAGTTTTTATTGTATAAGTCTTTCACCTCTTTTGTTAGGTTGATTCCCAAGTATTTTATTTTTTTTGAAGATATTGTGAATGGAGTGGTTGTCCTCATTTCCATTTCACAGGATTTGTCGCTGATATACAGGAATGCCTTTGATTTATGCGTGTTGATTTTATATCCTGCCACTTTGCTGAATTCATTTATTAGCTCTAATAGTTTCTTTGTAGAGTCTTTTGGGTCTGCTAGGTATAGAATCATATCATCTGCAAATAGTGATAATTTAAGTTCTTCTTTTCCTATTTTTATGCCTTTAATTTCTTTCGTCTGTCTAATTGCTCTGGCCAGTGTTTCGAGAACTATGTTGAACAGAAGTGGTGAGAGAGGGCATCCCTGTCTTGTTCCAGATTTTAGAGGGAATGCCGTCCATTTTTCTCCATTCAGAATGATGCTAGCCTGAGGCTTAGCATAGATTGCTTTTACAATATTGAGGTATGTTCCTGTTATCCCTAGTTTTTCTAGAGTTTTGAACATAAAGGGATGCTGTACTTTGTCAAATGCTTTTTCCGCATCTATCGAGATGATCATATGGTTCTTATTTTTAAGTCTATTGATGTGGTGAATAACATTTATTGATTTCCGTATATTGAACCAGCCTTGCATCCCAGGGATGAATCCTACTTTATCATGGTGCACAATTTTTTTGATATGTTTTTGTATCCGATTCGCCAGAATTTTATTGAGGATTTTTGCATCTAGGTTCATTAGAGATATTGGTCTGAAGTTTTCTTTCTATGAATTGTCTTCGTCTGGTTTAGGTATCAGGGTGATGTTGGCCTCATAGAATGAATTTGGAAGTTCTCTGTCTTTTTCTATTTCCTGAAGTAGCTTGAAAAGTATTGGTATTAGTTCTTCTTTAAAGGTTTTGTAAAATTCTGCTGTATACCCATCCGGTCCTGGGCTTTTCTTAGTTGGTAGTCTTTTTATGGTTTCTTCTATTTCCTCAATTGATATTGGTCTGTTTAGGTTGTCTATATCCTCCTGACTCAATCTGGGCAGATCATATGACTTAAGAAATTTATCTATGCCTTCACTATCTTCTAATTTATTGGAGTATAAGGATTCAAAATAGTTTTTGATTATCTTCTGTATTTCTGAAGTGTCTGTTGTGATATTGCCTTTTTCATCCCGTATGCTAGTAATTTGAGTTCTCTCTCTTCTTCTCTTCGCTAGCATGGCTAAGGGTCTGTCGATTTTGTTTATTTTTTCAAAGAACCAACTTTCAGTTTTGTCAATTTTTTCAATTGTTTCTTTTGTTTCGATTTCATTAATTTCAGCTCTGATTTTAATTATTTCTTGTCTTCTACTTCTTTTGCTGTTGTTTTGCTCTTCTTTTTCTAGGATTTTGAGATGAAGTATGAGATCATTTATTTGTTGGTTTTTTCTTTTTTTAAGGAATGAACTCCAAGCAATGAATTTTCCTCTTAGAACTGCTTTCAATGTGTCCCATAGATTCCGATATGTTGTGTCTGTGTTTTCATTAATCTCTAAGAATTTTTTAATTTCCTCCTTGATGTCTTCTATAACCCATTGATCATTCAGTAACCTATTGTTCATTCTCCAAGTGATGTATGCTTTTTCCTTCCTTCTTTTATCGTTGATTTTCAGTTTCATTCCATTATGATCAGATAGGATGCATGGTATTATCTCTACTCCTTTATATTGTCTAAGAGTTGCCCTGTGACATAATATATGATCTATTTTTGAGAAGGATCCATGTGCCGCTGAGAAAAAAGTGTTACTGCTTGATGTTGGGTGGTATATTCTATATATGTCAATTAAGTCTAGGTTATTAATTGTGTTATTGAGTTCTATAGTTTCCTTATTCAACTTTTGTTTGGAAGATCTGTCCAGTGGCGAAAGAGTTGTGTTGAAGTCTCCCATGATTATTGTATGGTGGTCTATTAGACTCTTGAACTTGAGAAGAGTTTGTTTGATGAACATAGCTGCACCATTGTTTGGGGCATATATATTTATGATTGTTATGTCTTGTTGGTGTATGGTTCCCTTAAGCAGTATGTAGTGTCCCTCTTTATCCCTTTTGATTAACTTTGGCTTGAAATCTATTTATTTGATATGAGTATGGACACTCCTGCTTGTTTCCGAAGTCCATATGAGTGATATGATTTTTCCCAACCTTTCACCTTCAGCCTATGTATGTCTTTTCCTATCAAATACGTCTCCTGTAGGCAGCATATTGTTGGGTCTTGTTTTGAGATCCATTCTACTAGCCTGTGTCTCTTAATTGGTGAGTTTAAGCCATTAACATTTAGGGTTATTATTGAGATATGTGTTGTTGTTCCAGCCATATTTGTTTATTTATGTTACTAAACATGGTTTGTTTTCCTCTTTGATTATTCCCCCTCCCCTTTACTGTCCTTCCTCCCACTGTTGGTTTTCATTTTTATTTTCCATTTCCTCTTCCTGTAATGTTTTGCCGAGGATGTTTTGAAGAGATGGTTTTCTAGCTGCATATTCTTTTAACTTTTGTTTGTCGTGGAAGGTTTTAATTTCATCTTCCATCCTGAAGCTTAATTTCGCTGGATACACAATTCTTGGTTGGAACCAATTTTCTTCAGTGTTTGAAATATGTTATTCCAGGATCTTCTAGCTTTCAGAGTCTGTGTTGAAAGATCAGCTGGTATCCTGATTGGCTTGCCCCTAAATGTAATCTGCTTCCTTTCTCTTGTAGCTTTTAAAATTCTCTCCTTATTCTGTATGTTGGGCATCTTCATTATAATGTGTCTAGGTGTGGATCTCTTATAATTTTGCACATTTGGTGTCCTGTAGGCTTCTAGGATTTGGGATTCTGTCTCATTCTTCAAGTCTTGGAAGTTTTCTCGTATTATTTCATTGAATAAATTGCTCATTCCTTTGGTATGGAGTTCTATACCTTCCTGTATCCCAATGACTCTTAAGTTTGGTCTCTTAATGTTATCCCATATTTCTTGGATGTTCTGCTCATGGTTTCTTAACAGTCTTGCTGAGCTGTCTATGTTCTTTTCAAGTTGAAATACTTTGTCTTCAATGTCTGATGTTCTATCTTCTAAGTGTTCTACTCTGCTGGTAGTACTCTCAATTGAGTTTTTAAGTTGGTTTATTGCTTCCTGCATTTCTAGGATTTGTGTTTGTTTGTTTTTTATAACCTCTATCTCCCTGTATAGTTGATCCTTTGCTTCCTGGATTTGTTTGTGTAATTCCTTGTCGAAGTGATCTTTCATTGTCTGATTTTGCTGTCTAATGTCTTCCTTGAGACTCCAGATCATCTGAAGCATGTATATCCTGAATTCTTTATCTGACATTCCATCTGCTGCAGCTGTTACCTCTTCTAAAGTTGAGCTGACCTGCATTGCTTGTAGTCCTTTCTTTCCTTGTGTTTTCATACTGCTTGCGTTTCTTTCTTCTTGGTGAAACTGTTGTGTTTTTGAAATTTTTTCCCCCCCTATATATTTATATTGCTCTTGTATAGTTGAAAAGTCTCCCTTGCAGGTGCGGGCGGGGGCTCTGCTCTGCCCCTCCTCCAGTTGGTGTGAGGTGTCTATCACGCCCGCGGACCCCTGGGCCTGATCCGCCGTTCTGTCGCAGGTCTGCCTACCTTGCAGGTGGGGGCGAAGGCTCTGCCCTGCCCCTCCTACCACGCCCGGGGACCGCTAGGCCTGATCTGCAGGTTGGTCGCAGGTCTGCCCACCTTGCGGGCACGGGTGTCAGTTCCGCTCCGCCCCAACTCCAATTGGGGTCACTTGACCACCACACAGGCGGCCCGCTGGGCCTGATCTGGGCGCGGGCGAAGGCTCTGCTCTGCCCCTACTCCAGTTGGGGTGAAGTGTGTACCACGCTGGCAGGCCGCTGGGCCTGATCCGCCGGTCTGTCGCAGGTCTGCTTACCTTGCCGGCGCGGGCGGCGGCTCTGCCCTGCCCCTCCTACCACGCCTGCAGACCTGATCTGCAGGTTGGTCACAGGTCTGCCTACCTTGCGGGCGCGGGCGGCGGCCCCGCTCCTCCCCTCTGGCTCCACGCTAAAGCGAGAGAGACTCGGGTATCTGTGACTCACCCTCCCTACCAGGGGCCAACTGTTTCCGTCGCCGCTGGCACCAATGAAGTTTTCTCCTCGGCCGCTCTCCGATGACATCAGATCTCTGCCATGCTGGCATCCCCTGTTCAATGGCTGAATCCCATTTTCTTCTCTTCCAATAGGCGGAGCTGTGCCCTCTGAGCCGAGCTTCTGCCCTCTATGTGCTGACAGAAATCCCTGTACGGTGGCTCCTGGGAGTTTCTAAGTCCTGTTAGTCCATAGCCCTTTCACTTATCCGGCCCGTCCCCCTGATCCTCCTCCCAGCCAGCCAGCCAGGTCCTGTTCACCAGAGGCGGTTCCCCAAGGATCTGATTACACTTGCAGCCCCACCACGTGTCCTATATCCCAAACGATGAACACCCTCTCTGTCATTCATCTAAGCCCCAGTGCTGTGGTGGGGTGATCTGGGAACCAACAGTTTAATTTTTCCGGACCCCTTTGGTGGGCACGCCCCCAGAAACTGGTGGCTAAGATCTTGGGTGTCGCCGCTGGTGTTAAGGGGAGGTGGGGATCTGGAATCCCCTCTGCTTCCCTACAGACACGCCCCCGGTAGTTTCCTGGCTGCTTGTATCTGGAGGGGTTGGGAGTCACACACCTGCTAATGTGGATTCCGTTGGGAAGGAATTCTGTCGGCGGAACTCTGGTGATGTCACCACTCTGCTATGGCGGGCCCCAGGCTCCTTGCCGGAGTGTCCGAAGGGAGGGGTGGGACTGGTCTGTCTCTGGTTGGTTTCAGCTCCTGGTTCGCTATTTCATGAAGGCTTGGCGAGAGACCTCTTCCTAGAGTCCCTGCACCGCTCCTGCTGCGCTGCGCCTCGGAGGCTATCCGCCCTGACGCGGGGGCCTCGTGCAGGCAGCCGACAGTCGCCGAGTTGCGCGGGCAGCGGCTGGTGGGTCTGGACCTGTGCGCTGCGCTGCGTGGCGGAGATTCACTCGTCTAGCGCAGTCTGTCACCTCCAAAAATCCTACCGATTCCCGGCCGATCTCTCGTTAGTGGAATTTTGCTAGGAGTTTCTCAGCAGGTCGAATCTAAGCGTATCCATGTGTCTCTCTGACCCCATTGTTCAGGAGGTACTGAAAGCGCTGCCTCCCCTCTCGCCGCCATGTTGGATCCTCAGGAGCCTGTCTTGAGAGGGGTACTAGGATTGGTTCTTTGATAAATGGTACATTTAGTGGTGAGGTTGCGGATGAACCTAGCATCATCTGAGGAGAGTGGGAAGAATGTCTGTAAGAAGAGCTTGAGGTTCTGAGGGCTAGTGAACAGGGAATGCAAGTAGAAGAAGAGGTCCTGTTTATTTGGATGGGTATGAGGTAGGGGTGTACTTGAAGTTATGGCAGCAATAGTGGAGCTGGTAACATGGCTGCCTGCTGAGCAGCTTGGTCTGCTTTAGATTTACCCATAGTGATGGGTGAGGAGTCTGATGGGATCCACAATGAATAATCCCAATCTCTGAAGGAATCATAGATGCCCTTAGAAGATCAGTGATGAATCTTGAGTTAGTTAGGGAGGTGCCTTTGGTGGTCAATGGTCCCCTCTCTTTCCATATGGCCAAATGCAAAAGGAGAATGTGAAAGACATACTTGGAATCAGTATATAGAGTGAGGGAACAATCTTCGGCTAGTTGAAAGGCACGGATGACTGCCATGAGTTCCGCCTGCTGGTTAGTTGTATGGGGTGGTAGAGGTTTGGCTTCTGTGACCGCCGAGAGGGAGATGATGGCATATCCTGCCCGCCTGCCATTCTCTGTCAGGAAAGAACTTCCATCCATGAACCAGATGTGGGTGGGATTTGTTAGTGGTCCCTCCTTAATGTGGGAGGGACATGGGAGAAGGTTCTCTGTGGACTGAGTACACTGATGGAGTGGCAGGTCCATAGAGACGGGGAGGAGAGACACGGGGTGTAAAGAGGAGCAAGCCTGGAAAGAAATGGTAGGGTCGTGTATAAAAGATACTGAGAGAGAACTCGGCAAGGAGGAAGAGTTTTTAAGCCCTTATAGGTCAGTAATTCCTTCAAGTGGTGGGATGAGGAGATGGTGATTTCCCCTTCAAAATAAGTTTTTTGGCCTCCTGGACTAGGACATAGGCGGCTGCCAGAGCTCTGAGACAGGGACCCAATCCCGCACCCTAGGGTCCAGTTGTTTAGATAATTAGGCTACTGGAGCAAATGGTCCCTGCTGTTAGCCTAGCACCCCTAGGGCTAGGCTCTTGTTTTCATGACATATAGAACAAAGAGTCTATGCATATCAGGTAAGTGGAGGGGGGGTTGGGGCCTGGAGGAGGGCCTGCCAAAGTTTGTGGAATGGAACTTAGATGGCCTTAGGAGTGGTTGCCGATGATTTTTCCTTGATTATATTGTATAGTAGGACAGCTAAAAGGGCAAAATTGGGGCTCCAGGCTCGTAAGTATCCCGCCAGCCCCAGAAAAGAGAGAATATCTTCCTTGGTGAGTGGGGTGGGCAAATTTTGAATTAACTGTTTCCGTTCCAAGGTGATGGCCTTTTTACCCTGAGACACCTGGACTCCTAAGTAGGTAACTGCTGGTAGAGAGAGCAGGACCTTTTGAGAAGAGACTCCATAACCCTTTTTGGAGAGGAAATTAAGGAGGGAGACAGTGTCGCTCTTGGAGACAGGTAGGGAACAACTGTAGAGGAGTAAGTCATCCACATACTACAGAAGGGTAGAGTGGGGAAGAGTAAGACCCCAAGGTCTTGTGCCAGGGCTTGGCCAAAGATATGTGGACTATCTCTGAAACCTTGAGGGAGGACTGCCAGGTAAGCTGCTGGGAATGATGTGTCTTAGGGTTGGTCCAAGTGAAGGCAAAGATGTCCTGGGAATCCTGAGCAAGGGGAATGGTGAAGAAAGCATCCTTCAGGTTGATGTTTGAGAATTAGGAAGAAAAGTAAGGAATGGAAGAGAAGACATTGTAGAGATTTTGCACCAGAGGGTCTTGTACAATATGGTACTGTCCATCAGGTTTCTTTATGGCCAAAATTGGAGTGTTTTAAGGGGAGTGGGTTGGTCTTAAGCCATTGTGCCATAGGTCCTTAATAATGGGCTTTAGGTCCTGAAGACTGCTAGTTGGAAGAGGGTATTGAGGTTGATAAGGGAAATGCTGAGGGTCCTTAAGATGAATTCTGACTGGGACAGTGAGCTAGAGAGGGGGTGGAAGTGTCCCATACTTGAGGGTTTATCTCCGAAGGGAGAGAAAGAGGAGAGCCTGTGGAGGTGTGGGTTGCTTCTGCAAGGGCAAGGATAAATGAAAAGCTGGGATGGCGTGTGATGGAGGCATAGAAATTGGCTAAGATGTCCCTTCCCAGTAGGGGAATGGGGCATTGGAGCATTACCAAAAACTGGTGGGAGAAAGGATGGTGGTAAAACTTATAAGAGAGCATGGGTGTTTTTTTTGTTGTTGGTTGTTGTTTTGTTTTTTAATATTTATTTTTTAGTTTTCGGTGGCACAGCATCTTTGTTTGTATGTAGTGCCGAGGATCGAACCAGGGCCGCATGCATGCCACTCGAGCGCGCTACCGCTTGAGCCACATCCCCAGGCCCGAGCATGGGGGTTTTGAGGGGAAGGATTGTTTGTCCCCCTACCCCGACAATGGGGGAACAGGATGGAACAGTGGGTCCCCAAAACTCCCTCAAGACTAAGTGGCCCCTGTGTCTAAAAGGAAGTTAATTGGGCGTCTATCCACCATAATCGTGACCCTGGGTTCCTGAAAAGTGATGGTGGTTGTCCCGGAGGGAGTCCTAAGGCCCCTTCAGTCATCCGTGGCTAGTCCCAAAAGATCTGGGTCTGGCTTTGGGGCAGACTTGGCTTCCCCTTTCGAGGCGGGACAGTCTACAGCCCAGTGACTCCTTAATTTACATTTAGGGCATAGACACTTAGGTGGCCTGGGATTAGGGCACTCTTGTGTGTCCTTCCATCCTGCACTTAAAACAGGGCCCAGGGGGCATCTTGGGTGGTGGGCATTTGGCCGAAAACAAAGGGGTCTGTGGGTAGGTCCCCGTAGAACCTGTGCCAACATCTGGGTTTTTTGCTTTCTGGCCTTCTCATCCTGGTTATGGTGCACCTTAAAGGCTGTGACCAGGACTTCAGTCTCAGGGGTCAAAGGTCCCCATTCTAGTTTTTTAAGTTTTGCCTGAATGTTGGGGTAGCTCTGGGAGAAGAAGTAGGTCATTAGGAGCTGTCTCCTATTGGTTTCAGGGTCTAAATTGGTTTCAGGGTCTAAATTAGTATATTTATTGCTGGAAAGCCTTAGTCAGTCTGTCTAGGAAGGTGGAAAGGTTCTCGCTTTTGTCCTGAATGATTTCTTGGAGTTTTTCAAAGTTTACAGCCTTCTGGCAACTAGGCAAGTGGAAAATTTGTCCCTCAGGGCTAATCCTGCAGTGGTATTGTTGTCCCACTTAGGGTCCTGGTTAGGAACTGCCTGGGCACCTAATGGGTGGATCAGGGGGGTTTGATGGACCTCATTAGCATAATTTATGGGCTTGTTCCCAGATCTGCCTGCTTTCTTCTGGGAGAAAGGACCATGTAAATGTCATGAAAAGTAAGGCTATAGGCTTGGAAACTCCTTTAAGTATGAGGCAGAGTTGGTGGTATAGGAACCCAAGCGTTTTTCAATCTGTGAAAGGTCTGCTATGGAGAAGGGCTTGTGGACCCTAACAGTCCCTTCTGCACCAGCAACCTCTCTCAAAAGAGCCATAATTGAAGTAGGGTGTGGCCGCAATAAAAGAGAATAACATCATGGCATTTGCAGGTAAATGGATGGTGTTGAAGAAGATAATGCTAAGTGAAGTTAGCTAATCCCCCCAAAAAACAAATGCTGAATATTTTCTCTGATATAAGGAGGCTAATTCATAATGGGGTAGGGAGGGGGAGGAATAGATGAATTCAGATAGGGCAGAGGGGAGGGAAAAGGAGGGGGCAGGGGATTAGCAAGGATGGTGGAATGTAATAGACATCATCATCCAAAGTACATGTATGAAAACACGAATTGGTATCAACATACTTTATGTACAACCAGAGATATGAAAAATTGTGCTGTATACATGTAATAAGAATTGTAATTCATTCCGCTGTCATTTATTTTTTTTAAAAAATCAATAAAAGAAAAAATGAAAACAAAGGCATTGTGTACAACTAAAAGAAATAAATATTTTAAAAAGATTATTCTGGATATTATATGAAAAATAACTAGAATGAGAGAAAAGGTTGAATTATTTCAGGGACACGGTAGGGTAATGGCAGTGGAGATGGAGAAGTCCATTTGGAGATAGATTCAATAAGTCTTGCTGATTGATTACATGTGGAGGGAGAGGGATGTGACAAGGAAAATCCTTACATTTTCTAGAATGCAGATCTAAGTGGATAGTGATGGTGTTTATTGAACTGTAGAAAAAACTGGAGGAGGAAGAATTTAAGACAAGAATTCATCTTTGTAGATGTTAAATTTGAGATGTCTATGACCTCTTTCAAGTAAAGATATCCACTAGGCAGATAGATATGTGGGTTTAAGTCAAAAGAATGCTCTGAGCTAAAGTATAAACTCGGAAGATGACATGGTTGGTTTCTCTTTATCTTTGTGTTAGCTATTTACCACATATAGCTTTCTTCACTTAATTTCAAAATGAGAAAATGCATGCTTACTCCCTCTCTATGTAAGGATTAAATTTTGATGAATCCTTAACAATACAATTGCCCTTTTATTAGAAAATGTGACACAGGAAGTAAGTACATCTTTTGATAATAAACTCCCAGACTTGAGAAATTGACATTATTTACTGTCTACCAATTACTGTGATAAATATTTTAGTAGTATTATTTACTCATTTAAACAACAAATTATTAAATATCTTTAATGTTTCTAAAAAGAAAATTAGCATTAGTGCTCATTGGGTCCTTTTTTAAAAGATAAAGAATGGCTTTAGATTTTTTTTTTTTTAAGTTTATTTAAAAATTTTTTTTTTGGTGCTGGGGTTGTGGCTTAGTTGGTAGAGTACTTGCCTGGCACTTGTGAGGCACTGGGTTTGAGCCTCAGCAGCACATAAAAATAAATAAATAAATAAAGGTATTATGTTCATCTGCAAGTAAAAAAATGTTTTTAAAATTTTTTCTTGGGGCTGGGGATGTGGCTCAAGCGGTAGCGCGCTCGCCTGGCATGCGTGGGGTGCTGGGTTCGATCCTCAGCACCACATACAAATGAAAATAAATATTAAAAAATTCTCTCTCTCTCTCTCTCTTTAAAACAATTTTTTTTTCTTGGGCTGAGGTTTTGGCTTAGTTGATAGAGCACTTGCCTGGCATGTGTGAGGCATTGGGTTCAATTCTCAGCAAAATATATATATATCCATCCATTGACAACTAAAAAAGGTATTTTAAAATGTTTTTCTTAATTGGTGTTATTAATGTACATAGTAGTGGAATTCATTGTTGGGAATTCGTACATGTACCATAACTTAATTTGGTCAGTTTCATTTCCCATTTCCTGCACTTTCTCTTCTTTCCTCCCTCCCCCTAGTCTCGCTCTTCTATTATACTGGACTGATAGTCTTTCTACTTTCATCAACCTTGCTCCGCCCATTTTATTCCCTTTTTTCTTTCTAACTTCTACATTTAAGAAAATTAATGGCATCTCCACTGCCATTACCCTACCATGTCCCTGAATTATGCAACCTTTTCTCTCATTCTAGTTATTCTTCATATAATATCCAGAATAATCTTTTTTTAATATTTATTTCTTTTAGTTGTATACAATGCCTTTGTTTTTATTTTTTTCTTTTATTGATTTTTTTAAAAATATATGATCCTTGACTTTTTGAAACTTGCTTATTTCACTTAATGCTTTCAAGTTTCATCCATTTTCCAGATGCCACAACTTCATTCTTATTTATGACTGAATACAATTCCATTGTATGTATATACCATGTTTTCTTTATTCATTCATAAAACATAGGTATGCATATATCACTATAATATGATGACTTTAATTCTTTAGGATAAATACCAAGGAATAGCATAGTGGGGTCATAATTATGGTTCCACTCCTAGTCTTTTGAGGAACCTCCATACTGATTTCCATAGTGATTGTACTAATTCATAATCCCACCAACAGTGTATAAGTTTTCCCTTTTCCTCATATCCTTGCCAGCATCTATTATTATTTGTATTCTTAATGACTGCCAAGAAATAGTTTTACTGTGTTGAATTACAGTGTTCCCTCTGCATGAATCACTCATCATCCTTTCTTTATTTCCTCATCTGGATAAATCCCACTTCTCCTTCCATAAAAACTGTCTGTGACCTTTTAAGTCTAACTTATGTGTCTGTCTTATGTTTCTAAACAATGCCCTGTACATAGCCGTAATTTTTTTTTTTTTAGAGAGAGAGAGAGAGAATTTTTTTTAATATTTATTTTTTAGTTTTCGGCGGACACAACATCTGTGTTTGTATGTGGTGCTGAGGATGCCAGGCGAGCTCACTACTGCTTGAGCTACATCCCCAGCCCCCTAATTGTTTTATAACACTATGTTATTGTTATGTATTTATTACCTATTCCTTTGAGACCATCACTATTTTCTTTAATAGAACACAAGTTCCTCGAGGGCAGGAGCTGTTTCCTGTTGTTTTCTTAATAGCTATCATCATACCTGGCACATGCAACATTCAAGAAGTATTTATTGAGTGAATGTATAAAATTTTATTTTGACCTCCTAAATGTTTGTACATATTCTGACATTAATGTCACTTAACTAACAGCTTAGAGTTTAATGATAATATTTTTAAATGTTTTTATTTTCTATTGCAACTTCTTTTCCCCTGGATTCAATAAAGCACCTTGTCATCTGAACTAAAACCCTCAAAGATTTCAGAATTATACATTTAAGGACTTAGAGTACACATAATTTATTCAAAAGTATTTTACATTATTTTGAATTGTTAATTCTAGAGGATTATAGTCAGAAGGAAACAATAAAATTTAGAAATCATTGTTATCCCTGACCTGCCCTTCAGTGGGAAAATGCTAGATTTACATGACACAGACAGTGAATGTGCAAATTGTAGCCCACTATTTTTCATCTTTGGGCTAGTGGGAGATAATTGAAAGTCTTATAAAGCAGCTGATCTTCAACTCTGAAGTAGCAGTGAATCATGTTCATAAAAACATAAAAATTCAAAATAACCTTTAGATCATATATGAACTGTGATCCAATTAGTTTGAAAATCTTTTGATTCTACTTTCTTTTCTTTTGCTGGGACTGGTACTTCTGTTATCCATCACTGGTAAACTTGACATTGGGTTCTTCAAGATTTGTCTTATCTTTCCCCACCCCAGAAATCAGTTTATAATATTATTAAAACTGGTTCCTTTATTGAAGTTTCTTCTTAACATATCTTAAATTATTTTTCTTTGCTTACCCTTATAAAGTCTGAAACTGATTTGTATCTGTAGATATTCTTGAGATGAGTAGCTAAGCAGTCTAAAAGTACTACAAATTAAAAACTTTTTTCTCAGAACTGTGTGGAATCATTCAGTCATATAAAAATAAAATTCAGTTGTAAGTTAACAACATAACCATGCTTGTAAAACAGTTTACTGATTTTTCCAGAAGTTATCATTTTTGATCAATGCACAGATCAAAGATAATGTTGTTCAAAGATACTTCATTTTTAAAAAGTAAGACATGATTTTGAAATGTCATTGATAAGCGTATGGAAAGTACACTAAACAGTTCCAGGAATCTGAAGAGATATGACAGTTAAGTTCACAATAATTTTTTTCTTTGTCATTGTGTAATCAGTTCAATATTAAAATGAAGTTCTGTCAAGAGGAGCCTAGTAAGTTTCATTATAGACTCTTGCTCTAATGTCAAGGAGTTTGAATCTCTTTTGTTATGGTGACTGGTTATGAAATCAGTCACTTGACAGACCCTGAAGTGAGACTGCTGGAAATACGTCATGTCTGCCTTCATGGTGACAGCTGGCTACAAAACAAACCCCACCAGAGCCATTCTGCAATTGACAAGGGACTTCAAAGGCCAACAGGGCTGCCACTTCAAAGAGAATTCTGCCATCTCTGGCTTGTGGAAAGAAGTTGTTAAATGGCTGTACCCTGCCATAGCAGAAATCTCAGTGTTTAGACTTCTTTTGATCTGAGAAAGATGTATGAAATGGCCTTAAGTTAGAGGAATGATAATAGTCTGTAGTAATGGTAACCAAATATTATCTTCCATTTCAATTCATTTAGTAATTGAAATAACCCAAATACTTTCAAATAACAAGTCTGATTATCAGTGTCTTAGAGAATGAATGTTCAAAAGAAGAATTGTTGTAGCCACCTTCAAAAATGTAGAATAAGATGGTGAATAAAGCAAAACTGTTTTTAAAAAGTCCCTTCTTATTTTTCATTGAAATTTTTAGTCCCTTCAGAATACCAGATCTTAAATGTTGATAGTAAGAGTAGTACACAACTCATATCTAGAATTTCAAGACCAGTTTGCATAGTTGAAACAGACATTTCTCCAGTTTAAGATCTGTCTTAAAATTTGAAACTATCTCCTAGTATATTTGTGGGTTATTTTGTTTGGGGTTCTGGTGATTGAACGAAAGGCCTCACACAAGCTAGGCAAACTTTGTACACTGAGCTACATCCCTAGCCCCTCCTTGTTGAACATTTAAAATCATATTCATGCAGTTATGCTGGAGACAGTTTTGAAGGAATTAGCCTTGTCTTTGTATTAAACAACAAAAATGATCCCAGAGTTTTAATGCAACTGTTTTTTTTTTTTTTTTAGTTTGTAAGTTGTTGTTTTGGAGGTACTAGGGATTGAACCCAGGGCACATTCAAGGCAAGTGTGCTAGTGCTGAGTTACATCCACAGCCTTTTTTTTAAAGCTTTATTCTGAGATCAGGTACGGGTGCACTAAGTTGCCCAGGCTAGCCTTGAACTTGAGATTTTTTGCCTTAGCGTCCCTAGTAGGAGTAATACAGGCATGTGCTATAGGGCCAAGTCTAATAAAACTCTTGATTAAAAAAAAAAAAAGATTAAAATAATAACAAGCATCTTGAAGATTAACAAGGGAAAAGGCAGCAATTTGAATATTATTTTAAGAATGCTGATAGCCCTAAATGATATCTTTGTGATGGAATCATAGTTACTAAACTTGCAAAAGAAAACAGAAAAATGTAACAAATAATATGGAAGTAAAAATATGGACATTTAATATGTGATGGGAATTGGAAATATGGATTGGTTGGAACCTAAAACCCTACAAGTCAGTGGCATGACCTTTTCTTAGTTGTGTATATTTTTTTTCTCTCATCCTATGTATGTAGGAGGATAAAGCTTAGAGAATCTTTAGATTCTTTCACCTTGATCTTCTGTTTTCTTATTTCTCTTAAAAATTTTCTTTACATAGAATGTAAAAATTGAATTGGCATTAACTTTAGCCACTGTAACTTCCTCAATAATTTTGCCAGCTGGGGTCAGTAGACAGCTACTAAAGAAACTCCAAGACAGAAATGAAGCCCCCAGGATTTGGAATAATGAAAAAAATCTCTAGAAACATGAGCAGTTTGTAACAGTTATTCTGAAAATCATGTATTTGTCTTTTGTCTTTTTGTTATCATAATTTTTCCTTTTGAAAAAATGTTTCATGAAGTAATAAATGACCATATTTTCATGGAAATACAGCGACTGTTTATGCCTCTAGAATTAGGCTTGAGGTTTCATTTTTATTCAACAAAAGGGCCACATCTCTGCTTTCAAATGCTAGGACCAAGTGAAAAAACTGTCTGCAGTGGAAATAACATAAAATGGGTACATTCCAAAATTGAACCTCAGAGATGAGCATGAGGAGACTATTGAACTTGTTTTCTAAATAAATGGGTTTTTATACTTTCATCTTAACTGTTTGACATCTACTACACAAGGAAGCAGAACTTTTGGAATTTATGTGCAATTCTGTAACAGATGATATATACTTTGCTCGCAATCAGATCTTGGGGTGTTTGGCCCTTGTTCTGTTCTCTCCTGCAGAGAGGTTTGATAAACCCAGTTATTGACGATAGAGGCAGTCATCCAAGATATGGCTGGAGGTGAAGCCACAAGAGCCAGATGGCCTCCCACTGCTTTTTATATGCAGTTTATGTTCTCCATGGCTGCATCTTCCTGGATGTTTTCAATGAAAGACATTTTCCTAGAGAAATGTGCACAG